>NC_066617.1:18851535-21535046 GCF_025201925.1 Gopherus flavomarginatus
GTTGACCCAGCGCTGAAACTTGCTGCTGCATTTTTTTGGCCTCTGTATATATGCACCCAGAGATACAGGGAGAAAGGGGAAAAAATACACTGGGGAAATCATGAGAATGTGTCATTGGCGGACTGTAAGGCAGCAAGAAGCAAAGGTCCAGCCTTTCACCAGAGAATTGCAGCCTTGCAACAGGTTGTAACAGAAAAGCCTGCAAAAATTGGTGCTGAAGCAAGCAATGCAAGAACTCAAAAATGCGAGTCCTAGCTCACTGCAGATAGTCCTTCTGACATGAGCAGAAAAACAGGCATTTTCTAGGATATTTAGAGTATTGCACATTAATACTGACCTGAATTTAAATCTTTGACTTCACTGAGACATGGCATTCATAGTCTAATACAGTGGTTTTCAACTTTTTTTCATTTGCAGACTCTTAAACAATTTCAAATGGAGATGTGAACCCCTTTGGAAATCTTAGACATGGTCTGCAGACCTCCAGGGGTCCATGGATCACATGTTGAAAACCACTGGTCTAACAGAAATGTTTTAAAAGATATTACCTGGGGAGAAATTCTTTGCTTTGGCTTGTGTCTTATGCATCCTCCTCTATGCTTGCTCAACAGAGGAGATGAACTTGCTATAGCACTTAATTGCAGCAGGTACCCTGTGAACTCCAGCTGTAGAGGTTTATGCTTTTAGCTTTGGAGGTCATCAGTTCAGACCCTTGTCACAACCAAAGGGAATGTCATCACACATGCATGATATACTAATGCAAATGAGAAAGTTATTTTCATCGCTTAATGTTGCATGGGACAGTTATCAGCATAAGTTTAGTGGAAGGAGAATGTAATGTTTTCTGAGAAGCCCAGAACCTAAATTCTTATAATTAATAAGTTTGATATGAATAACATGTTTCAACTTGCATATTATCTTGCCTATTTTTCTAATAATTTTTGCTTCACCTTACGAGTGACTTATTTTGCATCCCTGAAGATTGGGAACAGTTCAGTGAACTTAAGTTAACTTATAGAGTTAAGGCCAGAAAGAAGCATGGAGATCATCTAGTCTTATCTGGATAACACAGACCTGTATAAACACCTGCTGCAAGTTCAATAACTTTGCTGAATAGGGGTCGACTCCACAGGAAAAATTAGTGGGTGCTCTGCACCCACTGGCAGACAAGCTCCCCTCACCCCCCACCACACCTTCTCCTCTTCCTCCCCTGAGCATGCCACGTTCCACCGCCTCCACCTATCTCCCAGCGTTTCCCGTTCGGCCGCCACCAAACAGCTGTTTGGCAGCATTAGCACACTCCAGGAAGGGGGAGGAGGAGCAGGAACATGGTACGCTCAGGGGAGGAGGCGGGGAAGAGGCAGGACCAGGGCAGGGATTTGGGGAAGGAATTGGAAAAGGGGCAGGGAGAGGCAGAGTTGGGGCGGGACCTTTGGGGAAGGGGTTGGAATGGAGGAGGGGGAGGGGCGGGGCCTCATGGAAGGGGTGCAGTGGAGGCGGGGCCAGGGGCAAAGGAGGGGTCGAGCACCCATGGGAAAGAGGGGAAGTTGGTGCCTATGCTTTGGTGAACTTACTAGAGGACATATTTTAGAAAATTATCCAGTCATGATTTAAAAATTTCCAGTGATAGAAAATCTACCACCACCCTTGGTAAATGGTTCCAGTGGTAAATTACTTTCATTATTAAAAATTGTCATCTTATTTCTTGTCTAAATTAGTTTAGCTTCAACTTCCAGCCACTAGATCTTGTTACTTATGTCTGTTAGATTAAAGAATCCTTTATTATCAAATTTCTGTTTCCCCTTTTAGATACTTACAAACTGTGATCAAGTCACCCTTTAAACTTTTCTTTGATAACTTAAACTGATTAAGCTCCTTGAGACCATCACTCTAAGGTGTGTTTTCCAATCCTTTCATCATTGTCATGGCTCTTCTCTGAACCCTCTCCAATTTTTCATCATCTTTCTTGAGGTGAAGACTTCCAGGGTTAGATCCCCAAAAGAACATAAGAACGGCCATACTGGGTCAGACCAAAGGTCCATCTAGCCCAGTATCTGTCTACCGACAGTGGCCAATGCCAGGTGCCCCAGAGGAAGTGAACCTAACAGGCAATGATCAAGTGATCTCTCTTCTGCCATCCATCTCCATCTCCTGACAAACAGAGGCTAGGGACACCATTCTTTACCCATCCTGGCTAATAGCCATTTATGGACTTCAACACCATGAATTTATCCAGTTATCTTTTAAACACTGTTATAGTCCTAGCCTTCACAACCTCCTCAGGTAAGGAGTTCCACAAGTTGACTGTGCACTGCGTGAAGAAGAACTTCCTTTTATTTGTTTTAAACCTGCTGCCTATTAATTTCATTTGGTGACCCCTTGTTCTTGTATTATGGGAATAAGTAAATAACTTTTCCTTATCCACTTTCTCAACATCACTCATGATTTTATATACCTCTATCATATCCCCCCTTAGTCTCCTCTTTTCCAAGCTTAAGAGACCTAGCCTCTTTAATCTTTCCTCATATGGGACCCTCTCCAAACCCCTAATCATTTTAGTTGCCCTTTTCTGAACCTTTTCTAGTGCTAGAATATCTTTTTTGAGGTGAGGAGACCACATCTGTACACAGTATTCGAGATGTGGGCGTACCATGGATTTATATAATGGCAATAATATATTCTCAGTCTTATTCTCTATCCCCTTTTTAATGATCCCTAACATCCTGTTTGCTTTTTTAACCGCCTCTGCACACTGTGTGGACATCTTTAGAGAACTATCCACGATGACTCCAAGATCTTTTTCCTGACTCATTGTAGCTAAATTAGCCCCCATCATATTGTATGTATAGTTGGGGTTATTTTTTCCAATGTACATTACTTTACATTTATCCACATTAAATTTCATTTGCCATTTTGTTGCCCAGTCACTTAGTTTTGTGAAATCTTTTTGAAGTTCTTCACAATCTGCTTTGGTCTTAACTATCTGAGTAGTTTAGTATCATCTGCAAACTCTGCCACCTCACTGTTTACCCCTTTCTCCAGATCATTTATGAATAAATTGAATAGGATTGGTCCTAGGACTGACCCTTGGGGAACACCACTAGCTACCCCTCTCCATTCTGAGAATTTACTGTTTATTCTTACCCTTTGTTCCCTGTCTTTTAACCAGTTCTCAAGCCATGAAAAGACCTTTCCTTTTATCCCATGACAGCTTAATTTACAAAAGAGCCTTTGGTGAGGAACCTTGTCAAAGGCTTTCTGGAAATCTAAGTACACTATGTCCACTGGATCCCCCTTGTCCACATGTTTGTTGACCCCTTCAAAGAACTCTAATAGATTAGTAAGACACGATTTCCCTTTACAGAAACCATGTTGACAATTGCTCAACAGTTTATGTTTTTCTATGTATCTGACAATTTTATTCTTAACTATTGTTTCGACTAATTTGCCTGGTATCGACATTAGACAGATTGGTCTGTAATTGCCAGGATCAGCTCTAGAGCCCTTTTTAAATATTGGCGTTACATTAGCTAACTTCCAGTCCTTGGGTACGGAAGCTGATTTAAAGGACAGGTTACAAACCTTAGTTAATAGTTCCGCAACTTCACATCTGAGTTCTTTCAGAATTCTTGGGTGAATGCCATCGAGTCCCGGTGACTTGTTAATTTTGAGTTTATCAATTAATTCCAAAACCTCCTCTAGTGGGACTTAGACTCATCAACACTGAACATTTAGGCAACCTCTCACCTAGTTGAATCCACAATGGTCAACCAGGCTCCTTATACAATGCAAGGGGAGAGTTGGATGCCTAAGAATGAGATTTGCAAGAGCCAGCACGCTGAGCTGTAACCTGCCAATAGGAAATGCTGGGGAGAGGGGTAGGGCCTAAACCCTGCCCCTCAAAGGGAGTTACGTGTCTAAATCCAGTCCCTTTGTTTGGAAATCACAGCCAGGAACCATCTCCTGGAGGTAGGCGGATAAGCCCTTTCTCACAAAACAAACAACCACCCCCCCAAAAAAATCCTAAGAAGGAAGAGGTTCTGCCCCCTCATAGGCTATACCCCAGTGGTTAGAGCATTTACCCAGGCTTCAAATCCCTCTCTGCCTGGTATAGAGCAGGGATTTCAACTCAGGTCTCCTGTGTTTCAGGTGGATTCCCTGAGGGCAGGGGTATTCTGGGGTGGGTCTTTCTCAGTCCCTTCTGTTGAAACTCTCCTACTGTGTATAAATACGGAAAAGGCACTTGCATCTCCCATATCCTGGGTGAGTGCTGTTGTGTTAATTTCAAGGCTCAACAGAGTTTAAGGTGTGTATTAACTGTTTCACTGTGCAATATTAAAACAGTGATACAAAGGTCGGGGGGGTGGTGGAGTTCTATATAGACACTGATTTACTTGGGTGCTCATTTTAAAGTTGGAAGTTTATTGATCAAAGAGACCGAAGAACAAGAAATCAAAACAAGAATTTATATTGAAACTGAATTTGTGCAATTATGCAAAACAAACAATCAAAACTAAAATTAAGTCTTTCCCCTTTTATAGGTACAATATCCAAACCTTTAATATTTGCCAACAACCTTTATTTGCGAAAAGGAAAAGATTATTTTTACTGTCAGTTCTGAGGTGTGAAGTGTATTCCAGGTTTTAACTAGCAGGCAGACACAAGGTGGAGGGGAGACAGTATAGAACGGATAGAGGAAATACAGCTTTGGTTGATTTCTTGGAACACTGGACAACTGGTAGGTCATGAATGGATGCTTTTGGATGGCAGGTTGGCCATGGCATCTGTTGCTTGGACCCAGGCACAAATGCTGGCCAGGGATGTTGTCTGTTTGGGTCCTTTCTCCTCAGACAGGGCAAGACTGAAGGGGCCATATCGTAATGCGTTCAGTGCTGTTGATTTCAGGATCCACTGAAATGCTGAGAGAGTGAGGATAGAAGGGAAAAGAAGTAGAGAGGAAGAAAGAGACACAAAAAGGAAGGGAAACAGAACAGGCTTCAGTGCTGAGAACGAGATATCCTCACTGATCGGCTGAGGACCGGATGGCATGATATGTTGACTTTCAGGACTCACAGGTGAAAACAAAATTCCTTAAAGGAGGGCAAGGCCTAATGGCCTTCCTCTTGAGAAGAAAATCCTTCAGTCTGTTCTGTTCATTTTGTGTTGGGGTTGAGGAAGATGAGCTAAGCTGGAACAAGTTGAACTGTGATTAGCGGCATTTCACTGAGCTGAGCTGAACTGATAATTTTTCAGTCTCCCTTTCAGAATCCCAAAAATGGGGTGTGTGTGTGGGAAGGTGGGTTACATATTTTTGTCCATCAGTTAAGCCTAATATCCGCCACACCAGTTTTGGGCCATTACTTTCCAGACTCACCTCTTGTTCACTAAGCAAGTCCTTAACACAGTCTTTCAGTTCTATTGGTAGCCCTCTTTAGTTTCGACTAATTCATTCTCCCTATCTGGTTTTCTTGCACTTGTTCGTAACATTCTTTATTGAAAATAACTTGACCTACTTTCCAAAGTAAGTCTCAAACAGGCAAAAATTTATAGATTATTGTGACATTTTATGAAGTTTCACATACTTTTTGCAGTAGAGCTCATGATTAGGGTAAATTTATAAGCCCAGTTATCAGGTCGGTGCCCTTAACTCTGGGCTATAGAGTCATTCTCATGCATTTGCTGGTCCAGTGACTATAAAGTATGTCATACAAAATGGCACAACTTCAAGGGGTGAGAATTAAGGCATTTTATGCCTGAACATACCATTGACTAGTGGTTAAGCACTCACCTCGGAAAAGGGGAAGATCTGGTTTGAATCCCTGCTCTGCACCAGGCAGAGCACAGACTTGAGCTTGCGCCTTCCACACCCTTGGTGAGTCTTTTAACTGATGGGCTACAGTGGGAAACAACTGACTGTTCTTTGTTCAGGGCCCAATTTGGTGGGTCAGATAGATGGGGCAACACCTAGTTTGGTATTTCGCTGGGGCTTAGGCATGAGCCAGGCACCTAGGTGTCAGGATTTAGGCAGCTGTCCACATGCCCAATGGCAGAAATTTAGGTGGCTAGGGACTTTACCAATGGAAACTTAGGTACATAGGGAATTTAGGCACCTGTAGGTTTAGGCAGCTGCTGAGTGAGCATTTTGAAGATCTGAATTTTGGATGTAGGCACCTAAAATGGCAGTTGGGTGCAGTGGCGGATTTAGAGTTCGTGGGGCCTTGTATGCAGATTCATTTGCACCCCTTCCCACCCCCGTAGGGACCCAGCCAAGAAAAAGAATATTTTCTCTTATCTCCCCCAATATTTTTCATTCTTTTTTTCTTCCTCCTCCTCTGATATTATAAGTAATGGGAAGTAAATGAAAATAAAGTGAGGTACCTTGATTGGGGCAGAGGTTTGGGGTGCAGGAGGAGGTGCAGGGGGCTGGATCTGGGAGAAGGTTTGGGTGCTGGGTGCAGGCTGTGGGCTGAGGTAGGGGGTTGGGGTGTGGGAGGAGGGGCGAGCGGGTGGGCTCTGGGAGGAAATTTGGGTGCTGGGTGCAGGCTGTGGGCTGGAGCAGGGGGTTGGGGTGTGGGAGGGGGACAATGCTTACCTTGGGCGGCATGGTTCCAAAAGCAACTGGCACACACACCTCTCAAGCAGCAGCTCCTAGGTGAGGAGGGGGCAGGAGGTCTCTGTGTGCCGCTGCCTGCAAGTGCTGCCCCCTACGCTCCCATTGGTTGCAGTTCCCAGCCAATGGTAGCTACGGAGTCAGTGCTTGGAGCAGGGGCAATGTGTGGAGATACCCCCCTTGGGGCCACAAGGACATGCTGGCCACTTCCAGGAGTGAAGCAGCGCAGAAGGAGTGAGGCAGAGCAGGCAGGGAGCCACCTTAGCCCTGCTGCTGGTACATCTCTGTGCGCTCTTCATGGGAGGGGGACAGTGGGTCTCTGTGTGCTGCCCGGGGCTGGGGCAGTGCATGGAGCCACCTCCCCGGGACAGTGGTGCACAGAGATGTGACAGCAGCTGGCTGCTTCTGGGAGCAGCGTGGGGCCACCAGCCATGGCATGCAGGCAGCCTGCCTGCCTGAGCCCTGCTGCACTGCTGGCCGGGATTCTGGGGCAGGTTATCAGATATTTGTCCTGCATTTTGGGGCCCCCCCTTCATTGGGGGCCCACACGGTTTGTTTCATGGTAAATCCATTCCTTGTTGGGTGCCTAAATCCCTTTATGGATCTAGCATGTAATGTTTAATTACATTATCAGTGCGTGTGCTTGTGTGGGAGCTCTTATGTTAACAGAGAGATTAACACAAGGTGCCTGATGGCCAGTGAATGCTTTGCGTTCAGGCGGCCATGCTGAATTTTGTACAAGTCAGTAGAAGAAGGTGGAAACTAAACATGGTGAGAAAATGGAACCTGAGAGTTAAACAGAGTATCTGTCAATCAGGTCAGTTCTGAACTGAAACCTAAATGTAATTAAAAGGGAGAGAAAAGATTCACCACACTATTAATAAAATCCAGGAAACATCAGCACGGACCCACTGAAAAAAGAGAAAGCAGCCTTGAAATAATTTTAAAATATAGATGCATGTTATCTAAAGAAGAGTGTAATCTTAATTCTTGGTATTATAGTGTAATAAAGAAATATTTAACTGATAATCTGTTGCCAGGAATCCTTTTGTGAGTGTATCCTTCGAGTTAATGTCATAAGTCATAGGAAAAAGGCTAATGTCACATTGGGGTGTTAACAGAAGTGTCGTCTGTAAGACACAGGAGATAATTGTCCCACTCTATTCAGCACTGACAAGGCTTCAGCTGGAGGACTGTGTCCAGTTCTAGGTGCCATGCTTTAAGAATGACAGGGACAAATTGGAGAGAGGCCAGAGGAGAGCAACAAAAATGACAGACACTTTAGAAAATCTGATTTTTGAGGACAGGTTACAAATCTGGTCATGTATAGTCTTGAGAAAAGAAGACTGAAGGGGGACCTGATAACAGTCTTCAAATACACCTCTACCCTGATATAATGCTGTCCTCAGGAGCCAAAAAATCTTACCGCGTTATAGGTGAAACCATGTTATATCGAACTTGCTTTGATCCACCAGAGCACGCAGCCCCCCTCACCCCCAGAGTGCTGCTCTGCCGCATTATATCTGAATTCGTGTTATATCGGGTTGCGTTATATCAGGGTAGAGGTGTATGTTAAGGGATGTTATAAAGAGGACAGGGATAAATAGTTCTCAATATCCACTGAAGGTAGGACAAGAAGTAATGGCTTAACCTGTGGCAAGGGGGTTTTAGATTATATATTAGGAAAAATTTTCTATTAGGGTAGTTAAACTCTAGAACAGACTTCCAAGGGAGGTTGTGGAATTCCCATCATTGGAGTATTTTAAGAACAGGTTAGGCAAGCACTTGCCTGGGATGGTCTAGGTTTACTCGGTCCTGCCTCAGTGCAGAGGACTGGATTAGATGACCTCTCAAGGTCCCTTCCAGCCCTAAATTGCTATGATTCTTGGTAAGCTTGGTAGTCACAAGAAGAATGAAGTTCGAACTCTGAGAGGGAAGGGGACGGGTGCTCTCTCTTTGTAGTGAGAAGTTCATTTTCATGTAGTTCTTCTCTTAGATGCTCTTTGCTTCCCCCTGCTGAGGACTGTGTAAAGAAGGAAGGACTCCTCGGCAGAGATCGGTGCTATGGTAATGAGCTGAATTGGCTTCAGTGAGTTCCCCCTGACCTAGCACTTAAATTGAGCTGAATCACAAAGCTGGGTCAGGTAGAGACACCTCAAGATGGGACTAGGGGATTAGGTTCAACTGGGCCAGAGCCAGATGTGCAGAGATCATCACCCTTAGACACCTGGACCACTAGTTTTCACTGACTCGAACCATGAGTGGGGTTTGTAGTGGGTGAACTGAAGTGGCCAGGGAACTCTTGTTTGTTGGGAACACACAGAGTTTGGTGAGGCGAAAGCTGACTGGACTACTGCAGATTTACTGAGGGGGTTAATCCTTATTTTAATGTTATATTATTGAGCTTTCCCAGTGTCTATGTCCCCCTTTTCCCTTATAAAGATTCCCTTGTTTTGTGTATAGATGCAGAGGGCATTCCTGATAAGGGTAACAGGCGGAGGATTTATTTATTTTCCCCAAGATTCCAGTTGGCATCCCAAGCCAGTTTTGTTATTCATCAAGAGGGACCCTTGACATACTTGCCAGCCTTTATTGCTACTGGTAACCACCAGGCAGAAGAGTTACATATAAATCAATAGACTGGATTTCAAACTGGAATCTGAGGGCAATGGGACCTCCCTACAAAGTACGATTTGACTGAGATATTCTGGTCAGGTGTCTCAGGTAAAAGGTAGTTATCTGTCTGACAGCGAGTAGTTTGCAGGGATCCAAAACTATAAGGTGCTCAAACTTAACGGCCAAAATAATTAGCATATTTATGCAATCAGCGGCCCTTTACAATCACTCTCCAAAAAGGCTTTTCCACATACTTGTCAGGCTGCTTGGACTAGAGTCGCACATGACCTACAGAAGCTAAGGGCACAAGTCTCTCAGCACATCATACAATGTGGACTCTGAGGGCAGCTGGGGAGAGAACTGACTACGTGCCAGGCATAGATCCAGAACATGTTGTACTTGGCAGACGGGAGTCTCCTCTCAATCAGCCTGCCGGTCTTACTCCCGTGGAACTTGGCTGACCTGGGAGGTGAATCCAGCCTTGTGACTTCAGGGGTATTATGAAGGTAATATGAAGTTAAGTTTAAGATCTGCCGGGGACCAGCTCCCACAGAAGCACCAACTGGGAAACTGAAAGTAAACAAACTGGGAACATCTGGGAAACAGAAAGTCAAACCTGAGTAGGCATCCCATCAGGAGGGTCCAAAGAGAAAAAAAGAGTTGCTAAGTCCCTATGGACTGTATTAACCTGTGTGCCTGAACTGTGAGAGGAAATAGGAGACTAAATGCAGAAGAAGGGGCACTACTGGGTCAGAAGCATGGCTGACAGCCAGGAGAGACAATGACAAGCAAAGAAAAGCTTGCACATACCTAGGAGTACCCCAAACATTTTCAGAGCTTGCCAGTCAGCCCTTGTTTAGAAGACGGGAAGGGAGCTGGTTAAGCACCAGGAGGAGATACAGCTCTGGAACAGGTAGGAAAGAGGCAAACCCTAGTTGATTCCCAGCAAAAGACCTGACGACTTGGTGTGCCAAACTTCAAGATGAGGCTTCATCCGAAATTAGCTGATCCCCAGAGCCGCGCAGCGAGAGAAGGCCACACCCTAGTAGAAGGCTTTGGAGGGGGAAGAGGAGAAGGCATTAACTTCCTCATGTACATAGGAGATGGCCTGGCCTGGTTCGTCTCTTTATTTTATTATTACCTGCAAATTTCTATTCTCTAGTCAGCACTAAAGAGTCCAACACAAGGCGAAATGATTGCTAAGCCACTAGGGTAGACCTTGCGGCTCAATCCATTTTTTTTCTGGGGATGCTGACCATGACTGATTAGTTCAACTGAGAGGCTATGACTGTCTGAGAGCCAGACTGATATATATGTCTCCCTTGTTGCCCAGGACTTTTCTTCTACCACTTCTGTCCATCAACACCCCTTTCTTTTATTTCCACTCTGTCCTCTCTTCAAATAAATGCTATTTCTTCCTCCAAACATTAGGACTCTGATAAGAGTATAAGAACTGTTACTGTTCTAATGGACATTACTCACCCTGCCACTAGGGTGAGGCACCATGCACCAAGAATCTAGTCTCATTTAAGCAAACCAATAAGGGCTCAGATTTGCGATCAGCCCAAGAATCACAATGTAGGCAGCGCCTGTTGGTCTTCAGGTGTGCTGCAGAGTCACATAGGAGAGAAGATGCAATGGCCTTAACCACTGTTGGAGTTGTGCCCAGAGGGTGCTGCAGAGGAAACGTAGAGCAGTGCATCTGTGATGACACTAAAAGTACCACATTCCTGGTAACAAACTACCATAGTTACACTAGCAGTTTGTCTTATCCACAAATTCTCTAGCCCTATGTCTCCTGTGTCAAAGTCTGTAATTCAAAATGTACCTATAACATGGGGGTCACTGACCATCACATCCTTCTCATATGATTTATTTATCCCCAATTATATACTAAAAAAAAGACATCTCTGGAAGGCTCTAGGCATCCTACCACTCCACTATTACAGCATATCTCCAGCAACATTAAACAATCCACTAGCCAGAGACTTGGCCCGCCACCTAACTACAGAAAAAACTCCTTTCACCCCTTCATTGTTCTGCAAGCACACCTACAATCCTCTCCAAAGGCCTATCATATTGATATTTTTCATGTCACTCAGTGTGAACTATTTCAGACCAAGGGGGAAGCAAATTTCAGTGTCCTAGAGCCCTCACATAGCAGCAACTGCTTCCTCTCTGATATAACAAGTGGTGCCCTTGCTGATCACAGCTACGGCAGACTGGAACAGGGAGAGAGATGGTCCCTCAGGTAGGCCAGTCCTAGGCCAGTTAGGGATTTAAAGGTTATAATCAACACCTTAATCTCCATCCGAAGACCACTGGTCAGTCCATGCAGATCCTGGGCCGCTCGTGTCATATGTTGCCAATGCAATGCCATGCAATCAGTGTTCAAATGGTATTAAGGTGTGGGTGGCCCTATGTATAGTACTTTGCAGTAGACTAAATTTGAGGTAACAAAAGCAGGGATAACAGTGGCAAGGTCCATAGGACTGAAACAGGTAGGACTGAAATCTCATAGCCAGACACAGATGTTAACAAGCTGACTAAGGCACTGCTGTAATATGAATGTCAAACAGCAGCTGGGGGCAAACACTAGTAGTAACTAATAGGGGATGTACTCCTTCAGTCAGAGGCAGGGGCGCTGGAACCATTTGTATAGTGGGGATGCTGAGAGTTATTGAACCAAACTGTAAACCCTGTATATTATGGAAACCACTTCACATCAGGGGATGTGGCAGCACTCCCAGCACCCATAGTTCCAGCATTTATGAGGGACTGTTATTACATACCTCATCTCCTCTGGCTGCTTTCCCCAAGCCTCCATCATCACCTCAGTCTTCTCTGGGCTGAGATGCAGCCAGCTCGCTCTCATCCATGCCCCTATCTCTACTAGATGCTGGCTGAGACGTTGACCCACAGTGTTGGAGTCAGAATAGATGTACACCTTACAATTAGATGTGATCATCAGATTGAAGACATTGAACTCCATGACTCGTTACTAACAGCCCGCATACAAAGGGCAGGGGTGACAGAATGGCAAACGGCACTACTCCACACTTGACAATTCTTCAGGAAAAAGAACAATTGCCCACAATCATCTGCTGAGATCTCTCCAAGATAAACAAACAAAGCCACTGAAGAGCAGCCCTGGCCACGCCTGCCAGGGTCCGCAGTGGAATCAGTAACACCTGGTGATCAACTGTATCAAAGGCAGCTAACAGATCTAACAATACCAGCATGGACAACCGGTGTTCATCTATCATCAGGAGGAGCCCATCCACCCCTGTGAGCAATGCAGTCTCTGTGCTAAATATGGCTAAATGGGAGGGGATCCCAGATAGATCCTGCTAGATTGAAGTGGGGAATAGTCTGGGGTGGTCATGCTATTGGAAAGCGGTTGTGATATGGAAAAGGTGGAGAAGCCCTGCCCTATAAGATTCTTGCTGTGCAGACACCATCCCTGGCACATCATTCACTCATTCTCATCCTTGTACAGATGGCCAGACAAAGGCCAACTATCACTTAAATTCCACTTAATCTCACAATGGGATTTAAATGATAGATAGACCTTCTGTGTTTGTACAGCACCTAACACAATGGGGTCCTGATCAAAGGATAGGGCTCATAAACACTATAGTGACACAAATTAATAATCAAGTAATAACTGTGACACCACACCCCATATTCGTCATAGTACTATTATATGATTATGGCATAATTATGATACATTCTTTACAAGATGGGTCATATGAGGTGTCATTGGAAAAGCTTTGATTTGCTGAATATGACTATCCTATTTGTGTGCATGTATCATTTTTGTATCTAAAGTTATGAATATTGACTATGTACCTGTATTTCAAATGTGTTTACTCCGGAAACAGCCAGCCTTTCAGATACAACAATGAAGAAGCTAGACAGGACTGATGGCCCATCAGCAAAGACAATAGACGATGAAAGAGCTTAGCCTTCCATAAACGTTTCAACTGGCCTGTAAGTAATGGCTGCTATGACTCAGCAAGGGCATGTGACCAGACCATATGATACTGAACTTCATTTGGGGTACCTGTATTTTTCCACAAAATGGGGTGGGAACTGAGTTTGGAACAAAAGGTTTTTGCTACATGTTAAAGCTATATAAAGTGGGGTGTGACATCACCGAGTGGCCTCATTCCCCACACACTTCTAGAAAGCCCTGAGGAACAAAGACTGAACTGGGGGAAGTGTTGGTCTCAGGATGAAGGGATTTCTAGCCTGTGTATGGAAACTTGGTGGACTGCTTGTATCATTAGCCAGGGTAAGAAATTACTAATTCATATTCAGTCTATCTAGTGTATTAGCCTAGTCTGCAGTTTTGTTTATTTATTAGGTAATCTGTTTTGATCTGTTTGCTATCACTTATAATCACTTACAATCTATCTTTTGTAGTTAATAAACTTGTTTTTTGCTTTATCTAAACCAGTTTGCCTTTGAGATAAATGTCTGGGGAAAATCTCAGCTCTGTGAGCAAAGTCTGTTGCATATTCCTCTCCACACTGAGGAAGCGGCAAACTGGATAATAAATTCATACAGGTTGGGGTTTTGACCAGGGCGGGACAGTACAGTTCTGGGGTCTTAGGCTGGGGAGCTGGGGGTTAATTTGGCTGCAGCCTCTCTATTGTTGGTTCATGCAGTGGCTGGCCAGAGCCTGCATGTAACTGCAGCTGGCTGTATCCCTGCCTGTGTGAAGTGTAGGACTGGGAGTGGTTTGCAGGTTGTCACAGCAACACAGTGTGAGAGGAAACCCAGGCTGGTAAGTCAGGGCTCAGTGGTGCCCCAGTTCCAGGTGGTACCCTAGGAGGAACCTGTCACAATAATAATAAATTGTGCTGTCCTTTGCACAGGGGTGAATTCTACCCATAACAAAAAATTTACATACTAACTTCAAAATTAAAAACACCTTGTAACATTTCAGAAGCTAGAGAGATGGTGACTAAGATGTAGCAGTGGAACAAATAGTTAGTAGAGCACCTGAAGCAACTCATTGCAACACTACTTGTAACATGCATTCCTGTCTCCCGAAACAATAGAAGGCTGCGTGTATGAACAGGTCAGCAATTTAAATCTTACAGTTTGGGCTTCTGGTTTTCGATTTACATCAGCAATCACTCTGGAAATGTCTGCCACAGATATGCCCAGACTTGTTAAGGGCCAGATCCTCAGCTGGCATAAATTAGTGTAGCTGCAGTGAAGTAATGGAACTCTTTTGGCTGACACTAGCTAAAGATCTGGTGACTTACCAAGCTCTTAGCTGGAGTCCAGAGGGGAACCAGGGAGAGCAGTGTTAGTACCATGAGTGATTTTAAACATGTCCCACAATAATACTATGTTGCAATACATGGAGATGGCAAAATATGTCTCCTCTTTACCACTGTTTTTTTATTTGGAATGAAAATAGGTTCTAAGAACTGGAAATGTTAGGTCTGATTCTTCTCTCATTTACATGAGTGTAACTCAGTGATTGACAGTACCGTAGATCTGACCCATCCAGCAAGATCCTCTGCTGGGGTAAACTGGTGTAGCACCCATTGACTTTGCTCGTAATTTAAACTAGCGGAGGGTCTGCCCCATTGAGTCTTGTATTTAGGTCAGGTTCGTTCCTGAACTACTTTGCTGTATCACAAATCAACACACTTCTACTATTGACCTGAGGGAGTGAGTTGTTCTGAGAGGGCGAAAAGGAATATTTCTATATTCTCAAGTAATGAAAGATACAGTGGCTTGTGAATGGATGAAAAGACAGTGTGTGATTTACCCTAAGCATCTTTTCCATCACTCATATGAATAATATATTTCCACAAACTGACAACAAAACATAATGCCCTTTTGGAACAAGACACATGATTTTTTAAATCTTGATTTTTAAAAAAAAGTTGTTAATTTCTAAAGTCTTCTCATCCTGAATTCCTTTGGATATTATATGAGCCTTAAAACCTCTAAGGAGTTATTTGAATTTCAATATCATCTCACACTTTTATTAAAATATACTCCAACCTGCTCCAGTAATTAATATTAACATTAAGCCCTTATTTCTAACAACTGAAATTTCTCAGTAATTTCTGATTTCAGTTACAATATATTTTTGACCAAATAATTAGTGGGTAACAGCATTAGCAATTGGGGCATGACAGAAAACATATTGCACATGCCTTTCATATATTCCTGCAGCTTATGTTCTAGCCATCAGGTTTTATAAGTATTTATTACAGCTGATGGCTTGAGTTAATAATAGAAAATAACTATTAGTTTCATAATAATCACTGCAGTGTAGAAGGTATTAGAGTTACTGTTGTTCTGCATCGATGATGTCAATAGATATACTGCATTTGTTCCAAATGCAAATATTAAAAATATATGTATTATTTAGAGCCTTAGATAATGTAAAGCCTACCCATGAGTCCTGACACCAATGAAAACACAGCACATAGCTTAACATGGATAGAGTAACCTTTACCATCTCTCTCCCTTTTGCTCTTTCTGATTGTTAAATTGTTACCCTTGCATTGTATCCATATAATGCCTGATCCTGAAAACACTTACTGCTGTGTGAACTCCTTGCTATCAGGAGCAACTCTGTTGAAGACAATGGGAGTGGTCTTAAACACTGTGGGCTTGACTGGCACCTTGTCATGTGCACTGAGGCAGGGGTAGGATGTAACAGCACTGCACCAAGAGCAGAGCAGGGACTGGATGGAGAGTCACAATTCAGTCCCTGCTTCCTCTGGGGGAAGTAAACTGCATCAGCTCTTTACCTGGCTTAGCTAACTTCTCCCTCTGTATCATCTCACCTGTGCTGGCTCGTGTATGGCCGAGCTGGAGACTCGGCCTACCCATTCTTTGTACCTGCCTGCGCACTCTTTGGCAACCTGCATGGGAGTGGGAGTAGTGGCTTGGTGATCTCTGCTCCTTAATTAGGGGCCTTGTGCCCTATGTGTCTGTAAAGCACGTAGCCTAGCACACTTCCAGGCAATGGATAATAAACAATAACAATTATTTTTAGGACTATTCACATGAGCAAGGGTTATAGGATCAGGTCCTTTTTCCTAGAAGGAGACACAAGAAACATATTGCAAATAAACCTACATTAATTTAACATGACTGTGTGGAAGAGATATCTAGAATCAATACACACGGCATGTGTATTAATTTTCATTGTCTATAAAAAGACTCTCATGTTACTATTTTGTCCAGGGCACAAAGCAGAGCAGAGAATATGGGTCAGATCTTGAAGTCCTTATGGCAGTGTCATCAGTAGGCTTGAGAAAGGACTGCAAGATTTGAGCCTTGAGTTGCATGTGGATTCTTCCATTAGTAAACCAATTTGGGTTTAGTAATATATACAAGAGACAATGGGCAAGGGTAACAATGGAAATGAATAGATGAAAAATGAAATGGATTAACACATTTAATCAGTATTAGGCTGCCTAATGAATGATTAGCCTGGCATTTAATGCCCCTTGGTCCATTCCTTCCTGTAGTTATTATTCTCCAAAGATAAACATGTCTGATTCCAAGTGGGCTTTTGTCTTTCAAGCTACTTGAATCCTGTTATGCTACCGTGTTTGGTGAGATATCGGCATTAAAAATGTGAATTAATACAAACAAAAAATGTTCGAGCGACTCCTGGCTTGGTTTTCGAATGCTAGTGATGCTTCAGAAAAGACAAAACAGCTTCTCTGTTGCAGTGCTCAGGAAATAGGACTGAAGCAGCCGAGCTTAAAAACCTACAGATGGTTCATGATGTAGGGGCCAGCAACTAACTCCCAAGAACATACAACTCTATTGCTCCACTCCCGTCATTGGTTCCCCATTGAGTTCCAGGTTGAATTCAAGGTTCTTGGTGCTCATCTTCAAAGACCTCAATGAGAATGGCCCAAATTCCTTGAAGGGCCATGTGTGGTTGTCACCTCCCATGTCAGCAAGATGTCATTGGAGGAATGGAATTGGCACCCTCCAGGATAAGTATTGTTCAAAATGGTTTTCAGTGGAAAATAGCTTTTTAATCAAAATGGAAATTGTTGTGGGAAACGTCCAGTTTCCACAACATTTTTTGTGCTTATGTAAAAAATCAAACTCCAACAATTTTCCAGGTTTTTGTTTGACAATTTTCTTTATTTGACAATAACCTGAAGGCTTCTGAAGAACAAATTAGACAAAACCAAAACATTTTTTAAATTTGAATTGATTTTTTCCCCACACTGCAAATCTGCAGTGTGCTCCAGGGAGAGACCAAGCTGTCCCTTACTCTCAACTTCACTTCAGAGTGAAATGAAAAACCTACACCTTTCACCACAAGCACCCCAGTCAAAAGTAAGAGGGAAAAATAACCCAAAGCATCACCCAACATCCCTACAGCAGGAAAGAAGTCAGATGTGTGGAGGGAAAGCAGGCATGTTTCTCTCCAACTGTCAAGCACTCAGATGCTACAGTATAAAATCCTTGATAGAGATATTAGATTAGATACAAAATAGAGTCGAGGTGCGGGAATAAGGGGAACCAGGGGGCCATGGCCCCATCATTTTTTACTGGCTATAAGGGCGAGCAACAGGGGTGGGGGAAGGAGATGGAGAAGGAGTGAGTGGCGTGTGGGGTCTTGTGGGGAAGAGGCAGCATGGGAACGGGACCTCAGGGGAGGGGTGATGCGAGGGCAGGGCCCTGGGTGAAGGGGCGATGTGGGTAGGCCTGGCCATGAGGAGAAGGAGTGGTGTGGAGTGTGGGGCCAAGGTTCGGGTGCTGGTGCCCCCCTCCCCACTTTTAGAGAGCTTCCATCTCCACTTCCATACTCATAGAATAATATGAGTTTATCTGTTAATACTTAAGGCAGCTCCACAGTTAGGGAACATGTAGTGTGGGGGAAATTCTGAGCTTGAGGGTATGCATGCATGTGTCATTGAAGTCCAGGAGAGCTGTACCTGTGAAACCAAGAGGGGGACTGTGATCCTTAATTCCACCAAGAGCTCTGATGCCCAAATGCCTATTTTCCAAATGACAGCTATCTAAAAAACCCACTGTCATTCATTTGTTTTCTTCTTCTCTTGCTAGTGCTGATCTCTGCAGCCCTAGCGATGGCCAGGAACCAAAGAAGGTGCTGATTCAGGGCTCAGTGAAGCTATAGCAGAGCCAGGATAGTGAGAGGCTGAGAAGGTATATGGCCCAAGAGGAGGCAAGTGTGGATGTTTTGCAGGCAGAGGGCAGTAGGAGATGAGATGCCTTCAGAGACATGACAGAAGCATTCCCATTGCTGCTCTTAGCCTCAGTGTAGCCCTCGATCATCACAGAGCAGTGGCCATGGCTCCAGCCCAGACAACCCAATGGGTTTCATTGACACGCTCTATCCTTGTGCTCTGGGAGTGCAAACAGGCACACTATGCCTACACGGAAGCAATGGGGCTAAAGGGCTCTCTCGCCCCTCCCCTCAGGTAGACCCAGTGGCTAGTGGCAGCTAAGTTTGTGGTACAGCACCATGCTATTTATGCCTGCAAAGCAGTTGCTCACCTGTACAATGAGAGTTCAGCAGAGGAAGGAGCTCTGGAAGTTAACGTAACTGTTTGCCTGATTGTGTTTTAATTTGCTGAGATAAATTAAAACATCTTGTTGATTAGCTTGGAGGCCAGGGGGTGCTTTTTTCAATGTTATGGGTGCTCTGTGAACTGCTCTGGATACGACTTGCATGTTTCATTTCCTCGAAGCTAGAGATGTGCAAGCTGTGCACTAGGCAGAGAGGAGGTTTTGAGAAAAGACTGGTGAGAACTCCACCCATACCTACAGAATGCTCTCTCTTTCCCAGTCCTGCATTGCAAGTGCTTTATGCTAATCAAAAAGAGCTTGTTTCTTAATAGCAGGATTAACAATAAACACTGGGAGGTAAATAATGTAACTTCTGCTTGAAACAGAATTTTGCTGCCAGTGAGATTCTTGAATCCTGCCAAAAGCTACAGTAGCTGGGCTTAATGTGGATGACCTGTGAGGAGATTTGCAGGGGGACACAATCACTTGGGACTCCTGTACAGAGCCTTCCGTGGTCACTTTTGTAAAGGGACTGCTCAGTGCAACGACGATCAGTCTACTCACAGGATAGCAGACTGGGAACTTGCTGCTTTATTTAACTATATCACAACAGGGTGAGGCAGAAAACTCCCGCTCTTCTAACTAAACCAGAAGTTAGGGAGCATAACTTCAACCTATAATACTCTGAGTAACCCAGTTAACCCCTTGATGACCACTTTACTACAGTTGCTACTCCAGTTCGGAGACTGTAGAGTGACAGCTAGTGCCCCTCTGTGGCCCAAGTGCTGCAGTACCTGGTCACTGGACCAGCGTCCCTGTCCTCAGCCCGACTCCAATGCTCCCCTTCCCATTGGCATAACTGGAGCTGGCACGGAGCACACACCTCGGTATGCTGGACTGCAAAGGCCTCCCTGCATGGTCACTGCACCTTCACCTCCATGAAGAGGTCCTGCTGGGACCTGAGTGAATGAGTTCCCTCTGCTCCACTGCAGCCAATTCAATACCATTATGCTGGACGTTAGGGGGCTCCCAGGGAGCATGTCTCTGATCTATGGGCTGTTTCAGAGCTCGTTGAAGGTGGTGGCGGGGGAGCATACCCAGCTGCACACACACACCTTTGCTGTGTGCTGTGTGTCCACAGTCTCGCCTCCCTCTGTTTTACTGCTCCTTCATTGCATCATGTACCGCTTAGACCAGCGGAGTCCAACTATTCCAGCCTGGGTCCAAATATATTATTTCACAAAGGCCAAGGGACCACAATCAATACCTTGGGGTAGGTTCTCTGGCCTTCGCCACTCCATTTGTGCCATTTGTGTGCTGCAAAGGGAGTGGAAACCAGCCACATGTCATAGCAGGTGTAGTGCCAATCTATCTGGCTACTATGCTTCCTTTCTCAAAGCAGCTGGTGCAGGGGGCATGCGGGCATGCACAATGGCAGGTCAAGGAAAGGAGTGGCCGGTGCATGCTGCTGACCTGGTGAATAGTCTGTTAGAGACCATCTGGAGCTGGCACAAATTAGAGTAGCTCACCAGGTGCTCTAACCTGCTCTGGGGCAGAAAATCAGGGAGCCGTAACTAGTTGTTAGTCCTCATCTTCTCTCCCTTCCCTCCTCTCCTGGTCTGCACTGTGTGTATGTGTGGAGAAGGAGCATTCCCTAGATGAGCACTCTGTTAATGTCAGGCAGAGCTGTTTGAGCTTTCCCTGGGGTTCCCACAGCCTGGAAAGGATGCTGTCAATGGAAGAATTCTCCTCCCTTTGCTGTGACGCAGTGGGCAGTCAGAGGAGGAGCTGCTGAGCAGCTGCAGCAGGGAAGGGACAGAACCTCCGTCTCAGTTCAGAGCTATTGCTGGGGCTGCAGAGAAAAGGTGGGATGCCTCCCACTCCCTACTGACAAGGCTGATTCAAGCACATCAGTTTAAAAATCACAGGGTGCAGCTCAGGGAACAAATGCACATTCAGTTCTCAAGCAAACACACATTTTCTTCTTAACACACAGTCGCCCTCAAGGGCCGCAATTCAGAGCCAGTTCCCTGACTAGATGAATGTGGCCCTGTTTCAGGGACATTCCTGGAAGTAAACTCCTTTGCTAGAACTCTCCTGGGGTGCAAACTTGAGAGCTGTGCCTTTGTTTTAAAAATCACAAATGTTCGTGTGTCATTGTGGGCGGCATGGTTCATTAGGCATAAGGTGCTGCTTGTGCCATTTCATCTGGAGAGGCCAAATGAAACAGCATCCTCATTCAGGGCTAGATTCTCACTCGGACTACATGTCCTTGCAGGGGAGTCAGAGTGAGTGAGGGCATCTACTATTCCATACACCTTTGATTAAGGCATGTGGGAGTAAGTAGGGCTACCCATCTGCCTAGTCCTTCCTTGGAGCAGGTGGGCAGGGAGTCATCAGCTGGAAGGGGCGGGGAATGGCTCCACCCTCCTACTAACTGGCCAGAGCACTGGATCCCGCAGAGAGTTACAGAGTAGTAGTACCCTCTGGGATCAAGAAGGAAGAAGAGTAGGAATTGTGTCTTATAGTGGTGTCTCTGAGTGACAACGCCTCCTGTGGCTACTCTTGGGAGATGCAGTTTATGCTCCACCTCTGGCTTAGAGCTATGGCTAAAATCAGAGTCTAGCCTTTAGAATCTGCATACAGCACTTTGGCCACATTCAGCTACCCTTACTCATACTGAGTAGTGCCAGGGTGTATAAGGGTATCAGAACCTGCTCCGCAGGGTACGAAAACAGTCCACAACACCTCCGGAATGCCCCAGATACCTGCTTCTGGGAGAAATCTTGGCTAAATTGAAATGAAATGAAATGTATTATAATAGTTGAGAAATTTTGAAAATGTTGTTGAAAAAAGCAAATAAATAACTAAATGCAATAAAAATGGGAAATTTCCTTCCTGCTTCCCCCATTTTTGAAGAGGTCTAATAATTATAAAGAGCCTGACATTGTAAATATCATTTTTAAGTGGCCTTGGAAAGGCAATTCTTAAAATAAAGACCTTTTCCCACATTTTCATTATCTGCCTTTCACTGAGGGTGATTCCTGTCACCTTTTTTCCCTCTTTGTTTGCTTAGAGAATCAAAGCTTTTTCCCCCTCCTGCTAGCTTCTGGAGTGTTAAAAAGTGATGCCAATATACTGAGTTTACATTACAAACAAATTAAAATTCCCAGTCTCTCACAGCTTTTCTCCTAGTATACTAAGGAAGACCAAGTTCAGATAAACTGCACAATTAATTCGAGATCACTTCCGAGTGAAAAAAGAACAGGTTGCTTTAAGCTGGGTATTTTTCTTCCTGGAGATTTCAAGTCAGTTTCAGGAAGCAAAATTACTATTCTCTAAAAGTCACCTCACCTGATTTGTATTCCCCAGACTATCCCATTAGATCTTCTTCCCTTTTAACTCATAAACTCATTTTAATAAATCGATCTCAGGATTACCCATGTGTAAACAGAGCCTTATTAACCGCATAATAGACAGGCAAATGGATGGGAAAAGGACTTGTTGCATGTTGCTCTTCATATTACTGTAATTGTTCTACAGTGAAGATCCTAAGACTGGGCATACTTGTTGGCTACAAAAGAGAAGGTAAATGTCTCCTTTAATGTCAAGGGAAGCAGAGTAGCTGTAGATTTTCATTTATCAGAAATGTGGTTGCTAACAGGATGGCTCAGAAGAACTGGCTGATGTTGACATTAATGTTGATCTTGCTTTCCCTTAAAGAACTCTGCCCTTCCTCAGCTGTTGGGAGTAGGTAGAGTAACAAGAGCCTGATATAACAAAATGCTGAGATCCCATGTGGTGCCAAGTGCCCTTAATTCACATTGACTTCATCAGGAGCTGACAGCACTTGGCAACACACAGGATCAGGTCCATAAATAAATAACGGAAATGCAATATCTGTCCAGATCAAATTACAATGGAGGCCCCATCATAAGTTTGAGTGTTGCTAATTAGTGAGAAAGTGAGCAAGTCCAACTGAAAAAGCCAAGAAGAATGCATCGGAAACATGGACATTGTCCATGTATTTAACAAGCATAGTTTAATTCTACCGATTTATAATACTTAGAAATAAATCTGGAGTAGTCATTTTTATAGCACATTTTGTAAATATTCTAGTCATATGAAAGTTCACTGTAGCTCTTTGATGTCAAAATTTTCAAGGGAAGAGAGGAGACACAGATGCTCTTTTCTGTGTGTGCAAAGAACGAGGTGTACAAATTAACAATGTATGAAGTCCTCTTGCACTGAATTTTACCAAATGCTGATCTATGACTTTGCGGTCAGCTTACTAGACTGAATGTGATTTTTTTTTTTACAAGACAGAGATCTAGAGTAGTGATAAAATGTAATTGCTAGCAGCTAAAACCAAGACCTTGATTTGTTGTGTGTGCTACTCTAGAAAGAATCTTTTGGACCACAGATAGAAGCCTGATCCATTGCATACTGAAGTGAATGGCAAATTTCCCATTGACTGTACAGGATGTTGGACTGAGCCCAATTTCAGTGAAGGATCCATTAAAAATTCAGGAGCTTATGGGCTAGACCCTCAGCTGGTATAAATTGATGCAGCTCCATTGACATCAACAGAGCGATGCCAATTTAAACTAGCTGAGAATCCAGCTCAATACCTGGACAATTTAATTTCCATTGAACTAAAACTCAGGTTAATATATATCTTTAGCAAAGATGCTCATTCACTTCCTCCAAAAATAGTCTTTTGTTTGGCAGGGTCAATTTTTTATTAGAAGTAAAATACTGATAATAATTTGTATAGTTTTAGACAGGGACTCATTCAACAATGCTTACCCATGAGAGTAATCCCAGTCAATAGGACTAAGGTAGCCCCTTTGTAAGAGTAGGGGTTGCAGGATTGGTCCCTATGTGTCTTAGTATAAGGTACCTATCTATTTATATGAAAAATGAAGGCTGTGGAAGAAAAATTTCAGCCAATCTCCCCATGTTATAAGGGCAGGGGAAATGTTCCCAAATGTTGTGCTTTGATTTTTCACAGATGTCTGTGTGTGGTTTTGACAGCAGGATGCCCATTCTATACTAAACAGCATTGTGTCTTTAACTAGTCCCTATGGCTATATATGGGTTTCTCCTCTATATTATTTAATATGCTCTATTATGGCTGCCATCATAATTTCTTTACTGAGAAATATATATCCCATTGTGATTACAATTGCCACTAATAAATTAATAATCCCTGGCAGAAATTACAAGATCCAAACATTGTAGCTAAAGAATGCAGAAATAAAAGCTTGTGCACTCACTGAGACATACACAAATATATGCAACCACAAATGCATTACCCTGGGGACTGACCAACACCCAGTGAAATCAGTGGCAATGCTCCTTTAGCTTTAATAGATCCCTAATCATGACTACACAATACAGTATTGTATAGCATATTGTATTGCAACATATAGTATGTTTCATAAGCAATTTCAATTGTATCATGCTCTGTTGCACATAGCACTTTGTAATGAATAAGTAAAATGGAGAATATTCTCCTTATTTCATCTGTCACTGATGAGAAACTGTTTAGGACCAGATTTTAAAACTACACAGAACCCAGCAGCTGAAAATCTGTCTGTTTCATTTAGGCACTTGAGTGGAACCAGGCCATTTATTTAGAGGCACAAGTTGAGGCTGGTAGATGCTGAATTCTTTTGAAAATCTGTCCCTTGCCATACTCTATGGATCAGTGCAATCCTCTTGTTGGTTTACAAGCACAAAGTGCTCCAGTGATTGTCATAGATCATTGATGTCCCCGAATGCTACATCTGGATCTTTGATTCAGCTGAAAGATGTATAAAACTCACACAGTGCAGACAGTCAGCTCTCCATTGGCAACACATCTAAGCAGGTTTTTATGCAACACTTATTGCAAGGAAGAGTCACCATGACCAAAACCTAGACTCAGTAAATTGTCTGCAGAACCATACCTTTCAGACTGCAGAGTAACTTTTGGCTTCGCCTAATACCACATGCCTTTGGGGACAGCACATCACAAATGCACAGAAGTTGATAGTTTTCAGAACTGCACAGGATGAAGATTGGCAAGTCAGCAGTCTGGACATTCAGTGTCGTAAGGCTTGTCTACACTAGAAATGTTACAGAAGCATCGCTGCAGCACTGCAGTTGCACTGCTGTAGCACTGTAGTGTAGACACTTACTGTAGCAACGAAAGGTGTTCTTCCATTGCTGTAGTAAATCCACCTCCCGAGAGGCAGTAGTTAGGTCAACGGAACAACTCTTCTGTTGACCTAGCACTGTCTGCACTGGGCTTTCACACCCCTGTGAGATGTAGCTGGCCTGACCTACATTTCAGATCTAAATGAAACACATCAGGTAACAAAGTGGTCTCTGATTCAAGTGTGAAATTGTGGCCAATTGGAGAGTTCCTTGGAAAAACAGGACATTATAAAGCCCCTGCTTGTCAGCTAATGATGCACCCACTTACTAACATTTCCTATTTTTCCAGTTGCTCTTTCTCCCCTCAGGATAGTTATTTCCCTGGCAAGGCATTTACACTCAGTGACTCATGGGTCTCTAATTTCCTTTGCCTCCCTCCTCAGGCCCTCTATCCAAGCCCCGGCCTCCTCCCTTTCTGTACCACATGGGCTGCTTCAGGGGCATAACAGTTGTCCAATAGGAGTAATGGGGAAAAACAAATTAGATAGTTTTAAGATGGAGCTTGGTAAGTTTATGAATGGAATTATCTGACAGGGTTGGCTGATATAGCAGGGAACTGGATTCAATGGACCCAGAAGGTCCCTTCCAATTCCTATGCTCCTATAATCTACACCACACACTGGGATCTCTGCGCCTTCTCTTCTCCTTTCTCTTCTTTCTCTCTGCCCTCTCTTCAGGAACTGTCGATCTTCACGCAAAAAGCTCTGGTTTCTCTCATCCTGAAAAACCCACCTGCACCTCTAACTGCTATCCTATCTGCCTCCTCAGCCCTGCTTCTGAACTGCCTGACAGATGCTCTAAACAGGGGATCAGTTTTTCCTCCCACTAATCCCTTTCCTCAAGGTGTCTTCCTTTGAGGCCCTGCAATCTGGCTTTCATTGTCTTCACTCCACCAACACTTTTCTCATCTGTGTTTCTGAAGACCTCCTGGCCATGTCTGAAGGCCACATCTGTGTGCTTCGTCTCCTTGATCTAGCAGTGACCTTTGACATTGCAGATCATTGTCTCACCTCCCCCAACACTTATGTTTGCTTGATTTTTCTCTGACATCTCTGACCACCTCTTCATTGTCTCCTTAAGGGTCTCTATCACATTCCTCCTCCCCTGCTCATTTATTTTTTCTGGACTCCATCCAGGTGTGACATTATCTAATTCAAGTATGACCGTGCAAACCATTGTTGCTACCACTATTATATAATTGCAACAAATCTTATACAAAGTGTGACACATAGCCAGAAAGGGTTAAGCATTCTGCAGAATACATGATCAGAGCCAACCATTAGAGAGATGTTAGAACACTATCTGTCACTATTGCTATTGATTTAGAGATCAAAAGGGAATATGAACATTTAGATGAATCTTGGATGAAATAATACCATTGTCTATGTGTCTCATTAAAGTTTGTGATAACCAGCTTAATGGATAAATTATTTTATGTTAATCCATGTAGTTAATTACCGGTGAGGTTTAGGAAACAGAAGGTTACATCAAAAGCCTACTGTTCACCCAGGACTGTATGGTCAAGTGGCTGCTAGAAAATTGTATAAAAAACCCTTGGTCCTGACCTTGTCATCTCAGATCTGCTTGATGCTTCAATGCAGGGGAAACTGAAGCCACAACACTGAGATCCCAGTTCTAACTGGACCACTCTGAATATAAAGATTGACTATAAACTAGGAACTATTTCTGAAAGAACTCTGCATCTGCAAAGCTCACCATCTCTGCTATGAGTCTGAATCTCAAGACTGACTCATGTCTATGTGTATACCGATCTTTTAACCTATACTCTCTCTTTTTTCTTTTTTTAAAATAAATTTTAGTTTAGTTAATAAGAATTGGCTGTAAGCATGTATTTGGGTAAGATCCAGAATATTCATTAACCTGGGAGGTAATGTGTCTGATCCTTTGGGACCGGTTGAACTTTTTTCTATGATGAATAAGATTTTCATTAATCCTCATCATATTTGACTTGGGTGTCTAGGTGGAGGCCTGAGGCTGAGTTACTTTAAGGGAACTGTGTTGTTGATTTCTGAGTAACCAGTCAGATCTAACAGAAGCTGTTTTGTGCTGGCTTGGTAAATCTAAGTATTGGAATATCCACCAGCTTTGGAGATTGCCTGTCTCATTCTTTGCAGTTCACGCTAATTGAGTGACCTCAGCTGGCTCCCTGGGAATTCCGGTCACACCAGGGCCCTCCCCTTTTCTTCCTCCACTCTCCTCCTGAGTGATGCAATTTGCTCACACAGGTTTAGTCGTATCAGTTTTACTCTGGTTCAGGGGTGAACAAACTACAGCCCACAGGCCAGATCTGGCCCCTCAGGACTTTGGATCTGGCCCGCGGGATTGCCCCTTGTTGTGCCACGGGCCCCATGCCACTCTCAGAAGCATCCAGCACCACATCCCTGCGGCCCTCGGATAGAGGGTGGGGGGCAGAAGGCTCCGTGCATTGCCCTTGCCTCCAGGCGCTGCCCCTTGCAGCTCCCATTGGCCAGGAATGGGGAACTGCGGCCAATGGGAGCTTTGGGGGAGGTACCTGGAGGTGTAGCAAAGGCAGTGCACGTGGAGCCCTCCACCCCCCCTCCCCCAGGGGACGCAGCACTTCCTGGAGCAGTGCGGTGTGGGATCAGGGCAGACATGCAGACTTGCACCCCTCCTGTACCCCAGCTCCCTGCCCTGAGCCCCCTTGTACAACCCGCACCCCTCCTGCACCCCAACCTCCTGCCCTGAGCCCCCTCCCTCAATTCGCAACCCTCCTGCACCCCTTCCCTGAGCCTCCTCCTGCACTCCGCACCCCTCCTGCACCCGTACCCCCTTCCCTGAGTCCCCTTATACATGTCACACCCCTCCTCTGCCCCAATCGCTTGCCCTGAGCCCCTTCCTGCACACCACACCCCCTGCCACACCCCACACACCCTCCTGCATCCCAACACCCTGCCCTGGCCCTGCATACAATTTCCCCACCCAGATGTGGCCCTCGACCCAAAATATTTGCCCACTCCTGCTCTAGTTTCTCTGAAAAAATTTGTAGGCATGCATGAACTTTCAATTTTTTCCCCATTTCCATATCTCCACCTGGCTCTCTGATATCTCCTTTCATGTGACTCACTACAACCTGAAATTCCGAGTGGTGAACATTAACTCCCTGAAATCTTCTCCATAAACCTCTCCTTTCTCCCCACCTCTATCACCATCATCCTCTCCACTGAATATGATGGCATTCTTAGTGTCATCTCTCCCCACTCCTTGCCAAATTCAGCAGTTGCTACCTCTACATCACCTCCAAAATTCACGCCTTCCTCGCCATTGCAATCTCATGCTTTAATTACTGCAGCTTCTCCTCCTCCACTCTTAATTCTCTCCACTTCTACCAACCCAAAATGCAGCTGCCAAAACCATCTTTCTTTCCCTGCTGCTCTGACCACGTTTCAGTCATCCTTGAATCTTCACATTGTTCTTACACTTACTCCAGGTCCAGCTGGGCCTTCTTCTCCCTGAGTCATTTCTCCACTGCCTGAAGCTCTTTGTGTTCCTCCTAGGCTTTATCACTCATCACCCCATTTTCCTCTTCATCCATTTCTGACTTTTGTGCCTATTCCCATGCCACCCATTTGTACCTGAAAAAAACCTCCCCATTTGAAGGCTCTAGGGTCTCTCAGTTCCCTACAAGAAACCTTGGAAAAAATCTTTATTCATGAAGTGTTTAAGCTCTGCTGTGCATTCGCTTCTTAATGCATATCCTGTCTTGTTTTCCACCATCTTCATTTGCTCACGGACCCTACACTCATCAAAATAAGTGGCAAAGCTTCCATTGACTGTAATGGTGCTGGATCAGAGCCATAGGCCCCATTCAGCAAGGTACTTAAGCATGTGCCAAACTTTACACATATGAGCATTCTCAACGAAGTCAATGGGCTTACTTAGGTGTTTGAAGTACTTTATTGAATTGGGGCTTTTGATTATAAGTTCTTCCGTGTAGACACTTGCTACTGGCCATTTTGGTATAATAATGATCGTCATAATGAGGCTGGTGTCTGCATCTAAGAATGGACTGTAGCCTAGAATGAGCTTTTTTAGTTATCCCTTTACAATTGTGTTTTTATACCATTTTATGCAACAGGTTATGGGGTAGATCCTCAGCTAGTGCAAATTTGTCTAACTCCATTGACTTCCATGGAGTTATGCTGATCTACACCAGTTGACAGCAACCTAAATCTATATAGTATGAAGACTACTACTTAAAGTTCCATTTAGTTCCATTGTAGCTGTGCATAATGGCATTACAGTGTTTCCAATTATATCATTTTAGCTTCATGGGGCCAATACGAAGATAAAAGGAATATTGGGATAGCTCCTCGGTATAAATTCATGTAGCTCCATTGACTTCAGTGCCCTTTGATTTCAATGGAACTGCATTGATTTATAGCGACTGATGATCCGACACCACTGAGTTAACACACAGCTTGAAACGACGTATTATATTCCTTGCAATTTTCGTGGAATACTGAAAAAAAATAGGGAAAAACCCTGCAGTAAAATATAGACGGTGACAGTTTCACTGACATTGGTCATTGGATTCTGAGCATACCGGAGGAGGCAGCGATAGCCTGGCCTCCCAGTAGAAACTGAAACACTTGTGTAGACAATTGCTTTTTTGTCTGTAGCAATGGAAAAATTCACACACACTTGCGCTGAACTTGTTCCCAGCCTAGAGTTGGATATTACAAAGCCTGTGAGAAAATTTTGTCTTTTGTCCTGGCAGTTCTGCTATTCAAATAAAGAGAAGATTTTAAATGAAAAGATACGTTTTACACTATGCCCCATTCCTTCCCCCAGTTTAGGGCTAGAGCATCACTCTGCAGTCTGCCCTGCAGAAGGGGTAGCACATAGAATCATAGAATCATAGAATATCAGGGTTGGAAGGGACCTCAGAAGGTCATCTAGTCCAACCCCCTGCTCAAAGCAGGACTAATCCCCAAACAGTTTTTTACTCCAGTTCCTTAAATGGCCCCCTCAAGGATTAATAGGTGACTATCCCAGGGAAGAGACTCAATCTCTTGGCTCCCAACTTCTTCCATGGGGGAAATGAGCATAGAGAAGTCATAGACTACTTTCCCCTCCTCACTGCTTGATGCATTGTTGGGGTGGGTGGAACCAAAGCCCTGCCCATTCCCCACCCCTTCATGGGAATGGGAGTAGTGACCATGGGGAGGCTGCATGTGCATCCCATGCAAAGGAGTAAGGGAGCACCTCATGCCTCCATATTTCCCTGCATATGGCAAGGGACAATCAACCTTAGCTTCTGATCAAGAATGGACCTGGATCACTTAGTGATAGCCATCTGGTTGAAACCATCAGTAAACTTGGCATCAATACTCAGCAAGAGAAGCCAGTTGATACTACATGGATTTCTTCACCACAGTTTGAACTACTCCCTGCACTTCTCATTATATATGTTTACACACAAACAGTAATACTGTATTATCCTGTATTGTGCTATGCAGTATTGATAACATTGCTGTAAAACTTCTTGAGAGCTTTGGTGAGTAGGTACTTTATAAACAAAATGATTAATTATTATTATACTGTGTATAAGGAGAGACAAAGCTTTGAAATTCTGGTCTCCAATGGAGATTTAATAGAAAAAAATAACCCTTCTATGGGTTTTCTGAACCATCCTATAGAATTCAATATAGAATGATCTTTCCTGCAGTAGAATCCTAAAGGATGCTTCAACAAATGTATATAGCCAGAATCTCCTGCTTTACTAAAGTGTACAGGCTTGATTCTGAACTCACACTATTAAACCAGATCCTCAGCTGGTGTAAATTGGGGTAGCTCCATTGAACTCAATTACACCAGCTAAGGATCTGGACCACTGATGTCAAACTAATTACTCCTGATTTAAACCAGGGCAAACCAGATTAGAATTAAGCTTCATAAGGTTTTATAGTGATTCGTACAGAACCCTACTAGCTAGAACACTATTAAATTCTATAGGATTTCCCCCTGAGGCTATCTTGTTTGCACAAAACATCTGTACAAATCTTCCTTTCAATATCAAGATGTAACAGTGTATCTTCCCTTCCCCCCACCCCATTACTTTACCCATTTCTAAATTAAATTCTACTTAAACAGCACAGATCGTTGAACTAATAAGTATGATTACCTCTATGTTTCTTTTGCTTTGGTGTTCGAGCTTACTTTCAAAACTTGCTCCAGCACATATTATCTAAGTATAAAGATGCAAACAAGATTCAGAGAGGAACTTGATCTCCACACCTTGCCAAGGATTCGCTCTTTGAATGCTAGCATTCTGTTACATTTACCAGGGGTGGCAACATTTACATTAAAAATCATTATTTGCAGAGGAATATAACTAGGCCATCAATAAAAACAACTCAAACAAAACAAACAGCAACAGAAAAGCAGTGTCTCAGCACAGAAGCAAGATTTATATTTTAATGTACTTGATAAAAATAGTGATTTTGCTAATTTTTAAGTTACACAGCAGGGGAAAAAATGGTTGGCATTTTTTACTTAATGTTGATTTTCATTCTTTTACCTCTAAAATGAATAATCATAGAAACAATGAGGTTTGGTGGACAGTACATTGGTGTATTTTGGAAGGGGTGGGGGAAGAATGTGTTATTTCACAGTAGACCATAACTATTCCTATTATTCTGCTCATTAATCAATGAATTAAGAAGGATTCACACTGATCATTGATCTATCCTCGAGGATAAAAGGCACTGTATAAAATTGTCCTCAATTTGGAAAAAAATGCCTTAACTTGTATTTTTGCAATTGCAACTCTCTTTAGAGTAAATTATGTTTTCTAATCATTGCATGTATAAAAATATGTAGTCAGTAGACTAACTCTTAATGGCTTGTAAGCGTTATAAGGGGAATGTATCTAGAAATGTATTGTCATTGTTCTAAAATATGTATTTAATCAGGTGGAAGATACACCTTTCAAATTGTTTTCATGCAGATTTAAGCAACCCCAGACATGTATTTACACAAGCTTAAATATTTGCTAGTCTGCGTCTTAAGCAATTTGGTTTCACAAGCTGCCAAGGAAGATTTTTTAAAATGAATCAACTATTTAGAATATGTTTTACATCGTCTTCAGCAAGTGACATAAACTGTGAAAAAGCCGAGAAAAGTTAAAACGAGCAGCTTTATCCTTAACTTAGACCAAAGCAGCATTAGCCTGAATACTGATTTTTTTGTGTTTTGCTTGGTTTGAATCAAAATGCTAAGATTAGTGACATTTGGGGATTTAAAAAAGAATACATAACTGAAGCTTCAGCATAACTTGGAAAAACCATATAGCCGCATAAATATATATATTATCTCTTGCTTCTGCACTCATATATATTTATGTACATGTATATGCATAAAAATCACCCACCTTCAGAGAGTTGTTAAAATATATACTTTTTTTTACACACATACAACACAGAGATAGTTACACACACATGGATAGATATATGCGTATATACACATATAGATAGGCGCACATATGGGCACAAACGCACGTGTATAGACACACATACACATATAGACACAGATGCATATACACATGGGCACACACAAATACAGAGAGAAAATACAGTTACTCACACAGATATGCACATCTATGTACACACGGCTGGATACATGCGCGGATAGTTATTTTATATCGTTTACAGAACTCCAAGCTTAGGGTCCTGGGAGCAGCCAAATCCCGGCAGAAATCTCTAAGGAGCAGTGAAGCCTTGTCAATGCGCTGTGTTCCCCATCTCTCTCCCCCAAGCCTGCTCTCCCCTCCAGACAAGAACATGCGCTGAGCTAGGGGCCGGCTAGTACCTTCCAGGCTGGCTTGCCAGTGGCCACCTGCGCTTGGGAACCAAACGGACAGGAACTTCAGTTCCCCCAGCGAACCTCTGGGCAACATCTGGCAGCAGGCGCTGTGCTTCGGGCGAGCCGGGGAGCCCGTTTCACTTACCGCCGCCGGGTACCACCGAGTCATGGTGCGGAGCCGACGCGACGGGCGATGGGTTTGCAAACCAGGGAAAGTCCCGGGGTCTGGGGGCTCGCAGGGTCCCCCGCGCCCTACCTGCCCTGTGCAGCGGAGGGGCCCATTGCAACCCTCGATCACCTGCCCCCTTTCCCCGCCTTCCCGCCCGCTAATCCCTGAATCTCTAGGCAAATACCCCCCCCCCAGATAACTTCCCCCAGGATCGCGCCGCAAGCCGCGCCCGGGCAGCAGCAGCGGCGCCGCGGTCCTCGCCTTACCGTGCGGGAAGGTACCTCCCGGGGGTGCGGCTGCTCCTGGGCTCCGGATCGCTGCCGGGCTCCGCGCTCCCTCTCATTTGCCCTTTAAGATCCGCGAGGGAGTTTGCCACCCCCCGGAAAGTCCAAACTTGTGTGGGGAGAGCAGCGCCTCCCGCGTCCCCCCCGGCTCTAGACCGAGTCCCGCTGGCAGCGCATCAAGGCCTCCCGTGCGCCTGGCAGGGAGGGGGGAGACTGGGTGTGAGGGGGGGGGGATCTGCGCTCACCAATTAACCCCCCGCTTCCCTGCGCCTCGCTTCTCCTGAGCCCGCTTCCCGCGCACCGGCCCGACTGGGGCTCGCCACGGCCAGGCTTCTACTGGGGGCTCCCTGCTGCGGAGCCGCATCCTTCCTTCCCCTCCTTTCAGCTGGGGGGAGCTTGGTGCAGAGCCTTAAATTACCAGCCTGGCCGGGGCTGTCAAGAGAAGGGAGGCGAGGGGGGCAGATTGTGCAGGCTTCCTATTCCCAGCCAGCACCAGCTGCCTGCAGATCCGCGGGGGGAGGATTATTTCTCTAGGGATAACTTTGAAGCTGCCTCTTGCTCTCGGCGCGGCCCGGGAGCTGGGACCAGCAAGGAGTCCTCGGAAGCAGGAGCATCCTGCGCTCCCATGCTGCTGGGTGACTGCATGAGCCACACACGGAGCAATGCGATCAGCTGCTTTCCCCACTGCTCTGCACCTGCACCGGCAGCCGGGGCAAGAAGGGGAGACGCTGCTATCTCCTAGCAACCCTGCATCGATCTTCTTGGCAGGCCCCCTCCTAAAAAGTTCCGATTGGAGGAGGGGCGAGGGGAGCCACACCCCTGCGAGGATGCTCTGGATGCTGCCTCGTTGTGCTTTTTTTTTTTTCCTCTTCGCCAATCCAGGAGAGATTCAGGTGGAGAAATTGCAAGAAGGGACTGGAATGCAGAGTCAGATCAGTCTGCTGGGTCGTCTGCTCCCTGTCTGCTTCTCTGTCTCTCTCTCTCAGCTGGTTTGAAAGATCTACTTTTGTTCTCTCTTTCTTTAAAGGAAAAACAGCCTCCCCTCCACCTCAACTCTGCCAGAGAGCAGCAAAGAGGAAAAATGGGCACCAGGAAAAGAAGCCAGAATGCAGCAAAGGCAGAAGACAGAAAACCAAATCAATGTAAACAGTTTAAAACGTATAAAGATATATTTTCAAATAATCAGGTTTGAAAGCAAAATTTGGCTTGAAATGCTTACCACCCCACAACCCTCAGAGGCCAGTTAATATGGGGTAATGGATCTAAAGAGACACAATCAAACATCACGGGATGAATGAACCACAGAGGTCAACGGGTGCAAATCCATTGACTTCATCTGGGGTGAGTTTAAACAATGCTGCCAAACAGCTGCATGGGGGACCGCAGTGTGATTTACTACTCATGCTCCATTGCCGGGTGTTATTATTGAGTAAAAGCTGGCTGAGATAACAACTAGGGACATCTCTTCATGACAGCTCCTGCTGGGATATTTTGCAAGTTTCCCAGCTTCTCCTGTTTAACAGGAAACTTCTGGCCACTATTCCCTTAACTGAGCCGACAAACACGGCACACACTATTTATTCCCTCCTCACTTCAAGTCAGGCCTGGCCCCCTTCCCTTCCCTCAGCATGTGTGATGTAGGAGTCTGGGGAAGGTGAAGGAAGACTCTGGAGCATTGCACTCATAAGCCTTGAACAAGGGACTGTGCAGTCCGTCCCATGTTGTATGAAGCAGCCCTGGTTCCAGTGACGAATGAATTTAAAAAATAACTCTATCTCTGGTCTTTAATATTTAATGTTATCGAACAGCTGCTTGGCTTTGCTATCCAGCCCCTGCGTTTGAGCTTCTTGGGTAATTGTACAGGAGTTCTGTTCCCAGGAGCCAAGGGCGTTTGCTGCGATGTGTCTGCTAAATGGTTTAATTGCGGCAGTCAATGAAGCAAAGAGCAAACCACCAAGGGCTCTATTCTCCTCTGGGTTTACACTGCTGCACATCAGCTGTTATTCCACAAGAGTAAATGCACTTCCACCAAAGTAAAAGAGGGGAGAGGAAACTCGGACCCCAGCGTTTTAAATCATTCTGTTGTGGAGTAGGGAACCAAGCTGTGCTCGCCTTGTTCACGCCAGTGATGTCTGGCTGTAGCTAGGAATAGGGAGGGTCTGATTCTGCACTGACTTGCACCTTGTGTGGTCACTGTTCAAAGTGAGTGTGAAATATTACCAGTAGCATTTTAAACCCACTCTGCGGGATTGGCCAGCACAGGGGTGGATGGAATAAACAAGGTTCAGAGATACTACAGGGCTTGTAACAACACGGAATTGGCATAGAGATGTCCTGGCCACACCTCCTCCTGCCCCCTGGCTGCCATGGGACACTCCTGACATGTCCATTGGGGGCAACTGCAGCTCAGCAAACTCTGGCCCTGGTGGAAAGGCCCCTAGTGCCACTACTGTGCAACAGGGGGGCTTCACACCTGATTTATGGCAACAGTGAATCAAGCCTTCTGTACATAGTTTGCACAAGTGTAAATAATAACAGTGAGGCTTCAATCCCAGTTTTCATCACAGCCCCTTTCACTGACTCTATTGTCCTAAAGGGGTCACTTATTGCTAAGGCTAAGATTTTGTCATGGTAAAAGTCATGGACAGGTCACGGGCAATAAACAAAAATTCAGGGAAGCCATGATCTGTCTGTGACTTTTGCTGCTGCGGCTCCATGGTTTCCCCCACCATGGTGGCTGGGAGCTGTGTGGTTCCCCCTCCGTCCATGGTGGCTGGGAGCTTCAAGGTGACCATATTTCCCCAAAATGGGACTCCCCCAGCTGCTTGCCTGAAGTGTCCCCCTTCCCCCATGAGAGGTTGTTGCCCTTCACTGGAACCCCGAGGAGGGCCCCCTCAAGAGTCTGTCACCTGACCTTGGAACTTTACAGGGGGCCCCCATCACTTGTCGCTGCTGTCGCTGGAACCCTGCCAGGGCCCTGCTGGCTGTCAGCTTCAGAGTCCTGCAGCCCCTGGGGCTGAAGCAGAGAATGTCAGGGAGGTCTCTGGAAGTCATGGATTCAGTGACTTCCATGACCTCTGTGACATAAGCGTAGCCTTATTTATTCCTGATAGTACTGGTCCCCAGTCACAAGGTTGCAGGTTGTCTCTGTTCTTTACAACAGTGTTGTAAAGTTCAGTTAATTTCTGTCGGTGAAGTGCTTTGAGATCCTTGGGCCCAATATCACACTCCTTGCGCATTCAAACTCCCATTGACAATACTGGGAGCATCGGGTGCTCAAAGCAGGATGGTCTGCTGGAGAGAGCACTGAACTCAGGGCTTAAGAGACATTAGTGCTATGCATGTGATGCTGGGAAAATTGCTTAATCTCTCTGTGCCTGAGTTCCCTCTCTTTAAAGAAGGGATAACAGCTGTGAAGATGAAATTAGAGCTGGGCAGGGACCGGGATTTCTGTCCTAAGAAAAATTTTGCATTTCTGATTTTTTTTTCTCATTCTGAATCAGAAAGAAAAGCTGAAGATGTGAAATTTTCTGTAGCATTTCAGAAAATTCCATTTCAGAAGAACCAAAATGAATTAAACAAAATATATCTGGTCTCAGGTCCATGGGCTCCCATGCAGCCCTCTAGCAGGTGAGCTACCAAGATGCTAGGAACCTGAAAGCCCAGGGAACCCTAGCTCCAGTTCTTAGGAGCTTGGGGAGGTCGATGGGTGGAAGAACTGGCAGGTAGGTAGGCTGGCCAATCTGCCTATCTGATTTCTGTCAAAAGTTTCAACAGCATCAACAAGGTCCTGCTAAATATTTTGATTCCATCATGTCATTTCCCAGTAGAAAACTGTTCTGCCAGAAAAATGTCAACCATCTCTAGATAAAATCCATTAATGATTGTGAAGGGGGGAGCTGGGGTCAGATACTCTGGTGATGAGGGCCATGTAAGTGCCTCAGTAGGTAGAAGAAGCATGCAGGATCAAGCTTCTAAGTGCATAATATTATTACTTAGAAAAACCCTCAACGTCTTAGTGCTGCATCTGGAAGAAGGAATTTTAATATGAAATTTATTTTCCTATCTCAGTCTGGAAGGTATAAGTCAAGGGAAAATTAAAAGTGTTTTTCATGGGGGTGATTTGCCTTCATGAGCTATCCAATAGTGAAATAAGGACTTTTAGTGCTGTTGATTAAAAGACAGATTAGTTTCAAATTGTCAGTTGAGCTCCCAGATAACATTTTCATAGTAACCTCTAATGAACAGAGGAAATTGTTTCACAAAAACTCATAAATTTGATTAACAACCTCCTGCAGGCCCAGAAACAAAAACAAAGGTATGGTTTCTTATTTTAAGTGGCCTTTATGATCAGCTTTAGTACCATACAGTGGTCAGACTTGAAAACTTGCTAATTTGACCTTAAATAACTAGTTCTCGTAACCTGCATATATGTGCAGTGTTTCCTATACTTGCTATAGGCAAGTGCTTTGCTGAATTGGGGTATTATCTAAGAAAATGATAGGTGAACATGTGTGACCACTATATGTGATAATGATAGTAATAATACCTAGCTCTTATGCTGTGCTTTTCATCAGTGGGTCTCAAAGAACATGTCTACATTGCTTTTTAAAATCCACAGCGATGAGTCTGAGCCCAAGTCTACAAACTGAGGCTCACACTATGGTGCTAAAAACAGCTGTGTAGAGGTGAAATTCACCACCCTCCCCAGGTTTGAACGTCTACATAGCTGTTGTTAGTATGGTAGCATGAGCCCACTTAACCTGTCTGTAGACCCTGGTTCTGAGACTCGCTGATGCAGGTTTTAAAATGCAGCCTAGCCATACCAAAAGAGCTTTACAGATGAGGTCAGCATCATTATCTCCGTGTTACAGATGGGAAAACTGAGGCACAGAGCAGTGACATGACTTCCTAAGGTCACTCAGCAGGTCAGTGAGCAGAGCCAGCAATCGAACAAAGGACTCCTGAGTCCCAGACGAGTGCGCTAGCCACTAGGCAATATTACCTCCTTAATTAATTATAGGAGATTAACTCTAGGCGACATCCACATTTTTATTTTTAGGGGCAAATCTTTTCCCCAGTCCTGAGCCTGAGTAACATTATGGGGATAAGTGGGAGCAATTCTCCTTCCCAGGCTGTGGAACAGGAGGAGGATAAGGTAACACAATCCTGATTAGCCTAGGGCCAGATCATGGCCCATCTTGCAGGCCAGCTCATGACATAAGGTGCTCGGTCACACAGGTTGGAGGGGAGCAGTCCAGGGGGAGAGTAGGGGGAAGTATGATGTACCCAGGAGCGCCGCCAGCTTTTTTAGCACCCTAGGCGGTGAAAGGCCCCATCCCCTAAATACCGCCTCCAACAGAGGCGGTGGAAGGTCCCACCCTCAAAATACTGCCCCCGACAGAGGTGGCAGAAGGTCTGGCCACCATGGTCGCCACCTCCCAAATGTTAGCGCCCTAGGTTATCACCTAGGTTACCTAATGGGTTGTACCGGCCCTAGATGGTACCACATCAGGTGTGGATGTGCACTATGCAAAGGTCTGGTGCAAGAACTTAGGGCTGGTCTACACTACAAAGTTAGATTGGCTTAACTACATTGCTCAGGGCTGTGAAAAATATCACCCCTTGCACGATATACTTAAGTCGACCTAAGCCCCTGTGTAGATACTGCTACATCGATGGAAGAATTCTTCTGTTGACCTAGCTACTGACTCTCAAAGAGGTGGATTTACTACAGCGATGGAAGGGTCTTCCATCGCTGTAGTAAGCCTCTACGCTATAGCTGAGCAGCTGCAGTGTTTCTAGTATAGACATACCCTTAGGCCATGTTTGCATTACAAAATTAAGTCGACCTAACTTATGTCGGCATACTGCAGCTCCAGTAATTACATCATATGTGTGTGTCAACACTTTTCTCCTTGCATTGGCAGTGTGCGTCCTCACCAGGAGAGTGTGTATCAATTGCACTGTCAGTGTGGGGCATTGTGGGAAGGCTCCTGAAAGCCAGTAACAGTTGACATAAGCAACGCAGTGTCTACACTGACACTGCGTCGACCTAACTCCATCAACCTTGACTTTATGTCTCTCGTGGAGATGGCGTTATTAAGTCGGCGTAGGTGGGCAGTTACGTCAGTGGGAGTGAAATTTAAGTGTAGACACTTCCATGGTTAGGTCGACGTAAGCTGCCTTGCATCAACCTAACTCTGTGGTATACATCAGGCCTTAGAATAGATTCTGACTCTCTTGAGTCTCTTTGTGGGACAGCTCTGGGCAAAGCCATGCAGTTTAGCCCTCAGTAAGGAGATGTGTCACTGGTATCTACCCTGATTCGAATAGTCATTGTTGCTTACATTATTTTTCATCTCTTCTTCTCCCACACTCTAATATTCAGAACCAAAGGGCTTTCTAATCAAAACCAAACAGTCGGTCTGTTCTGTCTATCAAGTAGATTACTGGATTCTGGATACTGGTATCATCCAATACATTTTGCTTTTGACTTAAGTCAGATTTAGGCTTCTGGGCATTATATTATATTTATTAGTATTCAAGCTGTCTCCAATTTTATTTCCGTTAAATGTAACCAGTCTGCTAGAAATATTTCCTTTCACTCCTCCATGGGAATGACTGCATTTACATATTTTCTTTAAGGGGCTTGCGAATTATGGACAAGTCGACTTTTCTCTTGGGGGTTTATGCAACATTGTCAAGATCTGAGCCACTTAAAGCATTGGCTGGCTTGATATAAAGGATTGTTTGTGACTCTAAAGTGGCGCGTTTGCCAAAGAGTTCAGCACAGCGCTGTCAGGGACAGTGACCCGTGGATCCATTTCCTTTATAATGCTATCACATCTGTGACCTACCACATACAAAGCGAGGCAAAAGATCTCAGTTTTCCCATTAACTCGAGATAAGGGCTTCCTGTGAAATAAATACACTCACAGCCCACAGGCAACAGCTTTGCAAGTCTGAAAACTCCACGTTAGCCTATTTTTATTACGTCAGTGAGTGTATTTCAGATTCCCCTCACACTGAGAATCCATCTGGACACACCACTGTCTGAATATCCTGCTGAGAATTTGCATTGCTCCTTGTTGAAAATGAAAGGCTAAATTTATAAGTAGGAAGTTTGTTAAGTTCTTCTGGTCAATGATATTCTGACTTTTTTCAAATTGGGTTAGGATTTTGTCTTGCTATTTTTTTTGGGGGGGTGCATAATTATTTTAATAGCAATCCCTTCTCGATACAGGTAGGATGACATAGTTAAAAAGTTTGCATAAACAGGCAAAGCTCCACTGAAGTCAATGGAAAATAAAATTGGTAAGAGCGAAAAGTCACAGGCTGAGGATCTGGCTCATGGTTTAACAAAAGTAAAACATTTTTCCAAGAGAAAAACATTTGTGCTCAGGGTTCTGATAAAAACACAGATTGAAACATGGCAAGGCAGAAGGCAACTCAAATATTTTTCAACTATTTTAAAACCTCCATTGCACTCCATAATCTGCAGAATAAAGATGTCTTCTCTAATTTAAAGAAAAAAGAAACAACCCTTTGTAACTACAAGAGAATGGAAAGAATGGTATGATTTGCTTTACATACAAAAAAATATGTTCAAAGAACATTATTAGGATTGTAAAGTCAAGCACTCAAAAGCTAGGACATGTCAGAAAGAAGGTTGCCTGTATAACCTTAATTAGGCCCCCTTGTGCATATGCATTATGATACAGCCTTAATTATGTGACCACATGCTATTTTTTACAGGACCCTGCCTCATTCAGTGCACAGAATGGATGAACAGCTATTCAATATTTATTTTAGCCTTGTTGTTCTATGTATGGCCCAGACCTTATTTACTTCACACTGTTCAAACCCTGCCATGAAGACAGAATTATTAATTTACAAAGGGCCTTCTTTATGGAGCTCATAAGTATTATATGCACGTGCTTCACAACCCTGCTCCTCACCCCATGAGATGCGGGAGTGGTATTATCCCCATTTTATAGATAGCCAACTGAGGGATAGAGAGATTGAGGTCAGAAGTGTCCAGCACAGATCCTACTGACTTTTGCAGAGCAGATCCCCCAATCCCCCAAATAATAATATAACAAAATTCAGCCTGAGGCAGAGACCTGGCATGGAAAGCGTACACATATAATAACGTTTTGGCAAAGCTCTAAGCAGCAGAAAACAGAGATTTATAATGGGAAATGTCAGGCAACTTAATAATAGATGATCCTACCAGCCTTGCCTATAGTGGAAACCATATTTATCATGTTTTTAATTATGGAGTGGTAGGGTTGCCAGGAGTCTGATTTTCGACCTGAATGCCCGGTCAAAAAGGGACCCTGGCAGCTCTGGTCAGCACAGCTGATTGGACTATTAAAAGCCTAATCGGTGGTGCAGTGGGGCTAAGGCAGGCTCCCTGCCTGCTATGGCTCCACAGTTCCCAGAAGCAGTGGCATGCCTACCTCTGGCTCCTAGGCATAGGGGCAGCCAGGGGGCTCCGCGCGTTGCCTCTGCCCCAAGCACCAGCTCCACAGCTCCCATAGGCCGGGAACCATGGCCAATGGGAGCTGCAGGGGCGGCGCCTGCACATGGGGCAGCACATAGACCCGCCTGGCTGTGCCTCCATGTAGGAGCCGGAGTGGGGACATGCAGCTGCTTCTGGGTGCTGCCTAAGGTAAGCACCGCCCAGAGCCTGCACCCTTGACTTCCTCCTATGCCATAACCTTCTGCCACAGCTCTGATCACCCTCCAAACCCCTCAGCCGCAGCCCACAGGATGCTCCCATACCCTAAGCCCCTCAACCCCCGCCCCACCCCAGAGCTCTCACCCCTCCCCCTGCACCCAACCCCCTTCTCCAGCCTGAAGCCTCCTCTTGGACCCTGAACCCCTCATTTCTGGTCCCACCTCAGAACCTGCAGCCCCAGTCCAGATCCTGTACCCCTTCCCACACCCCAACCCCCTGCCTTAGCCCAGAGTCCCCTCCCATACTCTAAACCCCTTGGCTCCACTCCCCAGCCCAGAGCCCCCTCCTGCACCCCAAACCTCTCATCCCCGGCCCTACCCCAGAGCCAGCACCCCCAGCCCTCTCCCCTCCACATCCCAACCCATTGCCTTAGCCCAGAGCGCCCTCCCGCACCCTGAACTCCTCATTTCTGGCCCCACCCTGGAGCCTGCACCCCCAGCCAGAGCCTCACCCGCTCCTGCACCCCAACCCCCTGAGCCAGCCTGGTGAAAATGAGCGTATGAGTGAGGATGGGGACAGCGAGCGACAGAAGGAGGGGGGGGATGGAGTGAGTGAAGGGCGGGGCCTCAGAGGAGGGGTGGAGCCTCAGAAGAGGACCAGGGCAAGGGTGTTTGGTTTTGTGAGAGTGGAAAGTTGTCAACCTTGTGGAGCACTGTTTGTTGGAAAGACCAATTAACAAAGTGAGCAGGCCAGATCAAAAGCCCAGTGACATCAGTGGGACTTCCTATGCAATTCACTGGGTTTTGGAATACGGCCTTAGACAAAAAGAACTGTGTGGACCCCATTAAAGTCAAAGACTTAGGGAAGCCTTGCTTTTGAAAAAGATCCTCTCTCTTTCCTGTGTCACCTGGTAAAGAATTAGCTGCTTTCAACATTGCATGCGATTTGATGAGCTGTTTCCTGGAAATGGTGAGCTTTTCATTTTTTGTAGCTTTTTGTCCATTCAAGTTAAATCTTGAACATTTAAGTGACCTTGTGAGAGGCAATAATAATAATAATAATAATACTCAGAGCTTCTAGTTTTCACCATTAGAGCCTTAGTTAGTCCTCTGAACACCACTGTGGAATTATTTTACAGTTTTAGGAAACTGGGGAAGGGTGATTAATGGCCCTATGATGCAAATTTTACTGTCATTAAGCAGTACTTGTGAGAATAGTTCCATTGACTCTGAGTGAGTGCTGCTCAGTAGATCTGATTCTCCTTTCATTTACACTGATGTAAATCAGAAGTAACTTCAATGAAGTTAATGGTTTTATCCAAGTGTCAGACTGTTGTGACTCACAAGCAGGACCAGCATAAGTAAGGGTTTCAGAATGCGGCCTTATGTAAACCATTCAAGATGATAGTGGGGAGTCATTGGCAGACCAAGGATGGGTCCCAATCAGATACTCTAAATGCTCTCATCTCTCTCAATGCAGATACAATACAGAATTACATAGAGTGGGGTTTTCTCCACACTTTCTCAGTGTTTAATAATTAGTTATTCCCACCCAGTAACCTCGTGGTTATGATATTTTGATGCAATTGGGTGGTGTGTTTCTATTGTTTGTGAGAGAATCTATTAATTGGAAATTGGGAATTGGCAAACTGATGACTCAGAATGTTAGGCTCGATTCATAAGTACACCCTGGCTGCTTTGTGCTACTCCATAGATAGAAAACAGCTGTGGACCAGGATTAAGTGGCCAGTTAGGCTGGGATTATGGCAATGTTGTATTGCTGGCGCAGTGCAAAGGAACCAAGTGTAGTGGGTAAATGTGGCCCATAGTATTGAAAAGTTTTCCGACTTTCCAATTGGATATAGTAGTTTGTGGGAAGTGCCTAGAGTTTTGGAAAAGCATCATAAACATAAACACAGAATTTAGTTAATCCACCTTTACCATGAAATACTCCAGCAATAGCACTTGATATTGCAATGTGCTAAGAACATTCTTAACTTTAAACCCCTGAAATAGTTCCAAACTCATGTTAAACCTGCGTGTAAGTGTTTTGCTGCAGGGCCAGAGAGCTCAGCGCCTAGAAGGATGGAGCTCCCAGTGACCATGCACCATTCTGTTTTAGTTCTGAGTCATAGAGGCTGCACCTTGGTATTGTAAAGTCTCTGGGGAAGGGTCCAGTTAAATGTGCATGTTCTACACACTTCACTCAGCATTCAGAGCTGTGTTCTCCTACACTCCTGTTGAAACAGCGGGACTCCTCCTGAATTCTTTGCCCACTGTAAATCTCCCATGGGCTTTAATCACTATTTGAATGTACAAGGATTGCAGAGTCAGCTCCAATAATAAGCTATTACAAAAGAGCTCATTTGTGCCTTGTCGGACCCACCCAGTTTTGGGGACAGATCACCAGGAAGTCTTGGGCTGCCAGGAAGCAAAATGATCACTAGAGCTCTCTGATGTGTAGGGGAAATGCACCTGGTACTACAACCCTGTAAGGGGGTGCAACCTCTTGCTTCCTGCTTGATGGTCCCAATGGAGACCCATGGTCCGACCCAAGGGATGCTGGTGGGATCAGTGCCTGCATTCCCTTAAGCACTGATAGCAAGGAGTGCCCTTCTACCTGGATTTTACATGGGCTGCTCAGCGGGAAAGGTAGAGGTAGGGGGCAGAAGGATCCACGGTGCATCCAGGAAGAGCCAGGCAAAATGTGACCTGAAATAACCCTAAAGCAAGATTATCACAATGTGTATATACACATGTAGAGACTTGAGGTAGCACTATCTTCAGAGATGATTGTCAATGCATGTATTTACTCTCCTAGTCTGCTAGTTACAGATGAATAATAAAATGTGAATCAAACAGAAAAAAAAGACATTTCTGAAGAGCAAATAGAGACGTCTAAATGGTACGTGAATGTAAGCTGTGGGTGTCTGTATACTCAGCTAAGATAAGGTGTTTTCTTCAAAGTAAAAGATATGAAGGGTAACTCTGAACATGGGTCAGATCCCTAGCTGGTCTAAACTGGTTCAGTTCCAAGTTAGTTCCCAGGTATGTTATTATTAGTTATTTGAAATACAGTAGCACCCAGAAGCCTTAACTGAGGCACGGTCCCATTGTGCTAGGTGCTGTGCGTACACTTAGCCCTGGTATACACTGGGGGGGGGGAATCTATCTAAGTTACACAACTTCAGCTACGTGAATAACATAGCTGAAGTCGACGTACTTAGATTGACTTACCATGGTGTCTTCACCATGGTGAGTTGACTACTGCCGCTCCCCCGTCGTCTCTGCCTGTGCCTCTCAAGGCGCTGGAGTATAGGAGCCAACAGGAGCTTGGGTTGTTTAACCTAACCAAAAGAAGGTTGAGGGGGGATATGATTGCTCTTTATAAATATATCAGAAGGATAAATATTAGGGAGGGAGAGGAATTATTTAAGCTTAGTACCAATGTGGACATAAGAACAAATGGGTATAAACTGGACACTAGGAAGTTTAGACTTGAAATTAGACAAAGATTTCTAACCATTAGAGGAGTGAAGTTCTGGAACAGCCTTCCAAGGGGAGTAGTGGGGGCAAAAGACATATCTGGCTTTAAAACTAAGCTTGATAAGTTTATGGAGGGGATGGTATGATGGGATAGCCTAATTTTGGCAATTAATTTGGCAATTGATCTTTGATTAACAGCAGGTAAGTATGCCCAGTGGTCTATGATGGGATGTTAGATGGGGTGGGATCTGAGTTACTACAGAGAATTCTTTCTGGGTGCTGGCTGGAGAGTCTTGCCCACATGCTCAGGGTTTAACTGATCTCCGTATTTGGGGTTGGGAAGGAATTTTCCTCCAGGGCAAATTGGCAGAGGTCCTGGAGGTTTTTCGCCTTCCTGTGCAGCGTGGGGCACAGGTCACTTGCTGGAGGATTCTCTGCAGCTTGAGGTCTTCAAACCACAATTTGAGGACTTCAATAACTCAGACATAGGTTAGGGGTTTGTTACAGGAGTGGATGGGTGAGATTTTGTGGCCTGCGTTGCGCAGGAGGTCAGACTAGATGATCATAGTGGTTCCTTCTGACCTTAAAGTCTATGAGTCTATGAGTGCTTGGGGATCGATTTATCGCATCTAGACTAGATGTGATAAATTGACCCCCACTGGATCAATCGCTGGCCATCTATCCGGCAGGTAGTGTAGACATACCCTTAGTGTTTGTCTTCACTGCAAAGTTAACACAGGTGTTGCCCCCTAATTAGAGTCCAATCCACTCATGAATACCCTTCCCGTGAGTGCTGCGCTGCTTTTAACTTGAGTTCACTGGCTTGAGAGGGGAGTATTGTCTGAAGCTTGAGTGAACCCCACTTGTCAGTGCTAATAAGACCACACTATATTGTGGACACAGGTTATTGCTGGTAGTCCTCCAATGCCTTCCCACAATTTCGCCCCTCCCCACCAAACACCATATGTCCCGAAAGGCCAGGCAAGTTTTTGTACAGTTCACTGGGGAAGTATTCATAGAGGGGCTCAGCTACCATGGGATGTGCCCACTAAAGTCTTAGTGCCACACTCGAGTGAGTGCATTGCCTGCATAGACACAGCCTCTCAAGTGTTATTTCACAGTGTGGCTGCTCTCACCGGAGCTTGGCTGAGTCAAGCGGAGCAACTTGGATGTCCATAACTCGAGTTAACTCTGCAGGGATGGCAGAATGAGAGACAAGTCCCTGCCCCAAAGAGCCGGCAATTCCATTGATAAGACAGCAAAGAGTCCTGTGGCACCTTATAGACTGACAGACATATTGGAGCATGAGCTTTCGTGGGTGAATACCCACTTTGTCTGTTAGTCTATAAGGTGCCACAGGACTCTGCTGCTTTTACAGATCCAGACTAACATGGCTACAACTCTGATAATTGGTAAGACAGACAAAGGAAACATTATTCGCCCTGTGTTCTGGAAGGGGAGCTGAGATGCGGGGAGATTGATCAGGGCCAGACTCTGAGATGGTGTAAGTCAATGGAGCTATGCTGATTTATGCCAGCTGAGAATCTAAGCCTAAGTGTCACAGATAGATCCAGGAACTGTGTCCCAAGCCGGTATCTTAACCACCTACCCTTCCTAAATGCTACTAGCACCCTGACTTACTGAAACGGAGGAAATTTTAAAAATCCCATTTACTTTCCAGTATTGAGGCTGTTTGTTTACTTTTTGTCGGCACAGGACAATGATGATAGATTGGCCAGTATCACTTCGGTTTATACAGAGACTTTCCAAGTCAGTTGCACATTTTTTATTGCAGAGGCATTACGCTGAAATGTCTGGACTGCAGACAATTTTGGGAAATAATTCAATTCCAAAGGGAACGTTGCAGTGGAGCTTTTAAAATTAAAAGAAAAAAATCCCGTCCATCCTCAGATTTTAAAACCTCACTCTTACAAGATCAAAAATTTGACCTGGTGGCATTCCTTCAATAAATATGCAGAAATAGCACATCTCATGAGAAAATAAAAACCACGTATGGCATGGCTATATTTTGCATTTCTGTGTTACTTTGGCTTATGCACAGAACAGAAAATGGTTTTTAAAAAGAAGCAAATATGCAGTTTTGCTATGAACCTCAGACATAACTATTTCAAACATTGCTATAATTATGCTCACAGTTCATCTTTTGGCCGAGACTTAGGCTTGGTCTACCCTATCAACTTATGTCGGTATAACTACATCTCTCAGGGGTGCGGAAAAGCCAGAGTGATGCAGTTACAGAGAATTAATGCCCAGTGTAGACAGTGTTATGTCGATGGAAGGGCTCTCCCGTGGACCTAGCTACCACATCTCAGGGAGGTGGAGTACTTATGCCAATGAGAGAAGCTCCTGTTATGGGAGTTGATAGCTGTGTGGTTTACCATGAGCTGTTAACTGTCTTACCTGCATGCATGCTGCCCACTCGTGCATCTCCCTGAAAGTCACTCTAAAAAGCCAATCACCTGAGCTGCTGTTAAAAAAAAAAATCTGCTACAAATATGTTTTACCCCTAATTTGGATATCTCTCCTTTTCCTCTTCCCCTAAAATTACCCCTGCCTCAGAGTCAGGAGGGACAAGATTCAAGTCAGGCAAGATTTCCTAAATCAAGAAGTGTCTCAGTTTTGAAATCTGATGTCTGCCAGCCCTCAGGGCTCAGGAATGGGAGGTTTCTACCATGAGAAAGGAAGAGTCACAGCTTTCTGATGGAACTCAGCACTCCTTCTGGTCGTGGAAGAACCTGAGCAATGGCACCATTAAGGTGCCAGTTAGGGAGGGCTGGGGTGGTGAATGATCTGTCACCCCACCCTTAAAGGTTTTTGCACTTGCTCTAAGTTCCCTAGGCTGTAGAGCTGGGGTTGGGGTAAGTGGCTCAACTATTTTTAAGCACTGGTCCCACATTAAATCAGTACAGTGGCTGCTGGAGCATCACACCGGCTGAGTAGTTGCAATGCCACTGAAATTTCACTCAGTCATTCCTTGCCCAGATGGAGGGGTGGCCAGGCCAAATTTCACTGGGTGGCATTGTGACCTGGCGCATGGGCTCACAATGTCACTCAAATTTGGCCAGGCCTCCCATGCATCCAGACAGAGAGGTGAGAGGGCACATGGGTGGGGGGGTGGCTCCTGTTCCTGTCTGGTGGAGCACAGAGGAGTCTGCCAAGAAATGGACTCTTGGTGACTCCAGCTCATGGGTTGTGTAGGTGGAGGGAGACCTGGCATCCCTGGGGTGGGACTATGAGTGGGTCCTTGGTGGGGGCAGAGTAGTGCAGGGACTGGAATTCCTCCCTCCACTCCCACAAGAAATATTAGAATTGGTGTTCCTGGACCCGCAATATCCAACTTTAATGCCTTGACATTTTCAGTACAGAAAATCTATTTTAGATCATTTTTAGAGGTTTTTATGGTTCCCCCTGGGCCTGTCACAGAAGGACTCATGGTATCAAAACCCAGTCCTGCAAACACTTATGCCCATGAGTCACTTTATGCATATAAATGGTCCCACTGCACCTAAAAGTGAATTAAATGGGGCTACTGACATGTGTAAGGTCACTTATATGCAGAAGCGTTAGCAGCATTTGCCGTACGGCGCGTGGCTTTCCAGGCTGTAGTTTCTTTCATTGCTTGTTAGTGCAAAGGGGGCTAGCACATGCAGTACTAAGGATAAATTATTTCCACATTCTTCAGGCAAACTGCTGTTGCTTTCCCATTGCTAGAAATAATCAGCAATACATTAATTTTTGGTGACACAGTTTTTTTTTCAATCGGCAAACAGAATTTGTGCACAATATTTCAAGTTCTGCAGGCTGTGAAATGACTTTATCATACGCTAGGTCTATGAAATCATTTGTTGAAAGGAACTCACTATGTTTTGCCTTGTTCTTCCTCTGCTTTCTCTGTCTCCTCTTCTCAGTCTGTTTTCTCACCTCACAGATCTGCCTGTCATGTTGTCTCAGTCTCTGGCAGGCTCCATGTTTTCTCTCCAACTAACTTCTATAATGTTCAATGGCTTTTAAATTCAATGGCTTTAAAGATCTTCCTCCTTTCATCTCTTCAAGGCATTTTTATTGTCTCCTGAATCTAACTCTTACATGTCTGCTGATCGGTGTTCTTTCTAATATGTTCATTTGTCTGCCTTTACTCTGATTATTAATTATATTGTGTTAGTGCAGGTGTGGGCAAACTACTGTTTGGGAGCCGCATCTGGCCCTTCAGATGTTTAAATCCAGCCCTCAGGCTCCTGACAGGGAGTGGGGTCCAGGGCTTGCCCTGCTCCACATGTACCGTGGCTCTGCGCAGCTCCCGGAAGCAGCAGTATGTCCCTCGCTCTGGCTTCTACGCATAGGGGCAGCCAGGGGGCTCTGCACGCTGCCCCTGCGCCAAGTGCCGTCCCTGCAGCTTCCCTTGGCTGGTAACCACAGCCAAAGGGAGCTACAGGGACTGTGCCTGCAGACGGGAAAGTGCGTCAAGCTGCCTGGCTGCTCCTCTGCGTAGGAGCCGAAGGGAGGACGTGCCGCTGCTTCTGGGAGCTGCCTGAGGCAAGCGCCGCCTGGAGCCTGTCTGGAGCCCTGACACCCTCCCGTGCAACCCCCTGCCCCATCCCTGATCCCCTCCCACCCTCCAAACCCCTCAGTCCCAACCTGGAGCACCCTCCTTCACCCCTTACCCCTCATCCTCAGACCCACCCCAAAGCCCGCACCCCCAGTCAGACCCCACGCCCCAAGCCCCTGCCCCTGCCCGGAACCCCCTCCTGCACCCTGAACTCCTCATTTTTGGCCCCACACCAGAGCCCACACCCCCAGCTGGAGCCCTCAACCCCTCCTGCACTTCAACCCCCAATTTCGTGAGCATTCATGGCCCACCATACAATTTCCATAGCCAGATGTGGTCTTGGGCCAAAAAGTTTGCTCACCCTGTGTTAGTGCCTAGCAGCCTCAGCAGGGATCAGGGCCCCATTCTGCAAGGTGCTGTACAAACATCTAAGAACGTCCCTACCCAAAAGAGCTGACAACTTTCATAATCGTATCATGAGCCACAGCTACTGGGAGCAGTTTATTATCTGAGACTCTCAGCTTTCATTAAAAAATATATATATATTTCGAGTGTTTATGGTTGCACAGAAAACCTTGAGAACCTGGACTCTAAATGTTCAAACACCAGAAGACAAATTTTTTATTTTTATAATGTCATAATTTTAACCCAATCTCACAAATTTGGGGGACCTGACTTGTGATTTTTGAATGCATGGAGTTACAAGCTGCATCGCACCTTTTGCTAAAGCTCTCTATTCCCCATTTAACCTTATCCCAGTCCTGTCCTTATTCTTGTCCTTCTCATGGGCTCTCTCTCTCCTTTCACAGCACTCTGCTCCAGCAAAACTCCCATTGAGCTCAGCTCTTTTGATCCGCAACACTTCTGCTTCTGGATGAGCTCGCAGAACTAGACTCGCTGGAGGATCACAGCAGCACCGGTTTTACTGTGGGATTCAGTTCTATGGAATTGTTACCGGTGAGAGGGGCTTAGTCCTCGGGCCTCATCCCACCCCATTTATAACATTTCAGTCCATAGGACTAAGGCTCTTCTAGTGCCTTTGAAAATCCCCGCTTGAGAATTTGTCACTTAGGTGCTTTCCACTCTTAATCAATGTAAACAGTTGTTCCACAGGTGAACGCCTTAGAGGTGACACCTAATGTTCCTGATAAACAGCCCAGTGTAATAATCAATCTCCAAAGAACCGATGTTTTGCTGCACAATGTTCGACTGTTAGATACAGCTTATTTCTTTCATCAATGTGTAAAGAGAGAAAGATCCCCCGCTCCAGTTGGGAAACAGGACCAAGGGGGAAAAATGTGATTTTCCTGTTCTCACCTCCTGTGTACAGTCTTATATCTGACCTTGTAAAGTGTAAAACACCCAAGGGATGGCTTTCAAACTAATTGTTTTCTGAACAGAGCCAAGAGGTTGAACGAAATGAATCCATGTTACTATTTCTGCTGTCCAGGGTCTCGGATGGGTACATACGCGTGGCAGCATGCCCCTAGTCCCACACCTCACGTTGCCACAGCTACATGCCATTTTTGGCACATTCGCTCAATGAGAGCTATGAGGGTGTGTCTCCCTCAGCTGGGACTCCGGTCCCCAGCCCAGAGTGTTGACATACTCTTAAATGACCTGCTCAAGGTCACACAGGAAGTCTGTGACAGAACCATTAATTGGACCCCATCTGTTAAGTTCCAGTCCATGGTTTAAACCACAAGATCATTATTTCCCTCTATCCAATTTATGGGTCTAATCCAAGAAACACTTACTGCTGGGTGCAGTCCTCAGTGCAGTGGTTAGTCCCATTGACCAAAATGGTACTAACTGCTCCCAGCAATAAGCATTATTCTGGACAGTAGGTGTTGGTGGCATAGGGCTCTGAGACAAATATTTACAACAATTGACCTATACTGACCTAGTATTGCCTTCCCAGGGGGAACGCCTTTACTTCCTGTCTGAAATGATGTTCACAAAATCCCAGGCAAGAGCGCTAGAAAAGTCCTGCCATGTCATCTTGCCTCCCTGCCAGTGCAGTGCAGTCTGTTTGGCAGTGCGTGAGGGTCTGATCTGTTACTGAACAGTCCAAGCCAGGATGATGTCAGACAGTTGCTACTGGAAAGCCTGAAACCTCTAAAAACAGCCTGAAGTATAAGTGAGACTATTTTATTACAGCAATAAGACACTTCAGGGCCTGTGGCTTGATCCTAGTACACTCCAGGCTTTGTGCTGACCTGAGCAGGGTGGTATGGATGCATGGGATGTGCAGGATCGGGACCATATGCTAATGTCAAATACTGCTACATCTAGAGTGGTGCAAGTCTTTGGGCTATTCAATGGACCTTTGTCTCCATTGCCTTGCACGCGGGGCTGTTGAATAGACCCTTATACTGCAGCTGATAACATGTGGGCAGACTGCTGCGTCTGCATGGAGAACCACTGACTTCAACAGGGCTCTTTGTGGGTACAACATTATATTTGCACGGTCAGAGCCTTAATCTGTGCAAAGCAGGTGCCATTCTGATTGGGTAATGTTTCACATTGCACTCATTTTGCACAGGTGTAAATGGCCAGTGGAGAATCAAGGTGCTCCAATGAAAAAAAGACACTGTCCAGGATGGGGGATGAGCACTGGATTCAGGCAGCCAGAACAGGCCTTTTGAGTAGACAGATTAGACAGAGTAAATAGCCAGAAGGAGCCTGATCCTCAGCTGGAAGCTCTGCTGATTTACGTCAGCTGAGGGTTGGCCCAATGCTCAGACAGGTCATTTAACAAATTAAATAATAATACAAGAGTTGCATTTGGACATCACTTTCCATCCTAACATCCCCAAATGCTCAGTCAATTCTACAGACTAACAAAAACCTCCATGCATGGGGACCCATATGTTATGTGTATTATCGTAATGTTTAGGAGCCCTAGTCGTGGAACAGGACCCCATTATGCTAGGTGCAGTACAAAGAAAGAATGAAAAGACGTCCCTGCCCCAAAGAACTTACTGTCTAAGACAAAAAACAAAACAAAACAAAACAAAACAAAAAAACAACCCAATAGAGGGACACACAGACCGATGAGGAGGTACAAGAAAACACGTTAGGCTGTGGTCTCAGTACACCATCAGCCTAACCTTTATCTAGTTTTTTGTGGGCACCCTGGCAGAGGGGAGTTTTGAAGTGGGGTTTGAAGGAGGATTATGAGGTAGCTTTGTGGCTGTTTCTGGGAAGTACCTCCCAGCCATTGAGCGCAGCATGGCAGAAAGCGTATCTAAAATCCAGCTACCTCCGGTGAAGAAGGTCTTGAACTTGAGAGGGACAAAACTGTTCAGAGACAATTAGAGCCGCACCTCCCACACCAGAACTGTTGCCAAAATGCCAGACCATACCAAAACATATCTGATACTCAAAAGGTTAGCTTTGCATGTGTCTGCTCATTATATTTTGTGGACACCAATGGGAGTTCTGAATGAGCTGCGGGACTGAGACACAGTTCTGTACCCAGTTCATGGCCCTGCTTCTCCTCTAACTTACACCAGTGTGAATCAGGAGTAACTCTAACGAAGTCAATGGAGTTACACCGGTATAGAATAAAGCCCAGTGGCTTCAACAGCAACTGGCCTGGGTAAAGCACTGGGCAGAATTTGGTCCTGTTATAATAAACAATTTACAGAACGGGCAAGCTTGTCAGCTGGTGCAGATCTGTGTAGCTCCATTTAAGTCAATGGAGTTATGCTGATTCGCGCTAGTTGAGGCTCTGGACAGATAATTCACAAGCAACCTTGATAATGTACTGGATATTTATTAAAATAACCTTTTCCTAGCGGAGAAACATTGACACTTAATCTTTATAGATATAAATGTAACAGGTAAATATCTTTTAAAAAGCCTTTGGATCCAGAGTGTAATTGCTATCAGTCTTTATCATCTCTTATTTGATTACATTTCAGGGTACATAATCTATCAACTAATCAAACAATCGCTATACTATTGCTAGTGGGAAATAAATTAGAGAATTATACAAGATAACACCACAGATCATGAAGGAAACAAACAAATCAGGGTTGAGTACTCAATCTCTGTACCGTAAAATGCTAATGTTGTCCCGATAAATAAGAATCCTCTTGCTATGCACCCCACCCAATGAGTCACTTAGTGCTTGGTATGCTTTGGTGGTTTTGTTTTAAATGGCACTGCCATTAGTACTTTAGTAAAATAATAACAGTTTTAGTTCATTTTCATAAAAGTAATTAAACTTTATCTTTTCCTGTTGATGTAACAAGCCAAGCAATAAATGGGGAAAAAAGTTTAATTTGTGATGTTTTAAAATTAGCATCCCCCGCACCGAGGATTATTCAGATACGGTGCCCTGAATTAATAATTTTTATTAAAAAAAAAAAAGATATCCAGGGGAAAACCATTCCATTTCCTGTCAGCCACTGAGCTGAAGAAATGTTATTTAAATATTGTACAGCCACTAGCGCCGCATTGCAAGCTTATAATTCCACCAGATAAAACTAACCTGAAAACTTTAAAATGATGCAGAACTGGAACTGCAAATTGTGCAAAATAACTAACTAACTAAGCTGATGGGCTCATAACTGCACTTTGCAATGAGTGCTGGAGATTCAGAAGTAACTGAATGGAGGGATGCATTCTGTTGGTGGAATGTAAATTGAACAGCTCTGAGAGGAACGGCACTATGAAATCTGCTCAGAGATATATCGGTGGCTTAAGAGAAGCAATATTTATAATGTCCATTGACAACATTTCATACCTTTCATGAATAAAAAACACTGTCATTTACACATATTTTATATGTTCAAAAATAGATCCCAATATCTTATCTGGAGACAGGAGTAAGTGTGTGTTTGCTCTATAGAATCATAGAAATAATACAGGGAAAAGATCTTACGAGGTCATCTAGGCCATTCTTTCAAACAGTGAATTTCCCAGTCTAATTTATAATGTACCATATGATGATGTTCCCTTTGACTTTTAATATGGATTATGACAGAACCATAATCTAGTTGGGACTTTCTGGTGATCTAACAACCATGGTGCATGTCTGGGAACTCTTTATTGAAGAAAGAACCCTTAGCCTGTTATGTAACACAAGAATGAAAAGAAAAATGGGGGCAGGAGAAAAGGAAGAGAGAATCAAGGTGAAATGATGCTCCGTACATCCTGGTATGGAATGGATTAGTGTTCTCCCTGCCTATCACATGCCGGATATTTAGCAGGACTACAAAAGGAACAAGGAAGCTGTTGCAAGGCAGGCTACCAAATGGGGAGGGTGTATCCTCAGGCCTCCCAGTTGGCTGAAAGCTAGAAAGGCTCTGGTGGTTGTTGCCAAGTGTTTTGAGTAGCTTTACTCTTCATTTGGAAGTTTCTGTGGTGGTAAAGCAAGCCCTGAGGAAAGGGACTTGAACGGCGTTGGCGTGGGAACTTTATTTTTACCTTCTATCTATGTTACTTCTCTGGGCCCCTTTTCTATAGTATCAGAGCGCCTCACAACCGTTGATCTATAATCTTGTGGTTAAGGCACTTGACTGGGACTCTGTAGATCTGGCTTCAGTTCCTGGTTTTGCCCCAGACTCCCTGTGTGACTGCGGGCAAGTCACTTAGGGGCTGATTTTCAAAGGTACCGAATGGTGCTTATAGGAGGATTTTCAAAAGTGCCTAAGCAGGTTAGGTGCTTAACTCCCATTGAGTTCAATGAGACTTAGGTGCCTAACCAGCTTAGGTGCATTTGAAAATCTCACTAGGCACCTGCCTGCATTTTAGTCACCTAATTACCTTTAAAAATCTGTTAATTTCTCCATGACTTGATTCCCTATCTGTAAAATGGAGATGTAGTACTTGGCGTGTCTGTTTAGAAGTTAAATGCTTTGGGCCAGGGATTGTCTCTTTCTTTACACACACCCACAATCTCACCACCACGTCCCCACACTCCTCCCACAATGGGGCCCTACATTCATTGGGGCATAAGGTAGTACTGTATGATAAATAATTATAAACTGTTCATAGTCTGTGTTTGAATGACTGAAAGATTTTAGAACAGGAACATGATTTACAATCTATAACCAACTTTCCTAAGAAACTTTGGGACACATTTTCATTTGTGCTTCCGTCTTTCAGGATTTGCAAAAACAGCCAGTTGTCAGGTGAGCACTTGTGAGCAAGGAATAACTTGAACTATAGTGAACCAATCTCAGACTTTTTCAACTGTCAAAATACTTGTGAATCAGGGTTTTTCTTTTACTATCCGGCTTGGTCTTGTACCAGTGTTTTCTTCCCCAGTGTTCATTGGTTTTCTCTTCACTTTTTTCCAGGTACACAAGGAATTGCATCTCAAGCACTTCAAAGTGAAAGCAACCAGGTATTAAATGCATGGATTGTAAGGCCAGAAGGGACAAGTGTGATTATCTAGTCTGATCTCCTGCATAACACTTGCCGTAGAATTTCACCCAACAAAAGAGCCAGGTCTATTAGCTCAAAGGCATCAGTCTCATAAGGGGTTACTTTTATGCCCATTTTGCAGATGGAAAACTTAGGTACAGAAAGATTAAGTGACTTGTCCAAGGTCACACAGGGAATTTGTAGCAAAGCCATGAATGAAATCTGGAGGCTTGTCTACACTGCCACACAGTTTGTACAATAGGGATGTAAATAGCAGTATGCACCAAAGTGCTGAGCTCTAAGTCCCTGTGTGGATGCGCCAGGCGTGAACTAAAAGGTTCCTAGTTTGCATTAAAATAGTCCTCCTCTTCAGCAGCCAATGCGAACTAGGAACCCTTTAGTTTGTGCCCATGGCATCCAGAAGGGGGAGTTACAGCACAGTCCTGTGGTGTGCACTGCTGTTCACACACCCGTAGTCCGAGGTGCAGGGCAGTGTAGCCATAGCTTAGATCTTTGGAGTCCCAGTCCAGTACCAGGAGAAATTTTTCATTTCTGGTAACACAGCCCTGTAGGAGATGCTGCAAGGACCTCTTGGGTTCTCTTTGCTACCCCCCAACATCTTTCAGAGCAGCCCAGACTAAGGTGGTAGCAGACGTCTTTATGTCAGACCAGAGCAATAGAGCAGCTTGTCAAAGCTACATGTTTGCAAAAGAAACATTTGTACTTTAGGCCGTATTTTATGAGAGCGAACAAATATGTTTTTCACCAGCCAACATGACTTCCTCCTCAAGTTTTAATGTCTATTTAAGTGATAATCTCTGCTGCCTTGTAATATACAAAATAACAAACAGCTGCTCTCGCTGATCAAATGCAGAAGCAAAGTTTAGGCACTAATCCATTGCAAAGGCCGTTTATTGCTTCTGGAGTACAAAACAACAGGGGTGATTGCCATTACACAATCCAGAATAGAAGAATAGAGAAGAGAAGGATAGAAATGTGGCCTCATCTTCCTCTGTGAAGTTAGAACATGCTACTTCTTCCTCAGACTTTTTGGGGATGTGCACATCAGTGGAGTTATTGGGGGCATAACTTAGGTGCGGATTGTGCTTTAGGGTGCACAAGGGAATAGGAAACTTCCCCCTTTCATCTCTGCATGGTGGCGAGATACAATCGCCGTCCCTGTGCTCCCCTGGGAGCAGTGGCTGCTCTCTACTAGCATCCCTTAGTGTGCAGGACACCCCAAAGGTGTCAGAAGGAGCAGGGAGGAGGGGGAGCTGGCTGGGCATGCAGGAGGAATATGCTTCACCCCTTGAAGGGGCTCAGCTGAGGACACTTTCCTTGGATATGCTGAGGAGCCTGGGACGAATTATCCCCGAGGCATAATTCCTCCTAGAGTTTCCTCCGAGAACAGCTCAGTTCTGTTCAGCCCTTAACATGGGCCAGTGCCTACTGAGCCTTCAGCATATAGGGGTGGCCCAAGTCTAAGTGGGTGGCAGCAGTGGCACTGGCACCCTTTGGCTTTTATTGGCCGGCTAAAGCAGACTGCTTAGCGCTCTACTCATTCTACCTTTCCGTTGGCAAAGCTGGCAGAACCCCATATAAAATGATGCTCCTCCAAGGTCTACCAGCACTGGTTCTTTCTCTCACCACACATGATGGGGGAGGCACCAGTGCCCCTCCACTAAAGGCAGTGCTGCAGGGCTATGCCCCTGCTCTCTGGGAAAGTGTCTTGCAATGTGAGTATGGGCTAGAAGAGGTAGTTGGCTAGATGCAGCTGAAAAAGCAGCAAAGAATCCTGTAGCACCTTATAGACTAACAGACGTTTTGGAGCATGAGCTTTCGTGGGTGAATACCCACTTCGTCAGATGCATGTAGTGGAAATTTCCAGGGGCAGGTATATATATGCAAGCAAGCTAGAGATAACTAGGTTAGTTCAGTCAGGAAGGATGAGGCCCTGTTGAGATGTGAAAACCAAGGGAGGAGAAACTGGTTTTGTAGTTGGCAAGTCATTCACAGTCTTGTTTAATCCTGAGCTGATGGTGTCCAATTTGCAGATGAACTGAAGCTCAGCAGTTTCTCTTTGAAGTCTGGTCCTGAAGTTTTTTTGCTGCAGGATGGCCACCTTAAGGTCTGCTATAGTGTGGCCAGGGAGACTGAAGTGTTCTCCTACAGGTTTTTGTATATTGTCATTCCTAATGTCTGATTTGTGTCCATTTATCCTTTTCCGTAGAGACTGTCCAGTTTGGCCGATGTACATAGCAGAGGGGCATTGCTGGCATATGATGACGTATATTACATTGGTGGAAGTGCAGTTGAATGAACCGGTGATGGTGTGGCTGATCTGGTTAGGTCCTGTGCTGGTGTCGCTGGTGTAGATATGGTGAAGCTGAGTTTTCTGAGCTGTGCTTGGCTGTTGTCCTTCTTGCTGGTCACATCATATGGACTAGTTCTTGGTTACGTATGAATTATTTTTCTGCTTTTCTCTAGATGAGCAGAGAAACCTCAATTAATTTTTTTAATCCACTCAGGGCTTTTTAAAGTGAAAGGAAAGTGCATGAGCAGCATGCAGAATGCACTGAGTTCTAATTGGAGACCACCCTAGTGACTCCTGGAGGCATCCCCTGGGGTGGACATGAAGCAAAGAAGCATTTAGAAGTAGCATAATTCTAATAATATGTGCTGCCTGGACACTGGATGTACAGTACAAGTAACACTCTGGGCCCGACTCTGATCTCATTTATACCAGGGTGAATCTGGAGTCCCTCCGTTGAAGTCAGTCGATTAGACTGAGGTAGGACTGGGGTGAGGTCAGAATCAGGTCTCCTTTGGGTATATCTACACTGCAGTCAGAGGGGCGACTGCAGCCCAGGGTAGCCTTGATCTTGAATAACAATAGCAGTGAAGCCCCAGGAGCACGAGCTGCAGCACAGGCTAGCCCAGGGGTTCTCAAACTGGGGATCGGGACTCCTGAGGCGGGTCACGAGATTATTACATGGGGGGACGCGAGCTGTTAACCTCCACCCCAAACCCTGCTTTGCCTCCAGTATTTATAATGGTGTTAAATATATTAAAAGGTGTGTTTAATTTATTAGAGGGGGTCGCACTCAGAGGCTTGCTGTGTGAAAGGGGTCACCAGTAAAAAAGTTTGAGACCCACTGGGCTAGCCTTTCGAGTACTTCTCCAGGTCCCGAGCTGGGGGCAGGGAGCAGGGGCTTTTACAGTCTGTGCTGCCTTGGCTTCCCTGGCATAGTGATTTGTGTGAGCTAGATCAGTGCTAGCTCCAGTATGTCTCCATATGCTGCCGTCACCCCTCTGATTGCAGTGTAGACATGCCCTTCGTCCCCCTCCCCACCATGGAGTCTCATTGACAAGCACTGATATATTGTGCCTTGGTCTAATTCAGCTGAGCAGGGACTTCGGGGGTAAAGCTCCCATCTCTTCTGTGCCATGTACTCGCTACCTGGATCTTGAGCCTCGGTTTGGGTGGAGTGCAGCCCCTGCTGCCCAGTTACTCTCCTACTGCCCAGCCTAGTCTCCACCCGTCCCTTCCCCTCCCTACTCTTTGGGTTGCCATGCATCCCTAGGAAGAAGCAAGGAGCTGACCTTAAATTTACCTGAGCATAGAGAGCATACTTTTGTGGGCTGAGTAATGGGGAAAACTTCTCAATCCCTCCTATCACTATGTATCCATACAAGGATGAGAGCCAGGAAGGTTGTGACCTGGCTGCAGGAGAGAATCTGTCTTGCTGCCCTTATGGTGAAAGAAGATCAAATGCAGAATAGGATACTATTCAGCACAGGTAAAGGTGGCAGAATCAGGACCTTACATGGATACATTAAAAAAAGGCATAATTAAGGTTACAGTGATTCCAACCCAGAGTTCATAAATCTACATGGGATAGGAGGGCAGATTCTCCTTTGCTCAGCTGATGCAAGGAAATGAGATGCTAGCTGTGCTGGCCAACAGAGGATTTTCACGCTGGAGGGAGGTCTCAGCTCAGCTGGCATAAATCTGGCAGAGCTGACTCCTGTGCCAACTAGCCCACCTCACTCCTGAGTGAAGAAGAAACATGGTGGAGGGCAGATCTCCACCAGCTCTCAGCTGGTTTATCACCCCTTGAACCTTAGGATCTGTTACTCTACCTCAAGCCAGTCCACCGAGTCAGTGAACCCACAATAGCCAGTACAGATCAGATATTTGGATATATTCTCTATTACTATTAAAGAGAAAGCACCACTTTCAAAGAAACAACCTTAATCTTTAGAACTCTGCATTAACACTTCACACTCATGCCTAATGATTTCCTGGAGAACAATTAAAATGGTAGCAGAAAGACAGTGAAATAACACGCTGGCTTGTTAGAATGCGTGAAATGCTGATGATGATACTGAATAGACCTGAATGTAAGAAGTCAGGCAGCGCCAGTCACAGAGCTAGAATGCTGGAAATGTTATCCCCAAGGTCAAACACAGTAGGACACAGTGTTTCCTCGAAGACAAATTCAAGTGCCACCTAAAAGGGATCACTAGTTCAAATGGAATCAAAGCCGGAGCTGGAGCTCAGAGAATGATATGGCGGTAGCTGCATGTCAGATCATATTCTAGAATCAATAAGAAGTGAAATCCACCTGAGGAAAACAAGACTACCTCTGCTGCTGTCAGCTGCTTTAAAGTGTAAGGGCCAAAAACTCAGCTGGTGTAAACTATCTGCCCTCAATGGAGTTTTTCTGACATTATGCCAGCTGAGGATCTGGCCATCAGTGATTGAAATGCTTTTTATTCATGGATGCAAATGAAATCCTTGGAAATGTTAAAGCCAGAGAACCTGATCACTTACATCAGTGTTAATCAGGAGAAACTCCATTGATTTTACTGAACCCATTTCAACTCACTCTCTGACTCCAGTGCAGTTACTCCTGATTTATCTCTGTGCAAGAGGGCGGGATCTGCCCAGTGGTGTTACACTGATGTAAGTGAAAGGAGAATCAGACCTGAAGTGTCAGATTAAGCTAGAATGTTCTTCTCAGCCCATGTTAATAATGGTCCATTATTCCAGCACTGCAACATCAACAAAATAATTAGATGAAGGAATTCTACAGACTTCCCCTGTAGTTAAAATGAAAGAAAACAGATTGAATTAGAGCCTTACACACCAGGGGTGACACATGATGAGCGTGAGGTTAGAAAATGCAAGACCCAGGCTAAAAAACAAAGCTAAGCGAAGTTTTCCGTGGCAGAAACTGGTTGTTATGATAGTGAAAAGGAAACACGTGCGAAAGTATTTCCTGACAGTTCCGTTTGATGATCACTGTTGTGTGTTCATGACCTTTCGACACCTCTGTTACGATAACCTTGGCTCACTCATCTAAGAGCCATGAAGTGTTTTATTAGGCCGTTGCTGCTTATGTTGATTAAATCTGATACTGGTTTTACGTGAGGGGATGTGGAAATACCGAGTCATTCTGAAAATAAATATTGTAAGGGTTCTCTTTAAAGGCTCTCTGGTATCAGCTTTTGTCTTATAGCTGTGAAACCTGCAAGCATAAGTCTTGAAGTCACAATGACTCCTTCTGGGACGGCTCTGAATCCAAATAATTCCTGCTGGAACGGGTTCACTGACGGCTCACAGTGCAGCTGCCAAGACAAGATTCATCGCATCTTTTACAAGAAACTCAGGGTACGTCTGCAATGGAGCTGGGTACTTAATTTCCAGCTTAGATTGCACAACCACATGCACTAGCTTAGACTGCACTAGAATGCTAAAAATAGCTGCATAGCTGTGGCATGGGAGGCCAGCCACCAGGGTGCTTATTCTCAGATGGGATTGTGCTTTAGTGGCTAGCCTGTCCTGCCACCTGTGTTGTCATGGCTATCCTGCTATTTTTAGCACACTAACTCAGTCAACGCTAGCATGCATACATCTACTCAAGCTGAAAATTACTCCTCCTGCTGCACGTAGATGTACCCCCAAACCCCCACATGCCTAAAGGTCACTTTTCAAAACAGAACTTAGGCTCCTATGTCACTTAGATGCATATCAAAATTCTACCCCATGTTTTTCTACACGTTTGCACGGCATTTAGCACAATGGTAGTGAAAAAGGACTTAAATATACACACTGTAGGATGAATCTGTTGTACACACAGAACTAAATTTCCCCTTTTCACAACTACCTGTATGATATATACTTAGAGCTAATCAGCAATATTTTGCTTTACCCACATTTTCTGAAATGCAAGACGCACTGGAATTGCATTTTCCTGTGGCTGTTTTGGTGAGTTGGGTATTTAAACAAATAATGAGATATCTGATCACACATTATGTGTGTGTTTGAACAACTATGGCATAGTATGAGGACACAGATATGTTGGTATGCGCACCGAGTTCTCTGTTGCTGACCAAGCTGTAAGGGATTTCTACATGTTTAGCTTACAGAGCTATATTAATTATAGCTCTGTGTATCACATATCCCACATCACCTACAGCAGACCAACTGGTTCTGCCATACTGATGAGCCCTAGGGCCAGAAAAACACAGGCAACACCTAATTTAATGGTATATCTTCTTTAGGAACAGGTCTTCCAAAAGAAATGGGACACAATGTCCTGCTTTGTATGTAAACTCTGTGACTTTGAGTAATTCACTGAGGGCCTTTACTCAGGTTGGGCCTGATCCTGATCTCACTTAGCCCAGCTTCACAGTATGGAGCTTCATTGACATCAGCAGAGTTAGTCCTGATTTGCACGGGCAGCAGGGCCGGCTCTGGCTTTTTTGCTGCCCCAAGCAAAAAAAAAAAAAAAAAAAAAAAGGGGTGGGGGTGGGGCCACTGGATCAGCAAAGCAGGGGGAAAAGAGGCGCGGCTGGAGTGGCAAAGCGGGGGAGGGAACACGGCGCGGCTGGAGCGGCAAAGCGGGGGGGCAGAGGGAGAAACAGTGGCACGGCCTGCAAAGCAGGGGAAAAACAAAACAAAAAATCCCTACAGGGTGACCGGAGCCAGGGGACTCCTTGTCCTGCAGAGAGCGCGCCTGGTCTAATGGGGGGAAGGGAGGGAGCGGGGGGGTAGAGAGAGAAGGGGGACAGCCAGCGCTTCAGCGAGGCGCTCGCCACGCAGCCCCGACCGCAGCGCCGCCTGCCGGGAGGGCTCCGCTTCGCTTCGGTCGGCGGTGAGGCAAGGACGCGGGCTGCCCTGCCGAGTTTGCTGCAGGGCGCTCCCCCTCCTCCGTGCCGCCGCCCCCTACGGGGCAGCTGGAGCAGCAAACAAACAAACAAAAAAGAAAAAAGCGGCCGTGCCGCCCTAGGTTTGGGCAGAATGCCGCCCCCTAGCATCTGCCGCCCCAAGCACGAGCTTGCTCAGCTGGTGCCTGGAGCCGGCCCTGCCTAGTAGAACTGAAACCAGAGTTTGTCCCAGAACAAAGAGCAACATTGTAACAGGAACAATGGAAAATGTGCTAATTCTAAATAAACGTGTTTCATATCTGATCTTTCTACTTCTTGAATAAATGAGACACGAGTTCGTGGCATCACAAACTGCAGCGGTTTGCATAGATCAAAGAACTTTGACTTCCAAGCTCAGTTTCAAAGGAGTGTAATGCTGGAAATGACACAAATTCACTCCCTTTATTGTATGGTGTTTACCGACTGTGTTCCTTGTAATTTCTATATTAGCTTACATATTGGGTGAAGCTTCTTTCAAATGTAGGAAGCAACAGGATATAAGTGAATACTATTATATAGTAACATTCAGGCAACATACACTATAATTCAGCTACATCTCTCCCATTAAAAACTCGCTCAAAGTGCCAATAAATCAAACTCTCTGGAAACTTCAAAGGGAACAGCAATACTGATTCCATTTAGATATCTGTTATAGTGCCCACAGTTTTCATGATGTAGATGCAAGCTTACATGACTCAGATCATCTTTCAGCCCACAAAATTATTTCTATACTGTACTTCTTCATTGTTTCCACTGTCAGTTGCATATAGGCCTGTTTTGTGCCTGCTGCTTAGTCCTCTTAGGGATTAGCATAACAAAGGATCTGTTCTCAATAAGAAATATTGATCTGAAAAGGTGGTGTGGAAACATAATTTCACTTAAGACACAGTCCACAGAAAGATGTTTAGTGAGGAAATTGCTGCATGAATCTTTTTCATTAACCAAAATGTATATAACCCTAGAGAGACGATGAACCAGAGTGATTGCAGTTCCCAATATAGAGATATGCCCAGATTCACTGGTATGCCCTGGCTACTTGGTATGGCTCTGGTGATGGAAAGCAGCTGTAAACTAGACTAAGGTCTGTGCCAGTGGCGTGATGCCAGACTGTTCCCATGTATGAATCCAGCCCAAGATGGATAAGGTTGTATCCTTATGAAAAGGTAATGATTTTCTATTGAATGTAGCTTTAAAAAATGTTGCATATATACACAAGTGTACAATTGCACACACTGACACACACACACACACACCCCACACACAAAAAAATAAGTGAATAGAACATTATTAAGTTTGCAAATTCAAGCACTCAGGAGTTAGGAAATGCCAGAATTAAGGTTGGCTGTGCAACCTGAGTTTGACTCCCATGAGCGCATTCCCCATGTGTTCCTTTAACATAGGTTTTGCATGCTGGCACTCAGGCACCATGGAGGTGAAAGCCAGCTGATTCAAATGCAGACAGAACAAGAGCCAGACCTAGCGCATTGCAGGGGAGGGTCAGCAGAGTAGACTGAGACAGGGAGCCTGAGAGTGGAGGCTTGGACTGGGAGCTGGTGGATGGAGACTAGCACTGGCTGCAACAGGATACTAGGTCTGGGAAAAATGGTGGTGGGAAGAGACAGTGAACTTGTGAGTGGGGGGCAGAAACTGAGATTGGCTGAGGAGCCCAGTGGACACTGGGACTGGCAGGGCAAGAAGACTGGTACTGGAACCAGTGGGAAGGATGTGGAGGGAAGGGAACAGATGTGACAAGATGTCATGTTGTAGGGCGCAAACTGGGACTGGCTGGGCAAAGTGACTGAGATAAGGAGCTGGGGAGATGGGGACACAGAGACTGGATGAGAGGAGGCATGATGACTGAAGGCTAAGGTAGGGGTGGGGAAGAGACAGGTCAGGGAGGTGGGAAGGGAAGTCGAATTTCCTGGGCAAGAAGACCGGGCATGTGCAAGCTGTGATATTTCAAAAGCTTATAAATTGGCCAAATTTGGGCAGATTTTCACAGGATGGCAAAAAGCACATCCTTGACACAAAGGGCACTGCCTTGCCAAATTTCAAGTCCCTGCTCCAAAGCACAGGGGTGCTAGAACTTCTCAAAAAAACAGTCATCAGAATTTTTTAACATTGCAAAAAGTTTTTGTTTGTATAGCCTTGCTCTCAGAAATCACTGAACACTTTGGGTTGAAAAATTAAGGTAAGAAAATGACAGGGGAAGACACCCAGCATGGAAAATTTCAGACTAAATTGGTCAAGACTGGCAAAGTTATTAGCAACAGCTTAAGAGTCTTAAAGAGTCTTAAAATGGGGACTGTTGGGCAACCTTAATTTTAGATTTATACCACATACACATATATCTAGTATCAGAGGGTAGCCGTGTTAGTCTGGATCTGTAAAAGCAGCAAAGAATCCTGTGGCACCTTATAGACTAACAGACGTTTTGGAGCATGAGCTTTCGTGGGTGAATACCCACTTCCTCAGATGCATGTAATGGAAATATCCAGGGGCAGGTATATATATGTGTGCTAGCAAGCAAGCTAGAGATAACGAGGTCAGTTCAATCAGGGAGGATGAGGCCCTGTTCTAGCAGTTGAGGTGTGAAAACCAAGAGAGGAGAAACTGGTTCTGTAATTGGCAAGCCATTCACAGTCTTTGTTCAATCCTGAGCTGATGGTGTCAAATTTGCAGATGAACTGAAGCTCAGCAGTTTCTCTTTGAAGTCTGGTCCTGAAGTTTTTTTGCTGCAGGATGGCCACCTTAAGGTCTGCTATAGTGTGGCCAGGGAGGTTGAAGTGCTCTCCTACAGGTTTTTGTATATTGCCATTCCTAATGTCTGATTTGTGTCCATTTATCCTTTTTCGTAGAGACTGTCCAGTTTGGCCGATGTACATAGCAGAGGGGCATTGCTGGCATATGATGGCGTATATTACATTGGTGGATGTGCAGGTGAATGAACCAGTGATGGTGTGGCTGATCTGGTTAGGTCCTGTGATGTTTATATATATATATATCTAGGTGGATCGAGACCGACCTCAAGACTGTAAACTTTCACTCCTCTCAACAGAGGGACCTTTCAAGTGATAGCTAACTATTTTGATTAATAATGTTATAAGCAACACAGATTTTTTTGAAAAACTGGATGAAGCCTGGCATTTAGCAGGGGTTATGGCTGACTATATATCTTATTCCCTAGATTAGCTGTAAAAGCATTCTCCATACGCTGGAGGAAACTGCATTTTGACTTTATGATACTTTTGATAGATAAGGCTGGAGCAACTGTTTATGGTCATGTTTTATTGTCTGGTTGCTACCCCGGAGAGCATGTAATTCAGCGAGTGTTGAATGCATTTTTGGTACAAAATCAACTGATTTTTTTTCATCGTAAACAACATTGCACCACTTTAGGGAGTCCTTAGTATTACAGTACTTGAAGAAAGCACTGCTAGATGGGTTTGCTTTATGTTTATGGGCATTAAAATCCTTCATCGTATCTTACCAATTACCCAAGATAACTCTTAATGAAAAACAGAATCAAAAGAAATTCACAAAGACTGTAATTTCACATGTAGTCATACAATTTTTAGCTACAATTTGACATGTTCTATAGAGACACAAATCATTAACAAGGATGATCAATAAAAGCTATGATATTTGAAGAGTAACTAGAAGAAAAGGCTTTTTCTAGAATAACCTTTATTCACATAAATTTCCTATACTTTATTTTCAATTTTATTCTCCCTTCCCAACTAAGCTCATTAAAAATCCCCTAGTACAGTGGTTTTCACAATATCCCATTAAATTGTGACCCCATGAGAGAGAGAAAAAGTTTAGGGAACCCCCTCCAATCTAACTGTAAGGAAAGGGAGTGTGCTGACACACACCTGTTCATCAGCCATAGGCTGAGAACCCATGTTCTCATACATTTTATAATCATAACATAGATGTTTACTCTGGTGACCTAGCCAGATTCTAATTCAGGTACTGCTGAATACAAACCATAGTGACCGCAGGTCTACAAACTGTAGCAAGTAAGCGTCGCTCTCCATTTCTAGTGCATTTCTTGGGATCACCTCTCTTGCTACCATACATCGTTTTGTACCACCTGAGCAATCCCTGCTATATATGATTATATTGAGACAGCGATTCCATACTTCTGTCTGTCCATACCAGCATTTACTGAGTAGCTACAAGGAAATCACTTGCCTTGATAACCCTCCTGGTGAGGGTAAGGGCCCAGGCAGGGACATGCACATTTCAAAGTGAAATGCATGGCTACACAGATGGTGTGGATGGGAGGACTTTGGCTTCCTTGATCATGGAACGCTGTTCCAGGAAGGAGGACTGCAAGGAAGATTTGGGGTCCACCTTATCAAGAAGGGGAAGAACATCTTTGTGCACTGACTCCTCAACCAAGTGAGGAGGGCTTTAAATTAAGTTAAAAAGGGACGGGTGACAAAAGCGCAAAGGTAAGCATAAAAAAAGTGACCTTACAGTGAGCTAGATGTTCGTGGAGGGATAATCTTAGATGTCTATATACAAATGAGAGAGTATGGGGAATAAACAAGAAGAACTGGAAGTATTAGTACATAAGCTAAATTCTGACTTAATTGGCATCACTGAGACTCAGATGCCATAGACATAAATCTCATGACTGGAATATTGGTAAAGAAGGATACGGCTTGTTTAGGAAGGACAGGCAGGGAAAAAAGGGAGAAGGTATTGCATGATACATCGAGAATATACATACTTATTCTGAAGAAGAAGTTGGGAGGCAGAACAGTTTAAAGTCTCTAGGTAAAAGTTAAAAGGGAGAAAAATAAGGATGACATAATGGTAAGGGTCTATGATAGACCACCAAATCAGGAAAAAGAGATTGATTAGGCATGTCTAGAACAAAATACAGAAATACTCAAAACACAAGACCTGATAGTAATAGGGGAATTGAATTTCCCAGACATCTGTTGGAAAAATATAGCAAAACACAAAATTTCCAATAAGTTCTTGGAATGTATTGGGGATAACTTTTTGTTTCAGAAAGTGGAAGAAGTAACCAGGGGAACAGCTGTTTTAGACTTGATTCTGACCAACATGGCAGAATTGGTTACAAATCTGAAGGTGAAAGGCAATTTGAATGAAAGTGATCATGAAATGATAGATTTCATGAGTCTAAAGGAAGGAAGGAGTGAGAGCAGCAGAATAAGAACCTCAAAAAAAGCAGGTTTCAACATACTCGGATAAGTGGCAGGTAAAGGCCCATGGGAAGAAAATCTAAGAGATAAAGGAGTTCAGGAGAGCTGGCAGTTTCTCAAGGAGACAATATTAAAGGCACAACTGCAAATTATCCAGATGAGAAAGGAAAGACAGAATGAAAAATTAGAGGCCAATATGGCTCCATGCCAGAAGGAACTCTTTGATGACTTGAAACTCAAAAAGGAGTCCTAAAAAAAGTGGAAATGGACAAATGGCTAAGGACAAGTACACAAGAACAGCACAAGCATGTAGGGACAAAAATCAGAAAGGCTAAGGCACAAAATGAATTACTCCTAGCAAGAGACATAAAAGTCAATAAGAATTTTTAAAATATATTAGGAGCAAGAGAAAGAAGAAGGAAAATGTAATTCCTTTACTTAGCGGGGAAGGAGAGCTAATAACTGATGACCTCAAGAAGGCTTGAGATGTTTAATGCCTATTTTGCTTCAGTCTTCACTAAAAAGGTGAATGTGACCAGATACTCAATACTATTATTATTAACAAGGGGTAAGAAATATAAGCCAAAATAGGGAAAACACAGGTTAAAGGATATTTAGATAAGTTAGATGTATTCAAGTCGGCATGGCCTGACAAAATGCATCTTAGGATAGTTAAGGAACTAGCTGAAGCAATTTCTGAACTGTTAGCAATTAGCCTTGAGAACTCATTGAGGATGGGTGACATACCAGAGGACTGGAGAAGGGTAAATATAGTACCTATCTTTTAACAAGGAAACAAAGAGGACTCAGGGAATGATAGACAGGTCAGCCTAACTTCTATACCTGGAAAGATACTGGAACAAATTATTAAACAATCAATTTGTGAGCACCTATAGGATAATAGGGTTATAACGGATAGCTAGCATGGATTTGTCAAGATCAAATTCTGCCAAACCAACCTAATTTCATTCTTTGACAGGGTTATTGGCCTAGTGGATGGGGTGGAAGCTGTATGTGTTACATATCTAGATTTTAGAAAGGCTTTTGACACCCCATGTGACATTCTAAGAAGTTAACTAGGGAAATGTGGTCTAGATGAAGTTAGCGTAAGGTGAGAGCACAGCACGTTGAAAGGCCATCCTCAAAAAGTAGTTATCAGTTGTTCACTGTCAAGCTTGGAGGGCGTATCTAGTAGCGCCCCTCAGGGATCAGTCCTGTGTCCATTACTATTCAATATCTTCATTAATGACTTGGATAACGGAGTGGGAGAGTATACTTATTAAATTTGTAGATGACATGATTCTGGAAGACATTGAAAGCACTTTGGAGGACAGAATTAGAATTTAAAATGACCTTAACAAATTAAAGAACTGGTCTGAAATCAACAGGATTAAATTCAATATGGACAAATGCAAAGTACTATACTTAGGAAGGAAAAATCAAATGTACCACTACAAAATGGGCAATAACTAGTGAAATGGCATTACTATACAAAAGGATCTGGGGGTTCTAGTGGGTCACAAAATGGAGTGTGAGTCAACAGTTTGATGCAGTTTTGAAAAAGGCTAATATCATTCTGGGGTGTATTAACCAGAGTGTTGCATACAATAAATGGGAGGTAATTGTCCCATACTGCTTGGTACTGGAGAGGCCTCAGTTGGAGGACTGTGTCCAGTTCTGGGAGCCACACTTTAAGAAAGATGGATAAATTGGAGAGAGTCCAGAGGAGAGCAATAAAAATGATAAAGGGTTTAGAAAACCTGACCTATGAGGAAGGGTTAAAAAACCTGGGCATGTTTAGTCTTGAGAAAAGAAGACTGAGGCAGAACCTGATAATCCTTAAATATGGGCTGTTATAAAGAGGATGATGATCAATTGCTCTCCATGTCCACTGAAGGTAGGACAAGAAGTAATGGGCTGCAGCAAGGGAGATTTGCTAGGTATTAGGAAAAACTTTCAAACTATAAGGGTAGTTAAGTTCTGGAATAGACTTCCAAGAGAGGCTGTGGAATCCCCATCACCACATGTTTTTAAGAACAGTTTGGACAAACATCTGTCAGGGATGCTCTAGGTTTACTCAGTCCTGTCTCATCACAGGGGGCTGGACTTGATGACCTCGTGAGGTTCCTTCCAGCTCTAAAGTTCTATGATTCTATAAAACGTTTTCCTACCGCATGTGAACCACTGACAATTGTCATAACATTTTTTTCCAGATCTGGACCTTAGTGTCCAAAATATGGGTGTTAGCATGAAAACCTCCAAGCTTAGTTACCAGCTTGGACCTGGTAATTGCTGCCACCAGCCAGGAATTATACAGTGCCTAGCTCACTGTGGACTCCCCAAAACCTTCCCTGGGGGACCCCAAGACTCAGATTCCTTGAGTCTCACAAAAAAGGGCAATAAACCATTTCCCTTCCCCCTCCTCCCCTCCAGTTGTTCCCTCCCTGGGTTCCTGGAGAGATATACAGAAGCAAGCTCCCTGAATCTAAACAAAGGGATTCTACCCTCCCTGTTTCCAGTCCTGGAAACACAAGTACCGAGAGAGCTAATTTTTCTTCCCCCCTCACCCAGAGGGTATGCAAAGTCAGGTTTAGTAAATCTAATACAAAGAGATTTTCTCCCTGACTTTTTCCTCCCACCAATTCCCTGGTGAGCTGCAGACTCAATTCCCTGGAGTCCCCACTAAAGAAAAACTCCAACAGGTCTTAAAAAGAAAGCTTTATATAAAAAGAATGAAAAAGTACATAAAATATAGTCTCTGTATTAAGGTAACAATATACAGGGTCAATTGCTTAAAGGAAAAAAATGAATAAACAGCCTTATTCCAAAAGAATACAATTTAACACATTTCAGCAACTACACACATGTAAATACAAAAGAAAACAATATAAACCTATTGTCTTACTATCCTCGTACTTACAACTTGGAAACAGAAGATTAGAAAGCCAGGAGATAGAAAGATCACTCTCAGAGCCAAGAGGGCACAGACCCAAAACAAAGAACAAAGAACTTACACCCAAAACTTCCCTCCACCCAGATTTGAAAAAGTCTTGTTTCCTGATTGGTCCTCTCTCTAGGTTTACTCAGTCCTGTCTCATCACAGGGGGCTGGACTTGATGACCTCGTGAGGTTCCTTCCAGCTCTACAGTTCTATGATTCTATAAAACGTTTTCCTACCGCATGTGAACCACTGACAATGGATAATGGGCCAGATTCTTGTCTGCTGCAAACCAGCATAGCTCCATTGAAGTTAATAAAGCTGCATCAAGTCACATAAGCAGAGGATCTGGTCCAAGATGTTTTATGACAAGAAAACTTGCATCCATTGTAAGCAAGGTCTGAATGAGCTCTCCCTTGACAGCTAGTGGGGAAAAGGCTTCAGGACCAACCTGTATTTACATGAACACACCTGCTCTGCCTTGGTATCCAGCAAACAGAGCTGTGTTGCCCAAGTGATCAATTTTGGAGGGTGCTGGGTTACAAATCACTTTAGTATTGAACACAGGGGTAATTAAATGTTGTTATCCTTACTGTATGAGTAAAGGGCAGCAGAACTATACTTAGCCTGTCTTGATTGAGGGGATCACCCTAACTGAACTTACTGTGGCAGAGCTCTGACCTTGCCCCCGTGAGTCCTGTGCTTCTGGGTGGTTTATGGTAGCCTCAGTGGCTCACTGTGACCCTCCCCGTAGCCCTTCTCTCTCTCTCTCTAGGGCCAGAGTTACAGTCTACTGAGCCCTTTTCATCACAGGCCAGCAAAGAGGTTGGTGAGAGAACTCCCACAGTCTCTGTTGTCCCTGGAGGCTTATTTCAGAACAGTTTAGCCTCCTGTCCTGTCAGGGGCCTGACTTCCCCTCCCAGGAGATGTTCCTGTAGTGGTGGGTTGGGGGGAACCCGGGCCTGCCCTCGACTCCGGGTTCTGGTCCAGGGACCCTAATGGTAGCAGCTGTTAGCAGCCAAACTTTCACTGCCAGAGTTGCTACATTTCCCTGGGCCACTTCCCCATAGCTCTTCTGCTTCTCCCTTCTTCACCCTTACCGATGGCTTGAGGGTGTCTTCATTAACCAGCCCTTCAGCCACACTTCTTCTCCTCTGGCTCCCCAGCTCTCCCCTGCCTGACTGGACTGAGCCCTTTTTATAGTATCAGCAGGGCCTTAATTAGAGTCAGGTGGTCACATTAACTTACTGGCCTCACCTGACTCTTTGCAGGTTAATTTGAGTCAGGTGTTCTTATTAGCCTGGAGCAGCCTCTTCTCTGGTCAGTCAGGGAACAGAAAACTGTTAATCCAGTGGCCAGTATATCTGCCTTTTGCTATTCTGCTGTACCCAACTGGCCTGGGTCTATCACTTTACTAAGAAGGGGGGATCGGAAGCCAGATTCCAGTGGAGGGAGAGCGAGAGGGTGGGAAGAGTTGTCTTGCCTGGTGCAGTGGGCTCTGCCTAAGAGTCATAGACATAATTTGTCCTGCTTCTTTCTCCGATTTAAGGATAGAGCTGATTAGGCTCCATTGAGAGTCCTTTGTTTTGTTAAGTGATTACTAGAGCTGAAATCGCTGATAATCAGGTCTAAGTGCTTCAATCTGCTAGGGGACCGTGTTTCTGCAGAAGAGACAGGCCAGTCTGCACTAGCAGTGAGATTCCCTCAGAGAGAGTTGAAATCACTGAGAGCTGGGTGGAACCTCAAGAGACTGACTTGCAGAGGTCACAGTAGAGAGGCAGGTGGCAGCAAAAGGTGATGGTGCCGATGACAGTGTGGTGGAGTGAACAGTGGCAGGACAAATGACAGCAGCAAAGTGAATGATAGTGCAGTGGCAGCGATGCAGTGTGAATGGCGACAACTGTGAGCCAGCTGCAGAGGCAGCAGCCGTGAAGGCATTGCTCGATGTTTCCTTCCCTCCTCCCACCCAATGGGAGGTGAACTCAAGTGAATGTGCCTCTGAACTCTGGGTCTCCACTGACCAAGGACAGCAGCTGTGAGTAGGGTGCAGTGGAGGGTGAGCGGAGTGGCGTGTTAGAGGGATATTGGTTTATTGGACTTTCACACTGCAAGGTGAGAAACAGAGGCAAAGGACATTGCCCAACATATTCTGGGGTGGGAGTTTTGCTCATGGTCAGATGTATCTGAATCATGGTTGTGGCGTTTTGCCAAAGTAATGCCGGGTTCCTTTCCTCTTTTTATTAAGTTTTCTTTGCTATACACAGACTCTGTGCTTGTGAGTGGGGAAGATTTGCCTCCTAGAGGCACCCAAGGATGTTTAATTTTTCCCAGATTGCTGGGTGGGGACTTTAGATGGTTCAGTTATATTGTTAAGAGAGACCCCTGGATATTGAACCCGGCCCTTGTTGCTCCTGACTTCATCTGACAGCTTTATTTCTTTCAATTCACAGTTAGTACAATCATAGGTGACTCTGGGGGAGTGCCTGGGCTGGAGCTCCCCCAGGGAAAATAATAGTGATCAGCTCCTTGCCCTCCCACCAGTGCCTCTGACCCGCCACAGATCAGCTGTTTAGCGGCATGCAGGAAGTGCTGGTGGGGGAGGAGCGAGGGTGGGGTGTGCTTGGGGGAGGGAGCAGAATGGGGGTGAGAAGAAGCAAGGTGGGGGTGGAGCAGGGTGGGAAGAGGTGGGGTGGTGATGGGCCTTGGAGGGAAGGGCTGGAGTGGGGATGGGGCCTGGGGCAGAGCAGGGGTCGAAAACCCCCAGGGAGAAAGTGGAATGTTGGTGCATCACAACTATTAGTATATTCATTGTTACCCAGCAAGCCACTGCTATTTGTTCCCATTTCAACAGTGCCTTGCTCTCCGTGAGCATCATCTTAATGCTTCCTTTTACCTGGGAAAAAAAGAAACGTGAACTTCTAGATTCAATTACAACTGGAGTTAATATGTGGAAAACACACACCTAGCAAGCAAGGCCTTTAAAAAAAAATCTTGAAAATTGTGAGTCTAGGGAGAGATTTATTAACGGTGGCTAAAAACAGTGCCAGTAAAAACACTGAGGCTAGAAAATATCAGAGCTACCCAACTAGTCTTGAAGCCAAACAAATCTAGGCTAGAAACAGTCACTGCTGATGTTCCTTTCAGAGCTTGCGCGAGCCATAAAGTAGAATGTTTTCAGAATACTGATATTTAATGACAAATGTTGTGATTAGTTACTAATGATGGTTTATTTATCAGCAATGACTTTACATAGCCAGGCTCCTCTAGCTTCTCCATCAATCTGCCATGCTGCTGCCTGACAATGCTATTGGAACAAACAAGAAAATAAAAAGCACTGAAATGGTTCCTTTTGGCACTCACAAACAGCTTTTATGAACAATGGTTTGATGATGCTTATTATTATTACTTACATTGACCCATTGGTATGTATGGCAGGCACTACGGACAAGTAGGCGGGCAAAGTTCCTGTCTTGATGATCTTGGGGCGTGAGCCTCCTCTAACATAAATGTCAGTCAGGAGTAATTCCCATGAAGCCAATGGAATTATGCTGGCTGGTGTGAGAAGGGAATTAAAGATGTTCTAAGTTAGAGGTAAAACCTAGAGTGTCACTGAATCACAGGGCTGTTTCTCTTCTGCCTTGCACCTCAATCTATCTAGATCTTTTAAGTGCTTATATAATCTCAGTCACCATTGTGTTTGAATGGCTCACAATCATTAATGCAATTATCCACACCCCACCCCTTTGAGGAAGGGTAGTGCTGTTATTCCCAGTTTATAGATGAGGAACTGAGGTACAAGGAGAGATTAAGTGATTTTCCCAAGGTCAGACAGGAAGTCTGTGGTGGAGGAAGAACTGATCCAGGATCTCCTAAGTCTAAGGCTAGAACCCTAACCACAGCACCATCATTCACTTTGTGCAGGCAATTACATCTCTACAAAGGGAATGCCAAGTACACTACTACCAAATAAGAATTCTCCATTTTCCTGCCTGGGTGGTAATGTCTTATGCCCACTTTGTGCAAGTGTTATTGACTATATAAGGTGCAAGGCTGTGGGGACTTGGGCCCCATGAGTCACAGAGAGAGGTGAGTAAGGGGGAGACAGAGCACACCGTCACCTACCAAAAAACATTGATGGGCTAGTTTTTCTGATCTGCTCAAGACGTGCTCAGCGCAAGACCAGAGGAGCTGAAGCCACCTTTGCTTTCCCTCAGTTCAGGAGCCAATTCATTTGACTCCCAGGAGAGACCCTGAAGTAAAGTAAATGCAGCCCCAGGTCTGTTCTAAACTGTCAACTGGCTGCAAGTGGCCCCAAGGGATGGTTCTGTTAGCTAGCCACCAGGAATTGGAAACTTCAGCTGGGGATTTCTGGGACGCTTTGCCTACTTCCCCACGTCCACCAGCCCTACTCCTGCAGTGAGTTTTGGGAGTGAAGAGCTGTAGGAGCAATGCACAAGGAATCCTCGAGTGGCTGAATCCAACAGGTTTAGCCACAGCAGCCAGGCTGCCCCAGAACATCTTGCCCCAGAGATTTTTTTGGGGGTTTTCTTTTCTGGTAGTGATGAGTCCCAGCTGTGATGCTCAGGCCTGGGTTCCTACCGAAATCCAAAGTCTCCCAAAGTTGAGGGTAAGGGGTTGCAGTCAGAACCTAGGCTCTGCTTCTGTTCCACCTCTTGTATCATCATTTAATTTGTTGACTCCTATTCTATCCCTGGAGTAGTGCCATTAGTCAGTGGAGTTGCACCAGAGATGAACTGGCTTAATGTGTTTTATGTTTCATGGGAAATCTGTGGATAAGTGGAGTTTCTCCTCTCATTTCCTTCATTCTGGTGTTTCTAGAAATATGAATTGGAGGTTGCGGGGGTTGGCTTGCTATACTTGACAGAGTCCCTTGGCCACTGGCTGGTGGTGACTGAGAATTGCTATCATCAGAGTGTTCAGTAGCTTGTGTAGCATGATTTGGGGATTTCCATCCCGTTCCTAGTGGCCATGTAGTCACTTCAGAAAAACCAGCAATACAACTGGTCCTCAGCTGTACAATGACCAGCAGTTTCAGCAGAGAAGTAACAGACCAAATGGGCCGTAGGGACTGAATCCCCCCTTTCATGGAGGATAGGTACATCAGTGGCTATGAGCCAGGATGGGCAGGGATGGTGTCCCTAGCCTCTGTTTGCCAGAAGCTGGGAATGGGCAACAGGGGAAGGATCACTTGATGATTACCTCTTCTGTTAATTCCTTTTGGGGCACCTAGCATTGGTAGGTTTGCCAATTTTGGTTGGATATATTCCTGGAGATTTCATCACATGACATAATCTTTAACTAAAGATTAATCTTTAATTCCTGGAGACTCCAGGCCAATCCTGGACGGTTGGTAACCCTAAGTATTGGCCACTATCAGAAGACAGGATACTGGGCTAGATGGACCTTTAGTCTGACCTAGCATGGCCATTTTTATGTTCTTATGTTCTCTCCTTCCCAGACATAGACCCTCCTCCAGGTCAAGATTGAGGCACACACACCAGACTGGAGAAGTTTGCATTGTCACTGCTTGTTCTATGAATAAGTCTCTGTCTCCTAGGCTGTCAAACTCGTGGTGTTCCTGAGCACTAAAGTCCAACTGGCAATGCATTTCACCTGCCTTACAGGCAATTTTAAAAATAAGTGATTTCTCTGCTGCTTGGGCAGATGAAGTTAGCAAGACTACACTGCCCTCAAGGATGGTGATGCTGACATGCTGTGCAATAATTTTATTAAACTAGGTCTTGCAGCTGCAGGAATATACTAATGTTTGAAAATTCATGGGGAGAAAATAGAGGCCTTAGGGCAAAACCAAATTCACTTGAGACAAAAATAAATAAATAAATCAAAATCCCATTGTTAACACTCAGACAGGGGTAAAGGGAATCTCAGCTTTACTTGGACTCCTGATTTGCAGATTCTTAGCTCACTTCCAGAGTCCAGACAACATTCATCTAAACTAGAGAGGAAGACTGATTTTTTTAACAGATAATGAATTCCCTGTGAATTTATCAGGGAAAGGGAAATATGGAGACCAAGTTACTTACAGTGACTTGCTTTCTATAGCCAACATCTCTATTTTACAATACAGTTCTAGGATAACATTTTCAAAAGTGCTTAGGAGGCCAAGTGACATTTTCTGAAGTGACATGGGAAGATCCTAAGTCTCACTGACAGTCAATTGGACTTAGGTTCTTAAGTTGCTTTGGAAAAATGGGACTTAACCTCCCATGTCACTTCAGTGCTTTTAAAAATGTTATCCCAAATCTGAGGGGTGAATTGGCAAAAAATGGCAACATGGGCTTCCATATTTTGTTTGCTCTCTTTGCATTCCAGATTAAATGTGCCCTATTTGGTCATATTTTAATAGACTGCTCAGTGCTTTTACTTCACCAGTGGTGCCACTGAAGTTAATAGACTTATCTGTGGAGTAATGTTTTAGAATCAGGCCACTGAATCCAGCTCACTCTTCCACAGCTGTGTTGGCCCTGCAGCGCTACCAGGAGTAAAATATAGTAAAAACCTATTTTATGGTTAGAAAACCTCCTGTAGGGGGTGGTGCATAGCTAGGGTGACCAGATGTCCCAGTAAAATTGGGACTGTCCCGATGTTTAACCCTTTGTCCTGTGCAGGGTGACCAGATAACCATACTAAAATATTGGGATGCACTGGGATGCCATCAGACATGCCCACAGTTCACCCTCGCTCCTCCCAGGCTCCGCCCACACTCTGAGCCAGGTCCTGTCCCCTCCCCGCTTGGCCCCCCCACCATGCACTTCCTCATCCCCCAGCCTGCCGCTGGCTTACTGCATTCCTCTTCAGTCCCCCACTCACTGTTCGCCTCCCCACTTGCTCAGTCACCCGCCTGCTGCTCGCCTCTTCACCTCTCCACCTGCCACTCACCTCTACAGCGTCAACTTCCCCTCTGCTGGGTAGGTGCTCGCCCACTCCCTGCATCTTCTCACCCCTGCACCAGCCTTGCCCCACCCCCATTCCACCCCCTTCCCTCAAGTCCCCGCCCCCGCCCTGCCTCTTCTCCTCCTCCTCCCCTGAGCACGCCAGGTACCCACTCCTCCCCTCTCCGTCTTGTTAGGTATCTCCAGCCCCGGAGCACCCATGGGATCAGTGCCTCTCTCCCACTTGCCTCCTTACCTGAATATTTGGACAAATGGCATCCCAGTTGGATGCAGGACAAAGGGTTAAATATCAGGAGAGTCCTGACTTTATTGGGACATCTGGTCACCCTACTGAGGAGGGATGCAGCAAGCCAGCAGCAGGTTGGGGGATAAGGAAGGGCTGAGTGAGGAGGGGGCCGGACCTGGGGCAGAATGGGGGTGGAGCCTGGGAGGAGCAGGGGTGGACTGTGGGGAGGGGCTGATGGCACCCCAATGTGTCCTGATATTTTAGTGTGGTGATCTGGTCACCCTATGCAGAGCTGTGATGTTCTGGAGGAGCCATGTGGGGGAACTGTGAGTCAGAGTCACTATTTATCCCCTACTCCTCACCAAGATCAAAGGGAGGAGCAACTTGCAACAGCCCTCTACCATGTGTTTCACATTTCCACCCTCAGATTGAATCCGCTTTTGCTAAAGAGAGGAGCATTAGGAGCTTAGCTTCGGCTCTTCCACTTTCATGGCCAGACCAAAGGTCTGAATCAGCATGCAGGTGGATGTTGGGGGTCTTATTCCCATGTGCAGCCATGTTAGGGCTAGTCACAATCTGTTCCTCACTCACTGAGGTCAGGAGCTGTGACTCTGGATATGCATAGACAGTGAAGTTATTGAGAAAGAAAGTGGTTTAGTGACTCAAGCACAGGAGTGGACTCAGGCAACCTCAGCTCTATTCCCAGCTTGGTCATTGGTCTCCTGGGTGACTTTGGGCATGTCACATAATCTCTCCGTGCCTCACTTTCCCCATCTATAAAATGGGGATAATATACTGGCCTTCTCTGTAAAGCACTTAGAGAGCTACAGGTGAAAAGCACTATAGAAGAACTAGATATTATTATTACATTATCACTTGTCAGAATAGAATCACACTTCAGCATTGTTTTTCTTCGTGAAATTAGTTTTGGGTGAAAGGCGTCAGACCAACATCTTTGGAGACTGAAGTCCTCTTTATGCCCAGTGAAGCCTGGGTGCAGAAGAGAATCTAAACCAATTCCTAAAAGCAGGCTTTGGTAAATTTTCCTTTTCTTCCCTGAGATGAAGCTAAAACCCAGAGATAAAGAAGATAAGGAACCAAAGAGGCATGAGTGATAATTGTGAACATGTAGCGGGAAAGGCTTGCTTGTCAGGCTGATAAAGAAATGCAACTATTCTCACAGCTAGTTTCTGATACTGATTTCATGTCAAATATCAGGGCCTTGTCCCACTCTGCAGTTCAACAGTACAGACACAAAGCTGCAACCAGAAATCCCAACATCTGCTTTTCCATCCTCATGACTCATTTTCCAAAGATAAATAAATATTAAATAGATTTTCTTCATATGTGAAATTAGAACTTATGGAAAGTATCAACTCAGGTTTTCAAAAGTAACCGGGTTGTTTGGATCCCCAGTTTGAGACACCTCCAAGGGGACTGATTTTTAGAAAGTGCTGAGCGCAAGACTTCTGAAAATCAGGCCCCTTTAAGGAAATTCCAGCTGGGAAACTACAAATGGAGACACTTAAAATCACTATTGAAATTCTTGACCATCATATTTATTGTGCTATTAGCCACAGAACAGCCAAGGCACAGATAGCGCAGAGGAGTAGCTGTAACTAGAGCTGTGTGAGAAAATTATGACCTTGGAAGAACTGGTGCAAAATCATGCCTCGTGTTTATCCTGCTTCGCAATAAGTCTAAATTGTTGCTATATCACAAAGGGACATAATAACTCATAAAACATTATTTTTATGCTCATGTGGAATTCCCTGTTCCATATATACAAAATAATACGCTTGTAGAGTGACAAAGTGCAGGCCTGAATAGATTATTATAAACTTTTTTAGGCCATCCAAATTTGCCCCTGGGCCCTGCTGCATTAACTTTTTGGAGTAGGGCTGGTAGAAAATTTTCTATCAACTGTTTTTCAATGGAAAGGAAGAGTTCTAACAAAACAATTTTCTATTGGAAAAAGTTTCTGCTTTACATGGACATTTTTAATATATCATCCAAAAATGGAATCCCCCAAACATTTTGACTGTGAAATGCCACAATGGTGCTATATGGGAGTTGAATTTGGATACTTTATAAATAGATGGAGATATACCTATCTCAGAGAGCTGGAAGGGACCCTGAAAGGTCATTGAGTCCAGCCCCCTGCCTTCACTAGCAGGACCAAGTACTGATTTTGCCCTAGATCCCTAAGTGGTCCCCTCAAGGATTGAGCTTACAACCCTGGGTTTAGCAGGTTAATGCTCAAACCACTGAGCTATCCATCATGCTCCTTTTCTCTTCTTAGCTGGCCTCACCTCCCATGACTTACTCCTCACCATGTGACTGCTATAATGCACCAAATCCCCTCATCAAGAGAGAGATCATGGTTCATTATGAGAGCTGTAATCTGATCAGCAAGCCTGGTCTATAAAAAAGGATGGGAGCATAAGGCTTCTGAATAACAACACCCAAACACTGTGAGTTTTTCCAAATCATTTTTTGGCCAACATATTGCACTGAAAATGTCAAGTTTTCTGTGGGAACCTATTGGGTTTCCCTTGAGACCTCTTCCTCTCGGTTCACCAAGAACTTGGTTCAGCTACAATCTCACCACTCAGGTTTCTTTATTTGATCAGACTCAAGTGTATGGGGGAAGTATAGGATGTACCACAGATCCAAAGTTACACAGCAAACCTCTTCCTTTATACACATTACATGGCATTTACTATACATTGCATCACATATTTGGGGACTGGTTTGTCACTTTGTAGGAACCAAACCCTGTACACCAAGCATTGTCCATGGATGACTTACTCTTTACCTCATCTTATGTTACAGGCTTGTCTTATCCATTGTTAACTTGTCCATTGCAAATGGTTTCCTGGGTGTTCCTCTTTATCTTAGCTAGTACAGATTTCTGTTTCCAACCTGCGGATCCATTTATCTCCCTAATCTTGTCTCCAAAGAAATAAGGCCTTATCCATGACCAATTACTCATGTCAAGCCAGGCCTAAATTCCATTGCTGTTGTTTTTTTTATATTCACATTCATTTCATTTGCCTCATTTTCCTGTCTTTTTGTGCTTTCTTTTTTAAGTTAAGTACTAAGCAACACATTCCCAAGACCACAGCTGTTGTAATCATTTGAATCACTATTAATATGAGGCTCAAAGTATGAACCAGGTGGTGTAAACTTAGCTCTTGTGATATAGCCCACTATGTTGTAATTCCATATTATAAGCTTGATCTACTATATTATAATTATAATATTATAATTATTGATCTAATAATTCTTCTGTAATTTTAACTCTGCTTTTATTTTAATTACATCATAAAAACTGGTACAAAATATAAAAATCTTTCCATTCATTACCATAGGAAATTTAGGCCTTATCCAGGAGTGAAACAGAACATAGGCCAATTAAAAGAACATAATTGATTATAGGATTAGCTACGAGCATCTTTGGTGTGAGATCTAAAGTACAACTGACCTGGGGTAAGTGACTGGTCCTTTGGAACTTGGCATAACCTGAATATTGCTGGGATCCTTGGTGTAAGGGACCATCTATCACAAAAGTAAGCTTATCTGGGTGGCAAAACAGATTGGAGTCCCAAGGGGACTGCCCAGGACTCCCTGTTAAGGCTGTTATAGTTGCCTAAGCAGTTTACACTTGATAACTGATTGGTGAAATCTAAGTAGAGAACTCATAACCAATTTGGGATTTGTCCTCTGTTTCCTAACAGAATGTCCCGAGGCTGGTACTCATGCTCTGCAGTTACTGCAGGACTGCTAGTCACTGGTGTAGTCAGCAGAATTCACATACCACAGGTCAAGTAAGTTTATAGGTCATTATCCCAGAGCTGTTAAAAGTTTAAACTTGATATTAAGAGTTTTAAAGGTTAAAGAATAGACACATTGAGTGATCATGAGTAACGTGATGGTCTTGTGAGAACAGAACTTGAACAGTTATGTTTGGAGAGGGGAATATCCTATAAAAAGAAAGCTCCAGTCCAGGAGCTGAGAAGTTTGTTCATAATTTTTGACCAGGAGCCTTGGAAAGAAGAGCTGAAGGAGCCTGAGAACCCTTCCGCCCCAGACATCAGAGAGGAGTCTACTGAACTGGATGTGGTCTGTTTGCAGCACTTGAGAGCCCAGGAAGACTGTGAGCATCAAAGACTGATGAAGAACTTGCAAGTCAGCAAGACCAAATCAGTTAAGACAGCTGAGGAGAAAGCCCACCAAAGATGCATAGAACAAATAGCAGCAGTCAAAACCAACAAAGAAGTTGAGGAGAGAACACACAAGACGCAGATGGAAGTTCAAACATTGCAGCTCAAATTACTGAAGCAGCAAAAGGAGCATCCCCATCCAGTGAGTACCCCTTCTGCCCTTCCCCCCCGCAACACATGGGAGTGGGATAAAGTCTGCCCAATTAATGAAGAAACTGACCAAACAGAAAAGTTCCTATCCACCTTTTAAAGACTATGTGGGATGCATAATATTCCAGTGAATGCACAAATTCCTGTCCTCTTATGCAAATTAATGAGAAAGCCTGACAAGTTTTTAATGATATGGAGAAGAGTGAAGTTAAAGCATATAAGAAATTTAAAGAAAATGTATTGAAAAGATTTAAGATTACCCTGAGACCTATCCACTGAAGTACAGGAACCTCAGAATGTTTGACAACATCACTCATGTTGAATATGTTCAAATGTGTAAAATCAATATTGGAGGTGGGGACTGAAGGTCATTATGGGAAACAGTTTGACAAAAAAAATCTGTGACAAAAAAAAACATCCACAGTTTTGGAGGCTGCAGAAATTGCTGATGAATATGTTGAATCAAGGACCAATGGGGGGCATAAATCTCAGGGGAAGGGAATTTCCCATCACCCAGGTTAAGAGGGAAGACAGGATTGGAAATAAACCCACCTCCAACTTTGATAAGAAAAGAAACCCCGTGGGAGCCCAGGGTTTAAAGCCCCCTACCAGAAGGGAAGTAGTCTGTCATCACTGTGGAGCTCCCAGCCATATAAATCCAAATTGCCCCAAACTTAAGGTAACACCACAATCCACACCCCAACCTGCCACAGTGAATGCCACTACCATTGCTCCAGAGGTGTCAGTACAGCAGGTGGAAATCGTAGTAAACATTATTAGCACTGAGCCTTACAAGAGTAGTGAAGAATTTGTTAAAAATGCTAACATAACTGTCATAGATTGTAAGGGTGGAGGGACACAGCGTCCCAAGTCACTTTGGTCAAGGAAAGGCTTAAATAGATTTTCTAGTGGCCTCACATGTTGGAGACAGTAAAAAATTACTGTCTCTTATGTCAGTAGTGTAAGAGTTTAAAGGCACCCTGACTTTGCAGCCATTGCCCATCATTAAGGAGGTGTTTGCCAGAGTGTCTGTAGATATTGTAGGGCCCAGGGGTAAAGTCTAGTGAAAAGAAATTATTTCAGAAAACTTTGCCTTGACAATAGAAAAACATCCTCATTTCTACTCAGGTTAATGATCACCTCCATTTCAAGGAAATAAGGGAGAGTGGAATGAGATACAAAAAGTAGCTGTATGAAAAATGTAGGGCAAATCTTAAGGAACATCACACTGTTTTATTAGTGGTACAAAAATCATATATTTGTATTGCAGTACACAATTCTTTCACATGATAATCAGCTATGCAAAACATTTTATTATCTGATCATGCTTCTTGGTAGCACCTTGTGGATATACATTGGCTGAAAATAGATACTAAATTAGAACTCCATTAGGATACTGAAATCATAGATTCCAAGGCCAGGAGAGACCATTGCGGTCATCTAGACTGATCTCCTGTATATCACAGGCCATGGAACAGCCCCAAAATAATCCCTAGAGCAGATCTTTTAGAAACAAAACATCCAGTCTTGATTTAAAAATTGTCAGTGATGGTGAATCCACCATGACCCTTTGTAAATTGTTCTAGTGCTTAATTAACCTCACTGTTAACAATATATGCCTTACTTCCAGCCTGAATTTGTCAAGCTTCAACTTCCAGTCACTGGATCATGTTATTCCTTTCTCTGATAACATGAAGAGCCCATTATCAAATATTTGTTCTCATTTAGGTACTTAAAGACTGTAATCAAGTCACCCTTTAACCTTGTCTTTGTTAAGATAAATAGATTGAGCTCCTTCAATCTATTGTTATAAGGGATGTTTTCGAATCCTTTAATCATTTCTGTGGCTGTTCTCTGAAACTTCTCTAATTTACTGCATCCGACGAAGTGGGTATTCACCCACGAAAAGCTCATGCTCCAATATGTCTGTTAGTCTATAAGGTGCCACAGGACTCTTTGCTGCTTCTAATTTACTAACATCCTTATTGAATTCTGGGGTCTAGCACTGGACCAGCATTTCAGCAGTGGTTGCAAGGCACTGGCGCCAAATACAAAGGTAAAAACAACCTCTCTATTCCTATTTGAGATTCCCCTGTTTATGCATCTAAGGTTTCAATTATTGCTTTTGGCCACAGTGTTGTACTAGGAGCTCATGTTCAGCTGATTATCTGCTATGACCTCCAAATCTTTTTCAGAGTCAGGATAGCATAGATGGTCACTAATTCTACTTCAGTGATTTTATCTCTACATAAAAAGAAACAATTGCCTTGCTTACACTGAAAGGAATATATCAAATCTGGACTATTATTTCAATGGAAAGCTACAGAGCATGTCAATTCATAGTTTCTTGCCAATGGATACCCAACTAACTAATGTTATGATATTGCCTGAGATTCAGCCAATCAGCAAACTACCCAAGCCTAAAAAGCCCAGAATATTAAATGCTACAAATTTTATGGACACTTACAACCAAATTTAGTCCAGTCATTAGTGAAAAGCTTATGTAGCAAAGTTATAGTCAAGAAGTCAGTCTGTGTGCACATGGCTAGAACATTAACTGCAGTTACAGAACCTCTGTAAATAGTTCTTTTAATAAACAGCCTATTTAATTTTAGAAACATGGAGTCCTCTTATGTTATTGGATTAGGCCAAGTTAAACTCTTCAGAGTAGAAATTTCTATTCTGTGTTTGTACCTAGCGTAATGGATGTTCCAGTATGGTTCAATAAGGCATTCTAACTGTTGGGTTCTCCGGAACCCAGCCTCTGAACTTTTGAATATGTAGCTATTACTAATTAGAACTGGGAAAAAAATTCACATTTCAAAATAGTCAAATGTTGTCATCTGTTTCAAATTTTGATTAAAAAAATCAAATCAGTTGACATTCTTGTGAATAGCCAGCTCAGATTTATACTGAAGTGCAGTAGGGTTTCCCCCACCCCACTAGATCATTTAGTCTGACCTTAGGTATATCACAGGTCATTAAATATCACCCCCACAAGGCCCAGCAACCAGAATCAGACCATAAGAATGGCTGTACCAGGTCAGATCAAAGGTCCATCTAGCCCAGTATTTGTCTACCGACAGTGGCCAATGCCAGGTGCCCCAGAGGGAGTGAACCTAACAGGCAATGATCCAGTGATCTCTCTCCTGCCATCCATCTCCATCCTCTGACAAACAGAGCCTAGGGACACCATTCCTTACCTATTCTGGCTAATAGCCATTTATGGACTTCACCACCATGAATTTATCCAGTTCTCTTTCAAACCTTGTTATAGTCCTAGCCTTCACAACTTCCTCAGGCAAGGAGTTCCACAAGTTGACTGTGTGCTGCATGAAGAAGAACTTCCTTTTATTTGTTTTGAACCTGCTGCCTATTAATTTCATTTGGTGACCCCTAGTTCTTGTATTATGGGAATAAGTAAATAACTTTTCCTTATCCACTTTCTCAACATCACTCATGATTTTATATACCTCTATCATATCCCCCTTAGTCTCCTCTTTTCCAAGCTGAAGAGTCCTAGCCTCTTTAATCTTTCTTCATATGGGACCCTCTCCAAACCCCTAATCATTTTAGTTGCCCTTGTCTGAACCTTTTCTAGTGTTAGAATATCTTTTTTGAGGTGAGGAGACCATATCTGTACACAGTATTCGAGATGTGGGTGTACCATGGATTTATATAAGGGCAATAATATATTTTCAGTCTTATTCTCTATCCCCTTTTTAATGATCCCTAACATCCTGTTTGCTTTTTTGACCGCCTCTGAAGACTGTGTGGACATCTTCAGAGAACTATCCACAATGACTCCAAGATCTTTTTCCTGACTCATTGTAGCTAAATTAGCCCCTGTCATATTGTATGTATAGTTGGGGTTATTTTTTCCAGTGTGCATTACTTTACATTTATTCACATTAAATTTCATTTGCCAAATTAAATTTCATTTGCTAAAGCATTATAGCCCTCAATGTAGGTGCTGGTATAAGGGGTGCAGAGGGTATGACAGCTTGAAGTGGTTTCCGTCATATACAGGGTTTACAGTTTGGTTCAGTGGCTCTCAGCACCTCTACTATACAAATTGTTCCAGCAGCACTGCCCCTCAAGAGATTAAACTATGTGTATGTAGGCCCAGTGGTCAGAAACCCTGGATTCAATTCTCTGTTCTACCCTAGACTTCCTGTAAGATCGTGGGCAAGTTATTTACAGCTCAGTTTAAATAGGGGTAGTAATATTTGTCTACCTCACAACAGTGAAATGAGAAGAAATATGTTAAAGGTTGCAAATTGCTGAAGTAATGTGGTATAGGGGATGTGTAAAACCCCTTCTGAGCCTTTTACTAGAACTTTACATGGCTGGAGCTCAATACTACAAGGAGATGAGTGGCCTCAAAACAAAGGCAGTGGATGCTTGAGGATGCTCAGCCCCTCAGGGGATGGGGGCCCGCATTGATTACTTTTTATTAGATGGAATTTCACTCAACTGAAACTTTTCTTCACAGTGGGGCAAATCTTGAGACCTCCTCAAATTTACTGAGGGGAGCTATGCATCAGCCTGACCAGGACAGGACTATGAAGTGAGGGGCATGACAAGGCTCCACAGCTATACCTTAATCCCATCCTTTGAAGCCTCTGGAGAGAATGGGAGCTCATGCAAAAGAGCTTTCAATCCCTCCACTAGCTTCTGCTGATCCTGGTCTCTCCCCTTCCCTATGCATGCACCCTGGAAACCAGTGCGACTGGGGGCTGCAGGAGCAGTTGAGCTGTGAAAGGAGAAAGGGGGGTCTGAGGATGGGAGGGATGCTGGCTTAGACAGAGCCCCCTAGAATAAGTGCCAAGATAGGGGGACTACAGGAGGCTGTGTCTACCCTTCCTTGAGTGGGAGGGGAGCTGTTGGGGCTGTGGATCCCCCTTCTTGCCTGTGTGGGGCCATTGGCCAGTTCCTATGGTAGAAGGGAGTGGGCATTTGTAGAAGAACTAACTCACCACTGGTGCATCCCCTTGTGGACAGATGTGGCATAGCAACTCTCTATTGTCTAGCACCCCCTGCTGATGCAGCAGCAGTGGTCGGCCTCTTCTCCTGACTCAGTTGTCCTTCCAAGTCATGTTTTATTTCCACCCCTTTCAGGGTAACAGAATCCAACACACCAGAAGTCCAACGTCCTTGTGTCAGATTTGCAGCCCCCCCAACTCTGAACCCCACAGTCCTTACACCTTCTCATGCCAAGGCTTTCACAAATCTTCATCCTAGTGGGTGGAGAGTGGCTGCCTGGCTGGTCGGGGAACCCAGGACCTCCTGCTCCTCTGGGTTCCAGCACAGGGACCCTGTATTAAGCAGGCACAGTCTGTGTATTCAGATCCTCCCTGCTACCTCTCTGGGCTTCTTCCTACCTGAGTTGGTCTGCAGGCCTTTCTCACAGCCCCGTCCTGGGCTCTGTGTGTACCTGTATTTCTCGGAGGTCTCAGACCTCACTCCTCACTCAGGGCCATGACTCGCAGGATTCTTCCCTGGAGGTCTCAAACCAAACATACAAACTTAAACCCCTTACACCTTTCCCAGGCTTGCACTTTAGCCCTTCCATGGTCTTCCCCGATACTAAGGCCAGTCTACACTACTGACCTATATCAGTATGACTCTGTTGCTCAGGGATGTGGACACAGTTCAGAGCTCTGAGTGACACAGTTATGCTGACCTAACTCCCCATGTAGACAGCATTATGTCGATGGGAGAGCTTCTCCCATCAGCATCGGAGCATCTTCACTAATGCACTCCATTTAGCTGGGCTGCCGTAGCACTGTTCATAAAGGCAAGCCCTTAGAGTGCAGGAATTTCCAGCCTCCTCTCTCTCACTGAACTTCCTCGCTTCTTTTAAGGAAACAAGGAAACCTGACTCCAGGTGGCCCTGCTAATCGACTTACTTCACACCCTTTCAGTGCCAACAGGTAGGTTAATTGAGTTCTGAAGCTCCCATTAAACCCCTCAGTACCAGTGTGGCATACATGCCCCATCGCAGGATTGCTCAGTCCCCTCATTATCTCCCAAGTTGACAGCTCTCTGGGATGGCTCTACTTTCCAGCAGGGAGGTCGGAGTTATCTGTGGGAGAGTCTTCAAGGGGAGAGCGGCTTTGCTCAAGTATTCTACTACTGGAGCCCAGCCAGAGTGCGTAGCTGTGACTCACCTTTACTCTCAAGGAAGGGGGGACACCGGATTTAGCTCAGAATGTCCAATACTATTAGAGCTTTATACTGCCGTCCATTGCTGCAGTATTTGATCATCCAGAAGTGCACAGGTTCTTGTCAGAGAATTGTGAAAAAAGAAATTCTGAAGAATAGAAATACATGAACATCAGGTTCTTCCCCCCACCCCTTCCTTTTCACTCAATCACTTCATTAGCTGATGCAACTGGCAAAGCTAAGTCCATTATAGAAGCTTCAGTCTTAGGAGATGTTATAGCTTTCCAGCAGTGAACTATTATGCGTTTCACAATTAGCACAGTGTGAAAACCATCATTCCCATGGATCTGTGAGTTTGCACTTTGCTTTAATGAGGCCCAAGATAAACTGCTCAAGTTTCAGTGCATCAAGTATTAAATTGACCCTGGAGTGTAGGTCACCCCAGGAAACTGTAATTTTGAGGCAGCTCGTAGTGTGTGCAGAACTGCCAGTCCCATGTGTTAAAAAATCATGAGCCAGCCCTGCCCTCCCCGAAATCATGAGATTTTAAGATATGTTGTTTCAGGTTCTTTTTATTTGCCTTCTGGTTTTTGAGCCTTTAGCCATTTCCCTATAGCAGAGGCGACCTTACCTTTCAGCTTACTTCCTCAAGCAGTCACCACCTCTCCCTACTCCATCACCAGGGGATTACTTTTTCTAGAAGCTTATATTCTCCTTCAATCACGAGGGCTAGAAACTTACTCTGTGTGTGTATATATATATATATATATATATAAAACCAAAGTTAAGATCCTCACATGACTGCAGGAACTAGGACATAAAGAAAAACACCAAATATTGTGAGTATGGCAAGCGCCTGGCGAATACCTGTAAATTATTATTTATCCATCTTTTTTGCACCTCTTTATTAATTGTAGGGATGAGGATTCAGCACATACCAAAATGGTTTTTTTAGTGGATTATAGAAAAGCATAAAAGCTGAGAGAAATTTATAATATTTTGACTTATTTTGTTCCATATTTTTCTGTCCAATTTAACGCTCACATCCTCTCTCCATATAGGTCAGCAGTTTCCCCAGAGGTGTAATTAGGACAGAATTTGGCCCAGGATCTGGACTACTAATACTGCTGAATTCCCCCTTAGCCTAATTAACGGCAAACACCATGTCTTCCACTCTAAGGAAGAAACCCACAGGCAGAGGGCAGGGAACTCTGCAAGCTCCTCTGAGAGTTGTTTCTGACCAAAAATCTTCCCTAGTGGGGATAGTTTTGGGCCTTGAGGAGTTTGCAGGGGACAAGGCCGTGAACCTCTCAGGTCCTGTGGAGAAGCTGAGTCTCTGTGAAATTGCTGGGTCTTTTAGTAGTAGCCGTGGTAAGAAGCCAAAGTGAACTAGAGCTGCTGCAATATCAGCTTTTGGTCTGGACTAAGAGCTTTGCTCCCTGCCCACACTCTAGGCAGGAGGTTGTGACTGCTAGATCTTTGTAGCTGTAGACCCAGTGGGCCTCACATTCTTTCCAAGCTTCTTTTCTCTCATGTAGACCAGCTTTGACCACCACTGAGGGTATGGAAAACCTATGCATGCCAGTTCACACCAGGGCTGAGATTGGCCCATAGTTTCAACAGGTTGGACGATTGTTCTGCAGCACTGAGATATCAATTTCTTGGAGACCTGCAAAATGCCATAGTGCACAGCAGTGTTATCACAGGTGTTTGCTCATCTCATCAGGCAAAATTTGAAGTGAACAAAGCTCGGGAGAACATACTGAAGGGGACTATCCTGACCTGCCTGGGAAATAGACTGGACAATCCAGTAGATCTTTCTGTCATTTTATGCATGTCTGTTTGTATATAAGAACATAAGAACGGCCATATTGAGTCAGACCAAAGGTCCATCTAGCCCAGTATCCTGTCTTCTGACAGTGGCCACTGCCAGGTGCCCCAGAGAGAATGAACAGAACAGGTAATCATCAAATGATCCATTTCATGTCACTCATTCCCAGAGGCTAGGGACACCATTCCTGTCCATCCTTCCTAATAGCCATTGATGGACCTATCCTCCATGAATGTATCTAGTTCTTTTTTGAACCCTGTTATAGTCTTGGCCTTCACAACATCCTCAGGGAAAGAGTTCCACAGGTTGACTGTACATTGTATGAAAAAATACTTCCTTTTGTTTGTTTTAAACCTGCTGCCTATTAATTTCATTTGGTGACCCCTAGTTCGTGTGTTATGCGAAGGAATAAATAACACTTTGTTATTTACTTTTTCCACATCAGTCATGACTTTAAAGACCTCTATCTCTATTAGTCGTCTCTTTTCCAAGCTGAAAAGTCCCAGTTTTATTAATCTCTCTTCATACGGAAGCCGTTCCATACCCCTGATCATTTTTATTGCCCTTTTCTGAACCTTTTCTAATTCCAATATATCCAATATACACAGTAGTCAAGATTTGTGCATACCATGTATTTATATAGAGGCGACATGATATTTTCTGTCTTATTATCTATCCATTTTTTAATGATTCCCAACATTCTGTTCACTTCTTTGAGTGCTGCTGCACACTGAGTGGATGTTTTGAGGAAACTATTCACAATGACTCAAAGATCTCTTTCTTGAGCAGTAACAGCTAATTTAGACCCCATCATTTTATATGTATAGTTGGGATTATGTTTTTCAAAATGCATTACATTACATTTATCAGCATTGAATTTCATCTGCCATTTTGTGGCCCAGTCACCCAGTTTTGAGAGATCCTTTTGTAGCTCTTTGTGGTCTGACTGGGATTTAACTATCTTGAGCAGTTTTCATAGTATCATATAATCATAGAAATGGAAGGGACCTCAAAAGAACTTCTAGTCCAGTCCCCTGCACTCAAGGCAGGACTAAGTATTATCTGAACCATCCCTGACAGGTGTCTGTCCAACCTGCTCTTAAAAATCCCCAATGATGGAGATTCATCTGCCTAGGCAATTTATTCCAGTGCTAACCACTCTGACAGTTAGGAAGTTTTTCCTAAGGTCCAACCTAAACTGCCCTTGCTGAAATTTAAGCCCATTGCTTCTTGTCCTATTCTCAGAGGTTAAGAAGAACAATTTTTCTCCTTCTCTTTGTAACAACCTTTTATGTACTTGAAAACTGCTATCATGTCCCCTCTCAGTCTTCTCTTCTCCAGACTAAACAAACCCATTTTTTTCAATCTTCTCTCAGAGGTCATGTTTTCTAGACCTTTAATCACTTGTGTTGCTCTTCTCTGGACTTTCTCCAATTTGTCCACATTTTTCCTGAAATGTGGCGCCCAGAACTGGACACAATACTCCAGTTAAGGCCTAATCAATGTGGAGTAGAGTGGAAGAATTACTTCTCGTGTCTTGCTTACAATACTCCTGCTAATACATCCCAGAATGATGTTTGCTTTTTTTGCAACAGCGTTACACTGTTGACTCATATTTAGCTTGTGATCCACTATGACCCCCCAGATCCCTTTCTGCAGTACTCCTTCCTAGGCAGTCATTTCCCATTTTGTATGTGTGCAATTGATTGCTCCTTCCTAAGTGGAGTACTTTGCACTTGTTCTTATTGAATTTCATCTTATTTACTTCAGACCATTTCTCCAGTTTGTCCTGATCCTTTGAATTTTAATCCTATCCTCCAAAGCACTTGCAACTGCTCCCAGCTTCGTAACATCCACAAACTTTATAAGTGCACTCTTTATGCCATTATCTAAATCATTGATGAAGATATTGAACAGAACCAGACCTAGAAATGATCCCTGCGGGACCATGCTCGTTATGCCCTTCCAGCTTGACTGTGAACCATTGATAACTACTCTCTGGGAACGATTTTCCAATCAGTTACGCACCCATCTTATAATAGCTCCATCTAGGTTTTATTTCCCTAGTTTGTTTATGAGACGGTCATGAGAGATAGTATCAAAAGCCTTACTAAAGTCAAGATATACCACATGTACTGCTTCCCCCCTTCTACAAGGCTTGTTACCCTGTCAAAGAAAGCTATTAGGTTAGTTTGACATGATTTGTTCTTGACAAATCCATGCTGACTGTTATTTATCACCTTATTATCTTCTAGGTGTTTGCAAATTGATTGCTCAATTATTTGTTCCATTATCTTTCCGAGAACAGAAGTTAAGCTGACTTATCTTTAACTCCCTGGGTTGTCCTTATTTCCCTTTTTATAGATGGGCACTATATTTGCCCTTTTCCAGTCTTCTGGAATGTCTCCTGTCTTCCATGGCTTTTCAAAGATAATTGCTAATGGCTCAGATATCTCCTCAGTCAGATCCTTGAGTATTCTAGGATGCATTTCGTCACAAGTTGAAGACTTCTAACTTGTCTAAGTAATTTTTGACTTGTTCTTTCCCTATTTTAGACTCTGATCCTATCTCATTTTCACTTCCATTCACTATGATAGACATCCAATCACCACAAACCTTCTTGGTGAAAACTGAAACAAAGAAGTCATGAAGCACTTCTGCCATTTCCATATTTTCTTTTATTGTTTTTCCCCCCTCATTGAGTAACGGGCCTACTCTGTCCTTGGTCTTCTCTTGCTTCTAATGTATTTGTAGAATGTTTTCTTGTTTCCTTTTATGCCTCTAGCCAGTTTGATCTAGTTTTGTACCTTGACTTTTCTAATTTTGTCTCTACATACTTGCGCTGTTTATATTCATCCTTTGTAATTTGACCAAGTTTCCATTTTTTGTAAGACTCTTTTTTGAGTTTTAGATCATTGAAGATCTCCTCGTTAAGCCAAGGTGGTCTCTTGCCATACTTCCTATCTTTCCTATGCAGTGGAATAGTTTGCTCTTGTGCCCTTAATAATGTCTCTTTAAAAAACAGTCAGCTGTCTTCAATTGTTTTTCCTTAGACTTGCTTCTCATGGGATTTTACCTACCAACTCCTTGAGTTTGCTAAAGTCTGCCTTCTTGAAATCCGTTGTCTTTTTTGTGCTGTTCTCCCTCCTACAATTCCTTAGAATTATGAACTCTACCATTTCATGATCACTTTCACTCAAGTTGCTTTCTATTTTCAAATTCTCAACCAGTTCCTCCCTATTTGTCAAAATCAAATCTAGAACAGCCTCCCCCTAGTAGCTTTCTCCACCTTCTGAAATAAAAAAATTGTCTCCAATACATTCCAAGAACTTGGATAATCTGTGCCCTGCTGTGTTATTTTCCCAACGGATGTCTGGGTAGTTGAAGTCCCTCATCACCACCAACTCCTGTGATTTGGATAATTTTGTTAGTTGTTTAAAAAAAACCTATCACCTCTTTTTCCTGGTTTGGTGGTCTGTAATAGACCCCTAACATGACATGATCCTTGGTTTTTACCCCTTTTATCCTTACCCAGAGAATTTCAACAAGTCAGTCTCTTGTTTCTATCTTAACCTCAGTTCAAGTGTGTACATTTTTAATATATAAGGCAACACCTCCTCCCTTTTTTCCCTGTGTGTCCTTCCTGAGCAAGATATACCAATATTTCAGTCATGCATATTATCCCACCAAGTCTCCATGATGCCAACTACGTCATAGTTGTATTTATTTACTAGCATTTCAAGTTCTTCCTGCTTATTCCCCATACTTCTTGCATTAGTATACAGACATCTAAGATACTGATTTGATTTCCCTTCCTAGTTCTGTCTTCTCTCTCCCTTATTTCTGCTATAATAGCCCATGCTCCCCCCAGATTCTGACCCTTGTCCCAGATCTCCATGTTTTTGACTTACCTGTGGGCTTTGGTCACCTGCCCCCATCGAACCTAGTTTTGTATCATCTGCAAATTTTGCCACCTCACTGTTTAACCCTTTTCCCAGATCATTTATGAATATGTTAAATAGGAGTGGGCCCAGTACAGACCCCTGGAGGACACCACTGTTTACCTCTCTCCATTCTGAAAACTGACCATTTATTCCTATCCTCTGTTTCCTATCTTTTAACCAGTTACCAATCCAGGAAAGGAGCATCCTTCTTATCTCATGACAGATTACTTTGCTTAAGAGCCTTTGGTGAGATACCTTGTCAAAGGCTTTCTGAAAATCTAAGTACACTATAACCACTGGATCCCCCTTGTCCACATGCTTGTTGATCCCCTCAAAGAATTCTAGTATCATTTGTATCCATCTTTGTAGCCATCTATTGTCTTGTGCCTTATACTTCCGGGCAAGGCCTTTCTTTTTGTTCTGTGTTTGTGCCTAGTACAATTGGATCCTGGCCCACAACTAGGGCTCTTTGGAGCTAAGATATTAATCATTAATATACACCTCAGTCAAGCAAGCATTAAATCTCTGGTTAGCCTGACGGCCTGCTGTGCTCACCGCACTCTACATTAGGCCAAGCTGTAGAAATCATTTAGTTACACTTGAACTGAAGTGTCTCAAGGGAGGATTTAATTTAGATGTAAAGATAGCGATGGGTTTTTAATGACACATCTATTAATTGTTCAGAAACTGTATGGGGCCTGATCCTGCTTTAGATCTGCAGGCAAAACTCTGACTGACATTGGTGGGAATTGTGCCTGAGTGAGGACTGCGAGAATGGGACCACAGAGGTTTAGGCACTGAAGTGTTGCCAACAAGGGGCGCCCTCCAATTTTTTCTGTCTCAATCAGTGACTTGTAAAATACTATTTCCCTCCGCCCGCCACAAATCCATTAGTCCTCATTCCCCCACCCCCGCAATACCTCAAACAGCCCCCTGCAGAGGATTCCTTCATGAGACTGCTCTGGATAGCTCTTGGATACCCTGTGCGGTAGCTGTTCTCAGCAGCAGCAGACAGACACCTCAAGTCTCATGCCTGAGTTGTAAGGCATGCATTCGAACCCTGGCTCACATACTCACATTTATCTCAGGAAATCTCATGGTGCAGAGCTTGGGTCTGCCAGCAATAGTCCATGTGCTGGCTGGCAATGTGGCTCAAATTTGGCCTGGCCACCACCGCATCATGGCAGGAGAGTAGGGGGCTTCCCAGCTACAGCACCCAGCTCTGGTTACTAATTCCCCGTTGATGGGGGGGGCCTGGCTAGAATCTGATTGGCTTTCAGCTCCTAAACAGTCAGCCAATGGGGAGGCAGTAAGTGGAGCTGGGTGGGGCTGGGTGGGAGCGTTGAGGGGGTGGAAAGCGAAGCAGCATGAGGCAGCAGCAGCCTGCACCTGGTAGCTGCCTGGCTAAGTTACACATATTTCTGTGACATCAGTATTCAAACAAACTCTCACTCACTGGAGATCTCTGAGATGCACTGGTGACAGGCTGTCTGTCTCACAGACACTACTAGCAGAGTGTTGTAGTAGATGGACCATACGATGGTCTCTGGCTGTGTAGTGGTTAGTTGAGTGAGGGATAGCTCCCCTCTGGGGCGAGTTAGGGCATGTGTCCTCTTTGGTTCTTGAGGTGGGCAGATCTCCCCTAGCTGGTGAAGGCAGGGAGGCGCTAGGGAGAGAGTGGGCCAGTGTTGGTGTAGAAGAGTGGATTCACCACTGGCATGTCTCCTCATGGCTGGGCATGGCATAGTAGCCTCTCCTCATCTGCTCCAGCCCTTTGGTGGTCTGCTTCTTCTAGTGACAGCCCTTCATCCAGGCCACTTATAGTCCCCCACACAACTTCTGGGGTAACATTGAGTCCAACAACCAAAAGTCCAATGCCCCTACATGAGGCCTTCAGCCCTCAAATCTGGGTCCCATGATCCTGACACGCTCTCTTCTCAGGACTCTTAAAAGTCCTTATTCCCCCATACTAAGAGCGTCACCCCACCTCCCTGGTGGCTGGTTGGGGGAGCGAGGTCCTGCCTCTTCTCTGGGTTCCAGCACAGGGACCGTCTGTCTATCCAGGAATCCTGCTTCCTCCATGGGCCTATCTTCAGGCCTTTCCTACCAGTACGTTCCTGGGCTCACTGTGTACCTACACACTCCTCAGGCTCTAAAGCCTCTGCCTTCCTAGGCTCCACAGCCTCTCTAGGTTCATCTGTCACTCAGGCCAGGACTCACAGGGCTCTCTCCTGTAATCCCGCAACAAATTCCAACTGAAAATATGAACTTGAACAAAATTCTGCTCTCCTAAAGCTCTTCACCCCTGTTAAGTTTCCCCTGTGCCCTCTTCCTCAATTAAATAATGCACAGGGCTCTCTCCCTGAAAGTCCCAATCCTTCCCTTTTATCAGGGCCCACCACCGAAGTTGGCTCCCAAGTGGCTGCTCTAAATCTCTCCTGACCCTCCACCAGAGCTTCTTCTGAAGGCCTACTCTCCCCCTGGACCTCCTTCTCCTTGTGCCCTGAAGCCTTTCCATTATAGTATCCACCCAGCGCCTGCCTAGCTGGGTCTCATGCTAAGTTAGTTCTGGCCCATCCTTCAAGTGCAACCATTTGCACTAATTGAGCTCACCATCTCCCCCTTAGCCCTTTCAGTGCCAGTGTGGAGTTTACACCCCATCGCAGTTAGGGTGGGCAGTGGAGGAAGAGGGTTCCCACAGGGAGCAATTCAGACACATAGGTACTGGAAGCAATACAAGCTGGCTGTAGTGGCTACAGGATTCCCACTCAGTGCAACAGTGGCTTGTCCCTGTCTGCTCCTCTCCTTTTCCTGAGCTGCAGGGTGGAAGGGAGGATTGTGGAGCACATGCAGTGCATCCTCATATGATCCTATGTAAGCAGAGTCAGGATAAGCTCTACCCTGACATCTGGTGGAAAGAATGTCAGAGAGTGTATTTGCATAGGCACGCCTACCCTATCCCAGACTCCCAAGCTGTGGGACTGCTTGGTGACAAATTGCTCACCCTCAGTTGGGTGGTACTGGCTAGACATGGGACATGGGTTCCAAAACCCAGAGAATTGAGAGAGGCTGGAGATAGGTATTTGTGCCTGGTGGTGCAGGCTACTTGTGGAGCCAGAAGCACCAGTTGCACCCCCTCCTCTCTCCACTGTGGAATGTCAGAGTTGATTTTTTTATTCCCTTAAGAATTTAAATACAGGTTACTGAGCTGAAATCACTTTGGGCTAATAGTGCACTAGCACTGGGGCTCCCCTACTATGAGCTGGAATCACTAAGAGCTGAAAATCACTAAAAAGCTAAAATCACTGAGCTGAGAGCACTGAGTACGGTGCTAACTAGTGGGGAGCCCAAAGCTATACTGTGGAACAGAGCTGCTGGCGGAGTGGAGCAGTTTGTGGGGACGGCTGGAGCGGATCACAGGACAGCTGGTGGCAGCAGAGTGGCTGACAGAGCGGAGTAGCTGTGGGACGGGTGGAGCAGCCCACAGAGCGAGCGGAGCCGAGCAGTTTGCAAAGAGAACTGGAGCAGCTCATGGAGCAGAGCAGCTGGTGGAGCGGAGCAGTTTCTGAGGACGGCTGGAGGAGCAGCGTGGAGCGGCTGGTAAAGCGGAGCAGTTTGTGGAGAAGGCGGAAGCAGAACCCACGGAGAGGCAGGGCAGTTGGCCCCGGACCACGTAAGGTGCCCCTTTCTATCCAGGCTGGGGGGAGGGACCTCTGCAGATAAACTCTCGAACTCTGGGGTGGCATTGACCAGAGACTTTTGGGTTGTTGGACTTTGGGGTGATTGGACTTAAAACCTTAAGGGGAAAAAGGACAGTGCCAAACGTACTTGGAGGTGGGTTTTTGTTTATGGTTTGTGTTATAACCCTGTTTGTGGTGTTTCTCCAATGGGATGCCGCATTAATTCCTTCCTTTATTAAAAAGATTTTGCTACACTCAGACTCCGTGCTTGCGAGAGGGGAAGTATTGCCTCCTAGAGGCACCCAGGGGGGTGTGGTATGTGAGTGTCCCAGGTCACTGGGTGGGGGCTCGAGCCGGTTATGCATTGTGTTACTGAAACGGAACCCCTGGATCCTGAACCCGGCCCTTGTTGCTGCCAACTCAGAGGGGCAGAAGGGTTACATTTTTGGGGGCTCGTCCGGGATACCTGGGTCAGTACCCCTCGCAAGCACCTGTTGAGTGTTCCACTGTAATGGGAAATAATTGTGTTTATATTTTGAGGAAACTACTGTTTGTATAATGGCTAATATATCGGGTTTGTTGGGCTCCAGTCCTGCAGCCTCTAGCTCAGGGCCGGCAGATTCAGCCCATGATTGGGCAAACGCACTGGGGCATATATTGGAAAAGATTGTGTTGGCCTATGCTACGTCAAACTCTTGTCGTAAGTTAAGGTTATTTGATGGGGAAGAGGAGTTTGAACTCTGATCGGAGCATACTACTGAAATGCTGCGGGATTGGGCCGTACCCGATGTAGAAAAGCGACGATGTCTAATAGAGAGCCTTAGTGGCCCAGCATTAGATGTAATTCACACCCTGAAGCTCATTGACCCTGAGGTCAGTGTGAAGGACTGCCTAGAGGCCCTTGATAATACCTTTGGGAGCGTAGAGGGCCCTGAGGACAGTTACTGTAAATTCATTAATTCCCAACAGCAAAGGGGTGAGAAAATTTCAGCCTATATACAGAGGCTGGAGAGACTACTTCAGAGAGCTGTTATGAGGGGAGCAGTGACTGCTGAGCAGATGGATCAGACCAGACTGGCTCAAGTTGTAAGAGGGACTCAGTATCAGAACCCAATCCTACTTCACCTCCGACTAAGAGAACGGCAGGAACATCCCCCAAGTTACTCCCAGCTGATAAAGGAGGTCAGGGAAGAAGAAGAAATGCAGGCGGCCAGCGAGTGTTGGGAAGCCCAAACATTGGAACCAGCCAGCACGACGCCACCGCCAATGGCTAGTGTACTGATGGTGAGCACCACAGAGGAACTTGCCCAACAAATGCAGGTCCTGACAGAACGGATAGCTGAGCTGCAAAGCATCATTGACCAAGCTAAGATTTCCAGGAATAAGGAGCCTCAGACTGTGACGATAGAGAAGTCAGTATCTAGAGTCACCGTCCCACCTCGCCGAATGGGGAAAGGACAATTCTTTTGCTACTGGTGTGGTCAGGATGGGCACAGTGCTGCTAACTGCCATAAGGAAGAGAACCCCTCTTTAGTGTATGAAAAGCTGAGGATTAGTTGGAAGAGATCCAGTAGCTGTCAGAAGGTCCGGGGACAGAGACCACCTAGGCCTAGAGGATTTGAAGATTCCTCCAGAAGAGACCATCCAGCTGGGATCCCTGCAGGACTGATAGGGCCTCGAGCAGAGGTCATGGTGAGGATTGAAGGGGCGGAGTGTAAAGCCGTGCTTGACACTGGATCTCAAGTGACTATTATATTTCAGTCATTCTACCAACAGATGCTTAGGCACCTGCCCATACAGCCGCTGACTGGCATTGGTCTGTGTGGCCTCAGCATGGATGAATACCCCTATCAAGGGTATGTCATAGTGCACCTGGAATTCCCAGAGGAGGTTGCTGGGGTAAGGCAAGAGGTAGACACCGCCGCCTTAATATGCCCTGACCCGAAAGGGACCTCTGATGTGTCTGTGCTGATAGGGACCAACTCCAGCCTCTTTAGGATACTGGCCGATTACTGCAGACAGCAAGCAGGAGACCAATATTTGAACACCTTGGTGATACACACTCACTGTGCCGCGGCTTACAGAAAAATTGAGGACACAAGAAAAGTGATGCCTGATTTGCCAGTAGGAGCACTGAGGTATGCGGGCCCGGTCCCTTTAGTGGTGCCTGCCATGTCAGAAAAGGAGGTGATTGTCAGGAGTACCTGCCTAAAAGGCAGTAAGGGAACATTAGCTGTGGTAGAGCAGCCAACCAAGGGAGGGCTCCCAGAAGGAGTGCTGGTTCTCAGTGGAGTCATAACCCTACCTGTTGAAGCCCAGGAGGAGGTGACCATACTGGTTGCTAATGAAACACGCCGTGATGTGTTTGTAAAACCAGGGCAGAAGACTGCAGACATCTTTGAGCCTGAAAGCGTTGTGAGACCCCAGTGTGAAGCTGAAGTTCCAATGATAGATCCTGCGAAGTTTGACTTCGGGAACTCACCGCTGTCTGAGGAGTGGAAGGATCGCCTGAGGATGAAGCTTTGCGAGAGATCCAAGGTGTTCTCACTACATGAGTGGGACGTGGGATGTGCAAAGAGAGTGGAACACCATATCAGGCTACAAGATCCCCGACCCTTCAGGGAGAGGTCTAGGAGAATTGTCCTCTCTGAGATGGAAGACGTGCGCCATCATCTTCAAGAGCTGATCGCGAATGGTATCATCACAGAGCCACGAAGCCCTTATGCCTCACCCATTGTGGTCGTTCGTAAGAAGAGTGGAAAAATCCAGATGTGTATTGACTACCGCACCCTAAACAGGCGCACTACAGTTGATCAATACACCATGCCTCGAGTACAAGATGCCTTGGACTGTTTGCTGGGTAGTCAGTGGTTCTCTGTGTTGGATCTTCGGAGTGGTTACTACCAGATCCCTCTGGGAGAAGAGGATAAGGAGAAGACAGCCTTCATCTGCCCGTTAGGGTTCTACCAGTTCGAACGCATGCCACAAGGGATTTCTGGGGCCCCTGCCACATTTCAATGACTTATGGAAAAAGTCGTGGGAGACATGAATTTACTGCAGGTGTTAGTTTACTTGGATGACCTGATTGTGTTTGGAAGAACCCGGGAGGAACATGAAGAAAGACTTCTTAAAGTGCTCGATAGGTTGGATGCATACGGTTTGAAGCTTTCAATCTATAAATGCCAGTTCTGCCAAACCTCAGTGAAGTATGTAGGTCACATCGTGTCCCAAGAGGGTGTGAGTACTGCCCCGATAAAATAGAAGCACTCACTACCTGGCCACGTCCCAGTAACTACAGAGAACTCAAGACGTTTCTTGGATTTAGTGGCTACTACCGCAGATTTGTGAAGAACTATGCTACGATTGTAAAACCTCTGAATGATCTTACCAGGGGATACCAGTCCAACAAGAACAAATCTAAGACCCAGAATAAGCGGAGGCCTCCAAAGCCTCCTTTGCAGAGACACTATGGCCCCTTCAAACCATTTGGGCCGCGGTGGGATGAAAGATGTGAGAGGGCTTTTCGGGAAATCATTACTTGCCTAACTCATGCTCCCATCCTAGTCTTTGCTGACCCAAGCAAACCGTTTATCCTGCATACTGATGCCAGTTTGGAGGTTCTGGGAGCAGTACTGTATCAGGAAGTGGAAGGCAAACGCAAACTGGTAGCCTTTGCCAGCCGAGGACTGTCTGACAGTGAAACTCGCTACCCCATCCATAAGCTGGAGTTCTTGGCCTTGAAATGGGCCATCACTGAGAAATTTCTAGACTACTTGTACGGTGCTCAGTTCCAGGTGTGGACAGACAACAACCCACTGACCTATGTGTTAACAAGTGCTAAATTGGATGCTACAGGCCAGAGATGGGTGGCCGCCTTGGCTAGCTATGAGTTCAGCATTCAATACCGATCAGGGAGGAGCAATGTAGATGCAGATGCCTTGTCCAGACGTCCGCAGGCACCTGATGTCGCGGTGATACCCACGGATGGCGTGAGAGCTATCTGCAGTGTGAGTCGCCGAGAGCTGGAGGCCCCTGAGAGCCTTCATGGATGTGTTGCTGAAGCTTTGGGCCTGCCCCCTGAATGCATGCCTTCTGCTTCAGTGAACTATATTGCTTTGGACCAATCTCCCTTGCCCATGCTCAATGCAGCTGACTGGCAGGAAGCTCAACTGCAAGATGTTGACATTTGTGATACACTACTTGCCAAAAAAGAGGGGCGAGGCCCAGCTGCGGTTGTCCCACCTACCCCAGAGGGTAAACTACTATTGAGAGAATGGACCAAACTGAAACTGATTCAGGGAGTGCTACACCGCGTGACCACAGACCCTCTACAAAAGCAACGGAATCAACTAGTGCTGCCAAAAGAGTACAGAGCCCTGGCCATGAGGGCCCTGCATGATGACTTTGGACATTTAGGGATGGAGAGGACCCTGGAACTTATCCGCAGTAGGTTCTATTGGCCTCGGATGGCCGAAGATGTTCGCAGAAAATGTGACACCTGCGCTCGATGTGTTCAAAGGAAAACTCTGCCCACAAGGGCCGCATATCTGAAGAACATCACCAGCAACAAACCTCTGGAGCTGGTTTGCATTGATTTCTTGTCCTTAGAAGTAGACAAGAGGAATATTGGGAACATTCTAGTAGTGACCGACCATTATACGCGATATGCACAGGCATACCCCACACGTGATCAGAAGGCCACTACCGTCGCTCGAGTACTGTGGGAAATCTATTTCTCAGTTTATGGATTCCCAGCCCGGATACACTCAGATCAGGGACGAGATTTTGAGTGTCACCTTCTGAAGGAGGTGCTGAGGATAGCAGGTATTAAAAAGTCGAGGACAACGCCTTACCACCCACAAGGTGACCCTCAGCCAGAGAGGTTCAACCGAACCCTATTGGATATGTTAGGGACTTTGCGGCCAGAGCAGAAGGCAACCTGGAGCCAACATGTTGCATTTCTGGTGCATGCCTACAATGCCACAAAGAACGATGCTACGGGGGTCACCCCATATCTCTTGATGTTTAGGCGAGAACCAAGACTACCCATAGATTTGTGCTTTGGTGTATCAGAGGATGGCGATAGCTATGAAACCCATCAGCAATATGTATCCCGACTACGAGAAAAGCTACAGGATGCTTATCACTTAGCTACGTCTGCAGCTCGGAAGAACGCAGACCGCAACAAACAGCGATATGATGCTAGGGTGCGTCTGCAAGAGCTCCAGCCAGGGGACAGAGTCCTGCTGCGAAATTTGGGTATTGCTGGCAAGCACAAGATAGCTGACAGATGGAAGGCAATACCTTACTTAGTGATGGAAAAGCTAGGAGACCTGCCGGTCTACAAGATCAAACCTGAAGAGGGTCCAGGGCAGACCAAAACCGTGCATAGAAACCTTTTGCTTCCTGTGGGAGAATTGGTAGGCAGCCCTTATGAGATGGGCCACAACAGGGCAACTGGGCAGAACGAAGGTGCTGTACCAAAGCCGCCTTCCAACGTGGACAGCCGGCCTCCTGCAGCTAACCTACCCCTACTCAGCACATCTGACAGTGAGTCTGAGGAGGAAGACACAACCATGGTGTATCCTGGGATGAAGACAAGATTTCAGTCTCGATCCGCTGAATCAGAAGAGAGCACATCCTCTTCCTCCCTAAACCCTATGGCAGAAGTATTTAGGCCCATTCCTGACATCCCTGAGCCACTGGTGGGACCCCCGTGTAATGACTTACACAGACTATTGGACAGTGGTGACATACAGATGGAGGATGTCCAGAGCACCTGCGACCCTCCACTGTTAGAACTAGAAATGCAGGGGCCTATGCCAGTACCCGAGGGGAACTCACAGGAAACCTCCCCATCCGTCACTCAAGAGGATGTCCCCTCTACCATAGCAACAGAGATTCTCAATAGGCGAGACAGGGTAATAAGACCAGTGAAACGGTTAACTTACGATGCACCTGGGGTGATTATTGAGGAGCCTATACATTTAGCACACAGGTTTGTGAAAGCTAAAGTGGGCTATCTAATGCCTTTTGGAGGGGACCAATAAGTTGGTATAGTAGGGAATGTGATTTGTCGGGACGACAAATTCTTGGCTGGGGGGAGGATGTAAGCAGAGTCAGGATAAGCTCTACCCTGACATCTGGTGGAAAGAATGTCAGAGAGTGTATTTGCATAGGCACGCCTACCCTATCCCAGACTCCCAAGCTGTGGGACTGCTTGGTGACAAATTGCTCACCCTCAGTTGGGTGGTACTGGCTAGACATGGGACATGGGTTCCAAAACCCAGAGAATTGAGAGAGGCTGGGGACAGGTATTTGTGCCTGGTGGTGCAGGCTACTTGTGGAGCCAGAAGCACCAGTTGCACCCCCTCCTCTCTCCACTGTGGAATGTCAGAGTTGATTTTTTTATTCCCTTAAGAATTTAAATACAGGTTACTGAGCTGAAATCACTTTGGGCTAATGGTGCACTAGCACTGGGGTTCCCCTACTATGAGCTGGAATCACTAAGAGCTGAAAATCACTAAAAAGCTAAAATCACTGAGCTGAGAGCACTGAGTACGGTGCTAACTAGTGGGGAGCCCAAAGCTATACTGTGGAACAGAGCTGCTGGCGGAGTGGAGCAGTTTGTGGGGACGGCTGGAGCGGATCACAGGACAGCTGGTGGCAGCAGAGCGGAGTAGCTGTGGGACGGGTGGAGCAGCCCACAGAGCGAGCGGAGCCGAGCAGTTTGCAAAGAGAACTGGAGCAGCTCATGGAGCAGAGCAGCTGGTGGAGCGGAGCAGTTTCTGAGGACGGCTGGAGGAGCAGCGTGGAGCGGCTGGTAAAGCGGAGCAGTTTGTGGAAAAGGCGGAAGCAGAACCCACGGAGAGGCAGGGCAGTTGGCCCCGGACCACGTAAGGTGCCCCTTTCTATCCAGGCTGGGGGGAGGGACCTCTGCAGATAAACTCTCGAACTCTGGGGTGGCATTGACCAGAGACTTTTGGGTTGTTGGACTTTGGGGTGATTGGACTTAAAACCCTAAGGGGAAAAAGGACAGTGCCAAACGTACTTGGAGGTGGGTTTTTGTTTATGGTTTGTGTTATAACCCTGTTTGTGGTGTTTCTCCAATGGGATGCCACATTAATTCCTTCCTTTATTAAAAAGATTTTGCTACACTCAGACTCCGTGCTTGCGAGAGGGGAAGTATTGCCTCCTAGAGGCGCCCGGGGGGTGTGGTATGTGAGTGTCCCAGGTCACTGGGTGGGGGCTCTAGCCGGTTATGCATTGTGTTACTGAAACGGAACCCTTGGATACTGAACCCGGCCCTTGTTGCTGCCAACTCAGAGGGGCAGAAGGGTTACACCTAGATGCACTGTTGGATGATGCAGGATGGGCGGTCTCCTTGCAGCAACTGCTGTGGTTGTGAGTGGGTGTTCTCGGAGAGGGCCAGATACGTTAACAAGCAGAGTTGGCTGTAGCATCCTGGGTCTAGCTGTGAAATTGCTTTTTGGCTGCTTCCTACTGAAATGAAACCTATTTCAGTCCATCATTATCATGCCACTAGGAACCATTAGCTCATCTACAAAGCATACGCTGATGTGCAATCCAATTTCAGCTTATCGTTCCCAAATAGCTGCATTCAAAATCCAGTCAGACTCTGAATGAGTCTGTGTAAACCCTCCCAGCCCTAAGCCCAGGGTCGGCGCTTCCATTTAGGCTACCAAGGTGGTCGCCTAGGGCGCTAGGATTTGGGGGGAGGCGGCATTTTGCCATCCTCGGCGGCAATTCAACGGCGGAGGGTCCTTCCGTGCTCCAGGTCTTCGGTGGCAATTCTGCAGCGGGTCCTTCACTCGCTCCGGGACCCGCCGCCAAAGTGCCCCGAAGACTGGGAGCTGTGGAAGGACCCCCCTGCTGCCAACAACTGGGAGCGCGGAAGGACCCCCGCCTAGGGCGCCAAAAAGCCTGGCGCCACTCCTGCCTAAGCTTTCCCTCCACCATCTGATGGTCTCCTTCTGTTTGAACCATGTTGAGCATGCTCTGCCCCCACGTGGAACTAGGCAAGTGAGTTGTCTTGCACCCTTTGTTCAGCTGCTTTGAAACAGAAAGGAAGCTAAACCCGCTAGAATTTACGCTGCAGCATTTGGTGTTTACTATCAAAGCTGGTCCTGGGGCCATGCAAAGGGAAAGGTTCACATTTTCCAGCTTTTCTTCACAACTGTGACAGCTATAAACTTACTTTAAAAAAAAAAAAGGGATCTGAGATTCTCATAACGGCAGGAGATGGAACTTGAAGAAAAAAATTCACAACACTTGTGTTAAAATAGTGGGAACCAGCATTCTGTAAAGCACTCAGCAGATAAAGAGCCAGCTTTTGCCCTCAGATATTCCTGTTGAACGCCATTGACTTCAATAAGGCTGCAATCCAAGGACCATGTGAGTCTTTCCATTGACTTCAAGGGGCTCTGGATCAGGCCCTAAGTTTGTCCAGCTATAAAATGTTACATATTAATGCAAATACACCCCAGTGGACTGGACTCAGAAGTATTTCATTGTATGTTAGCAGAGAATACCGGATTGTGTAGAAAATAGTTTTCAACTCTTGTTACTCACCAGGAACTAGAACTCAAACTCACCTGATACTGGGAATAAGAGATTAGATACAAGGGATCAGAAAGACCATTCTCCTAACAGGTTTAAGATTGCAGGGTCAAATTCAACCATGGTGTAACTCCCCTGACTTCACCAGGGTTACATCAGAGATAAATTTGTCCTACATACTATCCTGCAGTGTTTTCTGAATCCCTTACACATGAAATCCCTCTCCACTAATCACTCAGCTTTCCAGAGAAGCCCTTGTGTTCGCTCACACAAAGTTCTAGTATTATGCCATTTAGTCTTTCTCCTCTCTCCATAATTATCTGTTTAGAAAAATCAGCATCAGAAAGTGAATTATTTTCTGAACTGACAGGGCTCAATGGAGGGTGGCTTAATATTATGCTAATTCAGCCCTAAGTTCTCTTTAGAAATTGTGCAGGTACATTCAGGTTGAAGGCAGAAGCACAGAAGTCTTTTGTTATAATATTTACGTGTGTTTTCCCTTCTACTGAAAAATAATCTTTTTTTTTTAATGATGGCTTAACCAGAGGCGATACCAGATATTGTCTGCAAAGTGCTGGAGATGTATCTTGGAAGCTGTGAATATATTAGTATGCTGGCTGAGAGCTGAAGAAAAAATAATACATATAAAATAACAATAATGAATTTAAAAAAGAAAAAAAATTTCACATGCCACAGGGTTTTCTCCAGACTCACGATAAAACTCAAAGACACTTTGAAGATGGGGAAATTGCAAATGCAGAAACTGTATTCTGGTATCTCCATCTGTGTCATCATGAGCTTCAAATGAATGTGACTTGATCAAAGAGTTACCAGAAAACTGCAACCAAGAATCAGAAAGCATCTGCTGAATTTTTAAACGGGCAGTTCCTCTTTGTGTCATTCAGACAAGAACTATGTTTCCTTTTTCTTATTTATTTATTTTAGGCTTTTGAAGTCATTCTGCAGGCATCGTACTTGAGAGGTGAGCTTAACCTTTGTTGCATTTTTTCATTCCTGAGCAACTGACTCATAGCAGAGAGTGGTATACCTCCTCCCTTTAAATGTCAAAAAGTCTCACGCTGTCATTTCTTTATGTCAGCTAAACTTTCTGAAGAGACAGGGAAGGGTTTCTAGCCAGTGGTTTCCTAGAAAATCTTCACATGAAGGATGGTTGTTGATGAGAAATGTCTGGCTTAACCAGACAAAAGACGCACAGTGAAAGAATTAGACCGAGACTTAGACATGGAGTTTGGAAAAGATTTTCAACATGACTACTGGTTTAGAGACAAATTAAAGGGGCTTGATTTTTAGAAAGCCCTGAGCACCCTCCTGGAAAAAAATGAGCCTCCTTTAAATATCTCAGGTTTGACACACAGAACTGGAATCATCCAATATCATTAACCATTTTGAAAACCTGGGCCACAAAGTCCAGCCTTAACTTCTTCCACCCCTTCTTGGGCCAGAGTCTGACAGCTCATGTTAAACTCTATCCTACAGGACATACACCAGCTGGAAATTCTATTAATTTCAAGATTAGGTCCAAGGTGGGTAAAAGGCAATCTTCTCCACAGAGGACAGAGATAGGACAATATAGGAACCATTAATCAAAAACTTCCTGGCACCCCAGAATTACGGGAGCCTACATATAATTGTAGGTCAACGGGAGTTAGGCTCTTAAAAATGGAACTAAGGCAGGGGTCGGCAACCTTTGGCACGTGGCCCACCACGGTAAGCACCCTGGCGGGCCAGGCCGGTTTGTTTACCTGCCACATCTGCAGGCTTGGCTGATCACAGCTCCCACTGGCTGCGGTTTGCTGCTCCAGGCCAATGGGGGCTGCGGGAAGCTGCATGGGCTGAGGGCTGCGAGCCAAAGGTTGCTGATCCCTGGACTAAGGCCTTGTCTACACGACACCTCAGTCCAGACTACGGCATGTGAATTTTAGAGTGCTCTAACATGTTGCACTTTAACTGTCCCATGTAAATCCTGCTGGCATGAACTAAAAGATACCTTGTTTGCACTGATGTAGTCCTGTAGTTGCACCACATAGACGAACCTGTAGGCTCCCAAGTCACTTGGGTGCTTTTGAAAACTTTACATCATATTTTTTTAATTTGCTCAGAGAAGTGTCCAGTGTACATTTTTGTGCACTGTATAAATAATAACTAAGGCTAAGTTTTAGGCATGGATAATTTTAGTAAAAGCCATGGACAGGTCACTGACAATAAACAAAAATTCACAGCTATGACCTGTCCATGACTTTTACTATATACCTCTAACTAAAACTTGGGCAGGAGGGCTGCAGGTGCTCAGGGGGTGGGGGTGGGGCAGTCTGGGGTGATGCAGGTGCTGGGAGGGCTGGCCCAGGACCCCTGCTGGTGCTGGTGTGTGGGGCGGTCTGAGTGGTGGCACGCAACCTGGGACCTGTGCTCAGGGGGGCGGTTGGTGGCACGCAGTCTGGCACTCCCACTGGCGCTGGTTGGGTTGTGTGTGTGTGGGCAGCAGCGCGGGCCTGGGACCCATGCTGGGGGGGAGGGCAGCGGCACAGAGCCCAGAACCCCTGCTGGTGCTGGTTGGGGGGGTGTATAGGTGGCAGCGTGGGGCCTGCCTACCCATGCTCGGGGGTCAGGCAGCCGTGCAGGACCCAGCACCCCTGCTAGTGTGGGGGTAAGAGGTTGGCCTGTGGCCCAGGACCACAGCTGGGGATGTGGGGGTGGGGGGAGCATAGGCAGGGCTGGTAGGATCACTGTCTGGCTCTGACTGACATGTCCCTGCAGCTCCTGGGGAAAGAGACAGTCAGAGGGGCTCCATAACTCCCATTGGCTTTGGACTGCAGCCAGTGGGAGCTGCAAGGGCTCTGACTGAGGCCACGGGCAGCACATGGAGCCCCCTGGCTCCTCCACCTAGGAGCTTCAGGGACATGCTAGTCGGAGCCGGGGAGCCCCCCCCTCGAGGTTAGTGCCATCCCGCACCCCAACCCCCTGCCCCAGCCCTGAGCCCCCTCCTACACACCCAAACTGCTGCTGCTGGCCCAGGGGCTGCCCCTGAGCCAGCACCAGCCACTGCAGAAGTCACAAAGGTCACAGAAAGTCACAGAATCTGTGACTTCCATGGCCTCTGTGACAGACATGCAGCTTTAAGAATAACTATTATAAATAATCAACTCTTGAAATTGAATCAAAAGTTTCTTAGTTGTGGAATTACAAGTGTTTTTTAAGAAATTGTTCACAGTTGTAGACAACTTCCACTTGAAGTGCCTGATGTGCATTTTGCACTAAGGGAGCATCTATGTTTCGAGTGGGAGGTCTGATTTCCAGATTGAGGAGACATACCTGCATTTTCTCTGATAGACCTAGCACTCTACAAATAGAAGGGTAGCCACAGTGGCCAGAATCAATAGTGCTAGGGAGTTGAGCCACCATCCCGGAGTGGGCAGTGGCCAGGATAGCGGGACCTGGGCCCACCCTCTCCACTGGGTCCCAACCCAAGGCCTTCTTGGTGGAGTTGCCTGCCACCTGCTCAGTGAGGATCATACCAAAACACACCGAGCCTGTCTCTGATTTTACAATGGCATCCCCGCCAAGCTTCCCTGGGTCACTTCCTACCTGACTCTCAGAAGTTCACTGTCTGCAGGTCTTCACAGTCTCTCCCCTCTCTGTGGCGTCTCGAGTCTGTGTGTAGGGCTCTGTCTCTGGTTGGCTGGCCTCCGCGCCCTGGAGTCCAGGCGGTCCTGCCCCAGGAGTCAGCAGCACGTCTCCTTCCTCACTGGTGATCAACCCAGAATGAGCCGCTGCCTTTTATAGCCTGTCTCCAGTTGGAGCATGCCCAACAGAGCCGAGGAGGCATGGCCTCCTCGGCCAAGAGAGAAGGTTAAACCTTGTTAAACTAGTGTGGGATTGATACACCCCATCGGAGTACCCTAGGGATTCCTTATATTGCTCTGTGAGTGTAAGGGGGCCCGAATTTGGACACAAATTAGCTACACTCATTTTAAGGCCTGTTGCTGGAGTGATGTAAAACAGCCTTATTGTAAACAAGAATTAGATCCAAAGTGTGCCCCTAGCAGGAAAATCGTGGTAAGTATTTACTTTTCTAAATGTTTTTCTGTCGTCCCTTAGAATTGCTTTGATGCAGCAGTCTGAAAAGCAGACCTGCCGATGAATACATGCGGAAACCTTTGTTACCTATGCTCTTCAACAAGAAGTAGACTGGATTTAAGTGACACTATGAATTTTTTTCTTGCTGATCTAGATTAATCCTAGCCATATTCTCCCTGATAAATACAGAGGCGATGAAGGCATTACTAGATGGTGCTAGCAGTCTTGCTGGAACTCCCAGGCACAAGGGTTATTATCAATATATATTTTTAAAAGGGGATATTTGCTGTGAACATGTCTATGATGAATATTTCCTTGTCTTTGACATTCCACAGTCTTGAACAAGATTATCTTGATGAACAGGTTTCAGTCTGGGGGATTTATTGTAAAAGCTCTGTAATTGAAGGCACGACCTAAACTGAGGAACACTCAGAGATAAGCAAAGACTGAATTACTTCTCAATAGATTGGGAAGAATGTGCAGAAGAGAAAGTACAGTATGTATGAACCACAGAGTAGTGACACTGGTGCATCTAGGGCGAAAAAAATCTAAGACGTGCATTCAAGGAATGCAAGAAGATTGAGAAGCACTTTGATTGAAAGAGACCCATGGATGGTGGCAGACAGCACTCTGGACATGAGTTTGTGATAAACAAATCCCACACAATGCAATGTGGGTCTGTGTTGCTCTGGCACATGCACTCTTGGAATATTGTACTCTGGACACCATATTACACCCATTTCTAGATACCACCTTACTAGAATGACATTGAAAAATAGGCAGCAATTCAGAGAAGAGCAACAAAAATCATGGGACTGATGTACAGTGAAAGATTAAAACAGGGCTGGCCTTAGAGAAAATGGCATCCTGGGCGAACTTGCATTTCGATGCACCTGGACCCTGCTGCCTCCCCAGACTTTCCACCCATCCCCCCATCGCCCCTGCTGCCTCCTTGGGCTCCCCATCCATCCCCCCAATACTCCTGGCCCCTGCTGCCTCTCTGGGCTCTCTGCCCACCCCCTCATCACCTCTGGCCCCTGCTGCCACCCCACTATGCCTCCCATTGCACCTGGCCTCTGCTGCCTCCCCATCCATCCCCCCATTGCCCCTGGCTCTCGCTGCCTCCCCAGGCTCCCCCCATTACTCCTGGCCCCACTGCTTCCCATCCCATTGCCCCAAGCTTTCTTCGTGGCCTCACACCCCAGGCCTGCCATGCTGCTTGCTCTTGACCATGGTACTCCCCCTAATCACGGCACCCTAGGCAGTTGCCCATGTTGCCCACTCATGAGGCTGGCCCGGGATTAAAAGAGTAAAATATGTACAGTGTATAGCTTGGCTAACAGTGTGACAGCAGACTTTAAATATCTGAAGGATGCAAAGACAGACTGGACAGAATTATTTAGCATGTAACGTGAATTATAAGTAGAGGCAAGGGAATGCAATTAGGAAAGGGAATATTTATGTTGAATATGAAGAACATTTTCCTGGAAGAAAGAGGCACCAGACAAAATATTTTAGGGTGAAGTTAAGATTGAGAGGATATAGTAGGAGCTTAAGGGTAAACATTGTTACAAGAACTTTGTAGTTACATTTTAAAATAGTCACTATAACTCCCATGAAATTAACTGTTAAGGCTGAATTTGAAGGTATATAAATAGATAGTTAAGGTACCCAAAGTGCCTTCATCCTTCTCCCACAATGATTCCTGGAGAAATGTAGAAAACCTCAGACTATTTTATTCATCCACAATAGTTTCATCTTATCAGTGACCACAGCAACTAGAACGAGTTAATTGTGCAGCATGTGTGCCGCCGTGTCTGGTCTACTTAACAGTCATATGCAGTCCACAGAAAAATACCTATCTGGAAAATGTCTGATTAGAAAAAGGATTTCTCCATATAAAAGCCTCCCAGAACGAGATGGTGAAATTATCTATATGAGGAGAGCATAGGTAGGCGTGGTGACCAGTGATGACACATGACACTTAGGCTATGTCTACACTGACATTTATGTCGGTGTAACTTACGCTCAGAGGTGTAAATAAGGCACTCCACTGAGTGACATAAGTTACACAGACCCTAGCACCAGTTTGACAATGCTATGTCAGCAGGAGAGCTCCTCCCACCAACATAGCAACAGCCGCTTGTAGAGGCTAGAGTAATTAAGCCTACGGGAGAGCTCTCTCCCATTGGCTTAGAGTGGCTACATTAGAGAGTGTACAGTGGCAGAGCTGGACTGGTGCAGCTGCTAAGCTCTGTAGTGTAGCCATAGCCTTTGTATCAGACACATGTTTGTATAAGAGGCATTCCATCACTATTGTTCTGCAATGACCTCGTACTGACACTCCCATCAGAAAGAAGGGAGGTGAGCGAGCAGATTTAAAAGGGTTCTGTGTTCACTGATTTCCTTATTGCATGTGCCCTGTTTGCAAGCAAAAGTTTTTCTAATTGCCAGCCCCACAGAGTCAAACTTGTCACACCTCACCAAAAGGTGGAGCTGACTGGAAAAGAGGAGGTGTGTTTTAGAGAAAGTTATTTCAAAAATGTTTTTTTTTTTCAAAAATTTCTGAGACAAAGTGGCGAGCACCTTCTCTCTGAAAACCAAGCCACTGAAAGGTGTTTCAGTGTGGGCCTCCAAAAAGTGAGGCTCCCAAAATCTGATCACTTTTGAAAATATTGACCTCGAGACCTCATTATCAAAGGAGGCCACAACATGAGCCTACAGAATTACAGTATGTCTGCACCCATTGCATTCACAGGGTCAGACTCTGCTCTTAATTACGCTAGTGTACATTTGGAGAAACACCACTGACTTCAGTGGAGAAATTTAGGTTTTTACACTGGTGTAACCGAGGGCAGAATTTGACTCATATACTCCGTATTTGCACGTGGAAATGGCCACTTGTGGAAGAGGTTAACGTGAATTTGTAAACACTCTGGGCATCTTTGTGCCATTGGTAGCAGGTGTATATAATTATCCTTTCAAGATGTTCCTTCATTACTAAAGCCACCTAATGACTTCTGAGCCTTCCCTTCAGCATTTTCTCAAATCCTGATTCATGTTCCACTGGTGCCCATCAAACCACCAGTGACATTTCTGGGCATAACTGATTAAAGCAGTCATTGATCACTGTCATTGTGTATTACACAATGAACTTTAATTTGTCAGTTTTCAAACCTGCACAGAAAAATAATAACACAACTATGGAACATAATGTATGACCTACACTCATAGCTATGCATAGTGACAACACTGGCTGCACTGTTCTTTTTCAGATCTTTGAGTCCCTGACGGATACAGCCTGTGGCTTTGCAGGTTGTGCATACTGATGGTTGGGACATTTGGATGTTGGAAACAATCAGCTGTGACAATCAGCCAGTCAATTCTCTTGACTTTGTTCCAATTTTATTCCATTTGTGATTGTCTGTAAATAAAGCAGTGTTCTTAAAGCAGTGTTTTCATTTATTTTTCTGCCAGTTAGTGCCAGGCAGCGTCATGGAATCTCTCAACATTCCCCAGAATTTGAATCAAAGTGGGGATTTTTTGTTGCCCTGCTAAAATGTTCATTGCTTGTTTCACATTCCTTTTGCTTTGAAGCAAAATAGCTTCACATCAAATGTGGAAAGGCCTTTCAGGGTCATTACTTTTATTTATCTTTTTTTTTTTAAACAAATGCATTTAGAAAAGGGGGAAGGTGCTGCTTTTATGGAGACTGAAGTCCTTGATTTATCCTGAGAAGAAGTATAGCAGCAGTTTAAGCTGCCTTCATGCCACCCAGCCAGCATGTCTCGATCCTGGGCATGCTCAGATATGAGCATAATCATGTCCCTAATAGTAAATTGCATGCCCTTTCCCCTTTTCTTCTTATCTTAGGCTCTGATTCAGGAAAGCACTTAAGTATGCGGTTAACTTTAAGTTTCATGAAAGTAAATGGGACTTAAACACTTGCTCTGGTGTTTTGCTGAATTGCTATGTGATTACTTATGTACTTAAGTGCTATGCTGAATCGAGGCTTTAATTTCTCAGGCAACACAGTTAACCGTGAAATAATATAACACATCACTTGGTCAATAGATTTCAAAATAGTTTTCGAAGTCATGTAAAGACCCTGATTTTCAGAATAGCTGAGCACACCCAATTTCAACAGCATCCATAGGCGCTGAAAATCAGGACTGTGGTCAATTATTGTCTATTTTAACCCAAGACACATCTGGTTCATTTTCTCAGCCCACTGACTCACTCCATGCTCATCATGTTGCAACTTCGGTTAAGTGCTATATGGATTGATGATGCTGGTGACAAACGATTCTGCTCGTAGTGGCTTTGGTGATACTCATGCAGTGCTGTATATACAGTAGTTATAGGCACCAGGTTTGTAAAATTTTTGGTGGGACCTAAAGGTCAGGTGATATGTAAGGGGCAGAGCCCCCTATACTCTGATGTCTGGGGGGTGAAGCCCCCCATATAGGTGAAAAATTAGAAAATAATCTATTTAAAAGCCTTATTATTAAACATTAAAATGTAACATTTTCAGAAAATCCAATATCTATTGGATAAAGCTCCTATCGTATGTAAAAATCATCTCTGTGTACTTACCATATTTCATTTTTGTGTCTACAGTAGATATTGCTTTTCTTTGACACTGAGGTTGAGTACACTGGTTGTATGATAACATGGTATATATTATATTATAATGATTAACTACAGATATGTAGGTGAAGTACAACTTTCAGTTTGCATCTTGGATTATAAAGCATATCTCTTCCAAAACTATAAAGGATATTTTAAAATAACATTTTATAACTACTGCTGCTTCATATCCTGTTGTTACTCTGTCTGACATATGGGCATGGGGCGTACGGCTGACTTTCTGCACCAAATTAATGAAGCCACTATGCTAAGAGAAGATAATGATTACAAAATTGGTGTGTAATCAAGCATTTATACTAGTTAATTCATGTTTACACAAAGATAGCGGTAATTACTGATTAGTGCATAGATGACTTACTTAAAGCTTAGTCAAAAGCAAATACATTTTGGCACTGCTTAGTCCTCATAATGAATCGTTAAGGAGATTCTCAATGTCTATTTCATCAGTAATGTTTTTGTGAACATGCGAAACTGCCAAATGATTGAAACGTTATTAGTTCATAGTGATTCACAAGTAATTTTTTAGTCTATGGAGCCTGCTGAATGATTGCTCAGCAGTGCATGTTGTAGCTGGAATTGCACAGAACAACTTCAGCAGAATCGGTTTCAGACAAGATATCAATCAAGCGCCCATTTTTTTTGCGAAATCTCTTCACTTTTCGCTAAGCATGCAATTTCTGGATTTGAAGATATCACTCAGCATTTGTAAATGAAGAGTTAGACTATGCTTATTAATATCATTCTACTCTGCTCTACTCCGTGCTGATTAGGCCTCAGCTGGAGTACTGTGTTCAGTTCTGGGTGCCACATTTCAGGAAAGATGTGGACAAATTGGAGAAAGTCCAGAGAAGAGCAACAACAGGGCTGCCTGGGGGGGGGCAAGTAGGGCAATTTACCCCAGGCCCCAGTGGGGCTCCCATGAGAATGTCAGAGGCTTCCCCCCGCCTCCGCCTTCCCTCATCCCCCAGCGCCTCATTGTGCCACGTCCAGGAGTGGCCCTGGACAGAGCTAAAGCAGTGTGGCTGAGCTTTTCCCATGGTAAGGGGCGAGGCTGTGAGCTGCGGCTGAGCTGTGGGAGCTCAGGTCCTGCTGGGGCCATGCCACTGCTGTGCTGTCCAGGGCTGCTCCTGGATGCAGTGTTCTGAGGCTCTGGGAGAGGGGGGAGGTGGAGGTAAGTGGCATGGTAAGGGGTCTGGGTCTGGGTCTGGGTCTGGGGAGGTTGGATAAGGGGCAGGGAGTCCTGGTGACAGGCAGGGGACAGGGAGGGGGCAGAGGTTCCTGGGAGGGTAGTCAGGAGATGGGGAATGGGGGGTTGGATCGTGGGCATTCCAGGGGTCTGTCAGGACTTGGTAGGGGGTGAGAGTGGGGGTGGATAGGGATCGGAGCAGTCAGGGGACAGGGAGCAGGGGAGTTCAAGAGGTGTGGGGTCCTGGGGTGGTGGTTGAGGTGGTCTCGGGGGGGGGCAGTCAGGGGACAAGGAGCAGGATGGGTCAGGGATTCTGAGGCGGGGAGTCAGGGGCAGGAAGTGGGTGAGGGTCGGATAGGGGGCAGGGCCAGGCTGTTTGGGGAGGCACAGCATTCCCTACTCTTAAGCTCATTCAGCAGTTTGAGGCTTGCAGACAGCTATTTAATACAAAGAGCCAAGCTGTTATCTTTTCCCTTAGGGTTACCATCCCTTTCACCTCTCAAATGCCAGATTATAGTCTACATTTAATTTCAGTGCCATGGGGAGATTCAGGTCAGGGAAGGGTAGCTTCACTTAAAATTAGCCACTGGAGGAGGGATCACATGAGAAGAGCAATGTCCTACACCACTTACCTCCTTCCCAGCCCTGCCAAGGGAGACACCTCCCCTTCCCCTGCATTCCCCCAGGCTCCAGAGGGGTTAATGTAGTGGTTCTCAAACGTTTGTACTGGTGAACTCTTTCACATAGCAAACCCCTGAGTGCGATTCCCCCCTTATAAATTGTAAACACTTTTTTATATATTTAACAATATTATAAATGCTGGAGGTAAAGTGGGGTTTGAGATGGAGGCTGACAGCTCGTGACCCCCAATAATAACCTCGTGACCCTCGAGGGGTCCCAATCTCCAGTTTGAGACCCCCCTGGGTTAATTTAATTTTAGCACCCTGTGTCCATTCACATGCATGTGCTATTTTGAGCATTTCAGTTTTCACAACATAGGCTCATCCCAGATTCTGGAACAAGCTCAAATGCTCAGTTCATGGAGTATGTACATAAGCTGTACTAAAGACAAACCCACAGTAACCTTCTCCAGTTTGTGAGGGACCCCATGGAGCCAGTCTCTAGGAAACAGATAAATTCATGGAGGTTAAGTCCATTAATGGCTATTAGCCAGGATAGGTAAGGAATGGTGTCCCTAGCCTCTGTTTGTCAGAGGGTGGAGATGGATGGCAGGAGAGAGATCCCTTGATCATTACCTGTTAGGTTCACTCCCTCTGGGGCATTTGGCATTGGCCGCTGTCGGTAGACAGGATACTGGGCTGGATGGACCTTTGGTCTGACCCACTATGGCCATTCTTATGTTCTAAGCTAAATTAACCCAAAGTTATGGAGACAGATATGAGTCAAGGAAGCCAGCAGAGTATCAGAAACCTGGAAAAATCTCTGTCTGGATGGGCTCAGGCGTTTGGTCACAAGCTGAGATGGTTCAAAAGTTTTGGATTTTTTTTAAGCAGAATTTTTTTATTGTTTCTTTAAACAATCAAATACAGTATGCAGCAAATATTTGGCCACTCACTTCTGAAACCCCAAACCATGTTCAGGTTTTGGCAGACTAATTTCAGCTTTTCAATTAAAAAAAAACACTACAAATTTTGAAGGAAAGCAGACGTTGTCCGTGATATTTTCTGCTTTTTAAAAACACCTATTTTTTGATCCAAAAAAGTTTTGACAGAAAATATTTGTCCAACCCTCTTAATGAGCTTTAGTGCCTTTTAGCAATAGCTGATGCTGAGAACCAACGATATCTTGTAAAGGTGACTTGAAAACAAGTTTTCTCAAAACTGGGTTTGTGCCGAGATGTGGAAGGTTTTTAAATGTTTATTTTTCCCAGAGCCACCCGGGAAGGGGTGGGGGGCAAGTGGGGAAATTTGCCCTGGGACCCACGAGAATAAAGTATTCTATAGTATTGCAACTTTTTTTTATGGAAGGGGCCACTGAAATTGCTTTGCCTCAGGCCCCTTGAATCCCTGGGCAGCCCTGAGCAACAAAAATCATGAAAGCCTAGAAAACATGACCTATCAGGGACAACTGAAAAAATTGGGTTTCTTTTTAGTCTGTAGAAGAGAAGACTGAGAGGGTATATGATAACAGTTTTCAGGTACATAAAGTTGTTACAAGGAGGAAGAAGAAAAATTGTTCTTCTTAACCTCTGAGGATAGGACAAAAGCAATGGACTTAAATTGCAGCAAGGGCAGTTTAGATTTGACATTAGGAGCCGGGTTGGGGTAAGAGCTGCGTGGGCAGCTGTGGGGAGCCATGGACCCTCCACCTGCCCTGGGCAGGGGGTCTGGGTTGTGGGGACACGGGCTGAGGCTACTCTCAGGCCCCCCAACCCTGGGCAGGTGGACGGTCTGTGGATCCCTGGCCCCGCTCTGGCTTCCAACTTGGCTGGGGGTGAGGCCTGGGGGAGAGAAGGAGGGGTAGGGGCGGGGTCATGGAGGGGATGGGGGCCTGTGGCATCCACTTTTGGGAAGGCTCTGCTGCCACTGGTCTAGATATTACATAGTCCTGCCTTGAGTGCAGGGGACTGGACTAGAAGACCTCTTAAGGTCCATTCCAGTCCTTCGATTCTATGACTTTATTATCACCGTGGAATTCTTATATGGATGATTTCCTCTTTTGATCCACCTGCTGAATCAATGATATGCCTCTCCAATTTTACTGCAAATGCAAAGCCTTCTGAAAACAAAACAAAACAAAACAAAAAGAACACTGCCTGATTGCAACTTTGTAAGCATCAATTATCTCCACATACTGTTGACAAAAATCAGGGCCGTAGCAACAAAGAACGTGGCCGCCTCCCAACATATATCTGGGGCCCCTTACAATGCAGAAAATGGAATGCGGTATTTATTTTATACAATATACAGGGTTCATATTATGTATACATAGGCCTACAGTGTACATGTATTCCGTATTTACGCAAAGTGTTTCTTTCGAGCCTTGTTCTCCGCAAATTGGTTAATCAATGCGTCATAGTCCAGTGATCTGGCAATTTTGTTTTCGACTGAGATAACTGCAAGCGCAGAAAGCCTGTCATCTGTCATGGTTGAGCGCAGGATATTCTTGATCAGTTTCATTCTGCTGAAGCTCCTTTCAGCACCAGCGACAGTAACTGGTGTGGTCAGAAGAATTCTGATGCAAATGCAAAGATTCGGATATATCTCCTGAAGGCTGTTCTTGTATATGTACGTTAAAAAATTGTTTGCCGTGACAAGTCCTCTCTCTTTCTCGATGACATAAATAAAACGATTCAATTCCATTATGAGTTCGTTGGCATCAATGTCTCCCATTTTTCTCTCAAAATTTTTGCTGTGATTCTCCAGTTCATTTTCCCTGTGACACTGCTTCAGGCTGTTAGCATTGTACAGAAATCCAAACAACTTATACCACTCCACGAGTTGGTCAAATCGCGACGAAACAGAAGATATGGCCTGATCAGTGAGAACAAGAAAGAACTGCGATTTGAATTTTTCTTCGGCAGAAAAATGACTCGAATCATCAGCACATTCGTAATCAAACATTCTCTTCTTACGTCGCACCCTGGTTTCTGCTCAATACCCATATGCTCTGCTATTTCACGTGCATTTGTGACCACAGAGTTATATCCTGTATTTCGATAGTCTTCCAAAAACTTCATTGTAGCACCGACTTCTGCCTGCAGTACTTCAATTGACACATCTGGTGACTGAATTAATTTGCTGGTTTTATTGACATGAAATAGTATATCGTACCACGTGTACACAGTCAGAACAAAAGGCCGCATAGTAACATGGTCTAAAAGTGCACCGGCTTCTGTTGCTGTATTGCCATCTTTCTTTTCGAGCGCATATTCTCGCAAAGATGACAAAGCATTGCACAATTCTTCAAGGTGATAACTCAATGGCTTCATAGCATCAATTCTCAACTCCCAACGAGTGTCCAATAACCCTTTAACAGATATTGGCATATGTTCTTGAAGTATAGCCCAACGTGAAGGTGAAGAAGAAAAGATAACGTATATTCTGTTAATCAGACCGAAAAAGTCAACGGCATATTTCGATGACTTTGCCGCGTCTGAGATCACAAGATTCCAAGTGTGAGCTCCACATGGTACATACAAGGCACGGTCATTTATTTCTAGCATGCGGGCTTGAACTCCTTTATTCTTTCCTCTCATATTTGCGCAGTTATCATAAGCTTGGCCTCTCATGTCAGCCATGTCTATTCCTAAGTTGTTTGCCTTTTCAAGAAACGCTTCCAATAAGCCCTCGCCAGTTGTATCATGAACATTAAGAAAACCAACAAACGCTTCACGAATATTGACACCATCTTCACCATTGCATTCAACAAAGCGTAACACCACAGACATCTGTTCTTCATGTGACACGTCGGGAGTACAGTCCAAAATAACTGAATAATATTTTGCTTTTTTAAGCTGCGCTATGTTGGCCTCTTGAATGTTACTGGCAACAAGTTGAATCAGCTCGTTTTGGATCTGTGGACTGAGGTACTGAACATGTGTCTCTGCCTTCTTAATCCTCTGTAAAAGTTCGCTGAGGACTGTATCATACTTTGCAAGCAATTCAAACAGTCCCAAAAAGTTGCCATTCGAAGGATTGCCGAGCTTTTCATTACTTCCTCGAAAAGCCAAGTTTCTTTCGGACAAGAAAATAATGACATCAACCATGCGTTTGACAGCATTTCTCCAGAAATCTCTTTCTTTCAGAAAAGCCTGCAATTCGAGTTGGTCAATAGATGTACGGTTTACTATGCCTAACCGAAGGTCAAACCATTTCACCATAGAATCTTGATGACCTTTGCCTGTTTCATGCTGCTGAAGTCTTTTTGACAGTGCTTTCCAAGCAGATGATGTTCCATGACGTAGCGGTATGTCGCCAGTGCCAAATAATTTACAACAAAAACAAGAAATGGCATCTTTCTGAACTGAGTACATTTACCATGAACGTCTTATTTTCTCGCCATTTGCCATGGTTCGATAGAAATGAGTACTTGTGAAGCTCCGTCTTTCCTCATTAAATGGAAATTCATAACTTTCATTCTGCTGTGGTGGGCCACGTGCAACAATGTCACACACTTGCCTGTCCAATATTATAGACGGTCAGTCTCCTGGATCATCAGTCAATGATTCAGATTCAGATACTTCTTTCCCGGCAGCAGCTGGAATATCTGTCACAGTTTGTTTGGTAGAACAACTGGCTTCACCTTCGACCTCACTTGAAGCACTTCTGGATACTTCTGGATACAATTCGTCGCTGCTAGCGCTGTCCATTTCATGTGCCTGTACCTGTACATTGGATTGCAGAGGAAAAAACATTGACAACTTTGGAATTTTCTCAAGTTCCTTCTCAGCATCTTTTGCTGCCTTTCGTTTACTAGCTCCGCTCTTATACATTCTCTTAGACATCACAAAGCACGCTTCTGCGTTGGAAACTATAAAAAACTAAACAACTAAATTAATAACATTTATCCGCTGACTGCCATTATGAACGCAAATGCACATTCTTTGAATGGGTCCAACTAAAATTCGAAACTGACCGACAGACAACTGATGTAGCCAATAGCATTACGATGTATCATAATGACTTCACGGTTTTGTCAGTAAAACCGACATGGATTGTGCAATAGTGTCAATAAATGTCACTTACCTAGTTATACCTTACATTTTTTTTGCCACTTTTAGGGGCCCCCTTCCTTGCGGGGCCCGCTCCTGTCGGAGGGTATGGAGGGCGCGCGCTACACCTCTGACAAAAATAGTCTTTGGAGTCACTGAATACATGCATAGAGCTTCCTTTGTCAAACATCTCAATGGTTTGCATTTCCTGGGAAGTGAAGGATTCTCTTAACTGAGAAGTTTTTGCCCGTTTTAGTGTTATTTCCCAGAAGTAATCATATGATGAACTAATGTGCATCCCACTCAGGAGCTCTTTTTTGAGAAGGTTGGACAACAAAACATTTGGACTCTGAATTTTTGCATTAACTTCTTCAAAAGGACCCGTGACTTGTGCATTTACTTTTGTAGGTGGAAAACGATTGAAGTTGCTTTGAGAAATCACTGCTTTTTAAGCCAAATTCATCGGTAGAAATGTGACTAAATACTTCCAGGAAGTTGAAATGGACTCATAGTTGAAGAACAATGCTTAAATACTTCTTATCCTCAGTGTCTATCTTGTTGAGTACAGTGGTCATAAAAAAGACTCCCCAGAATCTTTAAACTCTTTGAATTTTGACATATACTTTGGTGACTCTCTGATCATTCATCATCAAAAATAAGTTGCAACATGCTGGAATATTTTGTAAGGCATCGTGCATGGCAAGATTCAGGGTATGGGTGGTACATACTGCTCTTGGTTCTTTTTCTTTCAGTCTAGCTGGGAATCTAGTGAATATACCTATGGTATTATGTTACTTGCTTTGTGGTAGCACTGCTCCTGACACTCAGAAAAAAACAGATAAGCATATCTGCCACAATTTTGAAAGTAAGTTTGGTAAAATCTAATAAACTCTCTGTGAGTTTCCCAATCTTCATGGAAAAATAACTTTGTCCATCACAACGGCATAACACCTCCAGCCCTTTACCTTATGCACAATTGTTCTGTAGCGAAGCGGTGGGATACCCCACAGCCCCGCTGTGGGATGAACCTCCCCTACCACCACTGTGGGCAGAGCCGCTGGGTCCTGCACCCGCCCCTCAGAGGTCATGGCGCAGACCCGGAAGTATAAAAGCTCACCTGCAGAACTCAGTCGAGGCCCAGCCACCGCGGGGGCCAGACGTTTGCGGCTGCTGCCAGCCGGAGCTCACACTCTGCCAGCTGACTCTGCCCCACGCTTGCTACCCCGAGGAGGACTGGCCGAGCCTGCCCCACGCTCGCTACCCCGAGGAAGACTGGCCAAGCCTGCCTCGCACCAGCTACCCCAAGGAGAACTGGCCTGGACCACCCCGCTCCAGCTACCCTGAGGAAGGGCCTATGAGTACTGCTCAGCCCTGCCTGAGGGCCTGAGCATTCTGACTCAGTGTTTGGTGCCCTGCCCTGACCCAGGGCCTGGGCTGGCTTCGGACTATTGACTCAGCCCCGCCCCGGGGCCTGAACCCCCTAACCGAGTGTGCGTTGTTCCCCACGACAGCAGAACCATTGGCGGACGAACTAGAGTGAGGCGGTGAGATACTCCACAGCCCCGCTGAGGGACGAACTGTGGCCGAGCCGCACTACATGTTCATACAATGACTTTGTAATCATTTCAGTTATTTCATTAGGAACATGTCATCCAAAAAGAAAATTTGCATTGATTCAATTGAAATGTTTCATTTGGATAATTTCTAAAGATTTATTTGTTCTGATTTTGCTTTTCAATTTTTTTTAGTATAAATAGACTAAAATAAAACATTCAATTTTTTTGAACCCAAAATAAACCTTTTTGTTTCAAAAATGTGAAAACAGGACAGTTTGACAATTTCAAAAGGTTTTTTTAAAACTATTTTTGAATTTAGAGATTTTTCATAACTGACGCTCTTTCGTCAACTGTTTTGTTTTTGATGATTCTGCATTTTTGGATGAAAAAGTGTTTCACTGGAAAATCCTCAACCAGCACTAGCCCTGATTTTGATAGTGCACCTGTGTTACTGTAAATCAGGTAATAATATTGTGTTACAAGGATTTAATAAGGATTAATAAAAAAGTGCTAAGTAGCAAGCAAAAACCAAAACAAACAAAAAGTCCCTAATAAACAACCACAACTATGCAAAACACTAAATTTAATCTAAGAAAACAAATAGAAAGAGAAAATATCTATGAATTTCTAGCCAATCTGAAAAAAAAAAAGCTTTTAATTGCCCATTTCCTTGGAAACTTTTTGCAAGAAGCCCTTATACATAATTTTGTTTTGGGGGATAAGGAGCCCTGAATCAAGCCAAAGGAACACAGCCTTTGAAGGAGCTCTGGATACACCTTAAGTGTTTGAATCTACAAGGAAAAATGCTGTATAAAGAAAGGCCTGCTCCACAGGCAAAGAAGAGCATATGGTTTAATACACCTCAGATGATGTCAGCAAACCAGATGTCCCCATGTTTCTGTGCCTTTGGGACACTGCACTGAGCTGAGTAGCATTTTTTCAACAAGCAGCAATGTAGAAGCTGTGGTAACAGGGGACGTGCTACATGGTCATCACAACAGTGCAGAGAAGAATGCATGAAGAGAAAGTGACTAAAGAAAGGAGGCTTAACATTTCCTGTTAAGGACCAGGGCTTTGGATCAGAATGTCACCCCACAAGCATTCAGCTCAGTCTGACTCTGCTCAGGCTTTTGGAAACATTTAGATCATGGTGGGAATGCTCAGTGGCTTACCACATGTATTAGCATAGTGACTCCCATACTATGCTGCATAATCTCAATGGCATAACAACTCCTGTGCTAGAATTCTCTCAACACTCTTTTAATGAATTTTAAAATACCAATGTTAAAAATAACTAATTCATTCTTTCTTTGGTAACCGCTTCTAATTTAATACATTTAATTACACATCATATTTAATAAGTAATTATCTTACAGGCAAAATCAGTTTGGTGCAAAAATAAAATGTCAGTCCAATTTTTCTTCTTTAAAAATTTCCTGATGGTAGTGCAGAATTAATCCTTCAACATATGGCCACAAATGAAACAGAAAATACAGATACGGAGTCTCATGCAGTTCTGTTAGCAAACTATTCTAATTGATTTATTTTTCTTAGTGATTGGATTGTTAGAATGTGTCTATATTTATATTGCCACCAGATGTATTTAACATCTTCTGTTCTAAAGAGAAGGCAATTCATGTGCAAGGATTTGTCATGTTGTCACAGTTGATAAATTAGGACTTGAAATTTCTGATACCAGTTGAAAATGCTAAAGTTTTAAAAATTTAGCTACATTATAAAATAGATGTAAATGTTTGTTGGGCTCCGGTTATTAACCCTTAAACATGAGTTGATAATGTGGAAAGCAAACCTGATTTTTGTCACCTCCTTTCCCTATATTTCTAAGCAGATCCCTATATTTCGAAGCAGATTTATATTGACTTTGTAAATATTCATGACAGTTCTCATTTCTAAGCTGTGTAGCTGTTTTATGCAAGCATTTCCCTCTACAAAAATTTAAAAAATTAAAATACCTCCCCCCATGTTGTTAAGTAAACAAATAAACAAAGAAATTGGTGAAGGTTATGAATGCCACACATTTAAGGTTTGTGACTTCTATTATTTGTAGCAAAAAGTGGAAGTTATGGATCACACAGCATTTGTACTGCAGTTTGTAGTTTTCAAGCATTCTTTAGGAGAACAGACAAACAAATTTGTGCCCCCTCATCTGAATTTCCACTTGTGTGCAGGAAGTGGCCAAGGACATTCTATTTCTTCTAGAAAACAACAATTGGGAAAGCATAAACAGACCAAACAATCTTAGTCCTCAGAGTTAGATGGTGGGGCTACCACTAACTGAGGAATAAGTGCCAGTGCATAGCTGTGCCACTGTAGGACCAGACCATAGACCAAATTGTCATTCAAAGTCACAATTCAGTTTCTGGTACCCTCGTTGATCCAGGGGAAGTAATCTGTGCCAGTCCCTTATCTGAACAGATTATTACTGGTTGAGCTCGCTGGTGTATTGGGAGGAAAAAGTTAAGATCCACCCACTAGTCCCCATCTGCCCACTCGTCACCCATCTGATGCAGCTTTTGCCCTCCAACACACAACGCTGGCAGCCTACAGACTTTTAAGGAAAAGCCTTCAACCTCTCCATAGGTGCATAGGGTAAATCACAATCTCGCCTGGAATTAGAGCTCTCAGAAACTGTGGTCACACAAGTGAACTATGAAAAATCTCAATTTTGCTGACTAAGAGCCTGACCCAAAGCCTGTTGAAGTCAGTAGGAGTTCCCTTTGCTGACTTCAGTGGGCTTTGGATCAGGCCCTAAGCTGCCAGCCATCCCTACCTGTGTTGGCTGATGTCCCACTCTGCTTCCTACCATGAGCTTTTCCTGCTTTCAAGAAAAGCATGATTCCTACTGGAAAGGCCTAATTATACATCCCCATGAGTCTTTTGTTGCTGATAGGGTGTACAGCGAAAATGGCCTCAGAGCCATCCATTAACCAAGATCACCAGACCTGAGCAGCTGGAAAATTTTCAGTCCCATCAAGAATTTACCTCCACCATATAAATTCCCCCTGTGCTGTGCAGTCACCTATGTAAAATGTCAACAGCATCCCGCTGTATAACACACTGTGCAGTGCAACCTGTTAAGACAGCGGGAAAAGCCACTGTTGACAAAGCAATACAACAAAAAGTGATAACTCTGGAAGACCATATAAAAGGGTCAAAATTCAAAATGATCTGGACAAATTGGAGAAATGGTCTGAGGTAAACCAGATGAAATTCAATAAAGACAAATGCAAAGTGCTCCACTTAGGAAGGAACAATCAGTTTCACACATACAGAATGGGAAGAGACTGTCTAGGAAGGAGTATGGCAGAAAGAGATCTAGGGGTCATAGCAGACTACAAGCTAAATATGAGTCAACAGTGTGATACTGTTGCAAAAAAAGCAAACGTGATTCTGGGATGCATTAACAGGTGTGTTGTAAACAAGACACGAGAAGTCATTCTTCCGCTCTACTCTGCGCTTGTTAGGCCTCAATTGGAGTATTGTGTCCAGTTCTGGGCATGCATTTCAAGAAAGATGTGGAGAAATTGGAGAGGGTCCAGAGAAGAGCAACAAGAATGATTAAAGGTCTTGAGAACATGACCTATGAAGGAAGGCTGAAAGAATTGGATTTATTTAGTTTGGAAAAGAGAAGACTGAGAGGGGACATGATAGCGGTTTTCAGGTATCTAAAAGGGCGTCATCAGGAGGAGGGAGAAAACTTCTTCACCTTAGCTTCTAATGATAGAACAAGAAGCAATGGGCTTAAACTGCAGCAAGGGAGATTTAGGTTGGACATTAGGAAAAAGTTCCTAACTGTCAGGGTAGTTAAACACTGGAATAAATTGCCTAGGGAGGTTGTGGAATCTCCATCTCTGGAGATATTTAAGAGTAGGTTAGATAAATGTCTGTCAGGGATGGTCTAGACAGTATTTGGTCCTGCCATGAGGGCAGGGGACTGGACTCGATGACCTTTCGAGGTCCCTTCCAGTCCTAGAGTCTATGTATCTATGAATAAGAGCTACCCATGAAAACAAGAGTAGAGACAGTAAAAGGAGAAGAGTAGGGAATAGGTGATACATTGGTACAGTCAGGGACTGGTATAAGACACAAATTGGGGTGGTTCCACAGAAAAATCTAGGCAGCACAAACCAGCATGGCTGAAAACTGGTTTCTATAAATCCCTTGTTAACTGAAAGCCTGTAGTTTCTCAGAGCATTACCCTGAAGGATTTAGCCTCTAACCACGGGGAATTTTGTCATGGATCTCAATACCAGCCTAGCCAGTGGGACTATGGTCTTGTGGTTAATACATAGGCTATGTTCTGAGTTCTATTTCCACCTTTGTCACAATCTTTATGAGTGACCTTGAGAAAGTCACTTACAATGGGAGCCATGTGGAGGATGGAGATTCCATTTTTGCAAAGGATTTTGAGATTCCAACTTTTCTCTTTGTTCTGATTATGTAAAACCTCCCCCACATTTTGAAATTCTCTGTGAAAGTAAATTCTAATAAATAAAATGTTTCAGGTTGATCAAAGCATTTAGTTTTTAGGTGGGGTGTGTTCCTAAAATATTACATTGAGCCTCTAAGGGACTCACACCTGGACGACAGCCTCAATGGCTGTAGAGGCTCAGAACTCCATTTCCCAGATTGCCTAACATCCAGGGCAGAGCTAGAACTGTCCAGCTACACTATTGGAACCAATCCTAAACCAGAACTCAGAGACAAAAGGTTTGGTTTTGGCTGTTGTTTGTGTGGAGCAGGAAGAGAAGCATCACAGCCAGAGAAGGCACTTTGGCCTCCATATTCCTACCCAAGGAAAGACTCTGAGCCCTTTGGGGATTTCTGGGACATTGGACAGTTTCATCTCAGCAGAGAGCAGAATGCTGAGGAGAGAGTCAAGGTCAGGCTACCAAGGCCTAGCCTAACTGCACATTTGAATCCAGACCAGAGAGCCACAAATATGCTCTTACCATCCTGGGTGTGGATACCTTGTAAGAACACCCTCATTTATTTAGTCTGATATCGTGTTCTAAGATGGCCACCAATTTCAGCACTGCACTACCCATCAAAAACGGAGACTAAACTCACTATTGGCCTAGGCAGGTGCTGGGAGGGAGCACCGGGTGGTTGTATTGGCTGTAAATGCTCATAGTAGTAGATTGGCACGCAGTTGTTTTTGTCTCTTATTATCCAGATCCCTTTTTCTATTGTCCCTTTTCCTGAGTTTTCCATGCCTAATAAAGTGCCGGTTCTGTTTTACTACTCTGGACACTGTGATATTTTATTTTTGTGTGCTCTGACTGACACTCCTCAGTATCAGATTGGGTACTGATTGTTTTCCCAAGGGACTTGACCTCTGTGATCTCTGCCCTAGGACAGGTGTCTTTGGGTGGAGGCACCAGGTGAACCCAGGACCCATACCCTTGAAGAGAAAAGGGAAGAGACTGATCATAAAGTAATATATTAATTTAAATAATCTGCTAAATAGCCTTTTTTTAAAGACAGTAGATAGTAAGTTGCTGTTATTCATAGATGTTGAACCGTTAGGATGTCTGGCATTGTAAAGAATGTGGAATAAGAACTGTCCGAGGGGGCCATTTGTGGAGCAAGGTACTATTCAACATAGATAAGGTTATCGGGACATGCCCCACAGATGGCAATTAAGATATAAAAATCCCCAGATAGTGATTAGGCAGTGGATATGCATTGCTATGCAGCTGAAGGCTTCCTATAGGAAGGATTCCAGTCAACAGCACTAGAGCTAAAGACAAGTTGAAATTGACCAAACAAAAAGATTTATAATTGTATTTCTGACTTTAACCATGCTTTAAATATTCAGAGTTATCTCACTATATTGTATGATTTGTGAGCTAGGTATGCTGCCTAGTGATTAGAAAAAGGGACTTGGAGTCAGGACCCCTGGTTTCTGTTCCCAGCTGTACAAATGACTTGCTGTGAGACTTGGAGTAAATCTCTTAAGCCAAACTTGGATGTCAAGATTGGAACATTGGTGCATGTTTAGCCACCCAACAAGTGATCTGATTTTTCAGGTATTCACCACAAGTCTGAAAATTTTGGCTTTTATCTCTTCATGCCTAACTTTACTCATTGGTAAATATCCCCACCTCTTCAGTAGGAAACAGACTGAAACCACCAATTTTTTCACACAGGCTAATGAACAGCCACCAGATGGTAGTAACACTTTTCCATGTTTACTAGCCTGGGCCAGATTCTAAATAGTGACTTGGAAGTGAAAGGCTCCCTATCTTGTTGATACTCCCCTGAACCATCCTATCCCTCATGCTATTAGCAAACGGAAGAAATTACAGGGATGAGATATAGTGCAAGACAGAGGAACGTTATAAACGGCAATATTTAGCAATCAAGAAGTAGCGGTGGCTACTTCCTAAATGTTCATCTGAAAACTCCCAAAGATTAACAAAGGAGTGGAAGCACTTTTTAAAAATGCATTGGTGTATTGCATTTTCTAATTGAAACTTGTGGAGCAGAAAGCAAATGTGGCAGTAATGTTTTGTGATACAATTATGGAAGCGATTTAAGTGTGCACAAATTATATAGTTTCTGGATGATGTAAGAAGTTTTGGATAATTATTTCTGTAGTAGAGTCACTGGAAAGATATGATGCAGAACCTTCCTGAATAATTTGCACCTATCTGGGCTCTGGAGATAGGCCAAAGTGATTACACTATTCAAAATACACAAAGATGCTAACCCTGCAAAGGATTACCACCCACTATCCTTACTTTGTTCAATTTACAAGCTATATGAGTGGATGGTACTGGAAGGAATAGTTCCAATAGTGGAAGGACTGCTGATTGATGACCAACCCAATTTCTGCGCAGGATGTTCATGCTGTGGCCAAGTTATAAACCTAACTCAAAACATTTGAAAATGGTTTCAAAACATGCAAAATTACAGAGACTGTGTTTGTTGACCTATCAGCTGCTTATGACATTGTGAACCATTGTGTATGTCTACTGAAATTGGTAAGAATTGTGAGAAACAGCAAAATGGACCAGGTTATCTCTTCCCTGCTTGAAAATAGATAGTTCTTTGTCAGGATGGTCAGAAAAGTTGACAGCATGCCCAACAGAATGGATTGCCCTAAGTTTCAGTGCTATCACTCTTGATATTTATTGTTACACAAATGACCAACCAGAATTTTCCAAAATCCAAAGATGTATTTATTCAGGTGCTCTTTGCGTCACCACCCAACTGGAAAGATTGAAAGGTATTTAGCTCATTTTAACTGGTTCCTTGAGCGTACTTGGAAAATACTATCACACATGGTTCCTAAATGTCAACCCTAGCAAGACATAGGTGTTCACCTTTCACCTGAAACACCCTCAGGCAAAGCAAAAACTTCAGATATCATGTGATGGTATAATCACTGAAGACTGTAAACATCTAGTGTATCTGACATTCACTGACACTATCATTCAAAGACCACATCAAGAAGCTGAAAAGGAAAGTGAACTACAGAATTGTATACTCTGGAAACTGGCCAACATAAAAAGGAGAGCAGACCCCAAAACACTGTGAACAGCAAGTCTCACCCTGTGCTACTCTGCTGTGGAGTACTGTGTCCAATTATGGTTACAGTCAAGCCACGCACACAAAGTTCATACTGAACTCAATCAGTCCTGTAAGGTCATCACAGGTACTTTGAAACCAACCGCAACTCTGTCGCTATACTGCCTCACAAGGATTGGACCACCATCTGTGAGATGGGATGCCTTAAGTAAGAAGGAAAGACAAAACCAGGTGCGTGATCCAAGACATCCAGTGTGGACACATTCCACCACCCAAGAGGTTGAAGTTCAGAAAGAGCTTTGCCTCTGAAAATCCCTTACCCAAAATATCACTGTGGAAGGCTGCAGAGTAACAAAATAGCTGGAAATGCTGATGGTCTTGGAGAACCTGGTTCCTTCAGAACAACTCTCCTCAGGCGCTGACCTTTAACAACAACATGCTGGCGTACTCTAAGTCAAATGCGAGCTAGGATGGCAAAGACTGGTGAAAATATGACCACATAGAATCTGAGGAATGATCCCAAAGTGAATGTGGAGAGCCTAGGCAAACATTTGAACACTGCCTAACACCGTGCCCCCCGTCAACATTCTATACTTCCAAGGAACTATTTAAGGTAAGTGACAACACCATTTTCTGGCTGTGGTTTTGGAATGTCAAGCTGTGATGATGATGATCTTCATAGGGAGGATCGGATGTTGGAATGGTCAAGGTTAGCAAACTCTGCCTGTGATAAAGCAGGGAGTCACATTGCTTTCTTGGACATGGAACTTGCCACCATAGTGATCACTGCACTCTCATCACCTCTAGATTAGAACATGCGCTGTGTGGAGCTACTCTTGATAGAGCATCGGAAACAGCGGCTAGTGCAGAATGTGTCATGTCACACAGGAATGATATATATGAATTTGTGATCAATATTCACAATTTGCTCAGTTTTTAACCAGTCTGATATATATATAGTTTCAAATTCTTTTCAATATATTGCATTTTTACAGGTACTGGGAGAGCCATTTGTTATATAAACTGCTTTCTTTCAAGCAAAATAATTGATGACCATAAACAGGTGGGTTGTTTGATTATTGTGGCTGTTTTGTGCTAAGGATCCTGTTAACTTCTTTTATCAGGCGAAAAGAGTTTTAATCAATCATCTGTTGTGACAGTCTGGGCAAAGTCCAGAAGATCTGCAAGTTACTGATAATAAATGTGTCTTGAGAGGAAAGAGAGAATTTGTTTTGCACATAATGGATGTGGAACCTGAAATCAAGATTTCTATTTTCATAGTGCTTCCTGCGAGGAGTTGTACCATATACAATGTTAAAGTTTAAAGAATTGCACTGATTTGGCTGAAAATTCATGGAATTATCTGCCTAAAATAATTTTATTTACACTATAGTGTTACAAAAATTAGTATAAAAGTGTTAGAAATAAACTCTGTTCTTGTATTGTGCACAGGTGTTCCATCAGCTTCCTAATCTGAATGGCAGAATTTGAGGATTCTTAGATTCTTAAGGCCAGAAAGGACCATTTGTGATCATTTTGTCTGACCTCCTGAACAACACAGTTCATAGATTTCACCTAGTGATTCTTGTATTTAGTCTGACACCTTTTGATTAAACTGGAGCACGGTTTTTAGAAAGACACAATTCTTCCTTTAAAGGATCCAAGTCTTTCCAGTTATACTTCAGTAGGCTTGGAAACAGGTAGGGTGACCAGATGTCCCAATTTTATAGGACAGTCCCGATATTTGGGGCTTCATCTTATATACTTGCTGTCCAGCCATGCTAGGAACAGGCCCAGTGTTCACAGCAGAAACCAAAGCTACATGAAATTTATCTGATTTGGGGTTTTCTTACAAAGTCTCTTGGTTTTGGGTTTTATTACAAACTCCAAGTGCAAAGCAGGTTTTATCAAGAAAAGGACTTCTAAGGTTCACAAACCTCTCTTAGCTAGTCGCTCCTGTTTTTGAGCCAACACAGCTCAATTTGCAGTTTTGCATCAACAAATGCAAATCCCACTGTTTTATAGGATACAGATAAAAAAACAGGTGAAACTTGTTAGTTCCTGTTGTGTATCACTGTGATTTGTTAGGTTCATTTGAACCTGACACTCAAAGTTGATTGAAACTAAAGGAAATGTTTGCAAAACAATAAATACCCCACCAAGTTTTACACATTCCTACCTATAAATTTAGAGTCTAAATTCTGTCCTCTCACTAGTAAATTTGTCCATGGGAATGTACCAACCAAAGACATGTTTATTCCTTGTTTCTTTGTGGTTTTTTTCATATTTACAAAGTGACTATATGACCCAAGGCAATTGCTACCTAATGAAACAATGTATTTTAAAAAGTGATTCCTCTGCGCTCTTCAGAATGGAGAATCTCCCCTTTATGTAGCCAAAAAAAGTCTAGCTGTAAAGCTATTATTGCAATAAATTGATCACACATATCAAATTCACACTGTCAGACAAAAAGGTAGAGTTGAAATTCTTCTTTGCGGCTTTTATCCTAGTTTAGGGAAAGGCTCATAAAAAAATGAAATTGATGTGAGAAGAGAGGTGCACCATATGCAGTTCTCAAAGGGAAGCAAGATTGATTGGCTGACTACCCCCAAAACTTTCCAAGAATGTCTCTTGTATACACTCCTGTCAAGGTTCCTTCCCCACTCTGAACTTTAGGGTACAGATGTGGGGACTTGCATGGACACTTCTAAGCTTAATTACCAGCTTAGATCTGATATCTCTGCCACCACCTCCAAGCACTCCTTTTCTTCCCTGGGTAGCCTTGAGAGACTTCACCAATTTCCTGGTGAACACAGATCAAAACCCCTTGGATCTTAAAACAAGGAGAAATTAACCATCCCCCCTCCTTTCTCCCACCAACTCCTGGTGGATCCAGATCCAACCCCCGTGGATCTAAAAACAAGGAAAAAATCAATCAGGTATTAAGAGAAAGGCTTTTAATTAAAGAAAAGAAAGGTAAAAGAAAACCCTCTGGGAGAGATTAGAATTCCAGCTACTCTCACAGACAACAGATTCCAAACATAGAGGATGTTCCCCTGGGCAAAATTCTTAATACACACAAGAATACCCAAATTTGATAATTCTCTTAATGGTAGCAAGACAAGTTACAAAGAAAATAAACATAAAACTATTTATCCCTTTCTAAAACTTACTACCGTGATAAGAGGCTGGTTCCTTGATCTTTTTCACTCCGGTTGAAACTAAGACTCTAAACAAAGGAAAACTTTCCTCCTTCCTTTTGAAACATCTTGTTCTCCCATTGGTTCCTCTGGTCAGGTGTCAGCTAGGCTAGGTGAACTTCTTAACCCTTTACAGGCAAAAGAGGCATTAACCCTTAACTATCTGTTTATGACAACTCCAGTACAATGAGGCTGCAAATGTAGGCTCTGCTAGACTACATTGTTGCTTGAATGAGTTTGGATTCCTTGTTGAAATGATGAAAGCTCTCCAAGAGTTTGCAGTGTAGTATTATTAAAGAACCTAGCAATAGGTAAGTTGTTTCATTAGAAATTGGCATGGAGCAAAGACTCAGTCAATGTCTACATTAGCACTTTTGTTGGTAAAGCTTTTGTTGATCAAGGATGTGAAAAAAAACACACCCCTGACCGACGTAAATGTCACCTGTGGACAGCACTATGTTGGCGGGAGATGCTGTCCCGCTGACATAGCTACTGCCGTTCACTGGGGGTGGTTTAATTATGCCGACGGGAGAGCTCTTTCCCATTGGCATAGAGCGCTACACAGGAGACGACACAGCGACGCAGCTGTAGTGGTACAGGTGTGCCGCTGTAAGGGCTGTAGTGTAGACATATCCTTAGACTGGAACACTCTGGAACTTTGCTGTCTCATGTACTGTCTTCCCACTGAAGACTTATGGTGCAGAGCTGATTTCATAGCAAGAGGCAGAAAGGGCAGCAACAAAGCTCAGTGTACTCTGGGGACAGCCCTGCTATCCAGCGCCACTAATGCTGAAATTCCCATAGCTGGGTTAGGTGGTAGAGCCTCAGAAGCAGGACAGGTACCACTTCCCCCTGGAGTGGGAAGCAGGCCTGCTTAAGCGTGCTCTAATCCTGGGAGAATTCTGCGCCACTGCGCAATACAGAGTTTGCGCAGAAATTAATGTTGTGCCTGCAGAATTTCCTCCCCCACCTTCAGAAATGGGCTGCAGAGCTGCTGGCCGCTATTAGGGGTCACTGGATCCAGCAGAGCCCAGCTGGCAAATAAAAGACACTGCCTGGGGGAGGAGGAGGGAGCTGGAGGGTTTCCGGCAGTTCTTAGCACATCCTGAAGGAAGGAGGTGGCCATGTGCAGGAAACTCCATACAAGCCCAGGACCCAGAATCAGCCTGTTTCTCCATCTGGATCCCTGGGCTCTGAAGGGTAGGGGGTGCAAGTGTCTGGGCTGGCAGGGGCAGGGGGGAAGGGTGCAGCTGGGCTGTGGAGCAGAGGGGATCTAGGGGTCTGGGCTGGGATTTCTTTAACTCTATACTCCTGGGAGAATTTTTGTGTGTGTCTGTATTGTTACAGACATACTTGCTGACAGGTATTTTGAAATAAATTACCAAAATAATTGAAACCAGTGTGATTAGATAGTGTCATTTTGACAAATAAAATATGCAGAATTTTTAAATTTTCAGTGCAGAATTTTTAATTTGTTGGCGCAGAATTCCCCCAGGAGTAGCGCTCCTGGGCTCTGGGACTATGCTAGCCAGAGACACCAAACTGGGAGTGGGGTGAAGCAGATGTGGACTGGAGGGATTGATGTGTTCAAAAGACATTTGCCTATAACATGTTCACACTTTGGATGGGGGACTGAAGTAAAGAATACTGCCAAAGATATGGGGACAGAGGGAGGTCTTTTACTTATCATTTAGGTATATATATTGTTGCTGTGTTTTCCCCTTGTCCTCTAATAAGTGTTTTCATGTTTCCTTTGCAGACTCAGTGCTTGTGAGAGGGGAAGTATTGCCTGTTAAGAGTGCCTAGGGGAGGTATTCTCTCCTCCCTCCCCCACCCCTCGATTTCTGGGAGCAGGGTTGAATTGGTGGCATTTGTTAATTTTAGGAGAAACCCCTAGACATTTGAAACTGGTCCTAGTTGCTGCCAATACCTGGCAGAAGAGTTACAAGTAACACATTAAAATCAAATATCAGGGTGCAGTCAATATAGAATGATGACCACAGTATGTGTATGGCCTAATCCTGCAGGGTGCAGAACATCTCCTGATCAGTGCAGAGTGGGTGTCCTCATTGCTCATTGCCTGACTTCCATTGGGGTTTGGAGCAGGCCGGTTATTAAGCAATGCACCTGGCATATTAAGCCCTGTGTCTTCCTGAGGGCACTCCTTTGTTCTCTTTCTGACCCTTCCAGAAAACGGAGAGAGAGGAAAGCAACCCGGCAGAAACAAATAAATAAACAAAGCAATATCAAATCTTCAGGGAAGCAGAGAGACTGAGCGAATGTATCCTGATTTCTTATGACTTGTTTGTAGCCCTACTGAAGTACAAATCAGTCATCCTGAACAATGAATGAAAGTTAATCCCACTGCAAGAGAAGAGCCAGGCAATTTGCTTCCCTTCCCATGATTTATCAGAGTAATGCTAGCTGCTCTTGTTTCTATCCCTTGGTTATACTCTAATACTGCATGCCCCTTATTGACTTAGGCCAAACATTTTTGAAAGTAGCCACTGATTGCTGCTCCATTTCCTTGCCTTTGTGTTTCACGTTACACACTGAAAAGGACATTCATTCACCTAGGTTCAGACACATATGTACAAGTCCCATTAGAATCAATAGGAGATGCACTCACAGCCGAGGGCAAAATGTGATCCATAGGTGCCCAAATTCTCCACTAAGACAGGGGCAGATTTTGAGCCTTGATTACTTTGATCAGTGAATGTCCTTTTAAACTTGAGATGTAAGCCCTCAACAGCTTATTCAGGAGAGTGAGGGAGTGCTCTGGATACCTCCAGAATTCCCAAATTAATTTTATTGCAGGGCTGACACAGTGGGTGAATCCTCACAAAGGAATCCATCTTTGAAACTTGGGAATCTGCTACGCTCTACCTGAAATCAGATGTAAAAATGTTGCTGGACTAAGCAATCATGTTCTGAACATCTGGATATATAGGTATGATATAGTGCGTATTCAAATCAGTCCCAGTCAGGGGCTGCCCCTTAAAGGCACAATGAAGCCCGAAGAATTTAAGGGAATTTGGGTTGTCCACTTCCACTCCGTTTTGATGGGATACAATTTATAATGGGGCCTATGGCAGCAATGTTATTTTTGACACCACGCTGCCTTGTTAGGATATTTAGCTTCTTCGGCTCTTCAGAAAATCACTGGGGAAAATAATTCTTTGTTACTTCAGTGAAAAGAGATTAACAAAGCATCAGAGTTATTAGAAAGGTCCAGAAGCAAATGATTAAGAGTTAACAATGTTTTCAGAAATTAAAATGTACCACTCGACAAACAATCAGAAATAGCTTTTGAGGAATTCACTATCGTGCGGCGGCCTTCTCATTAAGGACAGGGGGAAATTATTTTCCATTGCTCTGAAAACTCATCTCACAGTGAAAAATAAATTGCCATTTATAATGCTTCATCTTTTAGAAAGGACACATGGGACTTGAAAACAAGGATCTTTTTTAATTGAAGAGTAATTTGTTTTACCTTCCTGGATGCCCTTTCTTAATGTTTTAATGTAACTTTCCACCTGAGCATTATAAAAGTCCCAGTCCCAGCATTATACAAGTTTCATTACCAGGATAATTTGGCTCAAAATGTTGTAATTAATAATGCGTTTTGAAAAAGAGTGTTTTATTTTCTTGACTGCATCCAAATTTAACTTCACTCACTGTGTGTTTGGAATGAAGACTTGTGTACGTTGCCAGTAGGGAGAATACAAATGAAGACCCTGATCCTTCAATCCCACATGACAATCTCAGCCCCTCCTTGTGGAAAGGGGGACTCAGGGCCTTTGTGGCAACATTCTTCCTGCCTGCAACTGCTGGAACCCCACGGAGAGATCTTTGTGCAATCCAGTGTCTGTATACAAGGGAGTTTGTGAAGTCAGGATATATAGGTGCTGCCAAGAATGGGGCTTAGGGTGGGAGAACATACATTCTCCTCCTTCCAATCTGGTGGAAGGGTCTGAAAGAGTTAATCCTCCTCCCCTTCCCAACATTTGTGTACACCATCCTTCCCCACGACATATATTTGGTAACATTTTTGTGTATCCTCTGCCACCTCCAACTGCTTGGCTGTGGGACCTTCATGAGACCAGGTGCTCTGCAGGCAAACTCTTAAAAGAGTAAGGGAGAAAAGGCCATGCCCATCTTTCTCTCTCTGTTGAAAGACGTATTCCTTGATTAATTCCTGTGCATCCATTTTTGCCGCTTGAATCTCAGCTTGACAAATCTAGATTAGGCCCTGATGATGATGTCTTATTTAAATCAGGGGATGAGCGGAGTTAAGAATACATCAAGGGATGCTTTATAGTGTGAATTGAAGTCTCTCAAGTTCTGAAACCCATTGAAGGGAGGATGTTAAAAACGCTGAAGATTATTACTCCAGCGTAATTTACTCTAATTACCAGAGATGAGGTGGGAGGGCAGAGGAGAGACTGTAGCCTCTTGTTAAAGAGATTTTAACAAGATTGTTCCTGCTACCAAGTTTTTTATATTAACAAACCAGGGAGACAAGTGACTTCAGAGGCAGTCATTCTGAACTGATTTTCAAGAACATGTGAAAAAGACAGAACACTTTTTAAGCAATTTGCACAGTGCGTAAACCAGAGTTCTGAATAATTTGTGCTTATGGTAAGCATTCCTCAACATCTTTAGCCTTTGAAAAACTAAGGTGTAGTTCAGGATGAATATACCTAGATAGTAAGATCCTTTGGCCAGGGTCTTTCTGAGTTTGCACAAGGCCTAGCACAGTGGCCTAGGAGAGGGGGCCCTTTGGCACTACCACAGTACAAATAATAAATAATATAATAAGCTCTGGGACACATCTCTAAGTGACTAGGACTATGCTGGTATAAAAGCAATGTGAGAGGAACATCAGTCTCTCTCTATATCTATTTATTTATACAACCCTGTTGCCTCACAGGCATTTATGGATTTGTCCCCACAACACTTGTGTGAGATAGAGAAGTATTATCCCCATTTTACAGATGGACAACTGAGGTACAGAGTGATTAAGGCCCAGATACTTAAAGGTACTTAGGCACCTAACTCCAAGTGATTTCAATGAGACTTAGGTGCCTAAATACATGTGAGGATCTGGGTTGAAATGACTTGCCCAAGGTCACCCAGGAAGTCTGTGGCAGAACCAGGAATTGAACAAGGGGCCCCTCAGTCCATTACCTTCACCACAACACGACGTTGGATGGTGTCCTGGTTTATTGTATTCTTAATTTTGAACAGCAGGTTTCATCCCCTGCCCTGTCCTGCCACCACTAATTTGTTGATCTCTAATTAAAACACCTTCTCTCCTTCCCACCAGTGAATTTTATTGAGCCCTTTCTAAACAGACAGTCATTTGGGAAACACTTAATGGTGGAATATGCCCTATTGACACTGGAGAAGCTACCACAGTTGAGAACAATCCTTCCATTATCAGATGAGTGGCGTATATGACCAAACAGACCTCTTTCCATCTCCAAACTCTATGAAATACAAAGCTGCTATATTACACATGTATATAGGACAAATCCTGAGAGGTACTGAGCACCCGTAGCTCACAATGAAAGCAACTGAGATTCTGATCTCTGTTCCCTGGTGTGAGTTCAGAGTAACCTCTCTGACTACAATGGGAACTGCAATGTTTTAGCAGATGCTAAACCTCCTCTCAAGCTTCCAGGTAATGTCTCTCTAGAAGGGACCCTGTATAAGTGGATCTTACCCCTCCTACATGAAAAGGCCAGCCACCTCTGCAGGACTATCTCCCACTTTCTAGGAGCATCAATACAGATCCCTGGGGCAGTGGACCAATTCAGAGATTTTTTGGTGTGGGGGGGGTAGCAAATTCTGGTCCCTGCACTCAGGGGTGTTGGAACAGTTTTTATAGTGGGAGTGCTAAAAGCAGAAACCATGCATTTGGTTGTTATTACTACTTCAAGCCAGGAGGTGCTGCTGCACCCCCAGCCCCTCCTAGTTCCAGCACTCCTGACTGCACCCTCTCTCTCCTCCCAGAGCCCCTGGGTCTCCCTTGAGTTCTCGGCGGACTGCCCTGAGTGCCACCATACAGGAACAGAGGCCCTGTGCGCCAGATCACAATGCCATTTGGCCTGGAAGCCCCTCTGCCTGGATGGAGAGGCAGCTGGGCCAAATTTCAGTGGCATAGCTCCAGACCACTCTGGCTGCAACCGTATCACTGCTTAAAAGTGGTCAGGCCATTGCCCTCCTGGGTCTGTGAGCAATACAACTTGGAGCAAGTACAAAAACCTTGGGAGAGGGGTGCATTCATCCACCTCAGTTAGCACCATTACCCTGGGGATCCTTCAGGTTTGGGAGCAAATCCTGCAGCTCTTTCTGCAGGATGCCAAATCCTGCTGTGCCGATGTCCCCTCCCAGAGGTTTTACTTTGAGGGTTTGTCTTCACTGCACAGTTAATTTGAGATGTTACTCAGGTGTTGTCCCAACCCCCCAGTTCACTGTCCACACAAAACTCTTACCAGAATTTAGTGGTGCTTTCATCCCAGTCTAGCTGGCCCAGTGGGGGGCATAGGTTAGAGCGTGGGTGCTGTTTTTACTCGGACTGGTGGCCTACCCATTCTGCAATGAAGACACTGGCAAAATCACTCGAGTGCTGATAGCCCCGCGATGCCTTCCTACAATTCTTCTTATGGGCCCAGAAGGATAGACAAGCCCTCCCACTATTCACTGGGAAGGAATCATGGAGCAGCTCAGTGTCCCGCAGTATGAAGAGCCAAGGTATATGGTCCCAGGAGACCTGGTGACACACTTGGGTGAGTATAGCACCACTGCGGACACAATAACTTGCATAGAGTGTAGCAGCATGGCTGCTCATATCTGGACTAGGTTAACCCAGGCCAGATCCAGATGCCAGTCACTCAAAGTAACTCTGCTGTGAAGATATATCCTGACAGGGGATCATCAAGCCCCATATTTAAGCATGTATATTCTGACTCTCTCGGGAATATTGAGGCAGAGGACAGCTTGGGGAGAGCAGGAGTTTAATATAAGCTTTGATCTTATAATGTAGCTCCATATATACATGCCAATAGAAGAAACAAACAAACAAATCCACCTCGGACTTAAAGTGAAGGCTAATCCAACAGCAAAATAAAAAAAGGATATTCTGGATGCATAGCAGAATGGCTAACACTGTTAGAAAAGATAGGTACAATGGCTGGGAATATAGAGCAGTCAGTCACACATGCTGCTTCATATGCTTTGGGAATTGGAGCCTGTCACAACATCTTGAGAGGAGGAAAGAGACCCATAAAGTAAATCTTGGAGTTGATCTGCTTTGAGATCCACCAAACTTTGTTCCGAGACAGGTATAGATAATCTAAGGCCCAATCATGTCTTATAAAAATGCTTTTAATATCTATGCGGGTTGTTTAAAGGTAAATTTTGCAAAAATGCAAATCACCTTCACCCGTGGGAAGCACACAACAAGATAGTGAATTAAGCAAGCTACTGGGTTCCAAATAAGCAACAGAACAGACACTAAGAAGAGCAGCTCGTCTGCTGCTTTTTGGAGAACTATGATTCAGATAACAGTGTGTGTGTTTTCACCATTTCTTACCTGAGAGCAACTAATTGTGCTTATGATAAAATAATTGTAAGATATGTACACACACACAATTTTATTGCTATTATTGGTAATATCACAATCAGTAACAATAACATTGCGGCAACACTCAAGAATTCTAATCAGGATTAAGGCTATGTCTACACTACCACTTATGTCAGCAAAATTTATGTCACTCAGAGGTGAGAATATTTCACCCCCTCGAGTGACATAAATTACACCAACATAAACGCTAGTGTGCACAGTGCTATGTTGGCTGGAGAACTTCTCCCGGCCACATAGCTTATGCCACTCACAGGGGTGGAGTTTTTGTGCTGATGGGAGAGCTTTCTCCTGTTGGCATAGATCCTCTTCACCACACACCTCTGCCGCGCTGCATGTGTAGAAATGGCCTAAGGCTGCACTACACCCCCACACATGCACACCCCTACACAGAGAGAAAATCTTTGTGCCAAAGAACCTAAAATCTAGGACTCTGATGTAAGTGTTTCCATTGACTTCAAGGCACCTCAGACTGGTCCCAAATTAAGCAAGATGAAACAGTACTAGATCATGGCTATTGGATCCCTAAATGCTTGGTAGCCTTTAGATTTAGACTGAGGCTGCTATCAGTTAGACCAATTGACTTGGATCACATACCTAGTGCTAAAATGTAGCCAACTTCAGCAAAACACATGTATTGTATACATACAGATAAAATAGCTTTAGTTCCAGGCCTTTTAAAATTGGTATTTAAGAATCTTTAGATCCTGACTTGAATGAATGATGGCAAAACAAATTCTCATTTCTCAATGGCTCAGAGAAGTCATATCCTCTCATTACAGGCATCCCTTCTCGAATTGCTTGGACACAGATGGGCTTACGGCAAACTCAGCCAGGAAAGAAAAACACTATCTTTTACTCCCTTCCCGAATGTTCGTACATTCATGTATCAAATGCTGCTGTTTTCCTTTAGGCAGTTTAAAGATGAGTTTACTGCATACACCTTGGCCTGAGAACAGTTGTGTCCTGACAGAAGAGACAATTTAGTGGATTCTTCTTATTAGCAGCCTCTCAGTTCCCAGCAAAAAGTTGCCATTAACCAGAAGTTGCCAATAAGCAGAAGGCAGGATTGCAGGGCTGCAGCCAGGGAAAGAAGCATCGGGACATGTCCTTCATGGCTGCAGCCTTGCAAACCTACCTGCAGCCAAGGCCTTTCTTCCAAGAGAAGTTGTTAATAAGTGGCATGCCTATTGCCAGTGTCCAAATCCCATTAGCATTAAAGTCAATGGCATGGGATTGGAGCCCGAGAAAATGTTGCTATTAACTGAGTTAATATTGGGATTTCTATTAACCAACATCCACTGTGTATCCTTTGACCCTGAGCTTTGTTGCTATATTTGGTTGCTGGGTATAGAGATAATCAATCAGTATTTCAACACCAATATAAAGGTGTCTACTGACATACCAGAAAGAGAGCACAGAATGATACAGCAGGCTGGAGCGAGGTTAGATGCAAACCAGAACTGCGCAGAATACATCACCACTTGATGATACTTTGTTGATCTGATGCTGCTTATAAAAACAAATAGGACAAGGCACTCATAAATAGAATCGTAGGAATGTAGGAAGGGAAGGGATTTTCCTAGATCATCTAGTCCAATCCCCTGCGCTGAGGCAGGACTAAGGAATAATCAATTGCACAAATACGAAATGGGAAATGACAGAGTAGGAAGGAGTACTGCAGAAATGTGGGGGTTATAGTTGATCACAAACTAAATATGAGTCAACAATGTAATATTCTCTAGACCATCCCCGATAGGCATTTGTTTAATCTGTTCTTAAAATCCCACAGTGACAGAGATTCCAAAACCTCTATATGCAATTTGTTCCTGTGCTTAGCTACCCTGACAGTTGGGAAGTTTTTCTTAATGTCTAAACCAAGATCTCCCCGGCTGCAATTTAAGCCCATTATTTCTTGACCTGTCCTCAGTGGATAAGGACAACAATTTAGTGCCTTCCTCTTTCTAACAACCCTTTATGTGCTTGAGAACTGTTACGTCCCCCCTCAGTCTTCTCTTTTCCAGATTAAAGGGACTCAGTTTTGTCAATCTTTTTCTGTAGGTCATGTTTTCTAGATCTTTAATCATTTGTGCTGCTCTCGTCTGGATTTTCTCCCTTTTATCCACATATTTCCCAAAGTGTGGTGCCCAGAACTGGACACAGTACTCCAGTTAAGGCCTTATCAGTGCTGAGGAGAGTGGAAGTGTGACTGGACCCTCTGGCTCGTGCCTTTGCTCTGGTCCACAAACTGCTCAGAGACCCCTGTGCTGGTCAAACACCTTGTGTAGTTTATTTACTATGTGGGTTCCCACCACTTTCATCCTATATACAGCCCTGCTCCAACAGCCCTAGGGAGCCTCCAGCTCCTGCAACAAGCAGGGAAGAGCAATCTCTTTGCTCCTCCTGATGCCTGCTTTCCTTCCCTCCCCCGCTCCCCGCGAAGTTAAAATGACTGATTATAATTCCCTGGGTTGTTCTTATCGCTCCTTTTATAGGTACAAGGGTACTATGTTTGCCCTCTTTCAGTCCTCTGGAATCTCTCCTATCCTGCACAAGTTCTCAGAGATAACGGCTAGTGGCTCAGAGAGCTCTTCAGCCAGTACCTTAACTATTAAGTATTTTGTCAGCCCTGCTGATGTGAAGACATCTGACTTGTCTAACAGTTGACAAGAAGCCGTTAGCACTGACCCCCCACTTGGTAAGGCAATTCCCATCTTTTCTTGTGCTGTGTTTTTATACCTGCCAACTGTATTTTCCACTCCCTATATTGGATGAAGCGGGTTATAGCCCACGAAAGCTTATGCCCAAATATATTTGTTAGTCTCCAAGGTGCCACAAGGATTCCTCATTGTTTTTGCTGATACAGACTGACACGGCTACCCCCTCTGTAATTTGTCTAAGTAATTCTTAACATGTTCTCAGGGGTGAAAGTAAAGGGAAGCAGCGGGGCCTTGGGTGGAAGGGGCAGGGCAGGGGAGTCAGCGGCCCTTTTAAATATCCAGCCCCAGGGCAGCTGCTTCTACCCCCCGTCGGTGGCTCGGAGTGGGCAGCAAAAGGGGCAACAACATTAAAGCGCTGCCATGGCTTTAATGTCAGCGGTACGGTATGGTACGGGCGGCCACTTTTTACCAGTATGCCGTACCGGCCCATACCATCTTACTTTCACTCCTGCATGTTCTTTCTCTATTTTAGCCTCAGGTCGGATCCCACTTACACCGATGTTCACTATATTAGTCACCCAGTCACTGCTAACCTTTTTTGGTGAAAAGTGAAACGAAAATAGCATTTAAAACTTCAGCCATTGCTACATTTTCTGTTATGGTCTTTCTCCCCTCATTGAGTATTGGATCTACTCTGTCTGTGGTATTCCTCTTGCTTCCAATGTATCTGTAAAATGTTTTCTTGTTACCCTTTGGGTCCCAAGCTAGTTTAATCTCATTTTGTGCCTTAGCCTTTCTAATCTTGTCCCCGAATGCTTGTGTTATTTTTTATTCATCCTTTGTAATTTGACCTAGTTTCCACGTTTTTGTATGACTCTTTTTTGGCTTTCAGGTCATTGAAGATCTCCTGGTTAAACCAGGATGGTCTCTTACCATAATTCCTATCTTTCCAGTGCAATAGGACAGTTTGCTTTTGTGACCTCAATAAAGTCTCTTTAAAAAACTGCCAATTGTCCTGAACTCTTTTTTTCCCTTATACTTGCTTCCCACAAGATCTTACCTACAATTCTCTGAGTTTGCTGAAGTCTACCTTCTTCAAGTCCATTGTCTTTGTTCTACTCTTGTCCAATCATTCCTTGGAATCACAAACTATATCATTTCATGATCATTTTCACCAAAGCTCCCTTTCACCTTCAAATTCTTAACCAGTTCCTCCCTATTTCTCAGAATCAAATCTAGAACAATCTTTCCCCTAGTCGCCTTTTTCCACCCTCTGTAGTAAATAGTTGTCTCCAATGCATTCCAAGAAAGTGTTGGATAATCTGTATCCTGCTGTATTATTTTTCTGAACACATGTCTGTGTAGCTGAAGTTCCCTATCACTGCCAAGTGCTGTGCTTTGGATAATTTTCTTAGTTGTTTGAAAAAGAGCCTTGTTCCTGGTTAGGTGGTCTGTAGTAGACCCCTATCAGGATATCTCCTTTGTTTTTTTACCCCTTTTATGCTTACCCAGAGACTTTCAACAGGTCTGCCTCCCACTTCCAACTCAACCTGTATAGTGTATAGATCTTTGACATACAAGGCAACACCTTCTCCTTTTTTCCCCTGCCCGTCCATCCTGAGAAAGCTGTACCCTTTTATAACCAATATTCCGGTCATATGAATTAAACCACCAAGTTCTGTGATGTCCTAATTCTGATTATTCACTAGTATTTCTAGTTTTTTCTATTTATCTCTATACTTCTTGCATTAGTATACAGACACCTAAGATATTCCTTAGTTTCCCCTGATATATTCCTTCTTGTCTCTCCTTTGTCCCTGCTATGATTGGCCATGTTTCCCCCAGATTTCAATCCTTCACCCAGGTTTCAATGTTCTGGACTTAATTCTGGGCTTTTGTCTCATAGAATCACAGAATATCAGGGTTGGAAGGGACCTCAGGAGGTCATCTAGACCAATCCCCAACTAACTCATCTCATCCCAGCCACACTGAACCTGGTTTAAAGTCCACTTCACTCAGCCAGTCTGTATCCAAATATATTCTTCTCCTTCCGTGATTTGGTGGACCCAGACCCCATCTCTCTTCAACAATCCTTCCTCTTGAAACAGCATCCCATGGTCAAGGAAGCCAAAGTCCTTCTGATGACACCATCCATGCAGCCATACATTCATCTCTGGGATATGTCTGTCTCTGTCTGGGTCACTACTCTTGCATGGAAGGATCAATAAGAAAACCACCATCACCCCCAACTCTGCCACTTTCACTCCCTCACTTTCACTTCTGATCTGTTGTGGGTCAGACCTTGCAGTTCATTAGTGCCCACATGGATGAACAGCATGGGGTAGTAGTCAGAGGGCTGAATGATCCTTGGCAGTCCTTCCGTAACATCTTGGATACAGGCCCTTGGCAGGCACAATACCTCCTGGGATGCCAGGTCAGGATAGCAGATGGACACCTCTGTCCTCTTAGAAAGGAGTCACTGACCACCACCACCCTGAATTTTCTCTTGGGAGTGGTAGCCATGACCCTTCCAGCCTTGAGGACACGTCTTCTCCTCCACCTTTGAGGAAGATTCCTCAGCCCTTGTTGTCATGACAGCACTCTGCTGTTGTTTTTTAATCTCTGTGTATGGTAGGTTGGAAGCAGGAGCAGAGTAGTGCCTGCTGCCGAAAGTAGCCAGCTACCAACTTCCTCCCTGTGAAGAAGCTATGTGAAGAATATAGCTAGGATAAAAATGCTCAGGAGCATAAGATCATCACAATTTGGGGTTGGAAATAAATATCCCTTCTCACACAGGTATCATATTGTCTAGGTATGTAATGGTGATGGGGGAAAGGAGTCTGGCATTGTCCACAGACACATTTGATATTGACTCTGTTGGAGATGAGATGCCACACTCAGTAACTAAACACAGAAGGTAACTGCTTGGTCACAGTGCTTTCATGAAAGACCCTGTGGCTTTGAGTTATGACTGAGGAGCACCTCTCCTGTCCCAGCTTCACCTCACAGTTCTTCAGAGATGAAGTAGGCAAGCCTACTTAACTTACCTGCTAGCTTCTGACTGGCTATTTTGTTCTAGGTCCCTGGAGCACTAAGTCCTCTTTGAAATGAGACTAGATCAAAGCACATCAGTATTCTGTTAGTGTGCATCAGCGGGGTCCACATGGACAGTGAACCTGCAGTAGGCTAGTGCAGGGTAGATTTACACCCCAGCTTGCTGCAAACTAATTGTTTGTGTAGACTAGCCCTTTGTCCTGGCCCCAGCTAAAATTGAGACTTAATATTTAAGTACAACTCCAATGGTGCCGTGCTCAGTGGGAACTTTTTGTGCCTGTCACAGAGATGTTCTCTGGGGGTGGTGCAGAAGTGGGGTCAGTTGTTCCAACTACACAGAGCTCCCTGACTATTCCACATGTACTTGTGGGGTCTATTGCAGCCTCGAGGCCATTGGGTGGTTTCACTACCACCCCGTGGCCTGATGGGAAGGGTTCTCTTTCACTCAATGTCCTACAGCGAACCTTTGCACATTACGGCTTGATCCAGCACCCACCGAAGTCAATGGCACATAGTATATTGCATGGATCAGGCACATAGTATATTGCATCAGAATCTCAGCTGCTGTAAACTGGTATAGCTCTTCAATAGATGTAGCCTGATTTATACCCGCTGAGGATGTTGCCCGCTAAGTATACATGATACACACACAGCATACATCTTGTATTATAGAACAGAATCTCAGCCTCTGAGACCACATTTCACATTGTATTCCATACTATTTATGCCCCATTCTGAAAATAAATGAGTCCTAAATTATTTCAGTGATTCAGACTTGCAACATTTCATCGATCAATGACAGATTAGTGCTTGAGGTTGAACAAACGTTGCTCCAGGCTCCAACTTTATCATGAATATTATTTTAAAATTCTCTATTCAATAATGTAGTCTGTTTTACAAAGGCATTTAAATCCCTATTAATGAGTCATTCAGCTGCATGCAGCATCCTCATTTAAGATGCCCAGGTCAGTCCAAGTTTCCCCTAATTATTATAATACCACACTTTTCCCATCTTGACTAGTTCACCTCTAATATTAGATTGTTTCAGAGATTTTCCCTGGTTCCTATTGCTGTAGAACAGAGGTGGTTGATATAATGACGTAGAGCTGTTTTTATTCCCTTTATGGGTTTTATTACCTTGATATTTTATTAACCCCTCTATCCTGGGGCTCAAGATTGCCCTTGGCCCCTCCAGTCCATGCCACTCACCAGCTGGGAGTGGAAGGAAAGAATAAGGCCTTCTTGTAGTCTCTTCCAACCAGAAGTTACTCTGGGATAGTAGACCACAGAGGCACCCACTCTCCTATCTCATGAGAGTGGTAGGCAGGATTGATCTTCCAGAGAGAATTGACCAAGGCCCCTGAGGACACATCCAACTATTTTTATCTATCAGCACCAGCAGGGCACAAAGGAAGATACCTCTGTGGTCTTAGCCTCATGATGTGAGCAAATATAAACAGTTTTGAACTGCATCAGCCATTGTGCATTTTACCCTCATTAATCTACACCTCTACCCCAATATAAAGCAATCCGATATAACATGAATTCAGATATAACGCGGTAAAGCAGTGCTCCAGGGATGGGGAGGCTGCGCACTCCAGTGAATCAAAGCAAGTTGGATATAACACAGTTTCACCTATAACACAGTAAGATGTTTTGGATCCTGAGGACAGCATTATATTGGGGTAGGGGTGTACTTTACTCCCTGTTCTTACTGCCTCCCTCCTTTTGTGTTCTTCTGTCTTCTTCCTCGACTCCCTTTACCTCACTCTCCTATGCCTATTCCCCCCAAACCACAAATAAACACTGGTAGTAACCACATAATCCTATTAACATAATGCTTTTCATCCCCCAGCCTTCCATTATATACCATCTCTTGTTATGTTGTGCTTTTGTTAAGGTTATGTAGTCATGTAAGCATTTCAGAGCAGGGACCAAGTCTTCTTCGTGGTCTTTAGAACACCTGGGATACTTAAGGTGCTGGATGAAATACATTAATAAACAGTAAATTTATTCTATCATCACTCTTGAATTTTAGGGGATTCAGAATGAATTCCCATATCCAAACTGGCTCCCATGGTTTTGATTCCAACTAGGAGGCATCCGGAATCCCATGAGACTATAGCTGTTCTCATGAGTTTTCTGTTCCACATAGCAAAAATCTCATGAGATCATCTCACAAGGCTTTTGCCATCTTGAATGGTGAATATAGCACAAGCTCACCTATTCTCATGCAATTTTGGCACTGTTAGATCTCAGCCTAGGCCCAATTTAGTCTTGAACATGAACTCTAGTCATAACCTGATTTGAACCCAGCTCCTTTGCCCATGTCTACCTAGGAGATACAGGTTTGAAGCACAGGATACTTCACCTCAGTGAAGAGTTAAAAAAAGCACCTGGAGAAGCATATGCATTACAGTCATGTGTTGCCTGTGGTTGTCAAGGTAACTGCTTTAAGATTCCTGGCAACAGATTTCATCCATATAAGCAATGGAAACACCACAGGTATTAGCCAGTCATTCACCTCCCACCGGGTGCTATTCTCAGAGCTAGTCAATAGCTCAGATTCCCCAGTGCAAGCAACTGCAAATCAGCATGAGAGGTTTATGTCATAAAAACTCAATCTCCATGAGTCCTGGTATCATATGCTGCACACCACATCCTTCATCCATTAGGCCATATTAGAGGTAGGGCTGATGGGATGGTCTGTTACTGAGCTTGCCCAATGTTTCCCATTGTAAGACCCTGTTTTCAGTTCTCTATAACTTTGTCAAACTTTAACCATTTAGGCTGAATTTTCTCATGCTGCCTCAGGCTTTTATTTTTATTTCAGCCAAAACAGTTCAACTGTTCCCAAGAATGAAGCTAGGGACACATACATTGTTTTGCTCATGTTAAAATATTCTGGGGACCTTTACTTTGAAAAGCTCTAGTACACTCATGCTTTGGAGCAGGGATTTGAAACCTGGCAGGGGTGGCCTTTGTGTCAGGGATGTGCCTTTTACCATCCCCATGCAAATCTACCTAAGTACCGCCAATTTATCAGCCTTTGAAAAAAAGCAGTTTGCACATGCTCAGTAGAGACTTCTTAGATCTCAGCAGCTTAATTCCTTGAAGATTTTGTCCACACTAGGCAGGCTTCAGCATGGGTCTGAGTAGGACTTTCCCTGCAATTGCAGCTCTGGGCTGCTGAGGGCCATGCTGTGCCCAGGCACCAGAACTGAGAGCAGGGAGACTGTCTCTCCTGTGTTCTTAATGACCTCCCTGCTGGGTCCAGCCAGCATGGAGGAGGAAGGTACCTGATTCAAATGCAAAGGAGACAAGAGCCAGATCTGCTTGGGGAGCAGAGGAGTAGATTGGGACAAGAAGCCTGGGAACAGGGAAGGGAGGGTGGTAAACTGGGAATATGGATTGGCAGGGGGTGGGAAGGATAACTGATATTGTGAATTGGGGAGAGGGGTGAGACTGTGGCAGGCTGGTCACAGAGGCTGGGACTGAGGACCAGTGAGGCATGTGGCAGGAGGTAAAGGGGGATGTGAGACAGATCTGATGAGGAACCCAGTGTGCAGGAGGAGAATTGGGACTGACTGGAACAAGGAGCATAGCACAGGGGGAACATAGAGATTAGGGGAACACAGCGATTATCTTGGAGATGGAGACTAGCCAGTGAGTGGGAAAGACAGATTGAGTGATAAGGAGATGGGAGAGTGGGAAATGGGACAGGCTGGGTAAGAAGAATAAAACTGAGGTCAGAGGTGAGATAGGGATTCTGTAGGGCCAGGTGTGGCTCTAGGTATTTTGCCGCCTGTAAAGGCGCACGGCCGGGGCTCGACCCTCCCTGAGGAGGAGGGGAGCCACACTGGCCTCGATACACGTCGTCTACATCAGCCCCTTTCTTCAGGGCTGAGCGACACTACACAATCGCTCGGGGCCCCGGCCTTCTGCTATAGGGCGGGGCACCAAACACACAGTTACAAAGGCTCCGACCCTCGTGGCTCAGGGTCGAGTAACAATAGTTCATGCAGCTCGAGCCCTTTGGGGCAGGACCGAGCAATGGCACAGTTAAAGAGGCCCAGCCCTTGGTTTGAGCGGTGCACCAAACACACAGTTACAAAGGCTCAGACCCTCAAGGCTCAGGGTCGAGCAGTCAATCACTAGACTTGATGGCCTCCTTAGGCCGGGGAGAGAGGGACTCTGCCACCTGGGTACGGGTGGCAGGGGTAACGCAGGCCCACCCACTCCGCTGCGTTCCAGCCCAGGGCCCTAGTAGCCGCTATCACCGCTAACGGTCAGTGGGGTCCCTGACCACAACACACTGACATGGTGTCAAGTATCAGAGGGGTAGCCGTGTTAGTCTGGATCTGTAAAAGCAGCAAAGAATCCTGTGGCACCTTATAGACTAACAGACGTTTTGGAGCATGAGCTTTCGTGGGTGAATACCCACTTCCTCAGATGCACTGACATGGGTTCAGGTACTGGGCTACTTCCAATCTCCTCCTCTCGGTCTATCTGTTCTGTGGCCTCAGCCCCTGCGAAGTTCAGTAGCATGGGCCCCTCCCGGCTGGGGCTGGGTGGTAGATCCGGCAGTACCTCTGGGAAGTCTGGCCAGGCTTGCTCCAGGGGTTCCTCGGGGTAACAGCATGGACGGGGCGCCTCCGGCAGTCCCTCCTCGTAGTGGGCGCGGGGAAGCTCCGGCCAGTCAGGGCAACTGCCCTGGGCCTCAGCAGCCTCCCAGTCATGAGCACCTTCTGGTAGGTCTGCTCCAGACGGCGGCTGGGCTCCAACTGAGCGCCGCCGTCCGGCTTTTATACTTCCGGGTCACCTCCTGACCCTCTGAGGGGTGGATCCAGTGCCCTGTGGCCCCGCCCCTTCCAGCCCCTGGCGGGGCTCGACCCTCCCTGAGGAGGAGGGGAGCCACACCACCTCGCTACACTGCCCCAAGCACGACAGGCAGGCTGCCTTTGGCGGCTTGCCTGAAGGAGGTCTGCCAAAGCCGCGGGACCAGCAGACCCTCTGCAAGCGTGCCGCCAAAGGCAGCCTGCCTGCCGCCCTCGCGGCGACTGGCAGAGTGCCCCCTGTGGCTTGCCACTCCAAGCATATGCTTGGCATGCTGGTGCCTGGAGCCGCCCCTGTGTAGGGCTGATACTAGGACTTCCTGTTGGTATCCAGGGAGTGGGCGGGCGAGGACTTGCTGGGAAAAGAGACAGGACCTGGGATGAAATGCCTGAGGAGTGAAGAGCTGGGGAGACTAGGAAAGAAGCAGGGAGGCAGTGGTGGTGGTGGGCGAGACTAAAATTAGAGGAGGAGCCCAAGGAGGGAGAGAGAGATTGGGAGCCACTTGGGGAGGTGGGAGGGAAGAAACAGATTGGATGAGGAGCCATGAAGGGGGAATTGGGATTGTATGGGCAAGAAAACTGGGAACAAGGAGTTGGGAGGCTGGACTGGAACTGACAGAGCAAAGAGGCTGAGACTGAATATAAGGAGTTTCAGGGGGAAGTGGGGATTCAGACAGTGAGCCTGAAAGGGGAAATTAGGACTAGCTGGGCAAGGAGACTGCTACTGGGATGAGAAGCCTGAGGAGTGGAGACTGGAGCTGGATAGGCAAGGAAAATGGGACTAGGATGGGGAAACCGAGGGTGGGAACAGATAGGATGGGGACAGTTTGAGGTGTGGGACAAAAGAGGTCAAGCTTGGGGGAAAGGAGCAGAAAAGTCTGTGTCCATTACAGCATGCTCCCTTCCAGAGCCTGGGATGTATCCCAAGCCCCTCAGTCCCACTATTCCTCTGCTGTCAGCAAATATCTGTGAAAACCATGGCCAAAGTGTTCCTCATCTCCCTCTAGAGCTGGTCCACACAGGGTATGACAACCTACTACTGCTGTCAGTTGCTCTGTTAGATAAAATTGCAGAGGTCTGTGTGATGGATCTGAAAGTTTTAACCCTGCTTGTCTCATTTCTTGTGGGGGGAGTGTGACGTTGCACTCTATACCATTTTATGAAAATATGCTAATGGGTATGAATATAACGTAACTGGAATATGCTTCAAGCAAAAGGTCTCTTGTAAGGTATCATTACAAAGCTTATAATCTATTGAGTGTGGTCATCCTATTTGTATAAATATATCACTCTTGTATCTGAAATATAACTCTGAGGGCCTATTGTAATTATCCAAAGAGTGGGCCATTAACGGTGGTTTGGAATCTTGATGGCTCCCATCAGCTAAGACAACTGACTGTGGATGGCTCTGTTTGCAGGCAGGCCTTCCTGTGAGTCAGGCTGGGAGGAATGAAGGCTTGGAGTCTCACAGGAAATGTGATCATGCGACTTGCTACTGAAATCCATTTTAAACCTGGTGCTTTTCCATTTAGAATGGAGGGTGGGGACCCAGAGAGACAAAAGATTCCCACCTTGTGCCAAAGTCACATAAGGGGGTGGAACAGAACAAAGGGGGCTGCAGTCATGAGAAATCCACTAGCTACAGGTGCGGCTCTAGGTATTTTGCTGCCCCAAGCACGGCAGGCAGGCTGCCTTCGGCAGCTTGCCTGCGGGAGGTCCCCGGTCCCGTGGATTCAGTGGCACGCCTGCGGGAGGTCCGTTGAAGCCGTAGGACCAGCAGACCCTCCGCAGGCATGCTGCCGAAGGCAACCTGCCTGCAGCCTCCGTGGCTTGCTGCCCCAGGCACGCGCTTGGCGTACTGGTGCCTGGAGATGCCCCTGCCTAGCTACTGCCTGAGCTGGAACAAGGACTGTACCAGGGGAAAGGATTGTGTCCAGACTAGGAAGGCATCCAGTCTGTGAAAGAAACTTATTGAAACATCTCTGAGGGTGAGATTTTATCTGTATTCAGTTTTATCTGTATTAGGCTTAGACTTCCATGTTCTATTTTATTTTGCTTGGTAATTCACTTTGTTCTCTCTGTTACTACTTGGAAACACTTAAATCCTACTTTCTGTATTTAATAAAAACACTTTTTACTTATTAATTAAACTAGAGTATGTATGAATACCTGAGGTGGGGGTGGGGGGAGCAAACAGCGGTGCATATCTCTCTATCAGTGTTATAAAGGGAGAACAATTTATGACGTTACCCTGTGTAAGCTTTATACAGGGTAAAGTGGATTTATTTGGGGTTTGGACCCCATTGAGAGATGGGCATCTCAGTGTTATAGACAGGAACACTTCTTAATAATAAATTCCCTAGGGAGGCTGTGGAATCTCTATCTCTGGTGATATTTAAGAGTAGGTTAGATAAATGTCTATCCAGGGTGGTCTTGACAGTATTTGGTCCTGCCATGAGGGCAGGGGACTGGACTTGACGACCTCTCGAGGTCCCTTCCAGTCCTGGAATCTATCAATCTATGAATTAAGCTGCTTTCAATTAAGCCTACAGCTGTTAGGCAATGTGGTTCAGATAGGAGCTGCGGGGGCCATGCTTGGGGTGGGGACAGTGTGTGGAGCCCTCTAGTTGCCCCTTCACTTAGGAGCCAGAGGGGGGACATGCTACTGTGCGGAGTGGGGCAAGCCCCCAAGCCTGCTCCCCGGCGGGAACTTGAGGGCTGGATTAAAATGTCTGAAGGACTGGATGCGGCCTCTGGGCGGTAGTCTGCCCCTCTTTGCCCTAAAGTGACAAGCAGCACCATGCCATCATTCAGGTGAATTGTAGAGTAACAACCAGCATTTTGGTGAACACTGGGGATTGAGTCCTGGAGTTCCATAGTTAAAGTAGGAGCAACCAAAGGACAACGAAGCTGATCCAAAGCCCACTCAGACTCTCTCTGACTTCAGTGGGCATTGAATCAGGCCTGTAAGTTCCTTAAGTGGCAACTGCATCAGACTCGAGCATCTGGAAAGTAGGATGTCCAATAAACACTAAACGGTGGATTACTGTAGCACTTACTAAGGAACAGCATAAGGTTTTACTCCCAGTTTCCAAGCCAAATTCCTATTCTGCCAATAAAAATTCCATCCATTTCAAATGGGAAAATATTATTCTCTTCCTGTCCTAAACTGCTTTGCAGTATTGCTGGGTGCTGTTAAATAGCTACTTTATTCGATCCCAGGCTGCCCATCAGTGTGGTGATGGGAAACCCATAAATTGTCTAACTGGTAAAAGGCTGCAGCTTTTGAAAGCTGCTGTGTAATACTGCACTGCAAAAAAAGCCACGCAGCAGAGAGTCTCAGAGCCTGTATCAAGTGACTCGGACTCGTGCTTTGGGGATGAAAATAGGTTCCCCCTTGGGCTCTGAGACTCACCCCCTTTGCTGGGTTTCAGAGCCCAGGCTCTAGCCTGAGCCTGAACATCTATACTGCTATTTTTAGCCCTGTAGCATGAGCCCTGGAAGCCTGACTCAGTTAACTCAGGCTCTGAGACTCGAAGCCACAGGCATTTTTTGGCAGTGTAGACATATCTAGTGTCTTGCATTCTCGGTAAATGAGCCACAGAGAATTTGTTCTGCTGGTGTGTGCTTGTAATTTAATGTTACTCCATCAAATTTTCAGCAGTGCAGTTTCTCTGCAGCTGGTCTGAAGGGTCTCTCTGCAGTTTGAGAAGATGCTATTCATTCTACTTATATAGTTGAATTAAATCCCTGTTCCATCAGTTGTTGTTTTTCTAACCTGCCTTTTGAATCGCAGTAACAATAATTCCAGACACAATAGCGCATGTGGAGCAAAATGATTCTAGCACTATGTGTGGAGTTTGCGGCCTACCGGCGTACTTGTTAAAAGTGCGTGATAAATGGCTTTTCAGTCTGATACATGGATCTCATTACCAGACGTATAGCGTCTGTTAATACCAAGAGATAGAGCAGACAGATAGGTATGTTTGTATTTAGGACTAAGATTTACATTTTTCTCCTTCATTTAGGACCAAATTCAGGTCTGACAGGGTAAATCAGGACTTTAGAGGAATTACTTGAATTCCATTAGTGAGCAGAATTTCACAGTTTTTAAAGCTAGGAGGGGTCATGGTCAGAAAGGACCAATCTTCCATCCTGCATAACACAGGCCATATACATTTACTCAGTAATTTGGCAGCATATGGCTAAATGGTACTGGTTTATTTGGGTTTTGATTGTAAAATGCCCTTACATGTTAACCCTAAAAATGGTACAATATGTACTGCGTATCAGATTAATCTCAGAGGGTAAAAATAGAGGCTGAAATAACATTCTATGAGTGGGAATTAAGTGGGTCTTAACAAAGCTTTAAGTTTGTGCAGAGAAGTAGGAAGAGATTCTGCGAAGATCCAATAGAAAAAGATATGGGAGATAGCTAATATAATTCACAAATCTCTTCTAAGTCCAAAGAATTATGCAGCTCCTCTCAGAACATAATTACATATGAAGGTAAAAAAGAGTATAAGAAATTTTGCTGAAAAAAGCAATCTCAGTCAAGTTTTCTAATTCTCCTTCAGAGTTTACTGGGACGAAGATAAAGTCATTAGTTTAATACCTCTCTTTCCAATTAACCTTATTGGCCATGAAAAGTCTCATAAAGACATAGCACTTCATTAGTTTCAAGATGCATTATCATGTAGAGGATGTGGGGGTGAAACCAGGACTGGCGCCAGTGTTTTTGGTGCCCTAGGCGCACGGCCATTTCGCCGCCCCGTGCGCTGCTCCCATGGCTCCGGTGGACCTGCCGCAGGCGTGCCTGCAGAGGGTCCGCTGGTCCCTCGGCTCCAGTGGAGCTGCCGCAGGCATGCCTGCGGGAGGTCCACGGGAGCCGCGGGACCAGCGGACCCTCCTCAGGCACGCCTGTGGCAGGTCCACTGGAGCCGCCTGCCACCCCCCTGGCAAAATGCCGCCCTCCAATAATCCTGGAGTCCTAGGCAATTGCCTAGGTCGCCTAAATGGAAGCGACGACCCTGGGCAAAACTTGCCCCAAACTGTTATATTAATGCCCTAACTAGCAGACTAGTTACACACACATCCTTATTATCACCTTCAGTGTTTGCTGGATTAATATCTCCATTAGTGTCACCTTCTTTCCCTTCAGTGATTTATTTATATTGAACAATAATTTTAAGCGTTTTTTATCTAATGCAAGTACCAGGCATTTGCACTGACAAAACAGGAAGCTGGAGTTTTCTGTATATATGGCAAGCAGGAACAGCCACTCTGCACCAGGACACACCCACTCATTAACAAAGACTTGTAAGGAACCACCTTTGGAAGCAAAATAATAGTAATACCCAGTTCTTATATAACACTTTCCGCCCATAGATCTTAAACCTCTTTACAAGGAGGACTCATTTAAAGAGGGGGAAACTGAGGCATAGGGCGGTGAAATGACTTGCTCAAAATCACCTTACAGCAGTGCTATGAAAAGAATTTAGTTTCCTGGAGCTCTAATTGAATGCCATAGCCAAGTCCATACTGCCTCTCTCAAGTATAATTTGAGCTTCATTCCAATTTGATCCTTAGATGCTCAGCAGAAGCTGCCAATAACTGTGACAATTGTGGTGCTTTTTAAAAAAAATTATAGACCGCTCTGCATTGTTCACTAAGGCTGAAACTCACCCCTGTGCAGAAGGCCAGTAGACCTTTCAACCACGTAATCCATAATTCGTTTACCCATGACCAGCTGACACTGTTAAACATGGCAGTCCATGTCTAGACTGACTACAGATTCATGCTTAACATTGTGCTATTAATGCAACATAACTCCATTTTCCAATGAAGACAAAACCCCAAGAAGGGTGTGGACTCATACTGTCATAATCAGGCTTCACCTGAATGCCAACATTCTGGTCTCTTACTGCTGATCATGTTAAAAGAAACATCCAGCTTCTCTGTGTTATAGAAAGAGCTTTGAATTGTAGGCTGAGCTCCCAGTTTGCCTTCTTAACTGTTTATTATTACACTGTCTGAATACCTGCTCTATTCCAAGGTAAATAGCTTGTAAATATCTCAATAGTATCAGAGGGGTAGCCATGTTAGTCTGGATCTGTAAAAGCAGCAAAGAGTCCTGTGGCACCTTATAGACTAACAGACGTTTTGGAGCATGAGCTTTCGTGGGTGAATACCCACTTTGTCAGATGCTCAATAGCGTAGCTTGCATCTGTAAATGATAGCTATTTATAGAACAGTAGCATCAAATCCCAGCTGAGATCAGGGTACTATTTATGCATATATACATAGTCTCAGAATTTACAGTCTTAAAAGACAAAGTATTATTGTCTCCATTTGATAAATTAGATCACCCAGGAAGCCTATGGCAGGGCTAGGGAGTGAACACAGATCTCCTGAGGCTCAGCCCAGTTGTAGCATATAGGATAGTTTGCATGAAGACATAAGTCGAAGTTAAGTGCTGGGCATAAATTAACCTAAGTGTAGAGGAGTATGGGACATCAAAGTTGCTAGTGTGAGAAAGTCAGAGATAAGTTACAGACAGAGTGTTATGGGAAAGTAAGAGTTAGCAAGGACGGGACTGTTGTGTTACCATTATGCTTTGGTTATACCTGGTTTTAGCAAGATTTTTAATGAGCACTTTTGAGAATTGTGACTGTTTTACTGAAATGCTGCCTATATTGATAGTATGGGAAGGACATTGATACAGGTGTTAATTTAAATAATGGGTAATGTAAAGTGCCAATAAGAAAGTGGCAGAAATAGAATTATGGGCAGTTTAATGTTAATTAGTATTATCATGAAGTATAAAAGGAATAGGTTTTCTAAACTGCATGAGAGCTCTAATTAACATCCAAAGGGTACTGTTAGACTCATAGACTCATAGACTCTAGGACTGGAAGGGACCTCGAGAGGTCATCGAGTCCAGTCCCCTGCCCTCATAGGGTCCAAGATGATAAGGATGATAAGGACTCTGATACCATTGGACTGATCACCCATTTCATCTTGGAATGTGAGTATAATAGTAGCATTTGTGTAAGTGGTAGTAGCAGGTCTGCTTGCATAACTAATCATTTTTCTTTTTAATAAAGTTTGGTTGTATCACTCTAAGTGTTCCCTCGTAGTCCTCTACTAAACACATTTTCTGTAACCTGGAGGCTTGAACCTGAAAACTAAATTGGCGTTTATTACACCCTAATCTTTAATGGCTCAATATTAATTGAAATATTTCAATATAAAGATTACAAAAGGTTACACAGAGTCTGGGCCAGAGGACCATCCTTCCGCTCAAAGGCCCCTTGTGAATCATTTACTCCCCGTGATGAGCAGCTATCAGCATGAGTACTCCCACTGAAGTAAATGAGGCTGCTTATGTAATTAGCTGCTCACTGGTGGAAGTTAAGGGTTCACACTCCCTTCCTAAATGGTTACTTACATCCAATTATTAGGCCTTGTCTACACTACACAGTTTTGTCGACAAAAGTCAGCTTTCGTCGACAAAACAGTGGAGGTGTCCACACTGAAAAGCTCCTCCTGCCGATGTAACTCCCCTGCTATGCCCACATAATAAAACCACGTCAATGAGCGGCACAGAGCTTTTTGTGACATAGCTAAAGCATCAATGTAGACATCTCACCTGGTTATGTTGCCCTAATTGGCCTCCAGGAGGTGTCCACTATGACAGCTCTGCTCAGCAGTTTGAATTCTGCTGCCCTGAAGGTACACAGGTATGCTCCCCTCCCCCATTTAAAGACCTGGGAATTTTTGAAATTCTTCTTCCGGTTTGCTCAGGATGCACAGTTCACACAGCATTTTCCCAGCTTACCATGCTGGCTTTCTGCAGCAGGTACGCTCCCGTGTGGAACACACCAGAATTGTTGCATCTGCTGAGTATATGGGGAGAGTAAGCTGTGCAGTCACAGCTTCGCACCAGCCATAGGAATTTTGATACCTATGGGCTGATTCCTAGTGGCATGTAGGAGAAGAAGCATGAGAGGGACACACAGCAGTGCCATGCTAAAATAAAGGAGCTGAGGCAGACAATTCAGAAGGGAGGCCAACCATCGCTCTGGTGCGGCACCGAAGACATGCATCACTTGCATGGATATTAGCTTTTAGCACAGGATAAACATCTGCTACCGGTAGTTAAATCCTGAACTCAGTAGACCCCAGTTAAAGCTACAACGTACTACTGGTATGTGCAAGATCTGTACTTGACATTTAAAAATGGAAAATAGTAAACTTGGAAATTGTTCTGGCCCACTAATGGCATCCAGGCCCCTTTGAACTTCCCAGGGCTAGAATCAGAGATATTCAGAACAAAGTCCAGCAGCTCATCTTGCAGCAGCTGTCAGAAACGAGCAGCCATAGGAACAAGGCCTCAGCCATACAAGTCCTTGCACAGCGATTAGGAAGGAACACGCAAGGCTGCTGCATGCTCAAGCAGGTTCAAAAAGAGGAGGGCTGCTTGGAAAAATGACAAGTATTTTCACCATTTTTTTTTAAATATAAATATAACCATGAACTTTTTCTGTGTTTTGATGACACACCAAAAACCAGCACATTTTCTGAAAAAAGTTGTCGGTTTACAGAACCCCCACCCCCACCCCCTGCCAAAAAGACCCCAAACTGTTAGGTGTACAATTTTTTGTAAACAAAAAAACAAACAAAGCTACACAGAGAATTTAGCATAAACAAAAAATGTTTGTTTAGGAGAAAAAAGGCCATTTTACATCAGAACAGGTTGTGGTGCAATTTTTCTACCAACTCTAGAGAGGAGATTGTTCCTGGGCAGAGAGAAGGACAAGCACTAGACCAGGAGTAGGCAACCTATGGCACGCGTGCTGAAGGGGGCACGCGAGCTGACTTTCAATGTCACTCACACTGCCCAGGTCCTGGTCGCCAGTCTGGGGGGCTCTGCATTTTAATTTAATTTTAAATGAAGCTTCTTAAACATTTAAAAAACCTTATTTACTTTACATACAACAATAGTTTAGTTATATATTATAGACTTATAGAAAGAGACCTTCTAAAAATGTTAAAATGTATTACTGGCACGCGAAACCTTAAATTAGAGTGAATAAATGAAGACTCGGCACACCACTCCTGAAAGGTTGCTGAACCCTGCACTAGACAGTTCACAGTCCTAAGCAGTAGCAAACCTCAATCCCCTAACTCATCTGCTCCCTTACTTGTAATTATGCAGGGTAAAAATTGCGCCAGATGGGAACTGAGAATGGGTGTTTCTGAAGAGATATGGGTTGATCTGGATTAAGTTTAGAAGTGTGAGCAACAAGGGTGATGTTGTGGTGGGACTCTGCTATAGACCACAAACCAGGGGGATAAGGTGGACGAGGCTTTCTTCTGGCAACGAACAGAAGTTACTAGATTTCAGGCCCTGGTTCTCATGGGAGACTTCAATCACCCTGATATCTGCTGGGAGAGCAATACAGTAGAGCGCAGACAATCCAGGAAGTTTTTGGAAAGTGTAGGGGACAATTTTCTGGTGCAAGTGCTGGAGAAACCAACTAGGGGCAGAGCTCTTCTCGCTGCTCACAAACGGAGAAGATTTAGTAGGGGAAGCAAAAGTAGATGGGAACCTGGGAGGCAGCGATCATGAGATGGTCGAGTTCAGGATCCTGACACAAGGAAGAAAGGAGAGCAGAATATGGACCCTGGACTTCAGAAAAGCAGACTTTGACTCCCTCAGGGAACTGATGGGAAGGATCCCCTGGGAGAATAACATGAGAGGGAAAGGAGTCCAGGACAGCTGGCTGTATTTAAAAGAATCCTTACTGAGGTTGCAGGAACAAACCATCCTGATGTGTAGAAAGAACAGTAAATATGGCAGGTGACCAGCTTGGCTTAACAGTGAAATCCTTGCTGACCTTAAACACAAAAATAAAGCTTACAAGAAGTGGAAACTTGGACAAATGAACAGGGAGGAGTATAAAAATATTGCTCAGGCATGCAGGAGTGAAATCAGGATGGCCAAATCACACTTGGAGTTGCAGCTAGAAAGAGATGTTAAGACTAACAAGAAGGGTTTCTTCAGGTATGTTAGCAACAAGAAGAAAGTCAAGGAAAGTGTGGGCCTCTTACTGAATGAGGGAGGTTGTGGAAAAAGCTAATGTACTCAATGCTTTTATTGCCTCTGTCTTCACAAACAAGGTCAGCTCCCAGACTACTGCACTAGGCAGCACAGCATGGGGAGGAGGTGACCAGCCCTCTGTGGAGAAAGAAGAGGTTCAGGACTATTTAGAAAAGCTGGATGAGCACAAGTCCATGGGGCCGGATGCACTGTATCCAAGGGTGCTAAAGGAGTTGGCGAATGTGATTGCAGAGCCATTGGCCATTATCTCTGAAAACTCATGATCGGGGGAGGTCCCGGATGACTGGAAAAGGCTACCGTAGTACCCATCTTTAAAAAAGGGAAAAAGGAGGATCTGGAGAACTACAGGCCAGTCAGCCTCACTTCAGTCCCTGGAAAACTCATGGAGCAGGTCCTTAAGGAATCAATTCTGAAGCACTTAGAGGAGAGGAAAGTGATCAGGAACAGTCAGCATGGATTCACCAAGGGCAAGTCATGCCTGACACCTAATTGCCTTCTATGATAAGATAACTGGCTCTGTGGATGAGGGGAAAGCAGTGGACGTGTTATTCCTTGACTTTAGCAAAGCTTTTGATACAGTCTCCCACAGTATTCTTGCCAGCAAGTTAAAGAAATATGAGCTGGATGAATGGACTATAAGATGGATAGAAAGCTGGCTAGATCATCGGGCTCAGTGGGTAGTGATCAACGGCTCCATATCTAGTTGGCAGCCAATATCAAGCTTAGTGCCCCAAGGGTCGGTCCTGGGGCCGGTTTTGTTCAAGATCTTCATTAATGATCTGGAGGATGGTGTGGATTGCATCCTCAGCAAGTTTGCAGATGACACTAAACTAGGAGGAGTGGTAGATATGCTGGAGAGTAGTGATAGGATACAGATGCACCTAGACAAATGAGAGGACTGGGCCAAAAGAAATCTGATGAGGTTCAATAAGGACAAGTACAGACTCCTGCACTTAGGATGGAAGAATCCCATGCACTGCTACAGACTAGGGATTGAATGGCTAGGCAGCAGTTCTGCAGAAAAGGGCCTAGGGGTTACAGTGGATGAGAAGCTGGATATGAGTCAACAGTGCGCCCTTGTTGCCAAGAAGGCTAACAGCATTTTGGGTTATATAAGTAGGGGCATTGCCAACAGATCGAGGGACGTGATCACGCCTCTCTATCCGACATTGGTGAGGCCTCATCTGGAGTACTGTGCCCAGTTTTGGGCCCCACACTACAAGAAGAATGTGGAAAAATTCGAAAGAGTCCAGCAGAGGACAACAAAAATGATTAGGGGCTGGAGCACATGAGCTATGAGGGAACTGGGATTGTTTAGTCTGCAGAAGAGATCCTTAGTCCTCATAATACTAACCCAGTGCTTGGCTGTGCTTTTCCACCTCACTCCTGTTCCTACTACTGAGCAGTAGTTTAGTGGCTGCACAGCAATGCTTATTAATACTGGGTCTGGGTCTGCTGTGCTCCTTGTCCTCTTTGCTTTCTACCATAATCATTTACATGTAGGATCAAAGCAGAGTCGTTATGTGCTTTTATTTGTATGCATGGCTCAGCCCATGACCTTTATTCTCATTTTCATCTGAGGAAGTGGAGGAGTCTGTTTCGTTGTTTTCATTTATTCTCTATTTTCTCCATGCTTGCAGACTGTTGGCATCACTTTAGAGCTCTTCTGTGGGAGGAAGAAGAAGAGGAGAGCTGGTTAGTTTGTTCAAAGCACTTTTCCAATTCATTAGGGGTGAAACACACTGTGGTGCAGAGGAGCATAAAGCCTAGGTACCACTGAAGACTCTTTTTGAGAGTTGACAGGGTCTTGTGCTGGCTTGCTGCATGGGGCTGAATTCCACCCACAATGAGTGTCGTATGGATGGTTTCTCGCACTTGCCTTTCAAACTAAAATATTATTTTTTCCTGGAAAGTCATTCAGTCTCTGGGCCCAGTTGATTACAGGATTTTTAGTCCACTTATCCAGGCTTAGAATGGGTTTGATTGTAACCTCACAGCCTGTCCCGAGTAAGAAGTGGCATGTAACTTCAATGGGACTAACTGGATGACTAACACCTCCGCAGCATGGTGAAGGTATTTACAAATTGCCTCCTATAAATAATAAGCAAAAATGAATAGTCATCAATGCTAACATGGGTTCTGAAATATTCAACTAATCAGACAGGTCAATTTGTTACTGCAGCTTATAATAGGGCAATATCCTCTTATATAGTTTGCATGATCTCTACTGGTCCTTACGGTCTTCCAGAAGTCAACAAAACCCTCTCAGTGTATGCATGTAGCTAGCAGAGCTAGGTGAATAGCTGATTTTTTTTTGATTCAATGGCAGTTCAAAAAGAAATTGTTTCTGGTCAAAGTGAATCTGAAAATGTCCAGAATTTTTGATGAATCAAAGAGTGTACTTCAGGTCTGTTCCAGAGCAGGGATTTGAACCTGGGCCTCCCATATCCCAGCTGTGTGCTAAAGGTTATGAGGGGGCAGTGGGGGGCACCCCTATCAGCATGTTCATGGTAACCAAAACTATTCGTGTCAAATTCACCAATAGTTTCAGCTGAGCCCAAACTGCATTTTTGTCAAACTATCCGTCCAAAAAAATGTCACTAACAGCTGAGTATTGTATGTTGTATATTGTTAGTAAAGAGTTATTGGGATGCCACTACACCCATGGTTCCTTCCTGTTACATTTGCTGAGCAACAGGCCTCCTTTGGCAGCCAGGGAGGGTACTAATTCAGGAAAACAGTGGCCTTGTGAAAGTATCAAGGAAACTGCATCCTACAGCGGCTGTGAATCAAAATAAAGTGATTATTTAGAGACAAGTTTAACAAGGGTTAAATGACTTGGTATTTGGGTAGGAAAGACCTGTCTGAGAGCTCAGGACTGGCCCATGTGTATTGAAAGACTGAAACAGTATATTTATCTCTAATAGTGCAACTGATGAAAAAGAGGCTTTACTGAGTGAAGTGGAGCTGAAATTTACAACCTGGACATAGCCTGAAAGTCCCTATTAGACCAGCACAAATAAAATGTTTGCTGAGCTGGTAGAATTTCCACAAAGTCACCTTCACACCACCTTCCCAGTGGTTGGCAGGGAAACCCAAGCCCTCCTCTCCCCTTGGTTCCGGAGCAGGGACACTGTAGTGAGCAGGCAAGATCCGTCTACTCAGATCCACACCCTGCTACCTCTTTAGGTTTCCTTCTTCAGCCTGTATATGCATTCTTCTCAGGCTCCACAACTTCTTGGTCTTCTCAGGCTCCAAGGCCTTTTGAGGTTCACCCTTCTAAGGCCAGAACTCAAATAGCTTCCCCCTTGGAGTTCCCCAACAAGTCTCAAATCAAAATATAAACAAACCACTTCTGTACTCCTCAGGCTGGAGCTTCCATCCCTCATACATTTCCCCAGGCTCTGATTCTCAGTTGCACATCTTTCAGGGTCTTGCTCCCCTGAGGCCTCGAACTTTCATGCCTCATATATTTCCTCCATGTTCCGATTCCCAGCTGAACACCTCTCAGGGCTCTCTGCCTATAATGACAGAGTATGCCCTTTTACTAAGGCTCCCTGCCAGAACTTTCTCCCCACCGTGACTTCACCATGTCTCTTTTGGCCTATTGCCAGAGTCTTCTCTCCTCTTCTCTCCTCCAGATGCAGCCAGGCACCCAAATTCAGTTCTCCAGCTCCAGTAAACTCTTTCAGAGCCAATGTAAGGTGTACATTCCATCACACGTTCTTATAGTACCAGTGATGAAAAAGAATGGGGTTGTCTATATGTGTAGTGATTTCAAGGTGACCATTAACCTCGCATTGCATATGGGTCAGTATCTTTTACCTAGGATAGAGGACGTATTTGCCTTATTCACTGGTGGCGAGCCTTTCTCCTCCCTGCAAATGGACACTGGAGACAGTGATGAGGAGTACTCTACCTTTAATATTTATAAGGGCTTATTTCAGTGTAAAAGGCTAGTGTTTAGAATAGAGGCTACACCTGCAGTTTGGCAGTGAGTCATGGCCTAGGTATTACAGAGTTTGCTGGCATTCCCTATTGCTTGGATGATACACTGATCATGGGAGGTAGTGATGAAGAACCTGAGAACCTCCCAAAGGCACGTGGGAGGAGATCTGAATATGGTCTTAGTGCCAACAAGGACAAATGTGAGTTTTTCACAGATTCAGTTATCAACTGTGGCCACACCAAGTGTGATACCTGTGACATGTTAATCAGAGGAGGCGTAAAACACCTCTCAGACTTGATTTGCTGCATGTTGTCTATTTAATGATAGACAGTTTGATGTCAATGTATTGTAACTATTTTTTTAAAAAAGCATGTCCTTTTCCAGTAAAGAGGAAGGATGCATAGGAATAGGGTAGTCTCCCTTTAAATCGTTTGAGAGCCTGCAGGGGTCCTCACTGTATTTTGTATTTTGCAAGCCAATAAAAAAACCTGCTACAGAAGCAGTACATGTGTGTAGCTAGGCCTCACATGTTGTATACAGTTAGTATGACTACTTGGGCCCCACTCTGCCTACGTGGTCATTTCCTGTTATGTTTGTTGTGTAAAGCACAAAAGACGTTACACGTACAATCCTCTCACATCTATTATTAGTTAAGATTCTGTCCCCCTTACTCATTGTGAATAGTTCTTAACTCCACAAGTAGTGACTATGTGGTGAAAGAATAAGAGGGCAGAATCTGGTCCTGTTTTATTCAGGGAGTAGCTTTCTGTCCTTCAGCTGGGTCATTATTAAGCTTTGCTTTCACTGTTAATTCTTGTGTTACATTTTCTTCATTTGTTTAATCTTCGTAAGCAGAGCTTTGATCCAGTAAATCTCTTTGTTCTTCCTGTGGTGATTCTGGTTCAGAACTGTCATGATTCAATGAATCCGTATTTTAATTATCCTCTTTTTATCTCCCTTTCTCATTACGAAGATGTCCAGGCCTCATGCTATGAGAACTTCTCTACCTTCTGTCTACTCCCCTGAGGCAATGAGAAATACTTCCACCTCAAGTTACCATCTTATCTCCTAAATTGCAATAAATCAGCATGTCTCAGATTGTGAGGCTTCTTTCTATGAGGAGGCCCCAACTTCAGGGGAAAGAAAGATACAAATGCAGGAAAAAAATCATCAAGGGAAAAGGGCTACTTTATCTCAGTTATGAAGGACCTGGCAAAGCCAAAGATGGCCCCAGCAGCAAAACTCCCATCCAGGGTGCAAATGCACTGAACACTGGGAGAATTCAGGATTTTAGTCTGGCTCAGTGTAGCTATAAGAAGCCAATTATAAAATGTGGAACTGGTTTTGGATTCTTAGTCCCACAAAAGTTTGGGACTGTTCAGACTCGGGGTATATTTCTAGGCCAAACCAAAAGTAGCTTTGATTACTGAATTCTATTAATTCTTCAGACTAGTAAGGAACAGTAGCCATCCAGCACCATTCTCATATAGTTTTAGTGGAAGTGCAAAAATCACCTGGAAGAGGGCATTTTCACAATCCTATACCTAATTTCCACACTGCTGCACCCAGAATGGCTCCTATTCCCAAGATCATGGTCCTATTGTGCTAAGCACTGTGCATCCACCATTAGAAACAGTCCCTGCACCAAAGAGGTTGCAATCTACATAGACAAAAGAAGTAATTTTATCCCCATTTTACAGTTGTGAACCTGAGGCAGAGAGAGGTCACGAGACTTGTCCAAAGTCCCACAGGGAGGCAGTGGTAGCACTGGGCAGGAAACGGTTCTCACATCCTGTGACAATTTTTGAGATTTAAGAACATTTCCCATTCCACATCAGGACAAACTAAAACCTTTTGAAATGTCATGTGGGAGACTGGTGTTCGTGTCCCTGATCCAGAACAAGGATCTGCACATGGGTTTCCTACATCTCAAGGGAGTGCCCCAACCACTTGGTTATTCTAGGGTGGAAAGCTTTGAATCACTTCTGTTGCAGATGTACCTTTTTGTATCAATAATTCAATATCCATGGCCTAGAGGGAGGCTGGATCTGTAGTCCAGTGGTTATGGCATGCATCTGGGATATAAGAGAGCCTAGTTTAAGACTTTACTCTGCATTGACCAGAGCAGGGAATCAAACCTGGATCTCCCAGTTGATTGCCTTGATTATTCTGGGTTGGGTCTCTCATTTATTTGTTTTGATCAGAAATCTTGTCCTGGACATGAGGTAGATTTTCCAATGAAAGTTTTATTGAAACTGATCTTTTCTTACAAATTTTTGGTTTGGATGAAAAATTCTCAACCAGGTCCTGTCACCAACAGAGCTGGGAGGTGAAGCCTGATGCCTACTCCAGGGGTTCTCACAACAAATTTTTTGGTGGCCTCAGAGTGCAGCCACCACCTCTTGCTAGTGGATGCTCTGACAGATTTTCCTAAAATATTTAATTAACTGTAGGAAAAACAAATACAAATGCATATATACATGTCCAAATCATTGTAATTTATTTTTGTAGGAGTTTATTTTTTGCAGACTCAATAATAAAAATAATGGACAGTTGTATTTTGGTGCCCTGGCTCCAGCAGCCTCCCCCAGCCCCTATTGACTCCCCCGGACTTCTCATTGCTCTTGGGGCCCTGCTGCTTCCTCCTCCGCCCCGATTGTCCCAAGCTTCCTTCTGTGGCCTTGCACCCCAGGCTCACCCTGCTCTTTGCCTCTTGACCATCGTACTCAATAAGGCAGGCCCTCCTGGAAGCCCCCTGCCCTGGGCTGAAGCCCAGGGTGGGAGCTCTATAGCTGAAGTGGAGGGGGGGAGGCTGAAACCCGGAGCCCTTCCACCCCGGGGTGCTGAAGCCTGGAGCCTGCTGCCACAGCTCCAAGGCTGAAGTGGGAGGAGTGGTGGGACTGAAGCCTACCCCTGGACTCCTGTGGCTGAAAACAGGGTGGGTGTGGGGGTAGGGTGAGGTTGAAGCCCTCTCCCAGAGCCTCTGGCTGAATTAGGGGAGGGGGGCTGAAGCCCTCCCCCAGAACCCTTGGGCATTGCAGGGAGGGGCCCTGCTTTGCCCCCTCATATCTGCCCAGGAGGCTGTTGTGGCTGCAGGAAACCCCCTGGTGGCCGCATGCAGCCACAGTGGCCACTTTTGAGAAACACTGGTCTAGCCTATCACCTGAACTGCAAGACTCTCCTTACCTCCAGGCTGATATTTGTCTTGGTTTGGTTAGTTGTCTCAACTCTGCTTGTATTGCTTTGGTTTACAGAAGTCCCCAAAAATCAGGTTGGGAGGTTTATAAGACCCGAAGAGAAACATCACAACCTCTACAAATATTTAGGAATTAGCTGCTCTTACCTACAAGGCAATTGCTGAGATGGGAGCTCAAGCATTAGTGCATTTAACAAATGACAAAAGGCTGGATAAAATGCTTGCCTCTTGGGCTCTACACTGTCACTCATCCATTCAAGCTTCAGAAGTGCCTCAGTGTTCTTTGTTAAGCAAGAGGATTTCTGGAACCACCACACACTGTGTCAGACTTTGAGGAAATCCTTTATCAGTGCGTCCTTTTGAAACCGTCATTGAACTGTCTGGGCCTAAAGAGCGATAAGCATTAATACCGTGTTCTTTTTATCCGAGTGTCTCTCAGTTTAGTTTCAGTTTGCTTTATCTCGAATTCAGCTTTAAGACTGAGCCAGTCTGTTGCAATTCTTTTTCCCCCCTCTTTTAATAGCGATGCTTAACCCATCACATATGGATGAGTATTGCAGCAATATTGTAAGACACTACTCTTCTAAGCCAAGGGTCAGTAATGACCTTGGACTTGCCACTGGAAATGTATCAGTAGCAGATATACAGTGTTACATTTGCTCTCTGTTTGTAAAGAAATGTTGTGGGCACCATCGCTGCGCAGAGTGCTTTGCTCTTTTTGTTTCTGATCTCCATATAATTAAGCAAAATGCATACAACAGAGAGAGGAAGAAAGTCCAGTGCCTTAGCTGCAGGATCTAAGTGGGACTTAGGAGACCTCAGTTCATAGAGTCATAAATTTCAAGGCCAGAAGGGACCATTGTCATAGGCAGTGGTTATAATAGGCCAGGGGAGGCTAAGCCTCCCCTGGCACAGCTCCTGCCAGCGGATGCCCGATTGCGGGTTTTGGCGGTTTCCATGGGGGAAGTTTTTGCTTATTATTATGCCCCATGTAGGTTCTGGGGTGGCTGAGGAGATGCTACTCAGCTTCCTGGGTTCATTGGTAACTTCCCTGGACTCCTGAACCCAGGAAGCTAAGGAGCAGATACCGCCTCCTCAGCCACCCCAGAACTTGCATGGTGCATATAAAAACTTCAGGATCTTCAGGACGAGACAAGAGCTTTTCGCATGGGGCAGCTTGGGGTTTTGAGAGAGGAAGTGTGGCCCGGAGCTCCTCCAGACATGGTGGGGTCGGGGGAGGCAGACAACTCAGGGCTCCAGCTGGCCCAGGGCTCCTCCAGCCGTGTGTGTGTGTGGGAGTCCAGGCTCCATCAGGCATCAGAGGGGGTGGGAGGGGGCCAGGGCTCTGGCTGTGGGGTGGGGTGGGGGGCTTGTGACTCTGGCTGGGGGGGGTGGGACCTCGGGTGGAAGGAGTGGAGCTGGAGTCTTACCTCCTGTACAACACAGGTCATAGAACTTCCCCAAAATAATTCGTAGAGAATAGGCAGTTGAATTCCTTTGCGTACTTGGGTGAATCATTTCATTTCTGACCCTCAACTCCCCTTATTCTGGTGTTCTCTTCAATCCTTCTGGTCCAGAGTAGGGGACCAGGCAGAGACAGATGCCTCCTGGAGGTGAATACCTGCTGCAAGGATTGTGTCACCAAGACATTTTGGCTTCCTTCACCATGGGACATTGTTCTGGGAAGAAGGATTGCTAAACAGAGATTGGGGATGAACATATTTGGATACAGACTGGCTAACCTAGTTAGAAGGGCTTTAGACTAAGTTCAATGGGGGCAGGAGACAAAAGCCCATAGGTAAGTCAAACACGGAGACCTGGGAGAAGGGTTGGAATCAGGGGAGAGCATGGGCCATTATAACAGGGATAAGTGAGTGACAAGAGACAACATGGGGGAGGGGGAGGAAAATCAAACTAGTATCTTAGATGTCTGTATACAAATGTGAGAAGTATGGGGAATAAGCAGGAAGAGCTAGAAATGCTAGTAAATAAACACAACTATGACATAGTTGGCATCACAGAAACCTGGTGGGATAATACGTATGACTGGAATTTTGGTATAGAAGAGTACAACTTGCTCAGGAAGGACAGGCAGGGAAAACAGGGAGGAGATGTTGCCTTGTATATCAAAAATGTACACACGTGGACTGAGGTTGAGATGGAAATAGGAGATAGACTTGTTAAAAGTCTCTGGGTAAGGACAAAGAGGTAAAAAACAAGAGTGATGTCATGGTAGGGGTCTACTACAGACCACCTAATCAGGATGTGGATGAGGCTTTTTATAAACAACTAACAAAAGCATCCAAAGCACAGTACTTGATGGTGATCATGGACTTCAACTACCAAGACATCTGTTGGGGAAAAGACAGCAGGGCATAGATTATCCAACAAGTTCCTGGAATGTACTGGAGACAATTTTCTATTTCAGAGGGTACAGAAAGCCCCTAAGAGAGAGGCTGTTCTAGATTTGATTTTGACAAATAGGGAGGAATTGGTTAACAATGTATATGTGGAAGGCAGTTTGCATGAAAGTGATCATGAAATGATAGAGTTCATGATTCTAAGGAATGGGAGGAGGGAAAACAGAACCATAAAGATAATGGATTTCAGGAAGGCAGACTTTAGCAAACTCAGGGAGTTGGTAGGTAAGATCCCATGGGAAGCAAGTCTAAGGGGAAAAACAGTTCAAGAGAGTTGGCAGTTTTTCAAAGAGACATCATTAAGGGCACAAGAGCAAACTATCCCATTGCATAGGAAAAATACTAAGAGCACCCTGGTTTAACCAGGAGACCTTCAATTATCCGAAACTGAAAAAAAGAGTGCTACAAAAAGTGGAAACTAGGTCAAATTTCAAATGAATATAAACCAATAACACAAGTATGTAGGGACAGAATTAGAAAGGCCAAGGCACAAAATAAGATTAACTAGCTAGAAACATAAAGGGTAACAAGAAAACATTCTAGAGATACAGCAGAAACAGGAGGAGGACCAAGGATGGAGTAGGCTCATTACTCAATGAGCAGTAGGGGGAGAGGAGAACCAATAAAAGAAAATGTGGAAATGACAGAAGTGTTAAATGACTTTTTATGTTTTAGTTTTCACCAAAAGGTATACTAGCAACTGGACATATAACTTAGTGAACAGCAGTGAAAACGAGGTAGGATCAGAGGCTAAACTAGGGAAAGAACAAATTAAAAATTACTTGGACAAGTTAGATGTCTTCAAGTCGGCAGGGCCTTATGAAATACATCCTAAAATACTCAAGGAGCTGACTGAAGAAAAGTCATTGAAGATGGGTGAAATTACAGTGGACTGCAAAAAGGGCAAATATAGAGCCAATTTATTAAAAAGGGGAATAAGGACAACCCGGGTAATTACAGACTAGTCATATTTACTTCAGTATCTGGAAAGATAATGGAGGAAGTACTTAAGCAATCAATTCACAAACACCTAGAAGATAATAAGGTGGTAAGTAACAGTCAGCATGGATTCATCAAGAACAAATCATGTCAAACCAATGTAACAGCTTTCTTCAACAGCGTAACAAACCTGATGGATGGGGGGAAGTGGTAGATGTGGTATATCTTGACTTTAGTAAGGCTTTTGATACTGTGTCACACGACCTTCTCATAAATGAATTAGGGAAATACAACCTAGATGGAGCTAAGATGGGTGCATAATTGGTTGGAAAACCATTCCCAGATAGTAGTTATCAGTGGTTCACAGTGAGGCTGGAAGGGCATATAGACAGGAGTCCCGCAGGGATCAGTTCTGGGCAGGGCTGGCCTTACCATGAGGTGAACTGAGGTGGCTGCCTCTGGTGCCAGACTGTAGGGGGTGCCACTAGGACCCAGAGTGTAGAAAATTGTTTCTGCTGCTGGTGCATATGTATTCTCTCTGCTCTAGATGCACAGAAATAGTCGAGTGCTGTGCTGGAAGAAGGAGGGCACAAGAGACATAACAGGCAGGCAGGAGAAAAGGGGAGAGGGAATAACAGAAAGCAGCAGGAGCTGCAGGGAGAGAGAGGAGGAGCAGCCGCCTTTTATGTACCTCTCTAGCACCTCCAGAAGCCTGGACTGATTAACAACAGCTTCTCAGGGAGCTCCCTGTTTTCTGTTGTTTCTCTGAACCCACTTGGGGAGAAGAGGCAGTCAACTGAAGTAGTAGGAGCCAGTTAAGCCCTTAAGACACTGAAATCTGTCCCCTTCAATTTAGTGTTGAGAGCCACTATAGCGGGCACAGAACAGCAGTCATGAGTGAAAGAAGAAAACTCCCCTCTGGGGCAGCATTCAGAAAAAGAAAGCAAGCAAAGGAAGCTTTTCTATCTAAGCAGGGAGGAGCTCTCCTGAGATACATAGATACAAATGTTCATGGCGAGCCTTCCGGCCTAGTGAGGATGTGAGTGGTGCGTAGATACCTGATCTTCCAGTTAGTCAGAGTGCAGGTGACCTGCAGCACCCATATCTCCACCTCAAATGGATATAACCATCCACATTCCTGAAGAAAAGTGTAGATCAGAGAAGAGTGTGATGGAGGCGCAAGAAACAGCTGCTGCTGAGTTTAGTTCCTTAAGTCTAGATGATCCAGGACTATGAACCCACTTGAGCAGCAGCCTGAGGGACTTCCTTGTACTGAATGGGCCACAGCAAGGGAAAAACTTCATGTTCCCCAAAGACAATGAAAATAGAAGTTTCCATCCAATACATTACTGACGTGAAATCCCCAATGGTGACAAATTGGAGAGGCCATGGCTTATGTACTCAAAAACCCAGAATGCTGCATACTGTTTTGTTGCAAACTCTTCCAGTCTAATGTTCCAGCCACATTGGGTTCTACAGGAGCAAAGGACTGGAAAAATCTCGCGAGAAACCTGGCACGCCAGGAGAAGGCAGCAAATCACCAGAGAGCATTCCATAGATGGAAAGAACTTGAGATGAGACTAAGGTTAAAGGCCACCATAGATGATCAGCATCAAGAGAAGATTGCATCAGAGTCTCTTTACTGGTAAAATGTTCTGAAGAGACTCACTGCCACTGTGAGAATGCTTGCTACCCAAAACCTAGCACTTCAGATCAGCTGTATGTGCCAAACAATGGAAACGTCCTTAAAATTGTGGAGCTGAGGGCTGCGTTTGATGCTGTACTTCAGGAGCATCTAAGAAGAGTCACCATCCAAGAAATGTACACACACCACTAACTTGGAAAATACTGGCAATAAAAGTCAAACAGAAGATTGTGGCAGATCTGAAGTCAGTAAGATATTACTCTGTTATTCTGGACTGCACACCTAACATCAGCCATATGGAACAAATGACTTTAATGGTGCGTTTTGTAACAACAACAGAATCGAGTGAAAATGTCGCTGCAATAGTGACTGTCAGAGAGCATTTTCTAAAATTTATTGACATTGATAATACAACAGGAGCTGGTATGACAAATGTGCTTCTTAAAAAGCTGGAAGATACAGGAATTGCAATAGCTGACATGAGGGGTCAGGACTATGCTAATGGTGCCAACAAGAGAGGAAAGACCAGAGAAATTCAGACACGGACCGGAGAGTTAAACCCTGGAGGTTTTTTTGTCCCATGCAGTTCTCATTCACTGAACTTGATGGTCAGTGATGCAGCATCAGCTTCTAGTGAGGCTGCTGAATTTTTTAATGTAATTCAAAGCATCTATGTATTTTTCTCTACATCAACTCATTGATGGCAAATTTTGAAGCAACATCTGGGAACACCCTCTCTGACATTGAAACCACTGAGTGTCACACAATGAGAACGTCGAGTGGAGGCAATAAAGCCTATCAAACAGCAAATTGGGAAGATAAATGATGCCACAGTTGCCATTATGGAGGATAATGCTTTGACAGGAACTGTTCGTGGGAGAACAGTGACAGAGGGAAATGGAATCATCAGAAACATACATCAAATTTCTGTGTGGCTTTGTGTTGTGGCAGGCCATACTGTTTGAAATAAATGTTGTGACTCTAAGATGTTGACCTCGATATATCTGGAGCAATGGAACACCTGGACAAAGCAAAGTCATATCTACAGTCTTACTAGTCAGGTGAGGTATTTCAAAACGTTCTGAAGAGTGCACAGAAGTTGGCAGAGGAACTTCACACTCCATTCAAGAATATAGGAATCACCGAAGAAGAAGACATTTTGATTACAAGGCACAGGATAATCCCAGAACAGACCCCAAAGAACAATTCAAAGTTGAATTCTTTAACCAGGTGCTAGATTGTGCAATATAGTCAGTTGAAGAATGTTTCATGCAGCTCAAGGAACTCAGCAGTATATTTGGGATGTTGTATGATATTCCAAACCTCCTCACTATACCTGAAGAAGACCTACACCAGCAATGCAGGGCACTAGAGACAGTGCTGACACGTGATGACATGCGTGATATTGATGCGAGTGATTTAGGTGATGAACTGAAAGCCCCTTCAAGATACATTTCAGCAGGATCAACTCCAAAGGCTGCTCTGGAATATATGTGCACAAATAAGATGACTATCCTCTTTTCAAATGCTTTTGTTGCTTTGCGCATACTTCTAACGCTTCCTGTAACAGTTGCCAGTGGAGAACTCAGGTTCTCCAAGCTGAAGTTAATAAAAACACATCTACGCTCCACAATGACACATGAAAGGCTGGTCGGCCTTGTAACGATCTCAGTAGAGCATGAGCTGTCCCAGACTGTGGACCTTCAGGAAGCAGGTCAAATCTTTGCAACCAAGAAGGCATGGAAAGCACCACTTTGATTAGTCAAACAGATTAAAATGCCAGTGTTTACTACAAAGACAAGAAAAGTCACATTTGCTGTTCAGGTATTTGAAAGTTGTGTTACTTAAAATTTTTGAACAAGGCATTTTAAATTGTTAGTTCTCCTTTACTGGGGTAGGTAGCGGAGCAATACCATGAGAAGAGTAGAACCGGAAGAAGGCAGAATTGAGACCTTTCAAAGTTTTGGCCCAAGCAAGGGGGCATGGGGGCATCATTTGAGCTGCCTGCCTCAAGCGCCAAAAAGTTGTGGGCCAGCTCTGAGTTCTATTCAATATCTTTATCAGTGATTTAGATAATGGCATAGAGAGGACACTTATAAAGTTTGCAGATTATAACAAGCTGGGAGGGGTTGCAAGTGCTTTGGAAGATTGGATTACAATTCAAAATGATAAGGACAAACTGGCGAAATGATATGAAGTAAAGCAGATGAAATTCAATAAGAACAAATGCAAAGTACTCCACTTAGGAAGGAACAATCAGTTGCACACATACAAAACGGTAAATGACTGTCTAGGAAGGAGTACTGCAGAAAGGGATCTGGGGGTCATAGTGGATCACAAGTTAAATATCAGTCAACAGTGTAACACTGTTGCAAGAAAAAAAAGTGAACATCCTTCTGAGATTTATTAGCAGGAGTGTTATAAGGAAGACGCAAGAAGTAATTCTTTAGTTCTACTTGGCGCTGATTAGGCATCAGCTGGAGTATTGTGTCCATTTCTGGGCATCACATTTCAGGAAAGATGTGGACAAATTGGAGAAAGTCCAGAGGAGAGCAACAAAACTGATGGAAGGTCTAGAAAACATGATCTATGATGAAAGATTGAAAAAATTGTGTTTGTTTAGAATGGAAAAGAGAAGACCAAGGGGAGATGTAACTGTTTTCAAGTACATAAAAAGTTGTTACGAGGAGGAAGGAGAAAAATTGTTCTGTTTAACATCTGAGGATAGGATAAGAAGCAATGGGCTTAAATTGCAGCAAGAGTGGTTTAGGTTGGACATTATGAAAAACTTCCTAACTGTCAGGGTGATTAAACACTGGAATAAATTGCCTAGGTAGTTTGTAGAATCTCCATCTATCATAAACCTAGTCCCAGATTTGGACCTTAGCGTCCAAAATATGGGGGTTAGCATGAAAACCTCCAAGCTTAGTTACCAGCTTGGACCTGGTAAAGTTGCCACCACCCAAAAAATTAGAGTGTTTTGGGGCACTCTGGTCCCCCCAAACCTTCCCTGGGGACCCCAAGACCCAAATCCCTTGAGTCTCACAACAAAGGGAAATAAACCTTTTCCCTTCCCCCCTCCAGGTGTTCCTGGAGAGACACACAGAAGCAAGCTCCGTGAATCTAAAGAGAGGGATTCCACCCTCCCCATTTCCAGCCTTGGAAAACAGAAGTACCGAGAGCTAATCTCTCTTCCCCCTTCACCCAGAGGGAATGCAAAGTCAGGCTAGTAAATCTAACACACACAGATTTCCCCCTGACTTCTTCCTCCCACCAATTCCCTGGTGAGCACTGACTCAATTCCCTGGAGTTCCCCACTAAAGAAAAAACTCCAACAGGTCTTAAAAAGAAAGCTTTATGTAAAAAGAAAGAAAAATACATAAAAATGGTCTCTCTGTATTAAGGTGAAAAATACAGGGTCAATTGCTTAAAAGAAATATGAATAAACAGCCTTATTCAAAAAGAATACAATTCAAAGCACTCCAGCAACTATACCCAGGTAAATACAAAAGAAAACAATAGAAACCTTACTGCCTTACTATATTTGTACTTACAACTTGGAAACAGAAGATTAGAAAGCAGGAAACAGAAAAATCCTTCCCAAAGCCGAGAGGGACAGATTCAAGACAAAGAACTCAGACACAAACTTTCCTCCACCCAGACCTGAAAAAGTCTGGTTTCCTGATTGGTCCTCTGGTCAGGTGTTTCAGATTACTTCTTTCCAGGTGAAAGAGACGTTAACCCTTAGCTATCTGTTTATGACACCATCATTGGAGATTTTTAAGAGCAGATTAGACAGTCACCTGTCAGGGATAGTCTGGGTAATACTTAGTCCTGCCATAAGTACAAGGGACTGGACTGAAAGACTTCTCAAGGTCCCTTCCAGTTCTATGATTCTATGATCTGTAAAATGGGGATAACACTTCCAACTCTGATGACCAGCAATGGAGACTGAAGTGGAGCCCTCCAAAGACTCAACATTGGACTTACTACAGCTTGAGCTAAAGCCAGACTATGAGGCTGGGACAGTGATAAGCTGCCAAAATATTGACAACAGGTTCCCTCCTTATCCCACGAGGGGGTTGTGCCCCCCCAGGGGGTCAAGCCCCATCCAACTTCTCATATTCCTTGATGCCCCCAGGGACTCCTGACCCATCCACCTCCCTTCCCTGTCCCCTGACTGCCCCCTGCCACCCCAAACAACCCCTCCTCTCATTCCTGATGCCCCACCTGCCCCATCCAACCACCCCTCCTCTCTGTCTCTGACTGCCCTCCACCACCCCATCCAAACTCTGCTCCTTCCTGACTGCCCCTCCAGGACCCTTGCCCCCATTCAATCCCCCTGTTCCCTGCCCGCTGACCACCCTGACCCCTTCCACTCCCCCATAACCCATCGAACTCCCCTGCCCTCTTCCAACACCCCCTCCCTGCCCCCTTACCGCACTGCCTGGAGCTGCTCGGCCGGGACTGGGACCAGCACCTTGGGGCCCAACTCCCCGAGCCGGGCTGGGCCAGGACTGGGACCAGGACCAGTGCTGCATGGCCTCAGCCAGGCCGGACCGGAGCCACTCGGCAGGGACGAGCACCGGAGCCACTGGGGCCAGAGCCGGGGGTACTTGGCCAGGACTGGGCTGGGGCACTTGGCCGGAGCCAGGCCAGGGCAAGGGGCAAGGCCAGAGGGAGCTGCTCAGCCGGAGCTGGACTGGGCCACGCCATGCCTCCCTAGATCCCTCCTTTTGCCCTCCTCCCGTCCCAGCTTACCTGCTTGCTGCTTGTTTCAGGCTTCCCGCGAACATCTGATTTGCGGGAAGCAGGGGAGGGGGAGGAGAAGGAGGGTGGAGCATTCAGGGGAGAGGGGGAGGTGAGCTGGGGCCGGGGGCCGGGTGGACAGCTGCTCAAGCTTTTGTTAAATTTAAAAGCTCTTTTAGAACCAGTTGTCCTGGAACAACCGGTTCTAAAAGGGCTTCTAAATTTAACAATCAGTTCCTGCGAACCAGTGGGAACCGGCTCCAGCTCACCACTGGGCTGAGAGTTGTAACAGTCCCATATTCTCTGTGGATTGGGCACAGAGTGGGACTGTAAATTTCACACTGATCCCTTTGTTTTACAGCACCCCTTTGAGTAAGTGTAAGCAAAGTTGTGAGCGTCTGTGAGATGCTCAGATACTAGTTGACGTGGGAGACATAAGAACCCCCCACAGCTAGCCCTAAATGATTTCTTAAATAAATAGTGGATTGAAAGGAATTAAAAATGTAAATTAACTGTAGAAATGGTAGTGAAATTGAAATAGCGTTCCATTATGTACCTTACAGATATTTTTATTTCAATTTTGTCCATGGAATGGAATCTCAGAATCTATTCTGCAACAGAAATAGCAGAGTGACCACTCCAATATATCAGCCATGGACAGGCTGGAGGGATAGGCATGATAGTGAGTGATTATATTTCTGCCACCACGACTGGTTAGCCTCACACAGTGAATGATGATGCACATGTAACGTAATCTTTGATTTGCCCACTGATCCACATGCCCCTGGCCAACTATATCTGCCCACACTAAGTTTTCAAGGGTTTGCCATAGCAGAGCTCTCAGCAGCTTAGGACCTTCCACTTTGAATCACTTGATGGAAGCCTTTGAGGTGGGAGGTCCCAGAGTTCAGGCTTCAGCCCAGGAAATGTATACTCTATAGTTAAACAGCCCGTTAGCCTGAGCCTTATGAGTCCAAGTCAGCTGGCATGGACCAGCCATGGATTTTTAATTGCAGTGTCGAACTAACCTGAGAAACCCAGCTCTTCAGCATTTAATCCTAGCTACCTGATGAAAACAAAACAAACCTACAGGAACCTTGACAAAGCAGTAAAGAAACAATCCAAAAAAGATAAGTGAAATTGGATAGAAAGTAAGGCTAGTGATTAAGAAGCAGGGGAAAGAAACCATACAAGAACAGTCTACACGATCCTGAAACGGTTAACAGGATATGGATCAAAATTCATAAGTGTCCCAGTGAAAGTGAAACAAGGAGAAATTTGGAAAACACAGGAGAAATAAGAAAATAGATGGATGGAACATGTCCAAGAAGTGCTAAACCAACTAGAACCAGTTAAAAGACTGGAATTTAACAATGATAAACCATTAGACCTAGATATAGATGTATCTGAGGTAAAAATCAAAGTAAAAAAAGCATTGCAGAGACTGAAAAACAACAAGGCACGTGAGCTGGACAGCATTCATCCTGAGATGCTTAAATATGAAGGCGAAGACAGGGAATCAGTCATCTGTGTGCTGTGCAACAAAATATGGACGGAGGAGAAAGTGCTGGAAGAATGGACCCTTGGTATCATAATCAAGTTTGCAAAGAAAGGTGATCTAAACAATTGTTCAAATTGGAGGAGAGTAACACTTTTGTCACAAGAAAAGTATTAGCAGCAGTCCTCCTGAATAGAATGAAAGAAAAGATGGAGACCATCCTCCATGAGCAACAATCTGGATTTAGACAAGGGAGATCGTGCACTGATGCTACTTTCACCCTGAGATGAACTATTGAGAACACAACTGAATTCCAAAGCAGTCTTGCCATCAATTTTGTGGACTTTCAAAAGGCATTTGATAGTGTAAACAGTGAAACAATGTGGAGCAATATGGAATTCCAACAAAATTAATCAACATTATGAAGGCATTCCATGCGAGCTCAAAATGCTGAATTAAAATGGAAAATGGATTGAGTAAGCCATTAAGCATTAAGACAAGTGTAAGGCAGGGGTACATCCTGTCTCCATTTTTGTTTATGCTAGTCATTGACTAGGGATTAAAACAATGAGACAGTGATACATATGGCCTAAAATGGAACAATTCAAGGCTGTTTGATCTAGACTTTGCTGATGACATAGCTCTTATCAATGAAGATGCCAATGGACTACAAAAATGCACAAACTAAGTAAAAGAAGTAATGGAGAAGACAGGTTTGAGATACAATGCAAAGAAATGTAAAGTCATGTCAATGGGGACTATAGGGACAGAAATCAAAATTGAAGAGAAACTGGAGAAAGTGAACAATTTTACGTAACTTGGAAGTACCATCAGCCAAGACGTAGTAGTTCCGAGGAAAGAAGAAGAACAATCGGGAAGGCAAACACTGCATTTGGAAGACTCAAAAACATCTGGTTCCTCAAAAATATCTCCCTCAAGACAAAACTGAATGCGTACAAAGTAATTGTTATCGCCATCACAACATATAGCAATGAGACATGGCAACTTACCAAGAAAGATACACAAAAACTGGATGCATTTCATCACAAATGTCTAAGAAGAATATTGGGAAAAACATAAAGAGATAGGAAGACGAATAAAGAAGTCAGAAAAATTACTCGAGAACGCACCCACTCACAAATAATCTGCAGAAGAAGACATCAGTGGCTGGGACATGTGCTGAGAATAGAAAAAAGAACGCTTATCAAATACTGCCCTTGAAGGGAAGCCAGAAAATGCAAGAAGAAAGAGATGAAGACCACAAATAACATGGAAACAAACAGTTCTGAATAACATCAAGCACCTCAACATGAAATGGGAAGATTTGGAGAAAAGGGCAATTGACAGGCAAGGATGGCATATGTGAGTAGCCCAACGTGCAGCAAAGCATGGGCTGGACTAGGGGTTAAGGACCTGATGAATTGCCTACATATTATCACTGGAGTCAAAGTCAACATATAGCCACATGCATGTGCATCTTGGCTATTTAGCAGGTGCTGTTGTATCCACACTGGCCGATCACTCTCTGTCTCTGGGCAGCATGGCTCACATTTTGGGTTGGGCTGCCTTGTGAAAAGTTCCTAGTAGGGGGAGGGTTACACCCAGTGGATTTCTACTGCCGATGGTGTCCGCCAGGGTACAGGCCATTGGAAACCAGTATATGCTCTGCTGAAAACTGGCCCATTTTTAACATGAATGTATCCTTTAAATTACTAACAAGTTATTTAAAAAGAAGAAACTCTTAGCATGTCTTCTGACCAGTTCTGATTTTGAAAATTCAAATGATGCTGAAAGCAAAAGTAAACATCTTGGCCCTGATCCTAGATTATACCATCCTTGTGGTGAGTGCAGGAATGATCTTTGGGGTCCAAAGACGGATTTAAGCCACCTTTATATCTCCATATTCTGGGGCCATTTGGGTGCTGTCACAGCTCCCAGTATTGGTTTTAGCAGCTTCATCACTGCTCTAAGTTACTCTCTATTTTGTATGCCTTCTACCTTCCCCCTTTGCTCCCACTAGAAGCCCCTGCCCCCAACATGTTTTCTATGCTGGGAGCTCTGAACAGTGCCAGCAGAGCACTGCTGAAGCAGCTCTATAGCAGCAGAAGAGCCAGATATAATCAGGGGCCTTTTCTGTCCCCTTTAAGCCACCACTAAGATTCAGCCCCCTTGTGTTTATTCCATACTGTAATAGTTTGGTCAGCTCATTGGTTTTAAGAGGTTAGCTTTATGAATTTCTACACTGACAAAAATGTGTTCCAAGAATTGGTCTGTTCTCAGGCCATGAAAATCTACTGATTATTTATGACCAGTTTAGCAGGATTTTTATATTTTAAGAAAAGCTACAAAAAACATTTGCTTTTGCTCTGACCCACTTTTGAGAGAAACGAGGAGTGTGCCTCAGCTGCAGTAATGGTGCAACGCAGCAGAAGCAGCACAAACATGTACCACAGCATGGCAAGCTGAGGTTAAGAATGAGTGTAACAGAAAGGCTTGTTTTTACCTACAAATATGATTAACATTGCATTTCTTTTTTTGGTTTAAGAAAGGTTTTATGACAGACATTCATTAGAGCTGATTTTTTAAAATAAACTGACTTTTTTGCAACCTCTACCTGCCCCTTTTCCCCACAATCAAAATTCCAAGTTTCTATGAAAATATGTATCACCCTATTGAAATTAATAAATACATCAATAAATTAAAAATAAATAAGCTTGATGATGATAATGATGATGATGATGATACCTAAAAGACACAGTCCTGGAGCATGCATGCTAAGTGCTGTTACAAACACAGAACAAAAAGACAGTCCCTGGCTCAAAGAACTTTAGAGTCTAAGTATCAGACAAGAGACAACCAATGAATACAGACAAATGGGAACAAGAGAAAAATAAAACACATTTTATATACATATTATACTCACAAATATGTTAAGAGAACATGGTTAAGGTTGCAAAGACAAGAGGCAAGGGGATTGTGGAAAAAATAGTATGTGATCCTGTACATCGGCTATATCATAATTCACAAACAAAATAGGGGGCTGAATTAATGTTGCACAGACAATGTTAATTCTGGCATTTACTGACTTTTAAGTGCTTTATTTTGCAACATTAATAATCTTCTGTTAGTGTCGGGCAATTTTCTAGGTCTTTAGAAACACAGACTGAAAAAAGAAGTGCCATCATGGTTAGAACTTTTTAATCTACCACACAGATGTCTGTCACTTGAGCTATTGGAGTAACTGATAGAAATAGTAGCTTGTCATCTTTGGTGTGGGCCAGTATTTGAGGGCGATGTTACACATACTTTGCCAGAGGGTTTCACAGATATTTGCTGATAGCAGATGTTAGAGCAGAGGTGGGCAAACTATGGCCTGCAGTTCACATTCAGCTCCTGGGACTGCTCAGCCCCTGAGCTCCTGGCCCAGAAGGCTAGCCCCTGGCATCTCCCCTGCTGTCCTCCCAACTCTGCAGCCACGCCACCAAGTGGGCAGAGCTCTGGAAAGCGGGGCTATGAGCTCCTGGGGCAGCGCAGCTGCAGAGCCCGGCCTAAACCGGTGCTCTGAGCTGTGTGGTGCATGGCTGGCTCCAGCCAGGTGGCTTGGATGCCTGTCCTGGTGCAGCTGCGCCATCAGCCACCGGTGCTCCAGGCAGTGGTAAGGGAGCAGGGAGGGGGTTGGATAGAGGGCAGGGGAATTGGGAGGGTGGTCAGGGGCTGGGGGTGTGGATAGAGGTGGCGGCGGTCAGAGGGTGGGGAACAGGGGGTTGAATGGGGGAGGGGGTTCCAGGGGTAGTCCGGGAGAAGGAGTGGTTGGACGGGGCAGGGGTGCTGGGGGGGGCAGTCAGGAATGAGAGAAGAGGTTAGATGGGGCAGCAAGGGCAGTCAGGGGTGGAGGCTCTGAGGGCGGTCAGGGGACAGGGAGAAGGGGTGGTTGGATGGGGCACGGGTCCTGGGGGGCAGTCAGGAAGGAGAGGGAGTTTTGGATGGGGTGGTGGTGGGCAGTTAGGGTTGGGGGCTCCAGGGGCAGTCAGCAGACAGAGAGCAGGGGGCTGGGTGGGGCAGGGGTCCCAGGGGGGCCATCTGGGGTGAGAAGCAGTGCGGGGGAGCAGATGGGGGAGAGGGCCAGACCATGCCTGGCTGTTTGGGGTGGCACAGCCTCCCCTAACTGGCCCTCCATACAATTTCTGAAACTCAATGCATCCCTCAGGCCAGAAAGTTTGCAAGGCCCTGTGTTAGAGGGCTTATTCCATCACCCTCTCACTTCCCTGGTCCTTCTCGCATGAACGGAGAGCCACAATACCCGAAGTCCAAAGGCGCAAACAGTTTGATGTTTATTGGGATGAACTTCCAGCAAGCATGATTCCATTTTCCTTCCTCCGTGTCCCCCTTCCGAGCTCTGATGCCACAAAAACTTGCCGTGTCCCTGCTCCCATTCCCTGTTCTCATTCCCCCCGCCCTGAGCAAAACATGATTCCAATTCCCATCCCCAATACTTCCTGATTGACTGCAGACTATATAGTAAAACTTGAGTTCTGCTTAGTTATACCTTAACCAATCATTTTACTGAAATTTAACTAACCAATTCTAACATACTGCAACATGATTATCTAACCAATTATATCCTACCATCTTAATTGGTTTACAGCCAACAAAATGAATTATACAGCTGACAGAATCAATCACGGAACCAGACAGAAATTATACAGACAAACAATAGGGAAATGGGGACTACATTGATAGAACAACAAAGAAATGAGGATTTCACACCCCAGCTATTGATAAGTGAGTTCTTGCCAGACAGGATGCTATCAAACTTTGTTTTCATTAAATCTTCTAGGCTCTTCTCTTTCTCTGGAGGTGATCGATTGGATCACCTTTTTAACAGCCCCAAACTGCCTTATTTCAGTGTGACTAGTGAGGATGTGACTGTTCACTTCCTAGCTTACAGCTGCCTCTGCTGTTTAGCCAAAGGCCTTAGCCTAAGAACAAGGCCTTAGATTATCATAGTGATAGGAGGTCTATAAACAGGCAGACTGATTTTGATTCCTATTTTGTACCTCTATAACTAGCTAAGTGATAAGAATACACAGAAATTCTTAAAGTATAGGCCTTTGCAGACAGGCCTGAATATCTATATCCTAACAGCAGAGACTCAAGAATCGTTGGTTCCAATTCAGACTCTAGAGGGGAGCACCCTCTGGTGGGCAGACACTCTTCTGCCCATTCCCTCTAAGCTTGACCTTTCTTCCCCATCCCTCCAATATGCCCCTGTTCCTGCTCCTGGCCCTTGTCCCAGTGCCACTCTCCTCACCTAGCCAGTCCCAGTCTCCTTGCTCAGCCAGTCTGCTCCTCTGGACTTTCCATCCCAGTACCAATGTCCCTCCAAATCTCAGTTTTCCCATTCCACTCCCATTCCTAGTCTCCTTTCCCAGACAGCTCTCCCATCCAGCTTCTCATCTGATCCTTCTTACTATTTGCCTCCTGTCATAAACAGATGGTTAAGGGTTAATGTCTCTTTTACCTGTAAAGGGTTAAGAAGCTCAGTAAACCTGGCTGACAACTGACCAGAGGACCATTAGGGGGACAAGATACTTTCAAAGCTTGCTGGAGGGAAGTCTTTGTTTGCGCTTTTTGTTTTGTTCGTTGTTCGCTCTCAGGACTGAGAGGGACGGGACATTATTCCAGGCTTTCCCAATCTTTCTGAATCAGTCTTTCATGTTTCAAAATTGTAAGTAATAGCCAGGCAAGGCGGATTAGTCTTATGTTTGTTTCTCAACTTGTAAAGGTTTCTTTTGCTGGAAGGATTTTTTACCTCTGTTTGCTGTAACTTTGAATCTAAGGCTGGGGGGCGGTCCCCTCTAGTCTATATGAATCTGAATACCCTGTAAAGCATTTTCCATCCTGATTTTACAGAGATAATTTTTACCTTTTCTTTCTTTAATTAAAAGCTTTCTTTTTAAGAACCTGATTGATTTTTCCTTGTTTTAAGATCCAAGGGATTGGGTCTGAACTCACCAGGAGGGGGAAGGTTAATTCCTCTTTGTTTTATGATCCAAGGAGTTTGGATCTGTGTGAAGCCTCTCAAGGCAACCCAGGGAGGGGAAAGTCTGGGGGAAAAGGAGAGGGATGGTTAATTTCTCCTTGTTTTAAGAACCAAGGGGTTTGGGTCTGGGTTCCCCAGGGAAGGTTTTGGGGGAACAGAAAGTGTGCCAGACACTAAATTCTGGCTGGTGGCAGCGTACCAGACCTAAGTTAGTAATTAAGCTTAGAAGTGTTCATGCAGGTCCCCACTTCTTGTACTCTAAAGTTCAAAGTGGGGAAAAAACCTTGACACCCTCTGGCCTCCAGTCAGACCCTCTCCCCTGACAAATGTTCCCCATCCCCACTGGATCTCGGTCCCAGCCTTCCTCCTGCTCCTTTTTCCAGTCTCTTTGCCCAGTCAGTCCCAGTTCTTCCTTTACACTGTGGCTCCTTATAAGATCTGTCTCCTTTCCCCCTACTTCACTGACCCCCAGTCTCTTTGCCCAGCTAATCCCTAGTCACCCATGCTTCTCATCTGATCCGAGTCTCTCCCCAATGCACCCCTCCTCTGCCATTTCCTTCCCTGACTCCTAGCACCAGTCTTACCCAGTCAGTCCTAGTCTCTGCCACCTTAACTCTCAGTCCCAGGATTTCTCTCCCCCTTCCCAGCCTCCAGAGCACCCGCTGCCCCCCCAGCACCTGCTGGGCCCCCCCTCCCAGGCCACCCTCCTTCTGAGCACCCGCGGCACCCTCCCCAAGCCATCTCTCAAGCCCTCCTCCTTCCCCCAAAGTTTTAATCAGGGATATATACTAAAAGTCATGGACAGGTCATGGGCAGTGAATTTTTGTTTACTGCCCATGACCTGCCCATGACTTTTACTAAAAATACTCATGACTAAAACATAGCCTTAGTTATAAGCAACTGAAAACGGTCTGATCATGAGAAGTTATAGAATCATAGAATATCAGGGTTGGAAGGGACCTCAGGAGGTCATCTAGTCCAACGCCCTGCTCAAAGCAGGACCAATCCCCAGACAAGCAACCTTAATAATAGGCAGTGCTACCAACCTCCCCTATCCTATAGAGAAATTCATTAAAATGTTTTGAAGGGGAGGGATTCTAATCTGGTTCACATATTACATCCAGGACCATGGAGTCTGAGTGGTGTGGGGAGTTCTTGTGTGCTCTTTTGAAGGTGACTCTTCCTGCCATTAACTTTCTGCCCTTGATGTAATCCTGGACCCTGTAAAGGCGTTTGTATATGTTTAACTTTATGCACAGGAATTGCACATTGTATATTGACTGTAATGTGATTATTCAGGAATATATATGTATTCACACATGTCTTTGCAGGGTTGGGACTGTATTTTCTAGAGTACAATAAAGAAATATTACAATCAGGACCTTTTTCGGTGAAGTTCTAGGACCTGTGTTACACTGTTGGTTCAGACTAGATGATCACAGTGGTCCCTTCTGGCCTTAGATTCTATCAGTCTATGAATAACCTATTTATTTATTTACTTCTTTTGCAGTGGGCTGTTTCAACAGGGCTGCATCAGTTTGGGTGAGCTGTGTTATCACCACAAGTGAAAGTGCTGAGCCTTTGCTGGAGTGTATAAATAATTAGTACCACATTATTTCTCTCTCTCTCTCTCTCTCTCTCTCTCTCTCTCTCTCTCTCACACACACACACACACACACACACACACACTTTTGAATTGAATAATTTAGTCCAATTGTTAAAGCCAATTACTCTGTATATTGCAAAGTGTTACAGAAAGCATATACCCCAGTACCAGCACCTTAAAAATAGGCTGAGGAGTGAAAAACAATACATTTGCTTAAGCTCAAACTATTATTCATTTCTTTGATATATTTCAACCTGGAAGCCTTTGTTCCTTATTTTTCTACCATTCCTTGTCTCTTTCTGTCATTTTCTTGAGCTGATGCAAAGCATTAACATGAAAACTAGACTGGACTGTAGTAGTGTTCAGACACCCCTTGAGACTTCACTACTTTTGTTGTGAATTTGAATAGCAGTTGATGCTATATATAGTCTCCCAGCCTGCAAGTTTCACCTTTTCTGCAGAAAATAAGTTTCTTTTTTACACATGCATAATAGTATACAGTGAAAACATCCATGTGCACACACTTGCATGCACACACACAATCACTTTTAAACAAGAGCACGCTAGGAATCCTTATGAAACTCAGTGGGCCAGATCCTCAGCTGGTATAAATCTGCTTTAGCGCTGCTGACATCAATAGACTTATCATGACTTACCCTTTGTGATGGTCTTCACTCTTGGTGAGCATTGCTTAGTGGTCAGAGGCTTAGGCTCTTCAACCTGCAGAGGGGTCTTTGGTAGGGGAGCCTAGGCCTCCCACTCCACCAAGTTCCAATCCAGGCCCCTTTGAGGGCAACAAAAGGGCCTGACACTCAGGAATGCCTTAAGGCTGCCCTCCCTGGGTCACTTCCTCCCACCATTCTACTGTCCACTGCTCTCAGTTTGTACAGGAAAGCTTGAAAGGGGTCAGCTCATCACATGGCACCTCTTCATGGCCAGGCATGGCATGTTAATTCTCTCCTTGTTGGGGCAGCAGCTGTTTCTGCTCAGGCCTTGGCCCTCCAGCCAGGTTCATTCCAAGTCTCTCTCCTTCAGGGGGACTCCATACACAAAACAAGAGAAATTAACACACGCCAAGTCAATATGCAACACAGGGAAATGCCACCATCTCAGTGTGTAACAGAAGCAGGCCCTCCCTTACCTCAGGGTGGGACCTTCAGGCAGTTGTGGATGAGTGTGTTCCTGGCCTGTCCACATGTAAGCTGCTTTGCTCCCTTTTAACTACTCCTCCTGTCTGTGCATCTCTTGCAGGTGTGGCAGGGTGGGGCAGGCTGAGTCCAGAGCAGCTCCTTTACCCCTCGTTGACCAGTGTGGGGTTTGTATACCCCATTACACACCTGCTAGGCATCAGAACCAATATTCTAAACTTACGGTTCAAATCTAATTATTACAAAGAAAATGTCCCATGCGTGCATTACACTGGAAAATGCACAGTATCACTAAACCAACAATCAAAAAAAAATACGAATGCCAATCTGTTTCTGTAGACCAGAAAAAGATTAGTTGGGGCCTGAGCCCATGCTCATTGAAGCCAATGGGAAAAACTTTCCTAGAGGTCAGTGATGCAAGACCAAACCCAGATTTAGCTGCTGCCCTTTAAGGAGATAGATGGAACTGCAGGACCAGATTGACATAGATATCTATCAAGAACAATGGCCATCTTTTAAATGATACCAGGCAACTAAGGATTTGGTCAAATAAATAAAAGGACTGAAATGCAGCTCATGTCAATCTGATCAAGTGCAAGATGAGGCGTAAGATGCAATATGAACCAGTTGCTGCTCAATTAATGTTCAAGTTTATTTGAATTAGTTGAGTGCTATCTTATTTACATAAGAAAATCTCCACTCATGCTTCACTGAGCCCCAGCCAGGCCTTAATTGAGAATTTATGGTTGAGTTCTCAGTGCAAACTGAAGTACTTGCACATTAATTCAAAGTGTAATGGATGGCCTGAATTCAATTTTATTCTTAACACTGGTGAGCAGCGTCTATTCACGCTAAATCTGTACAACAAGCAAAGTCCTGAACTGGAATTAGATGAGAAGCTGCCAGAAATTGGAGCCAAGCTTGGATGCGGCTGGATATCCTGCATGTATAAAACAAAATTACCTTTCTCTAAGCTCTCTCAGGCCAAAATGTTCATGCTCATAATTTGTAGAAGGGAAGTTCACTTCAAATTAAGCATATCCTCCCCTTTTGGAAGCTGCCAGCTCAGATTCTCCTAGCTAAGGCAAAGATGCTTTTATCACTTTAATGCATAGCTTATTTTCTTTAAATTGATGCCAAATGGATTTTTCTTCTGAAAACTTTTAAAACGTTTTTTAGGACTAAAAGGAAAGGCCTGGTTTTGAGCATTGCTATTCAGACTACAGCAGATTAGCATTGATTCAGATGGGTCAGAAGTCAGCCTTCTAGGCTAGAAGTTGGGAAATTCAGGTTCTTCCTCTGCCCCAGACTTCCTATGTGACCTTTGGCAAGTCAGTTAGGGCCAGATTTTAAAAGATATTTAGGTGCAGATAAGCACCCAGTGGGATTGAAATCAATTGAGTTCAGAGCCTAGGCATCTTTGAAAATCCCATAAAGCACCTATCTACATCTTTAGGCCCTTAAGTACCTTTAAAATCTGGCCCTTAGTCTCTCTGTGCCTCAATTCCCCAACTGTACAATGGATATAATACCATTTCCCTGCCTCACTGCACTATTGTGGGGATAAATACATTCAAGACTGTGAGGCGCTCAGATACTAGGGTAATGAGGGCCATATAAGTACCTAAAATGGATTGATATTAACAATAACAATATATTTATTTGTATTACATCAGCATCTACAGGCTTCAGCTGAGATAGGGGCTCTATTGTGCTAGGCACTGTACAAACACACAACATAGATGTAGGACTTCATTTTGTCTAGTCAAAGAACCCATAAGCATAGTAACACATTTCATTGTCCAGGGAACGGAGCTCTATCTGCAAATACCTTTGCTCTTTGCTTTATTTAATGTTTTCATTTAAAAGATTGATTAGAGCTCAAACTAAAGAGCTCTTAATCATGGGCATAGTCCCATGAAGTCAGATTGTGCTCATCAGTGTCAGGTTTGCCCAGTTAGACCTATCATACTCACAAAAGGTGTCATATTGACTGTGCTGGGGATTGGACACTGGCAGTAAAAGCATCCCTCATCTTCCTGCCAACGTGTTCTGTCTGGTGTCGTTGCTTACAGCAGCCCTGTGCTTGTCTTTTGAGGCCTTCAGCTACAGGTTCCTGAATTTTGGAAGAGAATCATCAAAGAAACATCACATTGGATCCTAAAGCAGGCACTACAGATTGTGATAGTGGTTTTGTGATGAGGGCAGCCAGTCCTATCAACTGTTCCGTAGTGATCAGATCTGTGGTCCATCTAATCCAGTATCCTGTCTCCAACAGTGGCCATTGCTAGCTGCTTCTGAGGAATTTGCAAGAAACCCTGCAGTAAGAAGTTATGGAATAACCTGCCTCCAGGGAAAAGACCTAGACTAAGGCTACCAACTCACTGCATGTAGATCATCCCTTTGCATTCATCATACTCCTGTTGAAGTTAATCAGTGTAGCGGGGGGTGGTGGTGGTGATCTCCCTACAAGACTAATGGGAAGAAACCATTCTCCACCCCTTAGTGAGTGGAGTTAGGCAAGCCACGCTCCCTCACCAGAAGCAGAGGGGCAGGATAGGATGTTAAAAAGATGGGCCCTGGAGCTCACTTGTGCGAGAGCCAGAGAAGTAAGCAGATGGCTCTTGCTCACTGCAGAGCCCTGTGCCTGAGACAGAACTGTACAGCACTGAGGACCCAGAGGAGGTGCCGGGACTGCTGACTGACCAGTACCTGGAGAAGCTACTGTGACTGCTGCTGACCATGTACCCAAGGGAGATGGAGGAATTGCAGGAGATGAAGGTGCATCCAGAAGGGGTAGCAGGGACACCAGACATTAGTCCGGTTATGTTGCCAAAGTCTATGTCAGCATGTTTTGGTGGGATCCCCATTGACCCAGTGGTGGAATCCTCTGCCACTGTCAGGGCCCTGGGCTGGGACCCAGTTGAGCAAGGTGAGCCCAGATCCCCCTACCTCCTGCTGCTGACCCCAACCCTGGGGTGGCAGCGTACCCACCTTAAGGCTAAGTGGCCTGTGTTTGTTTTATTGTCTTCCCTAGCCGGAAGGCTTTGGGTTGTAGATTGCTTGGGTTATAGACCTGCCCTGTCCAGAAGGCCAGAGCCCTTTTGACTGCTAATTTCCTTATAGAGATTTGCAATTATAGGCACACCATAGTAAGGGGGCATGTCCTCCCTTTGAGACTGATAAGAGGGACTGCCATGAACCCTTACAATAAGGAACTGAGTCTTCTTCTCTGTATGCCCCCATCTATGTGGCTGCAGAGGTACAAAGTAAACTATATGCTTACGAAAGGGTGTGTTAGTCACTTGAAATCTCCAAAGGTGGTGTGCTCCCCTCATGCACAGGTGATCATATTCTGTGGTGATGTTGGCCAGATAAGTAACTGTGGTAGATAGCCAGATATGGCACTGGGAGTCAGGAGGACTGGGGTCCCATGCTCTCCTTTGAGTCTATGGTGGCGGGAAGCCTGAAGGCATCAGTGGTTGAAGTCCAACCCACAGCATGCCTCTTCTTTACCCCAGATTGCATGGAATCCCAGGGGCTTTGCTGAGTTGGAAGGGATGGGCAAGAGACAGGAGGGGCTCAGCAAGGCTCCCACAGATTCTCTCCCTTTCACACACACTACTGTAACTACCGCAAACAAACAGTGGGTATGTGCAGCTTGAGGGTATGCCTACACTACAAGCACTGCAGTGGTAAAGCACAGATAAGGCTTTAGGCTTTAGTAACTCACCATCACTTTTCTCTTTGTGATATGGAATCAGCACCTGTTGGAGAAGTTTGGGGCAGCCCAGTGATGAGAGGGCCTCATAGCATGGATTCTGCAACAGCTGTGTGGCACGGGGGGTGTCAGGGACTAGAAGGGGGAAGGGGGCCTGGCCAGCACTTTCACTCAGTGCCGCTACTTGGAATCGGGCCCTTGGACTGTTCCAATATTCCATAATTTCCCCCCAGAGATACCATTTTTCATCAGTAACTACTGCTACACTTGTTTTCAAATGCTTTAAAAAGTTTTTTTATTTTCCTTAGAACTTTGTCTAGTTGCCTTTGCATAAGGACCGACAGCAAACCCAGTATATAAATAGTGGCAGCTTTTAACTTTCCTTCTCCAGCTGAGGCTAACAGGCAGATAACACTGAATTTATGAACTTTTCCAAGTAAGCCTATGGGGCATTGTTCACTAGAATTTGATTCTTTGGTTAGCAGCTTGTTATAGCTCTAAGAAAAAATATGTCCTCTTCCATCCAGTCACCCCATGCAGCAGTCCCTGTACCTGTGTCAATTACTTGGGCCATCTGTTCTGAGCATAATGTTAGAGATGGCACAGACCCTCAAAGGCTTGGGTACTGCAAGGAGGCTGAAGGTGCCTGCTGAGCACAGGTGTTTTATAAGACAACTCTTTGCTTAGAATATTGGAGCAGAGGGGGAAAGATGGGAGCACATTACGGATGAAATCCTGACTCTGTTTAGTCAATGCAAGTTTTGTCATTGATTTCAGTGAGCCAGGATTTTTCCTGATAACTGTAGAGGCTGGCTGCTGATAGATACTTCTGGATGGAATAATAACACTTAGCGAATACACAGGGACTCAGCCATTAGCTAATTAAGAATTATTATTCTTTACTTGGTGCTGCCAATGTGCTCAGTGCGTTACAGGACAAAAAACTGTCAGTCTTTTCCAGGAGACATTCCAGACACTAGAAATAGTCCCACAGGTACTGATCTATTGACCATTGAAATTAATGGGAAGGGTCCCATTGATATGCGTGGGGATTGGATCAGGCTCATAAATACCAGGCGTGACACTAAACCCCATATTCTTCACAGAGATATTATTATATGATTATGGCATAATTCTGATGTATTTTAGGCAAGATAGCTCATGTGAGATATCATGGAAAAGATTATGATTTACTGAATATGATTATCCTCTTTGTATGCATGTATCATTTTTGTATCTGAAGTTAGGGATATTGTCTGTGTATCTATTACAAATATGTTTACACATGGGGAATGCTCCCTAGGCAGCAGACATTCAGTCTAGATGGCTGGCAGGGAACGGCCCATTCACTTCAATGGACCATTAGGAAGAACAATGGGTCTTAGAAGAAGCTAATCTCCTTCCTGGGGAGACTTCCTCAGGATGCTACAAACAGCCTCTGAGTAATGGCTGCTGTGACCCTACAGGACATGTGAGCAAGTCACCTGGTACTGGACTCCATCTTGGAATACGAGTGTTTTTCCACTGACTGGGCATGGCAACAAAGTTTGGAGACAAAGGGTTCCCGCCCTGTGCAAAACCTATTTAAGGCAGGGGAGTGACATCATCAGGGTTCTTCACTGACTCCCCTCCCAAAGTGACTCCTAGAAACACCTGAGGAACAAGGACTGACCTGTGGGGGAGTGCTGGACCCAGGCTAGAGGGATTTCTAGCCTGTGAAGGGAATACCTGGGGTTTTAAGCTGCAAGCATGCCCCTTAAGAGCCCGCAGCCAGCTTAGATCGTCAATTAGGTGAGAATTTGCTACTCATACACAATCTCTGGAATATAGTAAGCTTAGATTGTGTTTTTGTTTATTTGCTAGGTAACCTGCTTTGATCTGTTTGCTATTCCTTATAATCCCTTAACATTTATTCTTTATAATTAATACATTTGTTTTTGCTTTATCACAAACCAGTGTGGGAGTTATAACTTGGGGCAAAACGCTTTTGTATATTTCCTCCCCACATTGAGGGAGGGGGTGAATTTCATGAGCTTACGCTGTACAGATCTCGGTGCAGTGCAAGAAAGTATAATTTTGGGTTTACACTCCCAAGAAGGGTGCATGCCTGAGCAGCTGGATAGTTCCTTAGCTGAAGCCTTCCCATAGCAGAGCTGATTGCAGCATCTGTATGTAACTGCAGCTGGGTATGTCCCTACCTGTTTGTGAGCTGGAGGGGGCTTGAGATGCTATCACAGAGGTGCAGTGTTAAGGCAGCCCTGGCTGGTGGATCAGGTGGGCTCAGTGAGACACTCAGGGAAATTGAGAGGTAGGGAAAAGAGAAGATAGTCTTCTCCCATGCTTCAAATGCAATAAACTTAATTCTTAGGGGTATCATGGAAGGAAGAGGTGAGATCCTGGAAGACAGATAACCATTCCCGTTTAACAGATGAGAAGACTAAAGTATAACGGGTAAGGCCCACATCTTTCCCATATCACACAGGTTGGGCATTCAGTTGCACACAGTGGATATCTCTGGCGCTGGGAAGAGGGGAGAGGCCTTCTTATGGGGCTGTAATTGCAGCCCCAGAACTAGAGGACCCTCCATATTGCTTGCACAGCCACTTGTATCAGGGGAAGGATTAGAGCAGTGGTCCCCAACCTTTTTTGGTCTGGCAGGCACCAGATGAGCCACAGAGGATTGTGGTGGCGGATGAGCATCTGCCGAAATGCCACTGAAATTCGGTGGCATTTTGGCAGCGACGCCTCTGAATGATGCTGTTTGTCGGCAGCCAGCAGTGTCATCCAGAGGCGTCGCTGCTGAAATGCCGCCGATGCTCATCCGCTGGCCAGTACGCGGGTGCACTTAGACGCCCCAGCGGGCTCCATGGTCCCTGCTGGCACCGCATTGGGGACTCCTGGATTAGAGGATCTCTAACTCTGGCCTTACCCCCCACTGGAGTGAATGTTGATATACTCAGAGCCACTGTGCACTGTGCTCAGCAGCACGTAGGGGGTGTAACGCCTTTGGAGAGCTCTCCGGATGCTGACTCCTGCTAGAAGAACTGGACTGCATTGCATGAGGGTTCTGCACACTCACAAAGATGAGAAGGATTTGCCCCTTCAGGTATGTCTACACTTGGAGCTGGGGGTGTGATTCGCAGTTCTAGGAGACACACGTTGAGCAAGTGCAGTACAAATAGAGAGAAGCCACCACAAGTATGGGAGGGGCTAGCTGCCCCAAGTATGTACTCATCCAAGACCCGAGGCATGTACTCAGGGTGGCTAGACTGTCCCAACACGCACACCAAATGGCTACGCTTTGTTTAGCACACAAGCTTGATGAGAGCTACTGCGGGTATGTGTCCTCAAACTGAGAATCACACCCCTAGCTCGAAGTGTAGAGTCAGTGTCAGAACTGCAGTTATGGAACTCAGGAGTTCCTGACATCAGGTCATGTAACCCACATTAATATCAGTGTGTCTTTGTCCCCCTCCAGTGGCTGAACCATGTACAAAGGTTTTTGAATCTCCTTGCAGATGGTCCTTGTAGCATAAGAAAAGAGGATCATGCTTTTTTTGCACCAGAGGTTCCAGCTTCAAGCCCCTTGCATAAAACAACTACAGGTTAAAATCCTATCATCACACTTGTGCCTCTCTCTGCACAAGGCCCTGGTTGTAAACATACAGAATCAAGGACTCATCACACCAGCTATGTGGCTATAAGAGGCTGCTGCAGCTCGTTGGGATTTTGTTAGTAAGGCATGAACATATGGATGGCATATACATTCCAGAAACCTGTATCCCCCTTTCCTGCTTTGAGACATGAACAGACTTTAGACTGTGAGGTTCAGAGCAACTCCTTAAGAGCTCAATTATCATTGAAAACAGTAGGTGCTGACAACTCTTAGCACCTATCAAGATGTAACTCAATAAGGACCTAACATACTACAGGAAACCTTCTCTTCCTTGACTCTCCAAAGGGGTGAAAAATACCTTATTATTAAAAGCCCTTCCTCTATTTTAATACATTAATTCGGGTCGGTGCTTTAAATGGAATATATTGTCTCCTGAGGATAGGGTTTATTGAACTGTGCAGGAAGAAATATGAGCAATAACCCTGCTCCCGTCAGGCGATTAAAGACGTATTATTATTCCTTGGAAATTTAAGTTTTAATTTACTATACAAAACTCTACACTGCTCTGTCAAATATTTTTGATAGGAAAATTCAGTGAGGCAGTACACAATAATGTAAAAACCTCATACCACACACTTCTCTGTTCAGTATGACGGCATTATGGTCTAGCATGCAAATAATGTAGTTAAATATCTGAACCTGAAATAAAGGCCATGTGATGTATTGTTCCTAAAATTACAGCAGAACTAATCATTTAATAAGGGGTATTATAGTAGTAGAGCTTACAGCTGCCATAGCTAAGGTTTGAAATGCAACTCCCAGTATAGTTAGAGCTGGATGAGAAATTGTTTTCCCAGTCCATGACATTTTTCAAGATATCAAAAAATTTTCCCATCCTGAATCAGTACAAAAAGTCAAAATCTGAAAAAAGTTTATGAACCAAACACTGAAAATGATTTTAGGTTCAGATCAATCAAAATGTTTCATTCTGATAATTTTGATGTGTTCTGTTTTGATTTAGATCATTTAAAAAGTTTTAAATTTTGTTTACTCTAATTAGATTAAAGTTTGAAACAAAAAATTATTATGAACTGGAATTTTTCCAGAGAGTGCAAGACATCTTCAGGGTGCCAGTGTTCAAAGTGGACAGAGCACTGGACTGGGACAGAGGAACTCTGAGTTCTGTTCTCAGCTCTGACAGTGGCCTGCTGGATGGGTCACTTCATGTCTCTGTCCTGCAGGTTCCCCATCTGTGAAATGGGTATAATGATACTGACCTCCTTTGTAACGCACTTTGAGAGGTACTGATCAAAAAGCACTATATAAGAGCTAGATATTATTATTCAGAGAAGAATGGTCTCATGACCTCTCCCTCTCATATTCACAACTTGTGGGAACTACTGCAATTCAGTCCCATGGAAGAGTGACACTGGGAAAGGATTTATGTATTTGTAGGTGTCTCTAAGATAAGTGTATTGCCTCCTTCTGCTCTTTTGTTCTTTTCTCTGCTCTTTTTCTTTTTCTCTGCCTCTGAATTCCTGCCCATGCTTCTTTGACACCTGGTCCCCTTCTTCTATCACCTGCACATGTTTCCCTGCTATTTGGTTCTATTCTGTTTTCTCTCCTCCTTCCATGAACATGCTTCCCGGTCACCTGGTCCTCTTCTTTTCCTCATTTCATGAACTTTCTTGTTTCACTGTGGATGGCAGCTCTTGTCCCATTGATGGTAATGGCTCCTGAGGCCAGCTCCTATTTTCTCTCCTCCTCTTAGAACCTGATCTAGTGCCCTTTGAGGCCAGTGGTAAGACTCACTGCTGTTTCAATGGGCACTGGATCTGGCCTTTATATAGAAGCAGCCCTTAGTAAAGATAGCTAGGCTGACCGCTCCTTGTTTCCAATATGTTTCCAGAGATCTAGTTTCTTCTTTGCAAAGAAGAGGCTGAGTTTCTGTAGCTGAAGCAGGAAATAAGGAAAAGAATTAAAACCATGTGATCAGTCAGATCGCCTTCCACCACTAGGAAATGTGCTATTGACTAATGTGACTATGGGCAATGATTTGAGAAGAGTTATTTCAGGGGACTATTCCCCTTGTATTCTGGACTCCTCTGGTACCAGGGACCTGGGAGAACACTGTCTCTCTCACTCTCTCAGAGGTTTATGGGAGTGAGGCTGTGGTTGCTGTGGGTTTAATTTCAGGATTTCTTTTGTTTTAGCAGGCTTTTGTCTGCTCACTGGGCAGGCATGCCCACCCCTGGGAGACAAAGACCTCAGTTTTTTGTGGATTCTAAGGGTTAAACCCATGGCCATGGGTTGTAGATTTTGCCTCCAGGCTCTGCCTCTTTCGAAGAGTGTGTTCTAGCTGTGGGGAAGGTGACTGGGTTTAAAATGCACAGTATGCCTCCTGCATGAGCAAGGCTATTGTATATTTGTTGCCATGCTTAGCCTTGTTGAGCAGGTGGTTGTGGAGGTGATTTTTGTGCTGGTTGTTTCTGTTCCTGTAGTGCCCCTCTCAGCACCTGCTGCTAAAGTCACTGTCTCTAATGCCCCTCCATCTTTAGGAAACAAGCAGCTGGCTAGAGACCTGGCGCGTTATGGTAAGATTGGGAGGATTCCTTTGGCTGTAAAGCCCCAGAGATGCAGTATATCTTGTCCTTTCATAGGCAGATTTATATTATATTAAACAATGCTTCCAAAGTGTTACAAGTTTCCCTGAAGGCTAGGATTGGGGAGTGTGACTATACTGTATCTGTTGCCGCTGAGGATGTGGCCTGTTTCATTGTGGGAGTCTGACATATTTGCCCTTAGAAGAGGCAGGCTGTCCCTGGGAACAGAGGCCCTGTGAATGTGAATGAGGGGGTTTCTGAGGTTAAAGCACAGGGTGGATGACTGGGAGCTAACAGGCTCCAACTGTCTCTGGGGATTTTGATTGGGGGGGGTTAGTATTCCCTTTACAACCTGGAGGAGATGGTATCACTGGTTCAGTGGCTCCTGACTGTGGCCTCTTGGCCTGAGCCTGGCTGCAAAATGGAGGCTGAGCCTATTGCTATGGAATCTGCAGCATTGACTGGGGATTTTGGCTTCCTAGCAAAGCCCTAAAGCAAAAAATAGACAATGAATGCAGAGGGGCTACCAGTTTTAGAGAGTACTGCTTAGCCAGTGCACTAGGAGACCACGCTGCTGAGGGGGTTGCTGAGAGTGGTTCTTTGGTGGGGGCACGGAGAATTTTCAGGTATTAGTTTTACCCCCTAGACCTCACCAGCCCTCTCTCTCTGGCGTCTCTGAGGTTCCCCTCTTGAAGTCTGTAGTGATGGGGATGATGAATTCACAGATTCTTTTGAGTCCTGATCTCCCTGAGGGGGATGTACCCTGGATGCTATTGGCAGCTTCTGTATGAGACTAAGCAGATAGAGATGTCAGATTGGTTTCTTGATTTTAATCTGTTTTTGTTGTCTCCTCTTTATACTACGAGATGTGCATCTGTGTCTGAGTTTGACAAACAGAAGCAAGATTGAAACAACTCATGACCAAAGTGCCTCTCTCTTTGATCAGTAGAAATGTTGGAAAACGATGGATATACAAGAATTTTGTGGTTTTGTGGGTTTTTTCTCTTTCTTATTTTTTTCTAATGAGTATTGGTCTGATGAATAATTTTGTATGCGGGTCTCTGAACATGAATGAATGCAGGGACGTTAAAGTACATATGGCTCTTTTTGAGTTCCTCTCCCAGAAGAAGGTGGACATTTCATTTTTTGCAAGAGACATGTATAGATTAAGGCAACTAAACCAATTTTTGAAGTCATAGGTCTATTGCAAGAGTGGAGCTTGCCATTCTGTGACTGAATGCACCCCTGTATTCAGACCCTACACACCATTGTAATAATCTTTGTACAAAATATGCCTTGTGTATCATTTGAGAACTAATAACTTGCTGTATGCCGCAGAACCTGCGTGTCCATCTGAGACTCAGCTGTTCCCTGACAATCTTCCTATGATCTCAACATTGGACATGGACAGATTCCAACAGGACCTGACACTCTCTGAATTGACTTCCGTGCTAAATGGCTTTGCTTCAAGGAAGGCACCTGGTATCAATGGTTTACCTGTTGAGTTTTATACGGTCTTTTGGACCTTTCTTGGGCCTGACTTGCATCTGGTCTTTCAGGAGAGTATCAGAGAGAAGATATTGCCTTGGGAATCTTGAAGCGGTGAAGAATTGGAGACCCGTGTCCCTGCTTTGCTCCAGCTTTTTTTCCAAAGGCCTTGCCAAATTGACTAAAAACTGTGATAGATTTGGTCATGCACCCTGATTAAACCTATTTTATCACTATTTTTATAACCTTTTCCTATTGCAGGATGTAATTTCAGCCTCAAAAATATTTGATTTGCATGTTGGGTTTATTTCCCTTGCTCGAGTGAAGGCTTTTGCTCATGTAGATCATGGGTATTTGTTTCACAACCTTTGTGCTTTTCTTTTTGAGCCCAGGTTTGTCTCATGCATTCTGTTACTGTATAATGATATATAAAGTCTACTTAAGGTGAATGGTGTTTCAAGCACCTTCTTTCCATTCTGTAGGGGAATCAGCGAGGTTATTCCTTGTCTGGGTTATTGTATTCTCTTTCTATCAAGTCTCTGTTAAGCCTCTTGCCATTCTCTCCCTGTTCCAGCTTGTACTCTGGTGAAAATCTTCATATAGGCTGACAATGTGTTTATTATTCATGATTGTGATATCCAGGTTTTGACTGAATGTCAGCACTTTTTTGAGCAGGCTTCCTCAGTTCACATAAATTGGGGGAAGAGTTACAGACTCCTGCTGAGGGCTTGGATGATCTCCTGGCCCCTGATGTTGCTGGTGTGGGGCAGGGAGGGTGGGAGCTTAACTGGTTTTAAGGGACTGGAAATTATGTTGGGACTGGATGGTCTTTGGGGTCAGAATTGGGAGGGAATTATGGAAAAGTTGGAGGGGAGATTGCAAAGGTGGAAGTGGTGTAAGCTTTGACTCTCCTTCCGAGGGCAGGTGTGAGTCATTAATAATTTAATAGCCTCTATGTTGTGGCATGTTCTGGGATGGCCATCACTGGTTCAGGCAGCGTATTTTGTATCTACCTATTGTGGAAGAGGATCAAGGTCTCATTGATCTTGTCAATAGAGTTGCTAATTTTTGGTTGCAGTCTCTGCAGCAGCTCTTGTTTATTGAAGAGCCTATTGCTTGGAAGCAACTGGCCTTTGATTTTCTTCAGCGGTCATGGGGTTTGATTAGGAACCTTTTTTTTGGACCATAGGTGCCTCAATTTTGAGATGATACCCGGTTTTTACCAAAGCCTTTTTAAAGCTTGGAGATATTTTAAGCTGAGGCACCAGGATAAACTGCTGGAGTTCTCATGGTTGCTTGCTGAACCCCTTGTTTATAATCTTGCCGTCAGGATTCCTAGTCTTGTTTCTAGCAGCTTTGCCACTTCCCTTATTGCAACTGATGTAACAAAAATAGTTAATGTAATTGATTTTACTAATTTTGCATGGGTCTCAGTGGATATCTGGCTGTCAAGCTTGGTCTTCATTCTGTTCACTGGGTTTTTATCAGAGGTGGAATCAGCCCTTCCTAGGGGCAGTATTGCCAGGCTAGGCAGTTGCCGCCTAGACCAAGTCATTCCTGGTCATACTCATGTTTTTCTTTTCTTAACTGTTACTCCTGCTATGGAATGGGATGTTGAGAAACCTGGCAGCTTGTTTGCCTTCAATGGGTCTTCTGAATTTACTTTTAACAGCTTCAGCCATAAGTCATTGTATACGCCCATGGTAAAGATTTGTCATTTCTGAACACTTGTGGATTATCCTGATACGGTGTGGAGAAGATAGCTTCTGGGGGTAGACTCCAGCCAGTCAGCCTGGTCAACTGTATTGCAAAGCCTCTGACTGCAAAGAGGATGGGTGATCTCCAATGAAGAATTCTTCATGGGGCCATTGACACAAAACTGTTTGTGCATTTTGTTTGACTATGGAAGTGTCCATGTTCTGTCTTTTTGGTGACATGGAGGAGACTATTTTTCCTATGTATCTTACTTACTCTAGGCTACAGCCATTACTTGTTTTATTTCAGGATATTTTGGGGTTATTGTTCCTTGATTTTTCTCCTACTGTATTTATTTTTGCTGTTAATCATATGTTCACGAATAGATCTGTATTCCTTGCAAACTTTATTTTGAGTGAAGCAAAGATAACCATTTTAAAAAATAGAAGTAAATTATTTGGTAATGGGGCTGCCAATGGTCTTTGGTGTTTTAGATTTTTAGTGGGTTTATGGCTTCATTTGGAATTTAGGTATTATAATTGTGTAAGTGATTTAGATCAATGCATTCAGAGGTAGGCTATTCCTCTCCTCTCCTGTGTCATTGTGGAGCATTTTTTAAGTAAAAAAAAAAAGATAAGGGGGGGAGGGATAACTCAGTGGTTTGAGCATTGGCTTGCTAAACCAAGGGTTGTGAGCTCAATCCTTAAGGGGGCCACCTAGAAGTCTGGGGCAAAATCAGTACTTGGTCCTGCTAGTGAAGGTAGGGGGCTGGACTCAATAACCTTTCAGGGTCCCTTCCAGTTTTATGAGATAGGTATATCTCCATATATTTATTTTTATATTTAAATGTACTTTGTTCAGAGCAGGCAATTATTTTCTAATTTGTAATTTACTTGTTTTTACTGTGCTTTATTGAGCCACAGAAAGGCTAAATAACTTGCCAATGGTCACAAAGAAAGTCTGTAGAGGAGCAAAAAATTTAAAACAGATCTCTTAAATTCTTGGCTAGACCCCTAATCACTGCCACTGGTCTGGCCAGAGAGCTTGGCCCATAGAGGAAAATAGAGGAAAGAGCCTACGACAGCCAAACTACAACTCCCTTAAGACATCACAGAGCCATTTTGAATCTAAATAGTTCAGTTTTCAGCCAAAATATTTTGGTTTTCAGTGTCACCAAAAACTAGGTATTATCAGCCAAAAATTTTGTCTAAATTTTCCATAGAAATCACTTATTTTCTTACCAGTTCTACTCAGAACTCAGTTCAGCTCAGATCTCTGGAGATACCAGAGTTTTTCAGCCAAAACCAAGCATTTTATAAATGACAGTTATTAATTGCATTGCTGTCGTCTGAGCTTTTGGAAGATTCTGCTAATGTAATTTTAAGTAAAAACACACTGCTTTCGACATATAATGGAATTCCTCCAATCAACACTAAGGAACTAAACTCACATCAAATTTCTGATGAAAATACAGGTTGAAGTTTTCAATGAAAATTTTCATGGACATTTTGAGGTTGAAAAATTTTGAAATTCAAAATTTTGATAAGAAAACAGGAAGAATTTTTTGTGTTTGATTACAGTTAAGGTCCATCTTTAGTTGGAACCTTTCCTAAAGTACTTGTTTGCTTAGCCCAGGACTGAAAATACTCACATCTCTGCATCTCAGCAAATATTTTGTTTATTATTTCTTTGCTCAGAAGGTTTGAAATTAAGTATTCTTAACATCCAGGTCCACAGAGTCAACTCTGTTACACCTCTACCCCACTATAACACGACCTGATATAACACAAATTCAGATATAACGCAGTAAAGCAGTGCTCAGGGGATGGGGGACTAAGCACTCCGATGGATCAAAGCAAGTTTGATATAACACGGATTCACATATAATGCAGTAAGATTATTTTGGCTCCCATGGACAGCGTTATATCAGGGTAGAGGTGTATGTGCAAAAAGCCCTTTAAAATGTAAGCCACATCACCAAACTAATGCAAGGCAAAATTATAAGAGAGGCAAATAAAGAAAAAGATTGGGTGACTCTCGCCGGTAGGATATGAGATGCATTTATGAACAATTGTGGAGGAGGGGAAGATCTGTTTACTCTGATGGAACTCAGGGAAAGAGACCCTTCATTTTTATTCTTCTTTTTTTTTTAAAAAAAGGGTTTAGTACTTTACAGAAAGCATGCCTAATGGGTGGGGGCCCTGGCCTAGGAGTCAAGAGATCTGGGTTTGATAGTTGACTCTGCCAGTTTTGGTGGTCAGTACTGAAGATGTTTGTAAAAGATCTGCTTTGTTCTGTGTATGGCTCTAACGGGCTGTTCAGAATAACAGCAAGAATTTCAGGAAGCCCTGCTCAGACTCTGTATGGAAAGTTCAGCCCTTAAAAGCACAGTTCCCAATAATACATTAAGGACCGCTTATATGACCTTAGAAAGTCATTGTTGGCTGGAGTTTCAAGTGCTGACCTCCCCATGTGACATGAGTGGCTAGATGTTTCAAAACAGCTCATGCATCCAGCATACTGAGCTCTTATAAAAAGCTGGCAACTTATTTAACTACTCACATAAAATGAGCTCCTTTGAAAATATGATCCCAACTGTGACTGCTGAGCGCTTACGAAAATCCGGCTGTTAATCTCTCGCTGCATTTCAGTTCCCCATCTGTAAAATGAAGATGACAATGATTGATACTTATCCACAAATGTAAAGTGGTCCCTGAGAATGATGTATTATTAGTAATGAGAGCTGGTAAAAAAATGGATTTTTTTTCCTGAAGAAAATTTAAACAAAACAAAATAAAAAAGCTCTAGTTTTGTAAACATTTTTCATGGAATAATTTGACATTTTGTCAAAAAAACCCTAAAGTTTCAATTTTGGGCAAAAACTTTAAACATTTTTTGCTTTTCAAAAAACTCAACCAAAAAAACCCCAAACCAACCAACCAAAAGCAATCCCTTCCTCCTCCACCCCTTTCCCCCCACAGAAAACCCTTAACACTTTTTATGGAACATTTTATTTAGTTGAAAACCCAATTTTCTGTCAAAAACCAATTCTTACAGAAAATGTTTGACCACCCCTATTCATAATGGCTGTAACAACTGCAGATTACAAGTAACTTTATCCCTATTCCACGTCTATAACACTGGATTAACATGTGTTTTTTGTTGGTCTTTTTGTTTGAATTTTGAAACACATTTATTAGATTGTTCTACCTTTTTGTCTTATGCTCCACCAAATGATCCTACTTTTACATGACAAAGACTAATTGAGCAAGACAAGCTCAGACAAGCAGATCACAAGAAGGCAGCAAGCTCCCCCACAATGGTATCTTTGTGAAAGCTCTCAAAAATCACTCCTCCAAATAAAAGACTTTCTGAAGTGATTCATTGCTGGTGGAAGAAATGATATTGTTGAGGCAGGTAACGTTGTGGTATTAGGTATTGTTCAAATCCAGTGACACTCACTCACTACTAATGCTGCTATTATTATCACTGTGTCAGCATTTCCTTTATTATACTCTTCATGCATGAGTTGGAAACATTTTCACTCCGAACTTGAAACTTGTTCTATAAAACCTATTCCTGGCTGCTTTTTTGATCACAGAGTTCTTTGTTTCTCAGTGTTACAACCTGGCCTAGTACTCCTCTGTACATATCTACACGACTAAGTTACACTGGTGTACAGTATTGTCTTTTGTATATCACTTGGGCATGTGCACACTTGAGTGCTTGTGTTGGTGCTTCACATACTCAAAACAAGTGGTTGCATCAATATAAAATGTAGTGCAGCATGGGTAGGTATTCCAGTCTATCTCACACTGCTGTCTGGCTCAGTGCTTCGTGGGGCATTTTCCCAGTGCTTTCTGGGACACCAGCGATTTGCTCAGGGTTTTGCAGAAGGTGGGGCTCAAGTTCACACCATGCCACTTTCTCCATCCCACAATGCTTTTCCCACCCCCTAACGGTTGAGACTTTTTTAAAACTCCATGTGCTGCTTTTCTATCTCCACCATCTCTCTGGAAGAAGTATGTATTCTGTACAGCTCAGCAAGTTCTCATGAGAGTTGCTAATATAGGATGCACAATTCTGTTGAATTTGCAGAACTTGAATGGGCACTACTACAAGCAGGAATGCAATAAGGAAGATGTGAAGATAGGCAAACTGTGACGGGGCAAGGCCAGATGGCTATAGTAAAGTAGTGGGAAACATATATATTAGCCCCAGGCTAAACAAATCCCTGTTACCAGGATACGAAAATGGCGGCTGCTCCAGGTCAATTAAGACACTTGGAGCCAATTAAGATCTTTCCAGAAGACAGAGAAGACAGCTAGGTTGATTGGGACACCTGAAACCAATCCAGGGCTGGATGAACCTAGTTAAAAGCCTCCCAGTTAGTCAGGTGGGGTGCATGTCAGGAGCTGTAAAAGAAAGCCGCGCTGTTGGAGAAACTGAGCAGAACAAACCATATCAGGCACAAGGAAGGAGGTCCTGAGGTAAGGTGAAGTAAATATTGAGGAAGTAGGGACTGCTGTGGGACAGTGGCCAGGGAATGGTATGTGTCCTATTTCCAAAAAGTCAGCTCCAAAGCTGCTACTCCCTCCCCTCCCCGATTAATCACTGAGACTGAGAGACAACAGAGGCTGTGTGAGGGAGGGTAGCTTTTCCTCACCTCACTTGCTGGCTTATGATGAAAATGGCTCAGCTGGCTGTGACCCTTGCCTCTAGAGAGAGAAGGGCTATGTGGAGGGTCACAGCGAGCCTCTGAGGCTAGCGAAATCCGCCAGGAAGCACGGGACCCACGGAGACAAAGGCAGAGGTTTGTCACAAGACACAATAACTGGATGCTGAAGGACACAGTGAAAAAAAAATGCCAAGTTGTTGCAGGCATTTATGGAGCAGTTCCGCATGGTGAATTGCCACGTTCTGGGCCCAAGAAACAAACACTGATTGGTAGGGTCACATTGTAATGTGGATTTGTGATGATGAGCAATTGCTGCAGAATTTTTGGATGGGAAAGGCCACATTCCTGGGTCACAGTCTTGTCCCAAACCTCCAGAACAGAGACAGGAAAATGAGAGCTGCAGTGACAGTTGAGAAGCAAATGGTGATCACACTCTGGAAGCTTGCAACGCTAGATTGCTGTTAACCAGTGGGCAATCAGTTTAGGGTAGGAAAAGCCACAGTAAGGACTGTTACATATATAAGACCATTAAGCATCTCTTGCTACACAGGACTGTGACTCTCAGTAATGTTCTGGATATAGTGGATAGATCTGCAGCAGTTTGGAGTTCCCAAACTGTGGTGGAGTGACGGATAGCATGTATATCCCTGTTCTGGCACCAGCCCACATTGCCAGTGAATACATCAGCAGAGAGGGATACATTTCCATGGTTATACAAGCACTAGTGCAGTGATGCTCAGTTAGATCTACACACTGGCCGATGTGAGAATTTTATGACAAGAGGTGGGCCATTTGCACAGAAAGCTGACAAAAAAACAAAACAAAACAAAACCCGTCAGCATGACCTTGATTGCAACGTAAGTATTAGTATTTCTATCTTTTAACAAAGTTTATAAATCAAAATTATTACCGGTGTTTGTGGAAATCTGTAATGGGGAAGGTAACATGGATGATCTCTGGCAAGATTTGTGGAGAGTGGTTTATAGGAGATTGGGGCAAGGCAAATGCACTGATGAAGATGCTCATCTGGCAGGTGATCGTGGTGTTCGTTTTTTATAATGTTCATGGTAAAAAACCCAGATTCACAGAGTTATGTTGGTCCGGACATCATTAAAAGATAATGGCTAGATTCTGGCTATTTCTGAAACTATCAGCATATTGAGTCCAGAAATCCCAAAGTTCCACTTCTGTGAATTTTGCTTTCAAGACATCTGAGCACTGAAGCCTTAACATTTCTAATTGAAAGGTACCTTCATCACTTGAATCAAGAACGTTCTTTGCTTCAGAATGACAAGGTCCATCAGCAGAGACAACAAATGTATCACGAACAAATAAAAGCAAATCCTTTGGAATTTTACAATTTTCAAATTGCATTTTAAAATTTTTGATCAGATTGTTTAGGAATTCTTGCATCATTTTCATCAAAGTCTCCTCCATAGCAACAACATGCAATGTGGGAAAAGGCAACATCTTTCCTGCTCCGTCTGTCTGAAAGATTTCAAGATTCCTCTGAATGGCACACACTTTTTCAAACAGATCCCTGACGCTGCTTGCACGGCCTTGGAGTTGCAAGTTGCGGGAATTCAAGTGACCAATAATATGACACAGAAAAGCTACCTGTGACATAGAGGGGACATCATTCATAAATTCAAGGAACTTGCAAACCTTGTTGGTCTTGTGGTTTGAAAGATTTTTTTTTTCTTTTTGAAGTGCACAAAACGTCTCTTGCACGCATCCTCTACATAGTGAGCAAACGTGCTGCAACAGGTTACTGTATTTGGCTGAAATGTCTGTTGCAAGCCAGAAGCTGAGCATATGCAGTGGACTAATCTCATCACAATATCCATTTTTTTTTAAAGTTCTCAGAAAGCTTACCTCACAGGACAGTCTGGTGAATGCCGCAGTGAAGTGTATTTAATGAAGGGTGTATCACTACTAGACATGAAACAGAGCCCTTCTGTTTCCTTGTCATGGAAGGACTTCCATCTGTAACAAGCAAGTTTACATTCTGCAGATCTCAAACATTTTTTCAAAAAAGCCTTTTACCTTTTCAAAAATGATCTCTCCTGTGGTGTAGGTTTTTAATGGTATTAAGCATAAAAATTCCTCCTTGAAAATGTCATCATCATAAAATCTAAAAAACAGTAATAACTGGGCTGTGTCACTTAAATTGCTTGATTCATCCTCTGCAAGAGACTTGTATTTGGTGTTTTTTAAATTGGAAAGCAGTGCTGACAAACAATCCTCATAAATTACCTCCAGTCTTTGCACTACCATGGAATGAGACAGGGGAACTTGCTTCACATGGTTCACAATGTCACCTTTGTTTTTATCTTTGGCAAAAAGCTCTTCCAGCATTTCCAGTGGACACTTCTTCACAAGCTTGGCATCCAGGAAAGGCCTGTTCTTTTTAGCTAGTACCAATATTATCCAAAGAGAAGCAGTTGTTGCTTTTTCCTGTGAAGTCGCTGATGTTCTGAAAATGACATTTGAAGTGTGAGATGAAGACTTCCAATTTTCAATATTGGCACATCTTGCAGCACTGCCAGGAGGATAGGCTGCATTGAAGTTACCGTGCTATGATTCAAAGTGGCGCCTCACATTCACGACCTTACAGATGGATACAAAGTTTTGGCATATTAAACACAAAGGTTTTGTGTTTAAATGAGGTGTCATAAAAAGAAAATCCACTGTGCAGTTTGGGTTAAAAGTTCAGTTTTCACTGTTGACTTTGCAATGTTTACTCCTGCCCACATTCATTTTTGGCTCCATTTCCATCACTAATGAAAAAATGGGTAGTGTCTTAGCTCAATGTAACGATGCTATTGTGAGATATTAAGATCCAGCAAGCAGTGCTTAACTTGTGCCAGGGCTTGCTGGGGCTGACCCCTAGCACCTCTAGGCTTCGCGGTTCATCGCCCTGGCACCTCTAGGCTCCCAGACAGCAGCCACAGCTCTCCATCCGTCCAGCTCAGAAGCTGAAATGCTGTGGCCACACAGCCAGTGCTTAATTTGTGCCAGGACTTGCTGAGCCCTGGCACCTTTTTCGTTATAAATTAAGCACTGCCAGTAAGTTACTTACTAAGGAAGTAATAAGCAAATGATAGCGCATCACTGTTCATGAATTTAATTTAAGCATGGTTTTTAAGGTGAGTTGGCAGGCCACATAGGAAGCCTTGTTGGGCCACATTTGGCCTCTAGGCCACCTATTATCACTGCATGAGTGGATCACAAAGGATGCTTCATTAATATTAATGTGGGCTGTTCAGGGAAAGTGTATGATGCTCACATTACTGCAAGCAGGGACATTCTTCTCTGACCCTTGCATTACAATTGACGATGTTGCCATGCCAATAGTGACTTTGGGGGGACCTAATCTACCCTTAGCTCTCCTGGCTTATGAAGCTGTACTTTGACCACCTCGATGCCGCCAGATTCAATTACCAGCTCAGCAGGTGCAGAATGTCTGTTCAATGTGCTTTTGGTAGTTTAAAGGGTTGCTGGAGCAGTTTGCTCTCTTTGATTGGCTCTCAACAATGCAAACATCCCTATCATTATAGCTGCATGTTGTGCATTGTATAATATCTGTGAGGTGAAGGGGAAAAAGCTACTGCCAAGATGGACCAGCTGTCTACTAAATTTGTACAGCCAGGCACCAAGGGCTATTAGAAGAGCCAACTGTGGAGTTATACAGTTGAGGGAGGCCTTAAAAGACCATTTTAACAGTCAGCCACAGTAGTGTTATCTGATGCTGTTACGAAGTAATGTGTATGGAGATTAAATGTAGTAGGTTATTGCCTCCTGCTATGAATTCTGTGATGGCCCAAATAGTGTGCCTTGTGTGAATGGAACTTAAATATGGGTGATTATTGCCTTCCACTATGAATTCTGTAACACAAGGTGTAATCTAATATAGATACTCTAAGATTTCAAAAATAGAAATTTATTGAGTGCAAAGAAACAGGCAACAAAATTAAAGTGCAAATAAACACACAAAGTAAAAACTTTCTTAGTAACACTGTAACAGGGTGATCCATACTGTAAAACTGCAAGTAAAAATGGAAGAACACTGGAAGTAAACGTAGACGTTTATGTTCATGTATGTAAAACTTATTACAGTGTAGTAAGTTGTGTCTGATCCTGTGGTCTTCAAAGATTGGTGGCATATAGTTTTGATTCTCCTTGTTTTCCTCCAGTGTGGCACGGTAGAGGTAAGGTTGTACCATGTGTGACGTTGCATTCCATATCTTTATGGAAATATGCTTATAATATGGATGTGACATAACTGAGATATACTTTATGCAAGATGGGTATTGTAAGGTATTATTGGAAAGGTTATGATTTACTGAATGTGATTATCCAGTTTGTATGCATGTATCATTTCTGTATCTAAAGTTAGGAATATGGACTATGTAACCATTACAACTGGGTGTGTATTGGGAAGACACCCACCAGATGACAGGCCATCAGATTTGATGGGCCATCAGGAAAGAACAACAAGACCATGAAGATACTAATGTCTCTCCCTCCTGGGAGTTGTCCGGGGATGTAACTGTGACACTACTAGATCAGGTGCTCTTGTCACCTGATACTGAACATTACCTGGGACTTCTTGTAACTTTCCACTGCAAGGGAAGGGGGGGGTCAAGTTTGGGAAACAAAGGATTCTCGCTTTATGTAAATCCTATTTAAGGGTGGGGAGGAAGTGAAATGGGACTCCTCTCCATGACCTGTCTGCCCAAGAAGAAAGACTGTTAGAGCAACCTGAAGGAAAGGCAACTGGGGAGTCCAGGCTGAGATGGGAGTCCAGTCTGAAAAGGAATATAACTGGAATTCTGAACCACAGAAACTTTGCAACCTGCCTAAAATAACATTTAGGGTGAGAATTTACATTTTTAACCTGTTAAGTATATTGAGCTTAGCTTGCGTATTTTGCTTTATTTGGTCAGTAATCTGCTTTGTTCTGTGTTATCTCTTATATATGTAAGCAGAGTCAGGATGAGCTCTACCCTGACATCTGGTGGTGAATTATGGCAAGTGTGGAAAAGAATTTCAGGAGCTGATCCTAGGCACACCCACCCCACCTAGCATAGCCCACGGCAGCCTAAAATGGTCACTTTGACAGGTCTGGGATCCCCAATTTCTCTGTTATTGGGGCAGGAGGAATAAAATGTTGTTACCCTGATTATGTGAATGAGGGACTATAAACCCGTTTTATGACAGAGGATCTCACCATCAACTAAGTAGCACTCGCTAGACAAGGGACTTGGGTACCAAAACCCAGTGAATTGAGAGAGGTTGGGGACTGATGTGTGTATTTGATGGTATGGGCTCCTTTTTGAGGGCCTGGAACACCAATTGCATCTCTTCCTCTTCACTGCTGAAGAACAGAGCTAATTTTTATTCTACTAGGAGTCCATCTAGAGCAGTAGTCCCCAATGTTTTTGGCTGGTGGGCACCAGCCAAAGGACACTGTGGCAATGGAGCACCCACTGAAATGCTGCTGAATTTTGGCAGTGATGCCTTTCAATGATGTTGCTTGCCATTGACAAGTGATATCATCAAAAGGCATCCTCATTGAAATTTGGGAGCAATGCCTCTTGATGACGCCACTTGTTGGTGGCAAGCAGCATCATCAAGAGGCATCCCTGCCAAAATTCGGGAGCGATGCCTTTCAATGCCATCACTTGTCAATGGCAAGCAGCGTCAGCGAGAGGCATCCCTGCCGAAATTTGAGGGCGATGGCTCTTGATGACTTCACTTGTCGATGGCAAGCGGTGTCATCGAGAGGCGTCGCTGCCTAAATTCGGGGGCGACCTCTCTCCATGACCACACTTGTCGATGGCAAGCAGCGTCAGTGAGAGGCGTTGCCCCGAATTCCTGCAGGGACGCCTCTCGCTGACACTGCTTGCCATCGACAAGCATCGTCATTGAGAGGCTTCCCCGCTGAAAAGCCGCTGCAGCATTTCGGCGGTAGTTCTCCCAGGGGCCAGGACGCGGGCGCATTAAGATGCCCTCACGGGCACCTTGGTCCCCGTGGGCACTGCATTGGGGACCCCTGATCTAGAGGCTGCTGAGCTGAATTCACTTTGGGCCAATGGTGCACCAGCACTGGGGTTCCCCTACTACAAGCTGAAATCACTAAAAGAGCTAAGCTTACTGAGCTGAGATCACTGAGTGCTGTGTTAACTAGTGGGGGAGCCTAAAGATCTATCGCTAAGCGGCTGGCAGAGCGGAGCAGTTTGCAGCACGGTTGGAGCAGCCCATGGAACAGTGAGCGGATGTGCAGAATGGTTTGCAGGGATGGCTGGAGCGGCTCACAGGTCAGCTAGTGGAGTGGAGCCGGTTGTGGTGAAGGTTGCAGCAGAACTCCATGGAGAGACGGGGCAGTCAGCCCCGGCACACGTAAGGTGCCCCTTAACACCCTGTGTGCCCCCCCCATTTCCACCCAGGCTGGGAGGGGGGAAACTCTGCAGATAAACTTTTGAACTCTGGGGCAGCACTGAGCAGGGACAGAGACTTTTGGGTTGTTGGACTTTGGGGAAAAGGACACTGCCAAAACTTACTTAGTGGGTCTTTTGATCATGGTTTATGTTATGAATCCTGTTTGTGGTGTTTCCCCAATATGATGCCACATTGTTTCCCTTCTTTATTAAAAGGATTTTGCTACACTCAGACTCTGTGCTTGCGAGAGGGGAAGTATTGCCTCCTAGAGGCACCCGTGGGGTTGGTATGTAATTGTCCCAAGTCACTGGGTGGGGGCTTGAGATGGTTTTGCATTGCGTTATTGAAACGGAACCCCTGGATACTGAACCCGGCCCTTGTTGCTGCCAACTCAGAGGGGCAGAAGGGTTACATATACACTTAAAATTCATCTTTTGTAGTTAATCAACTTATTGCTTGTTGATAATATAACCAAGTTTATGTAATTTCTAACTGTGTGTGTGGGGAGGAGGGGAAGAAGTCATGCATATCTCCCTCCCCAATGAGGGAGGGGGTGAATTTCATAAAGCCTGTGGGTTTGTACCCCTTTAGAGGGAGTGGGAACCAGTGTGCTGGGGAAAGCCCCTAAGGCTGAATCTTCCCAGAGCAGATCTCTGTCTCTCTGTGCAGCTGGGTGTGGCCCTGCCTGTGTGCTTGGCTGGAAGAGACTTGTGAGCCTAACTCAGCAAGGTCAGGTAAAGGCAATCCAGGCTGGCATAATAGAAAGGTTCAGTGAAGTCTCAGCACATTAGGTGACACCCCAAAGGGCCCAAACCCATCACACCATGCTTCCACCTGTTATGTTGTGGGGTGTAGAGAGCAGCAACCATGGAATTTTCCAAAGATTGGAAAGGCTGCTGAGTCTGGGATCTTTGGGTATGTAGGTCAGTAATGTTCTGCAACATCTGAGTTTATGGCCCAAGCTAACCAATGATGTCCTGGATTTCATTATGTTCCTCTAGGTCCTTTTCTCTCTCCTTCAGCAACTGGTCTCTCCATTCTTGGTCCTTCTCTAAGGTCACAGCCATATGTGACCTTAACAGTCCAAGGCCATGGAGAATTGGAGGATCTTGCAGAACATAGCCTCCCTAGTCCACTTCTTTCTTCTCCTGATCAGAGTCAGACATTCAGCAGGTGTGGAGGGGGGAAATCTGAAGGCTACTATGCTGGAAGCTACTAATTAAAACAGAATGCCACCTTGGCTGTGGGCTCTCTGGGCTTCTAGTTTAACTCCATCAGGAACAATGGTGGGAAAGCAAGGAACACAGCCAAGGGATTTCTTAACCACAGATTTCAGAATGGTAGCCATGTTAGTCTGTAAGTGAGGACTGTCCTGTCTCCCAAGGTACAGACAGGCCAGTCCTTGCTTACAGCTGGCCTCCCAACCTGAAGCAAATGCTCACCAGCAACCACACAGCATACAACAAAAACACTAACCCAGGAACCAAACCCTGCAATAGACCCCAGTGCCAACTCTGTCCACAAACCTGTTCAAGAGACACCATCATAGGACCTAATCACATCAGCCACACTATCAGGGGCTTGTTCACCTGCACATCTACCAATATGATATATGTCATTATGTGCCAGCAATGCTCCTCTGTCATGTACATTGACCAAACCAGACAGTCTCTACGCAAAAGAATAAATGGACACAAGTCAGATGTCAAGAATTATAACATTCAAAAACCAGTTGAAGAACACGTCAACTTCCTTGGACACTCAATTACAGACCTAAAAGTGGCAATTCTTCAACAGAAAAACCTTCAAAACCAGACTCCAGTGAGAAACTGCAGAACTGGAATTAATTTTCAAACTGGACACCATCAAATTAAGCCTGAATAAAGACGGGGAGTGGATGGGTCATTACACACTAAAAACTGTTTCCCCATGCTAATTTCCCCCTACTGTTATTCACACCTTCTTGTCAACTGTTTGAAATGGGCCATCCTGATTATCACTACAAAAGTGATTTTTTTCCTCCTGCTGATGATAACCCATTTTTATTGATTTGTCTCATTAGAGATGGTATGGTAACCTCCATCTTTTCATGTTCTCTGCATATATATATCTTTCAACTGTACTTTCCACTCCATGCATCTGATGAAGTGGGTTTTAGCTTACAAAACAAATAAATGTGTTAGTCTCTAAGGTGCCACAAGTACTCCTTGTTCTTTTTGCTTAACCACAGAGACATTACTCTTAAAGCACTTGAGAGTCACAGATCTTTGAAAACAACAAATAACTTGAGATGCATCCTCTGCTAGTCTGATCTCACCTAGAGAGGCAAGGTGGGTGAGGTAATTTCTTTTATTGGACCATTTTCTGTTGGTGAGAGAGACAAGCTCTTCTTCAGACGTGTGTCGCTCAAAAGCATGTCTCTCTCACCAATAGAAGTTGGTCCAATATAAGATATTACTTCACCCACCTTGTCTCTCTAATATCCTGGGACTGCTACAGCTACACTGCATACAACTAAGGTTTCTTAGTATTTCAGGGTGGGCAAAGTCCCTCTTGCCCCCTTTCCTGCAAGTCCTCATTATGTATGGCAATGGTTGCCCGCCCTGTACAGAGCAGCACTCCGCTCTCAAATGGAGTCTCCTCTGTGTGTCATGAACTCAGTATGGAACGCTCCAGCCTCTGCTTTATCATGGTTGCCCCACTTGCCGTCCCCTTTATAGATAAGTCATTGTTCTATGGGGACAGGATAGAAGTTGAGTCATTCAGAGCACGCCTACATGCTGTCAGTGATGTTCTTTCAATGAGGTGTCAAGTGGTTTTCCTGGGCAGGTTGGCTGTCTGCAGTGTAGTGTAATTGGCCCCCCCTTAGAGTAGGTCTACACTAAGAAGACTATACTGGCATGGCTACATTGCCTTACCTATGCCAGCAAACCCCTATAGTGCATATGCAGCCAACACTTATGGAAGGAGTTTTTGTATTGATGTAGGAATGCTACCACCCTGAGTGATGATAGCTACATTGACAGAAGCCTTCTTCCACCAACATAGCTGCGTCTACACTTGGGGCTATGTGAGCACAATTATGTCAGTCATGGATGTAGTTTTTCACACCTCTGGCTGATGTAGCTATGTTGACGTAACTTTTAAATGACATTGAAAAACACCTTGAAGGTGGGCAGCCAGGAAGCTGTCATCTTGATTTTTCTGATGGAAAATAAAAAATTTCCAGTAAAGTAAAACTTTTCCCATGGAAAATTTCAATTTTGCGAAAAAAGGCATTTTGTATAGGATCATCATTCTGATGGAATATTAGCTCTAATTAAATATCCAACCAGCTCCAATTAAATATCCATTTTATAAAAATGAAGCATTAAAATTGCTGATGTTTTAGCCAGAACGTCTTGTTTGAGTTAAATTATCTCTCTGTAGACTAGAGTGCATGATAGCTAAAAAGTATTTCCTAATATTTAAAAATGTAACTTACAATTTATTTTAATGGTAACATTGCCATGCTTTCCAGTATGTTTTTCACCATTCTGCTACATTTGCATCTGTGTTATTTTTATACATCAGATGGATTTTAATCTCAGCTCATAAAATGGAGTTGAGGGGAGTGATCTGGAATTTTAAAATACATTTGTAAAAACTCATTGATGTCCCCCAGGAATTGCAAGGTAGTGATTTTTCAAAAACATTTTTGCAGGCAAGGCTCTTACCAGATGGGAAAGCAGAAAGAATATTCTTGTGATTCAAGGATTTTGTACATTCCTGAAGGCTGCCACTTCATAACAATAGCCATAAAAAATGAGATGAGATTGGTATTTTTTTAAAAATGTCATATTTAGCTGTAAAAGGAAACATTTTACTGCACTCCTCCTTCATTAAATATCAGTTATCAGATTTTTAACAGTATCATTAATAACAACAAAAGTTCTAATATATGAACACTTAATCTAATCATGTGTGATTTGACTTCAGCCTACATTTTGTATCTCATCTATCTGTATAAGGTATTCATAGGGCTTTTTTCACTGACTTAGTAGCTGGGTGCCTCTCTCACTGCATTTTGAGCACATACCCTAGCATTTAGACAGTGTTCATCCGGTGCCTAGATACTACAATGAAAAGGGCACTATAAATGTCTTAGATACTTACATATATTTGATAGAATTGTTACAAATCTGAAGTACATATTTTCAGTGTGGCCAACTCATGATTTATACTCAAGTTTCATGATATTTGGTATTTTTTTAAAGTCCCAGCTTCTGAAGTTCTGTGATTTTATGAGCACATCAGTTCTCTTTAGGTTAGCACAGGGATCAGCAACCTTTGGCATGCGGCCTGCCAGGTCCCGGTTTCTTTACCTGCCACATCTGCAGGTTCAGCTGATCGCAGCTCCCACTGACCGCAATTCACCGCTCCAGGACAATGGGGGCTGTGGAAAGCGGTGGCCAGCATATCGCTTGGCCCGTGCGGCTTCCTGCAGCCCCCATTGGCCTGGAGTGGCGAACTGTGGCCAGTGGAAGCTGTGATTGGCCAAACTTGCGGACGTGGCAGGTAAACAAACCAGCCCAGCTAGCCAGGGGGCTTACCCTGGTGGGCTGCGAGCCAAAGGTTGATGATTCCTGGGTTAGCACATTTGCATACACTCTGAGATAATTAGCTTCTTATTTATTAGATTAAAATGTAACCCCCTGCAGAGCACATATCTAACACATCTCCATTTCCATTAACTTCAAAAGGAGTTGCACCAGGACTCAAGTGAGTTGCACTTGGCTAGGAATGCCTGAAAACAACAAAGCATGATACAGTATGCTCTTGCATTTAATGATCTAGTCTGCCCCTGTGTTTTAATGAATGAGTCCCAAAACAAACCTGTTAAGAACAGAGAGCAACTTTTGAGCTGAGAAATGCTTCTAAGAAGATAAAGAAAGCTGCCCAGAAGTTGCTAACAGATTCTACTGTCTTGTTCCCTCAAACTCATTGGATTTTCGCTTGGAGTTAAAAAAAATTTAACCATTTGATTAAGGAAATTTTGCTTCTATGATATACAACATCCCCACATCTTGGACTGTACTATTAATTATGAGGGATGTGACAATGTCCATTTATTATCAGATATTCTTTTACAGAGTATCATAATCACACATTTCAGGGCTGTCTATGGTATAATTGCATTGAACACCAAACCTCTAAGTCAGGGGTAGGCAAACTTTTTGGCCTGAAGGCCACATTGGGGTTCCAAAACTGTATGGAGGGCCTTTAGGGAAGGTCTGTGACTCCCCAAGTAGCCTGGCCCCTGCCGCCTATTCTCTCCCTCCCACTTCCTGCCCCCTGACTGCCCTCCTCAGAACCCTCAACCCATCCAATCCCCCCTGCTCCTTGTCCCCTGACCGCCCCCTCCTGGGACCCCCCACTCCAACTGCCCCCCGTGGACCCCACCCCCTATCCAACCTCCCCTGCTCTCTGTCCTCTGACTGCACCGACCCCTATCCACAGCCTCAAACCCTGACAGGCCCCCCAGGACTCCTACACCTATTCAACCATCCCCCGTTCCCTGTCCCCTGACTGCCCTCCTCAGAACCCCCAACCCATCCAATCCCCCCTGCTCCTTGTCCCCTGACTGCCCCCTCCTGGGACCCCCACCCCCTATCCAACCCCCCATGCTCCCTGTCCCCTGACTGCACCGACCCCTATCCACAGCCTCACACCCTGACAGGCCCCCCAGGACTCCTATGCCTATTCAATCATCCCCTGCTCCCTGTCCCCTGACTGCCCCCTGGGACTCCCTGTCCCTTATCCAACCCCCCCGCTCCCCACCCTCTTGCCATGCCATTCAGAGCATCAGGACTGGCAGCCATGCTGCTGCACAGTCTAGAGCACTGGGGCAGGCTGGCAGCTCTTGCAGCCATGCTGCCTGCCAGGAGCTTGCAGCCCCGTCACCCAGAGCACTGGCGGCACGGCGAGCTGAGGCTTCGGGGGTGGGGGGACGCCAAGGAAGGGATCAGGTGTTAGCCTCCCTGGCTGGGCAGGACAATCCTGCGGGCCAGATGTGGCCTGCCGGCCATAGTTTGCCCACCTCTGCTCTAAGTACTAATAAAATGCCAAGTGTGCAATGACTCAGTGGCAAACACAGAAGGCATTTAGCTGCTAGGCCCTATAAGTGGGTTCCCAATAACCACTCAGTCATGTGGCTAAAGTGAAGAGGTATTTTGCTAAGACTGGCAGAAGAGGAAAATTTGAAAATATCCTAGGTACAGTGGCTTAAACCAGGGCTGCAGGAAGGGCGGCCAGCATATCCGTCAGCCCACGCCGCTTCCTGCAGCCCCCATTGGCCTGGGACAGCGAACCACAGCCTGTGGGAGCCACGATCAGCCGAATCTGCAGACCTGGCAGGTAAACAAACTGGCCCGGACTGCCAGGGGCTTTCCCTGAACAAGCAGCAGACCGGCTTTGAGAAGCACTGGCTTAAACTGTTAACAATTTAGATAAAATAATAGTGGTTCCTATTTGGGCCCGGCCAGGGAGCGAGGGGACGGGGTGAAATGGCAATTTGAGGGTTTCTCAGGCCTAGTGGCTGGCTTTCACTCTCTGGGGAATGGGATTTTCCCAAGTTTCCTGGTTTAAAACAATCTATTTAAAGATTTTGTATAAAACTCATGTCATCAATTATTCTGATTGCTATTGATTAATAATAAAATTGTTTTTCTGAAATTATTATGGATCATATTTAGGCAATAAAAAGACCCAGGCATTGGGTAAATAAGTTGTCATGGTTCAGGACTCTGTCCCCTTTGTGATTTCTTTGAGTACATCTGCTCATGTATTGAGCTTTGTGCCTTTTATCTCTCAAGATGGAATCAACCGACTCTCCCATTCAGACTGGGATCTGGGCTACAGCACCCTGCATACCAACTGTTCTTGCCCACAGGTCTGACTAGATTCGTATACCTGCAGTTCTTGTTACCTTCCAGGAGTTTGTGGATTTCAGTGACCAACACATTTTTCTTAAACTAACATATTATTTGTGGAGGATGAAAGTATTTCAGAGAAAAAGAATTAAAATAACAAAAGTCCTACATGCTGGTCTAACTTGAGGAGTCTTACTAATGTAGGTGACCTAAGCAGGCCCTCTTCTTCAGGAACTGCAGAGGCCCAAGTCTCAATTTCCCTTCACCTCAGCTCTCTCTCCTCCTGTCTGAGAGCCCCCACAAACCTGTTTCACTCTTGTTTCAGGGACTGTCATTTTAAAACAAGAAAAGCTTTTTGCTCTCCAGATCCACAAACTTGGGCCTCCTTACTTGCCAAACCAAGGAGTTAAGCCAACACGTCTACTGAGTGCTGGTTGAAAGTCAGCAATCTGGATCCATCCTCCCCCTTCTAAGGGTGCATTTCCTTACAGTGCTATACTGAATTAACTCAACGACTACATTCTGTAAACCCCTTTACAATACTCAGACAGATGTATAGTGGATATAGCATTCATAAGCAGTTACTGCCAACTAAATCCATCACGTAAGGACACTGAAGTATTTTTATTGCCTTTGGATTAAATTTTGGCCTGAATGAAGAGAGCCAGTGCAGCAGAGGGAGCGGTGCTGCCTGTTACGTGTCTGGTGTAGGAAGTATCCTGCTGTGGCAGGGTAAACTGCTGTGATACATTACCGCTCCTCTGAGCAGGAAAATGTGTGAGCCTGATCTTCTGCCAAGCAGCACTGGCTGCTAATGGTAGCATATGCTCACAGCCAACGTGATAACACAGTGACATACTGGAGTGCTGGGAAGAGACAACTGAACATAATATCCTGGCCAAAATCACCTGACCTGGCTCAGAGTTCAAAGGTCTCATGACTCCAGTAATTACTGCTACAGGCATCTTGAGGCAGGATATTGCATACTTCATCCTAATCCACAAATTTGACAATGGCTATGTTCCCCTTGTCTACCAAGTTTTTTTAATTCTAGCAAAACTAGTGATCAAGCTTGTTTGGTACATTGTGGTCTGTACAAACCCAGCCTTCATTGCATATTGTTACTCTCCAGGGTCCTGATGCAAAGCCTATTGCAGCAATGGAAAAACTCCTGTTGACTTCAGTGAACTTTGGATCAGGCCTTAGATATTTTGTGATTTCCCCCCATCCCTTAATGTTCCTTTATTTTAATTTAACGGTCACTCTACGCTGTTCTCCCCACCACAGTAATCAATTTACTATCAGAATTAGTCGAAAAATTGTATTTTAAAAATTTAAGTGTTTTTCAATTTTTCCCCCAAAATGTGTAGCTGGGTATATTTTTTTTGGACCGGTTTATAGACTGGTCAAAATTTTACAAAATATTCAAAATTTTGATGAACAATTTCCCACTCACTCTATGTAGTGTAAATGGAGTTGACTATTTTTATCGATAAAGGCATGAAGTATAAAAAAAATGCTCAGAATTAGGAGCGAGTTGGATTCCCAAAATTTAGGATAATGTGAAAGAAAAACAAAGTGTATCTTTTTTGCTTCTTTATGATGTATAAAAAAGGGTGACTTTTTAAAATGTTTTTTTCTATTTGCTTTTTTATCCAAAAATAGCAAGAAAGATCTCTGGTTTTGCTGGAGTGGGAGTGTAGATGCTTTAAAAATTAGAGGTAAAATCCCAGGCCCTACATCTTTTCTCCCCACAATGTCTCAGGCATGTGAATTGAACAGTTGTTATTGAGCCAAAAAAAAAACCCAATCAACAGATTCATATATTCTAATTAAAAAGCTTTCCCCCTTTCATTTAAGTTTCACTCACGTGGTGTTTTTGATGTCATAATCCTTCCTGTTTTACTGTCATCCATAGAGTCTTCCAGAAAATATGATCGATCTTAATTTCTAATATAAATCACAAACAGAAAAAAAATTTAAAAAAACAACTATCCTTTCAGTGGTTCTTTACACATAAGGATGCAACAACAGGCACAAACCCTATTTTATTTTTACATTGAAACAGCCTTCAAACTAAAACTCTGTACTTCTGGACAGGAGATTGTAGGGAATCTACTCCTCCGAGCATATTATATTCTTATGAGTATGCGCCTCTCTATTTAACCTGGATGCAAATTAATCTGCAGCAAATTGAATGCATCCCGAGACATGCAGAATTGTATTAGATTGACTCTGCAATGAGAGTAAAAGCTGTCAAGTGTAACAAGATGACTGTCAGAGGAGAGCTTTGCTTGGCATGCTATGACTGACAGAAGAGCAGAGCTCCTAGTAGACTTCTGGAGCTGGTCTCAGTTAGTACAACTTTTCTTATGCACAGGAAGGGGATAGGGCTCAAGTCCTAAAAAAAGAAGTCCTGGAAGTCAGAATTTCAATCACAATAATAACAGTAACACCCTTTTTTATTGCACACCTGAGAGATGCTATCTACATCACATTTTCATTCAAAATATCATGATGAGACTAATTGATCCTTCAGAGGTACTTTTGTATCCCCACTTCCCCCTTTAAGGCTACATAGCTATGGCTACATAGACCGGCAGAAGCCAAAAATGGGTGGGATTGACCCCACTCAATGAGAAAAACTGAATATCATATAATATGGTCTCCGTCCCAGAACCACTTTCAAAATTCTCCCCATTTTGAATCTCGGTTTTTTTCCACTTGCCCTTTGCCCACCCTTGCAAACATTTATTCTTGAACCTCTATTAATGGTCTATACATCTTTCTGACAAGCAGTTTATGAAAAAAAAATTAACAGGAAGATTTACACAATATAAAATAGATAAATAAATAAATAATAGACAATCAAAAATATGGTTTCCGGGTAGTCCTGGAAGAAAGCATCTAAAAATATCAAAAAAATATGGCAAAACCCCTGTGTTCTTGCTGTCATTCATAGCATCTTCTTTACCCTCAGAAACAAACATCCATTATTCATTCATGCTTCAGTCAGAGTGACTAGTTGTCGAGTCATTGACCAGAGCTTCCATGGAGGCACCATTCATGCATGCCATGAGGCAGAGGCACCATCTCTTCACATTGCCTCCTCTACCTTTTCTGCTTCTGGACCCAGCCCAGGTTACTAAGCCACTATCTCTCTCCTTGTGGTGTGGGGAACTGGGTCTGGGAGTCCCCCTGGACACCTTCTTTTGTAGCACTCCTTCCATGAGGTAAAGACAAAGCCAAGCTGTGAATCACACAATTTTCAGAAGTACTGGAATACTATTCTGGCTCCCCTGAAAAGATGCCGGAATGCTGTTCCAGAACGTTCCTGCACAACTGTGGCAATGCAATATGCAAGTCGGACTAGTTGATCATGATGTTCCCTTCCAGCTTTAAAGTTGATGAGATTTGAGTGCTGGCAGGGGGTCAAAGCAAATTTCTGTAGGCTAATTTTATCAGAAACTGTCATAGTCAAACAGCAATGAGCCAACCAAACCACAGTGCCTTCCCTTGATAAAAAAGGATGAGATATGATATAGGAAAGTCATATTAAAGTTAAGTATGCTCTATGACAAGCCTTATCAGAGCACAGTGAAATATAATGATTACACTTTTCTTGGTCTAGTGCCTATATCTCTTATGTGTAAGTGTTCCTATCTGGTGTGCACAGCACAGTAGTCACCTGGAGCATACATTTTTTCTTGTTGAGATAGATTTCCCCACCTAATTTGTGTTCTAGAATTTTTTTCTCCAATTCTGTCCCTCCGTACTGCAAGTTCCCTTTGTTTTGAGATAAAGGGTTTCATTAATCATATTCCAGCAGCCTTTTCATTGTTGAAACTCAAGTTTCATTTGAGAGAACCCCCACCAATGCCAGGTTTAGATGGAGGAATAGTGAGCTGTGAAAACGTGTATTGTTTATGACAGTACTGAATGCTTGTGTAAAATGATCTGAAAGTTTTAGCACGTCTTCTGTCTGTAACATTTTATGCTTGGTTAAAGCTGTCAGAACAACATTCCGATTAAATGCAGTGGCGGGTCATTTAGTAATTGAATAGATGGAGCAGTCAGCATGCTACATTGCAGCGAAAGACTAGAGCGCTGAGTATTTTAGCTCTGGTGAAGATTAGCAAAATTGTATTTTTTTAAAAAAAAAACAAGTTCCTCACAAGATTGGGTGTTTATAAAACAAACACAGGAGGGTAAAAGCTCAGTATGATAACACATCTTTGATGCAGGACCCTCTGACTTTATGGAAAGTTACTAATGCTCCAATCCTGCACAGCCCTTCAGTATACACGTAGCTTTAAACACATAGAATCATAGAATAGCGTGGTTGGAAGGGACCTCAGGAGGTCATTTAGTCCAACCCCCTGCTCAAAGCAGGACCAATCCGCAACTAAATCATCCCAGCCAGGGCTTTGTCAAGCCTGACCTTAAAAACCTCTAAGGAAGGAGATTCCACCACCTCCCTAGGTAACCCATTCCAGTGCTTCACTACCGTCCTAGTGAAAAAGTTTTCCTAATATCCAACCTAAACCTCCCTGTAGCGGGGAGGTCACCCTGCTCTGGCCCTAAAGGGGTTAAAATAGCCCTGGGAAAGGGCTGCCCGGGAGACCCAGAAGGGTAGGCTGATTGGGAAGACAGTGTTGTGATAGAGAAGGACTGGCTGCCTGGGAGAAAAGGGTACCTGGAGTAGAGCAGGGCTGGGGAAGGCCAGAGGAGCTGGGGAGCTCCAGCCTGGAAAACCTCCAGGCTGCAGGCCTTGCTGAAGGCCAGGAAGGGTACTGGGGTAGCAGAGGTGCAGCCCAGGATAAACAAAGGCAACAGGTCCAACCCTCCTTGCCAATGATGAGCTGTTTATAGACTGAAGTCTGCCCCAGTGAGCGGGGGCTAGACAATGACTGGCAGTAGCCACTGAAGCAAGGTGGGGGGAGGGGGTTGGGGGTTCCTCGGGGCAGAGAGACCCAAAGATTGCAGGGGTACTGCAGAGGGCAGACCACCGAGGAAAGGGGCACCAGGGTCTGGGAGGGACACGGGGGCCAGTGACAAGTGGGACATTGGCCAGCAGATGGCGCTGTGGAGCTGGAGTGCAAATTCTTGAGACAACCAGCAGGAGGTGCCACACTGGTGAGTTGTCGCTCTGCTACCCCCCTCCCCCCACTGCAACTTGAGACCATTACTCCTTGTTCTGTCATCTGCTACCACTGAAAACAGTCTAGATCCACCCTCTTTGGAAACCCCTTTCAGATAGTTGAAAGCAGCTATCAAATCCCCCCCTCATTCTTCTCTTCTGCAGAGTAAACAATCCCAGTTCCCTCAGCCTCTCCACATAAGTCATGTGCTCCAGCCCCTTAATCATTTTTGTTGCCCTCTGTTGGACTCTCTCCAATTTTTCCACATCCTTCCTGTAGTGTGGGGCCCAAAACTGGACACAGTACTCCAGATGGGGCCTCACCAATGTCGAAAAGAGGGGAATGATCAGGTCCCATTGACCTATCTTATTTTGCACAGATCTGGTATAAATCAACAAGTGTGGCTATTGTTGATAGGTGTAACTCACTTCTCACTTACTGCTGACCTTCACAGTTATAAACATGAATAGTGGTAAATCAAGAATTCAGGGCAGCTAGTGGTTTTAAGCCCAAATTAGCTAGTGATGGACAGTAAATCCAACTCTCTCTCTCTCCAAAATTAGATAAGAGCCTGAACCAAGACCATGGGCACAAACAATCCCAAAATGTGGTTAAGTTTCACTCCTGAGCCTAACATCATACTAAGGGCATGTCTACACTATAAATTTAAATTGACTTAAGTTGACATACAGCCACTGAATTCAAAGGTAATAATAATTGGAGATATATCAATCTCCTAGAACTGGAAGGGACCTTGAAAGGTCATTGAGTCCAGCCCCCTGCCTTCATCTATCAGGACCAATTTTTGCCCCAGATCTCTAAGTGGCCCCCTCAAGGATTGAACTCACAACCCTGGGTTTAGCAAGCCAATGCTCAAACCACTGACCTATTCCACCCCCCCTGTTAATGAAGTAATTTGTTCATGTCCACACCTCACTTCTTGTATTGATGGAGTGCATACTCACTAGCAGCACTTGCATTGATGCAGAGAGCAGTGCACCATGGATAACTATCCCACAGTGCAATTTTCTGCAGGGTGTTTTGGGAAAGACTTGCAATGCCTCCAGGGAGCAAAATATTCTCCCAGGGGTGACTGGGACCATGGCTTGAATGTCCCATGATGCAGATTTCTCCCTCCCCTAATTTCATCTGCATCCCATAATATGTTGTGCCTTTTTTCAAAAACCTAGCAAACTCACACGTCCACCATCTCTAGAGAAGCATGGACCCCTCATAGCCTTGCACTATTGTGGTGAGCGTTGCAAATGACACACACCTTATCATGCAGTATTTCCAGAGCCACAAGAGGAACCATGACACGGAACATGGTAATTTCCTTCAAGTAGCCTTGCTGGAAGCCATGGAATGAAACAATTCCTGGTTGCTGTTGGCAGTTGCAGAGCAGCTAAACATGGTGGAGCAGAGATTCTGGTCCTGAAAAGCAAGCCCTGACTGGTGGGATCACATTGTTATGCAGGTATGGGATGACAATTAGTGGCTGCAGAATTTTCATATGCACAAGGTGGCACAGCACTGGGGATCCTGTGTCCTGTGTATTTGGAGCCCCTGGGTGCTCAGTGCTCCTGGGGTGCAGGTGGGGGGTGTACAGTAGAACCTCAGAGTTATGAACACCTCAGGAAAGGAGGTTGTTCATAACTCTGAAATGTTTGTAGCTGAACAAAACGTTATGGTTATTCTTTCAAAAGTTTACAACTGAACATTGACTTAATACAGCTTCAAAACTTTACTATGCAGAAGAAAATGCTGCTTTCCTTCATTTTTTTTTGTAGTTTATGTTTAACACAGTAATGTATTGAATTTGCTTTTTTTTGGTCTCTGCTGCTGCCTGATTGCGTACTTCCAGTTCAAATGAGGTGTGTGGTTGATAGCCACTCTACCTCCACTGGTTATTTAAATAAAACATAGCAAATGAGAATACGTGTCCCCACAATATTAATGCAAACCTCATACTCACCAAAAGTTCCTTCCCTGGCACCATGCTGCAATGTTGTGATTGGCTGGACTGCTCTGGCATTACAAACGGCTCCTGGATCTCCAGGACAATGGACCCCCTGCATGCTTGTCTCTTACTCTCCTCCTCTTCTTTCTCACCCACTACCTCCTCCTCAGTGTTGCCTGCAGTGGCCCATGACTCCAACTCCTCAGAGGTAGCCACGTGGCTCTTGGGTGTGGTGGTGGGGTCACTGAGTATAGCATGCGGCACCCTGTAAAAGCGACATGTCTGAGGTGCTGCACCATAATGACTGCTTGCCTCTTTTGCCTTCTTGTGTGCCTGACACAGCTCCTTTGTTTTCATTTGGTACAGCTGCGGGTCCCTCTGGTAGCCTTTTTCCACTATGTCCCATGAAATCTTCTCATAGATGTCCACATTTCTATAGCTTGATCTGAGCTGTTCTCAGCCTCTTCTTCCCAGAGGCCCAGGAGATCCACCACCTCCTGTGTACCCCTGGCTGGAGCGCGTTTGAAGAGTAGAGACAGCATGCTCAGAAGGCAGGTGAGCTCGCCACACTGAGCAAACAGGAAATGGAAATTCAAAAGTTCCCGGTCCTTTAACAGCGTACCTGGCTGCTGGGCTGCAGAGTTAAGAACGGTGATCAGAGCGGACACAATGGAACATTGTGGGACAACTCCTGGAGGCCATTTAAGCTGACATAAGGAACTCTGTGTTTATATTGCTATAATGTCGACTTAACTATGTCAATTTAAGCACTACACCTCTTGTGGAGGTGGAATAATTAAGTCGATGTAGCAGGTGAGTTATGTTAGTGGGAGGGACCCGGTAGTGTAGACATAGACATAATTAGGTCGATGTAAGCTGCCTTATGTCAACCTAATTCTATAGTGTAGACCAAGCCTATGACCAATATTTATCCAAAATGTTCAGGGATTGCACCCACGAAAATCAAGAGCAAAGAACACTTGCATCAACATACGCTACTTGACTTCACTTTCAAGGTTCTCCACTATCTATTCCCACCGTACTTATCATCTCTCACTCACTATCAAAATGTCGACTCCCACCTCCGACTGGCACATGATGCCAGCTTTTATTGTCCACTTGTCACATTTTCATAGGAAGTATGAAGATGCTTCTTCCATGCTGCCCCTCAGGCTTGGGAGGAGCTCCCTATAAACAGCTGCAAAATGTTTCCCTCCTTAAATGCGCCTTTGCCATGTTGCCTACAAAAAACTCGACAATGGTTAGGCAACAGGTGTGCTGAGACCTCATCATGCTTATTGTTGGCTCATTGTTTCTTTTTATCCTCCTGTCTGTGTTCACATATTGTCTCTTGTCTCAGATTTTAATTGTAAGCTTTCTGGGCCATAGACCATTTTTTTTTGTTTTGTGTTTATAAAGTGCCTAGCACAATGGGGTTCTAATCCGTGATTGGGGCTTTTTGGAATAATAATAATAATAATTGTAAACAGAGTCTGAATGAATGCTTCCCTGACAGCTAGCTGGGAGCGGGAATGACTTGGGTGTGTTTATGTAAATACAGTTTGCTCCTGCTCTGCTTACATATTCAGCAGATATAGCAGTGTCAAAGTGATCACCTTTGGCTGGTGTTGGGTACAAATTACCTTAGTAATGAATGCAAAGGTAGTGAAATATGGTTACCAACATTGTAATTATTGCAGGAACACAGGAAAGCAGGACTGTGCTTAATCTGTTCCAAATAAGGGGCCACTCTCAGTTGAAAGAACCTCGTTAACTTGGGATAAAATGTCAGTGAAAGTAAGGGAGTGGGACAGATATTTCCAGCTAGGAGGCTGCACAGTTTCATCAAGGGGCCTCCCTAGACTGTTTTAACCTGTTTCTCCCCAGTGTTCAAAGAACTGAGCTAAATAGGAGCCTCTTTGTTATGTTAAATGCCCAATCAGAGCTGAGATCAGTTGTGGTAGGACTCAAGTATCAGAGGGATAGCCATGTTAGTTTGGACCAGTAAAAGCAGCAAAGAGTCCTGTGGCACCTTATAGACTAACAGACATTTTGGAGCATGAGCTTTCGTGGGTGAATACCCACTTTGTCGGATGCATGTAGTGGAAATTTCCAGGGGCAGGTATATATATGCAAGCAAGCTAGAGATAACGAGGTTAGTTCAATCATAGGGGATGAGGCCCTGTTCTAGCAGTTGAGGTATGAAAACCAAGGGAGAAGAAACTGATTTTGTAGTTGGCAAGTGTCATAAACAGATAGCTAAGGGTTAATGTCTCTTTCACTTGAAACACCTGACCAGAGGACCAATCAGGAAACAGGATTTTTTTTTCAACTCTGGGTGGAGGGAAGTTTGTGTCTGAGGTCTTTGTTTTCTGTCTGCCTGCTTTCTCTGAGCTTTGGAGAAGTAGTTTCTGCTTTCTAATCTTCTGTTTCTAAGTGTAAGGACAAAGAGATCAGATAGTAAGTTATATGGTTTCTTTTCTTTGGTATTTGCATGAATATAAGTGCTGGAGTGCTTTGATTTGTATTCTTTTTGAATAAGGCTGTTTATTCTTATTTCTTCTAAGCAATTAACCCTGTATTTTGTCACCTTAATACAGAGAGACCATTTGTATGTATTTTTCTTTCTTTTTTATATAAATCTTTCTTTTTAAAACCTGTTAAAGTTTTCTTTACTGGGAAATTTCAGGGAAATTGAGTCTGTACTCACCAGGGAATTGGTGGGAGGAAGAAATCAGGGGGAGATCTGTGTGTGTTGGATTTGCTAGCCTGATTTTGCATTCCCTCTGGGTGAAGAGGAAAGTGCTTTTGTTTCCAGGACTGGGAACGGAGAAGGGGAGTCACTCTGTTTGGATTCACAGAGCTTGTGTCTGTGTATCTCTCCAGGAGCACCTGGAGGGGGGAAGGGAAAAAGGATTATTTCCCTTTGTTGTGAGACTCAAGGGATTTGGGTCTTGGGGTCCCCAGGGAAGGTTTTTCAGGGGGACCAGAGTGCCCCAAAACACTCTAATTTTTGGGTGGTGGCAGCAAGTACCAGGTCCAAGCTGGTAACTAAGCTTGGAGGTTTTCATGCTAACCCCCATATTTTGGACGCTAAGGTCCAAATCTGGGACTAAAGGTATGATAGCAAGCCATTCACAGTCTTTGTTTAATCCTGAGCTGATGGTGTCAAATTTGCAGATGAACTGAAGCTCAGCAGTTTCTCTTTGAAGTCTGGTCCTGAAGTTTTTTTGCTGCAGGATGGCCACCTTAAGATCTGCTATAGTGTGGCCAGGGAGGCTGAAGTGTTCTCCTACAGGTTTTTGTATATTGCCATTCCTAATATCTGATTTGTGACCACTTATCCTTTTCCGTAGACACTGTCCAGTTTGGCCAATGTACATAGCAAAGGGGCATTGCTGGCATATGATGGCATATATTATATTGGTGGACGTGCAGGTGAATGAACCGGTGATGATGTGGCTGATCTGGTTAGGTCCGGTGATGTTGTCGTTTGTGTAGATATGTGGGCAGAGTTGGCATTGAGGTTTGTTGCATGGATTGGTTCCTGAGCTAGAGTTACTTTGGTGCGGTGTGCAGTTACTGGTGAGAATATGCTTCAGGTTGGCAGGTTGTCTGTGGGCAAGGACTGGCCTGCCACCCAAGGCCTGTGAAAGTGTGGGATCATTGTCCAGGATGGGTTATAGATCCCTGATGACGCGTTGGAGGAGTTTTAGCTGGGGACTGTATGTGATGGCCAGTGGAGCCCTGTTGGTTTCTTTCTTGGTTTGTCTTGCAGTAGGAGGCTTCTGGGTACACGTCTGGCTCTGTTGATCTGTTTCCTTATTTCCTTGTGCTGGTATTGTAGTTTTGAGAATGTTTGGTGGAGATTTTGTAGGTGTTGGTCTCTGTCTGAGGAGTTAGAGCAGATGCTCATTCTCCAAAACGTCTGTTAGTCTATAAGGTGCCACAGGATTCTGTGGTAGGACTGTGTTTCTGCCCAGCCTGCTAAGAGCTAACAGTCACTGAGAGCTCAAATCACTTGAGATGAGGCAGTGTTTCTGCCCAGTCTTCAAAGAGCTGAAAATTACCAAGAGACTAATGTGCAGAGGTCACAGCAGAGAGGCAGGTGACAGCAGAAGGCAACTACAGTCAGCCGCTGAATGAATGGCTGGGATGGCGGAGAGGCATGATGAGCAGCCAGCAGGCTGGCTGGTGGAGAGGCGTGGCAAGAGCAGTGAGCAGGCGGCCAGCAGGGCGGAGGTGGAGGGCCGCGAGGAGAGGGTGGCTGATGGAGAGGCGCGGCGAGAGCGATGAGCAGGCGGCCTGTGGAAGCAGAAGCAGGTGGCTGGCAGGAGCAGCCAGCAGGGTGGCTGCAAGAGAGGGGCAGCAAGTGAGTGCCTGAGTAATGGAGTGAGTAAGATGCCTCTTTATCCCATCCAGGGTGGGAGGTAAAGTCTGCAGATGTGCCTCTGAACTCTGGGTATGCACTGACCAAGGATAGCAACTGTGACTGGGGTGCAGAGAAGAGGTGGGCACGTGAAAGAGACTTTTGGTTGCTGGACTTAAGAACCTGAGGGGAAAAGAACACTGCCCAACCTACTTTGGGGTGAGTCCTTTACTCACGGTTTATGTTTATGAACCCTGTTTGTGGTGTTTTCCCAAATTAAGGCCGAGTTACTTCCCTCCTTTTATTAAAAGTTTCTTTTCTACACTCAAATTCTGTACTTGCGAGAGGGGAAATATTGCCTCAGAGACATCTACGGTAGTGTGTAAATTTCCCAGGTCACTGGATGGGGACTCAAGCCAGTTCTGTGTTGTAGCAATGGAAAAGAACCCCAAGATATTGAACCTGGCCCTGGTTGCTGCTGGCTCCACTTGGCAGAAGACTGACATAATAATTAATTAATGATTCATTAATAATACAGAACCAGGAATCAAAGACAACTTCTTCAATGAGATAATAAAATCTTTTAAGCTCCTGTGCTGCCTGAGGTTGTTCTATAGAGCAGTGTCAGTCTTCAGAGTGTAGGATCTCTCCCCTTCACTTTATAAAGAAAACCATGGGATATTGACTAACTTTCAATAATGTGGAATTTGTATTTAGCTGCCATCACGCATACAATCACTTTTATCAGGTTTTGATTAAACTAAAAAGTTGAAAAGTTACTCGTAAAAATGTAACACATTTTTTTTACTTGTAAAATCTCACCCACAAAGTTGAGGAGAGTCAAGGAGAATTTCGGATGCAGTATTGGGGGCATCATGATGATGAGAGGCAGTCACGGATGTATTGCATGGCTCTAGGTGTTGAAGACAGCATGAAATCTTCTTAAAGGACTTTGCTAGCTTGTCAGTTTGTGGGGCTTTTCTGACAAAAAGGAGTCTGGTTTGAGAATAAGGGAAGTGAGATCTGAGAGCATCTCATAAATCTTGGCTTCTAATGCCTTTTTTAAAATTATAATTCAGTCTGCAGAGGGGCAGCATTTGTAAAGAATAACTAGAAATCAGAAACAGAAGTTCTTACTTTTCCCTTATAACCTGCAAGAATGAAAAGCTTCAGAGTGCCAAAAAAAGTACTTGCTGAACAACCAAAACAGAATTTGTTTGTTATAAATAATTTGCTGAGCACCATTGGCATGCTCAGCACAGTGCAAAGATGGATGTACAAATTATATTCTTGGTTATATGGATATAAATCCGGACTAACTCTGTTGACTTCAGTGGAGTTATCTGGATTTACACTTAAGAGCTTTGCTGGATCAGGGCTGGAATGCTCAGCCCTTTGCAGGATTAAGTTCACAAAGTGCTTTTTATCTGTACGTCTCAAAGTGCTTTATAAAAGAGGGAAAGTGTCATTAACTGCATTCAACAGATAGAGCAAGTGATGTGAATTGTCTTGCTGAAGACTATAGAGCATGCCAGTGGCTGAGCCACAAACAGAATTCAGGTTTCCTGACTCCCACCACCTTGGCCTCTCCATTGGCTCATGCTGTCTTCATTTATGCCAGTACAGCCATGTTGTCTCCAGATTTATCTTGAGTGATATTTGTGAATTCCATTACTTTCAGTGTATTTGCACAGTTGTAACTGGTAGAACTTGGTTTACAGTTTTGTTTGATGAACAAGAAAGAATAGAATCCAACATCCTCTCCCCTAGTGTAGGGGCTTTGTGGGGCTAACAGGAGTAAAAAAAAAACAAACATATTTTTATTACTCAAGCTAACAGACATGACTGAATACAATCCAGAAGCAGATCTATTGAGTAATAATATTCTGGATGAAATTCTGGCCCATTACAATCAATGAGGGCTTTGCCATTGATTTCAATCAGGCCAAGATTTCACCCTCTATTTTTCCATAGTCATGATGCAGAGCAGAACTTCACTCAAAACAATGTGATACACCACCGTGGGCGTTGGCTGATTTGGCATGTCATGTAATCTTAACATCATCTTGTTATTTATCATCAGCATTATCAGAGAGATTTCAAATATTTCTAAAATATTAATGGATTTATATACAAATGTATCAAAATCAAATATTCATTCCACCCCTAATAGGTTCTTTAAATTAGATTGTGAATTTAGCAGGAATGTGTAATGCCGTTGGTGCTATGGCTTGGTTGCTATGATGCTATTGATGCTATGACTTGGTTAAGCAGCATAACTATCTTAAAAATACATATTCCAGTTGACAATAATTATGGAAAGAGGAAAATGTGAAAGTACTGTTTGTATTTGGTAGCTCAATAGTATTAGGATCAGTTCTTCCAACTAGGTATCTGATTAGGATAAGTCTGAAGATAATTTTGTTGGTGCTATGTCACAAGTGTTCCATACATGTAAAGACTGAACATTTCGGAGCTACCTAAGAGATTTGGTTATCTAATATCTATCAAAATTAATGTGAACCAGGCATCCAAACGTCCTTGGTGACTTTAAATCTCTTAACCAAAATGTTCATTTCTTAAGCCTATACTCAGGAAAAGCAGAGATGGGACAGTGTGGCCTAGTGAATAGAAACTGAGACTGGCACTTAGGAGGCTTATCTTCTATTCCTGGCTCAACCACTGGCCTGCTGGGTGACCTTGAGCAAGTCACATCCCCTCCCTGTGCCTCAGTTTTTCCATCTGTAAAATTGGGATAATGATGCTTCCCTCCTTTGTAAAGCACTTTGAGATCTACTGATGAAATGATAAGGGCTAAGTATCATTATGATTTACTCTTCTTCAGAAAAGTGACAAAATGGTATGACTAACTGTCTTGAAAGTGAATTGTGTAACTGTTGCATCTTGTGTAAACAATGCCTTATGGACAGCTCAAAGTATAGAGACGTCATTGTTAAAAAGTTATTACATTACGTACTGCAAATATCAAGAGAATAACAGACTTTGAGAGGGAAAATAGCAGATATATGTGGCATTTGCGGTACACTTGATGGCTAGGATGGTACAATTGCTACATGTGAACCTTAAAGCAGATACTATACAAGCACCATTCAGAGATTCCACAACCAGAAGGGACCACTGTGATCATCTTGTGTTAACACGGGCCGGAGAACTTCCCCAAAATAATTCCTAGAGCAAGGTGGCCATATTTGTTAAACGTAATGGCAAACTTGTTGGATTGTTCCTTTGCAGCAACTTGATATATATCAGAGGCCACGTCCACACTACAGAGTAAAATCGAAATTAATAAAATCGATTTTATAAAACAGGTTTTATAAAATCGATTTTACGCGTCCACACTAGGGCACATTACTTCGGTGGTGTGCGTCCATGGTCCCAGACTACCATCGATTTCCGGAGCGGTGCACTCTGGGTAGCTCAGTAAAAGAATGGGACCAATAACTTCGATTTCCATCCACACTAACCCTAAATCGATATAGTAATATCGATTTTAGGGTTACTCCTCTCGTTGAGCAGGAGTACAGAAATCGATTTTAAGACCCCTTAAAATCGATTTTAAGTGCCTTGTAGTGTGGACGGGTACAGCATTAAATCGATTTAACGCTGTTTAAATTGATTTAACGCTGTAGTGTGGACCAGGCCAGAGAGTGGGAAAATACAAATATCTCATATTTGTATGTGTGCTTAAGTTTTGACTGGGTATTTTTGGCTCAAAAAGCTATTTATTGGGACAGAAGTAACACATGATCTGGTTTTCTCATGGTGTCCCACTATCCAAAACTGAAGAGTCCCTGAGGTGCTAAAAAGTCTGTGAAAATTACAAACTAATAATGCAGCAGGACAACTGCAAGTTTTTGTGCACTCCCCTGGAGATTCATTATTGCCGCAGCAAGCATATGCCATTTCTATTGAAATGAGTAAGAGTTAAACATATACAGGAAAAGGAAACAGATTTGTGAATGATTAAGGTGAATCAGGCTCAAAGAACAATTTCCACTTACATTTCTGAACGTGACACATGTCCATTGTAGAACAATGAAGAAAAGAAAAGAGGTGAATGATTAAATGAAATAGGTTCATTTTTACTGTTGGAAGTAAAAGAGAAGACTCCTGTATCTTCCTTTCATATTTTTCTACTCAACAAGGGGTTTTGATGTAAAACTCGTATTACAATGGTTTCTATCCAGCCAAAGACACACTACATACAAGAGGGACTATTATAAAACCATTAAGTCAGCAGTTGATGTTTCACATAATAAGGACTGATGAAGTGTGGCAGAAGCATAACTTGCATATTATCATAATAATTTTAGAGGCATTAGCTAACTCTGAGTTATAAGGTTGCAGTTCTCAGTGATAAAACTTTAAAAAGAAGCAATTTGTCATTTTTCAGGAAGACAATGAAAGGGTATTTAAAGCATTTGGAAACAGTGCTTTGACCTGGATGCCAAAGGATATGAGCACAGATCCTCAGAGAAGATGTCAGTGGAGCTGTGCCAGTTTACACCAGCTACTGGCCCCTCTGTATTATGGTCCCATTTCAGCAAAGCACTTTAAGCACATCTTAAATTTAAGCATATGGTTCAGTGCCTTGCTGAACATGCATAGACTTAATTTGATGAATATACACTTAAGTGATTTGCTGGCTCAGGTCTAAAGTAATAATACTTTGGGCAGGAAAAGTAAAAGAGTGTGACTTGTACATTTCATAAAATGGCCTTTTCTTCCTTTTTTTTTATTGCTATTGCTGCATCATCATCAAGGCTGAACTTATCAAGTTTTTCTTACATAAATCTCAAAGCACTTTGGACAGGTTGATGTACATTATTATCCACATTTTACTATATAAATATTCTTTTCTAAGATCCACATTTTACTACATAAACTTTTCTAAGGTATGAAAAATAGTGAATTATTCACTCCGTGATTAAAACAAATCTATATTAATGGAAATGAATGACATCTATCTTATGAAATACACCACATATAGAAAAAAGATACTGCATGAGCTAAAGATGGAGTGTTATCAAGCCTGAACTTTAATCTTTTACTTCTTTTGGTTTGTTTCACATCTAAAACACCATTTAAATACAATGTATTTACAGTATATATATCTTTGTGGATCAGCCAGATCTTAGATAGTGGTGGCCAGGTTCTTTTTGGTTACACTAATGAAAATGATGCAGTGATGTATGTGATATAAAGAGGTTATTTATACAACACAAAGACACACACATAGTAAAAGCACATCTCTGTGAAACCTCAGAGGAGATACATGAGTATAAACTGATGCCAGTAAAACTGAGTTCAATCCAGGGTCTCTTGTAAATCTGAAAATCTACACTAGGCCATTTCAGCACTCTCATTATTATCAGGGTTCTTGTTAAGAGTAAACTCAGTCGTTAGAAGTTTATGACCAGATTTTGATCTTAGTTCCACCAGATGACATCCAGAATAAGGACCCAATCCTGGTTCCTTTGAGTCAACAAGAGATTTGCTTTGACTCCAGCAGGAGCGGCATATGGTCATTATACCACCGACATTAGTGAGTCTCTCTGTATTTACACTCATGTAACCAAGACCATAGTTTGGTTTCACCATTCCAGAGGTGAAAATAACTAGAAAATCTGAATATCACTGAAAGATATAGAAGCCTGAGCTACCTCAGAAATCATTCCATCTGAATGAAAACTCACGCTGAATTCTGAGAATTCTCAGTAATCTCATATTTTTAGAACTCTTAGAATTGCAAATGTAAAGCCCAATCCTGCTCTCACTGAAGTCAGTGGGAGTTTTGCCACTAAGTAAAAAGGGCCAGATTTACCAAAAGCTTGGTGTCTACACACTGCCACAAGAGCAGCACAGAGATGGAATCATGCCTTGGTGAGGGTTCCATCCCCTCCCTGTGCTGTCTTGCTCCACAAGGGCAGAAGAGTGCTGCTGTTCAATACCAGTAACAAATGATTATAATTATTAGCTGCTCCAGGCTACAATCTGCAACACTGGGCCACTGCTCTAACCTTGTCACATTACGCATTATAAATACTGGTAGAATCGCCTATTAAGGTTGCCTGACACTTCTCATTATAACACACTGTTTTCAGTTTCTTATAACTTTGTAGAACTCTAACCATAAATGAGGGGTACTTGTCCTCCATCCACCTTTTAATAAATCACTCACAGTGGGGCACCCTAAAATTTAAATTAATGGAGATATCCTATCTCCTAGAACGGGAAGGGACCTTACAAGGTCATTGAGTCCAGCCCCCTGCCTTCACTAGCAGGACCAAGTAGTGATTTTGCCCCAGATTGCTAAGTGGCCCCCTTGAGGATTGAACTCATAACCCTGGGTTTAGTAGGCCAATGCTCAAACCAATGAGCTATCTCTCCCCCCTATTTCTGATCAATTGCTAGATGCCAGGTTAAGGTATCGCCAGGGGCAGCTGTCCATCACTGTTGCTTACGCTCCCACCAAGGAAGCTACATATGCTCATAAAGACTAATTCTATCAGCAGCTTGCAGAACAGACACAATATGTTCTGCTGCACAACAAACTTATTATATTTGAAGATATGAATGCTACAACTTGTCCCCATTTGAAACTATTCTTGGGCCATTTTGCTTTGGAACAATAAATGACAACTCTGTGAGACTGCTTTCCTTTTGTGCTTCTCACAACAATACCATCACCGGCAGTTGGTTTAGGTGCTTGGATATGTATCAGGAAACCTGGATATCCAACAATGGCTGGATGAGGAAGGAGCTAGACCAAATATTGGTCCAGACGCATAGCATAGTAAGGTCATACTGGGTCTACAGAGGTGCGGAAACCCCAGCAAATAATGATCATCGTCTCTTCACTGCTTAAATGGCAATTGCTCCCTGATTTCAACATCAGAGTGTGCCTATTATGATCCATAAGGCACAATGCATTGGTGAAAATTCAGCACTTTCTAATAAGTGCTCTGCTGCAATGAAAAACATATTCAATGCACTTGGCACCCTCCCTGATGATGTAGAATGTGTCTGGACAGCTATAAGCACAGTCATCTGAGAAGGCGTAGATGCCATCTCATAACTGAAATACTACAAGCAACTCCCTTAGCTAACCAATGAGACATTTTCAAATTTTCCAAAAGAAAAAGACAGCGCCAGGAGGATGTTGAATGTAAACATTTACAAGGTATTTTTTGAGTGAGAGCAAAAGCAGATTATGAAGTTTATTTTGAGAACTTGGCAGAAGAGGGAATGGAGTCTAATAAATTACAATTTCACTGAAAGCTGTTCAGTCACTTCAATCCAAAACTGGACTTTCTCTGGCTCCATGCTGATTAACAAGGCTGATAGTAAAACATGTTTAACTCAAGAACATGTCCTACAAAGATGGTAAGAATATTAGGAGTCTGCACTTAACCATCTTGAAGCAACTCCATGTCCAGATCTGGATGCATTAGCAGTAGATGCAATCCCTAACTCCAAAACTTGTGTACATGCACCAACATTCAAAGAGATTCACTCTGCCATACAAGAACTGTGAAGTGGGCGTGCTGCCAGACCCAATGACATAACATCTGAATTTCTCAGGTGCACGACCGAACCATAAGAGCAGCATTATACCAACTTTTTCCACTGATTTGGACTACTGGGAAGGTACCAGTGGAGTGGAAGGAAGGGATCATTATCTCACTGTATAAGAGGAAAAGCTTATGCACTGAATGCAGTAGCTATAGGCCAGTAACTCAGCTCTCTGTTCCTGGAAAAGTCTTCACACATGTCCTACTCACCTGGCGTCAGCCTCTCCTTGTGGAACACCATTGCCCAGGGTAATTGGGCTTCACTGCTTGGCATTCTACAATGGATGCTATACTTGCTCTTTGTCTGTTATCTGAGACACATCATGAATGTAACCATCTTTGTTATATAGTCCTAAAGGCAGCCTTCTATTCTGTAGCTAGAACAGATTTGTGGAAGACCCTATGAAGCATCCTCCTGAGTCTGATAATGACTCAACATAATGAATCTACATAATGAGACTCTATATAATAACTCAAGTGCATTGTGGGACCCATAGGTATGACAGGTTTCACACTAGATCTGGGGTGAAGCTGGGATGTGTCCTGATTTCAGCCCTGTTCTGCTGTGCAATGGATTATATCTCCACAAAAGATTGGTATAACTGTTGGTTCAACCTCTTTTGCTGACTTAGATTATATGTATGGAGTCGTCATGCCTAATGATCAGAGCCATGGCACTCAGGCCTAGTGGTTAGAGCCATGGGTCACAGACAGAATCAGGAGTCCATAGCAGGGTTGGACCATGACAGGAGCAAGATCAAGGCTGGAGCAGGACTAGGAATAGGGCTGGAGCAGGCTAAGACTTATGGTGTCTGTTACCACTATCAGAAGGGAGAGCTCCAAGCCATGAGATATCATTGAGCAGATTGAATTGCTATTTCTCCTGCAAAGCTTACACACCTGCCTTTGGAGTCACTAGACCACTGCCTGGCTTGTGGATTGGCTGGAACCTAGTACAACAATCAGGCTCTAGTTCAGGGAAGACTCATCACTTTACACTGTATTTATAATGACCCAAATCATCCCCTGCTATGTGAAAAAAATGGAGAGTGCAGACATATTCCTGAGGAACCTGTCCTAGAGTTCTTACCCTAAAGCTCTGTTGGTGTGTGATCTAAGAACACCTTGGAATCAACTGGCAAGGGGGTTACAGGAATATCCTGATTCTGCTATGCAAATTCTTGGTCAACAAACGCTGTTATGTGAGGTCCTAAAAGAAAGCTCTGGTCACACTGGTCATTACTATCATTGTGAAATGTACGCACAGATTGTATATAAGGAGTTAGGCATATATATAGTATACTGAAAATATGTTTTAAAGTCTACATAAGGCAGAGTTGACAAAAAGGTTTTCTGCCAGACAGAGGATGTTTATTCATCTGTCTCTCTGTCAGCAGAGACAATTGTAAGTCAACATAATGGGTACATATCTATGTACAAAGCCAACAGAGATGTGCAAATCCAATAGGGAAGCTCACAGCGGAAAAAAACAAGCAATGTGGTTGCGGGTGATACTGCCTCTGAGTAGAGACAATGAACTCTCAGTGATTTAAGGAGAAGGCAAAGAGAACACACCCTTATCCTGCACCCAGGAAGTAAAAAGGCAATGCATTTACATCCTTGAAAATGGGGTCACAACCAACCTTGGTTGAAACATGGTGCAGGACATTTGGTGTGAGAAAAACTTCTTTGGACAGGTTAACCTGTTACATTTAGTTGTAACAACTTTAGTTTTATGACTTCAGCATGAAGATGTGAAGGCAACACAGAGCCAGCACACCAGGTAATAAACCACAGGGGTTAGCCTGACTCTGGGGACAAGACAATGAACTTTGGGGATGTCAGAAGAAGGCAAAGGAACACATCTTTATCCTTCACTGAGGAAGCCAAAACGACAGCACTTTTTGCACAAAAGGTGGATCCCAGCCACGCTGGTTGGAAATGCTGGAGATTGCTCTAGGTGAGACAAGCTACCTTAGACAAGGGTTTAACCTGTTAATGTTAAGTTTAGATTCTAGGAAGGGTGTTATACTTTTTGTTTTCTATGTAACCATTTTGTGTTTCTACTTGTCTTCCTTCTTCCTTCCTATCTTTAAATCTTAACGGTTTTCACTATAAATATCTCTCTGTGCTGTGATGTTAAATTGGAGCTGATCCTCAGTTGAATCAAACTGGTGTGTTTACACTGTTCCTTTGTAGACAATTTACCTAGTAAGTTTGGTGACTGTCCTGTGGATATGGAGCTGGATGCTACAGGGGGATGCTTCAAAGGGGTTCAGGGGCTGGGGTGCATGTAGTGTTAATCTGCAGGGCAAAGTGAGGACTGGCATAGCCCAGAGGAGATTGTTTGGATGGCTAACAGGCTGGTGGTGTCAGGGAGCTGACTCACAGTTAGGCATAAGCAAGTCTCTCCCCTGCTGGAGGTGTGTGTGGGGGGGTTAACAAGGTGGCTCACAGTCCTGGGTACCCTGAGAACTGTCACATCTGAGCAGGGTTTGCCAGCAAAAAATGAGCTGCAGAGCTGATCACCAACTAGTCAGGGGCTCCATGGAAAAGATAAAGCCCCAGGCTTTATGATCTTTTCCACCTAAGTTCCATAGGGCTAGAATGGGAAAATGTCGCTCTCCCTGGGTGCACCCCTGGCCTGCCTATCTCTCTCCCATGCCCATTCAGCCTCTGCTCCCTCATTCTGCATCACTGCCACACCCATGGTGCACTCTCTGAGGAGTCTGGGGGAAGGGGAAGTACTATAAAGATGGCTAATCCCTACTTCCATCTGAGCATGGGGAAGTGTGTGAGTGGAGGGACCACTCCATGTGTGGACATGGGAGGAGGATGCAGGCTAGTGGGAGGATGAACCATCACCACAGATGGAAGCACTTTAGGGCTGGGGAATTTTTGGAATCCAGGGCTGAATGTTGTTGCTTGAGCCCATCTCTGTGAAGAGGGTTTATTGTGTCTGGTCCTTGAGTGGTGGGAAGGATGCAGGCAACCTTTTGTACATGTGCCCCTCATTCAGGGGCCAGATACCATTGCACTCCTGGGCCCATGGACCACTATTGGCTAGCGTCCTCCTGGGGCTCATAAACCACTCTCAAAGGGAGAGGGAGGCAGCCTCATGGCCTCAGTCTACTCTGCCCCAGTCACCAGAGCTGGCTGACCATGGAGGGGTACAAGTACAGCACTCTCCTTGGGGATGTGCTGTGGCTGCATTGCCCAGGAGTTGCAAGGGGCATTGTGCCTCCCTGAGTAACCCTGGGAGAAATGAGGCTGCATTGGCAGAGACTGACTGGGCCAATCTGGCCTGTAGCTGATGACAGGAAATCAAGTCAGCCCCGTTAACTGCACTGATTTATTGCTGTACTTCTTTCTTTACAGATTGCTCCTGCAGAAGACATCCGGGTCCAAGAGGTGGGCCATTTGCACAGAAGGCTGACAAAAAAACGAACAAAACCCTTCAGCATGACCTTGATTGCAACATAAGTATTAGTATTTCTATCTTTTAACAAAGTTTATAAATCAAAATTATTACTGGTGTGGCAAACTGTAATGGGGAAGGTGACATGGATGCGAATGTGTGTTAGTTGCATCTGGCAGATGGTTTCTCATCCACTGTTGGAATTCAGGTGCCAGTATTTGGAAGGAAGAGGAAGCCTGACATTCACGCATGAGGACAGAATTCTATCACCTGTGTGCTTGCTTTCCAACCCCTTGAGCAAGGCCAAGCTGATACATGATGAAATCGGTACTAATGAAACATTTTTTTCCAGCAAAATTTTCTGCAGATGGCTTTTTTTTTTAAACTTACTGAACAAAAGAATGTAAAAACATGGTGGCCTGAGCTCACTGAGCAAAAGCCATGCTCCCACTGAAGCTGCACTTTGTGCAAAATAACCTTATTAATGGAGTCTGCTCCAAGGATGTGTTATGTGCATGTTCTCTCAATAGCACAGGAGAAAAGGAAGATCAGCTTGAAACCTTAAGGAACAATTTCATAAAATGTAGTTGGTTTAAAGTTAGCATGTTTCTTGTGTCTATGGATCTTTACTCTTCATTATATGAAGAAACCATATGGGCATAGCTGGGTTGCAAATAAACCATGTTTACTAACTGTGCACACCTATGCCAAGCCTAGCTGCACATATACTGCCACTCTGACTGGTTTTGGTGGCTTCTAAGTCTTAGAACACAGTGAGAGCCAATAGACAGCTCACAAGTTATTTAAAGAGAGATTATTCTATTCCTATCTACTACAATGTTCTTAGCTATTATCTTAAATTCAGCACAGGGGTAGAGAACCAACCATACTAACCTGAATTCCCGAATCATTTTATCCAGAGAACTGGCTAATTTCTAGCGGGTTATGTTTGTAACCACCAAGGCAGAGGATCTCAACCAAGACTCCCTTTTCCATCATGAGATCTCTCAGCTTCCCCCGTCTAGTTTGGTATTAGCTGGGAAGTCCTTCCCATTTAGAAATATGGGAAAGGGAGGGAGGTCCCAATTCCCTGACACTTGTCTGAATAAAGAGGACAAATCTCCAGTCTGTTTATGGATAACTTCTGAACAGGGAAAAAAAAGGGCTTACATTCTTCCAGAATTATTGATTCTGAATTATGACCCCCAGGTGTAGATCGATGGCATTATTGCCTTGTTGTAAAGTTCAAATGCAACTTTCTATTTGTTTAAATAAAAGAAGTTGTTCAAATGAATTAAGATAGCTTATTGTAACAGTAACCCAGAATGCTTAAACATCATGAATCAGGCTCCCCCAAATCTAAGATTGATTTAAAAAGTTGAGGATTCTTTTCCTGTGGCTTCTGCCTTTGGGGTCAAGTTTACAAGCTTTTTTCTCAAACAAGGAGGACCAGAAATGTACTTTATAGAAGGAATAAAATCTGAGATTCTCACAAAAATCACATGACTTCAGGACCTGGAGCTTTAAGAAAAACATCAAATATCATGAGGCTTGTGAGAGTTCGCAACACTGTATTAAGCAGCTTACCACTTAAAGAGCACTTTATCTCTGAAAACACCTGGGCAAACATTAAGAACATAAGAGCATAAGAACAGCCGTACTGGGTCAGACCAAAGGTCCATGTAGCCCAGTATCTGTCTACCGACAGTGGCCAATGCCAGGTGCCCCAGAGGGAGTGAACCTAACAGGCAGGGCCAATGCAACCATTTAGGCAACCTAGGCGGTCACCTAGGGCACTGGCATTTGGGGGGTGCCATTTTCTTCAGCAGTGACCGCGGCGGCCGGATCTTCAGCCGCCCGGGTCGCTGCCGGCAGCAAGTAAGGGGCAGGCAGCACGCAGGGGAACTCCCCGCCCCAGCTCACCCCTGCCCTGCCTCCTCCCCGAGCACGCTGTGGCCACTTCACTTCTCCTACCTCCCAGGCTTGCGGCGCCAATCAGCTTAGGCGCTGCAAGCCTGGGAGGCGGGAGAAGCGAAGCGGCCACAGTGTGCTTGGGGTGCTTGTGCACGGAGCAGGGGTGAGCTGGGGCGGGGGGAAGGGTGCCTCAGAACGGAGGGTGGAGAGCTGCCGCAAGGAGGGCGCCTCACGGTGGCGGAGCTGGGGGGGGAGGGAGCAAAGTGGAAGTTTCGCCTAGGGCGTGAAACATCTTTGCACCGGCCCTGCTAACAGGCAATGATCAAGTAATCTCTCTCCTGCCATCCATCTCCATCCACTGACAAACAGAGGCTAGGGACACCATTCCTCACCCATCCCGGCTAACAGCCATTTATGAACTTAGCCACCATGAATTTATCCAGTTCTCTTTTAAATGTTGTTATAGTCCTAGCCTTCACAACCTCCTCAGGTAAGGAGTTCCACAAGTTGACTGTGCACTGCGTGAAGAAGAACTTCCTTTTATTTGTTTTAAACCTGCTGCCTATTAATTTCATTTGATGACCCCTAGTTCTTGTATTATGGGAATAAGTAAATAACTTTTCCTTATCCACTTTCTCCACATCACTCATGATTTTATATACCTCTATCATATCCCCCCTTAGTCTCCTCTTTTCCAAGCTGAAGAGTCCTAGCCTCTTTAATCTTTCCTCATATGGGACCCGTTTCAAACACCTAATCATTTTAGTTGCCCTTCTCTGAACCTTTTCTAGTGTCAGTATATCTTTCTTGAGGTGAGGAGACCACATCTGTACACAGTATTCGAGATGTGGGCGTACCATGGATTTATATAAGGGCAATAATATATTCTCAGTCTTATTCTCTATCCCCTTTTTAATGATTCCTAACATCCTGTTTGCTTTTTTGACTGCCTCTGCACACTGCTTGGACATCTTCAGAGAACTGTCCACGATGACTCCAAGATCCTTTTCCTGACTCGTTGTAGCTAAATTAGCCCGCATCATATTGTATGTATAGTTGGGGTTATTTTTTCCAATGTGCATTACTTTAAATTTATCCACATTAAATTTCATTTGCCATTTTGTTGCCCAATCACTTAGTTTTGTGAGATCTTTTTGAAGTTCTTCACATTCTGCTTTGGTCTTAACTATCTTGAGTAGTTTAGTATCATCTGCAAACTTTGCCACCTCACTGTTTACCCCTTTCTCCAGATCATTTATGAATAAATTGAATAGGATTGGTCCTAGGACTGACCCTTGGGGAACACCACTAGTCACCCCTCTCCATTCTGAGAATTTACCATTAATTCTTACCCTTTGTTCCCTGTCTTTTAACCAGTTCTCAGTCCATGAAAGGACCTTCCCTTTTATCCCATAACAGCTTAATTTACACCTTTCATCCTTCTCAACGTAGTATACTTAGATTTCCAGAAAGCCTTTGACAAGGTCCCTCACCAAAGGCTGTTACATAAATTGCCTTTCACCATCACTGCCTGCCTTCTTTCAAAATATTACTGCACCTTCCTGGAGCTGTAATACTCTAATATTCTATTTAAAATAAAATCCTCCAGGAAAATAAAGATCCTGAAAGACAATGAGGATGCAAAGTAAGTCAGTGTAAGTTGCCTTCAGCTACACTATTCTCGTAGCTAAAGTTGCGTATCTTAGATTGATCCCCTCCTCCTCCTAGTGTTAGGGTGACCAGACAGCAAATGTGAAAAATTGGGACAGGGGGTGGGGGGTAATAGGAGCCTATATAGTAAAAAGATCCAAAAATCAGGACTCTCTCTATAAAATCGGGACATCTGGTCACCCTACCCAGTGTAGACGAGGCCTAAGAAGTCTTCACTGAGCATGAGCAAACTGACATTTCCCCGTGGTTTATAATTTGTCCAAATATGAGCACGTTTTCCCAGGAACAGCAAAAGACAACTCCTGACACAACATCCACCCTATCCTAAATTTCAAGTTCCTACTCCAAAGGGAGAAACAAGAATACCTAAAAAAAATGGTCATAAGGTTTTTTTTAACATTGCATTTTTCCCAAGCGTCATTCTCAGAAATGACTATATCAATTTGGCTGAAGCTTCTTCTTCACCTCTCTTTCTATCTTCCCCTCTCTTCTTTTTCTTTCTTTCTTTTAATATCAACCTGAGGTAGACTCCAAACATGGAATATTTCAGCCCAAATCATTAGAGTCTGACAAAGTTATAGGCAATTGAAAACAGACTCCTACAGTAAGTTGTATCAGGTAACCTTAATAATAGCTGGTGCTAACAGCCACACCTATAACAATACATTAACTTCAGTAGGACTTTTCCATAAGGGAAGAGTGAGAGACTGGAACTCTCATGACTTTTCCTTCATTGCCCTTGCAGTGGAGACCATTAGCAGTGTATCAATTAGTACCACTTGTGGCCAGGGACGGCTCTAGGTATTTTGCTGCCCCAAGCACAGCAGGCAGGCTGCCTTCGGCAGCTTGCCTGCGGAGGGTCTGCTGGTCCTGCGGCTTCGGAGGACCTCCCACAGGCATTGCGGGAGGTCCGTTGAAGCTGCAGGACCAGCGGACCCTCTGCAGGTAAGCCACCGAAGGCAACCTGCCTGCCGCCCTCGCTGCAACCAGCAGAGCATCCCCTGTGGCTTGCAGCCCCAAGCACGCGCTTGGCGTGCTCTGGCCTGGAGCTGCCCCTGCTTGTGGCGGTGGCAGTTGTGATGTGAATGCCTGTCCATGGGGAACAGAAGCCAGATCAACAAACTCACTTTATATCATAGCCACTGACCAGTCAACATGTGGCCAGCTTTCGACAGTGAGACCCTGCCTTCAATAAAGCGGCTTTAGGATGGTGCAGTATACTCCCCTTCCCTGTGGCTGGCCTGAGTGTGTGGGGAGAGGGTTGGAATGACCCACCTTCCTCCCTACCAACTTTGAGGTCACCTCCATCCCCAGTGGTACATGCAGGGAGCAGATCATGCACTCCCACGAATAGAGGAGAGGTTCCTTGTACCAGTCTTTCTGCTCTCACATCTGCATGTGCACAAAGGCTAAGGGCATTCTGACCCTTAGGTAATAACTAAAAGCCTCTACCAACCTGGGCTGGATTCGAATGGGAAATGGAAGTCGAAGGCTCTGTTATATCTCAATCCCCTGAGCCAGCCAGTCTCCTTCATAAACCATTTCTGGATAACATTAACAAAACGAACGAAGTGAGAACTTTGCCACTATGCAATTTAAAAATGCTTGGTTCTGGTTTGATGGGGTATGTCTTGAGGTGTGTTTTATAGCATTTGAAACGCAGACTGGGTTTATGTGCAGGAGTCATGAGGTTTATGGGGAAATTCTGAAGCAATTAAGAAGATTCTATAACCAGTATATTAGGGCTAAATGTTTAGCTACTCATTATCTCTCTCAGTATTCCAGAGCATCGATAAAATATGTAGCTATGAATTAATAGTAAAACAAGTAAGTGTGTCCCTCTAATTTAATGCTATAAACAAGATAAAAGACACAATTCTCATCTCTGGGGCGTCTGAGATCAGAAAGTGGACAGAGACCCATCTGGCAAAATTCCTTAAGATTAATAGAGATGAACCCAATAGGGATCCATAGATATTTAATAGGACTCTATAAAAATTGCTTTAAAGACCTGTTGTGTTTCCTATGACATCCTTTCTATATGACTTTTAAACTGTCCAATAGAATTCAATAGCAGGGATTTAGAGCCTGATCAAAAACCTGTTGAAGTCACTGGGAGGTTTTATATTGACTCCAATGGTCTGTGGGTAAAACGCATCATTTTCTCTTAATTTCTACAGAATAGATCATAAAATGTATATTGAGGTTATAGTTTTGTGCTAATTCCAAATGCCAAATTCATCTACAGAATACAGAGCTTTCCAAAGGTCAGCATCATTATCCTCATTCTACAGATGGGGAAACTGAGGCACGGAGCAGTGAAGAGAATTGCTCATGTACCCTTCCCCTTCTCCTGATCCTTCCGTCCCTACTCCCCACAAACTCTTCTGGCTGGATGCAAAAACACCTGTTTTCAAATAACCTGGGGTTTATCAATTAGCTGTTCATTACTTGACAAAGAAGCTTGGCTGGCTTTTGGTTTCCCAAAGGAAACCTCACATAATATCCTGAATAGATTGGCTGGCTGGTTATGGCAAAGAAATTAATTCACTGTGATGGAAATCACCATTAATTAGAGCCTGGAGTGCAGGACTAAATGCGTTCTTTGTAATGAAAAGGGTTTCTTACAAAACCGTAGACAGCTACCATTCTGTCATTAATACCTGCTATAACTCCTTTGAGCTACATGAACTGATGCAGCATATATCTTATTTTGTGGCACACAAATCCTTCTCCCTCTCCCTCACCTCTACCTGGCCACAAGGGGCCAAATCCGTCAGTCCTTATTCAAATCACGTGTGGTTTCGTCTGAGGACGGACTGAGCAAAAGCCGTGGACTAGATGGTGCCCTAAGTACCAGAGAAGGTGGGAGGGGGCTGCAAGTAGTGAGGAGGCATCTGGGCTCGGGGAGCGGTCACCATCTTTCCAAGCTGAGAGTGTCAGCAGAGGTTGATGACTGAGCCTCAGGACTGCAGTGCCTGCCCTCTCCAGGGTGGGTGAGTGTGTGAAAAACCAAACACACCCCAGTTCACCCACTTCCCCAACTCAAAATCCCTCCTCCACAGTGGTGCAGAAATAGCCACTGTACAGCATGCTCTCCTTGGATGGGTCCATGGCATTCAGCTCCCAGCCTTTCAAGCAGCAGGTCCACAACAGTCCAATCGAGTGCTTTGGTAACTATACTTGTGCTATGTGTGTTGCACCCCCTCTAGCAGCTATCCCACATAGATCAGACTGTTATCCTCACCCACCATGCAAGCGTTAGTCAAGGGGTCCTTTAGTTCAAATGGTAGAGTTCTGTGCTGTGGTAATGATGGGCCTCAGTTAGAGTTGCCACCCAATTGCTGTTTACGCAGGCAGTCTAGGTTTAGGCTTGTGAATCTGGGTGCCATTTGACAAGCCCTGATGTCCATTTTTCTTTAACTGGAAGGGGAAGAGGCAGAGCAGGGGCAAGGCCTTGAGGGGAAGAGGTGAAGAAGGGGGCAGGGCCTTGAGGGAAGAGAGGTAGAGAAGGGCCAGGGCTTTGGAAGGAAGAGGGGAAGCAGAGGATGGGACCTCAGGATCCAGTTACCTGCCATTAAAAAGGTGGCAACCCTAACCCCGATTCAAAGCCCAGTGATGACCAGGTCCAAGGCAGTAAGATATGCTGGGCTTTCCATGTCTCAGGGACAGGACTTGCACCTATGTTACTAAGCTTCAAAGTGATCGTTCTACTTGTTTTAGTGCAGGGGAAGAATGAGACGTGTCATCTTATTGATAAGTCAATGGACTGGCCGTTAGGAGATCTGGCTTCAGTTCCCATCTGTGCCCTAGACTGCCTGGATGAACTTAGGCAAGTCACTTAGGGCCTGAATTCTATTGAGGTGCCTAAATCAATGGGAGCTAGGGGCCTAAGTACCAATAAAAATCTGGCCCTTAATGTCTCTGCCATTCAGTTCCTTGTCTTTAAAATGGGGATAATTATGTTTCCTTTGTCTGTTTAGATTGTAAACTCTTCAAGGCAGGCATGTGTCTGTGTTCATATAGCTCCTAACACAGTGAGATCCTTCATCTTGGACAGACTAGTGAAACAAATAACTAATAAATTAGGTCATTTCCAATTACTTATGCATACAAACCTGGAGTATTTCCTAATAAAATCAATCCAATTAAAAAAGTATCATCTCCCTTCTCTTTCAAGAGATATTTCTAACAGGGCTTTCGCTGTTATCAGATGTGTGAAACAATGTTGCTGCATATTTTTACACATAGTTGATTACTTAACCATCTGTTCTTTCTGACAAACAAAGTGGTGGTGGCCAGGAGAGAGTGGAGAAGGGGAACAAATGGAAATATTATTGTGCTCAGTTTCTAGCCCATCCCTTAATTTTGGATATGAGCCATAAGCCCCAGAGTGGTTTTCATTATAGCAATATGTGCACTGAACAGAGTCCGCAGATGCTACTATACCCTTGCTGAACACATTTTTTTTCCTATCAGCAAAATGGAAATATACCACCGCATTTCATTAGCGCTATCTGAATGGCAAAATAATATTTTTTTTGGCAATGGAGGGGGAGACTGGGGTAGGGAGGAGAATTTTATAAGTAGAACATTATGTTCTGTAGATAAAAATCAGTTATTTCGTAGTTCGTATTTAAAAATATTCACACTTAACTTAACTCTGTTCATTATCTCCAGAATGATAATGAGTGTGCAGGTACGGGGATGATAAATTCAGTCATCTGAATGGGCAGATTTGTCATTGTTCAGCTTGTGGGAATTTATTTTTGAAAAAAGAGATATCAGAAAAGGTGGCTCAAAATTTACTATTAGCTTGCTTTGGAAGTGGCCTTTATGGCTCAAATTTATTTTCAAAACACATTTTTGAAAGGATTTAATAAAACAATGTAGTCAAAATATCAGTTGTAAAATTATAGATTTTTAATGATGATTAAAACTTTGAAAATTTTTCTTTAAAGTTTAGCAGTCTATGCACAAAATCTACCTTCCCTTTACCTTGATGAGTAATGCCTAGGAACAACCTATTTTATAACTACTGCCATTTTAAACACCAAAAGAAAGAAAAATAAGATGCCTTTGGCAAGAAGGGAAACAGAATTTTATAAATTCCAGGCACGTGTTATAAAAGGGGCCCTAAATTGGCACAGATATACATCAGTGAAGCCATGTTAATGTTACCAGACACTAGCATGCACAACCGACACAGAGGGCCATACATTTGAAATACACTTTTTTAAAGTGCAAACAAATGACAGTCCCCATCTTGGCTAACAGTAGGGACTGTACCAAGAACCTCCAGAGCCGAAGACGTGAGCCACTATAGCACAAACTAGAGAGACAGCTGCCAGATTTCAGGTCAACTGCACTTGTATTTCTCACTCATGGTCCAGCAAGGACACCCACTCTAGTGCTCCTGGATACTCAGCTGTCACCTCTCTTGAGCAGAGACCCATGTATCCCTCCTGGCTGGGTTTTTTCCAGGCTGCACAGTTCCCTGCCTACACTGTGAGTTCCCCAGCAAGTCAGACTTCCTAAGCCACATTGCTTTGCTGTCTCCTCAGAGGCCTAGCTGTGGTGCACTGCACTTTGCATTGAAACAAGCACTCCTTGTGAGCACACGTAGTGCTGACGCAAGCAGCCAAGTCAGCACATGCTTGAGGGATATACCAACTTTGTCAGCTGTAGGCTGGCATAACTTGCATTGACTGAAGTTTGTAGTGTAGACCTGGCTCACTTACAACTACCTGGAATGCATTTCATTCCAAGACTAGAAGCTATTGCCTGTTGGGGTTACTTTGATCTCACCTTTCTGAATACAAAAGATCAGATTTTCAATTGTCATGGTGCTTAGATGCAGAAATGAGGAACTTTTTGTGGTTCTGATAGCAGTGCATGGACAGTGCTAAGGGGGAAATATTACCTTTATTTCTGTAAGTGTGGAATACCGCTTGGCAGTGGAACCAATGTGGTTCTGGATGGCAGGAGACAGGATCTGTAGGGTGTGTGCATGTTTATTAGAGTGACCAGATGCCCTGATTACAGGGACTGTCCTGATTTTTGGGTCTTTTTCTTATATAGGATCCTATTACCCTCCACCCCCATCCCGATTTTTCACACTTGCTGTCTGGTCACTCTAATGTTTATGTGCAGAACAGAGCCCATGGTGGGGGGCATCGCTACTAGGGACGAGAAGGGTGCGAAGGGGTCAGAAGAGCTATCTTTACTTTGATCCTCACAATTTTTCCCCCCTACAGCTGGGGGCAGGAATGGGTCTGCTAGCCCAGCCCCAGGCTAGAGTTGCGATTAAGCCTCTACATCAGGCCTCAGAAAAGCTGGGTTCAATTCCCTGTTCTAGCATTGTCAGGTCATGTAATTTCTTTGTGCCTCAATTCCCAATCTATAAAATGGAGATGATAACACATCTATTCCTCCATCATTGCTCTGCCTTGTCTATTTAGACTGTAAGTTCTTGGGACAGGGACTGTTTCTTATTCCATGTAATACCATACCTTACATGATGGGGCCAAGCCTTCAGCAGGGACTGCTAGGTGCTGCTGGAATATATATAACAAAGCATGTATTTTGATGGAATGTGGAGTTTTTGGTTCAATCTGAAACAAAGGATTTTTTGGTTCAAATGCAATCTTTCATTTCGATTTCAGCATTCTTCAAGTTTTTGAAACATAAAATTAAGAGAAATTTCTAAACAAAAAGTCCTGTTGAACCAAAAAAACAAAACAAAAAATGTTTCATTTTGAAAGTATGGAAGTGAACTGTTTGGAGTTTCAGAGGCATATTTTTAAACAAAGAAGTTGGCAAAACTAACATATTCATGAAACATTTCAGTGCCAAAAAATGTCAAATGCATTATTTTGTCAAAAAATTTTCATTCTGAAAATGTCACCCAGCACTAATTTAAATGTAAACATCATATTTACAAGAGAATATATAATTACAGGCCAGATCTTCCTAGGAAGACACACAGAGCGCTCAACACTTGGCAGATCAGGCCTTACATGGAAACCAAGATCCTTAGCTAGTATATATCAAGATAGCTCCATTGAAATTAGTGGCGCTATCAGGACTGACATGAGCTAAGGATTTGGCCATCCCTATTTTATATAATGCCCTATGTATACTTTATATATAGCCTAGCAACACATACATGCACTATTCTGGAAGCACTAGTTATCGCTCCATAGATAAGGTTTGCACTGAAAGCTGGGATTTTTTGTTATCTATGAAGAATACAAGGAATCTTCCCAAGATTACAGCATTTACTCTTTTGGCACAGAATGAATATTCTGATTATTTACAAGTGAATCTGTTCATGAATTTTGAGTTAAAAATTGAAAAAAACGAGTCTTTTAAGACACTTAGTACCAGGGGATCAGAGCTTCTTTAGTCACCAATGATCTCAGATCCAGCATGGACTATATAGAAACACAACTTCTTGGGATCATTTTAATTCTAAATCCCCAATATGACCTCTCAACTTTAACTGGAAACATAGCTTTTTGTCTGTTGATAGATGAGTTATTTGGTATTTCTGATGGGAAGTGGGAATGATAAGATGTTAATAGCTTGAAGTGTGCAAAATCTGCTGAGATATAATAGGTCAACTATAGGAGATTTCCATGACAGTTGGGAGAAACAGGGGATTAAAGGGAGGCTGTGGACAAGCTGGCTGTGACTGTAATTTACTTTCTTTTGTTTACACTACCTGCTGGAACAATGGGCAGCGATTGATCCAGCAGTGTTCGATTTATCGTGTCTAATCTAGACACAATATATCGAGCACTGACTGTTCTCTCGCTGACCCCAGTACTCCACCAGAACAAGGAGCACAGGCAGAGTCGACAGGAGAGCATCAGCTGTCGACTTACCACAGCGAAGCGGTAAGTAGATCTAAGTACGTCGACTTCAGCTACATTATTCACGTAGCTGAAGTTGCGTAACTTAGATCGATCCCCTCACACACAGTGTAGACCAGGCCTAAGTGCGAGCGGGTGACAGTGCCCTCTAGCAGACAGCCCACAGACTGTACAAGGGCTGGTACTAGGGTTGGCTCAGAGCATTTTCCATTGGCTCATATGGTAGACATCTGGGTTATGTTGTTTTTTTTAAATGAAGGGCTAAGGTTGTAGTCCCAGCTCCCTATGTGTATGTATTTTACTTAGTACTTGTGTGTTTGTCTGGAGCAAAAGGCGTAGCAGTGCTGGGCTTCCCATTCTGTGGGCACTGTGTCTGCCTAAGAAATAAAGCCCCCAAGTGCATTCCTGAAGAGTCCCAGCCACAAGACTGTGGTTTAAAGCCACAGTTTAGCCCTAGACTTTACCATATTTTGGATCAATACTTTATAGAGATTGCAGGGCTCATGCATAAATGCAGATTGTATTTCCTAGGGAGATCTGTGCCATTTAACAACAAAATTAAATAAGACAAAAATGTGAAAAATAAGGTTTAAGTCACTAATGGAAAAACACTGCTGTCCTTCTACTTATTAAAGGGCAACAAACTCTGCCACAAAATAAATGCTGCCTCCTAACAAGCTAATATTTAATCAGCAGGATGAGCTGTTTTGCAAAAGGTAAATGTGATTCCTCAATTCTTCATCTGTCTTTTGGTTTGTTCGTGCTGTTAAAAAGACAAAGTGCAAAGCCAAAGATATTTAAAGGGTTCTGTCCTCCCAACCCCTGAAGCAGGACTGCAGTGTGACTGCTGGGTTGCAGAGGTAAAGTAGCAAATGGGATATTTGCGTCTAGACCTAATTACATAATAAACCTATAGAAGAGAGACATTTGCATGGGGATTTGCCTACATTACAAATGGGATTGTCATTACATTGAGTTTATCTAGATGAGGACTAAAATGAGGCTGCAGTAAACAACTGTGACACTATGTTATATATTTGGAGTCTGCAACATGTGTATGCAACTTGGACATATATCCTCTTTTTTCTCCAACTGAATTTCTTTACTCTTTAATTTTGCGATAATGATCTATCCGTAGTAATTATAGCAAACCAGTCACAATAGTGTATAACAGTGGTTCTCAACCAGGGGTATGCGTACCACTGGAGGTAAACAGTGGTCTACCGGGGGGGCATCAACTCATCTAGATATTTGCCTAGTTTTACAAAAGGCTACATAAAAAGTACTAGCAATGTCAGTACAAAGTAAAATTTCATACAGACAATGACTTGTTTATACTGCTCTATATACTACACACTGAAATGTAAGTTCAATATATTTATTCCAATTGATTTATTTTATAACTGTATGGTAAAATGAGAAAGTCAGCAATTTTTCAGTACTAGCGTGCTGTGAAACTTTTGTAGTTTTACGTCTGATTTCCTAAGCAAGCAGTTTTTAAGTGAGGTGAAACTTCAGGGTACGCAAAATAAATCAGACTCCTGGAAGGGAGACAGTAGTCTGGAAAGGTTGAAAGCCACTGGTGTACAGCAAGAATCATGTAAACACAACTGGATAGAGTAAACCACATCAATATAAATTGTAAGAAGAATCTGAATGAGCTCTCCTCCGACAGCTCGTTGGGGAGGAGGAGAAACTTCAGGAGCAAACTGAATTTACATGATAGGTCGGTATCCAGCAGACAAGAGCTGTGTTGCTCAAAGTGATCAACTTTGGTTGGTGTTGGGCTACAAATCACTTTAGTACTGACTACAGCGAGGGGTAGTCAAATGTTATCAATGTTTTTGTCTTTATTGTATGAGTAAAGGGGAGCAGAACTGTTCTTAATCTGTCCCACATGAGGGGGTTGCCCTCAGCTGAAAGTAATTCCCTAAGACAGGGGCTCAAATGCCAGACCCATGTGACAGTAAGAGGGGTGGAGACAGGTGTCCCAGCTAGGAGGTGAGGCAACTCTCTAAGGGTCTCTGGTGTGGTTTAACCTGTTCCTCCCCACTGTTCAAAGATAGAGTTAAATAGGCTCTATTAGGAGTCTTTTGTTATGTTAAGTGATCATTGGAGCTGAAACACTGGTCAGGGGACAGCATTTCTGCCTAGCCTGCTTCACTGAGAGCTGACAATCACTAAGAGCTGGGTGGACTCTGAAGAGGCTGACCTGCAGAGGTCATAACAGAGGCAGGTGACAAAAGATGAGCAGCAAGCAGGTGGCTGGTGAGACAGCGAGCAGAACAAGTGACTGGTGGGACGGCCAGCAGAAAGGAACCATAGCTGGCAGGGTGACCAGCCAGAGCAAGTGCTCAGATGGAGGAGAAATGCAAGATGCCTTCTTCCCACTGTGGGAGGTAAACTCACACAGATGGACCTCTAAACCTTGGGTCCTGACTGACCAAGAACAATCACTGTGAGTGGGGTATGGTCAGGGAGCAGAGAGGGGCACAGTGAAGGAACATGTGCCCCACACACTCTGAGGTGGGTGTCCTGCTCACAGTTTTACAATTATGAATCCAGCTTGTGGCATTTTCCCTAATTAATGTCAGGTGACTTTGCTCCTTTCATTAAGTTTCTTTTCTACACTCAGACTCTGTGCTTGCAAGTGGGGAAGTATTGCCTCTCAGAGGCTCCCAGGGGTGGTGTGTAATTTTCCCAGGTCACTGGGTGGCAGCTTGAGACAGTTCTGTGTTGTATTGTTGAAAACGAACCCCTAGATATTGAACCCTGCCCTGGTTGCTGTTGGTGCCACCTGGCAGAAGGGTTACAAAATTATTTTTAATAGCTAGAAGAAAATCACTTATGCACCTTGCCCAAAGCAGAGAAATTCCTTTCAGTTATCACCAAGTTCTGCTCTAATCTAGTCTTGTTCTTTTTGAATATTTGGGCATGGAAATGTTAAGAATGGCATTACAAAAACTAATTTTCCCAATATTAATTTTCCACTACTGTAACTCACACTTTCTTGTCAACTGTTTGAAATGGGCCACCCTCATTACCACTAGAAAAGTGATTTATCCTCCCTTGGTATTTTTCCTCCCTTGGTATTCTACTGTTAATTTAATTGTCTCGTTAGACTGACCCCCCACTTGGTAAGGCTACTCCCATTTTTTCCATGCAGTATGTAGATATACCTGCTACTGTATTTTCCACTCCATACATCCGATGAAGTGGCTTGTATCACACAAAAGCTTATGCCCAAATAAATGTGTATCAAACACCTACAACATATTCAACGGGGATCACATCCTGAAAGAGATTTTTCCCAAACCCTCTCTTCTGGCCTTCAAACAACCCGCCAACCTCTCCAAGTTCATCATCAGAAGCAAACTCCCTGCAGACAGGACACACCAACTCAAAGGACCACCAGTTCCTGCCAGAACAACAGATGCAAAACATGCAGACATTTCTTCATGGCTACAATGATTAACACCCACAACAATGCACCTTTTAAGATCCCTGGGTCCTGCACATGCCTGTCATAATATGTTCTGTACCTCATTGAGTGCTCTAAATGCCCCAACAACAACTATGTGGATGAAACCAGACAATAATTATGCTCTCGAATAAGCTCACACAGGAAAATGATAAAAGACAAAAACACTCTACCACCTCTGGGTAAACACTTCTCACAAAACGATCACTCTATATCTGACCTCTCAGTCTTCCTCCAAGGAAACCCGCACAACACTTTGAAAAGACGAGCCGGGGAGCTTTAATTCACAACTTTGCTAAACACTAAAAATCATGGACTGAAGAGAGAAACTGGATTTATGGTTTATTACAACAATCTGTAACCACTAATCCCCCTTTTTTGTCTATGATAGTAGAATGGTCTTTGAATGGTCCCTTACAATATGTGCTAAGTACTTTCGCTAAAAAATCTGTTCCACCTTCTATTGTTGTGCGGCTGGTTGTACCTTCCCCAGACCTGAAGAAAGTTTCTATGTGGCTCGAAAGCTTGTCTCTCTCACCACCAGAAATTGGTCCAATAAAAGGTATTACCTTGCCCAAATTGTCTCTCTAATATCCTGGGACCAAAATGGCTAAAACTACACTGCTTACAACTACTTTTTGTCATTTTTTTTAGTATGGATGCAACGGGAAGTTTGCTTAGAGATAATCTGCTTTATCATAGCCCTCTCTTTTCCTCTCCTACCTGGAAACAGCCTTGAGTATAGCACTCTGGCTCCAACTATCAGGAAGCAGGAGGCAAGGTTTGTCAATCAAATGCAGTACCTAAGCCTCTTTCTCTCAAGTGTAGTGAGTTGAAATGAAGGATAGAATATGAAAGAAGAATAAGCAAAGAGGACAATAGGCGGCTATTGAAAGCGATGCTCCCTGAAAGCTTGAGGGGTGTAGGATGGGGAAAGAGTTGCAGGTGCTTAGCTGAGCACATGCCAGGAGATACTAAGCACTATGCAGAGTCAGATCTTTAGATTGCAACTGTGTTGAACAAGATATTTCAACTCCCTCACACATAATGGGTCAGATTCTTAGTTACACTAAGGCCCCCTTATGTTACTATATAAAAGAAACTTGGTATACATGAGAATTAGGCCCAATGAGTATTCCAGACTTACCGCACATTAGCATTATTGTGGCAATCCCCTGTTCATCACTGGGAGGACAGTGTATGAATTCACAATTCCACATGTGGATAGTATTGTTGGACTTTAGCAGTGGGAGAGAAATATAAAGAGCTGTTTGAGTTAGTTGAAGTTACTTGGTGTTTTTGTACACTTCTCCACTAGGAACTGGTTTGAGAACAACAAGCTCATTTTACGTAGTAACTTGGATATTCATAACACAGTAAAATCTTTCAGGGGGAAAATGTTAACTGAACATGTTCAATTACATACATTAAAATTATTGCCATTTGCACAACTGTGCATATGCAATTATGAAAAATTGGTCCTCAGACACTACCAGCTTGTTCTGGCTGAGAAATGGTGACAAAGTAGAGTGGAAAAGCACTGCACTGCATCTCAGCCCCATATGCCAGTCAGTCAATCTCTACAACATGACATGGTGTAGTAAATCAGACTTGGAGAAGAGTTGGGGAAGGGAAACCTAGTTAAAATGTTTGAGGTAAATATTCAAACTGCTGCGTGGGAGTTGCAGACACAAATGCTTTATAAGTTAGTATGATTTATGCGCATAACTCCCAAGCACCATTTACAAAGTTAACCCTGGTGAATCTGTGATGCAGAAAACAAAATTCAAAGGTACACTATTTATACATTCAAAATATTTTACATATAAGATATAGACACACATACATTTAACATTTAAATTCTGTCTCGCTTGCTAGATGTGCTGTTTTTGGTAAAAGGTTTGGTCTTTTGTTAGACCAACATTCCCAGGGATATTCTGTTGCACCTGCTCATTCCGGAACTTATCACCTGTCCTGTCTCAAACTGGCATTTCACTTAAAAAGCATGACCTCAAATTTAGGCTTTGGGATGACTCATGTAGTGAGTGTTATCCTCATTAGTAACTGTTTGCAAGATCAGGCCCTAATGTGATGGCGATTCATAGTGTGGCCCTGAGCCTGGAATAAACTCCTTGTGGGCAGACCTCTGCTCTCAGTAGTCAACAGGGCTTTGCAGGGGCTCGAGCTGCTGCTAACCTGGAACTCATTGCAAGATCAGGGCAAACAATTACTACTTGGCATACAGCTCATTGCCATGACTAGTCCCATTGGTTCGAGAGCCAAATACCCACTGGAGTATTAAGAGTTTGCAGGCTGAGTCTGTAATATATATTACAAAATTGGAAGAACTTAGAGGATTTGGATTTTAATGGCTGTCTGTATATTGCAGGGGTGGCCAAACTGTGGCTCGCAAGCCGCATGCGGCTCTTTTACAGTTAAAGTGTGGATCGTGGTGCTTCACATACTTCCCCTCTCTTCCCCCATTGTCCACCTTCCAGACAGGGGGAGCTTGGGACATCTGCCTTGCAGTGGGGTGGTGGGGTAGGGGCTTCTGCCAAGCGGGGAGGGGGGTCTTGGGGCTTCAGTCCCACGGGGCTCACCTGCCAGGGTTCAGGGCTTGAGCAGGAGCCAGACTGATGCCCCAGGCCTGGCAAGTGCCTCCTGGGAGGCTGAAACCCCCCAAGCCCCAGCAGGTGCTGCCCTGCTCTTGAACTTCTGAAGATTGTCATATGCGGCTTGGCGGGTCAGTAAGTTTGGCCACCCCTGGTATATTGTAAGCTAAGTCTGCCCAGAACGTATGGAAGGGCTGTGTGTAAAAAGTTTGGTCTTAGGCCTACTCTAGGTGCATATTATTATTGCCACTTCTGGAGACTGTGCTGTGCCCCTTCCCTCATATTGGCTAGTATATGCCCAGATGGCATTATTATTATTATTAGCTGCCATTTCTCTTACTAACTTCCTTATTTTTGTTATCATTTTCAGTGCTAAGAAGCATGGCTATGTTTTTTATGGATCAATAAAGAGGAAAAAAATATAGCAACAGCTCTCTTTGGAGAAATGCATTCATAGTGCATGGCATTCCACATGATATGGCCATTTCTCTTCGTCATCTCTACCCAGGGTCAGATTTAAACTCGGTGACCTTCAACAAGCTCTCTGCTGCTGTGGAATGATTTATTCTTTTTTAATTTAACAATCTGTGTTCTCAACTTCCAAACAGGAATCCAATCTGGTAAAGGGATCTCGGTATCAATTCACATGCAAGCAACAGTCACATGCAAGCAAACCGAGGTTCCAAAAATCTCCTCTGTTTCTTACGCACAAAGACAATGTAGGTTTAGATTGAGATTACTACAGCACTTTGGATTTTATTTCATATAGTTTTCTTAATAATCCAAATACATTGCTTTACTAAAAAACTACAGTATATTCAAGAGGTCAATTTACTGCTTGCATATACTGGTATATAGGGTCCTCTCTGCAAAGCATCTCATAGCTCTTTACAATCTCACGAGAAAGCAAAGTAGCAAAAGAACCCAGTGCTAAAAATCTCTGTGCCAGACTCTCAACAGACGAAGGACCTGCTCATGACTCCCTGATTCTAGACACCATTAATGACAGCTTCTTGGAGCAGCTAGACCTAGAACCCACAAGGGGAGAGGCAATTATTGATTTAGTCCTAAATGGAGCACAGGATCTGGCCCAAGAGGTGAGCCACTCAGTAATAGTGACCATAATAAAATTAACTTTAACATTCTTTGTGGGGGAGAGGGAATGCCAAAGAAGTCCACCACAGTAGCATTTAACTTCAGAAAGGGGAACTACACAAAAATGAGGAAGCTAGTTAAATGGGTATTAAAAGGAACAGTCACCAGAGTGAAATGCCTGCAAGGAAACTTTTTAAAAATACCATAATAGAGGCTCAAATTAAATGTATACCCCAAATTAAAGGGAATAGTAAGAGGACCAAAAAAAAATGCCACCCTGGCTAAACAGAGTAAAAAAATTGGTTAGGACCAAAAAGATGTCCTTTAAAAATTGGAAGTCAAATTCTACTGAGGAAAATAGAAAGGAGCATAAATTATGGCATGTCAAGCCTAAAAAGAATGTGAAGATCAACCAGTAAAAGAGTCAAAAAGAATAGCAAAATAATAATAAATAAAGTACATCACAAGCAGGAAGCCTGCCAAAAAAATCAGTGGGGCCACTGGGTAATCAATATGGTAAAAGAGCACTCAAGAAGGTAAGGCCACTGCGGAGAAGCTAAATTAATTCTTTGCACTGGTCTTCACTGCAGAGGATGTGAGGGAGATTCCCATACCTGAGCCATTCTTTTTAGGTGACAAATCTGAGGAACTGTCCCAGATTGTGGTGTCAATAGAGGAGGTTTGGAACAAATTGATAAATTAAACAGAAATAAGTCACCAGGACCAGATGGTATTCACCCAAGAGTTCTGAAGGAACTCAAATATGAAATTGCAGAATCAGCTTCTGTAGCAGATGACTGGAGGATAGCTAATGTGATGCCAATTTTTAAAAAAGCCTCTAGAGGTGATCCTGGCAATTACAGGCTAGTAAACCTAACTTCAGTTCCAAGAAAACTGGTAGAAACTATAGTTAAGAACAGAATTAGCAGACATATAGATGAAAACAATTTGTTGGGAAAGAGTCAACATGACTTTTGTAAAGGAAATTGTGCCTCACCAATCTATTAGAATTTGATGGGTTCAACAAACATGTGGATACAGGTGATCCAGTAGATATAGTGTATATGGACTTTCAGAAAGTTTTTCACAAGGTCCTCACCAAAGGCTTTTATGCAAACTAAGCAATCATGGGATAAGAGGGAAGGTCCTTTCATGGATCAGTAAGTGTTTAAAGGCAGGAAACAAAAAGTAGGAAAAAAAGGTCAGTTTTCAGAATGGAGAGAGATAAATAGCAGTGTCCCCTAGTAATCTGTACTGGGGCCAGTGCCTAATTTTTTTTAAAGTTTGTTAAATTAGAGTGGAGAATATGATGCCCTGTCTCCTTATGTTTGAGCACTCCCTTCTCCCCAGTGAAAAGCCTCACTACCATGTTGGTTTCAGTTTTACTGCCTGAACAATCAAGCTTCCACCACAGCTGACACCTGTATTTCTGTCAGTGTCCTCTGAGCCTCTGTCCTTCTCTGCTGGGTCCAAATATAACAGCGTGGGTATAGAAAAAGCTATGGGCTATTCTAACTTGCACTAATTGGCAATGATCCCTATGTGACAGCATAGTTGGAGGAAAATGCACTCTGCTCATCCTTCCCTGTCTCAACCCTCGTCTTTCTACCCGGTTATACCCCTACACAAAGGGATGCAGGGCAAGTGGAATTAGTGTTGGCTGCAATATCTCTTTACTTGTTGGGGATATCTCCAACAGGAGATTAGGACAAAAGAAGACTGGGTAGACTACAAAATCTGGTCCAAGGTCTGGATCTGAATTGCAAACAAGGGACTCTTTTAGGCAGAATGCTCTATCCTTGGCAACTAAGATTACAATCAACTGATTACATATGGGATTCAGGAACAAACTGTTTGTCCATATAGGGCCCAATTCTGCATTCCTTATGCACCCCAAAATGTAATTGATTTCAGTAGGTGTTTTGGGTGCATAGGAAATTCAGGACCAGGCCCTTGATCCACTAATTGGTCTCCAGCAGTAACCAATGCCATGGAAGAAGATAAAACCCTCACCTTATAAATAGTGCACCCAATCAGTTGGGCAGGTATGGAATACACCACAGCCCAGCATGCAGTTCCCACCCTGATACAAAAGGTTTGATTATCTATTTTATATTACCTTGCATAGATGGAGCGTGTTTAATAGTCTTAGCATTATCCAATGAATTTTTTAGTCTAGCCAAAGAATTTGCAGCTGTGATGAAGGCTATTGAAAGCCACCTAATAGTTTGGAATTCAGTGCACAGTTTAATTGGCAAGTAAGCCAATTTTTTTCAAGGGCTTGAGGGTTGTGAGAATAATGCGTGGAAAAAGATTAGTGTCAGATATAATTCCACAATTAATCCTGCACTAAAATGCAGGTGTTAGGAATTAAGAGGTCAACTTTAGAGACTAGACAAAGAATCACACTAATTTCAACTGGTTGAAATAGAAGGATGAACTGGAATCTCTACATTTCACTGGGAGAATGTAGATCATAAGCCACAAAGTGTCCCACATGCAATAATATGAGAATGCTTCTATTTACCCCAAACCAATGAAAAGCAACACTTTTAAAACTAATAGAAGGTAAATCCCCTTTTACAGACTGAGTGATAATAACCTGTAGAACTCACCCACACAAGATATCATGGTCCCAGAAGTTAACAGGAATAAGAATTAGACATGTATATGGAAAGCTACTGCCATAGTTACTTTACAGAGGATAAAACATATAGGGGCTATAAATCCTCAAGCTTCAGGGCATAAGCCAACCATTGATCATGGAGGTTAGGAAGAAATTTTACTATGGGCATATCATTTCATAATTGTCTCCTGTGGAAGGTCCAGCACCTTTCACTAAAATATCTCCTGCTGGCCATTGTCTTTGAGACAAGATATTGGATTACTGAGAAGGGTGGTCTCATTATTATGGCAATTTCTATGTTTCTTTGTAGCATGACAGTATTTCAAGCTGGAAAAAAAATAACAACTATCTGATCATTTAGTTTCTCATCATTCAAAGGTAGGATATAATCCATTCTGCTTTTCCAATGGCTATCAGGTATCATGGACCTGATCCCAATGTCACAACAGTTTTAGACCTATTTTATTCTGGAAGATCAGAAGTGAGTGTATGGGCACTGTCTCAAGGAGGTAACAGTATAAATTAAATTGAAAACAAAACAAACAATGACAGACCATGCCATGGTAGGTGGAAAAGTGTAAGAGTGTGTGTGTGTGTGTGTGTGTGTGTGTGTGTGTGTGTGTGTGTGTGTGAGAGAGAGAGAATGTAATAGGAGGGAAATGCTGGTCTTAGGCAAGCAGACATTTCTCATATAGAGCACATTGTACACAAGGGACCAACCGGGAGGAGGGATTGTCTTGTGGTTAGGATGCTGGAGTAGGACTCAGGAGATCAGGGTTTAATTTTCAGATCTGCCATAGATTCTCTCTCTGATCTTGGGCAAGTCATTTACTGTCCCTTTGCTTCAGTTCCCCAGCTGTGAAAATGGGGATAATACTACTTCCTTTCTCCCACTCTTGTCTCTCTGTATGTTTAAACCGTGAGTGCTTTGGGGCAGGATCTTTCTCTTAGTACTTGTATAAACAGTGCCTACGACAATGAGACCTCAGCTAAGGCCTCTCCTTGCTATTGTAATACTAATAATTTACCCATTATGGCATTCCCCTGAAATTAACAGAAATGAAGTGTCCAACATATTGTGCATCCTACCATCCACAAACAAAATAGTGATACGCTAGAGAGAAATTGGTCCCATTGTGTACTTCACTCCTCTAACTTAGTTATGAAGGATTCAGCTCTTTTTATTACATGATGAAAATGTCTCTCCTTGAAGGATTAAGACTCAAAGTGCTTATGGCAGAAGTGCTTTTTAAAGATGATTTGAATCAGCACAGTTTGTTGAGTGACAATATTGCTGTTGAAGGGAACAGGACCAGAAAAGGAGCCATCAAGTTGGTAATGAAAAGCCAGGAAAACTACTCTATTTTTCCAACAAAAAATATGCAGATTGAATATCAAACAGCAAGATTAGCTACCACTTCTGTAGACTTGGAAGGAACTGGCAGATAAATCTGACTACCATCTGCACACTTATGACAGTTGAGCCTATACAGATGATATCAGCCTGCAGAAGCATTAAATGGAAAGAAAACTGGATCTCCAGGAGCTATATCAGGGCTGAGCCAGAAAAGAAATTCTTCAAGATTACAGATTGCATCTACTGAGCAAAGGAAGATTTGAATCAACTACAGAGTAATGTTTGAAAATCAAATTTAAGACCTTCTAGCTCCTCATCGTATAAGATGATGCTGAAATATAAAGAAGCAAAAAAGCGAAGATGTGACTCCAGGAGGCCATTTTCGTTTTGGCTGCATGACCCTGGGATAGGAGATGATTCCAGAACAGGACTATCAAACCACTGGAGAAAAGACCATGTCTGAAAGAAGCCCTCTTGGATTTTTATCTAAGTCCAGTGCAGGGTGGGCAGGACTTTGGTCATTGCTATATCTCTGATCTCGCTCCCCACCTGTTCCTGTGCCCCCACTTCCATTTCACCTGTGGCTACTCCTCCAGGCAGATTTCTCTCTACAAGGTCTTGGTTACATTCCTGCCAAAGTTCTCGGGTCCTCTGACTCCTTCCCTTCTCTAACTGCTCCCTACTATGAGAGATGGAGCCCCCTCCTCACATCTCCTTTTCCAGCTCCTGCTGCATCTCTCAACATAGACTCATAGATTCATAGACTCTAGGACTGGAAGGGACCTTGAGAGGTCATCGAGTCCAGTCCCCTGCCCTCATGGCAGGACCAAATACTGTCTAGACCATCCCTGATAGACATTTATCTAACCTACTCTTAAATATCTCCAGAGATGGAGATTCCACATGGGGAATGATGGTCAAGGGTGAGGACCTAAGAGGACAGACTGGTGACCAATTGGCAGGGGAAAGGGAGGAGGTTGGGCATCTTTAATCTCTCTGCCCACCCACACATCAGCTGTAGTTGAGAGCAGTGTCTGGCAGGCAGGAGGTGAAGAGGAAATAAATCTTGATGATAGGCCAAGAAAAGCCATTGACACCTTCTGGGAAGCCAGAGAGTCTGAGAGCAGGGAGAAAACTGGAGCCTCCTGCTGCACTTTGAGGAATGGGCAGCAGGCTTAGGAGGAGGAGATGAAGAGAAGCAGTCCCCCAAGAAAGCAAGGGTGGAGGTCTCAGGAGTAATGGGAAACATGTCTGGCAGCAACGGATGCTTCAACTTCAATGGTATTAAAATCTTCCACAAACTGTAACTATATTTCCCCACCTGAAGAAGAGACGTGCCATGGAATTTCATTTGTTTCCACTAGTGCCAGTCTTCCTATGAACATTGACTCACACTGTTTTCAAAAACTGCTGAAAAAAATGACAACACAATAAACAAAATCCTCTGCCTGCTTAGATGAGACATGCATCTCCTTCATTCCCAGTGCCTGCTGCGAATATCTAAAGCACTACATTGTGTACAGTAGCACAAAGCCTTAGGACGTGAGCAATAAAAGTGTCAGCAATGTTTTTTCTTGAAGGCCAGTCAATACCCTGTGGTAGCACAGTAACCCTAAGTAAAAAGCTTCCTTGTAGAGTGGTATGGCAGGTAGGTGTTCTGAATTTAAGCAGGATGACTATTGTGCTCCTTCGCATGCTCATACCCAACATGCTCTTCTCTCTCACACCTATCTCATAACAGTGCTGGTGCCTGAGCTCCAACATAAAGCTTGTATATAATCTCCTCACAGTAGGTGTTAACTATGGCACTTCAAAAGTGTCAGAACAGCAGCCCTGGAGCCAGAAATTTCTACGTCACCACAGAACAGGCAGTACAGGCTCTCTCATGCTGGTAACAATGTGCCTCTTTAGCATTACCTCCAGTACCTTCCAGGACAGAATTTCTAGTTCAGTCTCTGCCCACTTCAGTCCTTGGCCTCTCTACTGAGACTACCCAAATTGCCAGTTAATGTTACCAAGTGGTACTTATGATGCAGATGTTTATCCACCGTGAATTGGACTAAGAACTACCAAACTCATTTTACTGAATGAGTCACCAAATACCATAATCTGGTAAGAGCTTTCAATCATATCAGATATAGGTTTGATTTGATCTTGGGGTGAAATTCTTCAGTAGAAGAAGATTCTCCATATCTCATTATAATTTCCCTGAGGTATAATATTCTCCAGCGCTGAGTTCTTTTCTTGGTGCTTTTCACGCCAAAGCTGTGAAAGACTTATCCTATATTTAGCTTTCAGGTCTTTATTCCTTGAAAAAACATCTTGAGTGAGATTTGTTCTTTTACGTTAGTGCTAGCACTGGACAAAACTTCCATTTTCCAAGTATAGCATGCAATTTGTTATTCTGGGCTGGGGTAGTTATTTTATGTTACATATAATTACTCGTGCTTAGTAATTTCATATAATAGGAGTGCATGAGGGAAAAGATATTAATTAAAGAGGCACAGGGAAGGCCAGAGATAGTGGCACCTGAAGCAACAATTTATTCTGAGAGCGAGGCACAAATTTTGAAGCACAGCTTTCTACTGTGTTATCACACACTGTGAATATAGGAAGGAGAAGAATAAAAAAGAAGGACGTAAGAACAGTGGCAAGCTGCCTAACTAATAAAGCACAGGAGAGACATGAAATAAAAGGACCTTCCTGCAGAATCACAGAGGAGACCAACTGCTGATGGAAATGAAGCTATCATTACAAAAGTTATTAAAGGTGGCCATATGGAGTGTTACACTGGGGGGAAGCATAGAGTCACAGACTACAAGCAGCATGATCCTCTGAATCATATGCACAGTAAGTTCTTGACTTTCCCTAACTTTTACCAACTATGCTGTATTCTCTTAAAGGGCTCCCGGTCCATTACGAATTTTAGCAATGCGCGACTCACCCCCATGGTGCCTCCTGCTGGTCCAGTATGGGAATTATCTCTCCAGCCCTGGAGCGCCCTCTGCAGCCAATGTCCTGTTGTCGTTGGCCCCGTGTCCCTCCCAGACCCCAGTGCCCCTCTCCCTTGGGTGCTGCCCCCTTGCAATACCCTCACTCTCTGGGCTCCCCTCCTAGGGGAATCCCTGTCCTCTATCCCCACCTTGTCTCAGTGTTTACTGCCAGTCCTCATCTAGCCCTTGCACTCTGGGACAGACTGCAGTCCATATTACTCATCATCAGCAAGTAGGGGGTTGAACCTGCCGTTTCCACCTCCCGCAGGCTGCACCTCTGCAACCCCAGTACCTTTTCAGGCCTTTGGCTAGGCCTGCAGCCTGGGAGTTTTCCAGGCAGGAGCTCCCTGTCTCCCTTGTCCTATTCCCCAGCAGTGCTCTACTACAGCACCTAACTCAAGTGCCAGACAGTCAGGCCCTTCTCTCTCTACACTTAGAGAGAGACTGCATGTGCTCCTGGCCCACAGCCTCTTTATAGGGCCAGCTGTGGCCTGATTGGGGCATAGCCCAGCTGTGGCTACTTCCCCAATCAGCCTAGGTTTTCCCCTACCACAGTCCTCTCCCAGGACTGTTTTCACCCCTTCAGGGCAGGAGCAGGTGACCACCCCACTACACAATGAACATCACAGAATCAAACACTGTTACTGTTTCTATTAGACAAGCAGTGTTTAAAGTCTAAAAGTATGACAAACTACTGATCATCACCTAATCCAGCTCTAGGTGTTAGCTACGGCACTCAGGTAGCCAAGATGCTATGAGGGGCCAGAATTTGGTGCTGCATCCATCATCTAGGGAACAAGGCTAAAATGATATGGAGACAAAAGGTTCCTCCTTCAAAGCAAAAAAAGTGTAAGAAATGTGTTGGGATAAAAAATTTGTAAACTTTCATGACATTTTTTTTCATCAAAATCTTGACAAAAAGAGGAAAATTGTGAAAATTTCACATCCTTTTCCCCGGTGATTTTTATCCAGCTAAGCAGCTGATAGAAATTTTCAATCAACATTTTGAATATTGAAGGGTATGCTTGTGTTCATTTTAAGCAAAATGTGATTGAGAAGGTACACCTCTACCTCAATATAACGCAGTCCTTGGGAGCCGAAAATTCTCACCGTGTTATAAGTGAGACCACCTTATATTGGGATAGGGAGAGGAACGGCTCCCCACCCCTGCTCACCTCTGATCTGCCTCCGCCTCCTCCTGGAGCGTTCTGCAGCTCCGCTTCTCCCTCCCTTCCAGGCTTGCCGTGCCAATCAGCTGTTTGGCTGAGCAAGCCTGGAAGGGGCGGGAGGGGGGGAAGCAGAGCAGCGGCGGCGTGCTCAGGGGAGGAGGCGGTGATGAGCTGGAGCGGGGAGTGGTTCCTTTGCACCCCTTGTTACTTGCTGCGGCCCTCCCTGCCCCCCGAGCTCACCTCCTTTCCATCTCCACCCACGAGCGCGCTGCAGCTCTGCTTCTCCCCCCTCCCTCCCAGGCTTGCCACGCCAAACAGCTGCTTGGCGCAGGAAGCCTGGGAGGGAGGAGAAGCAGCAACTAACGGGCGGGCACAGAGGAACCGCTTGCGGTAACACGGGTTTGGATATAACGAGGAAAAGCAGCCCCATCCCCTGGAGCGCTGCTTTACCAGTTATATCTGAATTCACGTTATACAGGACCACATTATATCAGGATAGAGGTGGACTTATGCATAAAGAAGTATGCTGTGGCTCACCACCCTAGGAACATTCTAGAAAAGGCCAAGAGGCAGGGGGTAAGCTCAACATGTGGAGTGGAGAAGTATAAGCATGTCATGAACAAATCCTTATATAGAAAGGTTAAATATGATTAGTTAGAGGTTTGTGTTATATAACTTGTTATGTAACTGCCATGTGCTATAAAACAGCAATGGAAGGAGCTCTTTGCTGGAGGGACTGCCTGATTTTTGTACCAGGGGCTCTCTCTTTCTGCACATTGAATAAAGTCTTACTGAATCGAATTGAACTGAATTGAACTGAACTGAACTGAAGACCCTTGATTCTGCCCAGCATCTGACTCATTTGGTTATTACTGGGAACCACAAAAATCCCAAAAATATCAATGAAAAAAGGAAACTTTTTTTTTTCTGGTCAAAATTCCCTGTTAGACCAACTATAAGAAGAGGATTTAGAGCACCGCTGAGATGGAAAACAGCTGAGTGCCAATCTCTCCATTGTTTCACTGTTGAAACTGACTGTTCTATTCAGGTTCTTACACCAGTCCCATCACCATGGTATCGATTTAAGAGCAATGCAAAGAACTGCTGGCTTCAGGAGGCCAAAATGAGCCACTGCACTCATAAGAATTCGATTGTCAAAGGGGAACATTAGTAAAACCTCATTCCCACACAGAGGCAAAGGCTGCTCTGCCCAAAAGTATTTTTCATTTTAATATGATAAATATTGGGCCAGATGCTTGACCATGTGAAGTTTTGTTTGGTTCAGCAGAGCAGACTTGAGGCTGGCTTAAATGGCCCGTTATACATTCCCTTTGAATAGAGGAATCTTGCAGCTGTAAAGCAGTAAAATGCATGTAATTACTTATTGGTTGTATTGGAGTAGTGCCTAGGAATCCAAGTCATTAATCAGGACCACATTGTGTTAGGTGCTGCAGAAACACAGAACAAAAGGTGGGTCCCACACCTTAGAATTGAATATATAATCTTACAACTAATATAACAGAATCTAAAAGGCACCACCCAGCAAATCATGTGTCACTGTTATCCCAGTAACACCCATCAGCCTCTTTCTAATCAACATTTTTGGAATGTATTTTCTAGGAAGTTTTCCATCGTATCATAACAGCTAAATGAACTATCAAAAGGAGAATACCAAAAAATGGAGCAAAGCAAGCAGCTGAAACACCCTGTAGGCAAGCAACAGGTTTTAAATTTTTTAATACATTAAATTCCCTAGTGCCTCTCAAATGATGTGAAGAGTGAGTCCATCTATAGTCTCAATACTAAATGAATTAACAATGAGAGACGTGTCACTCTCTTTACCTTTGGCAGCACGCTTCTGCCACTGCTTCCTTTTGGATGCTGTCCACCTGACCTGGTACATAATCTGAGGTGCTCATGAGTAGATCTGGTTGGGAACTTTACAACAAAACATTTTTGGTTGGAAAATGCCAATTCCTTGAGAAAGTTTCTTAGGTCTTGCATGGAATTTCTGGAAAGAGAGTGCAAGACAGACACAGCACTCTGAAATAACTACTAAGCTTCTGGTTAGGACACTCAGCTGTGATGTTGGAGCCCCAGAAACAGAAGGCAAAGCCTGGTGAGGCTAATGACAACCTTTTCGCTCAGGAACCTACCTGATGTTGTCTTGCTGTGGGGTCTTGTGAAAGGGGAAGAGGATTCCTTATAACATAGAGATCAGGTCATGCTGTTGTCTATAAATATAGACCCTCAGTTCCACTAAGGACACTTCAATAATAATACCCAGCTCTTTTATCATGCTTTTCTTCTATAGATTTCAAAGCCCTTTACAAAGGAGAATGAGTATCATAATTCCCATTTTACAGATGGGTAAAGGGAGGCACAGAGAGTGGAAGTGAATTGCCCAGGGTCATCCAGCAGACCATTTCAAAGCTAGGAATAGAGTCCATCTATCCTGAGACTCAGGCCTGTGCTCTACCCACTACACCTCTGCACTGTAATCATGTGAAAGCATCTTGAAGTGGGAGTAACTTACATTTATACTCACTTTAAGGCCACTTCACAAGGCGAGAATGGTGCAAAGTGGTCTAAGTTTAAATCAGAATCAAGGGTCTAAAGAGCAATTCAACAGCAAAAAGGGTGTTGCTATGATATTTAGTGCCTTTCTCTACCACCAAGCAGAATCAATTGCTTTCTCTTGTGTTACTGCTATTTCTTGAAAGCTGCAGCTGCCAGCTCAAAACACTTGTTTTCATTTTCAAGATGCATTTTGGGCTATAGCACAGGCTTAGTCTTCCCAGGGCAGAAGTGCCTGAGCTCGCCCTGGCTCCCTGCCAAGAGCTGGAGTCCCATTCCAATAAAGCTGAAGTTTTGTTTGATAGGAAGGTGATTTGCTTCAATAGCCTAAGCTTCCATAGGTCAGCATCTGCTAATACACTGCATTTATATAAATCTGCAAATAAAAGAGGCATTTTATTTATTTAATTCAGCCACTTGAGAGTCAGCACGTAAAAAAAGACCTCCTTACAATGTGACTTTGAGTGTGTGACAAATGGACACATAATATTTAGGGCCTGATTCACAGTTTACCCTAAGGCTGCTTTACATTCTTTTGACAGCATAAAGAGGCCTTGAAATGGATATAGTGTAAATGTATGTCCATTTACAAATGTAAATGCATTGCTCCAACTTTCAGGCCTTTTTACAATGAGTGGTGTAAAGGGGCTCTGATGTAAAAGAGAATCAGACACCTGGGGTCAAATTTTCATAAGTGCCTAAGTGACTTAGAACTCTACATCCTGTTCTAGTTGATAGAGCATTGGACTGAGACTTAGGAAACAGCTTCTATTCCTAGCTCTCCCACTGTCCTTCAGCAAGTCATTTCATTTCCTCTTGCCTCAGTTTCTCCATCTGTAAAATGGGGATAAAGGTACTTACCTCCTTTTTAAAGTGCTTTGAAATCTACTGATGAAAAGAGCAAGATATTTTTATTAGGGCCTAAGTCCCATTGATTGTTAGTAAGCCTTAGATGCCTAAGTCACATTTAAAATGATATTTAGGGCTCATCTATATGGTGAGTTACTGCACAGCAAGTCAGAGTGTGTATCTAACCACACATGTTTATTGTGCACTAACCTACCATGTGGACACTGCTACAATACAGTAAAAGTCTCTTATGCTCCTAAATCACATAGGTGCTTAGGAAAATATTACCCTCAGTCTTTAATTCTGAACACACAAGATTATTGAACAAGCAATAAAGACGTATTCTCAGTTACATGAGAATTTCCACTATTGTATCTTAAAAGGTTTTATGATGGTAATTTTGCTTTAGACCTAATGGGTGAAAGATAGACTTAAATGTTCGGAGCTTTCAAGTGTCCTTACATGATATTACTTGAACAATTTTTTTTCTTTCTTTCTTTTACTGAAGAAACGTTTAAAGAGCAAAACTCTCAAGAATTTCACTTGCAAGATGTAACTGGCTCAAGAATCAAACCTTTTAAATTCATTTAAGATTAAAAAAAAGTGACAAAAGCTAACAAAATGAGAGGTGCCATGCCCTATTTTTTTAGACTCCTTTACCTTAAAGTAAATTCAAGAAAAAAAAATCATTTAAAATATGATGTAGCTTCATAATGCAGCTAAAGTGCACACATATTTTATAATGTAATTTGTAATAAGATTTACTGGTTTTAATTGCTATGCACTTTTCATATCTCTAAAATCTGTGAAGCATAATGATTTATTAAGCATGCTGAATTTTAAATACGTGTCAGGACTAGAACTGTGCAAAGACTGGCAGTTAGCCTGCACAGGGACTCACACAAATATTTTCTTTGGTTTTCTTCTTCTTGGATTCAAACCTGAGTTTTGCTTTGTGTTTCAAGTTCAAATGAAGCCCAAATCTCAGAGCAAATCTCTCTGAAAACCTCCTTGGGTGAAATCCTGACCCCAGTGAAATCAATAGCAAAGCTCCCCTTCACGTCTAAGGGGCCAGGATTTCCTCCCCAGTCTCTTCTACTTTCACTTCAGTGTCATGAAAAATGTCATTTTTTTCTTGATTTTTACCTAAACCCACTTTGATCTAGGTTGAATTAATGTTATTTACAAGGAGAGCTAGTCAAAAACTTCCCAGAAGAACATTTTTCCAGTGGAAAATGCTGTTTCATAAAAACTGAAACTATCCATGGAAATGTATTGCTTCCAATGACATTTTGTTTCAAGTTTTATGAAGTGTTTCCGTAAGGTCTTCCCAGAATGAAACCTTCTGATTGTTTCACTTCAGAAGGACTTTTCCATTTGATATTTATTTTCTTTTATATTGTACTATAAACTAGAATATGATATAAAAAAGAAAGTCAGAGTTGGAACATAATTATTTTGATTTTATCAACGCAGAACATTTTGACTAGCCCCAAATGAACAATTTTCAAAATTTTCATTTCACAGGAAATTTCAACCTTTTTCATATTCATTCTGATCTGGAACAAAAACAAATTTTGAAATGTCAGAATTTCCCACAGAATGGAAATTCCTAGTTTCAACCAGCTCTATTAATATGGCACCCAGGGTGTGCTTGGTAGTTTACAAATGTGAGGACAATATCCCTGCCCTGAAAAACCTTCAGTTTTAAAAGAAAGCCAGGGGGTGGGGTGTATGGGGGTGGTTGGGATGCACAGGAGGTATGTGACTGTATAGTATAGCACAAGTACACATCTGGTTTATTAATTCCATGATTGTTTCTTTTTCTAAATGGCCGTTATCTAATTTAATTAACCTTTTCTAGAGGTGAGGTCTTGAGTTTATAGGCTGAAAAAAGGGGGGAATTTTAATGAGGGATTTGAAGGAGGAAAGAGCGAGGTCATGGCAGATTAGGACAGGAACAAATTTACAAACATGGTGAGCTGCATGTAAGATATGGATATGACAGTGGCAGAAGGTCACCTTACATTTGCCTGAAACTGGACTGAGGTTCACAATGCTTTCTGGGGATGAAATTACCGCTGTGCAAAGACCAGCAAGTCTGTTTTCCAGAAAACTGATATAGACCTGAAACACGTTTTTTTTTTTTCACCTCTTTTCAGTTCACTGAAAAATTTTATTTAAAATTGACTTGATTTTTTAAATTGGCCAGTAAACCAAAACAATCAGTTATTTGCACATGTTCTGTCTGCTTAGGCTCAAATTAATCTGTCGTTTTAATCTCCTCATATCCTCGGTATGCTTCTGTGAGGTGCTAAGTACCTTTAACACCCCCTGATAGTGGGAATTCAGATGGCTCAACACCTTGCAGAATCCAGCCCTGTGTGAGGCAGGCCAAGCAGAGCAGGTGCTGTAATATGCCCAACATGTCCTCCTCACAAGGAAGACCTCAGAGATACACAGCTTTCACAGTATTCCCCAGAGACCTTGTAATTTTTACTTCACACAGCCAGGCTGAAGTTCAGCACAGGGAAGATAGCTTTAATTTTCTCACACTTGAGAGCTGACAGTCTATCTGGATTTGTGTCTCTGATCTTGCTAGGCTGAGGGTACTTGACTGAATACTCCTCTCTCCAGAAGCTTCTCCTTCGGGATGCCCTCCAGCTCTTTGTAGAATTGACTGCCCCAGGCCGCTTACAAGAAACTTCTGATTTAATGAGATGACTGGGTCAGGGGGTGAAACTGGCCACACAAATTGGATAGAGAAGGGAGAACTTGTGCCAGATCTTCAGCCAGTGTAAATCAGTAAAGCCAAATGGTTAAATGTTAATGTAAATCCAGAAGCACATTTCAAATGGTAAAATCCTTCTGAACTGAGGCCTGTATACTTTTTGCCTAAGCTTTTAGCAAATCTCTTTCAGGTTTCTTTTCTTATTCCTTTAAACAAATGTAATTTGTACTGGCTCCCGGGACAGCCATTTCTGAAAAGTAGTGACCCATGTGCTTTCCGACTGTACAAAAATACGCAGAGACGAACAAATAAACACGCAGTCTCTGTGGTTCTAGACCCATGGCATCCCAGGTATTTTCCCCACAGGCTGTGTCATTAGCACTAATGGCATGCCGCTGAGCCCAAGTAAAGCCATGTCAGCTTTCACTGAGCAGGTGCTTGTGTGTGGAAATGGAGGTTCTTGCAAATTTTCTTAGAAATTTGTAAACGTAAGTTCCAATTCATTGAGATACAGAAGCACATGCCTAACTTTAACCACACTGATGTCACTGGGACTGTGTCTTCTTACAGTTAGGCACGTGATCATCAATGATTTAGATAATGGCACAGAGAGTACAATTACAAAGTTTGTGGATGATACCAAGCAGAGAGGGGTTGCAAGTGCTTTGGAGGATAGGATTAAAATTCAAAATGAGCTGGACAAACTGGAGAAATTGTCTGACTAAATAGGATGAAATTCAATTAGGACAAATGCAAAGTATCTCATTTAGGAAGGAACAATCAGTTGCACACATACAAAATGGGAAATGACTGCCTAGGAAGGAGTACTGCGGAAAAGGATCTGGGGGTCATAGTGGATCACAAGCTAAATCTGGATCAGAAGTGTAACACTGTTGCAAAAAAAGCAAACATCATTCTGGGATGTATTAGCAGGAGTGTTGTAAGCAAGACATGAGAAGTAATTCTTCTGCACTACTCCACGCTGATTTGGTCTCAGCTGGAGTATTGTGTCCAGTTCTGGGTGCCACATTTCAGGACAGATGTGGAGAAATTGGAGAGAATCCAGAGAAAAGCAACAAAAATTATTAAAGGTCTAGAAAACATAACCTATGAGGGAAGATTGAAATAATTGCGTTTGTTTAGTCTAGAAAAGAGAAGACTGAGAGGGGACATGATAACTGTTTTCAAGTACATAAAAGGTTGTTACAAGGAGGAGGGAGAAGAATTGTTCTTCTTAAGGTCTGAGGATAAGACAAGAAGCAATGGGCTTAAATTGCAGCAAGGGAGGTTTAGGTTGGACATTAGGAAAAGCTTCCTAACTGTCAGGGTGGTTAAGCACTGGAATAAATTGCCTAGGGAGGTTGTGGAATCTCCATCATTGGCTATTTTTAAGAGAAGGTTAGACAAACACCAGTTAGGGATGGTCTGATAATACTTAGTCCTGCCATGCTTGCAGGGGACTGGACTAGATGACCTCTTGAGGTTCTTTGCAGTTCTATGATTCTATGATTAAGCACCATGCTTAAACCAGACCTTTCACTGCACAATGAAGTTTTCTCCTACATTTAAAACACTATGCACAATACATACACCCTCTCTACAAGGGATGCTTTTGTATTTATAATAAAGCCAAGCTCTTTTCTATGCATGTAGTGTCGTTGCAGCTGAAGCCATGTCAGTCCCAGGAGATTAGAGAGACATGGTGGGTGAGGTAATATCTTTTATTGGTAATTTATCTTTTATATACCTCACCCATCTTGTCTCTCTAAGTTAGAGCTTTTCATTAGTAGATCCAAAAGCACTTAATGAAGGTCAGTAACATTTTCCTCATTTTATAGATGGAGAAATGAAGGCATAGAAAGGGAGCACAACTTACCCTCATTCACAAAACAGATTAGTGGTATAGCTGAGACTAGAACCAGAGTCTCCTAAATCCCATGTTAATTCATGAAGCATTAGGCTACAATTCCTAGAAATACCAAAACTCTCATCCTGCAAGGTGCTAAGCATTCTCCTCACCCAGTGTTTTAAACTGAAGGTCAGTTTACTTAGCTTTTGTGCTCTTTTCATTATGTGTATGTGTGCTCTTTTCATTATGTGTATATGTACAGTGCCTAGCACAATAAAGCTCTGCTCCCTGACTAGGGCTTGTAGACACTACAGCAACACAAATCATAACAGTAAAGGGCGTTCAAACTTTTTAGGATATGTTATCTCCATCTATTGTATCCACCATATAATGTTCTGAAGTCGAAATTCATTAGGTGCCACATTAAATGATGGAAATGCCTAATGGGATTAACCTTCAAAAACTAATTACTGAAAAGATCTAAAAACAGCAGCCTGCATCACTACTCTCTAGCAACATGCCAGAGCTCTGACATCAGGATTTGGTGCCAGTAATGAAAGATTTTAACACATATGGTTATGTGTATAAATCATATTATACAGCTATAGAACTGAAGGGTTGTTTATTCTAATTTATACCATTTTTATGTAGAAGTCTATTGAATTGTAGGAAACCATTTTTAGGAGTTTATTCCTTATCATAAATGTCTTCTTTGCTGTATATAACCCCCAAAGAGACAAAGATATGAAAATCAATGTATTGAAACAGGCTTTAGTTGAGCTGATACCTTCAATATGGCAGACTTCACAACTGATCTAAAGACTCGTAGGCAAATTGCCCACTAGCATAAAAAGGTGAACCTCTATTGGCTTCACTAACAGTACACTTGTTTCACCAATACCTGTGTGAGGATTGCAGACAATTCCTTTAAAATGTAATAGGCTATAGTGACTTGCTATGGGGGAAATCTGTGGCAGAGCTCTGACTTGATCGCCTGCCTCAAGATACTATCTTATCCACAAGACTGTCCTTCCTCTCTATGCTGCTGCTGCAGCTGTGCTGCAGATCAGTTATTAAAACACCTGTGATTTACAAAAGCATACAGACCGTATTAGAATCTCCTTCAAGGAGCTTTTACAGAAAAGTTTATTTCAAGCCAACTATATCCAAGTCGCTAAACATCCATGTTGTCAAAGATTTAAAGAATCTCACAGAATGGAGACCTATCTCCCTCTTAGAGACACACTGTAAAATTGGCACCAAGATATAATTGCTAAGTACTGTTATGATTATTGTTTATTTCTTATTTTTACTGTAGTATCTAGAAGACCCATTCATTGCATTAGGCATTGTCCGTACAGACAGTAAGGATGAGACCTCAAAGAGCTGCAGTCTAAATAGACAAGGCCAACAAAAGGACAAAGGAATTATTATTATTACAGATGGGAAACTGAGGCATGAAGAAGATAAATCTCATTCTTGTGACATCTCTTAATCCCTCATCAGGAGCTCTGCACTAGCTTGAGTAAATCTGAGGTCAGGCAAGATGGTGTAGGGACAGTCAGCTGTCAACCTCTTCCTGTTCCTTATTTCCTTACCCCGTATCTACTCCTAATACATCACAACAAATGTTTTCAAGTCTCTAGACACAGGTATGTCCAGTTTCATTTGGAGAGAGAACAAAAAAAGCAGAATCAACCTCAAATTTCTTCAGGCTAGCAAGGAAATCTCAAATTTCCTGTACACTTTTGAGCAGCCTACATACAACATCTACTAGATGCAAATATTCTGAGAAAGCACCAACATTGTAAAATATAGGAATAAAATATAGGACTAGAAATGCAGTTGGCTCTGTCACAAGCTACAGCTCAGTTTGCACTATTATTGGGACAGCTGGGCAGTCTTTGGTTCACTGGCAGTTCCAAAAAATTGAAAAAAAATGTTTGGTCCAAACCAAAAAGTGTTGAAAATTTCAGCAATTCAATTGAATCCATTTTGGGTCAAGTAAAACGTATAGTTTGATCTGAAACATTTTCTTTCTGGATATTTTCAAAGGACTAGAGTCAGAAAAAGCAGGGACAGGAGATCTAATCCGATTTTTTTAAAAATGGCTAAAACTATTCAGTGAATTCATATCAAATTTTCAAATATTTTCAGCTTAACTGAAACTGCATTATTAGCAAATAAAGTATTCATCTGAAAATTGTACCTTGCTCTAACTATTAGAGCATTAAAAATCCACATTATTAATACTGAGAGCACATACATTTTTGCAAAACAGAAGTACAATTAAATAAACTTGACTTTCAGATCCATTAGATATAGTATACACCAGGTCTTGACTTCAGTACATTTCAGTGAGGACCTAATAGAAATCAGAGCATTTAATCACCTTTAAGATGTTTCCAAATAAAATAAATGGCTATTGAATTTCACCTTCTGTTTAAGATCCTCCCCCAATGCCATTACATTTTAATTAAAATGAACTTGTTTTTTCATTTAGTGGTTATTTTAGCTTGATTTTTTTTTTCATTATTCTTAGAACTGAATAAAGATGCTAATTGAGGATTAGTTTGTAATACCAACTGACAGGCCCCGAGGGCCCATTCTGCAAACTAATTGCATATGGATGCAGAACAAACCATATGCCAGCTCGGGGAAACCAATCTCTGCCACCAGAAGCGATCAGCTCTATTCATAACATCTTGGTTGCACACAACTGGGAGATTTCTGCTGTGATATTCCTGTTATTCAGGCACTGCACACTAACATTTTTCAGACTTTTATTGTTCACTCTGTCCCAATGACGTCAATGGGAATTTTGCCACTGACTTTCCTGTAAGTAACTCCAGGCTCTTTGCTAGCAGTCTATGCTACGTTATCCTATCTCAAAATCTAAAGGACAATGTGTCTGATAGCTGTCTGCTAGTGGTGAGCTATCTCTGTCTCTTGACTGTATTATAACCTAAAAGGGCTACAGAGGTCTTTGAAGTCTGAATAAGAATTAATGTTTTCCTTAGGACGCCTACAACGTCTAATCAAGTCAAGTGATCACAAGACTTTTTCACTTTCCTAACCAATGTTAAGGATTGAAGGTATCTTTATCTAAATTTTAATGCAGATTTGCAGCTTGGAATGAGAAGGAGAAGACAGCATCAGGTGACTAGGCAGCTTCTCCATGGCCCACCACTGAATGGTCCGTGGACTACAGTCTAGGAACCTCTGACTCAACAGCTGCTTCCCAGACTGAAAACATTGCCCCTTGTGGCTGTCAAAATAGGTGATTCATTGTCACTGTATCATGCACTGAAGCAGGGAAGATCCATCCATGCCCTCTTCTCAGCCATGCCCTTAGCCCAGCAGCTGGTGTGGGTTGGGATGAGGTAGAAATTGTTACATTGATTCCACATCAACAGAGGATACTTCACCCTAGGGTGATGCTGCTGCAGTCAGTTATGCAGCAGCTCTAGGATGGCTTTGGACTGTTGGATTAATGCAAAGTAGCCCCTATATATCTGAAGACCAGGGTCATTGTTTCTAATTAATAGTTTGAGTAGCTCAATTCATATCTCTGTCCCCAATCCTGCAAACATTTAAGCACATGTGTGACATTATTTGTGTGAGCAAAGTTATGCACATACTTAGTGTTTGCAAGATCAGGGCCTACTCCTGCTCACACAGAAGCCAGCGGCAAAATTATCATTAAATGGGAGCAGTATTGGGCCCTTTAGTTTATTCTCTCTTCCAAACAGTCTCCCTACAGATTCTAGATCAGTAGTCCCCAACCTTTTCATCTAGTGGGCACCACACAAAGGACTGTGGTGGCAGTCAAACATCATGCAGTACAGGCTCATGTAATACAGGTTCATGTACTAAACTCCAGAGATCCTAGGTTCAATCCTGCCTGCTGACAACTGGGGTCTGTTGGTGTTACACTTGCAGGTAAGAAAGTATTTCTTACCAAAGGCACCCAAAGTGGGAAAAATAGTTTCCCAGCTGTCTGGGTGGGTTTGATAAATAAAGTAGGGGATAGCTCCCTTTGATGGACAGCCAGTTAGCTGTAAAATCCCTCTTGGTAGCTGTTCTACTTGCTTTACTGGTAAAGGGTTAAAAAGTCCCCCAGGTAAAGGGAAAAAAAAGTGGTCACCTAACCAAAAGAGCCATTGTGAAGGTAGAACTTTTTAAAATTGGAAAAGAAACTTTCTCTTTGTCTTATTCTCTGGGCTGGAGGGATAGAGCAGCCATGCTATAAGTAGCTTAAGCCAGGTATGATCGTAAATCATCAGATCATGCCTAGAACTATTTATCTGAACTCCAAATGTGTAAGTAGATCAGAATGTTTAGCTAGATGCAATTAGGGTTATTTCTTTTATTTCTTATTGGCTTGTGGATTCCTCTGTGCTAACCCCAGATGCTTTTGTTTGCTTGTAAACTTTAAGATGAACCCCCAAGAAAGCTATTTTGGGTGCTTGATTTTTGGAATTGCTTTTTAAAAATCTGGGAAAAGCCTAAATTCCAGATGTATTTTCTTTCTTTTTATTTTTAATAAAATTTACCTTTTTTTAAGAACAGGGTTGGATTTTTGGTGTCCTAAGAGGTTTGTGCATGTTGTTTGATTAGGTAGTATCCACAGCTAATTTCCTTTGTTTCCTTTCTCAGCCTTTCACCGAAGGGGAGTGGAAGGGCTTGAAGGTACCCCACAGGGAGGAATTCCCAAGTGCTCCTTCCTGGGTTCATAGAGGGTTTTGTTGCATTTGGGTGGTGGCAATATTTGCCAAGCCAAGGTCAGAGAAAAGCTGTAGCCTTGGAAGTTAATAGAAGCCTGGAGTGGCAATGATTAATTTTTAAAATCCTTGCAGGCCCCACTTCTGCACTCAGAGTGACAGAGTTGGGATTCGGGCTTGACGTTGGGCCTTGAGACGGAGTTGTATAAATTTTCAGAAGAAATATCTAGAAAATGGAATCCAGCTTTTTTTACTGCTGACAAAACCTGGCAGAAGGGTTACAGACAGTATAAAGCAGGGATCGGCAACGTTTGGCACATGGGCTGTTAGGGAAATCTGCTGGGGGGTTGGGATGGTTTGTTTACCTGCAATGTCCGCTGGCTCAGCCGATTGCAGCTCCCACTGACTGTGGTTCACTGTTCCAGACCAATGGGGCCTACGTCACATCTCCTGGCCCATGCCGCTTCTGGCAGCCCTCATTGGCCTGGTACAGCGAACCTTGGCCAGTGGGAGCTGTGATTGGCCAAACCTGTGGACATTGCAGGTAAACAAACTGTCCTGGCCCTCCAGCAGATTTCCCTGATGGGCCATGTGGCAAAGATTGCCAATCCCTGGTATAAAGTATAAATGTACTCTCTCAATTAGGGATACTTATACTGAAAGGAAAAAACACAAGAAAAAACAAAAGTAGACTGATCCATGCTATTACACCTTTGGGTTTTTACTCATTTCCCCCCTCTTCCCATTACTTGTATGAGATACAATTCGTAACTGGATTAATTTGTGTTTTATTAGATTGGTAAAGAGGAATTTGTTATGCTAAACTGAGGGCTAGATTTGTTTTCCATAATACAATGTAATGAGCTAATAGAATTTTTACCCCTGGGGATCTAAAGACAAATAAATCCTGTAAGATATTCCAAAAAACTAAGGAGGTTTGCAGAAATGTAGGTTGATTCAGTTTAGAGAAAAATCTGATAATCAGCATGGGTTTATGGGCTAAATTATATCATACCATTACTCACACCAAGTACTACCTGACTCTTCAAGTAATCCCACTGATTTCATTAGGGCTACCTGAGGAATAAGTTGCTACCCAGTGGGAGGACCAGTGTGACATATTAGGTCTATTTCTTGACAAAACTCTAGGGAGAGTTGTACTGATGGACAATGACTGTACCCATTTTCAGAAATAACTAAATTTCCTGTTCTAAATAGAAGTGTTTAGATAGGTCACCCTCCTATCAAGCAGCAGGCTTGCACCTCTCTCTTCTGTGTTATGTAACAATGAATTTATGTCAATTAGATTAGACTGCTTCATTTGAGCACTTCGTGCTTTCTCAACTGCTTTGCGTTGCCGAGACTCATGAAGTGAAACAGAGTGCACCCTGCATTTTTATTTTTAAGCATTTTTTTTAAATTTTCACAGCTGTGTCAAATTATGGGATTTACATTTTTTTTAACCAGTTTAAGTTTTCACACTTGCAGGAAATGATGTGGGGGTCAGACAACAAGGGCTCAGACAATAAGTATTTAATGACAAGAGACACTAAGACAGGGTTTCTCAAGCAGAGGTCGCTGCTTGTGTAAGGAAAGCCCCTGGAGGGCCGGGCCGGTGTGTTTATCTGCCTGTCCACAGGTCTTGCCGATCATGGCTCCCACTGGCCACAGATCACTGCTCCGGGCCAATGGGAGCTGCTGGAAGCGGCACGGGCCAGGGGACTTACTGGCTGCTACTTCCAGCAGCTCCCATTGGCCCAGAGCAGAGATCCACGGCCAGTGGGAGCCGCGATCGGCCGGACCTGTGGATGGGGCAGGTAAACACACTGGCCTGGCCTGCCAGGGGCTTTCCCTACACAAGCGGCAAACCCTTTTTGAGAAACCCTGCACTAAGATATAAAAAGCGAAAGCTCTCTGAGCATTAAAACACAAACTGTTAACGTCACATGAAATAGAGAAAGTAAATATTCTGAAATTAAATTCTAATAAGTTCTGAAGCAACCATTTTCTTCCTTTAACTGGGGTACAATAAGATTCAAAATTGGGAAGTAGAAGTTAGACAAATTCAGATTAGAAATAAGGTGCCATGTTGTAACAGGGAGGGTAATTAACAACTGGAACAATTTATCAAGGGATGTGGTGGATTCTCCATCACCAGAAATTTTTAAATCGAGACTGGACATTTTTCTAAAAGATCTGCTCTAGTTCAAACAAAAACAATGAGGAGTCGTGGCACTTTAGAAACGAACAAATTTATTTGAGCATGAGCTTTTGTGAGCTAAAACCCACTGCATCTGATGAAGTGAGTTTTAGCCCATGAAAGCTTATGCCCAAATACATTTTTTAGGCTTGTATTTGCAGGGAGTCTTTCTACATGACCACAATAGTCCTTACAGGCTATGTCAACACTGCAATTAGGCACCCAAAGCTGGCCCTTGCTATGACTCTGAGGGGTGGGAGGGTCCCAGAGCTCAGGCTGCACCCCAAGACAGAATGTTTACACCACAGTTAAACAGCCCATTAGCCCGAGACTTGCAAGCTCAAGTTAGTTGGCACGGGTCAGCCACAGGGTGCCTAACTGCAGTATAAACGTACCCAGAATCTATGAATCTATAACACTGTGGTGTTTACTACTATGTGGCACTTGCAGTTAAAGATACCTTGAACGAAATAGAAAACCCAATTCATGTTGATGTTTATAAGGGCTTTGTGAGTCATTTTAATAATGATAATGATACTTACCTGCTTTGTAAAGCACTTTGAGATCTACTGAAGAAAGTGCAATATAAAAACTAAGAATTAGTATAGGTTAGTTCTTCTCATTTATGACTTCTTGCTTGACTAAATCCCATTTCTTTAAATCCCATCATTATCATACTGAATTACTATATTACATTTTTTATTATTATTTTTAAATTCCCATTAGAGAAGCACGAAAAAGGCTTGAATGCATCCATACTTGACATGCATGCTGATACTACAGGTAAGTTTAAAAGTACAAGTCTGCTACTTCTGCTTAAATAATAATAAAAACCATAATATTGACACCCGCAAAAGAAATTAATCAAATTATGCAATGAAATATAAGTGGCATTGCCAACTGAGAATGAGTGTTCAACACTGCAACCCATGCTCACATGAGTAAATCTTTACTCATGTGATTAGTCCCAGAGAATTCATGTATCTAAGAGTTTGCAGGATTGGGACCTGAAATTGTTGCTAGGCCCTGGAATCTTGCTTTAATACATACATATTTTGCAACTTTAGAACAGATATTGAAATATAGATTTATGTATCTCTGGAATCAAACAGGAAGCCAAAAGATAAAAATTGTATGCGAGATGCAGTGCCCAGAGGAAAACAGTTAATCATTTGAATCAGATTTCATTTGCCTCTGGCATGAATTGGGACATACATCATTGCAAAATGACAAGTCTATTCCTTTATGCATACTCGTTCTCTCATTCTATTTTTGTTTAAGGCCTGCAGGTTACCTAAAAACTGTGCTGGATGTGGCTCAAGACAATGGGAAACTTCTCAAGTGAGATGGTGGTGTCCACTGGATGATTGTCTGCATGTTATGGGGAGTTAGGACTTGTGGTTTCCTGTGACCCATAAACCCCTCAAGGCCATTTGGCAAGGGTTACAAGAATATCCTGATCCTGGTATGTACCATCTGAGGTTCACCAAAGAATATCACGTGAGGTCTTAATTGAAAGTCAGGATCATGCTGGTCATCCAAATCATTGTGACATGCATGTAGAGATACTATGTGAGGAGTTATGAATGCATACAGAAAATACGTTGCTGAAGTCTGTGTCAAGGCAGAGCTGACAAAAAGGTTTTCTGCCAGATAAAAGATAGTTTAGTGACCTGTCTCTTCATCAACATGTAAATTAAGGATTGTAAACCAACACAGTGGATGCCCCATTTACATACAAAGTCAATGGGGGAATGTGAAATCAACAGGGAAGCAGCACACTGGGGAATAAATCACAAGGGGTTATCTTGACTAGGGCAGACAATGAACTTTGGGGCTAGAAGGAGAAGGCACCTAGACCGTAAATGGACAGCTTGTTTATATTCATGAAAACAGGATCTCGTGGTTGAAAGTAGTGCAGAAGATGTTTGGGGGGAGATAAACTTATTTAGATTGGAGGTTAGTTATTACATTTAAGCTCTAGAAAGTGTATTATAATTTTGTTTTATATGTAACCATTGTTTCCATGCTCCTTCCTCACTATCTCCTGAATCTTTGATGATAAACTTATGGCTCAGTACTGTGGTATTAAGTGCTGATTCTATGTTGAATCATACAAGCTGGTGTGCGCACTGTCCCCTCTTGGAGTGCAGAGCTGGTATTTTTGTGAGTGTTCAGTGGAGAAGAGATGAGACACTACCGGGAATATTTCAAAATGGCTTGAGCACTGGGGGGCACCTATTGTTAACCTGCAAGGCAAGGTGAGGGCTGGCATAGACCGGAAGAGATTGTTTGAGTGTCTAACAAGCTGGTGATGTAAGGGAGCTGACACTCAGTGAAGCACAAGCAAGTCTCTGTCTCACTGGAGGCTGGGGAGGGGGGAACAAGGTGATTCACAGTTACAGGCACTCCCAGAACTATCATGATACTACTCATAGTTCTGTCACTGGCTTGCTACCTAGCTTTATGCAAGCCACATAGGAGTAGTTTGTGCTAGGCCCCTGTGAGGGTGCACAAGGGTGGCAGAGGGTGCAAAGACCTGATGGCTTTATGTGGGGACTAGGCATGATTTAGTCCCTGAACTCCCTGGTTCTAGGCTCTGCAGAAAAGATGATGCTACGCACTATGTTGTCCTGTGGTGCTGGGATCAAGTCAGCAGAATACACACTGCACCCTCTTTAAGATTGGTGGAAGAGCCTACAGGAACTCCTCTTGGATGTTACGCATTGTACCATCCCTTTCCACAAGCAGTGGCTCAAGGACACCACTCAGCCAACTGACTTAACATCTGTGAGCCCTCATTTAACTGCCTGCAAACTAGGTATAACAACATCTATCTCCCTGACAGGGATAGAGTGATGTAATCAGTGTTTGTCAGCACTTTGGGCTTCCTTGATGGAATAGGATTTATAAGAGCAAGGTATTACATATATCTGTTTATTAATAATTATAGCAGCTGGTATCTACTTGGTCAACAGAGAAAGGTTTGGACTGCATCGCTATACACCACTTGATGCTGAAAATGATGCATGACATAATGTAAAATGACAGTCAGCTGTAAGTAACACCTCACAATGCTGTATGTCTGCCCATCGAACCTGGGGAAGGTGCAAAGGAAACAGTTTGCAGAGGCCAATTATTGTAGCTCTTCAACAACTGGTTTTACTGGGGGGACCCCAAGTACAGTCTGCATGAGTCAGCTTTTTTCCTTCTTTCCCTGAAATTCAGCTGGCAGTCAGCACAAAGGTGATTTACTGGCTTAACATGAGCATATTTCATGCCATGCTTTGCCAAGAAGCGCTCTTCTGATGGTAGTTTAGCTACCATCAGTCACCAAGTGAAATCAACTTTGCAAGTCTCTCAGGGCTGGTCCACACTACGGGGGGAAATCGATCTTAGATACGCAACTTCAGCTACGTGAATAACGTAGCTGAAGTCGAATATCTAAGATTGGATTACTCACCCATTCTCACCGCGCGGGATCGATGTTCACGGCTCTCCCTGTCAATTCCGCAACTCCGTTGGGGTTGATGGAGTTCCGGAATCGATATAAGCGCGCTCGGGGATCGATATATCACGTCTAGATGAGACGCGATATACCGATCCCCGAGCAATCGATTTTAACCCTCCGATACGGCGGGTAGTCTGGACGTAGCCTCAGAAAACAGACAGGGCCCAGTCACATCATAGCCCAGAGATGTTTGGCTAGGAGGAAACCTGTAGAGTATGGATTGTCTCCTCCTGTTGGAAAGGGAAATGGAAATACTCCTCCCCTACTTCACATCAGAGGCCAAGAAGAGCACTGCGTGGATTTTGGGGGAAGAGTGGGTGAGCCAAATGCAAGGCCTGGGAACACACACACATCCTCCCCCAGTGGCCCTCCACAGCTCAGGACAGAAAGATAATGCAGCCCCAGATGTGCGTTTTCATAATTAACTTAATTTTGCAATGAGGAAAATGACAGCTTATCTCCAGCTTGTGGTTCACATATATCCTGGAGCAAGAACATTTTTCAGATTGTGGGGGTGGGGAGAAATGAGTTTTCACTCTTTTCAAATTTTTCATGATAAAATTGTAGGAAAATTCTCACCTACTCTTAGCTTTTATCCCCTCTCCTCTTTTCCCACTAGAAATGTGTATGGGGATGGGGGAGTAAAGGAAAATGATGTGAGGAAAAGTAACACTTTCACTTTTAAGTGTTAGTGTTAAATATAAAGGCAACATTCCCTCTCAATTTTTCTCTCTCTCTCTCTCTCAGTGAGAGAAAATCATACTGACTATTTTCCCCTTTGGAAATAAAGTGGGTTTTTTTCTATTTTATCTCACATTTTTTATTCCCCCGATTCTCTTTTTCCAGTAAGGGGGAAATAGGAGGGGTGGGGGAAGGGTGAGAAATTAAATGAAAAGTAGGATTTTTTTCTATCAACATTTCTTAAGTGTTTTTTTTTAAGTTTCACTGAGAAACTTTTCAACACAAAATGGAAATTTTCACAATGAATAAAACACAAACAAAAGTGAAACATCTTTTTAAATTAATAAACAGCAACAATCAGTTTGGACCAGCTTTATTCAGGATAACTACAAGAAGTTACATAGGCCAAAGATGGCCACACTTTTCTCTTCCTTCAAAAGTTTTTATGGGAGTTTCCTACTCCTTAAATGGCCTTTTATTGCTTCACTGATCCCGCAGATGCTCTTTCATGTCTCCACTCACCCTTCAGCTATATTTTTCTAGCCTCCGTGATTCCTTTAAATGCTCTTTTCAGCACCTCTGATCTCATTTTTATATCTCACATCTACCTGACTTATTAGATCTTCTCTTTTTGGCTCTTCTGGTATGTATTCTTTTATATCTGTTCCCTCTTACTTGATGCTTTATTGTAATCCAATTGGTTTAAAACATTAGTTACTCTGTAATGGAAATGCACTATGATCTCAGAGACAGTGCTGCATCTATCACTCCCAAGCCTTGAACACTGAGAGAAACTTATTCCATTTGATTTTGCAGGCTTAGGGATTTGTGGTACAACAGCAAGGAAGAGAACAAAATATGAAACAAGTGGACAAAACCAATTAATGTATATAAAATATAGTTCAAAAAAATAAGACATGAGACCAAAGCCATTAGAAACCAATGACTGGAATGAAACCAGAAGAACAAAGTCTGTTTTTTTCAAAGGGCTTGTTTACATGTGAAAGTTGTGCTGTTGAACTAAAGCTTTGCTTGCACACAAACTACAGTACCGCTGGTTTAATTAAACCTGATTAGTTTAACCAGTGTAAATCTATGCAGATACTCTAGGGCTTGTCTTCTCAAACAGAGGAGCCTGAGCGGAGATGTTTGCACTGAGATCCAATATACCTCAAAGTATGAGGAGGTTCCAGTCCAGTGTTATAGTTTGGGCCAATCTATAAAAACCACAATTCTCCACGTCTGCATCTTAAGTGAAGAAACTGGAGTCTGATGCAGATGAATGCTGAATTCTATGCCCAAGAAACAGGGCTGACTCTGTTGAAACTTTGCGGTGTCTCATCTTTTTTTTTTTTTAAATGGCATTAGCCACTACCATTAGGTTGGGCTTGTTCCTCAACATCTCTAGTTTCAAGAGACAAAGGCCATGTCTACATCTAAAATTTTGCAGCGCTGGTTGTTACAGCTGTATTAGTACAGCTGTATAGGGCCAGCGCTGCAGAGTGGCCACACTTACAGCAACCAGCGCTGCAAGTGGTGTTAGATGTGGCCACACTGCAGCGCTGTTGGGCGGCTTCAAGGGGTTTTGGGGAAGGCGAGAGCAAACCGGGGAAGGAGACCAGCTTCGCCGCGGTTTGCTCTCGCGTTCCGCGAACCACCCTGCAAACCGCAGGGAAGGAGACCTGCTTGTTCGGGGAACGCGAGAGCAAACCGGGGAAGGAGACCAGCTTCGCCGCGGTTTGCTCTCGCGTTCCCCGAACCCCCCTGCAAACCGCAGGGAAGGAGACCTGCTTGCTCGGGGGTTCGGCGAACGCGAGAGCAAACCGGGGAAGGAGACCAGCTTCGCCGCGGTTTGCTCTCGCGTTCCGCGAACCACCCTGCAAACCGCAGGGAAGGAGACCTGCTTGCTCGGGGTTCGGCGAACGCGAGAGCAAACCGGGGAAGGAGACCAGCTTCGCCGCGGTTTGCTCTCGCGTTCCCCGAACAAGCAGGTCTCCTTCCCTGCGGTTTGCAGGGTGGTTCGCGGAACGCGAGAGCAAACCGCGGCGAAGCTGGTCTCCTTCCCCGGTTTGCTCTCGCCTTCCCGGAACCACCCAGCAAACCTCAGGGAAGGAGACCTGCTTGCTCGGGGTTCGGGGAACGCGAGAGCAAGCCGGGGAAGGAGACCAGCTTGATTACCAGAGGCTTCCTCAGGTATGCTGGGATACCTGCTTATTCCACGGAGGTCAAGAAAAGCGCTGGTAAGTGACTATACTTGATTACCAGCGCTGGATCACCAGCGCTGGATCCTCTACACCCGAGACAAAACGGGAGTACGGCCAGCGCTGCAAACAGGGAGTTGCAGCGCTGGTGGTGCCCTGCAGATGTGTACACCTCCTAAGTTGCAGCGCTGTAACTCCCTCACCAGCGCTGCAACTTTCTGATGTAGACAAGCCCAAAAACTAAAGTTTTAGCTCTGTGATAAATGCTAATCTTTCTCCTTTATTACTGATCTCACACCCGACAAGTGCTTTAAAACTGGCAGGCTAAATAAACACAAACCAGAGTCCACATCATAAAATGACAGACTGACCCAGGCTCAGGTCATGTTTTGCTTTTCCATCTGTCATAAACAGATGGTTAAGGGTTAATGTCTCTTTTACCTGTAAAGGGTTAAGAAGCTCAGTGAACCTGGCTGACACCTGACCAGAGGACCAATAGGGGGACAAGATACTTTCAAATCTTGGTGGAGGGAAGTCTTTGTGCTTTTTGTTTGGTTTGTTGTTCGTTCTCGGGATTGAGAGGAACGGGACATCACTCCAGGTTCTCCAATCTTTCTGAATCAGTCTCTCATGTTTCAAAATAGCAAGTAATAGCCAGGCAATGCGGATTAGTCTTATGTTTGTTTTCTTATCTTGTAAATGTGTCTTTTTGCTGGAAGGATTTTTACCTTTGTTTGCTGTAACTTTGAATCTCAGGCTAGGGGGGTGGGAGTCCCTCTAGTCTATATGAATCTGAGTACCCTGTAAAGCATTTTCCATCCTGATTTTACAGAGATAAATGTTACCTTTTCTTTCTTTAATTAAAAGCTTTCTTTTTAAGAACCTGATTGATTTTTCCTTGTTTTAGAATCCAAGAGATTGAGTCTAAACTCACCAGGGATTGGTGGGGGGAAAAGAAAGGGGGGATGGTTAATTCCTCTTTGTTTTAAGATCCAAGGAGTTTGGATCAGTGTAAGCCTCTCAAGACAACCCAGGAAGGGGAGAGTCTGGGGGGAAAAGGTGGGGGAATGGTTAAATTCTTCTTGTTTTAAGACCCAAGGGGTTTGGGTCTTGGGTTCCCCAGGGAAGGTTTTGGGGGAACAGAAGTGTGCCAGACACAGACTTCTGGCTGGTGGCAGCGTACCAAATGTAAGCTAGTAATTAAGCTTAAAAATGATCATGCAGGTCCCCACTTCTTGAACCCTAAAGTTCAAAGTGGGGAAAAAACCTTGACACCATCATTGGTTCAAAACAGCATAGCTGGACCCTGTGAATCATGTGTGTTATATCCAGGGCTATGATACCAGGTAAATACTTCAGTGGACATTTCTGTGATGTTAAAGGTTCCTGCAGAGATTGGAATGTTGTTGTAATTTGCATTTTCATAGTGCCTAGATCAGTGGTCCCCAACGCGATGCCTGTGGGTGCCATGGCGCCCGTCGGGGCATCTATATGCATCCACGTACTGACTGGCGGACAAGCATCTGCTGAAATGCTGCTGAAAAGCGGCATCATCAAGAGGTGTCTCCGCTGAAAAGCTGCTGATTTTCAGCGGCAACGCCTCTTGATGATGCTATTTTGGCGGCAACGTCTCTTGAAGTTGTCGCTTCTCGGCAGCATTTTGGCAGATGCTTGTCCGCCGGCCAAGGTCCTTGGTGACTCATTGTCCAGCGCCCGCCATCCGGAAAAGGTTGGGAACCACTGGCCTAGACCCTTCAACTTCACTCTGATAGGAATTGTACAAGCATATAAAAGAGCCAGTCCTTGCCCTGATGAAATTACAATCAAAGACTACAGACAACAGGTTGAAACAACAAACTGAAGTGGAGAGCATAGGGAATCAATGAGGCTAAAAATATATATTGCACAAAGAAACAAGGACCAAATTTTCAAACTCAAGTGGTCACCTAAAGTTGGGCTCTTTATCCATATGTTCTTAGCTTGTAGGGTCTTTGGGGCAGGGACTGTCTTTTTGTTCTATGTTTGAACAGGATCTAGCACAATGGGGTCCTAGTCCATGGCTCAGGCTCCAAAGGCACTATCGCAATACAAAAAAAAATAACATTTAAAAACCACAATAAAAATGGTCTGATTTTCAAATATGCTAAGCATCCGCAACTCTCATTAAAGTCAATGGGGGCTATGTATGCTCACCACCATTGAAAATCAGGCCGCTTATTCTGTTACCTAAAAGTGGATTTAGGTGCCTAATTTTAGGCATCTAGATTTAAAATATTACATCCAAATATATTTGGTCAGGCTACTTTGCCATGGATGCAAAGCAGCTGCTAAACCTGGCTTAATTGGCCAATTATGCAGAGATAAGTAGCTTGTCATAAAAGATTTAATAAATAATCATGTAAGCCACAGGAAAACATGGAGTCCTAAGCCGCAGAGAATGAGTCACCCGGCAGGACAGGTGCAAATTTCAGGCTGTAAGAAACAAGCCTCAGTTCAACAAAGTCTTTAAGCATGTGCTTTGCATTGTTGCCAGTCCTCGTGATTTTAGGGAGAGTCTTGTGATATTTGATATTCTACATAAAGCTCTGGCTCCTGAATCCTATAATCATAGAATCATAGAACTGGAAGAGACCTCGAGAGGTCATCTAGTCCAGTCCCCTGCACTCATGGCAGGATTAAGTATTACCTAGACTAGTAGTTCTCAACCTGCAGCCCGCGGCTGCATGTGGCCCAATTAGCATACAGCTCCGGCCCAAACGTGCTAATTTTTTTCAAAATTAGCCATGCTGCTCTGGCAGGGGGTAGGGTTGTCTGAGGGGGAGGGAGTAAGGCAGCTTGCAGGAGCACTGATGCCAGCAAGGGGCTGGTGAGTGCCGCAGGTGTAGGCCAAAACCCTAATGGGGAGAAATTGTCTGAGTAAATTGTACTCCATTTTGCTTATTTTGTTAGCTTTGAATTAATAAGAAGAAACTGGTTTGGTTTTATTTTTTGCTTCATATGTTAATGATTGTTTTTAGACGGCTAGAAGTGTTGTGGCTGTAGTTCTTGTGAAATTATTTACTGTATTGTGTGTGAGTGAAGAATGTCTAGCATGCTAGCAGAGAAGAGACAGGAGGCGCCAGCAGTGATGGGCCTGATGGTCAAAAGGGGAGTGGAGAACTCGAGAGGCACCAACTTTATTAGCAGGACCACCCAGATGACAGAATGACAACCCTAAAACAAAGGCATATGCCCCAAGGACAAGATAAAGAGTGGAGCAAGAGAGATGAGATAGGAAACAGCTGCAGATACTCCCAGTAATAACCCAAAATAATGCTGATTGGGAGCCACCTTGACTACCTCATGATTAACAGCTCTGGTGTGATGCAGCAAGGTCCATAGACTTGTATGAGAACCTAAAAGAAGGGTGTATTGCCATGGGACTTTGGGTTCGTTCTGCATCAACATCGGCGCTTCAGACATTCTGACAGTGACCCAGCTCCAGCTTCTCCCCTCCCCCGTGTGCAGTTTCAGCCAGCCACTGGAACTGAGTGAGCAACACTAAGGACTGGTAACTATAAGATCCAGCTGCAGAACCGTGTGTGTGTGTATGTAAGAGAGAGAATGGAAGCATATGCTGCTTTTAATGCTTAAATTGTACTCTCAATAGGCACAGTGTATTGCCTTATCCCCTCAAAAAAGATTCCCTGTGCTTCTTGTAAGCGTAACATTTTTGGTGGAGAATTGTGGTGGGGGGAACAAGGTGAGACATCATCCTTATTGTAAGAGTCTGCATATAAGAAATTGATCGATCGGAATAGAATTTGGTGTGCACACCCTCAGTCATAGCGAGTCGAGTAAAAGAAGAGGAGAACTTGGAGTTTCTCGCTCTAACCCGAGCTCTGTAGTAAACTCCAAAAGGTATAGGCATTTCAGGCAATGTTTCTTGCATTTCTTGTGTAAGACCCATCTCTGAAGGATAGAGGAGTGTGGACAAACAAGGAGTAGATTTCTGTAAGACCCGACTCTGAAGGATATAGGAGAGTGGGCAAATAGTAGTACATGAAGCAATAGTGTGTAAATTGGCACCTTTGTAAAAATGTTTAAAAGAAAGCAATCCAAAGATGTTGCCTCCAAGGGAGGAAGATGGGGATCGCTGCCTTTTGTTCAAGAGATTCTTCCTTTTAAACAAATCCTGCAAAAATATGGGCATAGTCCATGGACTGAACAGGTACTATCAGATGTCCATACCATCTTAGATTTAGAAGACAAATTTGCTAAATATATGCTGGTGTATAAACCTTCCACCCCGGCTAAAAGAGATTCGGCAGCAATCTGGCTATTATGGGAAGCATGCAATGAGTCATGTCTCCGTCTGGCTGCTTGCCAAGAGGAGAATGCCTCCCTGCATAAGAAGCTTTCACAGGCAGAAAAATAAATTGAAAAATGGAAGGTACTGGGAACAGGAATACAAAATCAGTTACATTCCCTTCAGGATGCATTTAGAGAAGGGAAAGAGAGAGAAAGAGAGTTAATGGAGCAGGTTGGGGAGAAAGGTAAGATAGAGAAAGAAAATCAAGTGTTACAAGGAATGATTAAGAAATTAACTTTGGAACAAGGCAGAGCCCCTGCCAATCATAATTGCTGTGAATCCCTCATTAAACACCTTAAGGAAAAATTGGGATTTGCAACCCACCAGATAGTAGCAGTAACAGCAGAAGAATGGGTTGACAACCAGCAAAGCAGCACCCCTAATTGGAATGATGAACCATGGGATCAGAGCGAAGCATGGGATGGAGTTATTTGGGATTATGCTTCTAAAAGCCAGGAACTTGAAACCCTTGTCACAGCCATAAAATGCACTGCGATTACAACAGCGACAGAAGAAGGAGGGAGCACTACTATCACTGCAACGCCTGCATCCACCTCTGATCTCCAAGCCATGTCAAAATGGTTAGAACCCTTAAATTGAGAATTTTTTTCTAAGTGGAGTTTAAATGCGCTCCAACTTGCAGGCCGAGAAACTCCAGATGCGGTGCCTAATAAGCATCTGTGCTGCATCAGAAATTTGGAGGATTAGTGATAGATTAATTTGCGAGTCCAACACTAATATTGTAGAATTGTTAACAACTTTTGGTAAACTGATAAACTGATGGACAGCAGGCATTTAATGGCACAAGTGGTAATAATGGCCAAAGAACCCAATGAGGACCCTGAGAATTATTTAACCTGTTGGGGTTTAATGAAGGTGATGGTTGATGAAATTATTTTAGGATCGGATTGGCTGTTTAAAAATTATATGATAATTGGTTTACATCGAGGCACCCTATGGAAATTGGAAATACCCCTGCTCCATTCAGGAAAAATGGAGCAGAATACTGTGGTGTCTTAAGAGGGAGGGACACCCATTACTGCACTTTCAGCAGAACAGGCTTTGTCCACCTTGGAATACAAAATGTTTTGGGAAATATCAGGAAATACTAAGGTGTTAAGACGCTTGGTGTGCCTCGTCATCTCCTCCCCAAAAAAGATCCTGTGGCCCAGCCTGATCAACTGTGGCCCAGGCAGATTGGTAATGAAAATCTGTCACGCCTGCCCCCATAGATGCACACTCTTTAAGAGTATTGCTGGGTGGATTCAATTTCCTGCAGCCACATATTTACAAGTATACTATAATGGGAGAAATTGTGTTTGTATTATTGGACTGGAAAAATTTGTGTGGCTGGAAAAGTATGCTCAAAGACCACCTTTTCAATAGTGTATGTGCAATGTGACAATATTACAACCCCCCACCATGACTTACTATTTTCCAGTTTGTGAAGAGAAGTACATTAACCTGTTAGATACCAATAATGCCATGAGTTTCAATTTCTCTTTGGAGGTTAATTGTACCGCCTCATACCAATGGTTAGCAGGGAATAAGCAGATTAGTCAAGTAACTGCAGCACCCTGGACAAAAATACTAACACGAAGTCTGGCTACTTTGTACCAAGGAACTGAAATTCTGACAGTATCCACACAAGCTCAACAAATGATGGTGCACCATTGGCATGACATTTTCAGAGGCTGGTTCCCCTCATGGACATCAGTTTTAAATATTATTCATCCCATAATTGTTTCCTTTGTACTAATTGGAATAATGTACTTTATGTGCTGTTGGATGAAGAGAATGTACTTTAAATTAAAACCACAAGCCCAAATGGCTTCGCAATACATTGGCTTAAACAATTAAACAAGATGTGACCCGTTTAATATATAGATATTAAAGGGTCAAAAGGGGGACAATGTAGGCCCCAAACCCTAATGGGGAGAAACTATCTTGAGTAAATTGTACTCTATTTTGCTATTTTGTTAGCTTTGAATTAGTAAGAAGAAACTGTTTTGGTTTTATTCTTTGCTTTACGTGTAAATGGTTGTTTTTAGAAGGATAGAAGTGTTGCGACTGTAGTTCTTGGAAGCATATGCTGATTTTAATGCTTAAATTGTACTCTCAATAAATGTGGTGTATTTCCTTATCCCCTTAACAAAGATTCCATGTGCTTCTTATAAGCATAACACAGGGGGAGGGAGAGTGGGTCTGTGGGTAGCTTGGGGGGGGGTGCTCTGGGCAGTGTGTGCGGGGGTGCACTAGGATCTAGCGTTTCAGTAGGGTGCTACAGCACCCCCAGGTTTTATGTGGGGCTCTGTTCCCGGGGTGAAGTCCAGCTACCCGGCCCCACGCAGGGGGTCCAGTTCCAGCTGTGGGCTGTCCAGCCCCTTGTGGAGGGGTCCCACGGTCTGGCTTCTGGCTGCCCAGGCCCACATGCTGGGGTCCCAGTCTTCAGCTGCCCAGCCCCAAACATCATGGTTCCAGGGTCTGGCTCCAGCTGCTGGCTGCCTGGCCTCAAGCAGGGCGGTGCCCCGTGGTCCAGCCACCCGGTCCTGCAGGGTGGGGGGGTTGTCCCTCAGTCCGACCACACGGCCCTAAGGGAGGGGGGGATGGGGCGCAGTCTGGCTTCCCGGCCCTGTGCTGTGGGAGAGGGGGCTTCCTTTTGGTAACATTTTATGTACTTGAAAACCATTATCATGTCCCCTCGCTGTCATCTCTTTTCCAGACTAAACACACCCATTTTTTTCAATCTTCCCTCATAGGTCATGTTTTCTAGACCTTTAATCATTTTTGTTACTCTTCTCTCAACTTTCTCCAATTTGTCCACATCCTTCCTGAAATGTGGTGCCCAGAACTGGCCACAATATTGCAGTTAAGGCTTAATCAGCGCAGAGTAGAACAGAAGAATTACTTCTCGTGTCTTGCTTACAATACTTCTTCTAATACATCCCGGAATGATGTTCTCTTTCTTTCTTTTTTGCAAGAACGTTACACTGTTGACTTATATTTAGCTTGTGATCCACTATGACTCCTAGACCTCTTTCTGCAGTATACCTTCCTAGACAGTCATTTCCCATTTTGTATGTGTGCAATTGATTGTTCCTTCTTAAGTGGAGTACTTTACATTTGTCCTTATTGAATTTCAACTTGTCTGCTTCAGACCATTTCTCCAGTTTATCCATATAATTTTGAATTTTAATCCTATCCTCCAAGCACTTGCAACCCCTCCCAGCTTGGTATCATCAAAAAACTTTATAAGTGTACTCTCTCTGCCGTTATCTAAATCATTGATGAAGGTATTGAACAGAACCAGACCCAGAACAGATGCCTGAAGCACCCCTCTCAATATGTCCTTCCAGTTTGACTGTGAACCACTGATAACAACTCTCAAGGAATGGTTTTCCAACCAATTATGTATCTACCTTATATAACTCCATCTAGGTTGTATTTCCCTAGTTTGTTTATGAGAAGGTCATGTGAGATAGTATCAAAAGCCTTACTAAAGTCAAGATATACCACATCTACTGCTTCCGCCTCTATCCACAAGGTTTATTACTCTGTCAAAGAAAACTATTGGGTTGATTTCAGATTATTTGTTCTTGAAAACTCCATGCTGACTGTTACTTATCACCTTATTATCATCTAGCATTTGCAGATTGATTGCTTAATTATTTGCTTCATTAACTTTCTGGCTACTGAAGTTAAGCTGACTGGTCTGTAATTCCCTGGGTTGTCCTTATTTCCCTTTTAACAGATGGGCAGTATATTTGCCCTTTTGCAGTCCTCTGGAATCTCTCTTTTCTTCCAAGACTTTTCAAAGATAATTGCTAATGAATCTCAGCCTTCATTTTTTTAAACAATGCAAGATTCCAGTCATTATGACTGCAGATAATAAAGCTTGAAAACATTTCCCTAGTGTGCTCCTAAGCCCCAAGAACTAGAAGACGACAAATAAAATTTGACCCAAAATATATTACTTTAAACAAATTCTCATGATTTTTTGAGATCTAACTTATGACTTTGGGATGCTTAGGCTGGCTGACACTGCTAAGAGCTTTGCTGAATAGGAATGGACTATTGAATCAGGCAACAAGACCTCGATTTTCAGACACTAAGGGGATTTAGACACCCAATTTCCACACTTTTAGGCAGCATTGAAAATTTCATCCCAGAAGTGCATTCCTTGGCTGGAAAGTTGCTGAACATCAAGAACTGGGGAATGGTTTGTTTAAAGAAGGTGTGTATGTCTGTAGGACTGAAGGAAATTCTCCTGGCTTCTCTCCCTTGGAAATAAAACACTGGCTACTGAGGAACTATCACATCTAACTTCAGTATAGTGCAACAAGAACCTGGTTATGGTATTGTCAGGATATTATACACACAGTACCAACCATGGGCGAACACCACCTTTAGGGTGGCTAGTTTGCCAGCCCTGCCCCCACTACCTGAGGCCCTGCTCCCACCCAGCAGCCCTAGTTTCCCCACGGGTGCCCTGAAACACATCCCCCCTGGCCAAAGGAGCCCTGGCTCCACCACCCCAGCCATGCCACTGCTGGCCCCAGTGCCGGGCCAGCCCCAGCTCTGCCCTGGGCTGCCCTAGCCCCTGGAAACCAGCTGGAGCTGAGCCCCTTCCAGCTTCAGGGGGAGAGGGAGGGAGGGAGGGAGGGCAGGACCTCGGGGTGGAACATGAGTAGGTCTATGGGCTGGCTTAGCCTGCCCTGGCCTTTGATACCTGTTGTCCATGATACCAACATTATATCTGCTTTTCTTATTGACTTCTGCAGAAGCTCCTTCCCTCAAGGAGAGCAGCTTTTAGCTGGATCTTCTTGCTTTGCACTGCAATGTCCATATTCAGTGCCAGTTCCCACTCTCTATACATAATGAATGGAGTGGCATCCTGAGTTCAGGAAACGTGTAAATTTCTTGGCTGGGACACATTAAATCCCACAACAAATGCTACAATTAAGTTTCTTTCTGTTATGCAGTTTTAGTTAATGAGTCACTAAGACAGAAGTCCTTTGTTATTTCCTTTCAGGATTAGGTAAGGGAGCACTGTGGGAATTGTATCATGGAAGTATTATATTCAGCAGCCTCAGGGCACATCTAAAAATAGCTGTGTAGACATTATGGCTCAGGCTGGAGCTCAGGCTCTGAAGCCAATCCCCATTGCTAGGCTTCGGAGCCCAAGTTCCATCCTAAACTGCAATGTTTATGCAGCTATTTTTAGTGCCATAATGTAAGCCCAAGTCTCTCAATCTCTCTCTGCTTCAGGCTGTGTAGATGTACCCTTAAAGCCTGGCTTTCGCTATGGCTGAAAGTAGCATTTGGCTCTAATCCATAGAAAAATGGATGTATCCTCAGTGCAATGAGTGCAACCATCCCTTAATGGGAGTTACCTGGCTACACTTCCAGGTGTGTCTACCTTGGGAGTTTTCAGCATCACCCAGCACTGGAACAGTTCCACAAGGGATTGCCCTAGTGTATGCAGGGCAAAGGTTCTTACCACCGTGTCATCTGAACCTGCTCAAATTTAGGGATCGCAGTAAAAATGGCTCAGAACTGGGTATGGTGAGATTGTGGCAAAAATGTGTGCTCCTGGCCTACACATAGCTCCTACTATTGCTACTTCACGAGGAGCTGGACAGGAGTTAGACTAATAGTTGGAAAAGTGCTAGTGTACATGAGGCAAATGCAGGTATAAGTCACGTGATTGCTCGTTGGCTATGGGAGGGAAGGAGGGCAGGACCGGTTTTATAATGGCACCAGTGGTACCATGGGGCCTGGCCCACACTCCAAAGGGGCCCCAGCCTGGCTGGCTCTATTTGCTCTGTGCCCTGAGCTGCTGGCTCCTCTCCACCCTCTGGTCCTCCCCTCTCCACACTGCTAGCTCCTTGCGGCCGGCTGGCTGGCTGGCTGAGGGCTCCTCTCCACCCTTGTCACCAGCAGGCCACCTACGGCCTGAAGAGTCCTCAGCTTCTGCTGCTCTGAGCTGGTGACTGTACCCTTTGGGCTCCCCGGGGTGGGGCCCACCTCTCCCTACTGCTCTGCAGAAGTGGTGGGCTGGGGAAGTCGGTGGCTCTCCCCCACTCCTGCAACCAGGCAGGCAGGGTTGGATGCGGCCCCAGGAGATGGAGCTACTCTGTGTTCCTGAGCTCCAGCTGTCCTGCCCCCTAGCACTGTGCTGGGAGGGGGGAATCCCTGCTCTGTGCTGGCTCAGCTGGGCCAGTGAGTGCAGACGAGGAGCAGGCCATTGGGGAGTGGATATCGGGGGGGGGGCCTGTGGGGAGTAGGGTTCCCAGCCCTCCAGGATTGGCCTGGAGTCTCCAGGAATTAAAGATGAATCTTTAATTAAAGATTATGTCATGTGATGAAATCTCCAGGAATACATACAAGAATACTTGGCAAGCCTACTGGGGAGTGCAGGGCTGTGAGGGGGTGAGGGCGCTGGGCAGTGGGGGAGGTTTGCGTGTTTTGGGTGCTAGGCAGTGGAGGAGTCTGTTGCATGGGTGCCTGTGAGGTCTGTGTGTGTTGAGGTGCTAGGGAATGGGGGTTCTGTGTGGGGTGCTGGGCAGTTGTGGTGGGGGAACTTGTAGGGGGCTCTGGGCAGAGCGGGTCTGGGGGTGCTGGACATAGGGAATCAGGGGGTGCTGGGTGGGTGGGGGGACTGTGTGGCACAGCATGGGCCCGTCCTCACAGGGAAGGGGCACACTGGCAACACAGGGCCTGGTGGGCCAGTGTGCATCTGGCGACTGATAGTTTGTAAACAGTGTTCTTGGATGGGGCTGGGTGGAGTGGGGCCGACCCCGCCATGCCATGCCCCACTGCCCCTGGCCGGCCCCTCTCTCTGGGGACCAACCTCCCTGTGCCTTGCTCCATTGCCCCCATGGGGGACACAAATATGTTTGGCACCAGGCCCACAAAAGGTTAATCCAGCCCTGAAGAAGGGTAGGGGAATTCCCAGCTGCTGGCATACATTGCTGATGTCACAGCCGTGATGGAAACACAGGTTTTAATTAGAGCAGTACGGAAAATGGAATTACTCCTATATGGGAAATTGTGACATTTTGAAATTTGTTTCCATTCTAAATTAGAACTAAAGGTTGAAATTTTGGAATTCTCCTCCCCCCCGACTACATAGCTTCACAGATGATAAGGGCAGAAGGGATCATCTAGTCAGTGGTTCCCAAACTTCAACAACCCGTGAACCCCTTTCACTGAAATATCAAGTCTCGTTAACCTCCTCCTAAAAATAAATATTTGCAGGGATTTTCTCCTTTACCTGAGTATAAATTATAAAAGCAGTGTTCTTGGAAATATAAAATTTGTTTTTATGACATGCTTATTACACACTATTATTAATTATTATTTATCATTATAGTATTTTTATTACATTATGAAAACGGCAACACTCTTCCAAGATCTCACTTTCATAGCTTGTATCACTTTGAATAAGCCTGTTATAAGACAAGGCTCCTATGTTTCATCAAGGAGTATCAGATGTGAAACAGCATGACGTTATTTAAGAAGCCAACTCAAAGAGTTCCTCCTACACAAGCATTCAGGTCTTGAGCAATCCAGGCAAACAACGCACGTTACAATAAAGCTTAAACTTATTCTTCATAATAATTTTAAAAACAATACTAGCTGCCTATTTAATTTTAAAAACAACAAAAAATATTCACCTCTCTTTCCATTTCTTATAAGGAGTCTTGAAGTTTAAATCTCCTCAGTGTGATTGATAGGCTTGCTTTGATCTGCTTAGCTCTTGGAAGTCCAGGGGCTCTGGGCTGCTGGCCCTGTATTGCCTGAGGGTCCTAGGGACAGCTCTATCCACCACTGGGGCATTTTTTCCCCTGAGAACTCCCTGTAACATTTCACGAACCCCAAAGGGTTCACAAACCCCAGTTTGGGAAGCACTGATCTAGTCTGATCTTCTGCATAATACAGGCTATAGAATGTCACCCAGTGATTCCTAAAGATAGTGCTGAGCTGCCATTTGAAAAAATCAGACCCCTTTAAGGCACCTCAAGGTGAGCACCCAAAAACTGAAGCTCCCAAACCACCAGTCACTTTTTAAAATCTTGGCCTACGTCCACACTTAATGCGATATTTTCTCTCTATTAAATTTTCTAAGAAGATGTCAGACATTTGAATGAATAAGATGATTTATTGATTATGCATTTCTTAAAATAATTTGTTTCAGTTTGGTTATTTTCTATGTGCTCTCTCCTTTATCAACATGCTGGTGCAGTAATATACGTTATGGATTTCTTTTTCACTGCATTATATTTGTGTCTCATTTAATTAAATATTTAGTAGTTTGGCTATTCAATGCATTGAGGTCTATTTTTGGTTTTCTAAATAGTGATACTGGAAGGTAATGTAACATTGGAGTGTCAGGATAACCCATAAATCAGTTGATAAGCCAGATGGGACATTGCAACAAAGTCCTAGAGTTTTATCATCAGTGTGCAGCTCAATAAATTATCTTATAGCAGTCATTTCAAAAGATTGGGCCAATTTGCACTGAGAATAATTGCTAGCAATGTACAACAAGGCAATTTGTAGAGAGCCAAATACTGTTCTCTCTTACATCTATGTAAATCTAGACTAGATGAAGATGAAGTACCATGGTTGCCTTTATAAAACAGAGTTTACTGAAAAATTTCCATTGAAACTCTTGTTGACAAAGTTAACATTTTCATAGAGACAGTCTACTTTTCTCAACAATTTTGTTTTTTATTGGAAAACAAAAACTGTCAACAAATTGTTTTCATTTGAGTCAAAATTTTCCAGGATGTGGGAGTGGGGGTGTGTTTTCTGACCAGTTCCATTAAACAGTCATCAGTTAACATAAACTTCAGTATTGCAGATTCTGGGGTAACACCTAATCTATGTACAAGGCGTTACTACCTCAAGTATCTCAGATAATAGCTCATCTCAACTGTTAGCAAATGTTTACTTTAATAGTTGCCATTCCTGTAGAAAATCATTGCCTAGATTATGAAAAGATGAGCTTTTAATATAAATATGTTGCCTATAGAGGTGGGCAATATTTTTCATGCAAATAGTTGGGGGGTTTTTTTGCCGAAAAATATTTGCGGCATTCAGGGCTTAGGCCCAGAGGTTCTCAAACTTTATTGCACCTCAACCCCTTACTGATGACAAAGTTACTTCATGACCCCAGGAGTGGGGTGGAGCCTGAGCCCCACTGCCTTGGGTGAGGTAAGAGGGGGCCGCAGCCTGAGCCCTGCCATCCCAGGTGGAGTTCAGGCTTCAGCTTCAGCCCTGGGTCCCAGCAAGTCTAATGCTGGCCCTAGACTGACCCACTTTGAGGTCCTGACCCACAGTTTGAGAACTGCTGCTCTAGGCCTATGCATCAATTAAGAGTCTGTCAGTCTTAATGCTGGTAGAACATTATTAAAACTAAGTTGTTAAAATTGCACTAAAACATGTAGTATTTAGACTTTCCTAAATGCTGGTGATATTCAGGTGATAATCTCTATATTTCTTAGGTTAAGAGTAATATCTGTACATTTGTGCCACACAGTTCTCACATAGCTGGGACAGACCCCATGATAACAAGAGCCATTAATCATTGCAGAGTCTTGCCCATAGAGACGGCTACACCTAGGGTGACCAGTTGTCTCAGTTTTAGAGGGACAGTCCCGATTTTGGAGTCTTTTTTTTGTATAGATTCCTATTACCATCCACCCGCACCCCAATTTCTCACATTTGCTGTCTAGTCACCCTAGCTACACCCCTTACAGGACAGAGTGGTCAATTAATACCCATTAAAGAGCAATATGTCCAGAGAAAACTCCTGGATTCTCAATATGGCAGGTAGAACCCACTTGACAGGCAATGGAGAAGTGGAAAGTCTCACCTAGAGATGAGTTACACAGAATGACTTCATGGAAGAATTACTTCATGAACCCCCCCTTTGTATCTGTGAACCCTAGGGTCAGAACAGTCACATGGCAGAGCTGTTGGTTAAAAACTGCCTAGTGGAAAGAACAAGGGTGGTTTTTTTTCTCCCTCTCTCTCTTAACCAGACTGGATCCTAAGGAACAAGGATTTTATCTGCCAGGTAAAGGACCCCTAAGAGTCACAGCTGCGATAAGCTTCAGATGCTGAATCTCTAAGATTTTGTTGCATTGAACCTACAAGAAACCTACAAGAAAACTTTTTCTGGGTCTTTAGTATTCATAACATTATGCAAATATCTCTTGCTTCATTTTCAGTTTCTTAATAAAGACTATGTAACCCTTCTGTAGGAAGAGTCAGCAGCAATAAGGGCTAGGTTCAATATCCAGGGGTCCCTCTTAACAATACAACACAGAACTGGCTTGAGCTGTGTGACACTTTGTACATCAAAATAGTATTCTGTGCCACAAAATAGCACCCTGAAACCCCACATTTACCATTGTGATATGTTTTGTACAACATATGCCTTGTGAGGAATCATTTGAAAAGTCTTGATTTGTTAAACATTAATATCACGTGAATTGTATGTACTATCACAGTATGTGAAGTTATGAAGTTTTGCTATATGTTTGTTACTGAAATATGTGGTAGATGGGAAATGCCTACAGCTAGCCTGGGACAACAAAGGAACAACTAACACTGACACTACAGATTTACATCAAGATTGGCCATACAGGTATTAATGGCCCATTAGTATGAATCCACTCTGCAATGGCCCTCCCAGAGACTCCTCAGAGGGCATGTACACCATGGAGGAGGCCTAGCCCCTCTAACACAGCAAGAATCATCCTAGCAACTGGAAGAAATTATAAAAGAGGGACAGTGACATTATCCCTGGGGCCTCTCTCTTCTCCCACCTACTCTGAAGGCAACAAGAACATGTGGAAGAAAAGACTTTGAACTGGGGAGAGTGGTCCTAGGCTGAGCAAAGAATTCAGCCTGTGTATTAGGAACTGTAAGCTACCTGCAACATCCAGGGGGGTGAGGAAAACTGATTCAAACCTTGCTTAGTCTGATAAAATTTAGACTCAATTTTATTTTTATTTTGTATGTAACCAACTTTAACTTCTATGCCTAACACCTGTACTTACTTAAAATCTATCTTTCTGTCATTTATACACATATTTTAATGTTTTATCCTTACCAGTGAGCTTGTCTAAAGTGCTTGGGAAATCTGCTCAGGTTAAAAAGGCTGGTGCATGTCCACTATCCTTTGATAAAGTGGCAAACTAATTAATGAGCTTACATTGTTCAAGAGAAGGTCTTGAGCAACGTAAGGTGGTACATTTCTAGGGTGCAAGGCTTGGGATCTGGGGGTATTTGCTGGTGTCTCTCTCTGAATAGTTCAGTTTAGCTGGATGTGCACAGTGGTAGCTGAGTGACCATAGCACCTGGAGGGATTGCCTGCTTGTCACTAGCATGGCATTGTAAGAGACAGCCCAGGGAGGAGAGTTAAGGGAGCACATTAGTCCCACAGGTCCAGGTTGTACTCTGGGGTATGTCACAAGCCCCCACCCAGTAATCTGGGAAAATTAACCACCACCTTGTTGCCTCTAAGAGGCAAAAATTCCCCACTCACAAGCACTGAGCCTAGGTGTCGAAAAGAAACTTAATAAAAAGGAGGAAAGTAACCTGGAATTAACTTGGGAAAATACCACAAGCAAGATTCATAAGCATAACATCATGATCAAAACATCCACCCCAGAGTTCATTAAGTAGTGTCTTTTGCCTAATGTTCTTAAGTCCAACAACCAAAAGTTCCTTTAACATGCCCCTCTTTTCTCTTTCCACCGCACCCCACTCACAGTTGTTGTTGACTAGCAGAGACCCGAGTTCAGGGGTGTATTTGCATGAGTTCACCTACCACTCAGGATGGGGGGAAAGACACTTTGCTCCTGCCTCTGCTTGTTCTCTACTGGCCGTTCCCTTCCGCCACACACTCAAGGATGTCCTGAGCTCCCAGTGATTTAAGCTGTAGGCTGGGCAGTCTCTTTCACTAGAGACACTGTCCCATAGCAGGTCTAATGCTTAGACCTGGTTGTCAGTAATTTCAGTTCTGCAAAACAAAAGACTCTCAATAGAGACTAATCAGCTCTATCTTTAAACAGGGGAGGAGACAGACCAAATAGCTAGACATTATAGCTCTTAGAGAGAGCCCACATCATTAGATAGAACACCTGTCCCCACCTCTCTCTCTTTCTCAACTAGGTCCTGGCATCTGAACCCCCTGCTTAGCAAGTTTAGTGCAGTTGAGGGTGTCTCCCTCAAACAGCACAGGCTAAGTACAGTTCTGCTACACTTTACTCAAACAGTAAGGATAACAACATTTCATTCCTCCTGCATTCAACAGGGGGGTACTGAAGTGATTTGTAACCTAACACCAGCCCAAATTGATCACTTTGGCAACACAGCTCTATCTGTTGGACATACCTAGGCAGAGTAGGTGTGTTCATGTAAATACAGTCTAGTCCTGAAGCCTTTCTCATTGCTAGCTGTAAGGAAAACCTCAATCAGACCTTGCTTATACCTACATATGTTTATTACAGGATCAGACTAGGAGTTGTCTTATTGGATAACAGAGGAAGTTCTAAGGAGGAACTGACCTGTGGTATGTATCTGATCCTTTTAGAACAGAGGAAATTGGATTTTCCGTGGCATTATTGACCAGTTTGCCTTGAAGTGGAACCCATGGTCTTGAGATACCCGTAGGCATGATAATGTCAATTCAGTGTGACAAACTATTTGGAACATTTTGACATAGTTTTGGTCAAAGAAGAAAACTTGTAAATGTCAAAATGTTTTGTTTTGGAAATGCTGAAAAGAGTCTTTGGATTTCCATTAAGCTCAGTGAGGTGTTTATGTAGAGAACAGTGCCCTTTCAGGAGTCTAATTTCTTTAGTCAAAGGTCAAGTAGCCATATAGCCAAGTCTTCACTCCCAGTGTTTAAGACTAACCTGGCCTCCTGTCTAGGTCTATCAATCTCCTTTGTCCAGGGTCTTTACTGGTAAGGCCCACTTGACCCAGGGACCCCTTCTGGAGTCAGGCCTTATGCCATCACCTGGAAAAAGATTTCTTCTCTGGACTCAGAACCTCCACAGAAGTCAAGTCACTGAAGCTCTTCTCCTCAGCAGTGTGTAGTTTCCCTGCAATCTAGACCATCTGCCAGTGTCTGATAAGGCCCTTTCACTAGAACTAGATCTCCCTAAGAACAAGGATTCATAGCTCTTCCCTTTTAGAACTCCCTATGCAACTCCTTTGAGGAAGCCCTCTCCTCAAAAGCTTCCTGTCTTCTAAATTTCCTCAGCAACCCCTCATAATCCTTTATAAGACCCAGGTGTTTCTTGGCTAATTAACTAGTGCCCTCTTAACTACTCACAGGTGGATCTGTGTTGGTTTGTACTCCTTAGCAGAGCTTGTTACAGGGGAAGACCAGTTACCCTTTTGCCTTTGAACAAAGATTGAGCTGGCTACCCAAAAATGGAAACAAACTCCCCAGTTGTAAATAATGGCCCAGATTCTCTCCTGCACCAAGATTCACTCAGCACAGGATGAGTTTGAGCTATCAGGGGTCAGCGATGGCTGCGTCATTCACAAGTTGTATATGCTTTGGCCCTTTCAGCCAAGGGGTTGCTCTAATTTACACAACTGATTATTGTCATCCGGTAAGAACTGGAGTGTGATTGCACCCTCTCCTATTGATGTGCTCCCTACTCTGGTTATGCAACACTTCAGTGGGCTATAGGGGACTGTAAATGAGCCATGAGAAGCTAGGGGAAAATTCTCTGGGGGCAGGACCAATGTAAAAGGCCCTACATTATCCCTGACTACACTAGCTCTGGTGCAGGTGGGTGGCTAGAAGGTGTGTGCATCAGGATGGGAGTGGGGAAGCTGCAACACTCAGCCGACAAAGAATCTAGCTGAAGCTCAGCTGAGGGCACAGAGCTGAAAGCAGGATAGCTGGACAGAAACTAAAATTCATGTTTGAAGGGAAATTCTGAAAATTAAAAAAAAATCAAAACAGAATGAAAAGTTTAAATGTTGAAATTTCTCAGAAAATGCAAATTCCAAAACTGAATTTTGTAAAAGTCAAAACATTTTCTAAATGTTTTGGAGGCTTCACAAGCTGCCTGGAGCCCTGGCAGCCCATCAAGCAGGAAGACATGTAACTTGGGGAGCCTGAGAGTTGAGCTCCCAGAGCTTCTGGTGCCAAGGAGCTGAGAGTCTGGAAGCCCAGACTCCAAGGCAGCCTGGAGGTAGGCTGCCCTGGTGCTCGGGACCCTGGGAACCTGAGCTCCCCAGGAAGCAGGCTGCTGATCAGCAGGGGAGTTGTGGAGCTGAGAATAATTTTCCTTTGGAAAGTTTCAATTTTAAGGAAAGTAACTGTTCCACTGGAAAACCATTTTGACAGAAAATTCCCACCCACCTCTAGTAAGTAGGCCTGCTCTGCCTTATATAGGGACCATTTTGACTCCCCATAGCTGACTGGAATCCAGATAGCACAAAAAGAGAGTAAAGCCACCTTTGCCCTGCAACCACCCAGGGCCGTGCTTTCTGTGCTGTGTGTCTCAGGGGATGCAGCACAGAATCTAGCCCTGAGCTTCTTACTATCAAGACACATGGGTGAAAAAGCTAGTTTCACAACCTCATGTCCTAGTGAGGTCAATGAGAGCCCAGTGCATGAATTGGAGGCTGGGAGTTAGCTTCCTGGTGCACGTACCGGAAAGGCCTTTTAAAGACAAATGCTATGGTTTCCTTTGAAAGAATTATTTCTCCTGAACAAAGCACAGGAAGAATGTAAAAACCACACAGGGTATCCACAGCAACTTGCTACGTTACAAAAGACTCTTGGAGAAGTCTTTTACTTTTAATCTTTTTTGTCCCCCCATCCAACCCACTTTAAATTAGAAGGTGGTTTATTTTATGTCACTCTTTTAAAAGACACCATCAATAACACTCCCCCTGCCTGCCCACTCCAGCTCTTAAATGCAAATTCCCTTACAGCAAGAACTTGATTCAAAGGTCTTTCAAAGGGATTTTAAAGTAGACCTATTGGTTGCCAAAAGGTGATTACTGTGATGCACATGAAAGAAATAGTTTATTTATTTATATATTGTGATTTAGAGCAATACAAGAAAAAGCCCTGGTAATTTAGGGTAAATTTCAACGTGTTTTTTAAAACAATACCCAAGGAACAAAAACCAGCAGCAAAACTTGAGCACAATTGCAGCCCAGCTCTTCATAGGTGGTGCCTTATCCTCCTTCTCCACTTCTTTCTTCACTCCTGCATCAGACAGAGCTCTCTTCAGTCACCTGGGCAAAAGATGGGCCTTGGAACACACCCTAGAGTCATCAACATCTGGAGTATTTTGGACGAAGAGCAGAAACTTGATTCACAATGAAGGGCACTTCCTGAAGAATGCTCCACTGCCAGCTCCTGGTTTGTTGAATTGAGGGTAGATGAAGGTTGTGTGGCACAACTGGCCATAATTGTGCCAGTACGGCCTGAGGAAAGGGGTGCTGTGTCAGGGAGGTAGGTCCCAAGCCATACAACCCTAGCAGTAATTAGCAATAAGAGCCCAATTTTCAACAGTGCAATATAGGTTCCAGTGGTTTGAGTAGTGACCTGCTAAATCTAGGGTTGTAAGTTCAAGCCTTGAGGGGGCCATTTAGGAATCTAGAGCAAAAAAAAGGGTTGGGCAGTGGTCTTGCTTTGAGCAGGGGGTTGGACTAGATGATCTCCTGAGGTCCCTTCTAACCCTGATATTTTGTGATTCCCTGGTATAGCAAGAGTGTATTTGGCTTGATGAGGTATCTCCTGATCTCAAAGAACAAGAATTTACTTGCATAAGTTTCCCCACATAGAAATAAGAATAATTTATACCCAAATAGGTTTTCCTTGTGAAAGGTCAGCATTTGAAAGGATTTCTCCAGTCCCCAAGGACTTCAGTGAATGATAGCATTACACAACTTGTCTCTTGCTTTCTACTCTACTTAATTAGTGTGCTGCTCATTTTGATGAAAACATAGACTCATAGACTTTAGGGTCAGAAGGGACCAATATGATCATCTAGTCTGACCTCCTGCACAAAGCAGGCCACAGAACCCCACCCATCCACTTCTATAACAAACCCCTAACCTATGTCCCGAGTTACTGAAGTCTTCAAATTGTGGTTTGAAAACCTCAAGCTGCAGAGAATCCTCCAGCAAGTGACCCATGCCCCACGCTGCAGAGGAAGGCGAATAACCTCCAGGGCCTCTGCCAATCTGCCCCGGAGGAAAATTCCTTCCCGACCCCAAATATGGTGATCAGCTAAACCCTGAGCATGTGGGCAAGACTCACCAGCCAGCACTCAGGAAAGAATTCTCTGCAGTAACTCAGATCCCATCCCATCCAACATCCCATCACAGACCACTGGGCATACTTATCTGCTGATAATCAAAGATCAATTGCCAAAATTAAGCTATCCCATCATACCATCCCTTCCATAAACTTATCAAGCTTAGTCTTAAAGCCAGATATGTCTTTTGCCCCCACTACTCCGCTTGGAAGGCTGTTCCAGAACTTCACTCCTCTAATGGTTAGAAACCTTCGTCTAATTTCAAGTCTAAACTTCCTAGTGTACAGTTTATACCCATTTGTTCTTGTGTCTACATTGGTACTAAGCTTAAATAATTCCTCTCCCTCCCTAATATTAATCCCTCTGATATATTTATAAAGACCAAGCATATCCCCCCTCAGCCTTCTTTTGGCTAGACTAAACAAGCCAAGCTCTTTGAGTCTCCTTTCATAAGGCAGGCTTTCCATTCCTCGGATCATCCTAGTAGCCCGTCTCTGAACCTGTTCCAGTTTGAATTCATCCTTCTTAAACATGGGAGACCAGAACTGCACACAGTATTCCAGATGAGGTCTCACCAGTGACTTATATAACGGTACTAACACCTCCTTATCTTTGCTGGAAATACCCCGCCTGATGCATCCTAAAACTGCATTAGCTTTTTTAACGGCCATATCACATTGGTGGCTCATAGTCATTCTGTGATCAACCAAAACTCCAAGGTCCTTCTCCTCCTCTGTTGCTTCCAACTGATGTGTCCCCAATGTATATCTAAAATTCTTATTATTAATCCCTAAGTGCATGACCTTGCACTTTTCACTATTAAATTTCATCCTATTACTATTACTCCAGTTTACAAGGTCATCCAGATCTTCCTGTATGATATCCCGGTCCTTCTCCGTGTTAGCAATACCCCCCAGCTTTGTGTCATCCGCAAACTTTATTAGCACATTCCCGCTTTTTGTGCCAAGGTCAGTAATAAAAAGGTTAAATAAGATTGGTCCCAAAACTGATCCTTGAGGAACTCTACTAGTAACCTCCTTCCAGCCTGACAGTTCACCCTTCAGTACGACCCACTGGAGTCTCCCTTTTAACCAGTTCCTTATCCATCTTTCAATTTTCATATTGATCCCCATCTTTTCCAATTTAACTAATAATTCCCCATGTGGAACCGTGTCAAATGCCTTACTGAAATCGAGGTAAATTAGATCTACTGCATTTCTTTTGTCTAAATAATCTGTCACCTTCTCAAAGAAGGAGATCAGGTTGGTTTGGCATGATCTACCTTTAGTAAAACCATGTTGTAACTTGTCCCAATTAACATTGACCTCAATGTCCTTAACTACTTTCTCCTTCAAAATTTTTTCCAAGACCTTACATACTAGAGATGTCAAACTAACAGGCCGATAGTTACTCGGATCACTTTTTTTCCCTTTCTTAAAGATAGGAACTATGTTAGCAATTCTCCAGTCGTACGGTACAACCCCTGAGTTTACCGATTCATTAAAAATTCTTGCTAATGGGCTTGCAATTTCATGCACCAGTTCCTTTAATATTCTTGGATAAAGATTACCTGGGCCCTCCGATTTTGTCCCATTAAGCTGTTTAAGTTTGGCTTCTACCTCAGATGTGGTAATATCCACCTCCATATCCTCATTCCCGTTTTGTCGTCCTTCCATTATCCCTAAGCTCCTCATTAGCCTTATTAAAGACTGAGGCAAAGTACTTATTTAGATATTGGGCCATGCCTAGGTTATCTTTAACCTCCATTCCATCCTCAGTGTTTAGCGGTCCCACTTCTTTCTTTGTTTTCTTCTTATTTATATGGCTATAGAACCTTTTACTATTGGTTTTAATTCCCTTTGCAAGGTCCAACTTTACATGGCTTTTAACCTTTCTCACTTTATCCCTACATGTTCTGACCTCACTAAGGTAGCTTTCCTTGCTAATCCCACCCTTCTTCCACTCCTTGTAGGCTTTCTGCTGCTTTCTGCATGTTTCTATCTTGGTTAAAAAGCTTCTGTGATTAAATCATTTTGCCTCAACAAGTTGCCAGTAATAATAAATAATAAACTGGAATAATTTTAGACCAAATTTCTTGAGGGCTAACAAGCTGTTCATCACAGTAACCCATTACTACCCCCAAATATAACTGTACTTTCAATTTCTATAACGCTTTCTATCTAGCACAAGATAGTCACTAATGTGGTTAGTCTCATAATATCCTTTAGTGAAAGATCAATATTATCCTCATTTTATGGATGAGGAAACTGAGGCATGAAGAGTTGTGTGGCTCAGTCAATGGCACATACGATGTTTGTGGCAGAACTGCAAAAAGTGTATAGGTCTCATCAGTCCCACTAGACTGTTCCTCCTCCCTTGTTATTAAGAGAAACACCTTAACCTTTGGGAAATATTTACTTATTACAGTGACAGTCCCCTCAGCTGTACTACAGACAGAGACTGACACTTCAATGTCTGGCTGATGGGCACTATGATGGTCCTTAGTGAAGGAGGAGGGATAGTTTCTGACTGTTGGAGGTCAGGGTTGGGTAGGGTTCTCATGCAAGATGGTGATTTTGCTTGGGCTAATTTGGGTTTTGAGGATGTAATTTATGTGCCATGTTATGACCTTTGGCACGAAAGTGCTTGACACCTCTAGACAGCATGGACTAGTCTTGCACTAAATCTCATTTTCTAAAGCTTTATATAAACGGACATTGCCATTTCTGGACACACAAACTTTGTCTGCTGACAGGATAAAGAGAGTGGGCAGGAACTTATTCACTATATTAAGCGTTAGCTCTTGGGGTAAGAGATCTCAGCTCATCTGGAGACTAACTCCTTCCCTAAGCTTGTTTGAACCTGATGTTTTTGAAGCAAAGACCACAATATGTCTGAGGGACAGCCTTTTATCCCCTGGAGGCAGGGCCGGCTCTGGCTTTTTTGCCGCCTCAAGCAAAAAGACACCTGCGGGCCGGCAGGAGCAGTGAAGCAGGTGGGGAGGGAAACAAACAAACCTGCGGGGAGGACAGAGCATGGGTGCAGGGAGACTCCCAGCCCTGCAGATGTGCCCCGGGCAGCGGGGTTGGGAGGGAGAGAGAAGAGGGGCAGCCAGGGCTTCCTTCAGCGGGGTGCTTGCCACGCCGCCTGCCAGGAGGGCTCCGCACCGCTCTGGTGGACAGGCAGGGAAGAACGTGGGCTGCCCTGCTGGGCTTGCTACAGACCTGGCACCGCTTCCAGCAGGGCGCTCCCCTCCTCTGCACTGCCACTCCCTACAGGGTGGCCGGAGCAGCGAACCAGAAAGAAAAAAGAAAAAAAACGCCGGGGGTGGCCGAAGTGGCGAAGCAAAAAAAAAGAAAAAAGGATTGGACAGAATGCCGCTCCTTGGAATCTGCCGCCCCAAGCACAAGCTTGCTCCGCTGGTGCCTGGAGCCGGCCCTGTCTGGAGGCTGAGCTAAAGTCACCAAGCTGTGATCTGTGTCAGATAAGAATCAGGTTCTTCAGAGGTAATAGATGATGAAGTCAGGGGTGGCTCTAGCTTTTTTGCCGCCCCAAGCACGACAGTCAGGCTGCCTTTGGTGGCATGCCTGCAGGAGGTCCTCGCTCCCGCAGATTCGGCAGCATGCCTGTGGGAGGTCCCCGGTCCTGCGGATTCAGCGGCATGCCAGCAGCAGGTGCGCCAGTCCCAGGGCTTTGGCGTACCTGCTGCAAAATTGCTGCCGAATCTGCAGGACCGGTGGACCTCCTGCAGGCATACCGCCGAAGGCAGCCTGACTGCCGCCCTTGCAGGGACCAGCAGGTGCCCCCCATGGCTTGCTGCCTCAGGCACGTGCTTGGAGTGCTGGTGCCTGGAGCCACCGCTGAATGAAGTGCTAGACCAGGGGTTCTCAACCTTTTCTCTCTGACCCTCCCCCCAACATGCTATATAACTTCACGGCCCACCAATGCCACAACTGTTTTTCTGTATATAAAAGCCAGGGCCAGCATTAGGGGATAGCAACCAGGTCAATTCCCCAGGCCTCACACCACAGGGGGCCCTGCAAAGCTAAGTTGCTCAGGCTTCGACTTCAGCCCCAGGTGGTGGGGCTCAGGGTCATGGGCTTCAGCCCTGCACAGCGAGGCTTTGACTTTCTGCCCTGGGCCCCAGTGAGTCTAACATTGGCCCTGCTTGGCAGACCCCCTGAAACCTGCTCGCAGTCTACCCAAGGGGCCCCAGCTCCTGCTTGAGAACTGCTGCACTAGACCATTGTGCCAGTCAACTCTCGGGCTTATTACCACCAGCTAAATGCCAGATATCCACGTCTACCTCAATATAATGCTGTTCTCAGGAGCCAAAAAATCTTACCGCCTTATAGGTGAAACTGTGTTATATCAAACTTGATTTGATCGGCCAAAGCACGCAGCCCCTCCCCCCCGGAGCATTGCTTTACCGTGTTATATCCGAATTCATGTTATATCGGGTCGTGTTATATTGGGGTAGAGGTGTACAGTCTGGTGACATGGTGGGGAAGGTGGAACAAACACGCTATCATTTTCTTTTGACCACTGAATACCTGAAAGTAAAGTACAGTCTATGTTAGGTACATTCCAGGAGGTAATAGAGGAGTTGTTTTGGTAGGGACAACTATCTATCTAATGTAAATTGTGGTAATTAATATTTTCACTTGATAGCTACGATTACCAAGTAATATGCAGAATTTTATACTAGCTGTTTATTTCTATGCTATTTTTCAATGTAATTTCAGCAGGGTTATCGTATGATAAAACGTGTGCTTGCTGAGAGCATATGGGTAAATGCTCTCTTGGGCACTGGCAATGTAGATATTCAGAAGCAGCTAAGGTTCCAGCCATCCCCTCAAATTGCAAACTTAAATAACAAAATGCAGGAAGATGCCTTTACTCATGCAGGTAGGTATTTGCTCCACCATTTCTTTTCGTTGTTTCCCTTCCAGCCTGCCTACATTTCCTCGCTTGTTACACAGGTTTTGGTCATTACACTTCCAAGCTGTTTTTCACACTTCTACTTTGTGTGGAGTTCACTTGTTTCAGCCTGTACAGAAAACACACTCACACTGTGCTCACCCTTGGACACTTCACATTTGTTCTTTTTTTTGTTTTCCCTAAATTAAAATGAATTCATTAGGATTGAAATTAAATGGTTGTTTTTCAAGTCTAGCAAAACTTAATGATAAGCCCTAAAACTAACGACACATCTTTGAAAAATAATTTAAGGTGCAAAATTTTTATATGCTGCAGTGTCCTGTCCATGCTCCCTTTTGTCACACATTACCATGGTTAAAATGTACACTGCCAATGAGGCAGGGTTTCTCTTTTATTTCCCTTCAGACACTTCATTAATCTACTGCTTATTAAATTTACTCCCTTCCTTTCCTACTGAGAAAGCACTGCTTTATCACTAGCTTAAGTAATTGTATTTGTCTGGAAGTGCACTGACTTTAATATACAGAGATATCATCTCCAGTCTTTTCTTTATGTCTGTTCTCATATGGGAGAGGCTTAGCAGCATCTCTGAATGGAAGTATGGCCCAATGGTTAGGGCACTCATCTGAGCATCCCTCCCTTTCCCCCCGTTCAATTCCCTGATGTACAAAAAAGTTCCTGTGTGACCTTTGGCAAGTCTGTTCCTCAGTTTTCCATATATACCTCCCATGGATGTTGCGAGGATAAATGCTTTAAAGATTGAGGTGCTCAGATACTCCAATAACAGAAGCTACGTAAATACTGATGATAGGTAAGCCTTTTGGCTTTCTCCTAGATATTCAGTAAAGATCTGTGACACAGCTAAGAACTCAGGAAACATCAATTCCAAATGATGAGAGTGTGTGGCTTCCTTGAGAATTTCACAAGCTCAGAGATCTATTTTTCCTCAATGACATAATATATTACAGAAGCAAACTCTTTTCTATATTTATAGCACCACAGAATTTACCCCATTGATAACTAATGGTTGTTTACAGCATCTGACTACCTTCTTTTGTGTTTTCCCATCCCTTTGACTGTAGTCCTTGTTTTATAATCTTTTCATCATCAGGGCTCTTTACGAAGATTAATTCATTAATCAATTCTAACAATCCCCTGAGGTAGGGAACCATCATCCTAGTTACAACAGGGAGTGTTATAGTATAATTATGTTTAGGGTAAAGTCTAGTAATTTAATTTGAAGAACTCTGCTTTCAGGAACTGCTTGATGAGAGAGGTCTGTATATGAATATAGAATAAAGCCTGAATATGGCACAGTCTTGACTCTCTCTCTCTCTTTATGTTTGAACTCTGAACAATCTCCATTTTAAAGACAGGTAAACTGAAGCTCAGAGAGCATATGTGACCCTTCCCAGGTCACAGAGAAATTCCATATCAGAGTTGGGATTAGAACTCACTAGATCTCACCTCTTTGGAATGTTATGACCATGAGTAGCTAGGACCCTGCAGACACTGAATTACCACTTATTTAAAAAAAAAAAAAAGAGGTGTCATTGTGGCACCTTAGAGACTAAAAAATTTATTTGGGTGTAAGCTTTCGTGGACTACAACCCACTTCATCAGATGTATGAAGTAATATTCATACATCTGATGAAGTGCGTTCTAGGCCATGAAAGCTTATGCCAAATAAATTTGTTTGTCTCTAAGGTGCCACAAGGACTCCTCATTTTTTTTGCTGATACAGACGAACACAGCTACCACTGAAACCTGTCACTTATTTCAAGTTTCCTGGTCTGACATGTTTTGAAGTTTCTGCTGGGGATTGATAAATGTAGAACTAGTAAACACTTGAGTACACACCACTGTTGGTTGGGTTGGGGGTCATAACACAATTGCTCACAATAATTTGAACCACCTTTTTATCCAAGAAAGTATTTGAAAATTCTGAAAGTTTCACAAACCTTGTAGTGCAATGAATGGAAATGAAGAAAGAGAGTCAAGTTTCGGGAAGGATGTGATTTGGTGAAGCACCAGAGGCTCAGGAATGCACACTGGGCCCAGGCTGTTTGCATATAAAACTTTATTAAGTAAGCTCAGTGACTATGGTGAGGCTTTAAAGATTGCTTTCCTACAACTCTGCTTGGTTATTGCATCATTTATTGCTAAGGAAACAAGTCTTGGCAAGGTAGATTTTGCACAAAATTCAGACCAAAATTTCATTACTCGCTAGTAGTCTATTGTTATTCTCAGATTTAAAATGTTCTAATCATGTAATCAGCATGCAGACAGCATACCATCTGACTTGATGTACAATCAAATGGAAACCATGGGCTGAAATTTGTATGCATAACCTATTCAGTCAATTTTTGAATTCAATCAGTTCACAGAGTAAACATGGGCTCCCAATGTCACATAAGTTATTCACAATAAATAATTTGACCATCTGTAGATCATTCTCTTTTTCCACTTATGAAGTTTGTGCTGCTGGTTCCTCAATGAAAGGAGCCAGAATTGGGATAAGTCATAATTTGGAGGGAAGTCAAAACTCCCAGTAAGAAGCTAAATCCTCTCCTGCGTGAAGGAATCTAGAAATGGGCAAGTAAGAGAACTGAAAGTTTAGACTCTTAAAACATTCCCCAAAATTGGAATCTATGAAGGGACTTAGGCACTGCAATGCTGAGTGTCACAGTATTTAACTTTTAGGATCCTAGAAAGTCACAGGCGCAACACTGCGATCCACAAAACCAAGTTAGGTGCCTTGGCTCCCTCTTGTACAATAAATGGGGAGAGACAGGTACCTTAGAATGAGATCCATAAAAGCCAGCATGCTAAGGCAGGGAGTGGCCTAAGCTAGCCAATGGGAGATGCCAACAAGAGAAGTGTGTGCTAAATTCAGCCCCTTTCGTGGAGATGGGTGTCTAAGTCCAGGCCACAGGGGGGGCATTTATCTCTGGCATGGTCTACGCTACAGACGTACGCTGGTATAACTATGTCACTCAGGGATGTGACAAATCCACACTCCTGAGCGACATAATTATACTGACCTAACCCCTGGTGTAGACAGCGCTATGTCAGTGGGAGAGCTTCTTCTACATACCTACCTTCCTGTACATAAAATGATGGGAAGAAGATGCTACCTCATAACTTTTAGCCCACTGGCTAGAGCACTTGCCTAAGATGTGGGAGACCCAGGTTCAATTCCCCCCTTCCTGCCAGAGGGAGAGAAAGGATTTGAACAGGAGGTAGCCTACATGTGGAAACTGCTCCACTGTGGATAAAGAATTAAAGAGTGTTGGGAGCAGGGGGACTGGACCTGGGGTCTTCCACCTTCCAGGTAGTTGCCCCAATCAATGGACTACAGAGTCATTCTCCACACTGGCCCAATGACTATTATAGTATTTATCCACTGTGGGACAATCATTGGGCCAGAGAGAAAGAATAACTGTAGGCCAGTGAGTAGGACATGCCCTGTCCCGGGACATGGGGCATTCTGATCCTAATTTCCCTCTACGCTGCATGACCACCTGACCGCACAGCTGCCTATTAAGCCCCGTGCTGTGGCAGGGGGAGATGCCTCTCCCCTAACATGGACCTGCCACAGCTGGGGGAGAGGTGTCTCTGCACCCCCAGCCCAGGTGCTGTTGCAGGGAGAGAGAGCTGGGGGGAGTCCTCTCTCCCCGCTATAGACCCGGGCAGCCTTCACCCAAAGCCCTCATCCCCAGCCCCACCCCAGAGCCCGCACCCCTAGTCAGAGCCCTCAGCCCCCCACACCCAAACCCTCTGCCTCAGCCCTGAGCCCCTCATCATCAGCTCCACCCCGGAACCCTAACCTATCCCCCAGCATCCCGATCCTTTGCCTCAGCCCTGAGCCCTCTCCCACACTTTGAACCCCTTGGCCCCACCCCCACCAGGTGAATTTTGTTATGTGCACCAATATGGGGGTGATGTGTCGCATATCACCTCCATATTGGTGCATGTAACAAAATTCATGGGTGGGAAAAATTAGAGGGAACCCTGCGCCTGGTCCCAGTCCCCCTGCACCAATCACTCTTTCATTATTTATCCACATTGGAACACAGAGGAGACACCCAGCTGTGGATAATAGGCAGGCACCACTGAAAGGTTCTGTGGGGGCACGCGACTGTTCCATAAGTTGCCTCTGCCTCCATGCCCTGAAACTTGATATATGTGTAGACAACATACACTAGCAACTTCCTCCTCTTCCCGCTCTCCGTCCTGTGGTTGCCCAGCCCCTTGCAGAGCTTGCAGGCCTCCCTCTCTGCATGAACTATTCTTGAGCCATTTAGCAAGAGTTCAAAACAAGACCAACAAAAGGGGCAACACAGTTGGGATGCACCATCCACCATGCACCATCAGGGTGAGTGGCGCCAGGGTGGGATGATGCTTGGGGCTGGATCGTCTCAGTTAACAAGAAGCTGGAGAATGATCAGTCATTTTTTGTTGGATGAGGGAATCTGACACCCCCAAATCATCTTCTCCTTGACAGGTACACTGAAGGCTGCTGCAGCAGCAGGGTCTGTCCCACCTTTCTCACTCTCCCTCCAGCCTGCTTCTCTCACTCAGGATGGCTGGGGCTCCACCTGAGCAGCCTGGCGCTGAGCAACACATCACAGCTCCTCTTCCCAGTCTCGAAAATACCCCTTGACTCACCTCAGCGGTCAGTCTGCAAAGAAGGCAGAGTGAAGTACTGGGACTCCAGCAGCAGGGAAGAAAAACCAGCCCCATATAATGGGACAGGGGATACTCGGCCCACATCCAGCCACCCTGCTGCTTCCTCCTACCCCAAGCCAGTGGTGAAAGTAACTTAAAGGACTTACCGGTACTCCAGAGTCCTGTGGAGGGGGAGGGGCCTCAACCGGAAGAGGCACAACCTCTATCGGAAGAGGTGGGGCCTTTAAATCCCAGGGCTTTTAAATCAGGATTTAAAGGGCTTGAGGATTCAGCTGAAGCTAGGAGCTGGGCCCTTTAAATCACCCCTGGAGCTACCAGCTGTAGAGGCGGCTGGGAGCCCTGGAGTTAGGGTAGGGGCGAAAGTAATTTACATTTCTTACCCGTATGGTCCAATTGCAAGCAACCCACCTCTCCTACGTAGTTCACGGATCCCTCCCGCTGCATGACATAGATAGAGAAAATAAAGCTACTATTACTACTACCAGTACTGTCTGTAATAAAACTTTACTATTGGAATAAGCCTGAAAAAGTGAAAACTCACTGTCACATTTTTCTCCGTGTCTTCCCTCCTCCTCCAGCCAGGCTGCCGACACTAGGCTCTGTGCTTTCTCCCTGCCTGGCACTGAGCAGCAGCTGCAGGGGCTTCCCTCTAGGTTGCAGCAGGGAGACTGGCTGAGGGAGGGAGAAGCCTGCCTCCTGCATAAGAAGAGTTTAAACTCAGCTGTTCCCTGTGCAGTTCAGTAACATTTCAAAGAGGATTTGCAAGCAGTTTGGACATCACAACCATGATCCTCTGCTGGGGAGAGAATGGGATAGATTTGAACTTGGAAATGGTTCCTGATTTTGATTGTGTTTTTTGTGTATAGGAGATCCCCTCATCCCTGAGGCAGAAAAGAACTGCCCATGCCATGGTCACACACACTCTTCCCCCTCCTCTCCCCACAACAACTGGGAGTGAAATTAATAAGGATGCCAGAAATGGCTCCTAACCCTGGAGATTGAACTGCGCAGGGAACAGCTGAGTTTAAACTGTTCTTATGCAGGCAGCAGCAGCAGGCATTTCAGCCAGTCTCCCTACTAGGCAAGCTAGAGCCTAGAGGAGAACCCCTGCTGGGGAGGGTGGTGGTGGGAAGAATGCAAAGCCTTTTCTGCAGCCTGGCTGGCGGAGGGGGAGGGAGGAGACGAGAAACCAATGTGACAATGAGTTTTCCCCTTCCACCTGCTTTTATTAGCTCTGGATTTAAGCTGTGCAGCCAAATGCTTGTATTTGTTGTGTATATTAGTATTGGATAGATCTCCTCATCCCGGAAGCAGAAAAGGACTGCCCCTGCCATGGTCAAACACACCCTCCCCACTCCCCCCAGGTACTGTGAGTGAAATAAACAAGGATGCCAAAAACCACTCGTAACCCCCGGGGGCTGAACCACTCAGGGAACAGCTGAGTTTAAACTATTCTTATGCAGGGGGCAGGCTTCTCCCTCCCTCAGGCAGTCTCCTTTTCTTACCGGTCCTCCGAACCGGCCCGTACCGACTTACTTTCACCTCTGCCCCAAGCTATATGAACACACAGTGAGTGCTGCAGCCAGGAGGAGCTGCTGCCTCCTTGCTGCTGGATGTCCCGATGAGAGGCAGCCTAAGAAATATGGGGGAGCATGTGACCCGCCCCCATATGTCATCCCTGATGGAAGAGCTTCAACAGAAGAGGCTGTGTTGGCTCATAGCAGAATAACCTATAGCTCAGAAGTTAGAGAATAATCCTGAGAGGTAGAAGTCCACTTCTTCAAACCCTTTGGCAGGGCGGAGGGGGAATTGTACCTGATTCTCCCACATCCCAGACAAGCACCCTTGCCACTAGGCTAAAATTCATATGATGTGGAGAGGCACCTATCTGGCTGGATTTTGGGACCTGATCTGGTAGGCATCAGAGGCTGTCTACCAGATCAGGCCCTGCATGTAACTAAAGTGGCTAAATCCCTACATTCCCCTGACTTGTGAATCACTCTGGGACTCAGCGGAGAGATAAGCATCCAGGCACCTAAGGAGGGGCAGCAGGGTGAATCCTCCAGGGTCTAAAACATAGAGGCCTAGGGAACATTTATAGTGGAAAATGAGGCGCTGAGTGAGTTACACAACAGTCAAGAGGCTGTTGTGTGGATTGTACTGGTGCTGTGCACAGGGACTTAGCTGCCTCAGTCAGGAGTGTAGACACCTCAGCTGCTTTGTGGATCCCACCCAGGGTGCCTACAAATACCCCTACAATCCATACATTACCAGTATAATCCATCATATGAATAAGGGCTCAGTTTAACTAGAATTGTGCCAGTTATAAAAAAAAAAAGTAGTGTTTTTAACCAGGCAAGATATTCAGAACAGCATTTGCTGTATAAACATTAGAGTTCTTGTTAGGTCAGTGCCACTCACAGAAAGCAACAGCTATTATTTTAAAGAGCCTGCCTCTGACGTGCCTGGAGGCTAAGCACTGGATGGGTTATGCATGGAACCCATGGTGTTACAAATGGTAAATCTCTGCCTGAAGCACATTTCAGCAGGTGAGAATAAAAATTAACTGGCTTATTATTTAGCTGACTCCTGAAGTGGGGTAGGGGCCGGATTGAAAATATACCAGATACTTAAAGCTGATGCCTCCTTTTAAATTTCCCCATCCTAGAGGAGTTGTCAGATTCTAGTGCTAGTAGATGTATCCATTTTTTCGTTCTTTCTGAATCTCATCTATTTGAGAAGAGCTTGACATAAGATGACAGGATGGATGCTTGCATTTCCTTTTGTTACAATGGTGGACTTACAGTACTGTACATCAGACACATTTACATGATACCCCTCCTTTGCTTTGCCCTTCTTTTTCCTTCAGCCGAGCTTCTCAGTCAGTTATACTTTTTATTCAGCTAATCAGTGGTTTTAATCTTTAACCTTAATATTTATACAAGAACAATAAACTGGTTATAAAGGTCCAAGGCATATTATACTCTGCTAGATTTGACCAAATAGTATTACTATTATTTGTGTTACAGTAACACTTAGAGGCCAAAACTAAGGCAGACTCTCCCCATCCCAAAGAATTTACCATCTAAATCTAAATCGAGTCAATTCCTGACACTCCATCCCTATTGTGGGGGAACCAGGAACATGGGCACTTCTGCAAATTAGAGGAAGGAAGGCACACACATCCCTTTGAGCAACTAATTCCATGTTCTTTTCCTTAGGGCAGGGTTTGTGATTAGCTTCCCAATGAGGCCACCTGGACAAGATACCATGCTTACAGTCATGTGCGGGATTGTGCAGTCAGAGCACTGCAGTTTCTTCCATCACCTGCAAGCTGTCCCTTAGGATTTCTGGATCTAAAGAGCCAGTGCAGGAAAGCCTGGTCTGTCCTGACCATAAACTTCCTCCCATACAAAGAGTGATGAAAATGTTCCATAGATTCAACCACAGCTAGGAGTTCCTTTTGGGTGGTGCAATAATTTTTCTCAGGAGAATTTAGACTTTTGCTATAATAAGCTACCACCCTATCTAGTCCTTTGTTTTCTTGTGTCAACACTTCCCCCAAACCATAAGCACTAGCATCTGTGTCTGATACGAAAGGGGTTTTGAAACATAGATAGACTGAGACAGGAGCAATCACTAGAGTCTTTTTAAACTCTGAAAATGCTACATCACACTCTGCTGACCTAGGGAGGCCATTAGTCTAGTTTTCAACCAGACAGTCCTTTTCTGGGGTGGTTTGTCCTCCAGCAGGTACTAGCACAAAACTGAACACAACTTTGTCCTGTTTTGGCCAGGTAACGCCATCTTTAAGAGCACGCTGCTCTGCCCCTTCTGGTGTGACCTCAGACATAGTGCATGTGAGGTCATGCTGGCAGGGAAGGGGTGGCAGGATCTTAAAGATCACACACACACACACAATGTGGAGTAACCTCACACACACCAGCTGTGTGAAGTCTCACGGAGAGGGCAAGACGATGCGCTGTTAAAGATGGTGTACTCTGCGGTGTGACCCTGCATGCGCTGTATATGTGAGGTTATGCTGGTGGGAGTAGGGTGGGGTGCTCTGAAACATGGCACTGCCATGCAGCATGATGTGACATGCACCATGCATGTAAGGTCATGCTGCAGGGGTGAGGTCATGCCAGCGGCGGTGGGCCCACACCATTCCTGGAAGCACCAAATGTCCGTTAATCTGGGAAACTGTCAGCGGCCACCTCATGCAGACCACTGGAATGGTTTCGCTTTCTAACTCAACCTATGTAGTAGTTTTGCAATATTAGCAAACCTAGAAATGAACCTTCTATAATAGGAGGGGAACCCTACAAAACGATGCACATCTGTGAATGCCTCGAGAGCTGGCTAGCTCTACAGAGTTTTAATTTTCTTTATGTCAGTAAAATTCCCTTCTTGCTAATTGTATGCTCCAGAGAGATTCTCTCTTTTTGAGCAACACCTATTTCTTTGGGTTCATTTTCAGTGACTGCTTTCAGTTTTCACAAATTATTTGAAAATGGTTCAGTTCCCGTTGAAAGGTTTTAGCTTGCACACCTGGTTACAACACTCAGTCGAACCCTCTGCCCAGCTGGTGCTAGTTTCTGGGCACACTCTTTTAGGCTTTGTTTTATGTGTGGCCCCTTAATGGTCTCTTACAGCTGACTTAAAGTGGGGAGCTGTGTTGGTCCCAGGATATTAGAGAGACAAGGTGGGTGAGGTAATATCTTTTACTGGACCAACTTCTGTTAGTGAAAGAGACAAGCTTTGAAGCTACACAGAGCTTGAAGAAGAGCTTGAAAGCTTGTCTCTTTCACCAACAGAAGTTGGTCCATAAAAAATATTACCTCACCCGCCCTGTCTCTCTTAAATGGGGGAGTCATTCACACAGCAGTTAAAAAAGGTTTTAACTCAACCCATATACAGATAGAGAGCTCAAGGCTATGTCTACACTACCACCTATGTCCACAAAACTTATATCACTCAGAGATGTGAATATTCCACCCCCCACCTTGTGACATAAATTGCACTGACATAAGCGGTAATGTGCACAGAACTAGGTTGGTAGGAGAGCTTCTCCCGCCGAAATAGTTATGCTGCTCACAGGGTGTGTTGTTTTTTTTATGCTGACAGGAAAGTTCTCTCCCATCGGCAGACGCTGTTTTCACCAGACACGCTGCAGCGGCGCAGCTGTATTGGTACAGCTGTGCTGGTACTGCACTGTACATGTAGACATGGCCCAAGACAGAGGATTCAAGACAAAGTTGTTAGTGTAGTACTTGGTAGAGTCTTGCAATACTGAGAGAAGAGATGATATTATGTCAGAGAGTGTGGTGCTGCAATCTCTCTCAGATCTGGCATCCTCTATAGGCTGTTGCCTCCACTGAGTGGGTCTTCAGTGGCTCAGCCCTCTGGATAAGTCACACTATCAGAACAGATGAATGAACCCCTTCTGGGGTAACAAACATTCAATACATGGTCTGCTCTTACTAGGTCTTCAGCCCTGCCTCCAGGCCCCTCTGTGTCCTGTCCGTCACTCGGTCTTCCCAACAGAGCTTTGTTGCCTTCTTGGGGCTTATAGCACTTCAATAGTGGCTGGTGGAGGGATCTGGGACCACCCACTACTCCAGGTCCCAGCCCAGGGACCCTACACACAGCAGCCACACACTGCCTCATTCAGTTTGCTGCTGCGATTCCCTGGGCCTTTTCCCACATAGCCCCTTTCTCTTCACCCTGACCTCAGAGCTGAAGTTCTCAAATCCTCTTCCTCCTGGCTGAATGCAAGTACCACCAGAACCCTCTTTCTAATTCTCTTCTTGAGCACCTGTGACCACCAGCAGCACACACATTCCTCTGGTCCCAGCCTGGAACTGACCTTCTCAAGGCCCTGTAGCAGCTTTCAACTGAACCTGCTGAGCTCTGATTTTGGGTTGCCAGGTGTCCACTTTTCAGCCAGTATGTCCGGTGGAAAAGCGACCCTGGTGGCTCCGGTCAGCACTGCTGATTAGACCGTTAAAAGTCCAACCAACAGCTCAGAGGGAGTAAGGCAGGCTCCCAGGAGCAGCAGCATGTCTCCCCTCCAGCTCCTACACGTAGGGTCAGCCAGGGGACTCTGCATGCTGCCCCCACCTCAAGCACCGGCTCTGGAGCTCCCACTGGCTGGTAACTGTGGCCAATGGGAGCTGTGAGGGCGGCACCAGCGGACTAGGCAGTGTACAGAGCTGCCTGGCTGTACCTCTGCCGAGGTGGTGGAGCGGCGACATGCTGCTGCTTCCGGGAGCTGCTTGAGGTAAGCGCTGTCCGGAGCCTGCACCCCGACCCCTCCTGTGCCCCAACCCCCTGCCCCAGACCTGATCCCCTTCCCATCTTCCAAACTTCTTGATCCCAGCCCAGAGCCCGCACCCTGAAAATCTCATTTTTGGCCCCACCCTGTAACCCACACCCCTAGCCAGAGCCCTCACCTCCTCCCACACTCCAACCCCCTGAGCCAGCCCAATGAAAATGAGTGAATGACTGAGGGTAGGGAGAGCAAGCAACAGAGGGAGAGAGGAAGGAGTAAGCAGGGGGAGGAGCCTCAGAGAACGGGCGGGGCAAGGGCGGGCCTTGAGAAGGGGTGGGGCAAGGGTGTTTGGTTTTGTGGGAGTAGAAAGTTGGCAACCCTACTCTGACTGGCTGCTTCCCTGCAGCCTTTCTAAGCAGGCCTAAAGGATCCACCTTCGCTGCTACTTTCGTGGGGCAGGGTATGCTAGGACCATGAGGCCTCAAGCAGGGGGCTTCAAAGGTCCTGGTACACCCAGTAATATATGTACATAGAAAATAGAGATGGTCCTTATAGGGCAAAGTGTGGATCTGAATCTGAGCTTCTCTGAATTGTAGGATTGTTTACATCTGGAGTTTGGGTTCAGCAAACCCATATGCAATTTCTTTCGCATGGGAAGAGGAACAGAGAAGTCACCATGTATGACAGACTAATAACATCACTTAATCTCTTTCTGGAGGTGCTTCTGGCACAGTTACAGGTGCTGTATAAGCAGGACCGGCGCTAGGGGTTTGAGTGCCCTAGGCGCATGGCCATTTCGCCGCCCCGCGCGCTGGTCCCCCGGCTCCGCAGTCCTGCCTGCTGATGGTTGGCTGCTCCCGCGGCTCCGGTGGAGCTGCCGCAGTTGTGCCTTTGGGAGGTCCACCACAGCTGTGCAAGCAGCTGACCGTCCGCAGGCACGACTGCAGCAGCTCCACCGGAGCCGTGGACCAGCGGACCAGAGCCGCCTGCCCCCCCCTCCGGTAAAATGCCGCCCCCTAATAATGCTGGCGCCCTAGGCGATTGCCTAAGCCACCTAAATGCAAGCGCCGGCCCTGTGTATAAGAACCTAAAAAGAAGAGCCCATGACAGCAAGAAGAGCCATTAAGCAAAATTTGTATCTAGCAGAGAACATTCCCTGAGTTTCAAGGTGTTGGGCCCCTTTTTAATAGAAATCAGGATGCCTGAAATGGTAGTTGGTATAGAAAGATTATTTTAATCTTAGAACTGGTTTCCTTTTTTGCTTCTACCTAAATTTCTCTTCCCCATCCCATGATAGATTCCATGTCCTTTGGGTTCTCATGTCAATAGAGTGTGGTACTTTTTGTTCAAACACAAACATGGGAAGACAAGTGAGGCAAGATTAGCATGAGAGGAAAGAGATAACACACAGAGTTTAAAACCTGGCTCACGGAGGGAGAGAGTCTTTGGTGGTGTCATTTACAGTACTAAGGACTGCAGCCTTGAAGTATGCTCATATTCAATCATTCCCTGTTCCCAGGAGTTCCCCCTGCCTATCAGTGCAGCCTTTCCCCAGTTAAAATGGAGTGTGTTAATTTAAGTGATAACATCTCTATCAGCTATATTGTTTCTCTGCAGATAGCTTTGTTTGAGGTTGCTGCACGGAACTCTGCCCAACCTGCTCAGAGAGAAATGAATTCTGATTCAGAGTCAGAAGGACAATTTTCTTCAAACTCAAATCTCGAGTTGCAAGTCAAATCTTGCACATAAAAATCCCTGAACAAACACAGACACATACACACACCACAAAAAGCAAGCAAGCAAAACAAAAATGACATGTCAAAATATTGTCCAGGAGACAGTGTGTCCTTATGGAATCACAGTTCTTAAAAAGAAGCCAGTTATTATACATAACAATAATAACTATAGACATAAATAGATTTCTACACCGCTTGAGTTCCAGCTGATGTGCCTTTGTTTACCAGGGACTGCATGACATCTGAAAACCTATAAAATGCACAGCAACAGCTAATGGCTGAACCCAATATTGCAAGCACATATAGCAGAGGAGGACTGTTGAAACTATGGGCTCCTAAAAAGAAGCAGCATTCAGTACTTACTTATTGACTTTCAAATTTCAAATATGAAACACCCTAGTGCAGGCCTGCACAACATGCAGCCCGCTCACTGTGCGGCCCGCAGCAGGGATTCAAAGGGCTCTGTGCTGCTGGCAGCAGCAGGGAGCCCAGAGCCCTTTAAATCTCAGCCGCGGCAGGGATTCCCTGCAGCTGCAGGCAGCCCAGAGCCCTTTGAATCCCAGCTGAGGCTCCAGCAGATGGGCTGGGGCTGGGATTTAAAGGGCTTGGGCTCACCTCAGCAGCAGGAGCTCTGGGCCCTTTAAATCCCTGCCCCAGCTCCTCAAAGCTCCGGGTTCCTCCAGCCGCCGGAGCCCCGGGCCTTTAATTTGCCCCTGACAGCTCCCAACCACCTTTTCAGCTGGGAGCCCCTGGTTGATTTAAAATCAAGTATCCCTCCCCACTCCCAATCTTCCTTTTTGGCCCACAGCTGTTTTGGTGGGGCCGCGCTGGGAAAGGACGGTTTGTTTCTGCAGGGCTGGGGGGTGCTGGAACGGGGTGTTTCCGTGGGGCTGGGAGGTCCTGCGGGCAGGGAGTGTTTCTGCGGTGCTGGGGGGTTTCGGCCCTCAGCTGTTTTCTTTGGAGTAATGTGGCCCTTGCCGCTTTACAAGCTGTGCAGGCCTGCCCTAGTGATTAATATTACTGCTGTATTTTAATGACATAAATGGAGAGAGGGGCTCAAACACACAGTGGGACACAGTCAATTTGGGGGCTCCTGCAGGAGTGCCAGAACCTGGGTAGAAATGAGGGAGCCTACCAATGCTGGAACAGGGACCCTCTCCTGCTCCTCCTCTTCCCCTGATCCATGTACCTGCCTCCATGTCCAGGGCTCCCCACAACAGTCCATGCTCCCTGGATGGTGTGGCTCTTACTATGGCCTGGCCAGGGGGCAGGGCCTTGCGGGAGAGGAAGGGCAGGGAGTGAGGCCCTGTGGCAAGTGGAGTGTGGGGTGCCCAAAAGTTCTTTGCGCCCAGGGCCCCAATAAACCTTAATCGCCCTCTGATGTCATTCTTTGTTCCTATGTACTTGGATCCAAATCCTCAAAGGTATTTAGGTGCCTAATTCTCTAGGCACCTAAATACCTTGAAGGATTTGGGCCTCTATCTTCCTCTGCAGAGCCTTTGGCCTTCAAGTGCCTGCAGGAATATATAAGTGGAAGGAGGGCTGTGGTGCTAGTCCATCAATGCTTGACACTGAGAGACACTTCTGTCAGAAGAGACAGTCCATTTTTTCAAGTCTCTCATGTAAAAATCATCTTTTGACAGCTTTGCCTTGCCTAGAGCCAAGGTACAGCTAAATCCTGAGCAGGCTCCCTACTATCAAACCAGATGAGCAGCCAAAAGCCTGTGTTTATCAATTATCATCGCAGAGGGAATTACTCCCGATGGAGAGCATCAGAACGCCTTTCCATCCTGCGCTTACAGACCTGTGGCTAAGGGCGCTTGCCAGCAAGGACTCAGTCCTAAAATGGATTAATTTTCACAGCTTCTCCATTGCAGTAGCTTGGGCTGAATTGAACTGGGAATGCTGTGAGGGATCAAACACTGAAATCTCCTTTGGGGTTCTGACGCCTCCTTAGCAGCCCTTCACTTATGCAAATAGGGTGCATACAGTATAATGTCATTAGGACAAGAAGCTGAGGTTGAATAAGCATGTGCTAGAGACACTGTGCCACCGTTTCAGTGAATTCAAATTAAGCTTACATCCTGCAAGATGATTAGCACTCAGAACTTCTGTTGAAATCATATGGGAGCATGCTCAGCACCTTGCAGGGATCAAATAATAGTGTGTGTGATTCAATTTAGGGCATGTCTATATGAATTTAAAAGTATTCTCCTATAAAGACTATATAGGGCCAGATCCTTAGCTAGTGTAAATCAGGATGGCTCAATTGAAGTCAATGGAGCTCTGCTGATTCATACCAGTTTAGGATCTGGCCCTATATTTTGTTATGACAGACAGCAACTATTTTGGATGCAAAACCATTGCTGCTTCTGCATCCAGGGCATTACACAAGTCAGGTTTACCAATCTCCTGATCTCTCTAGGATAAAGATTTCCTCAAAACTCTGCATCAGCAATCTGCTCCCTGCTCACAATGAAGGTCTTGCCCACTGGTACAGCCTGTTAATTGTTATGTTGCACGTGTTTAAACACCCAAAGAAAATGAAACACACATGAAACCCAACACCTTTACCTTGAAAAATAAACAGCAAGTGGAAAAAAAACAATGGAAATGTATGAGGGGGTGTGAGAAAGTGGAAAGACTTAAGGACTAAGTTCCCTGAGACTTGGAAGCTGCTAAGAGAGCAGTTTTATACTACAGCCCCAAAGCAAGCACTGTACATTTCCATTTGATTTTTTTTTTGTTTGCAGGAAGCCCAAACACTGCCACATGCCAATAGTAATAAATCCAAAGAGGCACAACCTTTGCAAAGCAATTTTTACCAATAGTAAGAGGATGCTGCCTCAGCAGCCTGAAAAGCCAGAAAATGCTCAGCTTCCTCTCACACATATGGTAATTTTTGCTAAATTTTTGATTGAGTGGCAGGTTTAGTGCCTGGCTGTAGAGTTCCAATGCCTCTTTCTATTGCTTTTCACTAAGGAATCCCTTAAAAGAGAAAAAACAAAAACAAAAAAACCTCCAAGATTAAAAATGCTTAGCTCCTGTGCAGGGTGTTATATCCTTGAATGGCTGTGCAAAGGTTAACCACTTCAGACGGCCTAGTGCAATGTGTGCATTGTCATTTAAAAGAACTTTTATTAACTGAATGAACAGCCGGTTAATTCTGACATGATTTGGGCTTCTGGAAAGCATCTAGACCAGTGTTTTCAACTTTGATTTTAAAATTAGGCACCAAAATCCATTGCTGGACACCTAAATAAAACTGATTTTTTCCAGAGATTCTGAGCAACTGTTACTCCCATTGAAGTCAGTGGGAGTTGTGGCTACTGAGCATCTCTGAAAATCAGGCTGTTTTTGTTACCTTGGCATTTGACATTCTGGCGTGTACCTCAGAACTTGGCAGTACTGCAGTCAGCCATTTGGTATGTGCAGCCACTGCTAGCTGAAAACCAAACATCACGTAGCTAGGCTTTTATGAGACGAGGTCAGACAGCTGCATACTTGCAGTTTGTTAATTAGAATCAGAGGATGGGATAGAAAATTATGGAAGAGTCTGAGTGGATAGCGACCTTGGTTTTAGGTGTCCCTGACATGTTGTTGTTTTGGCTAGAAATACTAGAAATGTTGGGAGATAATGAGTAGTTTGCTGAAATTAGGAGAACTGGTGACCCAGTAGAGATTATTAGGCCGACCCCCTAGGAGTCACTGTAGGTTGTGTGTTTTGTTACAGTTAACTATAACTGATTAGGTAAAACTATAACAGATTAAGTAAAAGTAAATACCTTGGAGCAGTCCAAGGAAGCTTTTCTTCACGCAAGGAGCTGACATCTAAACTCCCCATCAGCTAGGGCATGGATCAGCAACTTTTGGCACGTGGCCCCTCGGGGAAATCCGCTGGCGGGCTGGGACAGTTTGTTTACCCGCAGCGTCCGCAGGTTCGGATGATCACGGCTCCCACTGGTTGCGGTTTGCCATTCCAGGCCAATGGGGGCTGTGGGAAGCGGCGGCCAGCATGTCCCTCGGCCCGTGATGCTTCCCACATGGGAATCCACAGCCCCACATTAGGTGCTTGGGCTTCCTGTACAATGCACAGGGAGGTGGCTAAGAATGGGATCCACAAGAGTCAGCATGCTCAGAAGGGAGCTGCCTAAGCTAGCCAATAAGAGGGAGGTGCCTATCTCCACCTGGGATTTTCAGATGTGAACCCTCTCCTGGAGTTAGATGCCTAAGACCATTCAAGCAAAAAGAACAATGAGGAGGTGGTGCTGTCCTCCCCTTCCCATGTTATATTTTTAGCCCATTGGTTAGAGCACTCTCACAGGTTCTAATCCTCCCTCAGCTTGATTTGGAACAGGGATATGAACCCAACTTTCCCACCCCTGTCTCAAGGATTTTGCATCCAGTCCCCAAGTCATATTGTTCTGCTGGGTTTTTTGAGCCTGATTAAACCAGTTCAGGAAGCCCAGCAGGAGTCACGGTGGCCACATTAAAGTTAATATCCTTTGTTTTCTGCTGAGAGTCTGCCCTGAGTTCTTGCCCTCCTTCCTGACAATCCTGCTATTGAATTAACTCAATATATGCAAACAGCAAGCCTTCCAATAACCAGGTCACACAGTGCATTCATAAATTACAGAGCGGCTCCAAGTCTATCCTACCTGCCTCATGCTGAGCATGCTTATAGGCTTCCATAGATATTACTATAGTTGCTCCTCTGCTACCAATCCATCATCTCACTACCACAGTCACTCCAAAACTTGTAATGATGATACCTATCCAAGAGGATAGCAGTGCCCTTCTGCAGCTCCAGCATGTTAAGTGTTGGCTCTGTTAGATGATGAATGAGTTCTGTTGATAACTGTGGCATGTGTAGCTCATTAAAATCCACTTTGGTTACATATAGTTGGGAGTGGCTCTTTGGGGAGAAGAGTGGTTGGGGAGGATCGCTAGGAACCACAGCCCAGTGTGGGGAGAAAGATCAGGTTAAATTTGAGTGACTTGCTAATAAAACCAGATATAAGAAGGGTGGGGGTATATTTTGACCCCAAGCAGCATGTATAGATCGTGTCTTGGTGGAAGTTGGGAAAAAGCATCTACTCACAAGAGTAAATTCACTTCTATCAGGGGAAAAAAGTAATAAAAAATTGCTAAATTAATTGCAGTTGCACTAACATATGACACAAAGTGCAGGGTCAGCATTATAAATGTCAGCAGTCATCGTAGACGGATATCTGCAAAGCTGATTTACAGATGGAGAAACTGAGGCAGAGTGTAAATGATTTGCTTAAACCACCAAGGAAATCAATGTCAAGGCTGGGATTTTACTGAGGAATTCCTGGCTCCCAGTCCTCCACCACATGGCATCTTTCTCTCTCTCAAATATTAACAAAGTTTTAGTATCAGTTTATATATGTTACGTTATTGGGATGCATAACAGGGTGCCCTCATCTCATACAAGCACCACATCTAGGTGTGTGGAGCTTCACTCTCTTAGTCTACAGTAACCTCTAGCAGTGGTTTCTCTGGTGGGTATTCAATGACTTAGCCTTCTGGCTGAGTGACACACACTCTGTATGACAAACAACATAGACCATTTCTGGGGTATACAGTCCAACAGAGGCCTATCCCACTAGCCCTCCATTGGTATCTCTGCAGCCCTTCCTGGGCTTAGTCTTTAAATAGTCCCAGCCCAAGTATGGGACTGTATCCCCAGGGCTCCCTCCCTGGAGACACTGTCTTCACCCACTCTAGGTCTTTTTGATCCCAGCTCTCCAGCTGGGCCACTAAACTATCTGATCTCCTTCTGAGGGTGTTTCACAGTTCAATATTCAGCCCCTCTCAGGACCTTCTCAACTCCCTTCTTCAGGGTTAAAGCCATTTCTCTAGTGGCCAGTAGAGGGGTCCCAGGCCTACTCCCTACTCTGGGTCCCAGCCCAGATACCCTATGAATAGCAGCCACATACACTGCATCCCCTTTAACTAGTCACTGTGCTGCTACACTTCTCTGGGACACTTCCCCATGGCTCCAGCACCTTCACAAATGCTTCACCCTTACTGTAGGGCTGAAGTCTTTTTCTCAGTCTTTGCCAGCATCCACCCAGGAGTTCCTTCTTACACCCACAGTCCCTGCCAGCAACTGATCTGTCTATTGTCCTGCTGCTCAGCCAGCAATACAGTCCTCACACCTCCAGTTCTGGGCAGCAAATGACTGTCCTACATTACTGCAGCTCCTTTTGTATGGGCCTATAATGCTCTGATTGGCTGCTTCCTACACAGCCTCTCTAGGCCACTTGGAGGACTCACCGCCACTGCTCCTTTCTGGGACAGGTGTTGTAGGACCACAAGGCCTCCAGCAGAGGGCCTCTTGGCTTAATACACCCGTCACAGAAGTGCAAATAGCTGAGGAACTTTTAATCCACTTTCAGTTTACAGCTACTTAAGAGTCAAGCTTGCCACAGAGAATATGTATTCTGAAAGATAAAATCTTTAGGCAAACTTAACGGTTTTCATTGTAGGGTTTTGAAGTTTTGTTTAGTGCTTCTGGTTTCATGGTTGCTTCAACAGGCTCACCATAGACAGAACACCAACTTTTGTGACTTCTGAGAGCTGCTGGCAGCTGACAGTCTAACAGAATGGCTCACAGAAACTAGCTACTAACAAGTAGCAAAACTTTGGGCTTAAGAAGGAGGAAAAGGCCTTTCGTTTAAAGTGTGCTTCAGGAAGGAAAAGATCCTTATACACACAATTAGATGTGGAAGATATTCTGAATAGCTATCATTGACAGGGCTTCTTATAACGATCTTGTTTCACCTGTTACAAGCTGAATTTTTTATATGCAGCAAAGGGCAATAACATCAGTGCAAAACCTCTTGTTCTCTTGACTCTTGTCTAACAAGAATACTGTGCTCCACCTTAGAGTCAGTGGCTGACACAGCTGATCCTAAGAATATTTCTCTGTCATCAGTTTTTTCTGCACTTTGCAATAAGCCAAATGAATTTAACAGTCCAATTTACCAAATTCAGGGCAATGAGATTTGACTACTATGTATTGTGCTTTGTACTTTACTACACTCGGGTCAACTTCCCATGAACCAATGAGAAGTAAAAAGATTAATGTGCTGCAGCCCACATGGAACTTCGCAAAGAATAAGATGCCACTTGGAGTGATTAAGAGTTTGTATACTTCAAGGGGATGAGGTACAGAGCCTTTGTTTAGAGTGTAAAAAGCCTAGAATGACTTCTCGTATCAAGGACCATTTATTATCTATTGTATATTCATGCCTAGAAATATTAGGAATGCCATGGGGCAGGATCCTATCTGGTCACCACTGAGAGGCAGTGAAACAACCTACTGCTGTAACATGCCCAATGTCTGGGTTGCTACATAGATGTAATTCTTGATTTCAAATAATTGAACTGTAACGCTGTTTTTTAAGTGTAGCCATTCACAATATTCAGAATCTCATTACCCCTGAAGCAACATCCATCCTTGTCTCAATTGTACCACTTAGCACATGGATGGCAGTGGTTGAACAGGGTTGAGCCACTAGAGGGAGCACTTATCATCTGCCTAGCCCAAGAGTCTGTGGAGTGTGGCATTGTGGGGGAGTGCTGTTTACTTTAACTAGGGAAAGGAGAGGAGTTCCCCTCTGGTTTTAGTTGGAAGAGAGGGAGCTGTGACTATCCCCTCACCACCTCCGCCACACCCCCTGCCCCTCAGTTTTACCCTGTTGTTACTATTATTACTTTATGTGTGGTTTTGGGGACTGTGTCTCTCTGGGTGAAACTTCCCAGACAGAGTCTGGGTGAGGTGCTGTGAAACTCTTGTTGTTATGCTCACAGCCAGTTGGAACCAGGCATAGAACAAAGCAGATCTTCTGCAAGCACAGTAAGCACTGAGTGATCACTCAACACCACAATAGGTAAGCCAGCCCATGAGATCTGCTGCTAGCAGTCCATTATACTTACACTGTCCAAACACAGTCAGATTCCTTTTTAGGATTTTGGGTAATAATGTACAGGAAAAGCCTATTGGACGATGCAGTACAATCATAACTCTTACCAGAGGGCACCCATTACAGGTGAAATCCTGGAGCTACTAAAGTCGATAGGAAAACTCCCACTGACTTTAGTGAGGCCAAGATTTCACCCGATGTGCTCACCTCCCCATTACATGAGCCAGGTGAATAATGAATTCTAGTTCATGTTATTTAATGACTGTGCTCTGCTCACGCTTTTGAGCTTTTTTGCATTGACATCCAGCAAATATCTGTATGATTGAGTTTTAGTGGCACCAATATTCACAGGAAATTAACTGCAAAGTCATGTGCATGAGTGATCATGGAAACCAAATCTGCTGGTGGAGCTCGCCATAGTTCCATTGTCTCCAATGGAGCTATGCTGATTTTCCACCAGTTGAGAATTGGGTGCACATTTTCTCATACAAGAGTTTATGCACAAGTGCAGGGACACACATCCACAAACTATAATAAGCAAAAACACCAGGAGTGTTGGAAGGGCTATAAACTCTTCTGTTGCAAGGTACAAGCCAATCCTTATAGACTTGTATGACAAGGGGTACTCACCCCACAGTGGAATGGAAGGGGTTAAGGCAGCACTCTTGGCAGCGGAAGCCATGCCTCCTCATCCCTTCTGGGCATGCTCCAACTGCTGCTACAGTATAAAAGGGAGCTGACTAGCTCAGTCAGGGCTGACTGCCAAGGAAGGAGGTTGCATGTTGCCAGCTCCAGCCCAGGAGAAGCTGGAATCCCAGACCACAGGAGCAGGAGATGCAGAGACACAGATAGGCATCCATGTACCCGCCCCAAGGAGATTGCAGTTCCTGGAAACAGTGCTGCCCAAGGAGCCCTGGGACTCCAAAGAGGCCCAGGAGCAGACTCGCTAGTGTCTCTGAAATGTTGTTGTGTTTTGGGAGGATTCCCCACCAACTTGGTGGTGAACCCATTTGCCACCATCAGGGCCCTGGGCTGGGAACTGGTGGAGCAGGGAGGACCCAGGTACCCCTACCTTGGGCACCCCCCTTTTTGGGGAGTGGCCCAACAAACCTCCCTTACTGACTCTGGCCATTGGGCCACACTCCCCTGCAACCCAAGTGGAGGTCATATTGATTCTGGCCATTGGGCCATGTGGCTCTCAGACTAAGGGCAGTCATACTGCTGTAAATGCGGGGCTACAGCTCCCTTGCCCCAACCCCCTGGTTTGATGTTGCTCCATGACAGATAGTTATTGTAAAATGGCCTAGTACAAGATTTCTTGCATCTTACTTATTTTCTCCATAGTTCCTTGTATTGAGTCCTTTAAAGTTTTTATGTTTGGCTGACTCAAAAATGTAGCATAGAAGAGAATCTGATTCACTTCAAGCCATCAACCTCCTCTGATGTAATGTAATATTTTCATTTCCTTTTTACCCCCCTCCAGGTTTGGCTGTATGTAGTGACCTTTCCATCTGAATGTGTTTCATCTCAGCTGATGGGAACAGAATGCTTATGAATCCAGGGAATAGCATTGTCAGCAATGTGCTCTCAAATGTGAACAATGGGTCTGGAGGTCACACCTCGCAAGACCTGAGCCTCCCACAAAAGTTTGAGGGTGGTGGGGATCAGTGTCAGGAAGAGAGACCCCACTAGTGTCAGGGGGTGGGAACAGGGCGGTGGCAGATGCCTGTCAGTCTGATCTTACTGCTGAATCCCTAAGAGCTGTCTGACAACACAGACACTATATCTTACTCCACAAATGGTCCTATTGATTCTGACTGCTCAATGGGGCCTGGTTCTCATTTACACGACAGCTCTTTTACACTGCTACCCCAGACTAGCAAAATCTGTCCCTATAGGAATTTATCCCCAGTTTGTGGCACTGTCTAAGAACAAAAATCAGAGCAACTGGGCTTCCAGTGGAAATCATCTGATAAGGGTATTAATTCTTTTTAATATTAAAAGCTCTGCAGGCATCCCCAGCGATTTATGAGCCTGGCACCAACTGTGGACAGCTGCCCTTCTCTGCAGTTGTTTTTATTATTAAATAGAACTTTGCGAGAGCCCAGACTTAATACCATCACCGAGGCAGGTTTCTGCATTTTATTTACTTGCTCGCTTCTTATTTATGAGGGCTTGGCCACACAGCTAAGTCTTGGAGCTGAGATAAAGCATCATTAGCATTAGGGAGGAAGCAGAGTGAGATAGAGACAGGTCTGGCTGCTGTCTGTCTATTTATTTAAATCGATTTTTCTTCACTGCTTAAGTTCAGCTACCAAAAACAAAAAGGAAAAGGAGAAAGAAAGAGAAAAGGAGAATGTGAGAACAATTTTTAAAGAGCTATTTAGGGCCATGTAATCAACAGCTGAAGCAAGATCTGAGTCTGTTCCCATTAAATATAATGATAGTTTTGCCAGGGATTTCAATGCGAGAAGGGGGCAAGACTGGGCCAATAAAGCAAAAGTTGGTAGTTTTAGTAACAGCATTGCCAGCTTTTGCAGTTTTATCACAAGTGTTGACATATGTTTGCTCTTAAAGCCCCAGGTCCCAAAGTCCTGGGACTGTGAAATTCTGCACTTTCATTTTAAAAACTCAGTTTCTCATGATTTCAAAGACTTAAAAAAAGAGAAGGCAAATAAAAAAATCCCAAATTTATTATTTGTAAGCCAACTTCATAATTTTGGGGGGCCTGACTCGTGTATTTTGAATGGTTGGGGTTGACAATAGTGTCTAAGCAGTGACATCTTTTTGCACTTCAGGCTTCAGATTTCAGTGGGTATAGGTCAGCTTAGCTCCTCTGACTGCAGGATTTCCATTGCGCTAGGCTGATGTACATCAGCTGAAGATCTAGCCCTATATTATTAAACTGCCTTTCCTTCCATCTGTGCCTTTCCTCTTCCTGCATTCCACATTTCCTTCGTCTTCCATGAATATTCTCTTCACTTAGAATTTGTCCATCTTCATGTCAGGCCAATTTTCCAAATGGCTCCTGCTTTTTAAATGTTCCTTCCTCTAAAACCCTTCAGTGCTCTTTCTAGAAAGATTACAAAGATTGTTTCCACATGTTGAGCTTTTCTTCCCCGTCATATTTTCATTTTAAAGTTATCTTTGCCCCTCTCTGGCCCTATCTCTCTGATTCTCCATTGATGTCTCTCTCTCTCTTCCACCGCAGTCCTCATTTCTTCTCTTTCCTTTCCTCTGAATATGTGTGTATTACAGACATTGTCTAGATTAGGGTTTAATGGTGTGAAGTTAGAGCAAATTACATAGCTAGGACTTCCCTCTAGGGTTTAATTTGACCAGTTTAGCACATTCTAAAGTACAGTCGCTTTGTCTTGACTAGTTTTAGGTGTTAATTAGTTCCAGTTAGCTAAACTGATCTATAAAAGCAGCAAAGAGTCCTGTGGCACCTTATAGACTAACTATATGTATTGGAGCATGAGCTTTTGTGGGCATCACTCCTAGTCTAGAGAATGACATTGAAGGAAGTGGAAGTGGTAGGCTGTTATACTACAGTTAATGTTGAAATACAATTTAGATTTTCACTCTTCCCCTAGCCCTTTAAGAACACTTCCATGCCAACTGGCAAAGCACTCATTGTTCTGTAACGGTGATTTCTGACAAACTCACTGCACTCAGCACATTGCGTTTATAGTATTTAACCAAAGAGGGTCAAGGGAGGGATCTAATAAGAACTTATGTCATACTCATAGACTTTAAGATCAGAAGGGATCATTGTGACCATCTAGTCTGACCTCCTGCACATTGTAGGCCACAGAACCTCACCCATGCACTCTTGTAATAGACCTCTAACCTCTGGCTGAGTTATTGATGTCCTCAGATCATGATTTAAAGACGTCACATTACAGAGACTCCACCATTTACACTATTTTAAATTTTCCTATGGGTAGGGGTCCCCGCCCTAGGGTTAGGGCTCCTTTGGGTAGGGCTACCCACTCTAGAGTTAGGGTTCCTATGGTAATGTTCCCAGCTCCAGGATTAGGGTTCCTATTAGTAGGGTTGTCATAAACAGATAGCTAAGGGTTAATGTCTCTTTTACCTGTAAAGGGTTAAGAAGCTCAGTGAACCTGGCTGACACCTGACCAGAGGACCAATCGGGAGACAAGATACTTTCAAATCTTGGTGGAGGGAAGTCTTTGTTTGTGCTGTTTGTTTTGTTCTTTGTTCGCTCTTAGGGCTAAGAGGGACCAGACGTGCAACCAGATCTTTCTCCAATCTTTCTAAAACAGTCTCTCATATTCAAAATAGTAAGTACTAGCTAGAAAAGGTGGATTAGGCTTATGTTTGTTTTCTTAACTTGTGAATGTGTATTTTGCTGGAAGGATATTTTACCTCTGTTTGCTGTAACTTGTATCTTAGGCTAGGGGGGAGGGAGTCCCTCTTGTTTATGTAAGCTAAAGACCCTGTAAACATTTTCCATCCTGGTTTTACAGAGAATTTTTCCTTTTCTTTCTTTAATCAAAAGCTTTCTTTTTTAAGACCCTGATTGATTTTTTTCCTTGTTTAAGACCCAAGGGGATTGGGTCTGAACTCACCAGGGGATTGGTGGGGCGAAAGGAGGTGGGGGGAAGGTTAATTTCTCTCTGTTTTAAGATCCAAGGAGTTTGGATCAGTATATCTCTCAGGGTAACCCAGGGAGGGGAAAGTCTGGGAGGGGGAAGGAGGGGAAATGGTTTATTTCTCTCTGTTTTAAGACCCAAGGGGTTTGGGTCTTGGGTCCCCCAGGGAAGGTTTTGGGGGACAGGGAGTGTACCAGACACTGGAATTTCTGGTTCGTGGCAGCACTATCAGATCTAAGCTAGGAAATAAGCTTAGAAGGGTACATGCAGGTCCCCACTTTCTGGACACTAAAGTTCAAAGTGGGAAACATACCTTGACAAGGGTACTCGGACCTATAGTGTCACTGTAGGCACTACTAATGGGGACGTGACCATGTATCTTAATGCTCCCATTGGTAACTCAGACATCTCCTTTTTTTGTAGCGTTCCAAAATTTTCTTTAAACTTCAGAATAAATTGTATGGGTCATCAGTGTGTTTAGATATTGGTTCCCTGTTCATTGTCTGTAGTAATCAAAGAGTACCCTGAAGAGAATTGAGTTGGTCCTTATCAGCACAGACAGATCAGTGACTCCTTTAAGGTCAGGGCATATTAACGCTTCAGTGTCCACCTCTTCTCTCACCCCGGAAACCTCCTCTAGAAATTGCAGATGCGCTATGACATTCCCTATTCATTCATTCTGAGGCCACATAGGTCAAGTGCCATCAGTGGTTGTGTAGGCAGCTGCCTAAGCATCTGTTAGTAGAAGGACTGAAATATAATAGTCACTTGAGCATTGCTTTATATTCTGTCTCTTCGATCTTCACAGTGACCTCTGCTCGAGGGACTGTCAGTCCTGGTGGGATCCCAGGTGGTCAGTCTTTTCCAGGGAGAGCCTTCAAGTCCTGCGGGCGTAGGTGGGCCCCTTCCCAAGCCCCTTTGGCTGTTCCTCAAATCCTCCCAACTGGTCCTCAGCTTTCCATACACTAAGGAGGGATTTTCTTCATTACGTGTCCATCCTAGCCATATGGGTAGCAGAAAGATTGTCCTTTCCCGCTCAAATCTGGTGGGATGGTGGCTCTAAACACGGACTTCTCCATCACCGCAGCCAGAGGCTCCTTACACCTGGAAGTCTTAGCTCAGTCTATGGTATTTCATAGCTCAGCCATCTGTTCTGTCAGTACCGACACTTGTAAGGCAAGTTCCTCTCTGATGCTCATCATCAGTACACTGGCTGATCACAGGGGTGCTGTGTTCGCTGGCTCAGATGGTTGGGTTTCCCAAAGCTCACTGATGCCTGCCTTTCTTTCTCCTCTGATATCTTTTATGAAATGGGAGATAACTATTGGAAGATGTATGTATGTTGCAAGATATATGGATGGATGATATTTAAGGAGCTGTGTATATATTGGAAAATATGTTTAAAGCAGTGTTGTCAAGCAGGATTTGACCAAAGGGGATATTTATTCACCTGTCTGCCTTGGTTTACATGTAAAATAAGCATTATAAGCCAACACATTGGAAGTCTGTTTATATATGTCATCAGCATGAAGATGTGAAGGCAACATGGATACTAGCATCCCAGTTAATGAATCGGGGTGAGGACATCCTGACTTTGGGGACAAAACAATGAACTTTAGGGATGTCAGAAGAATGCAAAAGGACACATCTTTATCCTTCACAGAGGATGCCAAAAGGACAGCACTTTTTGCACGAAAGGAGGATCCCACATATGTTGGTTGGAAATGCTGGGAGATTGCTCTAGTTGAGATGAGCTACTTTAAACAAGGGTTTAGCCTGGTAATGTTAGCTTAGGTTCTAAGAGGCATATTACACTTTTTGTTTTATATGTAACCATTTGTTTCCCCTTGTTATCCTTCCAATCTCTCAAATCTTAACCTTTGATAATAAAGTTATGACTATTTTCACTATATAATATCTCAGTGCTGTGATATTATATTGGAGCTGATCCTCAGTTGAATCAAACAAACTGGTCTGCTTACATTGTTCCTTTTGTGGACAGCTTACCTGGTAATTTCTGTGAGTGTCCAGTGAGAGGGGCTGGATATTCAGGGAGGTAATTTCAGAGGGGCACAGCAGCTAAGGTGCACCTTCAAAGGTATAGTGCAGAGGAGTTTATTTGCGTGGCTAGCAGGCTGCTAGTGTCAGGGCTCTGACACCAAGTTAGGCACAAGCAGGTCTCTCTCTCACTGAGCCGGGGGGTAACACAGTGATTCGCAGTCCTGGGTATCCTAAGAACCATCACAATACCCCCTTTTCAGTTGCACATACATTTCTCAAAAAAAAAAATCCCTCATGAGCTGAAATCTTTGCAGTTTAGTCACAACCCAGAGGTCATTTCTAGTGTGTGAACATTTCTGACAAATGCATTAATGTTTCTTTAGTGTCTTTGGTTCTGCCCTTGGTTATGTGAGTCAATGGGAACTACACCTGTGTAACTGAGAACAGAACTGGACCTTCCTTACAGAGCAGTGCTTCTGTGCAATGTTCTACTGACAGATATTACCCTCCATACCAGCAACCAGTTCAAAACCAGGGCAAGGTGGGAAGGATCATGTGTTTTCAGTAGATGAGCAGAAGCAGCCTTGTGGACAGGGGGAAAGTGGTAGACATGGTACATCTTGACTTTGGTAAAGCTTTTGATACTGTCTCCCACACTGTCTCATAAACTAGGGAAATGCAACCTAGATGGAGCTACTATAAGGTGGGTGCAAAACTGGTTGGAAAACCTTTCCCAGAATGTAGTCATCAACGGTTCACAGTCATGCTGCAAGGGCATAACGAGTGGGGTCCCGCAGGGATCATTTCTGGGTACAGTTCTGTTCAATATCTTCATCAATGATTTAGATAATGGCATACAGAGTATATTTATAAAGTTTGCAGACGATACCAAGCTGGGAGGGGTTGCAAGTGCTTTGGAGGATAGGATTAAAATTCAAAATGATCTGGACAAACTGGAGAAATGGTCTGAAGTACATAGGATGAAATTCAATAAGGACAAATGCAAAGTACTCCATTTAGGAAGGAACAATCAGTTATACACATACAAAATGGGAAATGATTGCCTAGGAAGGAGTACTGTGGAAAGGGATCTGGGGCTCATAATGGATCACAAGCTAAATATGAGTCAACAGTGTAATGTTGTTGCAAAAAAAGCGAACGTCCTTCTGGGATGTATTAGCAGGAATGTTGCAAGCAAGACACAAGAAGTAATTCTTCCACTCTACTCTGCGCTGATTAGGCCTCAACTGGAGTATTGTGTCCAGTTCTGTGCACCACATTTCAGGAAGGATGTCGAGAAATTGGAGAGAGTTCAGACAAGAGCAACAAAAATGATTAAAGGACTAGAAAACATAACCTATGAGGGAAGATTGAAAAAATTGGGTCTGTTTACTCTGGAGAAGAGAAGACTGAGAGGGGACATATCAGTTATCAAGTATATAAAAGGTTGTTACAAGGAAGAGGAAGAACAAATGTTTTTCTTAACCTCTGAGGATAAGACAAAAAGCAATGGGTTTAAATTGTAGCAAGGGAGGTATAGGGTGGACATTAGGAAAAAATGTCCTAACTGTCAGAGTGGTTAAACACCGGAATAAATTGCCTAGGGTGGTGTGGAATCTTCGTCATTGGAGATTTTTAAGAGTAGGTTAGACAAACACTTGTCAGGAATGGTCTGGATAATATTTAGTCCTGCCTTGAGTGCAGGGGACTGGACTAGATGAGCTCTCAAGGTCCCCCCCAAGTCCTATGATTATTTGACTAGGAGTTTGTTTTTCAAGAAACTGAGGTAATGGTGTGACCCAAGGACTTCTTGCTACTGCCTGGCGAGGGCACAGAGGTACATAGGGTTACAGAGATCCTCTGGATTCACCAAAAGGCGCCAGGTCAGGTCTCTACTGAAAACCTGTGTCTCATAGACTTAAGGTCAAAAGGGACCATTATGGTAATCTAGTCTGACCTCCTGCACAATGCAGCCACAGAATCTCACCCACCCACTCCTGTAACAAACCCCTAACCTATGTCTGAGTTACTGAAGTCCTCAAATCGTGGTTTAAAGACCTCAAGGTGCAGATAATCCTCTAGCAAGTGACCTGTGCCCAACGCTGCAGAGGAAGGCAAAAAACCTCCAGGGCCTCTGCCAATCTGCCCTGGAGGAAAATTCCTTCCCGACCCCAAATATGGTGATCAGCTAAACCCTGAGCATGTGGGCAAGACTCACCAGCCAGCACCTAGGAAAGAATTCTCTGTAGTAACTCAGATCCCATCCCATCTAACATCCCATCACAGACCACTGTCATACTGGTCATCATAATCATTACAAATGCATGGGCAGATAATGTGCAAGGAGTTATGTATATGTACTGTTCTCTAGGCCTTGTAATAAAGGCAGGGCATTCAGAGGCAGAATTCATTGATACAAACTTCTCCAGACAGGAGGTGGGAGACACATATAGCTCCCTGATTGACCATTGTATGTCTTACAATGGAGGTCTTTTTGCATATGTAGTTAAATGGCAATGAAATTCTGAGGGCTGCAGGAAAAAACAAAACCAGCCGGGGTATCCCTTTTATGTGTAATAACACACCTCTTTTAGAAGTACAGCTGGAGGTGTAGAGCTATACTGTGGATCTCTCAATTTGTAAAGACAAGCTGACAGGAGGTTTGCTCTTATGAAAGGAGCATCTCAACCATCCTGGTTGAAAATGCTGAGAAAAGGACTTGTGAGTATGCTAGCCTGTGGGAGATACGGAAATGTTTTGTGACTCAAGTGTAGGATCTAGCAAGCGTGTTATGATTGTATTTAATATGTAAACAGCAGTTGCCAATATTCTTACACACTACCATTTGAATCAATGTGGTTTGATAGTAACCTTATTCTCATTTTCACTGTAAATCTATCCCAAGTGCTGTGTGTTAAGCAGGGTGGTGAGCCTCAGAAGAAACTAGTAAGCAGGTGTGTATTATCCCTTTCAGAATTATCTGTGAGTGGTCAGTGGATTCAGGGCTGGACACTACAGGGAGCACTCTGAGCACTTGGGAGTTGGTGTGTGCCTATCACTAACCTGTACAGAGAGAGCGAGGCCCGTGAAGGCCTGGCAGGCTGTGCTTGTGTTGCCAGAGGCTTGTGCAGTCAGAGATCTAATCCAGAGCAGGTAGAGTCGAGACTTCCTTACACTAAGGGCAAGTGGTCACAAGGTGCCTCACAACCCTGGGAATCCCTGGGAAGCACCATATATGGTCCCTATGTTGCTTTGGGCTTTATCTGGCTGCCATTAAAACATTGGAAACTCCATTGCTAAAACCCAATCTTACGCAGTTTATAGACCGGCTACAGCAACAGGAAAACTAATAACTCTGTTTTCCTTGGCAACCTTGTGAGATGTAGTTAGAAGATACCAAATACTTAAAAAAAGTCATACTGATCCAGAGAAGCTGATGTAATTTGATGTAGATTCAATGACTTCAATAGCACTATAATGATTTTCGCCACCTGAGAATCTTGCCTTTGCGTTTTGCACAATATTTTGCTAGGCGAATTTAAAGCTCTGGCAGAGGAATGACAGGGCTGATGTCTTTTTGCTTCTTCTCATTAATATCACTCATAAATCCACACAAATGAAAGATTACTGTTCCAGAGACAGTCATAGAAATTGAGAAAGTGACAAACGAAGCTGCCTTTGCTAAAGAGCAGATTGTCACCCAGAAGTGAGTGATGACACCAATTACCATTTGCAAATGCGTTGGCGTTCATACTATCAATTTCCCACCCCCCAAACCCATCATTGTCAAAATTGCTGCCATTCAGGACTGATTCTACAGTTGGATGAACCCCGTGGAGCTCCAGGTTTTATGAACCTCTGCAAATCTTTTTTTAGCTTTGCAAAACTTATTCATGTTTGAATCCCCAGATTGTTCTTTTTCCCAAAGGAAAATGCTCAGTACCTTTATAAAGCAGACATCTTATTTAAGTTTCATAAGAAAAGACACAAAGATTGTCATATTGGATCTAGTCCAATAACAGATGCTTCAAAAGAAGATGCAAGAAACCTGGCAGTAGGCAGCTATGGGGTAATCTGTCCCCAGGGAAAATTCCACCTGGGGACCAAAATTGATACATAACTAGGTACTAAAACTGTGTGAAATTTTTCAGCTGAAACTTATTTTTCACAAAAAATGCAGATTTGTCAACATGGAAGCATTTTATGAATTTGCGTTGGTTTTGCCAAATGGTTTTGTGAAACCTTCCCCTGCAAAAAAATTCCAAAAAGTCAAACGTTTCATTTTGAAAACATTTTTCTTTTTCAATTTAAAATGACTTTGTTTTGAAATTTCCTTCAAAATTGTTTTAAAAAATTTAAATGATAAAAGATGTTCATAATCTAAACAAAACATTTCATTCAACCCAAAATGACTTTTATATTTTTACTTTTCAATTCACTGAAAATCTTGAAGAATGTCACTTTCAGTTTGATGCCAAAATAATTGTTTTTGTACCAAAAAAATCCATTTGCCCACTCTAGTAGGCACCCAGCATGAAATCTTTGGCCTACTGGAGTCAATGCCTAAATTCGCATCAACTTCAATGGGGCCAGGATTCCACCTCCACTATCCTCAAACTTTAAAACAACAAAAGGTCATGCATGCATTGTAGCAAATGGGCATTAAGAGAATACAGCATTCATCTGAATTTCATGCAGCTGGTTCACTTCAATTTCAAAGAATCATAGAAGATTAGTGTTGGAAGAGACCTCAGGAGGTCATCTAATCCATCCCCGTGCTCAAAGCAGGACCAACACCAACTAAAACATCCCAGCCAGGGCTTTGCCAAGCCTGACCTTAAAAGCCTCTAAGGATGGAGATTCCACCACCTCCCTAGGTAACCCATTCCAGTGCTTCACCACCCTCCTAGTGAAATAGTGTTTCTTAATATCCAACCTAGACCTCCCTGTAGACGAGCGGACTCACCCCTGCAGCGCCTCCTGCTGGTGACTCCTGGGATTTAGCTCATTCCAGCTCTGGAGTGCCCTCTGCAGGCCAGTGATCTGCCTGTCCTCTGGCCCCCGTGTCTCTCCCTGGACCCGGTGCCCTTTTACATGGGGTGCTGCCCCTGGCAGTAACTCCTTTCTCTCAGGGTCTCCCCTCCCTGGGAAACCCCCACCCTCTATCCCCACCTCACCTCAGTGTACGGCTACTGCCAGTCAACTTCTAGCCCCACACCCTGGGCGGACTGCAGTATCAGCCTACTCACCACTGGTAGGGAGGGTTTGGACCTGCTGCCTTGGCCTACCCTGGGCTGCCCTCTGCAACCCCCAGTACCTGTTAGCCCAATGCTAGGCCACCGCCTGGGGCTTTCCAGGCTGGAGCTCCCCAGCCTGTCCCCAGCCCTGCTTCACTCAGGTACCTTGCGTCTAGCTCCCTGCAGCCAGGCCCTTCTCCCTCTGCAAACAGAGACTGCTTGAGTTTCTGGCTCACAGCCTCTTACAGGGGCCATCTGGGCCTGACTGGAGCATGGCCACAGCTGAGCCTACTTTCCCCAATCAGCCCAGGCTTCTTGCCCCAGCCACAGCCCTCTCCTGGGCTGTTTCAAGCCCTTCCAGGCAGGAGCAGGGGGCCACCCTGCTACACTCCCCCACTGCAACTTGAGACCGTTGCTCCTTGTTCTGTCATCATTCATACAGTACCTTAGTCATACTTGCTGATTAATTATTTCTGAATATTTGCACATACAAATATTTGTCCACATAAATGTTTGGTGTGTGTTTGTTCTTGACACATATACCCATATCCACATGCAATTAAACATATTATTGCATGAATAACAATAGTCACTGTTTCTTAGGCTCCTGTTTAAGAAGTTTCATTTATGCAATAGAGTAGCAGAAATAATACCATGGGTATGTCTTCACATAGAGTTAACTCAAGTTATCTATGATAGAGTTTCTCCTTGAGTTATCTATGCTTGAAGTATTCCTCTCAAGTTTAGCCAGGCTAGAGTGAGAGTAGCCACACTGTGAAAGAGCTGCGTCCATACTGGCTAAATCTGTTGGATAATTTATCTGCAATCATTCATTCAACCAGCTCTGTGTACAATAAAATGACTGTTAAAGTAGGTTCCTGCACTGAACAAATGACGTTGATAAGCGCAACAATAGGCTACTGGTACCCAGCATATCTGCACAACCTTCTCAGAGACAGACCAGCCTTGTAATTGATGATACCGGTGCTTTCATTAGCAAATGACATATGGATACATTTTCCTGTTCATTACACTAGTTCAACCCCATGAACTTCAGTGAGGTTGAACTGGTGTCAGTGTCAGGACAATTTGATCTTTAGAGTCTAGGACTCTCTAGGGACAGTCAGCAGGACTAGTGGCAAAATTTTGAACCTGTGATTAATTATTATTCATCATTTATGTGGAGGAGATGCCTAGACACCCCAACCAAGAATTTAGGCTCTGCTGTGCTAAGCTCTATACAAACATATGATCTTTGCCCTAGAGAGCTGACAGACTAAGTAACAGCTAAAACAGGGGTCGGCAACCTTTCAGAAGTGGTGTGCCGAGTCTTCATTTATTCACTCTGATTTAAGGTTTCGCGTGCCAGTAATACATTTTAACGTTTTTAGATGGTCTCTTTCTATAAGTCTATAATATATAACGAAACTATTATTATATGTAAAGTAAATAAGGTTTTTAAAATGTTTAAGAAGCTTCATTTAAAATTAAATTAAAATGCAGAGCCCCCCTGGATTGGTGGCCAGGACCCAGGCAGTGTGAGTGCCACTGAAAATCAGCTTGCGTGCCGCCTTCAGCACACGTGCCATAGGTTGCCTACCCCTGAGCTAAAATGAACACTTTCCCCACATGGATAAAAAAAGAGAAAAGATTTGAAGAATTAGATCTGAGTTTCTCACATTGTGGGGCAGGGTGCTACTATACTCCCCTTTCCCAGCCTTCCTCAATATTTTCTACTCTGAGAAAAGAAGACTGTAGGCTCTGGAGCAGAACTGTGAAATCTGTAACTCCTCATTTACCCAGTCACTGTTAGCCATTCACTAGCTACATTCCAGCCAACCATATTTCACTATATGCAATGACTGTATTTAGTAGATGCAATCATACTGACAATCCGAGTGATGGAAATCCTAATCTGCCAGTGCCATGCTCTATGCATCATCATAAGGGGAATCTCTAGGGACTCATTATTAATGAGAGGAAAACAGGCACATTACTATTGTTATTTATGACTTATGTTGCACCACACATGTGCATGACCCTTTACAGAACAAATAAAGATGAGGTCCCTGCCATAAAGAGAGTTAAAGGGTTAGTTTGTTTCCTGCAACACAAGGGGCATGAAGGAGAAAGGACACAAGAAACCCACCAGGGGCATCATTTAGGAAGAGCATGGGGGTGGGGCACTTGCCTACACCCTGAGCTACCCACCTCTCTGCACACAGCCCATAGCTATCTCCTGCCTACCCCCTGAGCTACCTAACTCTCTGCACATAGCCCCTATCTACCACCTACTTGCACAAAGCCCTTATCTACCCCTTGCCTGCATTCTGAGCTATCCCCTCCTTGCACACCTCCCTGCACCGCTCAATGCACACTGCCTCTAGCTCTCCCTGCCTGCACACTGAGCAGTTTTCAAACTTTTTCAGGTGAGCTCCTCCCCCTCCCCTATGAGAGAGATAATTTTGGTTGCATCCCACCCGAATTGAGAGAGGCTGGGTGGCCTGTTTGTTGAGCTTTATGGCATGCTGCAGCACCTATCTATTTATTCAGTCCTTTCTTGACTAAGAAGGGTTCTATTTGTTCCTTTTAAAAAAATTGACTTAGTTCCACTTTGTTTCCACATACACTGGGCTTCCCTACTAAATATTTTAGAAAGCTAAAATAAATATTCTGACTCTACATGGGATATAATATAGATCACTATGGCGGTGTCTTCATTGCCTTGTATTTGGTATTCCTGAACAGTTTGCAAAACGTCTGGCAATAAAATGGTTTCTATTTTAGGGTCATGCGGAACTTTCACTGAAGTCAAAGGAAGTTTTGTGGAAAAGTCTTTACCGACATGTGCCCTTTGTGTTACTGCTACAACAGGAGAAAGGTTACACATTAGAACAGCAGAGAATGTGTCATGTGAAAACAAATTCTTTAAAAGCATCTTTTTCCCCTTCTGGAAAATATAAACAATGGGTGTGTGACAGAAAGATTTCATGTTTGTTTCACCACGATTCTCATTGCTTCATGGTTTCAGAAGAATTTTTTTTTCAGTACCATGTCCACCTGCAGCATTACAGCTAGGGGGCCAGAGGAGTAGAGCTCCATTGAAATCAATGGGGCGGTGCTGATAGACAACAGTTCTGGATCTGACCCACCTGTAGCCACCTCTGGGCAATGCATCAAAGCCATGCAATATCACAGGGAGGCTAATGAAAATAGAATACCTGGCTCAGAAAGACGGCGAAGAAGTTGATCAATGAAAACATCTAGGTTATATGGCTGAACTACAGTCTCCTCTGGTCAGTAAAATATAAACATCACATTTATCAATAGAGCAGAAGAAAGATTTGTCTGAGTTACTGATGGAATTTAAACACTAGACTAAAGGGAATATTAAATCTGCAAGGTTATAAAATTCAAAAAATTAACACAGGAGATACAACTTCATACCTTACAGATTATCAAGAGCAAAGGAAAAGGCAGCGGAGACAGATCGCTCAGCTTCCAATTGTCTTTGCTCTCAGAACTGTCCCTTATTCTAGTATGAACCACAAGACAGAAAATTTAAGGTGTTGTAGGCTTATTCCAGCATAACTTTATCCAGTTCTGGCATCTGAACTGCTTCAGACTCTGGTACTACTGGAGCCTGCAGTGAAAGATCTTGAATTTGCACATGACAACACAGAGATAACCATCAAACACAGAATATTAGTCTGACCATTTGATTGCTATTTTTGTTTAGAAAAGAGTATTTAATTGTTTTTAATCCATATGAAAGTGATTTATTGACTTCCAGAGTCCATAAATTGTGTCTGCAACAAAGCGAGGTTCCAGGAGTCCATGGGAATAAGCTGAACAAATGGAAGCAAGAACCAGAAGTGTAGCTCAGTCCGGCTATGGAAACACTTTGGTATAACTAGGTTGTTCAGGGGTGTGAAAAATCCACCCTAGTTATACCTACCTAAGCTCCAGTGTAGACAGCACTACGTCAGTGGAAGGGCTTCTCTTCCCACCATAGCTGCCACTTCTCATGGTGGTGCAGCTGTGACGATGCAGCGTTTTAAGTCTAAACTTGCCCTCTGAGTTGAAGAAGCCTGATGCAGAATTTGTGAAGTCAGGAGGTGGGATTGATTTCTCCTGTCTGGACGATAGTCTTGTGGGTTATTGGCTATTCCCTTAATGCCTGATCCAAAATCCTTTTCAGTCAATGGCAGCCTCCTAATGACTTCAACTGGCTTTGGCTCAGGCTCTAAATCACTAAGAAAATTGATCGAAGTGAAAACAGAACCAAATCTTTGCAGATTCCAAAGGGCTCTAGGGCCACTACACACTAATGGTAACTAATTACTATTTTAGAAACTAGACCAAGTGGGTTCTGCTCAGTACATTTCGGGAGACACCACAGAGATAAGGTCCTAAAGGAGATTCCTGTTTCCTTTTTGTACCTGGAACTCTCTCATTACACAATTGAATTCCATTGTAGCAGAAGTTGATTGTCTCGTTTCCAGTGTTAGTTCCATATTTCCTACAGACAAAAGGCCAAATTCTGACCTTGACTGCCTCTGTGCCACCCGCTGACATCACCCAGGTCTCTCCCGATGAAATGGAGTAGAATCTGGCCCATGGTGCTTAGATCTCACTCCCCTTTGAAATGTTCCAGTTTTAACTCTCTCTTTTCAGTGTTTGTTCATTCCATAACTCTTCCACTTCAAAGAAGACTAAAAGGCAAACTCACTTCTAGTGGAACCTCTTCAGAGTTGTGCCAGGGATGAATCTGACCCTAACTTTTTGCCTAGACTTTGTTTTAGTCTTTGACTATTTTTTTATTTATTTTTGGAAGGGGAGGAAGAGGCTAGGATTTTACTGAGATCTGTGAAACTCAGATTTAAAAATACATTAGAGAATGTAGGGAAGTGGCTTGGACAATGAGGCATGAGAACAAACTGAGAGGTTTCAAATTTTATGCACGGTTCTTTGATCCTTCCTTTGTTCTCATTTTACCAAGCCTTAATTGGCTGGCTAATACATATTTAGAAAGGGTCGTTTGCACTTCTGAGTCAGAGAGAGGGAGAAAGTAGTTTGGGAGCCTTCTTTCTGTTATTCTTTCTGGGTGGAAAGGCTTGAACAAATGGGGGTTTAATTGACTACTTAAAAAATCAGTCTGGCTTACTGACCATTCAATAGGAGGGCAAGTCATTTACGCATCTGATTACTCAGTCAGATCATTTAACATTTGCTGCTAAAGCTAATCCCTTCTAGCCCACAAAAGCTATCCGAATAGATACAGGGCTGGGTTCTCTGCTGAGTCCCATGTGGACATCCTGCATCGTTGAGGAGAGAGTGGAGGGTGAGGAAGCCACCTTTCTGCTTCCCAAATACTGGGCTGCTCCAGGGGCTTTCGCAGCTCGACGCTGGCTGCAGCTAGACAAGGTGGCTGAAGTGACATCGTTTATTGAACCAACTTCTGTGGATGAGAAAGACAAATTTTCGAGCCTACACAGAGCTCTTTTTCAGCTGGCTCACAGGGACCGTTGTGCTGGTTCAGGATCAGCAGATCACTGTGTTCTCTGCCCCTCCACTCTCTGCATCCCCAGCACACTACTTCCCATCTCTGCCCCTGACATGCCTCAACAGCAATCTGCCACGCCTGAAAGGGGAAAAGCTTGGTATTGCCTTCAGCGCAGCTCTATGGCTGGCAGGACAAACATCCTTCATCAGAATCATAGAATCATAGAGTTGGAAGAGATGGAAGGGTCATCTAGTTTAATCCCCTGCCAAGATGTAGTCTTTGTTGTGTCTAGATCATCCAAAGCAGATGGCTCCAGCCTCCTTTTGAAAACCTCCAGTGAAGGAGCTTCCACAACCTCCCTAGGCAGTCTGTTCCATTGTCCTACTGTTCTTACAGTTAGGAAGTTTTTCCTGAGATTTAATCTAAATCTGCTCTGCTGTAGTTTGGAACCATGGCCGCTTCCTGTCCCCCCTTAAATGCCTCTCTTCCAAACTAAACATACCTAGCTCCTTCAGCCTTTGCTCATATGGCTTGCATTCCATCCCTTTGATCATCTTTGTCACTTGCTTCTGGATCCTTTCCAGTTTCTCTAAATCCTTTCCATACACTGGTGACCAAAATTGAACAGAGTATTCTTTCCAAAAGTCCTGACACACCTGCAGTGTTTGTAACTACATCCCAGTACATCTGACAATGCTAATGGACTGCTTCCCCATGGGGTGTTCTGCTTAATGGAAATGCTAACAAAAAGTGGAGATTATAAGATATTTGTATAGTTATTTAAAAACTCACTTTTTATATATTTAAATAATAACTTTGCCATGAACAGGATTTTTTTTTAAAGGAGCACAGGGATTTCCAGATCAATGGTCCATCTAGTCCAGGATCCTGTCTCTTACATTGGCCTCAGAGGAAGGTGTAAAACTATGAACAATTTACCAAGGGTTGTGCTGGTTTCTCTATCACTGGCAATTTTTAAGTCAAGATTGGCTGTTTTTCAAAGACATATGCTGTAGTTCAAACAGAAATTAGTTCAGGGAAGTCCTATGGCCTGTGTTACACAGCAGGTCAGACTAGATGATCACAATGGTCCCTTCTGGTCCATTATACTTTATGAAATAACATGTCTAACCCAGAACTTCCTCCTCCTCGTTCTGCTTGTTGCTGCTTATACATTTTTTCCTCTTGTCCTTCTGCAACAACCTTATATCTTCCTTCCCCTCATTACCCCATAAAGCTTTCCAAAAGCAATGGAAGCACTTCTGTTTGCAAATTCTCATTAGTGCTTTTGACATGTTTGTTTTCAGTGAACAGTTTGGTTCTCTGAAAGTCTGTGAATAAAAGGGGCTTTGAATACCAGAGGAGCAAGTCTGCAGGTTTTCCTCTCAAAACTGTGCATGCATATTCTTTTTGTTGCGTTCATCAAGATGTTGTCAGTTCCATCTAATTCAGGATTTACTCAGACTGATTCTTCACTGCCTTGCTCATTGGTGTGTGCACTATTGTTTATAGTCCTGAAGAAGAGCTTTGTGTCAGCTGGAAAGCTTGTCTCTCTCACCAACAGAAGTTGGTTCAATAAAAAGATATTTTCTCACTGACCCTGTCTTCTCAAATTACCCACTGATGGTCATTTACATGTTTGCAAGTGAGTGCAAACTTGGTGTCAAGCACTATTTTGGTAGCATTTGATGGCAACTCACTGGGTTTGCATTCGCATGTACAACTGTAAATGCTACACATGATGCAAAGCAGTAGAGAATCAGGCCCACTAGCTTTAATAAAATATCTGTGCGGTCACAGCCCACTGTAAATAAGACAATTGAAATATATTTTCAGTTACAGTCAGCTGCCATGAAAGAAGTCCAGTGAACAGCAAATGCAACTAGTAGACCAAGCACAGTGATGCTCAGTGGGCATACACTGGAGAAGATCCACTGAAGTTAATGAAGCTACAGTGATTTTTACTGGCCAAGTATACATGTGTCCATTTCATAGACTCTTAGGAGCCAGGGATTGGAAACACCTGTTAGATCAGCTAGCCCAGCTCCCTGCCAGTGCAGGATTCTTTCCTACAGAACATTTTCTAGTGCTGTGTGATCAAATGTGAAATCAAAGCTAAATGTAGATGTGGAATGCAGTATAATGAACAGACAACTGAGCAAGGCAATGATAGATGTAGGCACAGCCTACACTATAATAAAGTATAATGTTAGATTATTTCACCTACCTTTTAGTTTAGTCCCTACTCCACTTTTCCCTTTTTTTCCAGATTTTAAAATATGCAAAATGAGACATACTCTCTTCAAAAAGAAGTAAAAGAAAACAAGAAAAGAGAATCCCTTAAGCTCCATGACATTTTTTAATATGTGCTTCTTTTCTTCCCTCCACCCCCATGTTCTTTTGACCAGCCTGAGGCTGGGACTTTGATCTATATTTCAGTCACCAAGGTCCCTTATCAGAGAAAACACAAGAAAGGGAAAGTGAGAGTTACAGACAGAATGACAAATAGACGCACCCTAAATTTCCATGGAGTGGCTTCTGAGCACTTCAGTATCTCTTAAGCACAAATTCAATCTGAAAAAATTCAGAAAATATATCTATAATTGGAAAGCACCAAAGAGGCAAACAAAGCTATGGCCTAAGGGCCCAATCCAACCCCTACTGATTTCAAGAAGCCTCTTTTTGATACAAAGAAGGTTGGTTAGGGTAACCATCATAGGATAAACCAATTATATGTGTTTTATTGCAATGCTTTATATGTACATCTCTTCCTAGCTCTCCACCACCAAGCATAGCCTGCTCTCTCTCCTCTACAGTGTTGCCACTCTTAATGGAAATGCCCTCTCCTCTCCAACTTCTGGGACAGTTTTCCAGAATCTTTCCATCCAACAGGCCTATCTCTACAAGAAGGCTGTGGAGGTTTACAAATCGTCATGGGATCTCCAGGCAGCTGACCCTGGGATCACAGCACTGAGCTTGGTGAGGGAAATTTCTTGCCATGGGCAGGCTGTGATTTTCAAACCTTCTGCTAGGATTATTTTTTTCTTTTTCCTCCTCACCGATCTTCAGACCTGCTTCCTTTGTTTTTGCTTGGCTGGTGATGGGCCCGGCACCCGATCATCTTAACGATCTTCATCTGCCTTGCCTCTAATGCTGATCTTCCCTCTGCTTTTTCTCTCCTAATGATGTAACTGTGTTTTACATCTTTGTAAATTTGAAAAGCTTCTTCAGATGGTGTGTTTGGAAGAGAAGACACCAAATACAGCTAAGTGATACAGTTAGAGAAGCTACCTACAAAATAATGTCCAAGTTGACGTAAACTCACTAACAGAAGGATGGCACTTATATAGCCATGGAAAATTAGCCTTTTTTGTTGATGTACTCTATGGCAAAGTGCTCTGGGGCCAAAACATGGATGCACATGCCATCTGTTACTCCACTGCAGTTTGGAAACCCCATAGCTGCAAAGCCATCCACTATGTCCTGCACATTACCAAGAATCTCAGTCCTGCGTAGCAGGAGACTATTAATGGCACAGCACACTTGCTTGACAATGGTCTCTGTAATGGATTTTCCAATTCAAAAATGATTTCCCACTGACCAGTAGGTATCTGTCATTGCAAGTTACAGAGTGTGATCGTCACTTGCTTCTTCACTTCAGTGCAGCGCTCAATCTGGTGTCCCTGCATTGGATGTCTGGGGTGAGCAGGGCCTAATTTACACTTTCTTCATCCCTAGGCACAGCATCTTAAGCACCCCCTCATGTTGCCTTGCCCGGAGCCCTTCCTTCGCATCCCATGTGGCCCTATGACCCCCCAACAGCCCTGTGTGGCCCGCTCTGCCTCCTAACCTGGCTCCAAGAAGGCTGCTGTGAATTTGCACTTGAATAAAAATGCACCCACCACCTGCCCTCTGGACCGGTCAAATCAGGCTGTTTTGGCACCACAGCGTGGCCTCTGGTGGGCGAAAGGTGGAACTGCAGCACATTTTCTGCAGAAAAAAAATTCTGCCTCCCTCGGACAAGAATTCTGCACATGCCGCAAAAGTCACCTAAGGGGAGGGGACATGATGTGAGATAAGCGGCATGTGAGGCATCTCGGCAGGAGGGCTGGCAGTTCAGGAGGCTCTCTGTCTCCTAAGAACTCCCAAGCAGTGGGACTAGCGGCAGCAGGGCAGCAAGATAGCCCAAAATACCGCAACTCACAACTGTTAAGAACTCCAGCAACTGACAACTAAAATTAACCCAATTGGGCTACAAAATTGTATACTTGGCAAGCCAGGCCCCTAGAATGCCAGCACCTCTATCCTGCCTACTATGCCTAATTGGAAATCTGACCCTGGAGTGAGGCCAGCACGCAGATCCAGGAATGTGATCTTGTGCATCCGAAAGTTCTGCAGCCACTGCTCGTTATGCCAAACCTACGTTACAATGTGATCCTACTGGTTAGTGCTCATTTCTTGAGCCCAGAAGCAGTGCTCTACTGTCTGCAGCTGCTCTGTGAACATTACCATTATGTCCCACAGAAAATGGTCCTCCAAGAAATCATCATGTTCCCCGCAGTACCTCTTGTGGCTCTGCAAATACTGGAGGATCATGCTTCTTGTGCTTGCAATGCTCAAGAGCTGTGCAGGTCCATGCTTCTGTCAGAGAGGTCAGATGGCAACAAGACCAGTGGGGAGTCCTGAGAAATTGAAAATAGGCACAAAATTATGAGCTAGAGATACTGTTCCGGGATGGAGAACATTGCATTATGGGAAGTTGACCCCTTGCTCCCAGTCCCTCTAAGTAACTCGCTTCTTCCCCACTAGGCATTGTCAAAACTAACAAAACATAGGGCACGGAAGAGTGGTGGGCTGCTCTTTGAAATCCCTACCCATGGCACACAGCATCGTACATCAACACAAACACTCCTGGTGAGTACATGCAGCACCAATGCAAGGAGCCAAGTATGCACGCACACAAGTGATATACTAACTATGGTGACCATATGCCAACATAACTTGTGATGGCAAAACTTGCTCAGTTACCACAGTTTCATTAGGTCTTTCTGGAAGTCCTTATAGTCCTTCTGATCTTGACTAACCTCAGTATTTTTGTGCCATTCACATACTTGCCCACTTTACTATTCACTTCCTCTTCCAGATCATCAATAAACAGAGGCACAAACCCTTCAGTCTTTATTTAAGGCGTTCTGAGACACATACTTCCATTGATTTCACTTCCATTGTTAACACTGGATTTCAATGTGAGCTGTTCATGAGTATGGACCTTAGGATTTGGCACCAGCAAACAGTGCTGATCCCTGGGCCATCGCACTGTTGACCTCTTGCCATTATCCCTTCTCTTTATTTCCTATATCTTAAATGGTTTTTAATCCAGAACAAGCCTTTACCTCTCACTCCATGGTTACCAAGTTTACTTAATAGCTTCGTGTAAAGGTCTTTTTTGAAAGTCTTTTGAGAGCCTGAATACATTTTATCCACTGGTTTGCCTTTATTCACTGTTTTGTTAATGCTGAATGAGTTCTAGCAGCTTAGAGAGGCACAATTCACCCTTGTAAAGCACTGCTTTTTGTCCCATCAGATTATATATATCTACTTAATTTATAACTCTATCTTTAATGATTTTCTCAACTATTTTTCCTGAAGCAAGGCCCGCATGTCTATAACACAGATGATCTCCCTCAGCTCTTTTAAAAAGATTGATGATGCTATGTTGGATACCTCCCAGTTGTCCAGGGTAGCGGCTTTTGTAAAAAATGATAAATTGTGTCTCTTTGATAGTAATCCTACTGTCTCTCTTTTTAGTTTTTTAGAGCTTCCACATAACTAAGATCCAGAAGTGGTGATTAATTGCAATTAAATTTCTTGAGTTATTCCAGTGCCTCTTTGTTTGTGGTACTGTGCTCTCAGACAAGGTCTTGCCTTTACTACCTGTGAAGAGTAACCTCAGGCTAAGTCTTTTGGAAACAACAGTAATCAGTCCATAACTTGTATCAACACTTCTCTTGTCTAGTTTGATTCTTTAACATACTCAAAAACTCTCCACCCTGGCAATTGAAACACTAGGTGATGAAGATGACCTAACATGCTCAGCTCCATAAACTACAAATAGTGCCTTGTGTAATGATTAGAGCATGGGACTGGCAGGCATCAATTTCTGAATTTTAATTCCAACTCTGCCACCGCCTTGCAGTGGATCCTTGGGCAAGTCATTTAACCTCTTCAACTCAGTTCCCCTGGCTGTAATATAGGGATAATAATATTTACCTTTCTCCTGGGCATGTTGTGAGGATTAATTAGCTAATATTTTCAAAATTAGTATATATTCAGGGCGGAGTTATAGCTCAGTGGTTTGAGCATTGGCCTGCTAAACCCAGAGTTATAAGCTCAGTCCTTGAGGGGGGCACTTCGGGATCTGGGGCAAAATCAGTACTTGGTCCTGCTAGTGAAGATGGGGGGCTGGACTTGATGACTTTTCAGGGTCCCTTCCAATTCTGTGAGATAGGTAAATCTCCATGTGTATATATATTATATTAATATAAGAGCTGAGCAAATAATCATTCCTCCTCCCCCCTCCACACACACAAAAAAAAAAGAATAAGGGAAAGTGAAGGAAAATACTAACTGTATGTTGACCATGGAGGACAAATTCTTTTCTTTGTATAGACATTGGGCCAAATATTGCTTGAGTACCCCAATGCAAACTTCAATTACCCAGGGCCAGATCCTTATATGAAGTAACTTAGCAAAACTCCACTCAATTTAGTGGAGTTACACTAATTTACACCAGATAAGACATTTACTTCAATGGAGTTAATCTGAATATACGCTGATATACATGAGAACAGTATTTGGCTTGTTGTGAATATGCTACCCTCTTCATTCCTTTTAATGACAAGATCTTCTGCAAAATGTATGCGCTGTTGGACGCCAACTTTCAAAGCTGAAAAATCTCTATATGAAGAGCAAATATTTTTATTGTGATACTACAGTACTAACAAAAAGCTGTAACCAAAATCATGACTCCTATTGTGCTAGATGTTGTACAAACATAAACTGAGAGACAGTCCTCACCCCGAAGAGTTTACAATCAGAATTGACAAGACAGAAAAGGTTGTTAGGGGAAACAGAGGTGAAGTGACATGCTGGAGCTCACATGGCAGGTTAGTAGCAGAGTTGGAGGAAAACCTAGGTATCCTGAATTCCTGTCCAGAGCACTAGTTACTGGGCCATATACTGCAGACAGAAATGCAACAGCTAAAAATACCTTCTCATTCTCTGCTAGTAAGTATTTTAGAGTATTGATGTCCAAGGCTCAATTACAGACTTTGCAGGTGCTTGGTGTTATCCCTCCATTACAGATGACAAATTTATTTCTGTTTCTGTAATATCTGGTTTGACTGAGCTGCAGCTCCTTGAGGAGGTAAGAGTGGTGTGGAGGTAGAGCAGAAGAGTTATCACTGTATGTTAAAAAAAGACTTATAATTGATACTTATAACAGCAAAGGCAAGACTGTTAGAGGCAATAGCTCAAGAGAATTACTTGGGATTCTGCAGTGTGCAGCAAACCATCCTTATGTGTCTCAGAATGGCAGGACATTTTCTATAGTAAGGTTGGTTCAAGTGCTTTTTTTAAAATGCCAGTTTTCAGAGGCTTGCAAATGCTGAAAATTTGGGCTTCACTATTTTGAGACTTAAAATTAGATTGATATTCAGTTGGTACACTGCCCGTGAAACTGGTGAGAATGGTTGCTTGTGAAAAGAACAAGGAGAAGCACTGTCGTTACATTTCAATTATATCCAGAGTTTAGATCTTTCTATCACTTTGCTCCATGTAAACTGAGAGTAAATCCAGAGCATTTTATAGAGCTACACGAGTGGACAGCCAGCGTGAGTGAGACCAGTCCAGTGTACTGAATTTCAAAACATAGGCTCAAGTTCTTCAAAGCACTAAAGCACATGCTTAAAGTTAAACATGTGTTATGTGCTTTGCAGAACCAGGGTCAGAAACAGCATGGTCCAAATTCGATGGTTTAAACTTATAAAACATATACAAATGCAGATACTACTCTCTCTCTCCCTCTCTCTCTTCCCCCCCGCCCCCCTTCTTTGGGGGATTGAAATACAGCACAGGTAAGCTGAAGGAAAAAATAAAAATAACATATCCACACACAATTTTCCTTCTGGGGAAAAGGAAAGAGCTACATATGACAGATGCCATCCATGTCACTTAATGCACTACTGGAGGGTGCTCAGATACCATGAGGGTGGGCACAATATGAGACACTGAACAGCACAGAAGGCCCCAGTCCTACAGCTGGCTATATGCAGGCAGTCCTCTGTGCCCACATGGAACTATTTGCAGGATCAGATCCCCTGGGCCAGATTCTGCACCAACTTTCTCCCTGCCACTCAGCAAATTTGTGACAGAGCTAAAAATAGAACCATTACTATACTTTGGGGGGAAAGTGGTAATATGCTCCAAATTAATCTTCCTAAAATATCCCTTACCCCTTTTTTATTTACCTTCATCATTGAGATGTGAGGTTATGGCATGACCAGCCAAAATTCAGGAACTGAACAGAACCCAGGAGTTCTGATTCGAAGATCATGATTCTACCCCTTAGACACAGTTCTCTAGTAAAAAACGAAGGGAACACCCATCCAGACATATGAATTCTGCATATGTTCTGGTTCCCAAGATAAGTGCAAACTTGTGCTTTGAGATAAGATAACTTTAGAAAAGTTGTGGTGCTGGAGAATAATTATGGTAATTGAAAGTAGGAGTAGAATTATGGTAATTGAAAACTTCTCTTGTGACAGGTATTTCTAAAGCTCCGGGATTCTGGGGCTGCTCAGTATCACTGTGTATGGTAATTAGTGTTATTTTTGCAAAAATGACTGAAAGTTCATGGAAATGTAACTTCAACCGTTATCCGTATAATAAACTTGCTCCGCATCTAGACACAGAATTTATTTTTTAAATGTGCGTTTTGCAGTCTGGTGAGAGGCGCTGGTTCAAGAGTCATAAAGAGTGAAATTGCCTATCCGTGTTCAGCATGGACACTGTAATCTTCACCAATATAGTTCCACTTATGCATCCCAACCTTGACCTGAAAGGAGCATCTCTAGGAAGAAGTGGGTAGTTCACTCCTCATGCTTGTTTAGACTGTTGCCTCTAGACTGAGAAGACCAGCAAAGCATCAGTTAGTGTCAGTTGTGGAAGTCTGTGATGAGGACACTTGTCTAAAAGGAAAGATACTGTTGTCTGGTCTGCATTTGAATGTGTACCACTTTCATTGTAGTTAAAGGAGCATATGGTGGGCTGCACATGCCCCACACTGGAAAGGAAGGAGTTAAAGAGCTGCTCTGGTCCCAGTCAGCTCCACCCCACCACACCAGCAATCCATGCACAGACTGGAGGCAAAGCTTTAAAAAGGGAGCAGAATGGAGGCAGGCAGGCAGCCAGTTGAGGTGAGCAGACCTCCACTCTGAAGCTCTGCAAAATGAGTGCTGTGGGAGGCCCATCTACCAGGGCCCCTAACTATTGATGGTCTACTGGCCCTGCTGAGGGAAGAGGACTCTGGAGACATTTGCAAGGTTGGAGACTTCTTCTTTGATTTAATTTGTTTACATGCCTTTGCTTCTCCCTCTTGCATGTGGAGGCTGGGAGGAAGTGATCTGGGCAGGTAGCCACTTAGCTTTGGGTCGGAACCCAGTGACAAGGGTGGGTCTGGGTTCCCCGACCCACCCTTGATGGGGCTGGATGCAAAAAACTTATCCCTCATACCAGAGACTCAGGATTAGGAAAACTCCCATCCTAGAGAGTCCAGAGTCTGGGACTTTGGCTGGATGAAGCCTGAACCCCCTTGTTGAGCAGTGCAGCTAGCCCTTTGTTGGACTCTTTATATACCCTGGAAGCGGTGAACACAACTTGTGGCCCAGATGGAGGGCCGAACCACACAAGGGGACAGACCTCCACAGGGCCAGAGTGGCTATCAACAGGGGGCATTAGGACAGAAAAGCACCCATCTTACTCTCGCCTAACCACTAGTCAGTACCTGTGGGGAGTAGACCCCTTCACACAGTACAACCCTGCCTCGATTACACACTGTTATATCAGTATAAATTATCAGTGCTGCTGTTCTCATCTAGAAATGGCAATAAGCTATATCAATATAAACCATCTTTATACCAATATAATTGCTTCCATGCTAGTATGCTTCCAGTACAATGTGGCAGGGCACCTCCTTCACCTTGTCAGGTGCAGCGGTTCCCCCTCTGGCGGTGGGGACCTGTGATAAGTCATTCCCACTCTGAAGAGTTTTTATTCCTCACTTAGGTTTTTATTCCTCCATATTTACACAGTAGGCCTCAGGTAGGCCGAAGAAAAAAGTACATAACTCAGAAGGGGATTGTCTTCCCCCCCACTTGTGTGTTGACTTGTTATGCCGGCCTCTTGTTGCTTCCCCAAACAGTCCGTTAGTGTGGTTGCTTCCCCTGTAGGGGGAAGGAGAGCCACCTTCCACTGAGAAGAAACCTTTCCCCCTGCTGCTACTCACCCTTCTGCAACTTATCTCCCATCTCTCCCCTCCTATCTCTTCCCAGAGGAGGGGCTTTTTAAGGTCACTGCCAGCCCTTAACTGGACTCAGGTGTCGCTAGTTAACCTGAGGTAACCCTTTCTTAGCTTACAGAGAACAGGACATTCACCATTCTAAGGCTCACATACTGCTTTTCACCATAGGTGCCTACTTCTGCTGGCCCCAGCCCAGCCCCGCCCCAACTCCACTCCTGTGAAGATATGATGTGGTGATAGAGCAGCTGGAGCAAGAGGTCTTGGAGCAGGAGAGGCATCTGGCCACCAGCCCTGGGGATCCATCCATCTGCGGAGTGGCCATGCATAACACCAGGGAGAGGATGTTGGCTGAGAGGGTACTTTGTGACTGTCGGTCCTATTTCCATTCCACTCTCCACTCATGTATCTGGGCAGAGCTCCTCTGGGCAGCATCTGCTGGCTCCCTTGACACCTTCAAGGAGCAGTGGGTGCTGTCTGGGGTTCTCTGCTTGGTGTCCCCTTCAGGTTCCCTATTTTTGACCCGTTAACCCTCACACCTGTTCTTATTATTTTTTCTGTTGTCCCCCATACTTACTTGTGTCCTGGACTCAGTGGATTCTCCCCATGGGCTGGGGGAGGGTCTTTTAGCTGTGGGCAGGCATGTGCCAGTCCACTTCCCAGAACCCAATAGGACCACTCTTTTATATTTGTCAGGACTGACTTTGTCACAATAGCTGTATTGGTAAAAAAAAAATCATAACTTTAATTGACATAGTTGTACTAGTACAAAAATGGTGTGTGGACCAGGTGTGATGCTGTATGATTAAATTAAGACCATTTATATCATTAATAGTGCCTCTGTTAGACAATTGCAACAAATCTTGTACAAAGTATGTGATGTAAAGTTTCAATGGAAAAGTTACAATCGAACAATTATGATGATCCTGTTTGTACGCATGTATCATCTTTGTACCTAGAGTTATGAATATTGACTATGTGTGTGCTTCTGGGGGTAACACTTGTTTACATCCAATCTAGCCAGCACATTGTGAATGGACCATTCAAGTTGATGGCCCATTAAAGAAGCTTGTCCCCTCAGAGAGCCTTTTGTGGATGCTTTAGCCAGCATATGGGCAATGACTGCTTCTATGAGTCATGAAAGCATACAAGGACATATGACTAGCTCATGTGAACCTAGAAGGACTCCATCTTGTGCCTGTAATTTTCCACACACTAAGACTGAGATGTTTCAGAGTGGTAGCCGTGTTAGTCTGTATCAGCAAAACCAACAAGGAGTCCTTGTGGCACCTTAGAAACTAACAAATTTATTTGGGTATAAGCTTTCATGGGCTAGAACCCACTTTGTCAGATGCATGAAGTGAAAAATACAGGAGCAGGTATAAATATATGAAAGGATAGAGGTTGCTTTATCTAATATGAGTTCAGTCTAAAGAGAGAAATCAATTAACAGCAGGATACCAAGGGTGGGAAAGTAACTTTTGAAGTGGTAAGAGAGTGGCCTATTACAGACAGTTGACAAGAAGATGTCAGTAACAGTAGGGACAAATTAGTATTGCGGAAATTATGTTTAGTTTGTGTAATGACCCATCCACTCTCAGTCTTTATTCAGGCCTAATCTCATGGTATCCAGTTTGTAAATTAATTCCAGTTCTGCAGCTTCACGTTGGAGTCTGTTCTTGAAAAAAAATTTGTTGAAGAATTGCCACTTTTAGATCTGTTATTGAGTGACCATAGAGATTGAAGTGTTCTATGGTTTTTGAATGTTATGATTCCTGATGTCCGATTTGTGTCCATTTATTCTTTTGCATAGAGCCTGTCCATTTGGCCAATATGCATGGCAGAGGGGCATTTCTGGCACATGATGGCATATATCATATTGGTAGATGTGCAGGTGAAAGAGCCATGGATGGTGTGGCTGATGTGGTTAGGTCCTATGATGGTGTCACTTGAATAGATGTGGGGACAGAGTTGGCACTGGGGTTTGTAGCAGGGTTTGGTTCCTGGGTTGGTGTTTTTGTTCTGTGGTGTGTAGTTGCTTGTGAGTATTTGCTTCAGGTAGGGGGCTGTCTGTAGGCAAGGACTGGCCTGTCTCCCAAGGTCTGTGAGAGTGAGGGATCATCCTTCAGGATAATTGTAGATCCTTGATGATGTGCTGGAGAGGTTTTAGCTGGGGGCTGTAGGTGATGGCTAGTGGCATTCTGTTACTTTCTTTGTTGGGCCTGTCTTGTAGTAGGTGACTTCTCGGTACGCTTCTGGATCTGTCAATCAGTTTCTTCACTTCACCAGGTGGGTATTGCAGTTTTAACATTCCCTCCACATGGGAGAAGATACAAAGGATCCTGAAAGCATCTCCATTTTTCCTCTTTCCTCCTTTGATGTCCGAATTTACACTAAAAGGAGCATATTGACTATGGACTAAGGAACTTCCAATCTTTTGGAAATTACCAGAGATTTGACAAGCCAGCAGTCTGTAACATCACTGCCACAAACCTGATCCAAGAACTTTGCAGTGATTGTATGTATATAATTTCTTTAACCATTTTAACATTATTCTTCTTTTCTTTTATAAAGAAACCTTTAAATATTAGGTACTAAAGGATTGGCAACAGAGTGATTATTGGGTAAGATCTAGGTTCTATACTGACCTGGCTATGTGGCTGATCTTTTGAGATCAGACGAACTCTTTGTTTGATGAAATTGGTTTTCAATAACCACTCATCGTAAAGTCTAGTGTCTGGGTGGTGAAATAAAGGCTGGAATGCCTAAGAAGACTGCATTTTTGACTTCTTGTTAATCAGTGCGGTAACACAGAAGTTTACTTTTGTTTCTGGCTTGGTATATCTAATAGAATAATCACCCAGTTTGGGGTGAGTCTGCCCTAATTCTCCGCAGTTTGTCCTGAACCTGGAATCCTCAGCTGTGACCCACTGAGGCACGGTGACACCATGATCAACAAACACATTTTGATTACACTTATTTGTAAATTCCTTTGGAGCTTGTCTGCAATACCACATGATGACAAATGTATGTGTCATATCCCAGATCCTCTTGGAACTAGCTGTACATTTTTTGTTATAATAATGCTTAGCAACTCAACAGTGTCTTCCATCATATGATATCAAAGAACTCTTGTAAACATAATGAATGTAGTCTCACAATGCTTATTTACTGTACAAGGGTACAGTATTATTATTAAAAGCAGCAAAGAGTCCTGTGGCACCTTATAGACTAACAGACGTACTGGAGCATGAGCTTTCATGGGTGAATACTCACTTCGTTGGATGAATATTATTATTAGTATTATTCCTTTTAAAGATAGGGAAAACTGAGATCAGGATAGGTTTAGTGGCTTATCCAAAGTATTGCAGGAAGTCTATGGCAGAGTTGGGACTACAACCTACGTGTCTGGATTCCCATTCCTGTGTCTTAAAACACAAGACCATCCTTTCTCCCCATTAGCAATACTTTTGCACACTCTGCATTGAAGTTTGATGAACACAGTAGATTCAGTATAATTTTCCGGAGATTAGGTAGCCTGGGGTGATTTAGCAGGGATATTTCACCCAGCATGCATCTAGCTCTGTTTGGTTTTTAGGTGACTCTCAGGGTCTTTGGGTGACTCTCAGGACAAGCCAGCAGCAAAGTAGTTACTCATATCTTCCATATTTGATACGAAGTTTAGCCAGCCCATAAAGCAGCTCCCTGCAGTGCTCATATCCAGCTCTGAATCGGTTACTGTAAAGTTTATAAAGCAGAATATTTGAATGGGAAATTCATTATCCTCTTACCATTAGCAGCAATTAGAGCTTTCTGGAGGATAATTTCATTTTACGTCAACTTTAGAAGTTTCTAAATTTGTTTTTGTTCCAGTGTGGAATGAAATGTTTTGCAAAAATGGAATTATAGTGAAATGTCTGTTTTCAGATCAAAACCTGACCTTGTTGATTTCCAGATGTGAATAAGTCTGTCACTCTAAAGCCTTATGGTTAAAGCACTGGCCTATGATGCAGGAGATTCAGAGCAGAGTTTTTCATCCCAGATCACTATGAATCACCCAGAGCAGGGTGATTCACCACATCTGTCATAAACAGATGGTTAAGGGTTAATGCCTCTTTTACCTGTAAAGGGTTAAAATGTTCACCTAGCCAGGCTAACACCTGACCCAAGGAACCAATGGGGGAGAAGATGTTTCAAAAGGAAGGAGGGAAGTTTTTCCTTTGTTTAGAGTTTCAGTTTCAGCCGGAGTGAAAAAGATCAAGGAACCACTCTCTTATCAGAGTAGTAAGTTTTAGAAAGGAATAAATAGGTTTATGTTCATTTCCTTTGTAACTTGTCTTGGTACCATTAAGGCAATTATCAAAAATTGGGAATTTGGGTATTTTTTCTTTGTGTAACTAAATTTGTGCCCAGGGGAACATCCTCTGTGTTTTGAATCTGTTGTCTGTGAGAGTAGCTGATATGCTAATCTCTCCCAGAGGGTTTTCTTTTACCTTTCTTTTCTTTAATTAAAAGTCTTTTTTTCTTAATACCTGATTGATTTTTCCTTGGTTTTTTTTTAGATCCAAAGGGATTGGATCTGGACTCACCAGGGATTGGTGAGGGGAAAGGAGGGGGAATGATTAATTTCTCCTTGTTTTAAGATCCAAGGGGTTTGGATCTGTGTTCACCAGGGAATTGGTGAAGTCCCTCAAGGCTATTCAGGGAGGGGAAAGTTTTGGGGGACAGGGAGTGCTCCAGACACTCTGAAAATTCTGGATGGTGGTGGCGATACCAGATCTAAGCTAGTAATTGAGCTTAGAAGTGTCCATGCAGGTCCACACATCTGTACCCTAAAGTTCAGAGTGGGGAAGGAACCTTGACAACATCCCAGGCCAGTTTCCTAACCACAAGGCTATAGAGTGTCAAAGAATATTTCTCTCATACCTGAGGAACTTTTTGTTGAAACCTATACATCTCAATGGAATGTTTCAGCTTTGATGAAAATGTTTTGTCAAAACATTCTGACCAGCTCTAGCAGCAACACAGAACTGATTGCTTTAAAGAATCTATTCTTAGCCAATATCTAAGCCATCTAAGGTATCAGTTACAATATATTTCCTGGTTTTTCATTTGTGTAGGAATTCTCTTGTCATCTAACAGCTGTTCTCCATCCTGAAGTAAGCTAGGATCATATGTCCTCATAGCTGAAGTCCATGAAGTGCTTGACTTGAGTGTACTTGCCCCATCACTTTCAGAGTGATCTGATCAGCTTTGGTATCAAGTAGGCTATTTTGGCAGCCTCCGTTTAAAAGGCAGTGTCAGATTTGTTAAGTGGTACCAAGATATAGTCAAGATAATAATAACAGAACTTCATCTTTATTGAAGTAAGGTGATCTGCTTCTGTTTGCACCCTGGCGTACTTATCCAAGTGTTCCTGGCTACTGAGATAGTTTTAAAGGGTCTGGCTGTTGCTGCAGTGTCCTTGATATGCACTTCTGTAGGCCGAGCCAGCAGGTGCTGCACTGTTTGACATGCTTTATTGCTCCTGAATACTTAATATCTTTTGTAGCCTCTCTTTTGCTTGGAATGGAAGACTATATCCAACAGCAGCTCTGAGACATGTAACTGTCATTATTTCCTATCATGTTGGCAGCATCTGCTTGCCAACTGACAAACACAACCTAGGTCAGATAAGTTGGGCTGTGCTTGATGAAAAGAAACACACTGTTTTTCTTTTTCATAACATTGCAGTTGTCATCACTGTGGAATGCGACAACTTCACTCCAAAGTATAGTTTTGTCTTGTCAAGGGTAGCAAAGGTGTTCACCTATAATATGTCAGAATGTCTAAAATCTAGTTACTGTTTGGCCTATATCTTTCTCATTGAGTTTCACTATAATTACAAATTCTGTGTCATGTCTTTGATCACTGCTCTCATCTGTCATTAGACAGAATGATCCATCATTTCTGATCTGCTTGACTAACAAAGCATTTTCACTGATTATCATTGTTTTCACACATCCATATCTAAAATTTTTTATGGCATTATCAGGGAGTATTTCCTCAGTGTTTAGGTTTTTATATAACACCTATCATCATGGTATCTAAAATTAGCAGATTACACAGCTTTGTGAAATGATCAACGGCTGCAGATGGTGAGTTATGTTTGGCAACACAATTTGAAGATAGCGCTTCTGTTCTTATTTCATTTCCAGCACTGACATGTTTATCAAGTACAAAGACCTTGATTATCTCAATCAATAAATCAAGTATTGATTAATCTTCATAACAAAGATGGGAAGTGTGGTCCCATACTTAGAACAGGTGGCTGTAAGCTATCCTCTGACTTTCTGAGTATATTGGGCAAGCCATTTGTCCATTCCGTACCTCACTCTACGCATCCATACAATGAAGATTTGTGAGTCTTTATATTTATTTGTATTACATTAGCACGTACAGTCCCCAATCAAGGATTGGGATCTCATTGTGCTAGGTACCCTACATACAGAGGCCCTGCCCCAGGAAACTTACAATCTAAGCAATAGGTCAGATTCACCACTGTAATGTGATCTGAGAACCAACCATGGAAAGTGATATGTAAATGCAAAATGTTGTCATAGTTTGGCTTGTTCTGCTTCACAACTTGCATGGTAATTGTCATCACGAGAGTCAGGCTCACGTTCATATTCAGGGCCAAAAATAGTCATACAATTTGGCATGTCAACTTTTGCTAACCCATAGAAATTGATGCTGCCACTAATTTTGTGGTGGTGTTGTATTATAGCCGTAGCAAGTGTCCCTAACAAGCACCAGGCTCTACTTTGCTGGTTGCTGTTCAAGGAAATAAGACAGGGCTCTTGTACCAAGAAGCTTAAAATCTAGTTTAGAGAGTGCTTTCCTTTCATTTTTCTTTTGCCTCTTCCAGCATGTGTCATGTCCATTTGTCTAGTCATTTATACCACATCAGTGAAGGTGTCTGAGAGTGCTATGTGGCTGGCTCCAGAGATGGCTACTGTCTTATGGAACTTCTCATATCTAGGTCATTTGTTCAACTGTAATCCAAGTTAGAAGTGACCAAATTCTGCAATGTTCTGATGGGTATGGGTATGCAATAACCTGTGAGATAAGTTAAAGATCTCAGTCTATTTCCTAGTGGACAAGTGTACACTTCCTAAACACATCATTGAATTGGTTCCCTATATCTAACTACCCTGTCATTAATACAGGCAGTCCTCTCAAAACAAAGCTGAGGTACGATGCCTGAACAGTGTGGTAAAGCTTGCATTCTCACTGGCCAAGACTGCTCTCTGGAGTTGATATTCTAGCACTATTCATGAACACTGATTCTCCAGTACCTTGCATTTTATGACATCATTTACACCTGGGCAATATGAGTGTAAAACACTACCATTCAGGTTTTGTAGTACTCGCTTTGCACAGACGTATTATACCAAACTAGAAAAGCACTGAAGTATGTACTTGTCCTTGACTTCAATGAGACCACCTGTCTGCTTAAAGTTAAGCATGTGTTCAAATGCTTTGTTGGATCATGGCCTTAAACACTACACAAGAGATGAGGCTGTGAAGAAATCATCCCTAAATTCATTGAACAAATGCCAGTATTGACTTCATGTGTTTTGGAATTACCACTGTCATTATGGCATACACTTAAGTATAGAAAATTGAGATTTTAAAAGGCTGTTCTGTTAAATTTGCTTCTCACAATGTATGCTATGAATAAATATATCCATCAGGGCCCAAACTCCACTTCCCTTAGTTGCAAAGTACCTTCAGAAAAGAAGTTGTAGACTGAAGATAATACAAAATATGATGTGCTGTTATTTTAGACCATTTCTCCGTTTCTCCGTTTCCTTACGCCTTCATTTTGCACAAGAACTATTCATGGTTAATTCTGCTTTTGAAATTTTAACATTAACTTTAACTTTTATTATTAGAAAAGTTAAAAATGATTCAAAGTTCAGTAAAAGAAAAGCAATTCAAACATACTGCAATGTACTAACTAGAGCTGGTTGAAATTTTGCATAGGGAATTTTTTCCCTCAAACAAATGGTGTAACTGAAATTGAAATTTTTCTTGGGAAAATGTCAGTTTTTTATAAAGTTCCTGTGATGTTGCATCCCATATGGCTTTATCAAAATATGCTTATGAATGCATATATGATGTAACTGGAATATGTTTCATGCTACATATGCCATGTAACATATCTCTGTAGAGGTTATGATGTACTGAATCTATTCATCCTATTTGTATGCATGTATCATTTTTGTATTCAAAGCTATGAATATTGGCTGTGTACTGGTTTGATTTTAAGTAGCCTTAGTAAGGCATTTGGACAGCTTCTTTAGAAAGGAATTTCCAAGTTAAGTGGCCAGTCAAGAAACGCTTAATGGACAATGGATCTTGGAAGGCTCCAATCCACATAAGAAGTCTACTTGAGGACGTTCAAGGTAGCATGTGAACCATGGCTGCTACCTGTAAGTTCTGAGTCATGCATGGATATGTGACTTGCCCGTGTGATTCCTAAACTCTATCTTGTAGCTGGGATTCTACATAGGGGAAGGAGGAGTGTCCATTCACAAGAGAAAATCTATTTAAACCCCTGGAAGACCCCTCCATTTTGTCTTCAGCTGGCTTAAGAGATAGGCTCTCCACCCCCAAAGAATATCTGAAAGAAATTGGAACAAAGGACAGTAACCACAAGAGTGTGAGTGATTGCTGGACCCAGACTAGAAGGAGGCTAGTCTGTAAAAGAGTCTTATTGGAACATCTCTGAGGGTGAGATTTTATCTGTATTCAGCTTCTTATTGTATTAGGTTTAGACTTGCGTGTTTATTTTGCTTGGTAATTCACTTTGTTCTGTCTGTTACTACTTGGAACTGATTAAATCCTATTTTCTGTATTTAATAAAATCACTTTTTACTTATTATTTAACCCAGAGTATGTATTAATACCTGGGGAAAAGGGGGGCAAACATCTGTGCATATCTCTCTATCAGTGTTATAGAGGCTGAACGATTTATGAGTTTACCCTGTATAAGCTTTATACAGGGTAAAATGGATTTATTTGGGGTTTGGACCCCACTGGGAGTTGGGCATCTGAGTGTTAAAGGCAGGAACACTTCTTAAGCTGCTTTCAGTTAAGCCTGCAGTTGGTGAGACGCGGTTCAGACCTGGGTCTGTGTTTGTAGCCGGCAAGTGTGTCTGGCACAACCAGGCAGGGTTCTGGAGTCCCAAGCTGGCAGGGAAAGCAAGGGCAGAAGAAGTCTTGGCACATCAGTTGGCAGCCCCAAGGGGGTTTCTGTGATCCAACCCGCCACAGTTCCATTAAGACATGTTGAAACAGAGCTTTTTCATTTTGAACTGCCATTTTGAAACAAAATGACAATTTTTGTTTCAACATAAAATGTCATTTTCGTTTATCAATTAAAAAACAAAATGAAATGACAATTTGATTTCAAAATCTCAATTCAAGATGACAATTTTCATTTTGTTTTGACTGATGTCAAAATTTTCATTTTGGCATTTCTGATTTAAATCTTTTTGGCAAATTTCATTATATGAATGTTTTCAATATTTCAACTTTCCATTTGGGTTCAGTACAGAAACTAATTTCAAAACGTCCACTTTTCCCATAGGATGAGAGTTCCATTTCCCAGCCTGTTCTGGTATTACTCTATATGTGTAAGTTGGTGATATTGCCCTTTAGTGTATGGTCCACAGAAGGGACAAAGGCTAATAGTGCTGTGAGCTATTAGACTTCTCCTGTAGTTTGTTAGAGGCCTGTATTTTTGGAACTGAAACAGCAGGAGTCATGTCTTGTAATGACTTGATACCAACCACCACCAGGTACTGTAAAAGTTACATTTGCTGACAACCATATGAGACGTATGTGTGTGTGTGTGTGTGTGTGTGTGAGGGTATGTGGGGACAACTGCCCCCCCAGATTTCTGCTTAGCCTGCTGGGGGGAGGGAGAGGTGCTCCCTTCTCTAGCTGTGTCTGCACCCCAGCATGCTTGGCCCCTGTCCCCCAGATCCAGGCCTAGGGTGAGGAGCAGAAGGGGCAGGACTAGCTGCTTCTCATGCTGGCCACTCTGGATCACTGCTTTCATCAGATCCCTCACTGCCTGGTCATGACCAGTCTGCAGGCACACAAGCACTTCAAAACAAGAAAACGATATATTCCTCACCCCTCCCATTTACATCACTGTATGCTGAAATGCAGACGGGTGGGTTGCAGTAGCACTTCCTCAACTGGAGATTTCCGAATCAGCGAACCGTTATTTCAAGCAGAGGAAGAATATATTTTTTTTCCATTTTTTTAATTCCTTTTGTGTTGCAGCTGTTTAGCTTCGTGAAATGAAATAGTCCACAGTATGCTGAAAGTCTCTGTGATTAAATATAATCAGTTTTTAATTAACTGGAATTTTTAACATCTCTCTAATTTTCTTTACCAAGTTTTGTTTAAATAAAGATACATTATTATTACAGCTATATATATAATATACAGTTTGCAGAAAAAGGAAATGAAAAAGATTATGCAGATAGAGTCTAACTCACCAGCCAAACGCCTTTGTGCTGTTCAGGATCTGCTTAAGAGCTAGGCACCATGTGAGCCCTGAAATAAGACTTAAGTGAGGCACAGAATTTATTCTGGCTCTCTGCACAGGGATGAATTTCACCCTTTGTGAATAATGTAACAGACTTACTGTGCTGGTATGATGAGTGAGTGTTTCTGGGAACAACCTAAGGGCATAGCTCCTCCCAGATTAGAAGGCTCCCTTTCTGAGGCCATGTCTACATCTAAAATTTTGCAGCGCTGGTTGTTACAGCTGTATTAGTACAGCTGTATAGGGCCAGCGCTGCAGAGTGGCCACACTTACAGCAACCAGCGCTGCAAGTGGTGTTAGATGTGGCCACACTGCAGCGCTGTTGGGCGGCTTCAAGGGGGGTTCGGGGAACGTGAGAGCAAACCGGGAAAGGAGACCAGCTTCGCCGCGGTTTGCTCTCGAGTTCCCCGAACCACCCTGCAAACCGCAGGGAAGGAGACCTGCTTGTTCGGGGGTTCGGGGAACGAGAGAGCAAACCGCGGCGAAGCTGGTCTCCTTTCCCGGTTTGCTCTCGCGTTCCCCGAACCACCCTGCAAACCTCAGGGAAGGAGACCTGCTTGCTCGGGGTTCGGGGAACGCGAGAGCAAGCCGGGGAAGGAGACCAGCTTGATTACCAGAGGCTTCCTCAGGTATGCTGGGATACCTGCTTATTCCACGGAGGTCAAGAAAAGCGCTGGTAAGTGTCTATACTTGATTACCAGCGCTGGATCACCAGCGCTGGATCCTCTACACCCGAGACAAAACGGGAGTACGGCCAGCGCTGCAAACAGGGAGTTGCAGCGCTGGTGGTGCCCTGCAGATGTGTACACCTCCTAAGTTGCAGCGCTGTAACTCCCTCACCAGCGCTGCAACTTTCTGATGTAGACAAGCCCTCAGAGAGGATTCTGAGATGAAATTCGGGAGTTGCCTGTGCTCCCTGCTTTGGGGCAAAAGCAAAACTGTTTTGGGTCAGCAGCACCAGCTGCAGGAGGGGAGATGTCTCTGTATTGCCTTCCAGTAATAAGTGAAGGTGGTTCTCTTGTGCCAGTGCCATTATTCTGGAAACTCTGCATGGCTATCCTAACCTACCCATAAGGGGATTGCAAGGTTATTACCAATTCTACAGTCTAATGGATTGACCATAAACAGGTGTGCAAGGTCAGTTATAGAGCTGGTCAGAAAACGGTGAGAAATTGTGATATTGTAAAATTTGTTTGTGTTTCAAATTGGAACAAAAGAAAATAAAAATGTTGAAATTTTTCATGGACGTTCTGGAGAAAAAAATTGATTTGGAAACATGGACATATTTTGTTCAACTATATTGCATTGTTTTGTTTTACTAACCCCAGCCACTTTGTGGTGATGTGCTCCTCTGGGGAGCAATCCTCTGCTTTCCTGAGTGCCACTGTGCCAGGCTGATGCATGGACTGCATATGGGTGGGAAGGGTTCTTTGTGCCCCTCCCCCTAATTTGCTCATTGGCCTTTTACAACTTGGTCCTTTATTAGCAGTGTAGGGATGTATGCAGTAGATGTTACCCCCCACTACCACCACAGCAGGATTGCAAGTGACTGGTCCCAGGAGGCTAGGAAGGCCACAAGCTGAGCAGGGAAGACACTGGAACAAATAAAAAGGAAAGGAGCCTGCTTCCTTAGGGGGGAAAAAAATTGGCTTGATTTAAAAGGCCCAAACATCCCGGCTCTAATTAAATCTTCAAATGAAGGGGAAGGGGAGGATGTGGGGAGAAAAACAAACTGTCAGATCTGAAGGGACCATAGAACCTCCCCCTGCAAAAACCAAGCTGCCCAGGGGGCCCATTGATCTGTAGGCAGACATTCATCCTTCACCCATTACAAAGACAGCCCAGTTTGGCACCAGTCTTTATAAGCCCTAGCTGCTAATTAAAGCTAAGCTGAACTGCTGAATGAACTTGTGAGCTGTGATTGAAGCACTTTGGCATAGCTGCATGGGGAAGCTCACGCTGCCCCTGCCTGCACTGTAATTGACGATAGCGCATATTACTAGGGCCTGATTTTCCAGAGCCGAGAAATTGCTTCTCATCCCTCATATATTCTTTGTAGTACCAGCCTTGAGGTTGATATTCACTCCCTACTCTGGGATAACTCCACTGAAATCATTGGGCAGGTGAAGGCCAGATCCTGATCTCTCTGTGGCAGGTGTACTCTATAAAGTCATAAAACCAACAAGGAGTCCGGTGGCACCTTAGAGACTAATAGATTTATTTGGGCATAAGCTTTCGTGGGTAAAAAACCTCACTTCCTCAGATGCATGGAGTGAAAGTTACAGATGCAGCCGCAGGCATTATATACTGACACATGAAGAGAAGGGAGTTACCTCGCAAGTGGAGAATCAGTGTTGACAGGGCCAATTCAATCAGGGTGGTTGTAGACCACTCCCAATAATAGATGAGGAGGTGTCGAATCCAGGAGAGGCAAAGCTGCTTTTGTAGTGAGCCAGCCATTACCAGTCCCTATCCAAGCCCAAATTAATGGTGTTAAATTTGCAAATGAATTTTAGTTCTGCTGTTTCTCTTTGAAGTCTGTTTCTGAAGTTTTTTTGTTCAAGTATATCTACTTTTAAATCTATTATAGAATGTCCAGGGAGATTGAAGTGTTCTCTTACTGGCTTTTATATATTACCATACCAGTCCGATTTGTGTCCATTTATTCTTTTACATAGGGACTGTCCAGTTTGGCCAATGTACATGGCAGAGGGGCAATGCTGGCACATAATGGCATATATCACATTAATAGACATGCAGGTGAATGAACTGGTTGTAGACAATCCTAGCTGATCCTGAGGAAGGATGGCTTGGTGCACAAGGGGAGAAGAAGAGCCACCTCAGCAGGGGGGAGAATTGTGTAAAGGAGCCCCTCCTCCTTCTAGTTAGACATTAGCCCTTACATCCCTATCTCCTTCTAGCAGGAGCAGTGCTGGAGGGCGTGGGAATTAGCCTGGTCCTGGTAACCACTGCCTGGCTCACTCAGGCGTGAGAGAGGTAGGATCAGGGTGGTTTGCTCTTGTTTAAAAAGGGGATGTTTGGGAAAGGAGCTCTAATCTCTGCTAGTCTCATGGAGCCTGGAGCATATGCATTGCCTCCCTCATGTCATTAAGCCAGGGTGGAAGACTGCCCAGAGATATCAGGGAGGCAATTCATATGTTCATGGCTCTATCCTCTCCTTGGTTCCTCTGGGTTTACACCTTGGTGCTTTCCTGAGCACCAGATTGCATTTCTCCCTGCCCCATAGATGAGGTCTGTAACTGAGAAGGCTCTTTGTACCTGCTTCCTGCCCTTATACAACTATGCAAGGGTCTGGCACGACCTAGCCCAATGTCTAATAAATGTATTTTATTTGTACTGCAGCAGGACTTTCCAGCTGTGTCCAGCACTCCCCTGTGCTAAGCGCTGTACAAACATATGGTAAAAATCAATCCCAAAGTGCTTACAGTCTAAATAGACAAGACAAATCAAGGATGGAAGGGGAACAATATTTTTCAGGAAAGAACCTATAGGATGGCCTGATAGATATACTTTTTTCAACCTGTATAGGTTCTTGTTTGGACAGTTATGATTTAAAATAGTTAATTTTAAGGACAGTTCAGCAGGTAATAAATATTAGAGCAATAACTAAAAATAGAAAAAAATGTGTAAAGAAACTTGTCATGGCACATTGATTTGGGTGACGGATACACCAGTACAGCTTTCTAAACGAAACAGAGGACGGAAAATATCAAATTCTGTTATTTTTACCTTGGAAAGAGTAAAAAAAAAAAAGTGTTGAGGGTTCAGTTGTCTTAGAAATCTGCTAATGTACTGGCAAGGCTCCTAGCTCCTCCAAGCTTGGCATGGGATACTTGCTCTCCCACAGAGCAACACTTCTTAATGCCGACCAAAGCAAAGATGTGTCCTACGGTTAGAGCTGGGTACAATTTTTTAGCCAAAACCTTGGTTGAAAAATTTGATTCAGATTGACCAGAAGAAAGATAATTTATGTGAAATTCACCAAATTGCCTTGGTCAGAAAAATAATTTAAAAAATGACAATTTTTTGATGTGAAATGACTTTTGTGTTGAATTTTACTTTAAATTAAGAATAAGTTTTAAAAAACCCTTAAAAACACAAAGCATTTCTTTTGGGGCTGAACAAAACATGCTGTGAGAGAGGCACATTTTGAATGGTCTCAAGCTCAGTGTGGTTAATTTTTTACCTTGAACTCAAGCTGGGTTTTTGTTGTTGTTGTTGTTGTTATTTTTGTTGTTTTTTGACTAAGAGACTTGTCAGTTGCATCATTTTTTACAGGTATTTTGGAGGTTTCATTAAAAATACAGCCAATATGTTCAGCCTTTCCTTTCTGATGTTGTCATCAGAAACGCAGGCACACACACGCTCACAGATTCATGTTTCAGAAACATAGATCTGGAGTTCTTCTGCTGCACTGTTTAAAGTTTGAATTTCCTGGCAGTTTGGTGGTAAGTGGTTCCTCTGAGGATGCTTGAGGCTTGCTCTTCAGTGTGAATTTGGGAAACAAGTGGCATATTTGGTGATTATCAGATAACTATCAGTGAGTGGGCTCCCAAATTTGGAAGTACCTGAGCACAGGCCTGAATATCTCTCCAAAAATCGGCTGAACCACTAAACCTGTCATCCTCAAGAAAAGGTTCTGTGCAGGGCTGTTGCTAGGAGAATAATCTTGCAAAGGCATCTTTTGGAATATTATTTTAGCCAGTCTCTGAAAGTGACTGGAAGGACAGCTGTTTGGGGGTAAACTGATACTCTCCATATTGTACAGAATCCTGGTGAGCTGATAAAGCGAAACACCGTTCTTGTAATTTGTTATCTCAAGGGGTCAGTGACAATCAAGCTGCTAGTTCGACCCTTCATTCTTAGCCCACCAAGGCCAAAATGGTAATCCCAAATGAGAGTAGCACAATCTCTGCAAGACTAATTCAGCGCGTCCTTTGTGCCTGTATAGCAAGTTATTGACACAAGTTTTATTTTTGTTGCTCCTGGTATGCACAGAATTGTAGGACTGGAAGAGACCTCAAGAGATCATCTAGTCCAGTCTCCTGCACTCCTGGCAGGAGTAAGTATTAGTATGACCAAGAGAAAAGTGAAGAGAGCAGTAGAAGGGGCAGGGAGGTTGGGCATGCAAAGACTCCTGGTCACTTGACACAGAGGACTCACAAGGAGAATCCTGACAACGGCTGCAACATCTGCCTGCAACACAGAAGAGCAGCCACTGTGGTGACAGTATGATCAAAAAACAATACCATGGAGATGCAGCAATAAGTATCGTATCCCTAGGGTGGTTTTGCTTTATTTGTGTAGGTCATTTAAGGAAAACACCAGAAACTAGCACCTTTCCAAAAGCTCAGGACAACTTTGACAGGCACTGAAAGGTCAAAAAGCTTCATCAAGTGCATCAAAGTTCTTAATTCAGAAATAAATAAGGAGAAAACTTCCACCTCCAACAACTAATCCCAGTACATAATGCACCCCCTCCCCCTTGGTATTGTGATCTGTACTGGAGCGATGCTTACAGGCCCCAATCAAGAGCCAAGTCCCGATTGTGCTAGGCACAGGCCATCCAGACAATAAAAGAGAAGCCCTACCCCAAAGAGCTAAGGCCCAGATTTCTAAAGGTATTTAAGTGTTGCTCTGCTCAGCGTTGCAAGACCTAAGTGACAGGAGCCTAAATATCATTTTCAAAAATGACTCAGCCATTTGGGGCTTTGGAATCCAGAGCTTCAAGTTAGGCAACCAGGCTTCCTATACAAGGAAGGGGCCCAATTGGGTGGCTAAAAATGGGATTCTCAAAAACCCGCATACTGAAGAGGGATTCATCTAAGCTAGCCACTAGGCAATGCTGAGAAGAAAGCTGTGGTCTAAGCCCATCTACTCAAAGGGACATAGATGCCGAACGCTGGGCCTAGGGAAAAACCTGTCTCTTCTTGTGATTCACAGCCGTGAACCCTCTCCTGGAATTAGGCGCTTAAGCAGATCAGCTCTTTCTTATGAAAAATTGAAATAGAGGTGGTCTTTTACCTACTAGCCTGGTGCTTTGCACACACCCTTGGGATGTTGGAAACCCCACTGTGAGTGATGTGGAGTGGGAACTGGAAACTAGGTTTCCCACCTTTCAAGTGAGAGCTCTAACCAGTGGGTGAAAGTGTATTTTGCATGGGGGGGAGGTTGCGGGAACATGGAGGGCATTGCCCTCTCCAGCTGGATTTGTCAAACCCTTAGCACTGCTTCCTCCCCGTAGAGGAACATGTGGGAGTGGGGCAGGGCAAGTGGTGATGCCAGGAGCTCTGTGCCTGCTGGGTAGTTTTCCTTATGTGATCTGCATAAGGGGAAGGCAGGATAGCTGTTCCTGTTGACTCACCGCACAACCCCCATGGGGACACTGACTGGCACAAAGCACCTGGAATTACTGCTTCTCCCTCCTCCCCTCAGCCCTCCTAAGGGGACATAGAGGAACATTTGTGTGTTGGTGGGGGGTGACACCAGACAGGTGTTCTCCGCTTGCAGGTCAGTTTTCCACTCATAGGCTGTGTAATGGGAGGGCAGGTGAGCAGCGACCCAGGAGAGCCTGGCAGCTGAGCTGCTTCCCAAGCTCTATGCAGTGTACAGCCCAGGCAAGTGACCGAGTGAATTACTCCTGGGGGAATTTGAATTCTGCATCTGGCTGAGCTGCTAGTCTGGGGGTTGGGGGCAGGGAAAAGGGACTTCCTTTTCCCCTGGAGCGGTTGACGCAGGGCTGGGGCAGACCAACCCTCAGGAACCTACCTGGCTTCAAGAATCTCCGCATCCCATTCCTGCTTCCCGTCGCCATCATTCTTCAGCCTTGGGGAGGGAGGCCTGCTCCTCTGTCTGCCCAACCCATGTGCCTCCAGACCCTGCCACATACCCCCAGAACACCCTCATGAGCCCCTCACCCCTGAATCCTAACCCTGCTGAGCCCCATCCCCCAGCATCCAGACCCTCTTGTCAAGTCCCCCCGCACCTGAATTTCCACCCCGCTGAGCCTCACCTTCTGCATCCATAACCCCCCCAACAAGCTGTCATAAACAGATAGCTAAGGGTTAATGTCTCTTTCACCTGAAAAGGAGTAACCTGAAACACCTGACCAGAGGACCAATCAGGAAACAAGACTTTTTCAAATCTGGGTGGAGGGAAGTTGTGGATGTGAGTTCTTTGTTCTTTGTCTTGTGTCTGACCCTCTTGGCTATGAGAGTGATTTTTCTATCTCCTGGCTTCCTAATCTTCTGTTTCCAAGTTGTAAGTACAAGATAGTAAGACAATAAGGTTTATATTCTTTTTTTTTTTTTGTATTTACATGTGTGTAGTTGCTGGAATGTTTTAAATTGTATTCTTTTTGAATAAGTCTGTTTATTCCTTTTTTTCTTTTAAGCAAATGACCCTGTATTTGTTACCTTAATACAGAGAGACCATTTTTATATCCTTTTCTTTCTTTTTTATATAAAGCCTTCTTTTTAAGACTTGTTGGAGTTTTTTCTTTAGTGAGGACTCCAGGGAATTGAGTCTGTAGCTCACCAGGGAATTGGTGGGAGGAAGAAGTCAGGGGGAAAATCTCTTTGTGTTAGATTTACTAAGCCTGACTTTGCATACCCTCTGGGTGAGGGGGGAAGAGAGATTAGCTCTCGGTACTTCTGTTTTCCAGGACTGGAAACAGGAGGGTGGAGTCCCTCTGTTTAGATTCATGGAGCTTGCTTCTGCATATCTCTCCAGGAACCCAGGGAGGGAACACCTGGAGGGGAGGACGGACTGAACGGGCATACCACTCCATTGACACAGGTAATGCTCACCCCATTAGAACTCCACCCTACCGGGTGTCTCCTCATGCCCAAGCTGCTATAGAATGGGAGATCCAGAACATGCTACAGATGGGTATAATCCGCTCATCTACAAGTGCATGGGCATCTCCAGTGGTTCTGGTACCCAAACCAGATGGGGAAATACGCTTTTGCGTGGACTACCGTAAGCTAAATGCGGTAACTCGTCCGGACAACTATCCAATGCCACGCACCAATGAGCTATTGGAGAAGTTGGGACGTGCCCAGTTCATCTCTACAATAGACTTAACCAAGGGGTACTGGCAAGTACCGCTAGATGAACCTGCCAAGGAAATGTCAGCATTCCTCACCCATGCGGGGGTGTATGAATTTAATGTCCTTCCTTTCGGGCTGCGAAATGCACCCACCACCTTCCAAAGGCTGGTAGATGGTCTACTAGCAGGACTGGCAGAATATGCAGTTGCCTACCTCGATGATGTGGCCATTTTTTCAGACTCCTGGCCCGAACATCTACTACACCTGGAAAAGGTCTTTGAGCGCATAAGGCAGGCCGGACTAACTGTTAAGGCCAAAAAGTGTCAAATAGGTCAAAACAGAATAACTTACCTGGGACACCAGGTGGGTCGAGGAACCATAAACCCCCTACAGGCCAAGGTGGATGCTATCCAAAAGTGGCCTGTCCCAAGGTCAAAGAAACAGGTCCAATCCTTCTTAGGCTTGGCCGGGTACTACAGGCGATTTGTACCACACTACAGCCAAATCGCTGCCCCACTGACCGACCTGACCAAAAAGACCCAGCCAAATGCAGTTAAGTGGACTGATGAGTGTCAAAAGGCCTTTACCCAACTTAAGGCAACGCTCATGTCTGACCCTGTGCTCAGGGCCCCGGACTTTGACAAGCCATTCCTAGTAACCACGGATGCATCTGAGCGTGGTATAGGAGCAGTTCTCATGCAGGAAGCAACGGATCACAACTTCCATCCTGTCGTGTTTCTCAGCAAAAAGCTGTCTGAGAGGGAAAGTCACTGGTCAGTCAGTGAAAAGGAATGCTACGCCATTGTGTACGCCCTGGAAAAGCTACGCCCATATGTTTGGGGACGGCGGTTCCAGCTACAAACTGACCATGCTGTGCTAAAGTGGCTTCATACTGCCAAGGGGAACAACAAGAAACTTCTTCGTTGGAATTTAGCTCTCCAAGATTTTGATTTTGAAATTCAGCACATCTCAGGAGCTTCTAACAAAGTAGCTGATGCACTCTCCCATGAGAGTTTCCCAGAATCCAGTAGTTAAAAAGTGTTCTTAAAATGTAAAAGTCTGTTAGTTATACACTTAGTGGTATATGTAAAGGTGCATGTGTTGTACTAATCTGTTTATTTTAAAGTTCTAGGAAGAAATCGCCGCCAGTGAGGTTCCCCACTGTCTGCAATTTGGGGGGGGTGTCATAAACAGATAGCTAAAGGTTAATGTCTCTTTCACCTGGAAAGGAGTAACCTGAAACACCTGACCAGAGGACCAATCAGGAAACGAGACTTTTTCAAATCTAGGTGGAGGGAAGTTGTGGGTGTGAGTTCTTTGTCTTGTGTCTGACCTTCTCGGCTATGAGAGTGATTTTTCTATCTCCTGGCTTCCTAATCTTCTGTTTCCAAGTTGTAAGTACAAGATAGTAAGACAATAAGGTTTATATTGGTTTTTTTTTTTTGTATTTACATGTGTGTAGTTGCTGGAATGTTTTAAATTGTATTCTTTTTGAATAAGTCTGTTTATTCCTTTTTTTCTTTTAAGCAAATGACCTTGTATTTGTCACCTTAATACAAAGAGCCCATTTTTATGTCCTTTTCTTTCTTTTTTATATAAAGCCTTCTTTTTAAGACTTGTTGGAGTTTTTTCTTTAGTGGGGACTCCAGGGAATTGAGTCTGTAGCTCACCAGGGAATTGGTGGGAGGAAGAAGTCAAGGGAAAAATCTCTTTGTGTTAGATTTACTAAGCCTGATTTTGCATACCCTCTGGGTGAGGGGGGAAGAGAGATTAGCTCTCGGTACTTCTGTTTTCCAGGACTGGAAACAGGGAGGGTGGAGTCCCTCTGTTTAGATTCACGGAGCTTGCTTCTGTATATCTCTCCAGGAACCCAGGGAGGGAACACCTGGAGGGGAGGACGGGGAAAGGAAATAGTTTATTCCCCTTTGTTGTGAGACTCAAGGAATCTGAGTCTGGGGGTCCCCCAGGGAAGGTTTTGGGGAGACCACAGTGAGCCAGGCACTGTATAGATTCTTGGCTGGTGGCAGCTTTACCAGGTCCAAGCTGGTAACTAAGCTTGGAGGTTTTCATGCTAATACCCATATTTTGGACGCTAAGGTCCAGATCTGGGAAAAATGTTATGACAGGGTGCAAGCTCTTAAAGTAACTGGAAATGTGCTTACTTGTGCCAACGGATAATTCATTCACTGTCTACCTTATGGACACAAACAAACACATGCATAACTTGAACTACTTAAAATGCATTGTTGGCTTATAAATTAACTGTAAGTAGTCAGGAAAAAAATGGATAGCCAGATGATAGATGTCAACTGGTTGGCACACAGGGCGGCTCCAGGAAGGGTTTAGCTAAGAGGTGGTTGTGGTTGCAGCTCTGACCCTGTGCACACAGTGCCAGTCACGTGGCACAACACAGAGTAGCCTCAGGGGAAATGCCACCTTATTCATTCTATAAAGCCTTCTCACATCAAAACATCTACTAACCATCCATGCAAATATTCAGGATAATCTTACAGTATTTGCTCAAGCAAAACTCTTGATGACTTCAATAGTTCTGCCTAAATAAGTACTATGGTATTGGGCCCATACAGTGGGATTTTAAGAAGTGCCAAAACTCTAAGCACTATAGAGATTAGTGACTCAGCACACCATGGCTGGGATGAATGCAAGACTGACTTTATTTCCTATTTACACTGATTTAAGATTTACACTCCTTGCTCTTTGTGCACTTGTAGCAGCTCTAAACATTCACAACTAACAGCACATTCCCCTTTTCTGAAAAGTGAAGGGTGATAAAACCTCTATCCAAACTTTACATTAAACAGCATATAACAAGAATAAAAGATCAACACAACAAAAGAATAAACATGAAGGATGGGGTAGACTGCTTGAACCTTCAGCCTTCTCTCAGGGATTTCTTCTGCTCTCCTAAGACATTCAGCTACCTGTCCTCTGACTTTGTTGAATTCTCAAGTGTGGTGTAAACCTCCAGGGATGCAGGAGGCCATCTTTCTCTTGCTAGCTACATCTTTGCAGGGAGAGGATACAGAGGACATGCTGGCAGATTTGTGTGGGCAGCTGGGGTATTGATCATAGGTTGAGTCTCGAGGTAGCGATCAGGGAGCATGGCAGGTTCATCTGGTGCTGCAACAAGATGACACGGAGTCCAGTGGATGATTCCTGCTGGCACCCTAATAAAGTAGGATCGAGGGGTCCTGGCACATCCATGCATAGTCCCTCTTTAGACATTTCTGGCATGTGATGTCCCTTGCTGGACAAGCTGTTTGCTGTGAGATGGTTTGCCACACCATGGGCATTTGTTCATGCTCTTTATTCCTTTTACTTACTCTGTCTTAGTATAACCATTTCTAGGTCCCTTTTGGCTTGTACTGGTCCAGTTGATATTTTCTCTGGGCATCCTGAGTGTGGGCACCCCGTGTCTATGACTTTACATGGCTTTCCTCCTCAGAGTTATTCTCAGAGTCTGTTGCTTCTTTATGTATCAGCTTTGGAAGACAATGTTCTTGACCATCTTTAGTGTGAGGTGAGGATCATGTTGGGGTCTTTCCAATAGTTGGGTGTCCCTCAATCCTACAAGCCTGTCTCTGACAAGTTCTCCATTCACCTCACCATAGCCAGAGTGTTGCATTAAGTTGTAAAAGGCTATTGTGAAATCATTCACTGACTCATCCTTCTCTTGCAGGGGTAAATGAAATCATGCATACTCAAAAATCACATTGCAGTGTGGCATGAAATGCTTATCCAGTTCTTCAGTAACTTTATTGAACTGTTTCATCTGAGCAGCAGTGAGGTGTCTGGAAAACATCCTCTGCTGTAGGTCCCATTGTATAGCCCAGGGTTTTAATTAGTTTATCCTCTGACTGGGGGAGGGATGTCCTCTGATGGAGGGAGGGATAGTTCAGTGGTTTGAGTAGTGGCCTACTAAACCCAGGGTTGTAAGTGCAATCCTTGAGGGGGCCATTTAGGGAACTGGGGTAAAAATCTGTCTGGGGATTGACCCTGCTTTGAGCAAGGGGTTGGACTAGATGACCTCCTGAGGTCCCTTCCAACTCTAATATTCTATGATTTAACCACAGCTATCTCTGCTGTTTTCCAGATTATAGATTCCCCTCCTTTGTTTCTGGAATAAGGTAGTGTGGTCCCTCAAGGAGGCAAACTGGTGTTGGTGTGGATCTAACCTTAGCTTCGGTGTTGTCATAAACAGATAGCTAAGGGTTAATGTCTCTTTCACCTGGAAAGGAGTAACCTGAAACACCTGACCAGAGGACCAATCAGGAAACAAGACTTTTTCAAATCTGGGTGGAGGGAAGTTTTGGGTGTGAGTTCCTTGTTCTTTGTCTTGTGTCTGACCCTCTAGGCTATGAGAGTGATTTTTCTATCTCCAGCTTTCTAATCTTCTGTTTCCAAGTTGTGAGTACAAAGATCATAAAACAATAGGGGTTTATTGTTTTTTTTCTTTTGTATTTACATGTGTGTAGTTGCTGGAGTGCTTTGAATTGTATTCTTTTTGAATAAGGCTGTTTATTCATAATTCTTTTAAGCAATTGACCCTGTATTTGTCACCTTAATACAGAGAGACCATTTTTATGTACTTTTCTTTCTTTTTACATAAAGCTTTCTTTTTGAGACCTGTTGGAGTTTTTTCTTTAGTGGGGAACTCCAGGGAATTGAGTCTGTAGCTCACCAGGGAATTGGTGGGAGGAAGAAGTCAGGGGGAAATCTGTGTGTGTTAGATTTACTAGCCTGACTTTGCATTCCCTCTGGGTGAAGGATGGGGGTGGGGGGGGAGCTTGGCTCTCTCTCTCGGTACTTGTGTTTCCAGGACTGGAAATAGGGAGGGTGGAATCCCTCTGTTTAGATTCACAGAGTTTGCTTCTGTGTATCTCTCCAGGAACCCAGGGAGGGAATACCTGGAAGGGAGAAGGGAAGGGAATTGGTTTATTCCCCTTTGTTGTGAGACTCAAGGAATTTGGGTCTTGGGGTCCCCAGGGAAGGTTTTTGGGGGGACCAGAGTGCCCCAAAACACTCTAATTTTTTGGGTGGTGGCAGCTTTACCAGGTCCAAGCTGGTAACTAAGCTTGGAGGTTTTCATGCTAACCCCCATATTTTGGACGCTAAGGTCCAGATCTGGGAATATGTTATGACATGTGTCTCTTAATGTATTACTTTCTCTGGACTCACCATAGTAGTTCTTTTTGGGATCTCTGTGTTTTTAGGCTTCTCTCGCTGTTCTGCTGCAAGCTCGCTGTAGCTTTTCAGCTGTTCTGCTCTGTTTTCCTTTCTCCCCCTTTTCCTTTTTGCAGGAGTCTTCTATGTTCTTCATTTGATCCCACTCTGACACCATGTAGATGTAACCTTTGGGTGGGCTAGAGTTTGCTAAATTGCCCTTCTCCAGTGCCCCAAGAAAAATCCCCTAACTCCTATATAAAAGCAATTGGATATACAGAATTGTCTCTAAGGATTTTCAGCTAGGATTGCACAAGATCAACCCTCCCACATTCAAATCCAAAATAAATGAATTTAATTAAGGAACAATTTTATAAAATCTTATGATAAAGAAACATCATAAATTGTAGTAATTTAATTTTTACAATAGATGATACAAAATTGCTCAAAATAGTTAAGTCCCAGGCAGACTGCGAAGAGCTACCAAAGGAGCTCTCAAAACTGGATGACTAGGCAACAAAACGGCAGATGAAATTCAATGTTGATAAATGCAAAGTAATGCACATTGGAAAACATAACCCCAACTACACAGATAAAATGGGGGGGGATGTCTAAATTAGCTGTTACCACTCAAGAAAGAGATCTTGGAGTCATTGTGAATAGTTCTCTGAAAATGTTCACCAAATGTGCAGTTGCAGTCAAAAAAGTGAACAGAATGTTGGCAATCATTAAGAAAGGGTTAGATAATAAGACAGAAAATATCACAATGCCTCTATATAAATCAATGGTATGCCCACATCTTGAATACTGCCTGCAGATATGGTCGCCCTATCTCAAAAAAAGATATATTGGAATTGGAAAAGGTTCAGAAAAGGGCAACAAAAATTATTAGGGGTATGGGAAGGTTTCTGTATAGGAGAGACTAATAAGACTGGGACTTTTTAGCTTGGAAAAGAGATGACTAAGGGGAGGTATGATTAAGGTCTATAAAATTATGACTGGTTTGGAGAAAGTAAATAAGGAAGTGTTATTTACTCCTTCGCATAACACAAGAACTAGGGGTCACCAAATGAAATGAATAGGAAGCAAGTTTAAAACAAACAAAGGGAAGTATTTCTTCACACAACTCACAGTCAACCTGTGGAACTCTTTGCCAGGGGATATTGTAAAGGCCAAGACTATAACAGGGTTCAGAAACAAACTACATAAATTCATGGAGGATAGGTCCATCAATGGCTATTAGGCAGGATGGGCAGGCATGGTGTCCCTAGCCTCTGTTTGCCAGAAGCCGGGAATGGGCAACCTGAATCACTTGATGATTGCCTGTTCTGTTCATTTTTTCTGGGGCACCTATCATTGGCCAGTGTCAGAAAACAGGATACTGGGCTAGTTGGACCTCTGGTCTGACCCAGTATGGCCATTCTTATGTTCTTATAATAATCCATATCCATTATCTTCACATACAATTATACATAAATAAAGAACACAAATTATCTGTAAAAGCAGCAAAGAGTCCTGTGGCACTTTATAGACTAACAGACGTTTTGGAACATGAGCTTTCGTGGGTGAATACCCACTTCGTCGGATGCATGCATGCTATTTAGAATCTGTGGTATGATGAATGGATTCTGGATCTAATTTGGTGAGAGTGCAGTGTCTCTGAAATGCAAACTAGAGGGGTAACTGTTGAGCGAAAAACAGAGCCTCACTGTGTTAACCTGGTCTCTCAGCATGTTTAGTAAACCCTGTTTCTTGCAATTCTGTCTGCCTGCTGCATTGCATATGGCCAATGTTCCACATTTCACAATGAATGCGGAGACTGGAACCATATAGAAGAAAAAATAATACATTTCAGAAAAGAAGATGAGGAATAAAGATTTCCCAAGCCACATATGCTCAAAGCTAATGTAGTTCTAAGTTCATCATACTAATTATGTATGCTGTTTCAGATGAAAAAAATCATATAAACCCTCAGGATCAGAAGACCAGGATTAGAGAGATATGTCTGGGCACTACAATATGTGAGTAAAGTTAGGTTAGTGTAGGACTGTATCTTATGGACAGAAATTCTCATTTAAATACACTTGTATAATTTGTTTTCTACAGGCTGGGTAAAAAAATAGGACAGGGTATGTGTGGGCTGTATTAGTGAGATATTCAAAACAGACATATTTTGTCCATTTTCCTTTCAAGGATCCAATAGTCATTTTTATATCCCATAAGATAATGTGCAGTAGTGATAGGAAATGACTTTCATACATATTCTGGCTGGTGAGTTGTTCTGTTTCATTACATTGCCCCATGGATGACTGGCAGCTCTGTAATCAACTCCAGGCTGGATTTTGTGGTTCCACAAGCTTCTTCCTCATGAATTATTAAAGGCGTTTTTCTCAGCTCAGAATGGTTGACATAGTAAGGGTCACCAGTATTCCATGCAATCCTATTTGCATTCTACAGCTATGTCACAGCAAAGGTACTCTGCTTGGAACCATTAGTCAATAATAATAATAATAAAGTAATTAATTAATAAACCAATTTGCAAATATATTCATGAATGAAGGGGCCAGCTTTGCTCCACTGCCATTTAGGAGATCATATTATTCATTATTTGCAAGGGTTTGAATGCCAGCCAACTAGTTGCAAACTTCTTCTCATTGCCTGAAAGTTTCACAATTTTTATCATAACTATTCATCTGAAAATTCATATCAGAAATGCACCATTCACCCGCATCTTTGAATATTTCCCTGTTTTAGTTAGCCATTCAATCAGGAAGCAGAAATAACACTGTGTGACTTAGGGGACCAATCACAGCCCACACAAATAACATAGAATAATAGATTCATAGTAATGTAGATCTGGAAGGACCTCAAAGTCATTAAGTCCAGCCCCCCAAGCTTAAGCAGGACCAAGTAAACCAAGAGTATCTCTGACAGGTATTTGTCCAATCTGTTCTTTAAAACTTCCAATAATGGGAATTCCACAACCTCCCTTGGAAGTCTATTCCACAGCTTAACTAACCTTATTCTTAGAACATTTTTCCTAATATGTAACCTAAATGTAATGTAATGAAACAGTGCAACTCAGCAGCCAGAATATGTATGAAAGTCGTTTTCTATTGCTCTCTCTTTGCCTCTATCTCCCATCTGTAAAATGGGGGTAATAGCATTGCTCTACCCAAAGGGTGTCATGAGAATAAATAGTATTTTAGGGTGGAGAATGAAAATTCCATTTTCCAGAGAATTTTGAGATTTCAAAATCTGTTCTGAAATCACCAAATTTTGAAACTTTGCACCAAAGAAAACTTAAAAAAAATTGTTTTGGTTCAAAGGAGCCTTTTATTTTGACAAAAATCAAAACTTTATTTTTGAAATATTTATATTATATAAAAATATTTTTTTAAAACAATCAAGATGGTGGAGGTCTAGGTTGGATATTAGAAAACACTGTTTCACTAGGAGCGTACTGAAGCACTGGAATAGGTTACCTAGGCAGGTGTTGGAATCCCCATCCTTAGAGGTTTTTAAGGCCCGGCTTGACAAAGCCCTGGCTGGGATGATTTAGTTGGTGTTGGTCCTGCTTTGTGCAGGGGATTGGACTAGATGACCTCCTGAGGTCTCTTCTAGCCCTAATAGTCTACGATTCTATGAAAAGTCATTGCAAAAGAAATAATTGAAAGATTAAATTCCAAAAATGTTGAAATGGTACATTTTGACATTGTCTGAACATTTTTCCATTTTTTTCTTAGAAACTGTTCCACTGAAATTCGACCAGGTCTAATAAGTACATTAAAGATTGTAAGGTCCTTAGTCACTATGTTAATGGGGCCAAATAACAACTTAAGATAGTTAAAATGCATTTGTTGGATTAGGTGTGATACATGAAAAATTTGCACCAAATATTATTTGCAAAGAAAAATCCAACCAGTTTAGAATTTTTGATGCACAAAAACTGAGGCATGAAATGAACATTTTGGATTCTTTTTTTTATACCTTGTGCAAGCTGATTGGGTTTAGTATAAGTGTAAGTCAATGTATTGTAAAGTCAGCGCTGAATTTGGCCCACAGTTGAGACATTGCTTTAGGATAAAAGGTGCTTTGTATATGTAACAGTTTATTAACACTAACCAACTCTAAAGTACTAAAATCAGTAATGTAGCCCGTTAGCAGAATTCTAGGTATGCACTCAAATCCACTTGCCATTCTAAAATATGTCAGTGAGAAATTATCCATTATTCCCACAACCTTACATCATATTTGGAATGAGGACCAGTTCATCCAGGAGTATTTACATAAGGGAGTCTTGTATATTATATTTGAAATCCTATCAATGTGTTTTCTTCAACTTCCTTAATATTGCTGTAAAAATAGAGAACACTTGTGTAGCTGTTCTTTTTGCCTTAGACTTTGAAGGTAGTGGATTGGTAAATACAGCTCTCCATAATACCTATTCAAAGCTAGGTCTTTGGCAATTAATACCAGTTAGCCCAAGAACTGCATGTTCTGCTCCCACATTTCAGAAACAGAAATACTGAAATCACTGTCAGGAATAAATTATCTCAGTTCTTATTTACTCAGTAAAACTTTAACATTTGTTTGGCATGAGGCTGTGAGAGGACAAAACATCCATTTCTCTTTGTTCTCAAAACGGAAAAGCCGTATTCTCACTGGAGTGAAGTGTGGAGGTCCCATTCTGCACAAATTTGCTCATGAATTCAAACTGGAACCGGTACAGAGAAGGGCTACTAGGATGATCCAAGGAATGGAAAACCTGTCATATGAAAGGAGACTCAAAGAGCCTGGCTTGTTTAGCCTAAGCAAAAGAAGGCTGAGGGGAGATATGATTGCTCTCTATAAATATATCAGAGGGATAAATACCAAGGAGGATGAGGAATTATTTAAGCTTAGTACCAACGTGGACACAAGAACAAATGGATATAAACTGGCCATCAGGAAGTTTAGACTTGAAATTAGACAAAGGTTTCTAACCATCCGAGGAGTGAAGTTCTGGAACAGCCTTCCAAGAGGAGCAGTGAGGCAAAAGATGTATCTGGCTTCAAGACTAAGCTTGATAAGTTTATGGAGGGGATATTATGATGGCAATTAATTGATATTTGACTATTAGTGGTAAATATGCCCAATGGCCTGTGATGGGACACTAGGCAGGGTGGGATCTGAGTTACTACAGAGAATTCTTTCCTGGGTGTCTGGCTGGTGAGTCTTGCCCACATGCTCTGGGTTTAGCTGATCACCATATTTGGGGTCTGGAAGGAATTTTCCTCCAGGGCAGACTGCCAGAGGCCCTGGGGGTTTTTCACCTTCCTCTGCAGCATGGCGCGTGTGTCACTTGCTGAAGGATTCTCTGCACCTTGAAGTCTTTAAACCACAAGCTGAGGACTTCATTAGATCAGACATAGGTCAGGGGCTTGATACAGGAGTGAGTGGGTGAGATTCTGTGGTCTGCGTTGTGCAGGAGTTCAGACTAGAAGATCATAATGGTCCCTTAAAGTCTATGAGTCTATCTCCTGACTTACAATTGCTTTACAAATGAATTCAAATATAATTACACAACAGAAAAACAGTCATAATAAATGAGAAAGCTTTGCTAATCTCACTTTGACTTCTCTCTATTGCTAGTGTCACATTAAAAAAAATAATTTACACCTCTTTGACCTTCGGATAATTAGCACATGTGATACCTTCATGGCACAATCCTTATTGGCTTTTTGAGAATCTTTACTAATTGTTATCTTAAGGAATTTTATACACAAAGAAGAATAGTCTCTGGGCCTTAAAGAAAGGAAAGCAGATTCTACTGGAATGAGTCCAGATAAGAGGTGTGCCATGAGAATGTGAGTATTCTTTTGGAGAAGAATGGTTGTTGGGTTCAGATGGTGAGTAGCTTGTTTGTTAATTTTTTTTCTGTGTTTCAGAGCAATATCTTGCATAAGTTAAGTGTTCTCCACTGTACTGTGTTCTACCTAGCTTGTTAAAAGCATAAGGGCCAGATTCTCTGACCTGTGGTACAAAGTGACCAGCAATCTGCACTGGAGAATTCCCTGAGTGTATGGAGAATCTCCACCAGAATAAAGCCACATTCTGCCTCCACCTGTGTTAGTGCCTCTGCTTGGCCATCCTGCTTCCCATGATACCTCCTCCATCTCACCAACTTTAGAAGAAGTGGGGGCATGTTATGGTTTGCTGGGATACTGGAGGGCGTGGGCTAGGGTAGGTGGTAGATCAAGGCTTCACTTCACCCAGTTTTCTTCAGCCTGTGTAAGGATGCCGAGGTCTCTTATATCATCAGATATAAATTAAAGTTGCCTCCTGCAGTCTTAACTTACACCTGTGTCTGTGCAGCTGAGAATGAGGGAGCTGCAATCAACTCCCTGATAGCATCTCTCTACGTTGCACCCGAACTCTGTTGGGGTTAAGTACAGTATCACAGTACTGCCAAATCTCACAATTGTCTCATGGTATTTTTGATATTTGGTGTTCCAAGACTCAAAAACCAGAAGGAAAATCAAAATAACTCCAGATGTGGGCTTTTAAAAAAATTCATGAATTTTAAACCAATCTCATAATTTTTGAAGACTGACTCTTGATTTTTGAATGCTTGAGTGTTGGTGATAGTGTAATCAAGCCCTAAGTGACTAATTCTCATATCCGGGAGTTATATCCACCTGAGGGAGTGGAAACTCCACAAGTAGGAGCTTGAAGAGTTCTTCCATTGTTTGCAGACTTGTATTCCACTCAGGTGTGTTTGTGCTGAGTTCACCAGATTCAGAGACTTTTCTCCACAGCAGCACCTGTCGAGGTAGCATATGCACCCCAGAGCTCCTTGTGATCCTTTCTGAGGCAATATAAGGGCAATGCCACCCCAACTCCCTTAGGGCCTTCTTACCATCAATTACCTTAGTTGGCGTGCCTCATGTGTGAATCTTCTCTTCTCAATCTTTCCTCTCTGCATTACACATGTGGTGCTGGGACTTCTCCTGTAAATAGTTGGTTTTTTTAAAAGTTTTAAAAGCAAGAGTTGGCACCAGGGGTGGTTTAAGTCAATATTGAAAGAAAAAGAGCCAAAGAGACTGGACTCATAAGAAAAAAAATATTCTACTGCCTTGCTCCAGAAGAGAATAGCAAACTGTGACACACAGATCCCTTGGCAAAGGATCCCTGTTTGTTGCAAACAGCTCTCATTTCAAAACTGACAAAATCATTACATCAAATACATGTCTGGCAGGCGGCTGATACACCCCGTCACCCCATGGAGGCAGGGGAGAGGTGTGTCAGAGCCCCACAGTAGAGTCTGAAGTGTTGCCCCGCGTCTCAGGACTGTGCGGCTTTGTGACCTTAGTCTTTGATATGACCCTTGCTCTTAGGGCAGTGTGGCCTACCGGCCAGAATCAGTACTACAGCCCTCGCTCTCAGGGCAGTGTGGCCCAATGGCCAGATTCAATACCATTAAGTTGCTAGAGGGACACTCTAAGAAGATAAGGCCATTATGGAGAATCTAAGTTAATTCCTTACACCAGACTTCACTGCAGAAGATATGAGGGAGATTCTCACACCTGAGCCATTTTTTTAAGGTCTTGAAAGCAGGACAGCATAATTCAGGCTCTGGGCTGTGAGAGGTAGTCTGAGTATGGCTGCCTTGGAAATTCCCTGCTCCTCAGAGGAACATCACACTACAGAGAAGGATATAAGTGACTGTAGATAGCCCAGAATGTTTTTGGAGGGGTGTCATGGTATAATTCCCCACTCTGAACCTTAGCGTCCAAAAGATGGGGTACCAGCATTGAATTCCTCTAAGCTCAATTACCAGCTTAGAACCTGTAGCGCTGCCATCAACCAGGAATTCCAGTGCCTGGTACACTCTGGTCTCCCCAAAACCTTGCCCGGGGACCCCCAAGACCCAGACCCTCTGGATCTTAACACAAAGAAAGTAAACCCTTTCCCTCACCATTGCCTCTCCCAGGCTTCCTCTCCCTGGGTTACCCTGGAAGATCACTGTGATTCAAACTCCTTGAATCTTAAAACAGAGAGGAAAATGCACCTTCCCCCCCTTCCTTCTCTCTTCCCCTCCCAGACTCTCCCTGAGAGAGAAAGTAATCCTGACACAGAGAGAAATTTGCCTGTCTCTCCCCCTTCCCTCCTTTCTCCCCACCAATTCCCTTGTGAATCCAGACCCCGTCCCCTGGGGTCTCACCAGAATAAAAAAACAATCAGGTTCTTAAACAAGAAAAACTTTTAATTAAAGAAAAAAACCAGTAAAAATTATCTTTGTAAATTCAAGATGGAATATGTTACAGGGTCTTTCAGCTATAGACACTGGGAATACCCTCCCAGCCTAAGTATACAAGTACAAATTAAAATCCTTCCAGCCAAATACAAATTTGAACTCCTTCCAGCCAAATATACATTTGCAAATAAAGAAAACAACCATAAGCCTAACTCGCCTTATCACCTAGTACTCACTAGTCTGAACTTATAAGAGCCTGTATTGGAGAGATTGGAGAGAAACCTGGTTGCACGTCTGGTCCCTCTGAGCCCCCAGAGTGAACAACAACCAAAATCTAACAGCGCACACACAAACTTCCCTCCCTCTAGATTTGAAAGTATCCTGTCCCCTGATTGGTCCTCTGGTCAGGTGACAGCCAGGCTCACTGAACTTGTTAACCCTTTACAGGCAAAAGAGATATGAAGCACTTTTGTTCTATTAACTCTTACTTATCTGTTTATGACAAGGGGTTTTCTGTCATTTCTGCCTCTCCCATTCCTTCCTAACCCCTGAAAGCACAGCCCCTCTTTCATGTAGAGATCACGAATACAGGCTTCTCTTTTGCACAAATGTGCCAAGGGTAATATGAGAGCTGAGGGCAGTCTACTTTCCTACATATATGTATGTACGATTGCACAAAATTTGCCTGTTCAAATGCAATTGCTGTCTCTACAGGGGTTGGCAGCAATAATCTTTAAGGCCAAATCTAGACTAAACTCTTAGCCAAGCTCCAGCTTCAGGTTGTTATATACTACAGATGTGTAAGGAAGAGCAATTTTGCCTTGTATAACTAGATACAGCTTCCTTGGAATCTGCAGTATTACCTAAACATCCCTGAGTATATGATATGGGATTGGGAATATGATGGTGACTACAAATACTTAGGTGGCTGTATCTATTTATTTAAGGCAATTCCCCAACTATCACAGGTGACCCCTTTTGAAGAAATAAAAGCATTACAATAAAAAAATAGCTGCCTTCTTACAACTGAAAGAAATACAATAAAATTGAGGGGATAAAAGAGCATCTAAATAAGAATATGTCATATGTGACAAGTACATCTCCCCCTTCATTTACCTACACAATATGGATTGCTCTGTTTCAGTCTCCCATTGTGTAGAGTGCCTTTCATCCAAGGACACCAAAGCATTTTACAAATATTAATGAATTAATCCTCATAACACACCTGTGTGTCATTAGTCCCATTTTTCAGATGGGCCAGCTGAGGCATAGATGGGCTTGTCTACACTAGTGAGCTTACAGTGGCACAGCCATACTAATGCAGTTGCACTGCTGTAAGGTCACTCGTGTAGCTGCTGTATGCTGACAGGAGAGTGCTGTCCTGTAGACATAATAAAACTGCCTCCATGAGCGGCGGTAGCTATGTCAGCAGGAGCAGCCACACTGGTGCTTTTGTTGGCGTTAACTTATGTCACTTTTTTCACACCCTGGAGTGATGCAAGTTACACCAACAAAAGTGGTAGTATAGACAAGCCCTTAACCCAGGCGCTGAATTTTAACCACAACTTAGTTCTGCCACTCACACCCTCCCATAAAAGAGGCTAACAACCAGATATGGAGTCCTTTATCTTCAGGGCAAGGCTAAAAAGTGGCCAGCTAATAAAAAGCACAGGCCTGTTCTGCAATCAGTACCCTTATTGGTTGTCTTAAGTAGAGATGCCATTGACGTTAATGGGAATTGTAAGTATTGAGTCAGCAGAAATCAGAGAGACTCAGAAATGGAACTACCCTGTTAATACTAGAGATACTCCCTTCAAAACAGTGTGCTTGCATTTATTTATATTTAAAGTAATGCTAAGAAAGGGAGCTTGTCCCTATACTCTAGGTGCCCTTGATGTAAATTAAAAATGTATCAAAAGTACAGCAGTACAATTTAATATTCCCATCACCCATACACCAGGGAATTTAAAGACTCAAATCTCCCTCCCACTCCAACAAATTTCCCACTCTTACAATTCTCCCACCCCATTGTCAGGGGGACAAAAAATTAATTTTGCACCATATACTGAAAGTCATCTGTAGCACGGTGGTCACCAGCTTGAAGCCAGCCCTGGGAGAGGGCTGGGGCTGTGAGCTAAAGGCTCGCTGATTGGGGAAGCAGCTGCAGCTGGGCCACACCTCAGTGTGACTGCAGCTGGCCCTATAAAAGCCAGTGAAGCCAGGAGCTGAAAGGACTTTCCCTCTAGCTCTTGAGGGAGAAGGGCCTGGCTGCATGGGGCTGAGAGAAGGTACCTAAAGTGGAACAGGCCTGGGGAAAGGCTAGAGGAGCTGGGGAAGCTCCAGCCTGGAAACTCCCAAGCTGCAGCCCTTTTTAAAGGCCAGAAAGGGTACCGGGGTTGCATAGAGGCAGTCCAAGGGTAGGCAGAGGCAGCAGGTCTAAACTCTCCTTCCTGGGGATGAGTGGCATTTACACTGCAGTCTGCCCCAATGAACGGGGGCTAGATGGAGACTGGCTGTAGCCATAGTCTGAGGCGAAGTGGGGATACAGAGTGGGAGTTCCCAGGGGACGGGACACCTAGATCTGTGGGGGTACTGTCAGGGGGCAGTACACTGGTCTGAAAGGGGCACCGGGTCCAGGAGGGACTCGGGCCCAGCGGCAGCGGGACGCTGGTTTGCAGAGGGCACTCCTGAGGCTGGAAACACTAATTCCCTGGATGACCAGCAGGAGGCTCCACAGGGGTGAGTCCTGCCCTGTGATATTATCTCATTTAGATGTTTGGACACACTGCACCAGATTCTGCTTACCATTACATTGATGTAAATGAGGACAAACTGCTTTAATTGAGCTACTGTAGATTTACAACAGTGTAACTGAGTTCAGAATCTTGATCTGAGGGCTGGTCTATCCTTAAAATTTAGATTGACTATCTATGGTGCTCAGGGATGTGAAGAATCCATGCCCCGGAGTGCCATAGCTATGCTGACTGAATGCCCAATGTAGACACAGCTATGTCGGTGGAAGAATGCTTCTTTTCAAATTCAAATTCAGCTTGAAACAAAATCAAGCGCATATTAATCAACAAATTACCTTTGCCATTTATATTTACTGAATTACCTTTAATTTCAAGGGAAAGGGTTGCTGATAGCTCCATTCTATTCCCGTGAATACTCACTTGATGTGATGGAAATCTATGTGCTCTCACTGAGACCAGTATTGATGCTTAGGGTTTGTGGACATTTTATTTTACACTTCCAATAGACATCTGCCTACCCTTGGACTGCCTCTATGCAACCCCGGTACCCTTTCTGGCCTTTAAAAAGGGCTGCAGCTTGGGGAATTTCCAGGCTGGAGCTTCCCCAGCTCCTCTAGCCTTTCCCCAGGCCTGTTCCACTTTAGGTACCTTCTCTCAGCCCCATGCAGCCAGGTCCTTCTCCCTCAAGAGCTAGAGGGAAAGTCCTTTCAGCTCTTGGCTTCACTGTTAGTCTGGATTTGTAAAAGCAGCAAAGACTCCTGTGGCACCTTATAGACTAACAGACGTTTTGGAGCGTGAGCGTTCGTGGGTGAATACCCACTTCGTCAGATGCATGTAGTGGAAATTTCCAGGGGCAGGTATATAAATGCAAGCAAGAAGCAGAAGATAACGAGGTTAGTTCAATCAGGGAGGATGAGGCCCTCTTCTAGCAGTTGAGGTGTGAAAACCAAGGGAGGAGAAACTGGTTTTGTAGTTGGCAAACCATTCACAGTCTTTGTTTAATCCTGAGCTGATGGTGTCAAATTTGCAGATGAACTGAAGCTCAACAGTTTCTTTTTGAAGTCTGGTCCTAAAGTTGTTTTGCTGCAGAATGGCTACCTTTAAATCTGCTATTGTGTGTCCAGGGAGATTGAAGTGTTCTTCTACAGGTTTTTGTATATTGCCATTCCTAATATCTGATTTGTGTCCATTTATCCTTTTCTGTAGGGACTGTCCAGTTTGGCCGATGTACATAGCAGAGGGTTATTGCTGGTGTATGATGGCGTATATTACATTGGTGGACGTGCAGGTGAATGAACCGGTGATGGTGTGGCTGATCTGGTTAGGTCCTGTGATGGTCTCCGCCCACATATCTACACCAGTAACACCAACACCTACAAAATCTTCACCAAGCATTCTCAAAACTTCATCAAAGTGCTACAGTGGCACAGCCAATGCAATGTTTGTAGTGTAGACTTGCCTCAGCTTCTGAGATGAGGTTCTGCCTTCTGTTCAGCATTGTTGAGTAGTAGAAATCATAAACACTAATCATTATTAGAAAGGGACCTGAGCCACCCTCTTTGTATATAGGCCAGAGCCAGATCTACACTTTCCTCAGCTTTGGAGATATTGGGAACTAGGGCTTTGGTTCAGACCATGACTGACATAGGGACCGGTTGCAAAATTCAGACTTTGGTACAGATGATTCAGATATTGTAAACACTGTCAGTTAGAAGTTCCAGATGATGCCGACACTCTTAGAAAGAGCATGACTAAGAGACCCCAACATTGACCCAGAATGAAGGGTTCTGAAGACCCAGTGTTCTGATCTGTGTTCATCTCTAACCATTGCAGTCTATGTCATCAACTTCCATTATTCCCTAATGACTTGAGAAGAAATGACTAATCATGGACTACGTCCCCTCTCAAGAACCACCTTGATGAGTTCCAATGTAGATCAGGTAACTCTAGTTGCATGATTTTGAATTAAGACATCATTGAGATATGATTTTATTTCCTCACCTAGGCTGGCTTGCAGAAATATTCATGGATTCACAGTTGTTCTCACATAGAGTGACCAGATGTCCTGATTTTATAGGAACAGTCCCGATTTTTGGGTCTTTTTCTTATATAGGTTCCTACTAGCCCCCACCCCCTGTCCCAATTTTTCACATTTGCTGTCTGGTCACCCTATTCTCACAGAACAATAGTCCATTGTACTGAGGGTGTTGTTGTGCAAGACAAAATAAGATTGCTTCTGGATGCTGGCAAAATATCTGCCATAACTAGCATCTTTGATGGAAACCCCTTCACAGCCCCTTTGATAGTTTTAATTGTAACTAGTGGAAAAAGCATACATTTGGCAGGGAAACAAAAGATTATTTTGTTTTATGCCCTGCTGTGTCTAAAATCACCACAATTATACAATATATTGGTAAAATATATTCCTTTTTCAGGGAATGCAAGAGAACAAACACCATGTTGTTAAAACCAAATACATTCTTTATTATGCACCAGGGTTCATTAGAACTGGGGAAAAATTGCACACTGCAATTAAATTAATTTTATAACTACTGTACATCAAAGATAAGCAATTATGCACAAAACAAACCACAGACAAATTATAATGGGCATTAGATGAAGGTGATCCCAAGACTACACTAATTTGAATCTTGGCCAACTGATGGTAAAATCCATTTAACTCCAAGGTCACAAACCTTTCCAATGTGTCCTAGGGGAAATATGTACTTTGAAGGCTTTCATAAGCCAAATAATAACTCTTCTTTTGTTCTAAAGAAGTCATTCATACGAGAAATTGTATTCTTCAGACCCTTTGTGCTAAGGATGCTCCTCTTCTAGGCTTGCTGTTTCCCTGCTTTAGCTAATCCATTATCTTTTCATTATGATGGGGGAATCTGGAGATTTCAATTTTAAAAAAAATATTGGGGCTTTTCTTCTTCAGGTAAATGACTTGGGTCTATTGTGTTCTAATTTTGTGTCACAATTTTAAAAATTCCAGACTAGTAGCAACTTTATCTTGATGGAGATAAAATCCTAAAATTAAATCCTAGGATATTTCAGCCTCAATGCTAATTGACTGCAAGGTGTTGCATTTACATGCAGTCAGTTGCAGTATCATGGTCTTAGCTTGTAAACTCTTTAAATACGTCAACACTGCAATCAAAGACTCATGGCGCAGCTGTGTCTTACCTGGGTCGGCTGACTTGGGCAAGTGGGGCTTGGGCAGCAGGGCTATCAAATTGCCCTGTAGACATATGCTTATGAGGCAGGGCTGTCTCTCACTGTGTATTTGTACTGCAAATGATAGGGCCTCTATGTGTTACTGTAATATAATAATAATAATTAATAATTAATAAATAACAGATCTCTTGGATATGCTTATAGGATTTGGCTTACTTATTATAGAGGTGCCCTCTTCATGACCTGTGCTATCTCTCGGTGTTTTTAAGTTGCTATCTCTCTATAACTTCCAGGAACACAGTTTTATTTTGTTTCTAGAGTCCCATACTGTCATAAACAGATAGCTAAGGGTTAATGTCTCTTTCACCTGGAAAGGAGTAACCTGAAACACCTGACCAGAGGACCAATCAGGAAACAAGACCTTTTCAAATCTGGGTGGAGGGAAGTTTGTGTGTGAGTCCTTTGTTCTTGGTTTTTCTGCCTGTACTCTCTCGGCTATGAGAAGTGATTTTTTCTGTCTCCTGCATTTCTAATCTTCTGTTTCCCAGTTGTAAGTACAAAAGATCAGATAGTGATTTATATGTTTTTTTTATATTTACATGTGTGTAGTTGCTGGAGTGTTTTGAATTGTATTCTTTTTGAATAAGGCTGTTTATTCAATATTTCTTTTAAGCAATTGACCCTGTATTTGTCACCTTAATACAGAGAGACCATTTTTATGTATTTTTTCTTTCTTTTTACATAAAGCTTTCTTTTTAAGACCTGTTGGAGTTTTTCTTTAGTGGGGAACTCCAGGGAATTAAGTCTATGCTCACCAGGGAATTGGTGGGAGGAAGAAGTCAGGGGGAAATCTGTGTGTGTTAGATTTACTAGCCTGATTTTTCATTCCCTCTGGGTGAAGGAGGGGGGTGGGGGAAAGATTGGCTCTCTCTCCTTGTGTTTCCAGGACTGGAAATAGAGAGGGTGGAGTCCCTCTGTTTAGATTCACGGAGCTTGCTTCTGTGTATCTCTCCAGGAACCCAGGGAGGGAACGCCTGGAAGGGAGAAGGGAAGGGAAATGGTTTATTCCCCTTTGTTGTGAGACTCAAGGAATTTGGGTCTTGGGGTCCCCAGGGAAGGTTTTTGGGGGAACCAGAGTGCCCCAAAACACTCTAATTTTTTGGGTGGTGGCAGCTTTACCAGGTCCAAGCTGGTAACTAAGCTTGGAGGTTTTCATGCTAACCCCCATATTTTGGACGCTAAGGTCCAAATCTGGGAATAGGTTATGACAATACACATCTCTCTTTCAGCTTCAAGTCCTCATCATTTGCTCTCTCCCCCCCCCCCACACACTGGAATACAGAGGATAGGAGAAAATAGCATTTTTCACAGTGGTGAAGCCAATACAAGAGATATCAAGGTCAATATTGGTCAAAGGCCAGTCGTAGTGTGTCCATTCCAGACTCAGAAGTGGCAGAGGACCCACTCTAGCATGTAGGAATTAGGAAGTATCCCTTTAAACACTGTGAGCCCTGTAGTACTGTTCCCCTGTGTTCTCTGTTTTAGAACCTGCCAGAAACCAGCCAGAGCAGCAATACAGCTGTAGTTAAGTTTGGCATTTTGGGTCTATTTAGTAAACATGGTTATCTGGGACCCAGCTGTGCCCTTGTGATTATTGTTGTGCAAATAATGGAAGCTACAACATCCACCAAAGAGGCATGGCACCAGAAAAGCAGGAAGTGTACAGCCCAGCACAAAATGCAAGGGAGATGAAATTCATGATTTAAACAAATAAATTCATATTTTTACTTTAAATCATGATTTAAAAAGATCTTTTTCTGTTTAAATCAAATTTTTATTGATGCTACTTCTTTATTTTCTTCCTATTTTATATTCTTAAATTGCTAACGTGGATATTTTTTACTTGTTTCTTTAATTAGTTGCCTAGCTGTTAGTAGAATTGCAAGTTACATGCAGAGATTTTTATCTAAGAAGCTTCACACTTAAAATACTTATCTAAGCTGAAAAAGACAAGTCTAGTGCCTCACTTACGCCTTTACAGTGAGAATAGCACAAGACACAAAATGGCTAAGCAAGCAGCCTACTCTCTATTTGCAATCAACATCAACTTCCAATATATTGAACTTTCACAAGTCAAGAAAGCTGAAATGCTTGCATCAAAGTATAGTCCTCCAGGAGGGCTTGCAATACGAAGTCAATAAGACTTGTGCTCTGTAGTCACTTAGGGTATGTCTGCACAGCAAATAAAAACCCCGCAGCCGGTCCGTGCCAGCCAACTTGGGCTCACGGAGCTCAGGATATTGGGATGTTTTATTCCTGTGTAGACTTCTGGACTCAAGCTGGTGCTCAAGCTCTAGCACCCTGCTGGGAAGGTCCCAGAGCTCAGGCTCCAGCCCAAGCCAGGAAGTCTACACAACAATGAAACAGCCCCGCAATCCTCAGGTTGGCTTCCTGGCATGAGCTAGCTGTGGGTTTTTCTTTGCTGAGTAGACATACCCTTAGGTACTTCTGAAAATCTTACCCAGTGCTCAAATTATGGAGAATGAAGTAGGCAGGCCCTGAATGTCAAGTGGCTTGCTTTAATTTAAACAGTAGTGAGAAGTAAGGAGGCCATAAGACAGAAGTGAGGTAGCCCCTAAAAGTAATAAAATTCTTCCTCTCAAGCCCTCCCATAATTCAAGTTTTCTGATCCTAATTTTATGTGCTACATGTGGGCTTAGGGGCCTCATTTTAGGCTTCTATTTTTGGCCTGTGTATAAAAATGTTTCTTAATATATTGAAAGTCTAAACAATTTTACATTGTTAACACTGAATCTATTTTGTTTTTAAGCATGTGATGGGATATACACACCCCGCACTGGACAATGTGGGGTTAATGAGCTAATGTGGGCTCAGGTGGCTCCGCCTCATCACACCTTAAGAGGGAGAGTTCCAGCTCAGTTGATGGCAGACCAGGGAGGAGAGAAGACCTTCAGTGCTCAGCCCCTGAAGAGAGGGATGACTGAGATAGGAGCTTTCCAGCTGATTGCTGTTTAATAGACCCTCTCTGAGAGACAAATAGGTGCTGACACACCTTGTGAAGGAACCATTCCTTTCCTTTTGCCTGTGAACTCAGTTTATTTGCATTAATTTCCTTTGGCTTTGTTCATTTACTATTCTGAACAGGTAGTGACTTTAAAGTGACCTCACTGGAGGGTTGAGTATGTGGGATAGTAGTATCATGCTTCATCGACAATAAACTTGGCTGGGTGCCTTTGTCCCTTAACGGATCTTGTGGTCTTTGAGCAGTTTGCTCGAGGTCTGATGTGTCAGCTGCCTGTGAAGTCTGTGCAGGGGTGGGGTGGCACACAAAGAAAGCACACACATACAGCCAAACATCTCTCAACATCTGACCACACTGGTGACCCACGACCGCTGATCTAGGAACAATAGGCCTGGTAATTTTGTGAGTGTTTGGTGGATAAGGTGTTGGACACTGCAGGGAATGCTCTGAGGCTTGGAGCTTTGTGTGTGCCTATTGCTACCTGGACAGAGAGAGGGAGGCCTGCAGAGGCCTAGAAAGCAGTGCTTGTGTTGCCAGAGACTGGTGATTTCAGGGAGGTGATCCGCATCAAGCACAAACAAGTCTGTTTCATGCTAAGGGTAAATGGTGGTGACTTGCCTCACCACCGTGGGTGCCAATGAGGAATGTCACAGTACATTTGCCTCTTTTCCATGGATAAGATATTATCCATCCATCAGTGAGCTCGAAGCTAGCTACATCCCATGTCCTAGCCTAAAACACAAACAAGCAGGATCCAGGACAGGTAGTGGATAGGTGGAGAAGGTGACAGTTATTCATTGACTTTTCAACTAGCTTCTTTAGAAATGGGGAGGTGGGTGCTGAGTGAAAGTTTGCAAGATCACTAGTACTGAATGATGCTTTCCTAATTATTGGTGGACTAGTGCTTGCTTATCGGTGGGAAGTAGATTTTGTTTTCCTTTAGAAGACATCCTCTGTTAGCAGAGCAGGGGCGGCTCCAGGCCCCAGCATGCAAAGCATGTGCTTGGGGCGGCATGCCACTGGGGGCGCTCCGCCGGTCGCCGGGACAGCGGCAGGCAGGCAGCCTTCAGTGGCATGCCTGCGGAGAGTCCGCTGGTCCCACGGTTTCGGTGGAGCCGCAGGACCAGTAGACCCTCCGTAGGCATGCCTGCGGGAGGTCCACTGGAGCCGCGGGACCGGCGACCAGCAGAGCACCCCCCGCTGCATGCCGCCGTGCTTGAGGCGGTGAAATGTCTAGAGCCGCCCCTGTAGCAGAGACCCCAGATACTGTTAAAGCTCTTGGATGGGTGTGATTAAATGTAACAGGTGTTAGCTTGGATTTCTGCTAGGGCTTCAAAGACTTCCTTACTCCCTCAAGAAGTTCACTCTGTTTATCTTAACCAAGAAAAGATTAAGGGGTGACTTAATATATAAGTAGCTATGTGGGGAACAAATATTTGTGTAGTGCTCATATCCACCCCATTACCTCCTTTAATGTCAATCTCCCTATGGGTTTTAAATGACAGGCCTGGGTTGCAGATGCTACCAAACTTGGAGGGATTGCAACTGCTTTGGAGGACAGGGTCATAATTCAAAATAATCTGACAAATTGGAGAAATGGTCTGAGGTAAACAGGATGAAGTTTAATAAAGACAAATGCAAAGTGCTCCACTTAGGAAGGAAAAGTCAGTTTCACACATACAGAATGGGAAGAGACTGTCTAGGAAGGAGTACGGCAGAAAGGGATCTAGGGGTTATAGTGGACCACAAGCTAAATATGAGTCAACAGTGTGATGCTGTTACAAAAAAAGCAAACGTGATTCTGGGATGCATTAACAGGTGTATTGTGAGCAAGACATGAGAAGTCATTCTTCCACTCTACTCTGCGCTGGTTAGGCCTCAGCTGGAATATTCTGTCCAGTTCTGGGCACCGCATTTCAAGAAAGATGTGGAGAAATTGGAGAGGGTCCAGAGAAGAGCAACAAGAATGATTAACGGTCTTGAGAACATGACCTATGAAGGAAGGCTGAAAGAATTGGGTTTATTTAGTTTGGAAAAGAGAAGACTGAGAGGGGACATAATAGCAGTTTTCAAGTATCTAAAAGGGTGTCAGAAGGAGCAGGGAGAAAACTTGCTCATCTTAGCCTCTAAGGATAGAACAAGAAGCAATGGGCTTAAACTGCAGCAAGGGAGATTTAGGTTGGACATTAGGAAAAAGCTCCTAACTGTCAGGGTCGTTAAACACTGGAATAAATTGCCTAGGGAGGTTGCGGAATCACCATCTCTGGAGATATTTAAGAGTAGGTTAGATAAATGTCTGTCAGGGATGGTCTAGACAATATTTGGTTCTGCCATGAGGGCAGGGGACTGGACTCAATAACCTCTCAAGGTCCCTTTCAGCCCTACAATCTATGAATCTGGATTCTGCCTCCAGCTCAGCAGGGTGTAACATCCTTATTTTCATCCCATATGAATATATTTGGTGGTGCCTCCATCCACCCTCGCTCCTACCTGGCAGGATCACCAAGGCAGCTTGGAAGGAAAATTCTAACCTCCACTTACTTGTCAGATAGTTGGAAACTACCAAGAAATAACACAACCATATACAATATAGCCAGCACAGTTATTATATTATATGGAAAGTAAATATGACATAACAGGGTAAAACACTACTCTCGCAGTCACCAGTGCCCATGCTGATAATGCCCATGAATTTCCCATCTCGTGACCTGATAAAGCACAAGTAAAATTTAGTGTCCCGTTGGTACATATACTTCATAGGTGCCCTTGATAACCTGTGGCAACGATATCTTCTGTAGCAGCAACAAGCAAGATGGCTGACTTGGTTCAATACAGGCCAAAAAACTCATATGTGGGATAAGGCTCTCCACAGGTGTAATAGGCAGCAGGCAATAAAATCCCCAAACTCCTACCCCTGGCTTGAGGACACAGTTCATGGAATAGGGGGTCTCCCAAACAGTTTCCCTGACTATCTCACTAAGAGGTGGTGCATTCACAACTCTGTGAATGATCCCCAGGTTCAGACATGGATCTGGACTCCTCAGTCAGGGGACTGACAATTGCAGCTGGCAGGGATCCTCTTTGTGCAGGAGTGAGGCTGCTTCTGGTCCCAAGATTTCCCCTCACCACAAAGGGATGCAGGCGTCAGGTGCAAATATAATAACTCTACTAAAAATCCTATCTCCCAATCACCTCCCCTAGAGCTCAGATACACTCACAACAGACAGGCAGCTCTGAGCTAGCAACCAGAGCAGAACTTGCCATGTGGTAACTGATTTATCTAGAGAATTGGAGGGCTCACTTATCCTGGCTGGGTGGGGAGTTTTCCCAGCAAAACTTTATAAACTGAGAGTCACCCTAAACAGGAAAAACAAGAATCTGAGGGCTGTTGCTTCCGGGTCCCCAGAAGCCAGTTCTCAGGTGGATCCCTGCATGCGCCCTGGGACTCAGGAGCTCACTCGCAGCAAGTCCTTCTCTTTCAGTGGCTGGCTCCAGACTTCTCCAAAATGGCTTCTCCCCTCTCACAGTGCTCCCAGGGGAGGATCTCACCTATGACCTTCCTTGTTGGTCAGGCTAGCTCTTCTTCACAGGTTTTTGCTTTTCAGTCACTTGACTCTAACCCTCCCCCTTTCTCTCAGACACTGCCTCTCTCCTGATGGCCATCTAGCCAGGCCTGCTATCCTCTCCCAAGCTGGCAGGGCTCCTATTGCTTGAAAAAGTATCTCTCCTCACTCCCTCTTGGTTGCCTAGCAGATTCTGAGTCTGCCTTTGGCCTGCCTTCCTCACAGGGTCAGTGTTTCTCCACCTGAGCTACTGGCACACAGAGACCAAGGCACCAAGGTAAGCTCCTTGGGGGTTACACTTGATAATGGGCTCTTCAGTCTAGCAGAGTGAGATATAACATGGAAGTTAAGAGACATATTCAGATTGGAATTAAGGCATACATTGTTGATGGCAAGGATGATTGAACATTGGAACAATTTATCAAGGGATGTGGGGGATTCTCCATCACTGACAACTTCTAAATCAAGATTGTGAAGTATCAGAGGGGTAGCCGTGTTAGTCTGTACCCACGAAAGCTAATGCCCAAATAAATCTGTTAGTCTTTAAGGTGCCACCAGACTTCTCATTGTTTAAATCAAGATTGGACTTTTCTAAAAGCTATGCTCCAGGAACAATTTTGGGGAAGTTCTGTAGCCTGTGTTACACAGGCGGTCAGACTAGATGATTTCAATGGTCCCTCTGGCTTTGGATTCTAAGAATCTGTGAATGGGGCAAATTCTTAGCTGGAGAGTGCTGTGCTGTCAGTCCTGCAACCAATTTGTTCCCACTGTCTGGAGAGAGCATCTTGAATGCACTTACCGTATACATAATTATCTCATTTTACAGATCAGAAGATGAAGGCACAGACTGTGTCAAGGTCAGTGGTAGAACTTGAAGCAGAATCAAGGTCTCCTGACCTTCAGTTTCCAGCTAAAGCTGTTTCCCCAAAAGCAATATGGATTGAACTGTTTGCTACAGTGCATGCTCTCACAGTTGCCACTATGAATTATAGTGTCCACAAAAGGAAGTGATTGATATTGATCAGATGTGGTCTTTGTGCCAAAAAGGTCTTCAACTGCAAAGTGTCTTGATAGTATCTTACTTAATACTCACAGTGAGTCAGACTTTCAGATCCTTTAAACAAAGAATCACTTAACCTACACAAGCAAACCATGAACCATGAGCCTATAAATCACCTGACTGTAAAGATTTGATCTGTAAGCTCATCCAGTCCTGAGTGCTGCACTGTTATGTTCATTGTTCAGCCTTCCTGTGGCTGTAATACACAACTATGTATAACTGCATTAACTGCAGTTAACCCAACAGCCACTTTTCTCCTCCTGTCCAAGAAATCTGGTGAGAGACACACCCCAGGAGATGACAGTGGCCCGACAACCCTGAGTTAGTGCGGGTGAACACTTTTGTTTTTTATTTCACACAACTTTCCATTAGAAACAAAGTGCTTTAAAAAATTGGACAAATATACGTTTTCTTAAAATGACATTACATTACCTGTTTTCCTTAAGCATGATCAATTCTAATAATTTACAATGAACAGAAATAATAGAATAACGAGAGCCCCATTGCTGGGGATTCATAATCTTTCTTTGTGTCACTCAAAGGTGTGATGGCACCGTATACGAGTGCTGGATCCTACCTTCCTTTCACAACCTCACTACAGGATTTAGGGAAAGACTGTGCAATCTCCATCTATACTGGGTGATTTTGCCGCTTAAAAACTGATCCAAAGGACTGCAGCCAAACAATTCAATAAACTTTGAAAAAGTTCTCTCTGTTCAGTCAGGACTTGTACAATGAAGTAAATATGCATTAACAGCAGATATTAATTCTGCAGAAGAATTTTACATTCTCCACCCAAATCTATCTTTAATCTGTTTTTTTACTGAAGATCTCATTATTAAAAATCAACAACCCCCAACATTTTGCTTTTGAAATGAGTAATATGTTTGACCATGTTAAAGTCCAGCAGCCACGTCTGTGCACAAAATGGATCCACTTTGGTTCGCACTGGTTCATCAAACACTGGGCTGGATTGTGTGATCACAGTCATGCTGGTGTACATTCAGACTGACTCTTCTGAGGTCAAGTTCACTACAGTTAATAGGTCTGGTTCTGCAGTTGAATGACTCTAGGTTTACTGTAGTGTAACCCGATGTCAGAATCAAGCTAATTGGTTTTGATTAGTGTGAGTTAGTGAGCTTCGTTTGGACTCATGGCCAGATCCCAAATCTACCCAACTTTATTGAAAATTTCACTTTGAGGCAGTATAAATGTAAGGTCCCTCAAACCAATCCTAGTCCTGATTGAAAAAAACTACAGTCCTACATGTATTGTGGTGTGCCGTGTCTTAGAAACCTTTGCCTCCTCTTTCTTTAGATTGCGCAGAGGAAGTTTCTTTATAGTTTAGTCTCAAGCAAATGAAAGAAAGTGGAAAACAGCAATTAATTTAATTGGAATCCTCTCTTCAAATAGAAGTGGAATCATTTGTAATTGGCCTAGCAGTTTAGGAAGGGAGTTCATTTTTTGGCACTGCAATTCTGCCGAAGCATAACAGCAGTTACCGCCAAGGGCCGCAGCTTTCTTCATTGCAATCAATATATTCAGCATAAATTCCTTTAGACAATTTAAATGTAGCACAACATTACCAGCGCACTATGCACAAACCTGATTTTTGTTAAGCTGGCTAGCCATCATGCCAGGAATGCTCTGGATGTTTGAAATCTGCACCTCCTTCAAGATGAGTGGTGTTTCTTTATTCAGAGCCAAATATAGGCATTTGAAGAGTCAAACTCTGTTAGAATTCATTTCAGCAGCCCAGCTCTGTGAAAAATCAGCCCCTCTTCCTCTAATTTATAAAAATCATACAAACATAGGACTGGCAGGACCAAATATTATCTAGAGCCGTGGTTCTGAACGCTCAACCCATGGGCCACTTGCAGCCCAATCAGCACACAGCTACAGCCCATGTGACATCATCAGATCCATACAGGTGATATTGGATGCGGCCCACATAACACATTGTGGGCCACAATGGTAAATGGGTTGACAACCACTGATCTAGACCAGGAGTTGGCAACCTTTCAGAAGCGATGTGCCGAGTCTTCATTTATTCACTCTAATTTAAGATTTTGCATGCCAGTAATACATTTTAACGTTTTTAGAAGGTCTCTTTCTATGTCTATAATATATAACTAAACTATTGTTGTATGTAAAGTAAATAAGGTTTTTAAAATGTTTAAGAAGCTTCATTTAAAATTAAATTAAAATGCAGAGCCCTCCCAACCAGTGTGAGTGCCACTGAAAATCAGCTCTTGTGCTGCCTTCAGCACCTGTGCCATAGGTTGCCTACCACTGATCTAGACCATCCCTGACAGGAGTTTGCCTAACCTGCTCTTAAAAATCTCCAATGATGGAGATTCTGCAACCTCCCCAGGCAACTTATTCCAGTGCTTAACCACACTGATAGTTAGGAAGTTTTTCCTAATGTCCAAACGAAACCTGCCTTGCTGCAATTTAGGCCCATTGCTTCTTGTCCTTTCCTTGGAGATTAACAAGAATGATTTTTCTCCATCTTCCTTGTAACAACATTTTATGTACTTGAAAACTGTTTTCATGTCCTCTCTCAGTCTTTTCTTCTCCAGACTAAACAAACCCATTTGTTTTCAATCTTCCTTATAGGTCATGTTTTCAGACATTTAATCATTTTTGTTGCTCTTCTCTGGACTTTCTCCAGTTTGCCCACATCTTTCCTGAAATGTGGTGCCCAGAAATGAACACAATACTCCAGCTGAGGGCTAATCAGCGTGGAGTAGAACAGAATTTCTTTTCGTGTCTTGCTTAAAACACTCCTGCTAATACATCATAGAAGGATGTTCTCTTTTTTTACAACAGTGTTACACTGTTGACTCATATTTAGCTTGTGAGCTACTAAGACCTTCAGATCCTTTTCTGCAGTACTCTTTCCAAGGCAGTCATTTCCCATTTTGTATGCGTGCAACTGATTGTTCCTTCCTAAATGGAGTACTTTGCATTTGTCCTTATTGATTTTCATCCTATTTACTTCAGACCATTTCTCCAGTTTGTCCAGATCATTTTGAATTATAATCCTATCCTCCAATGTGCAGCTTGCCATCACCTGCAAACTTTATAAATGTATTCTCTATGCCATTATCTAAATAATTGGTGAAAATACTGAACAGAACCAGACTCAGAACTGATCCCTGGGGGACCCCACTCATTATGCCCTTCCAGCATGACTGTGAACCACAGATAAAGTACACTCTGGGACTGGTTTTCTAACCAGTTATGCACCCATCTTATATTAGCTCCATCTAGGCTGTATTTCCCTAGTTTGTTTATGAGAAGGTCATGCAAAACAGTATCAAAGGCCTTACTAAAGTCAAGATATACTACATCAACTGCTTCCCCCCATTCACAAGGCTTGTTACCCTGTCAAAGAAAGCTGTTAGGTTGGTTTGACACAATTTGTTCTTGACAAGTCCATGCTGACTGTTACTTATCACCTTTATATCTTCTAGGTGTTTGCAAATTGATTGCTTACTTATTTGTTCCACTATCTTTCCAGCTACTGAAATTAAGCTGACTGGTCTGTAAGTCACCAGGTTGTCCTTATTTCCCTTTTTATAGATTGGTTCTATATTTGCCCTTTTCTAGTCCTATCATGTGCCTATCATGATCTCTATTTGAATACATGAAATAAAACAAGTATTATTAGATGTGCATTAATAACTCCTCCACTACAAACTCCCAGACTTCCCCATCAGAAAAATCCTGACTACATAGACAGGCCTTACCATGTGACCCAATGGTCAACAGCATTAGGTTCTGTCAAACCAAGGGAAAAGTGTATTCTCAGAATGCCTAACATCAGCATTCTGACAGCCAAATCTAAGACTAGTCTGATTAAAGAGAGAAGCTGTCTCTAAAACATACACAACCCAAACCACATAGAGCCCAGAAGAAATCAATGAGAAATCAGGGCAGCATATGGAGTGAGGGGGTAATATGCACCAAAGGTGAAACACCAATAAACAAGCTGCATTCTGTACTAGCTAAACTTTCCAAGGGGTCTTCAAAGGAAAGCAATCCAGTCTGGAAGTAAAGGCACAAGGAATCTAGAAAATCCTGATATATTGGTACCCAACCGATTAACAAATAGCCAAAAAATCAAAACAAATACAAGAGAATTTGAATATTAAGGCACAGTAAGAGACTTGACAAAAGTCACATAAGAAACTTGCAGCAGAGCCAAAAATTGAACCCCTCCATCTTGGCTCCCAATCCAATACCTTAACCACAAGACCATCTTTCCTGCAGCTCTAGTCTGTGCTCCTATTTGTCCTCTGTAGGAGGACATTAAATTATAGTGAAAAGCAAAAGAAATACTTTTATGACAATGTGCAATTGACCTGTGAAACTCATTACCACAAGATATCACCAGAGTTTAGCAGGATTCAAACAAAGACTAGACCTTTATGTGGATAATGAGAGCATCCACAGTTACACTAATAGAGGGAGTTTGGAAGAAACTGTCCCTATAGGCAGGTGATCCTTCCTTTGAAGCATGCGATATTGGCTCCTGGCTGAGACAGAATATTGGTCTGATCCAACATGTCATGTCCTGTGATCCCAACAACAATCACACAGCACCAGTGCTTACATTTTATCAGTTTATCAGCCAAGTGTGTGGCTTGCCTTCCAAGGCTTTCCCCTGTTTTTATTATCCCTGGCAATTCAGTTAATGTTTAACAGCAGGGTGAGAGATTACAAATTCACACATACGATATGTTCTTTGCTCTCTCTCAACTTGATAGTTTAGGTTTTTCTTAAGAATGTCAGTTGCGAGCATCTTTAGGTAGCAGCTTTCAAAGTATGCCCTGATTTCAGTCCCTCAGGAAAGAACATAAAATACACAGATACTTGGAGGACAACAATACTATAGGAATTGTTAGGCCCATGGTCATTAAAACCCTGGGCTCCTTATCTTACCTGTGCGCCTCTCAACTCTATCTATCCTAGTGGCTCCATTATGTCTTTTTTCTTGCAACCTTTGTCCTAGTCCATTTTGGGTGTTTAACCTAACCAGAACTCCAGATTTTGAGGTTCACCATAACTTTCCATTCATTAATTCATTCCATTCATGGTAAAACATGCTAGGGTAACAGCACTTGCTCAGCACCAGTACAACCTTCTTCACACTGTCCTTCCCATGCGCCTTACGTTTTTTCTGCAGGAAGATGGGTTAGTTCAGTTTCCATGTTAATTCCCCCCTTGGTCTTTCAGCTGTGACTTGTCTTTGTTAGATTAAATACGTTCCTGCTAGAATGATTAATTGTGTGTCAAATACATATACACGTTTCTTGCTGCCCTATTTTTTTCTTTCCTTTATTCTTTGTTGGATTTAATTAAGCTCTTTCTTGGCCAACAAACTTGAACTTGCAAAGAAACAAGCTTGCTGCTGAGAGGCAGGCGCCCCCATGCTCTCACAGTTCTAATGTATTCTCTAGTCCTTTACCAGTGTAGGAGGAGTTATTGTCTCATGGATAGGGTGCTGGCCTGGGTGTTGAGAGACTTGGATTAAAGTCCCAGCTTTGCCACAGACCTGTTGTAAGGACAAGTCACTTCATCTCTATTTGCTGCTTGTTTCCCCTCCCCACCTTTTGTCTTGTCAATGTAGCGGGTTAAGCTCTTTAGTGCCTGGTTTGTCTCCCGCTATGTGTTGTATAGTGCCTAACACAATGGGACCCAGATCTCTGTTGGGGCCTATAAGTGCTACAAGTATAACAATAATTCTCTGGTTTCAGAAAATAGGAGACTTCAGTTCTTTGATTCTACCACAGTGTTTCCCAAACTGGGGTTCACAAAATGTTACAGGGGGTTCTCGGGAAAAAAATCCCTGGTGGTAGATAGAGCTGTCCATAGGAACCCTGGGCAGCACAGGACCAGCAGCCAGGAGCCTTGGGGACTTCCAAGAGCTAAGCAGATTAAGACAAGCATATCTGTCTCACTGAGGAGATTCAAACTTCAAGACACCTTATAAGAAATGGAAAGGGAGGTGGATATTTTTTTGCTGTTTTTAAAATTAATTAGGCTGCTAGTGTTGTTTTTAAATTATTATGAAGAACAAGTTTAAGCTTTGTTGTAACATGCATTGTTTGCCTGAGGCTGCTCAAGACCTGAATGCTTGTGTAGGAGGAACTCTTTGAGTTGGCCTTATAAATACCTTCATTCTGTTTCACATCTCATACTCCTTGATGAAACATAGGAGGCAGAGGTGCCAGTACAGGGGGCAACGAGGGTCAGGTGCCGCCCCCATGTAGGCGCACCCTCCCGCAGATCCTCCCCTTTTTTTTCTGGCGGCCCTCATAACCCCCCTACTTTTCTACTGGTGCCTCTGATAGGAACCTTGTCTCATAACAGGTGAGATCTTGGAAAAGTATTGTCGTTTTCATAATGTAATAAAAATACTGTAAGGATAAATAATAAATAGTGTGTAATAAGAATGTCAAAAAAACAAATTTTATGTTTCCAAGATCACTGCTTTTATAATTTATGCTGAGGTAAGGGAGAAAATCCCTGGAAATATTCATTTTTACAAGGGGGTTCACAAGACTTGACATTTTGGTGAAAGGGTTCGCGGGTTGTTAAAGTTTGGGAACCACTGTTCTACCATGATCACCAGTGTTGCCAACTTGAGTGAGAAAGAAGTACATAGAAAGGTGCCAGACCCCACAGCTCTGGGTGGGGGCTCAACCCATAGTTTCTTTTATTGTAGAAAAGGACCCCAAAGCAGATTGAACCAGGCCTTAGTTGCTGGTAGAAGGGTTACATAGCTTATTTCCGCAGAGTAAGAATGAAAACATAAGGAAATACGGGTGTGCACTGATATATCAAGTTTAGGGAATAGATTTTAAACTTGTGTAAATCTGTGTATCTCCACTGACATCAATTCTACTGGAAAAGTAATTGCTAATAACAGTTAATAAATAATTATTAATATCCATTCCCAGTGCAGCCAGAGTTCCCACTCATTTCAGTAGGGGTTATCCATGGACTGCAAAGTCAGCCCAGGGGAAAGTCTGAATATGTTTTATTGACAAAGATTCACTCAAATTTAAAGACTAATCTCTAGAGAAATGCAAATGAGCAGTAAAATTTTCTCATCCTTTTCCTTAGCTTTCTAATCTTGTTGATTTGTTTCACAAACTCCATATTACTTTCCCTTTTGTGGAATACTGTAACTGATCCTTTTCTGATACATATTCAGAGAGAGATTTTTAAAATAAACATAAAACCTTAATTAATTTTTCTGCTCTTTCAAACGACCACGTAAAAAATAAAAGTTATAGCCAAAGGTAAAAGTAAGTCGGTATGGTACAGTATGGCGTACTGGCAAGAGCCAGTACACAGCCAACCATACCCACAAGGAGTAGCTTCCCCAGGCCGGCAGTTTAAAATCACCCTGGCCTTCAGGCAGCAGCCGGACCCCCTGGCCCTTTAAATTGCTGCCAGAGCCCCACTGCCAGAGCCCCGGAGTAGCAGTGGCGGCCAGGAACCCCACGGCTCTGGTGGTGATTTAAAGCGAATGGAGCCCCTGGCCCTTTAAATTGCCACCAAAGCCTCAGGGCTCCGAGCCGCAGCTACCACTACCATGGGGCTTTGGTGGTGATTTAAAGGGTCTGGGGCTCCCAGCTGCAGCTACTGCAGGAAAAGCCCATGATTTAAAGGGCCTGGAGATTTAAAGGACCCGCTCCTTCTGGTTGAGGCCACCCCTTCCGGTTGAGGCCCCACCCCCTGCGCAGGACCCCGGCCCTGTGTACCAGTAAGTCCCTTAAGTTACTTTCACCCCTGGTTATAGCCCTTTAGTAAATGAGAAAAACTGCTGGTGTTCTATTAAAGTGAGGTTTGCTAGGAGGTAGAGGACTATCTGGGTCACCACGGGCAGGATTGTGAGTGGGCCTGCACACACACACACACACAAAGGAATAAAAGGGAACAAGACCCCTTACGCTTTCACCTCCTGCCAGGGCTACCCAGTCATGCGACTGGATGCGCATGAAGAAATGTGTGGTGCATGTTTGCTCAGAGCAGGTCACAGAGTCCAAGGTCAAAAGGGACCACTAGATCATCTAGTCTGAATTCCAGCACATCACAGACCACAAACACCACCCAGCACCCACACACTAAACCCAATAATCCGACTTTGACTGGAGTATTAAAGCAACCAGGAGACTCAACTATTATGTATCTGTGATGGTTCTCAGGCTATCCAGGACCAGGGGTGGCTCCAGGCACCAGCGTACCAAGCACGTGCCTGGGGTGACAAGCCGTGGGAGGTGGCCTTGCGGTTGCCGTGAGGGCGGCAGTTAGGCTGCCTTCTGCGGCATGCCTGTGAGAGGTCCGCCGGTGTCACGGCTTCAGCGGCAATTCGGTGGCAATTTGGAGGCAGGTACGCCCAAGGCACAGGACCAGTGGACCTCTCGCAGGCACGCTACCGAATCCGCGCTACCAGTGGACCTCCCACAGGCAAGCCGCTGAAAGCCGCCTGACTGCCGTGCTTGGGGCGGTAAAATAAGTAGAGCCGCTCCTGCCCAGGACTGTGAATCACCTTGTTACTCTCTGCCTCCAGCAAGTCTATCTGTGGTAGCTGGGTGTCAGCTTTCTGACATCACCAGCTTACTAGCCACTCAAGCGCTCTCCCCTGGGCTAAGCCAGCTCTGTCTGTGCCTTACAGGTTAACAGGTGCACCCCAGCCCCTAAGTCCCTTTGAAGCATGACTCTGTGATATCCACCCCCTGACACCGGCTACTCACAGAGATCCCAGCTCCACTGGCTCCAAAGGAGCAGTGTACCCCAGTCAACTGGTTCAACCTTAAACCACTGCTGCTATATAACACACCGCACTTGTGAGCACTTACAGTGAACAAACGTAGGTTTATTTAAAGAAAAATAGAGATTAAACTAGGAACAAAAGTGAGTGATGGAAACAAATGGTTACAATACAAAACAAAACCATAAAAGGCAAACTAGGGCCTACACTTGGGAAGGTAACTAATAATATCTAATAAAGTAGGTTGTTCCCCTCAGTCTGGCACAGAGCTGGCTGGCTTCACGGGAACCAGGATCCAAACTTTCTTGTAAACAACCCGCTCCACACAATGGCCTCTCAAGCTACGTCTACACTGCTCAGCTTACAATGGTGCAGCTGCAGCCACATCATTGTAACGTGCTCAGCGTAGCTGCTCTTTGTCACCGGGAGAGAGCTCTCTCAGCGACACAATAAAACCACCCCCAATGAGGGGCGGTAGATTTATCTATGAGAGCGCGGCTCCCGCTGACGAATTGCTGTCCACACCAGCACTTTTCATCACTAAAATGTTTGTCATTCAAGGGTGTGGTTTTTCACACCCCTGAGTGACAAAAGTTTTAACGAGGAAAGTGACAGTGTAGACAGAGCCTCAGTGAATGGATGCAGAGTGCCTCTCTCCACTCTGCGTTATGCTGAAACGGTCTTTTGTCTTTATTCATAGCCAGGACCATCACCAGTGTGGTAAAATATTCTTTTTTTATTTTTTACCTCCAAGTGATTTTGATTGTTTTCAGTTGTCTTCGACTGTTCTGTGATGGGCAATTTCAGACAATTGAGCCTGGAATTACATCATGGCCTAACCAGGGAGGGCCTGCAACTCCCTCCTGCATGAATAGGCTGTCACCGAATAATATCACTCCCTGGTGACTCCATTAACCCTAAGACCATAAGGGCATAAAGGACAATAGTTACATTATTCCTAAATATCATCTGTGCACACATCATATCATGGTTATGAAGAGTGATAAGCTGCAGATACCTTCCATGTTACCCTTTATGGATAAATACCCTGTAAGCAATGCATTTGATGTACTGAGTCTGTTAGGTCTGAGACAAGAGTTGTTTGCAAAGAACAGGGGGCCCTCTGTCAATGTGCCTTTGTTTCACTGTGCCACAGACTGAGACTAGCAGGGACTGAGGTGCACCAGTACCAGAGGCTCCGGCAGCAGCAAGGAATTAAGTGTGATATAAATAAGGGATCCTGGCAAGTGACTCGCACCCTATGCTGCAGAGGAAAGAGACACCCTCTCCACCCCAAGATCACAGCCAATCTGATCTAGGGGGAGAATTCCTTCCTGACACACAGTGTGGCAGTAGATGGAAAGGAATGGGCAATGCATACAGCCTTGGCTACTTGATGGCTGGCACATCTGAGCCTGTGCTGAGGTGTGTCAATTTGTTGTTTTAGGTCCATAACAATTTCTAACTCCAGTCTCTCTCCCCAGAGCCAAGGAGGAAGAAGGGGATGAATTGTCTGAGTCACAGTGCCTCCTAGGGTTATTCCTGAGCTGACTTATGCAAAGCCCCTTGCTCAGGTCTCTCCTCGAAGTCACAATTTAGCCCTAAATTTACATAAGAACATAAGAACAGCCATACTGGGTCCACCTAGCCCAGTATCCTGTCTTCCATCAGTGGGCAATGCCAGGTGCCCCAGAGGGAATGAACAGAACAGGTAATCATATAGTGATCCAGGTTGCACATTCCCAGCTTCTGGTAAACAGAGGCTAGGGATACCATCCCTGCCCATCCTGCCTAAAGCCATTGATGGACCATGAACTTTTCTAGCTCTTTTTTTAACCCTGTTATAATCTTGGCCTTCACAACATCCTCCGGCAAAGAGTTCCACAGGTTGACTGTGCACTGTGTGAAGAAATACGTCCCTTTGTTTGTTTTAAACCTGCTGCCTATTAATTTCATGTGGTGGCCCCTAGTTTGTGTGTTATGGGAAGGAGTAAATAACACTTCCTTATTTACTTTCTCCACACCAGTCATGATTTTATAGACCTTTATCATATCTCCCTTTAGTCATCTCTTTTCCAAGCTGAAAAGTCCCAGTCTTATTAATCTCTTCTCGGACAGCAGCTGTTCCATAACCCTAATCATTTTGTTGCCCTTTTCTGAAGCTTTCCCAATTCCAATACAGCTTTTTTGAGATGAGGTGACCACATCTGCAGTCAGTATTCAAGATGTGGGCGTACCATTGATTTATATAGAGGCAATGTGATATTTTCTGTCTTATTATCTATCCCTTTCTTAATTATGCCAACATTCTGTTCACTTTTTTGACTGCTGCTGCACATTGAGTAGATGTTTTCAGAGAACTATCCACAATGATTCCAAGATCTCTTTCTTGAGTGGTAACAACTAATTTAGACCCCATCATTTTATGTGTATAGTTGGGATTATGTTTTCCAATGTGCATTACTTTGCATTTTTCACATTATTCGAACAAACAGGACAGTTGTGTGGGGGAATTCTGAAATACAGATGGGCACCACCTGGGTTCGTTTTCACATTTCAAGAGACATTTCTATAGAGATCTCATTCTTTCAATATTACTTTTTTGGGGTTTTTTTTTGTTATTGCTATCAATTGCTTGTAGGTAATTGATTTCACTTCATTAGCAGTGCTTTTTATTCACATTTCTGAGTGCAACCCTCTTGTAACTGCCTGTAATGTTACCCAGTACATTTCTTTGCATTTCTTGATAGAACAAAAGATAATTGATCCCATAAACAATCCTGGCTGCTCCTAAGGGCTAAAAATAATGCTTCTGTTGTGTCCTTGAAGAATAGTCACATTTAACAATTACGCAGACTCTGACGTTTGTTATTTGACAGAAAGCTTTGAGAAACACAGTGTGTGAAAATGGTGTTGAACTCCTTTTTAACGAATTGATTTTTTTTTAATATCACATATTCCTTTTTGTAGCCTCTGGGCCTTTTTGTGTTTGTTTTATGATTATTATTATTATTATTTTTAGATTTTTCTCATAAATAATTGAAAAAGAAACATGCCTTTCTCAAATCTATGTTCAGAGTTCCGGGTTGGATGGCAATTGAATAAGTAAGAGTGGATTTTGCTTAGTAAGCGCAGTGGGAAATCTCATTTCACAGTGAGTCACCAACACATTTCATGCTGATGTAGCTTTTAAACAATAAGCTCCACACCATGCTCATGTTAGTGGGAGAGAAGGGAAACATAAAAGCAATGCAACATTTAGCACTGAGGGTGAAATCCATTGCTACCGTACCTGCACTTTGCTGATGTACTTGTTCATAGATGTGTTACTGATGTGAAAATTTGTTTCTTTTCTGTTGTTGGTGGTGGACTTTTGGAGGTACATTAAGGGACTAAATTCAGCCCTAGTCTAAATGGTACAACTCAACTGACTTCATTATACTTACATCCATTTACATTAATGTAAAATGTGACCCATTAAGTTTCTAGAGGAAGAAATTTTTCACTGTTTTGGCATTCTGTACAGACTAGCTTAGGAAGGAAGAGCTATTCCTGAGAAAAGGCAAGAACTGGCTGATGCAGTGTAGGGAAATGTGAATATGTGTAGGGAAATGTGAATGTGTTGGTTTTCTTTATGGCTCTCACAGTGGCTATGTTTAGTTTCACAGATGAGGCACTTCACATTTGTTATACTTACAACAAAAGTTAATGGCCCAAATCTCAGCTGTAGTTGAGAAGTGCACAGCACAGCTCCAGGGTTGAAAAGATGCCCTTTACATTCCTCTGATCTTGACTTTGCTGTCTGCTAGTCCTGTTCCTGAAGAAATAATGCTAATAAACATAAAGGGTCATTATATGGATCAGTGAGTTTTAAGGAAGACTTGCCCATACCCAGGTTTCCCATAGCCACACTTTCTGCATCAGAAGCAGTGAGCAGGATGGCATAGAACTATTATACCAGATTTACAGGTCATAAAACCATCCTTTCTCTCATTCACACTGTTGGGAATCCACTTTTGTAGAGCTTAGTTATAATGGGCCAAACTGGAACCCCAAGTTTATACATGCCCACACTTGGTGGAGTAGGGTTCAAAATCTGGGTCTGAATTCAGACCCAGCTGTGCTAGGGAGAATGCTAAAGCATACTAGTTTTGCTTGGAGCACCTTGGTTTGTTTGACACCACACTTTGGGTCAGGTGGCTGATTGTAAATTGAGGAGAATAAAGAATGGGAAAATGGTGTGTGAAAAAACACAAGCCTATCCAATTTCACACACTTGCACTCTGCATTGCCCTGCATGTAGTAGCCTTCTCAGGGAGGTACAAGCTAATATATAAATGCCAGAGAGTGATGCTGTGGTTTCTCATTGCTGCACATGGTAGAGTCAGAAGTGAAGTGAGAAGAGACGTTGCTTCCTAGGGGAGTTGATTGTCACCAGCAGGGACCTTACACTTGGTTCCAATAGCCCTGACTGGGAGAACAAGGAGCAGCAGTTCTGAATTTTAGGAAAGGTTGGGCTCAATGCTGAGAGGCTGCCCAAGTCTGTGTCATAAGCCCTATACTATTAACAGCTAAAGGAAATTCTTCTCCAACTCAATTGATAGAAGTCTGCACTTTTGGAGCAGGAGGATCTGAGTTCTATCCTTGTTGTTTCCATAAAATTCTGAGGAGCCATGATGTACGGAGTCGTGTCAGGATGAAGTTCCTAGGTAGTCATGAATTTGTTACAGTGGAACCAAATACATATGTATAAAATTAAATGAAACAATATTTTGCATTTTTAATATGATTGCAAAATATCAATTAATTTGATTAGCATCACATTTTATCTGGCAGGCGTTGGTTGCATTCACTTGCAAATTATTTAAGCCCGGGTATGTGTGTTTATGGACTTTGTGTTTATAACATGGCTACTTGAAAAGTCAGTTTTGTGCAATGAATTTTTCTTACAGATAAAAGTTTTAGAGAAAACAATGATTCACATTTTGTTCTGCCTAGGTCCTTACAATGGTATATTAGCCTTTCCTATAGCCGCTATACAGTTAGAGCCAGATTCAACCTCAAGGAAATCAATGGGAATTTGCTTTGCTTTCAGTGGGATCATGATTTGGAACATAAATCCTGATCCAAAGCCCATTGAAGTCAATGGAAAGACTCATATTGACTTCTGTAGGATTTGGAACAGACCCTTAGAATGTTCATATACACATGACCAGGCTTACATAATTGGTTTGATTAAATTACAGATATGGGCACATTTTTGGGTGAACCTGAAAGGAAATTTTTTCTAAGAAAAGACATTTTAATAATCTCCTCACCTTTCTGTGCTTAGGAATCTTCTATAGAAAAAAAATTATCATCTCTCTTTGATATAATGCAAGCAGCCATACGCCTTTTGGAGTAGAATAAAATTCAACTCCTGAAATTTGTGAGATTTTATAAAGTAGATTGTAATTAAGAAATGGTTATAATACAGTTACTCAGGTGCAATCCTTTTTTAACTGTATCGTTTTTAATTGGATCCAACCTACATACCTTGGAGCAATGTACTGGGGACTGATAAGGATACCTATTTCTAAGAAAAAATGAAAGGATAAGAAAAAATGCAGGGAGTATCACGTGGACATTTTGTATAGAATGCAATTAATTGACTGATAGAGCTATATCTTCCTCCTGCCTAAGTTAGAGACTATAAACTTTCTTTGGATTTCTTTTCTCCATAATATCTACTGTGAGCAATTGTGTTAGTTCTGCTCTTAAGCCACTTGTATCCTTTCTAAAACCCACAACTGCTCCAATACCCCCAGATATTTTTCCTCTTGTCACCCTTAATGCTTGGTTTTCATCCTAGCTTTGATTCCCTGTGCTTGATGTCACCGATGGTACAACATTTTTGTCATGATTTTGTTAATAAAATGCTTGAGCTGCTTGGAAAAAGTCTGCTGCTCTTTGCAGGCTGTTGCCTGCATTTCCACTTCCAGCCTTAGTGAGATCTTTTGCCACCTTCTGTCTCACAGGTTGTCATGTTTTATAACTAATTTATCTTGCAAATCATAAGAGCATCTCTGGTCATGTTGAAATTGCTTTCCCCACTCTAATATCCTCTCATCTGCTTTTTTCTGAGGACTTTGTGTAGCTTATCCTCGAACCATATTCTTATACCAATGTAAACTTTCATCTATATTCTGTTTCATAGTGCTAGATAAATAGAGATCCCTGTTTCTATTTGTTTTTTAACCAAAATGCCTTTGTTCCCACCTCTTCTGTATCTTGTTTGGCTGCACAGAATGTGATCTTTTATGTTTCAATCAGTTCTTCCTCTTGCGGTTATCTGCCAGAAACTATTGCTCAAACATTTCTAAATTAATCTCAGATTTGCTAGGAAAAAGAAAAAGAAAATGTTAATTTCTCACTTGTTTTATAATTGGCTGTATCATACATATACATATATTCGCCGATCCACCATGAACACTTTGCACCAGTGGCAGAGCTAATACAGAAGAAGGGGGATAGAGTGGGGGAAAACACCTTCCTGGCAGCCTTTAAGAATATGTGTGGCACCTTTTCAAGCACATTATGCAACTGACAAAAGGAGGTTAAGGTGACTACACAGCAAATGTGAAAAATTGGGATGAGAGTGGGGGGTAATAGGAGCCTATATAAGAAAAAGACCCAGAAATCAGGACTGTCCTTATAAAATTGGGACATCTGGTCACCCTAAAGGAGGTATACAACATGAATTTTTACACAGGGCTAGAGAACAAGCCCACTCTTCGCTCACCGAGCAGCAGCAGCTCCTGTCCTGTGGGGTTGGGCCTAGTTCCCCACACTGGGCAGCTGAGAATCAGAGATTAGCTACAAAAAGAACAAGAGTACTTGTGGCACCTTAGAGACTAACAGATTTATTTCAGCATGAGCTTTCGTGAGCTACAGCTCACTTCTTCAGATGCACAGTAGCTACAGGTTCCCTAACAGACCTTTCCCTCTCCACTGCACCAGAGCTCTGCTTGGCTGCAGTATAAATACAGACAGGGTGGAGATTTAGATCATTGGCAAGGTTTCCAGGAGAGAAAGAATATTCATCCTTTGGTTGGATTCCTTGCCATCACTTACCTGGGTTTCCCACCAACTCTTTAGAGACCTCCCTCTCTCACTGCTACTATCGTTTTTCATATCCCAGGTACGCTGTGGCTGGGAATCAATCATGAAGCAACAGGCTGCTTTTAATACATCAAAATAGTGATGTTTCAGCAGCAACACAAAATCTTCCACTAATCCCTGGCATTGCCTTGCCACTCAACAGCTATTGCAAAAGGGTGTGAAAAGCCAAGCAGTTTCAATTTTCCTCACAGAATCTCTGACTAAAGGGTTCTGTCACATCCCATTATCATTTCGCTCTGTTACATTTACTTTGAATAGATAATAGGAAGAATGTGTTATAGTTTCAGTTTAAGATTTACCTACATTCACAATACATTTCAAATGACATTTTAGGGACTATGTCTAAACGTCTTGAATACTTGGAGTGTTGGAAATTCGGAGCTGAGTGCCTATTTGCTTCTATTGGAAACAATTGGCATTGCAGGTTCACAATACCTCTGAAAATCCGGCTATTCAAGTTGGTGCCTACATTTTACTAAGAGCCTAACTTTAGGCACATTTTGTCCTTAGTATTTAAGCTATAGTCACACTGTTTCATGCCCTCAATAAGTGGCTTACATGACTGTTTATGTCACCTCTGAATTTGCCCCTTGGTCTCAGATCCAGAACTGAAAAATGGTTTCAAAGTTTTGGCTGAATAATATATTCAGAAATATTTTTTTGCACCTAATGACCATGAACTGAGCAGCACTGTTTCCGCTGCAAACTCTGCTCTCCCGCTTTTTCAGTGCTACTAAATTTCTCCATGTTGTCAGTCCTGGGCTCCTGTGGAAGCTACAGAAGGCAAACATTTCTCGCTGTTTTGGGGCCATTGTGAACTGAACTGCACAGCTTCTGCTGCAAACTCTGCTCTCTCGCTCTTGCAGCTCTAGCGAGCTTCCTGCTTCCATGAAAGCTACAGAAGACAACCGTTTCCTGCCTTTCATTGGCATCTTGAACTGAACAGCTCTCCTACGTTTCATGCCCTTTTTCCAGGATTACCCGTGCAGGCGCCATAGCATGGCAAGCATGGAGTCCGCTCAGATCTCCACTGCAGTTTTGACCATTGTAAGTACCTTGCGCATTATCCAGCAGTATGTGCAGTACCTGCAAAATTGGGCGAGGAAGCCACAACAGCACTATTACTGATGAGGACATGAACACAGACATTCCTAGAAACATGGCAGGTGACGATGGGAGATCATGGTGGTGTTGGGCCAGGTTCATGCCGTGGAACACCGATTCTGGGCCCAGGAAACAAGCACAGACTGGTGAGACCGCATAGTATTGCAGGTCTGGGATGATTCCCAGTGCCTGCAAAACTTCTGTATTTGTAGGGCCACTTTCATGGAACTTTGTGACTTGCTGTCCCGTGTCCCGAAGCACAAAGACACCAAAATGAGAACAGTCCTCATAGTTGAGAAGCGAGTGGCCATAGCACTGTGGAAGTTTGCAATGCCCAACAGCTACCAGTCAGTCTGGAATCAGTTTGGAGTGGGCAAATCTACCATGGTGGCTGCTGTGCTGCAAGTAGCCAATGCAATCATTGACCAGCTGCTATCAAAGGCAGTGACTTTGGGAAAAGTGCAGACCACTGTGGATGGCTTTAATGCGCTGGGGTTCCCTAACTGTGGCAGGGTAATAGACGGAACGCATATCCCCATCTTGGTCCCGGCACACCAGGGCGGCCAGTACATAAACCACAAGGGATATTTTTCCATGGTGCTGCAAGCACTGGTGGATCACAAGGGATGTTTCACAGACACCAACATGGGATGGCCAGGAAAGGTGCATGACGCTCGCATCTTCAGGAACTCTGGTCTGTTTGAACAGCTGAAGGAAGGGACTTACTTCCCAGACCAGAAGATTACTGTTGGGGATGTTTAAATGCCTGTAGTTATTCTCGGGGTCCCAGCCTACCCCTGAATGCCATGGCTCATGAAGCCGTACACAGGTACCCTGAACTGTAGTAAGGAGCAGTTCAACTATAGGTTGAGTGAGTGCAGAATGGTGGTAGAATGTGCTTTTGGACGTTTGAAAGCGAGCTGGCACCGTTTACTGACTCAGTCAGATCTCAGCACAACCAATATTCCAATTGTAATTGCTGCTTGTTGTGTGCCCCACAATATCTGTGAGAGTAAGGGGAAGACGTTTATGGCGGGGTGGGAGGTTGAGGCAACTCGCCTGGAGGCCAATTTCGCACAGCCTGATAACAGGGAGATTTGAAGAGCGCCACAGGGCGCTCTGCACATCAGAGAAGCTTTGAAAGCCAGTTTCATGATTGTCCAGGGTACAGTGTGACAGTTGTGTTTGTTTCTCCTGCAGTTACCCACACCCTATATATATGAAAGGAAAGAAAGTCACAGTTGTTTAAAAACCATTCTTTTTTATTTGTTGCACAACACATTGAGAGAAATCAGAAGGTAGACTGGGGGTCAGGGGGGGTATTGGGTTAGGGCGGTGGAGGAGGAGGGAAGGACACGTCCAGAAACCAAATAAAAAGTTCGCTTATGCCAGCTTTCTGCTGCTTGGGCAATTCTCTGGGGTTGAGTGTGTGGGTCCTCGTAGCCTCCCCCCTCGTATTCTTGGGCATCTGCGTGAGGAGGCTATGCAGTTTTAGGATGCATCAAATGAGGTATTTCCAGCAAAGATAAGGAGGTGTTAGTACCGTTATACAAGGCACTGGTGAGACCTCATCTAGAATACTGTGTGCAGTTCTGGTCTCCCATGTTTAAGAAGGATGAATTCAAAATGGAACAGGTACAGAGAAGGGCTATTAGGATGATTTGAGGAATGGAAAACCTATCTTATGAAAGGAGACTTAAAGAACTTGGCTTGTTTAGCCTAACCAAAAGAAGGTTGAGGGGGGATATGATTGCTCTTTATAAATATATCAGAGGGATACATATTAGGGAGAGAGAGGAACCATTTAAGTACCAATATGGACACAAGAACAAATGGATATAAACTGGACACTAGGAAGTTTAAACTTGAAATTAGATGAAGGTTTCTAACCATTAGAGGCGTGAAGTTCTGGAACAGCCTTCCAAGGGGAGTAGTGGGGGCAAAAGACATATCTGGCTTTAAAACTAAGCTTGATAAGTGTATGGAGGGGATGGTATGATGGGATAGCCTAATTTTGGTAATTTATTTGGCAATTGATCTTTGATTATCAGCAGGTAATTATGCCCAGTGGTCTGTGATGGGATGTTAGATGTGGTGGGATCTGAGTTACTACAGAGAATTCTTTCTTGGGTGCTGGCTGGTGAGTCTTGCCCACATGCTCAGGGTTTAACTGATCGCCATATTTGGAGTTGGGAAGGAATTTTCCTCCAGGGCTGATTGGCAGAGGCCCTGGAGGTTTTTCACCTTCCTCTGCAGCATGGGGCACAGGTCACTCGCTGGAGGATTCTCTGCAGCTTGAGGTCTTCAAACCACAATTTGAGGACTTCAATAACTCAGACATAGGTTAGAGGTTTGTTACAGGAGTGGGTGGGTGAGATTCTGTGGCCTGCATTGTGCAGGAGGTCAGACTAGATGATCATAATGGTCCTTTCTGACCTTAAAGTCTATGAGTCTATGGTAAGCCCTAGGGCCACGCGGGGTTCTGTTTCTTCTGCATTCATTTAAATGTTTTCAGACTGCCAGGCCCCTTTTTCCATAGCAAGCAATGCCTGGTGGGTTTGCCATATAAAAAGGGCCTGCGGGCTTTCTGGGATGATCGCTTCACACACCTCTTCCCTCCCCCCCGTGCCCACCACGTGGCTCCGATGAGGCTCTGAGCAGGGATGAGCCCTTTAAACTAAACGCAAACAGCTCAGAGTGGCTGGGTTTTCCCATGTCCCCCACCGCATGGCTTTGATCAGGCTCTCACTCACCAGAAGTACCTTCTCCAGGGACATGGTCCGAGCACTCACCTTGGGAGTGGGGGGAGGCTATTGACTCCAACGTTAATAACAGTTACTGGCTAGGGGGAAAATGGATTCCTCACTTGCCGCCTATGCATTGTCCTCCTCCTCCTCCTCTTCATCCTCCAGTAACTCACCCTCCTCGCTCCGTGCAACTCCCTCCTTGCAAGTGTCCAAGGACAGTGGTGGGGTAGTGGTGGCATCACCCCCCATAATAGCATGCAGCTCATGGTAGAAGTGGAATGTATGGGGCTGTGACCCAGAGCACCCATTTGCCTCCCTGGCTTTTTGGTACACTTGCCTGAGCTCCTTGATTTTTGTATGACACTGCTCTGTGTCCCTGAAGTAGCCTCTTTCCATCATGGCCCTGGAGACTTTACCATATGTATTTGTGTTCCTTTTTTTGGAATGTAGTTCTGCCATAACAGATTAGTCTCCCCAACATGCGATGAGATCCAGTACCTCCCGTTTGGACCATGCTGGAGCTTGTCTACAAATCCAGGACTGCTTGATCTCTTGTGATGGTGGACGCTGCATGGTCGCCTATGATGATGGACTGTGCTGATGGTCACCTGATGGTGACCAAACAGGAAATTAAATTCAAAAGTTCCCGGGACTTTTCCTGCTCACTTGGCTGGTGCATCAGAGTTGAAAGTGTTGTCCAGAGCGGTCACAAGGGAGCATTCTGAGATAACTCCCAGAGGCCAATAACATCGAATTGTGTCCACAATACCTTTAATCTGGGATTGTAATCTTGATTTAAGTGCTAGTCCGCTTGCCGAGGTGGAGTACAGAAATTGGATTAAAGAGCTGTTTAAATTGAAAAAGCTGGTTTGGTCATGAGGATGGAATATTTTTTTTCCAAATTAACTTGGCTAAGTCTGAAATAACTGACTAGTGCTGACCACACCTAGAAAAAGATGGCAAGATGTAGCAGCACCACCTGGTGGTGAAGATCACATTGAAGCATTTCTAGCAAAAGCATAGGGTTAGAGTTTGCAGCTTTTGAAAATACCAGGGAGAAGGCACATTCCTTTCCTGAAACTGGTGCACATTTTACCTGTCAAAACTCTATTCATCCTAAGCAATGCCAATATTCTGTATACCTGCAGAATAGCCGAGACTCTCACATGTGCATTATTCATTCTGAGATGCAAATTATTATTTTTTTCTGTGCTTGTACAGTGTCTAGCACAGTGGGGTCTTGGCCCATGACTGGGGTTCATAGACAACGTGATAATACAAATAATAATTAATTATTTTTATATTACAATACATGTAGAAGCCCCAACCATAAAACGTTTCCATTGTGCTAAGCGCTGTAAACACACAAGAAGAGACAGGCCCTGCTGCAAGGAATGTGCAGTCTAAATAAACAAGCCAGGTGGACAGTAAGGAAACATTATTATCTCTATTTTACAGATGGAGAAATGCAGCACAGACTAATTAACTATCTTACTCAACACCACAAAGATGGTTTATGTCAAAGCTAGGAACTGAAGTCAGGTCTCCTGAGTTCCAGTCTAATGCCTGAACTACAGGAGCAATCTTCCCCTTTCATTCATACTGCTATGAGTCCTCTGTACTTCAAACCACTCTGGATTTACAGACATCTATAGAATTTGTCTCCTAGCTCCTTATTGAAACTATTCTTCACTTCCTGACAAAATAGCATTAATCAGCCCCCATGAGGTGTTCTGGAGTGAACTGGAGACTGAACACATGCTCGGCGCTGTTGTGATGTGATCAGCTTCTATGGCAGTAGTTCTCAACCTTTCCAGGCTGCCAAACCCATTTCAGGAGTCTGAAGCCCAAACCCTGCTGCCTGGGTATGAAGCATATAACTTAGCTTTATAGGACTCCCTGTGACATAGGGCCCAGGAAATTGCCCTGGTTGCCACCCCATAACACTGGCCCTGTGATTGTGACATCCCCTAAACCCATCCCATGACACACACACCCCGAGGGTTTGCGATGCTCAGGTTGAGAAACATTGATCTAGATAAGTTGATGTACCCCCTGGAAGACCTCTGTGTACCCCCAGGTGTATACGGATCCCTGGTTGAGAACCACTGCTATATGGTGTTTCACTGGGAAGTGAAAAATTATTTGAATAAGTGGCACTAAGACAAATTCTGCTCTTACCTACCTTACTGTAAATCTAGAGTCAATGGAGCATGAAGTCCTTTCACCCAAGGCTATTGGATACCAAAGTTTACTTCTAAACTCATTTTTCACAACTGGAAGCCAACAAGAACAGCATCACTTAATGTGACCTAGTGGATAGAGCACAGTTCTACAACAGTTCAGGACAACTGCACCAACGTTTCCCTTCTGTGGTCCCTCAAGGGTACCCACTCGAGACTCTTGGCTCCTTAGCTGTTAACTCTCTTGGGCAGAGATCTACGTCTCTCTCCTTTTTGACCAGCGTTTTTTCAGGCTGCAAACAATTCCCTGCCCACACTGATACTCCAGTAAGCCAGACTGCCTAAACAGGCCAACATCTGCACTTTGTTATCTCCCTTCAGAGGCTATAAACAGCTTATTATTGTCAGCAGTCATCACACAGCTTTTTCTAAGCAAGCACATTTATTCTTAAGGTAAAAGCATTAAAGAGAAAATGTATTCAAAACAATAAAAGACCATGCAGGCATTCTAATAAGCTTACCAGAGGACATGCCCCCACACGGCAGCAGGGGTTTTGGTATGAGTCAGTCCTTCAAACCGCACCAACGGGCTTTTCTGTGGTTACAAGTTCATAACAGCTTTAGCTCAGAACAAGAATACCACCCAGGCTGACCAGCCTGTTTCTTCAGACAGCTTGGGGCTTTGATCTTCAGCCATTGGAACAAGTGATCAGCAACCAATCACCCTACTCAGGGAGTAGTATCAAAGGCTGGTGAGAATTTGCATTCACGTCACCCTAGAGATTACCCAGGCAAACACTTGATACTGTTTATCCAAAAGTCCATTCTCATGTAGCCCATTCTTCAGTACAGACCTCTGAAGTTCATAACACTTCCCAGAGCTCTCAGTAATACATAACCTTTTCATTTAGTAGAATGGACTGCAAAGATACTTAAGTTTATTCAGTAATGTTTTCCAAGGATAATGCATGAAATTGCTTCACCTGTCACACGCTTTATTAGGACACAGGAGACCTGAGTTCTTTTCTTTGCTCTGTCTCTGGCTTGCTGGGTGACCTCTGGCCAGTCATATCCTTTCCCATGCCTCAGTTTCCCCATCTGTAAAGGGGGATAATGATACTGACCTTCTTCATAAAGCACTTTGAGAGCTACTGCTGAAAACGCTATACAGGAGCTAGGCATTATTACTATTACTATTGATTGTAAAGAAGCCAGCCAGTTCCCTGCTATCACAGATTTATTCATCTGTCACATTAACCCCACCCCATTCATACTCCCAGTCTATGTACCCAACCTTAACTTTGTCCTCTTCATTTATTCTATAAAGGAAATATGTTGTGAGATGTATACTGTGATTTTATTCATTGTTTATTGAAGACCTAGTTCAAAACCCACTAAAGTCAATAGATTCTTTTCCATTTTTTTCCAGAGGCTTGGGGTCATGGGCTAAATACATTGGCCCAGATCCACAAAGTTACTTAAATACCAAAGTTACTTAAATACCTAAACCCCAGATTTAGGCACCTAAATCCCAGTTTTAGCTCCACTGCAATCCCCAAAACTCATACCAAACCCTGTAGGTGCCTAAACTCCCTTGACTCCTGAGTTTTCAAAGGAAATGTTCCCTCAGTGCCTAAGTTTTTGCCTCTGTGCATGTGCACTGCTGCTGCCTCGGCCTAGGTGTCCAGATGTCTATCACCCATCTAAGCCGCAGAACAATCCACAAACAAGGGGAGATAGGCATTCAGCCACCCGAGTCATATGCTGCTCCCAAACCAGTAGGTGAGCGCAGAAGCCGATTACTGTATTGGATTCCATTCAAAATTGAGAAGGAGGTTGCAGACCTTATGACTTAGCCCAATGGTAGGAATACCACTTGCATAGGTATGTAGGACCCAGTTCAACTTCCCCCTCTACTAGAGGAGGCAGAATGTATTTGAACTAGGGCCACCCATCTCTGAAGAGCTAAGGATTATTCTGATGTGGGGCTCTCTCAGTCTCTCCCATTGAAGCTGTTCCACTCTGGATAAATAATGAAAGAGTTATTGGAGCAGAGGGATTGGTCCGCAGGGCTCCCCGTGCCCAATGGGGTGCCTAACCACTGGATTACAGAGTCATTCTCTCTCAGTGAGGATTGAGGGAAGCTGAGACAGAATGTGCTTTGCTGTTCTCTGTTACAAGGAAATGGGGTTTGGTTTTTTTTGTGTGTTAGTTTAGTTTTGTGGTTGTTGTGGGGTTAGTTTCAGGGTTTCTTTTGTTTGCCCTTTGGTCTGGCATGGCCAGCCCAGAGGACAGAGACCACAGTTTGTTGTGGATTCTGAGGGTTTAACCTGTGGCCAGGGCTTGCAGATTCTGATTCCAGACTCTGCCTCCATGGAGGAGTGTGTTCTACACTAAATAAAATGTAAGTAATTGTTTTATAGGGAACATTGTTATTGTATGAGTTAGTATTTTAGCATATTGAAATTGGACCTCTTGAATACTGTAGCAAGGTGGTGGGATTCCTCACAGCCCCGCTGAGGGACGAGCCTCCCCTAGCACCATGGGCGGAGCCAGTGGGTCCTGTGCCCAACCTCCCAGAGGTTATGGCGCAAGACAGGAAGTAGAAAAGCCCCACTGCAAAGCTCAATTGAAGGCCAGCCGCCGGAGAGGCCAGATGCCTGTGGCCTAGCTCCGACTTGGGGAATGCCAACAAAGCGCGGCCAACCTGAGGACAGGCCGGGCCAGCCGAGCCTATCCCTTGCCAGCTACCCCAGGGAGGAACCACGCCTACACCCTCACCAGCTACCCCGAGGAGGAGCCGCGCCTACCCCTCGCCAGCTACCCCGGGGAGGAACTGCGCCTACACCCTCACCAGCTACCCCGAGGAGGAGCCGCGCCTACCCCTCACCAGCTACCCAGAGGAGGAGCCGCACCTACCCCTCGCCAGCTACCCAGAGGAGGAGCCACACCTACCCCTCACCAGCTACCCCGGGGAGGAACTGCACCTACACCCTCACCAGCTACCCAGAGGAGGAGCCGCACCTACCCCTCGCCAGCTACGCCGGGGAGGAGCCGCACCTACCCCTCGTCAGCTACCTGAGGAGGAGCCGCGCCTATCCCTTGCCAGCTACGAGGAGAAGCCGCGCCTACCCTTTACTAGTTACCCGGAGGAACCAATGGTCCTGGAAACCGCCGAGGACACCAGCCAAACCCAGGTACCTTATGAAGAGGAGTCCAGAAGTAGCCCGGGGGCAGCCAACCCTGGCCTGGCCGCAGCAGGGCCAGAACCAATGTCAGTGTGTTGCCGTCAGGATCCCCACTGATGCAGCAGCGAGTCTTCTGCCACTGCCAGGGCCCTGGGCTGGGATGCAGTGAAGCGGGTGGGCCTGCATCCCCCCTGCCACCCCACTCACGAGTGGCCGTCTTCCCCTTACACCAGACACTCAGAAGCCGGAACTCTTGACTGTGTGTTTGCTGCCCCACCCTGACCTAGGGCCAGGGCTCACACTGAACTCTTGGCTCAGCCCCTGCTTAAGGGCCCGAGCTCCTGATGGTTTGTTTACTGGCCCGCCCTGACCCAGGGCTTGGGCCCAGAGTGACCTAGTGCGAGGCGGTGGGATACCCCACAGCCCCGCGGAGGGACGAGCCTCGGCCGAGCCCTTCTACAAATAAAAAATTGGATTTTAGCATCTCAAAGCAATATCTTATTTGGATCCTTATATACATTTTGGGGCATTTTAAGGGATAAAGTCTATCAAATATTTAAAAGTTTTTAAAAGTGTAGAACTTGGTAAAGTGGAATATTGTTTTAGTTGGGCTCCACTAAAACACACTTTCAACCATGAAGTACTGTGATTAAAGAAATGTCATTTTATACATGCAATGATCACAGCAAGTGGAAACATTTAATGAAAGAATTGTAAACTTCTCCTAAAGATATTTCAGAACATGGCTGAGAAATAAAATGAGGAACTAAGAAAGAAAAGTAAAGTGATAGGAGACATACCAGAAGAACAAACATCTTCATGCTTTGATCTTGGTTTGAATTATATGAAAAAGATTAAATAGGTTGTTACAGAGATGAACATGCCTAAAGTTACTGTGCTTTAGATGCAGAAGACAAGAGACCTGTTAATATTGTAATAACAACATAAAGATGTTAACTTTGTTTATTTAGCTATCTTGTGGGTTGATTTTGTTGTTGTTGTTTTTGTTTAAGGAAGGCAATCTATGAAGGGTTAAACTACAGCAGGAAGTTCCCACAGATCCTGTAGAACACGATTCAGGTGCAAACCTTCTGTTGAGTCACACGTGTTCTCATCAAGGAACAGGAATCAGTTGCAGACACAGACAGAGAATACAGCCAGGAGTGATTACAGGAACATCAGTCGCATGCTCACTTTACAAGTTAGTTGTGCTATTGCATAGCAGACATGCAAAAAGTGTCTTCAAAGATTAAAAAAACCGTTCACCCTATCAAAACATTTTTACTTGAGGCATTTTGGAAAACTAATTCTTAAATAGTCATTGTCTAACTCAGTATGTTCATATTCTTAGGTGCATCCAACCCTGCCCAACAGCTGAAATGCATAAAAATGCATCATAACTTTAAAACAAATTTACATACCGGATTCTTGGCAAAGGGTCCTCTGTTTGCAAACAACTCTTACTTCAGATCTGAGAAACTCATTATACCAAACACATGACTTGCAGGATATTTACCCATAAAAAGTAATATGTGAGGTATCTACAGAAAGCTTGTGACTTATCAAGATTCAGTTATTGTGAGATGTGTGTAGGAAGAATATAACTCCATGGAAAGTATGCTTTATGGATTTGGAGCAGAAGTTAGTCACAAGGAGATAATATGTGTCACGCTATGTCTACTGTACCGTGGGATTGATGCTCCAGCAATCAATGCACCGGGGGTCGATCTAACAGGTCTAATGAAGACCCACTAAGTTGATGGCAGTTGACCCCAGTACTCCACCGGGAATGAGAGGAGTAAGGTAAGTTGATGGGAGAGTGTCTCCCATCAACCCAGCATGGTGTAGACACTGTAGTAAGTCAACCTAAGCTATGTTGAATCCAGCTACATTATTCATGTAGCTGGAGTTGTGTAACTTAGGTCGACTTAACTGTGGTTGTGTAGACATAGCTTCAGTGATGGTCAGTTCAAGCAGGAGAGAGTTGTCACTACGCCCTGGTTGGCTTGTAATGTAGTGCAAGGCTCAGTTTTCTAGCTTTACTCCATCCCAAGATTTTCAATTTCAAACCATCAGAGACAACTGCAAACAATCAAAACCAATTGGAGATAAAAAAGGAACATTACAACAGACAGGAAATTGCTGAGATGCTGACTTAGGACAAAAGTCTGTTTCAGTATAACACAGGGTGGAGAAAGGCACTCTGGACCCATTCATTGGGGAGACAGCTAGAGGGGTGGGGGCATGCTCATGAAAAATGGGATCCTAGCTCCTGTTAAGCCAGCCAGCTCCGCAAAAGATTGAATTTGCAGGGCAAATCCTACTTTATTAGATAGGAAAGTGGATTATTAAGAATAGGCTCAGGTTTGTGATTTATGACTTCTTTTGTATTGTAACCATTTGCTTCCATCACTCACTCTGGTTTTGAGTTGAATCTCTGTTCTTTCTGAAATAAACCTTTGGTTTTGCTACAAGTGCTAATGTAGGAGCAGTGGTTTCAGGTAAAATTGGTAAACTGAGGTATGCTGCTCCCTTGTGGGCAAAGGAGCTTGAATTTCTGTGAGTAGCCCGTGTCAGGGGATGGATACCGCAGGGGAATACTTCAAAGGGACTCGGGCACTGGGGTGCACGCTCCAAATGTTAACCTGCAAGTCAAACACAGGGCTGGCACAGACCTGAGAAGAGAGCTTGAGTGGCTGAAAGGTGGGTAGTGTCAGGGAGCTGGCAGGCAGCTAGGCACAGGCACAACTCCTTCACACTGGAGGTTCGGGGGTAATAAGGTGACTTACACACCTGGGTGCCCTGAGAACTGTCACACACACTCATCATTTTTTTTTTATTATACCTATGCCAGCATATCTATTTCTTTTCCAAATTATCATACAGCAGGGTTGCAGGCATATATGAACATATAGCTGTGCAGGATGTCATATTTCTTTAATAGTAATCTCAGTTGGTTTACTTTCCCCTGGTGCTCGGTTCTCTCTAGACTGTATCTGAAGGGGCTCACAAAAGGAATAAGCACAGGTCGTTTGCCTTTTTTCATTCACGTTATAATCTTTGTCAGGAAAATGGATTACCCCTGTGCCATTTTCTTTTCTTATTACAACTTTTGTTGCGAGTGTGAGCTCTCTGGTCTCTAATGTCTCATATTCCATCAATTAGAATTGAGGAGTGCTCTGCTTCTTTGACCTTTTCAGTATCCTGCATTTTGATTGGGTGGCATTTCCACTCTTTGCACTCCTCAACCTGCACTGACTAGGCTGGAGTGGCAGCTAATCAAATGCCAACTATGAATGCAAAATCAATTATTGTTGCTGCCAGCCTCTACCCTAACCCAATACTTTTTGATTTTGCTGCAAATCAGGTGAGTGACTGGGATTCAAGTCCAAACAGCTCTGCTGCTGTGACTAAGAGTGAAGTCCCTCCTAGCTTCTGTTTGCTGCTGCGCATTATAAAGGAATTTCCAGTTTCTTTAGCGATTGCTCTGGTGGCTGGAAGAGAGGATTCAGGAGTCCCCCTGGCTCTGCTACAGACTGATCTTGAGCAGGTTACTTAACCCCTGTCTGTCAGTCTTCCTATGGGAATAATGCTTTTATATGCACCAAAAATGGATGGGGTTAGATTAATTAATTCAGATCTGTGAAGCTCTTGGAGCTCTGTAAACAAAAGGCATGATATAAGCACTGTGTTATATAGCTAAATTCATGTTTGTTGTTGGGTTGTGTACACCAGGCAATGCTGATTATTTAAAGAAAGTCAAAAGATACTCCAGTGGTTGGGGAAATTAGCCTGGGGATTGAGAGATGTAGGTTGGCTTCCCGGCTTAGTCATCAGCTTGCTGAATGATTTTGGGAATGTTACTTCATCTCTCTGTTCCCTGTCTGTAATCTAGGGATAATGTACTTCCCTACCTCACATAGGTTTTGTGAGGATAAATACATTAATGATTGTGAGGTGTTCAGATACTATAGCAATGGAGACCACAGCAGTAGTTAAGATAAATGTGAGTTTTGCTCCAATTGTTGGCTATAGGCCATCTTCTGAGGACTTTTGTTTCTGAGGAATTTACAAATATTATATGACTCATGTACTATAATAATACATACATCGGACATTTTTTAAACTAATCACAGTGCAATATTGAGCCCCGCTCTCATAACACTGAGAACAAACCATTAAACGGAAACAATGCTGCAGTGTCTTGAACTGTCCTTTTTTTTAAAGATCTCGAATACCGTGTACAATTCTGGTCACTCATTTTCAAGTCCCTCTTACTGGCAGATTTGGAATGGCTGGAAGCATTCCATTGGCACTGTCAGGGCCAAATCCTGAGCATCATGTTGTTCAACTTTCTGAAAAATACCATAATTCACAGACATCTGGCCTTTCTTCAGTCACTCGCTGTATTCACAAACAGTTTTGCATGCTCTTCGGCCATCTTGCCAGGATGGACAAAAACAATCCAGCACACTATGCTCTCAAACACTCCATTGACAGGTGAAGGGGTAAACATCCTGACCCTACCTGTCATCACCTGGGATGCCACTCCTGAAATCTGTGGATTTGAAGGATTGAGCCAAATCTGGGAACTTCAGTCTATGATGCCTGGTATGAAGCCATCAGCTGTAGTCACTCTAGCTGGTGCAACAGTCATCAGTAGACTATGCGCATTTGATGATGATGACTGATGTTCAAGAAAGATGTATCTAAACTGGAATGGGTTCAGAGGAGGGCTACCACCATGATTGGGGCAAGGATGTGCACAAGGAGGGAAACAAGCAGGGGTGTGCCCCCTAATAATCAGTGGGGGCACTGAACTCTTCCGGCCCCCGGGGTCACAACAGAAGCTGACAGCTCCTCTGTCCCAGGCCATAGTGGGGGCACAGAAGGTGCACCCCCAAAAGTGGTGGAACTTAATTTCCTGTGCACACCCCTGATCAGGGGAATGAGAAGAGAGTAAAAGAGCTCGATTTGTTTAGCCAAGCAAAATGGAGGCTGAGAGGGGATACGTTTGCTCTCTATAAATATATTAGAGGGGCAAAAACCAAGGAGGGAGAGGAGCTATTTAAGATAAAGGACAAATTAACCTGTGTTAAAATTATTTATGAACGGGATTATGACAGGGCTGCCTGGGATAGCAGGAGACAGGATTTGGTGACCCAAGAGATCCCTTCCAGTCCTGTGTTCGTAAAGATGGTCTTCAACGGCCTCACAGTTTATTTGCTCTGAATTTAGGGGGTTATTTTCCTCAAATTTTACTCTGAGGATTAATTTTGTCCCAAATCATATCAGGGCTGTCAGGTGAGAATCCAGCTTTCCTATTTCCAGGTAGCCTAGTTTAGAAGTTTTTCCACTCTACTTAGAGTAGTCTGGTAGCATTAGTACAGACTTGTTCAGAGTCTATAATGATCTTTCCTTGAATCCTTGCACTACTCCCCTCTTGTTAGCTATTTGTGATATTTCAGCTATTGGATTCTTTTGGCGAATATGCCCCTCATTTCTGTTATTTGTGACACAATCATGTTAACAAATTAGTGCATTCCGTTAAGTCTGCAACAAATTTAGGGGAGCAGGTTTTCTGTCATGTTCTTCTCCCTTATGCTGTACAAGGAGTGAAAACCATTTTAAAGTACCCTGATGAGCAATCCTATGGTATAGGGGAGTCCCACAGGAGACTCTTGTGTCTCTATTCCCAGCACAGGGGCAGGGAATGGCTGGAGTGCACTGGGCTCCAGCATTTCCCAGATGGTATATTGTTAGATTGTTCCTTGCAGTCTGTAGCCAGGCTGCTCAAACCTGCACTGGGGCCAGAGCTGAAACGGAGAATAAAGGAGCAGTAGCGAGCTCCCGTTATAGTACCCCTGCTCTCCTGCACCCTCCTTGGGCTCAGCGGAAAATATACCTCTTAACTTTGACTGTATTCATACAGTTAATTCCAATGAAGAGATGCTAAATCAAATCCTAACACTCATTCAGCTAATTTATGACACTAAAAATGGGGGCAAATGGGACAGAGAGCAGCCAACTTCCCAAGCAAAAGATTCCCCTAGCTTAAAGGATTCTCTAGTGGCGTACAGACAATTCTTCCAGCTCCTACTCCTACCTCTCTGCAGCCCCCTTGTGGAAGTTCAGATGCTGTGGCAGAGTTGTGCTTTACCAATCCCTGAGTGGCAGATTGCAAATTGAAGGCCATAGTCCAGGAGGATAGAGTAGGGTAATCCCCTGTATATTATGACAGGGCTGAGCCTGCCAAATAGCCAATCAGGCAGATCCTTTGTGGATGTCCTCCTATTGTGCACGCAATAATAACCTTGTTTAGATCCTCTGTAAATGGGCATAAACAAGTCCAGAGAGCCCCAAGTTTACTACAAGAGATCTTCCATCTGGGCAGAATATTTCTGGAAAGCTTGATGCAAACTCAGACATGTCATTTTGGATATGATCTGGTTATGAAAAATAATGGGATCTTGCTTCTTAAGCATTTCCTTAACTTTCTATCTGAACTTGAAAGCAGACTGGGCTCTAAACTCCTAATTTGTTTCCAATCTGTCAATCTTGGTGCTTCTGACCTACTTTAGGGAAATGGGCTCGATGAGATTTACAGGACCCACCCAGGCCAAAAATGTAAAAGCAGGAGCACCTCGTTCCAATTTTTCACAAACTTGCCTCTCCTCCTCCCACTTTTTCCCAGTCAATGTTCTCTTCACCTGCTAAGTGTCTTCCCACTTTAATCAGCTTGTTTACATATTTTAAAATAGTCTTTTATACCCTTTCACTCTGTTGGACTGTGAAGCCCCTATGAAGAGACCTGTGATTGGAAACATCAGAGCATTCCTATTTCAGAATGCCGAGACAGACTAACCAATAATCAGTGCTAATCATTTCAGACAAAGACTCTGTTTCCGCAAACATTTTCATATGTGCTTAACTTAGTAACCATGTGACCAGTCCCCTTTGAGGCCAACAGGAGTAGTCACATGGTTAAAGCTAAGCATGTGAGAAAATGTTTGCAGAGCCAAAGTAAACCCTAATCTACCAGTATAACTAGTTCAGTCAGGGGCACTGAAATAGTCAGACTAGTACAACCTGTAAAGTGGATACAGTTATAAAGGTGTCATATGCAGTATAGTTTATTCTTCTTCACATCCAGGACGAAGCTATATGGGTTTTATCAGTTTTATACTGGTGCAACTGAATCCACACTAAAGGTGTTGTACCACTTTAACTGTACTATTATAGTTAAAGCAGCACAACCTGTGTGTAAACTATGAAATAAACTACAGAAATGCTTCACCAGTTTAGTTTAATAAGCACCTACCTCTACATTAAGCCCTCATAAGGCCTCTTGATTTAAAAATTTTCCAGTAGTTTTGGTTGCTTTAGTATCTTAACCCAAAAATGCTATTTGCATTTGTATTGTTCAAGAAACTTCTCCCAACAAGCCAGTGATGCCTTGACTCTGATCTGTGATGCCTGGTGCTGCAGAGATGCGTCCCTTCTAGGGTTGCCAACTTTCTATTCACACAAAACCGAACACCCTTGCCTCTCCCTTTCCCTGAAGCCCCGCCTCTTCTCTGAGGCCCTGCCCCTCTCACTCCATTCCCCTTCCCTCTTTTACTCACTCTCCCCACCCTCATTCACTTGCTCATTTTCACCCGGCTGGGGTAAGGGGTTGGGATGCAAGGAGGTGAGAGCTCTGGCTGGGGGTGCGGGCTCTGGTGTGGGGCTGTGGATGAGGGATTTGGGGTGCAAAAAGGGGCTCTGGGCTGGAGCTGAAGGGTACTGAGGGTTGGAGCGGGCTCTGGGCTGGGGGTTGGGGTGCAGGGGTATGTGAGGGCTCTGGCTGGGGGTGCAGATTCTGGGGTGGGGCTGGGACCGAGGGGTTTGGAGGGCAGGAGAGGGATCAGGGCAGGGAGTTGGGACGCGGAGGAGGGGCTGATCGCTCTGGCTGGGGGTATGGACTCTGGGGTGGGACTGGGGATTAGGTGATTGGGATGCAGGAAGGTGCTCCAGGCTGAGGTCTAGGGGTTCGGAGGGTGGGAGGGGAATCAGAGGTCGGGCAGGGGATTGGGGCACAGGAAGGAGTCAGGGGTGCAGGCTCCAGGTGGCTCCCGGAAGCAGCGGCATGTCACCCCATCTGGCTCCTGTGCAGAGGCATGGTGAAGCATCTCTGCTCGCTGCAACATCTGCAGGTACTGCTCCCGTAGCTCCCATTGGCTGTGGTTTCCAGCTAATGGGAGCTGCAGAGCTGGTGCTTGGGGCAAGGGCAGCGTGTGGAGCCCCCTGGCTGCCCCTATGCATAGGAGCTGGAGGGAGACATGCCACTGGTTCCGGGAGCAACGTGGAGCCATGGCAGGCAGGGAGCCTGCCATAGCCTCTCTGCACCACCGACCAAACTTTTAACGGCCCAGTCAGCGGTGCTAACTGTAGCCACCAGGGTCCCTTTTCGACTGGGTGTTCCTGTCGAAAATCGGACACATGGCAACCCTAGTCCTTTCCTTTAGTCTGAATAGTAGGGAAGCAGCATGCATAGATTTGTAATCTGAATGCCTCTTTTATTTCACAGTCGGTACATTTTCTTTTCTCTGCAACATATAGCTCTTATATAGCACTCTTCAGCCTATGATCTCAAAGCACTTTAGGAAAGAGGTGATGTCATCATCATCATCCACAGTTTACAGATGAGGCCGGAGAGCTGAAGTTACTCACTCAGGCTGCTTGTTCCTTACACTGGTTTCTTATCCAGCTCTCCATACTGGGTAATCCCATAAAGCCAGTCAGTTTCTAGGGCTGTCCTAAGGTTACTGGCAAGTATTTTTCAAAGAATGAAGGGGGCTCTGGCTCCTCTTCTTCTGATAATGCCTTGGGGAATGTTCAGGGTCTTTGGGCCAAACCCCGCATCATTATGGAGGGGGAACAACAAAACTGTCTAATGAAACCCCTGAGTGTTTCCTCCTCTTTGGACACTCCCCCTCCCCCATTCATTTTTCTGAAAGAGGGGAAAAGCTGCTCCCATAGGGCATTATTATTACATTATGCCTCAAATGTAGCAATATCCCCTCGATAAAGTAGATAATATCCTGAGATCAAAATTCTCAGCAGCCATGGGATAAAGTCTCCCAGTATCACTAATAAGAATGGTCCTGCTTCCACATGCACTACAATGACATGTTCCCTCTGAAGCCTAGGGCCTGATCCAAAGCTCAGGAAACAGAGCGGACCTAAGGATGTAAAGTACAGAGATCTATATTTTTCCATTGCTCTGAAAAAGAGGAGTGTGTGTCACTGCCTGCTGCATTTTGACAACTGAAGCCTATATACTACCTGGCTATGCAGGACAAACACCCCTTACTGATAGTTCTTCCTTGGGGCTGTTATACTCAGTGTATGGATTGAGGGACTAGCTCTTCTCCCTCCCTAGCACAGGGCAAACCTCTTTTGTGAACCAGGAGTGAAATCCACCTTTACACAGGGGGCTCAGCACATGCCATCCGCATTATTAAGTCCCACTTGAGTTTAAATGAGACTTACATGGTGCATAGTCTTTGCAAAGGCCTCTTACACTGAAGTGACTTTCTAGTCTTTAGGTGTGGGGGTTATTGTGGCGCTGAGATTTTGCAATGATTGTTTTTGTTTGCATTTGTATTTGTAATTGTCTGAAATGCCAAAGGATTTAAAAAAATCTTATTCTGCTGGAGCAGAAATTTACTTAAACTCTTTGCCTAGTTCAGGCAAAAACAGCCAGTCCATAATAATAGGTAACAGAACATAAAATAAAATGTTTTCACCATCTAGACAAATATTAAAATGTATAGCTGTAATTCTACTGCTGTTGTAACAACAAATTTAATGATGATAAATATTTAGTGATATTTAGTGATTTAATGATATTTCCCCTTTGGCCAAGCAGCAGCCAAAGTTGAGGCCTTTCTGGGTGGTTTCTGTTTGAGTGACAAATCAGTGACATAGAATCAAGGTATTTTCTAAGTGTAACTTGTTTCCTGTTTTCTTGAATAGCAACAGGAACAAATGGCATAGGCAGAAATCCCAAATAAACAACTCCAGACCCTGTCTCAAGAAGTAGATATCTGTTAGCCTTTGTTTCTCTCCAGGGACCCACAGACTCCTCCTGCTTGCTCACCCCAAGTGTTTGACACAGAGTGTTACTCCAACTCCTGCCTTCACAACCTGGAAAATGCAGTCAGGTCCATGCTCCTCTGATGGGACCACATGGTCTCTAGAGGTTAGCCTTTTCCATTCACCTCAGTGGCCCCCTGGCTGGTTACACGCATTGCATCTATTCTTTCTATAGATAGTCACCCCGGAAAAAACTATCTCAATGGGATTTTAGGCCTCTTTAATTATAATAAATAATTAACAGAGGCCAACCCCAGTTCCCAAATCAAAATTCCACCGATCCTTTGAGATACAAGCCATTTTACTGTTTTCATCCGATAGCATTTTGAAATCATGATGCATCATTTTAATGCTTTTTTTTCTTATAAATGGGCCCCTTTATTGCCAGGCAAAGCCAATAAATAAATGACATGATTGAAATCACACTTGGAAAACTGCATACTGGGTACATTAATGAGCTCTGATGAGCTAAGTGTGCAAACGGTGTGGGCACCGTTTACATTTTTTAATAAACCCAGAAAAAAATATCTGAATGATGGCAAAAATAAAGGGACTGAGTGCCCCCAGGAGAGAAATGGCTATAGTTTCTCATTATCTGCAATTTCCAGAGCAGAACTAGCTCAGGAAGATTTGAAAAGCAATCAAAGAAAGGGAGAAGGTGATACTCCTCTTAAAAAGTACACACTTCAGTTTAAGGTAGGGCCTCTTCTGTCAGGGATACAATAGAAGAATTTAAAATTGTGAGCATTTGATTGAGAATAAATTGTTAGCAGGAGAAAGACTGCAGCCGTAGGACTTTCATCTTTGTTAGTAGAGAGCTGATAATGACAGCAGACTGCATAGCTATTATATGTTGTTCAGTTTCTTTTTTATGGATGCAGAAAACTGCCTGAAGTGCTGGTGATTAGAAACTATGTAAGTATCTCTTAATTATGCATATCCCTGTCAAAATTTCCTTTAAAACTGACATAAATCTAAATCTTCAAGTCCAGAGTTCAATATCTGGCTGACATGAATTAATATATATTGAGAGAAAATGATCCTTGATATAATTAAATCAGAATACAATTTTTTGAGACGCGCAACTTAGAAATGATATGAAATTTTCCAGATGGTCCCATTTCAAAAAGGTATTTAAGAACGTGTCTAAAGGTATTTAAGAACGTGTCTAAAGGCATGTCTGCACTACAAAATTAATTCCGTCTAACTTACAGAGGCATACAGCCACTGTGGTAATCACATCACTTGTGCGTTTCTGCAATTTGCTCCTTATGTTGGCAGTGCATGTCCTCACCAGGAGCGCTGGTATCAATTGCACTGTCAGTGTGGGGCATTGTCACAGTTCAAGACAACTGCACCTGTATTTCCCCTCAGTGGTCCAGCAAGAGAATCAATTCTTAGGCTTCCAGCTCTCCAGCAGTCACTTCTCTTGGGTGCAGATCCATGTCTCTCTCCCTTCTGACTGGGATATTTCCAGGCTGCACAGTTCCCTGCCTTCATAGCCTAGCTACAGAGAGAGCGGGGGGAGCAACCATTTCCCCACTGAGCACAAGTGGCACCTTGTCAATTTCCTGCTACCTTTTTACTCACCTGAGTGATAAAAAACACGCTGTGGTACTTTTATTTTTCTCACCCGGCAGCGCTCCGGGTCTTGGGTGGCAATTAGGTGGCAGGACCTTCACTCACTCCGAGTCTTTGGCGGCGGGACCTTCAGTGCCCCAGAAGAAACCCGAAGCAAGTGAAGGGCCCGCTGCTGAAAACCTGGAGCGCCGCTGGGTGAGTAAAAGTGCCGCAGCAGGTGGCGCCTTTTTTTTATTGCTCCCCCTATTCCCTCCACCTGGCCACGCCATTACCTTCATCATGTTATTCTCAGCACAGCCGGTTGCTGAAAGACAACTGTTTGCTTTCTCTTCAGAGATGGTTTGATGGGGTGTACTACCCTGCACTGGCCCCACAGGGGTTAACTGCACACTTCATTGCAGGCCGTGGAGGCATTTACGATCGAAGGGCTAGAATGCAGTTTTACTGCAATCTATAGCCAGTGGCACTGCCTAGGAACAGATCAAGAATCTCCCTGTGACTCAATGAGAATCAGGGCTATTATGTCACAGTATGTCCTTGGTTCCCCCCTTTCTTCAGTAGGGAAAGTGATCTGTGCCATTTCTATATGTGGTGCACATCACTTCTTTCTTTGTGCTGGTTTAGTGGCATTAGCTGGAACACTGGAGGGACAGATTCAAGGCTCTACCCACTCTCTGCCCATGTCTATCCACTTCCTGCTCTTCTGTCTCTAGAGAGATTGTTTTTCCCCCCAGCAGCAATGCAGGTAGGTCACACAAGGGAGTAAGGGGCATGCCATGGTTTATGTTCCTAAGGCAGCTCATAAATGAACCCAAAGTTAAGATAAGACATAAAATCCGGGATCCTGGGGAAAACCTGGACAGGTGGCAACCCAAGCTGTCGGACAGATTTGTGGTATTAATAATGAGAAAAGTCAAAGACAATTGTTGGCAGAGGGGAACTTAACCTGGCCCAAAGTGGTGGAATTAGCAACAGCAATGGAAGCAGCAGTGAAAAACTTACAAGATTTCCACTTAGAAGGCAGGGCAAATCAAATTGACTCAATAAACAAAATGCAAAGCAAACTGAAAAGGACTTGGGTTCCTGAGGGGTGCTTCTGGTGTGGAGAAACTCATTTTGCGTCAGTTTGTAAATTTAAACGGGCCCAATGTCATAAATGCCTCAGGATTGGAGAAAATGCAGAGGTGACTATCAAACAGCATCTCATGCTTAGGAGGGTAGACCCCAAAAGAGCAGAGGGCTCTTTACCTTGAGGGGGAGGAAGAATCAGAGGAAGACACTGTCACTATATACAGTCTCAAGGGAAGAAAGTGGGACCATAAGAAGCAGTGGTAGAGTTAAACAGTCAGTCAGTGCAACTGGAAATAAACACAGGGGCTTCAGCTACAGTGATAATAAATATATGTGTAACCCCTTTGTGGTTTAGAGAGCATGACCCCTTTAAATCTTTTTCCTAGGTAGGACGGGGGAAGTAAGAAAAAAGGAGGGAAACTCGGCGGGGGGAGGGCGGGCTCTGGAGCTTGAGGGAGAGAGAGGGAGCAGCCCGCAGGCCCCTGCAAAGGAAGCAGCAGAGAACCTTCCTGAAGCTTGGGAAGGGCAGGGCAGCCAACTAGGGACACCCCAGGCCAGGAGCCAGGAGGAGCACAGTGCCAGGGAGGAATTGCTCGAGAGGGACAGGCCGGAGCTGGACCCAGTATCACGGCTGCCCAGAGCTGCATGGCTGTGAGTACTGGGGCTTGTGACTCTGCATTGGGAACAAGAAGGGAGGCTGTAGCTAGTTAAGTGGGGAGGTGGCTGCTCTGTGTGGCTTTGCAGAGAGCAGCAGAAGAGGGCATCGGAGGGGTTTGCTAGGGAGAGTTCACTGGCGTCGAAGACGACCAGGAGCACCCAAGACTCACCACTGGACTGGAACTTTGTCCAGGACTCCTGAACTCTGTGTGCAGACACAGAGCAATGTGTCCATGCTGTGCTACCACTGGGCCCATGGGGCCTTGGTTTGGATGCAGCCCTATTCTACTGCTCCCCCTATATTTCCCCTTGTTGTTTTTCTCCTCTCATCCCTCTGTAAATACATATTTCCCTTTCTTATATCCATTGTACTTTTCCTGTGGGGATTTTTCCTGCTGCATTCCTGAACGCACCTTCTCTTGGCTAGAGCTGCCTGCAGAGCAGACTCCATCTTGGCCACTAGGGTGCTGAAGTTACATATGTATCAACAGTGCAAAGCAGGATTGAGCTCACTAGTGAATGCAGGAGTGAGTGATCCTGCATATCTATGTTGGAGAACCCATACAGGTGCTAGGTTCTGGGCTTGTCCCTGGAAAATAGAAAAGCCAAAAGAAAAAGTTACCAATCCTAGTGACCCAGGGACCAGGGCAAAATCAGTTAGAGAGGGATTGGCTGCAAGAATTATATCTGAATTGAGAGAAAATTTTCAAATGAGATCCAAGCAATACACCAAAACTCCAGGAAGTCCTGGATGCTGACCCAGCCATTTTAAATGAAGGGTTAGGGACTCTGGATGGTGCAACAGCCAGGATTTATATCAAGGCTGGGGTCAAGCCAAAATACTTTAAAGCAAGATTAGTGCCTTATGCCCTCAGAGAAAAGATTGAGACTCTTTGACTGGATGGAAAAAGAGGGCATCACTTCACCAATGCAGTTCTCAGAATGGGCCACACCCAGGGGCAATGTATTCTCCCTAAAAGTGGGGGGGGGAAGAAGTTCTTGCCTCATCCATGGCCCCACCCCTGCCCCTCCTCTTCCCTCAAGGCCCCACCCTCTGGCCAAGCTGGAAGCTGGAGCCACCTGCCTAGAGTTGGTGGGCCCAAGAGCCACCCCCAGCTCATGTCCCCACCATCCAGGACCCTACCTAGGGCAGGTGTAGGGGCCATGGCTCCCCACACTGCCTGCATGGCTCTTACTCTGGTTCAGCTTCAGTCTGGCCTGGGGGTGGAGTCTCAGTGGCCAAAGAGCCCCAACTGGGCCATGGTAAGAGCCGCTAGGGCAGCTGTGGGGAGCCGTGGCCAGTGGACCATCCATCTGCCCTGTGTGGGGAGCTTGGGGAGCAGGGACATGGGTCAGGGGCTGCTCTCAGGCCCCCACACCTCAGGCAGGTGGAGGGTCTGTGGCTGCCTGCAGCTGCCCAGGTTCCACAGGCCTATTTCCAGCTTCCAGCCTGATCCAGGACGGGGTGAGGGGAGTAGGGCCTCGGGGGGAAGAGGAGGGGGCAGGGGGCTGGGCCTTTGGCAAAAAGTGGATGGGCCAGGCCTGTCCACTTTCAAAAGTGGGAGGGCCATGGCTCCTTGCCTCCCCCCATTCTGGCACCCCTGGCCACACCTATAGTGTCTGATGTCAAATCAAGTAAAACCATTCACATGTGCCGAGACTAGAGTCACAGTGAATCTGGTCTCCACGTTAAAAAATTATCCCTTTCCATGGGCGGAGGGCTTGCTGGCAGTGTTTGGTGGGGGTCAAAACTTCGTACCCTAGAAATGTCACAGGCGTACCAACAGGTGAGACTGGAGGAGGATTGTAAGAAACTTACCACTGTAAACATTCACAAGGGTTTATACCTGTACAATCTATTGCCATATGGCAGATCAGCCAGCACCTAGACATTTGTTGAAAGATATCCCCTGTGTTGTGAGAACTTATAACATCCTCCTCACCGGTAGAAATGATGCAGAACATCTGTCAACACTGGACAAGGTACTTCAAAGATTGGAGGCCATGGAACTACGCTTAAGGCAAACTAAATGTGTTTTTCTCATGAGACCAGAAGTGGTGTCTCTCTGCTACAGCAAGTAAGGGAAGACTAGAGCTTTGCTCCAGCCCATAACACTGAGTAACCCAGTTAACTCCTTGATGGCCACTAAACTACACACACACCAAAGCTCCCAGGACTGGAGCCAGTGTCAGTAACCTTTGCCAGTCATCCCTGCTGAGCACAGGGCAGGTGCTGCTGCAACATCCAGTCATTAAGAACGTGGGGGTTCTGAATATGGATTGACTGTGTATGGTGCCAAGCACTGCTGTTAGGAATGGGGTCTTTTTACTGTATGGGAGTAACCCAAACAAACAGATAAAGCTGCCATGTGACTGTTTTAATATTTTGTTGGGAGTCTACTTGTTGCACCTGATGCACGACCATTATTCTAGAGATTATTATAAAGCTATCAATGGATTAAAATCTGCCATCAGTGAAAGGGTTAATACACTTCCACCTTGACAAGTATAAAATATATGGCTTTATTGGGAGTAGCAAATAATGGAAATGCCGCATCAGAAATCATCATTTCTCCCTAGGGAAAGTGCTATGATTGTTTTTATCTATACGGCAAAGCTGGGGGAAATATTCCAGTCTCAGAAAACTCACTTCTTATTAAACAATATATTTTCTAAGAGTTAAAATTCAATAAGTAACTATAGAGCTAAGAAATGAGAGTACAGATAAAATTCAGTGAAGTGTATGAAGATCCATTTCTAATCGTAGCCCTGCTGTATCTCTGCTCTTTCAGCTTAATAACAGCCCTATTCAAATATTCCCAATGAATTGTTTCTGTTCAGAATTCCCCAGCACTCATGACATCTGCAGACAGGGCTAAACTAAATACAAATGTCCACCCCCTTAACCCATATTTACTTTTGATTAGAGAATATCTTCCTGTTTAAATAGGGTTTAAGGCTGGAAGGAAGCAATATGATCATCTACTCCAGGGATCAGCAGCCTTTGACCCATGGCCCACCAGGGTAAGCACCTTGGCGGGCCGGGATGGTTTATTTACCTGCCGTGTCCGCAGGTTCGACCGATCATGGCTCCCTCTGGCCGCAATTTGCCGCTCCAGGCCAATGGGGGCGGCGGGAAGCAGCAGCCAGTACATCCCTTGGCCCGCGCTGCTTCCCGCCACCCCCATTGGCCTGGGATGGTGAACCACAGCCAGTGAGAGCTGCAATCGGCTGAACCTGCAGACATGGCAGGTAAATAAACTGGCCCAGCCTGCCAGAGTGCTTACGCTGGCGGGCTGTGTGCCAAAGTTTGATGATTCCTGGTCTACTTTAATATCCTGAATGACACAGGCCATAGAATTTAACCCAAAGAGTGGGAGAAAAAGCAGATTAAGAAATAAATTTGCCCAAGATGGCATGGGAGAGTTGGTAATAGAGCCTCTGGTCTCCTAACTCTCTGTCCAGTGCCCTATCCACAGCACCATAGATTTTGCCCCACCACCCAATGTGACACTGACTTTAATCTATCAGCCAACCTAATAACTTATTCCTGTAGGACATCTTGGATCTCATCAGTGATATTGACCTTCCCCTCTTCTAAGCACATCATTGATAGGTCCCTCAAGGAAGTCAGTCTATGTGGATAATCATTCAAGACCCGTGGCCTCTAATTTCTTTTCTCCTTGAACAATTCTAATGTGTTAGATTCTTTCAAGTCTCATTCTCACTCGAAGATCATACCATTCCATTGATGTAATCTTTTCATGCTCTTCTTCCATCGTTCCTGACCATGGTCTTCTTCCATCCTCCCCCCAGCATGGTCTTTGAGCTGCTGTTAGTAACCACTCTCTCACAAAACAGCCTCACTAGCTCCCATTAGCCTTATGCTAACCGGAGAACAACTGGATATTCTGGTGTAGCCTTCTGAGGGCCTGAATTTGCAAGGTGCTGAGCACCTCTTGAGAAACAGAGTGGGAAAGAAAGTGCTAGGAACCTTCAATTCTGATTCTTATTGTTGTTTCTAATGCAGTAGAACCTAAGGGTCCCAAATGACACCCATAAAAGATAGTCTATGCCCCAAGGAGCTACCAGTGTAAGTAGACAAGACAAACAAAGTGTAGGAGAAGAGACAGAAGTGAAGTGACTTACCGAGGGTTACAACTGGCCAGTGGCAGAGCCAGGAACAGAATTCAGCTCTCCTGAGTCCTAGTTCAGTGCTCCAGCGACTAGATCATGCAGCCTCCTACACATCCTATTGACTTTAGTGGGAGCTGCAGGAACTCAGAATCTATCAAGAGGTGATCAGCGCTCTATGATCTGGCTAACTATGTCCCTGCCAGCAGGTATATGGGATCTTGGGGAGCAACTACCTCACAGGTGGCGTGCCAATTAATTTCTTTATTAAAGGAAAAAGGAAGTGGTGGGAATTTAACAATGAAATACAATGGGATGGGGTGTATAGGGTGTTTACAATAGACAATGATGGGGGGGTTCTTCTTATTGAACAGTGTAGGGAGTTCTAACAGTGGGGTACAGTAAGTGGGGTTCAGCACAATGGGGTACAGTACAGTCAATAAGCGTATCAAAAAGAAATGCAAAATAAAATGGTAGCTTCTATATAAAATGGTCAACAATCTTAGATAGAATGTATTAAGTGGTTGGTGGCCTTATATACAATGTAATACAATGGTATCAATGCAAATACAAAGTATATTAGAAAAGTGGAAGCAACCAATGGAGTGTTATAATTACAAGTAAAATGTGAATATAAGTGAACTTATGCAATGTAACGGTATAAAAGAAAAGTAATGACTTAATTTGTGAGGCTAGGATAGAATATAATCTGTCAAGTAACAGGAGGGGGGAGGGGAGTGAATGATTAGTGGCAACTGATGAGAGGAGAGTGCGGCTGGAAGCAGCGAGAGACTCTGAAGCCCTGCAGAGTAAGGACAATGGAGCAGTGTGATGGTGATCTTCGGTAGGGGAGGAGCAGCGGAGAAGTGTAAAGAAGGGCTGGAGAGAGGTTTAAGCAACAAGCGGACACCAAGGAAAAAAAGCGGCAAAGGGTTTGGGAAGTTTCACAGGGGGAGAAGCAGCAAGGGGTTTGGGAAGTTCGGAGGGTGATGCAGACGCAGGGGAAAAACCAGACACGAATTCAAGCAGCAAAAACCCTATCTACAGACACGGAGAAGCACACAGAGGGGGAGATTGGAGAGGGGGAAAAATAGACACGAATTCAAGTGGCAAAAACCTTGTCTATAGACACGGAGAAGTACACAGAGGGGAAGATTGGAGCGGGGGAAAAACAGACACGGGAAAGTTCAGGGAGAGATCGGGACAGCGGGAAGACGAATTTAAGCAGCAAAAAACTTATCTATCTTAACCAACGACTAGGCAAAAAAACAAATAATTCTAAGCAAAACTATAACAAGCAACTATACGGAGCAACAAAACAGTAAACTATAACAAGGCAGGTGAACTTACAATCTCTACAATCTTAACAAACTATGACTTATTAAACTAAAAAAACCAAAACCTATGGTGCACCTTATGCTATGGGGAAGTCACCGACGGCAGAGTGGTATGTGCCCAGGATACAGCTCCCAAGGAAGCCAAGGGATGGTGGCTGCAGTCAAGAGATACAGCTGAAAGCAGGGAGCCCCGAGGCAAAGCCCACAGGAGCAGAGCTTAGCAGCCGCACAAACTTATTTTTAGCAGCAAAGCGCTGCGGAGTTTAAAAGAGGTTTTAAGACACAGACCAAGGTTTACCTTGAGTCTGTGTGCTGGGGAAACAGAGCCAGCAGCTAAAATAATAAAATAAAACTAGGGAAAGTTTCACAGAGGGATTCTTACCAATCCCCAAGGCAGCAGCAAAGGCAGAAGCAGCAAGAACATCAGAAGGCTCGGTATAGTCTCAATAATCAGGAGATCTCTCAGGTAACAATTCGTTCTTCGTGGGGGGGGTTCAAAAACAGGGGCTACGCTCAAAAATAAAATGAGAGCAGAGAAAGGACCCCCCAAAACCCCTGGCTGATCAGACCAGGCAGCAATGCAGGAACCTTTCTGATGTCGGTTTCAAAAATGTCTGTTTTTAAAGGCAAATTTAGGCAGTTTCCCGCCAGAAATCCTGATAGGCTCCCTCTGTCACTGGGGAGGAGGCACAGGGAAAAGACTGCAGGTGAGCACAGAAACATGTCTGGGCAGAGTCCTGTGCAATAGGTGACTCAAAAGCACATGAGACCTATGACTCATGCCCAGGATCTTAAAAACACAATAGGTCTTGCAGCTCTGGACATTGCCTGCCCTACACCGAGCCCAGGTTCAACCCGGTGATAACAGGACCAACCCTTTGAACAGGGCAGTGGTCCCATTTAGCATGCAGCACAAGTGGCCATCCCTTTGGGAAGGGCAATGGCTCTTGTTAAACAACTTAAGGGGCCCTCCCTTTGAGAAGGGCAGTGGCCCTGGTAAGCAACTTAACAGCCAGGGAAGGGCGGCCACAGGAGGAGAACAAAAACAAAATGGAGTATGGGGACAGCTGTAAGAAACAAAATGGAATAGGGGGATAGCTGTAACAGACAAACTATATTTCACAGCATCCACCTTGGGGCAACTCTGCTGAGTATGATACTTCTCCAAACTCAAAAGTGCAACAAGCTATGTTAATCCCTCCAAGCCAAGGAATTATTTTAGAGAATATCACCACAGCGTCTGTTACAGGATCTTGCCAATTTCTTCCAAGAGAAAGTTGACAAAATACAATGTGACCTTCCTCCTCCCCTCAGAGAGCCATCCCTACCCCTTCCTCGTCTACAACTCCTGCCTATTCCCCTGTCCCAGATGCAGAAGTTTCTCTTCTATTTTCCTTCTCTAACCCCGCCACTTCCCCCATGATCCCATCCCCTTTCCCAATCTCCCGCATACCCAGTCTCATCTTATCTCTGACTCTTCTTCTCACTCACTTTTCTCTGGCTCTTTCTCCTCACAATACAAATATGCACTAGTCTCTTCCATCGTAAAAAGAACCCATATTTGATCCCTCTTGCATCTGCAACTATTGCCCCATCTCCCTCCTCCTTCTCATCTCTAAGCTCATTGTGCGCACTGCCTACCCTTGCTGTCTGGAATTCCTCCCCTCCAATTCCATCCTAGACCCTTTCCAGTCCTGCTTCTGTCCCTTGAACGCCGCTGAAACTGCTCTTGCCAAAGAGTCTAATGATTTCTGCCTAGCTAAAGCTCAGAACCAGCACTACTTGAACCTCATCCTACTTGAACTTTTAGCTGCCTTTGACACAGTCAGCCATGCTCTTGTACTTGAAATCTTGTCCCCCTTTGTCTTCCATGACTGTCCTCTCCTGGTTCTCTTCCCTTGTCTGTAATTGTTCTTCATCATGTCCTTTGGATGATCCAGCTCATGCACCCTCCCGCTTTCTGTGGGGGTTCTACAGGGCTCTGTCTTTGGTCCTTTTCTCTGGATAATCTCATCCACCAACATAAATTCCATCTCTGGGCTTCTGACTCACAGAGTTACCTGTGTACTCCAGGCTTGTCGGCTTCTGTCTAGACTAAAATCTCAGCCAGTCTATGACATCAGCATGAAGAGCCACATCATAATCTTCCCCACTACATCCTTCTTGCTATTATCTCGATCCCTGTAGGCAATACCACCATCACTCAGGCTTGTAATCTGGGCATCATCTTCAACATGGACCTCTCTTGGTCCTCATATCTAGGCTAGATCTAAATCTTTTCAATTCTTTTTGCATAACATCTCTAAGATAGGGCCTTTCTTATCCATCCACACAGCTAAATCTCTCATTGAAGCTCTTATTATCTCACATCTCAATTAGTGAAACGACCTTCTCTCTGGTCTTGACAAATGCAATCTTTCCCCACTCGCATCTATTCAGAACGCTGCTTCAAAGATCACTTTCCTAGCCTATAATTTTGACCGTGTCATCCCTCACTTTTCATCTCTCCGTTGGCTCCCCCATCTCTATCACTTTGTATATTCACTTGCAAAGCCCTTCATAGTCAATCCCCACCTGATCTATCATCTTTCATTTGTCATTGAGATGACACTTGCCTCTGATAGGCCCATGATACCAGCCTCCATTGCCCGCCGGTTTCCATCTGTTGTGTTTTACACTTAAAGTGTAAACTTCTTGGGGCAAGAACCATCTTTCTGTTCTGTGTTTGTAGACCACCTAGCACAGATGGGTGCTGGTGCAAGACTGGGACTCCTAGATGCTATGGTAATTAAAAATAATGCCAGTGCGGAGGAACCAAATTATTGTAGGGACCAAGTACAATCCATCATGCTAATTTCCTATCAAGCAAATTGATGGTGGCCGGTGGTTATCATTTGACATGTACAAACAACAATGAAAATAAGACAAGAATAAATAAGAAAGACATTGTAGACTAAGAACATGATCAAAATTGGCATTTTCCACAAACTGCTTTTTGCAATACTCTCTCTCACAGACACACACACACAAGCCTAGGTTTTTGTAATAATCTAAAATCATAATTTATTTTTCCAATTTGATCCTGTCTAAAAGGGCACAAAGACATTAGAATGCATTTCAAAATCCAATAGGTTTATGATTAAAAGATGGAAGTTACAAATTGCAAGGAAATATTAGATTCCCCGCATGCTGCACAATGTTCATTGTGATTCAGTGACTGGCTGCCAGAGAACGATAAGCTTGAGAGCCTGTGTAAGTATTAATAATCCTGCCCTTGTGCCTGATTGCTACCAGTCCATTCCAAAGCATTTCAGGGCAAACAGCTGTCTGTAAATGACTGGTTCAGTTACATAGCAACTTAACTGTAAATTGCTTACAAATCACAGACCAACCTATGTTTATCATAGCATTTTATTTTCATTTTAGCCAGCACTTTCATTTTAGCCAGTTCCCTTCATTTGTCTTTGAGGAGGGATGTGTCATGTGCAATGTAGGATCTTCTGTTCTATCTTTGAAATGAGAGATCCCAAACAGCCCACAGCCAGGCTCAATATTGGCCTCTCAGGTCTGGTCTACACTACAGAGGGGGAAATCAATGTAAGTTATGCAACTTCAGCTATGTGAATAATGTTGCTGAAGTTGCTGAAGTTACTTACCACGGTGTCTTCACTGTGGTATGTCAATAGGACACACTCTCCCGTCAATTCCCCTCGCGCTTCTCACTGAGGTGGAGTACCGGAGTCAACGCCAGAGTGATCAGTGGTCAATTTATCGATTTCCGCTGGCTTGATAGCTGGCCATCGACTGGACCAGTAGTGTAAACAAGTCCTCAGTGATGTACTTTAATACCATATGTGTTATATATTATGGTACACTGGGAATGATCTTTGACAGAACTGGCCTAGTATTCTCTGTCTCACCCAAACATACATAAAGTCCAACCCTATGCACTGAAAGTGCTCACCATCACATAGCAGTCACTGAACATATATTCCAGGAAATAAGGTATAGTCACAACCTATATTGCCTTTCTTTTCTTGTTCTGTGAGCTGAATAGCTGCTACTACCAAGATATAACACGTGTGATGTCATTATGTTTCATACTGTTCAGTCAATAACAAACATCCTACATCTGAATATGTTGTCAGTAACCAATCCAATGGGATTCGAGTGAAAAGGACATGATCAAGAGTATATCCAGAACTTCCTCAACACAGAGAGCAAGTAACAAGAATATGATAGAATACTATTTTGGGATTTGGGAAGGATACCCGTCTCCATGAAATCTGGGATTGATAACCACTGTTACACACATAGGGTGCCATTAAGGCTGGGATCTCAGATACCCTGGTGACAAGCATGGTATTAAATGGCTATAAAGACAGATTAGAAAAGTACTATAGAGAGTGCTTGAATTGTATCATTTTCTTGGAGAGGAAACAGAGAGAAAACACAGGGGATGAAGAGACGATTTTGTGTGATTGGGAATCATGATCCAGGTAGGAAGCGTCTCCTTTTTTCCCAATCTGTCACTCATCATTTTGTATATATCTCTCTTCCCCTACCATTCTCTCTCTGCTCCCCCACCCCCACATTTGCCATTTCTTTCTCTTTTCTATCTTTCCCTTGCCATGGAGAGCGCTATGCCTGTAATGCTAGTAGCACCAGGCGGAAAAGATAACAGAAATGATCAATTTCTGCAGCTTTCTTCGGAACAAGTCTCTGATTACAGTATTCTTGCCAGCAAATTAAAGAAATATGGGCTGGATGAATGGACTATAAGGTGGATATAAAACTGGCTAGATCATCAGACTCAACGGGTAGTGATCAACGGCTCCATGTCTAGTTGGCAGCTGGTATCAAGCGGAGTGCCCAAGGGTCGGTCCTGCGGCCAGTTTTTTTCAATATCTTCATTAATGATCTGAAGGATGGTGTGGATTGCACCCTCAGCAAGTTTGCAGATGACACTAAACTGGGAGGAGTGGTATATATGCTTGAGGTTAGGGATAGCATACAGAAGGACCTAGACAAATTAGAGGATTGGGCCAAAAGAAATCTGACAAGGTTCAATGAGGACAAGTGCAGAGTCCTGCATTTAGGACAGAAGAATCCCATGCATTGCTACAGACTAGGGACTGAGTGTGTAGGCAGCAGTTCTGCAGAATAGGACCTGGGGTTACAGTGGACAAAAACCTGGATATGAGTCAACAGTGTGCCCTTGTTGCCAAGAAGGCTAACAGTATTTGGGGCTTTATAAGTAGGAGCATTGCAAGCAGATCGAGGGAGATGACCATTCCCCTCTATTCGGCATTGGTGAGGCCTCATCTGGAGTAGTGTGTCCAATTTTGGGCCCCACACTACAAGAAGTATGTGGAAAAATTGGAAAGAGTCCAGCAGAGGGCAACAAAAATGATTAGTGGCTGGAGCCACCGAGAATGAGTTTGGGCCCGGTGAAAAAAATTTTTAAGGCCCCCCAGGAAGGGCAGACCAGCTAAACAGGGCTAGGGAAGCTGGGCCCCGGGCCCCCTTCCAGACCGCCGGGCCCCAGTAATTTCTCCCGGCTTCCCCTTGCCTCTCATCAGCCCTGGCTGGAGCACATGATTTATGAGGAGAGGCTGAGGGAACTGGGATTATTTAGTCTGCAGAAGAGAAGAATGAGGGGGGATTTGATAGCTGCTTTCAACTACCTGAAAGGTGGTTCCAAAGAGGATGGATCTAGACTGTTCTCAGTCGTATCAGATGACAGAACAAGGAATAATGGTCTTAGGTTGCAGTGGGGGAGGTTTGGGTTGGATATTAGGAAAGACTTTTTCACTAGGAGGGTGGTGAAACACTTGAATGAGTTACCTAGGGAGGTGGTGGAATCTCCTTCCTTAGAGGTTTTTAAGGTCAGGCTTGACAAGCCTGGGGTTGGACTAGATGACCTCCTGAGGTCCCTTCCAACTCTGATATTCTATGAGTCTATGATTAATTCTAGAAACGCAGGCAAGATGAATAGAGTGACACAGAAAAGCACAACATAAGGAAGATTATGTGGAGACCAATCAGAGGAGAGAGAGAGAGAGAGAGAGAGAGACCCATCAAATTTGCAATTCACTCAGGCCTGCACCGAAAGGTGCTGTAGTGAAGTGAGACTCATTGGTGCGGTGTCTCCTGCTGGTCATCTTGGAAATTAGCTCGATTCCAGCCCGGAGTGCCCTCTGCAGGCTGATGGCTCACCTGCCTCAGGCCCCTGTGTCCCTCCCAGACTGCAGTGTCCCTTACCCTGGGGTTCTGCCCCAGCAGTACCCCCACTCTCTGGGTCTCTCCTCCCAGGGGAACCCCCAACCCCCTAAGCCTTAGTGGCTACTGCCAGTCATCATCTAGCCCCCACTCACAAGGGCAGGCTGCAGTCTGTAATGGCCACTCATCACTGGCAAGGGGGTTGGAACAGCTGCCTCTGCCTAACCCCGGGCTGCACCTTCCAGCCCTAGTACCTGCTTTAGCCTTTGGCAAGGCCCGCAACCAGGGGATATGCCATGCTGGAGCTCCCCAGCTCCAGCTCCAGCTCCAGCTCCTCTGGCCTTTCCCCAGTCCTGCTCTGCTCCAGGTACCGTTTTCTCCCAGGCAGCCAGGTCCTTCTCTCCAGAGCTAGAGGGAGACTCCTTTGTTTCCTGGCCCCACAGCCCTCTTATCAGGGACAGCTGGGCCCTAACTGAGCTGGCCACAGCTGTGGCTACTTCTCTAATCAGCTTAGCTTGGCTGCTTTTCCCCTGTTCTCTAGGAGTGGAGCAGCTGCCCCACTACAGGTTTTTTTTTTTAAAATGCAGTAACGTACAGGACTGATTATAACCTATAAAGGAGGGCCCAATACATTCTTTCAGAAATGCTGACCCAAGAAACTGTAATGCTCAGGAAAGTGGATGCTAGTAATGAGCTTGAGTGCTGCCCAAGGTGTTAGCTGTTATTAAAAGGTAACCTATAAATGGTGGATAGTCACAGGAACTTCCCTCATCCTGCCCACAACCCAGCAATAGTTAACCTTCACAGCTCCGGCTTTGTGCCACGACTCTTTGTTATCTGTGGGTTTCCTTGTGACTGCACATCTTCATGAGGCGCCTTCCAAGTGCCTTGTGCTGGTGTCTTCTATTACTGTTTCCTTCAGAGAGGGGGCAAGCACACTCCCCAAAGCTACGACATGCCCTGCCTGGCACATGTGGGGGCAGGAAGTAGGCGGAGCCTGGACTCTGCTTGTCCTCCCGCTCCCCCCCAATGTGCCCAGTGACACAGCGATGTGGCACATTGAGAAATGTGTGCTGTGACAGGTGTACTCCCTCCCTGATTCACTGTCTCTCTTCTGGGCTATGCCAGGAACAGCACAACAACATGTTGAAACCTGACAATCTTGCCCTATTGAGGACTTCCTGGAAATCTAGCATCGCTCAGTATCTCTCACATTTCCCTAGGCATATGCATGCACACCTCCCTCCGACCATAACTTACCACCTTACTGCCCTAAATCCATCTCACCCCTACCCCCTTCACTCTCTCCTTGTGTCCATTCCCAACTCCTCTCCTCCATTTCTACCTTCATTTCTCCTCTATCTTCCCTCCCTCCTGTTTCTACCCCTTGGCCCTCCACCATTCCCCTACTCTCCTTCTGCCCCTTATATCTCCTTATATAGCCCGTGCCCCACAAAAGAGGGGAAAATGTCTACTAATTAAACTCCAAGACCACACCAGCTTGAACCATGGTTGACCCATCTACTAATACGCACTAGCTATAGAAAATCATAAGTATAATGCAATTTAAAGAGAAAGATTAACAAAGGGCTCAGTCAGTGAATTGAAATATGTAACATTTCTGTCATCTTTACTACAGTTACATGAATGTTGATAGTTTGGGCATGATAAAGCCATTATACCCTTGACAATTCAATATGGGAAAAACACAGCTCTATAAATAATGTTTGTGTGGGTTCAACAGCTGCTAACCTTCACATTCATTACCATTTATGGCTGCCATATAGTATTTATTGGTAGAGCTACTGGGTATAAATGCCTAGTGTCGCAAGTGACAATATTCTTTCCAACAAAAACGAAGACTGGATATACAGAACTGGTGACTGTGCTGAGAGCTAGTGGGGCTTGGACAGGGGTGTGCTTAGCCCATCTGTGGGTTGTTTGTTTGACTGTTTGTTCTCTCTGTACAAGCTGTGTAGCTGGGTCAGGGGTGCTGAGTAAGCAGCTTTACAGGTCTGTTTGTTGGTGACTTGGTAAGGGCCACCAGGCTCTGAGTCTTGGAGCTTTGATCAGCCCCACTGTTTGATGTCTCTTAGTGAGTGGTTCACTCCCTGAGTTTGAGGGGCAAAATTTAGATGAAATAAGCAGAAAGACATGATATAAAAAGTCACTTGCCAGGTGAAATCGAGAGCCACGAACAGAAGCAGCTAATAGAGGAATTTTGGAGGGAGTGTCCAAGGCGTTCCTTCCAGGTTCAGCTCTTCATGTGATTCCAGAATGGCTAGTGATGGAACAGTGGTGGTGACCTGCAATGAAAGTGCCACGTTTTCTTTCACGCTTGAGACCAAAAATGGACTTTCTGTGTATCAAGTGTAAGTTGGTGGCTGTGCTGTAAGAAAAGATTCTTGCATTGGTGGAGCAAGCATAGATGCTACTGAGAATCAGAGAAACCGAGGTGTTCCTAGACAGCCAGATTTTGGAATCATCAGTGCCCCAGTTTCAAGGAAGAATGAAGCTGTCCACCAAGGAGTTGGAGAAAGAGGAAGTCAGAGAGGACGCCTGTTAGTTCACAACAACCAAGAGGCAAGAGGTCATGTTGGCATGGGGGACTTGAATACGAATGACACATGCTGGAGGTCTTATGATGACAGTACTAAAACATGCTTGGAATTTCTAAATATTATAGAATAACTTTCCTAAACCAAAAGGTATTGAATCCAACCCAGGGGACTTCATTTTGACAGATAAAGTGGAAGTGATCACAGAAATAAAAGTTAATGGTAACTTAGGTACATGTGATCGTGACTTGATCACATTTATACCATGAACATGGAATAAAGTCAGACCAGTGATATACATATATATGTAGTACTTTAAAAGAGTCAGTTTCGCAAAGCTGAAAACAATTATGAGCCAAACCATGTAGGAAGAAGAAATTTGAATGATAACTGGGAGTTGTTTAAGAACACTTTACTAGCCACAAATCCACAACTGAGGAAGAAGGCCATATTGGTAAAAATGCTGACCTGGGTTAGAGGGGAAGTGATACACTCTCTCTCTCTCTCTCTCTTTCTCTCTCAGTCTCACACACACACATACAAATGGAAAAAGGGTAATTGATAGTAATGACTATAAATTGGAAGCTAGGAATTGTAGAAAATTTATAAGAGAAACAAGGAGAAATCTATGGTCAATGGAGTTAAGGATAATAAGGGGTTTCTGAAGTATATTAGGAACAAAAAGAATCCTACCAATGGAAGTGTGAGGGTTTGCTGACCTCAAGCCGAGCCTATGGAACCCCAGGCAGTGTTCAGGCCATGATTACCACCAAGCAGCTCACCTGAGTAACCAGGGAAGGGTCCAGTAAAGCGTTAGCTCACAGAGAGCCCCACCCACAAAGGTTCTGGTTGGTAACATCCAACCCCCCGATTGGCTGATGAGTGCTATATAAACCAGAAAGTAACAAGAGGAAATTGTCTGAGCAACTAGAGGAATCTCTGGCTGGCTGCCTGCTATTTTTAGGGGTCCTGGAACTAGGGGTGCTGCGGGCACAGCAGTGCCCCCTGGCTTGAAGTAGTTTCCATCATATACAAGGTTTACATTTTTGTTCAGTGACTTTCAGGACCCCCACTATAAAAAATTGTTCCAATGCCCTGTCTACTATGGATCTCTCCTGACTTTTGAATTCCTGCCTGCTCCTGGTTCCTGTTTTCTTCTTGACCCCAGAGCAACAGCAGCAATAGGTGCTGGAGCCTTCTCCCTCCCCATTTTGTCATGGATATTTTTAGTAAAAGTCATGGACAGGTCATGGGCAATAAAGAGAAATTCACAGTGCTGGGCAGCTGTGTGGGCCCCGGCTGGGAGCTGAGGTTTGAGCATTCCCTTGCCACCCATGGTGGCTGGGAATTGTGGGTCCCCTCGCTAACCTGGGGGGCCAGGAGCTTCCAGTCTGTGACTTCCATGACCTCTGTGACAAAATCATAACCTTAATCATTATTGAGCCTTAATCATCATTGTGTTTCTAGTGAGGTCCCACAAGGATTTCTTCTTGGTGTTGTGCTATTTAACATTTTTATCAGTGACCTGGAAGAAATCATAAAATCATTACTCATAAAATGTGAAGGTGACACAAAAATTAGGGGAGTGGTAAATAATTAAGAGGATAGGTCACTGATACTGAGTGAGCTGGATTGCTTGGTAAACTGAGTGCAAGTAGAACCCATGCCTGCTTGGTGTTGCACATCAGACCCCTTACTGGCAGCTAAACCACCTACAGATTGATAAGACTGCTACAGCTGTGGCAAAGAGACACCGTTCTTTTAGATCATGCGGTAGCAGCCCATCTGTTAAGATCCAAAGGTTACAGTTTTGATCCCGGCTGATGATGACTGGGGTCTATCGACGTTAGAAGTGAGGGTTCATCCCGGATATCAACTGGGAAGTCTCTGAAGCTTGGGATATGCTTCTTCAGCTAGGGGAAGTATGTAACCCAGGCTGCTTGGTGTGGCGCTGTGTCCCTCTCTAGTGGCACCTACACCAGCTATAGATTGATGAGCATAGTACAATCTTGGTTTAAAGACAAGGTGTCTTTTAGCTCATGCACTAGAGGCTCATGCCTTATATTTCAGAGGTTCCATGTTTGATCCCAGATGATGACGATCTGGGTGTGTCAGCGTTACCCAAGCAAACACTGTTTGCTTTAATATGGCTAAACATATATATTTAGGAACAAAGATGTAGGTCATGCTTACAGAATGGGAGATTCTATCCTGCGAAGCAGTGACTCTGAAAAAGATTTGAGGGTGTTGGTGAATGCTGAGTGGAACATGAGCTCCAAGTCTGACACTAAGGCCAAAAGAGCTAATGCAATCCTTGGTTGCATAAAAAGGAGAATCTTGAGTAGCATCAGTGAGGTTATTTTACCTCTATATTTGGCACTGGAGTGACCGCTGCTGCAGTACTGTGTCCATTTCTTAAGCTCACAATTCAAAATGTTGTTGATAAATTGGAGAGAAGAGCCATGAGAATGATTAAAGGATTAGAAAACCTACATTATAGCGATAGACTCAAGGAATCATAGAATCATAGGACTGGAAGGGACTTCGAGAGGTCATCTAGTTCAGTCTCCTGCACTCATGGCAAGACTAAATATTATCTAGACCATCCCTGAAGGATGTTTATCTAACCTGCTTTCAAAAATCTCCAATGATGGAGATTCCACAAACTCCCTAGGCAACTTATTCCTGTGCTTAACCCTGATAGTTAGGAAATTAATCATAATATCCAACCTAAACGGCCCTTGCCGCAATTTAAGCCCATTGCTTCTTGTTCTATGCTCAGAGGTTAAGAACAATTTTCCTCCCTCCTCCTTGTAACAACCTTTTGTGTAACTGTTATCATGTTCTCTCTCAGTCTTCTCTTCTCCAGACTAAACAAACCCAGATTTTTCAGTCTTCCCTCAGAGGCCATGTTTCCTAGACCTTTAATAATTTTTATTGCTCTTCTCTGGATTTTCTCCAATTTATCCACATCTTTCCTGAAATGTGGCTCCCAGAACTGGACTCAATACTCCAGTTGAGGCCTAATCATCATGGAGCAGATTGGAATAATTACTTCTCATGTCTTGTTTACAACACTCCTGCTATTACATCCCAGAACGTTTTTTTGCAACAGTGTTACACTGTTAATTCATATTTTGCATGTGATCCATTATGACCCCCAGATCCATTTCTAAAGTATTTCTTTCTAGGCAGTCATTTCCCTTTTTGTATGTGTGCAACTGATTGTTCCTTCCAAAGTGGAGTACTTTGCATTTACCCTTATTGAATTTCATCCTATTTACATCAGGCCATTTCTCCAGTTCGTCCAGATCATTTTGAATTTTAATCCTATCTCCAAAGCATTTGCAACACCTCCCAGCTGGCATAGTGTGCAAACTTTATAATTATATTGTGTATGCCATTATCTAAATCATTGATGAAGATATTGAACAGAACCAGATCCAGAACTGATCCTGCAGGACCCCACTCGTTATGCCCTTCCAGCTTGACTTTGAACCACGGATAACTACTCTCTGGGAATGGTTTTCCAACCAGTTATGCACCCACCTTACAGTAGCTCTACCTAGACTGTTTTTCCTTAGTTTGGTTATGAGAAGGTCATGTGAGACAATACCAAAAGCCTTACTAAAATCAAGATATACCACATCTATCACTCCCCCTACGCCATCCGTAAGACTTGTTACCTCAAAGCTCAATCTATTTAGCTTAACAAAGAAAATGCTAAGGGTGACGTGATTACAGTCTCTAAATATTTACAAGGTAACAAATGTTTAAAAATGGGCTCTTCATTCTAGCAGAGAAAGATACAAGATGATCCAAAATCTGGAAGTAGAAGCTAGACAAATTCAGACTGGAAATTAAATGTAAATTATTAACCTTGTGACTAATTAACCATTGTAACTATTTGCCAATGGTCATTGTGGATTCTCCATCACTGGGAATTTTAAAATCTAGACAGGATGTTTTTCTAAAAGCTATCATCTAGGAAATATTATGGGGGAGTCACTGGCCTGTGCTATACAGGAGATCATAGTAGATGACCACAATGATTCCTTCTAGACTTGGAATCTATGAATGTATGAATAACTGAATGATCCAAGGTTTTGGTAAATGAGAGCTGGAAAAAAAAAACAGAGAAAGAGGCTCAAATAGGGTGGTACATTTTTGTCATCTTGCACTCTTAGTCTCAGGAAATCTGCTTCTTAATGTCTTGTAGGATTCATTATATAGATTCTCATGTCCAATAAACTCAGGCATTATGACCGGACTCAGAAATACCTTTAGGGCTGATTAAAATAAAAGCTCAGAAACTGTCTTCCCTCAGCAGGGAAGTGTTAATAATGTAGGAATTCATCTTCCTCCTTGGTATCTTTAAGCTTTCTTGAGGAGAAGACTTAGAATGAGATGTTTACAAAGAGGGCCAACTTTATTAACAGCAAACAGGAAAAACACTATGCAAGAACATCCTGAAGCTGTTATAGCTATGGGAATGCCATTAGGCGAGCCTCATTACATATTGCAATAGCATAAACTTCAAGTGCTGGACTTCTCTGAAGCTAAGACTTCCAGTTCTCCCAAACTGTGTGATGACAGATTAATGGAACTGTCAGAAGGACCAATCTTGAACTGAGTACTCCAAGGAATCACATTGCAAGAACAGCACACTTTAAATATCAGATTTTCTAGGTCTACTCTGGGAGCAGTGCATTTTTGTGGTGATATAGAAACTTTTCAAGTATCAGAGGAGTAGCCGTGTTAGTCTGGATCTGTAAAAGCAGCAAAGAGTTCTGTGGCACCTTATAGAGTAACAGACGTATTGGAGCATGGGCTTTCATGGGTGAATACATCTGTTAGTCTATAAGGTGCCACAGGACACTTTGCTGCTTTTATAGAAACTTTTGTCTCTCTTAAATTAAAATATTTTTCTAAAAGCATCAAAATCATATTTTTATTTTGTTTTAGGTTTAAAAATTCCTTTGAAAATCACTTGGTTGCAAGCACAGGAGGTAAGATATATATTCATAGCAAATAAACAACAGGATATTATTATTTATCTGTATTGCAATAGGGTGTAGGAGCACCCAATGTGGCCCAGTACACCATTGTGCTAGGTGCTGTACAAACATACAACAAAAAGTTGTTCCTTGCCCCAGAGGGCTTACAAGCTAAATAGAAGACAAGAGAGAATAGGTGAATAGAAACAGACAGACAGGGGAGTACAAAGAAACAATTATACATTATTGGCCACCTAGTAAGTTGCTTTGGAATCTTTAGTGGACAAACCTATACCACTAAGGCACCCAAGGACCCAGTGCTTGGAGACATAGACTCTCAGAAAATAGGGCTGGAGTTTTCAGAAGCACTTAGCATTGACCTAACTCCAAGAGGAGTAGAGCTTTCTGGAGGGCAACAATTCTGTTTCACAGCTTTTGTGGTTTCAAAATTTGTTTTCATTCTGCATTGGAATGGAAACAAAACCTTTCAAATGCTTTTACCATTGTATTGCAATGGCCGCTTGCAGATGGAAAAGCTCATTTTCAGTTCCTTTCTCTCTCACTCTCTCTCATCAGAAGTGACCAGAGAGCTGATCTTAAAAGCTTTCCTGGCAAAAATGTTGCTGAAACTGATAGGTCTATGTGAAACATTTTGGCACTGACATAACGGCATATTTTGATGAAATTTCATTTCACTAAAAATGTTCCGAACAGCTCTAATAAGAATTGACTTCAATGGGAGAAGATCAAGGCCAATGCTGACTGCTTTTGAAAATCCTAGTCTATCTCCCTTCATCTCTCTTTTTAGATATTCCCTGTGCACCATATTGTCCATTATTCATTTGCTTGGGTGACTAGATGTTATTTTAGCCACTCACATACCTTTAGATGTCTAGTGTATGCTAGCCTATTTCTGGTTTTTCCTCTTCTCAACTGATTGAAAAGAACCACTACCAACACATGCATTTTGATTCCCACAGACTAAAAATCAGAAGCTCGTCAAAGAGTGAACCTTTCATTGATTAAATCCAATAGCAAGTGAAGCAGCTGCCTCATCTTCTCTGACTTACTTAGCAACTTACTTAGCAAGTTTATGACCTACACTATGGTATTTGAGCTGCCAGCTTTGCCATCTCATTTCAAGGTAATCTGTGCAGAATCTAGTGAGAAAACGCTTTGGATGGTGCAGTATAGTATCAGGATGATTTACTCTCATTGTTTCAACCTAGTAGACTCAGTGCTGAAAATAAAATCCATTTTGCTGTCACTCTACCTACCTCCTTTATTGAAAACCTAAATTAGAGCATGTTGTACAGAGGCTGTTTGACGTGCCTGACAGAATGGATTGTACTTGCATTCCAATCCATTCCTTGATAATGCCATCTGAGTTCTTAGTGCCAGCTAAGCTTCCCAATAGTAGTAGCTGATTTTTACCCTCCCTAGTTAAATAAACATGACACTTTACAGCCATTACAACCTCAGTTAAATAGCCTATCATTCCAAAGGAGTATAATCAAAGTTGCTTTAGCCTAAATCCATTTTATTGATCATCAAATCAACGAGAGTCATCTCATCAGCAAGCTTCTGGTAAGTGTCTTGCAGAAGGCAGTGCTAAATCAAAGGAAAGAGAAATGACTCCCTTGGACAGAGGTTCAGGAGATCCCACATTCTTGCTTTTGCATCTTTAAATCTGTCAGAATTTCATTTAGATGAGTTGCACTAGTGTATTAAGAGTCCCTGATCAGTTTCCATCATGCAACTTCTGTCAGATTGCTTGATTAGAATCATGTGCTGCCTTGACTTACAAACACATGTATCAGTTACAAGCTGATACCAACTGGAAAAAAATACATCCAATTAGGAACTGTCTGTTTTTATGCATAACTGTTTCCCTAGACAGATTTGTTTAGCAGAAACATTTGCAAAATTTAGCAAAGCTGTAGCGCTGGGTGGGATCATGAAAATGTATTGCTGGAATTGAGTCATGCATGTGGCCCATAAATGCCACACGTCAATAATGTAACCCTTCTGCCAGGTGGAATCAGCAGTGACAAGAGCTGGGTTCAATATCTAACGGTTCCTTTTTAACAGTACAACCCAGGACCAGCTCAAGCACTTGGGAAACCTGGAAAAGTAACCTGGGAAAATTATACACCACCCTGGGGTGCCTCTAAGAGGAAATACTTCCCCTCTTGCAAGCGCTGAGTTTGTATGTAGAAAAGAAACTTTTTTAAAAAAGTAATAAGTAACACAGCATTAATTTGGAAAACACCGCAAGCATGATTCAGAAGCATATGACCATGCACTAAACAGCCACCTCAGAGTACTTTGGGCAGTGTCCTCTGCCTCACATTCTCACCTTGTGGTGAGAAAGTCCAACCAACAAAAGTTCTTTCAATGTGCCACTCAACAGCTGTTTTCCTTGGTCAATGAAGACCCAAAGTTCAGAGGTGCATTCGTGTGAGTTCACCTCTCACCTATGGGGGGAGGCAGATTGGCTCACTCTGCCTTGGTCACTCTGCCACTGCTCACTCACTCACTCCACCGGCTGCTCGCTCTGCCACTGCTCACTTGCTCCACGACTGGCCGCTCGCTTGCTCCACTGTTGGCTGCTCTGCTGCTGACCACTCACTCACTCCGCCATTGGCTGTTCCATCACTGCTCATTTGCTAGCTCCATTGCCATTTGGTCCACCACTGCTCGCTCACTCTGCCGCCAGTCACTCACTCTGCCACTGCCCTCTCTATTGGTACAACAGGAGGGAGGGACATGTGTTTGAGGTCCTGCTAGCTCTCAGTGATTTCAACTGCTAGTGAGGGAACCTCACTGCTAGTGTAGGTTGGGCAGTCTCTTTCATAGAGAAACTGTCTGCTCATAGGTCTAATGCTTAGGCCTGGTTATCAGTGATTTCAGCTATAGTGATCCACAATAAAAGACTCTATATTGAGTCTTAGTCAGCGCTATCATTACACAGTGGAGGCAGGAGGGTCAGATGGTGTCTAGGACCCCTAGGCAGGGTCCCCACCACCAGGTACAAATAACTGTCCCCACCCTTTCTTCATCTGTACAAGGCTTTGGCACCCCACTCTCTGCTTAGCGAGTGCAGTTCAGTTGAGGGTGAACCCCTCAATCAGGGCATGTCAAACACAGTTCTGCTCCCCTTGGTTCACACAAGGATAACAACACTTTATTATCCCTGCAGCCAATAGCAAAGGGACTTGCAATCCAGCACCCATGAAAAGGGATCATTTGGGCAAAGCAGCCCCATCATGCTGCACACCTGGGCAGAGTAGGCATGTCAATGCAAGCAAGGTCAGTTCCTGAACTCTTTTCCCCCAGCTCATCACTAGATGTTAGGGGAGAGCTCATTCAGTCCTTGTTTACACAAAGAAGAACTCTGGAAACCAACCACAGGTATTTCATATATACCATATAGACAAGCACAAGGTAGACAGCATCTCTCTGTCTGGGTAACTTTCAGTCTAGGTACTTATATGGACTGCATCAGTGTGGTACCTAAGTTCACACCATCATAGATAGAACAACTATCTTAGAATTTTTTTTATGATTATTTGTTATTCATAATGAGGGCTTGAAGTAAGGGAGTTCAGGAGAAGCACAGCTCTCCATCCTCTTCTAAAGCAGGAGGAGAGGTCTCCCTCCTTTTCCAGCTTGGGGTAACAGTCAGGGAGTAGGCTGGGGGTGAAAACAGGTGGTGGTAACATCCAATCTCTTCCCACCAGATAAGCTCCAGCCACATGAGATGCTACACAGAGCAGATTGTGCTGATGATAGAAATATGATCATAGAATCATAGGACTGGAAGGGACCTCGAGAGGTCAGCTAGTCCAGTCCCCTGCACTCATAGCAGGACTGAGTATTATCTTGACCAGGTATTGGCAACCTTTGGAGCACAACCTATCAGGGAAATCCGCTGGTGGGCCAGGACAGTTTGTTTACCTAAAATGTCCACTGGTTCAGCCGACAGCGGCTCCCACCATTCCAGGCCAATCGGAGCTGTGGAAAGCGGCATGGGCTGAGGGATGTGCTGGCCACTGCTTCTCGCAGCATCCATTGGCTTGGAATGGCAAATCACAGCCAGTGGGAGCTGTGACTGGCCGAACCTGTGGACACTGAAGGTAAACAAACTGTCCCGGCCAGCCAGTGGATTTCCCTGAAGGGCTGCATGCCAAAGGTTGCCAATCCCTGATCTAGACCATTCCTGACAGCATGACTGTGAACCACTGATGATTACTCTCTGGGAACAGTTTTCCAACCAGTTTTGCTCCCATGTTATAGTAACTCCATCTTGGTTTCATTTTCGTAGTTTGTTTCTGAGATGGTCATGTGAGACAGTATCAAAAGCCTTATTAAAGGCAAGTTATAACATCTACTGCTTCTCCCCATTCACAAGACTTGTTATCCTGTCAAGGAAAGCTATCAGGTTGGTTTGACATGATTTGTTCTTGACAAATCCATGCTGACTATTACTTATCATCTTATTATCTTCTAGATGTTTGCAAATTGATTGCTTGATTATTTACTCCATTATCTTTCCAGGTACAGATCATGTATCATCTCCTGACTTCTTGGGTTGTGTTACAACCCTGGGCTCCTGGAATCCTTGAGCTTGGCATCTCCTCAGTGAGGCTCTTATGCCCCATTGGACTTCTTGAGTTTGACTTTATTTCAATGGGGCCTCAGATGCCCCAGTGGCCTCTGCTAGCTCCTTGCTGACTGGGGAGGGGGGCAGGGAAAAGCACTGATACTTTCCCAAACTGTTACTAACAGGCCTACCTCCTTGCCCCACCCCCAGAATACTGTCAGGGGAGCACCCCAATTCCTTTTTAATCTACTCTAACCACTGTATGCATGTTATGGCAGCACAAAGAAGCCCCATTTGAGATCCGAGGCCCTCTTGTGATAGGTAAGATAAAAACTTGTTGTAAAAGACAGTCCCTGCCCCAAAGAGCTCCCAAACTAAATGGACATGGCAGACAAAGTAGTACCAACACCATTTTACATCTAGGTGAACTGAGATTAAGTGCCTTGTCCAACTTCATAGGAAACCTGTAGCCAAACAAGTAGGTGAACCTACACTTCCTGACTCTCACACCAGCATCTTAGCTGCAAGACCATCTTTCCTCTCAGTTTAGCTGCTTTATTGGCACTATTTTTCTTATCCCTCTGCCTGTAAATCCAGGCCTTCAGTGATAACGTGATAATAACTGTACAGGCCTGTGAGAGAGATTATAGAATTTCTATGCCTAAGAGGCCATTATTTTAACATATGATATTTCAGAGTCTCCTCCAAGGGCATATAGCTCCTGAAGGGTTGCAAGATATTGGACCTTAAACCTGTCACTGGTGCAGGACTGAATAGAGCTGGGGTGGAATATTTTTTTTAAAGTCATTCATTGCTAAAACTGGCAAGTTCAGTTCCCTCTTAGTTGTGAATGTGTGTCTATACGCATAAACCTTAAGTACAGGCAGTGCTACCGGCTCCACAGATTGTTATTATCAGAATTAATACCATGGTGCAATCTTCCAGTCCCTATCTAGACAAAGATCCCCACTGACTTCAAGTGTTTTAAGTTTACTTAGCAAACAGCAGATTTTGTCCTTGAAAACTATTTCCTTATAAGTAAATAATCTAAGCTGAAAATTGCACAAGCATAAAACTAACTGTAATAGGGTGCTTGTAGATTTGTGCACCTAACTTTCAACCTCTTGCTTCCATAGCAGAAGTGATTCAGTCTATAAGGACGCCTGGTAGGGGGACCTGAGTTCTCCCTTTTCACCAGGTTCCATGGGAGCATATTTTTGATAGCCTAGAGCCCAGTAACACGCTCAAACCACTGCCAGCAGCTGGAATTCCAATTGTTTTGCTTATTGCTGAAAGCAGCTAAAAGAAGGCCTTTCTGAAACCTTAGCACAACTAACAGTCCAGAAGGAGAGGGAGAAGTGAGTGACCTCAAGGAGTAAACATAACCCTCTGTCCTCCTGATCTGAGTTATTTTTCCAAAGCGTGCGGTTTTTCAAGATGGAATGAGTGGCGGTAGCTATGTTGGTGAGAGAGTGTCTCCTGCTGACATAGCACTGTCCACATCAGCACTTTTGTCGGTGAAACTTATGTCAGTCAGGGGTGTTTTTTTCATACCTCTGACTGACAAAAGTTATACCGACAAAAGTGCTAGTGTATATACAGTCTTAGCTTGAGCTCAGCAGTTTTTGTTTTTTGATGAACAAGCTACCTAATACTAACAAACTGGATATAAAAAGAAGAAATCTCGGCTCGATGGACACTTGAACGCTTGGACACCTCTCAAGTGCCCCTGCAGATGGAAGGCCGGCCACTGGATGTTTGCAGTTATCCACTCGAGACCTCCTTGAGTCAAGACCATGGGTAAATATGAATCTGGGATTTTTGGGGTGTTTTACTAACCAGTTGCAGACACGTGTAAGTGCTGGAGACTAAACAAAGTAAAGCTTTAAGTGAAGGCACTCTTGTGTTGTGCTGTTTGTGCCAGCCACCTATTGGCTGGAAGTCATGTCTCCATTGATTTGTTTCCTGTCACCTCTGCACCAAGAGTAAAACTTACCTAGAGCTTTGGGTTCATAATCCCTGGGTAACAGTTCCAGCCCAGGGCCCTGTGTGAAGCAACATCAGCAGGTCCTTCCAGCGGAGAGACTAAGTCCACTGCCCTGGGCTACTTCCTATCTCTGTCTCTTCAGTGTAGGGCATGGCCACTATAGTCCAGTCTGTAGTGGCTCAACTTGAGCAACACCCACCTTGTGGGCCTTTTATGGCATCCTGCCATAGCTTCAGGTCCCTCTGGGCAGGGCAGACATGAGAATGGAGGGGCCTAACCCCACAGTGTCTCCATAGTTCAATCACTCAGTTCACTCACGTGTTCCTTTGTCTCCTCAGCAGTGTCCCCTCGATCAGGGACTCAGTTCTTCTTCCCAGTGATTGTCCCAGCAGTCAGGCATCTGCTGATGCTCCCCTCATTCAGGGAGGCAGCTAGCTCCTGCCTCTTCCCAAATTAACCCCCGACTGAGACAGGTTCTCTCCGTTTCATCTTCCCCCGAGCCTAGCAGGGCTATAGGTATTGCAGGGCAGGGCTAGCTGGGCCCATAGGCTCTCTCTAACCCTTTTTGTGCTGGTGAGAGGTTTCTCAGCTTCATCATGCTACCCTTGGTTAACCCTTTCCCAAAGGCGATGCTCACAGTTTGGCCACATCGCTGTCAGTGTGATTCAAGCTCCTTTATGCACCTTTGCCTTCTATTATCTTTGCCCTTCAGTAAGTTTTCAGATGCTCCTATAATGGTGATGCTACTTATGCTAAAGCATATAGAATTAGACTTGGACTTGAACTGCATACCCATGCAGAGGAGTAAGACTATCACTTTACTACTAGAGCTAGATGAATGTTATTTATTTATTTGCAAATAGTAAATTCACCCAAAACTGCATTTTTCAGGGCTCCAAAAATATTTGTGAATTTGACACATTTTGGGGGGAGGGACTGAGGTACCATTCAAAAAATGAGTGCCAGAGAAGATGGAGGTGTTATCTTTTTATAAGCTTTAACCCAGTGGTCAGAGCACTTACCTGGAAGGTCAGAGACCATCCAGTTCAATTTCCCCTCTGCTTGATATGGAGCAGGGATTAGCACATAGGTGTCCCATGTTGCAGAAGGGTGCCCTCACCAAGGGGCTGTGGGGTATTCTCCAACTCTCCACTCAAAGCTGCTCCACTGGGTAGAACTTATTAAATAGTCATTGGAGCAGGGACATGAACTTGGAGCCTCCTCCTCCAGCCATTTTGAGACTCTAGCCCAGGGGCACTCAAACGTCATTGCACCGTGACCCCCTTCTGACAACAAAAATTACTACATGACCCCAGGAGGGGACACTGAAGCCTGAGCCCCCCCAAACCCCAAAGCCTGAGCCCCACCACCCTGGGGGGTGGGAGGGCCAAAGCTGAAGCCCAAGGGCTTCAGCCCCAGGCAAGGGGCCTGCAACCTGAGCCCCACCACCCAGAGCTGAAGCCCTTGAGCTTCAGCCTCAGGTGGTGGGGCTCAGGCTTCGGCTTTGGCCCCATATTCCAGCAAGTCTAAGCCAGCCCTGGCAACCCCACAAAAACAAGGTCACGACCCACAGTTTGAGAACCGCTGCTCTAGCCCTTTAAACCATCAAACGTTTCATTCAGTCCAAAATGGACTTTTTCAATTTGCCAGCATTTTTTGGAATTTTTAAATTCAGTTTGACTTCTTTCTTTCTTTCTTTCTCAAAAAGAAAAAATCAATTATTTACCCAGCTCTTTGCTAGGTCTCCAGGCAAACAGGAGTCAGCAGATATCTCACACCTGCTACTGACTGCAAGTAAGCATGAAGTGGACTCTGTCTTCAACATACTGAACAGCACAGCTGAGCCAGTTCAGGGAAGCATGTGTGCTATTAGGGGTAGGGCGGCAGCGGGCTATCATCTCCCCAGTGAAAGTATTGGGAGACCAGATCTATGTTTCCACCACCCTTCCCAGCCTGGAGTTGGCTGCATTCTCCATCCCCGAGTTTCAGTAGCTCCTCTTGCTCCCCCTCCTTCCCCTTTCCCTCATTCACAAGGCACTTCTTGCTTCCCCACCTCATCCTCCATCATAATTGGTAGGTGGGATAGGATAACAGCAAATTATTACATGCTCCTTTCATAGCAAGAGAGAAGCAGGGAGGAAAATGTGCCCCAGAGGTGTGTCTCCCCCAGATCTGTTTCTGGAGTGGTCCAGTTTATGCACCATCCTTTGCTCCGAGTTGCACTTAAGGGCACAATCTATCTACACTAGAAAATTAAATTAGCTTAACTACATCACTCAGGGGTGTGAAAAATCCACACCCCTGAGCAGCGTTGTTAGGCCGAACTAACCCCATTGTAGACAGAGCTAGATAGAGGTAAGAAATCTTCTGTCAACATGGCTACTGCCTCTCGGGGAGGTGAATTATTTATGCTGATGGGGGAACCCCTCCTGTCAGCAAGGCAGCGTCTACACTGAGGTGCTACACTGCCCCGCTGTAGCGTTTAAGTGTAGACATACCCTTTTAGGTCTCTTTAAGTATATTGTGATATGCCTGGCTTCCCTGAATAAGTTCTTCTTTAGCACTTCACAAAGGCCCAATAGCCTCCATTTATCTAATCTGTATCTCTGGTAGACTTGTTCTTCTGTGAGGTATAGACAAGTGAGCCTGGCCTGATTAATGGTGCTAACAGGATAAACACGATTCCCTCCTCTCTGTACTATTCCACTGTGTCTTAAAATCAATAGCTTTTCAAAACAAAGGGCAGTAGAGCAGTTTTTCTTAAGGAAGCACTGGGCTTAGAATACAGTGATACAACCTAAAAAAGCACAAGTGTTTCCACAAATAATATTCACTGCGAATTTCATCTCTTTTTCTTTTCTGTTCACAGCTCATTTAAAAATGAATCCAGGTTTTTGTGAATGCATTTGTTGTGCGTAAGAGATCCCCAACTAGTTTTCATGAGCAAAATTCAGCCAATGGCTTGTTCGTTTTGGTCTGGACTGGACAACTCTCTGAGCCTTGGTGAGCTTTGACAGTAATAAAATTGGTCACTGATGCCATGGACCAGCAAAGCCCTTAAGTATGTGCTTAAATTTAAGCAGGTGAATAGTCCAATTGACTTCAGTGGAATTTCTCATGTGCCTAAAGTTAAGCATGTGCATAAATGCTTTGTTGGGCCTGGGTCCAAATAAGCAACTCAACAGTGAGACTCATACAATCTGTGCTGTGACGTGACTCGTCACCAAAGTCACGTGATATTGTTTCAGCTCCCTGACTGAACGACGTACGAATGGATAAAGCAATTATGATACAAACATCAGGATGGATATTCATTTGTGCTAATATCTGGTCCTAACGTTTCCCTCCTACGTCCTTGTCTCTGATGGCAATCTGGTCACCCCAGCATAAGTACAGCAGCGTCAGCTCTTGTGACCAGCACACTGGGAGGGGGATGAATCAAAGCTCCACCTTTCAGTCCCACTCTGTCTACTCTCCTCACATCTGCTCTAGGTAGAAAGTAGCAGATGGGTGTTATCAGCTTCCCCTGCATGCCCATTCCCATGGTAGTCCAGGGATGTAAGGAGGTTATTTTTCCCCCTAATGCCCCTGTGGCAAGCCATCTTGGCCGACATACTGGGAATTAAACGGGATTTCCATAGCTAAAAGCATGAGCTGCTTCAGCTTGAGCTAAAAAAAAGCCATCCTTTGCTAGCTGCAGCTTTGGCGGGTGAGCACAGAGAGTCTTTATAACACACACTCACTAGTGGGTTAAACAAACATTCACGCCAACTCACAATTTCACCCTAACAATTTTGAGAAGGCAGAAAAAGAAGTGAGACAAGAAAATGAGGCACCTGAAATTATAGTCTGACAGACAACTATTCAAATTTAATGTCCAGTGTGTAGCTCAAACTATCTCAAAACATTATCTGCACTAGCTACTATGGAGAATTTCACACTGGAATCCAGTGTTGCTATGTGTGCAAAGCCCTCTGGTAGTGATTATAGATTATGCTACATATTCTAATGCCTGCATAGATTTTGCATATAAATACAGATATGAGAACTTGGGAAAACCCACCAGAGAGGAAAACACTCACTTTACAAAGTTCATGAGCTGATACAGACAGTGATGGTACCCTGTCACCACCATATTCATCATTCATATCTGGTTGTGATATTTCATACAAAGCATGCCATGTAAGATATCATATGAAAGCTCATGATCTGCTGAAACCTGTTGTTCTGTGTAAATATGTATATCCTTAGTGTGCATAAAGTTATGAGATTTTGTGGTATGGTTGTTACTGAAATATGCTGTAAGTTTGCTAATGACTAAGGCTCTGTGTTTGTCATGGAGGTCACAGGAGTCACAGATTCCATGATTTTCCGTGACCTCTGTGACTTCTGCAGCAGCCGTGCGGATGGCCCAGGAGTCGCCTGAGCACCTCAGGCAGCTCCTGGGCCAGATGCACTGGCTGCTGCTGGGGCAGTGTCAGAACCCCACACCCCCAAGTAGCAAGAGTTTGGGTGTGGGAGGGCTCAGGACTGAGAATTGGGTTGTGTGGGGGTGCTTAATGGGTGGGGCTCCCCATAAGGGCAACGGGAACTCCCCTCCCTCAGCTTCTAGCTCCATGTGCTGCTTCTCTTCACAGGCACTTCCCCCGCAGCTCCCATTGGTCATGGTTCCCAGCTAATGGGAGCTGCAGAACTAGGGCTTGGGGAGGAGCAGAGGCAGCATATGGTTCTAGGAGCTGGAGATCCCCGCTTCCCAAGAGCTGGTGTTAGACCTGCAATAGATGTCTCCCTAGAGGATGGGGAGTAGGCAGATACCGGACACAGTGTTGGTATATAATTCTCTAAATGCTCTTTATTGATTACAAAACAAACCTCACTCACTCCACATTCACACCCCAGACATAATATACCAGAGTTCAAAGGTCAGAATGGTCTCAATGGCCAGTCGAGATTCTTTCAGATCATAAGATGCGGGGAGTCGGCAAAAATCACATCTATATCCACACGGGACTCTGGATCAATAAACAACTCTGATTTGCAGAAATCATAGGCAACCATTTATAGTCCATTCCGTCATGTCATTGGTTCTTTGCCTTTGTTTACTAGGCCTTCTACCCACACAATTCCAAAGAGACAAACCTGGGCAGGCCGCCATGATCCAAGGTGTGCCATTTCCTCCAATTCTTATACAATTTTATATCAGTCCACTTGGTATTGTTTCCTTTTCTGCTGATTCTATATATTTTTCTTGGAAGGTAACAAGATTGTTTTTATACAAATAGTTCTAATAGTTCTTGACACTAAGTTCTTGTTTCGGTTGCCAACTTGCAATGCACATATTCATGTCAAGCATGCGTCATTCATACCAGGCCTTAATGACCTATAACATATTACATGAATATATGAATCACAATGTATGTATATACATATACACACACACCCCAACACTGGGTAGGGAACCTGCCTTGGCCCCGCCGACTTACCGCACAGCACCCGCGGCACACACATACACACCCGGCACCTGGCTGCACACTCCCTTCCTCAGCTTCCACAGCGTCCCCTTGGGCTGCGTCCCCTTGAGCACCCACAGCGCCCCCAGGGTTGCGCCCCCATCCCCCCCCCAAGTTTTAGTCAGGGATATATAGTAAAGGTCATGGATAGATTACAGGCCGTGAATTTTTCTTTACTGCCTGTGACCTGTCCATAACTTTTATTAAAAATACGTATGACTAAAACGTAGCCTTACTAATGACATACGAAGCACCCATGCTCAGGAGGGTGTTCAATAACCATTAATCAACAGGGGAGTTGTAATCAAGGGATTTACAATTCATTGACAGCTGCCCAAGCACCACATAATGGGGACTGCTCAACTCTATGACTCAGTTGCACAAGACCACACCGAGGGGATTGCTCAACCCAGTGACTCAGCAAAGCCCACTAGGGCATGTCTGGGCAAGTATCTTCTAGGCACATGGACAAAGGATATAAAATGGGATCAATGGCCACATGCCTTTGCCTTTCTTCTCCCTGACCTACTCTGGAAGCAACAAGAACTCTGAGAAGATGAAAACTTCAGCTGAGGAGACTGGTTCAGGTTTTGAGAGGGAAACCTGTGTATTATGAACTGTAACATCCAGTGGGGTGAGAAAATTGCTTAATTTAAATATTGCCTAGTGTAATAAGGTTTAAAATTTAGATTGTGCATCTATCTTTTATTTTCTTTGGTTACTATCTCTGACCTCTTATGCCTACCACTTATAATCACTTAAAATCTGTTTGTTCGTAGTTAATAAATCTGTTTTATATTTTATCTAAAACAATATGGTTTGGCTGAAGTGCTTGGGAAATCTCCGCTCAGGTACAAAACTGGTGCATGTCCTCTCCACATTGAGAGGGGGTGAACTGGGTTATAAACTTACACGGTTCAGGCTTCTGACCTGGGCAGTATGGTCCAGCACTGGGGTGCAAGGCTGGCTAGGTGGGGGGGAATTGGCTGGTGCCCATCTCTGTGTGATTCATGAGTGGCTGTGGAAGCATTCATACAATCTAGCTGGATGTGGGACTCCACATGTTGTTGTGCTGAGTGACACCAGTGCCTGGAGGGGTTTGCTGCTTGTCACTAGCAAAGTATTGTAAGACACAGCCCAGGCTGGAGAGTTAAGGGGGCACATCGATACCCCAGTTCCAGATTGTATCCCGGAGATCCTGTCACAACTCCCTATCTTCCTTTCCACACATTCCCAGTTTCTTCTCTTTATGTTATTTGCAGTAACTCACTGGTACCCAGCTAGAACATAATTTTGAGGCGCAACTTTCTGAATCAATAGCCTTTTCCAAATATCACTTATATTGTGTTTTTCCACGGCTCCCACAGATCTTTATCTACCATGTCATGGCCCTTTGGGACACGGGACCCTTCAGTGGATTTGCTGGATGGCACAGAAACGCTTTCTCTCCTGCCCCACTTTCCTTCTAGGGAAAGGAACTTGTCTTCTGGCCATCTGGAAACACTCAGTCTCATGGATGGGGTTTTGGGATACAGAATCTCCTGGCTAGCCAGACCATTCCAGCATCTCAGTTTCAGTAACAGCCTACCTAGTGCATGGGTCTTCTACACAAATGGATAGCTCTTCATGGAGTAGAACTCAGAATCATGATGTCTACTGAAATACATTATCGTGCACAGTTGTTTCCTGATTATGCCTAAAACTGACACTACAGAGAGGAATGATGCTTTTAATTTGTGCTTATCCACACAGTTGTGAATTTTATTTGAGCTGCTGAGAGATGACAACTGTTTACGACTACTACACCGAACTCTGTTTTCTGGGAATAACAGAAATAGACTAATGAAGTCCAGGATGCTGAAATGGGATGCCAGGGGACAGCCTGGAGCGGAGAATACACACACATACACACAAAGAGTTTTTTGAATTTCTTCCAAGATCTTAGTGGATGAATAGGAGAATCCCAATGAGATGATCTGTTGAGAATTTAAGAAAAACAACAAAGCCAGAAGGCCATTAAAAAGTAAAGCAGCAGCTCAACCCTAGATGCAAGGGGAGAAGGAGAAGCAAATAGAAATAGTCCGTTTTGTAAGGTATCTGTCCATTCTCTCATAAAGCTCTTTGAGACCCTCATGCTGCAATGAACTCCATGCAAGTCTTGTCACTGGAGATAATCGGCATTTCACAGGCATAGAAGCCTGTATTCAGGGCTGGCTCCAGGCACCAGCTTATCAAGCAAGTGCTTGAGGCAGCAACTCCGGAGTGGGGCGGCACTTTAAGGTATTCAGCGGCAATTCGGCGGACGGTCCCTCACTCTCTCTCGGAGCGAAGGACCTCCCGCTGAAATGCTGCAGATCGGGATCGCGACTTTCTTTTTTTTTGGCTGCTTGGGGCGGCAAAACCCCTGGAGCTGGCCCTGCCTGTATCTAAGGGGTCTTATGAGGAGGGCAACCCCCCTGAAAATTTCTATGACTGCCTGTAGAAATAAGATGCATTCCACTTTTTTACCACCAGTTTCTCAGTTTGAGTTGCCTCATATGAGTAAGCCTAGGACCAGATAGTAGTCTCAGAAGTCTGGTAGCCAGCAGGGGCTGGGGTGTGTGTTACCGATCATGTTTCAGCTAAGCAAAGTGTGGAGCATTATGTTGTTGCTATAATAAAATATTCTTCACCCCGGTAAGAAAATGACTGCAAAGAGGGCCTCTGCAGGAAGGCATACTAGAAAGTTTGCAGAGTAGCAAAGTGGGGACACCATGTTCCATGCTAGAGTTTCTGTGCCCAGACCCTGCCTACCTGTTTGGAGGAAAAAGAAGAAAAGAGAAGAGGAGAGAGTTCCTTTCGAACTGAGGACTTGTCTACACTGGTGCAGATGTGCTGCTATAGCACTTGGTGAAGTCACTGCCTATGCCGATGGGAGAACTTCTCCTATCAGCGCAGGTACTTCACCTCGATGGGGGGTGCTCTCCGGTTAACTTAGCACCGTCTGCACTATGAGTTCAGTTGGTATAACTGCGTCACTCTGGGATGTTGATTTTCCTTTTGGAGAGCAGGAGAGCATGTGCATGGGCTGACTGGAACTGAAATGCTACTCTAGGACCCAGAAGAAACTTTAGATGGACTTCAGGGACTGTGACACTACTGCAGAGTCAGTGGAACACGTAGATTGACAGTGTTGTGAGCACCCTCTCAGTTAAAGCTGAGACGACCTTTTGTTTTCTTTGTAGGTTTCCTCCCCCCCCAACCCCCCACCATCAATACTGGGGGAATGGGAGCTGATACAGTTTTTATCAAGTCTGGATTTTCCTATTGGAAAAATGAACTTTCTCAAAGCAAAGATTTAATCAAACGTGAAAATTGCTTAGTTCACTTGAATGCAATGGCTGATTGGACTCAGCAAGGAAATGAGAAGCTACAGGTAATTTGTTATTTCTACATTTCTATGACAGTCAGGATCCAGACACTCCAAAGAGAGAACAGAGCATCTGAACTCCAAAGAATATGCAATTGAACCAACTGTTTGTATACAATATTATTGTGTATAAATATATGTCAAGTAAGGTCTCTTATATACGCATATCTTGTAATGTTCTGAACCTGATGGTCATTATGAAATATGTATGCAAACTGTGGTTATGACTTTATGTGTTTGTGTACATAAAACTGTGCTCACAATTTGTGCCCTAACATTCAGTTCCACTTCAGCGCAGTGACAATTCTTGGAGAAGAGTTGCTTCCTGGGACAGAGCATTCGTATCTGGCTCTAGCATTTGAAAGAGGAGATTGCCTGCAAACTCTTTGTGACCAGCTCTGCTCCCAAACTGGTGCATATGTGTAAATAAAACATGTTACATTAGCAATATACTCAGATACTAAGCAACTGATTTCCCCTCCAACGGGGGAGCCAACCTGCGACACCTTGATATTTTCCACTGCTCAGTAGATAGGCATCAGTCTAGTTATTATTTGAAGGCTGCTTGGTGAACTATTTGAGATGATTGATGGTTTCCACCCAGCTCCTAGTGCAAACAGTGTCCTCGTCACAAAACTGCCACCAGAATTGCCACCTGTTTGCTCCTTTGTTAGCAACCCAGCAAGGAGTGCCAGGACTAAATAGCCATTTCATTTAATTATAAATCATGATACCGAATGCAGTAAGCAATACAACGTTATTTACTTATTAAACAACAGTTAATAAAAAATAGTTACCCAAATACCCCAAATAAATAAACTCAGAAACATTTTAGAGTGATTAAAATTCTACATGCTCATTATTTACAGTTGTGTAACTAAAAAAAAAAATTCTCCTCTTCTATCTCCTGCCCAAGAGATTATCAGTCCATGGTCTTTTTGTTTACAGCTTCACAATATGCTATGGCAAAAATGTGATAAATGTAGTGTCAATGAGATCACAGATGCAGACATTGTTTTGACACAAAATGAGTCTGAGAAATAATTTCAATTATAACTCTAAGCTCTCTTTTTCTTTTTTCTTTTTTTTGGTAATATGAATACTCACTGCTCTAAAGTGATGTTCGAAATACTGATTTAGATGGAATGAATGTTTCATAAATAATTTAGACAAACAATACAGCTAGAGTTCCTTGCAACATATAAAGCAACACTCATTTGGAGGCAAAGAAATGTTGCTGTAACTTCTCAGGGCACATCATGCAGCCATGTGTCTAAGGCATTTCATTTGGGCATTGTTCATGCATTTCCTCCAGATTTCTTTCCAGGTATTGTCACTCATATGACCTACTGTTGTACCAGATGCATTCAGCTCTACATGCAAAAATGGAATTCAAAGATTTAAAAGCATGAAACTTCTTGGGGATGGAGAGAGTAGAAAGAGTAACAAGTATGAAATATGTTAGCTGTTAACTGAAGGGTAAATGCTTGCAGGGGTGGCTCTATGTATTTTGCTGCCCCAAGCACGGCAGGCAGGTGGCTTTAGGCGGCATGCCTGTGGGAGGTCCGCTGATAATGCGGATTTGGCAGCATGCCTGCGGGAGGTCAGCCAGTCCCGCACCTTAGGCGTACCCGCTGCCGAATTGCTTCCAAAGCCGCGGGACTGGCAGACCTCCTGCAGGCATACCGCCAAAGGCTGCCTAACTGTTGCCCTCACGGCAACCGGCAGGCCTCCTCCGACGGCTTGCCACCCCAGGCATGCACTTGCCGCCCCAGGCATGCGCTTGCTGCACTGGTGCCTGGAACTGCCCCTGAATGTTTGCCCCCCAAGCAAAGTCAGAGGGAGAAGTTTTTAATAGATTCATGTGACAAGCATTTGACTCTATGCTATTTTAGTATTTCCATCAAAGTATGTGCCTCTTACCCTGGAATGGCAGCATTTTTAGTTAGTAGAACTACAAACCCTAGGACCACAGATGTTAAATATTGTGCTTAGAAGCAACGCTACCCAGCAGTGAGCTGCTATTAAGCAATGGAAGAAAATCACTTGCATGACATTGACTACTGCAGACTGCCAAGTGCCAGATTAATTGAACGAAACTAGAAATATTGTATTAAAGCAATTGAGAAATAAACTACTTTAAAACTGAGGGGCACTCAAATGGATTAGATCAAATGGACTCCATGGTCCTAGCAATTCAGATGCTCCTCAGATGAATGTAAATGACGTACATTAATATATAACACTCTTCAGCCAGAAGAAATGTAATGGACTTTACAAAACTAACAGTCTGTTTTATGAACTATACACAAAGGGTAATTTTATGCACCACTGATATGCAGCAACCTCTAAAAGTGACAGCTGGCAGCTGCTGAACAGCCCACAACAACACAAGAGAGTAGCTGAAAGTTCCTTTTTCTGGAGAGTAGGAAAAACATCCTGGTTAAATTCAAGTTTTAAGTGAATAAATTATTCTTTAATCAGTATCCTTAAAAAAAATATCCTGTTGTACAGTGCAGCTGCCAATTCCCACCCAAGAGGTGGCTGCATTTCACTCGTGGGTAAGTGACAACTATATAAGCTGTATGAAAAGTTTTTAATGTTCCCCAGATGAATAGCCCTGTATATATGTAAAGTTATTACTATATAACTATCTATATACTATCTTTAGCTTAAACCACGTCATGGCATTTTTTCCTCCATTTTTCCCACCATTTACTTCCTTATTGCCAAAAACATCCCTATGGAAACAACAGAAGCAATGGAGCAGAAACAATGATAAATCTGACTCTGCAAATATTCTGAATTGCTGGCACATGCAATGCTCTTGGAGGTTTATGAAACATGCCTGTACTCAAAAAGCTGAAAAGATTGAGTGTTTATAGATGACCGAGGTTATGAAGGCTTCCAAAGCAAAAACTGGCAATTAGACCTTACGGTTCCAAGAAATATCAAGCTTGTATTTTTCAGCACTGCAAGGTTAGAAAATATAAACCTGTCAATAAAAAGTCCAATGTTACAGCATCACCTCGTTTCTCAATGATACCTTCAAACTGTATTTTTATAGGTGATGTTAATTATATGACCACAATGTAATAAGATTGTAAGTGCAATAAAATAGTAGACTTCCAAACATCTAGCTTAGGCATTATTTTTTCTTTAGCATCAAGTACAATTTTGTATTTAATTGGCACTAAATACATAGATGTTGATTATATTAATCAAATTTATTATGGACGTGCTTAGGGATCAATCAAGATCAGTGCTAGGCACTGCACAAACCCAGAGTAACAGACAACCCCTGCTCTCTGATCACTTTATAATCTAAATAGACAAGACAGACAAAGGATGAAGGGAAGAGTTTAATAGATAAGTAGAGTGAACAATAAGGTAGTAGCAAATGTCACGTTAGTTGCATAGTTTTTTTTCTTTTTGGGAGGGGAGTGTTAACTAGGAATAATATGAAAGCCCATGAATATTTTACTGGTTTAGATAGATGTTTATTCAAATTACCTTGAAATGCATGGTCAAAATACCTGAAGAACTGCTAAAAAATGATGATCATTCTTCTATTTTCATTTATTTATTTTATTTTACATTTCTATACTGAGCTTATTAAGGCCCCAGTCCTGCAAAGACTTGCACAAGTGATAAACATTACATATGTAAGTAATCCAATTGATTTTAATCGAACTACTCATGTGCATAAGTTTAAGCATGTTACAAGTTTTTGCAACACTGAGGCCTAATATTCTTGTTTTCAATTGTTCATGGACAGTAGACAAATAAGGCCAAATTTTTAGGCAGCTTCAAAACTGGACTCCAAAGTTGTGCCTGCCAGTTTTCCATGTGCAAGTTGCTGAATGCACAAAACCCATGCAGGTTTTCCACATTCACCTTTCTGTACACTCAAGACATATGTCCCACTGGAGAGGTCATTGGCTTAGCACCTGGAAACTTGAGCTTTCATTCCAGCTCTGCCACTGGACTACTGTGTGACCTTGGACAAGTCACTTCACTTTCCCTGTCTGTAAAATGAAGATAATATTACTTGCATCCTTTCGAAAACACTTTGAGGTCTATAACTGAAAAGTGCTATATATGTGCTATACACTCAGGAAAGTTCAGCATGAGATGTAGAAACCTTGGTACGTATTATAGTACCAACACAAAGCAAATGGTTGTGTCTGTTTGTGAAAGAGCAATAATGCCATCTTGCAAGATATATATTTTACATAAGACCGCATCCATCTTCTAGCTCAGTGGTTTGAGCATTGGCCTGGAAAACCCAGGGCTGTGAGTTCAATCCTTGAGGAGACCATTTGGGGACTGGTCCTGCTTTGAGCAGGAGGTGGGACTAGATGATCTCCTGAGGTGCCTTCCAACCCTAATGATCTATGATTCTACTCCCAGGGGCATTCTGTGCCCTTGCACATGTGCAAAATTCATGTCCCCTGCATGGGGGGAGGAGGAGTGGCTGAGTGAGGGTGCAGGTGTATAGAGGGATTTTGGTAGATTAATAAACTTCCTGGACCACTACTGATAGGTAGAATATCAATTATCATGCTTATTACTCAAAACAGCCAAGTCAGTAGGTCTTTAGTGGGCATGTGCAGGAGCCTTAGCATAACTCAGCTGGGAGGAGAGGGGGGTTGAGTGACCACAAGGAGGGAGCCTTTCTGTGCATCCTTCCTGATAATATCTCTGGTGGAATTGCTGAGGAATGTGTTTTTAGAAACTGCTCTATATTTGTCGTCTGGGAAGTGTTTGTCATGGCAGACTTTGCAAAAACACATCTGTCTAATTAATGGTCCGAGGAAACCTCTTGCTTAATCTTTGAAATTGCATACTTAAGAGGTTGTTTTTTGGCCTACATGTTATTCTCACACTAACAATAAAAAAGGCAGGGAGAAGTCTGGGCTAGTTGGATCACTCCATGGACACATCTTGGGGGACCCACCAGCAGAAGAAAGACTGGCCATCAGAAGGCTGATGCTGTACCACTTGAGAACCACACCAGACTTTGATAATTATTGAGGGTTGCGGGCGTTTCACTAACCTGTTGCAGACATGTGTAAGTGTGACCCTGGGTAAATTGTTCCTCTGGTTAATCACGCTCACCATCAAAAATTTATACCTTATTTCCAGTTTGAAAGTGTCTAGCTTCAGTTTCCAGCCATTGGCTCACGGTTATACCTTTCTCTGCTAGATTGAAGACCCCATTATCAAATATTTGTTCCCTATCTTGTTACTTATAAACTGTGCCATCTGAAAACTTTATCAGTGATGATTCCACTTGGGCTGACGAAGGCAGGTGGTTATGCCTGAAGAGGAAACAGCTTGCTCATTTGTCTAGTGGGATGTGTCCTGTTCCTTCTCTCCCCATTCTGGGAAGATATCAGTGCTGAACAGCGACCAGAACTAAGATATAGCAGGAGCTTCAAGGCCCTGTGCAATCCTGGCAGAGGACTATATTGCTGAGATGAAACTTGTAGCTAACTCTGTAGTTTGTTTGTCCTTTATTTTAATTGTCCTCAGCTGAAGAAACTGGTGCAAGGTCTGGAGTGAAGGCTAAGAGGGAGGCCAGGCAGTCTGCAGAGCAAGCAGACAGCCCTGCTGCAAGAGGCAAAGGATGATCTATAGTCCCTAAGGAGAAGGCCATGGAGAGTCCCTGTGACTAAGAGAAGGATAACTATCTGCAGAGCCCCTGCAACTGAGAGGAGAAGGTTTGACTTGTGATGCTTTCCATTTCGACCCTTTCTTAATGCAAAAGGGAAGGAATTTTGATTTGGCCAAAAGGCTAAATCTTGCCACCGGTCTGGAACAGTCTTTCTCTGCTGAGGTGGAGAAACTGAGGCATGGATGCACCTGATGGGAAGGTAAGAGAATACTTGTGCTCCTTTTATGAGCCATTTGGCATTCTAAGAGTGATTCTGTGAGTTACACCATGTACAGAGCTAGGATTGGGGACCATAGGTGTTCAGCGCATAAATATGTGTGTTTAAATGGGTTGGCAGGTAGAATGGCAAGATGCTGTCAAGTAAACCAACCTCTTAGCAAATAACCCATGTAAAAGAAAAACGTGCTGTAGGGTTGCATTGTCTTTGGTAAGAAAACACATTAATGCAAGCCTTGTGAACTGCTGAAAGCACCCCATGGGTTCTGGATTTGGCAGCCAGGTCATGCTGCTCCTGACAAGTTTTTTCCATTATCTCAGCTGGATTTTGTGATGCTCAGGCTGGCAAATAGTTTGTTGTTGAAACCAGTGTAATGACTGGCCCTACTTTAATCATTTCAGTGCACCCTGGGCATCTGCTGTGTCAGTAAACATACCTCCATGCTGCCCCACGTATCAAAGATATCCTCTTCGAGGGCCTGATCCAAAGCCCTCTGAACTCAATGTAATGACTCACTTTGACTTAAGTGAGCTTTGGAATGGGTGCTCAAAAGAAAGGGTGTGAATAAAATGCTTTTGGGGGATGGGGGGGAAGAGGAGCCTGACAGAACTGGGAGGAAAGAGGATTGAATGAGAAAGGGTTCTATGTAAACTTTGGACAAGTTTTTGGGCCTTTAGGGCTATCTGAATCAAACCTAGTGTCTGAGGTTCCATTATGGGTACTAATAACTAGAACCATCACTGCTCTCGGCATAAAGCTTTATTTATCATAACAGTAATCATGCCTCTAGCTTTATAAGATCAAATTCTGTATGGCATGAAGTGGGGGAAAGGCCTAGACCACAGTAGAAAGTTCAATTTATACTAGTGCAAAGTGGCATAACCATCCCCAAATGTGTGGATGCAGTTATACTGGTATAGCTAATTCGCCTTCCCAAACTGGTATAAGGTACCATCACTAGAACTACACTAGAACTTATATCATTAAAGCTATTTCAGTAAAAAATCACAACCAAACTGAAATAGTTATACCAAAAAAACTTTCTTAAACTAGACAAGGCCTAAGAATGAAGTGGATCACTCAGTAATTAAAACTTAATTCACTTGCTCACTAACCATGACTCTTAAGGAAAAGTTACACTTGTCTCTGATTAACAAGTGGACTTGAATTCAAGTATTCATTTACATAAAAACATTACAGCAATCTTGTATAAATCCCCATCACATTAGCACATTCCAGAGATGTATTCAAGTCTCACTTCACACACTCATACTGTAGGCTTGATAGCACTTAAAGCTGCTGAAATCGATAGGATATCTAATTCACAGCAACACTCTTCAGATTAAAACAAAAGACGAAACAACAAAGCATAACAACTGTTAGCAATTCAGGTAGTCTTGCATTACTTTCCTTTATCTCTTTGCTTTCTTTCAGGATATTCCTAGTTGGGCCTGATCCCAAGGCACTGAGAACCTGCATATCACTGGCTTACTATATTTTCAGATCCCCACAGTGTGCTAAGTACTTTATAAAGATGTAAGAAAGCACAACTCTTCCCTGAAAAGCTTACAATCAAAGTAGAAAAAAAATGAGAACATACAAGCACAGTGGGTGAGGTGACTTTTGTCAACATCCTGTAGGAAGACCATAGGAGGGGAAGCCAAGGGAGAAGATGCATCTCCATGCCAGAATGGTATACAGACCTACAAGGACCAGTCCAAATGCCTTTGGTCCTTCTCAAGCTAGAATAAGTTTTGCTTTCAATGACACCTTTGAAACGTACTTTACCCCAAAAAGGATCACTGAGATGAGTGACTGCCTCTGTACTTATTACTGTTATGTAATGCCTTAAGGTCCCTCTTGGGGTTAACATTGGACACACACACAAAAAGCAGTTTGTGCCCCTGTCTTGGAGTCTGTTCACCCCATGTTGGTTCAGCAGACAAAGGGTTAAGTAGTAACTGTCTACCTGCTGAGCCAGAGCTGATTGGTAGACCCACAGCCACTGTGAGGAATAAAGGTTTGCAAGGTAGGAGGATGAGGTGGCTGCCAGGGAAGCAGAGGGATTGCAGAGAAAGGATCCATTCAGCAGACTGATGAGACACTGCCAGACAATACTCCCAAGAGGGAGAAGCAGGACAAGAGGCTGGGGAAGCCCACAAAGTATAAGAGCTAGGAAGTAGCTCAGGGAGCAGCAAGGGACAGAGAAGACTGGCTGTTCCAGAGAAGTACCTTGAGCTGGCACCCAGTGGAGTGGGTGTGTCTGGGTTCCCCTACCTAAACCCAATAAACCTGGGGCTAATTAGAGTTGACTACTGCAGAATTGGGTGTGGTGTAGCTCTCTATCTCGCTGCAAAGGGGTGCTAACAGACAAAGCTCCATATTATAGCCTTGAAGAGGTTACAATCTGCACATGTGCGCCTACTTCTCAACTAGGAGTCTGAGGCCCCCAGGGGGGCTGTGAGCAGGTTTTAGGGGGGCTATCAAGCAGGGCCAACATTAGACTCACTGGGGCCCAGGGCAGAAAGCAGAAGCCCTGCCACATGGGGTTGAAGCCTGGGGCCTGAGACCCACCACCTGGGACTGAAGCAGAAGCCTGGATACAATACTTCAGTTGAGGCCTAATCAGCGCAGAGTCAAAAGGAAGAATTATTTCTTATATCTTGCTTACAACACCCCTGCTAATACATGCCAGAATGATGTTTTTTTGCAACAGTATGACACTGTTGACTCATATTTAGCTTGTGAGCTACTATGACCCCAAGATGTCTTTCTGCAGTACCCCTTCCTAGATAGTCATTTTCCATTTTGTATGTGTGCAATTGATTGCTCCTTCCTAAGTGGAATACTTTGCATTCACTCTTATTGAATTTCATCCTATTTACTTCAGACCATTTCTCCAGTTTGTCCAGATCATTTTGAATTTTAATCCTATCCTCCAAAGCACATGCAACCCCTCCCAGCATGGTATCATCTGCAAACTTTATAAGCGTACTCTCTATGCCATTATCTTAATCCTCGATGAAGATATTGAACAGAACCAGACGCAGAACCTATCTCTGCGGTAACCCACTCATTATGCCCTTCCAGCATGACTGTGAAGCACTGATAACTACTCTCTGGGAATGATTTTCCAACCAGTTTTGCACCCACCTTATAGTAGCTCCATCTAGTTTTCATTTCCCTAGTTTGTTTATTCTGTTGTTCTGAAGTTTAGTCACAGTTTTGGTTTTCTCTGTCGAATTCTAACTGATTATGTTGGACAGCATCAAGTTGGGAGGTATGGGGAAGATCAAAAGCATAGAAAGGAGACATAAAATGCAGAGAATAAGAATCAAGCATAGATCTTGGACATCAGAGTAGAAAACTGTCAGTATTAAAGTGGTAGGCAATTATACGCTTATGTAACGCTATTAGAAGAGATGATATGCAAAATAGAGGATAAGAATAGAGAATAACTTTTGTAAATTAGTATTAGGATTTTAACGGGAGTTCAGAGTTCCCTTGGGATAACATTATACCTAGAACTGTTAACTAATAAAAAGAATACTGTCAAAGATCAAGATAATTAACATTTTTAATTGGCAAACCAGTAAAATAGACTAGAAAATTCATTGTCTGATGTATGCTCCAAATAACAGATTCTATGAAATTGCATTCACTTTCATTACTTGGAAAACATAAATAGCTGGAGGATTTTGATATGCAGTACTGGAGATGGCCTAGGAGCCCCTGGTAGCATGGCAACAGACTCATGACCACTGACAATAGAAGGCTACATAGAAGAACACTAAATTTCCTCCTAAATGAAGCTTTGGTGCACACAGAACTTGCAGCTGTTCATGTTTGTTACTCTAGTGTAGATTTAGGTCTGGTCTACACTAGGGGGGATCGATCTAAATTACGCAACTTCTGCTACATGAATAATGTAGCTGAAGTCGAAGCACTTAGACCTACTCACCGCGGTGTCTTCACTGCAGTGAGTCGAGTGCTGACGCTCCACCGATAACTCCGCCCGCGCCTCTTGCTCTGGTGGAGTACTGGAGTTGACAGGAGAGTGGTCAGCGGTCGATTTATCTCATCTAGAGTAGATGTGATAAATCAACCCCCAGTTGATTGATCGCTGCCCGTCCATCCAGCAAGTAATGTAGACAAGCCCTAAGATTTGCAACATGTGACTTACATATCCCTTCTGCATTTGCTCACCTATGTGTGAGTGTCTAAGGTGGTGCAGCCCAAAACATGAAAGAAGCATAGCAAGAAAGCAAGAAATAGTAAAATGTAAGGGTACTAAAATGTAGTACAATGTAAGGGTTCCTTAGAGGAAATTGATCACCCTTATTTCATTTTACATCTTCTACCTATGTTTATTTCTTTGGCTTGTAAATAATTAATTTAGGCTTACTGTCACTTACCTATCCCTAAGCAGATACAAGGAAGTCTAAGGGAATGTAACTTGCACATCAACTCTGAATTTGGCTCAGGGGAAATATTTATCCGAATAGTCTTTACTCACATGGCTATGAGTACAGGATTGTAGCCTATGGACCTGATACAAATTCCATGGGGATTTTTTCATGCGCTTTAATGGGCTTTGGATCAGGTTATGTGTGGGTAGGTGTACATATATACACACTCAGTATCCACTAAAGCTTCCTACTGAATGCATACTACATTAAGCAATTGTCACAACAGACCTCTTGCATTCTTACTAGTAAAACTCATGTTACTGTTTTACCTGTCAACTTCAACTTGTTGCTAATGAACGGGAGATGAATTTCCCCGGTGACAGCCAAGCATGCAAACCTTCATACACTGTTCTGTCAATGACCTTCACTCCTGACATGTAACTCTCCCTACAGGGCCTTTTTTTTCTAGTTGAAACTGCCAATCATACAACTTAAAAATAAAAAAATTAAGACCGTTCAATAGCAGGAAGAGTGCATTGTATTCAATCACTGTGGCACTTAACCTTTCAAGGATGGACTTTGGCATTCCTAAGCTTCTTTCTTCTTTGGTAGTAGTCTATTTTTTTCCCCCAAGTTCATTCAGGCAACTTTGGAGGTGGAGAAATACAGAAACTATCCATCTATTTAAGGCTTTATACTGTTGCCCATCACCACAGTGTCTGAGTGCCTTCCACATAAACCCAGTAGAAAAGTACCCAAAGGCCTTCAGGGAGTCTCTAGAACTCCTCTCTCCTGGGTTAACTCCGCTTGAGGTATGGTTTACTTTGCCAGGATTGAGTTTTGGGTGTCACCTATGGTGGAAAGCCTTCCTCAAAGAGCATTTCCTAAAGATAGCCAGACTTGATTCACATGCCCAAACTTGCAAGTAAATGAGATTTATTTGAAATCAACCTGGGTGGAGCAGGACCTGGGCAGTGGACTTGAGAGTCAGCAGTGTGGGGCATAAATTAGCAAACTCCCACCAATATGTGGGCAGGAGTGATGTCTTTGAAGAGTGCCTCATATAATAGGGGTGGTGGGGAAGACAGACTGAGGTTGGCTGGGCAAGAAGCCTGAAGTGGGGAGAAATTCTGGTGTTTGATCAGGAGCCCAGAGGGGAAGACTGGGATTGTTGCCTGGGGAGAATAGGACTGGGTTGAGGAAACTGATGGAGTAAAGATGGACTAGGACAGGGACAGGCTGGAGGGGAGTGTCTGCCCATTAGCGCACACTTGCCTCCAGAACCTGGAACGGAACACAAGAGTCCAGAGGCTCACCACTCCTCTGCTGTCATTAAAAATCTGTGAAAACCGCTGGCAAAATGTCACATCCCCCTAAAGTGCTGGCCTACATAGAGGATGAATCATACTACTGCTATTGGTTACATTTGCTTAAGTGGTGGAGGTCTGTGCTGTGGATCTCAGGGTTCCAATCCTGCTGATGAACCGCATGGGTGTCAATATGATGGGATTTTTACTTTTGTTTCTTAATCCTGAAAAGTTACACGAGAGCTACATTAAAAGAACAATGACATTGCAAAGTCAAGCACTCAGGTTAGGAAATGCCAGAATTAAGAGTGCCTGTGCAGCATTGATTTGCCCTTCTTGTGCCAACGCATTCTGATAGTCTTTAATTACACAGTTACACACTAGATTTCTCCACATGTCTCCTGTCTCAGGGCACAGGATGGATGGTACTCCTGGAATGAATACTGGATGGTATGGAATACTGGATGGTAATTAGACTGCCTCACTTGTTGCAGTAGTTGGAAGGTGTGTAGTAAATGAAGAGAGAAATAGAGTCTTCTACTTAAGGAATCTGAATGCTGCTCTGGAGGACTGGATTCTTTCCCTGCCTTTGTCACACAGTTCCAGTGTGATCCTGGCAAGTCACTTGTAACCACTTGTGAAAGATTGGTTTTAGTTGTGTGCACATGCAATCTTAAATCTGATATTTCCCAACTTTTGAGTGCTTGACTTTGCAATGGTATGTTCTTTTAATGTAGTATGTAAGTTCTCTTGTAACTTATTGCTCGTGCATCTCTTAGGATGCAATATTCCTGTAAACTTTTAATCTCCAGTGATTTTTGTTTTCTGTTCCCTGATATCTTCCCCTAAGGGTAAACATAATACCAGCCAAGTTGTTTAATATGCCCACAACAGTAATTCTTGACACATTTTGACTGAGGCTGGTTATACGATATGTCAAGCCATATGGAAACACATATTTAAAATTTGCAACAGTTTTTTTTAATTGCAAATGTCATTAGGGTGACCAGATGTCCCGATTTTATAGGGACAGTCCCAATTTTTGGGTCTTTTTCTTATATAGGCTTCTATTACCCCCCCTCTCCCCTGTCCCGATTTTTCACATTTGCTGTCTGGTCACCCTAAATGTCATTAAAGTTTTGTTCACTGAACCTGGTTTTAGTAAGCACAGTTTTGATAAGTTTCAATAGATATGTCAAGACACTTGGATCGTTTTTAAATGCAAAAAAAAAAAAAAAGTGTCCATCATGAACCCTAAGAAACAGTCACCATTCCAACATTTTCCCCTAAGTTTGAAACATTTGTTTTCAGCCAGGTCTATCAACCATTCCTCTTGTGGAGGAATGTAACATAGACAGACTGAATTCGGAGATTAGGTGAATGAAGGCATTTTGGCATCAAACCAGACAGCTGGCAATCACAGTACATTTGTCATGATGCTACTTGGCTCATGTGGTAGTGCTTGCTCTCTAATACCAGACTCCTTATGGCAGAGAACCTGTTAAAGTCGTCTGTAGACTGCTCATCAACCCTTGGACCCAGAACCTGTCACTCTTATGTCTATTAAGCACCATTCAAACTTAAGGAACTGAATATATAAAATAACTACACTTAAAAGCTACTTCAACAATGAAACCCTAGGATCAAATCTTCAAGAGTGCTCAGCAGCCAGCAATTCCCATTAGAGAGACAAGGTGGGTGAGGTAATATCTTTTATTTGACCACTTCTATTAGCGAAAGAGACCGCCTTGATCTGAAGAAGAGCTCTTTGTAGCTCAAAAGCTTGCGTCTCTCACCAACAGAAGTTGGTCCAAAAAAGACATTACCTCACCTACCTTCCCTCTCTAATATCCTGGGACTGACACGGCTACAACACTTCAAACAGCAGTTCCCATTGGTGTTTATGCAGATACTGGCTCCCTTTGCGGTTGTGCTCTTGTGAAATTGTAGCCACTTGCACTGCTTATATGGGAGCTGAACTCTAGCCCATACTGCACAGCTGATAGGGTTGGGGGGAAATTCAATGTGCTCATGGGTAGCGTTACTTCCTGGAGCTCAAGATCTACCCACTGTGCTCAGTAGGAACCTAGCCACCTTTGATTTGCCTACTCTATTTGTTTTCTGAATCACTTTTGGAAAAGTATAGTTACACAGCCATGCTGATCTTTCAATGATCCTTTTCTTAGCCTTTCCCCAGATGGCTATTATTCAGTAACTGGTTCCCTGTCGGTATGTTACTGCATCTCTCGCAGGCTGTGTAGAGAGTGATAGTTCTGAAATCATGCACTGCAATTTATGGGATTGCTGCATTTGTGTTGTGCAGGCAATATCCAGGGTCTTCCTCAGTATGTTTCTTGCCATCCAGGCTAAGGGTCAGGTTCAGATACCCTTACTTCAATTGAGTGGCATCTTAATGTAAGTTCAGCCCATTGTTTCAAAGGTGAGGAGTCAGGTGCAAGTCAGCGTAGGGAATGATGGCAGCATCTGGCCATATTTAATTGGTATGGACAGTCTAAACTTTTCTGTGTCTAGGTTAATGACCAATAGATTTACTCTAGATGGTGTTACCTGGCTCTAATGGCATGTAGTAAACTGTGCTGCAAAGCTTATGATATTCCTATTTGGTGTGGCTGCTCACTTAAGTAATAGCAAATAAAGCCTAAGTAATAGGCTTCATGAATCAAGGAAGAACAACACTTGTACGTCCGTCATACCCGAGCTATGGATCCGGAATTGAACTAGGTACAAAACTCACTTGAGACACCAGCACCTTAATCTCCTTTCAGTTGATCCACTGTGATGTCATTGCCTTTAATGGAGCTACTTCTGAGTCACATTGAAGACAGGATGTTCAGGCCTTGAAAGAGTGATGCTAATGCATAGGTACTATTCAATATCTAAGTAAGGGGCCTTACTGAATTAGCAGTCTTTTGGAAGTCAGTGGAACCATTCAGTTGAATAAGATGCTACTCAGCATAACAATAAAAATATCAGAATCTGGTCCTTAATATTAAAAAAAATAGTTCCCAATATTGTGATTCTGTGTGTAGACCCCAATGCATGCACAGAGTCAATTGCGAAGGATCACTTAATTTTCTCCTCTCCTTTCTTTACTGCAAAATGCAATGGAAAATGGCATTCTTAAGGCCAGATTCAAAGGTAACGTATGCCACCATTGTGCTTTGCCAACATACATGCATGTTGTTGTAACTCTTATGCAAAGGAGGCAGAAGGAAGCAAACAACGGGAGCTGCATATCAAAGAATACTGAATACAGCAGGTAGCAAAATTTCAAAACTTTGACAAACTGAGAATTCTTTCTGCAGTTGAATAAATTCTGGTAGAAAGTACAATAAGCATCTGTTCTTTCATATACAGGAGATGCTGAGGTGTGATAATTCATTTGGTAACATGTCTTTGTTTATGAAACGGACGTTGATGGACTTCTCATCCATACCTATAGGTCCTGTTCCTGCAATCTGTACGCATGCAGATCTCTCAGTGAGAGCCAAATTAGAATCTCATGTAAGCAGGTGCAGCTCCACTCCAAGTAAACAGCAAGTGAAACTCTTAGGTGTGCGCTTAACCCATAGAGTAGCTGAAGAATCAAGCTCACCTAGTACCAACTGAAAAGCAACCATCTCTTTGGAAGAGGGTAGCTCCAACTAGCCCCAGGAACATGCCTGACAATGGTGGGCAGTCTCCTACTATAAAATATTATTGGGTCTTGAATGCCCATCCATCGTATATATGATAGATATTTTGTTTTATTTCAAAGACCATCACAGGAAATGGCATGGAATTGTGTCTTCGCTGATGGATAATGGATGGAACAGACACATGTGGGTTTGAACATGTGGTTCAGGATTTCTGTATCTCCAATGTACTGCTTAAGTTACTTGCCTGTCCCCTCCAGCTAACAGGCAAAATTAGCTGTAAGCAGAACAAGATTGCTATCTTAATAGCTGTCCTAAAACAAGCCAGAGGGGTGAAAAGTCTGCATTGTCTTAAAAAAAAAAAGTACATACATGTAGAATTTATATTTGACAAACATTTTTGATTGGTATTTCAGTAGCGTCTAGAGGCCCCATTGACCTACGCACTGCACATACACATAAAAGACTATCCCTGCCCTAAAGAGCTTACGATCTAAACAGACTAGACAGACACAGCGAGTAGGGGAAGCAACGATGAAAGTGACTTCCACTAATTGTGACCTGAGTAGAGCTAGGAATAGAAACTCAGAATCTTTCCACTATTCCACTGCCCTGTCCAATTGACCGTAAGTATTTCATTTTGGCAAACTGCCTCCAGAAGGGTTGGATTGAAATGATGGAGTTGTACCCAAGAAGACTTTTCGGACACTGAATATTGGCATATTTGAAATCCAGATCTGATCTTTGAGGCTCTGGCCTATCTTTAATAAAAAAGAATGTCCCAGGGCATTCTAATCCCCTTAATACCTATATCTTTTAAAGTGTCAGTGTAGAGCAGTGGTTCCCAAACTTGTTCTGCCGCTTCTGCAGGGAAAGCCCCTGGCGGGTCGGGCCAGTTTTTTTACCTGCCATGTCCGCAGGTTTGGCGGATTGCGAATCCCACTGGCCGTGGTTCAACTTCCCAGGCCAATGGGGGAGGTTGGAAGCGGTGGCCAGCACATCCCTCAGCCTGCGTCACTTCCAGCAGCTCCCATTGGCCTGGAGCAGTGAACCACAGCCACTGGGAGCTGTGATCGGCCAAACCTGCAGATGCAGCAGGTACACAAACCAGCCTGACTCGCCAGGGGCTTTCGCTGTAGAAGCAACGGAACAAGTTTGGGAACCACTGGTGTAGAGTTTGGCTTTTAAAACTCATACATTCTCCAGTGTATGATAAGGATCTCTTTTGGAGAGAAACAAAGAAATATGCACTATAAAACAGTGTATCGTTGGAGGTAAAGGTGTAGAGGAGCTTTTGGTAATTTTAATTCAGCCCTTGTGTAGAACGGATGATCCAAGACCAGTTTTGTTTGTGCATTTACTGCTACTTGAATTGAAATAGCTGCAAGAGCTTTCAATAAAGATGTAAAGTTAAGTCATGCAAAATTTGAAAAGAATATGTCCCTTATTCTTAGGATAAATGTTACTGACTACTGTTAGTGATTTTAGAAATGAAATATCCTTGCTTCTCTTGCCCTCAGTTTGGTTTGCTTCACACTTGTGGCACTAGACTCTTGAGTTCAGGTTGACTTACTGAATAGAGGATTGTAACTATATTGTATTAGCTTTTACTTTAAAAGCAGCACATTGTGAATGAGGGACATCTCTAAAGACAGAGTGAACATAAGAACTTAAGAACGGCAGTACCGGGTCAGACCAAAGGTCCATCTAGCCCAGTATCTGTCTACCGACAGTGGCCAATGCCAGGTGCCCCAGAGGGAGTGAACCTAACAGGCAATGATCAAGTGATCTCTCTCCTGCCATCCATCTCCACTCTCTGACAAACAGAGGCTAGGGACACCATTTCTTACCCATCCTGGCTAATAGCCATTTATGGACTTAACCACCATGAAATTATCCAGTTCCCTGTTAAACGCTGTTATAGTCCTAGCCTTCACAACCTCCTCAGGTAAGGAAATCCACAAGTTGAATGTGCGCTGCATGAAGAGGAACTTCTTTTTATTTGTTTTAAAACTGCTGCCTATTAATTTCATTTGGTGAGCCCTAGTTCTTGTATTATGGGAATAAATAAATAAATTTTCCTTATCCATTTTCTCCACATCACTCATGATTTTATATACCTCTATCATATCCTCCCTTAGTCTCCTCTTTTCCAAGCTGAAGAGTCCTAGCCTCTTTAATCTCTCCTCATATCGGACCCTCTCCAAACCCCTAGTGAACATAACCTGAGCCTGATCCTGTACTCCAACTAGTTTTAAGATCCCTTGGGAGATCTAATCTGTCAAGGCAAGATATTGCTTTTCAACTGTACCAGCTTGAAAGAGTGAATTACCAATGGCAACTGTCTTGTAAAGCCTATTGATATTTATATTTTTTTAAAAAACCCAAAGTACAATCTTTTATGAATTAAAAATTGGCTTAGCCTGAATGATACAACTATTTTTAAATCAAATAACTGCTTTAGTGGGATAGGTACTCATAAAGTTCCATATAAAACTAATAATCTCAATTCTCTGTTCATCTGTTTACTTTAGTTCCAGTTATTAGTGTACTTACTATATAGCAGAGCTTACCTACAATAAAGGAGGGGTTTGTTTCTTAACTTTTAAGAAACTTAAATCAAGAAGACATCAATAAAATGAGACACCCTCTTCTCCCCAGATATGTTTCTAAAAGTATAATAAAAATGGGGTGGGCATTATTTGGCATCACCATCATTTGTTACCACATAAGGCTGACTGTAAGTAATGGTAACAGTGGTTAAATGTTAGCTTTCCAACAGTGTAGCTTGCAAAATTAAGCACTCAGAAGTGAAGAAATGCCACCCGTACCATTGACTGAGCAACCTTAATTTTGTCTCCTTGCCACAGGCAAATTAGAGAGTTGCATACTACTTCCTCACAGGAAAATTGGATGATGGAGAGAATGCAGAATATGTAGAAAGGATTTCTTAGCATGACCATGATAGCTGCAATATTCACAAAAGACAAACACTATGGAATTATTGCTCATGCTTCTGTTTTAAAGAGAACCCGAGACAAAAGTTAAGTGAACTGTCCAAGGTCACAGCAAGTTGGGGTCAGATCCAGGAACAAACAAAATGCAGATTTCTGGTCCCAGTCCTGTGCTCTAACCACTAGCTCATGCATTCTATCACTGCAAGATCATCCACATATGGTAAAATTGTGATAGTGGTGCAGTTACATAATACAGTCCTTGGATCATCAATCTGCTTAGGAGAGCTTCTTCAAAGGAAAACTGTGTCCATTTTGAACATGAAAATCCATTCTATAGTCAATGATTTGGAAGGATTTTAATTTTCACTTTGCTGAATGTTTGGCAATGAAGGAATTCTCCCACGGAATATTCATGTTGCACAAGGAAGATCAGTTCATGAGAATTCTAATTGCAGTTATCACTGGAAGGAAGGAAACACTTTTCCTCCTGGGCATTGGAGCTGGACTAGCTTTTAACTTTTCTTTTAGTGCCCTGAAAAGAACTCCTGCTGCTTGTTGATGGAATACAGCAGCAGCTTTCATTGTTAGAACAGCAAAGACCTAAACGGCTTAAGACTTGGCTACCTATAGAATTGATTTGCTCCCCCTATCGTGGCACTGCAGATGCAATCAAAGTACTAACCCGCCTGAACAGAAAAGGGTGAATACAAACTTAGGGCTAGATTGTGCTTTTATGACCAGGGAATAGTAAGTGGAAGTGCATAGCTTTGTAGCCCCAGGAGCAAACCAGTGATGATATTGTTACTGGCTCTGCATATTGCTCCTTGCGTGCTCCAGGGGGATAATCAATATTCCCTGTACCTAGTGCAGGTTACTTTTTCTGTCACACCTGCTGAGCTGTGTAGACTGGCATATTGGGATGTGGAGTGCAGGCTTTGCCTGCCCATATCAATGATGCCAATTCACATATTATTTTGGGAGAAGAGGGGGAATTCTGACCCCAGCAGGGACCTCATTCAAGTCCCTGCTCACTTCCTCCTCTCCCGCCAGGACCCCAGGTCTCCCTCAATGTGGAGTCTTCTCTCTCTCTTACCCACACAGTGAATGAGCCAGTGTCACTAGGAGTGTCTCAGCAGATTCCACACTGCAGACAGGTTCCGCCGGGGCTCGACCCTCCCTGAGGGGGAGGGGAGCCACACCGGCCTCATTGTCGTCCCAGGGGCGGCTTCCTCAGGCCAGCAGTCCTGCCCCGGGGGGGAGGTCTGTCCCTGCAATTACAGTCAGCTCTGGCCCTTTGGGCGGGGCAGAGCAGTGGCAAAGTCAAAAGGGGCCCAGCCCTTGGTTCGGGCGGGGCACCAAACACAGTTACAAGCAGCTCTGGCCCTTTGGAGCAGGGCAGAGCAGTGGCAAGGCACTTGACCTTAGGCCGGGGAGAGGGGGAGTCTGCCACTCGGATATGAGTGGCAGGGGGAACGCAGGCCCACCCACTCCTCTGCGTTCCAGCCCGGGGCCCTGGTAGCGGCTGTCACCGCTACTGGTGGTCAGTGGGGTCCTGACCGAAACACACTGACATGGGCCAAGTTAGCTCTGCAGCTTGACTGGAGTCAGGTGCCTCCGGGCTACTTCCTACCTCCCCCTCTACTCCTACCTGGTCTGGGGCCTCCATTCGGGGGACGTCCAGAACCATCGGTTCCTCCCAGTCCGGGCTGGGCAGCAGGTCCGGTAATACTTCTGGGAACGCGGGCCAAGCCTGGTCTGGGGGCTCCTCAGGGCCGTAGTAGGGGCGAGGCAAATCTGGCAGCTCCTCGGCGTCGCGGCCTAGAGAATGCTCTGGCGGCTCCTCGTCGTAGCAGGGTCGAGGCAGCTCCGGCGGCTCCTCGTCGTAGCAGGGTCGAGGCAGCTCTGGCGGCTCCTCGTCGTAGCAGGGGCGAGGCAGCTCCGGCGGCTCCTCGTCGTAGCAGGGTCGAGGCAGCTCTGGCGGCTCCTCGTCGTAGCAGGGTCGAGGCAGCTCCGGCGGCTCCTCGTCGTAGCAGGGGCGAGGCAGCTCTGGCGGCTCCTGGTCTCGGCCTCTGGCTTGGGCAGTCTCCCAGCTACGGGCGTTGGCGGACACGTCTGCTCTGGCCGGTGGCAGACCTGCAACTGAAGGCTGGGGCCCGGCTTTTATTCTTCCGGGTCGCCGCCTGACCCTCTGAGGGGCGGGATTTCCGCCCAGCGGCCCTGCCCCCGTGGATGACTGACGGGGCTCGACCCTCCCTGAGGGGGAGGGGAGCCACACCACCTCGCTACACACACACTAAGGTTGTGTCTTAGGCACAGTTTCTGTATCAGATTATTGGTATAAGCCTTTCCCATGACATACATAAAGCACCAGTAAGTCACATACTGTTAATCTATCTTTGTATTTCTGTGTTGAGTCTAATGTAGTTCAACCCCGAAAGAAAAAGCATAAGTTCAGAGATTTTTGTTAAAAAGCCAAAGCGGGAGCAGAGGACACACTTTCAAAAGAATCTACAGTAACTCCTCACTTAACATTGTAGTTATGTTCCTGAAAAATGCAACTTTCAGTGAAACAATGCTAAATGAATCCAATTTTCCCATAAGATTTAATGTAAATGCAGGGGGTTAGGTTCCAAGGAAATTTTTGGGGGGCAGACAAAAGGCATTATATACTGTACAGTACTGTACTGTGGTTGGGAAGTGCCCCGGCTTGCCCCACACAGTCACAGCCCACTGCAGGCAAGGATGCTAGGAAGCACCTTTGTAGCAGCAGCTGCAGCTTCCCCGGAGAAGAACAGGCTCAGTTTTTGCCCAGAATGCTCAAGACCCACCTCTTCCCACCCCCACTCCACTTCCTCTCCGGAACATGCCACATTCCCCCACCCCCGCCTGTCATAAACAGATAGTTAAGGGTTAATGTCTCTTTAACCTGTAAAGGGTTAACAAACAGGGAATCAAACACCTGATCAGGGGACCAATCAGAAGACAAGATACTTTCAAATCTCGGTGGAAGGAAGCCTTTGTGTTTTTTGGGTTTTGCGTTGTTCTCTCTGGGCTCTGAGAGTAACCACACGTACCTACAGGCTCTCTAATCTTCTATTCCAATTTTGTGAGTACAAAGGTAGAAAAGCGGTATAGTCTTTTTATTTATTTTCCTTTATTTGCAAATGTGTAGTTTGCTGGAAGTATTTTAAACTGTATTTTGCTGGAGAGGAGGCTTCTTTCTAGTTTCTATAAGCTGACAGACCCTGTAACTTTTTACCATTTAAATCGCAGAGATAAACTTTTACCTTTTTTCTTTCTTTTTATTAAAAGCTTTGCTTTAAGACCTGTCTGATTTTTTTCTCCTAGTTAAGGCTCAAAGGAACTGAGTCTGTGTACACCAGGGAATTGGTGGGGAGAAGGGAAAGAGAGCAGGGAGGAGAAGGGAAAAGTGAATTTCCTCTTTGTTTTAGATTCACGGAGTTTGAATCTGGATTGCCTCTGGGTGAAGGGAAAAGAGGAGGGGGGAAGGTATCATTCCTCTCTGTGTGGTGATTCAAGGAGTTTGAATCAGAGTGATCTCCTAGTGTACCCAGGGCGGAAAGGAGCTGGGAGGAAGAAAGGAGGGGGAAGGGAAATGGTTTATTCCCCTTTGTTGTGAGACTCAAGGAATTTGGGTCTTGGAGTCCCCAGGGAAGGTTTTGGGGGAGACCAGAGTTTATCAGGCACTCTACTCTAAGTCCTGATTGGTGGCAGCACTACAGGATCTAAGCTGGTAATTAAGCTTAGGGAAATTCATGCTAATACCCATATTTTGGATGCTAAGGTTCAGAATTGGGAATTATATTATGACACCGCCACCAAGTCCTAAGCGCCGCCAAACAGCTGTTTGGTGGGGCTTAGGACTTTCTGGGAGGGAGAGAGAGGAGCGGAGAAACAGCACTTCCCCACTCCTGCCCCTCCCTCCCAGAAAGTCCTAAGCACAAAGTGCTGGGAGGGAGGGGGAGGAGCATAGACAGTAGGTCTGATTTTCATCTAATCCAGAGGTTCTCAAACTTCATTGCACCATGGCCCCCTTTTGACAACAAAAATTACTACATGACCCCAGGAAGGGGGAAGGGAGCCTGACCCTACCCAAGCCCAAAGCCTCAGGTGGGAGGGAGCAAAGCCAAAAATCCAAGTCCCATGACCCCCGGCAGGGGGGCCAAAGCCCAAGTGCTTCAGCCCCAGGCCGGAGGCCTATAACCTGAGCCCTGCCGCCCAGGGCTGAAACTGAAGCCTGAGCCCTGCCGCCCAGGGCTGAAGGCTTTGGCCCCAGGGAGTGGGACTTGGGCTTCAGCTTTGACCCTGGGCCCCAGCAACTCTAACACCAGCCCTGGTGACCCCATTAAAATGGGGTCGGAACCCAATTTGGGGTCACGACCCACAGTTTGAGAACTGCTGATCTAATCTGTGTTGTTTTTGTAACCCACATACGTAATGGGGAGACATCTCTTTTAACAGATATAGATAGAAGAGAGATGGAGGAATGAGCTTTGTAGTTGGGTCATTGTTGCTCTGCATATGCAGTTAGCATTCCACACCCAGAAGTTTCTGGAATTGGGTGTGATACTTTTGGGCATATTGAATAGGTTCCCTGTAGTTGGATTAATAGACTCCATTGAGTCAGGGCAGCTGCTTTTCAAAAGGACATGTGACCTATCTGGTTTGGGAGAGAAGCTGAGCCTAGGAGCAGAAAGCAGGCTGTTTTTCCATAACTCTGAATCATTTGGAAACAGGGCTATTCATAATACTGGTTGATTGGTTAATTACCTAGCTAACTAGATAACTAAGTGATTCCTCAGTCCAGCAGAGGCAGAGAAAGTCAGGCCATGTCTACATCTAAAATTTTGCAGCGCTGGTTGTTACAGCTGTATTAGTACAGCTGTATAGGGCCAGCGCTGCAGAGTGGCCACACTTACAGCAACCAGCGCTGCAAGTGGTGTTAGATGTGGCCACACTGCAGCGCTGTTGGGCGGCTTCAAGGGAGGTTCGGGGAACGCGAGAGCAAACCGCGCCGAAGCTGGTCTCCTTTCCCGGTTTGCTCTCTCGTTCCCCGAACCCCCAAACAAGCAGGTCTCCTTCCCTGCGGTTTGCTGGGTGGTTCGGGGAAAGCGAGAGCAAACCCGGGAAAGGAGACCAGCTTCGCCGCGGTTTGCTCTCGCGTTCCCCGAACAAGCAGGTCTCCTTCCCTGCGGTTTGCAGGGTGGTTCCGGGAAACGCGAGAGCAAACCACGGCGAAGCTGGTCTCCTTTCCCGGTTTGCTCTCACGTTCCCGGAACCACCCAGCAAACCTCAGGGAAGGAGACCTGCTTGCTCGGGGTTCGGGGAACACGAGAGCAAACCGCGGCGAAGCTGGTCTCCTTTCCCGGTTTGCTCTCGCGTTCCCGGAACCACCCAGCAAACCTCAGGGAAAGAGACCTGCTTGCTCGGGGTTCGGGGAACGCGAGAGCAAACCGCGGCGAAGCTGGTCTCCTTTCCCGGTTTGCTCTCACGTTCCCGGAACCACCCAGCAAACCTCAGGGAAGGAGACCTGCTTGCTCGGGGTTCGGGGAACGCGAGAGCAAACCGGGGAAGGAGACCAGCTTGATTACCAGAGGCTTCCTCAGGTATGCTGGGATACCTGCTTATTCCACGGAGGTCAAGAAAAGCGCTGGTAAGTGTCTATATTTGATTACCAGCGCTGGATCACCAGCGCTGGATCCTCTACACCCGAGACAAAACGGGAGTACGGCCAGCGCTGCAAACAGGGAGTTGCAGCGCTGGTGGTGCCCTGCAGATGTGTACACCTCCTAAGTTGCAGCGCTGTAACTCCCTCACCAGCGCTGCAACTTTCTGATGTAGACAAGCCCTCAGTGTGGGTTCCAGTGGGAGACTTCTGTGAGAAAAAGGAGTGTTGCAGTGCTTTGATTCAGCGGACTGGATAGAGTTGAAGAACAAAGACTCTGAGACATAGGTGAATTAAGCTGTTGGAACTCTGAGTTACTTCTCACAGTGTTTCTGTGGGGTCTGACCTGTTTAGTTTTTTTTATGCATATTTATCTATAACTGAAGATAGTGTATGTGCATTACAAAGTAGCTGTATCGGTTAATAGAAATCAAGCTGTTATTTTTCTTGATCATTATAAAGTTGGTACTTTAGAATGAAGTTCTTTCCTCGTGAGGACCCTGCAGAATCCTTCCTGAAAATCCTCAGTGACTGAATTCTGGGTCTTCATGTGCTTTTCTGTAGGAGTTTTGTTGAAGCACTAGGAGAGGGGTAGTAAAGTAAACTCTAGCCTACCCAAAGGTTACACTTTCATACCAATGTAACGCCAATGTGCTAGATTATGGATGAGATTCTGTACTGCACAGCACAGAGTGTTTGTGGTGGACCTGCCTCTCCCATCCCTGGTAGGATGGCCCCTGTGTTTGGGCTTGCAGGAAATGTAAGTTGCCTTGCACAGAGCTTATTCTCCTTGGCAGATTAAAGGGCTATAATAGCACTTTTACCTGTGGAAGAAAGGCAAATCCCTCCCCAGAGAATACATTCAGCAAAACACCATTGTCTACAAGAGTTATTATGGGTTTATGTCAGTGCTACTGCGAAAAGAACGTGGTCCTCTTTCTTTTAATTATCTACTTCGTCTAGTGAACAAAACAAACAATGTTTGTGCCTTCCCACGTTAACCATGTGAATTATTTCTCTTAGCCAAAAACGGCTAAATTATAGCATGTTACTAGTTTTAAAACTGAGTTTGTGGAGAGTTTTTTAATAGCTTTTCTGGAACTAAATGACAGATGCAGTGGTTGGTAATTCAACCTAAAATTATCTAGTACTATGAAAAGATTGGTTAACACAAAACCAATATCTCCTCTAATGGCTAGAATTTGTTTTAGACATGCACACATGGGTCCTATTAAATCTAATGCCAACCTCACCCCAGGGCAGAATTTGGCCTTTGCCATACTGTGAAATCAAGTTAAAAAATGTCTGGTGTAGTTCCTGCCAGTTCTGTTTAAATACACATTGCTATTACAGGAATTACTAAAATCCATTGTCCCAGTTATCCAGCACAGACTTGGGACAGATTTGTTAGTGAGAGTAGAACTTTTCCTTTGTTCTAGCTAATTTTTATAACCATATGATCACACTTCACAATTCTGTACATTTATATTTTCTGAATAAATCTCATATTCATCTAATCAGTTCTGATCTATTCTCTTCATAGCACTGCATTTGCCCTAGATGGAATAAAGGAAAATGTCTTGCAAATTCTGTCTTTGGACCACAGAGCACAAACTACAGCAGGGGTAGGCAACCTATGGTGCAGGTGCCAAAGGCAGCACGCAAGCTAATTTTCAGTGGCACTCATACTACCTAGGTCCTAGCCACCAGTCCGGGGGGCTCTGCATTTTAATTTAATTTTAAATGAAGCTTCTTAAATATTTTTAAAACCTTATTTACTTTACATACAACAATAGTTTAGTTATATATTATAGACATAGAAAAAGACCTTCTAAAAACGTTAAAATGTATTACTGGCACTTGAAACCTTAAATTAGAGTGAATAAATGAAGACTCGGCACACCACTGCTGAAAGCCTGCCAACCCCTGAACTACAGTATCTCACTGACTTGTCATTTCACTCCTTCCTCCATCTAATGGTTCTATTTTGACCTGGCCCAAAACCTGTGTGATTAATCTATTTATTTTTAATAAATGTGCATCTTTCCATGCACTGAGTATCCCTCTGGTATCTGTATAGAAAATATTTGCCTTGAAGTCTCTGCCTTGCTTCCTTGACTGTCCTCACTTCCTCAGTCTCGGTAGAAATATCCCAAGCAAGATCACACTTTGCAGCATTTCACTGGGAAATATCCCAGGCAAGTCAGCAAAAGCTATAAGCACGCTCCCCTTGGAGCCAAACTTTTTTGTTTGTCTCTTAGCAGACACCTCATGCTAGAAGCACCATTTTGTAATGTGAATTTCAGCATTAGACAAGAACATTCAAAAGGCAGTTCTGCTAAAAGTGACTGTGGGGAGAATAGCAGTTCTGAATTGCCACAGTCATTGTCAGTGTGGGTTCAGTCATAAGTTTACTTTCATGACACAGCTAAGACTGATGCTACTTACTCCTGTTAGCAAACCAGTAGGCCTATGGGAGAATGAGATGGATTCTCTTCTGGGCCCTGTATTAGCAACACAATTGTTGAACTAGACTGACCTATGCATGCAAGTAAAAAGCCCCCCTAACACCTATTTGGGCTACCTGGTCCTTATGTCCAGGAATTCTAGGATCTATTCTCACTCTGCAGAGCCTTGCTGAGCCAGCATGAAGTAAGGCTGTCTGGAAGCTGCTACCAGCAGCAGAAGCAAGAAGGAAACAGGGGAGGAATTCTGACTTTTATAGGAGTGTTTGAGGCATGATACCTCCCAGAGCTACTCCTGCAGTCACCCCTTGCTCAGGACCACACTTATTTTAAGTATTAGATTGTAACATTAAGAACAGAGATTCATATTTTGATTCTCTTACTCATGTTGAATAGCACCACATCAGTGAGTTGAGCCCAGTGGGACTATGTGAGGTCAATATTCTGGAATGTGAGTATTATTTCTCCATACAAGTAAGGGTGACAGAATCTGGCCCTAGTTTTCCTGTCACTCCTACTCTAGGGCCAAATTTTGGCATCCTTACACTCAGAGATGTACTTTGCTCTGTAAACTGTCCCATTGAAACCAGTGGGATGATTTTGTTGAGTAAACGGTGTCTGTCTGTGTCAGAATGGGGCTCCTAGTCAAGTCCTCTTCTCTCCAGTAGGTGTAAGCATTTTGTGAGTCTTTAATCATATGATGTAAAGAGTTACCAGGCTGATTTGGTGTACAGTATTTGATGTTGGTCTGGGCTTTCCTAATTCCCAAATACAGCCTATCGAGTAATAAATAGGATTACTATTGCAAGAACTCTACCTACATATTAATGAAGACTTGCAATTAAAAGAGCACAGTGTGGTTTATCTAATATTTCAATACAGTATGGCCCAAGCAAGTGGCAGTTAAGTTTTGCTTATCTTGACTTGGGACACCAGCTTTTGGGAATGGAGAACAAGTGCCAGAGAATAGCAAAGCATAAGGTTCACCTTCTCTGTCTTTCAAATTTCAAACTTGGATAAATAACCTCAAGTGTTGAGCTTGGGGGGAAAGTTTCCAAGCTCCCAGAGCTCTACTCAGTCACATCTCATTGCTCCTAACCTTGTTTTCTCTCAGTATATATTTTATCAACCCTCCCCCTTATTTCACAGCCCACATGCCATGCCAGCTGTCCTTTCATAATGTGAAATGCAATGCAGTTACCAATTCAAATCCAAAGCAGTCCATATTGCCCTTGTCACCCCACCACCCCCTTAAAAAAATTCTAAGCTGATCTTCAATATCACTCATGCAGGTGGGTCATAAGAAGTTACATTAATTATTGTAAAATCAGCCAATCAAAGCAAACAAAGTCTATGCCTATAGATTTGATTGCAAGGCACTTTCTGTCAACAGCATGTTTCAATTGGAAGGAGTTTTTGACACTCTTCATGCTTCGGTTACCTAATAGTCTCTTCTGTCAGAAGTAAATTGGGTTCCTAGTAAAACATTTGCTCTAAAACTGCATAAAAATTAATGACTGTGTCAAGCTATGTACATTGCCAGAAGCTACAGTAGGCTAGGAGAATTGCTTTGTATTTGGAGTTTTGATATCATGCTGTCAAGGGCTTCAGACTGGCTGTTGGCAGACAGGGCGATGAGTTCAATGTGCATTTTATTGAAGGAAATTGCAACTCCAGCATGTGGCTTTGTCCCCTGTGACTGCTGATAATTTTAAGTGATGATTCCCCTAAAACTTTCACACCAAAACTTTATTTTGGGAAGTTGCTGAATGCCTTGAACTCAAGGAATAACAATTTGGTACAGTAATGTCAGAAATCTAGGGGCCACATGCTGTTTCTGCTGCTGCTAAAGAGAAACATGGTGATGAGTATAGTAAGAGAACCTAACATGCAGGGTAATGAAATGCGTTTTTCATATAGCAAAGATGGAAGTTGAATGTCACAATGGAGCTGTGAAAAGTGCTAGAAAATAGAAGAATTTGGAGCTCACCTTTAGCCCAATTTTCATACCCAGTAACTCTAAAGAAGTCAGTGGTTTGTTTGGAAGGATCCAGCTCTGGCACTATACAGGTGTATTTATGTTAGAAAATGCCTGTATTCTGGCACTGATACCGAAGCTAGTAACAGCATGAGCAGTAGTGGAGGTTGGGCTCTAAGTGGGCTGTAAACCTTTGTCATGCTGTCTAGAAAGGCTCGTGAACACGGGTGCCAAGCTCAGGGCAGACTGTTACAAACAGGGCACAAACCCCAAGTTGGTTGTATGTTCTATAATTAGATTGCGCCAATCAAGTGTGAACTAATCAAGGATCATAACAACCTTAAAATGGAGTCAGACAGTACCCTGGGGTACTCCAGTCCAACTTGCTGCCCAGGCAAGACTTCCTTTGTGATAGATGGTCCCTTACACCAAAAATCACAACAATTCTGAGGTTACTCCCAGTCTCGAAGGACCAGTCACTTACTCACGTCAAGTGCACCTCAGATCAAGCACCAAAGAGCTTGTAGCCAATCCTGTAATAAACTAACTAAAGAATTATTAACTAAAAAAAGGAAACAAGTTATTTATAAGATTTCAGCAAGTAAACATATACACACACGACTTAAAGTCTTAGGTTCCAAAAAATAATGAAGAGCTTATACATTACAGCAACTTCCATGTCCTAACCCAGTCTAAGCAGCTTTGGGATCCCTTGCCTATGCCTAGAAATATTGCCCTCTCCATATTCCAAGCAGCATAGGGATGACAATTTCTTACTGACAGGAATCTTCCCCCAGAGTTCAAGCTGTGATGGGAGGAGCATTTGTGGATATCCCGTCTTCCTGGGGGTTTGGAAAACAACCAACAAAATCTTTTGTCCACTGATGTTCCACAGTAGTTTGTCTGGTGCCCAGACGCCTTGTTTTATTTGGCAGAAGATGACTCCTCTTTTGGTAAACTAGTATTTAACAACTATCAGAGGGGTAGCCGTGTTAGTCTGAATCTGTAAAAGTGGCAAAGAGTCCTGTGGCACCTTATAGATTAACAGACCTATTGGAGCGTGAGGCTGACTTATGTGAGTTCAGAGGGAGTCAGTAACAGCAGGAAACAGAATTCTAGAGTCCCTGTCTGTCCTGTACTTAGACTACTCTCTTCGCTCCTCAAGGTTTGAATCTCTAGTTCACAGCTATGTGGCTTGTGATGAAGTCTAGATTGGAACTTGCCCTTGTTTAGATACCTGAAGAGCACAAGGATCCTCTTTGTGCCCTCCCCATGGGTTAGTCACAACTGCAGCTCTCCCCACGAAATCGGGCTGGAGAACTGGGTAGGAGGCAGTGGAGCCACAGCCGTAAGGCAGAATTGTGCAGCGTGCAAGAGTTCTGTAGAGCCCTGGTACAATCTTTCCCAGAGCTCCTTTTGAGGAAATGCATTGCCCTACTCTCCCATCAGAGGCTGGACTATTAATGGCACATTCTGGCTCTTAGCTGGTGTGCTTATTTTAAAGGAGAGGAAAATTGCAACTAGCCCTACTTAATTGATTTTCCTAGCTTGAGGCAACCTCCAGCCTCTGTAATCTTTCTGACCTTGTCTGCATCACATCTTTCTATTTTTGAGTAGCCAAAGTATATGCCAGGTAAATGTGGCTTTGGGGCTAACGCACAGGTGTAAATTTGCTGGTGGCTTTGAAAGTAAAACATTTGGACTAGACATCTCTTGGAGAAACCCAGCTGGTGAGCAAGTTCAATTTAAAAAATTCATCTCTCAGGATCCTTCAGGCAAACCTAATTAACATTGGTGGAGAAAACTGTCACCCTTGGAGACTCTGAGCTAGAGAAAATTGGAGAAAAAACACAGGAGTTTGTGTTCTGGGTGGGAATTTTGTCTTATGAACACTTGGGGGGGGACTTTCAAATTCCTGAAATAGCTTTGAAAAGCTTACACTTAATTGCATCATTCTCTCTATTCCTGGTGCCTTTTTTAAAATAAAGGCTTGCAGCACTGTTCAGTTCTCTTTTCAGACCTTCTCTGAAAAGTTGTCCTCTGGATGCATGCATGTAATTCCCATCTCACTAAGAAATTGAAAGGCCTGCTTAGATATTACAGTGAGTGTCACTAAAAATGACAGACCAGAAAGAAGCACTCTTTCCATCATCCATGCTTCAAGTTTCTTTGCTCCTTGAGATGGAGTTCAATATGTAGGAAAGACTTTCTAGAAAAAGAATCTGGACACAAGATCATCTGTGGAGAGTTGAAGGAGACAGTCAAGAATATAAACTTGGGCTCTGACAGACCAGAAATAGGAATGATTTCCAGAGTGAGATTCTTCAACTAAAACTCTGACCTCCAGCCTTTGAGTTTAAATTTCAATCTGCCATCAGAAGCAAGTTATCTGATCTCAAATTGCAAAAGCAGAGGTGGTACCTAGGACGTCGAGGGCCCAGATCACATAGAACTCTGATACTAACATTAAAACCTTAAATTCTACTGGGAAGCCACTGCAGCATGGGTGCAAGTTTAGAGCATGGATGTAGGTTTGTTTGAAGCTAGCACTACTAAAAAACAGGTTAACATGTTCTGCAATAGCTGAAGATTCCAGGCAGTGTAGAAAGATAGCTCAAATCATCTTTCTCATTCAGAGGTGAGAAAAGCACAGACCTATAACAAGGTCTGCAACAGAAAATAATTAAAAGTGGTCTGAATACTTACTTTTCTGGAAAGAAATTGCTTCCACATTTGCTATTTTGATGAAATTTTGAGAGGCTGAAGTCTCAATAGCCCAGTGGTGAGGGCACTGGCCTTGAATGCAAGAGACCCAGCTGCATCCATGACCTGTTAAATCAGGAATAAAAACCTTAAAAAAATACAATCTCGTAGCCCAGGGGTTCTCAACCTTTTTCTTTCTAAGCCACCCCTCCCCTTCCCCCCTCAACATGCTATTAAAAGCTCCATGGCCTACCTGTGCCACAACAACTGTTTTCTTCATATAAAAGCCAGGGTCAGTGTTAAGGGGCAGCAAGCAGGCTAATTGCCTGGGGCCTCACACCACAGGCGGCCCCAGGAAGCTAAGTTGCTCATGCTTCTGCTCTGAGTGGCGGGGTTCAGGGCTCCAGGCTTCAGCCCTGCATGGAGGGGCTTTGACTTTCTGCCCTGGGCCCCCGTGAGTCTAACACTGGTCCTGCTTGGCAGACCCCATGAAACCTGCTTTCAGCCCCTCAGGGGGCCCCGGACCCCTGGTTGAGAGCCACCATCTTAGCCTATCCCAGATGAGAGGAAAACATGCTTGCCTAACAATGCTACTTGGGACACCAGGGCAAATGGCATCCAAAGGAACAGCTAGGTAATAGTAAGGGCTTTCATTCTCTTAATAGACGATTTAGACCTAAGGTTTTCCTAAAGGCTTCCAGCTACCCAGTTGCATTGTGTCATTTGTCTGGAATGAGATCCATGTAATTTGCCTCACCTAAGCATGTGGAGAGACTGGGTATGCTGCATCTCCTGGGGTGATGCTTACTGACAGGCATTGCAACTTAAAACCCCTCTCAGTCTTCTGCCCCTACCCCACCTCATAGTCTAGACATTGCGCGTGAGGAGCATCAGAATGGAGTTTCACACAAAGGCTTTAGGGAGGGTGAGTATTCATCTTGCTTCATCTTCTGGAACATCTTGGAGGAAAGACTGAGCCACTGAAATGCAACCTGTCAGAACCAACCTCACTCTCCACTATATCGCAGCAGCCAACAGACCTCTTAAAAAAATTCTGTGGTCAGCTGCCCTTTGATAATTAATAGGAGTGAAATTCTGGCCCTCTTGACTTTAGTGGGGCTAGAATTTCACCCCAGAAGTCTCCTTGACCAAGCATACTATGCCCAGGACAGATCAAGGAAACCTGAAGATTTGAATTAACCACAGAGCTGAGCTGCTTCATTCATCACAATCTTCTCATTTGCCTCCTCATTTAAATCCAGTTGGCAACTAGCTACATTGCCAGCAACACACAGGGGCTCACTGAGCAATATGTGATCTTACTCTTTCAAATGTGGAGCGTGATTCTACTCTAATCTGTCCAGCTAGGTGACTAGCCTCAATCCAAACATATCACTGCCAGACCCCAGTGAAACATGCCATGTGCTGTTTGTTTGGGGTGAGTTGGAAAGGAGACTCTGCAGAGAATTCCTGGCACAAGTAGGGTCAAGGTGAGATCATAATACTCTCAAGTAGCTAATGACCAAGTGCATATAAGTACTCCAACCAAACATGCACCTTCATGTGACATTCCCTAGCGTTCTGTAAGCAGGACTTGCATAAATAACCACTAGCTGAAGATCTCTCTGTCCTCAATTTGGATTAATCTTGTGCATAGTGGAGTGGGTATAAAGTGAACATCTTCGTCATGACTGTGAATTCTTCAGCGATATTAGTTAAGGTCACAAGTCCTAAGAACTTGGGACAACAATTTCTTAAAACAATGGCTAACTCCTTTCCCAGAGCCTGTCTAGCTGCTGGGTGGAGAAGAAGCAAAACAATTAAAGCATTTAGGGCTGTTGTGATTGAGCTTTATTAGCTTTTTGTCAAGGCTGATTCCCCATTCTGGCACTTTGAGTGCAGAAGATGGGGGCCCGCAAGGATTTAAAAAAATTAATACTTACCACTCCAGGCTTGTATTAAACTCCCAGGGTTACAGCTTTTTTCTGACCTTGGCTTGGTAAACGCTTCCACCACCCTAATGCAAAACCCCTTTTTTTGGAACCTAGGATGGGGCACGTGGGAATTCCTTCCTGTGGGGTACCCTCAAGCCCTTTGACACTTTCCTCTCCCTGCCCACTGAGGAAGAGCTGAGAAAGCAAGCAAACGAAATTAACTGTTGCTACCAGCTAATTAAACAACATATGCACAAACCTCTTAGGATACCAAAAATCCAATGCTGTTCTTAAAAAAAGATCAATTTTATTAAAAACAAAAAGGAAGAAAATACATCTGGAACTTAGGCCTTTGCTAGTTTTTAAAAGAGCAATTCCAAAAATTAAGCACCCAAAATAGCTTTCTTGGAGGTTCAGCTTAAAGGTTACAAGCAAACACAAGCATTTGGGGCTAGGGGAGTCCACTAGCCATAAGAAATAAACAGAAATAAACCTAATTGCATCTTTCTAAACTTTCCTAATCTACTTACATATTTGAGAGTTCCAAATAAGTAGTCTAGGTCTGATCTTATGATCTATGATGATTCCTGGCTTAAAGCTTTTCACAGCATAACTGCTGCCCTGATCCCCTCTTTCCCAGAGAATAACACCACATACAAGAGAGAGTTTTTTCCCAATTTTAAAAAGTTCTAGCCCTCCCATTGGCTCTTGTGGTCAGGTGCCCTTCCTTTCCTCTTATCAGTGGGCTTGCTAACCTTTTACAGGTAAAGCAAGTAGGGAACAGCTATTAAGAGGAATTCTGTCGCTAACAGGCTGGCTGGGTGTCCACAAAAGGGAGCTTTCTCCTACTCCCTTCATTTATCACAGTTTTAATAAAAAGTTCAACCACCAGAGCATCATATTCCAGACGTGGTGCAGCTGTAAAAACAGAAAATGAGCATTAGGCCCTTATCAGCTTGAAATAACGTCTGTCACATCCTTAAGCACTCTATTACTCACTGCTATAGTTCTCCTTTAGAAACATATCCCTGCGTGTGCAATGCAAAAAATGTCAGAAAAATGGAATCGGCTCTCACAGAGCCTTAGTGCAAGTCTACACTACAAAATTAAGTCAACCTAAGTTACACTGATGTATAGTCACTGCAGTAATTATGTTGCTTTTGCATGTGCACACTATGCTCCTTGTGTTGGCGGTGCATGTCCTCACCAGGAGCACTTGCACCACTTTAGCTGCCAGTGTGCGGCATTGTTAGATGGCTTCTGAAAGGCAGCAAAAGTTAATGTAAGCAGTGCAGTGTCTCCACTGACGCTGCACTGGCCTAACTGCATAGACCTAATCGCTATACTTCTTGCGGAGGTGGTGTTAGTAAGTTGGTATAGTGGGGGAGATACATCCGTGGGAGCTATATTTTAATGTAGACACTTACAGAGAAAGGTCAACGTAAGCTGCCCTACGTTGACCTAACTCTGTAGTGTAGAGAGGGGCTTAGACTCATAGACTTTAAGCCCAGAAGGGACCATTATGATCATATTGTCTGACTTCCTGCACATCACAGGCCACAGAACTCACCGATCCTCTCCTGTAATTAGTTCATAACTTCTGAGTTACCGAAGTCATCAAATCGTGATTTAAAGACTTCAAGTTACAGAGGGTTCATCATTTACTCTAGTTTAGGGATCTGCAATCTTTGATAGGCACCCTGGCAGGCTGGGCCACTTTGTTTACCTGCTGCATCAGCAGGTTCGGATGATCACAGCTCCCACTGGCCACAGTTTGTCATCCTAGGCCAATGGGGGCGGCAGGAAGCAGCGGAAAGCACATTCCTTGGCCCGCCCTGCTTCCCTCCTCCCCCATTGGCCTGGAAAGGCAAATCATGGCCAGTGGGAGCCGTGATCGGCCAAACCTGTGGACATGCAGGTAAACAAACCAGCCCAGCCTGCCAGGGTGCTTACCCTGGCAAGTCGTGGGCCAAAGGTTTCCGATCCCTGCTCTAGTTCAAACCAGCAAGTGATGCATGCCCCAGGAGGGCGGAAAACCTCCAGGGTCTCTCCCAATCTGATCTGCGGGGAAATTCCTTCCTGACCCCTAAAATGACGATCAGTTAGACCTTCCGTATGTGAATGAGAACCACAGGCCAGAGATCTGGGGAAGAATTCTCTATAGTAACTCAGAGCCCTTCCCATATCTGGCTGTTGGAAATATTTGATAATAGCAGTCTTAAATAGCACTGTGAAAACACTGTGACAAATATCATTTACTGCGATGGAGATAGAATTAGACATAGAAAATAAAATAAACTGGGATATGTTTGGAATATAAAATTAAAAGTGAAGTCTTCTCTCTTCAGAAACTTTGACCCTAGAATCTAGCTTTCTAAAATCAGCTTGTTTCGAAGGGATCTCTCACTAGAGCAATATGGTTCAAAATCTGACATGATCAACATAGAAGGAAGATTAAACCAATTTACTTGGAAGTGGTAAAGCTGATCATTTCCACATCTTGGCAGTTGCCGCCTCATACAACCCAACTGCCTTTTAAACTGCAGTCTTGGAAATTTCTTTTATTCCTTCAAAAAAAAACAACAACAGGCAATTAAAAACAAAAACCTACATTCATGCAGTGCTAAGGATGAGAAGTTAAAGTAAAAATTAGGATACATTACAATATGCAGTCTTAATGCTAACCTCTTGGAACATGTATTATAATAGTCTTTGTTTATACAAACACAGGTAGAGCTAATGGGAATTTTTTTTTTCCCATCCCAGGAATATTTTCAAGAGTTTAGAAACGTTTCCTGTTCTGCATCTGGACACACCTGAGACCTCTTGAAGTTTTTTAACAAAAAACCCCAGACCTGTTACCCCTGTCCCCCATAAACAATCAGACAAGGTGTCAATGCAGATCTGCTACACTGCAGGTGAGTGACCTAGCCTCCAGGCTATTGTGGAATGGGCCTTTCTCCAGAAATTCCATCCTGGACCTGAAGCTTTCTTGAAACCTGATTAATTCATCAGAATTCCTGACCAGCTATAATCATGGATTGTCCTCTGCATGAGTAGATGTGTGAGGCTTTCTGAGGTATATTATATTGCATTATTTGCCTAACAATATTTGGTCAGATTAGTCCAGAAATATGCATATTCTACAAAAATGCATCAAAGAGTCCTGTGGCACCTTATAGACTAACAGACGAATTGGAGCATGAGCTTTTGGGGGTGAATGCCCACTTCTTCAACCAGTTCTTAATGGCTTGGTTCCAGCCAGTAAGCGCCATCAAAGGACCTGTGGCTGAGAGAATCCTAAGATGCAGAATGTCTTTTTGGGCTTTAGTCTCTGTTAAGAAACCCTACAAAGGAGGGCAATCTTCAGTCAAACTGGAATCTCCAATCCAATCTTCAGTAAACAGGAAGAACGGATTTGCCATACTGGCCTTACGTAGCTATGAATAAATAAAACAGGCACTTGCTTAACTTTAAGCATTCAAGTAGTTCCACTGAGTTTGCCCATAGCTATTAGGGGACAATGTCAGTATAGGTACAGAAGCCCCATTGAATGTTTTTAGCTTCTGCCTTCTGCACATAACAGTAAGTTTAGAGATATTTTAAGGTAGGTAAAAGTTTTCTGCTTCACTCCAAGGAGGTAGCTCTGGAGGCGGTTACATTGTTGGATCATAGGTGCATTTGCTGCTAGCTCACATTCAACAGGAAACTTTAATTAGATAATGACAGCTACGTTCCTACGTCTAGGGTATGGATCATCTTCTCAGGGACATTCTATCTTTCTAGTTTTCTTAGAATATTTATCTTGGATCTTTATTATAATTAAGGCTGCAAGTCTTTCATGCAGGTCATGGAAGTCACAGATTCCATGACTTTCTGGGACCTTTGTGACTTCAACAGCTGCAATGGCTGGTGCAGCTGACCCCAAGGCCACCCAAGCAGCCAGGGCAACCCCATGGCCAGCCACACCAGCTGCTGCTTGTGCAGCTCCAGGCAGCTGGTCCCAGGTGCAACCCTGGAGCAATGGTCCAGGAGCAGCAGCAGCGTCCCTGACTGCCCCCACCCCAGCAGCCACTGCAGTGGGGCCCTGGGCCACCCCCTCCCCGGAGCAGCAGCCCGCTGGAGAGTCCCCTCTCCCCCAGATTTAGTTAGGGATATTTTTAGTAAAAGTCATGGACAGGTCACTGGCCATGACTTTTTGTTTATTGACCATGACTTGTGCATGACTTTTACTAAAAATACCTGTGACTAAATCGTAGCCTTAATTATAATGTAGTCTCTTGGGGCAGTCATGTGATTTTGGTCTGTTTCACCAGTGTAAAACAGGAGTAACTTCACTGACATTGAACATGATCATGATCTCTCCCCAACTCTATGATTCCAGAATCCCTATTTGCCTATCTCCGAACCCTCTGCATAGATTCCTTAGGATCTTATTTACCATTAAGGGCTGTCCTACAACTTTCACTTCCCCTTTCTCCCCCAGTTTACAGAGGGGTTGTGTATTCCGCAGAAGCCACATTGGGGACTTTCTTGTTAAAAGCATGACTCTTACCCCCAACTCACTGGGTGCAATTAGATTTCGTCAGCCCCCTTATCCTGCTTCAATAATATAGGCAATTATCTTGCCTCATTATTTATCGCTATACTGGACTCTAGGACTTAGGTAGACCAAAGATAACTTTGCGTGTGGCATCTAGGGAAAAAAATCAGGATTTCAAAGCTACAGCCTTTTCAGTTCAAATCATCCCTGGTATCATTCTGCTTACTCGCCTGAACTAGTTCCAGGGAGGAGTTTAGTCCCTTGAGTTTAGTGTAGACTGTGTTTATAAATAAGATACTTTCTATTAGTTTAGGGTGCAGAGTTGGTTTTAGTTGAAGTAGCAAGGAAAGAAGATGTGGAGGAAGGAAGAGGAGTGAAGTGCTGGAACATTTTCAGGGTAGCTTGTGCTTTTATTGCATCCAACATAGGGGAATTCTATATTAGATCTTATCTTGACAAAGATGAACTCATCACAGAGCTAAAAATTAATGGCAGCTCAGGTGCAAGAGATGACTGGATCACATTTATAACATGCAAACAGAATAATGTCCAGACCAGTTATATGGTGCTTTAGAAGGGCCAGTTTCACAAAGCTGAAAACAATGGTGAGCCGAAGCAGCTGAGGCAGAGTTAAATCAGACAAAACGTGAATGATGATTGGAAATTGTTTAAGAAGACTGTATTAGCTGTCCCCAAAATATCCACAGTGCCACAAGCCATACTGGTTTTAAAAAATAGCCTGACTTAGAGGGACAGTGGAGGAAGCTATAAAAAAAACCAAATATAGAAAACGGGACAAAGGGGAAGTTGATGGTAATGATAGGGATTGTAGAAAATTGATAAGGGATACGAGGAGATGTGCAGGGGCGGCTCTATGTTTTTTGCCATCCCAAGCATGGCAGGCAGGCGGCTTTCGGCGGCGCACCTGCAGGCTGTCTGCTGGTCACGCAGATTTGGGGGCATGCCCATGGGATGTCCGCTGGTGCCACACCATCGGCGTCCCTGCCACCGAATTGCTGCCGAAGCTATGGTACCAGCAGATCTCCCACAGGTGCACCGCTGAAAGCCGCCTGCCTGCTGCCTTCACAGCGACCGGCAGGCCACTCCCCGCGGCTTACTGCCCCAGGCACATGCTTGCTGCTGTGATACCTGGAGCCACCCCTGGAGATGTCCATGGCAAGCAGAGTTAAGTATGTTAGGAACTAAAAGAATCTTAACAGTTTTATTGGTCTACTACTAGATGAGAATGGTAGAATTATCAATAATGCAAAAAAAGTTAAAAGTGTTCAGTAAATATTTCTGTTATGTATTTGTCAAGAAAAAAACAGACGATGTAATCATGTCATATGATAGCACTCTTTCCATTAAACGTCTAAAGTTAGATATTTTTAAATCAGCATGTCTGCATAACTTGAATCCAAGAGTTTTAGAAGAGCTGGCTGAGAAGATCACTGGACAGTTAGTGTTGATTTTCAATAAGTCTTGAAACTCTGTAGAAGTTCCAGGAGACTGGAAGAAAGCTAATATTTTAAAAGTGTAACTGGGGTGAACTGGGTAATTATAATCCTGTCAGTCTGCAATCGATCACAGGCAAGATAATGGAACGACTGATATGAGGCTCAATTAATAAAGAATTGAGGAAGAATAATATAATTAATGCTAATCACCTTAGGTTTATGGAAAATAGATCCTGACTAATTTGCAATCTCATAAAAATGATATCAAGTTGGGATAATAAAGGTAATAGTGTTATGTAATATATTTAGACTTCTGAAAGGTATTTGACTTGGTACCACATGACATTTTGATTAAAAAAGGGTATAACTTTATTGTGGCATACATTAAATGGATAAAAAGCTGGCTAACTGACAGGTGTCAAAATGAGCTTATCATTGAATGTATGAGTTTCTAGTGGGGTCCCATAGGGTTTGGTTCTTGGCCCTACACTATAGAAAACTTTTATTCATGACCGGGAAGAAAATATAAAATCATCACTGATAAAGTTTGCAGATGACACACAGATTGGGGGAGTGGTAAATGAAGAGGACAAGTCACCAATACAGAGTGAGCTGGATCACTTGGTAAGCTGAGTGCAAGCTAATATATATATTACAATGGTTAAATGTCAATGTATACATCTAAAAACAAAGACTGTGGGCCACGCTTACAGGATGGGGGGCTGTATCCTGGGAAACAGTGTCTCTGAGAAATATTTGGGAGTTGTGGTGGATAATCAGCTGAACATGGGCTCCCAGGGCAACACTAAAAAGAACGAGGAGTACTGTGACCAAAAGAGCTAATGCTGGCAAATGTCAAGCAGGAGCTGAGAGGTTATTTTACCTCTGTATTTGGCATGGAGTGAGTGCTGCTGGAATACTGTATCCAGCTCTGGTGTCAACAATTCAAGGGGGATGATGTTGATAAACTTGAGAGGGTTTGGTGAAAAGCCATTAGAGTGATTAAAGACTTAGGAGACCTGCGTTATAGTGACAGTCACAAGGAGCTCAATCTATTTCGCTTAATAGTGAGAAGGTTAAGGGGTGACTTGATTAGGCTATAAGTACCTGCCTGGGGAACAAGTATTTAATGATGGGCTCTTCAGTCTAGCAGCGAAAGATGTGATAATTCAATGGCTGGAAGTTGAAGCTAGATGAATTCAGGTGGGCAATAAGGCATAACACTTGAACAATGAGAGTAATTAAACATTGGAACAATTTACTGAAGGTTCTGGTGGATTCTCTTCCACTGTCAATTCTTAAATCAAGACTGGATGTTTTTCTAAAGACCTGCTCTATAAATTATTTTGGGGAAGTTCTCTGGCCTGTGCAAGACAGAAGGTCAGACTAGATGATCACAATGGTCCCTTCTGGCCTTGGAATCTCTGACGCTAATTCTATAAGGTATGGAATACCCTCAACTCGCATAGAAGTGAATGGAACTATAGGACAAGTTCTTCAACTTTTTTCATCGTCACAAAATAACGTGCATACATTTATTGAATCTTAAATTATTACATGGGGAAATATGGTAGCGCTGCAAGTTTTATGTTCTCTTTTTATAACAGTATTTGAGTTGTTTATATGGTATGAATTGCACTGGTAATAGTAAATGCGTTTATTATTTGCTCAGAGTAGTTGCTGATAAGATGGGTTTTTCTTCCCCTCCAGCTTGCAATTGCAGCACAGGAACTAAAAATGGATCCACTTAGCTCTTTTTATTTTCCTTCTGTGTGAGATGGGATTTAAAGAAAACAGATCCAAAACTGTGACACTAAATAGTCACAGGCTCTGATCCTGCAACCAGAGGTGGAGTTTGTCCCATGGGCAAGAGCAGGGAGTTGTAAATCTGTCATAACCTATTCCCAGATTTGGACCTTAGCTTCCAAATTATGGGGGTTAGCATGAAAACCTCCAAGCTTAATTACCAGCTTGGACCTTGTGAAGCTGCCACCACCCAAAAAATTAGAGTGTTTTGGGGCACTCTGGTCCCCTCAAAAGCCTTCCCTGGGTGGTGGCAGCTTTACCAGGTCCAAGCTGGTAACTAAGCTTGGAGGTTTTCATGCTAACTCCCATAATTTGGACGCTAAGGTCCAAATCTGGGAATAGGTAATGACATGGTGGTAGCGGTGGGATAGATAGAATCCAGAAGCCAGTAGAAATATTATTTTCTTTTCTCTGCTAGGGCTTTTAAGCAGAAACAGTTTGGTTTTAAAGGGAACCAGAGAGAATTTTTTTTTCTCTGCTCTCTCTTGCAGTTTCTGGCTTGCATATTAAGCAAGGAACCATTAAGAAAATATTACGGGTCTTTTGTCAGACAATAGCACTCCCATTAGGGGGCAATTACCAGCACAATACACATGCAAATAAAGTGGTTTTTCTGGTTTACTTTACATTGAAAAGATTAGCTAGAGGAAGAAAGGGAAAAAGGCACTGTTGCTAGGCCAACCCCAGGAGGCAACAGAGAACCTGCAGTTCAGAAGATAAACACCGGAGGGCACCCCAACACAAGAAAACAGGAACCATGCCTTCCAATACAAAAATGGAGGCTGAAGAACAAATCAAAGAAGCTGAGCACAGGTGACAACTGGAAAAAAGACAAAAAGAGGTGGAGCTGAAAGAAAAGGAAGAAAACATCAAACTGGCAGCCTACAAAGAGAACAAGCAGCCAAAAAGGCAGCCCACAAAAGGAAACTAGAAGAAGAAGAGGTAGCTCACAGAAGGAAACAAGAAGAAGAAGAGGCAACTCACAAACAAGAGATGGAAAGGCTACAAAAACAAGAAGAAGCCAACAATGCAGCCCACCAACAAGAGTTGGAAAAACAGAGGGAGGCCCACCGACAGGCCATGGAATTAGAAAAGGCTAAGCAACAGGCTCCAGCCAATCCTAACAACCCTTCACCAATTATGGTTCCACATCCCAGGAAATTTCCCACCTACAAGGCAGGTGATGACTCCGAGGCCTTCTTGGAAAATTTTGAAAGAGCCTGTCTTGGGTACAGCATCTCTGAAGACCAGTATATGGTAGAATTGAGACCACAGCTCAGTGGACCCTTAGCAGAGGTGGCAGCTGAAATGCCTAAGGAGAACATGAACGACTATAAACTTTTTCAAACCAAGGCCAGATATAGAATGGGGATAACCCCGGATCATGCCCGTCGGCGTTTCAGAACCCAAAAGTGGAAACCAGATGTGTCATTTCCCAAACACGCCTGCTACGTTGGGAAAAATTATAAGGCCTGGATATCAGGACACAATGTTAAATCCTTGGAAGAACTGCACCTCCTCATACAAATGGAGCAGTTCTTGGATGGTGTTCCTAAGGACATAACACGGTACATACAAGATGGAAAACCCAAAAATCTCACCGAGGCGGGGGAGATTGGAGCCAGATGGATGGAAGTGGCAGAAAGCAAGAAAGCTACTGTCAAGGGGAACAAATACCCCAGAGGGCACACTGACCATAAACCCTACAACCGAGGACATCCAAACATACAATCCAAGTAAAGCCACAGATGCCCTATTCTTCCACCTCACCAGTCTCCAGTAACTCACCTCGACCCAGTGACCAATCAGATGGGACATATCAGGCCAAGGTGGATGCTATCCAAAAGTGGCCTGTCCCAAAGTCAAAGAAACAGGTTCAATCCTTCTTAGGCTTGGCCGGGTACTACAGGCGATTTGTACCACACTACAGCCAAATCGCTGCCCCATTGACCAACCTGACCAAAAAGACCCAGCCAAATGCAGTTAAGTGTACTAATCAGTGTCAAAAGGCCTTTACCCAACTTAAGGCAACGCTCATGTCTGACCCTGTGCTCAGGGCCCCGGACTTTGACAAGCCATTCCTAGTAACCACAGATGCATCTGAGCGTGGTATAGCAGCAGTTCTCATGCAGGAAGCAACGGATCACAACTTCCATCCTGTCGTGTTTCTCAGCAAGAAACTGTCTGAGAGGGAAAGTCACTGGTCAGTCAGTGAAAAGGAATGCTACGCCATTGTGTATGCCCTGGAAAAGCTACGCCCATATGTTTGGGGACGGCGGTTCCAGCTATAAACTGACCATGCTGCGCTAAAGTGGCTTCATACTGCCAAGGGGAACAACAAGAAACTTCTTCGTTGGAGTTTAGCTCTCCAAGATTTTGATTTTGAAATTCAGCACATCTCAGGAGCTTCTAACAAAGTAGCTGATGCTCTCTCTCCCGTGAGAGTTTCCCAGAATCCAGTAGTTAAGTTTTCTTAAAATGTAAAAGTCTGTTAGTTATATACTTAGTAGTATATGTACAAAGGTGCATGTGTTGTATTAATCTGTTTATTTTAAAGTTCTAGGAGGAAATCGCCGCCAGTGAGCTTCCCCACTGTCTGCAATTTGGGGGGCGTGTCATAAACAGATAGCTAAGGTTTAATGTTCTTTTACCTGGAAAGGAGTAACCTGAAACACCTGACCAGAGGACCAATCAGGAAACAAGACTTTTTCAAATGTGGGTGGAGGGAAGTTTGTGTGTAAGTCCTTTGTTCTTTGGTCTGGTGTCTGTCCCTCTCGGCTATAAGAAGTGATTTTTTCTGTCTCCTGGCTCTCGAATCTTCTGTTTCCGAGTTGTGAGTACAAAAAGATAAGACAGTGGTTTATACTGGTTTTTTTTCTTTTGTATTTACATGTGTGTAGTTGCTGGAGTGCTTTGAATTGTATTCTTTTTGAATAAGGCTGTTTATTCATATTTCTTTTAAGCAATTGACCCTGTATTTGTCACCTTAATACAGAGAGACCATTTTTATGTATTTTTCTTTCTTTTTACTTAAAGCTTTCTTTTTAAGACCTGTTGGAGTTTTTCTTTGGTGGGGAACTCCAGGGAATTGAGTCTGTAGCTCACCAGGGAATTGGTGGGAGGAAGTCAGGGGGAAATCTGTGTGTGTTAGATTTACTAGCCTGACTTTGCATTCCCTCTGGGTGAAGAGGGAAGTGCTTGTGTTTCCAGGACTGGAAATAGGAGAGGGTGGAGTCCCTCTGTTTAGATTCACGGAGCTGGCTTCTGTGTATCTCTCCAGGAACCCAGGGAGGGAACACCTGGAGGGGGGAAGGGAAATGGTTTATTCCCCTTTGTTGTGAGACTCAAGGAATTTGGGTCTTGGGGTCCCCAGGGAAGGTTTTTGAGGGGACCAGAGTGCCCCAAAACACTCTAATTTTTTGGGTGGTGGCAGCTTTACCAGGTCCAAGCTGGTAACTAAGTTGGAGGTTTTCATACTAACCCCCATAATTTGGACGCTAAAGTCCAAATCTGGGAATAGGTTATGACAAAAGCTCAATTCCAGGGCCTCTTCCAGTGACCTTACATGTACAATGCATACAAGGTTGCATTGTGCAGAAGATGCCATCTGGAGCCCTGGGCAGCACTGAGTAGGTTGGAGCAGCTGACCCCCATTGGGCCAGATCTTGCTTTCAGGGGGCCTCTTGCTGCCTTGCAGCCTGCTGCAATTGCATGGAGTGCAGGTGCCTAATGTCATCACTGCCTGCAACACTTGTTTGCATGAGCAGCCTCACTACTTCAACTGAGGCCTAATCCAATGTCCATGGGAGTCTCTGTTGATTTAGATGCAGCTAGTATCAGACCCCCGCTCGCTAGCTAGCTAGCTATGCATCTGAGAGCAGGCTCTCAAAAGGCATTTTATCTGCTACTTCAGACATTTTCTGATTTGGCATCTGGTTTAGTTCTCATTTGCAAGCAGTTTGGCAGTGAAAAATAAAACCTCTTCCATTATTCCTTGTGAAAATCAAAATCTCTGCCAAGAGAATTCAACAAAGCCCAACTCAGAACTATTTGTAACAGCAATATTAGCTCAAGCGAACACAAACTTACATCAAACACTGACCTACAATAAAGACACTTTGGATTCTATTGATGCTTGACAAATATCAGTATTTGGTAGTATATAAGAACACTAACATATGTATATAACTCAGATCTTTAAATATATGAAAAGGAGAATATCCACACTCACACAGCTAAACAAATTCCCTCTGGAACATGATACCTGAGACATAGCAGGTTGCTTACAGGCTTTAGTCAGTTAAAAATTTGTGTTTCTATAGTACACTTCATCTGAGTATTTCAAAGTGCTCTATAAACTTTCATAAATTAAGAGTCAATGCCCCCTGTGAAAATCTGTAGGTAAAGCAGTACAATTCCCTGACTTTTTGGTTCACTGGCATGCCAAAAAACAAAACAAAACAAAACAAACACCATTGTTTGTCTTGAACCAAAACCACCATCTTTTTGAATGATTGATTGATTAAAATGTTGGGAATTTCATTTCAGGTAAACAAAACAAATAGTTTGACCAAAATATTTTGCTTTGATTTGGGGCTCTTTTTTGGGGGAGAGGTGCATAGGTAAGGGGTGTGTCTGCATATGAAACATAGGTTTGCTGGCTACTTGTTCAGTACTTTCAGTATCTATGAATCAAGCAAAGAGCTAATTTTAATTCTGCCCACATGTCTCATGTTTTCAATAGGTAAAACCTGGGTAGTTGCATAAAAGGAGTTTATAATCAGTCTTGTCCATCTTATTCAATGGTCAACTTGGCATTTTAATCTCTCCTTCAATGCACCCTATTTTGGCTTACAGTGGAGATGGACTGAAGCTTCAGAACTGTGAGTGGCAGAATTCTGATCTAGATACAGATTTCAAACAAACTAAAGTCAATGCCTAACAGATATGAATCAAAAGCCCACATCCAGTCTGTAGACAGAAAACAGATCTGTGTTTCTGGCCAAGTCTTGAGACAGTATTTGACTTAAAAATAAAACATCGTTGAGTTCATAGGTCTATTTAATTGTCTTCAGTAGGTTCCTTATATATTATACAGATGGGATGCTCCCTTTACTTTCCACAGTGCAACATTTTTAACTCATTTATTATAACTCAGACTTAATGTCATTGTATAACAGATGGTATGAATGCAAATATTTTATCTACAGAAAATCCTGAATTGTACCTTTCAGTTAGCCTGTATACAGGCTCCTCCTGGAGGAGATGGAAATTATTGCACTGCAGGACAGGGAAGCATTTCATAAACCAATATTATGAACTTTAAATAGTAACAGTAAAAGAATTTTTTGTATTAAGAAAATTTCACTCTTCTCAAGGGAGAACTCTGAATTCTGTCCTCTTAGCTAGGTCCTCCAAACAAAACTGAAACTAACTTTCATTAACTGTTCTTGCTGTGATATCTGAGGCTCAGAGAACCTTCCGCAAAAAAACTGGACACCCAATTACTTGGCACCTTGCAAGAGGTTCTTAACTCCTTGCAGGATGAGGCCCTGAGACTTCCAGGTGAAATTCAGACTGGATCTACCATTCAGAGTCCTTAGAGATAAAAGGTACATTCAAAAGGCCCAAGTCTTCCTCAGGTCCCCTTCTGCAGATGCTCCAGTGTATGGAAATACAGCAAACAGAGCTCTGGTAGAGCTGGTTCTTATTCCTCTATCCCTGTAGCTTCCTGTGCTGGGCATATGGTAGCAAGGGGTGAGGATATTACAGCATATACTTACTTTTTTCAATTTAGAATAATTTGCTCATACACACAGTCTGGGAGTCCTGCCAACAAATTTACAAAATGTTTGTAATTGTTCTCCATAAAGGTCTCGGAACTCCGAAATACCCTCCCCACCACTCCTGGTCTAATAGAGCCCAGATTTCAGGGCCTATTTTCCAAAAAGACCTTTGAAGAAAGATAAGGGGATAAATCATCAATGTATGGAGTGTTTATGCCTGGCTGCTTGGTCAAAGGGCTATTTCCAAGCCCTGGGGCCCTTATTAAGAATGCCCTGCCAGCTGCTGGCCACTTTGTTATATCGAAGGGGACCAAGTGTCAGTACCTTTGCTGATATGTTGTCATAATACATAACCTTTATTTATGTAATGTGTGAGAAATTAACAGATGAGCAGGTTGAAAGAAAATAAATGGACCTAGAATTATAGATGAGTGAAGCCAGGATGGATTTCATTTTGCAGTATCAAAATCAAAACCAAGGGCCCTTTATAGACAACTCAATGGGATTTTCTATAAAGGGTCACTTTTTTAAAAAAATGTAGAAGAAGTGAATCATTCTCTGGAATTTAATAGAAAATACCTATGCTATAAAATTCTACAGGAATGTTCAAGGCATGGAGATCATTCTCTCTATTAAGTTTTATATAGAATCCTATTAAACGTCAGTCCAATCCTTTTAGGTTCATACTTATTAAATTCTGTAGGATTTTTCCAAATGGGTGGTTTGGGGGGTTATTATCCAAATTCAGCGGGATACATTTTGGTCTCTGGCTAACTATCACATTAGATACAAAAAAAGGTTTTCCATTGACCCATATCATTTTTTTAAAAAAGCTATGTTCACAGCTGGGAGACCTGGACAGGGCTGTAAAAGATTTTCAAACATTCATTAGCATTTTGAGATGAATTCACTTAAGCTCTCTCACCATCTTCTTACTGTTTGCTTTACTTCAATACTCTGAACAAGCTTCCTGACAGAAATATTCACTGAAACAGAAAATTTTAGGTGACTATTTTTGGTGACTGTTACAGAATATAGGTTGAAAGATACTGTCAAATTTATAATCAAGTGCACTTATGCCAGAAACCTGACTGAAAAGCTTATGCATCCAGTCAAAATAATACCCATGTGACTAGTGTCTAATCAAAAGTTTGAATGTAATATCATACAACATAAAAACTGCTTAAACAAGCAACAGAACAGTAATTTACAGAACTTTGTTTGCTTCCCTCTGACCAGGAAAACGGTGGATCTGTTTGTAGATCAGAAAACAAGCTGAAATTAGTCTCATGTATTGGTTATTGATTTTTATTCAGATTTAATTCAGTCAGTTCAATTGTCAGTTCAATGTTTGCTTTATACAAACTATTCAGACAGCACAAAGACTGTATCCGTGGTTTATTAGGGTACTTTTCCTAGCTGCTGAGATAGTTTAGTAACATAGAAGCCTGGAAGGTGAAGCTATTAAATTGACTTGTACATCTGCCTTTTGTCCTTAATAAAATGTCAGATACCCCTGGATCCAAAGTCTATTTAAGTCAGTGGAAGCACTGCCATTGATTACAACAGGCTTTGGATCAGGGCTCTGAAGTGCATTTATTTACAGCTTCTGTGAAGAGCTGCAGGATAATGTCTGGCAAGAAAGATGGTTTGGTCACTGACTCGTGGCCATTGCTGATTAAATTAGTGGGCGGAAAGTGAGTATAAGGTGTCCAAAATGCACTTCTTATTTAAAAGTCACTTCAGTGGTATTTCAGTTACAGTGATGAGTTATTGGTAACTGTTACGGACTTGAAATACATTCCCGCACAACTTGATATGGAAGGATAAAGGATAGAAATCCAACATCCCATGGGGGAAAAAAAAGAAGAAAATATCAAGTAAATGTTAAAATAATATGAGAGGCAAAATTCTGAGTGAAAGCTGCCATGATAGCTGCAGCCCAATTCCATTGTGGCTGGTTCTGGATTCTGTGAATAGGGAACTCAAGCAGAGGTCTTAGTCTGATGACTATATGCAGCAGTTTTCCAGCAGAGCAGGATAAGTCAGCTGATTCTATGATACTGTCATTCAGAATTTCCTGACTTTTCCAAGCTTTTCAGCCGACCATTCCAAGGAGGAGGGTGAAAAGGATATACTCTCCATCTCTTCCTTCTATACAGCTGAGAAAGAGTGATCATTTCCCCCTGGATCACAAAACAATAGCAGTATGCAAATTACTTTATTTCCATTATTATAACACCTAGGAGTCCCAATCATGGATCAGGACCCCATTGTGCCAGGTGTAATTCCCTACCCCCAGGAGCTAAGAATAATTCCCTACCCCCAGGAGCTAAGAATAGTACTCAAACACATGGATGCAGACAGACTGGGGATTAAATAACAATGAGGCTACATGACAGGCTACGGTCTCAGCACATGAGCAGTCTAACCACGTTTTTTGTTGGAGGCATTAGGACAAAGTATTAATAGCAAATGGTAGTGACCATAAAAGCATTTTATTTAGGCCCTGTTCCTGCATGTAGACAGACCGCAGTGCCTTCATGGAAATTCACCGAATTTAATACTTTACCTGTACTGCAGTGTACAAGGGTAATGGCTACTGTGTAGTAATCTTAGGTTAAAGCAGAGGCTTTATGGAGGCTAATGACAGGTTAGAGTATACAGAATGCTGATTGATGGTAGAGGGTGGTTAGGTGATTGGATAGTCTGATTCCACTGCCACTGGGGAACCTGTTGTTACCAGTATGGAGAAAATAGCACATGCCATTACGGATGGAAGATAAATGTGGTGCCTGTGATTACATGGGAAGAGGGTTAATGGCTACATGTTGGTGGCCTGTACTTTAAGAAATTGCAGCTTCCTGCTGTCTTAACAAAGCAACATAAATAGTTATCCCAAAGGATGTGCAAACAGGACTAAAACAAAGGACATGAATAACCTCCCAGCTCTGTAACTCAAACCAAAGATGAATCACTGTGCTCCAGCCTCAGTACCACAGTTTGCAGTCTAAAGGTAACCCGAGAATGAGAAAGCTGCAGAAGGGAGATCTTATCAGCATCCCAACTAAAACATTGCCATTGTCGCTAAAATTAATTTCCAGCCTTGTCCAGCATTGCACTCAGTTACATTACTTTCGGTGCTCAAAGACCCACCACCAGCACTGACTTTCTACCACTTCGTAATGAGCAGGGGATAAGTGAATCTACAATAAGATTTCAGTAGCTGGAGACCCAGAAAGCTCTTATATTTCCTGGACTGTAAATGCAATATGCTTTATGATCAAATTTCTTTTACTCATTGGGACATTCAACCAGGGAAAAAGTGGAATGTCAACAGCTGGACTCTCCTCCTGTTTCTATGTTGCTCCAGATGAAAATCCCACAAGGAACCATCCTGAAACTTTGAAACAACTTGGAGCTGGGTCTAGAACCTAACTCTGTGGCTCAGTCCCATACGTGGGGTAATTATTTTTTTCTGCTGTACCTACAAAGGAATGATGGAATTGGGCTAGTAGAGAATTAAGACCATAGTTCTTACTGCATCTGAACAAATTCAGTCATCCCTATACAAAACATAGCATCAACATTATATATGAGAACAATATAAGACATCTTAGGCTAGATCCTCAGCTTGTGTAAACATGCTGTCTCTGCTCCTTTCTGACTAATGGAGCTGCACTGACTTTTTTCACTCACTGAGGATCTTGCCAATTTCTATAAGATTTTTACACAGACCATCATTTACTAAGCAGCTAAGCAACTAACTCTAAGCATTTTGGGGACTGAATGACAGGCTCTGAAAGGCTGGTTCTATGCCTTATTGACTCAGATGGTGGTTTTGAACCTTCCAAGTTACAACACATTCTGTGTCAGTAAATTACTACAGTGCTTTGCAGCATGTCTAACTTTTGAAATATTATCCATGAAAACGAGCTTAAACAGAGCAATAAATTATCCCAATATGACAAGGAATCTTCTTTTGCAATGTTTAGGCTACAGATATCCATTTCTCAAGTGCTTCCATAATTGCTTAGCTGCACAATGACTTGCAGTAGAGCACTGTGTTCCCTCAGACGTTTGGGGAAATAGTAGGGTGCAATAGCAATACCAGAAAGGATGGGCTCACCTCTCCTTCCATAATGTTATATCTCTGTATTAAAGAATCAGTGTGAATCACAGCAGCAGAATATCTAGGCTGGGAACTAATGCTCCTGGGTCTTAGACTATAGGCTGGGTTATGATCTCATTTATACTGTTGTCTTCAGTGGAATTATTCCAGAGTTACACTGGTGCACATGAGATCATAATTTGGCCTCTTGTTTCACCACTGACTTGCTATGTCACCTTGGGCAAATCAGTTAATGTATCTCCCTCCATTTATCTATCTGCAAATTCTACTTACTTGACTAAAAGGGTAGCTGTGAGATTAGTTTGAAAAGCAGCTTTGAAGTGTGGTTATTAGAGTAATAGTAACAGTGCTGATATCTACCATATTTTATCGGCGGTTACTGAAACACTTGGAAAACAGTAACCTTCTGAGGCAAGTAATATTGCATGAATTTTAGAGATGCATAAATGTTGCAAGCTGCCCACAGTAGGACAGAGAGCTGGTGTCAGAGGACCCTTGAATCTCATCCTGCAAACACTGAGGCATATTGAATAGCAAGGGTTGAATATTGTCTGTTTTTTTTTAATTAACAGTTTTGTCAAACACAACTTTTCACCAAAAATTGTTTCAACAAAAATATTTTGGTTTTAATTATTATTTTTTTTAAAAAAAGGTTTTGGCCACTGAACTCCACAATTTTTCAACGTGTTTTTTTTTTTACAAAACCCAACATTTTTCAATAATTTCAAAATGATATTTTTTCATTTTGCTGAAAGTTTAACTTCCCAAGCAACTCTGTTAACTTTGTTATGTGAGTTCAATGTAACTGCTCACATTGAATTTCAATTTCAAAGCAGGAGCCAGATCCTCAATTGGTGTAGATCAGTGTAGCTCTATTGATTTCAGTGGGAGTATGCCACCTTCTGACCAGTTGAGGATATGGTCCTTTGTCTCAAACCACAAGGCTACACATCATACATCTAACACTTTAGTAAACTGGTTTTGTTTCTCTTTAAACTTTGTGCCTCCCATAGATAGACATACAATAGCGTTATGCCAAAAAACAGAAACAGATGCTAAACTCGTAATTTCTACATTTATTTTTTATTAGAGTTCGAACAAATCAAGACATGTGGCTCAAACTAGTACCATGGACAGCTACTCTTACAATTACAGGCAGTTTTGTAAACACCTTGACAGAATGTCTTCAGCCTGCATATACACTTGACCTCTGTATCTTAGCTTGGAGGGGAGGGAGTCTGGCAATTGTTGAAGTAAGATTCCAATACTGAATCAATAGTGTTAGCCAAGCAAACATGTAACCAAACGTAGTAAAAAATGCCTTTTATAACTTGGCCAATGAATAGTGAGCCTCTCTGTAACAGGAACAACCCTGCTATCCCGATCATGTCACATCGTGCCCAGCTGTACAGTAGTTCAGTGAACTCTTGGTATTTAGGTTAAGAGAATCAGTTACTTTTCATTTATGAATTGAGGTTGAACTGAGATCTCTGTTGGTGAAAAGTTACTGCAAGCTGCAAGGATTTTATTCTTCTGTGATCATGTGAACGAATGTCTGGTCAGAAAGCCAGACAATGATGAATCCATGAAAGCTTCAGGGAGGGGATTTGGAGTAGCAGAATGCCGGACCCAGGGGTGTAGAGCAATCTGTCTTTCACCCCCTTTTGTTTTCAGCACCCTATCTACTTAGTGCGTGTTCACTGGTAGGGAAAGGAAACTTAAGATTCTAACTGGGGAAAGTTTGCCAAAGTCAAATTTATTTAATATTTTGAATGAATCCAAAATCATCCACCTTCAAACTTCCCCACACCAGTCAGCTGTGATCAGGAATATCAGTGTGAGTAGTCTATGCTAAGGCAAAGGTCCACACACTTTGAGTGAGTGAACCATCTGTCATAACCAGATAGCTAAGGGTTAATGCTTTTTTACCTGGAAAGGAGTAACCTGAAACACCTGACCAGAGGACCAATCAGGAAACAAGACTTTTTCAAATCTGGATGGAGGGAAGATTGTGTGTGGATCCTTTGTTCTTGTCTTCTGCCTGTACTCTCTCTCTTGGCTATGAGAGGATTTCTGTCTCCAGCTTTCTAATCTTCTGTTTCCCAGTTGTAAGTACAGAAAGGACAGTGGTTTATGTTTTTTTTTGTATTTACATGTGTGTAGTTGCTGGAGAGTTTTGAATTGTATTCTTTTTAAATAAGGCTGTTTATTCATTTTTCTTTTAAGCAATTGATCCTGTATTTGTCACCTTAATACAGAGAGACCATTTTTATATATTTTTCTTTCTTTTTACATAAAGCTTTCTTTTTAAGACCTGTTGGAGTTTTTCTTTGGTGGGGAACTCCAGGGAACTGAGTCTGTAGCTCACCAGGGAATTGGTGGGAGGAAGAAGTCAGGGGAAAATCTGTATGTGTTAGATTTACTAGTCTGACTTTGCATACCCTCTGGGTCAAGAGGGAAGTACTTCTGTTTCCAGGACTGGAAATAGGGAGGGTGGAATCCCTCTGTTTAAATTCACGGAGCTTGCTTCTGTGTATCTCTCCAGGAACCCAGGGAGGGAACACCTGGAAGGGAGAAGGGAAGGGAAATGGTTTATTCCCCTTTGTTGTGAGACTCAAGGAATTTGTGTCTTGGGGTCCCCAGGGAAGGTTTTTGGGGGGACCAGAGTGTCTCAAAACACTCTAATTTTTTGGGTGGTGGCAGCTTTACCAGGTCCAAGCTGGTAACTAAGCTTGGAGGTTTTCATGCTAACCCCCATATTTTGGACTTTAAGGTCCAAATCTGGGAATAGGTTATGACATGGTGCCAGCGGGGAGCGGTTCACCAGCAACGGAAACAACCCCATCACCTACATCGCTTCCAGAGGGACCAAGCCCAAGTCCACAGTCTGAGGAAGAACTGGTGACCCCAGCCTCAAGGGAACAGTTCCAGACTCAGCAGGAAGCAGATGACAGCCTTCAGAAAGCTTGGGCGGCGGCACGAAGCACCCCACCGCCTCTCAGCTTTTCTCACCTATCCCGGTTTGTTATAGACCAAGAACTTTTATACTAGGAGATTCTTTCTGGTGGACACCGGGAAGAATGGCAGCCGCAAAAACAGTTGGTGGTTCCAACTAAGTACCGGGGGAAGCTCTTAAGCTTAGCCCATGATCATCCTAGTGGCCATGCTGGGGTGAACAGAACCAAGGACCGGTTGGGGAAGTCCTTCCACTGGGAGGAGATGGGCAAGGACGTTGCTAATTATGTCCGGTCTTGTGAGGTGTGCCAAAGAGTGGGAAAGCCCCAAGACCAGGTCAAGGCCCCTCTCCAACCACTCCCCATAATTGAGGTCCCATTTCAGCGAATAGCTGTGGATATTCTGGGTCCTTTCCCAAAAAAGACGCCCAGAGAAAAGCAGTACGTACTGACTTTCGTGGACTTTGCTACCCAATGGCCGGAAGCAGTAGCTCTAGGCAACACCAGGGCTAACAGTGTGTGCCTGGCCCTAACAGACATTTTTGCCAGGGTAGGCTGGCCCTCCGACATCCTTACAGATTCAGGATCTAATTTCTTGGCAGGCACCATAAAAGAACTGTGGGAAACTCATGGGGTGAACCACTTGGTTGCCACCCCATACCACCATCAAACCAATGGCCTGGTGGAAAGGTTTAATGGAACTTTGGGGGCCATGATACGTAAATTTGTCAACGAACACTCCAATAATTGGGACCTAGTGTTGCAGCAGTTGCTGTTTGCCTACAAGGCTGTACCACATCCCAGTTTAGGGTTTTCACCGTTTGAACTTGTGTACGGTCACAAGGTTAAGGGACCATTACAACTGGTGAAGCAGCAATGGGAGGGGTTTACGCCTTCTCCAGGAACTAACATTCTGGACTTTGTAAGCAACCTACAAAACACCCTCCGACACTCTTTCGCCCTTGCTAAAGAAAACCTAAAGGATGCTCAGGAAGAGCAAAAGGCCTGGTATGACAAACATACCAGAGAATGTTCCTTCAACGTAGGAGACCAGGTTATGGTCTTGAAGGCGCAACAGGCCCATAAGTTGGAAGCAGCATGGGAAGGGCCATTCACGGTCCAAGAGTGCCTGGGAACTGTGAACTACCTCATAGCATTTCCCAATTCCTCACTAAAGCCCAGAGTGTACCATGTTAATTCTCTCAAGCCTTTCTATTCCAGAGACTTACAGGTTTGTCAGTTTACAGTCCAGGGAGATGATGCTGAGTGGCCTGACGGTGTCTACTACGAAGGGAAAAAAGACGGTGGCGTGGAAGAGGTGAACCTCTCAATCACCCTGGAATGTCTGCAGTGGTGACAAATCAAGGAGCTGTGCACTAGCTTCACCCCATTGTTCTCAGCCACCCCAGGACGGACTAACCGGGCATACCACTCCATTGACACAGGTAATGCTCACCCAATTAGAACCCCACCCTACCGAGTGTCTCCTCACGCCCAAGCTGCTATAGAACGGGAGATCCAGAACATGCTACAGATGGGTATAATCGGCTCATCTACCAGTGTGTGGGCATCTCCAGTGGTTCTGGTACCCAAACCAGATGGGAAGTTATGACACCATCTCTTAGGGGAAGGTGTCTTTAAACAACAGAGAATTATGCCAAATGTGCATGCCCCATTAAGGGCAAAATCCATGGATCACTTAGAGGAGACATGGGCTTTCACTCTTAACTGAATATATGTTCCTCTTCACATCCAGCCATGTCTGCTATAGTGGACAACTCAGATTTTAATCTTGGCTGCTTCCAGCACCTCATGGTCCGAGGCTTTCTCTTCTTGAATAGGAAAAAAATATTATTCTAAAAAGGAAAATAAAATAAAACTACTTGCCAGCAATAAATGACTGAACAATGCTAGGTCTCAATCAAGAACTCTCATCTTTGGAGTTTGTCTGGACAGGAGCCACATTCCTCTTCCTCTGCTGCTGCATTCAATGGCATTTTCACTGATGAAGCACCAACATTCCTGAGATAATGGAGGCAGAACCAAGGACTTGGGAAATCCCACTAGAGCTGGAATCTCAGGCTAAGGATGAAGTTAACCTTTCCCTAGCTTTTATATTGTAGAGAAGTCTCACTCAAATGCCAAACACTGAGATATTTGTTTTCTTCAATAGCCTTCAAGGGAATGTATTTTAGGGAAATTAGCTTGTCTGAATTAAATACAGGTGTGTAGATAGAGGAGAAGTGCAGGGGTTATGATAGTCTTGTGGCTGCAGGTTACTGAGTGGTTTTGTCCAATGCTTAACGTGCTAATCGGGGCTATGAAAGAGACAGATTTAATTCCCAGCTGTGCCACAGACACCCCGTGTGACCTCAGGAAAGTCACTTAGTTTCACTTTCTCATTTTACTCACCTGTAAAATGGGATAATAGCCCTTCCCTACCTCACAGGAGTGTTTTGAGGGTAAGTGTATTAAAGATATTATGGGGATTGTGGGGAGGAGGAGGCAGATAAAGAACTCTTGAATTTTTGGTTCTTGTACTGGTTCTATGTTTGGACATGGGTGAGTCATGGGCCTCAGTTTCCTGATCCATAACTGGAAAAGTGTGCAGTGAGCCTCCGGCTACAAAGGTTTGCTAAGTGACTTGAACATCCTTGGTTGGAAGTTTAATATTAGTTGAAAGTGTTAGCAAGAGTTGAGAGAACCTGAATTTCTCTTCACTCTGTAATCATCATATTACAGCAGTGACACGTCTATTGTACAGACCCTGCTTTGTTTCCTTTTCCAGCCCCATAATTTAAGCAATGCTTCTCTAAGGAAATATCTCTGGCAAAGCAAGAGACAAGCTGTCAAGCAAATAGACAAACAACTCTGTCACTTCAGTACATTTCTGTGCAGGTACCGGAACAATGATATGCTGCTATAATTAAAAATGAATTACAACAGAGGCTTAATAAAAGAAATACCAGATGTCACCGTTTCATTCGAAGACACTAAACTGGAGGGGGCAGGCACAACACTTCTAAGGAACAATTCTAAGCCAGGAAGTATGGTGAAGAGGCAGCACAAAAGGTTCCTAGTACTTACAAGCTCAGCAGCATTGGTCGAGGGAGGGCTCACAAGGGCAGACAGTAAGATATTCTGCCGAAATTCAGGCAGAGCCGAAGCTCAAACCTACAGGGGGAAACAGGCAAGTCCGGCTGCTCTAATCTGAATATTTCCAAGTAGGATTATGGTACATCCTCAATTTCTAGGAGTTGAACAGTGAACACAGGCACCGGTGCTGCAAGCTGCTTTGCTCAGGTAGACTCCTCTGGACTTTTAGGTTCCATGTAGATGCTGGAGTCTGGCCAAGCACAGCAGTTTGCTGGTCTGGGACCCAAGACCAAATCTTGCAAATGTTTACTATTGGGCCCATGATTTCAATAGCACTAATCACTGTAGGAAATCCTGTATCTGGCCCTTCTAGGTCGCAGGATTGGGGTTGTCCATAGTGTTTTGCAAAGTGTGATGTTTTATATAGAATATGAAGACACCCCAAAGTCAGCCAGATTCGCAGCTGCTGTAAACCTTCCTAGCTCCAAGTTCATGTGACCATGATGATCTCAGAACCTTGCCATAATCACTCAATTGGTTTCTTGTAGGTGGAAATAAAATATGGGAAATCTTCTAACTGGAACAGAGAATTCAAAATAATGCAGAATCTAGACCAAATCTAGGGGGGAGTTGAAACTACACTAGCTCACATATTGAGGGTCAGATCCTCAACTGGTATAAATTGGTATAACTCCACTGATTTTAATGTATACCAGCTAGGGATCTGGAGAGCTGGAAGGTATAAATTCTATACACTCAGATTAACATACTGAGTTTCTCTGTCTCTTGTAAATACTTTTGATAACATGAGGAGTAGAATTTTATCTTCAAAGTTATTGAGGTGCATTTGTGATGCTGGAAGTCTATGGACCTGTGCATATTTATATCAGCAGTGGATCTGAACTGGGATGATCTGATTTCTATGGAAGTACAGAAACTAGAGATGCAGTGTCACCTATATTTTTAGATTTTGTTGTAACTCTTAAATGAGTAAGACTCCTGTTTGTGCTGAGATGTTGTATGGAAGTGCCAGTCTAGAACAAATGTATCACTCTAGAAGTAATATTGGTTTAGCCTCTTGGCGTGTGTTAGTCTGTCTTTAGACCTTCATTACACAAGAGGTGAGAGTGACTTCTGCTAAACTGTTTTATTACGTCATCTTCCCATCTCACCCCCATCTTGTTTCTTTCATCATACTACCATATACTGCCTGACTTGACATAGGTAGAGACTGTCTTCACTTGTCTATCACGATGAGGCTCTGATCCTTGAGGAAGGTCCTAGGCTCCACCTGTAATATAAGGAATGGGTTTTGGAGATCACTTCCCCTCTAAAGTGAATGGAACGCTGCTGGAAGGTGCTAGATTTACAGTCCTCCAGGCAGTTTCTCTTTAATCACAGAGCAGGTACTACACAGGGGGCTGCAATGCCAGCTTTCCCACAGTGCACGGCCAAGTTGTTCTGACCTATTTGACAGGGAAGTACCATCCCAGAGAGTAGATTATCCTCCATTTAGTACTTGAAATAATAATGGGCCTGAAACTCCTCATAAAGCTGGAGTGACTGTGGTGAATCATGCCCTAAAAGTCCAAAGTGCTTTCTGACACTTAGGTAACTATGATCCCCAGTGTCGAAATAAGGATGCTAAGGCCGAGAAGCCAAAAGTTTCAGACATGGTTGACTAAGCACAAGCTCCTAAATCAGCAGGCTCAGTGTGTTTTGCTGAGCACCTGTAGCTTAGGTGGAGTTTATGTTCATTGTTCTCGTTCTCCCAGGAGTTTGAGACACAACTGGTCTTGCTTCTGTGTATAGATTAAAATTCTGTGCTGCCCATTCTGATTTCCTCAGCCTCGTCTGATCTTGAATAAAATGATCCACATTTAAACTTGGTAGGAGTTGAATCTTAATTTCTTGGGTCCCACGTTTTTCCATGCTCTCCTGCATTTGCTATCCCTGCATCCATGATGTGATACTTATTACAGGGCTCTGTTTCTTTTATAATAGTTATCTCAACTTACTTACTCAAACTTCCCTCTGGCTGGGCTCCCAGATGCTATAACTCTGATGCACTAGGTACTTCTTTTTAGTAGTTGAGAAGCAACAGCAACAGCTTAAGGGATAGCACAGTGGTTTGAGCATTGGCCTGCTAAACCCAGGGTTGTGAGTTCAGCCCTTGAGGGGGCCATGTGGGGATTGGTCCTGCTTTGAGCAGGGGGTGGACTAGATGATCTCTTGAGGTTCCCTTCCAACTTTAATAATCTATGAAATGTGTAAAGACAAGAGCACTAAGGGTTGGGATTGTCAAAGCCACCTAAGAGAATGAAGGCACTTCTGTGAGGGGAATAGAAATGAGTGAGAGAAAGGCTGGCCTTATGGTTAAGGCATGCTCTTAGGACTGAGGAGATCAGGATTCAATTTCTGTTTCTATCATAGACCCCCTGTGGGATATTAGGAAAGCCATCGACTCTCCCTTTACCTTGGTTTCCTTCACTGTAAAGTAGGGACAGTTATGGTTCTTTTCTCAAACCCTTTACCTGGTCTGCCAAATAGTCCTTCTCCTAAAGACCTGCCAGGCTTTTACCTCATGCATATAGAGTGCCCAGCAGAATGGGGCCCTGATCTTGGTGATAGCTTTGAGATGCTACTGTAATATTTATATGGACCATACTTAGTGCTGCATGACAGTGTTGCCATGTCTGTCTTTGCTTCTTAATAAAGAACCAGAATATGGTGCCAAAGATGGGTAATCTCCTGCAAAGATGAGGAATAACAACATCCATAAAACAAATCATGGAGAGAAGACCCAGCACCAAGTGAATATGATAGGAAATCTGGATGGACGTTCTGCAGAGAGTAGCGTATGTGTGTGTGGGAGGGAACTCCAGATCATATGGGGTTCTGAAATGTTTGACCATGTTTACTATTCACAGCCAGTTCTGAAGATGGGCTCTAATTAACACTGTAGGTGTCAACACCACAAGAAAACCATTGTAACAGTACTTCTGTCCATCGACAGATAATAGTGGATGGGGAGAGGAGCAGAACCACTTTCCCATCTTCTGAAGTGAGGAATCTGCAGGCCATACCTTGAAGTAGAGAGGATTGAATATGGTAGACCAATCCAAGACCAGACTGAAGGGAAATACTAATGTCTGGGCAGCTAGTTTGGTATGATCACTCTTTATTGTGCTGTCTTTGTGCTTCTCTGTCTTTTTTTTTTTTTTTTTTTTTTAAGAAATCCATCTGTCTTTGGTTCTTTATACTTTGTGGCAATGACTATCTGGTGTTACAGTAACACAAATGAGATACCTGATGTGATCATCTTTAAAGGCTATAAATTGGGAAAGAGGCTGTCTGCTAGGCTGCTCCCTGAAGGTTGGAAGGATTCAGCATAAAATGTTACCAAGCTGTCATTACTTATCAGAAAGGATTATAAGGTATTTTGCTGTACATCTTATCTGTAAAGGCAAGCTTGTCTTCCTATGGCTTAAAACATCTCCCAGTTCTCTACTCCTGATATCTTCGTATCATTTTGTTACATGTTGTATGTATTTATTGGGGCACACTAGTTTTCTGATGTGATTGAGTCATTGAGAAGTTTTAGAATATACAAAGAGGCTTATATCTTTATCTGAAAGGTAAATATTGGAGAGGAAAAGAGATGCAAAAGTTCCTGTTAGCCACTAGGTGGTGATAACATCTTGCATATTTGTACAATGAATCTGTACATGTAACTTCCTTGCCAAAAATAACTAGGACTAATTGGGTGGTAGGTGCTTGTGAGTTTCTAATTCAGCCTTGAGACTAGTTCTTGCAAGTTTAGATTTTAACCTGTAGGTAAAAACAGTCTTTGTTCTGAGTGGGTTTCAGACAACATATGTGTTCTGAGCCTCAGACTCTTAATTCTGATACTTTTTTTTGCTATATTTAATTAGGAAATATGAACAGGCTTACAAATCCCTGCTATGCAAATAGCAGAAACAAAATCATCATTACAAAAGTGATCTTTTGTTTAAAGAGACACTGTACAGACATACAATTATCATATCTGTCTGTTACCATATTAGAGAGGAAGCATCATTAGAACACCTACAATATATCATTTCTAGTGAATTCATTAAATTAAGTAAAATCTCGGGTTACACATTTAACAAATCAAATATGTCTATCAAAAGTTAATATTAAAAAAATTAGACAGATGTGCGGGTTGTTTGCAGACTAATATGTTTTGTCTGAGTATCAAATAAAAGGTAACCAAATATCCCAGTCTCAATTTGTATTCCGTCTGTTTTGCTGGCATGTAGCTGGCATGTTAATTTTTCCATAACCACAAATTCCCATATTTTTTGAACCAGTGGGGACTATATTTCTTTTTACAGTTAGAGACTCTCAATAGCTGAACAGCTACTAGCAGACGAGAAATTATTTCTTTCATTTCCTCTCATTTCCTTTTAGGGGTTGCTGTGGCACTTTTCCAGCAGGCCTGTCCTTTAAAAGCTTTTCATACCGCTCTGAAAGACATGAATTTCTCTGTTGCTCCAGATATGCCATGTTGTTTTAAATGCCAGTTCAGTAAGGTTCTTAACCACATACCTACTGAACTCAATGCAACGAATGTGCATCAAGTGAGGCCTGTGCTCAAGTATCTTCTAAAATGGTGTCTTAATCCTCATAGTCCTGTAAACTTTGGTGGTGACACATGGACAACTCAGCTCTCACTGGAAGAGGATTTTTATCTGACACAATTTTCTGTATTTATTATAAATGAAGATTATCTGTGACATCCCAGAATCCTCTGCAGACATTTATGAACAAATGGTAACGATCAATCTTCCAGGTTCTCTGATTACTGGAAGCCACTGCTCACCATCCAGTCAACAAGACACTATGCAAGCCTTTCCAAGCAACCGGGATTGGGCTGCTGCACCCTTACATCTCAGTGACAGTCACTTACTCCAGATCTTCCTTCCCCTGCTTCCCTGTCAATGAGGGAAATGGCTAAAAGCAATGGTGTGCTGTCAATATTTTAAAGATCCTCTTTTTAGCTTATGATAAACTTCAGGCGTGAGGGGTGTATGCACTTGCTAAGGGGGTAGGAGGAAGAGAAGCTTGGGAGGTTTCATTTATTTTCCTATGTAAAAAAAAATTCTCATCCATAAGTTATAACCAGTGAAGGAAGCAATGCTAGATGGCAAAATATATATATATTTTTTAATTACCTAGAGTGCTTTTGCTAGGAACTGTTACTTTGTTCCTGAAAATAGCAGATGCTGCTAGAGAGTGATGATGAACATAATGACTGCTTCCTCAGGGAGAAGGAATACTGTAATAGAGATAGGATAGCACTGTTTTCGCATTGTATAACTGAACCTGGGGAATGGGAGGGAGACGTCTTTGGGCAAATGGGGAAGGGGAGCCTTTCCTGACAAATATTTTTGGAACACACCTGGGATATTCATGCATTTCAAAGCAAAAATGATCTGAGGCAGTGTGTTTTTGCAGGTAGGTCACTGGACTAGGCCTTAGGAAACCCAGGTTCTATTCCTGGCTCTGCTACAGACCTGCTAGATGATCTGGGGCAAGACACTTCATGTCCCTGTGTCTCAGTTTCCCCATCTGGGGGGTTGAAGAGGGATAGCGATACTGAATAGTAAAGCACTTTGAGATATACTGATGAGAAGGGCTATACAAAAGTTGAGTATTATTATATGGCCCTCATCACTGCAGTCTCTGAGCAGCTCGCAGTCTTCGAGGTATTTATGCTCACAACACTTTTGTGAGGTAGGGAAGTGCTGTAATCTCCATTTTACAGATGAAGAACTGACCAGAACTGGGAAGTGGGCACCTTAACCACTGCTCTAACCTTCCTCCTTGGCAGGGATGATAGTAGAATTAAAAGGGAGGTAAATCATCTGGATTTCCCCTTCATTCATGGTGGTAAACTTTGAACAAGAGCTTTCCTGAAGCTGGTGATGAGAAGGGTATATAAATACATAGAGCAGACAGAGCTTCAAGTTCATCATTGCCTACAAGTAGGCTGAAAAGGGAAAAGAAAACACTTTAAGAAGCATAGATTCTGTCAGTAAATTGTACAGGAGCTGTAAGGAGCTTTCTATTTGGCAAAGAAGATGGTTTCATCATCTCTAAAAGCATTAAATCCTAGCCACTGCCTCTTGGATTCTAGACTGGATGGCTACAGATGATGAAAATATCTCATCTGTTAGGAACAATCAGCCACAGAAATGCTAACGTGCGCTATAATGCAAGGAAGCAATACTTAGTAGTCTTGAACTGCACTTTCATGCACTTTGCAACATCTGCGCTTCATCTTCTTGGTGGTAGAAAGGATATAACTGGACTATTTTTAGCATCTTATTGTACTGAGTAGACATGCATCTCATGGCCCACCATGAACTGTCCTTTTGCACTATTTTCACCATAAATATTCTTGAGGGTCCCTAACAAAAGACATCTGAGAATGTTTCCATAGAGGTAGTTAAGCCAGTGATTATACAGGATGAGATGCAGTTAGTGGTTTGCCTCATGATTTATGAACATGGGCAAACAAACCCACATAGGCTCACCTTAAAAATCCAGCCTCTGCCCCTCCTGTTTGCTAATAAGTTGACTGGTTTCAGTTAAGTTGAGAGCACCAGGAAGAAAGACCTCTTTGTGTGCTGCGGTGACATGGGTCTGACAAATCTAAGGCTGGAACTTGAGAGCTGTTGAGCTACTTAGGCAATACCTTGAGCAGTTTCAGCTCTGGTTGAAATCAGTGGGAATTGAAGGAACTCAGGCTCAGATTCTCAAAGGTATTTAGGCACCTTCCTCCCCCTGATTTCAGCCTAAATACCTTTAAAGATGTGGGCCGCAGACCTTGCGGGATTGGGCCAATAGTGCAGAAGCAGGTTTCTGTAAGAAGCTGCAGCAGACAAGGCTGGGTTTCCAGAGGTATTTAGGCAATTTAAGAAGCAGATAGGTGCCTAGTGAGATTTTCAAAAGTGCCTAGGCACCTAAGTCCCATTGAAAATGGGAAATCAAAGCCTTTGTTAACCTGGCCATAGGTGCCTATCATGCCAGTAAAATACTCTGATAATAGTGCAGCCATCCAATAGATAATGTATCTCCGAGAAAACCAGTACTTGTACCTTAAGCCAAGGAGTAGTAAAAGCACTTCAACCTCATTGCAAAGATCCGTTCCCAATCATACATACATATACACGAGTCCCTGTCAGCCACCTTCTGCCCTCGTCCTTCCAAATCCCTTCATGCTTTACTTGGGCGATGGTGATTCTATCCACTAGGCATGTGGATCAAGGGTTAAGGTACAGGACACCCTGGACAATGCTGGGAAGAACAACTGTGAGCAACAGGAAGAGCACATGGGTGAGGGACGGAAGCCAACTATGCAAAAAGTTCAGAGATTCAGAATGTAGTGGGCAAGGGGGAAACTGCTGGCAAGACTAAAGCACATAAATAATGAGTAGTGACCTGTGAAAGGCAAGCAGTGGCAGCTTAAAAACCAATGATACATCCCTGGAAGTGGCCTTCTGTGCTTACGAAGGATATTTTTGTTTGAGGAAAAGAAGAACTTGGCCATAGGATTTGTTTTTCTCAAAAGCTTTCATTGCTCCAGGCTCAGATCTAACGAGAACCAAATGGCTCCCGGATATCATTATTTTATAAGGTCTGGTGAACAGACATCAGAACTTTCACCTGTTGTAATCTTAGCCTAACCGCTGCTTGAAATAAAGAGGGAGAATACAAAATCCTAGTACCTTCTGGAACAAAACCTTTCATTTTATACATAATAAATCACTTGAAACTGGAAACCACATTTAAGTAACACCTTGTTGAGCCTTTTTAAAAACATTTCCTCTCAGGCTCCTATGTGTATAAATAGACTTGGATACAAAATGATTTCTTTTGTTGATGATGGGAGACTAAGAGGAGTGGGAGCATGACAATAGAACCCGGCTTTAGAAAAATGGTGCTAAGATTCTATAAAATAATTCCCTTCCTTCAGACAATGGAATGCTATGTCTTTTGGTTATTTAGATATGTGGAATGAAATGGCAAAGAGAAAAATCTCCACCTACTTTAATGGATAGATTTATTACATAATAGAAGGAGAAGGAGCAGCAGAGTTAGAAAGCAGCAACAAGAGATTTCTAAGACACTAAATACTGTCCTAATGAAAGATGCCAATGTCTTACTGATTAGAAGTTATTGATGGATAAGCACCCAAGACTAAACTCTCCATAGACTTAGAGATGCCACGTAATAATTACTTTCAGACAGTTGCTATGGGGATTGTGTGGATTAAAAAGCTCTTCTTTGTCTGGGCTCTTAAACCTTTAGGAGGTAGCTTTGCCTTTCAGGGCAGTTATGCAAAAAGATTGTTGCTACCCAGACTCATCTTTCCAGGATAGGCAGTCAGCGGGGATCCTGGGACTGGGGGTTTCCCAGGTATAAAATTGCAGCAGCTGAGGGAGAAAAGGGGGCCTTAGAGAGAGAGATATGTAAAGGCAGCATCTTCTGGGAATAAAGCAGAAGTACCTTACCTGAGGCTTCTGCAACAGCCTGTGGGCCATTTGTTACAACTTGCTTCAGAAAATGGGCCATGTACATCTTGTAAATAAATAATAACCCAGAAAATACCTGCCTCCCCATCACCGATTTCTGCTCCAAACTGCCCTTGCAAAGTTCTGAATTCTGCTATTACTCAGCAAAAGGGCAGCACTGCAAACACCCCCACCCAAAAAAACCCCAAAAAAACAACCCATGAAATAACAACAATAGAAGTTCTTGAACCAGATTTTTTTTCTGCTGTAAGTCCATTATCAGTGGTGTCTCACTGGAGTGAGTGGGAGAAGAAAGGCCCTTGAGAATTGAGAAAAGAGCACTCACGTGGACGTCTAGATGAGTATGGTCATACTTAGAAGATTTAAAAACTATATAACTTATTTAGAAGATTAAAAAGCTAATGATTGTTACTCTTCCATAGCCAGGCATAGCGGGGTCTCTTGCATGGCCAAGACCTTTAGGAAACGAAGCTGAAAATCAGTGAGCCATACTCTAGCATCAGGAAACCATGGTTGGGTGCTCAGCAGGAGGCTGTCAGAACACCTTTTGCGAGTTTCCAGGAAGCCAAGAGATGCAACCAGTAGTAAAGAAGAATTCAGCTTCCTTTTTCTCTGGCAACTTTCAAGCTGCTTTGTGGCACATTTAATTAAACACTAAATTAAGTTCAGTTAAACAAAACTGCATTCTGGAACATTATCTGCAACAATATGTATTGTCTATTTCCTCACCCTTCTAGCCGATAAAAAGACAGCAGAGAACTGCCATTTTAAATAAGTGTGTGTGTGTGTGTGTGTGTGTGTGTGTGTGTGTGTATATGAGAGCGAGAGGGAGAGAGAGAGAGTATTAACCTTTGTTTGTTCACAAATATACTGTTACTAGAAATGTGCTCTTTACATGAACTAGTTATGAAATTCTTTGGTATAAATTGCTTAAAAAATTCCCAAGGGCAAATGCCAAACAAGGCGATTCTTCCTATATATGCTGGAGGTTGTGGGTTTTGCTCTAAAAGTTCCCCAAAAATATTACTATCCCATAGAAAGCAAACCCACAAAATCCTGTAGGAACCCACAAAAATGTAACAAGATCAACAATACCAAGGGAAAAATGAAGGCATCAATAATAAACTTATTGGGTGGTTTGAGTGGTTCACTAACAAGGGAGAGGGTGATGTACCTCTCTCCGAGGTTTCCCCTGAGGTTCTGGTGTTTTTCTTAATGCCTCAGCTCTTAGATTCATGCAATTAGGTAAAAAATCTCAAATTTCATTTTGAAAAGAGTCAATTTCTAACCCACATGATTGTGGAGTTTGAAAATGTGATCCATGTGTATAAGGCTCAGAAAACCAGATGGCAAATAAAAAGAACCCCAAACTTATTATTTTAAAAAAAAAATCATGATTTTTTTATCCTGATTTATGATTTTTTAATGCTTGGAGATGGCAATACCACACTAGAGACGTTGGACTCCTGCCATGTGCCAATGTATTTATTAACCATTTGTCACTATGTCATGTGACAGGGAGAAGAAAATAAAGACCAGTCTCTTCTCAGCGCTCCAATGAGCAGGAAATAAGCAAACTGTACAGTATGTACATACAGGCAGTAAAGGGAGGGTGGGAGGAAGAAGCTATGAAAGATTTCCAGTGCAAAGGAGACAGGAAGATTGCACAGACCTATCTGTCTTTGAGAAAGGACTGGTTAGTCTCTTTGAAACTTTCATTCAAAGCAGATGTGAACTCTTTCTAAGCCTAAGGAGGGAAAGAAGTCATTTGAAGACCCCTATCATACAACATCCTGAAATGAACTAGTATGTTATACACTGTGGTACCACTAACTGGTTTGTCATGGAAATCTTTGCCATGTTGGAGCAAGTATATGCAATGCCCTTTGATTTTTCCTCATGTTTTTCTACTTTCCTTAATAGTTTGTGATACTAACATCCATTCCCTTCTGGAAAATAACTTGCTGCTGGGAGTCTGTTTTTCTCTGCTAAATATTTTCTCCTTTTTAACAGTCCATGCACATGAGAATTTGAAAAGAGCAAGTGGATGTTTTTTGGGAACTAAGACTCATGTCCTCCAAGGTATATAAGTGCCTACCTTCAGGGAGTTAAGTGCCTAAATAGATTGAAGATTTGGCCTAAAAGCCTGCCCTAAATCTCAGTGAAGTCAACTTACTCCTAGTGGCTTTAATGGGCCTTGGATCAGACCCTTAGGCCTTGTTTTCACAAGGAAACAAGGTGTGTTCTTGAGTTAACTAACAGAAGGTAAAATCTGAGTGAAGACATGACAGTTTGTAGCTTTCACACAAGTTAGCAGGTTGCTAACTCATGTGCCCTGTCTTTTCTAGGATTTAACTCACGTCAGCTAACTCAAGTGCAGAACACAGCTTTTTGCTAGCAAAGAGTCACCCATCTACACTAGAAATTTTATCTTGGGTTACTTGATTGCGAATCAGCTTGACACAGAGCCGGTCTTATATGTTCCAGCTGATCAGCATTTTCCTCTAGACAACTGTTTTGATAGAATCAAAGTGTTCCATGGAGATGTGATGATTATATCCAAAGTTTTCATGGAAACCAGGCACCTGTCTACTTGATTTTCTGCTGTCCTGACAGGTGAGCTTCCCAGGCTGCCCACCCCTGGTTGCCCACCAGGTGAACAGCCAGGGAGCCAGCTTGCCTTCCCAGATTTTTTTTAAAATATTAAAAACAGAATTTTTTGAAAATTTCTATTTTATGGAAACATTCTTATTTCCGAAACTTTGGTCAGATTTGGAATGAAAAAAATCTCAGAAATGAAAAACTTTCCATGGGACAGAAACCTCAATCCCACACAGCTTCAGTAGTTAACACGTTTGCAAATGCTCGTCTGAATGATCTCTCAATATTTGGTCCAGACCACTGGTATTTGTAGCTTAACTTACGGATCAGTTTTAAAAACTTGAGAGTTCATTAAAAATAAGCAGAAGAGTCTAGTGAAGAAAAGAAGTGAACAAGCCCCAGATCTTCAAAGGTTTGAGCCTCATTACTTCCACTGATTTCAATGGACATTAAGAGTCTAAATACCTTTGAGGGTCTGGACCTTAGTTCCTAGCCCATTTACACTGAGAAAGTCTTGTGTAAAGGAGTCCTTCCCTTAGAATTCAGCTGCAGGGTATGGCATGATTTCCCCATTCTGCAATAGATGGTGAAGGGGGTGCCCTCACCTCGCAAAAAGAACTTATGGGAGTCCAGGGAAGGAATTTTCCCATCAGAACATTTAGATGAGAGAGCAGACACAGCTCTTTTTCTCAGAGAACATAAATGGGAAATCAGACAGAAACATTCCCTCTATTGGAGAGCTCCAGTAGGCAACTTAGTGATGCGTTCTAGACCAGTGGATTTCAACCAGGGGCAAGCAGAGGTCTTCCAAGGGGTACATCAACTCATCTAGATACTTGCCTAGTTTTACAACAGGCTACATAAAAAGCACAAGCAAAGCCAGTACAAACTAAAATTTCATACAGAGAATGACTTGTTATACTGCTCTGTATAGGGTACACTGTAAGTACAATATTTATATTCCAATTGATTTAGTTTATAATTATATGGCAAAAATGAGAAAGTCAGCCATTTTTCAGTAATTGCGTGCTGTGACACTTTTGTATTTTTATGTCTGACTTTGCAAGTTTTTAAGGTGAAACTTGGGGGCACATGAGACAAAATAGACTCTTGAAAGGGGAACAGTAATCTAGAAAGGTTGAGAGGCACTGTGTTAGACAGTGCACAGGACCAGAAAGAGCCTTAACAGCCTGGACTGTAGGAAAGGCAGAGCATAGCCTTCATAACTGATTAATGGACATCCTACTGTTTTCCGCCTGACACCTGCAAGAACTCACCCCTGCTATCCGCTTTACAGTCCTCTGAGCATTGCAGACACCCCTCTGACCCTGAACTCCTCCAGCCTGTAGCCCACAGAACAGGAGTGGAAGATTTGCACAGCACTGCAGTCATTATTTCATCTCAGATAATTTTATTTCTCAGAAAAATTGCTCACATTTACATTCAGATAAGAAAAAGAAATACTAAGAATTCTTAGTTGGTCTGATCCACAGCACACTGAAGTAAACGGAATTTCATTTGCTTACACCAGGTTTGAATGTGCCTCTTATATTGGAGTCCAAACTTTGGACTAGACTTTGCCCAAGGGTGATGGTAAGTGACTATTTAATCAACAAAGATCCTATGCAGTGTTTTCAAAAACACGTTTGCCACAAGATGGCAACCTATGTCTACAGTTTTGAATTCAAACCGGGATCATCTTGGTGTTAAAGTATACAAAAAACTATTTCATTTCCTGAATAGAAATACCATCAGGTCAGCACCCAATGGTTCTCTCTAGTGTTTTCATACACCGTTTAGTATGGAAAAGAACTGTGGAAAAATGGCACTTGTCTCCTTTCTGTATCCTATGCAAAATATTTGAAGAAAGCATCTTATCTTCAGAATACTCATTATAAAAGACAACTTTTGGTACTTTATAGTGATAAACTATAAAGGGCACAACAGAAATTTACCAGTAAAATATATGACAGTCATTATGAATAATATTAATTAATTTATACAGAGCTTGACCCAGCACAACTGGATTCAGTGGAAGCAGGATTGGGGCCAAAACCTATCAAAGCATTCAGAGTCTTTCCCTTGACTTCAGTGGGGATTTGGATGACGTGCGAACGTGCAGCTGGTGATTTACAAATGGATAATAAGACAGGTCCCTGCCCAGAAGATGATGAAATGTACAGGCTGCTGAAATCAATAAAATGTAAAGAGTTCCTTAGCTATCTGTTATGGAGCCCTGAGTGGATTTGAGGAGAGATTTAAGACAGTCTCAGCGTGGCTATCAATTAAGAGGAACCTGAAGTCTTCAGCAAAATCCCCATGGGGTAATTGTAAGTCAATAATAAGCGCTGTACAAAAGCCTATAAATAAAGTTCAGTTCAACCATGTATTATGGCTGCCAGCGACCTGTATTAATGTTACTCCATGATCATTGCAGGGCACTTCTTTCCTGTCCTGTCACACCATAGGAGATGAGATTAGTGACCGTGCCTAGACAAGAGTTTCTGGATGTGTTGTAAGTTGCCAATATAGCCACTCCTCATGCTGAGCCATAGAGAAGCCTCTCTTATGAACCAATGTGTGTGGATTGTCTATGTTACAAAATAAGCTGTGCCTTCACTGACATAAAACCTTGTGTTTTTACCATGGGATAACTAATGGGCACTTGCAATTCCATTGTAAAATCAAATGGAACGAAGGCACCTGTATTTCTACTGCAAGGTAAACTAGACAAAGTCAACCACAGTGGGAATATGCTGCTGCTCTTTTCTAGCTACCCAAAACTACATGTGCCTTGTCTCCACTTAAGATTCTACAGTGAGATCATTAATGTGCAAGATTTATCTCACTACAAGATACCACCTTTGGGTCAGTGGAAACAAAACCCTGTTGTGAACTCTGCAGTGTTCCCATCTCATGGGAACAAAAGAACGGAGTTCAGAAATCCAGTGGAGGATTCTTGTGTGGTAATGCAGAGTCCTAAACATAGGACCATACCATTACCTGATGTAGCAGGCCATTTGCTCAGGCTCCAGAATGCAGTAAAGTTTTTCAACAGTTGTTCCTTTATGTCCACAGCGCCGTCCCCTGTTCCCTAGCAACCCAGGGATGCCCCTTTGTGAATGCTCTCAGGGAAGTGGTTATGCAGCAGACTGGGAGTGTGAGGGATACTGAGATACTGTTCCCTGGAGATCCACCAGATTTTTGTCCTCTCTATGGCTGCTGCTGGACAACTTTGGGTAGAGCTAGCCAATGGCAGCAAGGCTCCAGGAGAAGCTGTAGAGCAGGGAAGGGGCAAGTGGTCAGCAGTACCACATAGGCTATGTCTTCACAGCGAGTTAACTTGAGTTATCTATGCTGGTGTTAATCTCTCATTCTCTCCCGTTGAAGCTGTTCCACTTTGTATAAAATATTTGAATAGTCATTGAGCAAGAGAACGACAATGACTCTGTACCTGGTGGTCAGGGCAGTCACCTGAGAGCAGGGAGACCCGTGTTCAAATCCTTCTCCTGACTTGAGTGCTTTAACCACAGGGCTAAAAATTATAGGGCGGCCAGCACCTCCTCCATCTAGCCTGAAACTATTCAGCGAATTCATGTAAATTCAGAAATACTTTCCAGTCAACAGAAAATGCATTTTTGGGCAGGAGATGTAGAGTGGAGTCAGTGATCCCCTTTGAAATGAAATTACAGGATTATCTCACCCATCTCTGTTCAGACCCCCTCCAGACCACCCTTGTACGATATAGGGATTTGCTGGGGGAACCTTGCAAAGTTTTTTCTGCTGCTCTGGCCCTATCCTATATGAGTGGGCACCCTGGGTTAGGAAATCACTTTCACATTTACTGTTAAAGACAGTCCCTCCTGCAGTATAGTGTTCCTGTTGCTATGCTGAGATACTGATTCAGTAATCAATCGGAATCTCCCAGCGACTGAATTACAAACTCCACTTGTAGTCCTCCAGTGCTTCTTCCCATTCACACACCAGGCCTATCCATGTTTAGTTTGTGAGATCTGACATGAACCCAGTTGGAACTGGTGTGGTGGAGTTTGATACTTCAGATACCTTGACCGGATGGCAAGAATTCATAGACTGGTATCTTCTGGCTAATGAGAGCCATAGGAGCTGATGTGGCTGGTTGACTGTTTAGTAATTGATCACATATTAAAGAGTTCTTCCTAGGATGTGATACACAGACTGAGGGTTTATTATGCCAATTATAGTCCTATTGGAGAGGCCTTTAATAGGTAACTGCATGATAGACCCACTGTAATGGCTTTGCCAATGATCCATGTGTAAGGAGTCTCTAAATAATCATTGCCATTTAGTGCATTTTTCACTCTCATTTTTGAGGCACTCCAGCATTGATGGAGAAAACAGCATAGAAAAAGAGTCTTATCCATTCTCTTTCCACAGAGAGCTCTTATTTACTTATTTGATTTATATAGCATGGCCAACCTTAGCAACTTTAGAGACTTTTCCTGGTAATAAGGAGTTAACATCTAGGCTGAAGCCCAGTTTTCAATCCTATTCTTACTTCTTAAACATTATCTTTAAATTGAAAATAATGAACTGTGAACAGTTGATTAATGCCAGTGTGGTGATGACTAAGATTCACAATCATCTGTGGTAAGAACAGATATGTTTTTACACTCATAGATGTAATTTTGTTTGAAAGATTATTTGTCTAATAATTACTTAAGATAAAATTTTCAGAATTTGATGCCTAATGTTTGACTCTCCATTGAAGGTACCTAGTAAATAAACTGATTTTTGGAAGTACTGAGCAATCAGATTAACAGGTACTTAGGTTAATGCTATCTGTGGATGTTCAGCATCTCTGAAAATCAGACTAGGCTAAATCCAGTTGCTATGAAACTTCTGTCTCACATGTCATGAGCCTCTTATTGTTGGTCAACAGAGCGATGGTGCCAAGGGACTGTAGTTGCCATGATAGGTCAAGGTCACAGAAGCACAGAATATTTCTTAGGTAGCTTTTGTGAAGCCCATTCTCAGCTTTGACTCTCAGGACAGCAACCCTGAATTGGATCTATTCAATAAGGAGAAGGTGTGGATGGTGGAGCATGAGGATGTGCTTATTGTGATTTGTGTTGCTAAGACGATAAATTGCTATACCTGGTACCAGTTAGCGCTTTCTCAGGGCATGTGGCCTTATCCTGAGATAGGAACGGCAATAATCAAACCTGGAGGTCATAAAGGCCTGGATCAGAGTGGTCGGGTCTGTGTATGACTGATTGAAGCATAACATTCCAGCCAATTGAAGATAGAAGTGGACTTTTTTTTTTTTGTCACCATGACTCTTCGGGTCTGCATTACCACTGAGAGCATCAAAAAGGTCCCCAAAACTATGGAATGACTTGACAAAGCTCTTGCTAGTGGAGGATGTTATAGAGAAGGCAAGTTATTTGAAGCACTTTCCCCCACTTACCAGTATCTTCTCAGTCTTGCCTGAGTTCAACTGTAGCTGCTCTTCATTCAGATGCTGATTTGACTTTTGTTTATTTTTTTGTGGGCAGAAATTTTTGTTTTTTCATTTACTTTTTGAGCCAGCTCTGGTTACATTTAAGCCCATGTCTTGGGTCCTTTTTTGTGTTTATCTCATTTCTTGTATGTAGCCCACTGCTTGTCAACTTGTTTTTCATTTGCAGGCCCCTAAAAAAATTCAAATGGAGGTGTGGACCCCTTTGGAAATCTTAAACATAGTCTGCAGCACCCCAGGAGTCTGCAGGTCACTGGCTGTAAACCACTAATGTAACCTAATTAAAGAGTCTTTGTTGACCTACCTGATGGTTGGTCAACCATATAGTGAAGAATATTTAGTAAGTTTTTACACAGCACTTCTTATCAGTAGATCTCAAATTGCTTTACAAAGGAGATCAATATCATTATCCCTTATTTACAGCTGGGGAAATTGAGGCACAGAGAGGGAAGTGATATGCCCAAAGCTGCCTGGAAAGTAGTGGAATAGCCAGGAATTGAATTCAACTGTCTTGACTCCCATTCTAGTGCTCTGTCCACTAGATCACAAAAATTACCTCTCCCAAATCTTCCATTGCTTTAATTTTTTCCTTTTGGGTAATGCTGATCTGCAAAGCATAATGTGATATGACTAACATGCCCAGGTTTTATTTGCAATCTCTCCTTAAAGCTTTATTTTTCACCTCATTGCAACTAGTTCTCTCATCTTAAAGTCTTTTAAATGTTCCCTAAAACATAACATTGAGGCTTTAGAAGTTTTACAAGACATTCTTTCATTTCAGGTGTCTCATCCTTACCAGTGCTTAATGGTGAAAAGGAGACAAAGTGCAAGGACAAATATATGCCCAATGTTTGTCTCATTATGGGCACTGACCCATCAATTAGATGCAGCCTTAGAAAAGATCTGCCGTCAAAAGGCAGAAACCAAGTAGCACACGCTGGATTTTTGGAAGGTCATTCTTCTATGAAAAATCTTGGTACCTATAAAACAAAGCAGCTAGATCTCTGAATTAAAGCAAACAATAAGAGAGGAAGTGTGGTATAATTAATTCATTAAGAATAGATATTTTGACCCTATGGGGAATACTGATTTATTGACCGGCAGTGGAATTTACATAGGATGTGGCTGCTTTTAAATGTAAGATTCCAACAGCAATATTAATTCATTTACATTGTACGTATGGTCAGAGTTGTTTTTTTCTATCTAACTGTGCAACTCAATATGGTCTATATATGTCAGGAAACATATACTATAAAACATCCATTATGTCTGCTGCAGCTGAATTAATATTGCTGTTGGAACCTGCGTTCTTCTAACCCAGCATTTACACTCTCCTAGTGACTTCCACTGTGCAACCTTACTACGGATGCTTAATGCTTTCTTTTGAACTTAGTATTACAGAAAGTTGTTAAGAATTACTTTGAATTTATACATGGATAAATGAGCTCCTTTACACTCGCTCTCTTCAAACAATATTAAAGGAAAACTCTTGGCTCTGGCAGTAAACCACTAGACCATATTCCATTGTGTGGCAGGTTGGTCAACCCACTTGCAGCTGTTTTATCGGCTTTCACCATCTTTAATCTTAAAATGCCATTACCCTCAACAAAATATAGTCATCGGTGCCCTGGCATCTGTTGTCTGTAATGGGCAAGATTGGCATTTTGAAGATTTTTGTGTGGGAGGAGCTGAGATGAATGCAAATAGCAGGAATAGGAACATCTAGTATGTACCACATATTGCTATGCCAGAGCTCTTGGGCCAGATTTAGACCTGGGATAACATGTTTAAAAGCACCTATGTCCCAATTTCAAAAGTCACTTAGGCATGTAAGCCCAGATCCTCAAAGGTATTTAGGCACCTAGCTTCCACTGATTTCAAATGGACGTTAGGAGCCTAAATACCTTTGAGGGTCTGGGCCTTAGAAGCCTACGTAACACTGAATGTCAATGAGCTGAAGGTGCCTAAGTCATTTTTGAAAATAAGACTTAGGGTCATTAGTCATTTAAAAGTGTTTGAAAATTTTACCCCAGATGTATATATGTGATACACCACTGAAGGCTACAGAATTGTGTCCTCTTACCCAAACACTGAATCTGGCTCTTTAACTCTCACCTACTTGAAAACCCTTCCTTAGCGGTGATGGTTAATTTATTAGTTATTTGGCCCAATATTGCTGAGCATCCACAACTTCTCAGGAAGGCATTGCTGCTGTACCTCATCCCCAGATCTTTCAATTATTCCACTTCAGGGCCTCTGCTGTATTTGTGTTTAAATTATGCTGGACTTTTATTGCCTTTAGAGAGCAGCGAATATCTTTTTGATACAACACAGTCCCTAATTTTGCTTACAAAAGGAATTTTGACATAAAAATTTGAAATACCATTGGATCATTGGTTAGAAAAACAGAGGATTATAAAGCTTTTTTTTTTTTTTTTAAACTAAGATTCTTCCATGAGGCCAAACCAAAGAGTATCTGCACAGCAAAACAGAGAGAAGAAGCACATTCTCCAGATGGGGGGGATAAACCAGAGGTATGACTAAATCACTAAGATAACTTTGGAACTTAGGTTAAGCCACAGAATGAAAGATTTGGTGTCAGCTGTTAAAATATGGGAAACGGTATTCTTTTCCCCCTTGAATTGAGAAGCTGAACATCTGAAAGTTGAGGCCTTCAGGAAACGTATGAGAGAAGAAGTGTCCATTTGGAAATTTTAGTAACCTGTAGTGTTAAAGACATCTATGAAAATAAGAAAGGATAAACAATACTTTAGAGAATGTATTGCTCTTTCTATAGTGTACTTTATTAAAACAGATACATTTTAAAAAGACAAGCCTTTTCATAAAGTGGTGATATTCTTAGTTCTTGTTGTTTATGTCAATGCATAGGGCCCATGAGCGAGATCATGGTTCTGTTGTGCTAGGTACTGTACAAACACATGGGTAGAGAAGGCTGATGCCCTGAAGAGTTTATGCTTGGAATAGGAAATGTGGGAATTATCTCAATACTATAGTATGGTGACTTTAAATGTGTCTGATTGGAGACCACTCTATGGTGATTTTTAGGGGCAAACCCCTTATGTAATCTGTGTGTCAACCCAAACCAGGATGTGGGAAATCACTGTCTTGAGCGGAATTGCGAGAAACCTGCTGGTTTCAGTTAATACAGTTGCTGGGAGATTTTTGTATTGGCCAAATGAAATAAGTATCAGAAAAGGAATTACCCAACATGCTAGTGAAGGAGTATTTTTTCCACTCTTGCTGCTGAAGACAAAGAAGGCAAGCTAACTGCTCAGCGGAAGCAGTCTTGGAAAACTCCTTCAAGTAGAATGTGGGCTGTCACCCTGGCCTTCCCGCAGAAGTCCAGAAGTCGATGACATGGAATAGAGGAAGCCTAAGCCTATTTGTATGGTAACATACCAGTGATCAGGTGTCATATCAGATTAACAGGGTGATAAGTGCCCAGATATGTATGGCTAGACAGAGAGAAAGATGGGAGGGAGAAATATGGTACTGAATTGAACCCACTGAAAGTCTGGCCTCCCCCTCTTTTGGAGAAAATTTGCATTAGGTTCAGGGGGAAAGTATAGGTATTCCAGGATTATGACCACTGCATTATCTCCACTAGAAGGAGTAAGGAGCAATGAACATACAAACAGAAATATTGATATATTTGTGGTATTTCTTCCTGAAATTTGTCTGCGTGCAACAGTGTCCTGCACAGAACATGTCTAGAAAGATACAGTTAGTTCAGCATGTACATGTTCATGCATACTTGTTTGTTTCAAACAACATGACTGTCAGAGCAGAAACCTTGCACTTTCTCCACTTAAAATAAAGACAAGGTTTTTTCAGAACATTTATAGTCACACATCTTCCCTATGACTCCAGCCTACAAATATTATGTTTCTATGGATGCCAGCTCTTAAATTCCAGGAGTTTGTCCATAACAGTCTAAATAGAAGCATAAACAAAATGTGCTTTTTGCACAAAACGTTATTCTGTTGCCAGCAAGTAAGATACTGGTTTCTCCGCTCTGTTCTTTAGGAATTGGGAGCAGCGTTAGAGAGTGAAGTTGAGGTGCAAATCCCTCAGATGTTGTTTGAGGATGGCGAACACACATACCCAGAATGGAAAGCAAATCAACTAGGTTGAGCCCTCATCTTAAGGAGTTTGCGTATTGATAGAGCCACAAAGAAGATGGAAAAAGAAACAACAAGCTGGCTGGCTGTACACATCCTGCAGCTGGACTGTTTGGAGTCATCTTAAAAGTTACTACACTTGGATACACAGCAGATGTGCTAAGGCACACTGGGTTTTTCAGAAACCCATGTGCATTTTTCAAAGATCAGCGAAAGAAAAAGGGCCAAATTGGACTCCCATTGAAGTCAGTCCCATTTCTTCAGTAGGACTGGGTCCTTAATCAGGATTCTTGACTCTTCAGATCAGATCAAAATTTTACCCAAGACAAGGCAGCAGAGTGGACAGTGACTGTGAGTTGTGTGGCTCATACTTCAAGGCTGGTATGGAACATGTGCTGGTGGCTGTCCAGGGGAAGCTGATGTTTTGGTGTGTCTGAAAGAATTAGTGGGTGCAGAACCTATATATAGAGGGAGAGACAACAACTCCTGGTACATTGTAGATGTTACTCCTAGACATTAAAAGGATCAGTCTTTTAATCATGTACACTAATTGGAAAACAACAGAATAGTGCACCCACAACTGGAGAGCATCTGGAATCAGAGTGCTCCTCCACTGCACTAGTATTTATGCTCAGGTCTAGGTAGCCGCACCCTGACTCACAGATAAATAGGAACAAAAGTAGTTAAAAGACACTGCACCCTCGGCTATGAACTTTGCCTTAATAAGGTCCTGAATTTGGATGTTCATATTGGGACATAGGCATTTATGCACTTAATGGAAATGACTTGAGGGCCCACATATGGAATGTGAAAATGATCACATTTGACCATCTGGTTTAGTATAATTTGCCAGACTATAATGACCCAGGTCATACCCCAGGAACACGTAGCCACCTCTACCCTGCCCTCTGGAGCTGGGACTGGGTCTTGCTTTGTTTTGTACAGCACCTAGCACAATGGAAGTGTGATTTGGGGCTCTGAGTGCAACAGAGATATAAATGTTAAATAATAAAATAATGGCAAAGATGGGCACAGACTTTTCTACACTGGGGGGGCGATCGATCTAAGTTACACAACTTCAGTTACATGAATAACGTAGCTGAAGCTGATATACTTAGACCTACTCACTGTGGTATCTTCACTGCGATTAAGTCGACTGCTGCTGCTCCCCCGTCGACTCCGCCTGCTCCTCTCACGGCAGCAGTGGAGTACAGAAGTCAAGGGGAGAGCACTTGAGGATAGATTTATCACATCTTGACTAGACGTGATAAATCAACCCCCGCTGGATAGATCACTGCCCGCCGATCTGACAGGTCGTGTAAACATACCCTAAGTAAATTATGCAATTGGTACAAGGAATAAGGAAAAAAGAATAGTTCCACTCAGCATCAAAAACAGCACAGCTTGCTTGATCTAGAGGTATTCATGTCACTCACTAACCATCTTTTTTCAGCTGGAAGTTGTCATGCAAAGGGTCTCCCTTTTGGATAATAGGATGTTTCTGTTTCTAACCTAAACCACTAGATGATTAGAAAGACCTCATTTAGGACTAATTGAATGGAATGCAGATAGCCTTGGGAAAGGAAAGTCTGGAAGGATAGTCATCAGATGATGAGCAAGAGGGGTTCCATGAGAGAGCGAAGGAGGAAGGTCTAATGAGTAATGTCTAATAAAGAGAGAGAAGGCCTAAAAGGATACGCAAGAGCAGACAGGTTGGCTGTGGTGGGGTGAAGAGATCTATGTTGTCAGTCAAAAAAAAAACATTTGGAATTACCTTCAAAAGCTGGTTCCAATATTTCCATTTTCTTTTTAATTGCAATTCCTGAAGGAAAAGAAATATGAACCTTTTAATTGAGAAATATAAATTAGATAGCCCGGTATAGTTTGTAATAGGATGGCTACAATACAGTACTCCTGGAGCAAATGTAAGGCAGATTTTCTAAAGCCTAAAAATCAATTCATTTTGTGTGTGTGAATCCACTTACCTTTGTCTGTGTGCCTGTGTGAGTGTTAGTGTTAGATGTCCTGCTGATGTTTTGGGGCTGACTTCAATGTACTCCCAGAGGCAATAGTTGAAAGAACTAGCTTGGTTTCTTCTTAAATGCCAAAATGTCTCAGCTCTTTCAACGTTTTTGCCAAACTGGGAATAAATGACAGATGGAGACTGTTTCATATCACTGTTAATGATTTGATTTTATTTCCTGAAGACTTTTATATAGATACCTCTCTCTCACATACACACACACACACTATGCACTAGAGTAACTGGTATTACTTAATTGCTGCAGGCCTGCTTACATGAGATTTGCAGAATTCCAGTATTTTTTTTTTTAAAAGCAAAGGCCTCTCTCTCTCTCTCTATAATGAAGAACCTTGGTGAGTTGAACTGAGACTCCATATCTCTCTCCCTGATGGGGGATAAATAATTAGATACACTGCTTCTAAGAAATTATTGGGCAGAAACAAAAGTAGATCTTAATGACATGATAAGTAAGGAGTTTATTTAGCTGCACAATCCCTCTGTATTCAGTGTTATTCCAAGAGGACTGAGTTTATTACATGGTAACTTATCTGGACTACTGTAAAGTCCACTTCAAGAATATGCTAACTGCATTTGAACACCAAATAGTAATATTTACACACACAAGAAATCACACAGCATCTACTCAAGCCCCACAATGCTCATGCTTTCTCTGTTCTAACATAGCTAGAACAGGTTAGTCCTCCATTTAGAGACTGGTAAAAATGGAAGAACAATTTAGCAAAAAGAAAAAGAAAAAATGAACTTGCACCCATTTTGCAGAATTCAAAAGGAAGAAAATATTGTTTTTTTTAACTGAAATAGTTTTGAAACTTTTTGAAATTTTGTTTTTCCCCTTCTCCTTTTTCCCCACTGGCCATTGAGTTCAAAAGAATGAAAGATATCTAGGATTTTTTGATTTTTTTTTCATGTTTTCTCTTTTTTACACTAATTTTTCCACAGCTGTACAAGTTAGAGTGGAGAAATGAAAAACAACAAATCCAGACACAATTGATTCTATGCATTGAGTGTCAAAAATGGGGGGGAAAGGGGGAGACGGAGAAAACCAAAAATCCAATATTTGAAAAAAAGTTGTTTTTTGAAAATGCAAACAAAATTAAAATTCCAATTCAGTTTGAAATTATGAAAAGTTTTTATTCTGTAATTTTTGTTCAATAATTTCCCATGGATCATATTTTTAAAAAAATCATCCGAAGTCCTTTTCCTGCCAACTCTGCCCTTTGTTTTCTCTGAAACCTCAATTTTCATTATGAAAACCATCTCCTAGCTCTAGCTTCATCTCAGTTCGGCACATAAAGAAGGAAGATGCCCTGCACTGTACTGCTCCATATTTTGCAATGTACGTGTGTCAGTTACTTACAGTAATGTCTCCCTGAAGAAATATTCTTCAAAGAGTCACAACTGCATAATGCTACTACTTCAGTTTTGAGGCATGAAAAATTCTGGTGCCTTTGGGCAAGGGGTTCAGGTCACTTGTAAGATATAGAATGTCAATAGCAAGCCTGACATACTCACATGTGAGCATCCCCTGAAACATTGGAAAGTTGCTGCCTGTAGCTCCAGCCCTGGAGTCAGTGCCTACACAAGGAACCGCATATTAACTTCTGAAGAGCCATATGTTGCTCCGGAGCCACAGGTTGGCCACCCCTGCCCTATGAGGTAGTCATGTCACCCCTATTGCAGATGGGTAAACTGAAGCACAGAAATGACTGGATGACCTACAGTTTGCATGGTCCCAAGAAAAAGTAGGGCATGAGACCCAATCTCTGAGGACCGGGTCCCTAGTGCTCTCAGTTCCAGGCCAGCACTCCAGGACCTTTTCCCATACAGTTTGAATTGACTTCAGTCATTGCACTTCCACCATTTCCCTTGGGAGGCTGTCCTGCTGTCAGGCTAGACTGTAACTGGATCTGGATAGAGTTCACTGTTAGGAATGTTTTCATTTGCCATATATACTTCTCTTTGCTACATATGTTCTAGTTAACATAACCTGCAGTGCACTCTTATTTAGTTTATCCTTACCCATAGGATGGGGTGGTATATTAAAGATCTATTTCATTTTTTATTGGTAGAACTGTGTGAAGCTTCTTCCATCACAATTCCCACTCCATTAAAATTATTTCCCCTTCACATCTCAGCAATGGAGACAAAATAACACAGAATGCTGAATTACCCTGCAGTTACAGAGTTCAACTCTTATCAAATTAAATCAGCATATTATGAAAAAACCACAGAGATTTACCAAGCACTGAAAGGCTTTGGCAGAACTTAACCATTCATACTAAAGCGTGAATGCAAAAGGGATTTAAACTCATAAACACTCGAATGCTAAAATGTATCTGATGTTATCTGAATAGCTCTGCTTCAAATGGCACATTCTTGCAATTAAACTTCTTTCATATGGTTTGGGTAGGTAGTAACAACTACAAATTTATATCTAATTGTAATTAATTAAACATGCAGATGGAATAAATATTCTCCTGTATATTGAAATAATAGTAATTATTATAGTACACTAGAGTTTAGCGAAACAGGTGCAATCCACAATGAAAAATGCTGAACCCAAGGAGTTCTAAACAGAAACATTGGCTGGCTAGTTTTGGTTTTGCCTTTAGGCAAATGTGTGTCTTTGCCAACAACCCTGAGCATACCTGTGCTGCCCCGGGAGCAGACCCTGGCACAATGTGGTTCTTGGCTCCTCCGCACCTTGCTCCAGGGGGATGTAACCTGGTACAAATCTACAGCAGAAGCAGATGGCTTCCCTGTTCTTCCAGCAAGCAGAGCTGAGCTGACATGTTGTGGGGATGGATGAAAACCATGGCTCCAGCCACTCTCCACCCCTGCCTAAACATGCCCTGAGCACCTGCGTAAGAGGGGAAGTAGTGGCCTCATTGGGTATGCCTATACTCTAGTGTAAGCCCAGGTTCAGACTCAGACTTGAGCTCTAATCCCTTTTCTGTCTACACACAAATCTCGGGCTTGGACCAAGGGTCCTAGGACCATGTGGGGGTGAATGGTTTGAGGCCAGGGCCCAGGGTTCAAGCCCTATCACTTTGAAGAGTAGATTCAGCCCACCCCTAGACTCAAATCCTGGGAGTCTGCCAAAAGAATCCCACAATTCCATGGGCCAACTTCTTTTGTCCTCTCTCTTACAGGAATCACCAAATGACTCCAGGAAAATGGAAGCAACACCCTCTTGTTGTAGTACAGCATCTTGATGAGTCAGTGTTTAACCCTTCCATTGTATTCTGAACGCCAAGCTGCAACCTTCCGAGACCCTTCTGCATTTGCAATGGATACTGATCAGAAGAAGTCTTTTGCAAAGCACACTGCTTTATGGGCATGGGAACACAGCCAGATTCTGGTTAATCTCTGGTGCAAGACCAGTAAAAGTGGCTTTTAATAAGAGTACCAGAAATGACCAGGCACACCAGCATATAGCAAAGAAGCTGGCAGTGTTGTAAATGTACCGGATCGGCAGTGAGTGGAATCAGCAGCTCAAGACTGATTACCAGAAAACCAGGGACCAGAACTGCACCTTGGGCAACTCACTGATATCAGCCCATTTTATGAGTTTGACCGGGTGTTGGGTAGTGCACCAAGAATGGCGCCGATGGGAGTGGATGATGAATTGGTCAGCCAGGATAGCAACCTGATGGCCCCAGATTCCAGCATGAGAACTGATGGGAGCAGCAGATGCCAAATGAGGCCAGCGAAGTGACTCTGCTGCTGACAGTGGTTCCCGAGGAGGCTTTGCTCCAGGAGCAGTGGCAACACATCGTGGGGCTGTACTTGGAGGAGCTTTTTGATGTCCCCCACCAGGGAATGGCTGGCCACAGAACTGGCAGCAGAAAGGGAAGAGGCAGAAGCCACCCTGGAGTCTGGTACATTTCTGGCTCCAATTTAATGTTCACTAATATAGGAATGGGAGGGATTTCCATTTGGTGAAGCAATGCAAAAGTTATTACAAGTGCAGGTTAGCAGCATGCCGGTGCTATTGGCAAATTGTATGCCAGCAACTTGGCATCCTACTCCCCACTATGTGGCATTCAATATGGCGACCAGGAAATGCAAACAGTTAAAAATGCCTTGAAAAGTGAATTTGTTGCACACAGTTTTGCTAGGGTGTTCCTATCTGTTAAAAATAATTACCTTATGCTGCTAGCCTTGTAAAATATAGCCACTCAACTGTGTAACAAGCCTCCTGCAAACAATGCACTGCGGGGGGGAAGGTGGAAATGTAGTCCACTTATAAAGCCAGTCTATTCAATTAAATGTAGTCCATAGATGATGAAACCATTTGTCCCAAATACAAGAGGGTTTTAAATTTTGTCCAAAAATGTGTCAAAGGGTGGTGCTAAGGGAGCTGGCACTGGAGTTCTGCATGTTTGCATGCAATCATAACAGTCTAAGTCACATGGACTCCAACACAACATCCTATTGATTACCTCATGGATACTGATCCAATTCTGGGTTCTGAGAGCTGCAAACTTTTCCATTAGCAGGAACTCCAGAGAGATTGCCACATTTCAAGCAATGTTGTATTTTCCAGGGCTCCTTTGGTAGCTGACCAACCCACTCTACTCGTAGACTCAGCCAGTTTGAGTGTGCCATGTCTGCCTCCTTCTCCTTTTCCTCCTCCTGCTCTGTCATTAGCTTTGACAGGTGCAGAAAAGGCTGCTAAAATGCCCACCAGCTGCTCACAGAAAGCTCTGCCCATTTTCTGAAACAAGAATGAAAGTGCAAGGGAAAGAACATCTTCAAATGTCTCCTCCTCTATGTTGCTGGCTCCGATTGCTAGTAATGTGCAGAGCAAAGTGACAACTCGGCAGGCTATGCTGGGAGGTGGTTCAAACTTCCTGTAATATACAGGTGACACAGACAAGATTTTCCACACCGCACCAGCAAAAAGTGTTACGGCAGCCATGTTTCAGGAGGGCGCTGGGAAGTCCAGGATATAGTTGATTGGATTTTGGTCTGTGTACTCTAGTGTGGTCACTGGATCCCTGGGTTTGGCCTGGGGTAAAAAATTCTTAACGTAGGTTTGCAATCAGTGTAGACATTCAAGCCCTGGGTTCTCAAACCAAGGATCCACTAACTCTAGTCCCACTAAACCGGGGCTTACACTGCAGTGTAGACATACCTGTGGGGTATATCTACACTGCAAAATATATATATATATATATGGGGCTGGCCCAGGTCACCTGACTCAGCCTTGCCTGGCTCAGGCTATGGGGTTATAAAATTACAGGTTCGGGATGGAGCCTAGGCTCTGAGACTCTCTCTGTACTCATGGGGTGCCAGGGCCCAGGCTCTAGCCCAAACACGAACATCTACTCTGCAATGCAGGTAGCTTATGCAAAGAGATAAAGAGGCAAATAAGATGTCTCCCCAGCCTTACTTCTCCTCTTGCCTCATAAATCCAGCCAAAGCATCTCAGGCCTCAGAACTAAACTCTGCACCTGATTACTGCTTTGCAGTTACTGCTAGTTTACACAATTATACTGCAACTGACAGCAAAATAGGGAGTGTTGACTTTAGCCATTGAGAAACAGTTTAGAGTATGTACATACACCTGCACAGAGTTGCAGTAAAAAGACAAATTAGGAAACTATTACAGGGCCATGTATCATGACAGAATCAGGAATCAAATCTTCAACCTCCTTCTGGAATCCTTCTGCAGCTCTGCGTTTTGGCTTGGCCTAGCATAAAGAGATATGAACCAATAGCAATGTTTAGCTTTGGAACAAGATTGTTTCAAAGTTCAGGGTTAGTAAAGCTGGGTGAAAATTTTCAGGCAGTTCTGATTCTCTGAAACATTTAGCGAAGTTGTGTCACTTTCAGCAAGTTGTATTGGTCAAAACAACAAAAAAAAAGAGAATGTCAGAAATGCCAAAGTGATTGTTTTGACATTATCAGAACAAAATATTTTGATTTTTTTTCAGGCTAGATTCACAAAGGGGCTTAAGATTCATTTGAGGGCATCCCTCTCTTATAATCTTTACTCCAGTTGTTAAAGCATTCACTGGTTTTGCAAAAGGGATTGAGAAAGCCCCATCTTAGAAGAGCCAATAGCCCAGTGGTTAGGGTACTCACCTGGGAGGAGGGAGACTTGAAGTCAAGTTCCTGTTCTGTAATGGGGATTGTATCTAGCTCTCCTACATCTCAGGTGAAAGTGAAATACTTAGTTTTGGGTCCCACAAAACATTTTGGTCGATCCAAAACAAAATTTTACTGACTCCTTCAATGTGATAACATTTCTACAAACTATCTATTTTGGCTCAAGTCCTCCCAGAACTTCCAATGAATTGAAAAATCAGTTATTAGCACAGTTCTATTCAGAGTGCTTTCACTTAGATTTTGGCATGGATTACTCTCCACTTGCAACTGAGGAATAATTATCCTTAGGAGAGGTGGCTGAATTTTTGTTCAGCAAATAGTAAATTCTCAAAAAAAAATGCAATTATTGGGGTGCAAAGAAGCTATCTTTGAATTCACTTAGAATTTGGTGAGCAGTTCAGGCTGAAATAGGAGAGATTCTTTTTTAAAAGTCAAAATGGTTCATTTCAAAGAAACATTTTGACTCTTCATTTCAAAATACAGATACATGTCTTTTTAAAAATCCCAGATGGGTAAAAACAGACCAAAACCAGCCAAAATGAAAAACCGGGGCAACAATTTTTCTAAAAGCAGCAAAGAATCCTGTGGCACCTTATAGACTAACAGACGTTTTGGAGCATGAGCTTTCGTGGGTGAATACCCACTTCTTCAGATGCACCTGCACTTCTGCAGAAGAAGTGGGTATTCACCCACGAAACCTCATGCTCCAAAACGTCTGTTAGTCTATAAGGTGCCACAGGATTCTTTGCTGCTTTTACAGATCCAGACTAACATGGCTACCCCTCTGATACTTGACAATTTTTCTAAAAAGAACCATTTCGAGCGGGGGGGGGGGAATTTTTCACTTTGGCTCTTGAACTGAAGAAGCAATTATTTGCTCATCTCTAATCTTTAGAGTCATTAGCAAGCCCATGGACAGCATATGCAAACACACTGTAAAACTCTGAGCTGCAAAGCCACATGGGGAAAGTTTGAGGTTTTACAAGAGGTGAAAAATTAGAACGCAGTATTTTGACAATGTCTCAGCATTCGACTGCAATCTGGTAAATGCAATGCAAACAGTGTGTATCCAAAAAAGAGCAGTACTCACTGATGTTTGCTTCTTCCTATTTCTTAATCACCATTATCAGTACATGTGTTAGCGATTTAAAAAGATGAAAATCTATGGGCCTGACCCAGCTGTCCTTATTCAGGCAAAACTTCACTCTTCTTCCACTTCACTGAGACCTCATTGCAAGTTATGACTGATACATACTGCAGGATTTGGCCTTGCAGCATGAGAAGCAGTCTGAAAGAAGTAAACCTAATCCAAATAATTGAATTGTTTCCCTTTAAATGCAAAAGTATAGGTTGTGTCAGATCCTGAGCTGGTGTAAACCACATATCTGAAGTTATCTTGAGTTACACTAGCTGAAGATCAAACCCTTTATGTTATCTAGATATCTACTGTTAAGAAGGATAGGAGATCAGGTATACACAAAATGAGAACAGAGATATTTGCCCTAAGCTCAAACAACTGGTCAGGAGTGTTTCGGGAAACTGTTTTTTCATTGGAAAATGTTGATTCATCAAAACAGACTTTTTGTGGCAATGTAGCAATGTCAGCAAAACTTTTGTCAGGTCCAGCATGAATTTTTGAGGTGAAGAGGGAGGAAGGGAGAGCTCAGAATAGCCAATGGCTCAGTGGTTAGGGCATTCCGTCTCTAGCCATTAGGCATGACTACTCGTATTCCATTAATGACATCCCCTGCTGCTCTCGAGATTGAGGATGACTTCAAGGTATTTTAGGAACAGTGTTGGTCTCGTCTTCGTTTAGCACTGTATCCAAACCTTTGCCCATCCCAAACAGTTAACAATTTGCAGCATGCACGGTTATACCATCATGTCTGACAAATGGGAAGTCACTTCAGCATCATGCAGTAGAATCCAGCTCTCTTGTACCTTTCAGCAGAGAAATGTGTCTGTCCTGATTAAATCAGTTTTAGCCAATCACATAGGAACCTTCCACTGAGAGTTAGAAACAGGTGACGAAGACTTATGCCTCCCTACATTCCCCCAAAACCTTTTAGCCACCCTCACCAACCACATGGAATAGGTTAAAATCATCATGGGAAAGCGCCTGGAAGTGACTGTTAGCAGGCCCCTTTAATATAAAGCCTGTGTGTTTCTCCTTAAAAAAAATATGTGCTGGAGGGTTATTTTTATCAGTCATCCTTCAAGATAATCCTCCATATGTGGATGCCCCTGGTTGTATTCTCCCAGCACGTTAAGATTGCTCATTTCATTTCTATGTTATCTGTTCGGGCTATATTCTAGGCGTGAGATAGCTGCATTTTTATTAGTCAGCGGTGTAAATAAAAGTCTGATTCCTCACTCTGTCAGTGATGTCAAGAAATAGTTTTTCTTCTAAATCATGCTTAATTTCTACTTCTCTCAAGATTTAGACCATGGCTGGTTATTTTTATGCAATTACATGTGTGGGTTGTTGTTTTTAAACAATCATGGAAGTTTCTGAAATATCTTCATTCCATTCATTTCCTAATTGGAGCAGTTTGGCGCTTTATGAAATTTTTGATGGAAATAGTGATTAAACCAAGCAATGAAATTGAGTGAACTATGGACATATTTGAAGAAATTACAACGGGCTCGCAAAAAAAATCCAGTTACAGAAATAGGCCTTCCTTTGTCTTCAAAAATTTTGGAATTAAAAATTTTACTCAGTCAGACTTAGAAGGAGCTAAATAAATGAAAGATATGTGGAAGAGATGCTTACGTGAATAAGACCTAAGTAAAGCGATATACATTTGATCACAGACTGTGGAAAGTGGGTATCTTTCTTTCACCTATGGGAAAAATACAAAGTAAAGCTCAGCTCACTTTAGAACCGATTCAGAAACAGCAAATTCTTGCTTTAGAACAAAATTTGAAATTAGTTTTCCACTTGGCTCTGGCAAAACCAAATGGGCCTGTGTACGGTGTCTACGTTATTCCCTTGGAATCCTAGATGAAGGGGAAGAGTTGTTTTCAAACTACAATGAAAAACAGACATTCAGATCATGTAAAAAATATTTTGCAAAACTTGAAAGATTCTCAAAACCTTTTGAAAAAGCCTGACAGTTTTTGCAAGACCCAGTTCCCCCAGGATCTTCCATTGCCAATGGGCAGCCTCACATTCTCATCCTTATTCTGAATATTGCTAAGCATTTCCTGCCATGTGCTGAGCACCCTCATCTCTAACGAGGATATGAAGTTGCAAGACACCTTGCTCCTTTACCTACATAGCCCCAATTGTTTAGCATGAGTAAGAAAGGGCTGCTACAAGTTTGAACAAGGGGCTCCCACAAAAATATCCTCTTAGCCTGTGGAAAATTCCATGTAGCAGAGATACATGAGTTCATGGGCCATAATTGAAAAAAGCACATTCTCGAGGCTTCAGTGAGAATAGGGATGCTTTCCTGAATCAGAGCCACACGGAGAAGTGTAGGAGGTCTCAGGAAACTATTTGTTTTCCTGTTAAAACAAAAAAGTTTTCTGATAGCCATAACCAAGGAGGTAGTCAACACAATAGGGCACACAAATAAAGTGGACTTGATGGAAATGTTTATAGTGTTATGGAAAAATATACTAAGTACACTGGTAGGATAGCATAGTGGTCAGCTTGTGTAGTCTGCAGTCTCTGTGGGTGGAGATGGGATAGGAAGCTTTGGATACAGTCTCTACCATGACATTTTTTTGAGAGAAAGAGTTGGTGAAATCTGGTCTATTCCAAAGGCAAAGCGTTTGCTCAGCAAAACCCCAGGAATAAATCTTCTCTGAAAGGGACAGCTGAGCAGTGTCCAGTAACGGAGAAAGCTATTAGAGAAAGAGAAACTATCCCAAGAATCTCTTCACTTTGAAAGCCATAATTTCAAACACAGGAATTCAGAGATTTTGAGCCCATCCCCCTACAGCACATCTCTGTGCACTGATTTGATTTTTTTTTTTGCCATGTATTACTTGCAAAGAATTCTCTGCCACTGTTACTATAAAACAGTGGCTCTCAAGCTTTTTTACTTATTATCTCTTTCACACAGCAAGCCTCTGAGTGCAATGCCCCCCCTTTTTAATATATTTAACACTATTATAAATGCTGGAGGCAAAGCGGGGTTTGGGGTGGAGGTTGATAGCTCGTGATCCCCCATGTAATAACCTCGTGACCCCCTGAGAGGTCATGACCCCAAATTTGAGAACCCTTGCTATAAAATACTGTATCATTCCGAGGTTTGCAAGAACCCAGTACAGTAACAGTGAATACTCCAACAGTAACGTAGCTACAAAGCAGCAGCTTCTTAACAAGGTCTGAACTTCTAAAACTTCAGACTCATTTAGAAATTGCCAACTCAGGATTTATGTGGGTAAAAATTCCCCGTTTGATGTTCACCTGTGGTAGCCCTCATTAAACCATGGAAAGGTGATTGCCCTGCATTGCAATAAACAAAACAAACTTCTAGACTGGGATTTTCAAAGAAACGTAAGGCGGGTAGGAATCCAAATCCCTTTAACATCACTGGAATTTAGGTGCCTAATTCCATTAGGCAGCTCTGATAATCTCATCCCTAAAGAGCCAATTTGCCTGAGCTCAGTATGTTGAGTATTTGTGCCACATATCTCTGCTAGAAAGAACGCTTGTTGCAGCCAGATAACAAATAATTCTTTGGCTCTGGTTCAGATGGATTTGAAAAGTATGATTTTCTTGGAAGAAAAACAAAACCCTTAACTGTTTTCTCCTGCCACCACAGCACAACTACTGATTTACGGCAGCATGAGGTCTAGTTTTCCATCTGTATAATATTTGGGGAAAGCTTATGGCAACGTAATGTGTAAATGAGTCTAAGCAGAATTTGTTTGCTTGCCTGCCTGCCTGTGTATACAAAGATGACTTCTGCAGTATCAATTCTATACTGGACACCAAGCCAGGGATTTTTTTTATAGTGGTGGTTATATTGTGGGCAATCTTTATTCATCTTTTTTGAATAAGGGGTGCAGCTTGAACCCTCATGAACCCGTAGAGGCAGCTGCACCAGAAGCAGCATTCATTCCCAGGGGACAGCAAGCAGCAAAATTGCCTCCAGCCTCACCATGGATGTTTACCAGAGGAAGGCTGCTTTAAGTCCTGGACAAGGTTCAAGTGTATTAAAGGCCTGACTTTTTTAATTAAAGCATCCTGAAGTCTGTCCTTAATGTCTTTCTCGATCTCTTGTGCTGCTATGGTGTATGGTGTATGGATGACTATGAAGACCTCTTGGTTTTCACACCTCAACTGCTAGAACAGGGCCTCATCCTCCCTGATTGAACTGACCTCGTTATCTCTAGCTTGCTTGCTAGCACACATATATATACCTGCCCCTGGATATTTCCATTACATGCATCTGAGGAAGTGGGTATTCACCCACGAAAGCTCATGCTCCAAAACCTCTGTTAGTCTATAAGGTGCCACAGGATTCTTTGCTGCTTATGAAGACCGGCTCGCCTCAAAATCTTTATAGAGGCCTCTTTGAAGAGCAGAAGAAACAAAAGGAAAGCCAATAAAACTTTCATACATGCTGAGACTCAAGATGTGAGTCTACTCAATAAACTGTCCTGAAGAAATAGAAACGTTTTGGTATGAAATAGCCCACTAATTATTGGGAATGATAATTTTTTTCTTTCTTGCTTAGCTTTTCTAATGTTATATTTGAAGCTGCTAAATTGCCTCATGAATTCCAGCCATATGAATTACTTTAGATGACACTGTGCTAACTCCTGAAGGTTCACAAAAGCTTGCAACCTTCATGTTTCCCCAATGACATCAATTTGACTTTTATAGAAAACAGGACTGAAAATGACCTCATTGGTTAAATTAAAACAATAATTAAACATTTCACATGAAAGGGTCTCAGCCAGAAAATATTTGCACAATCTTTAGTGATGAACTTGCTCAGTGGTGGTTTTGTTTATAAGTCATCTACCAAAACCCACATCTGATTCATGCTATTTCTATTTATTTGAAACTCCAATAATTCTAGCATCACCTCCTTTCTGGCCAACTTCTTCTTGATGGTTCAGTTCTGACCTCTCTGTGAAATAAGTGAATAACTGGGAAAAATGTGCATATCTTTGTACACTGAAAGGACAATTTTGGATTTGCTCACTACAGGGAGGAAGGTTTCTTTGGTAATTAAGGATCTAATACAACTCCCACAGAAGTATTGGAGTGCCCTAAATTAAGCACTGGGGTGCATTATGCCTGGAGTCTACTTCCAAGTTTAGTGCTGTGACTGACTGTGTGACTCTATGCAAGCAATTTATTTTCTCTGTACTTCACTTTACCTATCCGTAAAATGGATACAACAGCTCATAACAGTGAGAAATATTTTCTCCTTTAAAAAAATTCCCCCTTCCAATCTGGCTAGCAGTTGACAATCCATTGTGCTGAAGGCAGAGGAGATGTTGAGGAGAATGATTATAGATTTGAAGCCTAGATAAGATCACTGGTAACTTTGGGTAGAGCAGTTTCAGGAGATAGGAGGGGGCAAAAAGCCAGAATGAAATACACACAGTGGAGAGCTGGCGGACTGAAAGCCAGGGCCTCAGTCAAAGAGTTTAGAGCAGGGAAAGTACAGCAGTAACTGGAGAGGCAGGAGGATTGAGAGAGAGTTTATTTAGGATTAGGGAACAAACACTTGCTTGGATGCTGAGAGAAATGTGCCAGAAAGGACATGGCAGTTTGATTATTTGATTATACTTTAATCAAACTGGGTTATGTTTCCCTATGATTTACATGATAAAGTTGCAACATCTAAAGAAGAGAGATTAACCAAACAAGTTATCTTCTATTAAAAGCCGCACAGTCATTTTTATTTTCTCAGAACACAAAATCTTCTCCTTGTAAATTCACAAGGCTTAGAGGAGATGTTGAAATATACTCATTTCTACTCCAGAGCTGGGTCTAGCTGAGGCTCCCAATCGCACTTTTCCATCCAGAGGCTCTAACTTTCCTTGAAATTCGGGGGGGGGGGGGGGGGGGTAGGTAGATTTATTGACAAAGGCAATATAATGTCTTCATTATTACAATATGAACACTGGGGCTGTGTTTAGGAATTAAGTCTCACCACTTTAAAATATGCCTGTTTTCAATTCACTTTGGGGTGCCTACTCTCAATCTGCTTCAAAGCAGCCAAGGGGCAGGAGTGGTCGTATTTTTATTTGATAGGTCTAAAGAGGCTCAGTAGTCCAATAAAGTCACCACTTTGTGGACCCCATGGCCTAGCTAGATGCCTTGTAATTCTGTCTCTTTCAATTAAGCTCTCTCACTCAACAGGTTATCTCGAGCACCAACGGTTACTTTCAGTAAAACCAGGAGCACAGCTTTCAAGACGGCATCAAAAGTGGAAGTCGGCTCTGGATGTAGCCTCAAAGCAGTGCCTTAGTAAACCTAACTTTAAGCCAAACTAAAATGAGCTGAGCTAGAGCCTAGCAGGTGAATGAAAGGTTGAACCTGCCGTTACTTTGTCAGCCCACAGGGCTTGTTCACTGGAGTTGGAATTGCTAGTGATTATGGCATTTTTCTGACTGCTGCATTTTCTTCTTGCTATTAAAACAAAACCATTTTTTAGATAAGCTCAGACCCAAAGGTCTGAATCCCCAGCTGGTGTAATTCAACATAGCATCATTGAAGTCAACTCAAATTTGCTATCGAGCCCTCAACACTCAGCTCTGATCAGCCCATGATGTCAGTCTCCATTGTCCACTTGCTAAATTTTCAAACAAGAACCTTTGTGCTTTCTCCCATGCTGCTCCTCACACCTGGGAGGAGCTCCCTATAAACATCCACAAAGCTACCCCATTATCCTCATTCAAATCCATCTTCAAAATTCTCCTTTGCCATACAGTAAATGTAATATTGATGCAATTGCCATCACAGAAACTTGGTGGAATAAGAATAATCAATGGGACATGGTAATATCAGGGTACAAAATATACAGGAATGACAACGTAGGTGATACTGATGGGGAAGTGGCACTATATATAAAAGAAAGCATAGAGTTAAATACAGTAAAAAAAATCTTAAATGACTTGAACTGTACTATAGAATCTCTATGGATAGAAATTCCATGCTTGAATAACAAGAGTGTAGCAGGAGGAATATACTACTGACCACCTGACCAGGATGGTGATGTGTCTGTGAAACGCTCCAGGGGATCAGAGAGGCTATAAAAATAGAAAACTCAGTAATAATGGGAGATTTCAGCTATCCCCGTATTGAGTGGGTACATGTTACTCAGGGTATGGCTACACTTACAGTTTTGCAGCGCTGGTAGTTACAGCTGTGTTCATACAGCTGTGTAGGGCCAGCGCTGCAGTGTGGCCACATCTGCAGCACTTGCAGCGCTGTTGGGAGTGGTGCATTGTGGGCAGCTATCCCAGCATTCAAGTGGCTGCAACGTGCTTTTCAAAAGAGGGGGGTGGGGTGGAATGTGACAGGGAGCGTGGAGGAGACAGACAGAATGGATTTTTGGAGTTGACACTGTTCTCAGCTCCCTGCCTTGCAAGTTCAAAGGACTGTGCCTACCTTCAATCATTTTAAAAGTTCTAACTCCCTTCCCCCACTCCTCTCTCATTCACTAAATGCAAATTATGTACTGCTAAATACCTGTCAGACCAGATCAGCAACTGCTGAACACGGACTTCCCCCTCCCCCCCCTGCAGTGTGAGAGTGCTGTTTCTCTCTTCAAGCAAACAGCTGTGAACATTCCAAAGTAATTCCCCTGCCTGCCTCAGCTCGCTCAGCAAGCAGTTTGGCTGAACTCCGAGCTCTTCCTTTCTTCCGGTTTGTTGTGGACAGGAATTCTGGGATACCTCCTTATACCCCGGAGGTCAATAAAAGCGCTGGTGGGTGTCCACACTTGCTGACCAGCGCTGGATCACCAGCGCTGGAATCCCTACACCCGAGGCTCGACCGGGTGTACAGCCAGCGCTGCAACCAGGGAGTTGCAGCGCTGGCCATGCTTTGCAAGTGTGGCCACATCCTAAGTTGCAGTGCTGTAACCCCCTCACCAGCGCTGCAACTCTCTAGTGTAGCCATGGCCTCAGAACGGGATGCAGAGATAAAGTTTCTTGACACCATGAATGACTGCTTCTTGGAGCAGCCAGTCCTAGAACCACAAAGGGAGAGGCAATTCTTCATTTAGTATTAAGTGGAGCACAGGACCTGGTCCAAGAGGTGAATATAGCTGAAATGTTCAGTAATGGCAACCGTAATACAAATTTAACATATTTCTGAGGAGGAAAACATCAAAGAAGCCCACTACAGTAGCATTTAACTTCAGAAAGGTGAACTACACAAAAATGAGGAAGCTAGTTAAACAAAAATTAAAAGGTACAGTTACAAAAGTGAAAAGCCTCAAAGCTGCATGGAATCTTTTTAAAAACACCATAATTGAGGCTTAAATTAAATGTATACCACAAATTAAAAAATATAATAAGAGGACCAAAAAATTACCACCATGGCTAAACAAGAAAGTGTATGAAGCAGGAAGAGGCAAAAAAAGCCATTGTTTAAAAATTGGAAGTTAAATCCTACTGAGGAAAATAGAAAGTAGCATAAACTCTGGCAAGTCAAGAGTAAATATATAATTAGGCAGGCCAAAAAAGAATTTGAAGAGCAACTAGCCAAAGACTCAAAAATTAACAGCAAAAAGAAAAAAAAATTCTTGGCTAGTAGCCATTAATGGACTTCTTCTCCATGAATTTATCTAATTCTTTTTTGAACTCTGTTATTCTTTTGGCCTTCACAACATTCCCTGGCAACAAGTTCCACAGGTTGACTGTGTTGTGTGAAGAAGCATTTCCTTTTGCTTGTTTTAAACCTGCTGCCTCTGGTTCTTGTGTTAAATGAAGTTGTAAATAATACTTCCTTATCCACTTTCTCCACACTAGTCATGATTTTATAGACCTCAATCATATCCACCCTTAGTCATCTCTTTTCCAAGCTGAAAAGCCCCAGTCTGTTTAATCTCTCCTCATATGGAAGCTGTAATTTTTGTTGCCCTTCTCTGTATTTTTTTCAATTCTAATATATTGTTTTTGAGATGCGGTGATCAGAACTGCATGCAATATTTCAGGTGTGGGGGTAACACGGATTTATATAGTGACATGATATTTTCTGTCTTCTTATCTTTCCCTTTCCTAATGATTCCCAACATTGTTAGCTTTTTTGACTGCCACTACACAGTGAGCAGGTGTTTTCAGAAAACTATCCACAATGACTGCACAATCTCCTTCTTGAGTGGTGTTGGGATTTTGTGGTTCCCAATGAGTCAGATGCTGGGCAGAAATCAAGGGAAATCAATCGATTCGATGTGATTCAATTTGATTTGACAAGGCTTTATTCAATGTGCAAAAGCAGAGCCCCTGGTACAAAAATTAGGCAGAGTCCCTCCAGCAAAGAGCCCCTTCCCTTGCTATTTTATACCCCATGGCAGTTACATAACAAGTTACATAACACAAACCTCTAACCAATCAGATTTAACCTTTCCATATATGGATTTCTTTATCACATACTCATAGTTCTCCATTCCACATGTTGAGCTCAACCCCCTCACCCTGGCCTTCTCTAGACTGTTCCTAGGGTGGTGAGCCACAGCATACTTCCCTATGCACAAGCAACCCGCAAACCACATTTTATCCAAAATGAACATAAGCGTACCCTTCAGTGGCAACAGCTAAATTAGACCCCATCATTTTGTATGTATAGTTGAGATTATGTTTTCTAACGTGCATTACTTTGCACTTACTATTACTGAATTTCATCTGCCATTTTGTTGCACAGACATCCAGTTTTGTGAAATCCATTTGTAACCCTTCACAGTCAGATTATCTGGCCTTCTGACTACTACCCCATGCTACTCATCCATGTGGGCACAAATGATACTGTGAGTTGTGACACTGAGCAGATCAAGAGTGACTACAGGGCTCTGGGAGTACGGGTTAAGGAGTTTGGAGCGCAGGTGGTATTCTCTTCGATTCTTCCTGTCAAAGGTAGGGGCCCGGGCAGAGACAGATGCATTGTGGAGGTGAATGCCTGGCTGCGAAGATGGTGTCGCCAGGAGGGCTTTGGCTTCCTCGACCACGGGATGCTTTTCGAGGAAGGACTGCTAGGCACAGATGGCGTTCACCTTTCGAGGAGGGGAAAGGCCTTATTTGCGCACAGACTGGCTAACCTAGTAAGGAGGGCTTTAAATTAGGTTCGACGGGGACAGGTGAGCAAACCCCACAGGTATGTGGGGAACAAGACCTGGGAGATGGGTCGGAAACAGGAGGGAGCACGGGCTATAATGGCAGAGAAAAAGGAGGGTCAGGGCAAAGCTGGGAGGCAAGATCAAACCAGTATCTTAGATGCCTATATACAAATGCAAGAAGTATGGGTAATAAGCAGGAAAAACTGGAAGTGCTAATAAATAAATACAACTATGACATTGTTGGCATTACTGAAACTTGGTGGGATAATACACACGACTGGAATGTTGGTGTGGATGGGTATAGTTTGCTCAGGAAGGATAGACGGGGGAAAAAGGGAGGAGGTTGCTTTATATATTAAAAATGTACACACTTGGACAGAGGTGGAGATGGACATAGGAGATGGAAGTGTTGAGAGTCTCTGGGTTAGGCTAAAAGGGGTAAAAAACACAAGTGATGTCGTGCTGGGAGTCTACTACAGGCCACCTAATCAGGTGGAAGAGGTGGATGAGGCTTTTTTCAAACTACTAACAAAATCATCCAAAGCCCAAGATTTGGTGGTGATGGGGGACTTCAACTATCCAGATATATGTTGGGAAAATAACACCGCGGGGCATAGACTATCCAATAAGTTCCTGGACTGCATTGCAGACAACTTTTTATTTCAGAAAGTTGAAAAAGCTAGTAGGGGGGAAGCTGTTCTAGACTTGATTTTAACAAATAGGGAGGAACTTGTTGAGAATTTGAAAGTAGAAGGAAGCTTGGGTGAAAGTGATCATGAAATCATAGAGTTTGCAATTCTAAGGAAGGGTAGAAGGGACTACAGCAAAATAGAGACAATGGATTGCAGGAAGGCAGATTTTGGTAAGCTCAGAGAGCTGACAGGTAAGGTCCCATGGGAATCAAGACTGAGGGGAAAAACAACTGAGGAGAGTTGGCAGTTTTTCAAAGGGACGCTATTAAGGGCCCAAAAGCAAGCTATTCCAATGGTTAGGAAAGATAGAAAATGTGGCAAAAGACCACCTTGGCTTAACCACGAGATCTTGCGTGACCTACAAAATAAAAAGGGGTCATATAAAAAATGGAAACTAGGTCAGATTACAAAGGATAAATATAGGCAAATAACACAGGAATGCAGAGGCAAGATTAGAAAGGCAAAGGCACAAAATGAGCTCAAACTAGCTATGGGAATAAAGGGAAACAAGAAAACTTTTTATCAATACATTAGAAGCAAGAGGAAGACCAAGGACAGGGTAGGCCCACTGCTCAGTGAGGAGGGGGAAACAGTAACAGGAGACTTGGAAATGGCAGAGATGCTTAATGACTTCTTTGTTTCGGTCTTCACTGAGAAGTCTGAAGGAATGTCTAATATAGTGAATGCTTACGGGAAGAGGATAGGTTTAGAAGATAAAATAAAAAAAGAGCAAGTAAAAAATCACTTAGAAAAGTTAGATGCCTGCAAGTCACCAGGGCCTGATGAAATGCATCCTAGAATACTCAAGAAGTTAATAGAGGAGGTATCTGAGCCTCTAGCTATTATCTTTGGGAAATCATGGGAGACGGGGGAGATTCCAGAAGACTGGAAGGGGGCAAATATAGTGCCCATCTATAAAAAGGGAAATAAAAGCAACTCAGGAAACTACAGACCAGTTTGTTTAACTTCTGTGCCAGGGAAGATAATGGAGCAGGTAATTAAAGAAATCATCTGCAAACACTTGGAAGGTGGTAAGGTGATAGGGAATAGCCAGCATGGATTTGTAAAGAACAAATCGTGTCAAACTAATCTGATAGCATTCTTTGATAGGATAACGAGCCTTGTGGATAAGGGAGAAGCGGTGGATGTGATATACCTAGACTTTAGTGAGGCATTTGATACGGTCTCGCATGATATTCTTATAGATAAACTAGGAAAGTATAATTTAGATGGGGCTACTATAAGGTGGGTGCATAACTGGCTGGATAACCGTACTCAGAGAGTAGTTATTAATGGCTCCCAATCCTGCTGGAAAAGTATAACAAGTGGGGTTCCGCAGGGGTCTGTTTTGGGACCGGCTCTGTTCAATATCTTCATCAACGATTAAGATGTTGGCATAGGAAGTACGCTTATTTAGTTTGCAGACGATACCAAACTGGGAGGGATTGCAACTGCTTTGGAGGACAGGGTCAAAATTCAAAATGATCTGGACAAATTGGAGAAATGGTCTGAGGTAAACAGGATGAAGTTCAATAAAGATAAATGCAAAGTGCTCCACCTAGGAAGGAACAATCAGTTTCACACATACAGAATGGGAAGAGACTGTCTAGGAAGGAATATGGCAGAAAGAGATCTAGGGGTCATAGTAGACCACAAGCTTAATATGAGTCAACAGTGTGATACTGTTGCAAAAAAAGCGAACGTGATTCTGGGATGCATTAACAGGTGTGTTGTAAATAAGACACGAGAAGTCATTCTTCCGCTTTACTCTGCACTTGTTAGGCCTCAAGTGGAGTATTGTGTCCAGTTCTGGGACATCCCATTTCAAGAAAGATGTGGAGAAATTGGAGAGGGTCCAGAGAAGAGCAACAAGAATGATTAAAGGTCTTGAGAACATGACCTATGAAGGAAGGCTGAAGGAATTGGGTTTGTTTAGTTTGGAAAAGAGAAGACTGAGAGGGCACATGATAGCAGTTTTCAGGTATCTAAAAGAGTATCATCAGGAGGAGGGAAAAAACCTGTTCCCCTTAGCTTCCAATGATAGAACAAGAAGCAATGGGCTTAAACTGCAGCAAGGGAGATTTAGGTTGGACATTAGGAAAAAGTTTCTAACTGTCAAGGTAGTTAAACACTGGAATAGATTGCCTAGGGAAGTTGTGGAATCTCCATCTCTGGAGATATTTAAGAGTAGGTTAGATAAATGTCTATTAGGGATGGTCTAGACAGTATTTGGTCCTGCCATGAGGGCAGGGGACTGGACTCGATGACCTCTCGAGGTCCCTTCCAGTCCTAGAGTCTATGAGTCTATGAGTTTTGGACTTAACGATCTTGAGTACTTCAGTATTATCTGCAAATGTTGCCACCTCACTGTTTAGTCCCTTTTCAAAATCATATATGAATATGTTGAACAGGACAGGTCCCAGTACAGATCCTTAGAGGGCACCGTTATTTACTTCTCTCCATTATGAAAACTGACTATTTATTCTTACTTTTTGTTTCCTAGTTTTAGCCATTACTGATACATTAGAGGACCTTCCCTCTTATCCCATGACTACTTAGTTTGCTTGAGAGCCTTTGGTGAGGCTCAAAGACTTTCTGAAAGTTCACATACACTAGATCCAGTGGATTACCTTTGTACACATGCTTGTTGACAGACTCAAAGAATTCTAACAGACTGGCGAGGCATGATTTCTCTTTACAAAAGCCAGGTTGATTCATCCCCAACATATCATGTTCATCTATATATTTGAAAATTTTTTTCTTTACTATAGTTTCAACCAATTTGCCTGGTACAGAAGTTAGGCTTATTAGCCAGTAATTGCCAGGATCACCTCTGGAGCCTTTTAAAAAAATCAGCGTTATATTAGCTACCCTTCAGTCAATTGATAATGAAGCAGATTTAAGCGATAGTTTACCTCTAACAGTTAGCAATTCTGCAATTTCATATTTGAGTTTCTTCAGAATTCTTGGATTAATACAGTTCGGTCCTGGTCACTTATTACTGTTTAATGAGTCGATACGTTCCAAAACTTCCTCCATCAACTACTCAGTATGGGACTGTTCCTCAGATTTGTCACTTAAAAAGAATGGCTCAGGTGTAGGAATCTCCCTCACATCCTCTGCAGTGAAAACAGAATCAGAAAATTAATTTAGCTACTCTTCAAAGGCCCTGTGTTCCTTGAGTGCTCCTTTAGCACCCTGATCATCCAGTGGCCCCACTGATTTTTTGACAGGCTTCAAGCTTCTGATATACTTTAAACAACTCCATTAGTTTTTGTGTCATTTACTAGTTGTTCAAATTAGTTTTTTGGTATGTTTAATTATTCATTTAAACTCAGCTTGCCAGAGTTTATGTTCCTTTCTATCTTCCTTAGTAGGATTCATCTTCCCTTTTTTAAGGGATTTTTTTTGTCTCTAACTACCTCTCTTACTCTATTGTTTAGCCAAGGTGGCATTTTTTGGTTGTCTTACTGTTTTTATTTAATATGGGGTATACATTTAGTTTGAGCCTCTATTATGGAGTTTTTAAATTGTTTCCATGAAGCTTGCAGGCATTTCAATCTTCTGACTGACAGGACATTAAGATACCCCTTTATTTACCCTTGCACATACGTCTTTTTATAACACTTTATGTTAAATGTTTAATCTAAATGTAAATTTGACAGTGATACAGTTCCATACCCCACATTCTTTGCTCACACAAGTATTCTCATAGAGTCTCATAATAACAAAAGTCTGATGGCTCTTAGTAGTTGACCTGAAAACCTATATATAACATTACTTCACAAAAGAGTGGGAGTAAAGGGACCTGAGTTCTCATCCAGGGTCTGCTACTTGGAAAAGTAAGTGCATCTCAACTTCTGGCATTGACCCTACTTTGTAATCCACTCTGAGATCCATAGATGAAGTACTCAGTACTATCATTTGCACTTCATCTAAGAGGTACTGTATATAAACATAATTAATGTAGAAACCCAAATCCACATGGTAGCTCGAGCTATCCTGTTTAAAGAAGCATGCCAAATCATACAACGAACCCCAAACACAAGGTTTTCCTACCAAGGAAGAATCATTATGGTAAAAGTAATCACAGCTCCAGTGAATATCTTGTTGATCTGCAAAGAACACACACAGATGAAATAATGCCATTTCCACTGATTCATAATTAAAAACATTGGTGCAATCACCCCTAAATGGCCTGTGGGTAACATGAGAGGGTCTCATTTGTTGAACCATGGCATGTTTCCTTGGTCACCACCCTCTACAATAATTTATTATCACCCATACATTGATTTTACTGTGGTGACACAAATCAGTTAGTATTGGTTTAGCAATCTTCAACTTCTAGTTCATATTACCTGGCACAGGTAGCAGGGTATTTTTCCAACTTTCCAGAAGACAACATATTGATAGAATGTAGAAACGTACCCATCAGCTCATCTGAAAGGGAAATTTATAGCTGGTAGCACTTGGCTTGTCATGGTAAACTCTTGATATAATCCCAAAACCAATAAAAATGACTGACTGATTTTCTACCCAATCCAACAGTATATCTTAAGTAAAACAAACAACTTGTGATAATATGCAGAAAGGCTGGGTTTGTAAGAGCTTGTTCAAAGGCACTCCTGTATTGAATTTCAGAGACTAAGATTTCCCCAGACTGCTTGATCTGTTTTGTAGTTTAATGTTTTTGGATCTGACAGACCTGGGACTTTGGGCTTTTTGTATCCTTAGAATTCCAATGGACTTTGTTAGTTGAATATTGATTTGTGTTTGAAAAGTTAAAAAGTGCTTTCCTCTTTCATTTTTCTATGTGCCAAGATACCACCATGTTGGATACCATATAAATAAAATATATTGTAGGTTCCAGATGATATGAGAATTACCTCTGTACCCCCTTCTTCCTAATCTGGGAAGAGATGAAAGTGTCAAGAGATAGCTTCTTGAGCAAGAGCCTAATACCTGCTGCTCTAAAAGAAGTAATTACCCAGCTATCCCACAGGGGCGCATTAATTATCACCTTCACCAACAGCTGGAGGATCTTCCTGTTTAATTTTATAAGCCGTGTCCAGATACCCTGCGTACATTTCCCTGTTGCTTCTAACATTAGATACCAAAACTGCCTGAAATTCAGAGAGAAAATGCACTTTTTATTTTCCCTTTCTAGAAGTTAAAATGTCTCTATGAAGACCTCCAATCCAATCTGAATTCAATCATTCTTGACCACGGTGTAGATTGAAAATTCTTCACAGTGCCAAAAATCTGGGATTGTCTGCGGACCCAGCAAACTGTTCACATTCTGGAAGAGCTCCAGAGGATAAGACTCTGCAGATATAGTGGTGGAAGAGCAAATTATTTTCCTTGTCTTCTCTATAACCACAGTATGGAATGCAAAAAAAATATTACCTAGGCTGGAGATATTTTATCAAAAGATTTTCTGCTGGCATAAAACAAGTTAGCTCTTATTGATGTCAGCGGTTGTCTTGTTATCAGATGAGAATTTGGTCCCTAATGTCCTACCAAATGATAAATAAAATGGCCAACCAGCTGCAAAGTATTCTCCCTTAGAGAAATCTGATGCTCAGTTGGACCAATCAGGCCCTGTGGGTGAGCCAATAAAATGGGCCCTATGCCTCAACACTAGCAAAGGTCACCCCTGACCAGAAACTGTAGGAGTTAATAGTCTGGTCATGGTGAAATGTCATCTACTTCCCCAAATTCACTAAACCCCGCCCAAAATCAAAATCCAGAGCACTCTCAGCTCAGTATGTAGGGCCTGAAGACACCTGAACAATGCCTGTGATTATCATGGTAGTCATGAGAGATCAAGTCTATCTAGAAAAAAAAACAATGTCCCATGTGTATAAGTATTGAATTCAGCCAAAACTGTAAAGTAGGCCTAAACACAAAATATGAGCACCTCAGCTAGGATCTTATGGGTGGCCTATCCAACACAGTTGTTTCCTTCTTAACCTCTTCTCAGACTCCCAGACAAAGTGAACACACTCAAACACATCAATTTTTTCCTGAACCCTCAACAATGTTCCTGTTTGGACTGGGGTTCAGGATGGCTGTTATTTTTTGCCAAACTGATTTGTCCATCCTGATCTCATTCAGAAATGTATATCACCACATAGTTTATAAAGTCAGAATCTATAGAGGTGTATTCTTAGGGATACATATCCAGCTATCTAATCTAGCTAAGGGCTGTCTTTAGCATGCCCCACTGTAGTAAGTAAGACCTGAGATCAGGAATGGGCTTTTAATGTAAGAATGTAATTTCACTGTTGTCTTTTTTCTGCTGTGGTACCAGGATAAACAAAACAAGATTAAATCTGACCTACTCATAATTATTGTTCCCAACTACAAATTAGTAGTACAGCCCTTCTATAGTGTACAAGTAACATTGAATAGTACAGAATTTAAGTGAGGAAATGCTACATAGTCAGAGAGTGATGGATCGGATTAGAGAAGGCCCAAAGGGGAAGGGAAAAAGCTGCAGCTACTCTGCAGCAGTCCCTGTCCAGAAAAGTTTTTAAGCCATCGAGTCCTAGAAAAATATGAAATTATTTTGATGTGAACTTTGGAAAACCGAATGTTGGTGTGTTTGCTTAGTCAATAAGCCTTTGTCTCACTAACAGAGGGCAAATGGGCTGAGCATGTAGCAAAGATACTGGGCTTGACCTTCAGGATGACCTAGTCCTCTGCATCTCAGGAAATCCCTTGACAGGCTATTTCAGCAGTAGGTTAGAACTACTGCAGCAGCCAAAGGGAGTAGAGCTATATAAAGGTGATATAAGGAGCAAACTGCAGCCAGCATTAAAGGGTCACTGCAAAGGTAATGTGCTTTATATCACGGAGTCAAAACTGTCCTCCCAGGGGATGGAGGTCTCCTGGCATACGGACATTACTACTGCCACTGAGGGGACCAGCCTGCTCTAAATCTTCAAATGGAGGAGTTTGAAATAAAATATATTATGCCCAAGATACAGTTTGACTTCCTGTCCCAAGGGCACCGTAGCATACGTTTGGAAGGAACCCTTTGAATAAGGTTTTTTCCATGTTTTGTCCTTATCTGTCCTGCAAGCTTTACTTTGTGGTTTGCTCCGAGCAACAACTTGACTGGCTTTGTTATATGCTTCTTTTCACTGCAAGTTTCCTGAAGCTGAATGGCCACTTGCACTGCATCGCAGCTCTGGTAGCACAAAATTGGTTCCGCTTATTTGCAGTCTTTGAAGTTTGACTCAGCACATAGCGTGCACTTCAAATGGGAGCCTCAGGCTCCACTCCCCTACCCAGTTCTGAGGTGCACAGATTGCGTCCAGTAACTTGGAAATCTACCAAACTTTTCTGGTCCTTTATGAAAGAAGCAGACTACTCAAAACACAAACAAAACAATGTATACATTTGAATGTATGTATTCTGTTTCTTCTCTTGCACTGTTTTATATTTTATGCATCACTGTGGTACCAATAATTCTGAGACATAACACACTCAAGCCACATAAGTTATGTTAATTCGATTCTAGTTAATAACGTTAAACAACTGAAGCCATTTCAAGGGAGAAGTGGGATTATACACACGGTAATGATCCAATTCAATATTCTCTTAGAAAATCATATATTGTGTGTATATTAGGGTTCTATTCTCCTCAGTATACATGCTGATGGATTATTGTTATATAGTAGATGATGAGGCCTGCATACTTCTTTGACGAGCATTTTTCTGCAGAAGGGGTGGAGTCTCACAGCAAGGAGGAAAGATCTTATGGTCGACAAGAGATATCTCTGTTACATGTGACATGAGGTCACAGAGTTTAAGTGGAGTGGAAAGCATGCTAAACAGGCTAATGCTATAATTGGAATCATGCTAACTGGAGCACCATCCTTTAAAGCCAATTGTGGTACCAAATTAGCTGCACAAATCTTGGAGATATTTTTTTTCTGCACAAGGCTACTACTACTCATTACTTTTGCAGAAACCAGCAGTAAGCCATGTCTAATTTTATTCATATTTGTGTGTGTGTGTGTGTGTGTGTGTGTGTGTGTGTGTGTGTGTGTGTGTGTGTGTGTGTGTGTGTGTGTGTGTGTGTGTGTGTGTGTGTGTGTGTGTGTGTGTGTGTGTGTGTGTGTGTGTTGAGGAGTAGGTTCATTCTTTACTTTATTATCTATCTTTTTACCATGAGGCTAAAGTTGACAAGATTGTTACAGTATCTCACAACTCAGCTTGAAAAACAGGAGTTGAATTGAACCTACAGAGTAACAGACCCTGGTAACAAATATGACGAAAAAAAAAAAAAGCACAGTGATATGGGGTCAGTTAAACAGAGATCCAGCTGAGAATTGTATCCATTACTTCTGCAGAAACCAGCAGCAAGCATAATGCCTCTAGCCTACTTAGGGCTAGAAACTTGCTGGCTCTGAGGCACTTACTACATCAGTTTGCAGCACAGTTCTGGATTTGCTAGGAAGCAAGGCCATTGCCATCATCCACCGGGTAAGCAGGGCTAGACACATGTCCCTTCTGGAGCTTGGCTTGGTTCTCGCAGTGCTATTCAGCTTCAGCCCTGTGCTCCCAAACGCTTTACAGCCAAATTATAGCTGTCGCTGCATCTGTGCATTGAGCCTGAGGGCTAGGAACGGGGTTCTGTGTCCTCTCAATTGAGACTAGCACATCCATGCAAAGCAGCCATAAGCTGCCTAGTAGTCAATTTTTAATAATGATCACACTTGTGATTAGAATTTTAGGTTAATCACAAGTGTTAGAGTGAACTTCGTCCTACTCTCCTACCTCACATGTGACTGTACTCGCTCTTTAATAGTAAGAATAGTTATAATGTGGCTTTGACTTCCCTGTTAACCTTTGTGGCTGTCTAATAATGACAACTGACACTGGGCCAGATCTTCCGTTGATGCGAATTGGCTTGACTCCATTGAATTCACTAGAGTTAGGTCAGTTTACAGCAACTAAACATCTAGCCCATGTATTTGTGTCAACTATGTGAACATACAGCAGGAATGAGCTAAAAGGGTTACAAAGAAGTCTTTTAAACTGATGTTTAGAATAAAATGGATGGCTGGACAAAAGCAGAACTTGTCTAACATATTGCCTCCTTTCTGCTTCATGTTTATGAACACATTCCTTTGATGTTCAAACTCACTCTGATTTCATATTGATGTGAGTAAAGGAAGTCTCTTTTCGGGTCCCTTTAGCGTATATTTATAAAGACTGATTCCCATGATATGGCCACATCAACAGCTCTTTGCCAGGACTTTTTAAGACACATGCCTTCATCTCTAATCTAATCCTGTTTATTCTGTGACATTTTTGGCCTTGAGGTTTTTGGATGCCTCATGCCTGTTTTTATGACTTGTTTATAAGGTTCTTATTAGTTACATATATTCTAATGCACGTTTATTAGGGTGAACTTTTAACAGTTATGGAGGGCCAGGGTCTGCCACACCTATTTCTGCTGCACAGTGCCTTCCCCTACAACTGGTGCCAGATCAGGATCTGGCCATGATTGTCCACAAGTAATGATTTCAATGGTACTACTTGTGCCGCTAGTTACTACTCAGCATATGTGGCAGTCAGACCCTTAATGTCAATAGGAGCAGTACAGCTAGCTCACCAGTGACCAGTGAAAATGGATCCTATTATCTCGGCTTACAACAGTGACAGCTAAATTGAGCAGAGATGTTGCAACAAGAGTTTTGTCATTCCATTAAAAGATTGAAAAAAGCATTCCCCTCCTCCCCCATGGAGCACAAAATGATGAAGGCAAATCGGTGAGTTTTAGTTTTTCCCTTTTGGTCCTATACTGTAAATGCTGTATGGTGGTGTCAGTACAGTCTCACTGTCAGGATCATGAGCTTGGATATAAGACCATAAGAGCAGCCATACTGGGTCAGACCAAAGATCCATCGAGCCCAGTATCATGTCTTTTGACAGTGGCCAATGCCAGATGCCCCATAGGGAATGAACAGAACAGGTAATCACCAAGTGAGCCATCCCCTGTTGCCCATTCCCAGCTTCTGGCACATAGAGGCTAGGGCAGTGGTCCCCAACCTTTTTCGCCTGGTGGGTGCCAGACAAAGAACTATGGCGGTGGTCGAGCATTCACCGAAATGCTGCTGAAATTCGGCGGCATGTCGGCGTCGCCGCCTCTGGATGACACCGCTTGTCAGTGGCAAGTGGCATCATCCAGAGGTGTTGCTGCCAAAATGCCACTGAATTTCAGCAGATGCTCAACTGCTAGTCAGGATGTGGATGCATTTAGATGCCCCCGTGGGTGCCATGGTGCCCACGGGCATTGCGATGGGGACCCTGGGGCTAGGGACACCATCTCTGTCCATCCTGCCTAATAGCCATTGATGGAACTATTCTGCAAGAACTTATCTAGCTCTTTTTTTAATCCTTTTATAGACTTGGCTTTCATAACATCCTCTGGCAAGGAGTTCCACAGTTTGACTGTGTGTTGTGTGAAAAAATACTACCTTTTGTTTGTTTTAAACATGCTGCCTATTGATTTCATTTTGTGCCCTCTAGTTCTTGTGTTATGAGGAGTAAACAATACTTCCTTATTTACTTTCTCTACACCAGTCATGATTTTATAGACCTCTATCATATCCCCCCTTAGTTGTCTCTTTTCCAAGCTGAAAAGTCCTAGTGTTATTAATCTCTCCTTATATGCAGCCGTTCCAGCCCCCTAATAATTTTTGTTGCCCTTTTCTGAACCTTTTCCAATTCTAATATATCTTTTTTGAGATGGGGCAACCACATCTGCATGCAGTATTCAAGATGTGGGCATACTATGGGCTTATATAGAAGAAATATAATACTTTCTGACTTATTATCTATCCCTTTTTTAATGATTCTCGACATTCTGTTCTGCTTTTGACTATCTCTGCACAATGAGTGGATGTTTTCAGAGAACTATTCATAATGGCTCCAAGATCTCTTTCTTGAGTGGTTACAGCCCATTTATATGTATAGTTGGGATTATGTTTCCCAATGTGCACTACTTTGCATTTATCAACATTGAATTTAATCTGCCATTTCGTTGCCTAGTCACCCAGTCTTGAGAGATCCTTTCGTAGCTCTTCACAGTCTGCCTGGTACTTAAATATCTTGAGCAATTTTGTATCATCTGCAAATTTTGCCACCTTACAGTTTAACCCTTTTTTCAGATCATTTATGAATATATTGAATAGGACTGGGCCCAATACAGACCCCTGGAGGACACCACTATTTACCTCACTCCATTCTGAAAACTGATCATCTATTCCTACCCTTTGTTTCCTATCCTTTAACCAGTTACCAATCCATGAGAGGACCTTCCCTCTTATCCCATGACAGCTTACTTTGCTTAAGAGACTTTGGTGAGGGACCTTGTCACAGACTTTTTGAAAATCTAAGTACACTATATGCCCTGGATCTCCTTTGTCCACATGCTTGTTGACTCCCTCAAAGAATTCTAGCAAATTGGTGAGGGATGATTTCCCTTTACAAAAACCATGTTGGCTCTTCCCAATAAATTATGTTCATCTGTGTGTCCGACAATTTTATTCTTTAGTGTAGTTTCAACCAGTTTGCCAGGTACTGAAGTCAGGCTTACTGACCTGTAATTGCTGGGATCACCACTGGAGCTCTTTTTAAAAATTGGTATTTAAAATTATAGGTTACAGACTACAGTTAGTAGTTCTGCAATTTCACATTTGAGTTCCTTCAGAACTCTTGGGTGAATACCATCCTGGTGATTTATTACTGTTTAGTTCATCCATTTATTGTTGACGTATTTGCAGCTGGAGAACTCCATTATTTCCTTGCAATAACCTGACAAGAAATGTATTGATCTACCTCTAGCTCTGACTATAAAATTATAATCATACATTAGAAGTAAATCAGAAGGTTAAACCACTTATGCTGATATCCCAACAATGAGCCAGGTTTTCTGGTAGCCTCTGGCTTCTTTGCACTACTCCAGAGATGTACAGTAGCTGGTTGACCAGTCAAACCATTTTTCCAGGTGCTCAATGAAGCCAGAGTATACCATCTTGACATGTGAGAGAGAGACATGTGAGAGAGAGAGAGAGAGAGAGAGATATGCTTCATCAACACCAACGAAGCAACAGAGACTAATGAAGACAACAAGGGAGAAAAAGATGAGAAAAATAAAGAGTCACAGGCTTTTTGGATATCTTTCTGTCCATCTCTCTCTCTGGCAATAGGTCCCCTTATCACAGACATTACAGCTTGAATAGATAATATTATGTCTTGAAAATCAAAAGCATCCAAACCTGACTAGAGATGCAGTCTCAAAAATAAATAAAAGGTGATGGTCATTATTAGTAACTCTCTCACACCTTTATCTAGCCAACGGCAAAAGTATAACAAACAGAATTATAGGATGTTGCATCTGACTGTGGTAAGCTGTACTGTCAAGGATCCTAGCTCAAAATTTGACTGATTTTTTTATTTTTAAAACCTGTTTGCAACATCCAAGGATTTGTAAAGGTTTATTTCTCTTCCCCTCATCCCCCCAAGGAATACAAGAAATTGGTTCCAGCAGCCCAGCTCTCAAATTATAAGTGTGTGTGTGTGTGTGTGTGTGTGTGTGTGTGTGTGTGTGTGTGTAAGAGAGAGACAAATGGAAAGAATTCAGAGGGAAACATTTTCAGTTCAAGGTTTAAAGGTGGTTTTTATTAATAATAAAGGGAAGGGTAGGAGTCACTTGAAATTATCAATACCTGGCTAGTGTCACTTGCAAAGTTCAAGATTATTAAATACACTGTATAGAGAGTCACATTTATATGGCTTTAGGTTAAGAGAGGCTACTCTCTACCACAGTTTACAGGTAAATAATAAATAAAAATAAAATAAAAAGTGAATACATTTTTGCACTGTCTATGTAAAAAACTTGAAGAACACATGAGACTCTGAACTGGTGTCAGCATAGGAAGCTCTCATTAACCTCAAGTAAAATAGGTATATGGACTTGTGCATAGAATCATAGAATATCAGGGTTGGAAGGGACCTCAGGAGGTCATTTAGTCCAACCCCCTGCTCAAAGCAGGACCAATCCCCAACTAAATCATCTGAGCCAAGGCTCTGTCAAGCCTGACTATAAAAACTTCTAGGGAAGGAGATTCAACCGCATCCCTAGGTAACTCATTCCAGTGCTTCACCACCCTCCTAGTGAAAAAGATTTTCCTACTATCCAACCTAAACCTCCCCCACTGCAACTTGAGACCATTACTCCTTGTTCTGTCATCTGTGACCACTGAGAACAGCCTAGATCCATCCTCTTTGGAACCCCCTTTCAGGTAGTTGAAAGCAGCTGTCAAATTCCCCCTCATTCTTCTCTGCCGCAGACTAAATAATCCCAGTTCCCTCAGACTCTTCTCATAAATCATGTGCTCCAGCTCCCTAAGCATTTTTGCTGCCATCCACTGGACTCTTTCCAATTTTTCCACATCCTTCTTGTAGCGTGGGGCACAAAACTGGACACAGTACTCCAGATGAGGCCTCACCAATGCCAAATAGAGGGGAACAATCGCATCCCTCAATCTGCTGGCAATGCTCCTACTTATGCAGCCCAAAATGCTGTTAGTCTTCTTGGCAACAAGGGCACACTGTTGACTCATATCCAGGTTTTCGTCCACCGTAACCCCTAGGTCCTTTTCTGCAGAACTGCTGCCTAGCCACTCGGTCCCTAGTCTGTAGCAGTCCATGGGATTCTTCCATCCTAAGTACAAGAGTCTGCATTTGTCCTTGTTGAACCTCATCAGATTTCTTTTGGCCTAATCCTCTAATTTGTCTAGGTCCCTCTGTATCCTACTCCTACCCTCCAGCGTATCTACCACTCCTCCCAGTTTAGTGTCATCTACAAACTTGCTGAGGGTGCAATCCACACCATCTTCCAGATCATTAATGAAGATATTGAACAAAACCAGCCCCAGGACTGACCCTTGGGGCACTCTGCTTGATAACCACTGCCAACCAGACATGGAGCCAGTGATCACTACCCGTTGAGTCTGATGATCTAGCCAGCTTTCTAACCACCTTATAGTCCATTCATCCAGCCCATACTTCTTTAACTTGCTGGCAAGAATCCTGTGGGAGACCATATCAAAAGCTTTGCTAAAGTCAAGGAATAACATTTCCACTGCTTTCTTCTCATCCACATAGCCAGTTATGTCATCATAGAAGGCAATTAAGTTAGTCAGGCATGACCTGCCCTTGATGAATCTATGCTGACTGTTCCTGATCGCTTTCCTCTCCTCAAAGTGCTTCAGAATGATTCCTTGAGGACCTGCTCCATGATTTTTCCAGGACCTGAGGTGAGGCTGACTGACCTGTACTTCCCCGGATCCTCTTCTTCCCATTTTTAAAGATGGGAACAACATTAGCCTTTTTCCAGTCATCTGGGACCTCCCCCAATCACTATGAGTTTTCAAAAATATCACAACCGCCAACTCCTTTAGCACCCTCAGATGCAGTGTATCCAGCCCCATGGACTTGTGCTGATCCAGCTTTTCTAAATAGTCCTGAACCACTTTTCTCCACAGAGGGCTGGTCACCTCCTCCCCATGCTGTGCTGCCCAGTACAGTAGTCTGGGAGCTGACCTTGTTCATGGAGACAGAGGAAAAACAAGCATTGAGTACATTAGCTTTTCCCACATCCTCTGTCACTAGGTTGCTTCCCCCATTCAGTAAGTTTGCTTTTCTGAAGTCCAGGGTCCAATATTCTGCTGCCCTCCTTTCTTCCTTGTGTCAGGATCCTGAACTCGACCATCTCATGGTCACTGCCTCCCAGGTTCCCATCCACTTTTGCTTCCTCTACTAATTCTTCCCTGTTTGTGAGCAGCAGGTCAAGAAGAGCTCTGCCCCTAATTGGTTCCTCCAGCACTTGCACCGGAAATTGTCCCCTACACTTTCCAAAAACTTTCTGGATTGTCTGTGTACTGCTGTATTGCTCTCTCAGCAGCTATCAGGGTGACTGAAGTCCCCCATGAGAACCAGGGCCTGCAATCTAGTAAATTCTATTAGTTGTCTGAAGAAAGCCTCATCCACCTCATTGCCCTGGTCGGGTGGTCTATAGCAGACTCCCACCATGACATCACCCTTGTTGCTCACACTTCTAAACTTAATCCACAGACTCTCAGGTTTTTCTGCAGTTTCATACCAGAGGTATGAGCAGTCAGACAGCTCTCTTACATACAATGCAACTCTCTCACCTTTTCTGCCCTGCCTGTCCTTCCTGAACAGTATATATCCATCCATGACAGTTCTCCAGTCATGTGCATTATCCCACCAAGTCTCTCCCTCGAATGACTCATTGGAGAATAAGGGATTTAAATGAGATGGAAAAAAGCTGAACAATAATCTGATAACATCTGCTAACTCAGCGGTCTGTTAAAATAAAGTTATGATAATACTCAGATGTGCTGTCAGATCTGCCACGTTCCAGTTATTTATTAAGAATGGTTGATGATTTTGGATAATTTATTTACAAGGGCTGGATTGCTTTCCAAGTAGACACTTAATTGATTTAAACAAACAGCCATAAAAATAGTCCTCTTTATTCATCATAAAATTATTTTCGTTAAACTATAGGCATTTGGCACTTGGGGCTAGTAATGATCTCTCTAATTGCATAATGTCAGTCCTTAATCTCTCTAAATCTCTATTGTTTTCCCATCTATTAAAGAGGAATCATCTTCTATAAACCTACTTCTACTACAAGTCACAATGATTGCACAGTATCATATGACCCTGTTATAACATATTGTCTTAGGACACAAGACTCATGATTATGCCCCCCAGACTCCTGGACCTTCATCAGCCAATTAAAGAGGTGATTCATCAGTTCATACAGGACGGCCAAAATTTTCAAAACTTCATATCAACCATTTGGTCACTGATGTCCATATTTAGGCAGCTGAGTAAGTGGCCTGATTCTCAGAAATGTTAGGCATCCCACAGGTCTCCTTGAAGTACAGCACTTTTAAAAATCAAACCAGATGTTTTAATAGGTTCATAGATTCCAAGACCAGAAGGGACCACTGGATCATCTAATCTGACCTTCTGTATAAAACAGGCTAGAGAACTTCCCCAAAATAATTCCTAGGGCAAATCTTTTAGAAAAACATCTGATCTTGATTTAACAATTGTCAGTGATGGAGAATCCACCACCACCTTTGTTCCAATGGTTAATTACACTCACCGTTTAAAATGTACACCTTATTTCCAGTCCAAATTTGTCTAGCTTCAATTTCCAGCCACTGGATCATCTCATAGCGTTCTCTGCTAAACTGGAGAGCTCACTATTAAATATTTGTTCCCTGTGTAAGTACTTATAGATTAATCAAGTCACCTCTTAACCTTCCCTTTGTTAAGCTAAATATATTGAGTTCCTTCAGTATGTTACTGTAAGGCAGGTTTTCTAATCCTTTATTCATTCCCATGATTCGTCTCTGAACCCCCTCCAATTTATCAACTTCCTTCCTGAATTATGGGCACTAGAACTGAACTCAGTAGTCCAGAAGCAACCACACCAGTGCCAAATAGAGGTGTAAACTAATCTTTACTCTCACTCAACATTCTCATTTGTGCATCCTAGGATCGCATCAGCCTTTTTGGCCACAATGTCACACTGAGATCTCATGTTTAGCTGATTATATACCACAACCTCCAAATCTTTTTCAGAGTCACTGCTTCCCACAGCACCCCACCCTGCATTCTTTGTTCCTAGATGTATACATTTACATCTAGCCATATTAAAATGCTTATTGAGTACCCAGTTTACAGGCAATCCAGATCATGCTGAATCAGAGACCTGTCCTATTTATTATTTGCCAAACCCCAATTTTTGTGTCATCATCTGCAAACTTAATCAGTGATGATTTTATGTTCTCTTCCAGCTCACCGATAAAAATGTTAAATAGCATAGGGCCAAGAACTTATCCCAATAGGACCCCACTGGAAAACACTCATTTGATGACAATTCCTTGTTTACAGTTACATTTTGAGACCTAGCAGTTAGCCATCTTTCAATCCATTTAATGTTTGCCATGTTAATTTTATATCATTCTAGATTTTTTAATCAAAATGTGTGATACCATGTCAAATGCCTTTGCAGAAATCTAAGTATATTATGTCAACATTATTAACCTTTATCCATTAATTTGTAATGTCATTACAAAAAAGTAACAAGTTAATTTGACAGGATCTATTTCTATAAGCCCAATGTTTATTTTCATTAATTACATTACCCTCCTTTAATTTCATGTACCCAGACTTTCAGCTGAATGACAGCAATTGGTCCATAATATGAGGCAGCATGCTAGAGAATAGGGGTACTCCTTGATTTTGATATGCCCTGCACCTTTGATTTGCTGTGTGTCATTATGCAAATCATTTAATCTCTTTAGGCCTGATTAACTGTTGCCCTGCATCTTGTGTAACCATTTGCACCAATGCAACCTGGGTGTAAAACTCCATCGTTCTGATTTTTGCAGCATTGTGTATTAACGTTGCAGTGACAGAGCAAATGTGAATCAAACCCTGAATCTGTTTTCTCATCTGTAAAATGGTGCTAATGCTTATGTGTTTTGAATATGTTTGCACAGCACCTTGCAGAACATTAAGTGGTAATTTGTAGCAAGAGTTGGAGCAACCTAGCGCTCCTTATTGCAATGGATGCGTAGCATAAAATGAATCACACCCAGGCAGACATAACTATAGCTGTAGCAACATTTTCAGCTGTAATGCGTCTTGGAGGTAAAGATCAACGGGCTGAGGAACGTTATGCACTGTACCCTTGCCAAACCTCTGATTCCTTCTCTAGTGTTTGAGGCAGCAATCTCAGGAGGGGAAAATAGTTGCCAGAATGATAGTAAATTAGTTTAATAGTAAACATGCAGTACAAGATTCCTGGATTATAGCATGGCTTTTCTGTTGCTGAACTCTGCAAAGGTAGTCACGAAAGCTACTTGGAAGCAGTCAGAAAATGTCCCAAACTGTGCTGGAATCCAGTAACTGAAGATTGACTTTTGCACTTGGCATTTTTGGAGCAATGAAGAATTAGAAGAAAGTGAATGTAAAACAGATCTGAGAGAGAATCATGAGCACAATCAGAAATATAGGTGCAGTGCAAACCACAGTTAGTACTCTGGCAGGCACTGTGCTGCTATCTCATTGCCTAGCCAAAAAGAACTCATCTAAGACATATGGAAATTATGGATTACCACTGATATAGCACAGATGGTGATTAAACAACACATAATGTAAGGTAGCTAAACTAAAAATGGACCAGATCCTCAGCTGGTTTAAACTGGTGTTGATCCATGGAAGTCAGAGATACTATAATTCATATTAGCTAAGGATCTGCCCCACGTGTTAGCTTCTGGGCTGTGCCCAGTTTGGACTCATTGTAACTGAGGTGTGGGGTAAAGGTGGCTCTAAGCAATCTTTCCTTTATCCTGGACAGTCTGAGAACCAAAATGGCCCCCAACCTAACTTAGAGCAGTTTACAGGTTGTTTAAGCTCTGCCAGCTGCAGCAGTCTCACACAACTCAGATCAATAATGTAGAGAGGAGCTCAGGGTTATGCAGTTGTGCAATGGTTCAGCTACAAAGTAAAGCCGGAAAAAGAGATTAGGAAGCCTGGTCTTGTGATGAAAAGGCGGAGGAGTAGCTTTCAGGAAATTTGGATGCTATTCAAAGTTTTGCTATAGACTTTCCACGTGACAGTGGACAAATGCTATCAGAATCTGGGCTAACTTTGGGAGTCTGTTCTGGGTTCCTATTTGAGTCACTCAAGGCATTATTTATAGAGGTACCATTTTGTTCACTCATCTTTCTCCTCTTCTGCCACTGTCAAAAACATCAGTCCAGCCTTGCTGCCCCATTACATCTTGAGTTCATCATATGATATAAAATCCCATTAGATCTCTGTGAAGGGGAACATTCACTGCCAGTACTGCCTGTGATCAGGCAAGGTCATGCCAGGCTTTTTTCCTTCAAGGCACTCCCCTTTTTACAGCTGCCCTGGCCCTGCAAAGATCTGTGCCATCAGTGACTCAGCCCTCCAGCCAGGTCATGTGTTCAAATCCATATGCCACAAGGTATATGAAAGGAGTCCAACAACAGAGATGGCTTTTGGGCAAGGCAGAGGATCCCAGGGTTCTCCTTGGGTCAGGATCTCAGGAGTGGGTGGGTGAGGTCAGATTAGATGATCATGGTAGTCTCTTCTGGCCTTACTGTCTCAGAGTCTGGAGTTGGCCTACCCTCTGCTAGATTTGCCACACCAGAGATAACATTGAGTAATCAGCTCCTCCTTAGAAGTAGAAAAGGGAGTACAGGCCCACCCTCTCCACAGGGTTCTAATCCAGGGCCCAGTGGTAAGTAGTTAAGTCCTACACCCCAGAGTGCTCTGCAGCTGCCTCCCTGGATCACTTCCTGTTGGGAAGAGAGCAGACTGTAGGATCTCAAAGAACTGGACAGAAATATAAAGTCTCTGACCTTCAGAGAGTCACAGGTCCCTTCTTGGTTCACTTGGCAAGGTCACTACCACCAGGCTTCAGGCAGCAAGAGCTCCTGCTGTCTTCCTTCCCAAGAGCTCAGAGCATAGGTCAGCTCATCTTCACCACCTGTCTGCTACTGATCTACTATGCTCCCCTTTAAAGCTCCTCCTCCAGCCTGTGCAAGCTTTGTAGATGTGGCAGGGCAGAGCCACATGGACCCAGAGCAGCTCTTTAACCCCTTCCTTTCCAGTGTTGGTTTTATACACCCCATTTGAGTCTCCAAGCTCTATCATCTTTTCTTTCATGACTGGAAATCAAATTCAATTTTATTAAGCTTTTGTACTCCTTTCTCTTTATTGATATTTGATCATTGGACTTTCAGGGTGTTTTTTATTCATATTCACCAGTAGCTGATATCAAGATAGTCTGCTGGGCTTGTTTTGTTTTTGTTTGTATGGTTTTTTGTTTGTTTTACTTTTCACTGTGTTTGCCAGGCATCTTTTCCCCTGTGATAGGGAGTTCCTAAGGTCATAGAACACCTTTATTTATCTAATTCACATTTTTCCTTAGAAAAAAGTTTCCTATTCTGGGTAAGCTGTTGATGTTACATATTTCTCATTTTTACAGACGCATTTTTCCAGCTGTCAATATTGATGCAATCTGTCAGATTCTGCTGCATCATCTCCAGTCTTGTTTCACAGAATAAGAATCCTGAAACAAATGGATCTGCAAACTATTGGGAAAACAGAATGTTTACTTCACCTGTTGGAGTTCACATCTTCATATGGAACTCACATCATATCATATTCTTTTCTGTGGTACATGATCAACAGAACAGAGTCTTTTTCTAAAGCACATCAAAATCAATAGACATTTTTCCATTGGCTTCAGTGGGCTTTGGATGAGCCCCAGCTGGGAAACTTGACTGTATGTGAATCATAAATATGTATCAACAACCAATTTGAAGGCAAAATGGTCTATTTTTCATCATTCAATCCTGGTTAGTAATCAAATGGGCTCAATATGATTTCCCCACGGATTTTATTTGCACAATGTGAGGTTTTACACTACAGATAAGCTACTTAATTACATCCATATGTCAGTTCCTGGCAATAAAATACAAGTGTCTACGTGCTTTGGGCAGCTGCGGTTGTTCTGCATAAGTTGACAGTAAATTGCCATCTCCATCTTGTGTTATGACATTCTGGACAATATTTTCCTAGCAAGATTGATTTGCCTGTCACATTACCCAGAAAAACTTGAAACAAGAAGAGCATGTGATAATGCGGGAGGAGGCTGTATGTATATCAGGTCCCATCTCCAGTTTGACTTTTTTTTTTTTTGATGGTGGATATGTGGGATTTCAAAGACTGTGCACAATTCCCACAAAAAATCAATGGTAGTTATTTCAGTGGGAACTGCATGTATTAATCAGAGAGCAGAATTTAACTCAATACATTTTACATATGTGCAGATCATCTTATGAAATATGGCAGAAATTTTGCATATATTCCAATCACTATAAACAGAGTGTCTCCAAAAGTTTCAGAGATGGGCCAGATCCTCAGCCTCGGAAAATCAGTGTTGCTCTATTGACATGAACAGAATTATACCAGTTTATGCAAGCCAAGGACCTGGCCCTCTGTGTTGTTCAGAGGACATTCTTACCTACTATTAAGTCTGTAAAACTAGCCTGGAAAATCTGACAATATCAGCCTTTTTGTTTCCAGTTAGGCTGTAATTGCTATGAGAATGATATCTCTAGCTATTTTGGTGTTGCTGCTTATGATCTTCCTTGGAAAAAAAGAATGGGGGTGAAAATTTAGCTCAACTTCTTCAAATTCTTGAGGGGACCATTTGGGGATTGGTCCTGGTTTGAGCAGGGGGTTGGACTAGATGATCTCTTGAGGTCCCTTCCAAACCTAATAATCTATGATTCTGTGAAACTTAAAAGCTTGATTTTGATTTTTACTCTGCTGACCTATCGCAAGGTCAGTAGCAAAATCAGTAGCAAAGGATACCGGTCTGGGACTCCCTGAGTGAAATTCTAGCCTCTTTGAAGTCAATGGGAGTTTTGCTACTGACTTCAATGTATCCAGATTTCATCTCTTGACTTGTGTGATGCCCCTCCAGACTATGTTCTCTTCCTCAGAAGGAATCTCATGGGAGATGGAAAGAGACATATACTATTAGATGTATTTTGCCTTTAGTATTCTGAAATTTTATGGGTCAAATCCTGCTTTAAATCCAAATAATTCCCCTGAAATCAGTGGTCTTGCATAATTGTAAATGACAGCAGAAGTTGGCTCTCTGAATGTGATTCAGACAAAAATTGCCATCCTAAAACATGCATTCAAAGTAAGAGACACTGAGTACATACAATGTGAAAACACTTTTATGAGCATTTCTTCCAGTGTCTTCACATTAGAGGTCTAAAATATGCTGAGTTGTTTTAATGGTATGTTCTTAGATGCTGTGCACTGTTAGCCTGGGGGGACAGAAAAAGTAATAGGAAATATGTGCCAAACATATGCAGAAATAAAAACGTTTCCAGACTGGAGCTTCCTTATTTTTTTAGCATCAGTCCTAGAAAAATATATATTTTGGCCAGCAGTCTTTGATTGAACCCACATCTAGGGTAAACTTTATTGCAATAACATAGGGCCAAATGTAGGCTGCTGCAATGCCATTGACTGCATTGGCTTATGCCTGTCACGAATATGGCCAATGGCAAATACGACACTGCACAATTAACGGCAGTATACATTAAACAATAAACTGTACTCTGAACTGCAAGTGTCAAGTCAGTGGAAGCCTTGTAAAGTTGAATGTTAGGCTGAAGTCTGAAACCAGCCACAGATTTCCATTTGTGTAACAGCTTTAAAACAGAATGTATTTCTTACTCCTAGGTAACAGCAGATTTTTTAAAAATGTGTAAAAGCTACAATGTGCATTGGCCATGCTGGATACACTTTAACTTAATATATATATAACAGCATGCAGGTTTAGATTCCATATAAATCTTTAGTGCTCTGCTATGGAGAAATATACACATGATCTAACACAGTATTTCAAAAATACACGGGTTGATAGGCACTATAATAACTATCCAATCTGATTTTCTTTACTGCGCAAACAGAATGTAGTTTTCTGTAGCGTTTCTGACTAGTACGCAGATTATTTGCAAATAATTAAAGGCAGATTTTAAATGTGCCAACTTTCACTTACAAAAATGTGCAATCATTGTCTAGAGAAGGGACGTATCTGAGCACTTATCTGTAAAATAAATTGTTGGGAAGAAATGCAAACATTTGTGGAAATGGGCATTATGCCTTCCATCCTAAAGACATGTTCTAATACCAGGGCCACCATTGTGTAGTGCAGAACAGCAGCTACTGTGCATGTCAATATGTGCCTTGAGATCATATCTGACCACAATTAGATCCTGACTGTTAAACTGTGTTTTCAGTAACACCTGATAGTCCACTATCTCTAGCAGGCTATTGCTGGGATTCTATAATTGCATATTTTTCCAGTAATCCAGATGGCATTTATTACAAATTGGCCTATTGTGGCAATAAGAAAAAATGATGTCCTTTTTTCCTTAAAATAGTCTGCTTTCTTAACTCTTTGCACCATGAATACTAATTTTTTTCCCTTTTTCTTTTTTTTTTTAATTACAAGTGAATTTGTGGTAGTAAAAGTATGGTCAAGTGCTGTATGATCCAAGGACATTTGAGCCTTACAATCATGAGATCCAAATTTTAGTTCTGACAGTGACTTTCTCTGTAGACTCAGAACACTCACTGTTCATCAGCATGTCTATGTAAAGGGTTTACAAGGCTGTGCCTCAGTTTCCATATTTGTAAAATGGGGATCAAAACACCTACTTCATAAGGTTGGCTGTTTAAGATGCTTTGGGCACAGAAAGCATTATTATAATGCTGGGAGGCGGGGTTAGGTTCAAATATAACAACAAACAACTGTATATCTTTGCACATTGGAGAGGCTCTCACAAGAGATTAACTAAAGAGCACATCACATATAAGAAAGGGTGTTGCTCCCTTTCACACACACAAGCTTATTGATATTGTGTAACCCTTTTCTTTTTTCTTATTTCATGGCATTCAGCCAAAAACGGTTTACTGCTGTAATGACAGCCACTGTTTTTACTTGCTCAGGATTGATAGGGAAACATTCTCAAACAAGGTGGCAGTGTAGACCCTTGCGTGACTGCAAAGAAGTAGTTGCTATTTCAGAGGGTTTGCAGGAACTTGTTAACCATGCTCAGTAGCTATTTTGAAGCTGGTATGGAAAGCTTCATTAAGGGCAAACATTCTTGCATATACACAGATACATTGCCCCCTTCATCCCTGGCCAGTTAAAAGCTAGAAGGTCGTGGCAAATCCATAGTGAGTTCTGCACCAGTCAGATCAAGCCCAGTCCTACTGGAGAAAATAGTGCTGCCTGGAGTAACCTAGACTGAATCTGTGGGTGGACTCTCAATACAGTTTCCTGGAATTTTTCAGAAGTCAGTGGGATTGAGACTGAAAAAACACCATAAAGGAAGAATCACAGACTGAAGGCCAAATGTCTTCATGAACTCAGTTGAATATCATTGAACCAAAGACAGTGTGTGAGCCAAACAGCTACAGTAAATCTCAAGTTCTTTTTCTGTCTTATTTGAAGTTGTGTATGTGTTTAATAATGTGGATACTGGTTCTGTGGTACAGCTACTTAAGGTACATTTTACTTAATTGTCAGGGTGAGTCTATGTAAAAGCAGAAGATCTCTGTCAGATATTCCAATCCTTTGTATTTAATTTGTAAAGTATTATAAATAAATATATATATGGGTCTTGGCCCTGTGTTATATTCTTCATTTTAAATGAAAAGAACAAATCTCTAGTTACTGCTGTTAGTCTAGCTAGGGTGCATCATAACTGCTGTGCTGAAAGGTTTATCTTTAGTGCGTTATTCATAAAAGGAATTTGAAATGTATTAAGTGTGTATGTGTGTACGCACATAACTGTCTTATTGTAAAAAAAGGCACTGGATTCTTAAGAAAGTGAATACTATTATAATTTTGACTTTTAGTATTTGGAGGATATCTATAGAAAATCCAGCTGTAGCTTCTTGCAAGGACAGGAACTTTGTCAGATAGAGGAATTCTATAGTAAGTAAATTGACTTACTTCCCCTCTACGTAGGTTATATTTGCACCAGAAGCTATCAACTACTGCCCTAAGTAAGAATTAAGATGAGCTATTGAAGTGCTAAATGATTCCGCTGTGCTGTCCATGATTCCAAATAGACAGCGAAGTACTAAGAATTATGAGTGTTCTAAGCAGACAAGAAACCTAAATTGTTCCAAAGAAATAAAAAGTCACATTTACTATTACTATAAAGATATGTGGCATGGAGGTATTTAGCCCAAAATAACAAGATCCTCAGCTAGTGTAAATCCGTATAGTTCCATAGACCAGTACAACTGACCAGCTAAGCCAATTTACACCAGTTAAGGATCTTGTCTGTTACACTGGATGGCTGAAGAAAGTTATTGTGAGATAAAGAATCCTTTGCCATTAGGTGACTTATCCAATTGAAGGCCACACAAGTGGCAACTAAGGTGGTCAGCTTGTGATGGTAGTTTGATAGACAATGATATGGTTTAGTGGTCCCAACTTCCTAGTCCTTAATGAAAAGGTACTCATATCACTAGAGAGGGTTGGAAATTTTTTGATGAAACCTTGTTTTGACAAAAAATAGAAGTTCATTAAAACCAAAACTGTTCTTGAAATAGCATCAGTTTCAATGAGCCTCCTGACGTGATGAATTTTTGGAAAAAAAAGAAGTTTTGAAATTGACAAAAGTCCTGTTCCATGGTTTGAAATTTTAGTAAATTTAGACTAAAAACTTTTTTTAAGTCAAAATCAAAATAAAACATTTGATATAATCAAAACATTTTGACAGACCCAAACCCAGAATTTTCAAATTGTAAACATTTTTAATAGTTCAACTTTTTGTTCTAATTCAATAAGGGAGAATTGTGGGATATCACAAATTTTTTCACAGAATGAGAAAACCATTTCCCACCTAGCTGTACTCAACACAAAAACCAGGATTATAAGTGATTCTCTTGTTGGCAGTAGGGGGAGTGGGAACTGAATGAGTATGGTGACTGCAAAATTCAAAGTCAGGTGAAGACACAATTAAAAGGCAGTACTGATATGCATTGATGCTGCCTATGCTAACGATTGGTGTTTCTCCACTGTTGGATCCCATCTCCTTAACGGGACCACCTAAGGCAATCACAGGGGTTGTGAGGCAGTGAAAATGTAAATACAATCTACAGGAAAGAAAATCTCACTCCTGCGCACCCTTACCCTTCAAGGTCAAGTGTTCTTTCTCAGCTGCTTGAAACACAAACTAATTCTAGAAGCTTACCATTATTGTCATTGACATATATTTTACTTTTACTTCTATAGTAAATGTAAGGGGGTCATAATAATAATAATTATTATTACTACTTTGACTAGGGGATTGCCTATAGATAAATAGGACATCAGCCTTAAACTGGCAACTGGTTGCAGTCCACGAGCTCTGGCTTCACAAATGAAGGTTGCTAAGGCAAACTTTTAATTATAGCAAACAAACCCACTGTCTCTTTGGGAGTTTATTATGCATGTTCTCACTGTTTACTATATGGATTTACTCTAACACACAATTTGGGTGAAATTCTGCACTTGTTTACACTGCTGTAGATCTGAAGAGACTCGAGTTATACCTAATTAGCCAAAATCAAAACAAGGAATTTCCCCAGAAATGAACATCATAGCGAAGATATAGTGAGTTCTAATCCTGGTGCTGACAATGACTTCCTATTCTATGCTTAAATAATAAACATTTTAAACCATAAACCATCCTTTGGAACAGCTTACCAAGGGCTGTGGTAAATTCCCATCATGGGGAGCTTATAAATCAAGATTGGATATCTTTCTGAAGTAGTCCAATAAATGATATTACCTCACTCACCTTGTGTCTCTGAAGGATATTCTATTGTTTAACCGTAAGTTTTTATGTATTTTAGGAGAAATTTTATGCCCTCGCTATGAATAGTCTAGTTTATTATAATAATCCCTTCGGACCTTAAAATCTGTTGGAGATCTTCATTGCCTCTCCAGGCCCTGCATGCAGAGTAGAAGGATTGGAACAGTGTATAGGGACCTTAAATGCCCCAGTTTTGTCTGGAGATGTATTACTTTGGGGCAGGCACTAAGGCTGCCAGTTAAGGACCCCTGACATATGGAGTATGTAGACATGTGGAGCTGAAGAAGGTAGACATATGTCAGGGTTGGGGCTGCAATGCCTTGGAGGTTCCAGGCAGTGCTGTGGCCATAGAATAGCCTGGGGAGGTTGCTATAATTTAGACAGGCCTTCCGAAATGTCTAAATTCAGCTGTGGGGTTCTGCAGCCCACTGGTGCAGGAGTGGGAGGGGCAAAGGTGAGTTACACTTTATGTACTGTGCCTCTTAAAAGCACAGCACTGACGTTTTCCCTATGGATCTATAAGACATTTGTGGATACCTATTAGTTATTCAAACACATTTCCAACTTGATGCTCTAAATTTCTTGGAACCAGTCTATCAGTTAAACGCATACTTGCAAATTGTTTTTAAAATGCATATTTTGTTGCCATCCTGCTCCATAGGAACAGTACATATTTAGGCAATTTAGGTTATGAATATATTGCTAGGGTCCATACTTATTTAAATTACACAAACGCATGTCCAATATACAGAGCATGTAAGAGACTGGAACCACAGATCAGAAGAGCCATATCTGAGCTATCTGGTAAACAGAGTATATACATTGTATATATATTTGTTAGATGTATTTTATGTACTTAGTGAAGTCTTCTGATCTGCCTTGTAAATTGATGTTTATAGACTTTTAAAATGCATGTTTACCCACATGCCAGCAGAAAAATATCTGTCACGTAAATATCACACATGTAGGCACACGAGAAAGATTCATGTGAGAGTCTTGGAAGCGCAATTGCTGGGCGTATGCCAGAGCCACTTTTCAAAGTGAGAAATACAAAATGTCAACATTTTTTTTCTAATGTGCAGCAGTTGTCATTTAGGGCCTATACTGAAGTGATCTCTTACTTGACTCACACTATTAAATTCAAAGTCATTTTGAAGTAATACAAACAGGAAAAGTACTCAAAGAAAATAAATGTTTATTTTATTTGTACTTCGAAGTTGATTTTTTTTTTTACCTAGAAGGGCACGTTTACCCAGGTTTCAGAGCTAGCTCATGCCACACTTAAGTTTGTAACAAAATGTAAGATATAGTCTTATCTAGCTAGATACTTCTATAGCATCTGCCTCTGTAGGATCTGAGCTCTTCACAAAGATAAATGGATTTATCCTGACGACACTGGAGTGAGCTTGGGAGAACCTTTATCCTCATTTTACAGATGAGGATCTGAGGCATAGAGACACTAGCCCAGATCCCCAAAAGTGGTTAGGCATGTAACTCCGACTGAAATCAATGGGAGTTAGGGGCCTTAATGCTTTTGAAGATCTGAGTCTGAGTGACTTTCCATTGCCAAAGCCAGTTCCATTCCAGAGCCAGTTCTCCTTAGTTCTAGTCCAATGCCTTAACCACAAGACCACCCTTCCTCTCTCAGTGACATAAAGCTTCGATGTCAAAGGAATTCCACTTGTGTAAAACTGATAAAGGATTGGAAAAATCAGGTCCTTGACACTTAGAACTCCCACTGTCCTTCAGGTGGTGTCTTGCCCTGCACGGTGGATTCCATTAAAGAACATTGAGTTCCTGTAAATAGGATTCCTCTTCCTGAAGAACACGTGTAATTTTAAGGCTGTGGAGCCAGGCATCTCAAACTTTGGGTATATCTGAAAGTTGAACCCAGATCCAAATTTTGCAAATGCCTCTATCTTTATAACGGGCTGAACCAATGCCCCATTTCCAGACATCTGTAAATATCGGGGTATTTGAAATCCAGTAACAAATCTTGCAACTTGAGCCATGCTCTAATATAAACAGAAATCTGTCAGAAAAGGCGTTATGAAGAAATGTGGATACTTTAACAATATGGCTGCAGGACACTTGCAATATAAGGTCATTTTTCTGAGTCTGACAATGGGTTTTCCTCTTAGGAACAATAATTAAATACCAGTATGTAAAGATTATGCATCAGATGGAGAAAATATTGAATTATAGGAGCCAAGAGATTATATGGAAAATAAATTGTGTTTTGACCTACTGACTTCATGCCGTCATTGCCGTGGTATGTTATATCACTTAAATTGTAATATCATATTCACATGTGTGACAGCAACCGTGTAGGTATGGTTGTAGAAGGGAAGGAATGCATATGAAGGAAAACAGAGATAAGTATGTGTTGTGTTGTGCTGGACCTGAAACCAGAAGTTGCCAACTTTCACGCGGTAAATAAGCACCTCGACTTTCACAATATCACAATAAGCCAAAAATCAAGCTAATCCCATTTCAAACAAGGGTAAAACAGGCCAATCCCTAAGAACCCCAACACTTTATGCGACTAGATCCCCCCAGCGTGCAGTCTGGGACTATGGTGGGCCTGCTTTACACCCCTGACTCTCTCTCCCCCTTACGGCCGATAGCCCCTTACCCTTATTTGCCCCTTCCCTTGCCCCTGCAACAAGCTACAAAACTAGCCAACAAGCAACTCACAAATCAATTAAACCAAAAACAAGCCAAATTTCTGTGGTTTTTTTTAAGCGGGTTTGGCATGTTTGCTTGAAACCCCCATGGACCTTGTGGAGTAAATAGCTATGGAGAAAGCTGACTTTGTGTGACCAAGATAATCAGAGAAATTAGAGAATCTCTCGAGCTGTGTTGTCCACTCCCTCTTCCTGCCAATGAAGAATTGTTCTCAAAAGAATTTCCTCCAGTGCTGGGGCCTGCCTACATTAAAGGCCTCAAGCATCAAGGTTTCCAGGTTGGAGGATATTGTACAGCCAATGTTGGAAATATTTTCTTGTTTATCTTAAATCTCTCTTGTTAATTACATCCCATTATCCCAAGTTATTATCTCCTGAGACCACATTAAACAAATTTCCCTTCCTCTATTAGCATCTCCACTTTTCAACTACATAAAAACAGTTTTAACCCCCTCTAATAATTTATGCAAGCTGTATATATTTAAGTACTCCATTCCATCCCCATAAATCCAACACTCCAGCTCCTTAACTATTTTATTTTGCTCTTCTTTGATTTTCTTCCAGGTTGTTGTCAGCTTCCTGGAACATAGGTGGGTTCCCAGGGCATATTGGGATATCAGAGAATGAAATGGTGGACAAAGCAGCTAAAAATGCTGTAAGAAATGGAAGACTTGACATAGAAATACTCTTGAGTAAACAGGAATTGAAAAGCCTCATACAGAAAATGTAAGTATGGAATGGCAAAACATTTGGATTAGTGAAAAAAAAGGAAGATGATTTTTTGAATAGTCCCCAAATTTAAAGATAAAAGCATACTTCAGGGCCTGGATAGGACTAATGAAGTGCCTTCATTTAGACTATTAACTGGCCATTGTTGATCAAACAAAAATCTTTTTTGAATAACTAGACACAAAGATGGTCTATGTGTGCTCCTTAAGGTAGAAGGATTCATCACCTTTTATGGGTGTAGCGCCCCCTCTTCACCCAGTTACCTTCTTTAATACCAATCTACTTACAGGTTTTGATGGACAGGCTGGGGGGTTTTTTGGATCCCGCCAGCCTCTCAGCAGGATGTATCTTCTTTATTTTTCCTATTAATTTATTTGGCTGTGCCTCCACCCCCCTCGCCCCTTCCTGGCAGGGTCACCAGGGCAGCATGGGAGGAAAATTCTAACCACAGGGTAACCCCCACTTACTTGCCAGATAGTTGGAGACTTCCAAGAAGTAACACAAACACATACAATATATTTAACACAGTAATTATATTAAACAGGAGACAAATATAACATAACAGGGTAAAACACTGTTCTTAGGATCACCGGTGCCCACGTTGCTAATACTTGTGACTTTTCCCAGTCACATGACCTGATGCAGCAAATGTAAGATCAGTGTCCCGTTGGTACACATACTTTGCTGGGACCCTTGATGATCTATGACCACAATATTTTTTCTGCAATGGTTTAGCTGTGTGGCTGACTGGGTTCAGTACAGCACAAAGGCCTCACAAGTGGGAGGAGGTGGTAAGTCCCTGCACAGGTTTAATACGCAGCAGGTTATAAAATTTCCAAACCCTTACTCCCTGGCTTGAGGACACAGGTTAGGGAGTAGGGGGTCCCCAAAACAATTTCCCTGACTGACTTACTAAAAGATGGTGCACACACAAACTCCATAATCATCCTCAGGTTCAGCCATGACTCCTCAGTCACTGCAGAGGGGCTGATCTCTGCTGGCAGGGATCCTCCTCAGGCAGGAGTCAGGATGCTTGTGGTCCCAGGATTTCCCCTCATCACTAAGGGGTGCAGGGCTCAAGGTGCAGATTACACAACTCTACTGAAATTCAAAATGTCATCTCCAAGCCCAGCATCCAGTCACACTCACAGCAGGCAGCAGCCTTGGACTAGCAGCCAGAGCAGAGCTGACCATGTGGTGACTGGTCTCACCTAGGGCACTGGAGGGCTAACGCAGCCTGGCTGGGGAAGTTTCCCAACTCTACAGGCTGGGAATCATTAGTAGACAGGGAAAAGCCCAGCTGAGGGATCTTGCTTTTAGGTCCCTAGAGGCCAGTTCTCAGGGGGAACCCTGCACGCAGGCCTGGGACTCACCAACTCCCCACACAGCCAGTCCTACTCTTGCCCTGGCTGGCTTCAGACTGACTTAAAAATGGCTTCTCCCCTTTCCTGAGCTCTCAGGGAAAAGCATCTCACTCACTATTGCTTGCCAGGCAGACTAGGAGTCTGCCTTGACTCCCCCTTCCTACCAGGGACAGGGCCTTTCCCTGAGCTACCAGCAGACAGAGCCCCAGGAAGCTAAGTAATTTCCTTGGGGGTTACACAGGAATGGAAGGGGTGTGATACAGAAAGGGGGAAGCTTTTTAAGGAATTCAAATCTCTTAAGGTAACAAAAATGACATTATGTTATTTAGTAAAAACATCAGGGAAATGGGGTATTGTTAAAAAGATGTTGTTACGTCATCTGAAAGACACAGAGCAGAGCAAGAGAATATGAACCACTAAGTACTAAGGAATTGTAGTTGGTGGTGGCTATAGACTACTCAGCCAAGTCTGTTTCACCATAAAAGAGAAAAGAAAAGAAAAGAAAAGAAAAGAAAAGAAAAGAAGCGTGGGAGCTCAGAAGGTGAGCTGGTGGAGGAGAGAAAGCTGAGTGAAAAGCTCCACTTGCTGCAGACCTGGGTGATGTCCTGTAGTGTTTAGAAACTGAGGATAAAAGGGGCTCGTGGTGAAAAAAAACAGACTATGTGTGTTTGTGACTAGGAGACCATGAAATCAGGACAGGCAGCACTGTTCACGAAGTAGCTGGAGAAGCGCCCTGTGACAGGGACATGATGTTACTGTCATGGAGTTTGGGGGAGACAAGGCCCTGCACCCCTGGCTTCCTGTGATTCACCATGACTCTCAGCCAGCCAGTAGAACAGAAGGTTTATTTAGACGACAGGAACACAGTCCAAGACAGGTCTTGCAGGTACAGACAACAGGACCCCTCAGTTAAATCCACCTTGGAGGGCCCCAGGCAGGCCAGAGCCCCATCTGGGCTCCCCTCCATTTTCCCAGCCAGTTCCAAACTGAAACTCTCCAGCTCCTCCTCTCCCTTTGTCCCTTTCCCGGGCCAGGAGGTCACCTGATCCCTTTGTTCTCCAACACCTTCAGTTGGCACCTTTGTAGAGGAGGGGCCCAGGTCATTAGTTGCCAGGAGACAGAGTGTCTGCCATTTTCTGTCCAGACAGCATCACATCTGTGCTCTAGGGCTCTACAACAATCACACCCCCTTCTCCCACCACCGAGATACTTAAGAACTGCATAGGGGAAACTGAAGCACTCACACAGTATTCAGAGAAAACATTAAGAACAGTCCCACTTTGTCACAGTTACATATTGGTAAGTAGACTTGAAGCAAATGGAGTCAAAGCTGATGATGTTGATGGGGCAGAAATACAGTCCACTGAGCTGAGCTGGAGCCTAAGATGGCATCACTGATACACCAAGGTACCAGAAGAGAGTGTTGGAAGCTTGTAAGAAGGTATAAGTTAAAGCACGTTACCCCAGCTTTACCTTTTTCTGGTGCAGTGCTATGTGTGGCACCAACTTACTATCATTCACATGCTGCTGTGTGCAAGGAGATCTAAAGGAGTCTGGTCAAGAGTTTCCACTGCCATGAGCACCACCTCTCGCTATGGTTCACTGACTCTTTCTACTTCTGCTCAACTGATCTCTCACTACAATGGTCAATCCTTAAATGTTTCACCCTGTATGATGCTTGTCTTTTAGGAAGAGTTCTTCCCACTTGGGAAAAACGGGCCTGTCAAGAGAGATTTTGGTTATGTGGGTTTTAAGGAGATTTTTTTTTCACATGATTGTGACACTTTTTTATCCAGGAACAGAGGAATTACCATGCTGGATCAGAACTGTCGTCCATCTAGTCCTGCATTCTCTCTCTGACAGTGGCCAGTACTAGATGCTTCAGATGAAGGTGTAAGAACCCCACAGTAGGCAGATGGAGGGATAATCTCTCTCCTACATTGGCTTTCTTCTGATCTCTAATAGTTAGAGATTGGCTTATTTCCTGAAGCACAAGGAAAACTGAAGCAATGGCTCTCTTTGCAACATGAAGTTAGGTTGCTACATAAAGACCTGTTCTTTGATTCCCAGATATCGTGAGCTTGAAATCGTGATGCTATGTTTTAATGCTGGCTGCTAGGTTTAATGCTGCATGCACAACTGTTTGTTTTAAAATGACTAATTGATCAGGGCATGGAATAGCACCACACAGAGTGATGTCAGTATGTGGATTCCTGGTTTATGTTCAGTCTTTAGCATTAATGAATTATGAATACAACCAATAATTGCTGTGAAGTACACATGGAACCAATCTTCCTGGAATTATAAATAATTACCACCCTCTTGATTACAAAAAGTAGAATCTGAACTTGCTATTTAATTAATTGTTCTATGAATTATTCTCAATAAGCCAAACACCTATATGCTATTCAAGCAAATAAAAACTCCGGAGATATAAGGGCAGTCCGCAGCCATATCTTTGCTGCTGATCCCGTCAATGCCAACGCACCCAGCTTTCGCATTCTGAAGTGCTGCATATCTTACTTCTATGCTTCCCACATTTGGTACCTTGAATAAACACAGAGCCTGGTCTTGCAAACCTTTACGCAGGTGTATGTCCAATGGCTTCAGTGGGACTTCTCTCCATTCTTGCGAGTTACAGGATCGCATCTGTAATTTTTAAATTAATGACTAAGCATCATCATTGATCAGTGTTACTGAGGCAGAGCATCGGGGTGACTGGAAATAGCTTACTACTGTAGTGTGCCCGGCATCCTAGGGCAAGGTTGCACCTTATGTGGCTATTTAGGGACATCCTTCTCATCCTTATCAGACCTTCTTGGATAGAGAAGGATGTGGAGTGGGCAGAGCCTTGTCTCCACCCATTCTCAGTGCAGTAGCCAGCGCTGCTGAGCCAGCAAGGGCAGTAATAATCTAGTACGGATAAAAGTCGTTAGCACTTCCTATCACTCCTAAAGTAGCTACATTCCTTAAAATGGGCAGGTAGCATAGCTGCAGTCTAGCCCCTAGTGATTAAGTGTTTTGCAATAAGGGCCCAATTCTGCTACCCTTACTCACACTGAGAAGTTTCAGAGTAGCAGCTGTGTTAGTCTGTATCCACAAAAAGAACAGGAGTACTTGTGGCACCTTAGAGACTAACAAATATATTTGAGCATGAGCTTTCGTGGGCTACAGCCCACTTCATTGGATGCATGTAGTGGAAAATACAGTAGGAAGATATATATATACACTGAGAACATGAAACAATGGGTGTTACCATACACACTCTAACGAGAGTGATCATCACACAAGTACTCCTGTTCTTTTCACACTGAGAAGTAACTCACTCTGTGAGTTGGCCCATTGGATCTAAAGAACCTTTTGGCATGAATAGAGGTGGCACAATCTGACCCCAAACTGAAAAAGTTGTCAGGTAACATCTGTGGAGTTCTCTATTGGGTGCGACCAGTTGCAGGCAAGTCCCAGAGTTACAACTAGATTGTGATTTGCACTGCATGCATGTGGGAGGGGAATAGTAGGGAGTAAATAAGCACCTCTTTTGTCCCTCTGGGCCCTTGGTATGGCTGTGTTGGAGTAAGCTGGAGGTTACCTACCCAATTACTTTCCCCAAGAGCAGCTGTGCATGAAATGGAATCGTGAACTTACTCCTGTTATGTGGTGGCTTCAATGTTCTTTGCAATGTTCTCCTTTCAGCCCTCCTAAACATTCACACTGTGCATAAATGTTTCATGTTATTTGCACGAGCAGTGTTGCTAATACATGCCACTAAGATACCCTGCTGAAAGAGTTTCTCCCATCAGAAGGTCTTTGGAGCCTAGTGCCTGAGATGTTAAACAACCCTGCAGTTCTATTTTTGTCATTAAAATTGTTACATTACAGTATGTTTCTGCAGATCTCTCTCTTAAAGCTGCAGCATGTCTAAAAAAAAGACCCATATGGAAATAGTTATTTGTAATTACACAAAAGTACATTTACAAAGTTATTAAAAATAAATGGAAAAACCTATTCCTCTCCTGTACTGTCTCCCCAGTATGCTTTGATAAACCATCCCACAGTTGCATGGCATGCATTTGAAGTGCACCTTAAGTATTTGTATTTGAAATGTTAACTCAGTTGCTGGGTGTAGCTCATCAGAGGAGGGTTTGGAAGCAGGACAGAAAAATAAAGGAGGAAGCTGGGAGGTTGGAATTACTATGAAAGATCATATTTTCTGATCTGCCTCGCAAGATATTTGGTGATTTGTTTCCTCTGTAATAGTAGCTAAATAATGAAAGTACAAAGTTGCTTTGATCTAAAAAATCGCTATGGGATTTAATAATTTATAGCTGAATTTAACAGCACAGTGGAAATCCTTTTATAGAGTGGAGTTATTTTGTTTCCCCTTGGCAGATCAACTGTTCTTGAAGCAGAGGTCTACTATAAATCAAAGTGTACTATGCATATTTCAATGCACTGAAATTATGGGGGGCTTTCATCCTGCTATGTTTTCCATATAAATAGGTTTTGTTCACTATGGCCCTAACTCCACAAAACTCTTAAGCATGTGCTTAAATCCCTTAACTTCCATACAACTGAAGCACGTGTTTAAGTGCTTTGCTGAATCAGGGCCAGTACATGGGTTCCTGTCTATAAGGCGTTTGAAGAAGTAAATCATAGAGGGCCAGATACTGCCATATTTACCCATCTTGAGTAGCACCTGACTCTATAAGCAGTTCTGTTGATATAAATATGGAAAAAGATACAAACACAAAGGAGTAAAGTTGGCAGAATCTTGTCAATAAATATAAGGGATAGTTTTTGCCATCCTCATTCAAATGAATAGTTGCAATGATTTCTATCGCACTGCTCATGAGAGTAAGGTTTGCAGGATCAGGTCTTCGAGCTGCGTAAAGAGAAAATCAACAATGGCAGAGGAACTAGTTTTCATTAGTGTGAAATCCTCATGCTAACATAATGCAATATACAACAAAGACTACACAGACCCAGAACCTTTATTAATCACTGTGAAGTTCACCTGCTCTAATTGATTTGGCTTTGGTCAATATATTTCACATACAATTTATTCACAACCCTAATTTTATTTCACCTGTTGCAAAAAGTATTCAGAAAAAAAATAACTAAATATGGTAAGTTAAATTTCTTCCATCTCCATCTTTAAAGGTGTAACATTCAGATTTGAAGGTAAGGGCATGAGGACTCAGGAAATGGGAAATGGTGTCCTTCACTTGTGTGTTAATCATTGCAAACCATCTGTGTTTGGCAGTGACTTAATCTTCACTGCTTCTGCATGAAGATTGTTTAGTGGCTCGTGAGCAATGAGTTGGTGGGCTCAGCCCAATTTCTTGTGGGGAAAAAACATTATTAAACTAGGAATCTCAGTAGAGAAGTAAAGGACTGAATAAATGTGAATGCACTTCATATTCTTAGAGGTGGTTCTTGTAAGTCTAAGTTGAGACTCCAGCATGATATAGCAAATCTTGATCATTGTTTCTGTTGAAATTACTCTACCACCGAAAAGCCCTAACCTAGACTGGAGTCATGTCGTGCCTGGCACTGTACAAACATATAGTAAGAGACAGTCATTGCCAGTGTTCCGTCTAATTCTTCTCATCCACGTGCAGATGTGTGTCACACATCATCTCCATATTGGTGTGCATAACATAATTCATTTGGTGGGGGCGGGGCTGAGGGGTTTGGAGTGTGGGATGGAGCTCAGGGCTGGGGCAGAGGGGTGAGGGCTCTTGCTGATGGTGCGGGTTCTGGAGTAGGCCAGCGATAAGGGGGTTGGGGTTAGGGTGACCAGAGAGCAAGTGTGAAAAATCGAGACTGGGGTGGGGGGTAATAGGATCCTATATAAGAAAAAAGACCCAAAAAATCAGGACTGTCCCTATAAAATTGGGACATCTGATCACCCAAGTTGGGGTGCAGGATGCCCTGGGGAGATAGAACTCCCCCCAGCTTGCTCTCTCTACAGTAGCACCCAGGCTCTGGGGGAGGGGCACTTCTCCCTGCTGCAGCAGGTCCGTGCTGGGGCTGAGTTGAAGCCGGGGGAGGGGCATGTCTCCCCCTGCCATAGCAGGTCTGGGTTGGGTCCGGGGCTGAGGAATCTCTCCCCGCCACAGCTCTGAGTGGCACTTAATAGGCTGCTGCGTGTCTGCGCAGCTTAGAGGGAACTTAGGTCCTTGTTCCAAGAGCTTTGGAGTTTCAATAAACAACACCAGCAACGAACGCAAGGGAAACAAAGACAATGTGATTTGTCCAGGGTCACCCAGCAAGGCAGCGGTAGAATCAGGAAGAGAACCCATGTCTCCAGCATCCCAATGCAGTGCCTCCACCATGGGAACAAGCAGCCTCTTGTGCTGTACATATTGAGTGGGATCAGTGTCTCAGTTTCCAATGTATTTTATGCACACCTAATTTAATAAGATGCTCACTCAAAGAAAAACATGTTTGGCATTTAGATAATTCAATAATTTCTCCTGGAAATTCCAAGAAATTAAATGTAATTGAGTAAGTGTGCAGTAGTGCTTGAAGATTATGTTGTGCATTTTGCTTGTAAATCTACAGAATAAAATAACGGCCCAGGCTTACAACCCCCCAAACTGTAACTTGTAATAATGAAATTAGACTTCAGTGGCTCTCTTTGAAGAATGAAACCCAAAGGACTGATAACTTTAATAGGCAAACTGGGTAATGATATAATAATCTAACAGAAAATGTCTCCCTCTGCTCATGCACAGTACAGGTTCAAGTAATAGCAGGTTGAGTTCTAAAATCATCCAGATGTGCAGGACTCCATCATTCCACAAGGGATAGGGAGTGGTGTGAGGCAGAGCTGTTGACACTGAGGGAAATTCTCTTACTGAATAGCATCTGAAAGGGCCAGTTGCAGGCCGTGTTAGCTTTTGGCAGCAAGCTAGGGCCCGCCATAACAACCAGTGGCCAATGCAGCTTTAGAGATGCACTCTGAATAAAAGCCTGCTTTTTTATGGGAAAGGCTGTGAATCCCTTACTCCTGTTGATGACATGATAGTCATGTTGCCTTCAGTGGGACTAATTCTGTGAATATCCATGGCAGAAAGGGAATCACAAACTGGCTCAAGTCTGTAGATTCATATGTGCACATGTGTGAACTCTCCATGCACACCACAATATGTTCACATACACATCCCAGCCAAAATTATTATGGCATTGCTGTAATGTATGGCTTCCCCTATATAGGTGTCTATGATGGTTTCATAGAGCTTAAAGCCAGAAGGGAGCTTTTAGATCATCTACTCTGATCTCCTGTATTTCCAGACTCCCATATATTAAGCCCAAAGACTTTAGTTAGACTAAAGGATTGCATGATAAGTTATAAGGAAATGTTCATTTGCCATTATACAATAGTGGGAAAGACATCTAGAACTGGAAACTGAAACTAATGCCTGGTTAAATATATGCCATAAGTGAAGGACATGTCTGTGCATGTTTTCTAGAGCCTTTAGACAAGAGGCTGAAACCATCTATGTTAATCCAAAGGCACTGGAAAGGTAGAATAACTTGTGATCCCAGTGCACAAGACAGCACCATTTACAATGCAACAACACGATCCCATGTTTAGCAGGAGTTTCCTCTTTGTTTTATTGTGGGTATAATAACTTAATTAGCTTATAAAATTCACTCTAAATTGCTAAACTCGTAAATGAAATAAAATTGAGCCTACATGCCATAAAACAATGAGCCAAGCCTTCAGGTTAGGATCTAAACTTCCTATACAATCTCCTATGAGTGACTGCGGTGCCTTATTGTCACTCTCTGGATACTGAGTTATGTGGTGCACTCAGCTGTGTCACTTAGCTACAGCCCTGGAGAGAGTGTGTTGCAGAGCTACTCTGCCTCGAAGAGGAAGCACACCACCTTTCTCTTCCTAGTGCACTCACCCCACTGCACTGTCTCTTATGAGGGCATAGCATGGTCCCCTCTCTGAGCCTGTGGCTCACACAGCAAGGAGGCCTTTGTATTCTCCCTGCTCCTCGTTTGCCTTTCTTGGTGGCTTGGGACCATGATGGTGCTCGAAGAGGGAGTTCTGCTAGAGAGGGCAGAGAGACTGTAACTTTGCCTCTGTCAGGAATTAGGGCTTGCAACTGAGCCCAGGACCAGCTGCTCCAGCTCACTAGAGAGCAACAGAGAACTTGCAGCTACATCAGGGCTGGCTTGCAGCTGAATCATGTAACTGGCCAGATTACCAGATTGGCTGAAGGAACCTACAGACATGCTCTTAAGTCTGGCAGCAGCAGTTAGCTGACAGCCGCTCATCACTTACAGTTGCACCTGTGCCTGTTTTGTACCCGGCCCTGCACACCTGATCTGCTCCAACCACTAGGACTGACTAGCCATACCCTGGGCTATGATAACTTCCACATCATTCTTTTACCTCCCACCCACCTGTGCAGCAGCTGGATGCAATCGGGCCCAATGCTACTCTGAAAAATGTGCACTGGGAGGTATTTTTAATGTCTTTGCTTAGTTTTTTTTCAAGTGGATTTAGTCTTCAGGAAAGGTGCACAAAGCCTAGGGTCCTTCAGGTGTCCTCAGAACAGATGTAACACAAACAAGAATGGTGCAGACTTCTCTACGTTGTTCCAACAAAGGGCTATATTCATTCCTTATGGAATTGCGGAATTTGACCTCATTGCTCTTTGATGCTCTTCTGGCTGTGCCAACTGTAAACATAAGAGGGTAGTCCAACTCGTTTGAAGTTTGACCTTTCTCTTGAGACAATGTCGTGACTGCAATAGAAACCTCATTAACAGAAGTGGGACTGAAGACAGCTACTCCTCTTAGTTCACACAGGCCACTAATACGTGGTAACAATTTAGTCACTACCACCTGGGCTGAACTGGCCTAGTGTGTTTATTTGTAGCTCCACTAGTAATAGCAATGATGCTGCACCTGCATAGACAGCACCATGTCAGACAGAGTCAGACACTTTAGAAATAAATGATACTAGATTGAATGGCCAAAGCATTCAAATTTGCCTGCCTATAGTTGAGCATTTGTACTTATGAAACTAGGTTTTCATGGGTGCTAGGCACCCACAACACTTTTATGTGAAACCAGGCAACTTATTTAGGATCCAAATGGCATTACCTTTACTCCCACAGAGTAACTCCATGAGTAGCTCCCATTGAGATCTTTAGTACTGCCTGTGGCATCAGGTGCTGTTAATCTGAAACAACAGTACCAGAATCTGCATTTAGGTCTCTACCATTAGACAACCAAATCAGACTATTTTGGCTTGTATGGGCAATACTTGGCCTTTGGCTATTACTTGTGTGGTGACTACCCTCGTAACTGGCACACTAGGGATTGAACCACTGCCAAGATCACCATCTGTTGAGTTAAAGAGGCCAGGCACTATCAATGGAGCTGTAGCAACTCCACTTTGTAGAGTAGCCAAGGGAGAGGCTGCAATGTGCTCTGACCAGTGGGTTAGACTTGTGTGAAGTTTGCTTATCTCATGTGAATGCTTAGTAAAATCAGCTTGCACATTTTAAATACAGTGCACTGTAAGTATTATACTACCACAATAAATGAGGATGGTATCATGAGAAGAAGCTGGAAAAATCTCCTGGGCTTGCTTCTCCAATAATGCTTCTGTTTTGCTTTCAGTCCCCGAGGGCTCTGGCTTATCAGATGCAGACAAAGTGGAAAGAAACAGTAGAAATGAAACCTGTTATTGATCCATACAGAGTGTGATGCGGTGCAGACTGAGATTTAAACATATTCTTTAATAATGGGCGGAAAAGTCAACACTGGTAATGGTAACGGCCTAACGGGAGACACTGAGTTTTCCTTTCATTTGAGGGTCAAGAGTTAATGTCAAATCTCAGCTTGGCAGTTTAGACATACAGTGCTCCATTTATTACCACTGGAGTGTGTCAGAGGCCACTGGAAAGGCTACTGCCTAGTGGAATTTCATGAAGGACAGACACTTGAAAATACACAGTTATTTCTCAAGTAGTTTGCCACAATTATTTCTAAGGTAGAATTAACCATTAAATCTGTTTGCTGCCCTCTCCCAGCTCTTGATCTTGATGATCAGACTTTCTTCCTTCTCCTCATTTGCACGTCTCATCTATTTAGATTGTGAACAATTACAGGCCGGGGCTGTCTCTTTCTTTGTATATGTACAGCAGACAACAAAATGGGGCCCCAGTCTTGGTTGTGGAGCTACTGTAATATAAATCAATAAAGCTAATAGATCCATGTCTTTTGGTGAAAACTTATGCAAAGTTTAAGTTTTAACATGCAATTCTTTGTGGAGTGCAAACTCACAGCTTCAGCAGTGGTTGAATAAATCAGTGGAGCAGTATGTATGGAACAACACACATGCTATTTCATGTGCAGTATCAGTTTGGTAGGTAAACATGGGACTCTCTGTCTTCTGTTTTCAACACCATCTGCGTATCATCAGTGTTTTCATGCAGCAAAAAGAGAAATGGCATTTTTTTCCAGATCACTTCTGCATAACTCATATAGTTATTAACTGTAAGTTGGCCAAGGCATTCTTTATAAGGTCAAATATGGTTTATGCTCAGAGGGGCAAATTCTGATCCACTTTCATGCACCCTCTACAGGTGCATTCAGCAGAATTGGAATGATACCAATGCATAACAGGTGGGATTCTATGGGCCTGCAAAAGAGCTGGCAAACCTGGAACATGGATGCTTTTCATTTTAAAGTAGAGATGAACATTAAGAGTATGGCAGGCTAGCGATCTATCTTTCTATCTTAGCACTTATAGGAGATCTCAGTGACTTACAATCTTAAACGTATTTATCGTCATAACACTCCTGTAATGTAGAGAAGTGTTATTATCCCATTGCATAAATGGAGAAATAAGAGACTAAAGGACTTGCCTGGGGGTCACTTAAAAATCTGAGGGAACAGGGACTTGAACCTAGGTTCCAGGCTAGCACTCTAGCCACAACAATGTGAATCTACCTGCCACATGTAGCAGCTCTGCAGACCTGAGGCTACAGCAACATGATGGCTCTGCCATCATTCTGGGGTGATGGAGAAGAAGATACCATCCCCATGGTGTGCAGAATGCCTTAGCACACAGCTTGCTTACTGTGAGCCAGAACTAGGATTTGTCCCATCATGGCTGCTTGCAAGAGTTCTGCAATAACCAGCATAGCCATGAACAGAAATGGATTTCCCTGAACTTAATTTCAACTCGTTGATGGAGATGCATGGCCATTCTTTGTAGTCCTGTAGACAAAGTTATTAAAAAGAATGGGAGCGAAATGCAGCCAAAGATCTCACTGAGCTCCCTACAGTTGTGTTCTGTCATTTCTCTTCAGTTGCAGTAGCCTTTTATATTACCCAGTAAGTGCATTTCATAAATACCTTGCACCGTTATTGAGTGCAGTGACATACAATAAATTAAACTGAGGCCTGCAGAGAGGGAAAGGAAACCCATCAATATGCTTCAGCAGCATCTGTTGAGCTGATATCAAAGAACATGACAGAAAGAGACATTTTGATTTGTACATCTCATTCTTGTCACTACTTTGTCAGAAATATGTCCATGCTGTTGCAGCCTAAAAGTAGGTTAAGAGGGACATATAATGTTCTGTGGGCCAGATGTTCAGTTGCTCCAAATCAGCATTGCTGATAGTAATATAGGAATTACAATAGTGGATAAGACCCATGGTCCATCTAGTTTAGTGGCGTGGTCAGGAATTTTCCATCAAAACATTTTTCCAATGGAGAAAGCAATGTTCACAAAACTGAAATTTTCTGTATGAAAATTTCAATTGTCCTGTAACTCTTTTTTATTTTCCCTTGGGAAAATCAAAACAAAATATTTTGTTTGGTAGGGTGTTGAGCCAAACTGAAATGTTTCAGTTTATCAAACTGAATTGAAATGTTTCATTTCTGGTCCGTTTGACATTAGTCTGTGGTCACATGATCTGCTCTGGTGCGTCTTGCAAGCTAGATTTCAAGTGCCTCATTCTCCTGTGTTTCCTGACCGGACTATAGCTCCCATGATGCACAGCAGTCCACCACCTTGAACTGATGCAGTGCATCATGATAGTCACATGACTGAGATTGTCTTAAACCCTGAAGCATGATATTAATATCCCCTTTTATTTTTATTGATAGTGTTAGCACTATTATAACTTTGGCTACTCTCATCCAATTCCCCTCTTGTATCTTGCAATGTTCTTAATCACATCCACTTTGTGTGGGTTTGAGTTCTGTCTTCTAGGTAGACATTGTCTGAAGTGACTTCAGTGAAGCAGTACTGATTTAAGCCAGCTAATGGTCTAGCTTTGTATTTTGTGGCAATATCAAAAATATACGTTTCTGTTAAGCTCATACCTCTCAACAAGTTAACCATGGTGGACGTGATACAATGTGTAAAAAAAATTCCCAATTGGGATCTGTGAAGTCTGGTATCCCACCTCTGACAACATCCATTTCTAGATGCTTCAGAGGATGGGACTAAGAAATCCCTCAATGTACCACTATAGAATAGCCTGCCCTAATCCCCTCAGTGGGTATGTTTTTTCCTGAAGGTTGAGGTTTTATGGAAGTTAGAAACATGAATGGGAAGGATCACATGGGAAGAAGTGGTCCTTTAAGCTGTTTCAATAACTTTATTTCATGTCATTGGTGGAAATGGTCAAAATAAAGAACTTCATCCCTAATGTCAAATACAGTGCCGGACATGGTCACCTGTAGAAGAAGAGGTTGTAGAAACGAGAGTCTGCATGGTCATGTACAATATAATAAAATATGAGACCAGATCCTCAGCTAATGAAAAGTGGCATGACTGCATTTGTGTCAGGGGAACTATGCCAGTTTACACTAGCTGAGGATGTGGTTCCTAATATTTACAGAAACCAATATCATTATACTACACATGACTCCTGCTGAATGTTCCAAGTAGAATTTACTTCTGTGCTTCTGAGTGTACCACGTGCATCTTGATATACTACTGAGTTCAGCAACATCAGACACAGGGGAATGACCAGCAGTGAATGTGTTAAAGTAACATGGAGGGTCTAAATTTGGATCCAGAAAAGCAAGGGAACACCAAAAATGTTAAGAAACAGAAAAGGGCCCCCTGGGTTGACATGGCTGTCCTGGTTTGTATCCTTCAAATCCTCCTTTCAGGAAACAGAGCTAGGTGTCTCTTTAGGTCATTTAGACTCTGTGTCAGTCACCTTCTCCAGTAACTTATTTCATGTGTCTCTTTCTCTAGAGTCTCACCATTCTGTAATTACTCATTGTTATCTTATATTTCAATTATGTACCCTAGTTTTCCATTTAAAGTAATTATAACAAAATTCCATCTCCCTGCCTACTTTATAATTTCCCTTTATTATCTCCCTTTTCTTTATTGAAAACATCTATTATGCCACCTCAAAGATTCTCCTTTTCCAAGGAGAATGAGATCAGCTTCCACAGCCTTTCCTTGACTTATATAAAAAACAAACAAAATCTGTAATTAAGAATAAAAAAAAATCCACATGGGAAAATGCAGACTTTTCCTTTATCCCACAGTAAAGACCTGATCCTGCAAACTCAACTTTTGATCAGGTGACTAGCCCCATCAACATAACAGAAATACCACTGGGTAGAAGGCAAACGTTAGCGCTGCTCCTGCCATTAGCTTGAAGGATTGGGGAAATGGGATACATGCACATCATGGGGAGTTAATGGCAGACAGATGCCTCAATGTGCCATGCTGCCAGAGTTGGAGGAGTTGAGAATTGAAAAGCTCAAAAAAACTTAACCCCTTCTTGCAAATGCCTTGGCTTTGTGGGGCTGACACCTTGTTCCTCATTGATCCACAGGTTCCAGTTTATTTAAGGATGATGTATCCTACCCCCTGAAATATACCTGAGGTTAAATTCTTCCTTGCAAAATTTCTGAGCCCCTTCTCACTCCTGCAGTTTGCTCCTTGGGAAGGGAACACATAATGTAAACTCCTTTCCTTCCCCCCACCAAATTCCAGTGCTAATGGCAAAATGTCAACTGCTTTTGGATTTAACTATTGAATTACAATGAAACTCCAAAACAGGTAATCTCTAAAACTAATGGTTTTGAAGGTGAGATGGTGTTTGATAGGATTAGCACTAGAGGGACTGGAAATAGTGTAGAGTGCACAAAACATTAAAATACATAAAATAAAATGTTACAGCCTGAATCTCCTCTCATATGACATTCACATTGGAATAACACCACTGAATTACAGATGATTTACATCACTGCAAGTAAGCTGAATTTTTGAGAGGATGACTGGTGGTGTGGTTAAAGTATTGGCTGAGAATTCAGGAGATCTGCATTCAATTTCCAACTATGCCACAAACTTCCCAGTTGCTGTGGGTAAAATTGTCATAAGTGACTTAGGATCCTCATTCTTATTTTCATAAGCGACTTGGGCATTTTGTGCCTTTGACTTTCACTGAGACTTAGGCTTCTAAGTCACTTTTGAAAATGGGACTTAGATTCCTAAATCAATTAGGCACTATTGAAAATGTTACCTTAATCTCTCCGTGCCACAGATCTGTGTCTAAAGAATGTAAATAATACTTTCTGTCTCACACCTCTTGTCTTTTTAGATTATAAAGACCCTGGGAATGGAGCTGTTTGTTAATATGCGCCTAGCACTGATATTGGTTGAGGTCTCTAGCTGCTGCTGTAATATGAAAACTACACCTCTACCCCAATATAACGTGACTCGATATATCACGAATTCGGATATAACACGGTAAAGCAGTGTTCCAGGGTGAGGTGGGGCTGCACACTCCGGTGGATCAAAGCAAGTTCGATATCGCGCGGTTTCACCTATAACGCGATAAGATTTTTTGGCTCCTGAGGACAGCGTTATATTGGGGTAGAGGTGTAACAGAATCAACTCCTTGGAAAGTTTGTGTAGAAAACCTATAGTGAAAGATCAATTACTCTCTCCACATTATGTTGTGGAAAGTGGCCTCCCAGACCTGAACTGTGTAATAAACAGATTTTCCATCGTAGCTTTCACCTAACGTGGCAACAGCTGTTAAAATGTGATTATGTACTATGACGTTACTGTTATAAAATGTCACTATAGCACCTTTACACAACAAAACCTTAGCTTGCTCTTGTTGATTTCATAGTACCATGAATTATATGACACCTTTGCTTTCCATTGTCAGCAAGGTCCAGGACTTCCAATTATTCACCTTATTAATCTGAGCTGTAAAAACAGCACAACTGACCTACAAAATACATAGAATACAGCATAGCATTCATTATGGGAAGCACAGAATTTTAAGATGGAATTTATGGCCAAATGACTACACTGCTAGCTCAATATAATGCCACCCAATATAACACAAATTCGGATATAACGCGATAAAGCAGTGCTCTGGGTGGATCAAAGAAAGTTCAATATAATATGGTTTCACCTATAAAGTGGTTAGTTTTTTTGGCTCCCAAGGACAGCGTTATATCGTGGTAGAGGCGTACTTGATATTTTCACCATTACTGTGCTTACTGTTGATGTCCAGTTTATTCTAAATTTACTGCAAGCATCAGAAATTCCTGCTTGCTCTCCTGAATTGGACTGATTTATCACTAGAGATATTTCATCTTCTCGTATTGAATTCAATTGCATCACACTATGTGATATGGTACCACAAAATCTCTTACCTTAACTCGGTATAGCCAACATAGAGAGTTAGGATATTTTAACTTCTAATAGGGCATCAGAGTCCTCTGAGCTAGGTAAAGTGATACTTTTATGCACATTTTTCTTTCTGGACCCTCAAACCTTAATTTAATAATTTTATTGACCCACAGTCCATGAACCGGGTCGTAGACAACGAGGATCCAGTTCTCAGCTAGTATAAGCTAGTGTAGCTCCACTGAGTGCAGTGGAGCTGGGTTGACTGACACCAGTTGAAAATGTGACTCAAAACACTGTGACTATGCCTTTGAAAATGAAATAATTTGTGATTATGAGTATGTAACACAGAAAAGATGGACATTTTTATACCAGGTCTTAGGGCTTGATTCCTCTCATTTACTTCAGAGTAAATCAGAAGTAATTCCACTAAAATCATAATGAAGTCAACTGAGTTATAACCAGGGCCGGCTCTAGCCATTTCACTGCCCCAAGCACAGTGGCACACCGCGGGGAGCGCTCTGCTGCTCGCCGGTCCCGCGGCTCCGGTGGACCTCCTGCAGGCGTGCCTGCGGATGCTCCACCAGAGCAGCAGACCAGCGGACCCTCAGCAGGCACACCTGTGGGAGGTCCACCGGAGCCACCTGCCGCCCTCCTGGCAACTGGCAGAGCGCCCCCCACGGCATGCCACCCCAAGCATGGGCTTGGCACGCTGGGGCCTGGAGCTGGCCCTGGTTATAACAGTATAAATTAGTGTAAGCCAGGATCTCCCTTTGTATTGATGAATTGGGGGCGGGTAGGGGGAAGACCTCAGGAGCAGAGTGTATTTGCACAGCCTCACCTATTTTACCAAGGGAATCAACACACAGACCTGTTTTGCCAAAGGGATCAATTTTGGCTATTTGGGGTTAAAATTCACTTTAATCTTGAATTGAGGTGGTGAAATGTTGTTACCCTTATTGTATGATTAAAGGGCAGCAGAACTGCACTTCAGGTGCACTAGTTACCCTAACTTTAACCTCACTCACTAAGGGGGGGAGTAGAGATGCCAAAGGCCAGTGAATATTGGGGGAGGTGCATGCAGCAGGTGTTTTTACCTGGGGGTGTAAGGAGTCCTAAATACCATTTGAGCCCTACTTCTCCAGGTTTAAAGATAAAGCTAATCAGACTCAACTGAAAGCCCCTTTTTCTGCTCAGTGATCACTGGAGCTCAAACCACTGGTGAGCAGGCCCAGGGGGCTGAACCTTAGAGCTGCTGTGGAGATGGTGTTGTTATGAATAAGAGAGCAAAGGATGCAATAGCAGTGAGATTCTCCACTAGCACAAAAGCACTAACGGCTGAAATCACTAAGAGCTGGACTAAGTGGTAGAACCTCAGAATGTGGCATCAGAGCCAGAGGCAGCAAGTAGTAGCACATACAGCAGTGAGTAGCAGCAGAGGCTGCCTGACCCACCCATTCCAGAGAGGGAGGTTGAACCCATGAGAAGGCACTGGGGCTTCCCTGATTTCAGACAGCCAACTGTGAGGGGGTGCAGTGAAGGGAAGGGGGAGTGGCATGTTAAAAGGAGGGAAACTGAGGCAAAGGATAGTGCCCTGTGTACTCCGGGATGGGTGTTAAACTTATGGTTTGCATCCTTTTGAATAATTGTGCTGCTTTCCCAAATTAATGTTGAATTCTCACTTTCTTTTTTAAAAAATGCTTCTTTTGTTATTCACAGACTAGGTGCTTGAGAATGGGCAATTATTGCTTGTTGGGGCATGTCTACACAGCAAAGGAAAATCTGCAGCTGGCTCATGCCTGCTCACTCCTGCTCATGGGGCTCAGGCTATGAAGCGGTTTCATTGCTGTGTTGGCTTCTGGATTTGTACTGGATCCCAGGTTCTGGGACCCTGAAAGGTGAGAGGGTCCCAGATCTCAGGCTCCAGCCTGAGCCCAGAAGTCTACACAGCAAAGAAACAGCCCTCAAGCCTGAATCAGCTGTCCTGGGTCAGATGTGGGTTTTTCTTTACTGTGTAGACATATCCTTAGAGATGACTAGGGGGAGTGATTAATTGTCCCAGTATTCTGGCTGGGAACTGAAGCATGTTCTGTTTTGAAATGTTAGGAGGAACCCCTGGATACTGAAATCAGTTCTTGTTGCTGCCAACACCACCAGTAACAAGTGTTATGGAGATGTGGGACAATGTTTCCTCCAAACTACCACTTTCTAGAGGCCAAAGAAATAATGGCTCATGGATGATACCCAATGTCCAATGATTGGAAAGTGTCCTTTTGACTTCCATGAGCTTTACTTAAGGCCCTAAGATGGCAGTCTTCATTACAGAGACTCCATAGATAAGGTTTTTAAGATAGTTCCTATATAAAGTATGATTATGACTGTTCTAGCTTTCTCACTAAGCATTTCCTTTCTGCCTGATATTTGACATGTGGTCTCTGGCCAGAGGATATATATATATATATATTTTTGGAAGTATAAGATTAAGCAAACAAGAGGTATCTGTAATATGGGACTTGGAAAAAAGTCTCTTCAGTTATTAAATATTCTTCTACCTCTTCTTGTCCGCTCATAGCTCAGAAATGTCATCATGTAATACACTGTTGTTTGCAGTGTTGTTGTAACCATGTTGGTCCCAGGATAATAGAGAGAGAAGGTGGGTGAGATAATATCTTTTCCTGGACCAATTTAGACTGGTGAAAGAGACAAGATTTCGAGCTACACAGAGCTGAAAAGCTTGTCTCTTTCACTAACAGAAGTTGGTCCAATACAAGATATTATCTCACCCTTCTTCTCTCTCTGATGTACTACAGTGCATTAGTCACTAATGAAAATTAGCAAATTAATGCAAGGGACTTTTTTTTATTAAGATTGAGTAGAAAAGTTTGGAGTTATACCTGGTCAGATTTTGACTCTCTGGGCATTAACTGAAAGTCTCTGGGGACTGTGGAGCTTCTGTGAGTTGCCTTGCAGAAGTCGTTAACATGGAGAGAATCTGAAAAAAAAAAGTCCTATAAGACATGCTGAGGCACCTAGTAGAACTTTACGGCTGGATCTTCAGTTGGTATAAATCTACATAGCTCTATTGACTTCAGTGAAGGCCAATTTATGACAGTCAAGGTTCCAGCGCTATGTAAGTTCCATAGGAAAACTTGTTAGGGTTCATAAAGCTTACAAGCCACACCAGCTGCCCCAGCAGAACATGTAAGATCTAAGAGACAAAGAGGTAGGGCTCAGTATGTATAGCCTCTGCTGGCATGGCTGGAAGAGTTTTTAAATTCCCTGAGGCACAGCTGGAGAAGTTAGGATTCACTGCCTTTTCTTAGGTAGCCCTAGGCACAGAGCAGTTGCTGGTATAGAATGGCATAGTTCCCTTGTCATCAGCCGTGGTGGCATTTTATACCATCTTTGCACTATACAAGGAGAAAGGCAGAGGACAGCTAGGGCCGACTGAATTTATAGCTGTATTTCCGATAGCTTCCTGGCCTCTAAATGAAATAACTAAATACACACTTTCCAAGATGGATCATATCATTTAAAAGTTTAGGCTTGGTGTGTTTCTGTTAATCCCAGTCAATCTATTTCATCCTTTCTTCTCTGTGCCTGGATCCCACATGGCTTTTTGCTTTCCAGCAGTTACACTTACCCTAAGCACAGATGCAAAGGATTCAGAGTTTCCCTACATGCTTTATTCCTTAGAACTGAGCCATCTGCCTTCCCACACTATCTGCTGTGCTCAGACCTCCATGCTGTCTGCCATGCCATTAAGAAGACTTCCTTTCATTTTAAACCATGCTGAATGCAGCACTTGAAGGGCATGATCCAGTTCACATTGAAGTATTTCAAAGGTTTAGAGATGGCTCCTCTGTAGAAAATGTATCATTTAGGGCAGTGTTTCCCAAACTTGGGACACCGCTTGTTTAGGGCAAGCCCCTGGCAGGCCGGGCTGGTTTGTTTACCTGCCACGTCTGCAGGTCCGGCTGATTGCGGCTCCCACTGGCCACGGTTTGCTGCTCCAGGCCAATGGGAGCTGCTGGAAGCAGTGACCAGTACGTCCCTTGGCCCGCACTGCTTCCCGCAGCTCCCGTTGGCCTGGAGCAGCAAACCGCAGCCAGTGGGAGCCACGATTGGCCGGACCTGGGGACGGGGCAGGTAAACAAACTGGCCTGGCCTGCCAGGGGCTTTCCCTACACAAGTGGTGTCCCAAGTTTGGGAAACACTGACTTAGGGAATGTCTCCTTTGTAGGGCTGGAGAAGAAGAGATTTAACTGTGAGCTGGAGAAGAAGATCATGATTCCTTATGAGATTGAAGGGGTGGATGGCAGTGTTGCACTTTTTGTCATTTTGGAGTTCCTGAGGTGGGTCAGACTCACTGCATGGGAAAACAAAGTCTCCCCTGGTGTCATGCTTTAAAGACTGAGGGTTAAACATATTAAATAAAGGTCAGGGGGCTACAATCAGTGCTGTGGGAAAGACCATCTGCCCTAGGCACCTTCTATTCTGCAGCCCAGCTGGTGCAAAGGGAGCCGAAGCGACTCACAAGTCCGCTTGTGGGGCAGTTCCCAGCAATCTTATATGTGGCATAGTCAACTCCTACACCTGCATCCTCACTGCTGAGCCAGGCCCCAAAAACTCATGCAGTTAAATTACAAATCATGAGTTCTATAGAAGAATACATTTGGGGTTATTTTTATTTTTCTTATGTTGTTTGGACTTCTAAGGTTCACAGTTTCTAGCTTCTCTCTGCTACCGTGAGGGCCAGAAACAAACCGAAATACTTGTATAATAACCTGACTCCAAAAGCTGGGGCTTTAAGGAATAACATGAGACTCCTGATAAACTCCAAAGTGTGTGCAACATTGCTCAGTAACTTGCAAAATTCCATCATTTTCAATGGGTTTCATGGTCATTAGTGTGACTTACCAAAGCTCTGCAATGCTCATGTTCCAGGCATTTAGCTTAATTTGCATTTGTTGACCCATGGAACATTCCCATGTATTTTCCAACCTATAATGGTAAAAGCCTGAAACAAGCACTCAGCAATATCATATTACAGAAAATACCTAGATTAGCATTGATGGAATGTGATTTGAGCTCTCCAAAAATATATGGCGTCACTGTCTTTCAGATTCTTTAACTCTGAGCTAATTCATCAGCTGGTGTAAATCAGGATAGTTTCAAGAGGGCCAGATTTTGCTACCCTTAAACAAGGCCGAAGATTTGACCTTATGACTTTATTATTTAAAGGATACGATTTGAAAGTATAAGGCTTGCAAGCAAAATAATTTCAAATTGTTATTTGAAATTCTCTCATACCTCTTTCCCACAGTTCTTAAAGCTTTGTTTTCAGTTAATGGCATGCAGTAAATATTTTATGAAATAGGGAACATTTTTGTGGCTTGTATAGAGGGACGTTCAGCAATTCCTGAAGGATTTACCCTTGATTCTCTTTGATGAATAAGAAGTGTTGATCATAAATTTGAAATGTATGAGTCTAAATTTTGCAATGATAATACAACACCTTGTGCCAAACTCCTGTTTTTAACAATGATTGCAAAAAACGAAACAAAAAACAAACAAAAACAAGCCATGCCATGCTGGCTTCAAATTGGCATGCTGGCTCATCAGTCATCATTTGTACCTCAACAAAATTAATGGTTTTGAAATATTTCTGATCCAAAACACAAATGAAAGTGCAACGGTGTCCATTTTTTAAGTTGAGCAATGGTATTGCAAAAATCAGTAATGAGAGAGAAGTTTATTTGAGTCTTTTAAGCAAAACACAGAAGGAAGATCTCAAATTCTTGTAGCAATGAAAGCATTGACTTCATCATTCCTTTCTTATTTAAATAAGGAACAAGTAAAGGGCTCCTTTAAGAACTGTCACTCGAGATACAAAGGGGAACTGGATCTGTGAAAGCAGAATGCCAGATTCTTTTCCCTTTACACTGAGCAACACCATACTTTTCTAACAGCCCTGTTGATTTCATCAGGACTATGTGTGCAGCCAGAAATTATCCAATATGGGTAATGATGGCCAAATCCGGGCCTGAAAATATATTTATCAAAGGTATTAAATCATAACACACTATGCCTCGGGACTGTTTCACTGCTCTGTATGCAATCCAGTCCTGCTGAGGAGCCACACCCCACAGATCAACGGTGTGAACAGGCCAGCACTTCACCCTCCAAGCCCTGATTGGCTAGGGAACTGGCAGGAAATCCCACCCCTAATCTCCACAGTCAGATCTCCTCCGATTGGAGGATGGGGCAGCACTTGAGAAGAGACTGCAAGGGTGGTCATACAGGACACATGCAGTAGCTGCAGGGATGCAGCAGGCTTAGAGTAGTGCTTGGCTAGTCTGAGCTTGCAGTGCATGGCATGTGAGAATCAGTTGGAATCCAAAGAGGAAAAAGCCTCTGATCTGGAAGTCCTGGCACAGTCAAGGAATTATGATATGTTTGAAATAACAGAGACTTGATAGGATAACTCACATGACTGGAGTACTATCATGGATGGATATAAACTGATCAGGAAGGACAAGCAGGGCAGAAAAGGTGGGGGAGTTGTATTGTATGTAAGAGAGCAGTGTGACTACTGAGAGCTCCACTATGAAACTGCAGAAAAACTTGAGAGTGTCTGGATTAAGTTTAGAAGTGTGACCAACAAGGGCGATGTTGTGGTGGGAGTCTGCTATAGACCACCTGACTAGAAGGATGAGGCTTTCTTCAGGCAACTAACAGAATTTACTAGATCACAGGCCCTGATTCTCATGGGGAGCTTCAATCACCCCAATATCTGCTGAAAGAGCAATACAGCAGTGTACAGACAATCCAGGAAGTTTTTGGAAAGAGTAGGGGACAATTTCCTGGTGCAAGTGCTGGAGGAACCAACTAGAGGCAGAGCTCTTCTTGACCTGCTGCTCACAAACAGGGAAGAATTAGTAGAGGAAGCAAAAGTGGATGGGAGCCTGGGAGGCAGTGACCATGAGTTGGTCGAGTTCAGGATCCTGACACAAGGAAGAAAGGAGAGCAGCAGAATACGGACCTTGGAAAGGAGTCCAGGAAAGCTGGCTGTATTTTAAAGAATCCTTACTGAGGTGGCAGGAACAAACCATCCCGATATGTAGAAAGAATAGGAAATATGACAGACAACCAACTTGGCTTAACAGTGAACTCCTTGCTGATCTTAAACACAAAAAAGAAGCTTACAAGAAGTGGAAGCTTGGACAAATGACCAGGGAGGAGTATAAAAATATTGCTCAGGCATGCAGGAGTGAAATCAGCAAGGCCAACTCACACTTGCAGTTGCAACTAGCAAGGGATGTGAACAGTAACAAGAAGGGTTTCTTCAGGTATGTTAGCAACAAGAAGGTGGTCAGGGAAAGTGTGGGCCCCTTACTGAATGAGGGTGGCAACCTTGTGACAGAGGATGTGGAAAAAGCTAATGTACTCAATGATTTTTTTTGCCACTGTCTTCACGAACAAGGTCAGCTCTCAGACTACTGCACTGGGCAGCACAGCATGGGGAGGAAGTGACCAGCCCTCTATAGAGAAAAGTGGTTCAGGACTATTTAGAAAAGCTGGATGAGCACAAGTCCATGGGCCCAGATGCACTGCATCCGAGGGTGCTAAAGGAGTTGGCTGATGGAATTGCAGAGCCATTGGCCATTATCTTTGAAAACTCATGGCGATCGGGGGAGGTCCCAGATGACTGGAAAAAGGCTAATGTAGTTCCCATCTTTAAAAAAGAGACAAAGGAGGATCCAGGGAATTACAGGCCAGTCATCCTCACTTCAGTCCCTGGAGAAATCATGGAGCAGGATGTGGAAAATTTGGAAAGTCCAGCGGAGAGCAACAAAAATGATTAGGGGGCTGGAGCACATGACTTATGAGGAGAGGCTGAGGGAACTGGGATTGTTTAGTCTGCAGAAGAGAAAAGTGAGGGGAGATTTGATAGCTGTTTTCAACTACCTGAAAGGACGTCCAAAGAGGATGGATCTAGATTGTTCTCAGTGGTACCTGATGACAGAACAAGGAGTAATGGTCTCAAGTTGCAGTGAGGGAGGTTTAGGTTCGATATTAGGAAAGACTCTTTCACTAGGAGGGTGGTGAAGCACTGAGTTACCTAGGGAGGTGGTGGAATCTCCTTCCTTAGAGGTTTTTAAGGTCAGTCTTGACAAAGCCCTGGCTGGGATGATTTACTTGGGGATTGGTCCTGCTTTGAGCAGGGGGTTGGACTAGATGACCTCCTGAGGTCCCTTCCAATCCTGATATTCTATAATTCTATGACCAGTAACTTTGTGACTGATACTGGAGGGCACTACAGGTGTTTGTTGCTGATGAAGGCGGCTCTTGCTGATAAAGACATTGGAGTCTTTTGGGGTTGAAATCCTGCCTCTGAAAGGCTGTTGGAGGGTTCTCCACCCCAAACCAAGGGGTGGGAGTTTGGAACTTACTAACCGAGAGGAAGCCACCGTCAGAGTTCTGAAGTCAAGGGAGTTACAGCACCATGCAGCTGGAGTAACACAGCAGTGTAGGAGGTCCCATGCCTGAACTATGAGGCTGGTTTTAGGCTACCAATGACACACACATGCTACCACTCGCTTCACTTTTCCATTCATGAAAGCCCGTTATAAATACTATTATCCATAATAAAGCACGTTGTAATTCTCACCTGGATAAATCAGATTCTGTGGCTCCCAAACTCAGCCTTATTATTATTTGTATTTCAGTAGCACCCAAGAGGACTCCATTGTGCTACACATTGTACAAACATGGAACAAAAGGACAGCCTCTGTCCCGAACAGTTCACAATCTAAGTACAAGTGAGCTTGAAAGCTTGTTTTTCACTAGCAGAAGTTTGTTTAACAAAAGATATTACCGCACCCACCCTGTTTCCCTCACTATGGATATTGGCAAGGAGTGCTGCAGTGAGAGTTAAGCCAGTAGGAAGAAGAAAGAACTTGATGCCAAACAAAACCCATATCAAATCACTGCAGCTAAAAACCTATGGCTGATTAAGGGGCTGTTTCATACGCACAGTGTCTAATGTGCCGGGGGGGGGGTCGGGGGCTCTCCACCGGCTTGGCCCTAGGCCCCGCCCCACTTTGGTCCTGCCCCACCTCTTCTCTGCCTCTTCCTGCCCCATTCCGCCCCCTCCTCTGAGTGCGCCTGGACCCTGCTCCTCCCTTCTCCCCCCAGCTCCTCCTGCACACTGCAGAACAGCTGATTGCAATGGCCAGGGAGTTGCTGGGGGGTGAGAAGTGCTGATAGGGGGCTGCCGGTGGGTGCTAAGCACCCACCATGTTTTTTACGGATGCTGCCCTGCTGGTCTCTGAATCCAGCATGGAGGCTGATGGGAGCCAGCTGCGGCTTCCCAGCCAGGATCACAAAAAGTGACACTTTTAATTAAACGAGTCCCAAAGCAGGCTGCAAATCAGGATCAGTAGCAAATTCTCTGTCCCTGTTTGATCCCCCCATGAACAGCTCGCTGGCGAGGCCACAGAAAACCTGGTAGAGATGGAAGCTGCCCCAGAGCCCAGTAAGTGTATGATTCAAATTAAAAGTTTATTATTACAGTAAGGGGAGAGAGTTCTGCTTCAAGAAGCAATCAAAAAATGGTAAGCCCTGGCTCCGAGCATGTAGCTACTAATAGCGGATTGTATCAGAGCAGCTAGGTGCCTCCCACCCCTCTCCTCCTCAATCCACTACATGCAGTTCAAAATGGCAACTTAGAATTTCAAACTTTCATACACAGCTGTAAAGGTTATTTTAACTGTTAAATCACAGAGGTTTGCTATGGTCATTCTTGTTTTCCTTTCAGGAATTAGAAATTTGCCAATCTTTTAATCACTCCTCCTGGGTCTATGCCTGTAAAAAGCGATCTGAATGTGTGTGTTTGAGAAACAGGATTCTGTTTCCAAACCTAGTCCATTTCCATTAGCAGGAATCCTTGCAGGGGTGGAGTAAAGTAGCAGATTTCAGAGGGTTTTGCATGCAGCAGTAACAGTATAAGCCATGTGTGCGCTAACACAGCATCATTGTTCCATCATGGATTAGGACCCAGTCCTGGCTGCTGTTAGCCGCAACCTTTTCCTGAAACAGGAACTCCAGATAATTTCTCATTGAAGGAACAAGCATATTTTCCAGGCCCCTCTGTACAGCTGACTAGTCCACTCCACTCACAAATGTGCTGTTCAGTCACTATCCATTTGAATACTTCTGCTGCATACATTGCAGGTTTCCCTCCAGCCACTTGGAATAACAGATCTCTCTGCCAATAGGGCACCACAAGAACTGTTATGTCTTCCAAAGTATGAAAGGCCTGAAATGAGAGAACAAGTATCTTGCTGCCGGGTGCTATACCCATCCCCACATATGGCAATTAGTTAAGAAATGTTTATGAAGCAGAAAAAAGGTTTTAATTTTAAACTGACCATTGACTTGGCACTTCTGTAACTACACGTGTGTTTCAAGAGATAGTCTGAGGACTGAAGCATCCTCTACACAATATGAGTAAGTTCCCTTTAGAAGTGTTACATGTTATGTACTTGAGATTCCACAATCATTAATGCTGTGCTCCTCCACAGAGCTCCTTTGAACAATAACCCTCTGTATCTTGTCCTGTATCAAGACTCTCAACCTGTATGGCCTGCTGTCCTTCAGGAACTCAATCCCTGGCCCAATGTCCCCTCAAGGACCATTCCAAAAGGAAGCATTTAGATAATGAAGCTATGGTCGATGTTTTTGAGTGAACAGACCAGCAGGTACAGTACCAGAAGAAGAGAGATGAAAGACAGGAACAATGGCATGCTGACAGGCAGGCACAGAGGCTGAGGGTCGCCACCCAGGTGGAGCATCATGTTTCATCGCAGGAGCTGGCACTTAGAATGTAGTTCCTGGAATAGGAACTGCAGCTAAGGGAGGAGGACAGAGCTTAACCGAGATAACTGTTCCAGCAACACCTGTCTATTGGGTTCCGGGGCACAGGTTCCTGTTGCCTTCCATATACCCGGCAATGTACCCTCAACCCAGCAGTAGGTTGGACAACTTCACCCTATCTCCTCTGCTGCAAAATGACAGCTAAATGTCTAAAGAAGGGAAAGGAAAACTTGGGGCCACGGGACATACTGCGATTGGAGGGATTGTGTTGGGTATTAATTATTTCCTGCATGGCCTCAGAAAATTTCTTTCAGTAATGAATTATTTCAACCCTATTTAAAGCGCATCTGAGGAGTGGGTGAGATTTTTGGTACAAAGTGACCAAAATTCAAAGTGAATTCCATCTGTGCTTACTACTTTTACTGTAAAAAGGTACTTTTTATGGCCTGACCAAACCCAGGAAATACTGGAAATCTCTCCAAAAATCTTCACGTTGCAACATTTCTAAAATGATTTCAACATCAGAGATTCAGACAATCATCCACATTTTCAAATGGAGGGCCAGATTCTCCCCTGGTGTAAACTGACATATTGCCATTACTTCACTGAAGCTGGAGTTATGCAAATTTACACCAGCAGAAGATTTTGCCTTGAATTTTCAAACCTTTTTCAAGTTTTCTTTTTTTTGATTGACCATCCTTCTAGGAGCTTCCATTTTAATTATTTGCATTATACCTGTCCTGTTTAGGGCCAGTCTTGCTCAATTTTTTTTTAGTAGTCCAATGCTGTCCCAAGTTATTCTAAGTGTAAACTCAGACTGAATTTGCCCTTTTGGCCATAAGCTCTGAAGGGCAAAAACCTATATAAATGCACCAATAGTGCTAAAAAATAATAATAAACTTTTAACCATCATTCACTTATAATATTCTAAAACCTCACAGAAGATGTTGGCATTTATTAAGTCCTAGATGCATACCTGCTATTGAATTTCCGGATTGCTACACCACAATGTCATAGAAACCATCAGGCCTTGCCATAAATTTTAGGTCTGGCTTACTGTGGAGTAAAGAGGCTTGGATCATAACCACAATAAGCCATGCAGAAACCCATTTGCAGTGCTATGCTGTTAATAAACATTGGCACAGTTTACAGATATACTGTATCTGTATGTTAGTCTGGTCAAAAATTTTCTACCTAAACATTTTTTCCAATGGGAAATTGGATTTTTGACTAATCTTTTTGCAGAAAGTACTTCTTCCCTTGAAAATGTTTGATTGTGTTGCTGGAAATCCCCCAAACTGACACATTTCACCAAAAAGTCCAATTCACAAACAAAAAAAATCAGTTTCTTAACAAAAAGTTGAAATTTATTACTAAATTTATTATTAAAACATCCAACTATCTCTAACTTATGCTTGGTTGACATAAGGATTCCTTCAGAGTGTAGAGCAACCTCATTCTCACTGACTGTAAAGAGAAACATTCAGTTTGTTACTCGTCAGCGCATGCTTGGATCTTCACAATATCATGGAACGGCTGCAAAATTTCAAATCTCATTTATTTTAAAACCAAAATCTACAATAATGTGATTTGTTCCCATCATCATGGAATATTTTGAGGCCTCAGTTTGGTTCATGTGAGACAGCCAAGGACAATCTCTTGTTGGAACAGCTTATCTTCAATAGCCTAAATCATAAAGGCCTTGCAGCCAGAGTAACCATATGTGTATTGATTGCTGCCTTGTGGATTAGCAAAATATATACAGTAACAAGCAACAGTTAGTGGGTGAGGTTGTAATTATGAGTGTACAAAAATCAGTCATTTGGTTCTGCATAAAATAAAGGGAAATATGTAAGAGGGGACTAAGAAATCCTGGCCAATCAACCACTGAAATAAACATCTTGTGTGAAAGTTTAAACAGGGCTTGGCCTAGTGAAAAAAAACCAACAAAAATGTGGGATCATAATGGCTTCAAATGAAAACTCCTGTAACAGAAGGCAATACCATAAGTCAGTCCTCTGCTCAGTCCTAAAATCTGTTTCAGGTTAGTATATTTGTATATCAATAAGAACCCCTGGGGGAAGATTACATACCTCAACCTGAAGCACACTGGTTTAACACATGTACAACACGTTCCTGCTCGCCACTGAGTGAGCTGCCCCAAGAGTTCAGTTGTGGGTCACAAAAACATAAATTGGTCTTTTTACAGGCATAGACCCAGGTATGTACACAATGTAAGCCTGGAGTTAGTGGGACTCAAGCCAGCTGATCCATGTCCAGGAACTCTGGGCTTGAATGTCTACATTGCATTTTTACCCTAATAAAGAATTTTCTGACCCATGCTCGAACTAGGGCTATAACATCCACACTGCAGTGTACAGACCTGAGTCAAAATAACCATATCCCTGAGTTTCTAGCACCTCCCTGCCTCCCCCTCCCCCCAATTAAAAAAACTGAGGCTGCGGTTTTCCAAGGAGCTGTAGGAAGTAAGGTGCCCAAATCTCACTGACATTCAATGGGGGTTGGCACCTAATTCCCTTAGGGCTTGTCTACATGACACGGAAGCATGAACTAGAGAGGAGTTAATTGCAGAGCACCCTAATGTGTTCTGCTCTAACTGCCCTCTATAAATCCTGCTGGTGTGCTCTAAAAGATATTTAGTTCACATTGATGTTTTCATGTTTCAAAGAGGACTAGGTTGACAAGCCTTAGGTATCTTTTAGAGCTTGCCAACAGGGTCCACATAGGGCAGCTAGAGTGCAATATGTTAGAGCATTCTAGAAGTCACATCCCTCTAGCTTGCAGTTTGATGCCATGAAAAAAAGCTTTTAGTTTCCTTTGAATATTTCATGCTTCTGTTTTAGATTTCAAGAGTTATGAAAATGATGTTTCTGGCCATCTTCATCATAAAACATTTCTATACATGCTAGTATGTCTTCAGCTGCACTCCTGTCCTCATTTCCTGATTTCATCCACATGGCTTTCACCAGCATATGAAGCCAAATCAAAGGCCTGGTCTACACTGTGTGTGTGTGTGTGTGTGTGTGTGTGTGTGTGTGTGTGTGTGTGAAGGGGTGTCGATGTAAGATACTCAACTTCAGCTACAGGAATATCATAGCTGAAGTCGACGTATCTTATTCCGACTTACCTCCTGTCCTCACGGCGCAGGATCGATGGCTGTGGCTACCCCATCGACTCCGCTACCGCCATTCGATATGGTGGAGTTCCGGAGTTGACGGGGAGCGTGTTCGGGGATCAATATATTGCGTCTAGACAAGAAGCGATATATCAATCCCCAATAAATCGATCGCTACCAGCCGATACGGAGGGTAGTCTGGATGTACCCAAACAGTGGAATACTTAACCAAGGGCTATAGACTGTACAGTTTGTCAGGCTTTGAATCCAGAACTCTAGATTAGGTCACCCATGGACTATATACCTGCATCACTTGTTTATTTCCCAGCTTTAGCAACCACAGAGAGGTGAAGTTGCAATAGGTGAGACTCAAATCTTTCTCTTACCCTTTGTATTTTCTTTTTGTATTCACAATTGCTTATAGGATTCTTTTCCATAGGAAATTTCAGCGTTTCATTTTGATTTGGCAACAAAAACAAATGTCAAAATGTTGGAATTTTTCATGGAATGGAAATTCAGTTTTTCAATTGTCTCTACACATCATATTTTAGATGTTTAATTCTCTTATCGCTGTACTGCACAATGCATCAAAAGCCAAAGCTTACAAGGGTCTGATTCAGCCAAATACTTAAACATAAGTGTAACTTTAAGCATGTTGAGAGGCTCGTTGACTTCAGTTGAAATACTCATATAGTTAATATTACACATGTGCTTTTGTACCTTGCTGAATGAGAGTCATACTGTGAAAAGGCAGAGTGGTCTAATGCAGTAGTCTCCAAACTTTTTTGATCGCGCACCCCTATCAGTAAAAAATTTTTGAGCATGCACCCCCAATATATGTACTTATTTATGTATAAATTATATACATGTATTACTGTACTAATATATTATGTACATTATAAAACTTATACAAATAATAGAAATTAAAAACGGATGAGAAAGATGAAATAAAGAATATTTTAAAAATATTTTTAAATTTTATTTATTAACGGTACAAAAAACCTTTTTACTCGCTAAAAAAAATGAATAATAATATTTTTTAGTGAGAGCAATGTGATTGAATATACTTCATTATTTTTGAAAATCTTGGTTTAACACTTTGTGATACAGCGATTTGAAGGTCTGGTTCTAAATTCAGTTTATTTCGCACATTGGTTTTAATGGCTGTCATAACTGAAAAAGATGCCTCACAAAGATATGTAGATCCAAATGGAAGAAATGCATCATTGGCAGCACTTACTAAATCATGATACTCATTTTTCAATCCCATCCACCAATTATGCAAAGGTTTTTGTTGAAATTCGGCTCGTCAATTTCCATTGCCCCTGATGTCAATCAGTTGTTCTTGCAAACTAATCAGAAGGTGTTGCATTTTTATATTTTTAACAAATGGGTTCAAAAGTGTGCAGATATGAGAGTTTTTATAGGTGACACACAGAGGTGAAAGTAAGCTGGACTGGACTGGCTTCTCCAGCGGTGATTTAAAGGACCCAGGGCTCCAGCAGCCAGGCTCAGGTGGGGATTTAAAGGTCCCGGAGCCTTGGGCCCTGCAGGGACCCCTGGGTCCTTTAAATTGCCTCCAGAGCCCTGCTGCCGCTGGAGTAGCACTGGCAGGGCTCTGGCAGTGATTTAAATGGCCAGAGGTTCCAGCCACTGTGGAGAGCCCTGAGCCCCTTAAATCACTGCCAAAGCCCAGCTGCTGGAGCCCTGGGAGCTGGGCTCCGGCAGTGATTTAAAGGGCCTGGGGCTCTCTGCAGCAGCCAGAGCCCTAGGCCCTTTAATTCGCCAGTGAGCCCCGGGGCTCCCAGCTGCCTCTGCAGCTGGTAGTTACGGGGTGATTTAAAGGCCACGTCTCTTCCAGTTGAGGCCACACCCTGCTCAGGACTCCGGCGTACTTTCCCCCCTGGTGATACACTTACATCATTTTCAGCAACAAAATCACATAATGATGGAAACATTTCCAAACATCCGTTTTAAAAATGCTCTCTCCATAGTACGAGTTTCTTTTGAAAAGCAGTTACTTCCTCACTCATTGTTAAAATGTCACCCTTACCTTGAAGGGACAGATTAAGTGTGTTTATTTTTTCAAAAATATCTGCTAAGTAGCATACTACTGACAGCCACTTGTCATCACAGAAAAGGTCAGCAAATTTGGAACACTTGTCTTTCTGTAAAAGAAAAATGCGTAACTCATCTTTAAGTTCAACAACTCTTTTAAGCACTTTGCCACAAGATAACCAGCGAACCTCTGTGTGGTACAAAAGATTTTCATGGTCACTCCCCATTTCATTACAAAGTATTGTAAAGATTTTACTATTTAAAGGTCTTGTTTTTATAAAATTAACCACATTGATGACATCCTGTAGCCCTTTGTGCACTTCTGGCTCCAACTTCTTTGCTGCAATACCTTGCCTATGAATGATGCTGTGAATGAATTTCACGTGTGGTGCTCTCTCTGTAACCTTACCCCAGAATCCTCCCCTTATTCCGGTCAAAGCAGATGCTCCATCAGTGGTTACACTTACATAGTTTTTCCATAAAACATTGCTTTTATTAAAGAAGTCATTTACTGTCAAGAATATATCTTCTCCAGTACATCTTTCCTTTAGTGGCTCACAGAAAAAGTAGTTCTTTGCTTATTTCATTATTGAAACAGAATCTAGCAAATACCATAAGCTGAGACATGTTAGAAACATCTATATTTTCATCCAACTGTACAGCAAACCTCCCACACTGCGTAATTTGTTCTAATACTTGTTTGTTCAAATCTTCAGCAATGTTTTCTATGCGTCTTCCAACAGTATTTGCTGACAAAGGAATGCATTTTAGTTTGTCACCATATTGTTTTCCGTGTATTATTTTATCCATTTTTACTGTGGCAGGAAGAACAAGTGTTTCCACAATAGTATGTGGCTTTTTATCTTTTGCTTTTAAGTAAGAAACCTCAAGAGAAGCTTCTAAACATTTATCATTAAGTTTAGTGAAATTTTGTAAAGTACTGGACCGAGTATCGCATGACTTTAAACATGCTGAAAAAACTGTAGAGGTTTGTCTTCATGTTCTGGACGCTTAGTTTTTAAATATCTTGCTAATCGTGATGCCTTCATACTATCATTAGCTAATATTTAAAGGCACAATATACACTTAGGGCAAGATTAATCTTTAATGATAGTGGATGTAAATCCATATTTCAAATAGTCTTCTTGATCTTTTCAAAATTTTTTGGCCAACTTCTTGTCAAATCTGATTAGATCATCATTGTTTTTACCTCGTAAAGTGGCTGACGAAGAGTTCGTACTAGGAGTAGGAGAACTGTCAGCTCTGCCATTTTCTTGTTGTTCACTTGTCCTCGCATTATTAGTATTATCTTCAATCTGCGGTTTCTTTGCAGGAATCTTTTTAAGCCACTTGTCCATTTTGTGAGGGTTAATTTAGTTAAAACTAGATAATATGATCCATAAATTGACTTAACTGGGCACATGTAAACTGCAATATGTCGCAATATGCTGAAAGCAAACCAACGAGTGACGGAGCCACTGTCAAACCCTCCACGTTGTGGAACTCCGTCTCTTCCCTCAGGATACCTTGCAAGGCCAGCTCCAGGCACCAGCGTAAGTAGCACGTGTCTGGGGCGGCACACTGTAAGGGGTGGCATTCTGGGCAATCTTAGGGCACCGCTCCTCTGACTGCCCCTTTGTTTTTTTTTTTCCTCCAGCGGCACTCCTCCTGCCTTGCTGCCCTTTTGCTCTGGTCGTGCTCCTCCTGCCGCGGCCCCCAATAGATCCTCTTCTGCACCCCCTGGGGTGCGCGCACCCCACTTTGGAGACCACTGGTCTAATGGACTAAGCTTACGTATAGTCGGGTCCATCCTAATCTTAGTTCTGCTACTATGTCAACTGGAGAGTTTGGGAAGGGCACCTGGCATCAAATCAGTAACCCTTCCTCCCAAGTTTATTATTTCTGGGAAGTGCTCTGGCCTGTGTTATACTGAAGATAGACTAAATGATCACAGTACTCCCTTCTGGCCTTGGAATCTACTAATCTATTAAGTACTGTGACAAAGTTCCTCCTCTACCTTGGTACCTGTGACAAAGTACCTCCTCTACCTGCGCTTATTGGCAGATTTGCTCACCTCAGTGATCTTCCGCTCTGGTGGAACCCACGGTCCGGGTCAACTCCTTCTGTGTCTGATCAGCAGTTGGGAGATTTGGGAGGAACCCAGGCCAGCCCTCTACTCCGGGTTCCAGCCCAGGGCTCTGTGGATTGCAGCTGTCTATAGTGCCTCCTGTAACAGCTGCATGACAGCTACAACTCCTTGGCCTACTTCCCCATGGCCTCCTCCCAACACCTTTTTTGTCCTCATCACAGGAACTTCCTCCTGGTTTCTGATAATGCTTGTACTCCTCAGTCCTCCAGCAGCACACCCTCTCACTCTCAGCTCCTTGCGCCTCTTGCTCCCAGCTCCTCACATGCACACTACAAACTGAAGTGAGCTCCTTTTTAAACCCAGATGCCCTGATTAGCCTGCCTTGATTGGCTGCAGGTGTTCTAATCAGCCTGTCTGCCTTAATTGATTCTAGCAGGTTCCTGATTTCTCTAGTGCAGCCCCTGCTCTGGTCACTCAGGGAACAGAAAACTACTCATCCAGTGACCAGTATATTTGCCCTCTACCAGACTCCTGTACCCCACTGGTCTGGGTCTGTCACAGTACATACAAAAATATTCCGATTGAGTGAAGATATTGGGATATATATGTTGTTTCAATAGCAGATATTACCTCACCCACCTTGTGTCTCTAATATGCTGTGACCAACATGGCTACAACAACACTGCATACATATTGACGTGGGTCAGTTAATCAAATGAGTCAGGGTTTTTTGGGGGGTGGGATAGGGTAAAGAGTGGTTTAGTGACAAAATATTTTGCAGGCCTGGCAAAAAAAATGGTAAGCGCACCTCCACATTTTTGTTGATAATTTACGATTTCTGGTTGCATTAATTTGTGCTGAAGTTAGGATTATATGTGGAAGCTTTAAAAGCCCATAAAAGCACTTGAAAATGTTGCATTCAATTTTGCTAGTGGTCTTATTATGTTTATATATTAATTAAGTAACCAAACCAAAAAGACTTCTGCTTTGTTTCAGCTAAGATTCTGCAGGGGAAAAACGTAATTTCTTTTCTCATCCATGGTGCCAAATAGCTAAATAAAATATATATGTATGTATGTTTCCCATTGGAATCCATTAATCTATGGCTCTCTTGTGCATTGTAGCATAAGAGCATTGTTCAGGGATGACTTAATTTTCTTTTAGTGTGTTTTTGGCTGGTTGGCATATTGATGTTAAAAAATACACAGCAGACTCAGGGCAGGTCATTAACCAGGGGTCATTACATAAAAATATTATTCACTTCCAGATCTGTATTACTAACAACATCTGTTCAACTGGACTATAAAGTACACGTGTCCGATATTGCTTACGCTGATCTGTGGACCATAGTAAAGTGAGCAGATGTCCAAGGTTCAGTTGAGCAGCCAAATTGTGAATAGTTCATTTTGATGTTCTATAGATTTTTTTTCTGTGACAAAGAACCTCGGTGATGGTGACTTGAAATTGTATCAAGTATGTAATAGGGAGTGGGATTTCCTTATATCATATTTCTCTAATTATAAGAAAGTGAGCAGCATTCCTGACATACTTCCCATTCAAGCCATTAGTCGGAGAGAGAGACTTTTCTTAACAACATTCCTGTTTTTAAAAGGGCCCAGCATACTTCCAGGAATATATTCAACCTTTAAAAGTAGAGGAATACATTTAGGGTTATGATGAGTACCATGTAAATAATTATTTGGTAGGAAAATGGATAGGTTAGATTGGATCAGTGTCAACTAAAAAGAGATAGACGCAACCCTGAGAAAAAAAATGGACTGTGTGAAAGGTAAATATAACAAGTAGAATTGCACATAACATGGTTTTGTTTTATTCCTGCAGAAAATTTCAATGAAAATGAAAATATACATGTTTTTGTCAAACTTTTCAATGGAAAAATTTCAACTTTTAATTACAAACAAAAAAAATGTTTTGATTTTCCAATAAAAATTGAAACTTTTCAAGGAATGCAAATATACTTGGCATGACAATTTTTATTTTGTCAAAAAAAAAACCCACCACAATTGTTGACCATCTCTAATATACCTCTTCCTCCCCTCCCACCAACTTACTGTACATCTGAGTAAACAGATGTGGGCAGATCTCATCCACCCCAACCTTCCTTCCTTCCTTTAGTGTATCACACTCCTTGTTGTCTCTTTCCACATACTGGATTGTAAATTCATCTGGGCAGGGACAATCTCTTTGTCTATGTTTAGACCAGGAGTAGGCAACCTATGGCAAACGTACTGAAAGCAGCACACGAGCTGATTTTCAGTGGCACTCACACTGCCTGGGTCCTGGCCACTGGTCCGGGGTGCGGGGGGGGCTCTGCATTTTAATTTAATTTTAAATGAAGCTTCTTAAACATTTTAAAAATCTTATTTACTTTACATACGACAATAGTTTAGTTATAGATTATAGACATAGAAAGAGACCTTCTAAAAATGTTAACATGTATTGCTGGCACGCAAAACCTTAAATTAGAGTGAATAAATGAAGACTCACCTCTGCTGAAAGGTTGCCGACCCCTAGTTTAGATAGTACCTAGCACAATGGAGTCCTAGTCCTGATAGGGGGTCTCTGAGTATTGCAAATAAAATCAATCAAGAACATTTTATCAGGAAACTCTCGGGGCAGGCTTTTGAAAAGCACCAAAGTGATTTAGAAGCACTAATCAATGAAAATTCTACCCACAATACAAATTGCTACTGTCGAGCAATTCGTTGAGAGTGGTACCAGCCGGCATGGGGTAAAAAGGGCTCCTAGAACTACCGGTGACTGTCTAACGGGGTTATAGCAAGTGTGCAAGGTGCTGTGTGCTGTTTCGGTTTCTGTTGCCTTTTGTAAAATAAATAAATAAATAAACATAAAGGTGGCAGTCTACCAAAATGACACCCCTTTCCTCACAGAGCCAATGCTAGACCAGATGACCACTTGTTGCTGATTGTTGATAAACCTCCCTGAGATTGAGGGGAAATGGGACAATCAGCCATTTCTTCTTTCAGGAATTATTTCAACTCATCAGCACAAAAGGGTTCATGTAGTAAAGCTCCCTGTATTTCTGTCAGACTCAGTGAACACACTGCATTGTATTCCAGGCTCAGTGATTGTTCCCCACAAAATGCTCGGGAATTGAAAACGTTGGCTGCACTAGCATGACAGAGGCAAATACGGCCAAGGCTGTATAGATTCAGAAAATCTAAAATCAAACTCTGTGGTGTGAATCCTGCAAACACTTACACAAGTGTTTAGCTTTGCTCCCATGAATAATCCCATTGACTCCCATGTACCATAAGAAAAAAAGAAAATAAAAGAAAAGAAAATAATTGGAGATATACCAATCTTCTAGAACTGGAAAGAACCTTGAGTCCAGCCCCCTGCCTTCACTAGCAGGACCAATTTTTGCCCCAGATCCCTAAGTGGCCCCCTCAAGGATTGAACTCATAACCCTAGATTTAGCAGGCCAATGCTCAAACCACTGAGCTATCCTTCCCTTCAATGTGTCAAGGGCAAGTGCATTGTATGGAGTTGTTGATTAGATCAGCCAGGTGTCTAGCAGATTGGCTGTGATGGAATCCTCAAAGGTAGAGGATTGGAGTTTTAGGGTAGACCTGTTGGACTGTGGCTCAGATGGAGAGGTACCGACTGAAGGTGCCTGAATTTTGGTTCAGTCTATTATAGTGACAGAGAACAGTTCCTATCACTCACTCACTCAAGCCCTTCACCCCAATCGGGGTATGGGCCGCCAACCACAGATCTCCAGAGTCCTCTATCCCATTCGCTCTAGCTGGTTCCAGGTATAGCCCCTTTTTTTGGTTCCTATAGCTTTCCAATATTCATATCTATTTGCACCCAGAGATTTTGGTTTAGGCTCATCTTTATATTGGAGTTTATATATACTTGAGGAAAAGGGTCTTTGCTCTGAGGATTACCCATTATTATTGCAGGTCAGAGCCCTGGGAGATAACACACAGAAGAATGAATCTGCATTCATTAATTTGTTATTGTGCATACGGGGCACTTAACATATTACATTTGAGTGGCTATGCATTCTTTCTAAGCCTAGATCTAGAGCATACTATGATTAAGTAGTCTGTAGTTAAAAGAAAAACTTCACAAATGCCTGGGGAAATAAATCAAGGAAGTGCTAAGATAACAGTGAAAAATTGAATAAAAAAATGCTGAGTTATGGCAAAGTGAAGCTATTTTTCCCTCCCCCACAAAAATGTAAGTGCAATTTGATTTTGAGTCTTCCAAAGCTCACACATTCCTCCTTTTTGGCTAAATCTTTTCAAGCCTTAAAACTGTTCTATCATTATTTGAGCCTGTCTGAACTCTACTCAATACAGAGGCTTTGGCATTTGGTTGACTTGCAGTTTAGATGTATGAACAGACAAAATCATTAGCTCGTTATCTTATTTCTACTGCTAAAAAGTCATTAACAATGTCAACCAACAATAAAAATCAATCCCTACTTCTCACTGTGCTTTTTCACTGCAAACTCAATTTCACCTTGAGCTCCAGCCCTTCCTACCATTTGCTGACAAGCAAATTAACTCCAGACATTGTGTTGCATTGAAGAATTCCGGGGGAGGGTGGGAAGGATCTAATTAATTTGATGTGTAATTCACATGAAAGGAAAGATGGAGGTGCCTGTAGAGATAATTGTCTCTTGTGATTACATTCTTGGGCCCCAATTCTGCTTGAGCAGGAATACTCCTGTTGAATTCAATAGACTGATTCACTGAAGTCAATGAGGTTACTCACATGAGTAAAACTAAGCAGCTGAGTAATTGTTTGCAGGGTTAGGGCCCCAAACTCCTCCCCCCTCCATAGCACCATATTAGAAGAAATAATTTTCATTATAAAAACAAATGCAACATTTAAAAAAAATGAATAATAGGAGTATTTAATTTTCCTGTGTGGCTCTGGCTGAATAATTTAATTGAATTATATTTGTTGTGAAAGCTGACAAGATTATTCATGAATATATTTGTAACCCTTCTGCCAGGTGGAGCCAGCAGCAACCAGAGCTGGGTTCAATATCTAGGGGTTCCCTTCTATTGATACAACACAGAACTGGCATCCTTGGGCACCGCTGAGGGGTGATGCTTCCTCACTCTAGCACATTCCTCCTTTTTGGCTAAATCTTGGCTAAGTCTGAGTGTAAAAAAGAAACTTTTAATAAAAGGAGGGAGGTAGCTTGGAATTAATTTGGGAAAATACCACAATCAGGTTTCATAAACATAAACAATGAGTAAAAGATCCACCCCCAAGTAGATTGGGCAGTGTCCTTTTCCCCTCAGGTTATTAAGTCCAGCCACACAAAGTCCCTTTCATATGCCCAATCCTTCTGTGAGTGGGATGCTGAGTTGCTGTCCTGGGTCAGTGCTGACCCAGAGTTCAAAGATGCAGCTGCAGAATTCATCTCCTCCATGGGTGGGGGACTGGTGGGACCCCTCACTCTGCTGCTCAGGCGCTCACTTGCCACTCTGCCAGACACCCTGCTGACCACTCACTGGCTGCCTGCTCGCTGTTTCCGCCAGCCACTTGCTCACCGCACCTCTCTGTCACCGCCTTGCTGGCCACCTGCTCACCACTCTCGCCACGCCTCTTCACCAGCTGCACTGCTGGCTGCTCATGGCACCAGCCACTTGTTCACCAGCTGACTCTCAGTCACTTTTTGCTGCCACCGCCACTACACATCAGTCTCTTAGGCCCTGTCTACAATAGCAAGTTTCTGCGCAGTAAAGCAGCTTTCTGCACTGTAACTCCTGAGGTGTACACACTGCCAAGCCACTTAGTGCACAGTTATAGTGCTTTAAAAAAACCAACCCAACGAAAGGCGTAGAACTTTCTGTGCCTTGGCTACAGCGCTGTGATGCCAGTGTAGATACCGTGGCGATTACAGCACTGCGATTGACCTCTGGGAGGTGTCTCACAATGCCTGTTCTCACCTCTCTGGTCATTGATTTGAACTCTACTGCCCTCCCCTCAGGTGACCAACCGTCATCCCCCTCACACATTCCTTTGGAAATTTGAAAGCCCCCTTCCCGTTTTCTCAGTGATGTGTGCAGTGGTCTCAGCACATCTTTCAGGTGGCCATGCCTGCTCCACCCACCAATCGATCCCCAACTTGGAGCAATGCCCTGGTGCTGGACCTCATCAGCATTTGGGGACAGGAGACTGTGCAGTCCCAGCTACGCTCCCGACGTAGGAATTATGATACCTACGGACAAATTTCATGATGCATGACAGAAAGGGGCCATGACCTGGACACGCTGCAGTGCAGGGTCAAAGGGAAGGAGCTGCAGAATGCTTACCACAAGGTGTGGGAGGCAACTGCCGCTCTGGTGCTGCACCCACAAGTTGTCGGTTCTACAAAGAGCTGGAAGCGATATTCACTAATGCCCTCACATCCATCGTGAAGGCCCCTATGGATACTTCGGTGACTCATGTGCCAGTCGAGAGTGGACTGAGCCAGGGGGAGGAAATCTTGGACAAGGATGTGGAGCGGGAGGAGGATCCAAGAGGCAGAGGATGGCTCAGAGGCCAGAGATACATGCAGCCGGGAGCTCTTTTCTACCGCGGAGGAGGCTAGCCTGTCACAGCAGTTGGATCTTGCAAAGCACAAACAGGAAAGGAGGCCCCTGGTATGTGGATCTGATTTGGGGAATTGCTGAAGCGAGTTGTTGGGGGCAGGAAGGTGCAGAAAGCAGACTTGTCTCCCACCGCATGCCTAGTCTGAGCTGTGGAATAGGCTATTGATAGACTCCCTCACTTCATGGGAATCTCCCTCAGAGATCTCCAGGAAACTCTCCTGGAGATACTGGGTAATCTGCTGCCACAGGTTCTTCAGCAGAGTTGCATTGTTTCTTGCCCCATTAATGGTAACTTTCCCACACCACTGTGCCACCACGAGGTAGGTGGGGACCATTGTTGCACACAGGCAAATCACATAGGGGCCAGGGCGGAAGCCGCAGGCTTGGAGAAGACCCTCCCTTGATTCACTGTTAACCCTCAACAGCGAGATATCTTCCATAATGATCATGTCTTGTGGAAAGTGTGGGAACAGAAATGATTATCAGAACCCCCCTCCCTCCACACCACAGTGCTGGTCTTCCCCAGAGCCAGGTACCCAGTGTACAGCAGGGCCCGAGAACAGTGATTTACCCTGTCCCTGCGGCTACTCACCATTTTGGGGGTCTTATGGCTCATGTGTGCTTGCCTGGAGTCATCTATTTCAGGGCCGGCTCCAGGGGTTTTGCCGCCCCAAAAAGCCAAAAAGCCAAAAAAAAAAAAAAAAGCCGCGATCTGCGGCAATTCAGCGGGAGGTCCTTCGCTCCGAACGGGAGTGAGGCACCCTCCGCCGGATTGCCACCTAATAGCTTGACGTGCCGCCCCTCTCTGGAGTGGCCGCTCCAAACACCTGCTTGCTAAGCTGGTGCCTAGAGCTGGCCCTGAGCCAGTTAGTAACACGTCTGTGAGTACTGGCTGTGTATTAAAGCTCTGAAACAGTGTTGTCTGTGTTGCAAACAATATCGCTTCTGTAAAACATTACATTTAAACTTCACAGAGATAACCTTGGGAGCCCAGCCTCCCTCTTTATTATCAGCGGCAGAACAGCTGTGCAGAATTAGAAAGTGGCCAAATAGAACTAAGGAGAACTTTCTCTGTGAGGTTATGATGCACTCCACCGCCCGAAACAGAAATTGAAGGAGTGGTGGGACAGTGAGAAGAGGGTCCGAAAAGAGAATGCGGCACACCAGAATGAATCCACAGAGAGGATCTTAAATGTTATGGAGGGCTAAGTGAACACACTCCAGGCGATACTAGCTCTTCAAACCAAGCAGCTCTGTGCCTGCCCTCCCTTGCATCCGCTGTCGCAAAACTCTTTCCCATGCGCCCCCAGACACCATCAACACACTCTTATCAACCTCCTGGCTCCACTTTCTACCTGCAGCATTCTACTCCTCCCTCCTCATAGTCCAGCACTGTGGACTCCCATTACACACTGCATTCAACACCCATCTCTCTGCAGTTTGACCCTGCTGAAGTATAGTACGTGCTTCATTGTACTCCAGAGGAGAAGGTTGGATATAATCTGTGGACATACACAATTCTTTAGCTGTTCCGGGACCCCTCCTCCTCCTGGGACCTTCCCTTCCCCCAACCTCCTCTCTGCTGATGTATTTTTTCATTTGACTCTTTCCTCCAGTTGTTGTCTTTTAATAAAAGAATTGTGTTGGTTTGAAAGCAATCTTCATTCTATTAATTGAAGGCAAAAAAAAAGCCCTGCAAAGCAACATACAACTATGTTAAACCTCCTTATTGCATCATGTGCACCAATCACGTCCTAGCATTACAAGCACTGCAATCCCAAGCATAGCAACAAATATTAGTCCTTTCCGGACCAGCCTGCATTATTGTCTGTGAAACGGACACAGTGATCCACAAGTGCCTGGAGAACCATTGAGAAATACCACTTGTGATTAATGTATGCAAGCTAGGCGGTCTGGTGCCAAAATTGGAATATGTGTGCCATCTATTGCCCTTACACAGTTGGGGGGAGGGATAGCTCAGTGGTTTGAGCATTAGCTTGCTAAACCCAGGGTTGTGAATTCAATCCTTGAAGGGGTCACTTAGGGACCTGGGGCAAAAATTGGTCCTGCTAGTGAAGGCAGGGGGCTGGACTCCATGACCTTTCAAGGTTCCTTCCAGTTCTAGGAGATTGGTATATCTCTAATTATTATTATTTTTGTGCAAAGCCATCACAATGTCAGGCACATTGCCCAGAGTCACAGTCTTTCAGAGCAGGATACAATTAATGGCCCTGCACGCTTCCATCAACACAAATCCAACTGTTGACTTTCCAGTTCTGAACTGTTTAGTGACCGATTGGTAGCAGTCTGGAGCAGCCGGCTTCCACAGTGCAATGACCACACACTTCTCCAACGAGAGGGCAGCTCTCATTCTCATGTCCTTGTGGCACAGGCTGGGGCGAGCTCATCACACAGTCCCATGAATGTGGCTTTCCTCATCTAAAATGTTCTGGAGACATCGCTCATCATCTCAGGCATGCATGACAATGTGATCCCGACACTCAGTGCTTGGTCAGCACCTCCGTGAATGCCTCAAGCAATCTCATGTCGTAGCTTTGATGCGTGGCAAGATCAAAGTCGCACTCCTCTTGTCTTTGTACTTTAAGGAATAACTTCACTGCCACTTGTGATGTGTTAGTGAGAGTGAGCAGCATACTGGTCAACTGTTCGGGATCCATTCCTGCAGCCTCAAAAGGCAGGGTGCACAGTACACAAACCATTGAAAGATAGCGCATTTGACCAGGGATGCGAAACAGTGCATCACGGGGCATTGGCACAGGACCCAGGGTGTCCTGTGACCCCCTCCACTTTCCCACAAGTCTTAGCATCAGAAGAAAAAAGTGTTCTGTGGGACATCTGCCCAGAGTGCACCCTTCCAAATACCACTGCAAGTGCCACATGTGTGAACAAGCTATTGCAGAGGCAGCTGATAATGTGAATACACAACAGTGATTTCCCTTCAGCGCTCTGTGAGCAGTGCTGTAACTGCCAGTGCTGTAACTTTGCCAGTGTAGATGTACCCTTCATAAATTTCAGCTCTTTGCAGGCTGGGCAGAAACACTGCCCCATCTCAAGTGATTTCAGCTCTCAGTGACTCTTAGATCTTTGCAGGTAGGGAAAAAAGACAGACAGTCTTACCACAACTGCTTGGGCATTTAACATAACAAAGAGACTCTTAATGAAGCCTATTGAGCTCTATTCCTTAAACAGCACGGAGGACCCTTGAGAACATGCAACCTCTTGGGTAGGGACACCTGTCCCACCCCCTTCTCTTACTTTCACAGGACACTGACATTCTAGCTCCTGCTTAATGAATTTCTTTCAACTGACGGTGACCTCCTCATTTGGGATAGGTTAAGCACAAGCCTGCTTTCCTGTATTCCTACAATAATGACAACATTGGCAACCATATTTCACTACCCCTGCATTTAGTACTGAGGTCATTTGTACCCAACATCAGCCAAAGTTGCTCTTTAACACAGCTGCATCTGATGAATTTGTAAACTGTATTTACATAAACATACCCATAGTCTCTTCCCCTCCCAGCTAATTGTCAGAGAAGCATTCATTCAGACCCTGCTTACATATTTTAAATTATAAACCAATTATATATAATATATAAGCCATTTATAATTTCAAATTAGAACTCAAACCTGTGCTGTGAAAACTACGCTGAAAGTTCATACCCAGTTTAAGGGCCCCAGTCCTGCAGTTTAGTATGTGCTTAACTTTATGTAACCAGAAATTGCCCATTTACATTGAATAGGGTAACTTCGAATTGGAAACAAAAGGATTATTCACATGCACTTTGTTACCGGGCTTTGCAGAATCCGAGACTATAGGGTGGTGTTTTCAGTGGTGGTCCTATTTTTGTGTGAAAGATGGACAGTTTTAAAGAAGCTTTGTAAACTCATAAAGGGAAACATCGCAAGTATTTTCAATTTTGCAGTGAATAGTATTCAACAGTAGTGCTGATTGGTTCAAACAATGTGACACAACATGGATCAATGACATTGGAAGCAAAGGAAAACTGCAACTTTACATACTGTGAGTTGCAGTATATATCTCACTTTTTTGTACCTGTAATTTGCATTACAGAGAGAAAGAGAAAAAAAAAGAGGTTCTGTATTTTTTTACTCTGTGTGTGGGGGCTGGGGAGAGGGGGCGGTAAAAACACAAACCCTCTCTCTAGCTGTATGCCCCTGATAACGATAATGCAGGCATAAAATTGGGGTTTGCCATTTTTGGCTTATATCCATCTTTCTTCTAGCACTTTTTTAAACATTTTACTTAAACATAAACTGTCTGCTAGTATCTAAACAGGAAAGAGACAGTTACAAGTAAGAATAACCTGTGTGCCAAGCTAAATAACATTTATTTTACTAGATGAAAAAAGTCAGAACTAGAGAAATCTGTTTTTCCATTTAGAATATATTATTAATGTTTGAAGGGTAGCAAAAGTAACCTCCTGCAGTTTTCTCTGAACAGTGTGCACTGTGTCACACTAATGCAGCAGTCAAGGGCAGTCATCTCCAGATTGCCCCCTTGCCTAATATTTCCCTTACTGGAGATGATTCACAGACCAACCTTAGCAGCTATAAATCAATCAGTCTGCAGCACATACCCAAAACCACAAGGTGCTGAGCGCCCTCCTGCTGGCTGCTGAGAGCTGACTACTGTTGAAAATCGAATTGCTTCTTTGGGGGTTTCAGTGGGAGCTGAAATCTTTTGAAAATCTGACCCTAAATGCATGCTTACAATGAAACTTGCAAAACTGCACCAGTAAAGTTTGTATGTTTGTTCTATCAGCAAAATTGTCTTATAACCTTAGTCCGCTGCTTTCCTTTTTCCATCTCAATTGGTTCAAACCAGTATGCCCTCTTGAATTTGTAAGAATCTGAACTCTAAGTAAGTATTACAGTTTCCTGTTTAAATGTTTTTTCTCTGAAATTAAAAAAACAAACGAACAAGAAACATTCCATTTTCTGAAGAGCCGGTCTTTTTATCTGAAATGGATCATTTATTTTTAAGTGTATTTACTCTGCTATGCACTTTTAGGCAAGCTTCCCAAAAAAAATCCATTGACACAATTTTTTTTTTAAAAATATTGTGTCTACTAGGAACAGATATTTCACTATGGAGACATTAAAGCGCCTGTTAATTTTACATTTGATTTTAATATGTGGCTGCACTTGCATCTGTGTATAGTTTGGGTGTGTGTCCCTGTGTGATAAATACACCATTTTTTCACTTCAGTGTTGGGGGAGTTCAGTTATGCAAGGAACTGATGGCACCTTACAGCTTTTCCTTACTTCTAGCTCATAAATTGCCTGTCATTAGGCTTAATGATAGGATTCTTGCCAATTTAATATTTGTTTATAATAAATATAGTATAATTCTTGGCACATTTACAGTATATGAATTTTATACAAATTGGACTCTTTCCCTCTCATTATTACTTTGTTACTAGCCAGTTTGTCCTCCATTTGTTTTCTTGACTATTTCCCCCCCAGAGTATTCAGCAATGAAAAAAATAATCATTCAAAGTGATTAACATGGAGGAGTGTTGGATAACAAGCACTCTCAAAAAATGGATATTTTGTGGAATGGTTTTGCCTGGAATCCAGAGGTGCTGACCACCTGCAGCTCTCATGGGTGCTCAACACCTCGGAAAATTCAGACCATGTAGTTCTAGAAAAAATATTTCAAGAGGGAATTTTTTATCCTGACTACTACATTAGCCACTCTTGATCCTTCTGTTCACCTTTCCCCACCTAAATGGCATGCCCAGTCTGCCACCAAGGAGCCATGTCCAACATCTCTAGGATTTGTCATCTCCTCTAGTATCTTACATACCTTGGTAAAGAACACAACATCAAAACATATTAAGATAAATATATATCTAATGAATACCATCAAGAGCTTTCACCAGAAATTGAACTCTGGACCTCCAGTGCTAAAAGTATGAGTTGCTACTACTTCACTTACAACAAATCATTAAGCTAGTAGCAGCAGGGACACTCATATCTAGAGCTTGGGGGAAAATGGATTTTTCATTTTGCATTCTGAAATGGAATGAAAACCAAATATTTTGAATGAAATTTTGAATGAAAATCTGAAATTTTGAACTTTCCCACAAAATAAAATTATGGGAAAAAAAGGCTTCAGGTAAATCAAAACATTTCATTTTGATAAAATCCAGACATTTAATTCTGATAACTGATTTTTAAAGATTTATATTATATTACATTTTAAAAATTGAAAGTCATTTTGAAAGGGAAAATTGAAATGTTCCATTCCAAAAAGCTCCAATCCAATTATTTATAGAAACAAAGTTTTGTTGAAATTGACAAGGACTTCTTTCCTGAACTCCCCTCTTCTGGCCTTCAAACAACTTCAGCCTCTCCAAGCTCATCATTAGAAGCAAGCTACCTGCAGACCAGGATACACCAACTCAAAGCACCACCAGACCCTTCCAGAACAACACATGCAAAACCTGTAGACATGTCCTCACTGCTACAATGATCAAGACTCCTACGCACCTTTCAAGATTCATGAGTCCATGCCTATCACAACATGTGGTGTACCTCATCCAGTGCACTAAATGCCTCAATAACAACTGTTTGATTGAAACCAGACAGTCACTATGCTCTCAGATAAATTCACAGGAAAATGATAAAAGACCAAAACACCACATCACCTCTGGGTGAACACTCTTCACAAAGCTATCACTCTGTATCTGAATTCTCAGTCCTAATTCTCAAAGGAAATCTGGACAACACCTTCAAAAGACAAACCTGGGAGCTTAAATTCATAACTTGGCTAGACTCCCCCCAAATATTCATGGACTGAATAGATACATTGGATGTATGGCTTATTACAACAATCTGTAACCACTAACAACCCCCCACTGTCTCCAACCTGCCTCCTCATCCCTCTTTATGGCTGAAGGTGTGATAGTGGGCCACTTCACTTTGAATGGTGCTTTGAAATATGTAACTACTTATGCTAAACAATCTTGCATTTAGCTGTGATACTGTTAGGGCATGTCTACACTGGCACTTTACAGCACTGCAACTTTCTTGCTCAGGGGTATGAAAAAACATCCCCCTGAGCGCTGCAAGTTTCAGTGCTGTTACGTACCAATACAGACAGTGCACCAGAGCTGGGAGCTTATACTCCTCGTGGAGGTGGGCTTTTTAGACTCCCAGTGCTGCGCCGCGACCACACAAGGCACGTTAAAGCGCTGCTGTGGCAGCACTTTAATGTTGCCAGTGTAGTATGTCTCCCAGACTTGAAGAGCTCTCTGTAAACTCAAAAGCTTTTCTCTCTCTCCAATAGAAGTTAGTCCAAATAAAAGATATTTCCTCACCCAGCTTGTCTCTCTATATTTCCACAAAATGTTTAGCCAAATTGACAAACTGGCATTTTCTAATGGAAAAATATTTCATCTGAAAATTTGCAACCAGCTTTACTCATATCCGCCATGGACCAGCCACTAAAGGCAAATTCAAAACTGAAACTGAAATGGAAGTTACATCTTATCGGTCTGAAGAAATGTCTCTTTTAGACTGACATCAAGGGTACTCCCTGTCAGTCATCCAGGGAAAAGCTTTATGTAGTTATCTTCATGATACCAATATCGGAAGCAGTTAATACTAAAATGACCACCATGCCCTCCTGATTGCAGTGCCCTGCATGGTATGTTTGTGAGATCAATAAAAAAATGCAGTATACAGAACATTTTTAGCAACACTATATCAACTTACATTTATACTAGAAAATGCTGTTTTATGGTAATAAAAACGATAGCTTGATGCAATACTTAAGCATTTCCAGTGCCAGACTGCACCGGGTTCCCCGGCGGTGAGTTAAAGGGCCCAGTGCTCCAGCCACTGCGGGGAGCCCTGGTCCTTTTAAATCACCACTGGAGCTCTGGCAGTGGGGCTTGGGCGGTGATTTAAAGGGCCCTGGGCTCCACACAAATTCGGATATAACATGGTAAAGCAGCAGGGCTCGGGTGGCACTTTAAAGGGCTTGGGGCTCCCCGCTGCTTTACTGCGTTATATCTGAATTCGTGTTATATCGGGTTGCATTCTATCGGGGTAGAGGTGTATTAGAAAAGCCTCTATACTAGTGGTTCCCAAACTTGTTCCACCGCTTGTGCAGGGAAAGCCCCTGGAGGGCCGGGCTATTTGTGTACCTACCGCATCAACAGGTTCGGCCGATTGCGGCTCCCAGTGGCTGCAGTTCACTGCTCCAGGCCAATGGGAGCTGCTGGAAGTGGTGCGGGCCGAGGGATGTACTGGCCACCGCTTCCAGCAGCTTCTATTGGCCTGGAGCAGCAAACTGCGGCCACTGGGAGCCGGGATCGGCCGAACCTGTGGACGCAGTAGGTAAACAAATCGGCCGAGCCCGCCAGGGGCTTTCCCTGCACAAGCGGCGAAACAAGTTTGGGAACCACTGATCTATACCGATAGGCTTCAGGAGTGATGTAACATTCTTGTTAAACCTCATAGAGGAAAGGCTTTCTGAAAAGTTGCACAAGGAACTATAACAATGTTAATAATGCTTTACCTTTTTATAAACCCTTTCCTCCTAAAGGATCCCCCAAAATGTTGTAAACTCATAAATTGCAATCACTTCACTGAGCACTGAAAGGCAGCCAAAACTAGGATGAAACACAGTGGCTGTTTAACAGCACATGGCAATAACACACAACGGATTAGGACAGAAAGTGAGGAAACTTAGGTGCCAGTGCAGGAATACACTCAAATGTGCTTAAATGCTTTCCTGGATCAGGTCATAGGCCCTAGTTTTCCAAAGGAGGGTGAAATTTGCACCTGCAATTGCGTAACAGGTACAACTCTGATTAGCTGCATCTCTACATGACTGTGGGTGCCTATCAGGTAGTTAGACGAGCAGGAATCCAGATTTACACCTGCAGTTCATTTTCTCAAGCTGTTTTCAAAAATTTACCCCAGAATGGCTCCCCTTGAAACTGCAGGGGGGATATTAGGTAGGTACTTTATATTATACTATTACTCACATTGTAATTTGGGCAGGATATTAGAGTCAACAACTTGGTCTCGAAAAATATATCATGGGATCATTAATAGATACAAATGATCAAGACTTTGATCTTCCATCTTGTCTGAAAGATGGCACCACAGCTCTCTTGTGCTGGCACTGTACTAGGATATTAGTGCAATATTTCCCCAGAAGGAAGAACGCCACTCACTGAATTGCTGGCAGTGCTCACTGCAGCACCTGAGTGTCCGCTGGAACTTTTCCAACCATTTACACTGCAGCCCCAGGTTGCTTAGCTTGTGATCAAGAACAAGGTGGCAAAACAGCAGCCAACCTAGAATGAAAGTAAAAACATGCAGTTCTTAGGTGTTCTGACCACACAGGTTTATAGAACCAAGTAAAGTTCAATTAAAACTTCCAAAAACATTGCAGGCAATATAACAATGAATGCACACATTCTGATTAGCTGCTGAATTTTCTTGTACTCCAGAATTTTTATTTTATTTTTAAAAGCTTCTTCTGAAACAGAGAATGTATTTCAAGCAATAAAGCTGTACATTAAAGTGAAAGCCAAGAGATTAGAAAAGCAAGACAAGCAATCACCTTTACAGTTAAAATAAGAGCACTGAGAAACAAAGCAAGTTAGTCAGTGAAATACCAAACAGAACCCAGTCATGCATGACAAAATCTTGCTCCCAGTGACATGGATGCACTTTGGTGAGGTTCTTGTAAAACCAGTCCTGCCCATTCCAGAACAAGTGCTTTGACCCCCAAAGGGAAAGTTCACACACTCAAGCCTCTGCACTGTGCAGGGTCAGCATGAGGCCTATGCACCACTGAAGTACCTATTAAGCCCTCTTTTGGACAGGTAAGTTATGCATAAGCCATTTGCTGGCCCACACAGCTGTATGTTACACTAATATTGTAAATATAGTTGTGATACATGTCTGCCTAGGGGTTTGATCCAAGGATCACTCAAATAAATAGAAAGACTGTTGAGTTCAGATCCATGAACCTTTATACCAAAAAATATAAGACAAAAGAAAAAAAAAAAGGAGAAACTTCACTTAGGATCCAATTCAGCAAGGTGCTTAAGAACATGCCTGACTTGTAAGTACATGAGTCATTGCAGTAAATAGGACTACTCGTGTGCTTAAAGTTAGGCACACTACTCGTGTGTTATATGTACCTTGCTGAATCAGTGCCGATTTCAAAAATTATGGGTCAAATTCTGACCCATAGGCACATGTTGGACATAGACATCGGTTGACTAAATCATTACCCATATGAGTGGACATTCAGACCTTTAACATACCAGCTACTCAGCCAATTAAAAGGCTGTTTGGTTTCTTGCTGTTGGTTCATGGGCTAAGCTCAATCATTGCTTTCTAGGGAAAAAAGCACATTCTTTCATGAGCGCTTTCATGATCCCTACATTCCTGTTCCAGAACACCCTGCATTTTGCCCACTAACACTGATTTAGTTCACAACTGGGTTCTGAGGGAATGTTTCTTCCATTTAGTCTCATATTGTAACTTATATTTTACTTGTTTAAAGTTAACCTTGTTTTCTTCTTCCCTGATAATACAATTTGTAAATGAAGTCAACATGGCCTGAAATAGCACACATTACAATGCCATTTGACCCAGCTCCAAATTTAGGTGCTTATAAAAACAAGTTTGAGGAGGAACACTAAACTCAAATCTTCCTATGCTACTTACAGCAATTTAAAATGATGGAAATACTTTCAACTTTATAGCCAATTTGGAGTGAAAGTGATCAGGGTCTGGGCATGTGCTCCATATATAGGGATTTTTCCGAACAGAAGTTCTTTTACAACTGCTCCCATTTACTTGGTACTGTACATGTTCCAAATGAAATCTGCACATTTATATTTTAAACTTCAAAATACTTCTTTTATTTAAATTGTAGCTAATAAAAAGAACATCTGTAGCATAATTACAATCTGTCTGTTCAATTTGTATAAATTTATGTATTGTATAATAGATCTCAATATTTATTATTCTTTCCATTTCATAGTACACTGTCAATAACCTAGTCCCAGATTTGGACCTTAGCGTCCAAAATATGGGGGTTAGCATGAAAAACCTCCAAGCTTAGTTACCAGCTTGGACCTGGTACTGCTGCCACCACCCGAAAAATTAGAGTGTTTTGGGGCACTCTGGTCCCCCCAAAAACCTTCCCTGGGGACCCCAAGACCCAAACCCTTGAGTCTCACAATAAAGGGAAATAAATCTTTTCCCTTCCCCCCTCCAGGTGCTCCTGGAGAGATACACAGAAGCAACCTCAGTGAATCTAAGCAGAGGGAGTCCACCCTCTCTAATTCCAGTCCTGGAACAAAAAGCACTTCCCTTTCTTACTGGTAGAGTATGCAAAGTCAGGCTAGTAAATCTAACACCCACAGATCTCCCTCTGACTTCTTCCTCCCACCAATTCCCTGGTGAGTACAGACTCAATTTCCCTGAAGTTCCTCACTAAAGAAAAAACTCCAACAGGTCTTAAAAGAGAGCTTTATATAAAAGAGAAAGAAAAATACATACAAATGGTCTCTCTGTATTAAGGTGACAAATACAGGGTCAATTGCTTAAAAGAAATATTGAATAACAGCCTTATTCAAAAAGAATACAATTCAAAGCACTCCAGCAACTATAGACATGTAAATACAAAAAAAAACCATATAAATCCTATCTGATCTTTTGTACTCACAACTGGGAAACAGAAGATTAGAAAGCAGGAAATAGAAATCACTCCTCATCCGAGAGAGCATACAGGCAGAAGACAAAGAACTCAGACACAAACTTCCCTCCACCCAGAGTTGAAAAAACTCCTGTTTCGTGATTGGTCCTCTGGTCAGGTGCTTCAGGTTACTTTTTCAGGTGAAAGAGACATTAACCCTTAGCTATCTGTTTATGACATACACATATTACAATTTTTTTTCTGGGGGGAGGAGTTTAAGCCATACCATAATATATACATACAGAGACACACAAAAGTCCTCTGCTTAGACCAATATAATTTTAAACTATATGAGTACAAAAGTCTGACCTGTAATAGGGTATACCTGACCTTTGTGGTCCTACAGCCCCTCCGTCATACTACACCCTGCCCCAAGAAACAGTGAGCTGAGAGAAAAAGAGCAGAAATCTGGGTCCTCCAAACTTGTCTATAGAGGATTCTATAGAGCATCCATTTTGGAAACCATAGAGATGTGGTCCTTCAAGGGCTAGAGGGGCTAGCAACAACCAATCAGGGTCCTGCTGACCCAGATAAAAGGAGCTGCAGGTACTTAGCGGTCCAATTCCTGGCTGGGACTAGAGAAGGGTGCTGCTCCTCTCTGGCCAAAGAAGCCTAATAATTAGACATTTTATGGCTGGTTTTCAGAGAGAAAAGGACCTAAGGATACTGGCCCTGAGATACCAAGTCATGGTCCCATCATGATCATTGAGAGCTTTCCCATGGATTTATATGAGAGAAGGATCAAGTCCAATTGTGTCTGCATATCCAAAGTAGAAGTTAGCTTTCATTGTTTAATTCCAAATTTTAAGGACTGATTTTTGTCCTTTAATTCTGGAATTTTCTCCCTTTCCCCCATCCAGCTCTAGTTATTGTACTTACAAAACTCCATCTCAGAATGGAGCAGTTCATTGGCTTGAATGATCATTGTTGTGTTATGCCTCCCTCACATTCTTTATGCTTTCTATAGGGCCTGATTCAGAGCCCATTAACTTCAGCGGGCGTCTTTTGACTGAGTTCAATGGGCTTTTGATTGGGCCCATAAAAAGCAGTAGACCTTGGCCACATTCAAGACCTGCTACTTGTACCTTGTCTCACACAGTATCCACAGTTTTATTTTCCACCATGGCCACTGAATTTAATAGGCAATCACACATTTCCTGTGGTGTGGAATGTACTCTATGCAAAGAGTCTTCTGGGAAGTGTTGAGTGCCTTCAAATCCTAATGAAGTCAATGTAATGGATTCTGTTATCAATTAATATTAAAATAGATTGGTGCAGCGTCAGTCAAGTCAATGAAGGGATTCCATGTTCACACTAAAGTGTTCCAGAAGCAGAATCAACTACACTGGGAGCAGAAGGCAGTCATCACCTCTTAGGCGGTTCTCAGCATCTTGTAGGATTGGACCATTTGGCCAGGTTTCCACCAGGTTTTCCTCACATGGAGTATTAACTTACTCTACCAGTAAGAGACGGTTAAAATGTTTTGAATGAAATTGTGGTGATTGGTGAAAAATAGCCTTTTAAAAAAAAAATGTTTTGGCCAAAAAAACTGATGTTGAAATGGTTTTTTTTGGGGGGGGGAAGGGGGAGATGGGGGAGTGGTACCTTCTTTAAAATATTTTTCCAGAAACTTTTTTCAAAAATGGTTTTCCATAAACAAAAACGTATCAACCTTTAAAAAAGTGTGAAAATACAAAACATGGGTCTGTTCTGAATACTTCAAGATTACTGCAAAATTTCAAAATGTTTCACTTTTGTTATTTGACCAGCTGTTTCCATGAGTAATATCATTGAAATAAATGGTTTTGTCTGGAGGAATTTACCCTGCTAAGAACCATGTGACCCCCCCGGCACACACACACACTTGCAAATGCATCACATACATGCAGGAAAGAAGAAAAGATTTAATTTCAGCGAGTCTAAGTATTGGTATAGCTTGAAGCACACCACCCTGACTCTGTTTTTTGTCAGTATGGATAACATTAAAATGGTACAAAGAGAAGAAGTTCAGATAGTCCTCCCATTACTGTCTCACAAGGCACTGGATGCTTTCTAAATCTCCCAGAACTCAATGCTTCTGGGATCTACTCTGAGAACTGTTGGCTAAGTACTGCAATTAAAACATTTTAGAACAGCATGAGTGTGAGCGCAGTGGTTCAGAGCACAAATCAGTACGGTTAGTGTAGATCAGGGATTCTCAATCTTTCCAGACTACTGTACCCCTTTCAGGAGTCTGATTTGTCTTGTGTACCCCCAAGTTTCACCTGACTTAAACTACTTGCTTACAGAATCAGACATTAGAATACAAAAATGTCACAGCACCCTACAACTGAACAACTGCTTTCTTTATCATTTAATTATAAAATAAAAGAATTGGAATATAAATATTGTATTTACATTTCAGTGTAGAGAAGTGGTTCTCAAAGCTGGTCCACCGCTTATTCAGGGAAAGCCCCTGGTGGGCCAGGCCAGTTTGTTTACCTGCTGGGTCCACAGGTTCAGCCGATCGCGGCTCTCACTGGCCGCAGTTTGCCACTCCAGGCCAATGGGGGCTGCGGGAAGGGTGGCCAGCACATCCCTCAGCCCATGCTGCTTCCCACAGCCCCCGTTGGCCTGGAGAGGCAAACCGCAGGCAGTGGGAGCTGTGATCGGCCAAACCTGAGGACACGGAAGGTAAACAAACTGACCTGGCCACCAGGGGCTTTCTCTGAACAAGCGGCAAACTGGCTTTGAGAACCACTGGTGTAGAATGTACAGAGCTGTATAAAAAAAGTCATGGTCTATATGAAATTTTAGTTTGTACTGACTTCACTCGTGTTTTTTATGTAGCCTGTTGTAAAACGAGGCAAATATCTAGATGGGTTGATGTACCTTCTGGAAGACCACTGTGTACCCCTGGTTGAGAACCACTGGCATAGATGAACTGAGGTCCCACTTCAGCAAGGTTCTTAAAAGTGTGCCTAACTATTAGTGCATGAATAGTTCTGCTGAAGTCAATGGCCCTGATTCTTACTTACCCTCTTACCCCACTCTACTTCTGCTCAAAAGCCCATACACACACGCAAATGTACACTGTGGGTCCTTTACATTGCTCTGGTGTACATGAGACTCAAGTCTCATTATGTTTAAAATTAGTCAATTGGTTATGTGCCTGGTTGAACAGAGGTCTGAACCATTTGTGCATAAACTTGTGTAATTACACCAGTTCAATTAGCAATGGCTCAGAAACTGCCATGAGCTGAAGCAAAACCTTGAATCTAAATACACACATTCTTTGGGGATCCTGACTCCATACACCTGCAAAGTTGTTTGCATTTTATTTCCTATATTTATTACGGTTTTATTCTATTTGTTTTGATTTCATGGCATTTATTTTTATTCAGTTGTACAGTGCCCCAAGTGTCTTAGAGACGGGAGCAATATATACATAAAATGTTTCATTGTTATTATATCGGAGTCTGTAGGATCAGGAAGTGGTCTGTGGAACTTTTCCAGATGTTAAACACAGCTCTGTATCAGAGAAGGATGGAGCGGGGGAATTGTTGTGGAATGAGAGTGACAAAAAGAGCAGCTACAGAAAATGAGAAGCAAATTAGAACTATCCGAGGAATACATTTGCCACCTTCTTCTGAACGCAAAGCAGAACAGCACTAACATGGGGGAGTATAACATGGTGAAGGACAGTTTAATTTAGCTGTTGATAATAGTCCTAATTTTAAATGTTGGCAGCCAGTCCAAGATTCATTATTGTTATCAGGGAAGTGGGGGAGTAGAGGGCATATGTGTAAGAGCCGTTTCTGCAGCTGACAGCCTCCACATATGATTCCTATTCTGGAGAAATATAATTTCCTATGAACATGTTCAAAACAGCTGTTTTGCTTGGAGTCCACTTGAAAGATAGGGTGGTTTTATAGCAGTGGGAAAATTGGAAAAGACATGGAAAATATTAGATTAACGTGAAAGGAAGATTGATATTTTGGTGACATGAAAAAGGAAACCAGAAAATGAGTGTGTGCCTACTGTGGGACAAGACAAGAAAACAGGAAGGGAATATTTGGGGACCTGAATACAAACCTATTTATTCCAAATGAACTTCTGGGCTTCCATTGTCAAGAATCACAGGGGTAAAATCTGATACATACTTAACAGTGCACTGTCAAAACCCTTTCAACAATAAGTTCTGAGATTCCACAGTGTGTTTACCCTGATAGAGTCAGTCTCCTAGGCACTTCTTCTGTGAGAGCTGGGTGGATAATTTATAATAAACTATTTTTTGAAATTAGCCTTTTCCCCCTCTTCATTGTCCACAAGCAGTCTGCCTTCATGATTTCCATCAAAAAAATTGAGAGTGATGAATCTTTTGTACAAACAGATTGCAGTCTGTGGCCCTGCTTCAGCAAGCTACTTAAGCATGTGCCTAACTTTAATCACACCACTGTTAGTGGGATTCTTAATCACATGCTTAAAATGGTTAAGTGCCTTGCTGAATCAGGATCTATTGGTTGTATATTTTTTTCTGTGAGCAGCCCTCCGATTATTTGATATCAGTACCATGTAACTAGTTAACTTGACCATATGGTATTGTTTCTGTTCATGATTGGATGACTTAATATTTTTTAAACTGATCCAGCCATAAATGAATGTTAATAATTCTCTAAATGAATCTTGTTTTCCGATTAAATGAATCTTGGTTAAGAGCCCATGACTTGCTTTCCATGAAAACTTCACTCTAAGATATTTGCATAAAAGCAAATAAAAGGTGCAAACACTTCTATTCTGCTTCCCTTCCCCCACCCTCATCTATGTATTCTCCAAAACTAGAAATCAACTCTACTAAAAAACTGAAGTGTGAGATGTTTTTAAAGTAGTGAAATAGGTAGCACAAGGAAGAAAGATAAAGAAGCTGAATTAAATTAGATTTCTCCAAATCTTTAAATCAACATTTATTCGTATTTGGGAAACCACTTCCCTTTTGAGTGCTTTCCTAACATTAAGGCCAGAAACTTTGATCAAAATTCTATAAGCATGACTGAAACTGAATAGAATTATATTTATTGGATTTGTTCAACCCCAAAGTATGGGATAGGAGATGGACTTGCTGCAGCCAAAGTTGAAAGGCAAAATCTTAATGGAAGATGAAATGTATGTATGTTTTGTACAGAGATGGGCTTGAAATTTTACATTGGCAGCTGTTTGTATCCAAATACTCCCAAAGTTTAAAGGTGGGATTTTCAGCAGTGCTCAGCATTGGCCTAACTTTGCCCAATTGAAGTTAATGGGAGTTTGTCATAGAAGCTGACTTTGGCCACTGCTGAGTAAACCTCAGGTTTTTGTAAATCTCTCCTCAAGCGTTGGTGTGATGAGTTCGTTCTTCTCATTATAGACAGACACCAGCCATGAACTTTGGATCTCAAACACAGTATCTCCAAAATACAGTCTTCACATCTTGGGTTTTAGCTGAGCCAATCTCTAGTTCTGTGCGAAGAATCTACTGTTCTCAGTGACACACAGTATACAGGGATGTTTGGGTAAAATAAGACCCAGACAGTCTTCACCCAAACCACATCAAAACGATACTTTTTTTTGCAACTAGATTTTATGGTCTTTCCGCCCACCCCCGTATTTTTCAAAATTTATAAGTTTTTGCACTTCCAGGTTCAAGCCAAAGATGAAGCATTGAGACACCTAAAATGAAATGCTGTTATAATATCTCCTGACTGAAGACAGGACTGAAATCTCATGGGAAGAGTCCTGTTCTCGAGATATTCATAGTTCCTATCTGAAGCAAGAAGTTCAGATAACTTGTATCAAAGTTTTTTTTTTCCTATGAGCAAAACGTGTTCTCATTCTCAAATCACTTTTTATTTCAGATGAAGTAAAACAAGAACTAACCCAAGTAAAGATGGTCACACTTGATCATAATGTTCCCTTTATAAATTGCGTTTAAACTGTTAATAAATAATTAATGGACGTAGAAGCATATTGTACACATGGGCACCATATGTTAGATGGCTATAAGCACATCCATATAAGAAGTGGTTTTAAGCAATGGTTATAAGCAACTCATTGATCTGTTGGACTCAGTAACAATTGATTAACCATTCATTGAAATCTATTTGTTTTAAAGGATTTATAAATGTACTCTTATTATAAAATTTGACCATCAAGCTTCCTTGAGAGAGCACAGTGTGTTTGTCTCTTCTCTATAACTGTCTATAGCAACTCTGACGGCATAAAGTCTGCTGTCTCTGCACAAACACTGGGCTCTTCCTCATTCCAAGGTGAGGTACATAGGAAACAGTTTCATTGTCACCAGAAATACATCACAGTTTGAATAAGCTTTGAACATGCATCTCAACCTTTGAGCACTTATGCAAAGTCTTCAAGCCTTTTCAGCTTAGATTTCACCCATGGCTACCTTTAATCTTATTAAATTGCTACAATCAAAAGTCAACAATTTCAGGAAAAATGAATAAGATTCCATTTATTTGGTCCAGTCTTTGCAGTCCTCACACAGCCAAGATGCAGTCAGGGCTGCAAGATCATTACTACAATCTAAAGTGTAAAAAAAAAAATTCACAATGAGCAGTGACAGGCCAGATTTTGTAGACTTGGTTGTCACTTAATTTTCTTTTCATATATTAGGAGGCTGCTATGTTTGTTGTGGAAAACTTGTATAATTAAACAGTGCAATTATTGTAATCTTTTAATATGTTTGGAATTACAGCTCCATGGCTATTCAAAACTGTATAGTTGCTGGGGCTTGCATAGCATATTTCCATAGAGTCAGCAAATGTATAACATATGAGCAACAAATGTAGAATGCTAAAATAAATTTGAGAGAAGACCTTCCAGCCCTGAGTACCCCTGAGATGGGGGCATGGCGAGTGACAGCTGTCTTCAACAGAAGAAAATAAATCTGAATATTGTTTTTCAAGGAGTTCCTCCAAATAAAAGAGATTTATTTTATCATGCACATGCCAGAAATGCCGTGAACTTAGAGCAAATATTAGTTACTTGAGACAGAAGTCTCCAGTACCACAAGTCAGTTATTGAAAAACAAACAAATGAATACTTCATTCTCCAGACTAAAAAAAAAAGCAGATCTGAGCTGACAGCATTGTTGACCCTGCATTTTCTCATTTTATGACTAAGTATATTTAGTACAAGATTAAATAGGACCAGATGATGATATTTATACTCACACTGAAAGGCAGTTTACACTATTGTTAGTCCTATGGAAGTCAGCGGGACTATTTGTGGATTCAGGCACTACTCAACATGAGTAAAGCCGTTGAGAGGTGATCCTGCTTCATCTGCCTGTTCTGCTATTGAGGTCTTATACTGGGTTGTGCTGGGCTGCACTTTGTCTGGTACCTCGCCTTCGACCTTACCACCATGGGTGACCCTACCAAGGAGTACTGGACTCCAGATGGCATCACTCTTAGGGTCTTAAGTACACACAAGCTTCTCCACCATGTCAAGGTGGCAGCCCAAGGAGAAGGCAACAACATCATTGAGATTACAGCCCTTTTGGACCAGAAGAGAGAAGCGTTCTGCAACTGGCAAAACCAAACGCTATCCAATCAGATGCAGAGCTCTTTCCATCAGCTCCAAGCTGAAGTTCAAAGGAGGATCTGAGAAATCAGTAATATTCAGGCTTTTTTTTTTTTAAAATGTTTCTATCCGTTATAAAGATCATCTTAAAAATGTGAACTGAATATATCCAGTACAGTCTACAGACAGCTTGAAACAAAACAGTGGGTGCACAGAATGCCACATTCATTCATTTAAATGTAGTGTTTAAATCTGAAGAATAATTTTGATAATGCAAATGTGATATATCCTTTGATCATCAGTGATATTTGAATTGTCATAATTATTCTTCATAATTAACATTACATTCGAAGTGGGATAATCATGTGTATAAAAATCTACTGTGTGTGGCATCTCAAGCGAGTGGAGCTTGGTTTGTGAGTGTTCCGGTATGTTATTTTGTTTTTCCAATTCAAATACTAGAGAAATTGTGTTGGTTGCACTAATACTAATGCATGTGACCTTGTTCATGGAGGAATAGTGGACCTTGTTACAGGCGTTCCATGGTGAAATCCACCTCTCCTTTTCCTGGCAGAGTTTGAGCACATTTCTGGACACAGTTAAAGCCTGGCTTCAAAGCTGTTTCATGATGAAATGGATGGTGTTAACTCTGTTAGGTCCATTAAAAGTGGTTAATGCTGGAAGAGGGTGCAAGACTTTAAGTGGCCTTATACAGGTGCTGAAAAGTCTTTTCCACTGAAACTTTTTTCCTAGTGGAAAATGAATCTTTGATTAAAGTGACATTTTCACTAAAATAACACTTTTTTTTGAGTTTTTCTTGAAACAGTGGAATAAAAAATAAATAAATAAATTTAACATTTTCACTTTCCTCCAAAATGTTTATGGAAAAAAATCATTTCCCAGGTTTCTCCACTTAGAAGATTTTTCAAGGGCTTTCCAGTTCTTTCTTTCAATAAATTCAGAAAGGAGGTCAAATTATATAAGCAGCAGGGAGCAAACACAATATCATGCCCATGGGTAATCAGGTAGCACCCGCACCTCACCCCAGGCTATAAATAGGGCATCTCTTATAAATTTAACATCTGGCAACAGAGCATGAATTCCAGAAAAGACACATTGTAAGAGTGTAATAAACCTCTGTGGAAACCATCTTCAGTAAGCAGCTCACTGGGAATGTCAGGACAAAGTCACAATGGCTGGGATTGGATATGGGTTATACCACTGCTTGGACCTAGGTTTTAGTTCTGTCCCATTTCTATTGGCAATGCACATCCTAAATGAGAATAAAATAGCAAATAAATGATTGATAAAGAAAAGAATCAGGATAGAGTTTAAAGGAATGAAAGACAAATGCAATTCTGCTAATGTGCTATCTAATACCCTGAGGAAATACAAACCTCTAAAAGCTGAATATATGTTAATGAGTCTGATCACTTGTTGGAAGTGTTTCGAATTTAACTGCATGGGACTGGGGAAATGATTGTCCCTCTAAGTGTTGCACATTTTGTAAATTCATCCTAGAGAGAGGATGAGGCTGTTGAGACACAGACAGTAGTTCAGAAACAGAGGAAAGGAAATCAAATGACTGCAAGAGAGAGCGCTCCAGATCTATGTTGTTAGTTCTCTCTGAATTATTCATTATTCAATATTCATTATTCAAATTTAAGTTATCTATCTATGGCAGAACTTACTGACCCTCCAAGTAGCATATAACAATCTTCTGAAGCCCATCAAGAGCCAGGGTGAACCTACTGGGGTTTGGGGCTTCAGCTGCATAGCAAGGTGGTGGAGCTAGGGGCTTCAGCCACATGGCGAGGTGATGGAGCTAGGGGCTTCAGCCCAATGGGAGGTGCCTGCCAGGGCTCGGAGCTTCAGCCCTGCAGGGAGGACGGGTCTCGGGGTTTCAGCCCCACCAGAGGCATGCCATGCGGCGCTGAAGCCCCAAGACCACAAGTGCTGTCTTTTGGTTTTGCCAGTGGGTGCTTTCTGCCTTCTGGTTTCACTGTGCGCCGTGTATGTGCTCCTGCCACCTACTGGTAGCTCTTGGGTGCTGAGCACCCCCTCTTTTTTTTCAGTGGGTTCTGGGCATTCCCTCTTTTTTTGGTGGGTGCTTGAGTCCCGGAGCACCCCGGGAGTTGACACCTATGCCCAAGACTCTCCTCCCCACTGGACAGAGGCCAGAGGTGATGCGTGGGAGGGGCACGTGTGTCATATCCCAGCCCAGATATTTGCCAGCACTTGCTGTCCCCACCTGGTCACATGGTGCCACTTGGCCCCCTCCCTGCACAGCTGCTGCTGGAGTCAGCAAGCTGGGAGCTGTGGCCATGGGGAGAGGCAGCAGCAAACAACTCAAGCTGTAGGGAGAGCGACAGCTATTGCTGCTGCCTTGCCCGGCAGAGCTAAATCAGCAGCCCCTCCCTGCAGCTTCCAGCTCTCTGCTGCTGCCTCTCCACACAGAGCTAACACTTGGGAGCTGCAGGCAGGGACTGCTGCATGTAAAAGGAGGGGCAGGACTCAAGCTATGAGGGGGAACCTTTACATTGTAGACTCTCTCTCAGCAGGCACCAGTCGTCTCTGGCAAAAGCCCCTACCCCCACGACCCCACCTGCTGCAGAGCAGGAGCCCCAAGCTCCCACTCCCAGTTTGGTAGGTGGAGAATGGGGAGGTGGGGCTCCATGAGCCTTACTTTAACTGTAAAAGAGCTGCATTCAGCTCACTAGCTGTGGTTTGGCCACCCCGATCTATGGTGTTATATCACCAGCCACCATATTAAAATGTAAGCAGCTTCCATGTAAAATCAATATCAAAGTCCTTCTTCCTGGACTTTCTGGCATTTTGTTGGGAATGCGAAAGACTCCTGGACATGGGATGGGGGAAGATACAAGAGAAAATGTGTCCAAACACTAACTGAAAAAGATCTATAACTTCACATAGGGTTTGGGGATCAGAAGGTACCCTCATGATCATCTAGTCTGACTTCCTACACATTGCAGGACACAAAACCTCACCCATCCACTCTTGAAATAGATCCATAACCTCTGGCTGAGTTACTGAAGTCCTCACATCATGGTTTAGAGACTTCACATTACAGAGAATTCACCATTTACACTAGTTTAAACCTACAAGTGCCCCATGTTGCAGAGGAAAGTGGAAAAATCCCCAGGGTTTCCGCCAGTCTCACCCGAGGGAAAATTCCTTCCTGACCCCAAATATGGCCATCAGTTAGATCTTGAGCATGTGGGCCTGGGAAATAATTATCTGTAGAATTCTCTACAGAATCTGATTCAATGATTGCTCTAGTGTTCCATCAGATGATTCAGAAACCTACAGGAAAGGGCATCCATTTTCTGTTCAATTCTGAATGGCCTTTGGAGAGATCTCTATAGAATGCCTTTACATTTCTATAGAACCTTACTGGTTTAATAATTCTATAGGATTCTATAGTATTTTCTCATAAAGTAACAAAACCAAAGCAAAATGATGCTGCTGAGTGTACAAGTCCTGTTTTTAGTAATTAGTTCAAGGAAATAACTATCATAAGAGTGGAAAAAAAATAGTAAAGCAATTCCTTGAGATTATAAAGACTCTATTGCTAAGGATATACCAGTTACAACTTTGATTTGCAGTGAATTTCATCTTACAAGATTGTTCTAAATTAATTTTATTTCAGCTTCATGTATTTATGCTATATTTTAATAACATTTTTGTGTGAATTAAATGAGTATGAAAGTGAGAAGCTAATGGTAATGGAGGCTGGTAGGTGCTAGGCAAGCAATCCATTCTGTTCTGCTGACCCACACAAATTTCATCCTGGTACCCCAGTCCTGAGCCTTTGTTAAGCAAAGAGTACTCAATGTGTTATGTAAGATAAATGGGTAACCAGTAGGAGCTAGGATGAGCCCAACAAATTCATTTTCAACCTAAGTAGTTTGAAACTGAGTATGGGCTTTTGGGATTCACTCATTTAAAAAGTAAAGACTGGGGTTCGATAGTGAAGGATGTCTGGGTTTGCATCAGGGGCTGAGAGAGGCTGGAAACAGAAGATTCATGAGGAGCCAAGAAGGAAAGAAAGACCTACAAAGGTTTGGTGGTTTGCTAAAGCCTCGGAGACTTATTCCAAAGCTCACTGAAGTCAATGGAAAGACTCCTCATGGTTTCAATGGCCCCCAGATGTATATCTGAACTTTAGGATGCTTAGCTGAATTAAACTGAAGCTCTTGAGACTTAGCTATGACTCGTTCTGGCAAAAGGTGCTACTAAATCCATTCAGCAACCAAAATGAAGCGTTGCTAAAATTTATTCAGCATGTAACTGATATCTCATAGCCACTTTCTGAAACAATCAGCAACTGCATTTCGTTCCAGTCCATTCCTGAAGACTTGCACTGAGGCATGGAGAGAGACAAACTGTGAGTCTGAGGGGATATTTGGCAAGTTGAAGGGAATGGAAAGAGAAAAGACAATTTTGATAGTTCAAGGGCTTTTTAAATATACATAACTAGCATAAAGATTATAAGATTACTTTTCTCCAATTGTTAAAAGTTTTTCTCTGAAAATAAACCATTAAACATGCTGCAAGTTTGCCAATCACTGCTTTAAATAAAAAGAAGAAATGGCATTGCTTCCCACCCCGCCAAAATAAACTCACCCTGACGGTTGAGATGTAGACCAATGGGGCACATGTGCATGTGATAACCCTATTCCAGAATAAATCCAGCCACACTATTAAAGAGTAATCTGAGTAATGAGAAAGTTTCATTAACCATAAATCAAAACACATTTTATGCCTGGAAGGGAATTTTAGTTTTTCTATTAGTTACAATATAATCAGTTAGATGTGGGCCTGAAGTAAAAGATTAGTGCCAAACACCCCTAAATTTTGTGGGGGATTTAAAGGCATAGGCACATCTCTGTGATAAATTCACAGAGGGGAAAATATAACTAAAGCTCATCATTGTTTATATTCTATTTATCTGTCATACATATATCCCTCCCCCAATACCATAGTATCTGAGCACCTCACTATCTTTGAGGTAGTGATCCTCACACTGCTCCTGTGAGGCAGGGAAATGTAATTTTCCCTGTTGATCAGACATGGAATTAAGGAACAAGGTCACACAGGGAATTGAGCCTAGGGGCTTGGCTACACTCGAAACTTCAAAGCGCTGTCGCAGGAGCGCTGCCATGGCAGTGCTTTGAAGTGTGAGTGTGGTCGCAGCGCCAGCGCTGGGAGAGAGCTCTCCCAGCACTGCACGTACTCCACCTCCTCATGGGGATTAGCTTGCAGTGCTGGGAGCCACGCTTCCAGCGCTGCGGCACTGTTTACACTGGCGTTTTACAGCGCTGTATCTTGCAGCGCTCAGGGGGGTGTTTTTTTCACACCTCTGAGCGCGAAAGTTGCCACAGTGTAAAGAGCCAGTGTAGCCAAGGCCTAGGTCTCCCAAGTCCCAAACTAGTGTCCTAACCACTGCACAGTCCTTCCTCTCAGTTCAGATTCAGCCACCAGTTTACAAGCATGTTGAAATCATGTAATGGACTCATTGCCATTAGGGAGAGAGATCAGATAAAATAAGAATTGGCTCAGATCTTTGCCCAAACCTCAAATCTCCTTTGAGGTTTGAAAAAGATTAGTGTACTCGTTTTATTTTCTCTTATTTATTTCCCCTCAGTGGCACTGCCTCATTTTGGCCAGGACAGAAAACGGAAAAGCCATGTGAGAAGCTGTGGTCTGAACAAGTTTGGCCAATGGTATCAACTATACTTTGGAACTCTTTTTTCCAACTATTTCTTTCTTTGAGTTTCTGTCTATAAACAAAAAAATGACAAAACCAGAATTTAATAAAGATCAGTCATAAGGAAACATTGCAGCAATTAAAATAGACACGTAGGGCCTGATTCCACAGACTTTAATGGGATCTGGAGCACCTACACAGAATCTACTGACTTCAGTGGGACTCTAAGGAGCTCACCTGTCTGGATGAAATGGCAGGATTAGGACCTTACGTGTTACATTTTCACAGATATGCAGTGTACAGAAGTGGAGTGTAAAAACAAAGACATGGAGAAGAAAAGAGAGAAGGAAGGAAAGCGATACCAGTAGAATCTGCACTTTTCAGATCTTCTGTCACAAATTACTACACCTAGGGTACATCCAGACTACCCGCCGTATCGGCGGGTTAAAATTGATTGCTCGGGGATCGATATATCGCGTCTAATCTAGACGCGATATATCGACCCCCGAGCGCTCTTATATCGATTCCGGAACTCCATCAACCCCAACAGAGTTCTAGAATCGACACGGAGAGCCGCGAACATCGATCCCGCGCCGTCTGGATGGGTGACTAATCCGATCTTAGATATTCGACTTCAGCTACGTTATTCACGTAGCTGAAGTTGCGTATCTAAGATCGATTTCCCCCCCCCCCCCCAGTGTGGACCAGCCCTTACACATGTATTGGAAATGTTTTCTGACCTTTGGCAATGTCTGGATTTGAATCTGATTGTATGCCATTGGTCAGATGTTCCTCGTATTTAGTCTAAAAAATAGCTTTAAAAAGCGCACGCGTGCACACACAACATTAAAGATGGTTAGTCAGTGCCAAACTGTTATCATTACTCTTATCCAGTGCATACGGAAAGGAGGAGAGCTTCTCACCCACAGAATCACAAGTGAAGCTTGGATGCAAGGACACAAGCATAAGCACTGGAAAACTGCAGTGTGGATGATCCTGAAGCCCTTGTGAATATCCTAAATTGGGCACTTTTCATTAGCTTATGGTTTTAAAAATAGTATTCATGTATGAGATCTTTTAAAAGCCCAATGTGGGGAGCTCAGCAGCGTAGAGTATTTGCTACTGAGCTCTCTCCCTTTTAGGGTGACCAGATGTCCCAGTTTTGGGGTCTTTTTCTTATATAGGCTCCTATTACCCCCCACCTCTTGTCCCTATTTTTCATATTTGCTGCCTGGTCACCCTACTCCATTTAGGTCATCAGTTCAGATTCAACTCAGGTTAGTAGGGTATGGAAGCTGTTAGGAGCTTCTGGGTGTTTGTGGGCCAGGTTAAGAGAGTTGTTAGTATCTGTCCACCATCTAGCACACAGGTCCTAACCTCAGAAATTATATTAACTCTAACTGAAACCTTTACTTATATTCTCAGTAGTGAGGCTAAAGAATGAATGAGCATCAAGATGGAACTATTATCATATCCCAGAATATGGATGAATATCAGGAAAGACGTCTTGACAGAGAGAACTATTTGTTTTATAGTTTATCCAAAAATGCAGTGGAAGTCCTGTAGCTTGAACTATAGCAAACACAACTGGAAAAAGCATGAGATAACTTACTAGGAAGACCAATTCTGCACTGGTAGGGAGATGGACTATCCTATTATAGGGTTGGGTATATTGATAGGGCAGCGTGAGGAGGACTAAACTCTTGGATAAAGGGAGGATATTAATTTCTGGGACCAGTGGGAGGGTGGAGTGAGCACAGGTTAGGGGTATAGGAGATTGGGGTTTTAGTCCTAGCTTTGCCACAGATCAGCTCAATGACCTTGAGCATGTCACTTTGCCTCTCTTTGCATCTATTAGGCAGATAGGTCTCCTCGATTCTGGCAGGCTGTCCCCCAGGAGTAGGGAAACTCTGCTTTCTAATCAAAAACATCAGGCCTGACCAGCCAGTTTATGAAAAGTTGTGCCAATTGCACTTGCTACATAGGTCTGTGCTGCCAACCCTGGCAAATGAAATGACAGGATCAAATGATTCATTTCCAGGGCGGTTGATCCAGCCCCTTTCCCCAGCTTTAAATTCAAGGAGAGGATGAAAATAAAAGCAGAGTCAGTAAGCATTTATTTCAGTGTTTTAAAGCATCTTGCTGTGCATGGTTATTCAGAATGGTTATTCAGGATTAAACAAAGACTGTGAATGGCTTGCCAACTACAAAACCAGTTTCTTCTCCCTTGGTTTTCACACCTCAACTGCTAGAACAGGGCCTCATCCTCCCTGATTGAACTAACCTCGTTATCTCTAGTTTGCTTGCATATATATATATATACCTGCCCCTGGAAATTTCCACTACATGCATCTGACGAAGTGGGTATTCACCCACGAAAGCTCATGCTCCAAAAGGTCTGTTAGTCTATAAGGTGCCACAGGATTCTTTGCTGCTTTTACAAATCCAGACTAACACGGCTACCCCTCTGATATCAGAAAACTGGTTGCACAAACTAAATCACTTGTTGAACATCTGTCTGTGATGTGGAAAACTATGAGGCAATTACCTACCTCAAGATGTTTGTAAGACAAAGCAGGTTTCAGAGTAGCAGCCGTGTTAGTCTGTATCCGCAAAAAGAACAGGAGTACTTAGTCTCTAAGGTGCCGCAAGTACTCCTGTTCTTTTTAAGACAAGGCAGTTTTGTAAACTTTGAACACCTCTGTCAATGGGAGACACATCAGCAAATGAAGAGGAAGGAATGGCTTTTCCCCAAAAGTTTTTGGGATTTGATCAAAAGGAAGAGTTGTGTTTGGGTAGATGTTCATTTTCGAATAGCCCAAAATCATATGCAAGTGCATATAGGGTTTTGCACTAAATAGTAAAGAAAATACATTTGAATGAAGGATTGTTAAACACACGTCACTAAAACCACACACTGGCTGAAGCCTGTACTTCTGCAATAATGCTGGTAGGACTATTCAGAAGCTTAGCATCTTCAAACAAAAATATTTATGTGGCACCAAATCCTTGAATTAGTTCCTAGCCAGTAGTATTAGCAGGATTTCATGGCTACCATTGCAATAAAACACTGAGGGTCTGATCCAATATCCATTGGAGTCAATGGAAAAATCTCCGATTGACTTCAGCAGGAATTAAATCAGGCCCATAATGCAAAGACATCCAATGAGACAATTTATGGTAAAAGGTATTGTGACACTACACTCGATATTTTTATATCAATATTATTACGATATAAGTATTGAATAATTATGATGTATTTTATTCAAGATGGGTTATGTAAGACATCATTGAAAAGGTTATGATGTACTTAATATGATTATCCTACTTGTATGCAAGTATCATTTTGGTATCTGAGGTTAGGAATATTGTTTATGTATCTATTACAAATGTGTTTATACCTGGGGAACACCCACTAGGCAAAAGAATGTCAGTCTAGATGGCTGGTGTGAAAGGATCCATTCACATCAATGGACTATTAGGGAAACAATAGGTCTTAAAAGAAGCTAATCTCCCACCGGGGAGCCTTCATGAGGATGCTACAAACAGCCTTTGAGTCATGGCTGCTATGACATTACAGGGGAATGTGACCAGATCACGTGGTACTGGACTCCATCTTGGAATACCAGTGTTTTTCCACTGACCAGGTGTGGGAACTGTGATGGGTTGGATCACAGAAACCCCGCTGGGAGCTGCCACCTGGTGTGCAAAGACTACCCCTGCTCCTGTTTTCCCTGCCAGCTCAGGACTCCAGCACACTTCCGTCTGCTCCAACACAGAACCAGGGCCTGAATTACCTGTCCCAAAGCTGCAGGTTTACCTGAAAACAGCTCACAGAAGTGTGCTTGTCTTTAACACTCAGATGCCAAACTCCCAATGGGGTCTAAGCTCAGGGGTAAAAGTAACTTAAAGGACTTGCTGGTACTCCAGAGACCTGCGGAGGGGAGGGGCCTCAACCAGAAGAGGCGAGGCCTCTATCGGAAGAGGCGGGGCCTTTAAATCCCAGGGCTTTTAAATCAGGATTTAAAGGGCTCAGGAATTCAGCTGAAACCAGGGGCTGGGCCATTTAAATCACCCCCAGAGCTACCAGTTGCAGAGGCGGCTGGGAGCCCTGGTGTTTGGGCAGGGATGAAAGTAATTTACATTTCTTACCCATATGGTCCAATCGCAAACAACCCACCTCTCCTACGTACTTCATGGATCCCTCCCATTGCATGACATAGAGAGAGGAAATAAAGCTACTATTACTACTACCAGTACTGTCTGTAATAAAACTTTACTATTGGAATAAGCCTGAAAAAGTGAAGACTCACTGTCACATTTTTCTCCATGTTTTCCCTTCTCCTCCAGCCAGGCTGCGGACACTAGGATCCATGCTTTCTTCCTGCCTGGCACTGAGCAGCAGCTGCAGGGGCTTCCCTCTAGCTTGCAGCAGGGTGCAGGGAGATTGACTGGGGGAGGGAGAATCCTGCCTCCTGCATAAGAACAGTTTAAACTCAGCTGTTCCTTGTGCAATTCAGTAACATTTCAAAGAGGATCTGCAAGCAGTTTGGACATCACAACCATGATCCTCTGCTGGGGAGGGAATGGAATAGATTTGAACTTGGAAATGGTTCCTGATTTTGATTGTGTTTTTTGTATATAGGAGATCCCCTCAACCCTGGGGGCAGAAAAGAACTGCCCCTGCCATGGTCACACACACCCTTCCCGCTCCTCTCCCCACAAACAACTGGGAGTGAAATTAACAAGGATGGCAGAAACAGCTTCTAACTCTGGGGGCTGAACTGCGCAGGGAACAGCTGAGTGTAAACTGTTCTTATGCAGGCAGCAGCAGCAGGCCTCTCAGCCAGTGTCCCTACTGCAAGCTAAAGCCTAGAGGAGAACCCCTGCTGGGGTAAGGGAGGAATGCAGAGCCTTGTCTGCAGCCTGGCTGGAGGAGGGGGAGGGAGGAGATAAGAAACCAATGTGACAGTGAGTTTTCCTCTTCCACCTGCTTTTATTAGCTCTGGATTTAAGCTGTGCAGCCAAATGCTTGTATTTGTTGTGTATATTAGTATTGGAGAGAGATCCCCTCATCCCCGGGGGCAGACAAGGACTGCCCCTGCCATGGTCAAACACACCCTCCCCACTCCCCCCAGCTACTGTGAGTGAAATTAACAAGGATGCCAGAAACCACTCCTAACCCCAAGGGCTGAACCAGTCAGGGAACAGCTGAGTTTAAACTATTCTTATGAAGGGAGCAGGCTTCTCCCCACCTCAACCAGTCTCCTTTTCTTACCAGTCCTCTGTACCGGCCCATACCGGCTTACTTTCACCTCTGTCTAAACCCAAATAAATCCGTTTTACCCTGTATAAAGCTTATGCAGGGTAAACTCATAAATTGTTAGTCCTTTATAACACCAATAGAGAGAGATGCAGAGTTGTTTGCTCCCCCAGGTATTAATATATACTCTGAGTTAATTAATAAGTAAAAAGTGATTTTATTAAATACAGAAAGTAGGATTTAAGTGGATCCAAGTAGTAACAGACAGAACAAAGTAAGTCACTAAGGAAAATAAAATGAAATGTGCAAACCTATATCTAATCAAACTAAATACAGATAAGATACTCACCAGTTCCAGAATGCTCCCTTTTACAAGTTAATCTCCTTTTAGCCTGGGTCCAGCAATCGCTCACACCCCCTGTAGTTACTGTCCTTTGTTCCAGTTTCCTTCAAGTATCCTGGGGAAGGGGGGGCGGGGAAGGGTGGAGAGGCTCCATCTTTAGCCAGCTGAAGATAAAATGGAGGTGTCTCCCAGGGGGTTAAATAGACTTTCTCTTGTGGGTGGAGACCCCCTCCTCACCCTGTGTAGAATCTAGTCACAAAATGGAGATTTGGAATCACATGGGCAAGTCACATGCCCATGCATCACTCAGGACTTGCTGGTAGCAGCCATTACCCACATGCTACCTTGAACATCCTTAGGTAGACTTCTTATGTGGATTGGAGTCTTCCAAGCTCTTTTGTCTATTAAGTGCTTCCTGAGTGAGCATTTAATTTGCACATTCCTTTCCCAAGAAGTGACCAAATGTTCTAAGGCTGCTTAGAAGTCAAGCAATTATACAGCCAATGTTCATAACTTTGAATACACAAATGGTGCCTGCATACAACTAGGATGAACATAACCAGTAGATCATAACCTTTACACAGATATGTTACATGGCGTATGTAGCGTATGAAACCCTATTCCAGTTATATCATACATACATTTATGAGCACCCCCTCATAAAGCCTTATGGGGTACACTGTCACAGGAACCAAGCTTGGAAACAAAGGGTTCCCGTCATCTGCAAAAGCTATTTAAGGCAAGGAGGTGACATCACTGTGATTCTTCACTGACTCCTCACCCAAGCAGACTCTTGGAGATAGCTGAGGAATGAGGACTGAACTGGGGGAAAGTGCTGGACTCAGGCTAGAGGGGTTTCTAGCCTGTGAAAGGAATACCTCAGATTTTCAAACAGTCAGCTGCAGATTGTAAGAATCTCTGCGACTGGTGTAAATCATCATTTAGGGTGAGAATTTGCTACTTATATCCAAACTCTTTAGTAGATTAATCTTAGGTTGAGTTTTTGTTTATTTGCCACGTATCCTGCTTTGATCTGTTTGCTACCCCTTATAATCACTTAAAATCTATCTTTTGTAGTTAATACATTTGTTTTTGCTTTATCACAAACCAATGTGTAGGAGTTATATCTTAGGGCAAAAAGCTGTTGTATATTCCCTATATTCCCTCTCCACATTGAGGGAGCGGGCCAATTTCATGAGCTTACGCTGAACAGATCTCTGTGCGGCTCAAGACGGTATAATTTTGGGTTCACACTCCAGAGGGGAGTGTGCTCTTGAGCAGCTGGGTAGTTCCTTAGCTGTAGCCTCCCCTTGCAAAGCAGATTACAGCAGCCTGTAAATACTGCAGCTGGGTGGGTCCCTACCTGTCTGTATGCTGGTGAAAGAGCAAGTTTTGGCAGCTTTACAACTTGTTACAGCAGCACAGTGAGAGAGGGAGCCCAGGCTGGTGGGCTCAGTGGTACCCCAGTTCCAGGTGGCACCCTGGGGGAAACCTGTTACAGGTATTATCCATCATAAGTGATTGCAATAGAACCAGGCTCTTAGGTGTTACTCAAGCAAAATGAATCTAGTAGACTGAGACTAGTTTAGGATCTGACCCTTTCTTTAGAAATAAATACTTCAGAAGGGATCCACTCACACAGTAAACAGTTAAAAACAATGGTGTGTATGTGCACATAGCACCAGGTCTGAGTACCTATCACCTGCTCTAGAGGATGCTATAAAACTCGAACCTCCTAAAGTATAATTCTGAGTTTGTGATCCAGCAAAGCACTTGGAATCAATGGGATTTAGGTGCCTAAATACCTTTGAGGATATATTCCCAAAGGTATTTAGGTACTTAAGCATGAGAGATCTACTGATTTCAAATGGAATATCCATGTGCTTAAAATTAGGCATAAGTATTTTGCTGCATCAGGGCCTTAGTCTAGCTCTTCAGCAATCTAGCTGATGCGATGGCCCAGCTGTCTCAGATTTATGCAGCAGGATGGAAATTGCTAAATTCCACAGCATCTTGTGTCTTTTTATTGTTTTATTTATTTTATTCATTTATAAGGGTGACTATCAGAGAAGCTCAGATATAATCAAAGCGTTATAATAATCCCACCTTAACAGACCAATTTCAACAAACTGCCAAAGAATAGCACTAAACTGCCAAAGAATAGCATTATCTTGTGGCAGACAGAAACCATAATATTGCAATAGCAAAACAATTGCCTACATGCATACGCAGCCGGAGAGAATGAGGGGAATGCATTGTATGGGTAAACATGCAGATAAGTATATGAATATTTTTTAAATATTAAATGCCTTTTATAATAATTGTACAGTCTAATAGTTTGTCTCAAAGCCTTTCTAAATCCTTCCAGTGCATCCAAAGTAAATAACATAACTGGGATTTTAATAATGAGATGGAGAAACACATTTTAACTGAGTCCAGCATCAGTGACTATTAGTGGTCATCAAAAGTGCCAAGCCACAAAAGAATTAAGAAAAGCATGTTAGGATTCTGCAACATAGCAGCAATTTTAGGTGTATTTTTACGATTTATCTTCAGTGGGAGCTGAATTAAGATGCTTCAACATCAGTCCTTCTAAATAAAATAATTCAGTCTCTCTCTCAAGAATCTAAGATAACTAATAACTATGATGAATGGCTACATTAGTAATACAGGTTAGTACACAAAAATAATTATTTGCATGCAACTGGCTGTGAATTTTTCTCTGGTGCTTTTGCATGAACAATGCCTTACACAAATAAATTGCATTGCAATGTATGTTTACATAGTTCAATGTAAGTTTATATCATCTCTTGTCTGGAGATGGCTAGGGTACTAAGTCACTTTACTGAATAGCCATGAAAGGACCAGAAACTATAGTACAAAGAGGCTGAACTCACACCTACAAGCAGACATAGCTCCATTGACAACTGAATTGTCCTTGCCCACCTCTACATTTGGACCATTGTGTCTTATTCTTCATACTGTGTTACTCCAGTTTTACCCTAACATAACTCCATTGCTTTCATTAAATGGAGTGTGTAATTTTCTTAATAAGTACCTGAGCCTGAAAAGACAAGCAGGCATAGTGCTCACTACTGTGAGTTGTGCCTCTGATCTCAATGAGACTATTCATAGTAATAAACACTTCAGTAATAAATGTGTTAAGTACTGGGCACTAATGAACCAAACTGTCATAAACAGATAGTTAAGGGTTAATAGAACAGGAGTACTTCATGTCTCTTTTGACTGTAAAGGGTTAACAAGTTCTGTGAGCCTGGCTGTCACCTGACCAGAGGACCAATCAGGGGACGGGATACTTTCAAATCTTGAGAGAAGGAAGTTTTTGTGTGTGCTGTTAGTTTTTGGTTGTTCTTTCTGAGTGACCAGATGTGCAAGCAGGTTTCTCTCCAATCTCTCTGATACAGTCTCTTATATGTCCAGAATAGTAAATACTAGGTAGATAAGGCGAGTTAGGCTTATGTTTGTTTTCTTTATCTGCAAATGTGTATTTGGCTGGAAGGAGTTCAAATTTGTATTTTGCTGAAAGGATTTTAATTTGTACTTGTATACTTAGGCTGGGAGGGTATTCCCAGTGTCTATAGCTGAAAGACCCTGTAACATATTCCATCTTAAATTTACAAAGATAATTTTTACTGTTTTTTCTTTCTTTAATTAAAAGCTTTTCTTGTTTAAGAACCTGATTGTTTTTTTTATTCTAGTGAGACCCCAGGGGACTGGGTCTGGATCCACCAGGGAATTGGTGGGGAGAAAGGAGGGAAGGGGGAAAGAAAGGTTAATTTCTCTCTGTGTTAGGATTACTGTCTCTCTCAGGGAGAGTCTGGGAGAGGGAGAGAGAAAGAGGGGGGAAGGTGAATTTTCCTCTCTGTTTTAAGTTTCAAGAAGTTTGAATCACAGTGATCTTCCAGGGTAACCCAGGGAGGGGAAGCCTGGGAGAGGCAACGGTGAGGGAAAGGGTTTACTTTCCTTGTGTTAAGATCCAGAAGGACCGGGTCTTGGGGGTCCCCGGGCAAGGTTTTGGGGGGACCAGAGTGTACTAGGCACTGTAATTCCTGGTTGGTGGCAGCGCTACAAGTACTAAGCTGGTAATTGAGCTTAGAGGAATTCATGCTGGTACCCCATCTTTTGGACTCTAAGGTTCAGAGTGGGGGTTTATACCATGACACAAACCTACTCCCATTCAAGTCAATAGCAAAAATACCATTGGATATAATTCTGCTCTGAACACTTAAACAAATGTAACTCCATTGACTTCAGTGAGCATAGGACCAGGCCTTAGATTTTTAATGCAATACTTTAAGAATGAAAATTACCACATGTAACACCAAGATCAAGTTTGTTCTAATGTATATAGTGACATGGTTGTCTGTAGAGCTAGCTAGACTTTTCCTTCCACAGAATACTCCTGCAAAAAGGCCTTAGGACTGAAATATTGTTACTTATCTTGGTGTGTATTAAGTTCTATCAAAGGACATCCTTAACTCCTATTATAGTTAGTGAATGCATCATTCTGTGACCAGATCTCTTTATCTGCATATCTCACCATATATTGAATTAATAGTAAATGTTTAATTCCATACTTAGATCAAATTAATATAATCTAAAGCAGCAAAAATTGGTACCTGAGACATTGGGCCTAATTTTGGTCTCATACCAGTTTTGAACTGGTATAAATGAGTTACTCCTAACTTACACCAGAATATGAGATCAGGATCAGACTCATGGAAAATTAGCGTCTAACATTTTTGCATTTGTATTGTGAATCAGATAGAAGGAAAATGTGGGGTTTTAGGTCACTCCATATCTTCCTGAAATATTCTTAGCAATATGCACCATAACAGCATCCATTAAAATAAGTGACCAAAAAAAGTCAGTCTTTCCAGGATTTACATCGCATTCACTTCTGGATCTAGTCCATTGGTTTCCATGACACCAAACTGTTTCACTTATTGGTTGTCTCTTGCCTACCCGGCTAGCCCTGGGGGATTTTTGAAACCCAGCAGATCTCCTCCCTTATGTCAAATGCAGATTCATTAAGCACAAAACCATCTGTATCAGATATGGGGGGAGAGGTTGAGGAGGGATGGGTGTTGAACAAGTCTCTGAATGGGAACTGTTCCCAGTTGTGATCTGCCGCAGAATGAATTCTTCCAAAAAGTGGCACTTTCTTCACTGCTTGGGGACCCACCCTTGTAATGAATTTAATGGGTCTGCTCCTGAAGTCAGTGGGAAGTATTCTATTGACTTTACTGAGAGTTTCATCAGGCCCTACACCACAGGTAATATCACCTATGACATGCAGGTAGAGCTGGCTGAAACTTGTGATTTCTGGTTGATCAGAAACTTTGGCCTTTTGAAATTTGATTTTCAAAATTTCTTGTGAACTAGAAATTCTGAAAAAAAAATTGTTTAGGAAACACCAAAGCATGGTATTTCCTGAACAACATTTACTTCACAGGACTAATAGGTGCTGAGTGAAGTTGAGATTCTTGTCAGCTTCACTACTGCTGTTGTGATGTCATTTTCATTCAGCAGCTGCTGAAGCTCCCAGGATCTGCAGCTCTGGGACAGCTCCATATGCAGGTTACCCTGGGGCCAGAGATCCCAGGATTTCCAGGCTTCACAGCAGTAAGTCTGGAAGCCCTGAGAGCCCCCATAATTTCCAAGGTCCCTGCTTGAGCCAGGAGCCAAGCCCCAGTTAGAGGCTGGGCTTCCCGCCCTTCCAAGCTCCTGTTGTGGCTGTTCTGGAGTTGCTGACCCTAGAAGCCTGGAGTTCCTGGCCCCAGGGCAGTCTGCATGACAGGACTGCCAAGAAGCCAGCAAGGAGAGCTGATGGGATTCTGCTGGAACTGGGCAGACAGGATTCCAATGGATTCCTGCCTGAGAATCAGTGAAAGTTTGTCAAACCCAACCTACTTTCGCAAGAAATCAGGTTCGATGACCCAGCATTTTTTGACAAAATTATTTTAAAGGAAAATTTCCAACCAGCTCTAATTGCAGGATATAGAAACAATGAAAGAAGTACTGATGGGCCCAAACCAAAACCTAGGATTTGAATCACTACAACCTTGGGAAAAGTTCAGACCCAGCTGCAAAATTTGCAGCTTAGACCCCCTCTCTGTTTAGAAGCCATTGCAGTGTGTGCATCACAGATAAGAAAAGAATACAAACATTCAATAAACATCTCAAGATTTAAGGCAAGACTATGGAGTGGGGGAGGGGGAAGCTAGTCAATCATCCTCCAGAAAATAAAGCAAGAGAAACAGAGAAATAGATCCAAGGCAAGGATACATTTCAGAAAATAAACCAGGTCCCAAGGTTTTGTGTTTAAATGCATAAACTATGAAAACAAACATTGATACAAGCCAAGGGATTGTATCCTTCTCCCTCCCTCTTTCTCTCCTAGATCAATGCAACCACACTACAAACACAGCAAGATATAGTACTTTAAGTCAGGTTATATAACTGATGTGCAGTAATGTGCGTCTTAGAATCATAAAAGTATAGGACTGGAAGGGACCTCAATAGGTCATCTAGTCCAGTCCTCTTTACACTAAGTAAAAACTAGACCATTTCCCAAAACTATTATTTTGGTGTGGGAGCACATGGTGGGGTTGGATGACCCATGCCTGCCAATAGTGTGGGGGAGGAGTACGGGGGGGAGTGAGGGCAACCAGCTTCAGCAGTGTTACTGAGTATGCTCAGTCTGTGTGAGCATGCTCAATACAAGCCAAGCAGCAAAAGAAGCAAATGGAGGGGGGCACACGACCCTGCATGCCCCCCATGTGTCCCCTCTACGGGGCGGAAAGTTCCCTTTTCCTTCCCATCCCTGACATCTGTCAGAAGGGTGCATTTTCAATACTCAGCCCCCTTGCTGTCTCCCCCTAAGTCACTCAGTCATACAGTTCCTGGCCTCCAATGAAGGATGTTGGAAATTCTTCCCTAGCAACATTCCTTTATGACCCCACTACGGGGAGGTCACACCCAATGCAAGACAGGTGTGTGTGTGTATATGTATAGAGCTGATAGAGAAATCATCTGCTACAACAAGAAGTTTTGTTGGTCCTACACAACTCCAGCAGTTATATGCTACATATTCTTGAGTGCCATTTTCTGGCACTTTATTTGTGACTGAACTCTTCACATTTTCAGAACACTCCTATAATCAGCCTTGGGAGGCACAGAATCACAGACTGTTCCTGTAAGGAAGAGAGCAAAACTTGATGGCTGTGGAGCTGTGAATAAGAATAGAAACACCAATTTCAAACTCAAATGCTTAAAAAGGCCATCCCAGCCCAACATTCAGGTGCTATAATGAATATTCAGGTGCATTACATGGGAATTTATATAACTGAGGTTCTTTCTGTCATTAATCAATTAGCACAGGGGTACAGTTTGTGTTTCTCACTTACCTGATGCTGGTTTTTAACAAGCCCTGTACTTTATCTATCTGTCATTCTAGCCATACTGTCCCTATTGTTTTTATATAATTGGTTCCAGCTCCTCACTTCTGTTTTCCTTGTGGAAAGCTGCAAATAGATCAACAATATAGAAAGGTAGCAGTAGCTCTAATTGGTCTGCTGTACTACAGTAAACTAATAATAATGAAGGTGAAAGTGGTGTTTACAATGTTAATAGCTACAAAGTGCTTAATTCCCGCAGTGTTGCTTGTGAGATTGTGAGCTCTGGCAGCTGGAAGTTTTAGAGAAAAGTTAGTGCAGCAGCATGTAGGCTGTTAGTTTACTTTTATAGCCTTATAAATATGTATGAATGACTCTCCTTGTGTCTTAAATGGATATTTGGTGCCATGATGCATTTATTTCAATTACATTTACTATGGCCATGTTTAGTCATGCTGGAAGACTAACTGAAGGGCTTTCCTGTGCCCTAATTCCCTCCTCCGATCTCCTACTTGCTAATGAAAAGTAAGTTTCCAAAAAAGTTTTCTGTGATTAAAGATACAGTAATTATTGCCTTTACTGGAAGGAACACTATCCAAAAATATCAAGTTTCCACTTAATTAAGGTTAGGTAATTTTGTCATTCACTAACAATGACCAACATACACATATTTCCACATAATTATAATTTAACCACAGATTCATTACTGTCTGGATTCATGTGCATTTGCCATTCACTTATGTTCTCCCAAGTGTAATGTATCATTTTAATTAAATACAACTACTCTTAAAAATATGAAATGTAATAACGCCAGGCAGAAGGAGGTTATACAGTTTCAGGAAACTAGGTTATATGAAGATTTTGATCTTTTCTGCATTGATCTCAGACCATAAAAGCTTATAATGTAAGGTTAAGAGATTTACAGTCATGACTAAGATCCAAATGGCTATAAAAATAACTGGCAAAACTCTACTCTTAATTGTATGGGTGAATATTGTAACTAAGGCTGTCGATTAATCACAGTTAACTCATGCGATTCACTGCAGCATGGGGCACGGGTCACTTGCTGGAGGATTCTCTGCAGCTTGAGGTCTTCAAACCACAATCTGAAGACTTCAATAACTCGGACATAGGTTAGGGGTTTGTTATTGAAGTGGATGGGTCAGAGTCTGTGGTCTGCATTGTGCAGGAGGTCAGACTAGATGATCATAATGGTCCCTTCTGACCTTAAAGTCTATGAGTCTATAAATAAATTAATCGTGATTCATCTCAATTTTAATTGCACTGTTAAACAATAGAATACCAGTTGAAATGTATTAAATATTTTGGATATTTTTTCTGCATTTTCATATATATTGTATTTTGTGTTGTAATTGAAATCAAAGTGTATATTTTTATTACAAATATTTGCACAGTAAAAATGATAAAAGAAATAGTATTTCAATTCATCTCATGCAAGTACTGTAGTGCAATTTCTGTGAAACTTACACATGTAGATTTTTTTTGTTACATTACTGCACTCAGAAACAAAACAATGTAAAACTTCAGAGCCTAGAAATCCACTCAGTCCTGCTGCTTCTTCAGCCAGTCACTAAGACAAACAAGTTTGTTTACATTTACAATGTATTGCTGCCCTCTTCTTATTTACAAAGTCACCAGAAAGTGAGAATAGGTATTTGCATGGCACTTTTGTAGCCAGCATTGCAAGGTATTTTTCTGCCAGATATGCTAAACATTTGTATGCCCCTTCATGCTTCGGTCACCATTTCAGAGGAAATGCTTCCAGGTTGATGATGCTCATTAAAAAAATAAAGTGTTAATTAAATTTGTGATTGATCGCCTTGGGGGAGAATTGTATGTCCTCTGCTCTGTTTTACTCGCATTTGCCATCTATTTCATGTTATAGCAGTCTCAGAGATGATCCAGCACATGTTAATTTTAAGAACACTTTCACTGCAGATTTCACAAAATGCAAATGTGAGATTTCTAAGGATAACTATAGCACTTGACCCAAGGTTTAAGAATCTGAAGTGCCTTCCAAAATCTGAGAGGGATGAGGTGTGAAGCGTGCTTTCATAAGTCTTAAAAGAACAACACTTCGATTCGGAAACTATAGAATCAAAACTACCAAAAAGAAAATCAACCTTCTGCTGGTGGCATGTGACTCAGATAATGAAAATGAACATGCATTGGTCCACACTGCTTTGGATTGTTATTGAGGAGAACCCGTCATCAGCATGGACATATGTCCTCTGGAATGGTGGTTTAAGCATAAAGGGACATATGAATCTTTATGCATCTGGCACATAAATATCTTGCAATGCCAGCTACAACAATGCCATGAGAACTCCTATTCTCACTTCAGGTGACATTGTAAACAAGAAGCAGGCAGCATTATCTCCTGCAAATGTAAACAAACTTTTCTGTCTGAGCGATTGGCTGAACAAAAAGTAGGACTGAGTGAACGTGCAGACTCTGCAATTGTACATTGTATTGTTTTGAATGCAGTTTTTTTGGTGCATAGTTCTACATTTGTAAGTTCAACTTTAATGAGAAAGAGGTTGCTCTATAGTACTTGTATTAGGTGAATTGAAAAATACTATATTGCTTTTTTACAGGGCAAATACTTGTAAACAAAAATAAATATAAAGTGAACACTGTACACTTTGTATTCTGTGTTGTAATTGAAATCAATATATTTGAAAATGTAGAAAACATCCAAACATATTTAAATAAATGGTATTTTATTATTGTTTAATGGCACAATTAATCACAAATAATTTTTTTCTAATTACTTGACTGCCCTCATTGTAACTCAGTTTAATGAGGCAGTCAGGATTTACACGGAGAACTCACCTAAACTTTTACCAAAAAGTACTAACAAAAGACAGAGAAAAATAATGTTTAGCCCTGATTTCTTCATTAATAGCACCAATCTGAATGAATCAGAGCCTTTTAAATGAAATCAGTCTCAGAACCAGGCTAGAGTAGTTTTGTTGTGTCTGGGCTCCAGCTGGGCATATGTAAACTACTGAGAGTCAGAACCAGATGGAAGCATGTCCCCATCAAATAAGGATCTTCAAATCCAGATTGGTAGCATATCTGGTCAAATATGGGGTGAAATTTTCACAAACAATTATTACCTCTTTTATACAAATGTTGAATTTTTGAAATTTGTTGACCAGTTCTTGTTGACACACACTATGTCAAAATTCAATGAATGGCCATAATTACTTCAAAATTGTCTCAGTAAGCACCATTGTATTGCTCCCAGTGTTAAAATAATCTCAGATTTTTTTAAAAACTCTTTTTTTTCCAACAATGATCAACAGAGACTGACTCCCATTGTGCACTCTCATATGACATGGTACATGAGGGTGAACTGTTTTAGCTGCATTTACGCTAGATTAGAAACTCCTTGAGGTGAGGATAGTATCTAATTATGTTTGGAAATTGCCCCTGATTACTGGGAACTCTTGAAATCAAGGCACTGAGAACCAATAGCAAAATACAGAGCATCTGTGCACAGCAGGAGAATTCCATTAGCACAGGCTGAGAATTTCAAATGTGCTGAAGGGATTTTGATACCCAATTTCCATTAACAGGAACTAGGCATACATATCCCCTAGGCAATTTTGAAAATATTAGCCCCAATGTCCTGCCCTACCATGCACAGGGCTAAGTGTAAAACGAGGGAAGGATTCTTTGGCGGCAGTCTCTTTGGTTATTCCAAAATCCTGGTTAGAAACCTGAAGGTGGTACCCGTTGAATATATGGCTAATGCTCAGAAAATAATTAATCTTAATAAAATAATGTATCAAAGGAATGAGAGACTATTTTTACTTTTTTTATTCAATGATACAGAGAGAACATAGCTCAGTTACCAAGCCGGCACTTGTTTCCAATAAAAGCTATACTTTACTGTCCATGCTCTGGAATTATTTGACTATAAAGATCTCTTCCATTATATTTCAAACCATCCTAAAATACGAAATATGATCATGCCAGAAGGAGTTTGCTGTCCAGTGCAAGATTTCCAACATCCCTTGGGGGAATACATTGAAATAAACATTTGTTTTCAGTTGGGCTGTATAAACTCATTGGCTGTAATTTTTCCCCTAATGGTAAGACTAAATTGAAGGGCAAAACCCAACAGAAAACATACTTTAGTGTCTGCGTGTGTTTTAATAGGAGCAAAAGGGATTCGTTGCTAATTCCATTGTCTTTCTAATGAATCATTGCCATTTAATACTCTGGGGATCCCTGCAAGCCCTTTGACTCAACGTAAATATACTTTATAGGAGTTACAAAAATAAGCATCTGATTAGCCAGCTGTTTTGAGTAGTAACTGGTGAATATTGCACACAATTTAAAATTCTCACATGTCAAGTTATCAACTTCATTCCACTTCAGCAGAAAACATTCTGAAAGCAATGGGGCTGAATTCAGTTAAAGATGGAAGCTCAGTTATTGTCAGTGACAGGATACAATGTCTCCATGAACTCTTACTGTGTGCGCTGGGGTGTAAACCTACAGATCTCTATCATGGTGTGCCCTGACTAGCTGTGTGGACCCTGCTGTGTACACTGAAAGTTCCCCCGTGCACACTGCCGTACTGCAATTTGAAACAGCACACTGGGGAGCTTGTAATGCTCAGCAGCAGAGTCCACAGAGACATAGGCGGCAGGTTATATACATTTGCGGTGCTCGGGCTCCAGGAATATTCAGGCCCGGGTGCACTGCTCCAGCAATATATGGAGCTGGGTCTCTCCTTTGGCCCTGCCTGGATCGGGCCCCGGCCCCTGCGGGCCTCCCCCGCGCCACGTACCTGCCTGGACCAGATCCCAGCCCCCGCCTGCCACCTCTCCCTCTGTGTGTCCCCCCCCCGCCGCACGCGTCCCTGCCTAACAGAAAGCAGCGTGCGCCTCTCCCCTGCCTGCTGGTGCTGCCAGAGCGGCTCCCTGCAGAACTGCTGTCTGCTGCCCCAGGGTCCTAGCGCCTGCCATCTGATAATGGCATGGCAGGCTGCCCTTACCCTGCCCTTCTGCCCTAGCCCTGAGCCTCTCCAACACCCCAAACCCCTCATCCCCAGCCAGAGCCCTCATCCCCCTGCACCTTAATCCTCTGCCCCAGCCCTGAGCCCTCCCGCATCATGAAACTGTCATCCTCAGTCCCAACCCTCATCCCTCCACACCCTAATTCTCTGCCCCAGCCCTGAGCCCCCCTGCATCATGAACCCCTCATCCTCAGCCCCACAGCCCTCACCCCTGCACTCCCTCCTATCCCCCAACCCCCTCCCAGAGCGTGCACCCCCTCCCAGAGCATGCACCACCTACCCCTTCCTACACCCCCACCCACAGCCCAGAGCCTGCACCCCTCACCCCTTCCTGCACATCTAGGCCCTGCCCTAGCCTGGAGCCTGCACCCAAACTCCATCCCAAAGGCTTCACCCCTCCTGCACCCTAATCCCCAGTCCAGGACCTGCACCCCAGACCTCCCCCAAAAACCCTGCCCAGAGCCTTAGGCAGGTGGGAACGGAGTTTGGGGGAGCGGAGTTGGGGGATGGGTTCTGGGCACCACCAAAATTTCTACAAACTTGCCACCCATGCACAGAGACAGTGCATGGCATGGTGCAATGCTCTAGATTTACACCCCAGCTTGCTGTGCAGGAAATGTTCCTGCAGACATGCCCATAGTTAGGTAATAATTATCTGTATGGCTAACAGATCTACCAAAATAACTGTTTGCTCTAACAACATCTGCCAGATAAGATGGCAGTCAGTGAACTGTGTTCAGCCCTGACAAGAATATATTCAAAATAATCTGTCACTGGTATAAAAACTTCATTTTAAGATAGTTTTCAGGAAGAAATTTGAATGGATTAGCAGGTGCATCTTAATTGTTTTAGAAGACCTGGGCTTTGTAAGTTTAAAATACACCAAGTGCCCAAAATAAAAGTCTAAATTTCCTTTTATTATTGTAATCCCAACATTCAAAAGAATCTGCCTAAACTGTGCATTTCAGTCCCACATTTGGACATGCAAATGAGCACTCAATCATGCAAAACAGGGCCACCTAAGTGCCAAATTTCCTGAACATCAGAGGAATTTGCAGCTATATTTGCAGTGGATTCTTCTGAAATTCGGGTGCTGTACTGGCCCCAGTCATGAAAACGCTGATGCATATGCTTTGCTTTAAGCATGCAAATAATCCCATCCGTGTCAGAGTTAGGTTAATCACATTTTAAATGCTTGGAGCATTTGCAGCTTCGGTTTGAAGCTCTGGTAAGATTGTTGTAGGTCAGTCTTGTTATTCCAGGGATAGAAGTCAGAGGCAGAGTCATAAATGATATCCAGGTTCCTGCCTCCTTAACTCCTTCTCTCATCATTGGACATGCTACCTCCTTCACAACCTTTAACAAGGCAAATATGTAAAAACACCATTACTGCAATAACAGAGTTCATTCACTAAGGGGAATTCAGCAGAGATCCCTGAATGTATGCATTAATCAAGCCCTGTGATAAAAAGCTGCCTTGAAAAGCTTCTGCTTTTGGTATCTTGGGTTTGATTTGATTGGTAGAAATATGTTCATGTAAGCTCTGAGAGATCTGTTCTGAATCACAGCTCTCCCAGGTGTCCTGCATGAATCCAAAACCTCTTAAAATGTTCATGTCAGAAACAGTCCACTAAGTGTATAATACCCTTCGATCCTTTCCTGGGTAATTCATTAAAGAGAGAAGGTGGTGCCAATGGGGTAGTGCACTAAGTTAAACATTTCCCTTCTGTGTTTGATGGTTGAATTTGATGGACTAGGGCCAAGGTTTGGAAGCATAGGGGTTATGCAAGATAGGCTGAGGTGGAATGGTGCAGGTAGGGGTGTGTGTGTGTGCGCACATGCTTGGCATATTTCCAACCTCCCTATATTCACCCATAAATCTTTTACAGGGCCTCCTGCATACCCGATCTGAAGTGGCTGAGTCCATTTCAGCCCCAGCTAGACGATTGGGTTTATTTTTTTAGCTCAAGAGGTAGCAGCTGATGCTCTGGAAGTCCTGGATTCTGTCTTTGATGTGTCAGCCAATAAGGCAGCCATCACATGATGCGTTTCTCATTTTCACTGTACTCACACATTTTAAGTAAAAACACATAATCAGAACTGCTGAGGTCTGGTCAGTCAGTGTCTCTAAGGGCTTGTCTATACACTCAGTAGTGTGCGGCAAGCCAGGGTGTAAATCTACAGCACTCTGGTTTCCAATAGCAGTATGTCAAAGCTCACTGCCAAGCTTCTACTGTGTGGTAGCAGGAACCACACAGCAAATTAGTGTACAGTAAGCGGAAGTGCTACACATTCACACTCTGGCTTGCTGCTCACTCAGTCTCCACGTGGACAAGCCCTTATTTAAAATAAAACAAGCCTGTTTGTGTAGGTACCACGCATTTCCTTAGATGCATCCTTGCCCATTTGTATGTTATTGATGGTCTAGATAAAATAACTTGTAGAACAATTACAGTAAATCTTTCAATCACATATCCAATATATTTCTTTTAAGGTTCATAGAATCATAGAATATCAGGGTTGGAAGGGTCCTCAGGAGGTCATTTAGTCCAACCCCCTGCTCAAAGCAGAACCAGTCCCCAACTAAATCATCCCAGCCAGAGCTTCGTCAAGCGTGACCTTAAAAACCTCTAAGGAAGGAGATTCCACCCCCTCCCTAGGTAACTCATTCCAGTGCTTCACCACCCTCCTAGTGAAAAATATTTTCCTAATATTCAATATATTGTTATCCACCCGCCTTCTGTCTGGCTGGACAAGAGGTTATTTAATTCATTTCATTCTTCATAAGCAACAAACCATTTGTTAAACATCATTTAAAGTATCAGTTGATATATACATCATCTGTTATCACAGATTTCTCAGTTCTCAGCAACTGACACCAAAGATATTTCATGAGACATTTCTCTGACAATAACTTAAGCATTGATGACTGCGTGATATCTCTCAATATCACTTATGTTTAGAAGTAACTGCAAGACTAGACTGTGACTGTACTTATGAAGGTCTTACTGCAAAGACACGATGTAAAGTATAAGGATTTAAAGTGTCAATCCCCTAGATTGGCTTTACTTTCTTTTGGAGCACAACATCAGATTACTTCTTGATCTGAATGTCTATTCCAAACTCAGCCCAGAAAATTCTGTATAATATTTATTTTAAAATTCATCTACTCAGCCACATAAGAATGACCATACAGGGTCAGACCAGTGGTCCATCTAGCCCAGTATCGTATCTTCTAACAGTGGCCAATGCCAGATGCTTCAAAGGGAATGAGCAGAACAGGGCAACTATCCAGTGATCCATCCACTCTGGTCCAGTCCCAGCATCTGGCAGTCAGAGACTTAAGGAGAGAAGAAACTCCCTTTTTCACTTTATCCACACCACTCATGATTTTATAGACTTCTATCATATCCCCCCTGCTGATCTCTTTTCCAAGCTGAATAGTCCCAGTCTTTTTATCTCTCCTCATATGGAAGCTGTTCTGTACCTTTAATCATTGTTGTTGCCCGTCTCTGTATTTTTTCCAATTCTAATGTCTTTTGAATCTTTTGCTAGTTTCTCTTCAAATTCTTTTTTGGCCTGCCTAATTATACTCTTACACTTGGCTTGACAGGGTTTATGCACCTTTCTATTTTCCTCAGTAGGATTTGATTTCCAATTGTTAAAAGATGCCCTCTTGCCCCTAACCACCTCTTTCACTCTGTTATGTGTATTCAGCACACTGAGGTTTCTTGGGTGAGACTTGCTACTGAGAAGTAGTAACTGGAAAGATGTTTTGATTCTCATACAGTGGCCCATGATATTATTTTGGGGAGTTGGATTTCTATAATCAGAATCTTCCCCATTGTGTTAAATACTGTACAAACAGAATAACATAGTTCCTACCCCAAAGAGCTAATTGTTGCGAAATCCTTCCAGGACCAGATCTACTGGGTTTACTGCTGCTTTTTATTAATGGTGCAAAACAGCTGGACAACAAACACACCCAAGTGAGTGAAACTAGGAGTTTTATCGGAACTCAAAACCAAATGAATCCTCTCTCCTTCCTTATCTCAGGTTGGGTGTATTTCTTTTGCTACTGTAACGAATGTGCTGATAGCTTTATTTTAAAGTGTACAGTAGCTGCTATTTTGAATGTCGGTTTATTTTGTCAGAGGATATAAAATTCTCCTTTCCATCTACCTCACTGGTAGCCTGTATAAATCTTGCTCCCTACGCTAATCCTTTAAGGGGATTGTAGTCTAACAGACATTGACTTTGGCTTTGTTAACCTTTATGAGAAGAGTCCAAATCACTGTCATTTTTGATAGGTTTCCTTATTTATGATGGACACAAGTAACAATTGTGCTCTGGCTGGGAGCAGAGATTAAATTATTTATAAAGCTATATAGTGTAGGTGTGTGTACGTCTACAGTAGTTCACAGACAGAAGACACAGAACATGCTTTAAAAAGCAGATCTAAATGATCCAGGGCACATGGAGAGATGGCAACATATAAGGGAGAGCATTTTCAATCTGTAATTTCTATGATCAGATCTCTTTTTAGAACAGGCTTTAACAACGTTTGCCTCCTGGGTGTGTTATGCAGTGGTTGTTCAATGAATGCATATATATGCTTTGATCTTCAGATAAAAGACCCTATTGATGTGCTAAGGGTTATCATTAATAATCCAATTACCACTAATTCCATCAAGCAGAGTTAAATGAAATATATTTTTTGTTCCTAGTTGAATTATAGGGAGGTTATTTTTATTTCAAGTTCGGGCCCAAAATGCCAGCTTTTGCAATATCAAAGTCTATAGAATATAAACCACTTCATTGTCCTTTAAACCCTTCTTAAAACTGTCCTTGCTGCGATGTCTACCAAAAGCTTAATAATGATTGGGCAGCCAGTGTGCTGATACTATCATGCTGAACCACATTGTCTCATTGTTCCTCCCATCTCTCTGGATCCTCTTGTCTGCTCAGGCTAGTTTTACACTGCAGACCTATGTCAGTATAACTGCATTGCTCAGGGGCATGAAAAATCCACCCCTCTGAATGACAGCTATACCCACCTTAATCCCCCACGTAGACAGTGCTATATCAATGTGAGAGCTTCTCCTGTCAACATAGGAGGTGGATTAACTGCACGGACTGGAGAGTTCTCTCCCATTGACGTAGGAGCATCTTCACTTAAGTGCTACAGCAGCGTGGCTGCTTTGATGCAATGTTTTTAGTATAGATCTGCCCTTAGACTGTAAGGTCCATGGGGCAGGGACTGTCATTTTGGTTATGTTTTTACAGTGCAAGCACAATGGGACCCTAGCCTGTGACTGGAACAAGTAGGTGCTCCTGTAATACAGATGAAGGAATTGGGGTACCTAGCAGTTTATGCTACAGTTGTTATACTTTAACCTGTGGCTCTCTGGGAATTTGCAGATCGTGTGAACTGGGTCCATGAAGCTGTTGGGTGCAGTGGTGTAACATCCATTACTCACTGAGTGGTAATGCTTCTGGATACTGCTAGCCCAGTCCAGGTTTCTTTTAGGATTTCCAGAAGCCTATTTAACCAACTAAGAGATATACTGAAGAAAAATCTGTCTGCATTCTGTGCACCTACTTTGTGGTTTTTTTTTTTTTTTCACTCTGGTGTTTTATTAGTGTCAACTAAATGGTGATCTGACTTCTAGATAACAGTATAGCTAGAGGAGTACTGAATGCGCTAGAGGACATAAGTAACACTGCAGATTAGCCAAGATTGATGAGCACAGTGCCACAAGGGGGAGACCCAGAAATAAAGCTAGCCACATTTATTCTACTTACAGTCTTAAGCTGTACCCAATATCATGGCACCAAGGCCCTTGGCATATTCCATTTAATTTTTCAAACAAAATGATTGCATGGATTTATCCCATGATGAACCAGTCGCGTTCAATAGTTATCAAAGTGAAGTTTGTTGCATCTGCATGATGACAGGACAGCAGTGATGCAAAACGGGGAGGTGTAACCAAGAAGCCTCACTCTCTGTAATAAAGTGCATTTGAAGACATATAGGGATCAATCTCATCCAACATCCTCCAACAATGGCAAATGTCAGATTCTGCATGAGCAAGTGCTTGATCTTAAAGTGGGCAAACAAGGAATGCCCTGCTCAGCAGCAGAGTTTGTTCTCAGTGCAAATGGTGGGGATTGTCCAGAAGCATGAAGGTTTTTAGCTTTACTTACCATTTAAAAAGATGGACGGTTACTATTTTTAACAGCCTCTTTTGTACTATCTTAGTATTACTTTCTGAAAATCAAATGCTATATAGTAGTTGCTGCAAATGAAGAGTGTGCCATCAGAACTAGGAGCTGCTCCATGAGAGAACCACTACAGTCTGATATAAAAAAAAACATTGAGGGTCACTTAAGGTGCACCATAAATACATCCATCTCCTACCACAAGCTTTACATTATTTTAGAGGAAGTGTTTTCCTCCCTCTGCTTTATACAAAGCTAATCCAGTGATTTGGTTTTACCCTCTTTTCCCAGCACACATTTCTGTCAATACCACTTGGCTTGCCCTCTTCAAATTCCAAAGAAAAGCTTGGACCCCTTGTAGCAGCCTTCACCTTTACAGAATGAGAGTCATACAAATAACAGCCTGGTAAACATTAGCAGCCAGATAGTGCTAACACCATCTTGAAAATAAGTGGTTTACAAGAAAAAGAAATGGATATTGCTAGGCATATGTCATGTGTTTTATAAGCTGCAAAATAATTGTGGGGTGAGAGGGGTGTTAGTTCTTATATAGGCAATTTCATGTTTCTAGTATTCTATGTGCATGTCCGAGTGGCAGTCATGACTTTAAAAGGTTTAGATACGAGGCCTGTTTTTTAAAAGAAACCTCTTAGCATTTTCATCTAGATGAGTCATATTGCTCCAGTCATCTGCCCTCCCCACCCCCCTTTTTAAACACAGTCCAGTTTTCTATACTGGGGAGTGCGATAGGGTTCTCCACTCACCTCCAGGATGGTACCTTCTCCTGGTCATTCTGGGGAATAACTCACAAGGTCAATGCCTCTCCCCATGGTTACATGCTGTCTCTCTGCCTTTTCTCTGGGTCCACATCTCCTCTCTCACTCCACAAGAGACTGCTGCCTCTTTGTGACTTGGCCCTCTGGTTTCCCCTTCTGGGGTTGGAAAGTCTCTTCCTACAAACAGACTCAGGCTATCTTCCCATTCACTGCCTCGTAGTGCCACTCCCTCAGTGGCTGGCCAGGGAATCTGGGCCTGCCCTTTACTCTGGGTTCTGGCTCAGAGACCCTCCAGCCAACAGTCAAGGTTTATTCCCTCTTAGACCTTACTGCCTTTCCCTGAGCCCTGTCCTGGCTTCCCCCTGCCAGCCCAAATGCACCTCCCTCTCCCAGAGGGTAACTACAGACTTTCCCAGCAACCCCCTTCTGCTACCAATTTCCCGCCTTTATAATCCCAACCTAGCTCTCCTCTTCAGCTGGACTTCCTCATTCACTCAGGGGATTACTTAGCCAGCTGATGCCTCTGAACTGTAGCCGGTGGGTTAATTAGCCCCCTTCTTTGTTTTCATTAACCCTTTTGGGCAAGCGTGGGGTGAACACCCCATCACAGGGAAGAAATACAGAGATTTTTATCCCTTATTTTGAAACCCAGATGGGAACCATATGGAGTCCCCTTGTTTTGTATCTTTCAGAAGGGCTGGGCTTTGTTGTTCACTCTAACTTGTGCCACCGGGAGAGATGCTTTAGCTGATTGCTCTCTAGATTTATGTCTTTTTTCCTCAAAGAAAGAAAGAAAGAAAATGCATAGTTCCTGTTAAAATAAACACTCACTTTATCACTCTGATTTTGATAGATGGACTAGTTCATTTTCATAAGGATTTAGTATGGCTGCTGTAGTGCATCCTTTAAAAAGTGAGTAAAAGTTGTAAGTGCACATGAGATCAAACTTTTCATTCAGAAGTCCCTGTAGGTGTGTTCATTGGATAATATATGTGCACACAACTACAGCTGGTTGGGATTTTTTCTATGAATCTTTTGGCTTTCTGTTAAATATGTCAATTCTTTGACATTGAGACTTTTCAGAGAAGTGATCAGTTTCCACAAATTTCTCAACTCAACATCTTTTTGGTAAGTTTCAAAATTGTCAATGTCCTTTTCAGCTTTTTCACAACAAAAACCTCCAGTTTTCTGATATGAAATCACATTTCATTTAGAAATTTAAGCCAATTAAAGTAAAAAGTTTTTTTTTAAATGGTCAGAAAGAAAACGAAATACTTACGGTTTGGGATTTTTTATTTGAAAATTCTTGATTTTGACATTCCCCTCTCCCCTTCTATTAGAGATGGGGAAAAATGCTCAAAATCTCTACCCACAACATTCATACAGAATAGGAGAAACTTACTCCTAGTTGTCCATTATCATCCTCAAGGTGCTTGTTTGTTTATTTAAGCTACTCGTGTTTGGTACTGCTCTGACCACTTGACACAGTGTCTTGTGCCTTTTGTGGGGGAGATGATTGCTCCTGTCCTTCTTTCACACTAGCACATGTACTTTTAATGTATATGGTAACTTCATGCCTACAATACCAAGGTGGGGGATTACGGGGTATGAAGCAGAGAAGTCCTTATCTTTGCATATTCACTAAAAATATTGCCAGCTTGAAGTACAGGAAAAAAGTGTTAATAAGGTATGTGGTACCATAAACATGCATGGTGCTAGATGGCAGAAAGGGCGTGGCTGAGAATAGCTCCCTGCTCTAAAAAACTTGCAATCAAAAGGCCCTGTCCTGCAAGGTGCTAAGCATTCTCAACTCCCATTGACATCATTAAGACTCAAGCCACTCAACACTTCACAGGAGTTGCATAGACTAAGGTCAGAAAGGACAGCTAGGATCCGATCTGACCTCCTACGTAACACAGGCCAAAGAACCTCACCCAGTTATTTCTGCATCCAAACAATAACTTCGGTTCCAGATATAGCCTATTTTTAGAAGGACATCAGTTCTGATTTAAAAATTTCCAGGGACACAGCATCCACCGTATCCATAGGTAACACTGTTCCAATCGTTAATTACTCTCAACATTAAACATTTGTACCTTATTATTAGCTTTAATTAATCTACCTTTAGTTTCCAACCATTGGATCTTATTATGCCTTTTTCTGCTAGATTAAAGACTGTCTACCCTTAGAAATCTTTCCAAATGGGACCTTGTAGTGTTTGATCTCTAGACAATGACATCCCTGGAAAATAAAGTTCTTTAATCCTAAAATAGGTATCCTTTTCTACTCCTACTTTTGACATGACTAAAGGTTGTCCAAAAGACAATGAGTACCTAGGTAGCACAATTACTTGTATTCTAGGTTGCTCATCTAGTGAGTGCACTAGCCCCAAAACCCTGAAGCCCTTCCTTCTAATTGTGAGTCGTGACATTTAAAAGTGCCATTATTGTGAGAACTTTAGGAGGCCTGTGGGAGCTTTGCCTTGTTTTCTGGAACATAATTGAATGATCTCTGAACAATTCTGTCATTGGTAAAGTTCATCTAACTTTTAAATCACATCTCTCTTCAAACACTTGCAGAACCCACAAATGTTTTCTTCAGATGAACAGCGGTTGTCACTGATTGAACTGTTGGCATGCGGTGAATGACCAGCAACCACCCGGGGATGTGCACCCACGCACAGCTGGCTTAATGAAGGAACATGAAAGAGGCATTGGTCAGGCTAGGCTGACTGCCCAGATGTGTGCCTACAGTCACTGTTAAGCCCAAGAAAGGAATAGAAGGAAGGGGACCTGACTCAAGCCACAAAGCCAGACAGTGACATCATCATGTTTTCGGAGGAGACTTGATCTATGGGGGAAACAAGGCTACAGCTTTATTACAAGCTCAGAGAATAATTTTAGACATGAGGGCATACTAGCAATGAAGCCTTTGGTCTGCACATGAAGGACCCAGTGTTGGTATTTTGGAATAGACCTTACTTGATAACTTCCCTCAGATACTACCTATGTGTCTGTGCACAGCTCTTACTGGCTAGAAGAGACCCAGAAAGGTTCAAAATTCTCCTTCCTGGTAAAGTCTAAATTTCAGCATAGTATTGCATGCCTGCAAGCCACCAGAGAGGTGCAGAGCACAATCCACAGATAGTGAATGATGGAAAGGGGGTTTCTGGCTGAGTGAGTGCCAAATCCTTGCCTCTAAAGATCGATCCAGGCCCTGGTTCCACTGTACCTGTTTGTTCTTATACCCCATCGCTAAACTAAATAATCTTGCAGCATATACACAGGTGTCCATGACCTACATTTTTGTTAAACCTTTCCCACTAAAACTGAAGCTGTAGGCAATGGGCATGCTTTGGCTGCTGCTTGCTGAATCTAGACTATCTTGTTGTCCTCTATCTGTTTCCCACACACACACACACCTGTTGCCTCTTGTCATATGTTTAGATTGTAAACACACTTTACTCTGTGGGTACTGTGCCTGGAACAATGGCAGCCTTACTGGAATCCAAAGGTGCTACCACAATACAGTCACAAAACCAAAATCTTCAAAAGATAAAAACAAGTCAAAGCCCCAAAAGGAACAAATTAAAACAAGCCAGTAACCCTGCTCAGAGTGCTGTGTAGGACCTGGAAGGAAGAGACTAGAACCCTTGACAAAGACCAACGGGAGCTGCAGGAGTGGCACCTGCAGATGAGGCAGCACGCAAAGCTGCCTGGCCATGCCTTCACATAGGAGCCTGAGGGAAGACATGCCGCTGCTTCCAGGAGCTGCTTGAGGTAAGTGCCACCTGGAACCTGTCTCTCTGATCCCCTCCTGCGCCCCAGCACTCTGCCTAGCCCTGATCCCCCTCCTGCCCTCTGAACTCCTTGATCCCAGCCCAAAGCACCCTCCTGAACCCCAAGCCCCTCATCCCCAGCCCCACCCCCACCCCAGAGCCTGGACCCACAGCTGGAGCTTTCACCCCCTACTCCACGCCCCAACCCCCTGCCCCAATCCTGTTCCCCCTCCACCCCCCTCAGCCCCAGCTGAAGCCCCCTCCTGCACTCCAAATCTGTTATCCCCAGCTCCACACCAGAGCCCGCACCCCCATCTGGAAACCTCACTCCAACCACACCCTAACCCTCTGCCCCAGCCCAGAGCCCACTCCCGCCCTCTGAACCCCTCTGTCTCAGCCCAGAGCACCCTCCTACATACCAAACCCCTCAATCCCATCCCCATCCCAGACTCTGCGCCCCCAGACAGAGTCCTTACACCCCCCTGCACCCCAACACCATGCCCCAGCCCGGAGCCCCTCCTGCACTCCAAACCTCTCAGCGCCATCCTGGAGCCCTCTCCTGCACCTTAAACCCCTCATTTCTGGCTCCACCCTGGAACCCACACCCCCAGCCCAGAGCCCATACCCCCTTCCGCACCCCAACCCTCTGCCTCAGTCCGGAGGGCAAGGGAGTTCAGTTTTGTGCCAGTAGAAAGTTGGCAACCCTACATGGGACCCTGAAAACCATGCCCTATGTCATACCATGGACTGACACATATTAAAGCATAAGCCTTGTAAATGTTTAGGAGCCTAGTCTGGAAAGATATTGTGTCTTTACAAGCATAATCCACAACAAATTCTGCTCTCAGTGAAGTTCCAATTAGTGTCATAGACTAGTGGAGTTTAGCAAGTTGTAAACACAGGAGTCCCATAGGAGAGTCTTAATCACTGCATGTGTCATCAGGTAGTGCAGCTGCTGGCACAGATATGGGCTCCCCCATGGAGTGCTGAGTCAAGGGAAGCACAGGAAAGGCAGACTCTAGCCTGGCTTGTCTGATTGCACAGACATACACATATACATATTGCTGAGTCTAAGAAAAGAACAGAAGACCCAGCACCAGTCACAGAACTTCCCTGGTAAATGTAAAATCCCTGCATGACTTATATTAAACTGTATTAAATAAGTTCAAGGGATTACAGTGCAAATGGGTTTGCTTTAGTTTACAACAGGCCATTATAGTAGAAGAAAATGTGTGCCTAGAGAGTGATAAATGTAAACGTTCAAAGTGATTATTGGTTTGCTTTGTAACAGCTACAGTATGTTTATGTTTGTAGATTCATTTTACAAATTGCAACTGCTGTAATGTGCAATGCTTTCATAAACCAACTCTTCACTACACTACAGCTGTTGAGTACAGTGGATGGATTTGCAGCCCAAAAAATTGCACAAGCCACAAAAAGGCTTGGAAACACTGGATTCAATTGTGGCATTATGGGCCTGCTTTTATATCAGAAAAACTCATCAACGGACAGAGCCCGGCCTAGGTCTTCCATCACAACAATACTTGGGTTTTATATATCGTATAGAACCTACGAAGCCCATTCATAGACCAGGACCCCATGGTGCTAGGTGCTGTACAAACACATAAAAATCTGGTCCCTGTCCCAAACTACTTGCAATCCACTACTTTCCATGTCTACAATTACCGGTAGATTGGCAACGCAGCAATTGATGCAGCGTATCTATTTACTGGGTCTGGTGGAGACATGCTAAGTCAATGGCAGAGCCCTCTCCCATTGACTCTGGTATTCCAGCTCCCCGAGAAGTGTAAGGGAAGTCAGTGGAAGAGCATCTTCTGTCGATACAGTGCAGTATAGACACAGCGGTAAGTCAACCTAAGTTACGTTGACTTCAGTTACATTATTCAAGTAACCAGAGTAGCGTAACTTAGGTCAACTTACCTCAGTTGTTTAGACAAGACCTGTGTATAAGATTAGGCAACAGACGGATATGGGCAGAAAGAGAGCACAAAGAAACACCTCTGAAAGCTGCAAACTCTACTCCATGGTAACAGTATATAGGATCATGGTAGAGGCAATCTAAAGATTGGGACTGTGAAATATACACATTTTGCACCTACATTCACAGGCCAGATATAGCAATTAAGCATCCCCTCTCTCCAGCACCTGTATTCTATACATACCTCTATAAGGGATAATCTTCATTCAGGATATGTGATGATGGATTGCCAGGCAGAGTAAAGCTGCTTTTGCAGCACCAGTGTCTCCTGGCTCTCCTCAAAATGGGTTCAAAACATTCATTTTATGTATATTTAATGTAAGTATTGTTTAATAGCAGTTTATCATGTATAAATCAAAATAGATTTGCACAGCATGTGACACTCACAGGCTCTGATCCTCCAGTCAGAACAGTGTTAGGTGGATCCTGGCATCCCTGTAGAGTCCCATTGACTTAGGCGAGGTATTGTGTGAAGATCCTGAAGTAGGACTGGGGACACAGAATGAGAGATTTTCGGTGCATTGAAGGATTCACTATTGAACAGCCTGCTCTTGTACATGTTGGCCATGTGAAGTAGGCCCAAGGAATGATATCACTCCTGAGTAAAGGCAGGTCATATTAATGTGATGGCAAGATCAAGCCATAAGATCTTTGGACTGTGAACCAGGGATCAGCATTTTGTTAATATAAGCCTTACAATAACTTCATAAAGCTTACATTGGATCAGAGGACTGGTGCATATTTCAAAGCTGCAGACCCTGTTTACAAGTAAGAGCCAACATCTCCCTTTTAGCCTCCAGCTTAGGAACATCAAGCTCATGTTAACTTTTTTATATATTTTTGAGTACATGGTGGCTCAAGGATACAGTTACACGTGAGACTGAGATAAAAATCCTGATCCTGATCCTGGCTCCAACTATTCCTGCTCTGGAGAGGCAAAGAGGCTGTGAAACTGGCTGACTCTGAGAGCCAAATATTCTTCCAGCCTGGAGTGGCATAAATGGCACCCTACTCCTTGTAGTTCCATTGACCCAGGGAGCATGGTCAGAGAGGGTGCATTAATACTAATCAGGTGCTGTGCAAACACATAGTGCAGACTACCCTTCCCCCAAGGAGCTTACAGTCCAAATATAAGCTGAGGCGACCAGTATGTAAGGAGCAGGCATACTCCCCCTACGTGGTCGGAAGCTCCAAGAAGAAATCTACCTGCCAAAGGCAAGCTCTCACTGAGGCAATGTGTCTGTGCCCCTCTCTCAATATGGGCCCATGCCTATGCAGCTCATTCAGCCTTGTTTATAAACCACCTGCCAAGACTCATTCTAAAACACATACATCAGATCTTTCAGAAGCAAACAATCTCCATGTCAGTGAGCATAGTATATTCTGTATGAAAGTACAGGTAAGCAACTCCTTCCCACTAAGCCTGCCAAGCGGAAGGGCCAAATGTTGCTCTTGAAATGAGTGAGGTTGTCGGCAAAGTATTTTTACATCTGTGAGATACCATAATATGAACCTCCTAAAAATGAACGCACATCTTGGGCCAAAGTCACTGTGATTTTATTCCATTGTGTTGCCCCTGTCATGAGCTCTGTCCTTTAAAACCGAAATTGCCTCATTTTCCCAAACATGGTCGAAAGCAAGTAACCTTTGCCATGCCTAGTGCAGTACAACTCTAAAATAACTTGAATTACCTTTATATAAAAACACATAGCTAAGTTCAGCCTTCACTTAGGCCATGTCTACACTTATCAGGAGATTGGCACTTCTGTGATCGGTGCACTGAGGGTCAATTTAGCGGATCTGGTGAAGACCGGCTAAATTGATTGCAGAGAGCTCTCTTGTCGACTCTGGTACTCCAGGTCCCCGAGAAGAGTAAGGTAAGTCAGTGGGAGGGAGTCTCCTGTCGATACAGCATGGTGTAGACACTGCAGTAAGTCGACCTAAACTGTGTCAACTTCATTTATGTTATTCACGTAACTGGAGTAGACTAACTTAGGTCGACTTACTGCGGTAGTTTAGACCAGGCCTTACACTAAAAGAAACTCTTTGTCTTCCATTTGTATATATGTAACATTAAATATTTTACCTAAGTAAGGACAGCCATGTGATATATTGGTTTAATGAGGCAAGTTATATAAATGATCTCGGGCATTTTATGACCAATTGTGATTCATTTTTGAAGATTATCTACTGTATTAATAAATGTATTGAGATTTTATGGCTTTTGGTATTCCCAAACCCTTTGCAATCTTATTATGGGGAAAGCAAATTCTCAAAGCTGTTAAGCTATAGTATGCTTTATACTAGGGGTCGGCAACCTATGCCACGTGTGCCAAAGACAGCACGCAAGCTGATTTTCAGTGGCACTCACACTGCCTGGATCCTGGCCACCAGTCCAGGGGGTTCTGCATTTTAATTTAACCTTAAATGAAGTTTCTTAAACATTTTAAAAACCTTATTTACTTTACATACAATAGTTTAGTTATATATTATAGACTTATAGAATGAGACCTTCTAAAAAATTTTAATATGTATTACGGGCATGCAAAAACCTAAATTAGAGTGAATTAATGAAGATTCAGCACACCACTTCTGAAAGATTGCCAACCCCTGCTTTATACAAACTGTCTCTGTCTCACACAGGAGGACCCACAGAAATGATTAATCTATATTTCCTTGGCAACACTGTAACTATAACAACACAACTTTCATTTTAATTAAAAAAAATTATTTCAGTGTTTTTTGCCCGCTCCATACTCCAGCATAGAACTTCCCTGGCTGTATCGAGCGAGTCCTGATGTTCCAGTTTAGTTTAGTGTTTTAATACAATGGCCACTAAAACAGTGGGACAAAATGGATTTCCTCCTACACCTGCTGGGATTCCGAGTGATTTTCTGGCTGAGCCAGTATGGAAGCTAGCAGTCTCACAGTTATAAAATTAAACAAGACATCTTATTGCTATCAGCTCCAGGAAGGAATGTGAGGAATAGTCAAAGGGACCCACAAAGAGTAAACAAATAATTTGTTTACTTACGGTAAAATTATGTTGCCATTAAAAACATAAGAGCACAAAATATTCATTTCCGAAGTAATTGCATCCATTCTGCAAGGCACTCAGTTTAATACACATCTACATTCTGAATTTTTAATTACCTTTCAGAATTACCTCAGTGCTACAGAGGCACCATTCATGCTGCCATATTTAAGCTATGACAGCACTTCCAATATAAACTTCAAATGTATATGACTCAGCTGCACAATTTGGCAAGGAGGCCAAAGTAAAGTAGATACATGAAATTCCAGCCTTGGTGGGATGTCTAAATAAACCTCTTGCAAAGCAACCACAGATCTGGTTGTTTTACAGTTTGATTGATATGATTTTTCTATCTCCTGACTTATAAACATAATTAATATTTCTGAGTTTTTTAAATGGACATTCAGCAGTAAAGTATGAGCTTGTAGATAACGTTTTGGGGGCTGTGCATTTACAAATCCTTCCACCACAATCAATCTAGTCACAAAAGTAACTTGAGTAAAAAGGTGGCATTTTTACATGTGAACCAGCTCAGGTGCTGAAACTACGGGTGCCACACCCCCTGGCTTGAAGTGGTTTCCATCATATACAGTGTTTACAGTTTGGTTCAATGGCTGTCAGCATCCCCACTCTTAAATTGTTCCAGTGCCCCGGCTCACTGTGTGTAGTTAGTGACTAAATTAAGTTTCTACTATATTTTTCTCCTGCTAGCATAGATAAAAGAGTAAGCTGGATTGTATTCTCTTGCTCCAGTGAACTTTAGTCAACTTTAGTTGGGGTCCGCCAGCATAAATGAGAAGCATTTGGCCATTAACATTGAAATAGCTTTCTTTGAATTTCATAATACAGTACACTATGTCCAGCAGTGATTTCCCTAGACCCCTCCCTGGGGGGGGGGGTGTACACCCCCCCTGAATTTCCTCAACACCCCCCCTAGTTTTGTGAGCTAGTTACATACCAAATTAATGACTGTTTGGAAATCTGAATTTAAACTGAAACATTAATACACACTCAAAAGCTTATACTGTGTATGATAAAATATGTGTATCTGAAAAAGTATACTAGATTTGAAAAGTATGAACATAGACTAGCTTCCTTGCTTCCTTATACAGCTGTTGTTTTTTCATTATACACTGATGTTTTCACATCAGTGCATTCATGATGTTGGCCAACCTAATAATATCAAATGTTGATTTGTAAGCAAAGTCCAAATGAGCTCTCCCTGACAGCTAGTGATGAGCTGGGGCTGTGGGGCCAGATTATATTTACATTCACACCTAATCTACCTAGGTATCCAGCAAACAGAGCTGTGTTGTCCAAGTGATAGATTTTGGCTGGGGTTGGGTTACAAACCACTTGAATGTGGGGGCGGAGGGGGGATGAAATGTTGTTCTTATTGTATAAGTAAAGGGCAGTAGAACTGTACTTAGCCTGTGATGATTTGAAGGCATCAAGAGAGAGGGTGGAGATCTGTCCCTCTCCACTGTTTAAAGACAGAGCTGATTAGGCTCCATAGACAGTCTTTTGTTCTGTTAAGTGACCACTGCAGCTGAAATCACTGACAATCAGGTCTAAGTGCTTAGTCCTGTTGTGGGGACAGTATTCCTGTGGGACAGTGTTTTTGTGGAAGAGACAGCCCAGACTGCACTAGCAGCGAGGTTCCCCCAATGAGAGCTCAGCTGAAATGACTGAGAGCTGGTGGAACCTCAAGAGACCAACATGCAGAGGTCACGGGGCAGGTGGCAGCAGAAGGTGACTGCGCAGGGCCATTGGCAACCGAGCGGTTGAGTGAACGGTGGCACAACGAACAGCCATGGCCAGAGCAAACAGTGAGCAGGTGGAGGAACGAGCAAGGTGCCTTCTTGTCCCCTACCTGGAAGGTGTACTCATATGAAAGCACCTCTGAACTCTGAGTCTCCACTGACCAAGGACAACACCGGTGAGTGGAGTGCGGTGGAGGGAAAAGTAAGGGGCATGTTGAATAACCATTTGTTTGTTGGACTATATTGTAGTTACTTTGCTCTGGAATGCTAGATTTGTGAGTGGGAATGGAAACTTATATAAATATGTTTCCTAGTAGGCCAAGATTTTAAAAATGCATTATTTGCCAAGGTTGTTATCTCACATTGTTGCTATCTTGGGAGGTCATTATATTGGGGAGTTTCTGTACTAAACATTTTTATTATTATAATTAATTTTTACATAAGAATGGTCATACTGGTCAGACCAATGGTCCATATAGCCCAGTACCCTGTCTTATAACAGTGGCCAATGCCAGGTGCTTCAGAGGGAATGAACAGAACAGGTAATCATCAAGTGACCATCCCCTGTTGGCCATTCCCAGCTTCTGGCAAACAGGCTAGGGACACTCAGAGCATAGTATTGCATCCCTCCCCATCCTGGCTAATAGCCACAGATGGACCTGTTCTCCAGGAATTTATCTAGTTCTTTTTATAATCCTGTTATAGTTTTGGTCTTCACAGAATCCCCTGGCAAAGAGTTCCCTGGGTTGACTTTATATTGTGTGAAGAAGTACTTCCTTTTTTTTTTTTTGAAACCTGCTGCCTATTAATTTCATTGGGTGACTGCTAGTTCTTCTGTTATGTGAAGGATTAAATAAAATTTCCTTATTCACTTTCTTCGCACCAGTCAAGATTTTGTAGACCTCTATCATAACCCCATTAGTCATCTTTATTCTAAGCTGAAAATTCCCAGTCATTTTAATCTCTCCTCCTGTTTCATATCCCTGGTCATTTTAGTTGCCCATCTCTGTACCTTTTGGAATTCCAATATATATATTTTTTAGGATGGGTGACCAGATCTGCACACACTATTCAAGGTGTGGGCGTACCATGGATTTATATAGAGGCAATGTGATATTTTCTGTCTTATTATCTATCCCTTTCTTAATGATTCCCAACATTGTTTGGTTTTGTGACTGCTGCTGCACATTGAGTGGATGTTTTCAGAGAACTATCCACAATGACGCGGTGATCTCTTTCATGAGTGTTAACAGCTAATTCAGATGCCATCATTTTGTATGTATAGTTGAGATTGCTTTCCAATGTGCATTACTTTGCATTTATCAACATTGAATTTAATTTGCCATTTTGTTGCCCAGTCACCCAGTTTTGTGAGATCCCTTTCTAGCTCTTCGCAGTCTGCCTGGGACTTAACTATCTTATATAGTTTTGTATCATCTGCAAATTTTGCCACCTCACTGTTTACCCATTTTTCCAAATGAATATGTTGAACAGTACTGGTCTCAGTACTGATCCCTCAAGGATACCACTATTTATCTCTCTCCATTCTGAAAACTGATAATTTATTCCTACCCTTTGTTTCCCATCTTTTAACCAGTTACTGATCCATGAGAGGACAGCCTTCTTATCCCATGATGGCTTACTTTTCAAAAGTCAATTTATATTAAATACATATTTTTAATTATTTTTTTTTAGAAATCAAGATCTGTTATGTGTTTTGGTGTAACTTACATTTTCCTTATGTTAAATTTGCATAATCCTAACAAACCATTTACTTTATTCATATCTCTTTTATATATCTCATTGGACCTGACACCCCCCCTAATTTCAATTCCTGGGGAAACCACTGATGTCCAGCCTTCCAGTTTAGTTACAAATTTGTAGATAAAGTGATGGTGAAGGAATGACATTAATCCTAATACAGAATATAAGAGCTGATTTAAAAGGTAAGACACAATATTTGTACTGAAATGAGTGGCATTGTGCAAATTTCTGTGCCTGCTGTCATAAATGTGGAAACAATAAAGAAGTTGTGCTTACATTAAAGTTTGACAACACTTTATTGGATAGAAAATAAATATAAAGCAAGTTTTGCATTCTGGATTTATGAGGTAGTCATTGAATACTTAATAAGATGTTAGCTGAAGCACCACTGACTGGTAAAATATATACAGAATATTGCTTCATATGGTATAATGTAAATTTAAGATACATATGTAAGCAGGTAGAGGATAATAGGTTTATGAGGAATAGCCAGCATGGATTAGTGAGTTTACAGAAACTCATAACTCATGTGAAACCAACCTAATTTTCTATTTTGACAGGATTACTGGCCTGGTGCATAGGGGAAGCAGTAGACATGATATATGTTGATTTGCAGTAAAGGTTTTGACACAGTCCCCTATGACATTCTCATAAACAAACTAGGGAAATGTGGTTTAGATAAAATTATTATAAGGTGGGTGCACAACCGGTTGAAAGAACAGACTCAGAGTAGTTACGGAAGGTTCCTTTTCAAAAGAGAGGGTGTACAGTGGGGCCCCACAGGGTCAGTCTTGGTCTAGTACTACTCAATATTTTAATTAATAACTTGATAATGGAGTAGAGAGTGTGCTTATAAAATTTGCAGATGACACTAAGCTTGGAGGCGTTACAAGTTCTTTGGAGGATGGGGTGATAGTTAACGTGACCTTGACAAATTGGAGAATTGATCTGAATTCAGCAAGATGAAATTCAATAAAAACAAGTGTAAAGCACCTCACTTAGGAAGGAAAAATCAAATGCACAACTACAAAATGGGAAATAACTGGCTAGGTGGTAATACTGTGGAAAGGATCCGGGGATTATAGTTAATTACAAATTGAACAAGTCAAGAGTGTGATGCAGTTGCAAAAAAGGCTGATATTATTCTGGGGTGTATTAACAGGAATGTTATATGCATGACATCAGAGGTAATTGTCCTGCTCTATTTGGCATTGGTGAGGCCTCAGCTGGAGTACTGTAACCAATTCTGGGCACTATACTTTAGGAAAGATATGGAGAGACTCCAGAGGAGAGCAACAATGATATAAGCTTTAGAAAACCTGACCTATGAGGAAAGGTTAAAAAATCTGGGTATGTTTAGTCTTGAGAAAAGAAGACTGAGGAGATCCTGATAACAGTCTTCAGATTTGCCGTTATAAAGAGGACAGTGATCAATTGTTCTTATGTGAGGATAGAACAGGCTGTAATGGGCTTAATTTGCTGCAAAGGAGGTTTAAATTGGATATTATGAACAAACTTTCTAACTATAAGGGCAGTTAAGCATTGGATTAGCTTTCCAAGGGAGGTAGTGGAATCCCCGTCACAGATGCATAGATTCTAAGGATATGTTCTTATAAGGATATGTTCTTATAAGGATATGTTCTTAAGGAACCTCTGCGATCTCAATCTGACTTCCCATGTAGCACAGGCCAGAGACCTTCCCCAAAATAATTCCTAGAGCAGATCTTTTAGAAAAACATCCAATTTAGATTTTAAAATTGTCAGTTATGGAGAATCAACCACAACCCTTGGTATTATGAGGTGGGTGCATAACTGGTTGGAAAACCATTCCCAGAGAATAGTTATCATAAATGATGTTATCATAAGTTATCAGTGGTTCAAAAGTTATGCTGGAAGGGCATGACGAGTGGGGTCCTGCAGAGATCAGTTCTGGGTCTGGTTCTGTTCAATATCTTCATCAATGATTTAGATAATGGCATACAGAGTACACTTATAAAGTTTGTGAACCATACCAAGCTGGGAGGAGTTGCAAGTGCTTTGGAGGATAGGATTAAAATTCAAAATGATCTGGCCAAACTGAAGAAATGGTCTGAAGTAAATAGGATGAAATTAAATAAAGACAAATGCAAAGTACTCCATTTAGAAAGGAACAATCAGTTGCACACATACAAAATGGGAGATGACTACCTAGGAAGTAGTACTGCGGAAAGGGATCTGGGGGTCCTAGTGAACCACAAGCTAAATATGAATCAACAGTGTAACACTGTTGCAAGAAAAGCAAACATCCTTCTGTGATGTATTAGCAGGAATGTTGTAAGCAAGACATTAGAAGTAATTCATCCACTCTACTCTGTGTTGATTAGTCCTCAACTGGAATATTGTGCCCAGTTCTGGGTGCCACATTTCAGGAAAGAGATGGACAAATTAGAGAAAGTCCAGAGAAGAGCAACAAAAGTTATTAAAGGGAAGATTTAAAAAATTGGGTTTGTTTAGTTTGGAAAAGAAAAGACTGAGAGGGGACATGATAACAGTTTTCAAGTACATAAAAGGTTGTTACAAGGAGGAAGGAGAAAAATTGTTCTTCTTAACCTCTGAGGATAGGACAAGGAACAATAGGCTTAAATTGCAGGAAGGGAGCTTTAAGTTGGACATTAGGAAAAACATCCTAACTGTCAGGGTGGTTAAGCACTGGAATAAATTGCCTCAGGACATTGTGGAATCTGCTTCATTGGAGATTTTTAAGAGCAGGTTAGACAAACACCTGTCAGGAATCATCTAGATAATACTTAGTCCTGCCATGAATGCAGGGGACTGGACTAGAGGATGTTTCAAAGTCCCTTACAGTCCTATGATTCTATGAAATTGTTCCAATGGTTAATTATTCTCACTTTTAAAAATGTACGCCTTATTTGCAGTCTGAATTAGTCTAGCTTCAACTTCCATCTATTGGATTGTGTTATAGCTTTCTTTGCTAGACTGAAGGGGCTCATTAGTAAATATTTGTTCCCCATGCAGATACGTACAGACTGTAATGAAGTCACATAACTGGAGGTTTTTAACAGTAGGTTGGGCCTGGTAATGATGGTCTAGATTTATTTGGTCATGCCTCAGTGAAGAGGGCTGGATTTGATAACTCCTCAAGATCCCTTCTAGCCCTACATTTGTTTATATATAAAATGGAGTGTAAGTTGGTTTAGGCTAAGACTAATCATATAATATTAGGGTTGGAAGAGAATTCAGGAGGTCATCTAGTCCAACCTCTAACAGATTTTTACCCCAATTCCCTAAATGGCCCCCTTAAGGATTGAACTCTCAACCCTAGGTTTAGCAGGCCAATGCTCAAACCACCGAGCTATTTCTCCCCCTTCCAGGGCTTGTTGCACCTTCCATCTCACCTCTCATCCAGCTAGGATGCGCCTCCTATTTTGCAATTTGGGAAGGACAGGGTGGTTGCAACCCCCTGATATCTGTTTACCCTAGTCGTAACCTCCCCGCTCAGAACCCATGGTTTAACTTCACCATTGCATAATAATGTCAAATGTGTTTGGTAGGATGCTGTGACATAAATGATAAAAATAAGAACATATATAGAAAACTGTTGAGCAGAGGATGGGTCATGACCTTTCCTGCAAATGGAACCATTGTGTGTACGTGTATCAAGTAGCTTACAGAAACCTGTAAATGTCATGTATTACTACAATATTTGTAAGAGTGCCATATATGTAAGCAGTGCATGACAGCTCTATCCTGTAATATAAAACACTTGAGATGGTGGCATTGTATCAACCACACAAACCTTTGAGACTCTCATCTGAACTTTGCAAGTTAGGCCTATCTCAAACTGTTTCATATTTTCAGTGGTAAAATCCTGAAACCCTTACTCACGCTAGTAGCCCTTGGGACTCATTATGTCCTAATATTTAGGACACCGGAGTCGGAGTCAGTAGACCTTGGTCCTTATCCCTACTATTTCACTGACTAGCTGTGAGAGCTGAAGCAAGTCACTCCACCTCTCTACTGCTGTTGCCTCTCCCAGGCATTGACTGTTCTAGATTATAAGCTCTTTGGGACTGTGCAGAGGTGAATTTTCCCCACAATAAATTAAAATCAGTTTTCAATCTGTCCACGAAACCTTTGCAGGAATACGAGGGATCCCCGTCATGTGGAATGTTGATTTATAATGAAACAGAAATACTAACCTATATTGACTGTATACAGCACCTCCCGTCAGAACATCTTGGAGATTTACGAGCATGAAATGTTTTTAGTTTCACAACATATCTGGGAGGTAGGTAAACATCAGCATTTCGCAGATAGGGAAACTGAGATACGGACAATTTACCTGATTGGCCAAAAGTCACACAGCGCATCTGTTGCAAAGCCAAAAGGAGCACACGGTCTCCTTCTTCCCAGTCATGTGCCTTTATTATAGGACCAGAAAGAAGTTGGTAAGAGTGGTCCTAGTGAAAATCTGTTTACAGGGTAGAATTCACCTGAATACAGAGACTTCTTTAGGTCAGTGGTTCCCAAACTAGGGCCACTGGCTTGTTCAGGGACAGGCCCTAGCAGCCAGGCTGGTTTGTTTACCTGCCGCATCCACAGGTTCAGCCAATCGCAGCTCCCACTGGCCGCAGTTCATCACTCCAGGCCAATGGGGGCTGCAAGAAGGGCGGCCAGCACATCCCTCAGCCCGCGCCACTTCCTGCAGCCCCCATTGGCCTGGAAAGGCAAACTACAGCCAATGGAAGCAACCTGTGAATGCAGCAGGTAAACAAAACCAGCTCGGCCTGCCAGGGGCTTCCCCTGAACAAGCCAGTGGCACTAGTTTGAGAATCACTGGTTTAGATCCTGTGCACAACTAAAGCCCTTAACATCTTTGTTAGCATTTTGCCTGGGGTTTAATCAGTTCTTCCCTAGTGGAGTATTTCTGCGAATAGAATGGCTTCACTTCAAAACATCCTGCTTCAGTAAAATATTAACACAGTGATGAAGATCCTGAAGATTATTGAACTGAGTCTGTCCTTTCCACATGTATTATAACACATGTATCACCACTACACGCTGTTCTCTGGATTGTACCATGTTTATAGTCTGGTAAGAGAGGGTAGGTTGCTTACAAGTGATATTTGTGCCACTGTGTTAGCATGACCAAGTTATCTTTTAATAGAAGATGACAGTGTTGGAGAAAACACCCTTTTCAGAGTTAGCTCATCTCCTGGGCTGTCATGTGGGCGGGGAATGGTGGGATGCTGACTAAAACTGTGTGGAAGCATGGGAAACACTAAGAAAACTGAAATAGACTGTATCTAAGGCATTTCCTTTACTTCTATATTTTAGGAATTTTCTCCTCCCATCCATTCCATTGTCCAAACTTAGGTTTTCTTGCCTCTACACTTCACTATTCCCTTTTATTTTGTGTATATTTTATGTTCTGTGATTTTTACTAGCTTTTCTTTACATTGATTTGAAACTAGAACCTTCAATGGCTTTAAAGCTAGAAAAATAATTTGAAAATGTCAAGTCCTGCACTGTCAGGGCATGTCTAAATGATCTAACACTTTTCCCCCTAACTTTTGTGCTTATCATGTTTGAGTGGAAAATACCCACAGGTTAGGCTATTAAAAGCCTAATCTTTCTCCCACTGCAGTTAATGGGACTTTTGGCACTGACTTCAATGGAGAAGAGACCCAGTGGCACTAGAAACCATACCAATATTCCCATTCAAAGTAGATCATGAAGATTACATGGCAGCACGGGTTTCCTAATGTGTTTGTGTGGTTTTGTTTATTTTTTTTCATTTAGCAATGGCTTGCTAGATGGTCCTCTACACTGCTGCACTCTTTTCTTCCCAGCTAGCCTGCTGCTGCACCAAGAGAACAGACACAAAGGCTGGAGATCAGCTGGGAAAACAATGAGATGGTGGTGCCAGCTTTTAGAACAACATCCAATCTTGTCAGTGATTGTCCACTATGATCCTTGGTAAATTGTTCGAGTGGTTAATTAATCTCGCTGTTAAAAAATGAATGCCTTATTTCTAGTCTGAATTTGTCTAGCTTCAACTTTCAGTCATTGGATTATGTTACATCTTTCTTTGCTAGATTGAAGAGCCCATTACTAAATATTTGTTCCCTGTGTAGGTACTTACGGACTGGAATCTAGTCACGCCTCAACCTTGAACAGCGGACACCAGAATTTGACTCTGTTTACAGCAGTGGTCACACCAGTGCCAAATACAGAGGTAAAATAACCTCTTAACTACTATTTAAGATTTTCCTGTTTATGTATCCTAGGATCACATTAGCCCTCTTGGCCACAGCATTGCACTGGGAGCTCATGATCAGCTGATTATCCACTATTACCCACAAATCTTTTCCAGAGTCACTGCTTCCCAGGATAGTCTCCCAGCCTGTAAGTATGGCCTACATTCTTTGTCCCTAGCTGCACACATTTACATTTAGCCATATTAAAATGAATATGTTTGCTTGTGCTTGCTTACTAAGCAACAATTATGTGTCTGCTGCATTATTTACCACTACACCTTATTTTATTTATTTATTTTTAATTCAAGCCTCTGGGTTTAGTGTGAAGAACCCTACCCTAACAGGCAGGGGCTATTAAAGCTTTTCCACATAGCCCTACCACTGCACCTCAAGTGTAGCTCGCAACTACACCCGTAGTGCAATCTTGAGCTTTCTTTGAGCAGAGTTTCTGTCCTGCCAATTGTGAAGTACAGTGTAGTTTAAATGTGACTTTTAACCAATGTAGTGCTTATGAAAGATTCAGGCCTCTTAGCCCTAGAACCAGATGAAACCCAAATGGTAGAATAGTACAAGCTCCCCACTCACCAATGAGCCTCAGCCAGAATCCAGAAGCAACACTCTGGGGTGTGGGAGAGACATTTGGTCTCTACACTACTCGCTTTCTCTGGATCATGTTCATTGTACTTGTGGCTTTGTGAAGAGGACACAACTGTCTATGAGATTTGGCCCGGTGTCTCACTCCCACTTATCTTTCTTCAATGCATCTCTTGCAGCCACTGGCCTTGCACTGGTGTAACTGAGGGTACAATATGAGACACAATTCCCTTGCGTGAAAGAACAAGGAGCATATCTTTGCCCTGTCAAAGTTGAGAATTTTTCCATTGATTTCAATGATTCTAGGCTTTGGCCCTGAGACCAAAGTATCCAAAGGTGGACGCCAAACGATACGCACCTGAATCTCTGATTTTCAATGGCGCTAAGCACCATTAGCTCCCAGGAAGTTAATAAATGCAATCTCTGATCAGAAGCAACAGTTGTGGCTCTGATCGCTTACATGGGGACAGTATAGCAGAAAGGCACATCAAGAAACTGATTTAAGTTTCACTTCATAAACTCGAATAGTCTAATCCAATAAAGCAGCAGAATGGAAAAATGGTGTGGGGGAAATAAATATAGAGCCATGATGAAGCTACCTGATTTACTCCAGCCGAGGATCTGGCCTGCAATCCTGAAAGAAATCAGATATTTGTAACTTGTTTTGCTTAGCAGGTATGCCTGAAAGAATAGCCCAGGTGCTGATGGAAGCAAGTAAGAAGGTGTTTGAATTCTTTCTCTACTCTCTAGACCCTTGAGGCAGTACTTACTGAAGTAAAAGATCAAGTTCCCTTTTAGTACAGGAAAATGGGATTATTTATGACTGCCCCCGGGGGTGAGTGCCACACATATTTGAAAGACAGGTTCCTAGGCTATGGAATTTGTGAGCACCATATTGTTCTTATCAAAGAAAAGGACACAAAGGTATCAGAACTAGCAGAATATTACCAGTTAATAAATAATAATACTTTACACTTGAATGATACCTTTTCACTTGAGGATGTCAAAGCACATTATCATAAAGCCGTAGTTTTCAACCTGGGTACCTAACCTTAGGTAGCTAATGCCAGATTATAGGCACCAAATAAATAGATGTTCAGAGGTGCTGCGTATCCACAGTTTTCATTGAAAACAATGGGAGCTGTGGGTGCTCAGCACCTATGTACAACCCACTTTTAAAGAGGTACCTAAAATGTGGATGTGTTGCTTAATGATAGGCACTCAAGTTGGGACAATTCTGTCCTGAGTAATTAATACCTTGGCAAGATAAGGTAATTATCCTTATTTTATAGGTGGGTAAACTGAGATGCACAAGAGAAGTTCAAGTGACTTGCACAAGGTCACATGAAAGTCAGTGACTGCTCAGTAAAACTTGATTAGACCCCAAAACACTTCTCATTATTTGTATTACTGTAGCACCTGCAGACTTGGTCCATGACTACAGCTACTGTTGTGCTAGATGCTGTACATTCACAGAATAAAAGACAGTCCCTGCCCTAAAGAGCTTACAATCTAAGCCTAAGACAAAACAACAGATGGATATGAGAAAATGGGGAGTACAAGGAAGCAAGACGACAAAACTGGTCATAACTGAATGATGCTATTCAGAGTCTCCTGATCCTGAGTAATTACTGCTTCAAGCAGCCCATACTCAGTCCTATTGTGAAGTATTGCGGGATATAGAAATACAGTAGAAGATGACTGAGATCCACCAATGCACACCATTTACACTCCCACAGTCACTGGAACTGATTCATATGGAGCCTCTCCCACTGCCTTCTTATGGAATGTGACATAGGGAATGTGACAAGGTGACCCCAATGTCATCTAAATGCTACAGCTGAGAGTACAAAGTACTGGAGGAGGTCAGGCTAGATGATAGTGGTCCTTTCTAGCCTTCAAATATTGATTATGGCTCTCCTGCCCTGATGCCAGTGGAAATATGAAATTTTTTTATAAAATCTTTTCAGTTGAGGAAGAAAACTCACTTGTCAGATCTAACCATCTCATTTCAAAGGAACCGCCTCCCCTCCTTTCAGGATACTAGCAGGCCTGACTGTATAATAGGTGCAGTATAATAATTTGTTTCACCCCTGACCCTTATAGGACATGGAGAGTGAATTTACTGCCATGCAGATATTGTATTATACAATAAGCTGTGATGAGTCCAAAGAGGGACTTTGTATGCAGTACCCTTTCGCCAACTTTGGAAGGCAATAACTCCCTCTTGGTTGCATATTGCTAGGCTCCCATGTTCCCAAAGACAATATAGATATGACTACACAATGGCAGAAGGTACTACCATGTATCTGCATTCACTATGGTCTTCCCTACCCCATTTCTATGGAATTTACTTAGCCTTGCTCTCCTTGGTGCCATGCAATGGAGGCTAACATAAGTAAAGAGAATAATCCATTAGCTCACTGTGAGAGGGTATTCATGCCACATCAGAAAGGAAGGAGTTAAAAAAATCAGCCTAGGGAGGCTGCACAGGGAGTAGCCAATTGGAAAGAGGCTGCATGGAAAAGCCAATCAGGCCCAGTGGCCTTACTTAAAGGAGCTGCAGGGTCAGAGACAGTTGGTGCAGGAAGCCCAAGGAGAAAGGACTTCCTAGTGGGCTACAGGAAAGTAGCACCTTGGACATAGTTTCCAGCAGGGACTGGGGCAGGAAGAGGGAGCTCCTGCCTGGCTGCTGAGTCATGCTGGCTGAAGGCCCAGAGAAGAGGGTGAAGAAGGTGTTGAGGATGCAAGAAAATGGCCCCGGGAACTGAAGCAGCACTGGTGGCGAAGTTAAGGAGAGACAACAGGAGGCTGCTGTCTACAGGTTCCCTGGGCTGTGACCTGGAGTTGTGGATGGACCCGGGTCTCCACACACTTACGCTCACCACTGGAGAAATGGCTGGACTATAGAACTGGGAAATATTTCACACTCAGGGAAGGGGGAAAACACGGGTGGTGACACAACTGGAGGGCCGAGTCATGAAAATGATGCTGCTGCTCCTGGGCTGAGACAGGTCTGCAGGCAAAGAAGGCAGTGGGAGAGAGTGCACTGGCTGAGAGAGCTAATCCCTGAGATGGCCAGCAGAGGTTGCCTCTTTTGTGAGTAGACTCCATCAAACTCACCTAGTCTATTCTTCTGCAATTGGAGAATTGCTCCCAAGGGCACAGTTCCCATTGAATATATCTACAAAAGCAGCAAAGAATCCTGTGGCACCTTATAGACTAACAGACGTTTTGGAGTATGAGCTTTCGTGGGTGAATACCCACTTCGTCAGATGCAAGCGAAGTGGGTATTCACCCACGAAAGCTCATGCTCCAAAATGTCCGTTAGTCTATAAGGTGCCACAGGATTCTTTGCTGCTTTTACAGATCCAGACTAACATGGCTACCCCTCTGATAATTAAATATATCTAGTCAAGTTTTAATTAACTAAAATAAAACATTTTAACCATAATCAAGTGACAGTCTATGGATCATTTAAATATTAACATTCCTTGCCCTCCCTCCAAGCTCTAGAAATGGATCTCTTGACCAATCCATGGGTATGTTTCACAGAAGTGTAAAAAATTAAAAAGCTCCTATTCAAGCCAACTGCTGTATACTGCTTCATCACCGTAAACCAGCTGATTGAGATAGCCTAAAAGCAGCAGGACAAGAACAAGTTACTTGATTCACAGTGCGACAAATGCAGAGGGGCAAACTCACTAGAGCTAGTTGGGAATTTTCAGTGAAATGCATTTTGTTGGAAAATGTTGATTCATCAAAACCAACTGCATTTGTAGAAAAGGCAGTTTTGAAGAATCTGTTTTCAAAAAAAATTGAAATGGGATATTTTGACAATGGGGGGTTCAAAACAACCGTTTCTTTCAAAATGCAAGGTGTTATTTTAATTGCAAAAAAACCCAGAATTGAAAGGAAATGTTTCAACATTTATTTAGAAATTGATTTTTCATCCCAATTTGTGATGACACTTCTTTAAAAAAAACCTCAGTATCTTGAAAGAGGGAAAACCCAGCTCTAATACTCAGACTTTTAAGTCTGTCAAGTAGCTCTCTGGAGCTCTTATTTATCAAAACTTTGCCGAAGGTGGACAGCACAACTCTGCTTGCTTGACTGATTTAAGGGGAGAGTTCACAGGGAGACTATAGAATACAGGATGTTATGGCATTTCCATCCCCTGCCAGGATGGAATCTGACACTTTCTGCTTTGCTAACGTTTTCTTCTCCCTCATCCCTGGCAGTGGTTTAAGTGATTGTTTATGGCTGATACTTTGAGCCATTATCACCTCCAGGGCCTCTGAGTCATAACACATGCTCTGCTTTTGCATCAGAGAAGCAGCTCTAATAATAGGGATGAAGTTCAAATGTTTATGTAGTGAGATGATAATCAGAATGTCTCAATATTTAAAAACAAACAGCAGTAGCTCATCTCTGTTTCAATGAATGTTTTCTAGCTTCTCATTTTGATCAGAAAAAGCTAGAGACAAAGCAATGATACTTGATATGCTTTGCTGTCTGGTGTGTCCCATTAGAATGATACCTGCATGCAATTTATATATACAGCACAGTAAACATGCATGGAACTTTAAAGAGAGACAGTAGAATAAAATGAACACAAATAAATATTTTATATGTAATATGAGTGCTTATAATCAGTAGATCTCAAAGCACTTCACAATCTTTAATGCAGTTATCCTCATAACACCTGTGAGGTAGGGAAGTGCTGTTGTCCCCATTTTCAGAGATGGGGAACTGAGGCACACAGAGGGAAAGGGGCTCGTCAAACATGACACAGGCACTCTATGGCAGAGCAGGGAATAGAGCTTGCAAGGCCTTAATGAGTGCAAAGTTTGGGGCCTTGTGGTTTGTTCTACAGATGGGAAAGGAAATTGAAGGAGACTGGTACCTCTGATGCAATCTTGTTTGTTTACAAAGAATGTACAAAGTCCTGTTTCCCTGATCAAAAGTACTACCAAACAGAAGAGAATTTCTTTGCTTTCAGCTCTTTTGCCTACTTTTCCAGACCCTGAAAACCTGACTTGGCTTACCCCAGGGGCAGGGTCCCGCATGATAGTTGTTTAGGTTGTGTGTCTGTCTTTGACTGTCTCATTATGTTCACTCTTTCATTCATATATACACACAAACTCATAGACTTGAGGGCCAGAAGGGACTATCATGATCATATAGTCTCATCTCCTGCACATTGCAGGCCACAGAACCTCTCCCACCCACTCCTGTAATAGACCCATAACCTCTGACTAAAGTCCTCAGATCATGGTTTAAAAACTTCACATTACAGAGTATCCACCATTTACACTAGTTTAAACCTGCAAGTGACCCGTGCCCCATTCTGCATATGAAGGCAAAAAAAAACAAAACAAAAAACGCAACCCAAGGTCTCTGCCAATCTGACCTAGGGGAAAATTCCATCCTGACCCCAAATATAGCACTAAATTGGACCCTGAGCATTTCAGCAAGACCCACAAACCAGACACCTGGGAAAGAATTCTCTGTAGTAACTCAGAGCCCTCCCCTTCTTGTGTCCCATCACGGGCCATTGGGGATATTTGCTACTGCAGTTGCAGATTGGCTATGTGCCATTGTAAGCAGTCTTATCATACCATCCCCTCCATAAACTTCTCAATCTCAGTCTTGACGCCAATTAGGTTTTTTGCCTCCCATTGTTCCCTTTGGAAGGCTGTTCCAGAATTTCACTCCTCTGATGGTTAGAAACCTTTGTCTAACTTCAAACCTAAATTTGTTGATGGCCAGTTTATATCCATTTGTTCTTATTTCCACATTGGTCCTTAACTTAAACTCCTCTCCCTCTGTGCAATCTGTCCCTCTCATGTATTTGTAGAGAGGAATCATCTCCCCTCAGCCTTTGTTTGGTTAGACTAGACAATCCAAGCTCTTTGAGTCTCCTCTCATAAAGTAAGTTTTCCATTCCTCTGATCATCCTAGTAGCCCTTCTCTGCACCTGTTGCAATTTGAATTCATCTGTTTTAAACATGGCAAACCAGAATTGCACACAATATTCCAATAAGGGCTCAGTGTCCTGTGTAATGGTACTAACATTTCCCCGTCTCTACTAGAAATACGTCATCTGATGCACTCTAGGATTGCATTAGTCTTTTTCATGGATGCATCACATAGGCAGCTCATAGTCATTCTGTGATCAACCAAAACACTCAGTTCTTTCCCTTAATCTGTCTCTTCCAACTGATAAATTCCCAGTTTATAGCAAAACAAAAATGTTTTTAGTCCTTAAGTGTATGACCTCACACTTTGCACTTTTAAATTTCATCCCATTTCTATTACTCCATTTTTCAAAGTCATCCACATCTTCTTGTACGATAATCTGCTCATCCTCTGTATTGACAATATCTCCCAACTTTGTGTCATCTGCAAATTTTATCAGCATGCTCCCACTTTTTGTGCCAGGGTCATTAATAAAAGTGTTAAAGAAGATTGGTCCCCAGACTAATCCCTCAGGAATTCCACTAGTAACCTCCCTCAAGCCTAACAGTTCACCTTCCAATATGACCCACTATAGTCTTTAACCAGTTCCTTACTGACATTTCAATTCTCATATTAATCCACATCTTCTCCAATTTAACTAATTTCCCATGTGGAACTGTATCAAATGCTTCACTAAAATCCAGATAGATTAGATCTACTGCAGCTCTCTTCAGCAAGCATAGAGCCCTATACAGGAGGCCTTACAATGGCACAGCTGTGCCATGGTGAGGTCCATAGTGTAGACACAGCCATAGTTGTTACAGCTTGGCTTCACCCAGATTTCTCACCCAATTAGGTACAGTCATTCTACTGCCAGTATCACCTATCAGCTTATTGGCATTATCTTTCCTCTTCCATTCTCCTACCCACTGCTGTTCCTTTTCCATTGCTGGATTCTCGCTTTCTTGATTTTCCTCTTGATGAATATTAGAATCAGGCATGGAGATTGTATGAGCATCTCCCAATTATCTCCCCTGAGTTCATAGTTTAAAGCTCTTTTAATCAGTTGTGTCAACCTCCATCCCAGACGTCTCTTTCCCCTCCCTACTCAGGTGGAGTCCATACCATGAGAACAGTCCTCTATCCATGAATGCCTCCCAGTGGTTGAATATCCCAAAGCCTTCCTTATAGCACCACTGCCTAAGTTATCTGTTGATCATCATAATCTTGTCTCACCTTCATTCTCCTCAAGGGACAGGTAGAATCCCACTGAAGATCTCCTGAGACCCCATTCTTTAAGCATCTTTCCCAGGGTGGCATAGTCTTTGCATTCCAGTGAGAATCTAGCTGTACCATTTGTTCCCACCTGAAGGACAATCAGTGGATTCTTTCCTGCCCCTATTCGAATTCTTTTCCAGGTCCACATCCCATATCTTAGCTCCTGGCAGACAGCATACCCTTCTGTTCTCTGGATCGGGTCTGGTGACAGGCCTGTCTGTTCTTCTTAGTAGGGAGTCATCAATCACATAGACCTGCTTCTTCCTGCTGTTGGTGTGATTCTCTGGACTTCCTCATGTTCCTTCTGGTTGCAAGTCCTCTTGCCTTTTGTTCTCATACAATCTTCTGTGAGTCATCCTCTATCCTCCTTCCACTCTGAACTCTACCTCTCTCCACTGAGACTTCCCTTCTTCTTGTAGAGCTAGCCGGTCTTCTCTTCTTCCTTGGCCTCCCACCTTCTGTTACTACCTGCTGTGCTCCTTCATTTTCCAACTCAGCAAATCTGCTCTATTTCTCCTTCACTAGCAGGTCTTTTCCTCTGCTTGGTTCTCATAATCACATGCTTCTATGGGTCGCTTTCCTCGCCTAGTAATCTACCCTCACAGTTCTTGGTTTTTCCCTTAAGACTTCTCTTGCCTACCCTCTATCATTGCTCAAATGTCCTTCAAAACTCAACCATAATTTCCACCTGCAACTCCAGACCTTGAATCTTTGCTTCCATCAGCTCTCTCAGATGGCAGGTCATACAAACAAAGCTTTTTTCAGGTATCTGCTCCAGGATAATGCACATCCCGTAGCTTCCTCATCCATCCATCTTCTTTGTCGCTTCCGTTCCTTGAGTCACTACCACTGATGCTTCTACATCTGTCAGAGATTTCGCACCTAAGCTCCAGTCAAGGAAAACAAAAATCAAAAAAACAAGCATTAAAACAAAACTTAACACCACACACTCCTTCTCCCAAACACCCCTTATAAATTCAACACCATTCAAACTCCCCTTTTTCCAGGTCTGTTTGCTGGCTCCTGTACTGCTGGCTGGCTGCTTTGCTGTCATGATAGGCACCCTAATCAGGGATGGTCCACTCACTAATCAGGGCTCTGCTGTGATCAAAGGTTTTTCTTCTCTCACAGCACACTGCCCCCTACTAGCCTCTGCAAAATGGAAAAAAAATAACCACACAAAACATGGGAGGAGCTCTTTGTAATGATGCCCCAGAAAGCTTACAATTGAAGAGCTTAAAAACTGAAGACTCATGCCTACTACATGCTCAGTGGGAGTTGAATGCCTTCACTGGGACAAATCTTGAAGTCCTCAGGTATTTATTTAATCATTCATTACTCAGGCAACTTCCTAAATAAGAAGAATGTTGATCATTGTCAAATTTCGTTGCGCAAAATCCTGAGCTGGGAGGCCTGAGACCTAAGGTGAGACTTTAGGTCTGAAGTAGAGGTTTCAATGTGAGTTTCCCTGAGCAAGGACTAATAGTAGATGTATATACAGAAGGAGAAAAACTGGCTCCATTGACACTGATGGACGTTTTACCATTGATATCAGTGGAGCCAGGATTCTACCTACAGTATTAGATCTGATTCTTTTGCTAAAGAAGTAGATGCTCATAATGTTTGTTCTACTTGGGAAAGAAAGAAGCTAGTTTCATGGATATTCAAATTCTTCAAAGAGGTGTTTTTTCTTCCAAAAACTTTAACGTCAACAGAATGTTAATGGGTTTACATTTCTGGTTAACCATGCAACCCAGCCATTACCTCACTGCTCTGTTAAATATGTTACAGGTTTAGTACACAAAGCGGTTTCTGACATCTAAACCAAACCAAAACACTGTAGCAGGAGTAAACAAATCTAAATAAAGAAATCCTGACTGTGGCTTTTAAAAGCTCCTGCTGTTGTACTGCACTGAAAATATCCAGAGTTGTCCACACAACCAGTCCAAGGCTGATTGCACAGCCTGGATTCTCACAGAATGTCTTTAGCTGTGACAGGAATTGCAGCTAGTCTTCTGTAACCAGAGCAAGGACAATTGTTTTGCCCATCATATTACACTACCCACCAACTACAATTGTCAGGCAACAAGCTGTAGAAAGTATCAGAGTGTTACAGGAGTGAAAACTGTTCACTTGGTTTCTATTGTGTCAACCAAAGAGAGATGATGTGGATAAAAACTTTCTACAGCAATGGGCAGACAGTACTCTAGTGGTGAATGCAAAGGACTGGGAATCAGGGTTGGACTAAGACTTACTGATAAGGTTGATGTGACTTACATTATAGACTCTCAAAGCTTTGGCTCACCTGCTTCTTCTGTCATTCTCTCCTACCTCTTACCTTTAATAATTGCTTCCTTTCCCTCCTTTTACAATCATGGTTTTCTAACCTCCCTTGAGAACCTTTCCTTACCTTGACCCACCTCTCAAACTACCACCTTCTCTTTTGTCTCCAAACACTCAGTGCTTAGTGAAGATTCCTTTAGCTGTTTTTCATCCTCTCCAACCCAAGTTCTGGACTCTTTGCACTGCCAGAAACTGCCTTGACTAAGATCCCTAAAAAACTTTTTCATGTTAATTTAATAATTCTTATCCCCACTCTCCATGCCTTTGACACAGCCTCTCACTTCAACAGCCCCTTTGCCTTTTCTCATCTTTGCTTCTGTGAATCTGCTGGCTAGTGGTTCTTCCATCTTCCTAGCTACTGTGTCGTCTTTGGCTGCTCATCTTTCCCTCTCTTCTATATCTTGATATCTCTAGATTCCATACTGTGTCTTCCTCCTTTTGTTCTTCTCTCTCTCTCTCTGACCTCCATGGTTTGAATGACTATTTCCTCAAATGTTATGAAATCTGCCAATCTACCCAACTATTCCCATTCTCTCTAGTCTCAGATCACGAGCTGCTTCTCTGCCATCTCTTCTTTAATGTCCCACTGTCACTTCAAAACTTACTGACACCTTTCTATACTTTCCTCTTGATGCCTTTCTTACCTCCTTTCTCCATATCTGTGAATAGCACCACTCTCTTTAACCCTGCCAGTCCAGGGTAAGAGTAATCATTGATGATTAGCTCTTTCCCACATATCCTGTCTTTAGCAAAAACCTATAATCTCTATCCTCAAAATTATTAAAATTCACACTTTCCTCACTATCCAGCTGTTAAAAACATTGCCACACCTTGGTTCTCACATCTTAGTTAATATAACTGTCACTTTTCCAAGGTTCACTACAGATGTAGCTTTTTTTCCCAGTGTGTCTTGTAGGGCCAAACTAACTCTCCTCTGGTATTTCAGCCCCAGGATAATAGAAAGACTTCAGGAAGAGAGGCTATCATGTTTCCTATGGCCCAAAAATGGGCCTTTGAGGCAGAAAAAAGACCATGTGGCGCAAACAGATGCAAATATTTATGGACATTACTTTGAGGACCTGGTTACCCAGCCTTAACTAATGCCAGCAATTTGATTGATGAACTTTTACCAGAAAGATTCAATTTGGTTTTGGGGATATCACTATGTATTCACTTCATCATACTCATCTGTGTAAGTCTAATGATACATGAAGGAGGATATATAATGCAAGTATTAGTAGATTTCCCCTGTTCACTGATTTTTCTGCTGTACTAATGTTTATCCTATCAGCAAAACAATTCTTTATTTATAGGGCTTAGTAAGCACAAGAGAAACTTGCCAAAATTACTGGCCTTGAATTTAAATTCTCCTTCCAATGTGGCAAAAATATACACTAAGCCTGAAGCCTTCTCCCTAATTGGCAGGACATAAAAAACTAACTTAGAGGTCATTGTTTCAGGAGTTTCATACATCAGCCCTCTTCTGTTTAGCTCTTTGGCTTCTATCACAATCATTCCTTGTGAGCTTTCATTGCCCTAAGGAGGAGTTCCACTTTAATTAAACCTTCACTTACAAAGTATTAATTGTGACAAGTGTGTGTGTCTGGGGGCAAAGAAGAGCTATTCTTTCAATTCTACCTTCAAGCTTGATGAGCAAATATTTTTGGCTAAATTCCACTATAGCTTTTCATTAAAAGAGACTTTAAGGCGCTTGATAATGCAATTAGAACAGTGTTTCCCAAACTTGGGACGCCACTTGTGTCGGGAAAGCCCCTGGTGGGCCAGGCCGGTTTGTTTACCGGCCGAGTCTGCAGGTTCGGCCGATTGCGGCTCCCACTGGCCATGATTCGCTGCTCCAGGCCAATGGGAGCTGCTGAAAGGGGTGGCCAGTACGTCCCTAGGCCCGCACCACTTCCAGCAGCTCCCATTGGCCTGGAGCAGTGAACCATGGCCAGTGGGAGCCGCAATCTGTCGAACCTGCGGGTGCAGCCGGTAAACAAACTGGCCCGGCCCACCAGGGACTTTCCTGACACAAGCGGCGTCCCAAGTTTGGGAAACACTGGATTAGAACATCTGCCTTTCATCTCTGGAGAGCAGCATTCAACCAGTTTTAGGTCATAAACAAAAATGAGCTGTTGATCTCCTCAGAGTACTCATTTGTTCACATCCTAAAACCACCATGTGGCATGGCACAGCATGTATCTTCTGTTAGGGAGATAAGGCCACAATGGGTGTAGCAGGTCCGAGCTGACTGCAGGGAAGACTGCATGCTTCCTAGTGTTATTTGTCTGAGTATTAAAGTAATTCACAATTGTATAGGATAAAGAACGCTTTAATGTTGGGGGCGGGGGTCTACCATTAGTTTACCATCATTTCTAGATTTATCTTGCTCCTCTTCCTGCATTCATTATGCTCTCTTTCATTTGCTATTATAATTCATAAATACAGCTTTATGAATGGGTTTCTTATTTTGTGCCAATGCTGTGGAAACAGTCTAGCCGCAGTGTCTGAGTCTGCCTGCTTTGCCGTTTGCACAGTTTACTAATAAACACAGCTGACACTGGCTTAGCCAGACAACTAAAATTTAAGCTTGATCTCCTAGCGAACAAACCTGACCTTAGTGGTAAGGATGCCCTAGTCTAATGCATGGCCTCATCATTTTCTAAAATAAATGTAAAAGAGGATTTTCTAAAAAAAGATTGAGTTTTAGCTCTTGTCCATATGTAACTAGATCTTAATGCAGTTCTGTTGCATGCTAATTAACCTTTGGTCACTGGAAGCCAATGCACAATTACATTTTCTGTGTCAAGGGTTCAGCTTCTGAGGGGGAAGTGTTCAATTAATATTGTCAAGCTAATTGTAGACTTCCATCGTATAGAAGAAAACCTTTGTTGACTCAGAGTCCAATAGTGTCAAAAGCATAGCAGGAAATTGTCACTGGCTGATCTGGACTTTCTCAACTTTTAGCTCCCCACAAGCCAATTGTTACGGAATGTAAAAAGTGTAATTTAGAGAGCAACTCAATCACATTCATTACTGTCTGTCAAGCTACCTATGACATATGACCAGACATGGAATATTGCTTACACATTCTAACTCCTAGGCTTTGCTTGATTCTTTCCTTCATCAGATATACTAAAGAACAATGAGTGAACAATGGGACACTATTTTAATTGTGGAGGGAGAGGACAGCTCTAATGATCTAACAATTTAACCTACAGATTATTTATTTCTGTGATAACTCTGACAAAACACACTCAGGTCTATTCTCTGGCATTTAAAGCCATTGCTGTATGCAGAATATGTAGAGGAGGGTGGTAACTGCAGTCTTCTGAGACGCTGTCCATATAGAGAAATGGAGCAGGCAGAATGCACCTAAGGGAATTGGGAAAGTATGCTGAGAAGTGGCTCCTACAACTCCTTTTTCGGAGGTGCTGTGTGCTTTGCTCCCTTCCCCTGCCTCTCCCCACCAAGGAAAGTGCTGGCCTGTGCACTGGCTGCATTCAGAAAGTGTGAGGGCCTAGATTCTGGGTGCACACTCTGCAGCAGATGCTAACGGGCTGGGGCAGAGGTGTACCTGTACTTTGCCTCCTTGGGAATCTAGTTCTCATATATATCCTGTATAACTTAATAGAAAATTATTTTCTCACAGTTCTTTTCTTTAATCACCCTATGGAATTTAATGAAGAATTATATCCCTCCTATATAGAATCTGTGGCTATTTTAAACCTAATTGACTCAAGCCAAATGATCAAGCTCATAACAAGGCAAAATTAAGGTTAACTTAGTCCTCCTCCAAAACTGAGGAGGGCTATTAAATTAGCTTGGACTCTGTCTCAGGGAACTATTCCAGCTAACCATGTCTAGATATCACATATTAATATGCTTCCACCATTTTCTAATTTGCCTTGCTTCATGTGTTCAATTTTTTAGATCACATATTGTTTCTCTAACTTTGTTAAATTATGAAATGTCATCATCTAATACTGGAAATAACTACAAAAACATGAATTAACATTTTGATTAAAAACTATAGTCTTAAAAGGATCCTTATTTGAGATGTGCTAATGGATATAACTATTAGTAAACATCAAGGGGAAATGTAAACTCCCTCTTAAAACACACCATTTGGTCAACAGTCTTTCATACTTTGGTGTTAATTCATCAGCACTGTGTGCCTTGTTTAGACAATTATGCATTCCTTCTCATTATAGAAACCTATTATTATGATAATATGTTGAGTGGAATGTCTACAATGGCTGTACCATCTTGGACACTGAATGTAGAATCAAATTTTCTCAGTATTGTTACTGCTTCAGTTACTGCTGAATGCTAAAAAAAGTAACTGTTCTCAAATTTTTGTTGATTGTTTTTCAGTTAAATGGATGAACAATAGTCTTCTCTAACCTGAACAGCATATTTTGGATACTGACAAATTACTGGTGATTGGTATGACTCAGTTCATTACAGTGACAAAATGTTGTAACTTCTTGAATGGTATTGCAATAAACAACAGCGCTGCATGCCACCTATGAAATAGTCTAACACTGATTTTATCTTTCAGTCATATCAAGTACTATTCCATGATTAATCCACTAGTGGTAATCCAAAATCCCCTTTCAAAAAGTTATCACAGTCACTTCATTTTAAAATGTTTGATCCAAATTAGACTGAAGTCAATGGAATGACTCATTAATTTCAGTGGGAGATGGAAGAACTCAAAGCATGCAAAGCAGAAACACATTTCCCCTTCCCAGTTCCATCCTATGCAGTCTTTGGCAATAGTATTAAAAATCTGCAATTTTATCCTTCCATCAGGCAAAATGCATAGAAGTTCTTTGTCAGAATTGAAACTGTATTTGCAGTATACATAAAAGGTGGACAATTCTGTCATCACAAGTGGGAAAGATTTTAGCATATATTAACTATGCCCTGCCCATTATAGTACATTTATGTAGGTGAGTCAGATACATTCCATGTGATTTCAATTCTTTTTCAAAGGCATCTCTCCTTTTCATTGGTTCCTCCCTGTCTAAGCAGAAAACATTGTAATTAAAGACCTGAATTCTAAAGGCCAGTTTCAGTTTGTTGACAAAAATAAATAAATAAAAAAAAATGGATTGACTCCAGCATTACACACACAGCATATATTTAAACAGCCAGAGAAGGAAGTGACCCCACTGATAACTATAGTATGTGGCCTGCTGAGAAGTTCTTATAGTCTGGGACTTAAGAACTGGAATGTAAACCAATCTTTCATCTTAAAATAAATGTACAGTTGTTTATACCATCAATCTTTTCTAAATGCACATACAAATAAAAATGGCTATTTTCAGGTTGTTTGCATCATCACACTGGAGATGTGCACACACATCTGGCAAAAACTATGCCCAGTCTCTCTATAGATTAGTGCAAACATAAGACTTTTTGTTTGCAGCTCTGTGTGGATTAGAGTAGCATTTTTATGTACAGCAATTTTTTTGTCTGCATCCAGTCCTCAGTGGATAAAGTGTCCACACACCGTAAGTATGCCCATTGCAGATGGTGTTAACTGGTAACCTTGTTTAAAAGTTGGTATCTGAAATTAGCTGTTCTCTGAACCAATTCCAGACCAATTAGCTAGTTTTTATGCACCTACCTATGCAATTGAAACTTCCCTATATCCCATCAGGTGGCATAGCATAGGAGTTCAGGATAGATAATGGAGCATGTAGACGAGCAGACTCACCCCTGCGGCACCTCCTTCTGGTGACTCCTGGAAATTAGCTCATTCCAGCTCTGGAGCACCCTCTGCAGGCCAGTGATCCACCTGTCCTCTGGCCCCCATGTCCCTCCCTGGACCCAGTGCCCTTTTACATGGGGTGCTGCCCCCTGGCAGTAACCCCTTTCTCTCAGTCTTAGGGTCTCCCATCCCTGGGAAACCCCCACCCTCTATCCCCATCTTGCCTCAGTATATGGCTACTGCCAGTCATCATCTAGACCCCACACCCTGGGGCAGACTGCAGTATCAGCCTTATCATCATTGGTATGGAGGGTTTGGACCTGCTGCCTTGGCCTACCTCTGGGCTGCCCCCTGCAACCCCCAGTGCCTGTTGGCCCAATGCTAGGCCACAGCCTGGGGCTTTCCAGGCTGGAGCTTTCCAGCTCCTCTGCCTTTCCCCAGCCCTGCTTCACTGAGATACCCTATGTTCAGCTCCCTGCAGCCAGGCCCATCTCACTCTACAGCTAGAGAGAGACTTGTCTGGGCTCCTGGCTTCTCTGCCTTTATAGGGCCAGCTGAGTCTGTTTGGGGCATGATCCCAGCTTCAGCCACTTCCCCCAATCAGCCCAGCCTAAAAGCTGTTTTATCCAGCTACAGCCCCATCCCACGGCTGTTTTTAACCTTTCAGGGCAGGAGCCGGGGTCCACCCTGCTACAGAGCAGATATTAGAGTGCGCCTACACCGGCTCCTCATTAACATCCTCTTATGTTTCTGGCTGCACTCTTCCCCTCACCTCCTTCTCTACGCACTCCCTATCCATGGCCCCACGAAGTCCTGGGACCTCCTGGTCAACCTCCTCCTCGCCCTGGCTAAAAAGGCCATCTACACGACAAGGGAGAGGAGGTTGGCCAATGGAGACCCCAGTGACTGTGGGGCTTGTTTCCGATCCATGGTCCGTTCACGCATCCGGGCGGAGTTCCTCTGGGCGGCATCCACTGGCTCCCTTGACGCCTTTGAGGAGCAGTGGGCGCTGTCCGGGGTTCTCTGCTCGGTGTCCCCGTCAGGTTCCCTTCTTATGACCCTTTGACCTCACTTCTGTTCCTGTTCTTTTATTAGTTGTCCCCTGAACTCAGTGGGTTCTGTGGTCCTGTGAGTCCTCCCCTTAGGCTGGGGGGGGATCCTTTAGCAGTGGGCGGGCTTTGCCCGCCCACTTCCCAGACACCCAATAGATACAGAGCAGATATGGGGAGAAGGTGACACATTAGACATAGGAAGCTGAAGTTAGAGACCTAATGTATAGCTTTGTTGAGAAAGGTTGTGGGGGCTATTTGCTCAAGCCAGCACTGAGTGGTGTTACATGAGAAATAAACAATCTTCAGATGAAACTTCAGGCTCCAAAATTTAGTAAAGGAAATGTTATATACATTGGAATTTTAGCCCCCATTTCCTTGGTCTTTTTCATGACTTTTGCCACCACAAATTACAGCCCTGAGCAATCTTTTTCAGTTAGGGCTGACACGTTTTATGACATACGACATCCTAGCCAGTGAAGCAAAAATCATATCATGAGCTCAATCTTTGGCTATGCCAGGCCTCAGCTGAAAAGCTAGAGTTACATGCATTCATTTCATTGACAATGATGCCACATGCCATGAAACAAATTCCCTTTTGCAGGTTATATCACTGTCATATGGGGCAATGTAACTTAATCTATACCAGATCCAGAAATATTTTCCCTAGTGAATAGTCCTATTAACTTCAGGAAGGGTTGTAGGATTTGGTTTATGACTCCAATGTCTTCAGTGTCACAAAGCCCTGTGGTGCACCTTTGTGCTGGGTTCTTTATTTTAATCTCTGATTTAGCTGAAAATTAAAATTACAGTTCCCTATTGGCTCTGCGCTGGGTGAAGCTTGTGGCTGCTTAAGAGAAGGAGAGCAAGAGAATGGAATCTGTTCTGTTTACTGACTCCCATAGGAAGATAACTTTTGTAACTTCCACTTCTAGTTAGCCTGCTCCCATGATGATTCTTGGGTCATGATGGTTGAAATTCACCCATATGGAGAGCTCCCAAAAGACACTTTGCACTGCTTAATCCAGCTATCATTTGTTTGAGAAGGGTCATTCAAGGGAACTAGCAATCAAAAGGAGTTACACAAAGAGCTCTATGCTGGCCTCAAGTCATCCAGGCTGTGAGGCAGGTTTGGGGGCAGTCCAGGAAATGGGGGGTAGGAGACTGAAAATCCATTGCCACTCATAATTTGCATATGAAATTTAGAGAAGCTATTCAAGCCTATTAGCTGGAGTTATGGTAAGGGTCCACTACCGGTAGCTTTCAAGTTGAGGAGTTTCTTTGCATCCGTTTTGAAACCCTTGCTTAGTGATAGTCACAAAGGCTGATCACTCTGGCTTCATGCAGAAGTTGAGGACTTCAGTAAGTGAGCAAGAACTTGGGGTCTATTACAGGAATCTGTGGGTGACGTTCTGTGGCGTGATGTGCAGGAAGTCAGATTAGATGAGCATAGTGGTCCCTTCTGACCTTACAGCCTATGAGAGGTGTCTGTCATCCACTGTGCATTAGACATGAATGTCTGAACTAGTACACCAGATATTGGGATACTGAATGTTGGGGGATCTTAACTAATCCCTTAAAAATAATTAGCAAAACCCTAATTAAGACAATCCATCTCAGGTGCTTGTACCTTGGCTTTGGAAACACCTATTGGGCTAGATCTTCAAGTGTTCTGCACCTACAATCAGGGGCAGATTTTCAAAAGAGCTCAGTACACTGGAAATCTACCCCTCGGTGACTGAACGTTCTCACGTCCTGCCGACATCACTGGTTATGAAGGAGCTAGTAGCTCTTTGCACCAGCCCTTATCAATCTTCACTTTTTAAAATTGCTTCATTTTTGAGTTAATAGCCTGAAAACTGTTTCCAAACCAGTAGGATTCGGTGATATTTCACATCCCTGTAACAAAATTGAAGCATCGGGAAAAGGTAACTCTTTCTAATGTTTTCCTAAGCTAAAATGCCTTAAAGTGGATCTGAGCCCACAACAGAGTCTTAACAGCAGGGTTATAAACACCTGAAAAACAGGTTTATAAAGGACAGGCTTCCAGACACAGGCTTACAAGAATAACAGGCGCCATTATATTGGACAAGTTGCTGATGCAGATAAGAGACAGGTCAAGTATTTTCTAATCTGGATACATGTAGGTATTTTAAAACCAGCTTCTGTGTTTTTTGGTTGACAGTAAGTGAAATATCATGTGGATTTTCTTCTATCTGGCCATATAAAAAACCCCATGTGAACATTTTCTCCCTTGATGCCTTTCCATTTATTTGCAGCCATTATTATCTACAAATACAGCTTGTATTTCCTAAAGCTTTAGGAAGTCCTAATAATGTCTCTACAGACAAGAACTCAAAAGCACAGCCAGCTGCTTCCATCCACATGATTTCATAAATTGCATTCAGTTGCCATTTGCTCAATACCTACAGTTGTCTGGTTGGTCAGTATAATAATACCCCTCCACAGTGGGTCTGCCAAGAAAACCACCCCTACTAAATTTTAGTAAAGGAATCTTTAATCTTTCAGTTAGTGTGTACAGGGGCACATGATGTTGCTACTGTTTAATTGGTAGGAATCTTGAATGGTGAACAGCTTGGCAATGAAAAATTGTATTTTTCTTATTTTCTCCCATAATGATCTTTAATACATGAGGCCTGGAAGTGAAGCTAATCATCAGTCTGACAAAAGTGATAGTCATCAGTCTCGTAGCAGACGCTGAAAACTGCCTCCTCTCTTTTAATTATTCAGCTAGGGTCAGGTTGCTCTGTGGCTGCATTTCTGAAATTCAGAGCTTTCTTCTGTGGTCCTTGAGTAGCTTAAAATATTCTCTAGCTCTTCATTTGTAGAGAAGCAAACTTGCATCATAATAAGCACTTATAATTCCATAGAAATCATTGTGCATCACTTCTCCTATACTGTTAAAGACCCCAATCCTTCAATATAATTCACGCAGCTGTAACCTTCTTGCCTGTACAGAGCCCCATTAAATTCAGTAAAGATCTTCCTGTGCAGATCTGATTGCAGGATCAGGGCCTTAGATTTCCAGTTCTGCACCAATATTGGTCCAGACATAAGGGTCATAATGAAGAGCCCGATGGTGTGAAATGGAGTACTTTTGAGGGTCAGCATTAATTTATCTGCTGGCTCTCTTTGCCCTCTAGAACTCCTCATAAGGTTTGAATGGCCACAGGAGAGTTAATGAAGGACTGGTTCCTGTAGCAACAGCATTGTTAGAGGGCAGGGCAGTTAGTGTAGGTGCACAGGCCAAGCACTTTTTGTCCTCTTGGTCTACATCAGGGGGTCGGCAACCTTTCAGAAGTGATGTGATGAGTCTTCATTTATTCACTCTAATTTAAGGTTTTGCGTGCCGGTAATACATTTTAACGTTTTTAGAAGGTCTCTTTCAATAAATCTATATTATATAACTAAACTATTGTTGTATGTAAAGTAAATAAGGTTTTAAAAATGTTGAAGATGCTTCATTTAAAATTAAATTAAAATGCAGAGGCCCCCGGACTGGTGGCCAGGATCCGTGCAGCGTGAGTGCCACTGAAAGTCAGCGCGTGTGCCACATTCGGCATCCATGTCATAGGTTGCCTCCCTCTGGTCTACATGGATCTCAGGAGTTCTGCAGGGCCTGAGCACTGCGTCTTCCTCTCCACCTCTGGGTGGAATAAAATGATGGAAGCTTGTAGGAGACATCTATGTAGGGCATGATAAATCCTTGGATTTTTTCATTGCTCATTATAACTCTTTTGCATCACCATTTCCTACTGCAAAACCCTAGTTGCTGTGTTGAACACTTAATTCCACATTATGGCCATCTCAGGCTCTGCCAGCCAGCATAGTGGTTTCTTGTGTTTGTTTATTTGGTTTTCTGTGGTTGTGATTTAGACATAAATGTTTACAGATCTCAGTTTTTGAAACCTATTATTTGAAAATCATTTCTAGTGAATGCAGTACTCCTGGAAATGGGTGCAAAGATGGGCCTGGAGATGGAAATCTTCATTTTTCCACAGACAAGATACATCATAGCAGCAGCAGTGTAAGTTTTCTCTCACCACCTCCATTTTATAATCTAGATTGACCACCTATGAAGTGAGAGAAAGTATTCAGTATTGCCTTCCTAGTAAGGCTGACAAGGTTTTAACTGTAGTGGTGGCTTGTTTCCTTAACCAGACCCCCCTTTATATATTGTCTGTGTTCAGCAATTGCTCATTGGGAATGGAGATACATGCATCATCTCCTTTTGCACTGAGCCTATTCATCATGAATTCTGCTGATTGTTGACCAGGGCTGGATTTGAGCAGGTGACCTGTGGTACACCCACACCTTAAATACTGCATGCAGTTCTGGTATCCCTATCACAAAAAAGAAGCTGGGGCCACAGGAGTTCTGCACCCCTGTTGATGATGCAGAAAAAGCTGAAGTACTCAATGCTTTTTTTGCCTCGGTCTTCACAGACAAGGTCAGCTCCCAGATTGCTGCACTGGGCAGCACAGTATGGGCAGAAGGTGAGCAGCCCTCAGTGGTGAAAGAACAGGGTAAGGACTATTTAAAAAAGCTAGACATGCACAAGTCCATGTGGCTGGATTTAATGCATGGGAGGGTGCTGAGTTTGTTGGCTGATGTGATTGCAGAGCCGTTATCTTTGAAAAATTGTGACTATTGGGGAAGGTCCAAGACAACTGGAAAAAGACAATTATAGTGCCCATATTTAAAAAAGGGAAGAAGGAGAATCCAGTGAACTACAGACCGATCAGCCTCACCTCAGTCCCTGGAAAAATCATGGAATAGGTCCTCAAATCATCCATTTTGAAGCACTTGGAGGAGAGGAAAGTGATCAGGAAAAGTCAACATGGATTCACCAAAGGCAAGTCATGCCTGATCAACCTGATTGCCTTCTATGATTAGATAACTGGCCCTGTGGATATGGGGGAAATGGTGGATGTGATATAACTTGACTTTAACAAAACTTTTGATATGGTCTCCCACAGTATCCTTGTCAGCAAGTTAAAGAAGTATGGATTGCATGAATGGACTATAAGGTGGATAGAAAGCTGGCTAGAACATCGGGCTCAATGGGTAGATCAATGGCTCCATGTCTAGTTGGCAGCCTGTATCAAGCGGAGTGCCCCAGGGGTTGTTCCTGGGGCTGGTTTTGTTCAACATCGTCATTAATGATCTGGATGATGGAATGGATTACACCCTCAGCAAGTTCATGGATGATACCAAGCTGAGGGGAGAGGTAGATATGCTGGAGGATAGGGATAGGGTCCAGAATGACCTAGATAAATTGGAGGATTGGGCCAAAAGAAATCTGATGAGGTTGAACAAGGCCAGGTGCAGAGTCCTGCACTTAAGATGGAAGAATCCCATGTATTGCTACAAGACTGGGTACCAACTGGCTGAGTAGCAGTTCTGCAGAAAAAGACCTGGAGATTATAATGGATAAGAACCTGGATATTCGTCAACAGTGTGCCCTTGTTGCCAAGAAGGCTAATGGCATATTGGACTGCATTAGTATAAGCATTGCCAGCAAATTGAGGGAAGTGATTATTCCACACTATTCAGCACTCGTTAGTCCACATCTGGAATATTGCATCCAGTTTTGGTCCCCCCACTAGTGAAAGTATGTGGACAAATTGGATAGATTCCAGCAGAAGGCAACAAAAATGATTAGGGGGCTGGGGCACATGACTTATGAGAGGAGGCTAAGGGAACTGGGCTTATTTAGTCTGCAGAAAAGAAGAGTGAGGGGGGGATCTGATAGCAGCCTTCAACTATCTGATGGGGGGTTCCAAAGAGAATGGAGCTAGGCTGTTCTCAGTGGTGGCAGACGACAGGAAAAGGAGCAATGCTCTCAAGTTGCAGTGGGGGAGGTCTAGGTTGGATATTAGGAAAAACTATTTCACTAGGAGGGTGGTGAAGCACTGGAATGGCTTACTTAGGGAGGTGACGGAATCTCCATTCTTAGAGGTTTTTAAGGCCTGGTTTGACAAAGTCCTGGTTGGGATGATTTAGCTGGTGTTGGTCCTGCTTTGAGCAGGGGGTTGGATAAGATGACCTCCTGAGGTCCCTTCCAACCCTAATATTTTATGATTACTGGAGGTGGAGGCATGTCCATACTTGCCCCCTATTGTGCATGCCCCTCCCTTCACATAACACAAGAACCAGGGGTCACCCAATTAAATTAATAGGCAACAGATTTAAAACAAACATAAGTACTTCTTGATACAGTACACAATCAGCCTGTGGAACTCATTGCCAGGGTCTATCATGAAGGTCAAAAGTGTAAACGACTCAAAAAAGAATTAGATAAATTCACGGAGGATAGGTCCGTCAATGGCTATTAGCCAAAATGGTCAGGGACACAAACTCACGCTCTGGGTGTCCCTAAACCTCTGACTACCAGAAGCTGGGATTGGACCACAGGGGATGGATCACTCGACAATTCAGTCATTTTGAAGCATCAGCCCAGCCACTGTCAGAAGACAGGATACTGGCTAAATGGACCATTGGTCTAACACAATATGGCCATTCCTATGTTCTAATGACTTATCAGTGACTGACTACATATCCCATTACTGATACTCTAAAGTGCATCTCATCCCCCAGATTTGCTAATTTATTTTCTCTTAAAATATGTTCTTTATGTTCACTAAAAACAGTATAGTCATTGACTACAGTGATCTGTTTTAGAACTTTTTAGGGTCACAATTTGATTTCCAGCATATTTAATCTTTCATGATAGCAGAATAATTTTTAAGTGCTTTCATGTTTATTTGATTAAAGATAGAATTGCTTTTGCAGATTTCCTTTGTGGTTTTAGCATACATTCATTATCTTTTAATTGGTTGTCTTAAATGCAAGTATCAGTTGAATGTTGTAATCCCAGTTGCTGGCTGCTCCTTAAATCAAGATACTCTTACAAAGTACATAACTGTGGGCTTTATTAAACATGTCTGCACTGCATGAGTATTCTCACAGCACCAACTAAACTGCTCAGGCATCTGCAGGGGATAACCCCAGGACAGGACTGCATACCTCCTACCTGTCATATTATCCTCTATTCCAGCCTGCCCTTATAAGAGGGTCTTTGAGTACAGCCTATATTTAAACCTGTTATTGTAGACTAACGGTTCTCAAACTGTGGATTGGGACCCCAAAGTGGGTTGCAATTCCATTTTAATGGGGTCAGCAGGGCTGGCATTAGACTTGCTGAGGCACACACCCGAAGCTCGAGCTCTACTGCCCAACAGCTTCAGCCCCAGCCAGTGGGCTCAGGCTTCAGCATCAGCCCTGGGTGGTGGGGCTCAGGTTACAGGCCTCCTGCCCAGGGCTGAATTCCTTGGGCTTCTGCTTTGGACCCCCACCTAGGGCGGTTGGGCTCAAGCAGGCTCATGCTTCGGTTTCACACCTTGGGGTCATGTAGTAAATTTTTGTCGTTAGAAAGGGGTTGTGGTGCAATGAAGTTTGAGATCCGATTAATCTATGTCATATTCCAGTATAAACATAGTAACAGCTTAAAACGTTGCTATGGAGTAGGGTTATTTCTTTGTGGAAGCTATTGTTTTTACAGCTAATTTGCAGTTTTACCCTTTTCCATTTGCACAGATTGCCTTTGAAAGGTGAAGTCTTCTTGCCATAGAAAATGATTGTGCCGAACTAGATCAATGGGTGTAAGGATCATATGTCCCCATCTGTGCTAGATAACTAGTCTTCTTCACTCCCATGCAACTCTCACTAATGTTAATGGATAAGGCATGCCCTTTGAAGGGAAAATATACACATTGTACTTCACATCTTAAAGCACTCACGGTGTATTTTGGATACATCACAGATAAGTAGAATGACACAAATACACATACTTAATGAGGTATCAATATGTAAATTGCTTGTTCCACCCAACTAAACAGAAGCTGTTAATAGTTGTTTTTATTCTGCATTTCAGAACAATACTTAGACATGAGTTCAAATATGACTATAACCTGGCTGTGAGCCTCTCTTTAAAACAGAGCTGCTTGGAAAATGGTGGTGAGTTTTTGGTTCTGGTGTTTAACAGACATTTTTTGAGAAAGTTTGAAATTTTGAAAATGTTTTTCCAAAATATTGTGTGAAAAATGTTTTAACAATCTTAACCCCCCACACACACCTTTAAAATACTCGTTTTGCAGTCATCTTATCAGTCCTCCCCCTCCTATCTAGTTTTAAAATGGAGTCGGGGAGATGGGAGAGCAAAACAGTTTTGTTTACTTTTTGTCCAAAAAATGTTAAATTGACCATGAGTGAGAGATACACATGCATACAGAAGGAGACTAATTACCCAGTCCACATGGAACCATATAGTCTAATAGCTTTAGATCTATTATTCTTACCTTGAACCACTGTTTAGGAAAAGGCCATCTTTGGTACAAATGTGCCAGAATAAAGAATCTCAGTAAGCTGTAGCTGAAAACTAAGCCCAGCTCTGATCAGTCACGGGTGTGTGTGTGTGTGTCTGTCTGTCTCTGTCACACATTTCTATTCAAACTCAAACTATTAATTTAACCAACCAGTAATGTGGTTGTTCCTTTTATAGGCATGTGGAATAAAACAATCAATATTGACAAGTAGACTAATAATAATGGTACCCATCTCTTATATAGCCCTCTTCATCAGTAGATCTCAAAGCAATTTACAAAGGTGGATAGTGATGTTTTCCCCATGCTACAGATGGGGAAACTGAGGCAGAGATGATGACTGCATGGAAACTGGCAAAATTTGCTGACTGAGTCCGGAAATGTCTCCCTCATAAAACTTTCCCTAATTTGCAATGTTCTCTTGCTATGCTTTTCCTAGCGGGTGTAGTGTTCTGTCTATGTTGTCAACTGACTCAAAGAAAGTCAGATGCAAAATACCCAGCTGCAGCAAAAACCAGCACTGTTTGTCTGTCATACTCATATCAGTATGGCAATTTCATTGAATGTTAAATAAAAAAATCAGGCTCTTGGCTTACTTGAGCACGTAAAACTGCCATTGAAATGAATGAGTGATTGGGTACAATGAATGGTCCCATATCTAAGTCATCTATAATGGACATGTGCCTAGATGCCCTGCTGATAAAGTCAGAGGTGTGTAATGCTTCATTCTGCATGGGAAGATATCCCCACTCCTACTATACATGGAGGTTATGTCTACACAGCAGCTCGGAGCTGTAATTCACAGTTCGGATAGCTGCACAGATAGGGGCTCTGCTTGAGCTAACATGCTAAGTAAAATAGCAGTGTGGTGGTAGTGGCTCAGGCTAGCCGCTTGAGTATAATCCCATCTGATCCTAGATATGTGTGATGTTCCCTTTTGGTGTTGTCTGTACCGGTGATCTGCTAGGCCTCTCCAGTCCTTGACTCTGGGAGCCAGCCTTACCCTGCACTGCTGTTCACACACAGCCTCTGGCATGTAAGCTGCTCCCAGCTACTTGCAAAAGCGAAGGACACTAGCCAATATCTCCAGTCCCAGAAACAACCCTAGGAACCTCCTTCTTGCAGTGTCCAGTTATGCCTGCTGGACGCTGCAAGCTTATAGAAGTTCATCAATTTAATAAAGATTTTGATATGTACCAGACTTGTTCTCCCAAGAGGAGTCTCTGACACACTGCAAAACCAAACACACTGCTTCAGGTAGAACAAACAAACAGATTTATTAACTATAAAGGTAGATTTACGTGATTATAAGTCAAAGCATAACAAGTCAGATTTGGTCAAATGAAATAAAAGCAAAACACATTTTAAGCTGATCTTAACACTTTCAGTGTCCTTACAAGCTTAGATGCTTCTCACCACAGGTTGGCCCTTCAGCCAGGCTCTCCCCTTTGATCAGCGGTTCAGTCGCTTGGTCGTGGTGGTGTCTGTACATGTAGGTGGAAAAAAGAGAGAATGGCAAAACGTGTCTCCCTTTTATCATGTCCTTTCTTCCCTCCTGGCTTTGCCCCCTCTTTCAGAGTCAGGTGAGCATTACCTCATCCCAGCACCAGTGCTACCATTAAGGCAGACTAGGCGGTTGCCTAGGATGCCAAGATTTGGAGGTGCCAAAAAGCAGTGCCCCCAATTTTTTTTTTACAGCATTCCTGGGCTGGGCTGCTGGTGGTGCGCTGACATGTGCGGCTCAGACTCCCTCTCCCAGCGCAGCAGCCACTCCATGCAATTATTGTCATTGCTGTCAGGGGCGGCATGCTTGGGCAGGAGGCGTAGCAGAGGTGAGCTGGGGTGGGGAGCCCTGCAGCTGCTCCCCTCCCCCTCCCTGAGGCACCCCTGTCCCTCAGCAGCTCCCCACCCCCCTGGCCTGGGGAGCCATGTGGCAGCTCCCCACCCCAGCTCACCTCTGCTACGACACCTCCCCTAGCACACCATTGCTGCTCCACTTCTCCCGCCTCCCAGGCTTGCAGCGCCAATCAGCTGTTAGGTGCCGCAAGCCTGGGAGGGGAAGGAGAATTAGAGCGGGGGCGGCGTGCTCAGGGAGGACGCAGAGCAGAGGTGAGCTGGGGTGGGGTGCTGCCACACAGCTCCCGGGGGGTGGGAAGCTGCCACGGGGGGGGGGCGGGGTGCCTCAGAGCAGGGAGGGGAACTTGCCGGGGGGACACACTTTAGGGCAGGGGGGGCAGGAATCTGCTGCAGGGCTGGGGGGGGCCACGCAAGGTGGAAGTTTCACCTAGGGCACGAAACTTCCTTGCACCGGCCCTACCTCATCTCAGTCTCATACTGCCCAAAGGAGGGGAGTGGCTCCCTTTGGGATCTAACAGATTCTTTTGTTGCTGCCTGAGCCAGTGTTCATTGTTCCTGTGAGGCTGGGCTGGGTTTGTCTCATCAATGCCCTGACGATGTGTGAACTGCCTCTCTGCTCTTGGAGAGTTTTTGCCTGGGCTCTCTTTAAGCCATGAGGACACATTTTCAGTCTCATAACTATATACATGAAATTATAACCTACAACCTCACTATAACATTACAGTAACAATTACTATAACACCACTATAACAACCATGCTCAATGCATCACGAGCTTTCCAAAGACACCCAACATGACAAACTTTGCATTGGATACTGCACAATCATTTTATAAAGATGAACATGGGGGTGTAGGGTGTCCCCCGCAACGTACAGAATATCACAATATGTACATGGGGGGCTAGGCCAGGCTGTTGTCCATGTGACCACTCTGCTATTTTTAGCATGCTAGCTCAGTGAGAGCTAGCACATGTATGTCAATGGACCTGGGTATTATAAACCTCCCAGCTGTGGTCTTGACACACACATAGGGAACCCCCAAGTTAAACTATGAGCCCAATATTGAGAGAACCCTGTTTCTGCAGATATATTGGTTTCTGTTGTAGCTGAACCTGCACGCAGTACATTTGTGTGTTGGTAACACAGTGGAGCTATAGCGTAGTGGTTTGCCCCTTAGGGGTTGGAGGCCTGAGGCCAGCCAACCCAGATTACCGAAAGAACAGCTCCAGCCTACCTGTGTCATATTAACAGCCTGGATGGGGCCTGATGGAGGACAGAAGATTCCCTTACAAAGGGCAGCAGGAATGAGGAAGCTCAGGAACCTGGAGTGAGAGGTTCTTGAAGGAAAGACCCGAGACTAGAGGGAATTGAATAATCAGACCCAGGAGGCTGAATTCCAGCCAGGCAAATCTGGGAGTGATTGTGATAGGACCTAGCTCTGGGAAGGAGGGCTGGCAACTCTCTTCCTAAGGGGAGAGAGACAGTGAATGTGGGTTGGAGCCCGGAGAACTAGTGTGTACCCAGAGGTCTAAATACATTGGGGCCCAGAAGGGGAGTAATTTAATTACCATTGGACTGAGAGTTCTTAAATATCCTGAAATGGATGAAGAGAGAGGCAGCTGGCCTGTAGTGTAACCTTAGACCACGAGGGGGGGCAATTTTACTGCAGACCGAAGTGGGCACTACTCAGTGGATTTTCTAATGATGAGTTTGATCCATGGTATGCAGAGCCTTGAAGAACTGTGTGCCAAAGAGGACAGGGTTTCCATCATGCCAGCTCACTTGTGCTCACTTTGAGGGTTCAGGTCTTCAGTTCCATTGCATCTTACACTGTTCTGCAGTAGCGATCTGACTCCAAGTCTTTTCCAGAGATCATCTAAGGCACCTGCTCACAACCTGTGGAGAAAGAGACCTGCTCTTTGTGGTAGGGGTGGGGCATACCATACAACACCACAGAGGCTACATTTGATATAGAAGCTTCCATCGAGGTGATCAATGCCTATACAATGTTACTCTGAAGTAACATATGGCCCTAATTGTGTGTAACTGAGGTAAGATGATATTTAAACTTTCCTTTTCAAACCATTTGAGCAAAGTGGCCATAACTAATTTGGAACAACCAATGTCAGGGAATGGGAGACTTGCGAGCTATCCTTCTTAATTTGGTAGAATGTCACCTATATCTGAGGAGGAAGTTTACTCAGGCTGTGTCATGAATGTACCAACTTACATACTACACGTGTTAAAAACTGCCTGCAAATCCATGTCATCTCTTGGACCTATCCAGGTGTTTAGTATTAGTAGAAATGAGATCCATGTTCATTACTTTATTATTTGTTCTTTCACTAGGAAGGGAAATTTGGATCACTTCTGTACTGATATAGTTTTAAAACCTCACCCACTGGGTAAACATGTGTGTTACATCTCCAGTTTAGTATGTTTTTGTAGCCTGGAGAAAGAAGGCATCACAAGCAAACGTCAGGGGAAAATAAAATGAACAGGCTGTCTTTGCTTTAAACAACACAGCTCTCATTACCATTACATTCCCATTCTGCACATGTAGTGTGATAATATTTTACAAAGTGAGCTCATTTTCTGCAGATCCCCTCTGTCCTTCATACACAAGATGAACAGTGTGCAGTGAGTGAGGCTGCTGTTAACTTTCTTTCTATTGTTTTCCTCCAGCATGACCTTATACCTTACTAACTACACACAAGTCCAGTTCTGCACTAAGAAACCTTTTTCTTTTTTGTTTCCCCCCACCCCACTGCTGTTCATGGTAATACTATCAGAGCATGTCTCAGACAGTGAACTAATCCTCAATACCCTTTTGAGGCAGTGAAGCATTAACCACATCTTTTATAGCCAAACTGAGAGATTAAGTAACTTGCCCAATGTCACATAGGAAGTCTGTGGCAAAGAGAGGAAAAGACCCCAGAGCTCCTGAGTCACAGTCCAGTGCCATTATCACTAGAGCATTATATTTTTTTAATGCACCTCCACCTAATTCTTTGTACACCATACACCTGCAGTGAAGATAGAAGGGCTCGTACTACCAGCCACTCCAGCAGCGAAAGGTGTTCTGGGTGCCAGACCAGTTCCCAGTACAACATTCTCTGTCCAGCAAGAAAGCTGAGTGTGGCAGGGAGCCTGTGGAAAGGATACTATGTGCTCATGTAATAAGATACTAGTGACAGAGTTAAGGTTTTTCTGGCAGCCTTAATTGTTAGTTCTGGACTGAGTGCTTCACTTAGCAAACTTAACTGGTTAATATATTTTAATGCAATTTCTTATGTTTTTAAAAAATGAAGAAACAAAGTAATTCCATGTACAACTCTTTTCTAGGCAGTTATACATGTAGTACCATTCAGTCATAGAATCATATCATAGAATCATAGAAGATAAGGTTTATTCCAACCCTAAGGAGGTCATCTAGTCCAACCCCCTGCTCAAAGCAGGACCAACCCCAACAAAATCATCTCAGCCAGGGTTTGTCAAGCAGGGCCATAAAAACCTCTAAGGATGGAGATTTCACCACCTTCCTGCTTCACCACCCTCCTAGTGAAATAGTATGTCCTAATATACAACCTAGATCTCCCCCTCTGCAACTTGAGACCATTGCTCCTTGTTCTGTGAGCAATAAGTCAATGAGACAGACCTTTTGCTCCATTCTCTGTACAGTTCTTTATCACATGAAGAAAGGCAGGATTTCTTTAGAGACCCTGTCTGCTTCAATACACATGCAAAACCTATTGTAAGGCAAAAGAGAGGATTTCTTTGGAGCGGTGCTTCCTTCCTTTTTTAATTATTAGAGAAATGCACAAAACTGCCTATAGTGTTTCCAAAGCTATGCATGTATGCATAAAACCAACAGAACACCATCAGACCTATAAAAATCACATTACAAAATCTAATGCACTTCCACAAAAGTATATCCTAAAAGCCCTTCATAACTGTGACAGTCACTTTACATAAAAAGAAGAGGAGTACTTGTGGCACCTTAGAGACTAACAAATTTATTTCAGCATAAGCTTTTGGGGCTACAGCTCACTTCTGTCTGTGTGTTTCATTCTATGCATCCAAAGAAGACATTTATACATACAGAGAACATGAAAAGGTGGAAGTACGCATACCAACTGTAAGAGTCCAATTAATTAGGATGAGCTATCATCAGCAGGAGAAAAAAAAACAAGCAAAACCTTTGAAGTGATAATTGAGGTGACTCATAGAAGGTGAGAAGAGAACTTAACATGGGAAAATAGATTTAATTAGTGTAATGACCCAACCATTCCCAGTCTCTGTTTAACCTAAGTTAATTGTATCTAATTTGCATATTAATTCAAATTCAGCAGTTTCTCTTTGGGGTCTGTTTTTGAAGTTTTTTTGTTGCAAAATTGCCACCTTCAAGTCTGTCACTGAGTGGTTAGAGAAGTTGAAGTGTACTCCCACTGGTTTTTTGAACGTTATGATTCCTTATGTCAGATTTGTGTCCATTTATTCTTTTGCGTAGAGACTGTCCAGTTTGGCCAATGTACATGGCAGAGGGGCATTGCTCTCACATGATGGCATTTATCACATTGGTAGATGTGCAGGTGAATGAGATCACTCTCACAGATCTTGGGAGACAGGCCAGTTCTCGCTTACAGACAGCCTCTCAACCTGAAGCAAATACTCACCAGCAACTGCACACCATACAACATAAGCACTAACCCAGGCACCTATCCTTGCAACAAAACCCGATGCCAGCTCTGTCCACATATCTATTCAAGTGACACCATCATAGGACCTAAACATATCAGCCACGCCAGCAGGCGCTCGTTCACCTGCACATCTACCAACGTAATATATGCCATCATGTGCCATGTACACTTTCCCTTCATTCCTTCAGAACCCCAAATCCAATCCCATCCTAGGTAAAGGAATTAGCTGTTAAGGTGGTAAGTTGTTATAGTTGCTTGGGTCACTCCCTAGTGACTGATCTAATCACTTCAGTCAAGTATAGGGTTTAAAATGTAAATAGGCTTGTGATACCAAATCATCCTCCTCTGAACAGAGTTCAGGCTTAGGACTTTGGATCTGAGCAAGGCCTGGAACAGAGATTGGAGCAAAAGTGTCAATTGTATCTGTGAACAGCATTGGTCTGTCAGGAGTAAAGCTAGTTGGGGAATTATTGACTTTTTTTTCTCAGAAAATGTTGAAACAAACTACTGGCAAAAACGTCTCTCTTTTGATTAAACTTTCCTCAGGAAGGTTTCTTGGTCCATGATGTAATTTAGAGAAAGATTAAAACTAAAGTAGCCACAGAAGAAGACCTGGGTTCAAGTCCTGACTGGAAATCAGTCAGATGTCCTAACCACAAGGCTATCAAGTCAGTCTCTGTATCTCTAGCCAATGATGATTTATACAAAACGGAACAATTCCAACAGGCAAAATTGAGACTGACTCTCTGAATCACAGCAGGGACTTAAACCAGGATCTCCAAAATCCCTGTTGAGTACCCTCGTCGCCATTATTTTTCTTTTTCACAAACATTTTTGAAAAATCTGTATTCATTCTGCATCAGGACAAAAACAAACTCTGAAACCCCAATTTTGTTGCAAAACAGAATTCTTGTTTTCCCGCCAGCTGTACTTCAGAGACTATCAGTATGGTTAGCACAGAATAATGGTCATTGCATCAACAGCCAAGCTCTATTGTAGAGGGGAGAAAACAAGCTTAGAGACAAAGCTTAGATAAAAAGAGTTTTTAATTAAAAAGAAAATGTGTTAACTTCTGGAAGCAATAGCCAGAAGTTAAAAATCTGTTTGCTCATTTTCTGTCTCTATTCGGTTTCCTGTAAACTCATCTCACAGCAATTGCATATTAAAAAAAAATGTATTTCTGCTTTCTTGTTGCCAAAGATGCTGTTTTGCCACAAATATCTGCTCTCTCTTCCTGATACATGGGTCTTGGTCAGTAAAATTTATTTTCAAGGTGCCATTGCCTAACAAGACACTCATATCTCCTGTCTAGTCTTCTCCAGCAACTTCTCTATTAGTGAAAGTATTTGTTTGAATGGAAGTGGAACAGTATTTCATACCTTTTTGAACTGTTACCCTTTCAGATCTCACAAGGTAATCAGGGATGGTTTGGCTCATAGCTTGGAAGACCTCCAGCAACACATAGTTCCTGCAGGAAATGTTTAGCTGTTGAGTGTTGCAGAAGGTTTTCCAGAGCCCTGGGCAAAAACAGAAGTAGGAGTCCCAATATGGTCCTGTTCCCCTATCCTTAGATCCATTCACATCATCTCTGCATTTCATACCCCTCAGTGACTTACTTCTCCTGTACCTGTAATCACTCCTTCTGCTTTCTGGCCCCATAGCAGCTCCCTACAGCATTAGTTTCATGCTGCACGAGGAGTCAGCACTACAGCAGCATAGATTGTCTAACTGGTCACTGTCAGTCCTGCCCCTTCCCAACTCCTTGAAACTGGAGAACAGCCAGTCTAGGAACCTCTGGCTCTACTCATAATTATCTGAGAGCTGACAATGTGCTCAGTCTTGTGCAACACTTTAAGAACATTCAATCCTTGCCCTAGTAAATGCAGACTGGGCACATAACGCACCCCTGGGCCAGATAAGATCTTATCTCAATATACCCTTTTCCTTTGCTTACAGGCCCACCACCCACCTCTTCCCTCTGAATCAGTGCCACATAAATAGCACAGCAGGGTACTCAGGACCACTGTTCTTCTGGAGGAGCTCTCTTTCCTGACAATCAAGGCCTGATTAAAAGTGGTCATTAAAGACACTAGTGTCTTTCACTCGAGTGGGATTTGTGCCCCTGTTCCAAACGAAACTTTACAGCCTGCGTATCTAAAAGGCAACCTAATTATCTGAACTGGAATTTGACAGGATTCCTCAGGTCTACTTAATTCCCCATATGCTTTACATTGCATGAAGTATTCTCCACTTCCTATCCTAAAGTGCTGTGCAATATTGCTGTGAAGAGATGGCTGCATTTTGGTAGTGCAGGAAATGATTCCCGTGTGAAAAACGTGTAGGGTAAAAGATTCTGTATGTTATAAGTGCAAGATAATATTCTACTGAGGGGTGAAAGTGTTATCATAGTGAGAATCCCAAATTCACGCTCCCTGAACTCCAGATAATAGGATCCAAAATCTGAATCCGAACCTGCCTCTTCTTGCTGCCCAGACCTTCTCTAATCTTTTTAAACTATCTATTGATGTGTTTAGCCAGGCATGATATTTGTTTCAAAATAACTGAAAAGAACAAAGCTGTTTTGTTCTTTTTTTTCCTCAGAGCCTGAGGAAATATACAGTATTCCGGTACATAAAGCAACTCTTAAAGAACTTCTCAGTGTAATAAGAATTGCTATCTTCAGTTCATGCTTTGCTTTGTGTCTTGATTTCATCTACTGAGTATTTTTAGGATGACTAGAGGGCCAAGTACATTTGCAAAAACATATTTTATATAGTTGTGTTGGAAGCCTGAATAAAATGGCTGTTTCCTTAACTGAAATAATTACCAAAGTTATCCATAGTCAGACATGGTCAGATTTCTGCTTTAATAAAATCACAACTTGCTTCATTTGTTGATCATCCAACCCTCTAGGTGCTACTCAGGCAGTGAGTCTAAGCCATTATGTGGGTTGCCTCAGCCATCCCGCTATTTTTAGGGTGCTACCTTGAGCAGAGCTAGTGCATATATGTATACTCAAACTAGGAATGACACCTTCCATCTTCTGCGTAGACATAGGCACAGAGAGGTGAAGTGACCTGCTTCAGGTCACTAAGGGTCTGTCTGCACAGCAACTAGACACCCACTGCTGGACAGTGCCAGACAGCTTGGGTGTTACCCGGGATTCTTTCAACCCAAAGCTCTTGGTAACTTTACTCTGTGCGAGAAGGTGTCAGGAAATAAATCAAGGGAGACATGGCCGTCCGACTGATAGATGACTGGCACAAACAGGACAACACAAGAGTGCATTCACTTAAAGCTAAACTTTACTAGTCTCAAGCACTTAAACACGTCTGCAATAAGTTAGTAAAATACCCCCAACCCTTGATAACTACCAAAGCTGAGTGTGGCTCTCGAGTGACACAGCGGCAGGCTTCTGGTGGCCAAAGCTTCCATCTGGCAGTGGGGACTGCAAGATGTATCCAGAGGAAGTCCAAAAGAGTCCCCAAATGAGTCCAACTATCTCAAGCTTTTTTCCCCTATTTATACATCAGTCATAGAATGACATGTCCCTAAAAGAAACCTTGTTAAGTAAGCAGTTTCAAGCAACAGGTTCCATCTGACTAATGATGAACCAGGTCTGGGTTTTCCAGAGTCTGCAGCTCTGAGACCCCAATAAACATTCCTGCTCTTTTTAAAATGCACGTATCAACAACTTCAACACAATTCTTATCAGGAAGGAAGCGGGGTCAAGCTGCCCTTTCCATGGCACCCAAAACCCTCTCCCCTCCCGCCTTGGTCAAGCTGAGATTGCTGAATGATCAATTTACAGCTTGCTGACTAGGTTGCTTTTTAACTATAAGTCATAGTGGTTTTAGGCACTTTACTGGTTTGCCAAAGTCTCCCTGCACTTGGGTTTGTGGGGCTTGGGCTCCTGGGCTGTTTTATTGCTGTGTGAACTTCTGGGCTCTGGCTGGAGCCTGAGCTCTAGGACTCTGCAAGGTGAGATGGTCATAGAGCTCAGCCTCCAGCCCAAGTCCAAATGTCTGCACAGCAAATTTTTACAGCTCCACAGCTTGAGTCATGAAAGCCCAAGTCAGTTGACTTGGGCCAGCCCAGGTGTTTAATGGCTGTGTAGATGTATTCTAAATCACACAAAAATAAGAGCCCACACTTACTAACTATAGGCCCTATGCCCTATCAACTATATCACATTGCTTCCCAGGAGCTTTGCTGTAATAGAGAGATGTTTCATACAGACTACAAGAAGGGCGTGCTGCACCCAGGAGAGAAATCCTGGCCCTATTGAAATAAATGGAAGTTTTGCCACTGATTTCAGTAGTGTCAGGACTTCTGGTTAGAAAAATACATGCCTCCACCTCTTGAGCAAAGGGAAAATCTCTGTTAACAGTCAATAGCAGTAAGCCTATTATCTTCGGTAGTCCAACAACTGCAGAGTAACATGAGGTAACTGGTCTGCTCTACTCGGCACTGGTGAGTTCTCAGTTGGAGTATTGTTTCCATTTTGGGGCAGCACATTCCAAGAAGCTGTGGACAAATTGGATAGAGTCCAGAGGAGAGCAATGAAAATAAGAAGATTAGAAAACATGACAGATGAGGAAATCTTGAAAAAATTGGACATGTGTTGTCTAGAGTAGAGAAGATTGAGAAGGGACATGATTGCAATCTTCAAATATATAACAGGTTGTCATAGAGTATGGTGATTACCTGTTCTTCATGTCCACTGAGTATAGCACAAGAAATAATCTTCTTATTTTGCAGCAAGAGAGGTGTAATTTTGATATTAAGGACATTTGCAACTAAGGATAGGTAAGCACTGGAACAGGTCCATAAAACTTTTGGTGGTGCCCAGAACAGGTCCAAGCAAAGCACAGGGCAACCACCCTGGGCCCTGTGCTTTGGGGAGCCCCGTGTTTCAGGGGGATGTGGGGTTCAGCGTGTCCTGGGGGGTTTGTGGGGGGCCTGGCGCTGGCAGCAGCAAATGGCTTGGCCCCAGCACCAGTGAGCGACCCAGACCCACCTCACCCCATCGGCTTGGGGGAGGGGACAGAAGCTGGAAAGAGGCAGAGCCAGGGCTTGGGGGAAGGGGTGGAATGGGGGTGGAGAGGGGGCGGAGCAGGGATGGGAAGAGGTGGGGCAAGGTGGGGGCTTGGGGGCCAGGTTGCTCACTGGTGCCGGCAGCAGGCCACCCTGGACCCCACGTATCCCTGAAGTACAGAGCCCTCCAAAGCACGGGGCCTAGGACAGTTGCCCCAGCCCAAACATTGGTTGATCCACCTTCTTTAATGTTGGTGGAGCGTGGGCACCAAGGGCCCATATAATTCCTGCCTATGTCCTGGAGGTTTGTATAATCCCTGTCTTTTGGGGGGGGGCGGGGTTAAGAACATGTTGGTGATAGTCTAGGTATACTTAATCTTCCCTCAGTATGAGAGGATGCACTAGATGACCTGAGGGCCTTTCCAGACCTACATTTCTGATTCTCAGATCCTGAAAATGTAGTCAGTACATCACAGTATGCTGTGAGTTGATTGTTTATAAAATACTCTGAGTAGTTTGAATGAAAGTACTGAAGTACAAGCCTAATCCAAATATTCTCTAACAATCCTTGCTTCATCTGTTTCTCCAGTATTCTTTTTTACATGTTTATTTCCAGGGTGCTGTGGTTCTAAAAGGGGTTCTTTCTCTCTTTCCTCTTTAGCCCTCAGGATACACTCAAACCCCTCCTTTTGGAGCACACATTTTGGCTAGGTGAATCAAACAACTCTGCTAAAGCAAAACCAGCTGACATCCCTGAAGGGAAGCTGGTATCATAAATATCACTATAAATTGGCATAGTTGTCAACCTTGGCTCCAAAAAAGCCAAACAATTAATCATGTTTACTGAGCTATCCCTGGGGACACCTTTAAGATTTCTCTCTGAGGAGTAACAGAGCTAAACACAGAGATTTTGACTATGAGTTTTTGTATCTCCTGTGTGTTTTTGTTTCCATATTCCAAATTTTCCAAGTATTCAACAACTTAGTCACTGCCAGTAAAACTGGGCACTCTTAATACTGCAAAGTAAAAAGCCAATACATTGTGTTTTTAACTATGTCTCAGGGTAAATACATTATTGCCAAAATTTATCAGTTATTAAATCTCCAGTCATTCCAGATACCATCTGTTTGCCCCAGAGTTACAACAAGAAGGAACATGTATTCCTCCCCATAAGCAAATAAACCCTTAACTTATACTGTTCACAGGATCATCAGATAAAGTATTCTACTGTGACCCACTTAAGAATAGAGGCCCGGTTGGTAAATGAACTGGAGTAGGGTGACCAGATGTCCCAATATTATCGGAACCATCTTGATATTAGGGATTTTGTCTTATATAAGCAACTATGCCCTCCACAAAAAAGTAGTATCCCAATTTTTTCAAACTTACTAACTGGTCACCCTAAGCTGGAGTCCCCCTAATGGTAAGGGCCAATGTGGGCTCAGGATGAAGGGGAGGCTAGAGCAGCAGCCAGAATAAAGGGTTCAGGGGATGCAGAGCAGTGGCAGGGAAAGGTGGACATAGTGGTGGAATGGGGTAAGGGAGAGCTGGAGCAGCCCCTGAGTGGCTAGAGAGGAGAGTTTCAGTTCAGACATTTGCAGGAGGTAAGGAATGAAACATCAGTGACAGCTGCTTCTAGAAAAAGAAGAGAGAAGCAGAGATAAGACTCAGTCTCTCAAAGGTAAGCAAAGGCTTCATATGGGCCAGCATAGAGCCTACTGTGTATATACTGATGCCACTACTAAATTTGCCCCCTGGACTAACTTCCTCATAAGCCCTCTCCCCTACCAATCTTGCCAAGTGGCATGGGCCGCAGGGCTGAACTATTTGCAAGAGCTCACAGCTAGGTTTTCTAAGGGATGGGGAGGGGGTTCTATAATTCCAGTTTATTTCACACAAGAATTCTGGGTCTGGTGCTCAGTTGTTGTTAATAGGCATAGCTACCTTGACATCAGTGGCGCTATGTGACTTCTCATCAGCTGTGAGTCTGCTCCAGAGTTTTTTCATGCAGTTAGAATAGAAATGTTCCCATTCTCCTCAGAGCTTGAGCTGGGCTCTCTGTTGTTTTATCCCTTCAGACTCTAATTCTCTCCCATCCCTCCCCATTGCTGACTTAGCCACTGGAATTTTCTCAGTCTGCCTTTATGACGGTTCTAATTGTATTGCTTTTGATTAAAAGGCAAGAACAATTGTTTTCTGGTGAGACGGTAATGAATAAAAGAAGCCAATGACTTGAGTTCACATACAAGGCATGGCAAGCCTAGTCAGACTTGTGTCTCAGCCATTAATTGCGGGAATGTTACTGTTGCATTGGCAGGAATCGTTACTTGTTTGGTGCCTGGAACTGACATTGATTTCTAAGTTTGTATTACAGTACCTCCCTTCTTATACATGCTATGTGCCAGCTTCCTGTGAGGTGAAGGAGTCACATGTTCAAAGGGCCTGCAGGACTGGACCCTACATTTTGTTCATGGTGATATTCAGCGGGAAGACATATAGCATGAAACTCAGCCCTATGCAGAGGGCCAGAATATTTTTTGTAGGTTTAAGTGGTGTGGGTGACATACCAGGATATAGTCCAGACCAGTAGGGGCGAGGGGGAAGGAGGAGCTGTGTCACCCTGCCCTGCAACCTTGGGTGCCTTACAATGCCTTGCAGAAGTAGCTCCCACCTGGATTGCTCATAAACAGTCTTCCAGGATGCAAGCCGCACCTTGAATGTCTGTATGTAACTGCAGCCTGCTAGCCACACTTGGGTTACACTCTGGCTCTCACCAGCTTTCATTATACTGCAGGGTGATCCTAACATTTTGCCAGTCTCCAGCTTCCCCTAGAAGTATGTCCCCTGTACTGCCCAGCCCTCTCCTAGACAGAACAAATATTTTACATCTGTTATTCCTCAAGGCAGTGGTTCTTAATCTGGGGTGCACGCACCCCCTGGGAGTGCGAGATGTCCTTTCTAGGGGTGCGAGACATGCCAGATTTTTTGAGAAGGTAAATCATCGAAACACAAATTAAGCACAGGCACGTAAGTACAACTACTTTGTTTCATCAAACCTATGTATTTATTAATATTATACATTTTTACCGATTACTGCATTAAATTTTAGCTACGATATTAAAATAAATATATAATTCTCTCTCTTTCATTCTATAGTTATGATATATCTAGGTTTAAAAAACTGACCTATTTCAACGATTTTTGATAAGAGATATGAGAACATATTTCTGAGAACCAAAATAGTGCAGGCTGCAGTAAAGGTTAAGAACCACTGCCTTAAGGGAATAATATGCCAGTTTATCGTCTCAAACAGTTATTCAGACACCTTAGCTTAAACATACTGGATTAGATAAAACACAGAGAGAGATTTTAAGTGAGTATAAGTAATGAAGCATAAAAGTCAGAAACGGTTACAAGAAAATAAAGACAAGATGTTTACAAATGCCTAATTTAGCAAACTATATTAGATTTAGGGAAAATTTCTCACCACATGCTCCAGCAGATTACTGACCAAACTCTTAGGTCAGGATCCCTTCCCGAGAGTCCAAGAACCACTTCATTTCTCCTTTTAGGTGCCATGAATGCTATGGCAAGAGAGAGGGGTGTCTCAGGGTGTTTGTCCCTCCATTTTATTTTTTCAGTCCTTCTCTTGAAAAATATTTCCAGCTGGACACTAGGAGACAGACTATGTGGAAGGACGTCACACCTTACTGGCTGTTTCTCTCCTGTTGGACCTTCCTTTGTTTCCCTTCCTGCTTGATTACTCTGTTTACTGCTTAAATGCAAATGAAGCAGAGCACACTTTCTTTGGAGGACAGACCTGTTTGCCAACCTCAGTTTGGGCAGGGCTTTTGGGATTTGGAACATGTGTTAATAACATCATACAGGGAAATCGTATAACTTCACATACAATATTGTCACACATTTTATGAGGACAATACTGACCAGCATATTATGAGTTTTCAGATGATACTTTACAAGTCATGCCTTGTACACAAAATATTACAATAATGTTTAAACACAGGGCATCCCCCATAAGATCTGGAAATTAGCGTATTTCATGGACAGCCTATAAAACTCTGGACTCTTATGCTTAGAAGGGGACAACTGTCTGATTTAAGATTATCCTACTCTTTCTGTAGGACACTGTAGGGGCAGCCTATAAAAAAAGACCTCTGATGACCAGAAGACATTCCTTTTGATCTTGTGTTGTTCTGCTCTTGCTGTAGGCTTGCAGGAGGAATGCACACAAAAATCTAGGCCTTTGCCAGGAGGACATATCTGCCTGCACTGAAGATACCAGGAAATCCAGATCTTTGTCTAGACTCATCATTGCTTTGCCCTTGCTGCTCAGGGGATAGTGAAGGAAACTGCTGTGTCCCACTCCAAATCTAGGAGTCCTGAGGATCTTGTCTTAGGGCTTGTGTCAATGGTGGGGCAATGCACCCTGCAGGAGCATGATTTCTAAAACTCAGTAACATGCTGCACATCAGTTGGTCCATTAGTTTAGACCTGACTAAAGGTTCCTTAGTGCAGTTTAATGTGGAGCACTATGCTAAAGTGCATTAAGGAACCTTTACTGTGCACCAGCAGTATTATACAAGTGCAGTGTGTTAGGATGCTTATAAAATCACACTCCTGTAGTGTGCATTGCTGCTCTGTGTAGACATGCCCTTAATCTACTCCTAGACACCCATTGTCAAAAGTTACCACTAATTTTGGGGTACCTCAGTTCTTGGGTGACCAATTTGAAGTACTTCAAGCCTGATTCTTAGGTTTGGTCTATGCTACAGAGTTAGGTCGATGTAAGGCAATTTACATTAATTTAACTATGGAAATGTCTACACTTAAATTTTACTCCTGCCAGCATAACTGTCCTGCTATGCTAACTTACTTACTCTACTTCTACATCTACATAGAGTCAACACTGATGTAGTTAGGTCAATGCAATGTCAGTGTAGACACTGCATTGCTTATGTCGACTGTTACTGGTTTTCAGGAGCTGTCCCACAATGCTCCAAGCTAACAATACAATCCATATAAGAGCTCCTGGTGAAGACGCACACCGACAACACAAGGAGCAAAGTGTAGACATGCACAAACAATGTAATAACTGCAGATGCTGTATGCCAACCTAAGTTAGGTCAACTTAATTTTGTAGTGTAAACACAGCCTTAGATATGCTGAACATGCTCAGATCCCTTGACTTCATCTGAAGATGCGGGTGTTTTTATACCTCTGAAACTCAGGTCTTCTGTGTATCAATTTTAGCGCCCAAAATTAGTGGCTCATTAAAATGTTTAGCTTAAGTCAGTCCATTTCTGGTGACACTTGATTATGTTTATAACAAAAACTAGCCCATAATTATTTTTCAAATGCAGACACAATACATTTGCTTACCACGGTGAGGATGTTGTAATAGCTTCTCTCACCTGATGCAGGCTTAAAGCTCTGTAATAGTTGACAAAGTTATGGTCACTCATCAAGAGTACAGTAGACATTGTGGAGAGTTGATGTTATTATTAATTATTATTATTATTTATTGTTTTGATCTTCTAAAATGAATGTAATAACGAGTGAGTTCTGTGGCTCAATTATTCCAGGACAGTTGAACACAACTTAAAAGCTTCAAATACATAATATTTGGGTCTCATTACTAGTGTTAGTATTCAGTCCCTGAAAGGTCAACAGAACACTAAAGTTAAAAATCTAAATGCACAAATTTGACAATTTTAAATACAACTTGTTTGTGTAGCTAAGTGTATAAAGCAGTTCAGGAGTCTTAGTCTTTGTTCTCTGCAGAAAACTGACACTGATTCAGACATTTAAGGACTCTCCATTTATGTACATTGTATCTTTGCAAAATGTTTATAGTTTCAGATAAATCTTGGATTGCCTCTGCTGGCAAAGATTTTCTTATCATTCCAGCCTCTTCAGCGAATGCTTTATCTGTGTGATTTCAAGCTGTGGTTTTCACAATCTGCTCTGCTCCAGGCAGACTGATAAAGGGAGGGAATCCATCTGTGTCAGGTGAGGCCTGAGCAATGGTGCAAAGCTCAGTGGATTACAATAACAGTTTTGAAGATCAGATTTGAGCTTCACAGAACAGCTCTGAGTGTAAGCACTACTAAGAAGTAATTTACAATTTATCTCCATACTAGGTTTTTATTGCTTCCTTATTTTGCTTTTTAAAGAAGGTAATGGGCTGCTATATAATCCCTGGTTTACTTGAGAATTGTTCTTGGTTCTTCAATCTCTGCTGGACACTCAAGATGGCCTTATAAGCATGTTCTATATTCAGTTAGGGAGCAAAAGTTAGAATAGTGTACCAAAAAACCTGCTGATTAATTCAGCTGGAGATTATCAAGCAGTAAAAGATTTTGACTTGTTCTGCAGCCATCAATAGTGGATACTAAGAAGAGAACATCTTAACTTGAAGGTTATCTTTGGACAGATTCTTTATCTTCTAATCAGGATTTTAGATCCCCTTCTAAAGCTCCATTGCATCCTCTCCTACTCCATTCCCATGACCTTTAGAGCTCCGATATAATTCTTTGTCCTTTGGTCCTGTCCTGCTTTCCTCACTGCATCCTTAGAGTGACTGATATCCAAAAGCCCAGAAGGGAAACTCAGATTTAGCCTTCTAAAAATGTGTGTTAAAAACAGAAATTACTTCAACGTTACGCTTATATGAAATAGCACTATTAGGCTATGGTTACCTAATCTATTTAGATATCTTGTCCAGGAAGTTGTGTGTCAGACAGAACATACACCTGATGAACTATCTAGAGCTGCTGAAAAATTGACTTTTCATGGAAACAAAAGTGGAACAAAAGAACTTTGCTGAAAACGTTTTCATGGAAACAGATTTTTTTCAAGGTTTGAATTTTCACAGTAAAAAAAATCTGAAAGTTTACTTTCAATCAATGTTTTGCAAAAGCTGTTTGGAATTCAACAACAGCATTTTTATAACTCAAAAGTAAATTTTGGTTGAAAATTGTTCAGCAGCTCTGGAGCTGACATCTTGGTTATCTACATTTGCACCCACACTCTGCCCCTTGGCTTCATTAATTTACACTGTGAACAAGGCACCTCTCAGGCAGAGCCAAGAATCTGGTAAATGAAAGAGTGACTTAAAGCTACCTTTGTTCCTTTCACCCACTTGACTCCACCAGGAACCAAATATCAGCCAGACAATCAGGGTCATTGTCACTACACATTTCACAAGAGGTCCTCACCCAATGCTTTCCTGAAAGAGGGCACATGAGATACTTCTGCCCATGATTTGGGCTATGGGATAAAATGTTGTTGGCTTCCTGAATTAATTTTGACTAAGATGGAGGCTATACTTGACCTTTGTGCAGCCCAGGATATTGGCTTAACCACCAGCAAACATACAAAAAGTTCATTCATATTTCTTTTAGTTGCAGAAGGGGACATTGTCTCTTTAGAAACTTAATAAAGTCTCAGCTTCAAAGCCTGGCTTGTAAATGTAAGCATTTTGGCTCCAAGAATCATGATTCTTACCACAAGGCGTGGCTGTAGAATCCTTCAGGGGGTGGAGTCCTCCTTTGTCCTGCTATGAACAAACGAAAAGGATAATATTAGAACTGAGACAATCATGTATTCATCATACAGGCATAGCTTTGTTGTGCACTTTGAATACCATTTACACAATGCGGGGGCCCTGTATGAAGCCTCATTTAAACCCAGGCTAAAGAGAATAAGGATTTGGCAGGCTATTTGTAATGGGATGACTCTGACATTGAAGTATGGCTAACGTCTGTCTATGCCAGGGATCAGCAACCTTTGTCACATGGCCCATCAGGGAAATCTGCTCGCAGGCCAGGAAGGTTTGTTTACCTGCAGCATCTGTGGGTTCAGCCGTTCACAGCTCCCACTGGCCGCGGTTCTCCATTTCAGGCCAATGGGGGCTGCGGGAAGTGGCAGCCAGCACATCTTTCAGCTGACGCCGCTTCCCAAAGCCCCCATTGGCCTGGAACGGTGAACTTCAGCCAGTGGGAGCTGCGATCAGCCAAACCTGCAGGTAAACTAACCATTCCACCCCGCCAGCGGATTTCCCTAATGGACCATGTGACAAAGGTTGCAATCTCTGGTCTATGCCATCCACATTATAGAGCTACTAATGTTCCTCATTAAGAGTGAAATGCACCCCAATGAGTATACCGGTTCAAGGTGCCGCTGCACTATTTTAGCTCCACAGAAAGGATATATGTGTGGGGGATGTGTTTATGCAGTGCTGGAAGGGTCTCTGTCCTTGGATAGGCTGGCATGGCAGAGCTGTGGCAGCAATTTCAGCATCTTGCCCTGGCCCTGGGCTAAAGGAGATAGTTTCACCTCCCTAACCACCCTGCACTCCACTGCCTTGAAACCCATCATTTAGCCTTTATGCAGGTGGAGTGATTTTAATGCTAACTGAAATCCTGTTGCTCATTCAATTAGGACAGAAGAATTCCACATAGAAATTGCCATGCTGGGTCAGACCGATGGTCCACTTATTCCAGTAGCCTGTTGCAGACAGTGGCCAGCATAAGATGCTTGAAGGGGCAAGACATGCTACACTAAGCAACCTGCCCCCTAAGCAGGACTCCCAAATTCTTTGCATTTAGTGGGTTTTTGTTTAAGCTGGAGGGTCACACACTGCGTTGCTTCTATAGGCTGATCTTTGCACCCAATGAGAGAGACGTTTAGCTGCTGCCCACAATATGTGTAGATAATAGCAGTGGTCGCCAGGCAGCAGGACTGATTTCCCTGTAACTTTTCCAATTTTCACCAGAATCAATAGGGTTGTGACCTTCAGTGGTGTCTAGAACAATCTCTGGTATTGATCAATGAAATGTTCCAAAGTTATCTCACTGCTTACAGATGGAAAAATGCCATCAAGTCGAATGAAGGCTTCTCTTTGCTTAGCCAGTATAAAAAAAAACAAAAAGAAATGCATTCCTGCTTAAAAATCACACGCATGCAAAATGTATTGTTATTCTGGGGTACATTCACCTTCACGAGCTACCAATTTCTCATGATGCTAAGACAAAAAACATCCCTCAAAGTATGACAAAACTGATCGTGATACGAACTTTTTTTCAAACAATCACATTTTCTAGGATGGGTATATAATCAGTGTAGTGCATCTATATAAACATTGCACATGGTTGCACTGGACAGTTAGCTAATAAATAATGGCTCTAAAGATACCTTTGATTCTCTTGATGGCTTTCAAGATTGATTTTACAGATGTTGTGAAGAAGAAAGCCCGGAGCTATTTAAAAGACATGACAAACTGCTAAAAAGCAGATGCCGCTTTTGTTTATAAATCTTCTAGTCTTTTCCAGTAATTAAAACGTGAGTTCAGTGTGAAAATTAAAATCATTCCAACTATATTAACAAAAGACAATTTCTCTGAAATGAAACCATCACTTAAACTGGCCTTTTATTTTTAAGGGAATGACTTGCTGGCAGAGTACAATGGAATGTCTAGCTTTAGATGGAAAAGTTATAAAAGGTGTAAAACATAGGAGTTTTCAAAAACTCCTTACTGCAGAGTTTATTTTTACTCTGTCTTGACAGATCCATACTAAGAGCAAGAAAAATGATAGTTAAACTTGGCACATACTAAGAACCCCACCCATGCCTCTTACAAAGCCAGTAAAGTCACTTTCTTAAATGACTACTCTTTTTTATACCTTATTCAGTCCTACCTAATATACAGAACTAAAACAATTCTGTCAACAATTAATCAAAAATGCAAATCACTGTAGTAGCTGATTAAATATAATCAGGATATATAAGAAACTGAATGGTAGTAAGCAGGAAAAGCTATCAGACTTGGGAGGCAAATAAGTATTATTGAAAAGATTAAGGGGAAAAAACATCATCTCTTACTAATGTAGCTTTTAATGGATTTCCCATCATCTCACTGCAAGTAAAGCACTCTTCTCATACTATAGATGGATCAATAATGGAACATCTAAAACTGGGCTCATATAACATTCAGAACTAGATTTCAGCTTGTGTTGGATATAATAGCTAACCAGTTAACCCTCATTTGGGGAGGGATTGCTGATCATTCTTGCACAGAGAGGAAAAATCCCCTCGCATTAACCAGCTGTCGACAGTTATCCACCCTGGGCTCGGTGCTTGATATGAAATTACTGATTCCAGATGTCCCAGTTTTGAGTAAAAGATTCTTACTCAATTCAGAAACAGTGAGAGGCTGGGGAAATTATTTCATTTTTAGTGGGGATAGGGGTGGAATTAGCTTGGTTAAAACTTTAAATCTGCCTGCATAAAGTTAGGCATCTAGCTCTGTATTTGGACTGCCACATAACATGCTGATCACCTGCAGCTCCTGTTGATTGGGAACCTCGCCACCTTCCATACCCAACCTCATTGAAACACGTTCAACATGAAGCTTGCAGTGAATGGGAAATTCCACTCAATTTAAATATGCATGCATCCACAGTATCAACAGAACAAAGATCATTAGTATTGACGTAATAACAAAAACTGGTACCAGTGTGCCAGGAGGGCTTGTTAAGTCCCTGCTGCCACCCAGGCTGCTACAGTTGCACTGCTTTTGTTATTCAAGCTAGTTAGACCAAACCTCAGGTATGTCAACTTGTCTCTCTCACCAACAGAAGTTGGGCCAATAAAAGATATTACCTCACCCACCTTGTCTTTCAGGTATGTCTACACACTTCTGATTGCATCGTAGCCCAATTCTGCCAACACTTCTGAATGTAATTAAATACTCATTTATATTAGAAGAGTTGCATTGATTTAAGTAGATTTTTAAACTGATCTAATTATACTAATACAAAGGCTTAGGGTAAATGCATAAGTCAGTTTAGCTGAAATCTGTTATTTACTAATGCAAGCTAAACAGAAGAGCTAAACTGGTTTAACTAAGTCTACATTAGGTATTTTCACTGGTTTAACCAGATAGCTTTTTAAACCCATTTAGTTAAAGCAATGAAACTCTTCTAGTAGAGACAAGTTTAATTTTACTCATGTGAGTAAACAAGTTGAAATTCACAGGACTATTTACAGCAATAAGCATAGTGCTTGGTAGTGAGTATATGCAGGAATGGGCACTTGAACAAATATTGTGGGTGGAGCATGTACTTACAATCAGTTAAAGTTGGCCAAAGGATTCCATTCTAAAGAGCTTTTTAAAAAGCCATTTATAGCTTTCTCAAATCTTCATCTTTCAAGCTGAAATTTACCACATATGAGATCTGTCCCTTGATGGGAATTCTTGGGGAGGGATATGGGGTGAGGGAGAAAGTTTAATCAGAAATGTTTCAGCTGTTTTAGTACAAAGGAAATGTAAAATAAATTTCTTATCTTCAAGGAAAGGTTTTTTTTTATTTAACTGTTTTTTGAATGGCACAGATGCTACAACAGTTTATGGTAGAAACTTGAAATTTGAGAGATTATCTCTGTAGTATATGTAACTTCAGTGCCCTCATGGCCAAGACAGAGTCTGCTCTACAGGCAGCTCTGGCCAAGAGAAGGCGTATGCAGGAATGCAGCAGGAGAAATTCCTTCCACCCCAGCGGCACCTGCTCCAATCCCCCCAGAATAAACACACCCCCCACAAGAAATGCACAATGGATATAAGAAAGGCAGATATTTATTTGCAGAGCATAAGAGAAGAAAAACAACAAGGGGAAATATAGGGGGAGCAGTAAAACAGGGTTGCCTCCAAACCAAGGCCCCACAGGCCCAGTAGGAGCACAATCTGGAAGGTCAGACACTGAGCAATGCGTCTGCACAAGAGTGCAGGAGTCCTGAGCAAAGTTCCAGTCCAGTGGCGAGTCTTGGGTGCTCCTGTTCGTCTTTGGCGCCAGTGACCCTTCCCCCAACAAACCCCTCCGATGCCCTCTTCTGCCGTTCTCTGCAAAGCCACACAGAGCAACCATCTCCCCACTATCTAGCAACCTCCCTCCTTGTTCCCAGTGCAGAGTTACCAGCCCAGTACTCAAAGCCCCATACAGCTCTGGGCAGCCATGATACTGGATCCAGCTCCAGCCTATCCTTCTTGGGTGATTCTTCCCTGGCACAGTGCTCCTCCTGGCTCCTGTCCTGGGGTATCCCCGATCAGCCACCCTACCCTTCCCAGGCTTCAGGTAGGTTCTCCACTGCTTCATGTGCTCCAGAGCCACCCCCCAGGAGTCTCCCTCCTTTGTCTCACTGCTCCCCCTCAGGAAAAAAGATTTAAAGGGGCCATGCTCTCTAAACCCCAAAGGAGTTACATATACATGTGCTTTTCAATCGTCTGGTGAAAATCCATTTAGATTTGACCAATTGTCAAGGGTTTAAATACCTCTGGACTCATGCAGATAGTCCACGCTACCATGGCTTTACTGCTAGTCAAGCTGGCTAGATCTAAGCTAGCTTAGGCACATCTGTGCATACTGCAATCACATCTTTGATTGCACTATAGACATATTCTAAGGCAGTGATACTCAGACCTCAGTGCTTCAGGGGCCAAATTAACAATCAACATTACCCAAAAAAGCTACAGTCGTGCAAATTTGTTGTTTCATTTATTAATTATTTTAATCAATAATCAATAATTATTCATATTTGACAGGAGAAATATTTAGTGTATGTATGTGTGTATCATGTTAATAACATAGTAAAAGCATCCTGACTGGTTAATAACTTATCCTGGTTAAAAATTAAATCACAACCTTGTTTCAATATCAGGTGCTGCAAAGAGTCACACATTAAAGTGCCACTTGCAGCTCAACAGCCGCAGTCTAAGTATCGCTGCCCTAAGGGTATGTCTGCACTGCAGTTAAAAACCCCCAGTTTTCCTGTGCCAGCTAACTCGGGTTCTCAAGGCTGGTTAATTAAGGTGTAGATATTTGGGCTCCAACTGGAGCTCAGGCTCTAGGACCCTGCTAGGCAGGAGGGTCCTAGAGCCTGGTCTGCAGCCTGAGCCAGAATGTCTACACCACAATTAAACAGCTCTTTAGCCTGAGCCCCTGCCAGGCCAAATCATCTGGCACCAGCCAGCTGCAGGTTTTTAACTGCAGTGTAGACGTACCCTGTGTCTCTAAAGAACATGCCCCATAGACAAGCTAAAGGCTTTGCTGGAGGAAATGGACCACTTAAACTCACTTTCATTAAATCAAAAAGACAAATGTGTCTGGAAAGAACATGACTATTCTGGAGGTCTAATTAATCATGAGACACTTGCCAACAGATTTTTGACAAAGTGAGAATTTGTTGGCTCTGTAAGTGTTTTGACCCTAGGTTAATGAGCCATGATATTCATTAGAGCCCATCTAGCACTTTGGGGTTTATTTTAAATGAAGCTGTACAAATATAACCTTTTTTTAAACTTAGTAAAATAAATTAAGTGATACATTTTGCCTGGTTGGAGGTAAACAGTCCTGAAATAATGTAAACTGTTGTGAAAATGTTCATTAAAAAATGTGAAATCAGAAGGAAAAAATCAAATAAAGCAGCTCTTCTCTTGCAGTCATCCATTTTGTATTACTGCTTCAACTCTGGGAAACAGGCATTAAACATCACTCTGCTTTCCATATAATCTCACACGCTATCTCTGGTTTGATTTCTCAAACCAAATAGATGATGTTTGCATGTAACCAGCCTACCAAATAACTGTAAAGTCTTCTATCCCTGTAAACATTTGTTCCAGGGATTACAAATCCACTTGCTCACAGACAACAGGAGACTTTCCTTGGCAAGGGAGAGTGGGGAGTATTTAGCTAACCCATCAATTTTTGCAGTCATTAAAATAATCTACAACATTCTAGCCAATATAGTTTGGAAGAAAATCTTCCACATGGAAATGGAGAATGTGATGGTGAAAGAAAACTTTTCTCCCTTCAAACAGGTGTAACGAGACTCCAGTTTCATCAGATGTTAACTGGAGAATGGTGCAATGGACCATCTGAACAAGATCCAGGGACAGCACTCATATAGAAAACTCAGAAACCTTCCCCATAGCTAGGGGTGACAGTCTGAGATGCTCAGCCCAAACATTAGACCCTGGGCCTAGCTGGTGGCTCTGTCATCATTTTACTTACTATTTATTATTTGTACATATTTGCATCCAGTACATTTTTATGCCTTGACCTGTTTGCTCTTAAACTTAACTGTCCTAGAAGACTAACATGAACTAGAAACACATTGCTCAGTGTCTGACCTTCCAGATTGTGCTCCCACTGGGCCTGTGGGGCCTTGGTTTGGAGGCAACCCTGTTTTACTGCTCCCCCTATATTTCCCCTTGTTGTTTTTCTTCTCTCATCCTTCTGTAAATAAATATCTGCCTTTCTTATATCCATTGTGCATTTCTTGTGGGGGTGTGTGTTCATTCTGGGGGGATTGGAGCAGGTGCCCCTGGGGTGGAAAGAATTTCTCCTGCTGCATTCCTGCATGCGCCTTCTCTTGGCCAGAGCTGCCAACAGAGCAGACTCTGTCTTGGCCATGAGGGCACTGAAGTTACATATACTACAGAGATAATCTCTCAAATTTCAAATTTCTACCATAAACTGTTGTAGCATTTGTGCCATTCAAAAAACAGTTAAATTAAAAAAAAACCTTTCCTTGAAGATAAAAAATGTATTTTACATTTTCTTTGTACTAAAACAGTTGAAACATTTCTGATTAAACTTTCTCCCTCACCCCATATCCCTCCCCAAGAATTCCTATCAAGGGACAGATCTCATATGTGGTAAATTTCAGCATGAAAGAGGTGGTCGCTCTGTGTGGCTTTGCAGAGAATGGCAGAAGAGGGCACCGGAGGGGTTTGTTGTGGGAAAGTTCACCGGCACTGAAAATGACCAGGATCACCCAAGACTCACCACTGGACTGGGACTTTGCTCAGGACTGCTGAACTCTGTGTGGAGACACACTGCTAGGTGTCTGCCCTTCCAGACTGTGCTACCACTGGGCCCGTGGGGTCTTGGTTTGGAGATAATCCTGTTTTACTGCTCCCCCTATATTTCCCCTTGTTGTTTTTCTCCTCTCATCCCTCTATCAATAAATATCTCCCATTGTTATATTCATTGTACTTTTCCTGTGTGTGGGTGTATTCACTCTGGGGGGTTTGGAACAGGTGCTCCTGGGGTGGAAGGAATTTCTCCTGCTTCCTTCCTGCCATGCCTTCTCTTGGCCAGAGCTGTCTGCAGAGTAGACTCCATCTTGGCCACAAGGGCGCTAAAGTTACCCAACTAACTAAATTATCCAGAGCGCAGGACTTGGTGGTGATAGGGGACTTCAACTACCCAGACGTCTGTTGGGAAAATAACACAGCAGTGCACAGATTATCCAACAAGTTATTTCAGAAGGTAGAGAAAGCTACCAGGGGAAAGGCTGTTCTAGATTTGATTTTGACAAATAGGGAGGAACTGGATGAAAATTTGAAAGTGGAAGGCAGCTTGGGTGAAAGTGATCATGAAATGATAAGAGTTCATGATTCTAAGAAAAAGTAGGAGGGAGAACAGCAAAATAAAGACAATGGATTTCAAGAGGGAGACTTTAGCAAAGTCAAGGAGCTGGTCGGTAAGATCCCATGGGAAGCAAGTCTAAGAGGAAAAACAGCAGAAGACAGTTGGCAGTTTTTCAAAGACATTATTAAGAGCACAAGAGGAAACTATTCCACTGTGTAGGAAAGATAGGAAGAATGGCAAGAGATCACCCTGGCTTAACCACTAGATCTTCAATGATTTAAAAATCAAAAAAAGAGTCCTACAAAAAGTGGAAACTAGGTCAAATTACAAAGGATGAATATAAACAAATAACACACTATGTAGTTGTCTATGTAGGAACTATGTAGGGACAAAATTAGAAAGGCCAAGGCACAAAACAAGATCAAACTAGCTAAAAACATAAAGTGTAACAAGAAAACATTTTACTAAATCGTTAGAAGCAAGAGGAAGACCAAGGACAGGGTAGGCCCATTACTCACTGGGGGAGAGGGGGAGGAATAACAACAGAAAATGTGGAAATGGCAGAGGTGCTTAATGACTTCTTCTTTTCAATTTTCACCAAGAAGGTTGGTGATGATTGGACGTCTAACAGAATGAATGCCAGTGAAAATGAAGTAGGATCAGAAGAGGCTAAAATAGGAAAAGAATAAGTTAAAAAGTACTTGGACAAATTAGATGTCTTCAAGTCACCATGGCCTGAAGAAATGTATCCTAGAATACTCAAGAAGCTGACTGAGGCGATATCTGATCCATTAGCGATTATCTTTGAGAAGTCATGGGAGACGGGAGAGATTCTAGGAGATTGGAAAAGGGCAAATATAGTGCCCATCTATAAAAAGGAAAATAAGGACAACCCAGGGAATTACAGACTAGTCATCTTAACTTCTGTACCTGGAAAGATAATGGAGGAAATAATTAAGCAATCAATTTGCAAACATCTAGAAGATAATGAGGTGATAAGTAACAGTCAACATGGATTTGTCAAAAACAAATAGTGTCAAACCAACCTGATAGCTTTCTTTGACAGGTTAACAAGTCTTGTGGATGGGGGGAGTGGTAGACGTGGTGTATCTTGAATTTAGTAAAGCTTTTGATACTGTCTTGAATGACCTTCTCATAAATAAGCTAAGGAAATGCAACCTAGATGGAGCTACTATAAGGTGGGTGCAAAACTGGTTGGAGAATTGTTCCCAGACAGTAGTTATCAGTGGTTCACAGTCATGCTGGAAGGGCGTAACGAGTGGGGTCCCACAGGGATCGGTTCTGGATCTGGTTCTGTTCAATATCTTCATCAATGATTTAGATAATGGCATATAGAGTACACTTATAAAGTTTGCAGATGATACCAAGATGGGAGGGGTTGCAAGTGCTTTGAGGATAGGATTAAAATTCAAAATGATCTGGACAAACTGGTCCAGAGAAATGGTCTGAAGTAAATAAGATGAAATTCAATAAAGACAAATGGAAAATACTCCATTTAGGAAGGAACAATCAGTTACACACATTTAAAATGGGAAATGAGTTTCTAGGAAGGAGTACTTCAGAAAAGAATCTGGAGGGGGGGGTCATAGTGGACCACAAGCTAAACATGAGTTAACAGTGTAATACTGTTGCAAAAAAAGCAAACATTCTTCTGGGATGTATTAAAAGAAGCACTGTAAGCAAGACATGAGAAGTAATTCTTCCACTCTACTCTGCTCTGATTAAGCTTCAACTGGACTATTGTGTCCAGTTCTGGGTGCCACACTTCAGGAAGGATGTGGACAAATTGCAGAGAGTCCAGAGAAGAGGAACAAAAATGATTAAAGGTCTAGAAAACATGATCTATGAGGGAAGATTGAAAAAATTGGGTTTGTTTATTCTGGAAAAGAGAAGAATCAGAGAGGGCATGATAACAGTTTTCAAGTAAGTAAAAGATTGTTAGAAATAGGAAGAAGAAAAATTAACCCCTGAGGCTAGGACAAGAAGCAATGGACTTAAATTGCAGCAAGGGAGGTTTAGGTTAGACATTAGGAAAAACTTCCTAATTGTAAGGTGGTTAAGCACTGGAATAAATTGCCTAGAGTGGTTGTGGAATCTCCATCACTGAAGACTTTTAAGAGCAGGTTAGACAAACACCTATCAGTAATGGTCTTGATAATTAGTCCTTCCATGAGTGCAGGGGACTGGACTAGATGACCTCTCGAGGTGCCTTCCAGTTCTATGATTTTATGATTCTTTCAGGGATGGGTATGGGAGAAAGCATGATTGTTGTTTGAAAACCTAACAAGTGGGTGATGAAGGCTGACATCAGGGGCAAAGCAGAGGTAGGAGCTGACATCTTGATACAATGCGAAAGAGGGTAGCTAGGATAAGGATAGGCCAGGAAAGACCTCCAATGATGACAGTAGTTTTTTTGCTTGTAGTGATGGAGGAGAAGCAAGTGGAGGGATGCAAAGACTTGTGAATTATTTGAAATGACAAGACAAGGATATACTTTGTTGCAGAGTTTTGAATAGATATAAATAAAGCAAGGTCATGTTTGTCAGGGCCAGAGAGGAGGAGGAGGAGGAGGAAGAGGAGCTTGTTGCAATAGTTGTGATACAAGAAGATGAATATAGAGCGGATCACTAGCCCACACCTTCTTTTGCCTCATTCAGTCTCACTGACTTCAGTGGGAATTGCTGGTACTCAGCAGGTCACAGGATCTGTCCAACTGACACATTTCATTCTGTCTCCAGATAACTATAATAGGTCAAACAGAGCTGGATGCATGGATCGGTGAAATCAGTCACTCATACGCCTCAAGAAAAGCAATATATTTTCAAAGTGATAACCCATCCATTTTTGTACAGTGAGGGAGGAAGAGAGAGTTAAAGGTCTGATTTCAGGATAGAACAGTAAAACCAGGTGTGTGGGTTTTTTTCAAGTTAGAAAGCATGAGCCTCATATCTCATAGTAACTTTAATATATATGTACCTGTGTCCAAAGGGCTCTGTGAGCCTTAACAAAAAGAAACAAACAAAACCACTGAAATCATATAATTAACAAAAAAAAAAACAAAAAAACAAGGCCAACGTGCCATTGAGGTGCAGTTGGGTTGTGTTAGGAAGATAATGTGAGTCAGGTCCTGTTTCAAGTGAAGACAACAAGAACTTTGGCATTCACTTCAATGGGAGTTGGTTCATACCTGTACCTTCTGGTATGTCTACACTACCAACGAAGGTATGATTGTAGCACGGGTAGGCATACCTGTGCTAACTTTAATAACAATAGCAATGAAGACATGGAAACATGGGCTGGTTCCCTGAGTACAAAGCCACCAGGGTATATATATTGGTTGCTAGCATATGCTGCAATACTTTCATTATTGTTACCTGTGCTAGCTAGATTAAATTTAGCACAGATTTTACCACACCTTCACATAGCCTAGACATACCCTTAGGCCTTTTCTATACTGGAAAGTTTCTGTGCAGTAAAGTAGCTTTCTGCACTGTAACTCCTGAGGTGTACACACTGCCAAGCTATTTAGTGCACAGAAACTGTGCAGTTGTAGCCTCTAAAAAAAAAGTCACCCTGACAAGAGGTGTACAGCTTTCTGCACTGGGGCTACAGCACTGCGGTGCCAGTGAAGATACGGTGGCAATTACAGTGATGTGATTGGCCTCCGGGAGGTGTCCCACAATGCATCTTCTCAATTCTCTAGTCATTGGTTTGAACTCTACTGCCCTGCCCTCAGATGACCAACCATCATCCCCACCACCTACATTACTTTGGAAATTTGAAAGTCCCCTTCCTGTTTGCTTGGTGATGCATGCACTTGTCTCAGCACATATTTCCAGGTGGCCATGCCTGCTACACACACCAGGCAATTCCTCGCTTAGAGCAATGCCGAGCTGCTGGACATCATCGGCATTTGGGGAGAGGAGGCTGTGCAATCCCAGCTGCGCTCCAGCCATAGGAATTATGATACCTATGGACAGATTTCATGATGCATGATAGAAAAGGGCCATGACCAAGATACATCGCAGTGTAGGGTAAAGATGAAGGAGCTGTGGAATGCCTACCACGAGGTGCAGTAGGCAAACCGCTGCTCTGAAGCTGTGCCCATGACCTGCTGGTTTGACAAAGAACTGGACGTGATACTCGGTGGCGACCCCACCTCCACTGTGAAGGCCCCTATGTATACTTCATTGGCTCCCATGCCTGTCAAGAGTGGACAGAGCCAGGAGGGGGAAACCTTGGACGAGGATGTGGAGGGGGACACAGAGGCAAAGGATACTCAGAGGCCAGAGATGCATGCAGTCAGGAGCTCTTTTCTTCCTCAGAGAAGCCTGGAGTAGGCTTGAAGCAGCTGGATCTTGCAAAAGCGCAAACAGGAGAGGAGGCCCCTGGTAAGTGGATCTGATTTGGGGAATTGCTGAAGCGAGTTGTTGAGGGCAGGAGGGTGCAGGAAGCAGTCTTGTCTCTCACCGCATGCCTAGTCTGAGCTGCGGAATAGGCTGTTGATACACTCCCTCACTTCACTGGAATCTCCCTCAGAGATCTCCAGAAAACTCTGTAGTTTGTAGTTAATGTAGTCTCTGGCTAGATGGTCTTGTGCCAGAATTGGAATGTGCGTGCCATCTATCGCCCCTCCACAGTTAGGGAAGCCCATTTGTGCAAAGCCATCCACAATGTCATACACGTTGCCCAGAGTCATGGACTTCTGGAGCAGGATGTGATTAATGGCCCTGCACACTTCAATCAACATGACTTCAATGATCGAATTTCCCACTCAGAACTGGTTAGCGACCTGTCGGTAGCAGTATGGAGTAGCCAGCTTCCACAGGGCAATCACCACATGCTTCTTCAGTGACAAGGCAGCTCTCATTGTTGTGTCCTCTTGCACGGCTGGGGCAAGCTCATCACACAGTCCCATGAATGTAGCTTTCCTCATGCGAAAGTTCTGCAGCCACTGCTCATCATTCCAGACATACATCACGATGTGATCCCACCACTCAGTTCTTGTTTCCTGAGCCAAAAATCAAAGTTCCACTGTGGTCAGCACCTCCATGAATGCCACAAGCAATCTCGTGTAGTAGCTACAATGCATGGCAAGATCAATGTCACACTCCTCTTGCCTTTGTAATTTAAGGAATAACTCCACTGCCACTCGCGATGTGCTTGTCAGATCAAGCTTCATACTGGACAGCAGTTCGGGATCCATTCCTGCATCCCGAAAGAGGCAGGACACGCAGTACACAAACCGTTGAAAGATGGCGCCAAATGCAGACAGAAGCACAGGGATTGCTGGTATGCAAAGCAATGCATCGTAGGGCATTGGGACAAGACCCAGGATGCTCCTCAACCTCCCTGCCTGCCTTCCCACAAGTCTCAGTGGCAAAAGAAAAAGAGGTGCTCTGTGGGACAGCTGCCCAGAATGCCCCACTCTGAATAGCACTGGAAGTGCCATGTTTGTGAACACACTATTGCACAGGCAGCTGTCAGTGTGAACTGTGGCAAAGTACCTTCTTCTCCTCAGCAGGCTCAGTCCTTTTAGCCTTGGAGACACAGGCTTGGGCAAAGCAAACCCTTCTAGGTAGCACAGGGTCTGGCTGATTGTTCCCTCAGTCAGTCCCTTGTGCTGGTTTTCTCCCCTTCTGGAGACAGAGCGCAGCCTTCCTTGGCAGGGCCACCCGGGGGGGGGCAAGAGGGGCAATTTGCCCCAGGCCCCGGGCTCCACAGGGGCCCCCACAAGTTTTTCAGGGCCCCTGGAGCGGGGTCCTTCAATCGCTCCAGGGGGCCCGGAAAACTCTTGCGGGGCTGGGCCCTGGAGCTTCTTCCGCTCCCGGTCTTTGCCGACGGGGGAGTCCTTCCGCTCCAGGGCGGAAGGACCCCCCACCAGTGAATTACCGCTGAAGCGGGACCTGCCGCTGAAGTGCAACCCGGTCTTCGGCGGTAATTCGGCGGCGGGGGGCCCTTCCGTTCCGGGACCCACTGCCGAAGTGCCCCAAAGACCCGCTGCGGGGGCCCCCCGCAGCCAAACAGGGCCATCTCTAGACATTTCACCGAGCAGGGGGCGCCCTGCCGCTTGCCGGTCCCGCGGCTCCGGTAGACCTCCCACAGGCACCCCTGCGGAAGCTCCACCGGAGCCACGGGACCAGCGGACCCTCCGCAGGCAGACCTGCAGGAGGTCCACCAGAGCCGCCTGCCGCCAACGGCCCCAGGTCCCCGGAATCCTCTATAAGGCCCTGTTCCTTGCTGGAAGGGTTCAGAGCCTTGCTGCTCCTAACTTGCTGTTAGCTCTCCCTCTCCCTCTCCCTCTCCCTCTCCCTCTCCCTTTCCCTGCCCCACCTCACTCTCACCCCTGCTTCCATGTCAAGGAGGGTTAAAAAGGTCTCCAGCAGTTGGAGCCAGCTGAACCTAATTAGTTCCTTGGTAACCCCTGTTCCAGCTGAACCTTATTTCCCCCTGGTTATCTCTCCTTGGTGGATTGGAAGAAGCCTTTTAACCCCCTGGGACTCAATACTACCCCTCCCTTTGTAGCCATTTGTCCTGGGTTTGCCACAGAACACACAACAGCGGTTTTCCTTCTGTGCTCTCTGAGTGGTACTGTAACTGCTGGCGCTGTAACTTTGCCAGTGTTGACATGCCCTTAGAGTTGTGCACATTTAGATGGGCATAAGAATAGGTAAGGAATAAAGTTAGTGAAGCATAAACATGCCCCCTGATGCCTATCCTATGCCCAAAGCAAGAGTTTGAAAGCAAACTGGATTTGGAGCTGGGTTTTCAAAAAAGCTTGGCTGTAGAGCTAAATGGAAAATTTTAATCAACTTTTTTCCAACAAAATGTCTTTAGAATGGAAACTATTTTTGGTATCCAAAAACTAACATTAAAAATGTTTTGGTTCTTGAGACCCAAAGGCTATAAAATATTTCCACTTGGGGGGTGGTCAGACCTGAAAAAGGCCAGAAAAAGTTAACAAATGACAATGTTGTGGGTTGTTGTTTTTTTTTTCTTTCAGAAGGGATAAAGTCCATATCTGAACTCACATGATTAGAGGCACATACACGACAGTTGAAGTCTTGGGTAGTTTTTTTTCTCACAAAGACTGAAGCTTTACATTAAAAATTCAGAACTGCAGCTATAGGTCAGAGATTTAACAATTGAATCAAACTGTGCACTAGGTACAGATTAGTACACTTTATTAGACTGATTGCAGAAATATTTGTATCTTTCAACATTTTAATAGTGTTCAGTAAAATGTTTGGACAATAACAGCTTTCAAAAGAACTTTATTTTGATAAAAAATTGATAACCGTAATTATAGTGCACATAGTGATATGATATTTCATGCAAAGTGCTTGTCAACACTAGAAAACCACAGCCTGTACACTCACAAGCTGCCAAAATATTCCTCTCAAAATCTGCAATTTAGTGGAGGTCAGAATCACACTTATCGCTCAGTGTCTGGCACCTGCAAACATGAATCAAAGGGCTGTCCCACTAAATCAGCTCTATTTATGGGTGATATAGGTGGGTTCACACCTATAGAGTTCTTTCACGATTTTTTGCTTCTGGCACATGTCTAAGACTTACATCAGGATATGACCCTGAATGTCTTGGGAAGCCATTAAGTATCCCAGCCAAATTAGTACTCCAACCCTAGGAGATACTCCTCCCTGCATTTTCAGAGCCCTACAAGGCATTTTTGAAATTCCAATATAATCACCACTCTGTTATACCAGAAACTGCATGAAACAGAGCTAACTGGAATGTGTCTGCTGAAGAAAGCTGTATGCACTCTGCAGCTCTGCCTACTGGAATTGACACACAACCTTGACCTTAGCCATACTGAAGCATTCTTCCCCACTCAACCTGTCATAGCATCAGGATCCTCGAATCAAGTTCCAGATATGTGCTCCGGTCACCTATTGCATTTAGATTTCCAAAGTTCCTATCTCAGTCTTTTCTCCTTTCTTCCAGATGTCCAACCTTAACTCAAATTCCCCTGAATTCTTTAGGCATCTTCATAGAATCATAGAATTATAGAATATGAGGGTTGGAAGGGACCTCAGGAGGTCATCAAGTCCAACCCCCTGCTAAAAAAGCAGGACCAATTCCCAGCTAAATCATCCCAGCCAGGGCTTTGTCAAGCTTGACTTTAAAAACCTCTAAGGAAGGAGATTCCACCACCTCCCTAGGTAACCCATTCCAGTGCTTCACCACTCTCTGAGTGAAAAAGTTTTTCCTAGTATCCAACCTAAACCACCTCCACTGCAACTTGAGACCATTACTCCTTGTTCTGTCATCAAGTACCACTGAGAACAGTCTAGATCCATCCTTTCTGGAACCCCCTTTCAGGTAGTTGAAAGCAACTATCAAATCCCCCCTCATTCTTCTCTTCTGCAGACTAAACAATCCCAGGTTTCAGCTACCTGGAAACTCCATTAATCCCATTGATTTCATATGGATTTTGTAGCGGGGTGGACACCTGCTCCCAGGGCCGCCCGGGGGGGGGGCAAGTGGGGCAATTTGCCCCAGGGCCCAGGCTCCGCAAGGGCCCCCAAGAGAACGGCTGAGGCTCCTGCCCCAGCCCAACCCAACCCCATCTCTGCCCCTGTCCCGGAGCCTCAGCGCATCCAGGGCTGTCCCTGAACAGCTGCAGCCTGACTCTGGTGGGGCCTGAGCTCTGCCCCGCTCAGAACCGTGTGTAAGGGGGCGGGGCTGCGAGCTCTGGGCTGAGTGGAGGAAGCTCACAGCCCCGTCCCCCTTTAAGCTGGGGCTCTGAGTGGGGAGGAACTCAGGCCCCGTCGGAGCCACGCTACACCGCTGTTCAGGGATGGCCCTGGATGCGACGCGCTGAGGCTCCGGGTGAGGGGGCGAGCCGGGGGTAAGGGGCTGGGGTGGGGAGTTTGGCTAAGGGGCAGGGAGTCCCAGGGACAGTCATGGCACAGGGAGGGGGCAGAGGTTGGGGGGGGCGGTCAGGGGACAGGGAATGGGGGGGTTGGATTGTGAGCGTTCTGGGGGGGGTCTGTCAGGACTCAGCAGGGGGTAGATCGGGGTTGGGGCAGTCAGGGGATAGGGAGGAGGGATGGGGTCCAGGAGTGGTGCGGGGGGGTCTCTGGGGGACAGTGAGGGGACAAGGAGCAGGATGGGTTGGGGATTCTGAAGGGGGTGGGCAGTTGCGGGGCAGGAATTGGGTGGGGGTCGGATAGGGGGCAGGGCCAGGCTGTTTGGGAGGCACAGCATTCCCTACCCTGAAGCTCATTCAGCAGTTTGAGGCTTGCAGAAGAGCCAAGCTGTTAGCTTTTCCATCCCTTTCACTTCTCAAATGCCAATAGTCTATATTTAATTTCAGTGCCATAGGGAGATTCATGTCAGGGGAGAGTAGCTTCATTTAAAATTAGCCACTGGTGGAGGGATCACATGAGAAGAGCAATATCCTTCCCAATCCTAAGATGGGAGACCTCCCTCCCCTGCATTTCCTGCGGCTCCAGAGGGGTTAATTCAGTGGTTCTCAAACTTTTGTCCTGGTGACTCCTTTCACATAGCAAACCTCTGAGTGAGACCTCCCCCCTTATAAATTGAAAAGACTTTTTAATATATTTAACACTATTATAAATGCTGGAGGCAAAGCGGGATTTGAGGTGGAGGCTGATAGCTTGCGACCCCCAGTAATAACCTCGTGACCCTCTGAGGGGTCCAGACCCCCAGTTTGAGAACCCCTGGGTTAATTTAATTTTAGCACCCTGTGTCCATTCACATGCATGTGCTATTTTGAGCGTTTCAGTTTTCACAACATAGGCTCGTTCCAGATTCTGGAACAAGCTCAAATGCTCAGTTCGTGGAGTATGTATATAAGCTATACTAAAGACAAACCCACAGTAACCTTCTCCAGTTTGTGAGGGACCCCATGGAGCCTGTCTCTAAGAAATAGACAAATGCATGGAGATTAAATCCATTAATGGCTATTAGCCAGGATGAGTAAGGAATAGTGTCCCTTGCCTCTGTTTGTCAGAGAGTGGAGATGGATGGCAGGAGAGAGATCACTTGACCATTAGGTTCACTCCCTCTGGGGCACTTGGCATTGGCCATTGTCGGTAGACAGGATACTGGGCTGGATGGACCTTTGGTTTGACCCAGTATGGCTGTTCTTATGTTCTAACCTAAATGAACCCAAAGTTATGGAGACAGATATGAGTCAAGGAAGCCAGCAGAGTAGCCGAACCTGGAAAAATCTCTGATTGGATGGGCTCAGGCATTTGGTCACAAGCTGAGGACGTTCAAAAGTTTTGGATTTTTTTTAAGCTGAATTTTTTTATTGTTTCTTTACACAATCAAACACAGCAAGCAGCAAATATGTGGCCACACACTTCTGAAACCCCAGACCATATTCAGTTTTGGCAGACTAATTTCAGTTTTTCAATTAAAAAAAAACAACAAATTTTGAAGAAAATCAGACATTGTCCATGATTTTTTTCTGCCTTTTAAAAACCCCTAGTTTTCAAACCAAAAAAGGTTTTGATGGAAAATATTTGTCCAACCCTTTTAATGAGCTTTAGTGCCTTTTAGCACTAGCTGATGCTGAGAACCAGTGATACCTTGTAGAGAAATTTTCTCAAAACTATGTTTGTGCTGAGATGCGGAAGGTTGATTTTTCCCAGGGCCGTCCACGAGGGGGAGCAAGTGAGGCAATTTGCCCTGGGCCCCGCAGGGGCCCCCACAAGAATATAGTATTGCAATTTTTTTTATGGAAGGGGCCCCTGAAATTGCTTTGCCCCAGGCTCCCTGAATCCTCTGGGTGGCCCTGCCCACTCCTGCCCTGAAGGGCTTAAAAACAGCCCTGGCAGGGGGCTGTGGCTGGAGAAAGCAGCTTTTAGGCTGGACGGACTGGGGGAAGGGGCTGCAGCTGGGGCCATGCCCCAAACAGACTCAGCTGTCTCTATAAAGGCAGAGAAGCCAGGGACAGACACAGAGTCTTCCTCTACCTGTAGAGGGAGAAGGGCCTGGCTGCAGGGAGCTAGAGAAGGGGTACCTGAGTGGAGCAGGGCTGGGAAAAGGCAGAGGAGCTGGGGAGCTCCTGCCTGGAAAGCCCCAGGCTGTAGCCTCGCACAAGGCCAACAGGTACTGGGGGTTTCAGAGGGCAACCCAGGGGTAGGCCAGGGCAGCAGGTCCAAACCCAACATTGTCAGTGATGAGTAAGCTGATACTGCAGTCTGCCCCAGGGCATGGGGCTACATGATGACTGGCAGTAGCCTGATACTGAGGCAAGGTGGGGATAGTGGGTGGGGGGTCCTTTGGAAGGGGGAGACCTGAGAGAAAGTGGTTACAGCCAGGGGGCAGCACCTCAGGTAAAAGGGACACTGGCTCCAGGGAGGGACATGGAGGGGCCCACAGGTAAGGTAGATCACTGCCCTGCAGAGGGCACTCTGGAGCTGGAATGAGCTAATTCCCTAAGAGACCAGCAGGAGGCGTGGCAGGGGTGAGTCCACACATTTACAGATTTGCTTTAGCCATAGCTACAACTTCAAGGACCTCTGCAAAATACCCATGAAAAACGTAATGAAGGAAAAGCAGCAGTGTCTCAGATCCCCATTGGCTAAGTGGGGGTAATAGCACATCCTTATCCCCAGGGGTGCTATGAGGAGTAGAGACTTTGAGGTTCTCAGATACAACTAATGATGGCCATTAAAAGGGACCAACAGATGGCTAGATTAAAAGGGACATTGTTTGATATCTTGCTGTTGAACTGTGTACTTGGTTACTGTAAACTATACCTCTGCAAAAGCTTGCTTGCTACCTGAGTTGTGGTCTTTCAGATAACCAGGTCTCTTGTATGCCTGCAAATATAAATGCAGGTTTTGCACTGTTATTTCTACCTGCAGTTTACATCACTGAGATGTCTACCTGGACTCTGGATTTAATCACCTACTTAGAGTAAGTTTCCAAATTTATGTACTTTGTGGAGTGTCTTCTGAAAAATCTGGTTGGAAGCCACCACTGAACATTTCCATTAATTTGAAAAATTCTATCCATCCCACCTACATCTAAATGAATTTGGACCAGGATCTGCTAGTATTAACAAGCAAGCTAATTGTGATTCCATCTGTGGTACATTCCCATTGCCTTTGCCTATGGACACAATCTTTTGTATTGCTGAGCACCTCTTGTTCCCATTGACTTCACTGAAGTTTGAGGGATCTCTGCAGCGTGCAGGATCTAACCACTTTTCTGCTACAGACTACAAAAGTTTGTAGTTTCCTCCTGTAAGGTTCTGAATGTCCTCAAAATCCATCCGCTTTAGTGTCAGCTGGGACTCAAAGCTGCAAAAATGCACCTTCTATTTCAGGGCACATAATACAGAGGATGTTCTCTCTTTTTGAACTATTCTTTTGGGTATGTGAATAACTGTGAAGGCAAACACTTTCTGACAGAGAATGAAATTAGATTAATTTATTTTGAACTAACCAGTGGTTAAACTTGTGCTGGTTTAATAATTGCTGTATTAAAACAGAAATGTAGTTTAAACTGAGTTGAGACAATGTTTGTGTTCCAAGGCTCTGCAAGTCAATAATTTCCAGTGCTGGAAAATATGAAGATATCTGGAACTTGCTGTCTATTTTTTCCAAGAGCATTAGAAAATACAAACTCCATCTGAAACTAGACCCAAGCTCCCATTTAGCCTGGAAATAAAATAAGAACCACCTATGTCTCTGACATTATTTCAGAATAATTTTGGCTTCTCATGTGACTAATTGCCCTTTCATTTTTAAGTTCCTGAAAGATTGCCTGATAAAACTGTAAGAACTGTCTAAATGAGGGATGCTGTACATTAGTGACAGGGAAAATATTAATAGCCTGCAGCCATACAAGATCAAACTGTAATCCTATCAGTTTTCACTAGCTAAACTGGATTACTAATTGGAAAGGAGACTGTCAATGGAATACCTAGGTGCTGCAGGAAGTGGTGTTGGTGGTTCAGTCTGTATACCGAGACAATGTTCAGTCTAAGTAAGCCACATTGCAGGATGTGCTGTCTTTAAGTCACAGGCTTAATAAAAAAGAAGTAACCTTTTAGGTCTTGTCACGCGTGATTGTTAAAGATCTCATACCATTTTTCCCAAATGTTAGGGGTATTTGAATTTGTCAGTCCATGTTCTTGGCTAACAACAGAATCCAGCAGTTTCACCTGGATGTACAGTAGCATTTCTTCACTCCCTGCCATAAACTGCTTAGTGCTGCTATGTGCAGTTAAACAGCTGTGTTCCACCCTAGAGATAGTCCAATGATAGCTGAACTGATTCCACTTGACATATCTTCCTACCCTCAGAGGCCTGACATGAGGTTTAATATTGGTAAAGTGTTTTGAGATCCTCAGACACAACACTTACATACTAATATAAGTGAAGTTATATCTATATAGCATATGATTGCATCTGTTGTACATTCCCACTGCCTTTGCCTAAGGACTCAATCTTTTGTAGTTCTGAGCACCTCTTGTGCCTGTTGACTTCGCTGGAGGCCAAGGGATCTCTGGTGTGTGTGTGTGTGTGTGTGTGTGTGTGTGTATACACACACTGTCCAAAACATTTGACTACAAAGGGCTTTATTACTTTGATATTGTACCGAGTTCAGTTAACACTACCTTCCAGGGAAATAACCAGCTTATCAAATAGTTCATTTTAGTTCATTAAGTTCATTTTAATAGAATTGGTGTTTACTACATCTGGGATGAAGGCATGATTCTGTTTCAGGATGTGGTTGAGGAATGTGTCTCGATTCTGGATAGCATTAAGGCATTTGCTTAAGTCCCATTGATGTCAATGGGAATTAAGCATGTGCTTAAATCAATGCTTATATGCTTTCCTGAATTGGGCCCAAGTCCGGGACTGATAGCCTATGAGGTAGGAGCATTCATTCCTCAACAGAGTTGAGGGTCAAGAAAGGAGCTGATTATGGCAGAGGGGTAGAAAAATGAGCACGACTCACTTAATGTACATGTGCAGGAAACAGAACTCTACTCGTATGTCTGAGTGCTGGAACAGACTGAGAAAAATTGTTGCTAAACCCAACTAGATGGAGAAGAAGCTTAGCCTAGAGGCAGAAAATGAGCAGGTAGTCACACTAAGGACAACATAGGAATAACAATGTATATGGTGTAGGGGTTAGGGTGGAAATTAACTGTCTTGGGAGTGCTATGGAGGAGCCAATAGCTATCAGCTGATATGTCTGGCTGCTGTGAAATCATAAAGGGGGGGAAGCACCATTGCTATAGACTCTGATTGCAGTTGCACGAAAGGGAGCGTAGAAGTGGTTTGCTCTCAAAATTCTTGTTTGTGAGTGCAACAAGAAGGGCCTTAATTCTGGAGAACAGACTGGAGGTGTCAAGTAGATTCAGGAAGGCCTATAAGATTCAGATTTTCTAAATGTGACTAAATCGTTATCTCCTATCTACACAGATACACCAACATACTGCAAACTCACTGTGTACAAGCAGTGAGACTGACTCTTGAACTGCATGAGTAAGTGGCAGGCTAGATTCCCCAGAAAGAGCAAGGTCCTGGAGAATGTCACTCCTCCATCACTGATGTGCTCTAGGGTGACCAGAAGAAATTTAATGAGCAACTTCTGAAGCGGAGAAACACTAATGGATGATGCAATAACCCAGGATCACCTTTGAAACTGTGGGAAAGCTCAGTGCAGAGCAAAAGAATCTCAGAGATTCTAAAAGAGTCAACTGATTTCTGAATGGGGCTTGGTAAATCACAGCCAGGGAAATCCCGGACAAGAAACTTAAACCAGGAATGGGATAAACTATCAGAAAGCAACAAACTAATAGGCGGCAAATTGCAGCATTAAAATCTTACTTGATTTACTTACATCTCCTAGAGGGCTGTGTCCTGACTGCTAAGTACAGTATTTTGCTATTAAGGATCTTTGGAATTCAAAAAGTGGTCATTTTATTGCTATGGTATCTCATATGCAAGGAAACCATAGACTGTACGATAGAAAAATAATCAGTTTTCTAAAACTATAAAATAGTGCTGAATGCATTTAAGACTTTTGATGAAAAATGATAGTTGCATAGATCAGGAATTCATGTCACAAGAGTTGAATTTTACTAGACTTCCTGAAGTCATCTGGCTCTGGGAACAGTTATAGGATCGCTTCCCATATCTCAGCCATGAATAATCAATCAATGCTCTGAATGCATGACATATTACTTTTATCTAAGAGGCTTCAGCATACATTAATTTGTTTTTTAAAAACAGATGATTCATATTATGTGTTTTAGTGGAAATTACCTCTGTCATTGATCAAATAAATACGGATCTAGAAGCTCAGCTGTGTAAATTAGTCTAACTCCATTGGCTTTAATGGAACTACCCTTACCAACACCAGCTGAGAATATCTCCCACATTCCTTTTACTTTATCCTGCCCAGCTTCATGGCTTTGCTGGGTTTTCCATGGAGGGCATACACAGGGGATGACTACCACAGATTCCAGGGTCGGTGCAGATTTCAGATCACCATTCACCCTTTTTATTTATTACCCACAAACAGAAACACAGAATTCCACACATTCATTTTAATAAATACCAAGTTATTAAAATATTTCCCACAAATGACATCTGGACTAGTAATCTGATCAAACTTGTCCAGATCCATGGTTATGTTTTCTGTTTCATCACGAGCCCTATAAGAGAATATTAAATCATAATATCCTTTTAAAGCTTTTTTTAATATGAAACAATACAATAAATTAAATTCTACAAGCTTTTACATCTAACTACAGAATCTTTTAGGCCTAAAGTGACAACTCTGCCTTATATAATTGTCTACAGTGGAAATATCATGTTTCCATTGGTGTGGTGAAGAGTAGAATTTAGAGTAGTGCACCTAATAACTTTGTTGCAGAAATACACATTATACTGCAGATGCTTACAATGCTTGGTACTTACTGAACATGTCTAAATATAAACTAGAGCACCACCAGCCAGGGTAGGCCTTACAAAAATGCTAATTACTAATTAGCTGAGGGTGATTTCTTGTGACTCTGGACCAATCCTGTTTCTGTTGAAGTCAATAGGAATTTTGCATTTGATTCACTGGGATGTGGTTTATTTCTCCTAGTGGACCAGGATGAGACTCTAATTTGTATATTATCTAGTAAGCAACTACATGAGTCATTTAAATGCATCTGTAGCCTCCTTCCACACAAAATATTATTGTAAGATGAACTGCATCAGCTGCAAAGGAGAAAAAGCATACTTTGTTGTAGTAAGTACCTGAATTGTGAAATATACATAGAGAGTAGGATGCTTCAAAATTCTTACCAAATATTTTTGTCCTTTCTAAACCACAGAAATTTTCACATTTCTGGAATATCTGTTAGAAACAAAGCTACTTCAGAATATACTACCTGGCAGGCAATGTCTTTGTGGTTAGAACAAGGACTTTAACTTGAGAAACAGAGATTCTGTCCAGATACCAACTGTCATGCTCTATTAGTTTAACTTGGCATCACAAAGAGATTTGGGTTCAATCAAATGCTATCACTTCCAGCTTCTCATGTGCAAAAATTCCAAAAGCCATTAATATCTTTTAAAAAGTTATGAAAACCTGGCAATCTATTATTCCTGTGACAGCAGGAATAGCAATGGGACATGGAGCTTTTCATTATCGATTTGTCGGTTTGGATCCAGCTTTGGTCAGTAGGTCTGAAAGTTAACATCTAATGATGGCTTTTTGGTGACCTATAGAATATGAAAGTAGTCCCAGTTCCTCATGCCCAGGTGTCCAAATCACAAGGCAACTCTACCCCTTGGACACTTTATTGGCAGCGTGAGAAGACAGACCAAGGTTTGAGTGAATGTGTAATCAGAATTTCTTCCTTATAGAGGTAGTCTCTCCGGGTCAGAACTGAGGTGTACTGGTAGGGAAGTTAGACGTGCTGCTCTGTGTTTTGCTATGCCCCTTCCATTTGGGAGGAACTCCCTGTAATCATCCACAAAGTCACCTCATTGTCCTCCTTCAAATCTAACTTTAAAACTATCCTTTGTTGTGATGCCTACTAAAAACTTGCCAACTATTAGGCTGCTGGTATGTTGAGACCACAGCCTACCATGCTGATGTTTTGTCTCATAAGTCCCCTGTACTCCCTTGTCTGTCTGTATCCATCTGTTGTCTTGTCTTAGGGCTTGTCTATACTTAAAATTCTAGAGCAGCACAAATGCACCGCTGTAGCATTTCCATGTAGACACAGGGCCAGTGCAAGGAAGTTTCGCGCCCTAGGCGAAACTTCCATCTTGTACCCACCCCCAGCTAACCCCGCCCCCTCACGGCAGCTAACTCAGCCCCCCACCCGGGGAGCCCCCCCCCGCAGCAGCTCCCCCTGCCACTGTGACAGGTAACCCCTCCCCCCCCAACAGCTAACCCTGCCTTGGGAGACCTCCTGCGGAAGCTAACCCTGCCTGATAGCTTGCCCCAGCTCATCTTGGCTCCGCCTCCTCCACTGAGTACGTCGGCGCTGCTCTAATTCTCCTCCCCACCCAGGCTTGCGGCACTGATTGGAGGAGACAGAGCAGGGCTGTGTGCTCAGCGGAGGAGGCAGAGCAGAGGTGAGCTGGGGCAGGGAGCTGTTCCTCTGTGCGCCCCCCCTTGTTGTTGCAGGTAGCCCTCACCGCGCGACCCCCCCACCCAGCTCACCTCCACTCCACCTCCTCACCTGAGGGGGCTTTTAGGCGGCCACCTAGTTTGCCTAAATGGTTGCACCGGCCCTGTGTAGACACTACCTACACTGATGAGAGATTCTCCTGCTGACATAGAAGGTCCATTGCCCTGAGAGGTGGTAGCTAGGTCAACAGAAGAATTCTTCTGTCGACCTATCACTGTCTGCACAGGGACTCAGGTCAACTTAACAATGTTGTTCAGGGCGGTGGATTTTTGCATCCCTGTAGTTAAACCGACCTAATGTTCTAGTGTAAATCAGGCCTTAGATTGTAAACTCTCGGGACAGGGACAGCCTGTCTTCTATTTGAACAGCACCTAGCATAATGGGGACTTGGCTCATGATCAGGGGTGGCTCTAGGTATTTTGCCACTCCAAGCACGGCAGGCAGGTTTCTTCAGTGGCTTGCCTGCGGGAGGTCCCCGATCCCGCAGATTCGGCTGCATGCCTGCGGAAGGTCCGCCGAAGCCGCGGGACCAGCGGACCCTACGCAGGTATGCTGCCAAAGGCAACCTGCCTGCCACCCTCCTGGCGACTGGCAAAGCTCCCCCTGTGGCTTGCCACCCCAGGCACGTGCTTGGTGTGCTGGTTCCTGAAGCTGCCACTGTCCATGATTAGGGCTCCCAGGCACTAGTTTAACACAAATTAATAATAAAGAGAGGATTTCAGTCTATAGGAATGTCAACCTGGCACTCCTTCAAGAATGCAAAATTCAGACTTTATGGCAGAACTCAGTGTTCTGAGACAGTGAAAGACTAAATGAAAAAGTAGCTGCCCCATCCACTGAAAAACATTACAATAATTTTTTAAAAAACTTGGCTTATATATAGCTTTCATCCATTGATCTTAGTGCTTTACAAAGAGGTCTGTATTATTCGTCCTGTTTTTCAGTTGGAGAAACTGAGGCATGGAGGGAAAATGACTTGCCCAACATCACCCAGTAGCTGGAAATAAAACTCACATCTCAGTCTAGTAGGCCAGACTGCCTCTAAAACCTCAGCCTTAAAATCATTATAACCATATTCTAATAGAACTATTTTAAATATGGTCAAACCTCCTTTTTCTTTTACATAATGTGTTAACATAGTTACCATGGGCAGTTTGGGAAATACTTTTCTGTGTAGAAATCTGATGACGAACACACGAACCCAATAAAAGCTTGGAAAACAGAGATGTGCTCATTATAATTGGAGCATGGAGTAGGTTGATATCTGAGTGGTGAGCTAAGAAGTGACCCATTGCAGAGGTTACTTAAATGTTTGGAATAAAAATGGTACTGCCTTTTTACATTCTGGTGAGCGGTAGCTCAGTAACTTGAATGCTATGTTGCAGGAAGAAAACATTACCTTAATTTAGTGAGGATAGTACACCTACTATAGAACTCCTGCTGTGGCTATGACATAGGGATCCATCAATTAAAATCCATGTGTAAGCCCTTTAACAGGATTATTTTTCTTTACTACAGTTAGAATACATTATACTGTAAAGACTTTACACAATAGGCTTATTGTGATTTTATTTTTAAGAGCAAGACATGAGAACCATCTGCTGCACATCCTGACAATGAACCTCTATTGCGAAGCTTCTAAAGTTTGGTATCTTACGCTAATGAGTTCTAAACAACACCTACAAGGTAAAGCAAACATGGTCCGGTGAGGCCACACTCTGCTTAGGTAACTGGTGCAGGTCTGCATATTAAAGTATTAATACAAAAGTGAATAACAGCATAGGTTCTGTTCCTACACTTTAGTGTGTGTGATTGGATCCCTGCATCCATGTAGTCCCATGGATACACAGATCTAGCTAGGAGGATCAGATTGCAGGGTTGGGGCCTTGATGTTCTAGAATATAAACAAATATTCAGATGTTTGTCAATATTGACTTTTTTCCTCTTCAACTAAATTTTAGAGAGCTTGAATTGGGGACAATATCTCATTTGACGTGTCACAGATGTTACATTTTTTTCTATTGATTTAATTAGATTTGATAGTGCTGACATAGTCGGGGAAAAAAATATTTGTGTATACTTTGAGAAAAAACACATCTATGCATTGATTGCCTGCATAGTATGTTTATTAATTAGACTGTGGAAGTTCCCATCATGTAGATGCTTTCCAAATACAGTTCTTGCCCAGAGGAGCATCCAGTAGAAATTGCTCAGAAAAACCTCCAATTAATTGTTTCAGAGTATTCGCAACTCCGAGTGAAGTCAATGGGCACAAGGACTGGATTCTTAGGCAAATACAATGGGAATGTACAACAGTTAATATAACCACACTGCTTATTACTAGAATTCCTTCTAGATCCCAGGCCAGCAGGGACCCTTCGCTGTTGAATACTGTGGTATTGGCAACAGTACGTTTGAAGTGACTTAGCTTCCCAGACAGGAAGTTTAGGGGAAAGGATCTGCAGAAGCCCATTTCTGTTATATAGAGGCCCTTGACAACTGCATTGCTGAACAAAGAGGATCTCTTTCAAGCATGTTGGGTCCAGAGAACTGGATTCAAGTCCCTACTCCAGAGTGGGGGTTTAAACCGGGGTCTCCTACATTGCTGCTGAGTGCCTTAACCTGCTATTGGCAGGGGATGCTCCTCTGCTTCACTTTTATGAATCTAGCTCTTCATTTTCTTTTCTAACCTCTAATTTCAATTTGGGGCATTACTTTTATTTAAAAAAACATATTTCATTTGACCCGATTCACCGGAAAAATTCAGGTTTGGTTTGACCCATTTTGAATCTTTTAAAATGTTTTGGAATTGCCAGCACATCAAAGAATCAATTATGGGCCCAGCTCTGTTCCCCACTGTTTATCTGGCAGTAGTGTCTGAGGCCCCAGCTTACAGCCCCATTGTGCTAGGCACTGCACAGACACATCATAATGTGTTCCTGTCCCCAAGAGCTTAGACTCTAAGCATAAGATGAGAGACAACAAGCAAATGCAAACAACAGAAGGGGGAAGAATGTGGTAGCACTACTAATAACATCATGATCGGCAGTGGTCACAGCAAATCAGCAGCCTAATCATTGTCAATATGTTTTGTAGGCATCACAGCAGATGAAAGTTCTAAGGTGATACTTAAAGGAGGACAATGAGATGGCTTTCTGCAAGTTCTTCCTGTGCATAGGAGATGGCATGGGAGAAACAGCAAAGATGTTTGCTTGTAAATGTAGCAAATAGGCAATCAAGTCTGGCATCACAGATTTAAAACTAGAGTGAGCAAAAACACTAACAGACCTTCTATAGGACCATTCCTGTACTGTGTAAATGGATAGAAGCGATGACTTAATAGGTCTTTACTATTCACCTTTACTTGTGCTGACCAGAAATGGACCTACAGAGGAAGAAGCTTTCCAAATGACTCCTCTTATCTACATCACATCGTGAAAGTGGAGCTGAAAACGAGCTACAAAAATCAACCCTTACAGGATATTGGCACAGGCTAGCTAGAAATTGGCACCAGAACGGATTGCTCTGTAGCCTATAATGCTCCTTACTAGCAGCAAGAGACCAGCTGATTTTTGTACTTGGCTCCCTGCTCCACAGCCCAAAACACTGCGTGTGCTCAATCCCAAAGAGGGTGTTATATAACAATATAATAACTCTGTTGCTTGATCAGGCAGCTGTGTTGATGAGTTCCAAATGGAGATCTGTCCAGGCCACCTGATGTGTGAGGCAGGTCTTCGTCTCTGTGGAACTAGTAGCAGGTATGAGAGCCCTCATGGCAACAAAGTGGTCAGTGAGCAGTTGTCCCAACAGAACATCTGGTGCTCTCAGCACTTTTATTTGTCTGACACTTTTTCATTCATGTTGGTATGTCTCTTCAGCTGAAGAACTGGTAACATTATACTCACACACCCAGTGAAGGCTCTAGAGGTAACTGCTTGCCTCTCGGCCAAATTCTGCTCTCAGTTATACCGCAGACCGCCCAGTGAAGCCAATGAGGTTTGCAAAGCGGTAACAGAACAGGATTTGCCCATCAGCATCTGATTTGACAGCTGCACTAGATGCTTATTAAGGGCAGGATTCTTTTTTTTCTTTTTTCCCCCTCTCCAGAAAATCTCAGCTTTCATACCACAAGGCCGTACAAGCCCTGGAAAAACTGACTGAATTTGGTCAAGAGTTTGGTCTCACTGCTCAGTTTGTTGTACCGATGTAGCCAGGCTGGTATTTGAGTAGCACAGATGTGGTGTGTTTGCTTTCTGCCTCGCACTTGGTTTTGTGGCAATCTCTTGCTTTGTTCGATCTGAATAGGTGGAGTGCATCTTTCTCTCTATGTTTTCACAGTGAGCCCTGTTCTTTACATGCATGCTCTTAATATTCACTATCTCACAATACACCTACATCTCCTTCTGAGCATTTTAACCCATGCCCTCATGACCTTTAAATGTACAGATTCTAGGAGAATGCAAAGAAATAATTAGACATGAAATTTTAGAACTCGACAAGGGCCAGATCCTTAGCTGGTCCATAGCTTCATTACACTCAGATTAACACCAATTTATACCAATGGAGGATCTGGCTAAGAGTCTTAACTTCCATAAATACAATATTTATTTGGGTATCTAATACTGCATTGTCCATTTTTGGAGTGCAATGCAAGGTACATAGGTAGGGCTGCCATTTCTGTTTGGAGCCACACATTCATGTCTCCAGTTGCTATTTGTATACTGCATTCTTTACAGCCAATGGTTAATGACTTCCCTAACCTGTCAAGATAAAAATGGGGAGGAGGGAAAATAAAAGCCTCTCGGCTGGAAAATCACTGTTCACTCTCACTAAATATATTTTAAAATGTCCCAACCAAGTCATAAAAACTTGCTTTTATTAAGTGTTCGGCAGCTACATAGTAGCATAAGACCAGAAACAGGCCAATGTGTCCTATATATTTGTAATATTCTGCCATCTCTAGCCTATTATTGCAGCAATACTGGAGTATAAACTCTTTCAGTGGTTATAATATTAGTTATAACATTAAAAAAAAAAAAAAAGCTAAACTGAGGCCAACTCCAGAAATGTAAGTTGCCTCCCTCCTCCTATTATTGATTCTACCCTATCCAAAATACTAGGTAATGGACTGTAGAGAAGAATTCTGTACTGGCAAAAAGAGGCACTGGACCAAAAAAGACCTCTTGCACCCCTCAGTATCTGTGATTCGCTGAGGCTAAGCTTGGTCTTACAGGTATTCTGAAATGTAGGTGAAATTAATGTATTTCAGTTGTGCTCTAGTAAGCTTTTTAACTTTTAAACACACAGTTTTGCTAACCTTTAATTAAAAAAAGAAATTGCACTAGAGGAGAGGTCCATTGGTAAAGAGTCAAAGCTGGAAGCATCCATGTTTTCTTGGTACAGTGTGTACCATTTTCTATTTCTGTCTGGATTCCTTTTACATTTGAACGCAATTTTTTTGCAAGCGTGGGGAAACTTTTCTCGGTTTATTAAATACAGATTTTAATGCCGTACTCTATTAATGGCATCTCCCTTTCAGGGAAATACTGCTTGTGCTTTGGGATGCACTGATGTGTACCAAAAGCTAGCACATATTGATGCATTCATTTAGGCACTTTCAAGTATCTTCAAAGTACGAGCGCATGTATTCAAACAGTAACCAGGAAAATGGTCTTTGATACAAACACCAGCCAGACCCTGACTGTAGTGGTGCTGACACTACAACCGTGCCGCTGCAATGTATCAGAGAAACTGGAGACATAAACAAAACACAAACAGATTTTTACAAAAGATGTTTTTAAATTGCCTCCGTCGGGCTGGATTGGAACCCTATATTCAAGCCTGATAAAGGGCAGCACATAGGGTGACCAGATGTCCCAATTTTTGGGTCTTTTTCTTATATAGGCTCCTATTACCCCCATCCTCTGTCCCGATTTCTCACATTTGCTGTCTGGTCACCCTTGCAGCACATAGTGATGGCATTCCAGAAGGAGGGCAGCAATCAGATTGATTTCCCCCTGGCTCCAGGGATGGGAAAGTACTTAGCACTAGCCTTTGTGCTGGCATCAATTTATTTCTGCCTTTGTGCTGGCTCTAGTGCATCACGGGGCACAAACCTTTGCCCACATGCTCCCCACCCATCTGTTCAGGAGAGGGAGTGATGACCCAGTGGCAGCTGCAATCTCCCACAGTAAAGGGTGCTGCAATGCACGTACCCCACACAGAAGCATAAGGGACTCTCACATCCTCTTACTTCCCTGCATAAGCATGCAGAAGAGATCACGCACTCTCTCTCTGTGTCTAAGGCCTTGATCCTGTAAAGACAATCACATGAATAGTCCCACTGGGGATGCTCACATGTCTGTTACTGCATGAGTAAGTCTCTGGAGGAGCAGAGCCCATATTTGCATGAAAAGCTACAGCCTAGACTGAAATTCAAACTGTGGTTCTTGTCCCATCTCTGCCAGTGGCCTGCTGGCAGGGCTGGCTCCAGGCACCAGCAAAGGAAGCAGGTGCTTGGAGCTGCCAATGGAAAGGGGGGGCACATCCGAGTCTTCGGCTGCAATTCGGCAGCAGGTCTCTCAGTCCCTCTCTTCCTCTTTCAGCTGCTGCTGCTGAAGTACCATCGAAGAGGGAGTGAAGGGCCTGCCGCTGAATTGGCGCCAAAGAATGAAGCAGCGCAACTGAGCTGCCGCCGAAGTACCGCCGATCGGCTTTATTTTTTATTTATTTTTTTATTTATTTTTGCTTTGCCGCTTGGGGCAGCAAAAAAGCTGCAGCTGGCCCTGCAGGCTAGGTGATCTTAAGCAATCCATTTTAGCCTCTATGTGCCTCAGTTTCCTAATCTGTAAAATAAGGACAATAATTCTTACTGCCTAAGTACAAGGTTTTGAGATCTACACATGAAAAATGCTATATAAGCGATATGATATGATATTTATTTATTTATTTTAATTTTATTTCTTTTCTAGCCTGTCTCCAACTCTTGGAGATACTGATTTTTCTGAAATTCTTGCCAGCCTAAGCTCCTGGTTAATACATCAGGTTTGTCGCGAATTGCCAAGGGGGTTAGTTTGAATGTGGCTCTTGACATAATAAGAAGACATTGACCTCTCTGGGGCACATTAGTAATACAAGAAAAGCTCAGACAAATCCCAGAAACTTAGATCTACTCGGGACAGCTGTGCTGTCTGTGACTCTTTATTTTAGTGGTCTACTACAATATTTGTCTAATTAAAGAACATTACTTTATGTTTATAACGTGCATGTGCCAAGATTAAACCTACAGACCCACATCATAATCTATAATTACTTTCTGGAAGGGATTTGCAAAATTTTAAAATAATGTGATGAACTTAATTCATCCTTCCAATGAATTTAAAGACATGGTGCCTCAGGAAATATTTTCAGTAATATTTTCTGCTGCCTTTCTGTATCAAACCAGATTGTTTCTCAGTCCTACCATATTATAAATGAATTAGGGCTTAACTTCAACCAGATTCCAATTGCCATTGCTCAATCCAAACCCTTTTCAGACATTCAGATTTTTGCTCAGTGGGAAAAGGAATATTTTCACACATAATAAATTCCCCAACCAGAAACTAAAGATCAAAGAGAGAAAACAGTAGCCATAATTTTTATGGGACCACCCAAAAACCTATGCATGAGCACTTTTATGCTTGATTTACATGTAGCGTTGTCTTACAAAGAAACCCTTCAGAGTTGTGTTGACATCCATTCTATCCTGAATCTGTTGTCTTCTCTTTCATAAGAGCCCAGGAGAATGCTGCTAAAATACCATTTCAGGACCCAGCCCTAAGAACCTTTACATGCCTGAACAGCCCCAGTGAAGCCAATAGACTACACAGGAGGGCAATCTGGAGCTTGTATTGTGTGGTCTTGCAAAGCGTGTCCCAAAGTGCTTGTCCAAATCACATAATAGAAATGGAGATAAAGAGCAAAGAAATATTAGAGATAATGTCTACTTACTTACCTTAAAGAGATTAACAAATTTGTAAGAAACTTCCAAACACAAGACTTTTCATTTAGATTCCTACCCTTGGCATTGTTAACAGGGTTTTTCCACTGAATCCTCTCCAGTTTGTGCATTCGTTGAGAGCAGCAACTCAATTCCTCTTTTATGTGCCCTATTGTTCCCTTTGGAACTGCTATCACTTCATCTGGTGTAAAGCAGGAATAACTCAATTGAAGTCAATGAAGCTTTTTATTTAGATTTATCTAATGAAGACTTCTACACCAGGGTCTAGATCCGCTAACACACAATTATTTTCATGCTTCTGGGATTTTGTTCTGTTACAGATCATTGAAACAGAAACTCAGCTACCTGCCGAAAGTCTCTTCCACCAAGTCCTTGATCTGGGAATCATACAATCAGCCCTCTCTAGAAACACAAATGAACGGCGTTACCTGTGTAACACTGATGTAAGTGTGAGGAGAGTCAGACCCTTAACTTTCTCTTTCAAGCTCTGTTAACCCTTTGAGCAATGTGCTTTTCACTATTAATATTTAAAAATAAATGTGTATTGGTATTTGACTCTTTCCTCACCATTTGGGCAATGAAAATAGACTGGTCACAATCACTGGGTTTCTAATCAATATGTTAATTTTGCCTTCAGTTTACATAGCCAGTGTTCCCTTCTGGTCCTATCTACTGCAGTCCCCCTCTATCAGAGGCAATCCTGTCATATAAGCCTTTTCATAATTTTATCAAGCTCCATCTTAAAACTAGTTACATTATTTGTTCCCCACTGCTCCTGTTGAAAGGCTGTTCCAGAACTCCTCTCTTGTAGCGATTAGAATTGTAAGTTGCAGTTTAAATTTATTCGTGGCAAGTTTAGACCCATTATTTCATGTCCCAGTATTGTCCACCTGCTTAAATAGCATTTCTCCCTCCCTGGTGTTTACCTCCCTGATATGTTTATAGAAAGCAATCGTATCCCCTCTCAGCCTTTGTTCTGGAGGCTCAGCAAGCCAAGATCTTTTAGTTTCCTCAGGTTCTCCCTTTCCCTCATCATCCTAGTAGACTTTCTCTACACCTGTTCCAGTTTGGACTCCTTTTTCTTCAACATGCATAACCAGTTTCTTGTTCACAAACACAATGTTACAATACCTGGCTTGTAAGCATTGCAGCAGAATATTGGCTTTCTTAAATAACATTTCCAGTGGAACTTCTAAACAATCATGGAAACACTTGTTTGGCATAAGAAAAAGTTTTATTTGGCACTCTTAGGCCCCAGTGCAGGAAAACTCTTCAGCAATCCCTTCTGATGAGGCCTCGAGCTTGTCTACACTGGCAATTTACAGCGCTGAAAAAACACCCTCCGAGCGCAGCAAGTTTCAGCGCTGGGAGCTACGCCCCTCGTGGAGGCGTGTGTTTTTTTAGAGCGCAGGAGGACCTCTCGGTGTGGCCATGACCACACAAGCCACATTAAAATGCTGCTGCGGCAGTGCTGCCAGTGCAGACTAGCCCTGAAATACATGCTTAAGAATTATCTGAATCCGGGCCTTCAATGTTAAGGAATATTTGACCTGGTGATTGCTCTCTAGATACCACTCTGAGGAGCCTTTTTTTTTTTTTTTCTTACTACTGCTCATGTACTGATTTCACTCTGTGCAGGAGTAAAGCGGATGTTTAGCTTCATTGTGTTAAATTTCAATTCTGTTAACTTGGGGCTAAAAGTGACTCCAGTTCTCCTTATCCTACTTTCTCCAATACTCTCTCTTTATCCAAACCTACAAACAGATATTTTTATGCAACTAGTTTCACTGACTTCAAAGGAACTATTTCTGTGAGTAAGCAATACTCAGTGTAAGGACTGATAGCTGATATTCACAAATGAAGTTGATAAATTGGAGAGGGTTCAGAGAAGAGCTACAAGTATGATTGAAAGTTTAGAAAACATGCTTTATACTGATACCCTCAAGGAGCTCCATCTGTTTAGCTTAGAAAAAACATTGTGGGGTGACTTTTTATTACAGTTTCAAGTATCTGAAGACCCCATCATCAAATATTTGTTCCCATGCAGCTCCATCTGTTTAGCTTAGAAAAAACATTGTGGCGTGACTTTTTATTACAGCTTCAAGTATCTGAAGACCCCATCATCAAATATTTGTTCCCATGCAATCTGCCAAATAAAGGTGTAGCACAATCCAATATCTGGAGGCTGAAGCTAGACAAATTCAAACTGAAAATAAGGCCTACATTTTTAACCATGAAGGTAACTAACTATTGGAACAATTTAACAACAGTCATGGTGGATTCTCCATTACTCACAATTTGAAATTAAGATTGGATGTTTTTCTAAAATATACACTCTAGGAATTATTTTGGGGAAGTTTTCTGACCTGTGTTATACAGAACATCAGACTAGATGATCACAATGGTTCCTTCTGCCTTTGTAATCTATAACTGCAGGATCTGTCATTAAATCATGATGTTGACATTTCAGATATCAGGCCTGATGTGGAACATGCATTTGTTTTAAATTTAGACCTCCTTTGTTCCAGTCTAAAAACACAGTCCCTTTGTGCCTTCAGCAGCACATTAACAATGCCATTTTCTTTCAGGCAAAAACATTAATTCTATTAAAATATTACAAACAACTACATCTATAGTGCATCATCAAAAGTGAAACTATGCTAAATAAAAATATACTCTTTGGTTCAGTCCTTGTCAAGGTGTACAGTTACTAGGCTTTATCTAGTTTCTTGAAATCCTCTCCTGCGGAAAAGAACCTTGTTCTGATTTACTATCTCTTTTGGCATATTCTAAATGCAAACACATTTGAATACTCTGTAAAATCAGTAGGATTCTTCAATTTGTTTGCATGGCAGCAGAGAATCTTAAATCTAGGGAAGAAATTGTGATAATGGTGTTGCAGGCAAATGTGACCGTTATTACGCAAAAAGAAACACCAATCTCTATGTACTGGTACTATAGAAATCTCTGAAGGTATCGAGAGAGGGAATCGGGGCAGAATATATCTCTTATGGGATCTTTAACAAGCACTAAAAGAAGAGAGATGGAAACTTGGATTAACTTCTTATACAAGTCACACCTCTTGCAATGTTTTTGACCCTGCTTTAAAGCTGTCACTGAGTGCCTCAATTTATTGAAACACAATCCATTTAAATCCTCCTCTCTTATCTCTGTGGACAGTTTCCTGGTTAGCTTTGTTTTCTTTTAGAGCATATAGAGTATTCTTTGACAGAGGTTGTGGGGACAGCCATACTTTTGATTGTGTTCAGAAAGAAAAATGTTGTTCTGTTATAATGCAGGAGATAGTGCAGGTGTTTTGTGTGGATTTGCACCCCTAAATCTCTCTCTCTAAGAATAAAACCGTGAACAAAATTCATTAAAAACTGCTTTCTGTGTGGTTGTGAATGCAAATTATAAATCAACCCAGATTTGCTTAAGAGTAGAAGCATCCAGTTATTGTATTACCATAGCCCCTGGGAGCCTCAGTCATGGAGCAGGGCCCCACTGGGCTAAGTGTTCTATAGCACAGAACAAAAAGATGGTTCCTGCCCCAAAGAACTTACCAACTAAGAACAACAGTTGATTTCAGACTCACTGAGGCAATGAGACCATATTGGTCAGTATGACAAGAATGATCTTGGTATACCAGCAGCTTAGCCATTGACAATTTTTTTTTTGTAGGCACCATGACAGTTTTTAATGGAGGGATCTAAAGGTGGATAAAGGTGTAGCTTTGTGGCTGTTTACAGGGAGCTCCTGCCAAGTGTGAGGGGCAGTGTGAACAAAAGCAGGTAGGTGCTGGTTTGAACATTTAGATGAGCGATGGAGTCTGGAATCATGGGCTGCTCGAAAACAGAACTCAACCTCTCCGAAAGAGAGATGATGGCTAGAGTGGGGATAGATCATCAAGCGTCTGGAAAATGAAGAGAAGTAGCTAGTGTGACAGGAGATCTAGCAGATGGATGAAGAAAGGGTTGATGTGGTCAAAGCAACAGGTCCAGGTTTGATCAGTATACTCTTAGCCTATGTTCCACCTAGTCCATTGTCCTGCCTGACAGGGGCTAGTGCAAGTGCTTCAGATGACGGTATAAGACCTCTAAAATGGACAAATATATAATAATTTGAGGATGGAGAAGATGCCTAAATTCACTGTTCATTGTTTGCAAGTGCTTATTCTCAGCTCTAAGTGCTTTTACCTGGAAATCAAAATGGACACACAAACACAATCCCAATATACAGTATAAATTAGTGACTTGCATCCCAAAGCATGAGGCAATTCACACACCTCTTGAGAAATCCAGACTGAGTTTCATTTTTAAAAAGTCAATATCTGAAGTAGAAAAATCACTTTTGGAAATACCATTTATTCACTCTCTAAAAGAGAAGTGTAATGAGGTCTAGACTCCCTGCTGGTTCCTCCCAAATGAACACTTATCTCAGCTTTGCTAACACTGCAGACTAAGGGCATGAGCTCCCAAGGTGCTGTGTCCTCAACTACTACAGCCCTTGTAGAATTGGGCTCAAAGGTCACACCAGTTGGGCGCCTGTGACATTCCCCAGGATACAATCTGGACTGTTGAAGAGCAGGGTCCCATTAACTCTCTAACCTTGGGTGCCATTTATATGCTTTACTGTCAGAACTGTCACTCCTGGCCTGCTCACGCAGCCTTCAGCATGCAAATTCACTCTCAGTTAAATACCTGAGCACTCTGACCAGTCACTTATGAATAACATACTGGGCAACACCTGCAAATTCCTAGTCCCAAACATTGCCCCAGAATGTGTGTCTTGTACTGTCCAGCACACTACTGAACAATGCAAGCTATACTAAGCTGAACAATGATAGCTCTTTAACACCTGGCTGAGGTGCTAATGTATCTTTTTGTCTGTGAAAAACTGTTTTGGGTCTGCTTGTATTAACTTTGGATCATGTTATAAGAATGATGCATAGTAGAATCTTATAACTTCACACACATTGTTGATGCACACATTTTACTAGGACAATAATACTCAGCAGATTATGACTTTTCAAATGATACCTCACAAGGCATACTTGTACAAAATGTATCATAGTCTTGTAAAAGTAGTGAGCATAATAGTATAGACTGTCATAGCTCTCCTACACAATCCTTCCAAGAAGGGAAAGAATGATATAATGGACATTGTTAGCTCCGTCCAGTAACTTTTGTGGTGCAGGACAAAAATGCAGTTTTATTCCCTATCGCTGATGTATATGTAAAGTGTGTGATGAGTGCTGATTCTTTAGATGTAAAAGTGTAAACATAATTTTCAGATTCTACAAATATATACTATATGCTATACTATGTTATAACAAGCAGCTTTACTCGATATATCATCTCCTGTTTTTTAAATGATTTAAAATATGTAGTGTTGAATTCTTCCCCCCAAAGTCAATTAGCACTTTGTTCTGGGAGAAAAGCAATTATTTTCATCATGTAACCCAAATCCTTAGACTTTGACCATGTGCTTGGGCATGGAGAATCTGCAATGCTTTTAACCATTCCCTAGGGTGGGTTTAGACCAGGCCTGCACAACTTGTAAAGCAGCAAGAGCCACATTACTCCAAAGAAAACAGCTGAGGGCTGAAACCCCCCGGTCCTGCGGAAACACCCCCACCCAGGATCTCCTGGCCCCGTGGAAACACCCCTCCCCAGCACTGCCCAGCCCTGCAGAAACAAACCCTCCTTCCCCAGTGCCGCCTCACCAAAACAGCTGTGGGCCAAAAAGGAAGGTTGGGGGTGGGGAGGTGATACTTGATTTTAAATCAACCAGGGGGTCCCAGCTGAAAAGGTGGCTGGGAGCTGTCAAGGGCAAATTAAAGGGCCCGGGGCTCCGGCGGCTGGGGGAACCCGGAGCTTTGCGGAGCTGGGGCAGGGATTTAAAGGGCCCAGAGCTCCTGCTACTGAGGGGAGCCCGAGCCCTTTAAATCCCAGCCCCAGCCCATCCGCTGGAGCCGCCGCCGGGATTCAAAGGGCTCTGGGCTGCCCGTGGCGGCAGGGAGCCCTGAGCCATTTGAATCTCCACCGCCACTGGGAATCTCCATGGGCAGCCCAGAGCCCTTTGAATCCTGGCCGCGGCTGGGATTTAAAGGGCTCTGGGCTCCCCGCCGCTGTGGGCAGCTTAGAGCCCTTTGATTCCCCGCCGTGGGCCGCACAGTGAGCCTCCGTGGGCCGCATGTTGTGCAGGCCTGGTTTAGACCATTGTGACTTACTAGGAGTGGATTAGCAGCAGCCACAGTCTTCCCAGTATATTCCTAAAGAAAATAACCACCGCACCATTGGGATTAGGTACTGGATTACTTCAGGCAGAGTCAGGGATTTAACTGAATGCCTTTGTCCAAATGTCTTATCCAGGTTCTTATAGGCCATGAAGCTCACTAGGTTTTCTCCAGCCAGACCCCTGAAACAGCCTGTGAAAGTTAAGAAAAATCTGCCCTGTATCAAGATTCCTTATTATCCCGGAATCTCTTAGCTCTGCCACTGCATCCACTTTACAGGTCAGAGGCCTGATTGTGGGAAGTACTGCAGCAAAAAACCCCAAACAAACAGTATATTAATATCACACAAGTCATTGTCATTTTAGCACCTTCTGATCATCATGATGATCTAGCTCTACTCTGTATTTGTCATCTTTGGTGTGGGTAAGGTGTGCCACTTCCTAATGGAAAGACCATGTTTAAACCAATCTTTCATAGACATATTGGTTGTGTTCATTACAGAATTCCTATGACTATAGCTAGTATAATTACTCTCTTTATTGCTAGTGAAATAGTGGCCAAATTTCTAATAAAAATGTTCTGTTTGGAGAGGAAAATGCCAGTGTTATATTAAAATGAGACGGAAGTTTGAGTTATTAGAGTACATGAAGGCATCACAAACAATAAACATTTTGTATATCATATTTGCACAGTGCAGCCCTGGAGTCATCTGGATACATCTCTGAAGCACATTTTTTCCGACTGTAATAAACAAGGGATCTGTGCCTCCTTATCAGAGAAACAGTGTGGTGGCCAGCATTCCTTCGGCACTTCTGATTTAGCTGCCTACGTAGAACTGCTCCTAAAATCTCTTATGTGCTTTTTTCTCCTGGGTCACTCTTCATGCATGGGAGATCTATAAAATTCAGCACAGCTTCTACAGTAACACTGTCCTTCTTAAAATCTCCCCTTGAATCACCTTCACTACAATGCTTACAAAACATTTGATAATGGCTAGCCAGCTGGCATATTGTGGACCCCTCACTCCGCTTATGACCTGAACTGTAACTGTTTCACTTTTACCTTGTGTCCTCCCACAGCCAAGGTCTCTTTGTATCCATTTGAGTCTTGTCCTATACCTAAATTCCAAGCTTTCGGGGGGAGGAGGGGGGCGAGCATCACTTTTTGGTATTGCATACAGTCCTAGTGTAACCCACACACCTCCTGGGTGTGATGTTCTGTCCCATTTAGTAGTACTGAGACCACTGAAAGAGAGAGATTGAGCCTTAGCTAATAGCCAGGTGGGTTTTGGCTCATGCAGTAAACTCCAGACGTGCTCGGTTTGATCTGGTGACTGGGGGCTCTCACCCTTACACTAGCACAATAGAGCCTTGATCGCTAGGTGAAGCCCTCTAGTTACTACAGCAGCCTAAATAATAGGGTTTACTAGGAAAACAAGAAGTGAGTTGTACCCTGGAGTGGGCCAGTCACAGATGGACAAAAAGGGCCCCATTGACTTGGCAGGGCATTATGGTTTATTCCCCTATTCTTACATGACTTATGGTCGCCTATTATCACTGTCAGGACTCTGCTCTGAAAGAAAGCAACTACCCTAGTACAGTGCTCCCTAGCACCATTCTTGGACAGATATCCAGAACTCAGAGGGAAGATTAGCACCTACTCTATCAGAACTACATCTTGGCAACTGCTAGGGGCTCAAAGCCAAAGTACTAGCACTACTAACTTGGGAGAGATAATGGTAACACATCCCTCAGCAATATAACTGCAGGTCAAGTCACCAAAAAGAATAATCTTCCCTGGTGGGGCCCATACATGTGGCCTAGAGATTACAAAGTGCAGAGTGCATTTTTCAGGCTAGTGAGTTGTAGGTTAGATCATTCTCTAAGATAAAAACCTCCGGGTCTCCAATGAGAGCTGGCAAAGTGATGTCTCTTTGAAGAGCCCTTAGGGGCAAAGAACCTGAAGAAAGTTCTTGTAGCACTTTTTCCAATTCCTTCTTTATGAAGAAAGAAGGCCCTAGGCATTGCAGAGCTAGCCAAGGGCTTGTGGGTATAGGAAGCTAAATTATGATAGTGAATAATTTCTGCTGTTGTGCTGAGGTTTTATTGTGTTTGGACAGAATGGCTGAGTTGCCAAGGGAATTTCTGCTCATGCCATATGCAAAGGGAAAAAAATAAATAGTTGTTTAATTTTTTAAAGGACACAAATGTACAGAAGCCTCAGCAAAGAGAAGGATCCCTTTCAATCAAACCTGCTTTAACTCTGGGCAGTAGCAAGATCTTATTGCCAGTTACATTGGACAAAATTCTGCTCCAGCTCACTGAGGCAGCACCATTAAAAACAGTGGGTTTATATAGTGTGATTGAAGAAGAAATTGGGTGGCTGTATTTAAACTGAGCTACCTCAGCAATCAAAATAAGCAATCTTGTTTCACAGAAGCTGCTGGTAACTCTGATTCGAATCACCTAAAAATGTTAATGATCTTTGCCAGGAACCTTCCCTGAGAAAGACAAGTTAAAGAGCATGTGTGTGTAGGGCTTAGATGCACAGGCTTGGAGAATTAGTGAAGTGGAACCAGTGTCTGTGGAACCTGATGTGAAAAAATAAAGGATACCACCCCCAGCTGCTGTTGATGCTGTGAATATTTGCTTCTTTACAGTCTCGTCTCAGAGAAGGACCTTAACCAGCATCCAGGCATTTTTCCCCCAAGTTTCTAGGATACTTTTAACGTTGAGTGACAGAAAACTTTCATTAATAAGAACTGAAATTACTTTGGGGTTGGTTTGGTTTAGTGTGTGTATTCTCTCTTCCATATGCCTGTATGCCCATGGAAACTTCCTCTTCAGGATGTCCAGTGTGTCATGTTGTTCTTGGATGGCTGGAATGGAGAATGCTTTTATAGCTATTTGCTTCACTTGAATGAAGATGAAATGGTTCCAGTTGTGTAAATAGCTCTGGGTGCTCTTCCAGCTTGTCTACTCCCTATCCCATGGAGATGCATTTGCTTAAGTAGGGCATATTGAGGGAATGCAGACTGTGGGATTGACAGCCCTTCCATCACATCTCAGTTCTGTCATGTTCCCTGTCATTCCAGCCCTTGACCTTTTCTTCAGAAGAAAGCTAGTGCTGGGTCATGGTCTTGTGGTATTGACAATCCGGGCCTAAGTGAAGTAACCAAAATCTCACTTGATTCAAACCAGGACTTCATCTCCTAAGACAAATGATTAAAGCACTAGCCAATCTCATACTTGCCTATTCTCATAAGAGCCCCTTGAGGTAACAATTGCACAGCAAGTAATAATATCCAATTAACACACGGGGTTGGATTTTGCTCTAGCCTGGAATGTCTGGACTAAAGCAGAACTTGCGTCTTGGCAGGATTTATGAGGATTACATGAAGTGCTTTTTCCCAGACCCATATTGAGTATGAGTTTCACTCATAAATGCACTTGCTTAAGCCTTGTGAAAGAAGGGTTATGCACACTCATGAAACCTTAATTCCAGTGAAAAGCACAATAGAAAGGTGTACAGAAATTAATATATAGAGTGTGTGGTGTCCTTATACATAATTGCATTCCATAGTTTTTAGAAGTTACAGCAAGGCTAAGAAATAGCCGTTATTTTGTATAAACTAATGCCCTTGTGTGTCTGATGACTGGAAACCATGCAGATTGTGAACAATGCTCTGATTCTACTACAAGTCTGAGTAATAGTACTTGGCACTTTTTGTTGATCTCAGAGGCTTTCCCCCCTTCAATATGCACAGAGGTAATCAGAGCCCGGATTAGTACTTGGGAGTTCCTATTTCCCAGTCCCACATTCAGATGACTAGATGCTGACTCCTGAATAACTGAAAAGTAATGCTGTGGGCCAGGTTCTGAGCAGCTGTGAGCTGGTATGGTTCCATTGTCAACAGAGTGCTGCTGATTCACACCCACTGAGGACCTGGCATGTTTTCTGATTTAGTGAGGAAAAGGGTCTATAGCTTGGTGTTTCTGTGCAGTGGATGAAGCATCGTCTCAGTGACCCTTCCAGTATGCGCATACAACACTGTAAAGTAGTGACCATGAGAACCCAGTAAATATGGAGAATTAAAGTGTTGAAGGGGGGAGAAAGAAGACTCTCCGGGGTTCAGAGCAGATGGGGAATAAACATCCCTCATGGTATCATCCCCCTAACTGTCAATATTAACTTCCCGTTGTGCCCCACTGTATTGTGAAATCTTCCTTTCTCCTATGAGAGAACGTTGCAAAGGATGTAGAATTCACAGCAGGGAAGGGCCTGGCAGAGTGGCTTTTTCAGAAACTAAATTCTCAAGGAGTGATATTCTCAAGAGTAATCTGTAGACTCCATGCAGATGTCTCTGACCACTAAGTCCCTTGGAATCTGTGCAGATCTGAAGGGATCTGTTAGCTTTGGAGGCTGAGTCACTTGCATCTTCCATGAGGAGTATGATTCTATGGCACCCTATGAACTCCTGACAAAAGAATGCAAAGGAAATGCAAGAAGCTTACTGACCCCTCCCTGAGAATACTCTGTCATGGTGAAGTGGGAGGAAGACAGGCTCCAAAGGGAGGGACCTAGATTGGAAAGTGACTAGTGACTTTGAATGCCCATCTAGAGACACCTTAAACAAAACCTAATTGTGAGAGAGCGCTCAGCACCCTGCCTATGAAAATTGTTTCCCTTTGAGGTTTCTCAGACTGGACACAAAATTCATTAATCATCTTTGGATAATTTAGCCTAGGGAGTGGTAATTCTGTGACTGACATGCTGCTAGGGAGGGTCCTGAGGGATTCACTGCAGTCCAGCACATGCTGGAATACACACTGGCAGGGATGTTTTTCTTCTGTCATGGCTGGTAAACAAAGCACAATAAAACAGAGTTTATTTCGTGCTGAAAACATGCATATTAAGTGTCCTAGTGCCTCATTCAATCCAGCTGTAAAACAGGGCTGACATGGAGTTCATGCTGAGCTCTTCCATCAGCTTTTATTTGCTTCTCTGAATCTCAGAATTTTATGTAGAAAAATATCTTGCAAAATAAAATGAATCTTTGCATTTGAAAGGAGACCGATGTTAAAGCATTTTCAATCCAAACACCGAAACTAATGTTTGAGAGCGATTACCCTTCTCCTCTATTCTCCCCCTACACCTTTCCTTGTTCACTTGTTTCATTGTGCCTTAAATTAGACTCTGATTCTGCAAAGGTTAATGCACAAGCTCAATTTTAAGTATGTGCAAAGTCATATTAAAATTAAAGGGACTATATGTGCACTCCAGGTTAAACACATGTATAGATTTATTGCAGGATTGGGATTTCAGAAGTAAGATCTTTGGGGCATGTCTTTCATTGAGTTGATAGGATATAGCACTGTAATGCAAACAATTGAAAAAAAAACGCAGAAAGTGAAATTGACTAGCCTATTTCCAATGTCTAAACTGGGAGAAATGTAAATAAGTCAGGGGCATAGTGAAATGAATGGTGCAGAGAAGGGGGGGAATAGGGCCCTTAGTCTGCAAACTCATGCAGCTAAATTAGATTCTTTACATGTATAAGGTTACTTATGAATATGTTGTGGGATCGGGGCCTAGATTTAAAAATTCTAAATTTCAAGAATCTAATGCATTATTTGACAGATTTTTTTTTTTATTTTTTTGATTAAAACTTTCATCTGAATACTGAAAATATCTTTGAGTCATATGCCCAGCAGAGTTCCATTAAAGTTGCCAATTTATGGTAGTTGAGGATCTGATCCCATATTTAAATAAAATAAGGATTTTTGTGCATGTGATTGCTGGGCGCAATCCAAATCAGCGAGGGGCTATGTCACCCCTACCTTGCAACCATGATGCCTCACAATGCTATACTGATGTAGCTCCCACCTGGGCCACTCACAAACAGGCAAACAGCATGCAGGTCACACCCTAAGTGTCTTTGTAAAGCCACAGCTATGGTCCAGCAGCTTTGACCCCAGCAGCCTGTCAGCAACACACAAGCCACACTCTGGTTTCCACTAGCCTTGGTTACTAGTTGCAGGGTGACCCCAACACTTCCAGTCCCGGATTTCCCACCACCCTCAAAATGAATGTTATGTTCTGTCCAATCCTGGACAGTCCAGAGATATTAGGTCTGTTGTCCCTCTAAGGGAAAAATACACAACAACTTGACCCCTGAAATGGAGCTACCTGGACAATTTAACTTAAACACACTGGATTGGATTAAACAATAAAACAAGTTTATTAACAAAAGAAGATAACATTTTAAGTGAGTACAAGCAATGAGGCATAAAAGTTAGAAATGGTTACAAGAAACATAAAGATAAAATGCTCCCCAGTGCATAACTTCACAAGCTATACTTGATTTAAGGTATTGTCCTTACCACATCCTTCCAACATCATTACTGACCAAAATCTTCAAAGTCCAAAGACTGTTTCTTGTGTCATAAGTGCAAAGAGGGAGATGGACAGGGAGAGAGAGAGAGATCACTTGTGGTGTTTGCCCCTCACTTTTATAGTTCAATCCCTCTTGTAAAGTTCTTTTCAGCTGGAAGCAAGGAGACAATGACGCTGGTGGGGAAAGATGCTTCATGCTGTTTTTTTTTCACATGCGTATGCTGAGATACAGATTTTCTTTGTTTCATTTCTTTTCTCTGTGTGTGTGTCTGAGAAATTTGTTTACAGCTTCTATGAAAATTGAGGTAATCACATATCCCTTTGTTTAAGACCAGCTTCACCATTTGTGTCTTATCGGGGTCATGTGCCTTTAACTTTATGCAGGAGGAATTTCATAACTTTACATGCAAAGTTACTATATGCATTTTACCAGGATATTATTGACCAGTGAGTTATGAGTTTTCAAATGACACTCAAAAGTCATATTTTATACAAAGATTATTATTATTACAGCAATGTGTGGCGTGTGAACACAGGGTGCATTCAGTCAGAATATCTCTCTTACTCTGAGAAATTTTGGCAGGCTAAATACAAATTAAATTACCGTAGATACTCATTCATAAGCCAATTCTTTTTAGTAAAAAAGGAAAGCACCAGAGAAGGGGGTCGGCTTATGAACGGGGATAGAGAGCGAGAGGTGGGACACATCCTCTCCCCCTACCCCACAGAGGGAGCAAAGAGAGGCAGCAGAGCCGGAAGGGAAGAGGCGGGGTCAGAGTCTCTCCGCTTCTGGCCATGCTGCTCTCCCTGCAAGCTCAAGGTAAACAAACCATCTCATCCCACAACCTGCGCACACTCAAGGTAAACAAACCATCTTGTCCCACTAGTGGCTTATCCTGATGGCCTGAGAGCCAAAGTTTGCTGTCCCCTGAATTATAGGGTCAGCTTATGAACGTGTTATAACAATTTTCCCTTTTTACTTATCCATCTTGGGGGAGTCGGCTTATAAACGAACCCGCTTATGATCAAGTATATACAGTAGTTCTGTATCAGAGGAGTAGCCATGTTAGTCTGGATCTGTAAAAGCAGCAAAGAGTTCTGTGGCACCTTATAGACTAACAGACGTATTGGAGCGTGAGCTTTCGTGAGTGAATACCCATGCATGCATGCATCCGACGAAGTGGGTATTCACCCACGAAAGCTCATGCTCCAATACGTCTGTTAGTCTACAAGGTGCCATAGAACTCTTTGTTGCTTTTACAGTAGTTCTGTTGTGCAAGAAAGCTGTTCAGTTTTGCAGTAGAATCAAAATGAATTAAAAATAATAATAATTATTATTATAATTGCCAGGAAGCTGGTGAGGTGGGTGGGAAAGAGATAGGAAGGTTTAGCAAACAATTCAGACTTATACCATGTAAAGATACAGAAAATTAATGCTCCATCTGGAAACAGTGTACTTGAGGAGACTCCAATTCCATGACTTGTTTTTTAGCCTAGGTTTCTGACATGTTCTGCTCTCACCAGATAATCTTTCTTTCATTTAAAATGTAACAGACGCAAACTGCATTGCCAAATCTGGGATGCAGATAACACTAATGGGATAATGTTATTTATGTGTGTTTGTGTATGCGTGCGTTTTGTCTTTAGCTATAAAAAACCATAAAGGCAAGGAAGTTTATAATAAAGGATTCACTATCTGGTCTAAATTCATAGTGCTGTAAACTCTCCCCAACATACGAACAAAACACTGCTAAGGCTGGTGTCAGCCTTGATTATTAACTCTGACTCAGAATTGACATGTTTTTTTAGATTAAAGTGTTTTTTTTTTTTCCATATTGAACTTCTTGAGTTAGATCTTACTCTGGTGACATGCAGCTGAAGTAGCAGCTAAAACTAGACAACTAAGCATGGTTTTTTGGATGTGAACCTAAGAACCTATTCAGAAAGTCTCACACAGAGTAAATACACATAAGGGGCCAATGCCACCTGTATGCAAAAAAATGGTCTTTTATGTCAGTCTCCTGCAGACTAGTCCTAACCCCTCAGCATCTCCATTTGTTAGTTATTAGAATGTTTGAATTTGCAGCAGTTTGGTTTTTGTACTGACTTTGGCATCATGCATTGCTAATTTTTTAAGCTTGTGTTTTATAGACAAATTTTGCCCAATAAAGGTTGTTTTAGGGTCAATGAGTGGCACTAGCAGAAGAATTCTGCCTACAAAGTACATTAATGCCTCTCCCAAGTGTTTAAAAATAAACCAAGAGTCAGGCTTCAGAGTCACCGGATTGGCTTAAAAATCATGACTTTAAAAAAAGAAGTGTGGGGTTTTTTTTAATCTGTCTTTTAAGCTTTTAGGGTTCATGTTTTCAAAGGCTTTTTAGCCTTAAGGGATAGTAACTTTTTTTTAATGGAAGCTGAGTTTCTCATGTAATCCAAACTTTTGGAGTCAAGTTCTCTAAGAAAAATACCACATATTATTAGACTCATGATAAAAGGGGAGAGCTGGCAACACTGAGTAACTACAGAATGCATCTAGCTCACATCTTACCTTTCCTTTATGCTGTAGGTTTAATGTTTATTGCAGAGATTAATGCAAAAATCAGTGAGACTGCATGAAATAATTGTTACAAGTTATGGGGCTTTGAAGTATGTGCCGTGTTCAGCGGGCATCTCACCTCTTTTGGGTGTCATTCAGCATGGTACTATGCACCCTCCAATCCTATTGGATGCACAAAGCCCTCTTAAAACTTCCCTTGCAACTTCATGACTGCTCAAGTAGGGGAATCTTTCTCAGCAGCTGCACTACCTGTGTCAATCGGCTGCCTGAGCATCTGTGGATAGGGTGTTGCTTGAAAGCCTGCCTCTGTGACTAGCAGCCATTTTGATGACTCCATGAGGCAGAGGAGGATGCATTCATCCCCCTCCAGGTCTAAGAGCTGGCTGGTGAATAACTTGCTTCCTCCTTTCCTGCTCAATCCATGATCCTTTCAGGGCAGAAGGGTAACATTCTTGGGCTTTTCTTCTGTTAACCGCAGGCAGGAACCCAAGAAAGAGAGTAGGAGCTGTGTTCTTCAACAGCCGTAGGTACAGGAGGCTTTGCAGTGAAGGGAGGATGATCACTTGCTGAAGTTGCCCCTCTTCTCTCATGAGGGGCTAAGCAAACAGAATGGGATGAGGTGATAGAGGAAGGGAAACAATACTTGCCTGTCAATTCCCCCTGAAGTGTATTGTTCTTCCAGCATCTCCAAAAGTATGAATCCTTCCAATCTACGGCACTTACATGACCCACTGAGCACCTCACACTGCTATTTATCTTTGCAACACCACTGTCAGGTAAGGAAGGGCCAAGATCCCCATTCTACAGATGGGGAAGTGATGCACAGAGACACTAAGTGACTTGAGCTGGATGAAATTTTTCTGATGAAACTTTTTTTGTTGAAAAATGCACATTGGGATCAACTAAGACATTCGAGGATTCTGGGTCTAATTTGCTGAGTTCTTTCGGCTGAGAAAAAAATGCCAAATCAAAACATTTTCTTTTGCCATTAATGAAATGTTTTAATTTGTTTTGACTCAAGATGACTTGTTGTTTCACATGGTACTTCCATTACATTTCAAAAACAAAGGAAAACCCTCTGGAAATGAAATAAAGATTTATTTTTCAATTTTTATGGGTTCCTCCTCTGAAGTGAACAACTGATTATTCACACAGCTGAATAAGTGACCTGCCCAGGCTCACAGATGGAACTGAACTTGGGTCTTCTGAGTCCCAGGCTACTTACTGCTCTAACTACAGGACCATAGACAACTGGTGCCTCCCTGTACTGAGGGGGCACAATCTAAAGGGGAGAAAACATGAGCTCCCCATGTGTCTCCCATGCCCAGTGACCCATCCATCCTCCACCCAGTGTTCTCCCCACCTCATATTACCTGTGAGCAGTGTGTGTGTGTGTAGGGGGAAACTCTCTGTCCTTCTCTCTCTGCACCTTCCCTCCACACGTTTGGCCGCTCTCGCGGGCAGCTGGGCAGGTAGCAGGCCATCGCTGCCTCCCAGCCAGGCTCTTTCAGGCAGAAGAGGTCCCATTCTGTTTCTTGCCTGGTTGCCAGGGACAGAAATCAAACCTGCTGGTGGGATGGTGGGAGGCACAGGGAGAAACAAACAGAGCCCCTGTCCCTTCCTGCCTCCAGCAGGTCAATCTGGGGGGGCGGGAACTTGACCCCCCCCCCGCTCCACCCCATGTTGCCTCTGCACAGGACCATGCCTCCTCCCTCACGCTGAGGAGGCCACAATATTTTTCTGCACCCTTTAGATTCCCCCACACACAAAAAAAAACCATGAAGGTGTCTTCATGCATTTCTTCTGCCCCTTATTTCTGTCAGGAAAACAATCTGCTTTTTCAAATGGACCTGCTGTGGTTTGTAAGTTAGAGATGAACACAAAATGAACTTATTAAAACCAATTACTCTACTGTAGATCTCACTTAGCTTTGTTAAAACACCCCAATTTGGCAGTTTGCTTTATATACATAAGATATAGTTTGTTTTGTCCATTAAAAACAGCTTGATGGAAAAGAACCTTAAATCTGACTATTTTACAGCAGTGCCTTTAACATTCTTTTTTTGTAATAAGAGTTTTTACAACATGTATATATTTCTTGGATTAGTCTGTCTAAGGGCTGTAAAGAGTAGAGGGGACCGACTGCCTTTTCTAATCTGCAACAGGTTTTTTGCACTAGTTTATTAGACACTGGGCTGCTCGATGCCAGATAACTAAGGCTTACGAACAATGTCACTAAATTTCAAAGTTCACAGGCAGGTTATAGAAACACTGCTGCTGTGTGCAGCATTTCTTTTCTTCCCTACCCTGGAAAACCTCCTTCTTACAACCTGTTAACTTAAATTGGGGGCCCACACCAAAAGCAGGAGAGAACCTTGCCCAAATAAAAAAAAAAAAACCCTGTATTTCCACTTCTCTATGCCTGGAGTAACAAAACAGGCCTGTTCAGTAGGCCTAACACAGGTCTATGGCAGTACCTGAAAAGGATCTGTTTCTTGTGTGCAGCCTACTTTTTCCAAAGTGACTAGTGATTCTTTTGCTTCCATTCTTGGCTCCTCACACTGAGACACCTTAAAGGAGCTGATTATCAGAGGGCGGGTGCTCAACACTTCCAGAATATCAAGCCCCTTTTTGAAGTGTCTTGCCCTGGGCTCAGGCGCCCCAAGTCACTAGTCACTTTGGAACATTTAAAAGTGGTGATGTGTTAGACTCATAGACTTTAGGGTCAGAAGGGACCAATATGATCATCTAGTCTGACCTCCTGCACAAAGCAGGCCACAGAACCCTACCCATCCACTTCTATAACAAACCCCTAACCTATGTCCGAGTTACTGAAGTCCTCAAATTGTGGTTTGAAGACCTCAGGCTGCAGAGAATCCACCAGCAAGTGACCCATGCCCCATGCTGCAGAGGAAGGCAAAAAACCTCCATGGCCTCTGCCAATCTGCCCCGGAGGATCACACAGGAGAGACCAATAGAAGCTGTCTGTGAACTTCTCAGCAGTAATGTTGGTTATGTAGAGTTCAGTAATACAGGTTAGTGGCATATAATAGACTAAGCTAACATTCAGGCTGATGAGGGACTTGTATGGTTTGGTATAAAGGAGAATATAAGAAACGTCTGTATATTAAAATTCTGACTCGTTAGTTTTCCCCAGACACCTGAGCGTTCTATTACCACCTGAAATGCAACTTCAAAGACTAAATTGGATGTCTCCCTGGCTTCTACTTTGGCTTCCTTGTTTAAACCAGGGGATGGAATTTGCATAGGCTGAGCAGACAGCGTCCTGGCTATAGTAAATTAAAATTCCTCACCTTCTTCTCTTCAGGAACCAGATCATTTGGGCTGGAGAAGCCACATTGGTCCCAGTAACTAAGATTGGTAAGAAGGAACCCAAATCTTTCTGGCTATTGGAGGGCTGGGAAGGAGGGAGGCTGGGGGAATTGGGAGGCTGCTCAGATTTTTTAAAGTAAACTAGGATGCCTTTCGCATGGGCTGAGTGTGACACTTGATCCAGGTTTTGTGACAGACATTGCAACCCTAGGCAGTAGGCAGTATCTTTGAGGAATACTAGATTATTTTTAATGGTTTATATATGATTGTGTTCTACTCCATGGGGGAGAGTTACCACAGCCCCTCCAGGAGCTAAAAAACAAGGGGAGGCAATTAAGATGAGTCACTGAGAGTAAATAACGACAGAGAAGTTCCACCCCCGGAGTGCCTTCTATAGACTGGTCCAGGCTGGGTTTTCCAGAGACTAGGCAACAAAGAAAGGGCTTTTGGTATCAAAGGATGAGTTTGGACTGCCTCAAGCCTTCTTTCTGAGCAAAAGACAGGACATTCTGTTCAAGGGGGACCTCCCAATCCTTGCAGAATGGTTGCAAAGACTTATAATAATATATGGAGATATACCTATCTCATAGAACTGGAAGGGAGCCTGAAAGGCCATGGAGTCCATCCCCTGCCTTCACTAGCGGGACCAAGTTCTGATTTTGCTGCCCCAGATCCCTAATAAGGATATGGCTACACTTACAGTTTTGCAGTGCTGGTAGTTACAGCTGTGTTCGTACAGCTGTGTAGGGCCAGCGCTGCAGTGTGCCCACACTGACAGCTACCAGCGCTGCAGTGTGGCCACATTTACAGCACTTGCAGCGCTGTTGGGAGTGGTGCATTGTGGGCAGCTATCCCACAGAGCACTTCGTCCCATTTTGGTGCTGTGGCTTGTGGGAAGGGGAAGGAAGCGTGAGGGTCTTTCCGCTTCCTGTTCCAACGCCCTGTGGTGCTTTGCTACACATTCCGAGCAGTTTGGCGGCATTGTGAGTCTGCAGCGCAATTTCTGAGATTTCTGTTACAAATGGAGCCTGAGCTGCTGAGGACCTTGCTGATGAATGTTGCCAGCACATCACGCATGGCAGTGGAGCTATTCCTTCAGCTGCAAAGTGACAGTGAGGAGTCAGACGATGATATTGAAACGCCTGACGCTCAAGACACTCAATTGCTTGTGGCAGTAACAGACGTGCTCAGTACCGTGGAACGGCGCCTTTGGGCTCGGGAAACCAGCACTGAGTGGTGGGATCACATTGTCCTGCAAGCCTGGGATGACGAGCAGTGGCTGCAGAACTTTCGGATGAGAAAAGCCACTTTCATGGCACTGTGTGCTGAGCTCGCCCCTACCCTGCGGCGCAGGGACACGAGATTGAGAGCTGCCCTGCCAGTGAAGAAGTGGGTGGCTATTGCAATCTGGAAGCTGGCAACTCCAGACAGCTACCGATTGGTGGCGAACCAGTTTGAAGTGGGAAAGTCCACCGTTGGAATGGTGCTGATGCAAGTTTGCACAGCCATTAATCGCACCCTGCTAAGAAGAACTGTGACTCTGGGGAATGTGCAGGACATTGTGGATGGGTTTGCAGAAATGGGTTTCCCTAACTGTGGAGGGGCAATAGATGGGACGCATATTCCTATTCTGTCACCACCCCACCTGGCATCAGAGTACGTTAATCGCAAGGGGTATTTCTCTGTGGTTCTGCAAGCGCTTGTGGATCACCGTGGGCGTTTCACTGACATTTACTCAGGATGGCCTGGAAAGGTGCATAATGCACGCATCTTTCGGAACAGTTCCCTGTTCAGGAGGCTGAGGGCCGGGACTTTTTTCCCAGACCGCAAGATCACAGTAAGTGACGTCGAAATGCCCACTGTGATCCTTGGAGACCCCGCTTACCCCTTAATGCCATGGCTCATGAAACCGTATACAGGGAAGCTTGACAGGAGCAAGGACCGGTTCAACTACAGGCTGAGCCGGTGCAGAATGACTGTGGAGTGTGCTTTTGGCCATTTGAAAGCCCGCTGGAGGTGTCTTTATGGGAAGCTAGATTTGGGGGAAAGCAGCATCTCCGCTGTTGTATCCGCATGCTGTACCCTCCATAATATTTGTGAAGGGAAGGATGAAACATTCAGTGAGGAATGGACCTCCGAGGTTCGACGCCTAGAGGATGAATTTGCACAGCCAGAGAGCAGGGCTACTAGGGAGGCCCAGGAAAGGGCTTCAAGGATTAGGGATGCTTTAAGGGAGCAATTTGATGCTGAGAGCCAACAGTAATGTTTGGTGCCTTTGCTGTGCTCCTTTCTACCTTGGGGTACAATATTTACCACTTCCTGCAATAATAAAACTTATTGTAAAAGCCATAAAATCCTTTATTCAAAGTACAGTACATAAAAGGCCAGGGGGATTAGGGTGATGGACTGTACATTCAGAGGTTTGAATATGTCCTGTTTGGATTACTGTTCAATGTCTGCTGCACTTCAGGATTACTATGCTGCAGAGTAATGGGGGTGGAGTGCACAGGGTAAGAATTATAGTTATCAGGGCTGGTAGGTGATCGTACAGGTGTTGGGGGAAGCTGGGGGTAATAAGAAACTGGCTGCTGGAGAAAGGTGTTTTGTGCAAATACTGGGGAACAAGAAAGAGAGCTTTGGGAGGGGTGTGGGTTACCACGGTACAGATCTGCCTGCATGGCTACGAGAGACTCGAAAGAGTCAGTTTGGCGAGCCAGGAGGCTTATCATCTGCTTTGAGGTTTTTTTGATAGCCAATTCCTTTCTCCTGCTTTCTGTTTGCCTTCACTCATACATTTTCTCTCTCCATTCATACATTTTCTCTCTCCATTCCTGCATCTTCCTACTTTCTCTGTTGTAGTGAATCATAACTGCTTTGATCAATTCTTCTTTTGATTTTCGGGGATTTTTTCTCAAGTTCTGCAACCGATGTGAGGCCGGTGATCCGGCTGCATTAGTCAAGGTCACTAAAAAAAACATAGATAGAAACATGTAATACACAGAGGCTACATTGTTTATTATCACATAGTGAAAGAGTTTTTAGCCTTTTTTAGCATCCTTCCCACATACCTCACATAACACAGAGAAGCCAGGGAAGCTAAGGCATGGCGAGCAATGGCGTGAGTGTTTCTGCCCCGAGTGCACCTGGGAGGAGGAATTGACCGATGGGTCACTGGGGTTTATCTGCACTGGGTACAGGAGGTAGCTGGTCTCCTGCACAGGGGACAGTAGTGAACAGGAAGGTGGTGAGCTGCTGGCGGGGGGGGGCGGTCCGCGTAACTGCCGGCCTGCTGGTGGGGGGGGGGGGGGAATGCACAGCTGTGCTGGCTGCCTGCTGGGAAGGGTGGGGAAAAACCGGAGGGCTCCGCGGGGCTGGCTGCCTGCTGGGAACGGTGGGGGAAGACCGGAGTGCACCGCGGGGCTGTTTACGTGCTGGGAACGGGGTGGGGGGGAAGACCGGACGGCTCCGCAGGGCTGGCTGCCTGCTGGGAAGGGGGTGGGGAGACCGGAGCGCACCGCGGGGCTGGATGCCTGCTGGGAGTCGGGGGGGAAGACCGGAGCGCACCGCAGGGCTGGATGCCTGCTGCGAGGGAGGGAGGGGGGGAAGACCGGAGCGCACCGCGGGGCTGGATGCCTGCTGGGAGGTGGGGGGGAGACTGGAGCGCACCGCGGGGCTGGCTGCCTGCTGGGAAGGGGGTGTGGAGACCGGAACGCACCGCGGGGCTGAGGGGGGAACGCAAACCTGGCGCCCTGCACTCAAGTATCCCTAAATTCTCAACAGGGCTTCCTACCGCCAGATATATCACTGCTGCGTGTTACCTGGGAAGAGAGGGAGGGTCTTCTACAGCAATGTGGATTCCGCCCTGGCCCCTATGCAGCATGCCTGTGTGCAGCCATGGTCCCCCCACCCCTCGCTGCACAGTGGATCAGACGAGTTAGCCTGACCGGGACAAGGACCACGGTGGCTCTCCCGATAAACTTGAGAAAGCACATTGCGCACGCTCTGGCTGCAACTTTTCAAGAGATTACCGAGGCCGATTACAGAGACGTGATAGAGCAAATCAATGGGCTATTCCACGTTTAGGCATGCATGCAGGCAGCCATAACCCAAACCCTCCTCTCCCAAAACATAAAAATCTGCTTACCCCAAGCACGCTCCTCAGTTTCTTCCTCACCAGCAACTTCCAGCTGCTGCGACTGGCTAGCCTCCTCCTGGCTTGAGAAGAGCTCCTGGCTGCATGCCTCCTGGGACTCCGGGGTGTCTCCCTCCATGCAAGCAGCCTCACTGTCGGCTTCCTCTACACCCTCCCCCACTTCTTCCTGCTCTGAACTCTCCATCGTGGTCCCCGGATTGGCAGTGGGGTCACAACCAAGTATGGCATCCAGCTTCTTGTAAAAACGGCAGGTTGTGGGGGCAGCTCCTGAGCGGCGATTTCCCTCATGGGCTTTGCAGTAAGCACTCCTCAGCTCTTTTATTTTGACCTTGCACTGCAACACGTCCCGTTCATGGCCCCTTCTCAGCAAGGACTGCGATATTTGCCCATAAGTATCATAATTTCTCCTTCTGGAGCACAGCTGTGCTTGCACAGCTTCCTCACCCCAAACACTGATGAGGTCCTGCAGCTCGGAATTGTTCCATGCTGGGGCTCGTCTGGGGCGTGGAGGCATGGTCGCTGATTGATTGAATGATTGATTGCACTCCACACCTGTCTGAGCAAACAGCAAGGGGATTTTTAAAATTCCCGGGGCATTTAAAGGAGGGGTCAGCTGAGCCCAGGGTAGTGGAGTGTGCATGATTACCAGAGAGGCTTCTAAGGTATGCTGGGATACCTCCTTATACCCCGGAGGTCAATAAAAGCGCTGGTGGGCGTCCACACTTGCTGACCAGCGCTGGATCACCAGCGCTGGAATCCCTACACCCGAGGCTCGACCGGGTGTACAGCCAGCGCTGCAACCAGGGAGTTGCAGCGCTGGCCGTGCTTTGCAAGTGTGGCCACATCCTAAGTTGCAGCGCTGTAACCCCCACACTAGCTCTGCAACTCTCTAGTGTAGCCAAGCCCTAAGTGGTCCCCTCGGGGACTAAGCTTACAACCCTGGGTTTAGCAGGCTAATGCACAAACCACTGAGCAATCCCTCCCCCCTACGAGGTCTCTGATGTGTGACCTTTGGTAAGTGTTTAGCATGTGTATAGGCACCTTTATTGCCTTCTGTGTTTTCTCTGCAAACCTTTTACCTCAACAATAATTGTGCTTGTTTGGAAAGACCTGTGTGTATCTTGTAGCTGCCGGCAATACGCTATTCATGACCTTCAGTAAGACAGCAAATACAGGCATGAATTTTAGGCAGACTGGTTCCTGGGGACATCATAGTGTAAAGCAGCTTGCTCTGCAAACTTGAAATCCATTGGTCAGAAGGGAGTGGGACAAGGGTCCCTGCCCAGAGGCAGGAGATGGCTGGAGACCTGAGACCTGACTGGGCACTGGAGAGGTAGGTGCAGTTACCCTGAAACTGTGACAGGTGTACTGGGGGTTCACAGAAGTGCAGGAAGATGAGTTTGTGAAGGTTGGATGGGAGTGCAAGGTTGGGGGAGAGAAGGGAGGTGTCAGCTAATGTAGCAAAACTATAAACATAAAGTTGTTTCTTTTGTGTGGCCAGATTATCTCAGATGTATAAACGGAGAACCTGCAGGAAAATGATAAGGGAGTCACAAAGAAGCTGCATGGTAGCTTGCACAGCAAATCACGTCTGGAAATCATTAAGAGTAATGCAAAGTCCTCTTTGCACTCTTCTGACAACACTGAACATTATTCTGCTCCATTCAGTAGTTTCAAATGAACACACATGATGGTGGGATTATCAAAGTCTCACACTACCATTGTACCTGCTCTTATTTAGCTGTGGACTGTCATGAATAAAGTCAGAGGGTGGCTAAAATCACAGCAGCCACTGCCAAGGGAGAAACAGTGTGACTAGTTACAGCACAAAATGGACAAAACAAGTGTTTTATTAACCTTAGTAAATAAGATTCACATTTAAATGAATTCCAAATCATAGCACTGCTTTGCCATCTTGTTGATATAGGGGAGTCACCAGATGGTGCCATTACATACTCGTACAAGTTATTTTTCTTTGCACACAAGCAATATACAGTCTTTGAGGAAGTGCTGTATTGTTAAGCTTTCTATGATGTCCATTCTTTTGGAGGAACTGTGGTAAGCAGCAAGAGTTGTCTGACTTAATCTCCAGCTAGCGTCAATTCTTGGGTCTGCATAGCTTCCTGAGAAGCCAGCACTGGTACAGGTGTTCGAGCTGAGAGTTCTGAAAGAAGTATTTGTGTGTGTGCTCATTGTGACCACCGGTGTTCTGGACTGGTGTTTTAGAATGTAAACCAAAAAAAGTTAAACAGAATGTACCCAGCCTCAAGTCAGTTTCACAGTGATAGTGCAAGGCCCTCAGTTCTGCAACTGCTGGCCAGAGGTTGGATTAACTGATTCACTATAAAACAAGAAGTGATACAACAAATCTACATCCAAAGCTTTATGTAAACCAAACCCTTGCTGAGACAAAGTTAACTTTTATTTTATTTATCATGTTAGTGAATCTCTGCGTTTCCCGTCTTCATCTGGAATCATTAGTACCCAGATAATGTGCTTTCGGCTTCAGAAAAACAAAACAACATTGCATAGTTTGTGAGCTTGAACTTGAAAGATTTCCAGGGTTAAGAAATTGGAACTGTCTTACACAGTTGTAACTCTATGGGTTTTAGGTCAGCCAGAACAGTGACGCAAATGGTGATAGAAATTAAATTTGTGTTTTCATGACTGTGCAAAATGAACAGAATATTACAGGTCAAGGATTCTGAAGAAGAAATTGTAGTAAGAAAAGTATCTAATGTGAGGATAGGGCCTGTTTCTGATCTTTCTCAGATTGGGTTTTAACACTGGTGAGGATCCATTGACTTACTCGGACTTGCAGTTAATAAGAGCTGGTTGAAGTTTTTCCAAAAAGGTAGGGTCTCATCAAACCAAAATCCTCATGGGAAAATGTCACTTTTGATAACTTTTTCCTTGGAAAATTCAAAATGAAACAAATGTTTTGCTTCATATTGTGACTTTTGCTTTCAGGGGCACATGCAAGGGGGGGCAGGAGGGATGTAGCCTCCCTCAGAAAAAAAAATTCATCCCTGCCACCATCCACAGCTTCTGCCTTGGCCCCCACCCCGGGACTTCCTCCCTAGAACTCCTTCTCCAGGTTTGGAGTCGGGCTGAGTGTGGCTGAAGAGACATGCCTGAGAAAGGCACAGCAGCTCATGCTCCCACCAAGCCCCATTAGATGGTGCCCAGAGTAGGGAAGCTGGGCTGACAGCAGAGTTCTGCAAGAAGGGGCCTAGGAAGCCTGTTGAGTCCAGTCCCTTCCTCCCCCACAGCTTCCAGTAAGTGTTTGGAGCCTGGGACAATGGGGGGAGACAGCGGGGTGCTGGAGGGATGGGTGAGGAGCCCAGGGAGGCAGCAAAAGCCAAGGGGGTGGAGAATGCAGCAGAACACTGGGGCTTTGACTGGGGGGATGGTGTGTAAAATGCCTCCCTCAAAGTAGTCACATTTAAATCCCTGCACATGCCCCTGTTTGCTTTGATGTTTGGATTGTGCTCCCTCTGTTTCTCTCCCTTTTATACCCCCCCCCCCAGTTTTCCACATGTGGGAAGAGTGTGTGTGGTGGGGGGAAGAAGAGTGACAAGGGACAAGAAGAAATATAGTGTCCCTATGCACACTTTCTCTCCCTTTTCTATTCCTCCTGCCTTTCTGTCCCCTTCCAGTAGAATAGATGGTAGCAAATATTTTTAAAGGCACAGAGGGATAAGTGGGTCTAATGCAGTGTTTCTCAAACAGGGGTCTTCACTTGTGTAGAGAAAGCCCCTGATGAGCCGGGCCGGTGTGTTTACCTGCCCTGTCCGCAGGTCCTGCCGATTGCGACTCCCACTGGCCGCGGATCACTGCTCCAGGCCAATGGGAGCTGCTGGAAGTGGTGCAGGCCAAGGGACTTACTGCTCAGCCTGGGACCAATATCCCCAGCTCAAATTATTTTTCTTCCAAATGTTCTTGGGGCCTTCAGAGTACATGGTGGGGGGGGAGAAAGAGGTGATTTCATGATGCCAGTGTCCCTTATTTTATACCCTAGGGTCACGTGCCTGGAAAAATGCTGGCTCAAACATGGAGTCAAGTATCATATCTCCTGATACCTTGCTGAGTCAGAGAGTTAGCCCCATTGTATGGAGCTTGAGCAACTGTCTCTTATTGAATTGAATATCTCTTGTTTACAATTCCCCTGCTAATCACTGGCTGTGATGGTCACTTAACACCCGTCTGAGTGTGAGTCACCTCTTTGTTGCCATTGGAGACCTAGGTGTGGGCATCCCCCAGACACACAACATATTTCAATAACAATCATATAACAAAATGTCATAACTTCACATACAATGATGACACACATATTTTGACAGAAGTGAGTTTCAGCAAATCATGACTTGCCATATAATACCTTACAAGGCATTCTTTGTACAAAATATATCATAAACATATAACTGTAGTGAATATATGGGTACAGGGTGTTATTTTCAGGTACAGTGTGTCAGAGAGGGGATTCCTGAAATTCAAAAACTGAAACCCCTAAAACTTTAGTATTTAAAAAACAAAATTATAATGGGAAACAAAACACTTTTTTTTTCAATTTCCTGGTGAAAACTGAAAATTTTCAACAAAAATGTTGTGCTTGGAAAACTTGCACAGGAAAAGATGTAGATTTTTGGGGGGTTTTGCCAGTTCTGCTCCTGATCAGAATCTGACTAACAGTTTAAGAGGAGGAACCTGTTTTCATACATCAGCCTTGCAAAATGTCACCTGCCTGCAGGAAGTTTTTTTTCTCATACAAAGGATGCATGAGTAGCATTTATACCTCTGATGGCAAATTTCTATCTGTTATGGAAGGTGTCTGCTTTTGTGATTGTACCCATCTTCAGCCTCCCATGAAAAGGTCAGAGCTAGTTACCATACTTCTTCCATTTATGTGCTGGAAATCAGAGTCAGAATTAATACCACCATTTATGTCATTGTTGTAGTTGGCCCAAGAGGTTTGTGTAGACTTCATCTGGTTACTTAATGCAATGGGATCTCGGAATCTCTTGAAGTTCACCCATAGGTACTGGCCAGTGGCCACCCCACAAGTTTGTTTGAATGACCAGATAAGATTAATCTGACACACTGTGGTAGCAGGTCCCTCAGCTACCATCACAGTAACCCCTGCATGGTTCAGCGAGCTGTTCCTCCTACTGCCAGTTCCCTTGATACCTTGTGGAGAGAGAACAGCAGGTCCTGTTATACTGGGAGCTGAGTTCTGCATGGAGTTCTGCTGGCTGGTCTGTTCAATTCCTGACTGAGTCACGTGGCTTTTGTTTTCTCAAGGTTGGTGTTTGCTTCTGGGATCTCTGAACATGGATCTCCACCCAACATGGATGGAAAGAAGGGTGTCCTCTCCCTCTTCTGCCAGAAGACAATTGCATGACTTCCTGTAAAATCCTGCCCTACCTGATGTGTCAAGTGGAGGGACTGGAGGGCACAGAGCCCTTGCTGCTGCAGGAGCACATCCGCAAAACTAGATGCAGCTGTGAGATAATCCAGGCAGTATCCATCCATAATAACATTCCAGGTGGGAGACACAAAGCAGGGGCAGGCAGTTCTGCAAGGTAAATGCTCCAGTTCTGCAAGGTAAATGCTCTCATGTGTCTGGTGAGAAGAATGGTAATGAGAAAACACCTGGGGTAAACAGTTGATCAATTTATCTGAATCAATGAGCGGTGCAGAATGTTTGGTTGCCTTACCGGAGTTGGGATACAGTAGAAAAACCTATGAGGAGTATACATTTCAGGAAAAGACATTAGGTGGTATTTTCAAAAAGTACCCAAGGGAGTAAGGCATCTAATCCTGTTCTTCCACTAAAAGGTCTTACAGCCGCAAAGCCAGCTCCCTAGCTGGTATAAATTGGCATAGTTCATTGACTTCAGTGTAGCTATGCCAATTTAAACAAGCTGATACTGTGACCCACAGAATTACTTTGGTTCTCTCTCCTCTTCTCCCCAGCCTACCAGCACAGCTTACTTTTCCTAGCAATTAGACCTATGGAAACTTTCACTTGTGTGGTTTCTGTCTCAAAAATAAGAGATGGTTTTGGGCAGAAGTTGTTGTTTTTCGTGTTTCTTTTTCCACTCTGACTGCACCTCTCCTTGGTCAAGTGAGCATCTCTCTCCTTTCTTATGAGTAGTTTAGACAGTCGCAGTATTGGTCTCACATGGCTCGTTTTTTTCCACCGGCAAATACCGTTTCTAAATGTCTTTGAGCTGGATCCTGCCAACACTTGTTCATGTGAGTGGTTCCATTGACTTTAGTAAAATTACTCCATCTTCAAAGGAGTTTTCAGGGAACCAGTCCTCTGTGACTAGTGAAAAACACCTTCAGGTGCCAGTATAACTCCTGCCATTAGACTCAGTTTTCCAGATGACTCTCCTTGAAATCTAATGTAAACTCCAAGATTTCTACATTTAGCTTGGTAATTTTAACCAACATTTCATACAACGAGTTCTAGAAAACAGGCTTGTAAATTCAAATGCTCTTTGTAGACCACCAGTGTAGATATGTTTTTTTCACTGTCTAGTCCCTATTCAAGAAAAAAAATCTAACTCAAGATTTCTAATATCTTTAGTAATTCCCACCCCCATATGTTTTTGGTTTTTTTATCAGACTGTGCCATTAGAAATACTGCGGTGGAGGGGTGTGTGTAAAGCAATCAGAGGTGTCGAAAAACTTAACTATAATGTAGCCAATGCATTTCTATGAAGCTGTCAAAAATGCCCAGACGAATGCAGAATTTTAATATGAATATTGTGTGCTTAACTAAATAATTCTATATTTTCACTATGACCTAAACCTCTTCTATGTTTACTTTAGATTTACATAGTCATCAAACGCTGAGGGACCTCTTAAAATCATGTATTATGGGCTGCAGTGTATAATTATCAGCATTTCACATACAATCGCCTAATATATAACTGCAAAGGGGAGTGCTGGCTCCCCAGTGGTTGAGGTTAGTAAGAAACCTGTCAAATATAGCACATGGTATTAAAGCTGACAAGTAATGCTTTTTTTTTAACATAAAGTCTCCAGATGTGCTTTTAGAGTGGCTTGCTTTAATCATCCCTAGCACACTAGGTCTTTGAATCCTTAACGTGATTTTCATTTGTAGTAGTACAATAACAATTCTCTGTGTTGCATTGTCACTTTTGGGAAATGGAAAGTTAAATATATTAGTGAGTTTACTGGATGTGTTGCAGATGCATGTGTTGCAGATGGGAGGATCTCAGCATCATGAGCTGTCATTCTGTGGGATTGAATAGCTAAGATTATTTTAAGCCTATCTTAGAGAAGGGTGAACTCCTAAAAGGTTCGTAGGAGTTTGATTTGGCTTGGAGTTGGAATTGGACCTACCTAAAAGGCAAAAGCCCCTAGGTAGAAACATTGCTTTACATTTTACATATATCATTTTTAATCATATTATAAAGTCTCAAAGTGAACATCCCAGTTACACAAATTCCACACATCTATCATATCCCTCATGTGCATGCACCAATTGTCCTCACGGTGATCTAATTTTTGCTCCTTTCCAGTAGACCACAAGATAAATCAGTGCAGTGCCACAGCTACATCAGATATATTAATTTACACTGTAAAGAAGATTAAACCAGTCTCTGAATTTTTTTCAGGTGTTAGGACACACAGAAGAACTGCACCTGAACCTGCCGTGGAGCATGCCACAAATGCGCTACCTTCAGTAACAGAGACAATGGAACTGCAGCCGCCTCAGACACACAGTTTGGCTTTCCCCTGGGAAGGACAGTCAGACTTCAGCTTTCCAGAGTACATGTCAAGTATCAGAGGGGTAGCCATGTTAGTCTGGATCTGTAAAAGCAGCAAAGAATCCTGTGGCACCTTATAGACTAACAGACGTTTTGGAGCATGAGCTTTTGTGGGTGAATATCCACTTCGTCAGATGCATGTAGTGGAAATTTCCAAGGGCAGGTGTATATATATGCAAGCAAGCTAGAGATAATGAGGTTAGTTCAATCAGGGAGGACGAGGCCCTGTTCTAGCAGTTGAGGTGTGAAAACCAAGGGAGGAGAAACTGGTTCTGTAGTTGGCAAGCCATTCACAGTCTCTGTTTAGTCCTGAGCTGATGGTGTCAAATTTGCAGATGAACTGAAGCTCAGCAGTTTCTCTTTGAAGTCTGGTCCTGAAGTTTTTTTGCTGCAGGATGGCCACCTTAAGGTCTGCTATAGTGTGGCCAGGGAGGTTGAAGTGTTCTCCTACAGGTTTTTGTATATTGCCATTCCTAATATCTGATTTGTGTCCATTTATCCTTTTCCGTAGAGACTGTCCAGTTTGGCCAATGTACATAGCAGAGGGGCATTGCTGGCATATGATGGCGTATATTACATTGGTGGATGTGCAGGTGAATGAACCGGTGATGGTGTGGCTGATCTGGTTAGGTCCTGTGATGGTGTCACTGGTGTAAATATGTGGGCAGAGTTGGCATCGAGGTTTGTTTGTATGGATTGGTTCCTGAGCTAGAGTTACTATGGTGCGGTGTGCAGTTACTGGTGAGAATATGTTTCGGGTTGGCAGGTTGTCTGTGGGCGAGGACTGGCCTGCCACCCAAGGCCTGTGAAAGTGTGGGGTCATTGTCCAGGATGGATTGTAGATCTCTGATGATGGAGAGTACATGGGCATTTCAGGTACAAGCAGCATTTCAGATAAGCATGCATATCCTTATGTCCCATCATGTTGCTCTCTCTGTGTTTCATGATCCAGATATAGTCTAAGAGTGGCCACATTCATCTTTGATACAATGGGAAATCAACAGAATAAACACCAGGAATAAAATTGGCCCAATATTTTGATTAACCTCATTTTTGTGCTAATCATCTCACTTCAGGTTTTTGTGCTAATCTTCTCTCATTCAGGTTTGTCTCTTCAGTGTGGATCATATTCTTCAGGCCAAGCAGCTCCTCAGAGGATACAACCCCCATGCCCCATCTAAGGACCAAGGAGGAAAAACTTTGGCTTCAGAAGTGGCTGGCCCGGTGCATCAGCATGTTCATGTGCCTTGTACTCCATTGCAAGGCTTTGCAATTCTCCCTATGTGTCTTCCTGAAGCAACAGACTTTTCTGATCTTGCAACAGTGGCTTCGCTCATGACCTTCAGCCCTACGTCCCATTACTTTATTGAGGAACTCCTTTCTTGGTCAAGCATCCCATTCCCTGTGCAGCCACTCCAAACTCCTGTAGTCTCTGTGGTTGCTCCTTTCCAAGAGCATCCCCTGACTTCCCCATTGGAGACATCTTCTCCAATTCCTAATGTAAGGCACAAATCTTTACCTTCAAACTTGAGTGACAGCACTGGGCTAAAGGGTGAAAAAGGCTGTGAGTTTGGACCACTTAATGGCAGGTGAGGAGGACCTCCAGGAATAGATCACCCAATCTCCCAAATCATTGACAGATTTGCAGCCTCAACCTTCTCTACAGCTACATTTGCAGAGTCCCAGATCCCCAGTAGTAACTTTTGTACAACACCAGCCCCTCAACAGGTGGATGTGCGAAATCTTCTGGTTGTGGAGAAACAGAAAGGAGCCATAAAACCAATCAGAGAATGTTGTCCTTGATGTATGCAATAAAAAAGAGGCAGAAGGGTATGCAGGCAGAACAACAAAGCACTTCTCACGGTTCTCAAGGATATCCATAAAGAGTCAGTTAGCCTTGGTCAGTCCATCCACAAAGACCTACCCCAGTTTTGTGAGTATTGCAAACATTTTCCTTTGACCAGTAAGATGTCAGCCTGCTAGCCAGTCAGGCCTTTCCTAAGAATGGGAGAGCATTTCCTGAGATACTTGGCAGCTCTGAGCAGCAGGCTACAAAGGATGTACCTCCATTTTCCCTTGCCATGTTCTTCCCAGATGGATCTTGCTCCCCTTCTTGTTCTCAGTGCAGAGGACCACAAACAAAGGGGTTATCTCCAGAGTCTCAAAGTGAACATCTCAGAATGTGGTAATGTCTCTGCCCTTCCTTAGCTGTGCTTGTCTCATAGGTTATCTGCAACATAGCATGTCTGCCCCCTGCTAGGATTACATCTGTGCTGCCTTCCATACAGTGTATTTTGGAATGTGTGTGTGAGAGCATCCTATTTATTGGGAAGTTGTTCAATAGACCCCTACTAATTTGACCACTTCCTGTTCTCTTCCCACATCCAAGCCCTTTGTCAATCCCTCAGCCCAGGCATTTTGGCATTGGCATATGTTTCTAGAGCAGCAGAATACCACATTGTGTAGAACTGAAAAGATGCCAATTTGGCAGTGGGAAGTGGTTACAAAATCATCTGGGTGAAGGACTCTATAAACCAGCCATCTGCACTACAGTATTAATCTATTAAGAATGCATTCTTTCCCCATGACACAAAATTTAGTATCAATGGGCGCTATGCTGATCAGCCTTGGTCCTGTTGGGGTTGGTCCTGCTTTGAGCAGGGGGTTGGACTAGATGACCTCATGAGGTCTCTTCCAACCCTGATATTCTATGATTCTATGATCCTGGTACAAACATGCCTATATTGATCCCTTTACACAATGGGAGGTATGGATCAGGCTGCTCGTTTATGTGCCTAAATATGGGTTAGGTGTCTGTCTTTAGGAACTCAAGTTTGAAGATTTGGGTCAAAGTAACTTGCCCAAAATTAAAAGATTGCTGTGGTTAGATGCCCGACCTTTCAAAGGTTTGAATACCCACAACTGCCATTAAAGTCTATTGGAAGGAGAGTACTCAGCAACTCTGAAAGGCTAAAGAGAATTCCAAGCCAGAGCACTCCTGAGGCTTAAAACTTCCACTCAAACAGCTCTGAGAAATGATGGCATGATGGAGGGATGGTACAAATGTGTGGTCAAAGCATAAAGTCTGGGAGTCAGAGAACTGGACTCTGTGGCTATGCCACTGACCTGGGAAGTCCAGAATCTTGAAATGTGGCTCCCTAAAGCTAGGCACCTAAACCAATATTTATACATCTAAAACTGAGGCCTGATTTTTCTAAAAGGTTCTAAGCACCCAGCCGTTTCCATTGACTTCAACTGGCATGACAGATGCACAGCAACTTCTGAAAAATCAGACCACTTATCCAGGTATCTGGATGTGGACTTTAAGCACTCACCTTGGCCAAATGCCTTACGACACTTTTGAAAATGAGCCCTGGAAAGATCTTGCACATGGCAAACACAACAGTTTCACTATGGATGACTTAGTATCTGAGAGCAAAAATGAACACACCGATGAGTGTTTATTGATTGTGGATTCTTGCATGCTCTCACACAAGCCTACATGTTTTAATGGCCATGAAACTTTAGGAGCTAAAATAGGGGAAGCTGGGCTGGGTGGGGCAGAATGGTCTGGGAGAGAGAAAGCTTATGGTCTTGGCTTGTGTGGAGAAAGGCAGGAAAGATAATGGACTCAGTCTGGTGACATCCACTTCATCCCATTCATTTAGTACTTTGGTTGCCATCCCAAAATAAGTGGGTGCCTACCTCATGGGATGTTGGGGCTTAGTAATCCTTAAAGCATGTTGAGAGCATTGAAGAGAAAACACTGTGTGAGGGAAGTGCAAAATGTTTTTGGCAGGATGTGTGCTACAGTGCTGCTAACTCTTCTCTGATTACATCTCATTGTACATGCCTCAAAAGTTCCTTTGGATAAAGTGTTACTAAAGGCATATTCTATTCATAAAATGTCCAGTTTCTCTTGAGGGGTGGTAAATATTTGTCACTATTTGCGATATTTGAAAGATTGGACTAATATGGGGTGGTGTTTTGGGGGCATCACAAACAGGTTTCAGGCAGTCACAGCCAACCTCACTTTCTCTATGACAAGATGAGAGTAGAGGGTCCTGAAAGTACTTTAATATAAAAGAGGTCATTATACAGAAAAGAGTCATTGGTCCAATATACCTTCACTTACGATCTCTTCTAAAGGTGGCTCAGGTATACGAAGTATAAGGATGCTTAGGCTGAAATTGTCCATTAAGAAGCAATGCTGAGGGTGTCCATTAACAATGGGTAAATTATCTCCCATTGCTTAACTCCTTCTAAGTCAGAATTGCCTTTGTGCTTGAGACTAAAGAAGCTCTTTTGGAGACATTTGTCCCGGTGGAGCAAGCTTAGCATAAATCCTTATTTAGAACATGGAATCTAGTAGATACAAATTCTCACATTGTGTCTAAACCTTTCCCATGCAGATGTTTTCTGAATTCCCTCACTTATATCTGATGGAGGACACGGTTCAGAAAAACAAAATAATTAATTACTGCATGACACAATTAATAGGCTCTTGTTTTGACATGACCAAAACTATAATTCTCTTACACCTGAGGCTAAAGCAGGACTGGAATAGAGACTTGTTTATAGGTAAACATATATAAGAAAATGTATGGTAAGCAAAGCTATAGGTTAGAAGCACTAGAAAAATGAAAGATATTTGCTTCCCCCTTAGTACTATATAATCCCGCTGAAAAAGGAAGAATGTGTTTTATAATAAGGGTATTTAAACAATGTCCACATCATGAATATTCACCTTTTCTCAAACTGGGTTCTAAGCTTCCAATCCTACCTGCTTTATTTTCACAAACCCAGATATACCTTGGTAGTGAGAAAACACATAAGGCTATTGTCTGTAGAGCTGGCCAAAACGCTGAACTTCTGGTTTATGGGAAACTGACATTTTAAAATTTCCTGTGAACTGGAAACATGACATGGTGTTTTCAACCCAAGTGGTTGGTAGGGGAGCATTGCCTAGTGGTCAGAGCTTAGGCCCATAATGTGCAGGGGGTTGTTGATAGGGAAGCCAGGGCCCCCCTACTCCACCAGCCTCTGACCCACCACCCTATGAAGGTGATCAGTAATCTGACAGCTGGGGCTACTTAAGGCTGCCATCCCTGGCCCCCTTCCTATCCCCACCTTCGATTGTCCCAAAGTCACCATCTGTGTTAAGGAGGTGTGAGGGTGTCTGCTTGCCACAAGGCACCTTCTGGTAGCTGTGTATAGTAAAGTCACCCTCTTTCTCTCTTGGGTGGCAAGTGCCTCCTCCTGCAGTATGGCCAAGCCTCCTGGGCCAGCTCTGTCCTAGGGCTTTCTCCCACTGGGGTAGTTCAAACAAAATAAAGGGGTTTCACCAAGTCCAGAGTTCGTATGAGAGGGGGAGGGGAATGCTTCCCTCTCAGGTTGTCTCTGCAGCAGATTCTCCCTTCCCTCAGGGAGGGACCTTTGGGCAGTTGTTTAGAGAGAGATTCTGTCTTCCCTCAGCTCTTCACTCTTGATGCTGCAGGTCTGCTCTCTTCCCTGGTCTGCCACCAAATGAGCTGCTGCCCTGCCTTTTAACTCCTCCTCCAATTGGCACATTTGCTACAGGTGTGGTGGGACAGCGCTGGCTGGGCCCAGAGTAGTTCCTTAACCTAGTGTTGCCCAGTATGGGGTTTGTATAGCCCATCATAGGTCCTAGATGACTAACACGTTCCAAAGCTAACATATCTCTAAAATAAGGCAGTAAAGAGGCTTCACGTGATTAAAATGTGCCTCTCATTTGGGTCAACTTTGCTTTAGTTGTTGAACAGTAATTTGACTGTCTCAGCTTCTTGAACAATCTCTTCCATCCCACCTTCCATGTGGCTGGCTAGGCATGTTTTGACCTCCCTGAATTCAGCGGCAAGTATCTTAATACCTGCTTAGGGACCCACTTCTGCTGTGCTGCCTGCAGTGAATCTAGATGACTTGTGCAAAAGCTGAATTGATGTTTGATTCCCTTCTGCAGCCTATGCTTTCCTATCCTTAGTCTGTGAGCTCTTCCAGGCAGGCACTGTCTGTTCCGGAGTGTCTGGAAAATGCCAAGCATATTGTAGATGCTAGCATAAACAAATAATAGAAAGTAAAGCATAGTTTCAATCCCATGTTTCACCTTTTGTACTGAGGGTCCAACATCACCCCAGAGTAAATGTGCCACCCGTAAGATCATTCTCATCCACTTACTTATTTTAAACATTTGTGAGCCAAATTTCCATTAAGACTTCTGAGTTTAGAGATGGTCTAGAAGGTGCTAAACTATCAGGAGATCATCCCATTCAGTTGAAACAAGAGGAATCTAATGTAAACAGTAAAAAAAAAAAGAAGGCAACAGTGGTCTTTGTTTATGCTTGTACTTCCTGCAACCATGATAGCTTAACCTAAGCTGTGAGTTTAGCAAAACAAAGCCAGCCTGGACGTGGGATGTTTGGGTAGAACAGACGTATTTGGGAGCCAGTCTGAATGGGTTGCTGCTGTGCTCTGGTTCCAATGGAGGAAGTAGACTATTTGGAGAAGTCTCTTCCTGCCCTCCTTCCCAAACTTGCTACCACTGTGTTTTGATTCCAAGAGAAGTGGGGCCATTTGAGCAGTCCAATTTTGGCATTCCTACCAAATAGCCAACTCTGACCACTGAACTACAATTTCTTATGTTGCTTTTTCCGCTCTGGGTTGCAACATGAACCTCCTACTCTGGTGCTTTAATCTGAATGTTGCGGCAGTCTAGTCATCTCAAAGGACAAGTACAAAGGAAGCATGTTGGTAATATGGAGCAAAGTAGTAACCACATGCAACATTCCTGGAGTTGAATACATTTGTTTCAAAGTGATTTTTTAAAAATAAATTGTATTCTTGTACAGATGGAATTCCCTTGCCTTTCAAGTTAGCTGTAACCATCCCAGTCTTGACCTTAGCAGACTGCACAGTGTTTCATTCATAAAGTCTGAAGTGGAATGCTGTTTAAACTGAACAAGTGAAACTTTATTAAACCCTATGGACTGCTCTCTCCAAATGGCTGAGTAGCTACCAGCCTCACTCCCAACATTCCCTGTTCCACTGGTGTCCTATCAATAACAGTATCTCCTGGAAATATTTGCCCTCAGACTCCAGTTCCACTGATCATGATTGTCATAAACAGATAGTTAAGGGTTAATGTTTCTTTTACCTGTAAAGGGTTAATAAACAGGGAACCAACCACCTGACCAGGGGACAAATCAGGAGACAAGATACTTTAAAATCTCGGTGGAGGGAAGCCTTTGTTTGTGTTTTTTGGGTTTTGCTTTGTTCTCTCTGGGCTCTGAGAGTGACCACACGTACCTACAGGCTCTATAATCTTCTATTCCAATTTTGTAAGTACAAAGGCGGTATAGTCTTTTTATTTGTTTTTTCTTTATTTTCAAATGTGTATTTGGCTGAAAGTAATTTAAATTGTATTTCTGCTGGAGGAGGCTGTTTCTACAATTTCTAGAAGCTGACAGACCCTGTAATATTCCATCTTGAATTTACAGTGATTTTCTTTATTCTTTTTTTTTCTTTTATTAAAAGTTTTGCTTTTAAGACCTGTCTGATTTTTCCCCTTGTTGAGGCTCAAGGGAATTGAGTCTGTACTTAACAGGGAAGGAGAAGGGAGGGGGAGAGAAAGAGGGGGGAACCTGCCTGATTTCTCTGTGTTGTGATTCAAGGAGTTTGAATCACGGTGATCTCCTAGTGTACCCAGGGTGGGAAAGATCTGGGAGGAAGAAAGGAGAAGGGGGAATACCTTTGTTTAGATTCACGGAGCTTGAATCTGTATATCTCTCCAGAAGCCCAGGGACGGAACACCTGGAGGGGAGGAGAAGGGGAGGGAAACGGTTTATTCCCCTGTGTTGTAAGTCTCAAGGAATTTGGGTCTTGGGGTCCCCAAGGAAGGTTTTGGGGGGACCAGAGTTTATCAGGCACTTTACTCTAAGTCCTGATTGGTAGCAGCACTATAGGATCTAAGCTGGTAATTAAGCTTAGGGAAATTCATGCTAGTACCCATATTTTGGACGCTAAGGTTCAGAATTGGGAATTATACTATGACAATGATACATAGATTGTTTCCTAGGGTCAGAGCTCATAAAATTAGTATTATAAAAAGGAAAAGTGGTGACGAAGGTGCAATATGGAGTACATTTTAGAAATCAATTAAAAGAAAATGGAGGGGAAATTTTGAATGTCCTATTTCCAACCATGTATATGAAACAGCTATTAATAATACTGTTTCTCCCTTTAATCTTCAGTTTTATATTGAAATTTTAATAGTTCATCCTTTTATTATCAATGATAGTTATATAATTAATTCAGAGTCTCGTTTGAAACTTCAGGTACCGAAAATACTTGCATGGGTGTAAATGAAAGGAGAATTTGCCCCACTGTATATTCAAGACCACAAAAGAGCTCAGTGTTTTAAGAAAGATGTAGATGCACATACTTTTCTATCAGCTGTAGAACTTTGTTACTAGAGGGCTGGTCTACACTGGGGGGGTATCTATCTAAGATATGCAACTTCAGCTACGTGAACAGCGTAGCTGAAGTCGAAGTATCTTACATCGATTTACCTCGGGTCCTCACAGTGCGGGATCGACATCCGTGGCTCCCCGTGTTGACTCCGCTACCACCGCTCGCTCCGGTGGAGTTCTGGAGTCAACAGGAGCGCATTTGGGGATCGATATATCGCATCGAGATGAGACTCTGTATGTCTACCCCTGAAAAATCGATCGCTACCCACCGATAGGGCGGGTAGTCTGGAGGTACCTAGAGACATCTCCATGGAACACAGATAGTCCTAACTGGCAAAATGAGTTAAACTGTGGTCATTGTCCTGTCTGGCCCTAAATCTATGAATCTTTTCAACAAATCAGCGCCCAAGCAGGACCTGAGACACAATATGCCAGGTGGCGGCTGAACTCCCACAAAGGTTGGGGTGTTTGGGTTTGGGGGTGAGGGGGAAGAGAAGGTTAATCTCTATATAGAACTATAGGAAAGCTTTCTCATTGCTTAACTATCTCAAAACTTCTGTTTTTTATCTGACATCTTCAGTTGCCCTATCTAAGCCACATTACAACCTCTGGGCTTGATACTTTTCACCTTCACCCACTGTCTGGTCACTTCCCCTCAATTCTTCTCCTCCTCCTCCTCATTCCTCCCATCCCTTTACCCCCCATATTCCTCACTTTAGATGGGATGTTGCATATTTGTTTTTCTCATATTTATGTCATTGGGGCATGCACAGGAATGTAAATGTCAGTGCTTTTGGAGAGACTGTCCTCTCCCGCTGTGGCCGCATGGCCTGAAAAGTTCTCTTTCCCCACTCGACCCTGGGGCCAGAGGAGCTCGCTCTCCCCACTGTAACCCCAGGGCCAGAGGAGTTCTGTACCTCCCCTGCCGATTATGGGGGGCTGCCCCTACTTGACCCCCCCTTTGTGCATGCTCTTGCATGTCATCATAATATGAGTGCTTCCCTCATAGCCCGCTGCCAAATGCATGAGGGCAGACCAAAGAAGAGAGCACCGACCAGATCAACACTCTCTGTTCTAATGTACTGAAACTGTCCCTTTTTCCTTCCTGATGTACTGTAGGGAGAGCAATGCAAGTGTGGGAGCTCCCATCTGACCTGCAGAATCAGAAGGACCAATCTGGCAATGGAATACATATGGCTATTAGGGATTGGACCTTGAAATGGCATTCAGGATGGCTCAATTCAGTTCAAGCTCCTGGATGAGCCATCCTCATTAAGAGATACCTACTGTATTGCTAGTTCTGTTATTTAATGTGCAGCTAAGATGTGATGTAACTTTCAGAGAACAGAGAAATACTTTAACCATAAGGGTAAAGCTCATCTGTAGGAGCCCGAGCTTTCTCAGGGACTGATACAAGACTGGAATGAATTCCCATAAGAACTAAGGACTATCACAGACCCGCACCTTCCCCTACGCTGAGTGCGCAGTGCACTTCTTTTACCTGTCATCGCTAACATAAACATAATGTAGACATTTTAAAAACCAAAACACCACACCACACACCTAATTCTCCCCTCTTCAGAAAGGATGGGAGAGAGAATGAATCACAGGTGACTAGAGCTTAGCTTAGTTTTAACTTCACAAACCTAAAAACCAGCTTTTGTGTTTCATATCAATTCAAACATTTTGTTTAATTCTCATTTTTTTCTTTTTTAACCCCTTTTTTAGTCTAACTACAGAAACACCATTTTTTAAATTTGAAAATGTCAAAATGAAACACTTCAACAGTTTTGAAGCTTTTTGTCCTTAACCTTTTCTGAATAGGGAAATTAATCAAATCTAACCTGGATTGGCAAACCGTTTTGGTTTTGATGAATTTGAAAAGAAAAATGTGAAAAAATTTCCATCCAACTCTACACATGACAGATGTTAGTCACATGACTTAGTGCACTGCTGGAAGGTGTTCAGTTACAGTGGTGCTGAGGGCAGTATAAGAACCTACAAAGAACAGATCTTGCATCATTTCTGTTTCTCCTTTTCCATCTCTTTCCTGTATAATCTGTATGAACATAGCTAAAAATGGTAGGGCCTAAAAGCCAGGCTATGAGATATATTCCTTCTGTGAGACAACAACCCCACCATTGCAGCTGGATGCACTAGTTACTGCAGACAGAAAATAATTATAATAATTGGAGACATACCTATCTTTTAGAATTGGAGGGGACCTTGAAAGGTCTTTGAGTCTAGCCCCCTGCCTTCACTAGCAGGACCAAGTATGGATTTTTGCCCCAGATCCCCAAATGGTTCCCTCAAGGATTGAGCTCACAACTCTGGGTATAGCAGGCCAATGCTCAAACCACTGAGCTATCCCTCCCCCCTTAACTGTCTGTGGATTGGCTGGCCTAGCTTGTCCATCTTCACAATGATTCACTCCACATCACTTCACAATGATTCACCTTTACTTGAATGGAACGTTCTCATCAATGTATGTTTGAGGGCAAAATCTTGACAAATTCCTCCAGAGATCTACATTTATGGTTGAAATAGGTGGCTTAATAGGCATAAATCTAAATTCTTCAAGGATCCTTTTTCTAGCAGGCTAATCTGTGAACTACAGAATTATTTTTACTCTTTGAAGTGTGAAATAAACTTCTCTCTTATTAATAGCGAGCCAAAACATTGTCTTGTTTCCATTGTTCTGACACTTAATGATTTTTTAGAGTTTTCAATTTGAATCTTAATGGGAAAAGGCAGGGAATTAGTCAACTGAATAAGAGCCTGAGTATGGGTCACTTAAAGGATAAAACAACCTTAAAATTAGTGAGACACTGGAGAAGACTTTTAAAAACTTTTGAAAAATTACATTTTAAGATAGTGGGGAAAGTGAACTAATCTCTTGATATCAAGGCAAGCTCTCCCACTGGTTGAAAAATGGCAAACTCACCCAATATAGTGCAAATTATTTTATATAAACTTACTTCTTACTTTATTTGGAATAAAAGGGAAAAGTTTGCTGAGCCCTTTACCAAGTCTGCTCATTTAAAAATTATATTTTTAGTTACATTTTCTAACCTACAGAAGGATAAATATCAGAGGGGTAGCTGTGTTAGTCTCTATCTGTGAAAGCAGCAAAGAGTCCTGTGGCACCTTATAGACTAACAGACGTATTGGATCATGAGCTTTCGTGGGTGAATACCCACTTCGTCGGATGCATGGATAAGTGTATAGCAGTTTTGTTTTAACTTTATATAGGAACTGAAGGAAGATTTAAAAACTATCGACTGCAACTAGAATTTAGCTTGTTTTGTAGTTGACAAGCTTAATTCCCAGCTTTATAGAGATATATACATAACTCCAAAATAAAGTTCTAGGGCTAAAATCTACACGGTTCAACCTCATCTGGTACAAGTCAATGGAGTCATACTGTTGTAACTGACAGTGTTTGACTCTACTTTTCAAAGATATTACTTTGATAATCTAACATACTCTGAGTTTTTTCCATTTAATGTGAGATCTGCTGGAGAACCAAAACCTACTACTGCTACTAGCTAATGAAGGAACTCCTCAATTAGTAGAGGTCTGTTGAGGTCCTGCATTCAAACCCTGTAGGAGGTTTGTTCCATGAACAGCAAAAATTGACAGATCGCCATAATAAACTAAAGCATTCTATTTAAATGTGTCTTATTTGGAATTATTTCTACCTTTTAATTTATTTTTTTTTCTATATGCTATGTGTTAGCTATGACGTCAATCATGCAAGAGTCAACAAACCATCCAGACAAGAAATATTTCTTCAGTGATGCACACTGAGCTTTATTCTATCTTCTTGGCATGTCTAATACTCCCAGGATATACAATGGGATTTTTGAGTATGATAGACAAGTAGGATTGGACCCATAATGTCCTGAAATGACAATATGCAAAATTAAGAGTGAACTTTATCCTACTGATTTATTTCAGAAACGGAAGCAAAATACAAACATTATATAACCAAACTGCCATACAAGTGAAAGTTGCTATGGACGTAGGCACTGAAGAAATGCCTTTACATTAAAAAGTAATAAACTCATTGCAAACACAGCTAATCAATCATTCTCTTGGCACAAATAAGGTTTGAGGAGAAGGAAGATGGTTCAAATTGCAATTCAGCAATGATGCTACAAAGCCAAAGGCTAAAATAATTTAATGTAAGTTAAAACCAAGGTAAACACTCTTCTGAAGTTCATGTTACTTTTAGATCCATTGTTTTGGAGAAAAAATGTTAATCCCTCTGAAGAATGTTAGTGCTTGTAAAACATTTTATTGCATTCACTTGATTGTGGTATTTAGAGCGTGCATGTGGCCAGTACAAATTAACCATGTTGCACTGAAATCTGTCTCTCCAAACACATGCAAGTTGCACAGAAGTGCAAAATATTCAAAATACTGGAAGACTTAGGGAGCAATCTTCATCCACAATGGAAAATGACTAATTTATAGTCTTGTTTGTTAATAAACATTTCACTATTTGATATCTTGGAAAAAATACAGCGTTTCACTTGGCATAACTGGTGGCAGGATGTCCTACAATACGCAACAGAGATGTCTTCAATCCAATTGCCAGCTTATGCCACAGCTGAACTGAGGTCAATGGGTGCTACAGCAAATTAAAGTTTCTGAGGACCTGGCTCATACTATTTTGAGTTGAGCTGTGAATTTTGTGTGTGTAATGCACTGAGAAAAGTATCCTGCAAAGGTGGAGGACTAACTAAGGACCTCAGGATATGTTCTGTAGTTAACTATTTTCTGATCTCACATTCACTGAAGTCTTAACATTAATTGACTTCAACAAGTACAGGATTCAGTCCTCAGCACATTGTTCTGGACAGTTTTTGTCCTTAACTCCCTGTGATGAAATAGTGATTCAAGAACCTGTAGCTCAGTTGGTTTCTGTAAGGGACAACTTAGATAAATACAACATAGAAAAGGACCTTTCAGCAAAGCTATCTGAAAAGTGCAGCTAAAATACCCATCTATATTATTTATTCAGGATTTTCACTCCAGGATTTTAGCTTCTTAGTGCAAGGGGATAATCCTTGATTTCTCCTGTACCTCCCTTTGGCCCCACCCGCTACTCCATCTGTGGTTGGCAGATAGTATCTTTTTGTCAGCAGAAGTAGTTGTCATAAGAAATCAAAGCTGGAGATGAGGTACCAATGTTTTCTATTTGTGTTTTCCTTAATGAACTCTAAGCACTCAGGATACCATAACTAAATCCATCTTTTCACCATAGAAATTGCACTACCATATCAAAGAAGGGATTCATCTCTTCAGCAACCTGCCTCCAACACTGGCTAGCATTCGGTGCTTCAGAGTGCAAGAAACCTTCTAAATGGACAATTATAGAATAACCTGACACAAAGGGAGTTGCTTGTGCCTTCAGAAGTCCCATTAAGGCCTGAGACTCTATTCCCATTGCCACATGGGGAAGGATGGTAGGGTTGGACCTTAATTTACTTTATTGCACATCTCTTCCAAAACACTTCTCAAACTGCCAATGAAAAATGATAACACTGCTGTGTTGTTTTAGTTAAGAAAAATGTGACGGATTCTTATATTACATCTTGCTTTACATATTGGTGAGGTTATGTCCTCCAGAAGAGGATCTGCTCTGTAGTTTAGAACATATATCATCTAACTGTGGTAAATGTAATTGCATCTTTCTTCTTGAGTGTTTGTGGAAAAGATAATGTGCTTACAGGAACAATGACAGACTGAAAATAAGGGATTCAGTGGATTTGACTGGGGGATAACTCTAAGTTCAATTTTTTATATTTAATTCTATATATCTGTGTGACATACCAGGTTACAATCCAGACTAATGAGAAGCTGTGTCATCCCAGCCCTGCAACCTAGGGTACTTTACAGTACCTTGCTGAAGTAGTTCCCACCTGGGCCACTCACAACAACCTTCCAGCATGCAAGCCACACCCTAAGCGTCGATGTACAGCTGCAGCCTGCCAACCACACTTGGGTTACACTCTGGCTCTTGCCCACCTCAGTTATACCGCACAGTGACCCCAACACACCCCGAGTCTTAGATTTCTCCCCAGAAATGTATGTCCTGCACTGCCCAGCTCTCTCCCAGTATAAATTATATTAAGTCCTTTATTCCTTTAAGAGAATATGTCACCTCAAAAGGAGTTTTTCAGACACTTCAATTTAAACACATTGGATTAGCTAAAACAGGGGTGGGCAAACTATTCATGCAGGCCAGATCTGGCCCCTCAGGGCTTTGGACCCAGCCCGTGGGATTGCCCCCCGTGGCATCTTGGACCGAGCACTGCTCTCAGGAGCAGCCCCTAGGCAGGGGGGCAGAGGGCTCTGCATGCATTGCCCTTACCTCCAGGCCTGGCCCCCCGCAGCTCCCTTTGGCCAGGAATGGGGAACCACGGCCAGTGGGAGCTTTGGGAGAGGTACCTAGTGGCTCGGCAAGGGCAGTGCATGCAGAGCCCTCTGCCCCCCACTTTACAAGGGGCCGCAGCACTTCCTGGAGCGTCGTGGGCCCGGGGACAGGGCAGGCAGGCAGGAAGCCTGACCTGGCCCTGGTGCATGCTGCTGCCACCCTGAAGCCACTTTAGGTAAGTGGCGCTGGGCTGGACTCCGAACCCCTCCTACAACCCGCCCTCCAACCCCCTGCCCTAAGCCCTCTGCCACACCACGCACCCCTGTGCACCTCAACCCTCTGCCCTGAGCCCCCTACCGCAGTCTGCACCCCTCCTGCACCCCTGCCCTGAGCTCCCTCCTGCACTTCGCACCCCTCCTGCACCCCAACTCCCTGCCCTGAGCTCCCTCCCACAGTCTGCACCCCTCTTTACCCCTGCCCTGAGATCCCTCCTGCACTCCTCACCCCTCCTGCACCCCAACCCCCTGCCCTGAGCCCCCTCCCATAGTCTGCACCTCTGCCCTGAGCCCCCTCATACATCCTGCACCCCTCCTCTGCCCCAATCCCTTGCTCTGAGCGCCTTCCTGCACACCGCACCCCTTCCCACACCCCACACTCTCTCCCGCACCCCAACCTCCTGCCCCGGCCCTGCATACAATTCCTCACCCAGATGTGGCCCTCTTCCCAAAAAGTTTGCCCACCTCCCTGAGGTAAAACAATAGAACAAGTTTATTAACTACAAAGAGAGATTTTCAGTGAGTACAGGTAATGAGGCATGAAAGTCAGAAATGGTTACAAGAAAAATAACGATAAGAAGTTCACTGTTACCTAACTTAACAAACTATATCAGACACAAGCAAAGTTTCTCACCACATGCTTTCAGCAGTCTTACTGAGCAAAGTCTGTAGGTCAGGATCCCTACTCCTGGAGTTCAACAGATGCTTCCTTTGTTGCTTCAGGTGCAGTGAATGCAATGGGCAGGGAAAGAAAGACGTACTTGGAGAGTTTGTTCCTCCTTTTCATAGTGTCAGCCCCTCTCTTGAAAAACATTTCTAGCTGGGCATCAGGAAGCAAAGAGTCAACATGGAAGGACATTCCCTGCTGCTTTTCTCTCACCTGTTTCAGCTTCCTTTGTTTCCCTACCTGCTTGATGACTCTGTTTACTACTTAAATACAAATTAAGCAAAACACACATCCCTTAGTTTAGGACAGAGCTGTTTGCCAACCTCAGTTTGGGCAGGGCTGTTGGGTTTGGAACATGCATTAATAACACCATACAGTAGAATCTTATAACTTCATATACAATGTTGCCACATGTATTTTTTCTGGACAATACTACCCAGCAAATTATGAGTTTTCAATTGATACTTACAAGGCATAGTTTGTACAAAGATTATTACAACAGTGTGTAGGATATGAATACAGGGGTGTATTCTGTCTCAGTGTGGTGTCTCAAACTATTATTAAGGGCCTGATCCTGAAAGGTGTAAGCATCTACAATTCCTACTGGCTTGGAGATGTGGCTTCTCAAGACTTCTAAGAATCAATCCCTAAAAGTGGAAAAATTCCAACGAATTTACTTTTTACCTTGAAAACATGTTCATTATAATTAGTTGCATATAACATGTCATTAAATTTCAATTGACTGAAGTATATCTAATATGCCATTGTCTTAGGTGATGTCTAGACAGTTTCTATCTGGATCTTACACACTACCACCATGCTGCAGTGGAAGCATGTCCCTTGGCCTGTGCCATTTCCTGCAGCCCCCATTGGCCTGGAATGGCGAACAGCAATCAGTGGGAGCTGCAATCCGCCAAACCTGCAGACGCTAAAGGTAGACAAACCATCCTGGCCCACCAATGGATTTCCCTGATGGGCTGCGTGCCAAAGGTTGCCGATCCTTGGTCTAGATGCAGGAATTACAGGTTTTATGGCCTATGTTATGTAGAAGGTCAGGCTAGATCAGTGGTTCTCAACCAGTGCCCCAATCAGCACACAGCTGCGGCTCATGTGACATCCTCAGGGTTATATAGGTAGCTTATATATTGTATGGATGTGGCTCACATAACACATAGAGAGATATGTGTGCGGTCCACAGTGGTAATTAGGTTGAGAATCACTGGAGTAGATGATCATGGTGGTCTCTTTTGTCCTTAAAATCTATCAATCTCAATCCGCAGTTATTTATTTTAATTTAAAAATGTAACATTTCCAGTGACACTACACCCCGTATTCTTCATAGAGATATTATTAGGATATGATTAGGGCACAACTATGCAAAAACTATGTATTTTATGCAAGATAGGTCATGTGAGATATGATTGAAAAGGTTATGATTTACTGAATATGATTCTCCTATTTTTATGCATGTGTCATTTTGGTATCCGAAGTTAGGAATATTGCCTATGCATCTATTACAAATGTGTTTACACCTGAGGAATGCCCACTAGGCAGAATTCAGTCAGTCTAGATGGCTGTCTGAGAAGGGCCATTAGGGAGAACAACAGGTCTTAGAAGAAGCTAATCTCCCACCAAGGAGCCTTCCTAGGGAGCCTTCCTGAGGACACTACAAACAGCCTCTGACTCATGGATGCCGTGACACTATGTGGGTCGTGTGACCAAGTCACCTGGTATTGGACTTCACCTTGGAACACCAGTGTTTTTCCACTGACCAGCCACGGGAACCAAACTGGGAGTCAAAGGGTTTTCACCATATGCAACACTATTTAAGGCAGGGGAGTGACATCATTGTGGTTCTTCACTGACTCCCCACCCAAGAAGACTGCTGGAAACACTTGAGGAATAAGGACTGGACTGGCAGAGAAGGGCTGAATCCAGGCTACAGGGATTTCTAGCCTGTGAAAGAAATACCTGGAGTTTTAAGATGCAAGCAAGCGCATCTTGCCATCCAGAATCTATGCAAACTGTCTAAATCAACAATAAGGGTGAGAATTTGCTACTCATATCCAATCTCTGCATTATATTAAGCTTAGATTGTGTTCTTGATTATTTGCTAGGTAATCTGCTTTGATCTGTTTGCTATCCCTTATAATTACTTAAAATCTATCTTCTGTAGTTAATAAACTTATTTTTGCTTTGTCTAAAACCAGTATGTGGAAGTCATAACTTGGGGCAGAAAGCTGTGTATATTCCTCTCCACACTGAAGGAGGGGGTGAATTTCATGAGCTTACGCTGTACAGATCTCTGTGAGCACAAAATGGTATACACTCCAAAGGTGAGTGCATGCCTTATGAACTGAGAAGTGCCTTAGCTGAGCCTTCCCATGCAGAGTTGATCTCAGCATCTGTGTGTAGCTGCAGCTGGGTGTGTCCCTACCTGTATGTGTGCTGGAGGGGGCTTAAGTGCCTGTCACAGCAGTACAGTGTTAAGGGAGCTCAGACTGGTGCATCAGGCAGGCTCAGCAGTGCCCCAGTTTGAGATGGCATCCCAGGGTGAACCCATCACAACTAGATTTTGGGAAACCTTTCTGTCTTTCACCCTCCAAATGATCCTTCCACACCTTGCTTTAGCTCTGATTGATGCATGGGATTTTATTCTCATTGCCACATGTGAAAGGAGTGGAATCAAACCTGCCTTCATAAATTTAGGCTGAAACTTACTGGTCAATGCCTCTGTAAAACACACACATACACACACACACAAACAAAACAAACACCGATGTGATTCATAGTTTGGGTTTGTGTATTCTTAATTGTGAAGCATCAGAGAATCAGACTTTGATTTTCCAATGTTCTCTAGACTTGCAGTTTTGGAAAATGAAGAACAGGCCTCTGTGCACGTGTCCAATGATATTCCATAGAGAGAAACCACAAGCACTGAATCCATTTCTACCATAACTACCACAAAACCTGGAAGTATGTTGCTTAGATCCCTCCAGAAACCACCCAGAGGCCTGCCAAGTCTGCTTTCCTTTATAGTTTCATTCTAAACTCAAGAAACAAAAAAGAGAGGATCATCAAGTGAATGGGGCTATGTAATTTACAATTTGAATACGTAACTGGATGTATTTATATTTTTCTTTGGGTTCAAGTTAAAGAACCACAAGTTTTGACAACTTGCACCTGCAATGTGAGTTTGCTGGGGTTTGAAACTTAAAACGCTATGTTATGTGTACATTAGAGCACGTTGCTCTAAACTAGGGCCCCATTTTGAACCCTAGCTCAAAGTTGCCAAAAGAAACAGATTTGTGCTTCGCAAACAGCCAATGTTGCATAAAACCAAGCTGATGAATGATGTTGTATAGGGTCTGAATAAAAGCATCAAGGAGCTGAAACGCTAACCAGGCTCTACGAGCCAAGAAAACTGAATTAAAAATGACTGTTAAAAAAAAAAGGTAAACAAAATGCAAAGAACCTAAGTGCTCTCACGCTGCCAAATCTGAAGATTTCAAAGTGATCATTAATTAGGGTATCCCTCATTTTTAAACAGACTGGTCACAATTTAAAGTGTGTTGTTACACTGCATTGATTATTAGTAGAAAAGCTATGAATCTACAATTTTGTGAAAGCTTTGTTAGGTGGCTTTATTGTTATCTGAGAGTTGGGCCAAATGTATAGTCATAGGATTAAATTCTGACTGTTGAAGTCAATGGGAGTTTTGCCATTGACTTCATTGGGGCCAGAGTTTCTCCAGAGATTTTAATGCCAGAAGGTACCAGGATTCTCAATTTTTTTAGGCTCAGGCCCCATTTGTACACCTTGATGGCCTGTTGTGACCCAAAGAATTCTCCTGATCAGAAAAATGCTCCTAGCCCCTTGCCACCCCCCGCCCGACCCTGCAGCAATGGTCCATTGTGGAGAGACTCTGGGCTAAGATTCTAGACACTCCAGACAGATGTGAACAGCTGGGGAACCCCTCTAACCAGCAACTGGGGGAAGTGCAGTAAGAGAAAACATTGCCCCAAATCACACAGCCACCTCCATGGACCACAGATGACAGAGGTCAAGGGTGGTGGGATTTGGGGTCCTGGAGCTGAAGTGGGAGAGATTAGGGTGCCTAGGGGTGTAGTGAGAAAGTAGTTGCCAGGGCTAAGAAAGGAACTGTGGGTCAAAGAGGTATAGGGGAGGGGCAGCAAGCTGACACCTCCCCCAAAACACACACAAGCCCCACACATGGCCCATGAGGGACAGAGGGAATTTGGAGTCCTGAATGGTGGGCTGAGGGAAAGAGTAAAGAGCAGAAGGGGCTGGGGGTGCAGTGGAGATAGATCTGGGGCCAGAAGGGGTGGTATGATAGAGTGAGATTCACCCAGCTGTAGGGAGGAGTACATCAGGTGGTTAGTACTTCCCAGAGAATATGACATCAGCTGCTTTCTCCCAGTTCCTGTGCCACAGAGTTGGCTGGGCTCAGCAAATCCGTCTGGGTGGTGCAACCATAAGGGACACACGTGCCTCTCAGGTTTTGCCTGGCCTCTCTGTTATGGGGGCTGGTTAGGCCAAACTTGTGTGAGTGACTTTACTACTTGGTGCCTGGGACAACAGAACACCTCACTCAAATTTGGCTCAGCTGGCTGTCCATCATCATGACATCGGCATTGCTGGGCAAAACCTGAGTGGCACTGAAACCCCATATACCAGGTTGCAAAGCTGTCATAAACAGATAGCTAAGGGTTAATGTCTCTTTCACCTGAAGCACCTGACCAGAGGACCAATCAGGAAACCGGATTTTTTCAACTCTGGGTGGAGGGAAGTTTGTGTCTGAGTCTTTGTTTTCTGTCTGCCTGCTTTCTCTGAGCTTTGGAGAAGCAGTTTCTACTTTCTAGTCTTCTGTTTCTAAGTGTAAGGACAAAGAGATCAGATAGTAAGTTCTATGGTTTCTTTTCTTTGGTATTTGCATGAATATAAGTGCTGGAGTGCTTTGATTTGTATTCTTTTTGAATAAGGCTGTTTATTCAATATTCTTTTAAGCAATTGACCCTGTATTGTATCATCTTAATACAGAGAGAACATTTGTATGTATTTTTCTTTCTTTTTATATAAAGCTTTCTTTTAAGACCTGTTGGAGTTCTTTCTTTACTTCAGGGAAATTGAGTCTGTACTCACCAGGGAATTGGTGGGAGGAAGAAGTGGGGAGATCTGTGTGTTGGATTTGCTAGCCTGATTTTGCATTCCCTCTGGGGGAATAGGAAAGTACTTTTTTTGTTTCCAGGACTGGAAACAGAGAGGGGGAGTCACTCTGTGTAGTTTCACAGAGCTTGTGTCTGTGTATCTCTCCAGGAGCACCTGGAGGGGGGAAGGGAAAAAGGATTATTTCCCTTTGTTGTGAGACTCAAGGGATTTGGGTCTTGGGGTCCCCAGGGAAGGTTTTTTCAGAGGGACCAGAGTGCCCCAAAACACTCTAATTTTTTGGGTGGTGGCAGCAAGTACCAGGTCCAAGCTGGTAACTAAGCTTGGAGGTTTTCATGCTAACCCCCATATTTTGGACGCTAAGGTCCAAATCTGGGACTAAGGTTGTGATAAAAGCTCAGAGCGGGAAGCTGAGCCCAGTCAGCCCTTTGACACATTCTGGGAACCCAATTTTGGGTCACAGCTCCTGAGCTGAGAAACCTTGATCTAGTCTGACCTCCTGTATAAAACAGGCCATAGAATTTTACTCAGTAATTCCTGCATCGAACCCACAATTTCTGTTTGAGCTAGAGCATAGGTGGGCAAACTATGGTCCACGGGCCACATCCGGCCAGCAGGACCCTCCTGCCCAGCTCCTGAGCTCCCAGCCGGGGATGCTTGCCCCGGGCCTCTCCCCTGCTGGCCCCCCTCCGCTGCAGCCTCAGTGCACCACACCGACAGCGCAACACTCTGGGCGGCTGGGCAGTGCAGTTTCAGAGCCGCAGCCTGACACGGTGCTCTGGATGGCGTGGCTGTAACGTCACCAGCCACCCGTGCTCTGTGCTGCATGGTAAGGGGGCAGGGAGCAGGGGGATTGGATAGAGGGCAGGGGAGTTCAGGGTGGTGGTCGGGGGCAGGGATGTGGATAGGGGTCGAGGCGGTCAGAGGGTGGGGATCAGGGGGGTTGGATGGAGCAGGGGTCCTGGGGGGGGTAGTTAGGAATGAGAGGGTGAGTTGGATGGGACTGCAGGAGGCAGACAGGGGTGAAGGCCCGGGGGTGGTCAAGGGACAGAGAGCAGGGGGTGGTGAATGGGGCAGGAGTCTTGGAGGAGCAGTTAGGGGGTGAGAAGCAGGTGGGGTCAGATAGGAGGCAGGGACCAGGCCACGCCTGGCTGTTTGGGGAAACACAGCCTCCCCTTACTGGCCCTCCACACAATTTTGGAAACCCGATGTGGCCCTCAGGCCAAAAAGTTTGCACGTCCCTGAGCTAGAGCATAATGATTCAGTTAAACCCATGCAACTCCTGTGAGGACAATGGAGTTATGCTGGTATAAAATTGCCACAAGAGAAAGAATCAGGGCCAGTGGTCCTGAAAAAGCTATGCACTAATCTTAAATGCATAAGGGTTCGCAAAAGTTAAATACGTTGAGCAACATTTTCTTCTCATATCTGCAAAGTGGATCCCAACTCAATCTGTTCTCTTTAATATTTGTATTTATTGTTTCTATTGTTGTAGCACTCCAAGGCCCCACTGAGATTCAGGACCCATTTTATTATGTATTACATATCATTGCAGTTGCCAAATTATTTTTATACAAAAATCGTAGTTATCCAAATTTACAGGGCGTCTCCCTGTAGCCCTATGTTAGTTAAGCAACTGCTAATAACTTTTCAAGTAGCCTTCTAGTGCCTGTTGGAGCTAATCAATAGCCTTGTATTTGCATACTAGTTCTGAACCGTTACAGAGCCCTACACAAACAACACACCACGATTAGTCAGTTTTAAAATAAATAAATCAGAATTAAAGTATGTCCATAATATTTTTTTGCCATTTTAATAAACTCCACAAAGTAGTTTTTTAGTCTTGAATAAAGTACACAGTTTTAAGCAAACATCAGCACTACTCTCTTTGTTCCCTGTATAGTGAAATTGCAGCTCAGAATAGCCCTTTTCTTTTAACCAAAGATCCAGTTATCCAAAAGTTTTGGCTGTCCCCCAGGCCATTCAGATAAACAGGGGTTTGTATTGTACACGAAAACACAGGGAAATGGTCTCTGCCCAAGAGAAATTACAATCCAGACTTAATGAGCAAAGGTAACAAGCAATGGGAAGGAGGAGGATTGTAGCAGTGATAAGATCACTTGGTTATATAGGCTATGCTAAGCTAGATTGGGAAGCATCTGTGAGTCTAGCTCTGTTGTTTGGGAGTAAGATGAGAAATTTCCCTTTACAAGAAATTTCCTTTTACAAGAAGCAGGTTGCCAACTATCCAACTTCTAATTAAAAAAAATATTAAAGAGATTAGGCTGGAAGATCAAGCAGGGGAACACATTCCATCAGCTCTGAAATAGGTATGGAACAAACTGTGCACTGAATATAGCAGACAGATTGTGTAATAAATACTGCTATTAAGAAAGGGTTGCACAGAGCCTTGTATGTTCTGTACACAGTATTTTATGCAACAAGCAAAGATACAATCTGATTCCTGAATCCTGAGGATGTCGGGCCAGATCATCAGCTGGTATAAATTAGTGTTGTTCCGTCGACTTCAACAGATCTATGCCTATTTTCACTAGCTGAGGAATTGACCCTTTATTTATTTAGCTTGCAAAATGTTCTACAGAAGCCAAGATGCGATGACAAAGTTTGTATCCCACAGAGGTAACTGTTCCAGGAGAATGGGGCAGCAGAAGGGAAGGTGTGAACTGGAGTGTAGGGGAAGCAGGGATAACTGGGAGCATAGGCATCAACTCCATGTGTGCTTCAGGGCTGGAGCACCCACGGAAAAAGTAGTGGGCACTTAGCACCCTCCAGCAGCCAGCTCTTGCCCCTGTCCACAGCAATCAGCTGTTCTGCGGCATGCAGATGGTTCTGGGGGGGAGAGGGAGGAGAAGGGATATGGTGCGCTCGGGGGAAGGGTGGAACTGGGTGGGAAGAGGTGGTGTGAGGTGGAGCAGGGGCAGGAAGAGGCGGGGAGTGGTCAGGGTTTGGGGGAAGGAGAAGATTTTAAGCATCTAAAGCACTGGCTTTTTTTTTGCACATATACCTTTGTGCACTTATAAAGCACTAACACCTACGTGCAGCATCGAAAGAGTCAGCATGTTTGTGCACAGACGATAGGGTGTTTTAACCTGAATGCTCCTTTAAAAATATTCACCATGTTTGCTGTTTTTCTAAGGTCCAGATTCCACTTTCACTGCAGTCAATTGCAGAAGTTGCACTGACTTTACAGGGAGCAGAATTAGCCCCAAAAAGAGAATATAAAGGCTAAACGTGTATGATACATATCACTTCATAATTGCAGTTTGAGAGGATGAGATTGTACCTACCCAAACCACAATATCAAGTTCCATATCCAGAGATATTTTTTATATAAAGCAACATTCCAGATTGTCCAGATTTGAGGTCAAGTTACTGGAGTCACATTTGATATAGCCACTGAATAATTGGACACTTTGATGTAGAAGCACATGGTTTCAATGATGTTAAATTTATGAATTTGTCATTTCTTTAAAACCGTAGGCCAAAAGACTGAAAGGCAGCCAGACATAGCCACATCAAGAAATGTTGCTGATGCAAACTGAATTAAGTTTAGTGTAAAACTTCACAAACTATTTGTAGTGGAAAAAGCAATAAACAAAATTAATTAGACAGATATTTGTTTAGTTTGAATCAAGTATGATTGTTTTAGATTTTGAAGGCAAATTTTTGCAGTCAAAAATGTGTGAAGAAAGGCTGTTGCGAAGGAGACACCTGACACAGAGCATGCTACAGGCCAGTGCTAGTGAGAGCAAATTCCCCCACATTACAAAAAGTGAGTGCAAATTGGGGGTGGAGAGAAGATTATTGATACCCCTCCAAGCTCAGCCCATAAAATAAACCCTATCAGTCTAAGATGCAATTCGCAGTGGATTGTGCAGATACTCAAAATATATGTGCTGTGTGGCCTCTGCTGGCCTCCCTGGATTTCCCTTCTACTCGCAGGGACTTAGGTTAGGTTCTGTGTTCATGTAGAGAAAGCCAGTCTTTGAATTAATCCGGGAGACGCCAACAAACAAGCAAAAAATCTGCACGAGACTCGGTTTGTCTACATGAGAAGAGATTACTTGAACCCGTCATCCGAGGGAGTCCAGTTCCTTCAAATCTGATGCTCAGACCGCTGAACCATCTTCTTCTGGTTGAGTTTGTTAAATGAAGTTGTTTTTTTCAAATGTAAGCACGCATTGTAAACTCACTTTCAGCATCTGCACTCTGTATGTAAATCTAGCTCTTACAGAAGTACACATTGGAGTGGATTTGAACAAAATACTAAAGAGAAGGAAATAGATGGAATAAAGTCAATTTGTAAAATTACACCGCAAAAAGACTCAGCTTTTCCCCTTCTGAACCAGCCTGAGGATGACCCACAGCTTTCAAATTGCATTTGGCCCTATAGGGCCTGGATAAAACGGGCTCAGGGAATTTCAAACAATAAGTTTGTGTGAAGAAGCTATAACTAATTTAACATTTGTTAGGAAAGGACAAAATCTTATAACACACTCAAAATTGGAATTTACCAGTGGCAACCTTTTAGCCAAGGCCACAAGTCCACCCAATGCACCGTATAAATCATTCCAACGTGGTTTCTTTTAACAGGTATTTTTCTTAAAAAGTGACCACTCATAGTGAGTCTTGCTCTGAATCAGGTGGAAAACAAAAATGAATAATAAATAGGGGAAACTTTAGGCAAAAACTATATCTTGAAGCCACAAAGAGCTTTTTCTATCTGTAGTACCTTTGCGTCAATGTTTTTCTTCAATTAACCACAAGTACATATTCTGGGTATTAAAAGTGACACTCAAGAGAACACAAAGACTGGTTCATGCTAAAGAGAAATAGAACTGTGGAGCCTGTGTTTGGAGATAAGAAACGATGTGAAATAATTTCTTGCTATAACACTCATTTTCCTGGGAAACACAAGGGGATAATTTAATGTGGGTTCAGCTCCCTTTGAATGGGAGTCAGACCCATCTAAGCATGAGCTGAATTTATCCCCATGTTACAGTCCTGCTCTTATTTAAGCACTTCATGCTGCTCCCATTGAAGTCGATGGGTCAATTTTTGACACTGATTGACTTCAGCAAGTGCAGGCTCTGATATTATGGCTATGTCTACACAGCAAGGGAGTAAGGCCCCAGAGCCCAGGCTCCAGCCTGAGCCTGACTATCTACACCAGGGATCAGCAACCTTTGGCACGTGGCCCACTCGGTTAGGCCGACTGCAGCTCCAACTGGCCGCGGTTCGCCATCCCAGGCCAATGCAGGCTGCAGGAAGCGGCACAGGCCAAGGGATGTGCTGGCCACCGCTTCCTGCTGCCCCCATTGGCCTGGAGCAGCGAATCGCAGCCAGTGGGAACCGCAATCAGTCGAACCTGCGGACGCGTAAACAAACCAGCCTGACCCGCCAGGGTACTTACTCTGGTGGGCCGCATGCTAAATGTTGCCGATCCCAGATCTACACCACAGTATTACAGCCTGCAGACCAAGCCCCATGAATCAGCTGACTCAGGCCAAACACAGATGTTTAATTGCTGTGCGGACATACCCCTTATCCAGGAGAGTTCTGCCACTGACTCCAGTGAGGATAGAAATGAGCTATAGGTCACATAGCACTGGATGTTTTTACCTTTTTCTAGTTAGGACAGACAGAGACATTTAACAGACGTTTGTGTATTTTACATAGATTAATATTTGGGTTCAGACTCTGCGTTTGATCATTGCACAAAATTCCTGCTCCTGTGGCCATAGTTCTAAGGCAGTTTGGAGCCTGATTCTGAAATGTGCTGAGCACCTTTAGCTCTCACTGAATGCAATGGAAATTGCAAGTGCTTACCTCATAAGAGCACAACCCTGCACAGAACTGGGCCCAAATGAAGGCAGGATTGCACAAAGAAACTGGTCAAACGTTCACTGTGACTTAATTTAATTTGGGCCCAATCCTGTGAGATGCTAAGCACCGTCAAATACCACTGACTTCCGTGGAATTTGAATGGATTCCATTTCCGGATCAGCTCTATGGTGACTAAAAATTGGTACCTGACCGTGCATTAAGCATCAAAGCAGAACTCTCCATTACTCTTCCATTTTTGCCCCAAATGGGAAGGTAAGGCTTCATGTATGTCCACACTGGATTGAAATGTATAATTTCCAGCCCGAATAGACATATTCATACTAGCTCTGATTGAGCTAGTGTGCTAAATACAGAAGTGTAGCCATGTTGGTAGGAGGGGCTGGCTGCCCCAAGTATGGATCCTGTCCAAACCCCTAAGTACGTGCTCAGGGCAGCTAGCCCCTCTCACCACTCATGCTGCTGCGGCTACACTTTTATTTTTAGTGCCCTAGCTATTATACCTTCCATTTTCAGAGTAGATGTACCCTAAATGTCAGCCTTGACTTCTCTTTCTACATATACCTGTTGCACCTTGTTCCTTTTAAAGAAAGTGAAGTCAGTGGGTCAGGGAGTATGTTCTATTTGACAGCCATATAGCACCCAGCCCTCAGCTGGGGGCCCTGGGTCCTCATATAATAAATTAGTGAATGTAAAGCACACAGCTTCATAAGTTCTAATATTCAATCAGATTTTTCCCCTAGTGTTACAATCAGCAATTTACTCCTGAATTCTTTAATAATTTGATATGCCTAGAGGAATCTTATCTACCATCTCCCAGCTTTGCTGCCACTTGTTGATCATATTCTTTGGACCAGGTAAAACCTGAAATACAGAGTTAAGGAGCAAACAGAGGTGAAAAAAAAATAAAATAAAAAACTTTCCAAAACAGAATATATTTGTAAGTTCTCTTTTCTATGTGTCTTTCCCAAATAGTCCTGTACCCCGATGGTTAGGAGAATGGATTTCAGTTGTCCATGTCACCGCACTTGCATGTACATGTTTAGTCCAAATTAAAAACAAATAAATATATTTAAAATCACCAAGAAATCCATTAATGATATCAAGATCTTCTGACAGCCGCTGCTTAAAAGCAAATGTGGAGGTTTTGCTCAAGCTATATTATAGGGAAAACAAAGGACCAGATCACAATCAGCAGCATCATTTCAGAAAAATTCTGGAGAGGGGGCAAACTTGTGTCAGCATACAGAACATTACGTGTGATTATATTATATCCTGCAAAGTTGGAGTGGTGGGGAGTGGAGCATATAGATCTATGAAAGTTGAGGGAGGGCAAGTTCTAGGAGGACAACTGCCCCTTTTGCCCCATGGCAAATGATACTCCTGATCATGATGCATCTGAGGAAGTGGGTATTCACCCACGAAAGCTCATGCTCCAAAACGTCTGTTAGTCTATAAGGTGCCACAGGATTCTTTGCTGCTTTTACAGATCCAGACTAACACGGCTACCCTCTGATACTGATCATGATGGTGGCTGTGAACCTGTGCAGGGGAGTAAATAGCCCCTGCACTCTGTTGCGTGAGTGCCTGTAGCGCAGTTAAGAGCACTGGGGGTAAACCAGCCTCAGCACAGCTGCCAGTCCCCGTCCTGCATGTGGGTGAGAGTGGGCAGAGTCTTCTTTCTGTCCCATGACTCTCCGGCCAGCACAGCTGCGATAGAGAAATAAGCTGAGCCCGGCAAAGAGCCGTGTTCGTTTCCTTTCCCTCTGGATCAAGGAAACCAGGACTGAACTGTGACTTTCAAAGAGGTAAGCTGCCCTTACTCTGGGAGGGACTGAAAGATGACAATCTAATTTAATACTAGCATTACTGCCCTTCCTTCAGATCCCCCTTTAATACCCATGACTTTCATGAGGTCTTCTCATGATGACTCCTTCATTAGGTGTGACTCCACACACTGTATCTTCCTCCACAGTCCAGCTCACTCTGCTCTATGTTGTACATGACCCTAATGGGCCAGATTCCAGTACCTACTGTAGGAAATGGAAAGACTCTCATTGACTTCAATGGGTATTGGGTCTGACTCTTAGATTGCAAGATATTCAGGCCAGAGAATTTCTTTGGCTCTTCTGACCCATTGCACAGTGCTGTATACATTTTTAGTACCGAAGAAATGCTAATACTGTAATGAAGCTCTGTATAAACATAAATACTAATAGCAGAGTGGCACCCAACAGTCATGCTGTAGGTAAATATTTCTATTGTAACCATTGTCATGACCAAATAAATAATTGCTTATCTTTTACTCAATTTTTGACTTTTTTTAAAGACCTTTTTGATCACCTAACTCACTCTTCCTTCTGCTTGAACCATTGTTACATGAGAGAAGAAAAAGAAAATGGTAAAAATGATTCAATGTCCAACTTTTGCTCAAACACAGCACTGACTTGTATGAAGTTTGATGGGTTGTCCGGGTGTATCGGACTGAGGAATTCGACCCAAAGGGTCTCAGAGAAACTAGTACACATTTTTTTCTCATGTATGCAGGAACCCGTGGAGCTTACCTTTCCCCTGTTAGTTTTCCTTCAGAGAACACCTTCTCCCCCGCAAATTTCCAGCTATGAAATCTTCAGCCATTTGCAGTGTATTTGGGGAAATCTGCCATAACGTGTAAGGACATTTGTAGGCCCACTGTGAGATTTTGTGAACACTAGTTTAAAATATCATGCTGAGTAAGGCTGAACATTTTGTACTGCCTGACCCTAAAAAATATACTCTGTGTGGACAATGAATGTGTCTTTTTATTCTGCTTCTAAGGTATGACCTTATGTAACCTTGCCAGTGGTTTTACAGCCATGCCTAACTTATAGAAGAAAAAGACATGGTCGCTCTATACAGAAAAGACAGTTATTATTTGATATTCACATCTTTTACACATTGTCAAATAGCCACAAGAGGGCACCTTGGCTTCATCAGCTTTAATAAATATATGGACTAATTATTTTATCACATATTTTAGCATAAAATTTTTGGGAAACATTGAACATATTGATTCTATTAGATTTCAGAACGAACCACAAGAGGAAAAGAAAGTAAGAAAACCATTCCAAATGATTTTATTTCATAATACACAGAGAACACAGGCTGTGTTCAGAAATGAGAAAGGAGACTCTTTCGTGCTACCTTATTTTTTTTTTTTTTGGTCTCTCATCTGAAATAGTTCCATATTTGAGACAGATCCTAAGAATTTCTGAGTGCTCTCCATTTCCATTGATTATAACACATGTGGATGGTGCCTGGCACCACTCAGGGATACTTGACCCCTTGCAGGACCAGACAAATTTGAGAGCAACCTTGAGTCCAGTCCTGTAGTTCTGATGGAGGCAAATCACTCATAAAAATAAGTGGCAATTTTGCCTTTGTCAGTCCTGTAGGATCCCCATTTCTTCTTCACTGAATGTTGTCTGTTGGAAGAGGGCAGTTACTTGTAATTTATTGGACATTCATCTGGAATCTGGTTGGGATGACAAGAGTTAATCTGATTGGGAAGATCTGGGAGGACAAGAGTCAATCTCCATGGATTAAAAATACTTCTGACTTGCATTGTATAAACCACTATGATATTCTGACTTGCCAGGTGTAAGGCGCCACAGGTCTAGAGAGCAGGTGTGTAGCACTACCAGGTAACTGACAGCTCCAGGCTACTAGTAGCAGGTGTAACCAACTTGTGCTCCATTTGCCATGACCTGCTGTGGACACAGTCCATGGGAAGTTCCACCTCAAGGGGTTGACAGACAGCAGCCTCATGGCACCTGATTGGCTCCCTGCCCTATATAAACCAAAGGTCATTCCAGGAAGTGTCCAGGCAACAGTGTGGATCTTCTGTAGCTGCCATGGCCATTTGTGCTCCTTGCCCTTGAATTCCTGGCTTGATTTGGACTTTGCCTCCTGACTTGAACACTGAAACCTGATTCAGACTCGGACCCTTGGTATCGACACTGGCCTGGACCTAACTATGAACTCCTCTATTACTCCCAGCCTTAGGTTTTCCCCTGCTCTGACCTTTGGCCCTGACTGCTCTTGTTGGGATCCTAACACCAGGGGCTGGCAAGTGGTTAAAGCAAGGCTGACCAGCGTGAAGACTGTTTTTGCAATGAGATCATTGTATTTTCCAAACCATTTAAAGGAGGAAACAAGGTATGAAATCCATTTTTGCAGCCCTTAAAGCAGAAAAAAAAACAACCAAACAAAAGAAACCCACTTATTGTTTGGCATTCTTTATGCTCCCTTGTTCACTGAACAACCACCCTGCCTTCCTTCAAATCATTCCTTAAACCATGCTACTTTTGTGAAGAATTTAACACCAGCTCTATGAAGTAGGGATTGTTTTTCTCTGTGTAAGGCCTAGTGTCCCAGCCAGCCAGCTCTCTCTAAATGCTAATATAATTTATTTATTCTTATTGTAGTAGCAGCTCGGTGATCCAGGTATGGACCAGGATGTTACTCTGCTGACTGCCGTACACACACACATGCAACAAAAATATTCTCCTTGTCCCAAAGAGCTTACAGTAACATTACCATCATATCAGATACCATGATGAGAAACTTGGTATTAAAATCAAGATATATATATCAAAGTGCCTTTCAGCAATAAAGGGACCATTTAAAATGCAGATATAGGTCCAATTCTGCCTTCTTTTCCACCCATACAGCCCAAATTACTGAAGCGGCACTGGTGCAACTGAGAGTAGAATTTTGTTGGAGTGTCGCCCTAGTGGAAATTTCCTGTATATTGCATTAGACTTCTTTAACTGGTCCCTTGTTTTTTACTGGAGGACCCATTGATTTGTTCCAAAAAACAGCTGCCAACTGGAAATTGTCAATGTGAGTTTCCAGTAGGGTGACTAAAGCCAATTTGGGAGAAGGATGTCTTGCCTGGGAAATGTTTTGATACTATCCATGAAGTCTATACAGCTGTTCTCAACCTGTGGTCTGTGAGGCTCTTCCTGGCCAGCCACAGAATGACATATTTTGAGAGCCAAGTGTTGGGAAGACAGTTTGGGGTGAGAGGATGGCTCCATGAGGGGAGTTCTCTCTGAGGACGTGGTCTGCAGAATGAAAAGGTTGGGGAACCACTGATGTAGTAAATTCCAAGGACCAAAACAAACAACAACAACAACAACAAAAGTGTGTGAAAAAAAAGGCTAACAGTGAGGTGAAATAATTTGCAGATGATACAAAACTACTCAAGACAGTTAAGTCCCAGGCAGACTGCGAAGAGCTACATAAGAATCTCTCAAAACTGGGTGACTGGGCAACAAAATGGCAGATGAAATTCAATGTGAATAAATGCAAAGTAATGCACATTGGAAAACATAATCCCAACTATATATATAAAATGATGGGATCTAAATTAGCTGTTACCACTCAAGAAAGATTTTGGAGTCACTATGGATAGTTCTCTGAAAACATCCACTTAATGTGCAGCAGCAGTCAAAAAAGCAAACAGAATATTAGGAATCATTAAGAAAGGGATAGATAATAAGACAGAAAATATCATATTGCTATATCAAATACTGCATGCAGATGAGGTTGCCCCATCTCAAAAAAAAGATATATTGGAAAAGGTTCAGAAAAAGGCAACAAAAATGATTAGAGTTATGGAACAGCTTCTATATGAGGAGAGATTAATAAGACTAGGACTTTTCAGCTTGGAAAAGAGACGCCAAATGAGGGATATGATAGAGTTGTATAAAATCATGACTGGTGTTGAGAAAGTAAATAAGGAAGTGATATTCTTATAACACAAGAACTTGGGGACACCAAATGAAATTTAATAGGTAACAGGTTTAAAATAAACAAAAGGAAGTATTTATTCACAGAACACACAGTCAGCCTGTGGAACTCTTTGCCAGAGGATGTTGTGAAGGCCAAGACTATAACAGGGTTCAAAAAAGAACTAGCTATATTCATAGAGGGTAGGTCCAAGGCCGGCGCTTCCATTAGGCGACTCTAGGCAGTCGCCTAGGGTGCCAGGATTCGGGGGGCGGCATTTTGTGCGCTCCCCAGGGGCTCACGGGAGCTTCAAGTTTCGCTCCCATCATGCCCCTGAAGAAGGACCTTCTGCTGACGTGCCACAGAAAACAGAGGCAGGCAATTGAGCAGCTCAATGACTGCTGCTGTCGCCTGCGGCATTTCGGCGGAGGGTCCTTCTTCGGCGGCGCGATGGGAACGGAACCGGAAGCTCCTGCGCTCCCCCTGGGGAGCGCACAAAATGCCACCCCCCGAATTCTGCCTAGGGTGCCAGAAACCCTGGCACCACTCCTGGGTAGGTCCATCAATTGCTAATAGCCAGGATGAGCAGGGATTGAGTCCCTAGCCTCTGTTCGTCAGAAGCTGGGAATGAGTGACAGGGAATGGATCACTTGATGATTACCTGTTCATTCCCTGGAGCACTTGGCATTGGCCACTGTCAGAAAACAGGATACTGGCTAGATGGATCTTTGGTCTGATCCAGTATGGCCATTCTTATGTTCTTGTGGGGAGGGGGGCTGAGGCGCAGATCTACCCCTGTCTACTACTGTTGAGCTGAAATCAGCTACTCGGTCTGAGCAACTCTAGTTATAGGCAACTGCCCATCCCCTTTTGCCCAATTCAGACAGCATGGACATCTTGCCTACTTATTCTGTTTCCATTCACTGGTGCAGGATCCACTACCAAATGGGTGCAGGCCCTGGGTTCACATCAATGGGAATGGCTCTTGTATCTGGTGTGTAATGCTCCTTAGTGAACATGTGGCTGCCTGATTCACAGCCATGCTGGAAGAGTATAACGAGTGGGGTTCCGCAGGGATCAGTTCTGGGTCCGGTTCTGTTCAATATCTTCATCAAGGATTTAAATAATGGCATAGAGACTACACTTATAAAGTTTCCAGATGATACTAAGCTGGGAGGGGTTGCAAATGTTTTGGAGGATAGAATTAACATTCAAAATGATGTGGACAAGCTGGAGAGATGGTCTGAAGTAAATAGGATGAAATTCAATAAGGACAAATGCAAAGTAGGAAGAAACAATCAGTTGCACACACGCAAAATGGGAAATGACTGCCTAGGAAGGAGTTCCACAGAAAGGGCTCTGGGGGTCATAGTGGATCACAAGCTTCCTATGAGTCAACAGTGTAACTCTGTTGCAAAAAAAGGAAACATCATTCTGAGATGTATAAGCAGGAGTATTGTAAGCAAGACACGAGAAGTAATTCTTCCGCTCTTCTCCACACTGATTAGGCCTCAACTGGAGTATTATGTCCAGTTCTGGGAACCACATTTCAGGAAAGATATAGACAAATTGGAGAAAGTCCAGAGAAGAGCAACAAAAATGATTAAAGGTCTAGAAAACATGACCTCTGAGGGAAGATTGAATAAAATCGGGTTTGTTTAGTCTGGTGAAGAGAAGACTGAGAGGGGACATAACAGTTTTCAAGTTCATAAAAAGTTGTTACAAGGAGGGAGAGAAACTGTTCTTCTTAACCTCTGAGGATAGGACAAGAAGCAATGGTCTTAAATTGCAGCAGGGGCGGTTTAAGTTGGACATTAGGAAAAATTTTCTGTCAGAGTTGTTAAGCACTGGAATAAATTGCCTAGGCAGGTGAATCTCCATCATTGGAGATTTCTAAGAGCAGGTTGGACAAATACCTGTCAGGGATGGTCAGATAATATTTAGTCCTGCCTTGAGTGCAGGGGACTGGACTAGATGACTTCTCAAGGTCCCTTCCAGTGCTATGATTCTATGATACGTTGTGGCTCGGGGTATATCTATGCTACAGCAGCACTGCTATGGAGCTGCAGCTGTGCCACTGTAAGGCTGCTCCCTGCATTGCCAGAAGGATTTTTTTCCAATGATGCAGAGAATCCATCTCTCTGAGAGATGGTAGGGTAGCTTGAGAGAAGAATCCTGCTGTTGCTGTAACCTTTCTACACCAGGAGTTAGGACTGCTCGACTACAGTGCTGAAATTTTTCACAGCCCTGAGCAATGCAGCTAGGTGCCACCTAAGTTTTCATGCCCAATGCCCCTGCCACCCATGATGGTTCTGGCATTGTGTGCAATACCTAGCTCATGTCCGAGCCTGGGACCTGGCCAATGGCCATGTGAGTGTAACCCACACACCTCTTGGGTGTGGTGTTTTGTCCCCTTCAGTGGCATCCAGACCGCTTAGAGATTAATGAGTCCGCTGCAGCTAAGGGCCAGCGGTTAGCTCATGCATTTAGCTCCAGAGGTCCCAGGCTAGATCCTTGCCTGCCTACCACTGGGGTCTGTCGGTATTAAAGGAGCACAGTGCTCTCCAGTGCAGGGAGGCTGCCCGTTGGCCAGCAGCTCTAGGACTCGGGCTGGGTGGCACCTGCCCAGGGCGTGTTTGCGAAGCCCTTTCACTTAACCCACAGCTGCCTGCTGCTGGCCAGCGGGGCCACCCCCTGGGACCTGCTGCGGCGCCTGTGCGCGCTCGCTGGCGCGTGGGGCGAGGCGTGTGCGGGAACTCCAGCCAACTCGCCCGAGGGGGGGCGGGGGGGCGAGAGGGCGGGGGAGGGGGGGCGGTGATGGAAGGAGGAAACTCCGCCGCTCCGAACGGCCCGTGAAGAGCCGCGGCAGCCGCAGGGGGACACCGGAGTCGCGTCACGCTCAAGCGGAGCAACCTCTGCCTGGCGGGGAGCGGCCAGCAGCGCCCTCTGCTCCCGGGCTGCGGAGAGCAGCTGCTGCGTGCAAAGGCGAAGAAGGGCCAGCGGCTCTCATCGGAGCCACAGCGTCTCCCTGCCGGGAGCAGCTTCCTACTGCGGCGGCGACATCCCCCCGCAGGTACCGTGCGGCTCCTTTCAGGGCTGGCCCCACAGGGGGCGAGTCTCCCGGGGCTCGGACGGGCTCAGACACGGCCCCGGCGTGTGGCTGCCGGCGCGCCGAGCACGAGTGGCAGCGGGCAGGTCAGCGAGCGTCCAGACGGGAGCCGGTGTAAAGCGGCGTCCCGCGGCTTGGGCCAGCAGAGGGCTGGGTGGGACTGAAGAGGGGCTGGTTAAAGGGAGTCGGGATGCTGCTGGCTGTGCTGCTCCCCAACCGGGGGCGGGGCAGGCTGTGATTTTGGGGGTATGGTGAGTAAGGGAGGTGAGTCTCCCCTGGCTTGTCACCGGGGCAGCTCGGAGACAAATCGAAGGTGGAGGCTGCAAAGCAGCGTGGCAGATTCACGTGTAAAATCCTCCCCTATGTTTTCCCCCTTCCAGAGGGGTTTGCGCTGTTCGTTCAATCGCTCAGCCGCGGGCAGTTCCCATTGGGGGAAATGACCCACGGTGCATCCAGAGTTGGGGGTTTGTCCACGACAAGAAAAGTTAAATGGAGATGCTCATCGACAGCCTCGATTCAATAGACGGATTGATCTCCAGGCAGGTCTGCGGATAACTAACCCGCTGGCAAGCTACACGCAGCAACCATCGCATGAGCTGATCTGGAGTTTATCCCTGGGCAGCCTGAACACAGATCGTTGCATGAGCTGATCTGGGGCTGCGTTGCAGCAGGAGAGTGGTGTTTGGGTCAAGGTCCCATTCTTCCTCTGGCAGCCTCCATCGGTCTGTCTCCCCCGGGCAAACCTCTCAAGTTTGCGAGGCTCTTTGCAAATCTGTGGCTAATTCCCTGCAGCGGCTGGCTGGCGTGTTCGCTTTTGCCGGCCCGTTAAGTAGGGAGCGTTTGCTCAGGTGCTCTGGGCGCCCGCCTGCGCTCTGGCTTTCGCAGATGCTCGCTCCATGCAGCGCCGGTGCAGGTGCCAGACACCTGGCAGCAGCTCCCGGGGCGTCATCTAGCTAGTACAGCTGGGTCTGGAGTGCAGCTGAGCTGCCTTACCCCCTACAGTGTGGGACACCACTGGGGGCTCGGTGGATACCCAAGGACCCTACGTTCCCTGTTCAGGCCGATGATATCGTCAGCTCAGGTGTTTTGGCTTTGCACTTAATACACTGCAAATAATTTATGCACAACTGGGTAGTAATTAATATTAATCACCGAGGTGGGTAATATACACTCATAGTGTTTAGAGTAGGAGATTGAGAGTCAGGCTGTGCCCCTGACTTGCTGTGTGACCCTGAGCAAGTCTCGTCGGCTCACCGTGCCTCAGTGTACCCTTCTGTAGAATGAGGATAATTATATTTATCCACCGTTTAACACGCTTTGAGATCACTCGGTGAGAAGTGCTATGTCAGTGCTCAGTATAATTTGTGAGCTAAACTTTGTTCAGCTCTTTTTGTTTGATTGGATTTCTGGAGAGCAAGACAGTAGAGGGGGGAATCCTCCCAGAGCTGCAGAAAGAGGGAGTAATATGCCCACCGACTGTGAGTCCTCCAGGACAGGCGATTGGTTTGAACCACAGCACTGCACCAGATTATCATTACATTGCCATCTCTTCCCTGGGTGTGGGAAACACACTGCCTTGGATCAGAATTAAACCGACATAGGAAGTGCTCCAGAGCTTAGGTATTCGGACTATAGGGAAGGAGGCCATACAGGTCGACAGATCAGTTCCTCCATCTACCTATGTGGAATTCCTTAGTGCTTTTTGAACCAGTTATTGTTGAAATGTTTCCTTAGACAATGGAGGAGAAGGAATGACACAGGTGGGTGGCCATATGCAGTCCTAATGTATGTGCATTCAAGTCTATTGAACTCTGGAGTTGCAATTGCTGAGAGCAATGCTGCATTTTTCTTTCTCTAGCTCAGCTACTACAGTGAGGAGCTTGATCTAATTTTTTATTTTCTTCAAATGTATCCAGCTGTGGTGTAGTATATCAGTGCCAGTTTGGCCTGTGGTGTTCACTGGAATGATATTGCGAACTTTCTCAAATTTGCAACAAGCTGTATATTGCTTTGTACAGGCAAATGCATAGCTGGTGCCCAGGTGTAGTTGCCAAAGCTCATTGTTTCATTATATATATGGAAAATGGCTTTTGTGGTTTCTAGAGCAGAAACATGCTGCAGTGTGTGATGTGATATTGTGATTGGTCTTTGTTGGGTATTGAAGAATTACAAAGCAGCCACTTAGATTTCCATAAAACAGAACAAGACAAAATAAATTTTAAAAAATGTCCAAGAACAATAGAGATGATTTGGAAACAGTCAGACCGTATACCAAACAGCTCATTCTTGTCTGCCAGAAAGCAGCTGCCAAGCTGCTCATCTGCATAGCTCTGTCTTTACACAGATGCAGACTAGAACATTAGTTGCAATAATATACTCAATTACCTTTTACTATTCTTTTGCATTTCTGGTCAATAGGAAGGGTACCTGGATTCCATTTTAATCTTTAGTGAATGGATTAACACACTCCAAAGTAGTTATCTAATATTCCTCTACCTTGAATTATTATATGTGTGAAATATGATTCATTTTATCTTTGTTTTTTAGTAGCTTACTCAATTGAAGATGAGAGACTGATGATGTACCTTTTGGTTTACCGTGGGTTTTCAGAGGGAGATATGCCCCTACAGATACCATGGTGATGATTAGTGGTTTGATCTGCATCCATTAAAGTCAATCGGAATTTTGCAATTGACTTGAATGGGGTAAGGCTCAAGAAGAGAATTATGTATGTGTGTTTAAAAAATTGTATTAGAAAATTAAATATAAATAATGTATTTTATAAATTGTCCCCTCCCAAAACCATTGGGATGCTACTTATTAAACATGCAATAATTATAATAACAATAATTAATTAAAAACACAAAACTACTATATGACTGCCAAAGCATTATAAAGCAAACAAAGAATAAACTAATTACAAAAAATCCTCAACTCCAAGTTATAAAATAGACTCCAAACAAACCACATGTAGGATCCATAGTATAACACAAGTGGGGGTAAGTAACAGGGTCACAAGAATACAGGTAAATTAAAGCCTCTATAATTTAACCTATCAAAAATGCCATAATCATTTAATGAGATGCTATATGTGCAGACTTTCTCACTCTGATACTCAAAGGTATCTAGGCATTTAATTCCCATTGATTTCAATGTAAGTTAGAAGCCTAAATACATCTGAGGATCTGGGCCTTTGTGTTTACGGTGTTCAGAATTATGGAATGATTCTGCTTTCTTTTTGCATCCAAAACCCTGCTGAAGTCAGGGGAAATTTGGGTGTGAAAGGAATATAGCACTGGGCTCTCAAAACTCTTATCTTTGCAAAGTTTTTTTGCTCCAGTGCATTGGTCTTTTAGGCCTGGAAGTCTCCTTTTCCTCTTTCACCCAAGTGCTGTCCAACTGACAGCCAATTAGCTGGAAGCATCAGAGTGTGAGGGAGGTCAAAAGAATAACTTCCCACTAGGGACTCGATATGTAAAGATGTAAGGGTACCTAAAAGCATGCAATGATACAGATAAGATGCCTATTGGAATTTTCACAAGCACTTTGGTACCCAACTCCCATTGATTTCAGTAGAAGTTAGGCTTTATTTCAGTGGGATGCATCTTAGGTGCCTAAAATACCTTTACAAATGTGGTGATAAGCGCGTCACGTGCTCTCTTCCATCTAAAAAGCTGCCATATTCTTACAAAGAAAAAAAGGCTTACGAGAGAAATTCACTTAAACATTCTATAAAATATTACATCCAATGCCTCAGACTTGTTGGCTGCCTTGTACTGAACATAAAATCGATTTCCTTATCTTGTTCCTATGACCATAGTATCTGAGCACTTTCCAAATATTCATGAGTTTAATCTCACCACTCCACTGTGAGATAGGGAGTTATTATTTACTCCCATTTTACAGATGGGGAATTTTGGCCCAGAAAGATTAAGGCCAAAATGTTCGCATGGCCAGTAATTTTGTGTGCTCAGCTAGAGACAGCTTGTGTTTAAACTCATCTTCCCTCATTCCAGGGCCGTCTGGGGATCAGGGTGGTCTCCAGCATATATTAGAGCTGCCTCAAGGTTCCTGTAATTTACACCCAGCTCCAAATAGGCTGATGAATCAGCCAGGCATCAACTGGATTTCCTGTCTTTGCCCACATTTCCTGGCCACAGTCTCTATTCTGCACTTGATGACAGAGCCACTATGTCAGCCTGTAGTTGGCTGACACTCAGCCTGGATTTAGCTGTAGTTTCTTTGAATTTCTTTCATCTGAATCCCCTACAGGAGCACCCACTCCTGGACAATCTCATTGATCCCAGTGAGAGTTCAGCGCACTCCCAGGGTCCTTTCTGAGTCCAGTAACAGTTCACTGGCCTCTAATCCCAGGCGGCTCTCCCCAGGTTCTGTGAGGCGAGGGAACTCCCCCTACGTTTGTGTGGCCAGTCTCATCCTTTTAAGCTCCATTTCTCCAGGTGAAACATGTTCTGCAGGTGTGCCTGAGTGCAGGAATGCTCATTAGCCTTTTTATCAATGGGATGAGGTCATGTCTTATCACATACCTGCCCCCATTCCCGCCATCAACACCAGAAGAGTTTCTTGCTCGAGTATTTCTCCAGTCCCAGTCTCCCTGGGGAAAAAAAAATCTGTATTTGCATGCTCTTTTTCTGCGTGGTGCTGTACCCAGAAGCTATAGGGCTGGAGCGTTAGATACTAGCTGATAACCCAGAGGGTTGAGTCCTTTGTGTAGCATAGCCTCCACAAAGTCATGTGGTCTGTGGTTTGGGAAAAGGGACTACCCAGCATATAATAGCTGAGGGAGTCCACAGCCCGCTAGATATCCAGAGCTTCCTTCTGATTAATTGAATTCAATCTCTCTCTGGGGAACAAGTTGCTCCTTAAATATATAGTTGGGTGCTCTTGTCCCTTAGACATTTGATGTATTGGATCATTCTGAGCGTGTTTGCATCTTGCTCATCCCAGCTTCCTTGCAACACATCCAAGATTCTGTGGGTCTGGCATTCCCGGAGCAGTTTGAATGTTGAGAACCCTGTGGAGGTTTGCGTTGCTTCTCATGGCAAAGGAAGCAGCAACAGGAATTTGTCCCATTGCCTAGGCTTGGTCCAGACTATCTGCTTAAACCTGTTCTTCGCTGTCTTGTTAAATCTTTCCATGAGGCTGTCTGTTTGTGGATGATACCCTGATGTTTTCAAGGCTTTGATTTTAAAGAGGGAGCATAGCTCATGCATCACCTGCATGGTGAAGTTGGAGCCCTTCAGAATCTGGGAATGGATGACAGGGGATGGATAGCTTGATGAATACCTGTTCTGTTCATTCCCTCTGAAGCATCTGGAATTGGCCACTGCTAGAAGACAGGATACTGGGCTAGATGGACCAATGGTCTGACCCAGTATAGCTGTTCTTATGTATGTTTTTATGGTCAGTCAATAATTCCCATGGAAACATACACAGGCAATGAGTCTCATCAGCCTGGGAATGATCACTGTTGCCGTAGCTGAACTGAAGGGGATGGATTTCAGGTAGTGAGAGGTATAGTCCACTACTACAAGTATATACTGGTTTCCCACAAAGCTCTTTTCTAAAGGCCCAACCATGTCCTCCCTTTTCTTTCGAATGGGGTTTCCACTAATGTCTTTGGGACCAAGGGGGCCTTTGAAACATTCTTAGCTGCCAAATACTGACACTCGGGACAGGAAGAGCAATATTACCCTAACCTTGTGCTGTACCCTCCATCCTCCAGAAAAAGCTGGCCAGTAACCATTGCAAGGTCTTATCTTGCCCTAGATGCCTCACACAGATAATATGATGAGCTGGCTGCATTACATCTTGGCAATGCTTACGTGGTACCAGTAGCTAAGTTCTCATTAACCCTGACTGCAAGTTCCGTGCCACTCGATACAGCCACTCTATCTCCAGAACACTCATTGTCTGGAGGAACCTGTTTCTGTCTCAAGGCTCTTTATCAGGAATAGAGCTTCATGCCCTCATTCTCCACCAATTATAGTTGGATGACCCTCAGTCTGAACTCACTTGTAGTCTTTTACCCTGGGTCACCTCCTGGAGCACCCACTCCTGGGCAATCTCATTGTTCCTGGTGAGAGTTCAGGTCACTCCTGGGGGCCATTCTGAGTACAATTACAGTTCACTTGCCTCTAGTCCCTGGAGACACCACCTAGTTGCTGGATTCGAGGAGCCCTCCAGGGCCCCTTGTCCATATCAGTCTCATAGTGTCAGTTCTGCTGCAATCAAGGTAGGGGAAATGTCCATTGTCTTTTTAATCCTGGTAAAGCAATTAAGGTACACAATAGTTGTGAAATCTAAATACCTACATACGTATAGTAAATGTTACATATTGCTTTCCTTGCTTGGTTGGATTTCTTCTGCTACCAGTAAGCAACAGAAAAGCTCACAAGAAAGTTTCCCCCAACGCATCTGAAACATGAAGAGCAGCGACTCCTTTTAATTCATGTGCAAACTAACCTTTTATTTATGTGTGAGCTATTTTATTCTTTTTATAGTGCTGAACCTCAGTCATGCTGCTTAAAAAAAACCCTAACAACTTTGTCTGGGTTTCATGTATTACAAACTTAGTAATGGCAATGAGTCAATGTTTAAATTAGCCCCATATACATTATTAACGCTTTTCTTTTTCCCCTCCATCTACTGTATTTAATCTAAAAGCACCTATACTCTATTTTTACTTTTCACATACCCAGTGGCATACGGCATAATCACTCACATGTTATCTGACTGCGAGAGATAAAACCACATAAAATTCTATTCTCACTTGGATAGAGAGATCCAGCATAAAATGGAATGGATCCATAATGAGTCAGCTCTTTGAAAGCGAGGCACCCCTCCAAAAGTCCACTTTGGTGTTCTGGCCAGGAGAATGTGGATTTTTACAGAAAATGCCAAATAATTTATGGAGGCCACCTGACCTAATGGTCAGAGGAAATAAGGGAAAGCCAAGAGAAACCTGGGTTCCCATCTGGGGTGAATCACTGACTCGGTTCAACTCTTTTGATGATGGGTGTGGTATTAAAACCTAGACAGTTATATGTGACCATAGCGAAGTCACTGCACCACCCAGTAACCCTGCTAACACAACTGGAAAATCCGATTAAAATATAGAACCCTGCTGATACTGTTACCTAGTAATGTAAACATTCTACAGTTTTGACTGGACTTTCTTTGCCTTATGCTTATTGGCTGTTTGCTCCAACCCTCTTCCTCTCCCTCCTTCAGTCTCTTCCCATCAGCTTCACTCTACATCTGCTCCCCATACTTCTCCCTTGCCCTGCCCTCCTGAACCTCATTCCCTTTAGTGTTCCCTTCCCTTCACTTTTCTTTCCATTTACTTTATCCTCTCCTAACTACACCAACTTCAAAAAGTGTTGTGGGAACTAACATGGCATTTGCCACCATCACATTTGGTCACTCTACTGGTGTGTTCTACTTCTTCCCCCACCCTGGTTCTGTCTTATCTATTTAGATTGTAAGCTCTTTGAGGGCAGTGGCTATCTAATACTATGTGTTGGCACAGGGACTAGGACAATGGGGCCCCATTCTTGGTTGGTGCTTGGGTACTACCATAATAGTAATACTACTTACTTACTTACTTACTTAATTAGGGGATTTTCCTAGTCAAACCATTTCTCAGGAGTAGCATAGTACATTAGTACTGTACTAGTTAAGGTGTAAAGACTCCACAATCTTGTCTCCCATGTGGAATCTTGCTGGCTCATACATTAGCCGAGTGCAGCTGTGATGAACATTTAAGGTCACCCAGTGGACCTTAAATGTGCATCACAGCTTAAATGATGAGGACCTTCTGCATGAAGGGTGAATTTCACTCATAGGGTGCTGTATATATTACTCTGCTCTTCAGTAATATTTGTCCCCTGGCCCTTGCACAAGACAGCACTTTTTAGCATTCTAACCTTGTTCATGAGTATACACAGAGGGGAGAGCTGTGTGAGTTTTCTCTCTTGATGTGGTCACTTTTAAAAAGAGAAAACCCAGAGTGAAACTGTTTACAATTGGTTGGTGAATTGGATTCCTGCAGGAAGCAGATGTTGTGCAAAAAAAAAGCCTTTAAAAATGTAATGATTCAATCTAGCGGGATGGTGGGTGGGTGGGGTTTTTTTTGGAGAGAGGGTGAGGAAATTACCCATCTTCCTGGAATATCCAGTTCTAAAAATGTAGATATTGCAGACTTGATCCTGATCGCATCTTATACCAGTGTGACTGTCATAGGGCATTTGCAGACATTTAGAGTTAAGTCTGTGCTTAAGTGTTGCCCTTAATGAGGATGCTTTCCTGAATCAGTGCCTCAAAGTAATGTAAGATCAGGTCCTTCAAATGTTAAGCATGATTTTGATACCAGATGCGTCCAAATTCTCCAACCTTATGTTTGGCTAGGAGTTTAACATTCTGTACTGCTATATCTAATGGTATGTGCATTATGCATACCTACTTTATATTATTCCCCTGGAAGTTGTCAGTGACACACTCTGTAAAATTGTGTTTGCTCTTTATTACACATTTTGTGATGTAATGAGAAGACAGAAAATGCAAAGAATTCTTTCACTGCCCAAAAACATTGCTTTTTCCCCTCCTGATTCCTGAAAGCATGCTGTTATAATGAGAAGTGTTAGTGACTTCATGGATCACAAAGCTCTTTGAGATTGGGTGTGAACTGCATGAACACACTCTTCAGTTAACATAGTCAGGATAAGTTAATGACAATTGCCCACCCCGCTCACCTAAGACTAAGGGGTGTGTGAACTTGCCCAGGCCTTTTGGACTGATGGGGTAGAGAATTTTGTGTGTGTGAGGGAGGGCAGAACACTCAGAATCTAAGAGAGACTCAGAGGCAGGAAGAAAGCCAGATAGAAGCCTATAAGCATAGTGTGACCGTGGAAAAACATACAGAAAGGTTCTGGGTCTGGTGCTAGCTAAAGAGGCTTAGGCTATAAGCAAAGCAGCTATCTCCCATTTGGTTCCTTCTGAATTCAGAGAAGCTGGACTCTGGTATTTTCTTTGATGCAGTCTTGTTTATTTACAAGGAATATACAAACTCCATTAATTTTTGCTCCTACCTGGAACAATCCATTAGACCCTGATTTTTTGACTAGCTGCTTAGGTCAAAAAGGGTGTATCTAACTCTCAAATTAAATACCAAAGTATCTGCTAAAAAATAAAAAAGGAAGAAACATGTTTTAATGTTCATGAAGATATTTATCTTTGGGATGTTACAATCTTTGTAACTTTTTATGGGTGCTGGTAATGGGGGGAGGGATAGCTCAGTGGTTTGTGTATTGGCCTGCTAAACCTAGGGTTGTGAGTTCAATCCTTGAGGGGGCCGCTTAAGGATCTGGGGTACAAAATCAGTATTTGGTCCTGCTAGTGAAGGTAGGGGGCTGGACTTGATGACCTTGCAAGGTCCCTTCCAGTTCTGGGAGATAGGTATATATCCAATTATAGAATAGAAATTATAATGCATGAAAACTGTGGTTAGAATAATATGCTTTGATCCCAAAGTTGCCACACCTGAAAAAACCAAATAATAAAGTGTGCTGGCAATGACAGGCAGTGGTGTGTTATTGCAAATGTGCTTCTTCTCCACGCATAAAAGAGCATGGCCACTTGGGCTCTTGTCTACACTGAAGTTAAACACCTACAGGTGGCCTGTGTCAGCTGATCAGACTCACAGGGCTGAGGCTGCAGGGCTGTAAAATGGCAGTATAGACATTTGGGCTCAGGCCCAAGCTCTGGGACCCCATGAGGGGAGATGTTCTCAGATCCTGGGCTCCAGCCTGATCCCAAATGTCTACATTGCAATTATATAGCCCTACATCCCAAGCCCCACAGGCCATGAGTGTTTAATTGAAGTGTAGACATACCCTAAGTGTTTTCCAATTGGAGCCCATCCTTCTTGACTACTGATACATCTGCTTTCTCTTTTGCTACAGCATTTCAGTATCTGAAATTTCTCAGTCTTTCACACAAAATTGACCCTTTAATCAGTTTGGTGACCTTTCATGTTTCTGTAACAACTGTCTGGAAACCTTTATTAAGAACATAAATATTCCTTTAAAGCTACTCCACAGCTTTGTATCTACAGGGTAATTTTATGCTTCTTGATTAAATATCCCTTGATGTATCATGGAAAATGTTGGGAAAAAGATTTAGATGCTTATTTCTTTGTATCCATTTTCTATATTTCATAAACCACCTTCGTAGTACTAGGGATGCTTGTGCAATCTATAAACTTTGTCATTTCTGTTTTGTTTGTACATTCATTTCATTGCTAAGAAAGGGACACTTTCTAATCTTAAGGATTATTGTTGTTAATGTATTTGTATTGCAGTAGCATCTGGAGGCCACAGTCAGGGATCAGGGACCAGTTGTACTAAGCACAGTGCATTCATCTTATAGAGAGTTTGCAATCTTAGCATATGATGAGAGAGAACAGGTGTGGAAGGATGGTCCAGTGGTTAGTGCCCTTAGCTAGGACTTAGGAGACCTAGGTGCAGTTTCCTGTTCCCCTAAAGACTTCCTGTGAGGCGTTGGGCAAATCACATAGTCTCTCTGTTCTTCAGTTCCCTATCTGCAAAATAGGGATAATAGCACTGCCTGACCTCATAGGGATGTTGTAAGGATAAATACATTAACAGTTGTGCAATGCTTTGATACTATGGCTATGGTACAAGTATCTTAGATGGTTTGAATAGGCTGGGAAGACCAAGAAACAGGTATGGAGGAAGACAAGGTAATAATAAAAAGGCTGGTTAGTATGACAAACAATCATCTTTGCACACCAACTGTCTATCCCTTGCGTTGTGTTGGCAGAGGTGAGACTTCAGGAGGGATTTGAAGCAGGATGACATATAGGTTTTTACAGGGACCTCTTCCTAAGAGGCAACATGATAGAAAGCATGAAGATGTTTGGGGAAATAACTTGAGTATTGATGAAGGCTAGTATCACTGGCAGACATTGATGCCTTAGTAATAGTGGAGTGGAACATTCAATAATTGCCCTGTTCTGTACACTCATCCTGAAGCTTAGGTATGGGCCATTGTCAGAGACAGGCTACTGAGCAAGATGGACTGTGGCCTGACCCAGTGTGGAGATATACCTATCTCATAGAGCTGGAAGGGACTCTGAAAGGTCATTAAATCCAGCCCCCTGCCTTTACCAGCAGGACCAAGTACTGATTTTTAACCCCCAAGGGCCCCTTCAAAGGCTGAACACACAACCCTGGGTTTAGCAGGCCAATGCTCAAACCACTGAGCTATACCTCCCCCCACCAACTCTTATGTTCTCATGTTCTGATGTAATAGGTAGGTAAGGTAGCATTAACTCATGAAAGACCTTAAAAGCAAAGAAACATAGTTTGTATTTGATATGGTAGTGAAGAGATGCAAAAAATAGGAGTGATGTAACCTTTAGAGTAATGAGCCTGAAAGATGATTTTAGCAGCAGTGTTTTGAATGACTTGGGGCATGGCTAAAGTGACCCTATATTCCATTTTGGCCAGGACCATCCCCTTTCTAAGCTCCGTCCCAGACATCATGACTTTTTTGGCATAATTGGGCATTTGTCCCATTCACTCTTGCCCACTGATCATCAGCTGGGTGTCTCATTTTCAGTTTAGGAAAATATGGTCACCTGAGGCATGGGGGAAGAGCAAGGTTGCATTTGTCTATGTCAAAGATATAGAGGAGGATATTGCAGTAGTTAAGATGCATGCTGAACACTTAGCAGCTAGAATTAAAAACAAAGTCAAATGGGAGCTAGTATCTAAAATAAATAATACTAAATTAGTCTGCTAGTGCCTGGAGTCTCTGAGGGCTGAACTTTCTGGGCTGTGTAGCTTCAGAGGCTACATCTTATCATGAGGAGGTATACTTCTAGGAGACTGGGAGCTAGTATAGAGACACATCATGTAGATGATCCACGGAGAAACACATGAATCTTAGGTGGTATTTTGGTTTAGAGGATTTAACCCCTGCCACTTCCATTGGGACCAAACCCTAAAGAAAAGTTATCAAATTCCATGAACACCAACTTGTGGTGTTTCCTGTGTAGGGAAAAAACATGCATTTCTTTGTCTCAGTTCTTCATCTAAAAATGGGCATAACAATATTTACTATATCTGTCTCAGAGGGTGTACAAGGATTCGTTCCTTAATATTGGTAAAGATTTGTGTTATCTTCAGTTGGAAGGAGCTATTTCAGCACAAAGTATCTTTAGACAAGAAACAGCAGGAAAAGCTCAATTGGTCAGTAATAAACCTTGAAATGCAAAAATCTTCAATGATAAAACAAAATCACTGAAGAATTTTCCCCCAGCTCTATGCCCACACACCTCTCTGAAAATAACATATAATAGGAATTAATTGTAAGATGAGTATTTCTCAAAGTTTCCCTATAGGTATCAGCAGGTCTTACAGTTTATTCTGCAGTTTATCTCACAGTTATATCTTAAAAAAAGAAACCTGTGTGGCACTCCATTAAAGTGGTGGGAGGTATTTTAATAATGATCAAGGTAATAACTAAAAAACAAATCCCAACAACACATACTTGTGTGGGAAGTCCAGTTTTGCAAGAGCTGAGGTGTATAAATGTGATTCGTGTTAGGAAAACAAAATCCCCTTTTGAAGACATGCCTGAGCTTGTAGATAGGGAATAGGCAAGATTGTTGCAATCACAGAGTAATCTCGTGGCCATGTTTGTAAAGAATTTAGGACTTCACAACCTGGATCCTCAGCTGGAGTAAATCAGAGTAGTGTCATTGAAGTAAATGGAGTTACACTGATTTATGCCAGCTGAGTGTCTGGCCCTATATCTGGAGAAGGGTCCAGTAACACCAACTACTTTAATTAAACGGTTGATGAGGAATTTCAGATTTTCAATTTCAGTGTATAGTGTGAATACACTTTGGGTAAACGATTTTGAAATAGGCATGGTGTCACTGAAAGAATCAGCATGGGCTATTTTGTCCAGGGTCTTAGATTATAGATGGGTATCAGATATGAAGGATGCTCAATCCTGATAAAACTTTAGGTATTATTATTTTTTTCCAGTACAAACACAAAGTGTTAAAGAGTCTCAAGGGCAGAACTGATTGTGGGAAGCATTTGGAATTTCAGCCCCAAACCACTGGGGATTGGGAAGGGGAATTACAGCACCTGTTCTTTTAAAACAGGCACTATCATTGTTTGGGTTTAAGGGACTTTTGAGTCTTCTTTTCTAGATGCCTTGTCATTGTAAAAAGACTTGTAATTATGACTGCTCAGTTCTGTCTGCCTCTTGAGTGTCCTGTATACTGTTTATGCTACACTGATTTATGCTGGAGTTATGACCATGGTTACTGTCCTGTAGTTACACCTACCAAAAAGGAGATGTCAAATCTCATAAAGCTGTCCCAAGGAGAAAAAAATAAAATCCATATTAAAGAAAATTAGGGCCCAATATAATAGCCAGAAGATGATCTCCCACTGGAGTTCTACATTGTGGAAGGATTGCATCACTAGACCAGAATCCATAATAGGCAATTCATGGTTAGGAGACTGCTTAAACTGAAAAATTAAGGATATTCAGGAAAAAGATGACCCTCCATTCTAAAATCATCCCACTTTAAAGTCTCCAAATGTTTTCTTGTATGCATGTGTCCAAAGATAGCTTTCCAGATGTAAACCATTGTGGTGATGTATTCCTGAGTCTGCAGACCCACTGCTCTGTGTCTCTGCTACAACTCATAGCATTCCTAAGCAGCAGCAAGAACAGCAGAATTAAACGACAGGACATTGGTCAATTTTCTTGGTGCTATTCAGAATTCTTTGGGCATCAGGGAAACTGGCAAGGTTGATGGGAGTGTCATTTGGCTGATGCTTGGGGAAGTTATGAGCACTATCCTAGGCATTAGAACTTTGATCCTGGAACTTTGTGGTCTTCCCTCATCTTTCATGACCCTGTGGCTGGTAGGCTTAGTTTCCTGGATAGTAGGTGTCTGGAAAATGTCTCAAGCCTTACTCTGTTCAGCAGCTCCACTATAACGATCACTTATAATAAATGCTTTGTTAAATGAGGAAATAAAGCTTGTCCACTATTATTACAAAATGTATAGTATAAATGGTATTCACACAACTGACTGAAAAATCATACTAATCAAAATTGTCTTAATTTGCTTGGACATCACTAGTGAACTCACATTTGGCATACAATCTCTTCTGTCCTCCACTTCCTAATTCATCATCTCGGGCTATTCCATGCATACTGGCTACTGTGGCACAAGGACCTTTTCTTCTGCTTTGCCTGGAACAGCCCACCTGCACTTCTTTGCTGCACCAGGTTCCCAGCTTGTTTCAAGCCATAGTGTAAAACATAGATCTTTTCCCCTTGCAAACTCTTCTAAGTTTCCCTCTCCCTCTGTTTTTACGATTTAGCTCTCCTTTGTGGTTATGAGTAAATCAGCAGCCACATTTTTGCTGTATTCAGCTGACACCAAATAATGGTCCAGATGAAAACTGAAAACACCAGCTGCATCCCTAAGGGTGCATCCAAATTAGTCCCCATATTTCAACACTCTTGCAACATGAGTGCTAAGCTGCAAGCATTGGGAGAGCTCAGGCGCAGACAAGTCTCAGCTCTAGGCAGACTTTCATGACAGGGGTAAAAGTGCCTCAGTCCTGTCTGTCTGCATTAGCACTTACAACATTGCTGTCGCTGGTGCAGATGCACTCACTACTGCTGGTCACTGATGAAATATTGGCCATAATTTTTCTAGCACAGACATGTCCTAGGAGGCCAAATCATTGTCTTTCTCCAAGTGCATCATACTTTCTTTTTTACTGCTAAGAAGAAGAAAAGCTGCAGTACATGTAATGAAAACAGATTTTTTTTTAAAGTAAAAGCATTAAGATAAATCCTACTAATGAGATTTTAAAAGAGCATTTTGGATCCATTTTGGAAATGAAACTCAGTTCATTATAATTGTTTGTCTCCTATTCTAGAATTCACACGATACAAAGGAGACAAGATAAATGCATCAGTCTCCATGTAAAGGAGTGTATTCCTCTTTATTGAATAGTACAGAGAACCAGCATGTGAAGCCAGCGTAACTGGAGCAAAGTGACGCTAAGTGTGAGTAGGGCTGTCATCCTCACTCTAAATGCCTGCAGGGAGTACTATGGCCTTTTGTAATATCTAGCGAGGGATTCCACGAGGTCTTGTAGGGGCGCTTTGTTATACTCATTGTCTATTATGTTCCTTGGCACATCTGATGCATGGTAGAAGAAACCCTTTTGACCTATGCTCTCTCTCTCTTTATATTCATCCTTCATGCTGTGTATGTGTGTCTAAATGAGAGAGTGCATGGGGAGGCAGAGGGGACTGGAAAAGAGCATTAATGGGTAGAGGATTTAATGTATGTCAGCTGCAGAGACAGTTTTTATATAGGCATTTAGACCATGATCTTGCAGTGAACCCTAGGCCCACATCAGTACCTTATTCTGATACTGAATCAGATGGACCATTGGTTTGATCTACTAGGTCAGCTCCTATGTTCTTTGCATTGCCTTGGACAAGTGCTGTTTTCTGGCTTTGAAGACCGCTCGTTCAGTGAAACTCTCTCATTTTTTGATATAGGTTTTTTTTGTCTCATTAAAAAAAAATGGTGGCAGACAATGTGAGCCAGAGGTTAGGTCACTGGAGTAGGACTTGGGAAATATTAATCCACTGCATGTCCTTGGTCAAGTCACTTTTTCCAAGGAAGATGGTGAAATCTCCATCCCTTGGTGTTTTGAAACCAAGGGTGGATGCCTTTCTGGAAAATATGCTTTACTCAGTGCAAGTTATTGGGCTCCATACAGAGGCAACTGGTGAAATTGAAATTCTATGGTTTTTTTACACAGAAGGTCAGACCAGATGATCTATTGGGCCCTTCAGGCTTAAAACTCAATGAATCTAAACGTGCAAAACCTTTTACAGTCATTTAAAAAACACCTTGCTTACAAATGCACTTTACTCCAACTAATATTTTAAAAAAATGGGGCAGTGCATGTAGTTTTTGAAAAACAAAATACAGATTGGCTTTGAGAATGGTTCTAGGAAGGGATGGAATTGGTTTTGGTTAAGATCAAGGCTTCTGGCTCAGTAAAGGAAAATAGCAAATGTGTAGCGCAAAATGTTTGTTCATATTTCTCACAGAGCTTGATAGTGCGAGCCTGTCATTGTTTCACATAGGTGATAATTTTGTCTCAAGGACAGCTCAGTTCTTTGCTTTTCCTGCCCCACTATATGTAAATTGTGCAGGCTGCAGCTCAGTAATAGGATTTGAACTGGGACTAATACAGCCTAATTTATAAAATGTTTCCAGCTTATCTGTCATTACTTGCATCAAATTCTGCCCTTGGATACTTATGTGTGGTTCCTACTGAGGTCACTGGGAGCCTTGGGGGCAGACATCTGAGGGCAGTCTATGATTCCTCTAAGAAGCAGGAAAACTACTGATAAAACCCAGTACAGAAGCCTGCTGTGTACCAGTAGGACTATGTATTTAAATGTCTTGATCTTTATATATAGTGTGTGTGTATGTGTGTGTGTAATATATATATGGTCCATTCATCCCATTGTGGTATAAAATGTCTTAGAAGAAAGTTATATTATGGGTCTGATACAACGCTCACTGAAATAAAGAGAATATTTCTACTGACTTTAATGGGTATTAGATCAGTCCCTATTTTTAATTTGTATCACAGAAATACCTAAAAGCGCCCATTGAGACCAAGGTTTCATTGTTTTGGGATGATATTTTGGGGCATCTTATTCTCAGAAGATAAAATCTGCCCTTCTCATGGAGTGAGTTGCCTAAGTCTGGGCTGTGTAATCTATAGCCAGAAGCCCCTCTTCTAGAGTCAGGTCCCTCAGCTGTTCTTGCGAGATTGGCTTAGGCATCTGCCTAGCTCCACACAGAACAGCAGGGGAGAAGGAGAGGAAGACTCTCTTGTGACCTCTAGTACCCCTCTGCCTGATGAGAAGGGATTTGAACAGTTGTTACCCACCTCTCAGGGAAGTGCCCTCACCACTGTACTATAAAACGATCCTTACACTCTCTGGCCCAATTATTTAATACAAAATTGAACAGCTTCAATGTAAACTATTGAGAGTGACCCATATCAGAATAGTCCAGAGGTCAGGGCACTCAGCTGCGAGGTGGGTAACCCCTGTTCAGATCCCTTCTCATGAGCCACAGGGTGGAATTAAACTTGGGTCTGCCATATCCCAAGTGGTTTTCCCACCCATGTTGTGGGGGGTTGAGTGTGCTTAGAACACACCTACCAGATCAGACCCAACAGGCAAGATAAGCAGGGGAATCATAGACTATTAGGGTTGGAAGGGACCTCAGGAGGTCATCTAGTCCAACCCCCTGCTCCAAGCAGGACCAATCCCCAGATTTTTACCCCAATTCCCTTAATGGCCCCCTCAGGGATTGAACTCACAACCCTGGGTTTAGTAGGCCAATGCTCAAACCCCTGAGCTATCCCTCCCCCCCAAATGTCTCTCTTCACCTGGTTTGAAGATCCCGCTGGGGAGTAGGCATAAGATAGGCATTCAGGTGCATGCCTGAGCTAAACTGTGTGTGCCTATAGCAAGGAGCCTAAGGAATTTTTGCAGTGAAAACTTTTGTGCCTTAATTCACTTGGCACCTATAGGGTTAGGTGGCAGCTGAGCAGAGTTTTTGTGGATCGTAGTAGTGCCTAAATCCCATTGGGTATGCTGCATTTGCCTCTCTGTGCCTCAGTTCCCCATCTGTAAAATGGGCATAATTGCACTTCATCTCCCATACACGAGTATTGTGAGGATAAATACAATGGGAGATTGTGAGGTCGCCAGATACTATGGTAATGGAAGACATACAATTACCTTAAACAGATAAAAAGCAGAGTAACTAAGAATACTGCCTGACAGATTTGTTATCCTGTGGATTATTCTCCCAAGGGAAGTGGTGGAAACCTCATCACCTGGGGTTTTTTAAACTAAATTGGCCAAGAACAACAGTTAATTGTATCATGGAGCATCTTGTATTGGCAGGAAAGTTTAATTAGATGATAGGTCGTTTCCGTTGCTAGCTTCTCTGATAGAGTAATTACATGCCTATGTATTGTAAGAATTTTTTTGTGTGGGAAGAAAGTAGCAGAAACAAGTGTTGTAGCCATTAAGGTCCAGATCCTCATAGATATTTAGGCACCTTAGTCTTTCTGATTTCAGTGGAAGTTAGGAGCCTAAATACCTTTGAGGATTGGGGCCTACGTGTTTAAATGGGAACTGAGGTCTTCTGAAAATTTGGCCCTAATTGCTTTGACAAGATTGGTAATTGCTCTATAAAATTATCTGATGATCAAATTGGTAACCAATAATTGCCCATATGTGGCAGCTCCCTACTTGGCAGTTGGTAGGCCTCAACATGCATTTAAAAAAAAAGAGTAAGACAAGGGAAAAAAGGTTAGCTGTTCAGAGGAGAGCTTTGAAAATGCTTGTAGCTCCCAACGTGGCTGCTGGGAGGTCCATGTGCAGAGCAGCTGTGAGATGGGGCCCTTTTGAAGCAAGGTTTAGCAATTACGATACAGGAGACAGAGTGGAATAACCCAACAGAAGCCCTTCTACTCCACATGAGTCCAGGATTCTACATTTCAAAGCAAGATGGGTTTAATTGGTCTATCCAGCTAAAGACATAGATGTGACTCAGTCATTGATTTCTCCCTTGTTATACTCTACACTGATGGATAACACTCTCTCTTCCTGTTTCATTTACTGTTTTGGTCTTAGCCTTTGAAGTATTGGCCTGCTTTAATGTTCTGTCTCTAGTATCATGGTAGCTACTACTCTTAACTTGCATCTGAAGAAGTCGGTTTTTTACTCACGAAAGCTTGTGCCCAAATAAATCGGTTAGTCTTTAAGGTGCCACTGAACTCTTCATTGTTTTTGTGGATACAAACTAACACAGCTACCTACAATACCTTGTGTCTATGGAGCTCATTCCCACACAGCTGGCTCTGCATCCCTCCCAGCTGTCTGAGCTCACTCACTTCACTGGCTCCGCACACATTAAGGGAATCCCTCCACTGCTCAGTCCCCCGTCCCCCTTTCCCCTCAACTGGCTGTGCTCCTAGCCAAAAGGCAGGGGAGAACCAGGACTCCATTGATATAGACACACAGGGGTTTTATTGCTAAGTTCAGAGAAACAGTGGAAACACCCATCTGAAAAAGGTTTAGGGTTTTTTGTTTTAATTTTTTATGGGGAGATCACATTCCTCATCTCTCTACACCAACTGCCATGGCACTCAGTCACCATCATGCAACCCTTATTCATCTTATCCCTACAGAAGAGTGGACAAGCGACAGTCATCATAGATGTGGGGTAACTTTCAGCATTACTGTCAAGGGGAAGAGATCCACACTTATTTACACAGTAGTATTGGGAGACTACCCTGTAGTTGAGATGTCCTGTTGGTACCATCCATTTAGACAATTCCTAAATGGGGCTTGATGTCAGTGAGCTAAATGTGTGACACGAAGTACATCCGACGAAGTAGGTATTCACCCACGAAAGCTCATGCTCCAAAACGTCTGTTAGTCTATAAGGTGCCACAGGACTCTTTGCTGCTTTTGCAGATCCAGACTAACACGGCTACCCCTCTGATACAGTGAGCTAAATGTGTGACACATATTCGGTTCTTTACAAAATATTTCCCTGGACTATGATTTTTCCGTGGTTTGGTTACCAGTGCTGCAGCAAGACATTTGTTAGCCCCTCCTCTTGACTGTAAGGCAAGTGATAGCCCATGAAAATGAGAGATTTCTCCCTCTGCCCCTCATTAGCATTCTTCTTCTTCCACTACCTTCTGTCACCAGTTTTGCTCCCTTCCTTCTAGGGGATGACCAAGCCGGTGTGCAAGTTTCAGGTAGGGTTAACCATGCCCAGCTAACGCATTTCAAAATCCTTTATTGTCTTTGTCCACCCAAGGTGTTAAATGATGTTTAAAAACCTGTTAATTAAAACATATCAAAACATCACTCATTTTCCCAGGGTAGACAAAGCTGTCTGCAGACTCAGGAAGTTAACGCTGCTCTGGTTTGCTCTGAGTGCACTCAATTTGAAGGTTATCTTCACAACCATGAAGGCTGGGAACATAATTTATTTATTTATTTATTTTAATTAAAGCTGAGGCACCAGTCCCAGAAATTGTTCCACCTTGGATTATCTCTGCAACTCTCATGGAGCCCCATTGATCTCAGTGGTACCCTGTGCTGCCTTAGAGGCACTGCTTGCATGGCACAGGTTGCAGAATCAGCGTCTTCGTTTCTGCCAAATGACTGATGCCGGCCACATAAATATGTTAAGTGGGCTGGATCTGGAGGGGAGTGTCTGGCATCGCTGTTGTAAAGAAACTCTAGTATGTCATAGTGCATTGCAGAAAACATCGAAAACCACAGTGTATACCCCAACATTCTGTGAATATTTGTACAATGTGTTTTTAATGCTGTATAATTCCAAAGTATTGTACTGTTGCTATTAACTGTTACTGAGAGATATTAAACATGCACCATCAGATTAGTTTTAAGCTCTGAAGTGTCAGAATACAAAGATACTACACTGCATTGAATTCAGATGTGGGAAATATATTTTCAAGAGCGCTGGTTAGGAAGAGAATCATCCATAACATACCCCTAGTGGTCGCATAAAAGTAATCTGGATACTGCTTTATTATTTGTAGTCTCCTGAAGCCCAAACTAGGATCAGGGCCTCATTGTGCTTGGAGCTATATAAACACAGAAGGCAGTCCTACCTCTGAGAGTTTACAAGCCAAGGGCCAGTTATGCAAACACTCTATTTAGCACAGTGATGTCCTGGTTAATGACTCGGTCTCCTAGGCACTATGGTAACACAAATAATGAATAATAAGTCAATGTAAAGTTACTCATGTGCCCAAGGTTTTTGGACCAGGCTCTGTGCAGGGACAGAACATGACGGGTGTGGAGAGGGAAAAGGGAAGACAGGAATTATAGTCATAGGAACAGAAGATTGCATATACTGTGTATAGCTAGGCAGCTGGTGCGCTGTGTCTGCTGCTTATTACATTATTCATAACACCATTCATAACCATCTCACCTTTGCTCCACCGACTGTTTATTTTTATCCACCTGGAGTCTTTTCTTTTGTCATATTTTTAAATTGTAATATCATAGGGGCACCGACTGTCTTGTTACTGTGTAAAGTGCCTAGCTCAATGGGGCCTGATCCTTTTTTGGGGCCTCAAGGCACTGCCCCAATACAAATCATATATTATCCGTATAACATCCATATAGTTCTTGAGGGCCAAGCTCTGTTTTAACGGTAAACGACACTGTTGTCAGATATCTGGTTCATGCAATTGCCGGCTCTTAGAGCTAGAAACCTAAGACAACATTAAGAATGCTGTGTGTGTGAGCAATCTGTAGTTACTGCACAGGTGAGTGACAAGTGTGGGCGGAATGTGTCTTATGTGATGATGACCAGGCTTTGTCAGGTTTGTTTTGGAGGTTTTTCCAAGAGCAAAAAGTTCATAAATATATAAAATGAAGTAATACCTCTGAACAACTGAAAAGGATTTGCCACGTCTGTGCAACTATTACACTGGAGTTTTGCAGCAGCTTCCTCTCGATCTATAGTGCCTAGAGACCCTGTCCAACATTGGGCCCCGTTGCGCATACAGTACACAGAGTGAGAGACAGAATCTGCTTTGAAAAGTTTACATTCTAAATAGACAACAGGTCTAGGTGGGAGCAAGAAAGCGTTATTATCTTCACATCACAGATAGAAAACCAAGGCACAGAGATTAGATGACTTGCCCCCTTATAGGTCTTTCCTTTTTGTAGATAATTGCTGCTTATATTTCAGCAGATGCATATGAGTTGGTGAAATGCAGACTATGTTTTGCATTAGCATTGAATGAAGTACTCTTGGCAAATTCACATGGTTTTGTGGAAATTCTTAGTTTAGCAGCAACATTCCTGTATCACTTTGAACTGAGAGCTTTCCAGAGCTGTAGCGTATGTGTCACTTGTGTTTCTTTAATTCCTTTCGCCTTCACTTCCCCAAGGAGCGAGCTATCTTCCAGTCCAGAAGGCGAATGGAGAGCAGTGGCTTGGACATCTTCCCACAAACAGATTATGTCCAACACCTTTGAGTGGTCTCTCACACCTGCCACTGGTGCAAGCCAGTGAATTTAGAAGCATCTCTTAACTGGCAGTGCGTTAACCTCCATGCTTGCCAGGAAGACCATTCAGTCAAACAGCTTTACCATTGTTAAAGGTCATCTGCAGCATATTTCTCTTTCTCTTCATAATCTGTAGAGGAAAAAATGCAGGCACTGCCAGTTATAGCTCAGGTAGAAGCCCCGTTTGCTCCTAAGCAGCAGACCTAGGCTTGGGAGTGACTTTTGCACTGTAGATTGTAAGCACAAACTGTTGGGTTGTAGAGATGACATTTTCAGCCATTCTACGGGGAGTGCTACTGAAGAGTGATCTTATAGTGCTCTAATTTAAGAACGGCAAGTTGATGTCTCTAGCAGAGTTTTTACCTACAGCACACAATGTGGATTTCAGCTTGCACTAGTCATCGCCAAGGCTATCTAGCCTCCAGGGAGCTGCTGCTGAAATGAAATGTAATAGCCTCCGGGGTGCTTTTTATTTCACATCACAAATTACATGAATAAAAAAGAGTGTTTGAACATAAACAGAGTCCTTCCATTGACTTCAGTGGGAGCTGGATCATGTCTGTTAGGTTGGAATCAGGTCTTCAAACACAAAACATGCATCCAGGAAACAAAATCTCTTATTTCGGCTGCATACTGCTGAACCTGTGTGATCCTGTACAGTCCAGCACCAGCTGGCCCATAGCAGCTGCTTCAGGAAGTGTCTAAATTGGGGATGAGTGATTGATCTCTTTTCACCTGGGCTGGGATGGAGAGAGGAAAGCTTTTTCTGTATCTGATGAAGTGGGTTTTAGGCCACAAAAGCTTATGCCCAAATAAATTTGTTAGTCTCTAAGGTGCCACAAGTACTCCTATTCTTTTTTTCTGAGACTGTAATTCTCCTCCTGTCTTTGCTCTGGCTTGTATATGGCCTTGGCCTGGATAGTTGTTGTTTTTTTTTTGTTTGTTTTTGAAAAACAAAAACAACCACCTAGGGCTTTAATACGTAAGAAGAAAATACTAGCCTCCTCTCTGGATGTCAGTTGTACTCTGTTGTTGTCCTAGGGCTTGATTTTCAGAGGTCCTGAACCCCAGGAGCTCCCATTGACTTCAGTTGGAGTTGTAGATGCTTAGGCCTGCTAAGGCCCCATGTCTTGCCATGGATTTCCTGATTTCAAAATCCCCCATAAGCAGGAAGCTGGACAAATGGCCTCAGTTACGCAATAGGCCAAAGAGCTTGTGTGGAAGGGTCCTCCATGGGCTGGATGTCCTAGTGGTTAGCGCCCACTCAGCTGGTGAGGGATAGTAGGGGAGCCTCAGCCCACTCACTCCACTGGACTCATCCGAGGACCCTAGGAGGGTCAGTGGCACAGAACCCTGAGGAGGGTTGTAGACCCTTTTGTGTTACCTTCCCTGGGTTGCTTCCTAACTCTGCTTTCTCCGCTTCCAGTCCCAGTTAAGGAGAAAGAAAATAGAAAAGGGAAACCAAACTGTTTGCTCCAACCGGGCTCAGCACACAGGCTCCTGCAAAAGGTAGGTCTGCACTCCTACCCAGTCTCCCCGTTCTGAGCTGGATCACTCCCTTTTCAACCCTGTCTCCATTTGGACCATGCCCTGCAGAGCTGGAGGGGCAGGGCTAGCTGGTCCCAGTAGAGTCTTTTAAGCCCTTCCGTACCAGTGTGGGGTTTGTGTATCTCATCACACCTTGTAGCTGGATCTAAGAAGACAGAGACCTCGGTTTCCCTAGAGCAAAAAAAAAAATAGTAAGGGAAAGAAAAATATGTTCCTTTCTTTGTTCTGAGGAAGAGTTGGAAGAATAGACTATTCTAGCAAGGGCAGAATGAAATAGGCAATAGTGATTACCCTCCATTCATATCATAGAGTCATAGAATCATAGAATATCAGGGTTGGAAGGGACCTCAGGAGGTCATCTAGTCCAACCCCCTGCTCAAAGCAGGACCAATCCCCAACTAAATCATCCCAGCCAGGGCTTTGTCATGCCTGACCTTAAAAGCCTCTGAGGAAGGATTGCTCTCACACACCGGGAAGAAGGTTTCCCAGAGCAGGAGTAAAACCATGAAATTAAAGAGAAACATCCACAGAGGCTTTGGAGTAGGGGAGAAAAATGAAGCTACAGAAGCTCCACTCTTATGGTTAGTTGAAACAAAACAAACATACAGATGGCAAAAAGCCTGTTCTCTGCCATAAAAAATTCCATGAGACCCTTTTCTTCATGAGCCATGGCAAATTACAAAGAATAAAAAATAAACTAACCTCTGGGATGGCAGGATTTTAATAAAAGAATTAGACCACCTTGCCTCAGGCATCATGTGTTACTCTGGACCTGCAACAGGAAGCCAGAGGGTAACTTTGCCATTAAATAAGTGGGAGCAGGATTGGGTCACAAGCTTGAGGATGTGGCTGGAGTGGCCAAGGAGCAATACAGCCTATAATAATGTTGTCTCTAGTCTGACACATGGAGCTTTTTAAAAATGGGGCCCACATCAAATAGTGGAACGAGGACTCTAGAATGAATATACAGAAGTAGGTAGAACTCTGGTTTAGAAACACAGTTTGATTAAGGGGTCTGCAGAACAGTATTTGTTTTCATTGTGGCACCTGATAGCTTTGCTTTGTTTAAAGATCTGTCAACAGTTCTTTGAAAATAAATAGATTATATGGCAGTAAGAATCAGATGGGGTTTTAGCCTAAGAATCACCTTTTCTAAAACCAGTGTAAGGAAGGATTGTCTACATGAACAATTAGTTTGCAGCAAGCTGGGGTGTGAATCTAGCCCACACCTGCATGCCGTCTTTCTTTTCCAGTTTTTACTTTCCCTTTCATGTGGGCCTGACTCCTCCAGCCTTGTAACCTTGCTCATGTTGAAGAGTAACTTCTTCATCAGCAGTTCTACTGTTTACATTGTAGCTAGTCTGTGAGAGTCAATGTGTTTCATTAGATAGACAGTAGATTGGGCCTCAAGAGACTTCATTTCTGTTCCTGAGACTACCAGTGGCCTGTGCACATGACTCTGTGTCTCTCCCACTCTTTGTTTAGGCTGTAAGCTTTTGGGGGCAGGCACTGACTCTTATTAACTGTTTGTACAATACCTGGCATAGTAGGGCCCCAATCTCAGTAGCACTGAGTGTGAATAAAGGTGTCTAAATCTGGTCTTTATTATTTGTGAGGAACTTGGCGTATGGCCTTATTATAGTTCTACCACTGGGGGGGAACTAAAGGCATTTATTTAAACAACACAGAATAATACTTTTGAAATAACCTTAAGAACTTAACATCAGCACAAGTTACCTTTTAATTTTGTAGCCTTATGTTAGACCCTTAAGATTACAAATATTTCATTTCTTGTTTGGATTGAATATTAAAGAGAACATTTAAGAGACAAAAATTCCACATAAATTAGCCTAAGCTGATGCAGAATTGCCTGTTTTTCTTAATTTGAAACACTTGGCTAGTTGGAGCAGAATAGGCCTGCTAGTGTCACTTTCCATCCCTTTTTGGACTGTGCCCATAAGGAGGTCTCAGAAATGGCCATTTGCTCCTATGCTGTGGGAGTATTTGCTGAACCTTTTAAGTTTAGCGTGTGCATGTTTGTTTTTGGTGTACTTCCTCCACCTCCAGTAAAGTTTGAACAATCACAGAGTAAATAATTGTAGCTGATAATGAATAGAACTCTGTGATGAGAAAGAGAAGTGATGAATCATAACTTCTTCGGGTCTTACGTGATGCAGACTTGAACTCCCCTAAATGGGCCTTCTCTGGCAAGGTCAGGATTGTGACAAAGTGTTTATCTAAAAGGGGAATCTGTGACTGAGTCTGATGCTATAATCCACTGAGTGACGAACTGCTGACAGAATTGCACACGGCTGTTCAAAGTGCTTTCTCTTGGGGCAGACGTATGCCTCTGATCCTCTTGTGTGATAGCTTCAGTCAGCCTCTTTTGAAAGCTTAGTCTTAGTTGACACTGAGCCTCAAATAAGAGGATCCTTGTTGGATAAACATAACAGTACTTTGAATTTTGGGCCAAAGTTAAAGCAGTTAAATTGATGTGTGTTATAAGGATTCTATATAGTTTTCCCCAAAAGGCATTCATAAATAATAATCACAAACAGATGTAAGCCCAATTCATTATTATTATTATTTTATTTATTATGTTTACTTTAACATTTTTCTAATGCCTTTCTGTTAGACCATTGTGTATATCTTAAGTTTAGAGAACTAGTTCATGGAGGATGAAAGCATGAAGTTCTGATTTGAAAAGAATGATAAAACAATAACAATGATATCAAGTTCAGTGTTTCACTAGCATTTAACGATTTGGGAACATTATTCAGTATGCTCATGGAGACTCTCTCACAATGTCTGTTCCTATTTGTTTCCTTTTTGTGGGCTTAGCTAGTGGAAGCTACATGCAGAGCCTCATAGGGACTGAATAATGAGAGTAAGGCATGGAACGTTTGGCTGAACATCAGGAAAAATATCGCTGCACCCTATAGCTGTGAACTGACCTGGGTCTTCCCAAAAATCAGTGGCTAAGGTTTGTTTTTATCTGGAACCCAAAGGCTGTGAGGGGACTTTGAATAACCTGTGATCTTAGGAAAAAATAGTAATAGGCTTTCAGTTCTAGAGGTTGGTTTTGCTTTGGTTACCATTTCAAGGGTATCTTTGCAAAAGAAAAGGCTAGAAACTTATTTTTTAGAAAGAAAGAAAGAAAGAGAAAAGTAGAGAGTTTCCCTTACATTTCTAGTCCTAGCTATTAAGCCTAGTCCCTGTGGAGAAAGCCTTCAGGGATGTATGCTGATTGCCGGCTCTGACTTCTTGATTTCAGCCCACTTTTCTCTCTATAATAAAAATCCCTGTACAGTATTTACAGATGATCCTCCTGGATCTGGTCTGCACAGTTCTATCCATCTAATTCTATGTCCTGTCACTAGCAGTGGTCAGTACCAGTTGCTTCAGAAGAAGAGGCAGTTGTGTTGTAACATTTGAAAAGACATGGTACTATTTAGATCCTTCTTAACACCTAGCGCACAAAAAGAGAATGTTCTTAGCTAAGAGGAAGAATTAGGTACGATTGGGCATTTGACTTGTTTCTAATAGGCTTAGCCTTAGATACTTATGCCTGACTACCACAAGACAAGTTACATAACTGAGTTATTTTAATTAGCAATGTGAAGTTAGCATTCAGCTATGAACGTCATTTAAGAAGGAACAGTTACAAAAGAAAAGAAAAACAGTAATATTTCCACATGCACTTATGTTACGTAGCCAGCATGCTAACACTTCAAGCTGTTCAATGGCTGTGCATCTTTTCTCTTTGTATTGTGGGAGGAGGTTTAGTGACTACAAGCCCCCCTTTCCTGACCCCACTCCCTTCTGAGTTAATTTCTGTATGTTTGCCTTGTAAACTCCTCAGGGCAAGGACTGTGCCTTTTAACTTGTTAATGTGCCTTGTAAACCGCCGTGCACACTGATGGTCTGGCATACAAATAACTATATACCACATACATACATTGTTCTAGAATATTCCAACCAACCAAGATGCTCAGCTTTCAGTTAGTTCATCTTTTCCCCAACAGGTAGTATTAGCATATATTAAAGTGAGTGATTAAGACATTTAAATAGGCTTGGTAACAGGTGGAATCAACATAGTGCACCACCGCCTACATCAAGGCATTTGTAGTGGAATATTTGTCAATATCTGACCATGCTCAAATAATAGGTGGTCAGCAGGTGACCTCTGAGGAGGGGAGTTACATACACAATAGTTATATTTTTGTTTCTTCAGGTCCAGATTGTGGCAATTTGCTCTGTTTTTGTATCTGGTTGTCCTTGGAAGTGTTTGCCTGGGGAGAGTGTAGTCAGATCAGATAACATGTTAGCAGATAGAGGCCTTAGGATTTATTTATTACTGTAAAAAGGAATTCTGTTTCCATTCAACTGGATTGGACCAACATGACCATGAATTATTATCTCTGTCCAAGGTGAGGTAGCCAGCCATATTAAGATAACTCAGAATTACAAGCAAGGTAAGTAATTCTGAATTTGTGATATTTGTGTTCTTAAATACATTAATTCTCTAAGGCCAGGTCCTCTCTTGGCTTCAGTTGGTGTAACTCCATTGCAATCAATGGATCAAACATGATTTATACCAATTGAGGTTCTAGTCCCCAGAGCTTATTCAGTTAAAACAGGGGTTCTCAAACTGTGGATGTGGACCCCAAAATGGGTGACAACCCTATTTTAATGGGGTCACCAGGGCTGGTGTTAAACTTGCTGGGGCCGAAGCTTGACCCTTACTTCTCAGGACGAAAACCGAAGCCTGAGCCCCACTACCTGGGGTAGAAGCTGAAACTCAAGGGTTTCAGCCCTGAGTGGCGAGGCTCAGGTTACAGGCCATTTACCTGGGGCAGAAGCGTTTGGTTTTTGCCCCCCTTCCCCCAGGGTGGCAGGACTCGAGCTTTGGTTTTGGCCCTTCCACCCTGGGTGGCGGGGCTGGGGCAGGCTCAGGCTTCAGTCACCCCTCCTGGGGTCATGTAGTAATTTTTGTTGTCAGAAGAGGGTGCAGTGCAATGACCTTTGAGAACCACTGAGTTAGAACAACAACAACAAAAGACTTTCTGACCCAGTAATGATTACACTCTTGCAATACGCTGATATTGGTCCATGTTGAAGACAGTCATAAATCTCTGTTATTTTGGGTAGAAAGGTGGGGAAAAAATTCACCATGATATAGAGAAACTATTCATTGGAGAAAGAATGAAGGGAGAAAATCAGAATGACTAGATAGGAATGTATTGCAGTGGGGTGGAAAGAGTGACTAATCTATCTGACTGTACACATTTCTAAAGCATAGATCAGCCTGCTTTGGACAAAGTAATTGAACTCCCATGGTAGCATATCCAGAAAGTACATGCTATAAGAAGATTGTGGGAGGAATTCAGCAGTGTATTATCAACATTCACATGTAATACCATTGTGATTGTTTATGAATTATAACTAAGTATGGGGTCATCCTGAAAAAGGATGTAACACTCATCTGGAATGTCATGCTTGACATGAATAAGCACTGGAGTTTTACAGTATTGGCTTATCGGTCTAATTCCAGGCCAAAGCCACTGGAACACATTTTGTCTGCAGTACTGCACCCCACAAGAAATGACTTAAGAACCTCTGTATTATGAACAACTAATTTGCCTTTGAAGCGGCCTGATTGACTTCAGTGGGAGCAGAATCAGGCCGCAGATATGCAGTGGTTTAAAACACATTCCACATCACACCCATGCTGTGGGTAAGACACAATATTGTGCATGGGCTTAGCAGCTCACAGATCAACATAGAAGTATTGTATTACACAGGCCTGTTACTTGTATTCATACAGATGGGGCTGTGCACTGTTGACATTGTCAGTGGCAAAACTGTCATTGACTTCACTGATGCATGATTGGTCTCCAAGCTACAGTATCATTAAACAATCTCACTCTAGCATGTGGTGGCTGATACTTCTTTCAGACTTTTTATTTATTTTTTCTTAAACAAGCACATTTTCCTGTAGGGCATTTGTTTTGTTCAACAGCTTTGATGTTTTTTCAAATGGTGAATAGGCCAATTATTGCACCATCTGAGACAGAGTGACGTTTTCAGGAGAAGGTTTTATACAGTTATTTTACCCTTTTATTATTGCTTGTATTATCATTGTGTCCAGGGGCCCATTGTGGCCCAGTAGCCCAGCACAAAAAGATGGCTCCTGCCACAAGGACTTACAGCCTAAGAGAAGAGACAACAGATGGATACACAAAGACTGACAGGGGAGCACAAGGAAACAACGAGACAATATTGGCCAGAATGATAGGCAAGGGTCTCAGCATACCCAGCTCCTTACCTGCCAAGTCTTTTGTAGCCATAAAGGCAAAGGAGAGTTTTAAGGAGGGACTTGAGAGAGGACGTTGTGTTAGCTTTGTGCATATTTAAGGGGAGCTCTTTAGAAGCATGAGGAACTGCATGGGAGAAAGCATGATGGTACTTATTTTAAATTTCAGTTATTGAATAAAAGGATGTTTTCTTTTAGCCCACTAAGATCACTGCTACAAAAATTGGGTATATGTCCTCTCTTGTAAGGGGAATTGAGCTAACTGAAATCTCCAGTGCAGAAGATTATAATACTATTATGTACTCTAGCCCTTACATAATGCTTTGCATGTCATGGTGTTGTACAGTACATACTAAAGGTTCAGCTTGCAAACACACAAACAACTCATGAGTAAAGTTACTCCTCTGTGTGTTTGCAGGATTGGGGTCTATGATTATATTTTGCATATTATTTAGGACCAAATTCTCTATCTGTGTAACTGATCACAGTTTCACTGCCTTCAACTGAGTTGTGCTCATTTACATCAGGAAAGAATTTGACCCTATATAACAAAAAATACATTATGATTTTATTGGCTTAGTATGTGGCACACATATCCACATGTAAATACCCCAGACTATGACTGTCTTGTTTTGCAATGATCGTTTTTAATTATACTGCTTTACTCTTTGGAGATTCCCTGTTCTGGCTTTCCAGGCAAGAAAAGGCAATGTGGTAGATGTGTTTTCTGCTGTTTCACCTCAGATGAATGCAACCAATTCGCAGATTTCCTCAAATTACTGCTGACATGGAATCTTTAAAAAAAATTAAAAAGTCACTTGTTTATTTGAGGGAATTCTGCCAGTTTCTGGAAACAGTACAGATGCAACTGTAATTCGCATTAATGATTTTCAAGGTATTACTATTTTATTTATTGCCTTATTGTTAGAGTTATGCTGAGCTGTTGTCATGATGTTACTATATTTGACGCAACAGACAAATATGTGGCTGCCGTCCCCGATGCCCTCTTGAAAACATGTTACATGCTTGCCAGAGTTTGTACCCCTGAATTGGCTCTGTTGTAGCTTATGTATCAACTTAATATGCCTTTTGTTTTTGAGGACAGCATTCTGTAGTAAGTGCACACAGTGTGATGGACTTGTGTTTAGACACCTCTTCCATCGCTCACTAATCTAAACCATCTTTGAAGTAATCATCCCCCTTTCTGCTACGTTCTTAAGCTGCTTTTCACTGAGTTGCTCCGCAGAATCCCCTGACAGTTTATGAAATCCAAACCAGCTGGACTGTTCTGAGTTGTCAGCAGACTGATAAATCAAGTCTCTCTTAGCTTGGTTAACTGAGTGGAATGTTTCTCTTCATGAGGAACTGTCAACTTAACTGGCAGATACATTCAGTCAGATCTGGGCCAGTCTGATGACTTCTGTAGGAAGTGTGTTCAAGGAGAAGGGAAGGAATGTGTCATCTCTTCTGGTTGATTTTTGTCTACTTTAAGTTCCAGTGGTTTTGGATGTGCTTAGGGAGTTGTAACCAACCACCTGTGAGATTGACTCATGTCACTTCATGGTTGGTTAAGGTAAACATAGAAATTTTGGGCTCATTGTGACTGAATTGCCTCTTCACTTGCATAGGACAAGCTGTCAGCAACAGGTAAGCATCTCTACTTGAACTCATATTATTTGGATGGCAATATCTCAGCATTTGCTTTACCGCCTTGAAGCTCCCTTTTTGAAGAAAAGTTATTGAGAAGGTGGCATTGGAGCAATTCCACCTACAGTCATATTCCATAGATTTCCTTGGTCCTTCTCAGTCTGGTTTGAACTGTTTTTGACAAATTTGACTAAGAAGGAAATGATGGTTATTAGATATGGGAAGCACTTAGAGGAATGGGTGGAGGAGATACCTACACTGTATACTGAGGGTATATACCCTGCAAAATAATTCTCAGTCTTCTAACCCAGTGCGATCCATTGCTGTTCTTCACTTTTGCAGTAATGAGGGTGTCAATAAAAAAGCCAGAATTTGTCAACATCTGAAATATCTGCTTTTTCACATACTTAAGATGGAAAATTGACTTTTTTTAATGGTGAGGTCTGCAGCAGCCATGGTGTGTGGGGCCTTTCATCAGGAGGCTGTGGTCCTTTCTCCCTAACATGGAGCTCACACCAGTCATGCCTTTGTCACCAGGCTCCAGTACTCTAATGTGCTTGACTCATAGGTATCCTTGAAGTCTACCTGTAAACTTTAGATAGTGCAGACCATAGTCATCAACCTGCTGAACAGGGCATTCTGTTGTGACTTCCTACACTTATAGAATCATAGAAATGTAGAGCTGGAAGGGACATTGAGAGGTCATCAAGTTCAGCCCCCCTGTGCTGAGGCAGGAGCAAGTATACCAACTATCCCTGATAAATGTTTGTCCAACCTGTTGTCAAAAATGACAGGAATTCCACTGCCTTCCTTGGAACCCTATTCCAGTGCTTAACTAGCCTTATAATATGAAAGTTTTTATAATATGTAATGTAAATCTTCCAGGCTGCAAATTAAGATATTTGGATAGCTCAGTGGTTTGCACATTGGCCTGCTAAGCCCAACATTGTGAGTTCAATCTCTGAGGGGGGGCCACTCATGGATCTGGGGCAAAAATCTGTCTGGGGATTGGTCCTGCTTTGAGCAGGGGGTTGGACTAGATGACCTCCTAAGGTCCCTTCCAGCCCTGGTATTCTATGAATTATTTCTTGTCCTATCTTTAGTGGACATAGAGAACAATTTATCACCATCCTTTTTATAATAGCCCTTAACATATATGAAGACTGTTAACATGTCACCCCTCAGTCTTTTTTCCTCAAAACTAAACATGGCCAGCATTTTTAACATTTCTTCATAGGTCAGGTTTTCTAAACTTTTTATAATTTTTGTTTCTCTCCTCTGGACTCTCTCCAATTTGTCCACATCTTTCTTAAAGCCCAGGACTGAACACAGTACTCCAGCTGAGGCCTGACCAGTACTGTGTAGACCAGGACAATTGCCTTCTGTGTCTTACATATGACATTACTGTTAATACACAGGATGATATTGGACTTTTTTGCAACTACATCACATTATTGACATATTCAGTTTGTGATCCACTATAGTCTCAGATCGTAAGCAACAGTGTTGCTGACCATTTTATAGCTGTTCATTTGAATTTTCCTTCTTAAGCATAGCGCTTTGCACTTGTCTTTATTTAATTTCAACTTGTTGATTTCAGACCAGTTCTCCAGTTCATCAAGGTTGTTTTGAATTCTAATCCTGTCCTCCAAAGTGTGAGCAACTCCTCCGAGCGTGGTGTCATCCACAAATTTTATAAGCATTCTCTCGACTTTATTATCCAAGTTTTTAATGAAAATATTGAAGACTACTGGACCCAGGACTAACACCTTCAGGACCCCATTAGATACACCCTCACAGTATGACAGTGAACCATTGATAAATACTCTTTGAGTACAGATTTTCAACCAGTTGTGCACCTATCTTATAGTAATTTCTTCTAAAACATGTTTTCTAGTTTGCTCATGAGAATGTCATGTGGGACTGTGTCAAAAGTCTTTTAAAAATCAAGATATATCAGGTATACAGCTTCTCCATTATCCACTATGCCACTATTCCTGTCAAAGAAGGAAATTAAATAGGTTTGTCAAGCCTGAGAGGGAGGGGGGAGAAGGGGAGTTGTGGCGCCCTCAGCGGATGACGGAGGTGGAGTGGAGGTGAGCTGGGGCAGGGAGTGGTTCCCTGACCACCCCGAAGAGTTACTCCCCATCCCCGCCTGCCCCAGCTCACCTCCGCTATCCCCTGAGAGTGCCGCCAGTCGCTTCTCCCTCCCTCCCAGTGCTTTTGCGCAGCAAGCCTGGGAGGGAGGGGAACAAAGGGAGTTTGTGGCGCACTCGGGGGATGGCGTAGGTGAGCTGGGGCGAGGAGCAATTCCCGCCCCCCCGGTTACTCCCCGCATGCACGGGCCCCAGCTCACCTGTGCTCTGCCTCCTCTGAGCGCATTGCTACTCGCTTCTCCCTCCCTCCCTCCCTCCCAGCGCTTTCGCGCGGCAAGCCTGGGAGGGAGGTGGAAGGAGGGAAGCATGGCAAGCCTAGAGGAGGAGGCGGGCCGGGAATTTGGGGAAGGGGAGGGGAGTGTGAGCAAATTTGCCACCCTAGGCCTAGGTCTAGGCCTTATTGGCCTAGGCAATAATATGCCGCTGATGTATAGCTGGGATTGTGTTTTCCAATGTGCTCTATTTTTCATTTAATCTGCCATTTTGTTGCCCATTCACCCTGTTTTGTGAGATCCCTTTGTAACTCTCCACTGTCCACTTTGGACTTAACTATCATGAGTAATTTAAAATTTCTGCAAACTTTGCCACCTCACAGTTTACCCCCTTTTCCAGGTCATTTACGAATATATGGTACAGCACTGATCCCAGTACAGACCCTTGGGGGACCATGCTATTTACCTCTCTCCACTGTAAAAATTGACCGTTTATTCCTACCCTTTGCTTCCTATTTTTAACCAGTTACTGATCCATGAAAGGACCTTCCCTCTTATCCCATGACTGCTTACTTTTTTAAGGTATTTTGGTGAGGGAGCCTTGTCAAAACAAAGACTCTCTGAAAATCCAAGTACAATGTGTCCACTGGATCACCTTTTCCTTATGTTTAACTCAAACAAAGAATTCTAATATATTGGTGAGACATGGTTTTCCTTTACAAAAGCCATGTGACTCCATCCCAACATATTGTGTTCATCCATGTGTCAGGTAATTCTGTTCTTTACTATAGTTTCAACCAGGCTTTCAGACCTGTAATTGCAAGGATTGCCTCTGGAGCCTTTTTTGAAAATACATCAACTATCATCCAGTCATGTGGTACAGAGTCTGATTTAAGTAATAGGTTACATTCCAGAGTTAGTAGTTCTGCAATTTCATATTTGAGTTTCTTCAGAAATCTTGGGTGAATCCCATCTGGTCCTGGTGATTTATTACTGTTTAATTTATCGATGTGTTCCAAAACCTCCTCTATCAACACCTCAATCTGGGACAGTTCCTCAGATTTGCCATTTGAAAAGAATGGCTCAGGTGTGGGACCTCCCTCACATTCTCTACAGCAGGGGTTCTCAAAATGGGGGTTGGGACCCCTCAAGGGGTCACTAGGTTATTATGTGGGAGGTTGCAAGCTGCCAGCCTCCACCCCAAACCCTGTTTCACCTCCAGCATTTATAGTAGTGTTAAATATAAAAATAGTGGGGGGGAGGGATAACTCAGTGGTTTGAACATTGGCCTGCTAAACCCAGAGTTGTGAGTTCAATCTTTGAGGGGGCCACTTAGGGATCTGGGGCAAAAATCAGTACTTGGTCCTGCCAGTGAGGGCAGGGGGCTGGACTCAATGACTCAGGGTCCCTTCCAATTCTAGGAGATAGGTATGTCTCCACTATTAAAAAAAAAAGTGTTTTTAATTTATAAGGAGAGTTGCACCCAGAAGCTAGCTGTGTGAAAGAGGTCACCAGTACAAAAGTTTGAGAACCACTGCTCTACAGTGAGGACTGATGCAAATAATTCATTTAGCTTCTCCACAATGACCTTGTCTTCTTTGAATGCTCCTTGAGTACTTCATTGTCCAGTGGTCTCACTGTTTGTTTGGCAGGCTTCCTGCTTCTGTCATACTTAAAAACATTGTTAGTTTTTGCCTTTTGCTAATTGTTCTTCAAATTCTTTTTTGGCCTGCCTAATTATACTTTTACACCTGGCTCACCAGAATTTATGCTTCTTTCTATTTTCCTGATCAGGCCCCACTGACTTGAATACATCTAAGTTATCTAAATATTCTTTAGCCTGTTCTTCCCCTAATTTGGCTGGTACAATTTACCTTTTTAGTGAAGGATGAGGCAAAATAGGTATGAAACACCTCAGCTTTCTTGATGTTGTCCATAATTAATTCTCCTTTCCTGCTAAGAAGAGGACACACACTTTTCTTCAACTTTCTCTTGCTCCTAATGTATTTCTAGAATATCTTCTTATTGTCTCTTATGTCCCTTGCTAGGTGTAACTATTTTATGCCTTAGCCTTTCTCATGTTACGCATTGGCTTCCTGTTTGCTTCCTTGTGCCATTTAAGGGTCTGTGATTAAATGAACGTGTTGAATTTGCTGGGTTTCTGAGACCGCTCACTGTATTTCCCACTCAACAGTTAAGATTGCTGTCATCCCTTGGGTTGAACTCTCCATGACTAGCGTCATGGATTTCTCAGTCAAGACCTCCTAGGGAGAGATGGCAGCACCCAAGACTAATGACAGGGTGCAATTCAAAACACGTTTATGTGCTCTATTTTTGTTGTTGCAATGGGTGGCTTTGTTAGTGATGTTTTCTGTTTTGTAACTATGCATCTAACTGCTAATAGTAATAGACATTCTATAGATCATTATTATTATCATGATAATCATGAAGTTTAACAGATTACATTAAACAAATATGGCCACTAGGTTTCCAAACTATAAAGCATTATAGTTCAGACACATCTCATTTTGAATTGTTTTTTTAGCCATACAAGTAAGAAGGTGCCTTGGTTGAAATAGTTGTAGTTTTGAAATGTAATATCAGTAGTTTTTGATTGTTCATTTGTTATAATGCTAGTGGATTTTAAAATTAAATCTTTTAAAATAACATTTCTTATTATGCATATTTAACCATTAAAGTGCAAGAACACCTATAAAGGGGCATACCAGGCCTTTATGACTCCTGCTGGAGCACTGTGATCCTACCACACCACTCCCTAGGAAAGGAGCAGCAAAGATGGGTCCTCCAGGCCTCCCTAGAGACGCTGCATGGAAGCAGCCAATCAGAATCCAGCAGGCTCAGATAAAAGGAGCTACAGGGCTTTAGGAGCTCAGTTCTGGGCAGAGAGTAGAGTGTCAAGGAAGAGGCTCCTCTCTGGCCAAACACACTTGAGGGATAACCAGAGTTTGGTTCTGGCTGCATTTCCTTAAAGTGGGAGAGATAGGACTGGAGAACTTTAACTTTGAAGTAAGGGTTGAAGATATAGAGGCTGTGGGAATAGGCCTGGGAAAGTAGCAGCAATGAATTGAAGGGAGATGTATGTGTCTGCTGTTTGTAAGTCCCTGGGTTGGAATATGTAGTCGGTGAGCCTGGGTTCTCTCACAAGCCACTAGTGAAGTGGTGTAAACCCTGAGAGGAGGTCAAGGTTTGTTTGGAAGCTCAAGAAAATGGCAGAATTTAAAGGGCTCAGAACTGGGGCTGAAGATCTTAGTGAGGGCAGATAGTGTTTTTGAACTCTCTGCTACCCTGTGTGACCCAGCTAGAGGGCTGATCTGACGAAGACCTGCCAAGCAAGTCTGATACTCTGTTGAATAGAGTGTTCCTGTGCTTTTGACCTCACACACACTACATGTGTGAGATCATGGTGCATGGAGGATGCCATTTTATACAGAAACATGCTAGGGGGATCCTGGTTGTGGGATGGGGTCACACTGGGGCAGGCCATAGGGGTAGAGTACCTGCACTTGCAAAAGCAGAGCTACAATTCTGTTAACCTACAGAGGGTGCTAGGAGCAGGAAAAGGCTTACAGTATTGCTTGCAGCAGCAGGAAGTGCTCAAGAGATGTGTCCCCCGTTACACCACCACACCTATTATGTTGTCTACAGCTGACAGTTTCATATTTCCTTCTATCCCAAAGAGAACAACCGGTGTCAATCTCTTCTTGATGATGATTTTCTTAACATTCCAGTGCCTAGAAGTAAATTGCCTATATTCAGGGGCCAGAACAAACATGGCAATACAGTACTTGATTCTGAATTCATCAGCTCTCTCAGTTGGTTTTCTTTTGTTCTATTTTCAAATTAATAGTCTAAAAGGCAATAAAATTCACAAAGAGTACAAAGATCACATAATTCAGTATGTATAAAATTTGCAAATTATCACTCGGCATTAAAAGAATTAATTTGTGTGTTTCCCATTGGAGTATCTTTTTTTTTTTTTCTTGCCTTACAGAGGTTTATCTTCCTGTGGGAATGTAAGTGATACCAAGGGCAGCAGCTTCTGAAAGCAGCTGCAGATAATAGTGGTGGAGATAAGTATTTGAAGGAATTTTGATGTTTCAGCTCTGCTTTGACATCAAAAAGTCTCCTGAGAAATCTAGTATTATGCCAATAAAAATACAGATGACCGGTGATTGGTGATTATTGTTATTTGAAAGCACAATCTATAGCCATGTTCTGATAACTTATAGTAAGTTGTATGAACATAATTAGCCAGAACTCAGATGTTGTAAATCACCATAGGTCCATCTAGCCCAAGTGGACTGTTGTGGATCAAAATACACACGTGACCTCTTTAACAATTGTAAAACTCCTTATCTAATGTCAGCCACATTGTTATGGGGAGGGGAGTGAGACAGACAGAAAAGGCGATAGCTCTGAGATTCAAGGATCCACATATTTCATACAATACCTCTTAATTAGCAGTAAAATTTACTGTTTTCACACTTGAAAGCTACTGTAAAAGGATTGCAGTTCTGCTCCTGCTGGAGCCAATGGCAAAACTCCCTTTGACATCAATCAATATGAGAAGTATACAAGCTTTTCTATGTGTATGTTAAAAACATACTAGAATAAAAATGTATTGAAGTGCAGTAGTTGTAGAGCCTCAGAGCTCAGAAACCTCATTGTGAGATTGATCCAGCAAGGTGCTGAGCACCTATTTTAATCCAACTGCCTTCTGCTTTCACAGATTTCATTAGGAGTTGATGGCAGTCAACAGCACATTGATAGGGAAGTTAAGTGTCTATAGCAGCAATAGCCATGTGCTATATAAAAAATGAATTATATGTGTGGGTGTTCCCTGAAAAGTGACTGACTATAGCATTCTGCGTTTCCATTTTTACTGTAACACGTTGATTTCCATTCTGAATGTATTTGGTTTACAAATTTAAGAGGTACTTTCTCTAACACCCCATCCCATAGGCCCACCTGGGTTCTGACCATGAAGATGGGTTGTTTCTATCTCACACAATGAAAACTTTGCAGGTCAAATTACACTTCTCTCACCTACATTTTTTGCAACCTCACTGTGTGCAGATTAGGGGTTTGCAAAGGTATCACTCAAGTCATAGCGTAGGGGTTACATGAACTAGATTTCAGTCTCATGTTACTACAAAAGTCACTGTACCAATCTCATCTTGTATTTATATATGAGGTAGGGGAACGGGAAAAGGTTCTGCTGCTTGGATTGTTTGATGTTGTGTAAGTAGCTTTATGTGGCCTTGGGAGGAATTTCTTTAGGACCGAAAACAAGTGTTTAAATGTATTTGTTTTCCTCTGGGTTTTGAAAAATTTATTAAAATATTAGTTTATGTAAGTAAGACTTAAAACTGTCATTATTCCGATGTTTAATAATACTTTTAACAAACAAAAAGTTGATAGTGATAATTCTGCTATTCAAGCATTAGACACCCAGGAAACAATACAATCTAACTGCAATTGTTAGTTTGCAAAACCTTGTCAGTTTTGCAAATGCAGTGGATTGCACAGATTTGAGTCCCTTTTGGTAAGAAACTCCAAAGTTTGAGAAGCTTTTAATAATGGTTCCAGTTTTGACCAGAACTTGTTATCAAGAAGGTGTTCCAAATTCCAGTATGTCTGCCTTATTTAATAATTTAATGGGAATATTTAGAAATCAAAGTTACATTATTGGCATGTAAAAAGCATATGAACACTAAATAAAATATGAAGATGATCCCTTCAGTCAAGTATTAACTTTGCGTCTGGGAAGTCTCTGCAAGTCCTTAATTTGCTGTCTACTTTAATGCAAAACATATATCTATAAAAATCTGAGACATGAGGATCATAGCTCAAGTATTTGAAGTGGTATGGGTTTATGTAACTGCATTTGCAATGTCTTTAGTATGAAAAATGATTTAAAAGCAGTTGCAAAGCTGCTTTGTGGAATCATCTGGGAAATGGGAATCAAATCAAATTCCAAATGTGGCTAATGGCAATTTACATGTTATCTAGGGCAATGATCATAATAAATGGCTCTCAAACCAAGATACTTGCAATTGGCAGAGGGCAACACTGAACGGTGCCCGCTATCTCAACTCTTCATCTCTGAACTCCAAGCCAATATGAGTTGAGCCAGTAAAAACAAGCAAACCATAGTGTATGGTGCATAATTGATCATGTGGCAGAATATGCTGATAACTATAGTGATTTTCAGACATAATCATAGATCACCATATCCAGAACCCCATGGGATGTACTTTTCAGCTCTTCGAATATTGTCATTGGTGCTTGGATTGCACACTCACTTTACATATCATCTCATTATATTATTGGATAGATGCCTTCCAGTCATTAATATATGGATGCTTGTCTCTGAACAAGCCATGGGTGGGGTTGGAGAAAATGCCCCTTCAGGAATAGAACATAAATTATGTGCTTATTGATAAATATTTGGAATTAAGACAGCACCCCTGGCTAACATCTGCTTGGAATAAGGTAAGGGAAAAGATACCTCTCCTCCCCCTGCCCCCTTAACTGGGGGCAGGGAGCTACAATAATAGGAATATGCTCAATCCTTTAAACTAATGTTAAAGGAAGCCCTTTGAGGAGGATATTCAAACCCCACCCTGAGCAATAGGAGATTAATGAGCTAATGTGCGCTGAAGTGGCCCCATGCCATCAAACCAGTGAGAAATGTCAGAATTGGAGGGAAAAAGGGAGAAACCCAGCTCAGTTGATTACAGACCAGGGAGGAGAGAAGACTTTAAGTCCTCAGCTCCTGCAGAGAGGGCTGCCTGAAGGCAGGATCTCCTTGGCTGACTGCTATCTGTTGGTCCCTCCCTGAACCAAAGGAGGGCCTGATGCTGACTCATCTGAAGAAAGGGCTATGAAATAAAAGATATATGCCTATCTCTTAGAGATTGAAGGGACCCTGAAAGGTCACTGAGTCTAGCCCTCTGCCATCTCTAACAGAGCCCAGTACTGATTTTTGCCCCAGATCCCTAAATGATCCCCCTGAGGATTGAACTCACAACCCTGGGTTTAGCAAGCCACTGCGCAAAGCACTGAGCAATCCCTCCCCCTTCTCTGTCTACATGTGAACTCATTTCAGGGCCACATCCTGACCAGTGCCCTCTGAAGGAGGATTTCTAATCAAGCTGTGGAACCATTCTTTTGTGTTAATTCTCATTTGTTTCTGTTTACTGACACTCTGGAAGGGGCTCGGCCAAAGGGCTGTGCCTCTTGAGATTGGAGTGGCATGCTGAGATACCCAGACACGGCCAAACATAGACCCGGGTGAGAGCTAGGGCCTGGCCTAGGGGTCACCCTGGCATAGAATCCAAGTGACAAGCCCACATTTTCTTACTGTTCCAACTGCTTGAAAGTAGATTGTCAATGTTTTCCCTTTCACTTTATATTAATGTTAAGTTGGGCTGACTTTTGCAATTTTTCCTAACAGTTCCTTCTATAGTCACTCTGAAAGAGCAATGACTGATCCAGATGGAAATCTGCTTTTGAGAGGCACCTTGTAAAGCTGTATCCGGTTTTGAGGAAATGGCGTGGATTATGCTACAGCACTTACATGCTACTGACCAGCAGAAGCCAATCACCTACAACTATTATTTTGGTTAAAAATATACAATTTACATTGGTTTTAGATGGGCCATCATTCACAGAAGGAAATTAAAGGGACACAGATCAATTTATAGTTTGTGAGTCAGTTGGATGTTTTTTGTAATTTTGTAATTTTTAATATAATTTTTTAGGAGGCACATAAGGTTTTTATTTCAATCTTGTGGGTTTTTTCTGTTTTGCCTTTATCCTTTGGCTATTCCTTACACCGTGGATTTTTATATTTAATTTTGTACATCTAAATATTTATAGAAGCACTTCTAAAAGAAGGCAGTTATTTAGGTGCCTACATATAGATATAGGTGCCTAATTTGCATATGCTCCTTTAAATGACTTGCCTTAGGTCTGCCAACTCCCAGTGCTGTGCTGTAACTCCCAAAGCTTCGTTTTTCCTATGTGGTTAAACATTACTAGAAGCAAAATCCCTAAAGATCACATTAAACTCTCTGGATCAACCTGGATCCTACTGAAAACTGTTCACATGGTGAGTGTCATTATTATTATTATTATTATACTTGCTTCCAGAAGCTCTTGGTTGAAATGAGATGGTACAAAAATTGGTTACTATGTTCATCTTTGTGTATATTAATACCTTGGCAGTCAATTTTGGCCTCAAATTTCTTTATCAGCAATCTGGCAGCCCTTGAGCTTTCAAATATGGAAATTCTGTTATAAGTCATCTTATCGTCTCTCAGTGAGAGGAAGTATGTCCAATGGTTAGGGTGTTTGTTTGGGACTGGAAGTTCAATTCCCTGCACTGCACAAACTTCCTGCATGACCTTGGGCAAGTCAATTTCTGTAGGTCTTGGTTCTCCAACTGTAAATTATTTCCTGCTGTGGGGGGATATTATGAGGATCAATACATTAAAGGACTGCGAGGTGCTCAAATATTATAATAAGTATATATGTGTGTGCAGGTGAGAGGCAATTGGGCCAGATGGAGCGATGGTGTTTCATTTCTGTGATGCTTCTCAGGGTATCTAGGTCTCCAAGTCACCTTGTTGCCATCTGCCTAGGGAGTCTAGTCTATGCCAGATGAGTGTTAGCGCCTTAACACAACTGGCTGTTGGCCTTCAAGCAATCTTCTCTGAACTACAGCACCTCTGCTGGTTGACAACAGATGCACCCTCACCCAAGTCTTTTCGAAGTGTTCTGCTGTGCTATCCAGCCCGGGATCAGTAGATACCACCAGAAATCCCACATCTGTTCCCAAAGGAACAGCGTACCCCAATTTAACCTTAGCCCACTGCTCCTGTATCACACACAGCACTTGAGTTTGATTATAATTTTTAAAGGAAATTTACTGAAGAAAGAATAGAGATTCAAATAGAAACAAGTGAGTGAAAGTGATCATAGTTTTGTCTTTGAAGGTTTTCCACGGACTTTTCTGGTTTGTTGCAATGGTAGACAGTTGAACAATACAATACATAGTTAGCTAGTCAGGGAAGGGTGACAACTCCCTGCCACTTGAATGGCCCATCACTGAGATACATGATTCCTTGGTGACCCACTTTCACTACAAGACCATAAGGGCATAAGTTTCAGTATAGTTACATTAATCCTTAACTGGTACCCATGCGCACATCTCAGAATGATTATCATTAAGTTATAAGCTCTCATTAGAGACCTCACATGCTACCCTTTATGGATAAATACCAGGAAAGTGGTGTATTAGGTATATTGAGCATGTCAGGTTTGAGACAGGAGTTGCTTGCAATAAACAGTGTTGAACCCTTGGCTTGTTGGCACCATTGGGCCTCTGTCACAATGCGAACTGCAGATCTGACTCATTATTGTAGCATGTTGGTGAGTTCTTGGACTATGCTATTAAATTCATCTTCCCTTTCCCTGGATGACACTTGTCTTTCTGTGATGAACTGTATATCTGTCACTGTACATCTGAACCTGTAAGGAGGTCTTCAGTTAAAACACAGTTTTGAAGTGCCCGTCTCAGTGTCATTTTCATGGCCCCATTTTATATTGTCCTTGAAATGGTATTGTGTGATCCAACTTGTGCTATGTAAGGGCAACTTATGACTTCAGTCTTCTTTTGCCATCATTCTTTTGGCTTCAACATGTTTTTCTAGTGTTTGTTGCTTTTTTGATGTTAAAGATGATGGAATTTGGGCTTGGGCTCAGGAAACCAAGCAGGATGTCTTTCATTGATACGACAAGCATCTCTTTCGAGGTGCTCCGTGAGTGCCTTCACCATACATTTGGTGCTGTCCTTGGGTTGGACTTTTGGGCACTTGGGGCAGCTTAGGATGGGGGTTGGAAGAAAGCAAATTCTGCAAACTAGCAAGCGCTTCCTGAAAGATGCCAAGCGTCCTCAGTTCTCTTGAAAGTCTATATATTTTGGTTACATATGGCTGCCAAGCTGTTGCAGCACTCTGGGCTTCTGGCATGTAGGGATGTCCTGGCCACGGCCGTTCTCGTGCGAAGGAGCCAAGAAGGGGAGGCTATATGTTACAGTGACTTTCTGCCATCCCAGGATTCCAGACACAGGGAGTATTCTCAAGTGGCCCTTCTAGCCAGCTGGAATGGTACAGAACAACCGTAGCAGGGTCAAATATCTAGACCAGTGAGAATTGAGACTTGTCAGCACCTCAGAGGCAATGTTCACTAGTTTGTTTAATTGGGTCCTTAGGATGCCTTTTCCCTTAGGTCAGGTCTACACTACATATACCTGAGCGATGCAGTTATCCTGCCCTAGCCTCTTCTCCCACTGACATAGCTACAGTCTCTCGCAGAGGTGGACTAACTGTGCCGACAGGAGACACTCCCCCGTCAGCGGAGTAGTGTCTTCACTGAACCGTTACAGCTGCGTCGTTGCAGCATTCTGAGTGTAGATCTGCCCTCAGGCAAACACTGGTCCCATTAAAATCAATGGCCTAACTCCCACTGACATCAGCAGGGCCAGGGTTTGGCCCTTAGAGCAAACCCATTACTCCCATTCATTACCATTAGTACAAATTCTGCACTCCAGATGAGAGGATGACAGAGCCATTGGAAAGGTAGAACGTAGAGATTTAAAATACTCATTTCTAGTTTGCTCTTTATAACTCATAGCATCCAGGCTTGATAAATTGGCAAAGCTGCTCTAAAAATTTCTTGCCTTTGAACTATGTTTCTTTTGCTTGATTGTCTTGGACTCTGCGTAGTTGCAATTTTTTTTCAGTGGATACCTAATGCCTTTTCCATTCTGATGCATAACTTCTTTAATCAGGGAGCCTTTTCTTCATGGCTGGAACATGGCATTTGTAATCACAAATTCTGATATCTGTTTCCATCTCTGCTCCTTATCAAGGCTCTTAACCACTCTATGCCTCAGCATTCCCAAATGTAAAATCAAGATAATTACCTTCAGTGCCTAAGGATGTATACATTATTTATTAGGCATGCCGAGTTGATGACAGGCACTATATAAGTACAAAATATTGTATTGTTTTATTATTGATCTATTTTATTCATGGTATTTTTTGTTTGTTCCTTCTGGTTTCTTATATGGAATTGTCCTTCTCAAGGCCAGTCCTCGTAAGGCTATTGTATAATAAATGTTAATTTTGTTGGTGGTTGTATCTGTAAGATCCAGCTGCATCTGTCACCCTTTTTAAATGCCTCATTGAAGGATTTTTGTTGTTGTTGTTGTTGTTGTTTTGTTTGGGTTTTAAATTCTGTCTGGCTTCATTTTTGGATGTTTCTCAATTCCTCCCAAAGTTGAGCTGCGGCTGTGAAAAGAGAACTGTACCTCTTTTTAATCCAGAGGATCAGGAGTTTAAAAGCACTAAAGCAGTGTGGAATATCTCATATAGGCTAGTTAATCACGAGGATCCCAAAGTACCTTGTAGTCATAGAGGGTCCTCATGGCTGAGAGAGGATGTCAGAAGTCTTGTGAGGAGGTTTACCTGTGCTGTAAAGCCTCGGTTGCACAAAGGTGCTGATGACACAAACAGTTCTTACTATAATAGAGGTACCAGCTGTGCAAAATACCAAATCTAAGGGCTGGATGCTGCAAGCTTTTACTCACATGAGTAGTTCTTACTCTCATGAGCATTCCCAATCAAGTGGGCGCAGCTACTTGTGTAAGAAGTATTACTCATGAGTAAAGGCTTGCAAGATTAGCAGTTCAGCCACTTTTATGCTTAGCTTCCTTTTTATTTAAAAAGTCCATCTACTATCAAGTCCTGGTGCTGTTTCAAAGACTACAGAACTCCACTGGCTTTGGACTGGTGACTTGTTGCTTTTTGATATCATATTATTCTGGCACCTCCATCTGACTTTGCTTTAAATTAAAAGAACAGGTCTAGAGCAGGTTCATGGCACTTAAGGTTCTGGGTCCTGGAGTCCCATGATTAAATGAGAATCTTGACCTCTTCTTTTTAAAGTAAGCTCCAGCCAACATATCTGTAGATAAAAATGGGAAAAGTAAATTTAAACACTCTAAACCCGGAAGACAGATCATAAGAAGGCAAATCATAAGATTCCAAATTTATTTATTAACTCTCATTATTTTAAAGACAATCCCATGGTTTTGGGGTTTTTTGTTCCCATCTCATGATTTTTGAATGTGTAGGGTTGAAAATACTACGTTTTTAGTTAATTCTTTATACAAAGGAATCACGTAGTTTGTCAGGCATGTCCTTAACCCCTTTAATTGCCCCCTTTATGCCTAATAGTAGAGAGCAGACTCACCCTCTTGCAGACTTCCAGTTTCTGATATACTTACAAAGGTTTTATAAAGTGCGTGCGTGTGTATTTTCCTTGTTCTCCAAGTTAGACACTCAGATGAAGTCAGTGATTTGGCTTAATATGATGTTTGAGTTTTGTTCTCAGCTATGTCATCCATTGGAATTGGCAGTCATTTCAGATTGCTGTACATGTCAGAAGCAGGTATCTATTTAGGTGCTGACTTTGGATTCCCCTGATATCTGAGCACCAAAGAAGGGAGGTTCTAATATGTATTTCATCATGCCCAAATTCCTGGGTGAGAAGTCCTTCAAGGGCAACCCACACTCAAGATGAAAACTACCGTGTGTGTAAGTGGTCTTATTATTTTTAAAAGATCCATGATCCTGGAAGATACAGGCTCATTCACAGTGTGATGGCTGTACAAAAAAACTGAATACAAGGCACTTATCTACCCAATAAGTAAGAGGTTAAAAGTCTGAAAAGTTCTGTTATGTCCCTGTGCAGAACTGATTCCTCTTTGCACTTATGGTGTTCTCACTTTGTACTCAGACCAAAAAAACCCCAAACCTCTATTGTGGTTTAAACCAAACTGGAAAATAATTCTGTGTTTAATGGACGTGTTAATCCCTGATGATTATATTTTTTCCAGAATGGCTCTTTTAGACCCAGAGGACATTGACATTGCATCCTTCTCAAAACAACTTTTGCTTTTTATGTGTGTTGCACTAAAGATAAGTTGAGTCTTGACGTAACGCAGGCAGAAAGCTCTGTTAGGTCATAGCAGCAGCGAGTCCTAACCCCTTTGAAATAGTATAATTAATGAACATTAACATATTTTAAAATAATAATCTGATATCCTTACTCACCCCAACCAGTCTATTACTACACAAAGAGTCTTACTGAATCCATTTTAAATATTTATGAAGAATAAAACAGTGATCACTTAACACTCTGAAGTTTGCACATGGGCAAAGAATAAAACACTAGGAAAAGTCTCACCTTTTATTTAGTTTAAATTCAGTGAAATGTGAGTCATCAGTCTCCTGCCACAAGACTTACTGCAAACAATGCATAGTATAAGGAATGAGTAGGACAGGAGAGGAAGGATGATTTTGTGACTCAGGAAGTGAATGGGCACCCAAGGGATGTGCGTTCTGGCTCTGTTACAGACTTCTTGTGTGACCTTGCACAAGTCCTTTCATCTTTCTGTTCATCCATTTTCTAGTAGCAAAACTGGAATAACAATGCTTACCTACTTCATAATGGAGTTGTGAAGATAAATGCATTCGTGTTTGTGAATTGCTCAGATACTGTGGTGATGAGCACCCTAGAAGAGCCTATAAGAGGTCTATACTGCTTGGCTAAGATAACTTGGTTGATTATTCCATTGCAATATATCCTTTCTTAACCTCCTTGAATATCATTTTACACATAGGTTGCACAAAATGTTGATCCAAAATTTAGTTGGACGGGTGGCATAAAGAACTCTTCCAAAAGCATTCAAAGATATGATCATGAATGATTACAAGAAACCAAAAAATGTTGGAATTGTAAACTAAAAAAACCTTCCCCCACGTCTCTCAGTTCTGTAGTTCACATGCTAAATCCAAGCAGGCTAAATGGCAAAGAGTTCACTGGCCGTGCATCAAATAATGAGGCCATATACTGATGATAGGAATCAAAAATAATAAGTTAGTACAGAACAAACATTTGATCAGTCGTCTTCTAGTATGAAACCTACATTTCTATAGCTGGCAGACACTAAATCACAATAGCTTGAAGTTAAATCTGGTCTGCACCTAAAAAATTAGATTGACCTAGCCTGCATCACTCAGGGTTGTGAAAAACTGTGCACTTGTGTGACTTGGGTCTTGTCTACGTTATCAGCTGGATCGACGGGCCACAATCAATCCAGTGGGGGTCGATTTATCGCATCTCTTTTGTCAACTCCAGCACTCCACCAGGGCAAGAGGCGCAGGCAGAGTCAATGAGGGAGCATCAGCCATCAACTTACTGCAGCGAAGACACTGTAGTAAGTAGATCTAAGTATGGTGACTTCAGCTGTGTTATTCATGTAGCTGAAGTTGCATAACTTAGATCGATTTCTCCCTCCTTCCCTTCCTTCCCCCACCTCCCCCCGTGTAGACCAGGCCTTAATCAGGTCAACCTAACCTCCACTGTAGATACAGCATGGTCAAAGGAATAATTCTTCCATCGACCAAGCTACCACCTCTTGGAAGAGGTGTATTAACTACATTGATGGAAAAACCTCTTCCATCAGTGGAGAAAGTATCTACACTACGGTGCTACACCAGCACAGGTGAAGTGTTGTAGCTTAGCTGCCATAGTGTAGACATGACTTTAGACACGCTAAACAAGCTGAACTTATTAATAAACCATTCAAAACAGGAAACATGGGCTGACAATGAATTGCTGATAATTGGTAGTTGATAGAATTTTGTATCAGTAGTACAGTGGTGGTTAAAAAATAATTCATTGCCTTAGGTTTCTCATTTAAAGTCTGCAATTAGCTCATCTCAATATTTGCAGTACTCACAGTATTTCTCATAGGGAAACACAAGAGAAACTAGATATAGACATAATCTATTCTGTTTGTCTTAAATAAAACTAGCATGTTTATTGGCATCACAACTGTACCAAACAGTTACATACATTTCCCACCATAGCAGGAAACCTGCTAGTGCAATATTACAGAAAAGCAAATCCGATTACACATCTGTTATATTGTATCAATAAACTGAGAAAGTGCTTACTATGAGTTGCAGTAAATGAAATCCCCTGTTTAATTGTTTGCATGCGCCACATTTTAATGTCCTGTGTTTTTAGATGGAAAGTTCTGTGAGGCAAGGGCTGTCACTTACTACATGACTCTGTAGTCCCTACCAGAAGGGGCCCTGTTCAAGATGAGACCTTATATGCTACGCCAATGTAAATGTTTAGGAACATTAAAATTTGAACATGTTCTACCCGTTATATTCAAACAGCAGCCTGCCAAATGCTCGATACCAGTTGGTGGAAGATGGAGAAGTGGGTGATGACAGATGGCATGTAAGCGAACAATGGGGAAAGATGTTGCTGTCATGGAAACAGACTACAACAGAGCAAGAAACATGGCATTAGACAGACTGAGGTGGAAACATTACATTGCCATATGTGTGATGTGGCATGGGAGCATCTAATAATAAATTCCCCAGTGCAAGCTTCTTAATGCAACTTGCAAGTAGTGATAACAATATTATGGATTGCCAGCTGGTCATAACCTTCCATCACAGATTGTTGCCATGATAGACCCAATTCCTTCACATTCAGAAACACAAGCCTCTTCCACTTGAGGTGCTCCTCTATCTCCTTTATCTGGTAGGAGTTGTAGAGTCTTATCTTATTTGTGAGCCCATCAGTTGAGGGGTTCATAATACCCTTAGCCACTGCATTACACAATCGCCCTCTCAAGGGAGGCTTATCCCAAGAATGTGAGGTGCATGGAAGTCCCAGTTTGTAAAACCCCATTACTACTGGTCACCAGTAGGGATAGGCCCTGGATCACGAAAGCTCAAGCCTCCATTATTATAGGTCTCTGATTCCATTCATGCTGATGACCTGAGGTGGGGCTGCAAAAAGTAAACTAAGTAGAGTGGTACTCCCAGCTTCCTCAGCAAACTGTCAGCATAAACCTCGGGGGACAGGAGAGGAAAAGACTCTAGTTCTTCAAACTGGCTACAGCAGGTGTGTCTCTCTGTGTGTAGGGCAATAGTGGCTGCAGGGTCAGTTGATTAACAGCTTGTGATTTCTGCCTGGAGTTATTCAGACATTAGCCTTTGCCAATAAAATCAGGGAGTATTTAATTGGTTAGGCAGGTAGCCCCAAGATAAGGCTCCTGAAGTTTCTCTTGCTGTCATCATGACACTTTTTTCTTTTTTAGGGGAGGGAGGGTTCTTGTTTTCTCAAATAGCACGCAAAGGTGCTTCTGCCTACTCTCTATGCTCACTTATTTTATAGCTGTGTGAAACCATCCAACTCTCTGCAGGAAAACTGCATCTTCTGGGAAATGTTATTCTGCCAGAGGCAACTCTCAGCATCTGTTCGTTGGGTGTCAACTTCACACTTCGATTTAGCACCTCTTGATATTTTCTATTTATTGCCTTCTTGCTTTAGATGCCTAGGCAATGAGATACCTAGAACAAATTTAATATAGACAAATAATTTGTTAAGTTCACTCTGATCAGGGTACTTGCTGTAATGAAAATAATATAATGGTGGGGTTTGGTCTATGAGTTCTGTTTGAGTATTTTTTTAAACTATTAAGCTATGCTTCACTCTGCTTTTCTCATTTGCCTTTTCAAATGAGAAAAGTTGCAATCGGGTGTTTTAGGTGATTTAAACTCACTGCTCCTGAGGAGCTAGTATTAAAGCAGTGGTGCCTGAATGTCTCAGACCTCACAAAAATGGGTAGATAAGGCAGGATTTTTTCAAAAATATGTGTACAATTTTGAATATCATTTGCACATGCATTCAACACAATAGTGTACACGTACTGAGATCTGTGGTGCAAATAACCATCTGGACAGCTGGCTGCTTGGATGCTATCAACTGTTTGCGATATCATCACCAAATGACACAAGCTCCTCTCAGCCTTCAGCCAGAAAATGCAGACTGGAGTTGGAGAATCAGAAACAGACAATATAATCCATTCCTTCATTTGCTTTTCTACATGCACATGAGCGTGATCCACAGCACACAATGGATCAGGTCTGGAGAGAAGGCTTCACCTTATCCTCAGACTTCGATTCATGGACTGTAAAGTCAGAAGGCACCATTAGGATCATGTAGTATTTTTCAGTATCGCAACTTTCCATGGTACAGTCCCCTCTCCTACAAGTGTGATCCACATTCTTTGGATGAAATCCTGGCATCGGTGAAGTCAATGGGAGTTTTGGCACTGACTTCAGTAGGGCTAGAATTTCACCCTCCGTCCTGGATATATGACCTTGCATTGGCTGCATCGAAGCACATATTTTAATGAGACTAGCTTACCATGCAATCCAGACTGCTCTGTGGACTTGGCCCGTCCTTATCCCTGTTTGCCCTTCCACCAATTATTGTGTGATAGTCATGCTTTACCAGATGTTAAATCCTAACTGGGAAAAAATAAACCTGCCTTGTTTTTTTTCTTTCATTTCCCTAATCTCCCCTTACTACTTTATTTTAGAGTGTCCTTTTTTCTGATTCCCCCCTCCCCAACTTACCCTCAGTTTTGTTTTGGTTTTATTCTTTTTACTGTTTTAATTTGCTATAATCTCTAAACCTCTTTCTTTTCTCAATTTAAAATAATTATTTTCTACTGGTATGAATCCTTCCCTTTACTTGTCTCTCTCTCTCCTCCATTTTCCATTCCCTTCTTTTCTCTTTGTTCCACTTGTTCCTTGTGGATTGAAATCCAGAGAAGAGGTCTATCTCATATTCCAAATAGAGAGGATGCGGATGTTCTGGAGGCTGAATAGAGGACAGACAGAGGCCCAGATTCTGCAATGAGTACAGAATGGGTGGATTCCTGTGCTGTCATGAAACTCATTTTAGGACTGGGGCCTGAATATGTAGATAATACCCACTGGATGTTTAACTTATTGAAATTCAAGAAAAGATCAAGTAACTGCATTGCACGTTCACTTTAATATTAGTATTGTACAAAAGCATTTTCCTTTTATTAATGTTAGTTTTGCTAGGTTATTTTGTTTGTTTTTAGAGGGGGATGCAGGTGGAGTGATACTGATTTTGGGGCTTTTGTGGAAAAGAGTAATATGTCTGAGCAGAAGACAAATTTGCTGCACTGTAAACATCATTAAAGCTGCTTTATAAAGTAAATGTTGGAGAATGGCTATGAAGGATATTGTTAGTTAGCTCTCAGATGGAGTTAGATTTATAATGAGATTTCCCATTGAGAAGAAAAGCTTTCTTTGCCAAACTGTCTATCAACAGAATATCCTGCCTATCTGTGAGGGGAAAAAACACAGTTTCACTGTGCTCTGGATTAATGTCATCTTTGTTCTTTAAAAAGAGAGCCTGGATGCTAAGTGAACCCGGATACTACATTTTACTCTGTCTGTGTTTTATTTGCTGAATTATTCATCTGACTGTCATATATATTTCCAGTTTCTCTTCTGATTAAGGCTAGATTTCCAATACCCAGTTCGTGATTATGGTGCAGTTTTGAAGTATAAGCTAGCCAACTATAGAAATATCCTTCTTGGAACTATGTCTTGCTGTTTTACTGCAATTAGTCATCTGCTAGACAGTTGTTTAGCAATAAAATTAGAACTTGGTTGGATGTTTTTATCTGCATATAATATATTTAGAAACTCTCTATATATTTCTCTACATATTCTGTAGGTGGGATACACTTTCAGTCTCTTTTTGCAACTACAGTCAGTATTTAACCCTTGCATACAGAATGTTCATGTATGGGTCTAAACATAGGTCTGATCAGCAGAATGTCTGTCATGTGCATCGCCCTGGATTAGACAACCCAAATGTGCTTTTTTACTGGACAACTGTCTTTTCCACTAAAAAAACCCTGCTTAATATTATGCATGCTGAAACAAAAGGGCCCAGTAACTTACCCAACATATTTATGAGTAGACATTGTCTCCTAATTTTTCCTACTCTATTCTTAATTATTATAATCACAATGGGCCAAACTCTCTAGGTTTACTCTGGATTTATTGTCATTACTTCATTTTTACATCATTGTTAGTGAGAGTCTAATACTTTATTTGCTGTGAACAGTTTTCATTGTGCTCTCTCACATAATACAAAACTTATCATTTTAAAACTGTCTCAGAGCATGAACAGTGGTAACTGGTTTTTAAGTTATACTCCAATTAAGTAAAAAACATGCATTAAATATTCAAATGAGTGTTATATCAGCCATGGTTGAAACATCTATATTTGTGGGTGAGTTGCTGTCCTTTGTTTCTGGACTTGAAGATGCCTGGGAAAGCTGGGTGCTAGGTTTTTGCAGTTAGATATCAGATTTAACTGAACAATGTGTTAAAAACTGGTGTCGTTTTGCAGCCAATAGGGGACTGTCTATCTGTGCTCTATTTGTTCCAACAAAGGGCCTGGAATAAATTATGCTAAATAAATTGGCTCCAGGTTTGCCTGTTTCAGACAGTAGTTCCAGAGTAATCTATCCTGCAAGTTTTACTAAGTCTGACCACTTGCACTAAGATGTCACCTCTTTTCAGGGATATAATGTCACAAATGCACCAGTCATGTGCATCTGGATAGCCCTGGCTGTCCCACAATGGCAGAATACCAGCACATCAGTGGTTTGACTGCTGGCAGCTCTGCTAGCCCATAACCCATTTCAAATTTGAGTTCCACAGGGAAGATCTAACCGCAAAGGCAAGCACATAGGCCCTGATTCAACAAAGTGCTTTTGCACCCACCCAGTTTTAAGCATGTGAATAGTCCCCATTACTTCACTGGAGCTACCATGTACGTAAAAAGAGGTTTGTGCTTAAGGCCCTTTTCAGCAAAGTACTAAGGGAAGATAATCAAAAACATAAAAGAACTGAATGCAGATACATTACAGCTTCATGATAAAGCACTTAAAGTCAGGACCAGCTCCAGATTTTTTGCCACCCGAAGAAGAAGTAGGAAAAAAAAAAAAAAAAGGCCGAGTGCCACCCTTACTGAGGGCCTCCCCAACGCTGGTGCCTAGAGCTGACCCTTCGCTTGAAATGTTTTGTCCACCATTTTGGTTCAGTACATCTCACAGGACTACACAGCATAGATAGACGCTTATCAGAAACATCAAACAACTAAAGTAAGAGGAATCTCTACTCATTCTTTCTGACAAAATTCCCCTTTTTTTAAAAAAAAAAAGTGCTTATGGATTTGGTCAAATGGAGTGTAGGACACTGATCTACTTTAGAGATGTCCCAGGAGGTGGTGGGCATTTTCTTTGGATTAATGACCAGTCAATTGGTCTGAGGTACATTAACCTGAGCTAGTCATTAATCTACTGGGAAGGGTCCTGTATTGGAGCTGGTGTTGTATTAGAGGATGAACTGATGAAAAAACGTAACTTAAAAAATCTGGCTAGCCTGCAGCACGTCCTTAATGGGACTTGTTTGGCTCGAACTCACTGAACAGCTGCCTCAAGTGTAAAGTAAGCCCCTTGTGTCTGGCCTCTTTCCACAGCCAGAGTTCAGATAAAACAAAGGAAGAAGGATTCCGATAGCCAGAAATTTCTACATGGAAAAGTCAGGCTCCATGCAGCCAAAAGGCTAAATTCAGTGCTGGTTGTAAGTCAGCAGATGTCAGTGAATCGTCACATTCGCACCTCCTTATACCATTGGTGAATTTGGACCTACAACATAATTATGCTCTTGCCTCCAGGGAAATCACCTTCAAACTACTGGTGGAATCCTTAGCACAATCTTAATTCCTTTAAGCCATGATTCCTAGGCAATCTTTGCAATGAGACTTGATGTTAGATAATTTCTTGCTTTGGGGTATAGTTTTCATTCTTGTTCACCAAAATGGACAGGGTGCTGGGTGAGTAAAAAAAATTAAAAAGGCACCTAAGGTGTGGGGCTCGATTCCCGGGAATCGGCCTAAAGCCGGCCCTGATCACCATCAGTTACTTCCTGTGTCTTATTATTTGTTGGGCACTTATAATGAACTCAGTAATACACACTTATGGAGTGAACAAGATTTTTCTCTCTCTCTCTCTCTCTCTCTCTCTCTTTCTCAGGTATTTACATTGCAATAGGGCAAAGAATAAAAAACAAATCAAACAATCAAATGCGTACTTTGGGGTTTTATTTAATGAATGTGTGATTGTGCTTAGCCTACAGGAGTAGATTCAGATTGAAAGGCGGCAGGGTCCCGGTGTGTATTGAGGAGAGATTTGAAGGAGGAAAGGGAGGAAGCCAAATGTGTTGGCATAGGAAGGATGTTCCAGGTGAGAACCTCACCCCGCTCTGGCTTCTTTATGCCAGGTAGAAGTACCATTGTAGTCTAAAGGGCTCAAACCCACCTGGTTTAGGCGGAGGAAGGATTTCCCTGGCAAGACACAGCTTTACACTATCCTCCGAAATCTTCCAAGGACTCCCTTGCAAGCCATGGTGTAGGGGATGTGCTTGGGGAGAGGCTGGGGCCAGGAGGGAGGTGCTGAGGGTAGGACTGCAGCATGCAATACTGTGGAGATCCTGGGCAGTGCTGCAGCTCCTCTGAGAGCTAAACTGATGCTAAATTAACACCGAGAGCCACAAAGCAGCCCAAATGTCAGAGGGCATAAAGGATTAAAGGCACCTTAGTTCCCTCCCCAGGGGCTCTGCATTCTGTGTTTCATCTAAAAGGGTCAGCAGAGAACATTGCCCCCAGTACTTACACCAAATTAGTTGATCAGAGCACCTGAGTTGTTTTTTTTGGAGCAACTGAAAACAAAAAATTCAGAAAAAAAATTAATGGAAAAATTGTTGTCATTTTCCCAGCAGCCCTACTTGTTAATCACTGGTGTTGTATCTGCTCTGGTCATTTTCATAGATTCTAAGGCCAGAAGAGACCACTGTGCTCATCCGACCTGAGTGCCTGTATAACAAAGGCCATAGAACTTCCCCAAAACAATGGTCTCGTTCAAACATGAGTATCTTTTAGAAAAAAAAAATCCAATCTTGCTGTTCCCAATTCTACACAGGGACTATTGTGCAATCTTCCTGAAGTCACTTCAACTTACTTGTGTCTCCATTTTTCCATGGATAGTGATAATTACCTTCCTTTGTAAGGTACTTGGTGATGTATGGATGAAAAGAGCTAGGTATTATATTATGATTATTAAGTGAAAGGTGATACAAAACTAGCTTTTCTTACATGTTGCACTGAGGTGGGCCTATACAATGCTGCTGACCTTTGCCTGGACCCCCCTTTAGCGTTCCTAAGACATTTTGGTTTGTGGATTAAGGTAGTTAAGTAAGTCTTAGTTAGTTCACTAAGAACAACATATGGGAAGGTATGTTTTACATTGTATCAGCAATCATTGTTTTTCTCCTGAAAGTGAGTAAAAGCTTCCAATATCCTCTTTTTTAATTTATAAATAAGTTTGTGATGAATGTACAATTACCTTAAAATGAACATGTATCTCCAGTTACTGCACCATGGTATCTGAGGTACTGCAGTGTAGCCTATTCACAATATAAGAATATAAAATAACTGTTCCATCTATATAGAGATAGCCAAGGCATTCATGTGTGGTAATTTGGTAAACGCTGTCATTTTAATAGTGACTGTTTTTATCGGGTATTATATTTAATTTAATTTGTATTTAAATGTTAGCTATGCTCGATGTTGTCCAAAAGTTTACATATTTTTTCTGGCCTCAGTCTACCAAATTAGTTTTATAGAAAAGAGATTACAGAGATTTGGTGTATACTGGAGGAAAAATCCTCTATGGCAAACAAAGTGACTTCTGCATAAACTACTCCCTAACTATAGGTCTGGCCTGCCTTCATAAACATTGTGTGCGTGGATGCAAAGGACACACAGATGTTTTCTTTTTGCTTTCAGATTACATTTGGATCTTCTGAAAAACAGAGACTTTTTTCACCATGAATGCAAGAAAAGACTCTTGGGAGAACAGCAGAATGAGATCTTTCAAAGCGCCACATATCTGCACAGCATTATCCTTAGTAATGCTGTTCCTATCAGTGACTGGAACGTCAAAGCAAAATATCCCAAGACTTAAACTTTCCTACAAAGGTAAACCCATCAGAAGATTTTCTATTTCTGGGTTGTTGTTGTTGTTGTTGTTGTTTTTTTTTTGTGTGGTGGTGCCAGCATTTAGTTTCTGTTATTAAACAAGAAAATAAACAGTTGTCACAACTGTTCCTAGAAAGAGACAACAATAGCATGAAAGACATATAGTCTTTTATGGGACAGAAGTATTCAATTACCTTTTGGGGGGTGACGGATAGTAATGGAAACCATAAAGTTTCTCAGATACATTTTAAAGGGATATAGTTTTTAACACTCAGTAAAAACTCCAAAGCATTTGCTAAACTTAGATTTTTTTCTGAAGCTAAAAATCACCTATGTGACAAACAGTATGCAAATCCATTGCAAAGAATTGGATGAATTAATCCCATATGATTGGTAAGAAACTAATCCTCATTCTCTCGGATTCTTTTATATGGTCTCCATTGAATGTGCATGAATCTGGTAGCGCCTTGATAGTATTTCTTACTGTTTTGAGGCCCAATTCCCTGATTTAGGGCCCAGTACCTTGCTCACATTAAGGTTAGAAGTAAAACTGCAAGTACAACTGTCTGAAAACTGGCTGTGTAAAAAAAGGTCATTGTGGAGTTCTATGATTGTTTTGCAATGTGCTACCATAACAAGTTTTGCTCAGTTTACAAAATGCATTGTGTTTGTTTTTATTTTCCCCCTAACTGCTGCCTTACCTAACGCAACCTGGGATCTGAAAATCTAGAGGTGTTTTTTTTCCCCTTACTTGTGCGTCTTTAGCTCATTAGAAGGATACTTCAGACTAGATACTGAAGTGTTGGCAGTTACACCTGTGCAACCCTTTTGTCTTAAATTCTGCCCTCAGTAAGAATGATAAAGGCAGAATTTAAATAAAGATATATATTTTAATTGTTAGATGATAATGATCGTAGTGCTGTCTTTGCACTGCATCCTACCAGAGTTTGGTGAGATGATACCATTCAGATATATTGATGCACTTGATCTTGTCTTGCTTAGTTAAAGAAAAGTTTCCCTAGTTAATTTTTAACTATCTCAGTGCCTGTAATTAAGGGCACTGATTCTGCTCTCACTTACAGAGGCATAATTATTCTTCAGTGTGTAAATGAGTAGAGTGAGGCTAGGGGGGAAAAGGAGCCTATATAAGAAAAATACCCAAATATTGGGAATGCCCCTATAAAACCGGGACATCTGGTCACCCTAAGTGAGGCCCAAGATGTTCTGTAATGACAAGAGGTCGAACAGCCATCGTAAATGAGCAGAATGTGCCTATTGTAAGGTATTAAACATACAAGGATTTATTTCATCAGTGAGTACTGTAACCCTGTGAAATGCTACTTATTTACAAGTTTCAACTCTGCATCTGCTGGGTTTGTATGCAAGTATGTGGGTGTGTTTATGTGCATATGAGTTCTTGACCGCTTTTCCATAGTTTCAGGAAATAATTACAGTTATGTAAGCCAATGAATACAGAAGCTGAAAGATCTGACATTGAGTTATGAATATAAGTAGGAAAAATCTGCAGCTTGTATTCAAACTTTACTTCTAGTTTTGGCTTCTAAACATTTCCCCAGAGTTAGTTATTCTACATGGTGATGACACTTATTGTGGGACTGATGACCAAAAATACTATATTCTTCTGTACTTCAAAGATAGCTAGCCACCTGCAAAATCCTGATGGACTCAGTTGGCAGGTAGAAGAGGAGCGGAGACCAAAAAACCTTTGACGTCAGTGTAGGAAAAAATGTGTTTATCGAAATATTTTAAAATAGTGAAAGAGACCTGCTGGGAGTGGTGTTGGAAAATGCTTAGAGTCATTAATAATGACAACAAGTGGATGACTGATATTGAGGCCCTGATCCAAACTTTTATTAGGACCTTCATAAAGCTCTGGATTTGGCTGGAGGGATGGGTTATTCCATCTAAACTCAGTGACCTAGCCCTGCAGAAGAAAAGCTTAGGGGAATACACATGAACACACACATTCCAATTCAGAGAGCTGTGCCACCATTGATGAGGCCAATAGACAAACAAGAAAATATGAGGAATATTGGATTACTATTGTGCTTGCTCTTTTTGTTTTGTTTTTTCCCCAAAACTGGAAGAAGAAAAAAGTAAAAGAAAATTTAACATTTTCAAGGTTTTTAATGATATTAAAACAATGGCAAGGAGGAAAAAAGTGTAGAAACAAACAAAAAGAAAACTCCAAACTTGCTAGCATCACTAAGTTCTCTGAGCATTGTAAGGATGAAAAAGTTTATTAAAAAGAAATAAAAAGTAGAGGAAATGCGCATTCTGAACACACACTAATGCAAACCTGGGTTCTGCTTACAATCAAAGAGAAGTAAATGGTTTGAACCAATTACTTAAGGATTTGTAAAAGCAGCAATGAGTCCTGTGGCACCTTATAGACTAACAGACGTTTTGGAGCATGAGCTTTCGTGGGTGAATACCCACTTCCTCAGATGCATGTATTCACCCACGAAAGCTCATGCTCCAAAACGTCTGTTAGTCTATAAGGTGCCACAGGACTCTATGCTGCTTTTACAGATCCAGACTAATACGGCTACCCCTCTGATACTTAAGGATTTGTGTGTCTTTAGAGCATCTTTAGAATCTATGAGAAGGTATGTCAAAATGTGTTGTCATCTATTCATGTGCAAGAACAACCAGGCTGGTCCTAAAGTTCAGAAAGTAAGTATCTGTCAATCTATGTCAGAGGCTTGCAGAGGTGCATCCAAAAGTCTCTATTTCCAAAACAGAATTTTGATGCGCCTGTTTTATGCTGACTCTTCACTGAGTGATAATTTTAATTTGCATTATAGGTAGTGCAGATAGTGATGCTTAAAATTAAAGTTGCCCAGGACTTCCCATGATTACACGCTGTTTTCAGTTACTTAGAACTTAGCCAAATTTTAGCCCTGCTTAATTTCTCTGTAGCATTCAACACTGCTGACCATGAGCTGCTGCTCTCTCAGCTGAGGGAAGGGCCAGGGGCCACGGTAATGCACTAAATGGTTTAAGCTCTTCCTTGAAAGACACAACCAACAAATAATGATGGGAAACTGCACCTCCACCACAAGATCTCTCACTTGTGGGGGCCCACAAGGATCAATTCTTTCTCCAGTCCTTTTCAACATCGACGTGCAACCATGTAACAATGAAATGGCCAAATAACATGAACACAAGTGCCGAATATGTGGATGACACGTTTCTACCTGTCTTTCACCACATATAACCTCACCACTCCCACCAAGATGGGCCCAGGCTTGTATAAGATCAGCTCATGGATTAAGCACAGCTGGCTGAAGCTGAAACCAAGAAATACAGAGGTGATGTTGGTGGGCAGAGGACAACATTTTGATGGTTCACACCCACAATAGGTCAGTTCAGATCATAGTCTAGGAGTGCTCTTGGATTTCTTCTTGACACTGAGCTCTCACATTGCAACATCCATAAGTAACACTGTCTATCATCTCTGGTTGGCTAGGAGATTCCATCACATCCTGGAAGATGATGGCCTGACCTCAAGTTATAAATGCCTTCATCACCTCTTGGTTGGACTACAGGAATGAAGTCTTCAGCATTCTGTACTAGTGGTAGTCTAAGTGCTGAAGCACATCTCTTCAGCAACACTGGATACCATGAACACATCAAACCTCTCCTCCACTCTCTGCACTGGTTTCCCGAGGAATATCAAATCAAGTTCAAGGGTTCGTTCCTTATCTTCAAGGTGCTTCATGGCATGAGCTCAGATACCTAAAAGACAATTTAAAGCTCCAGGACGAAGAGCTTCTCTCTCTGGCACAATGGAACTCACAACAATAAGAATAAAGCTCATCTGTGCAGGAGATAGAGCTTTCTCAGGCTGATAATTTAGCCGGGAGACTTTGCTGGTACTAGGGATGTCTCTTTTGTTTTCTGCAACAGGGATGCTGACCCATTAATTGAACTAGGATCAGCTTTCCCATTCCCGTCCACATGCTCCCAGTTGGGTCAATTAAGAGAATGGGGAAACATCTGGATGGGTTGTAGAAGATGAGTCAGGAGTCAGATGGGAGAAGGACAGGAGAGCTGCCAGAGAGAGAAGATTGGTTCGTGGGAGAAGGCTGAAGGCAAAGAGAACAACATGTGATGTTTTCTGGCTGGTGTCCCCAAGCCAGAGAGCCAGGGCTGAAGGCAGAAGAGGGAGATGCCTGCTGGCTCTGAGCTGGAGAGCCAGAGCTAGGGGCTAGGGAGAGCTGTAGGAAGGGAAGAAGAGGAGGAGCTTACTTGCTAGCATCCCCTTGCTGGAGAGAGGAGACCACAGGGAACAGTGAGAGGGCTGGGGGAGTGAAGGATGCTTCCCTGGTGAGGATGCACCCAGCAGATAGGCTGTGGGAGTTCTCTCTGGGAAGAGCAGGGTTGCACCCCAGAAGGAAAGTCTTGGGTTACTGTCCTGGCAGAGGGATTGTAGCCTATAGGACTAACCTGCTTGCTTGTGTGTGTGTCTGTGTATGTGTGTATGTATGTGTGTGTGTGTGTGTGTGTAAATATAGTTTAAGTGTTTGGTTTATTGTAATAGGTTTACAGATTTATATTAAAGTTAAGTTTGGCTGTAATGCTAGAGACCTACAGGCCAAAAACCTGTATGTTAAGCTAAAGCAACGTTAGCATATCTATATTGGGCCCTTTTACCCAGAAAGTAAAATTGCCCTTTATCTTGTTTATTCTGTACCAAAATAAATAAGTACCCACACCTATGTCTGTGGCCTTTTATCTAGACCAATAGACAATGGAGAATGGTATAGGGGTTTTTTCAGTGTTGTACCCACAGACTTAAAAAGTACACCACAAGTGTGTACATACATGTCATCCATACACACATACATACTAGCCTATGGGGTAAGTGTATCCTAACATTTCTGTGGGCGAGGAATTAAATTTGGGCATAAGAGGAAGGATTTCCGGCACTTGCCTTATAAAAGAGGTGTCCCACCTCGACAGAGTACTCCATTCTCACTTTACTCCATTTCTTACTTATTCTCGCTTACTTCCTCCACTCTATCTATCTATGATGACTGCTACTATTAGTAGGCTATATTTGTTCTTCTTAAACTTTAAGTTTCAAAGGAACCAAGCTAAGCTTGATTTCCCTATGTTTTATTCTTTGTTTATTAGATTTTGATTTTAAGTTTAAGTTAGTCAACTAAACCTTAAGTTCGCTTAATAGCTTGTAGCATTAGTTTCTTCTAAGCACTGCATTCCTCACTCAAGAATTGAGAAACCTGAACTGCAAGGCTGTTCCTGTGTCTCTTGCCACCAGGTTATCAAGGAAAGGTGTGAGTAAATTATCCAAAGCTTTGTTGCATATAATACTATATTATCATATGTATCTTTTGAATAGCAGTAATGCAATTGTAACTTTGTAACTCTGATTATTTTGCCATTTACTTACTATTATTGATTTTAATAAAAAGTCTTTACGACTACATCTGTCTCAGTGTGAGCTTCCTGTCATATCCCTGAGGGTCCTTTGTAAATTCTGTGGAGCCTGATTCAGGACAAGAACTTTTATCTTCCGATCAAACAGATTGGCGAGCCTAAGACCCAGACTTATTAATAATTATTAATAAATAAATTACATTACATTAAAATTAAATAAAAATTAAATTCCCATATTATCCAAATTTAATATTTTCAGTACATCATAAATCAGGCTACAGGATGGACAAGACATTTATGGTGAGAACGAAGTTGGGTTTTAAATACTGCATGCCCTGGAGGGGATGTGGTTTATGTTTGGGGACTTTTGGCTTACAGAGTGTTTGCACTATGTTGAATACAAAATTAATAATGTTCTCTTGGGCTTCTGAGGTGCTCCCACCATAGTATCACAAACACTAATGAATTTATCTTCTCAGAACTCCTGTGATCTTAGGTGGCCTTATTATTCCCAGATCACAAAAGGCAGAACAGAGGCACAGAGAGATTAAGGACAAAATTGTCAAAAGTGTTTGCTAATTTTAGGTGCCCAACTTGGTATACTTAGGATACAATTTTACCGATTATAGCACTTTAATATGTTAAAAGTACCATTTCAGTTGTAGGTGTTTGACTATTCTTCTGTAAGAAATCTGTTGCGTATCCAGCATCATGTAAAAATTCTATGGCAGAAGCAGGAATTGAACCCAGATCTCAAAGGTTGCATTAACTTTCTTGAGCACAAGACCATTCCTTCTCCTTCTGTAAGCCCTTGCTGCCTTCACTACACACCTTCCAACTCCTGCAACAAATGAGGTAGAGGTCATAGGGACAACCACCTTATTCACTACACAGCCCTGATTCCCAGAGCAATGTCCATGCTGTACAATGAATGAGGCAGGGCTCCTGTGAGGAAAAATAGCATGTTCTCATATACCATAATACATAGGGTAACCAGATGACCATTTTTAAAGGGACAGTCCTGTTTTTGGGGACTTTTTCTTATATAGGTGCTTATTACCCCCCACCCCCTGACCAGTTTTTTCACAGTTGCTATCTGGTCACTCTAATAATGCATCTGCATAAGGAGGCCACATTAATGTTGCACAAGCAACCTTTAATTCTGATATTTCCTAACTTTTGGGTGATTGACTTTGTAATCTTAACATTCATTTTTTTAATGTATAACTTATTTACCCTGTTAGTGGATGCTTCTTGACTAGAAGCAACTACTGAGTGGCTCTTTGAAGAGATACTTTCAGCCCTGGTATTTTCATAAACAATTTTCATCTTGTATTACTTGCCCTTTGGAGTTTGGAAGTTAATATTCAGGCTGCATTGACTCAACCCTCATAAGGACTGTTGTGATGGTACCTTAATGGCTAGTAAAAAAAGAACCTAGGTTTCACCTGACTTCTTCCTACTCACAGGGCATGAAGATCCTGCTGCATTAATTAAGATAGTTTGTGCAATTGAGGCCCACTCACACTGAAGCCAATGGGAGTTTATCCACTGACATCAACTGGAGCAGGATCAAGTCCTCAGTTTTCACACCATTATTCAACTTTATCTGAAGGGACTGTTGTAAGGTCTTGTTCTGTATGTTACAGGATAAGGTAAATCATCAGTCCTGAACAGGAACGAACCCTGCCTTATGAGCTTTGTACAGATGAGTGAGTTTCCTCCTTTTTACAATCTGAGTGATCTATTCGTATGTACACAACCAACAGTGTAAAATTTTGGAAAAGCAGCAAAGAATCCTGTGGCACCTTATAGACTAACAGACGTTTTGGAGCATGAGTTTTCGTGGGTGAATACCCACTTCTTCAGATGCATGTAAAATTTTGGTATCTTAGGCACTTCTGAATTTTTTTTACCTAGAATTGGTAACTTCCTTTAACAATAATAATGCACAGAAAAGAAATTATTCTTTAAAAATGGCATTGCGAAGTTCCATGCTTACTATCTCTCAATGATTTCTGTATTAAACATACTGTGTTTGCAAATGAAAAGACAATAAACTATTATCCCTGTGTATTCAGCCTGTGCTGTATGAATCAAGCTGGCATCATTCACTTACACCTGCAAAACTGAGTTACAATGATGTAGCTCCATGATCCTCATTTAAGCCAACAGTGAGCACATTGCAAGGGTTTGCACAGGTGTAACTGATTGGAACTTAGTGAACTGTTCTACTGATGATGCACAAGAAGGGATAGAATTAAGCTCACATGCTCATAGCTGTGCTGGCTGTCCAGGAATAAGAGGAGGAAAAAGCAGTAAAATGTACTGCTGTGACAGAAGTCAGCAGATATAATTCTAAATACACATAAGGAGCAAGCAGATCTGTTGAGTGAGAGAGTGACATTTTATATAGTTGCAGACAAGAGCCATGCTTTAATCACCTTTACAAAGCACTTTGTGATCCATAGGTGAGAAGTGTTATTACGTAAATGCAAAGTGTTATCACTTGTCATTTCATCTGATGTGGGATCATCACAAATCAATGCAGCTGCTTGAAAAACAAGCAGAACATCAGTAGCTGCACACTCTGTTACAAGGTCCTGGTTGAGGGTGTTGGTTAGCCAGCATATAATTTTTTTTTCCTTTCCATTGTCTTTAAAAGATGTTTTCTGCCAGCAGTTAACATTGAAACTTAAATCAATGCTAAATGAATTTGGGTGGGCAGCACTACTCTGCTTGGAAAAAATTCTGCAATATCACATGCATAGAATCAATCAAAATGTTTTTCATTCCAGCTTTTTTGCAGAGCTACAACAAGAAAACTAACAGGTTTCTCCCTCCTCCCTTTAACTAGAGAACTTGGAGTCAGATCTGACTATATGCTGTGTTCTCTGTCTTATAATTATCACATATATTATGTCCTGCAGGGCAACTTCCACTCAATGACATCAATAGTTTACATAGTAGTTGAACTAAGAATAACCTTAAAGAGCTGACCCACATCAACCTCATAACAATGTAAACAGCTTGTAGCTCACAACACTTTTCTCTTTGCATAATTGCAAAAGGGGCCTCACTTGGATGAGAAAAAATGTTTTTTGCAAGACACTGTCCCATAATTCTTAGAGTTCACAAAGATGAGTGAGAGGAAGTGGACTGGACTTTGGAGAAAGTGTTGAGCCACTTAAAGAGAAGAAAGAGAAAATACTAATGAGTTGCTTCTCTAAAAGAATTGGGGGTGAGTATGGCATCAATGGCAGCATTTTCGGTTGGGATTTTCAAAAGTGCTTGCCTAACTCTGCTCCCAGTGAAGTCAATAGTAAAATTGCTGTTGGCTTCAGTGGAAACAGAGTGAGTCTCATGCTTATTGCTTTTGAAAACCCTACCCTTAATCTTTCAGTATAAACTAATTTTAGGACCTGTCCTGATCCTGTTGTCATTGATGTCAGTGGAAATAGGATTGGGCCTTAAATCATGTTTTATCTCCTATGCCTTCCTCTGGGTCTCCAGTAATCTATGTATGGAATAGTTCTTTATACACAGGGCCAGAGGGAAAGGAAGGGGGAAATTATTAAACACATTGAAAGGATTTTGCCAAACTTTGTGCTGCTGCTAACATATTTGCTCAGAGTAACTTACCTAGATCAAGTCTCTGTGCTATTTACATGTCTTTAAAATGGCATATGGGGATGCTAGGGTATCCTATTAGTAGCTAAGGGTATTTTTGTAGCTTTCTCTAGTGTCCAAGTAGGAAACCCAGGCTTAAATAGGGACTTGTGTTACCCTGTCCAATTTGCAACTGGATTTTGCAAAGATTATCCCAGAGCAAGAGGATAAGTATATGCACAGGGTAGTAGAGAGGAGGAACATGCATTAGACAGGGCAGGAGTTCTGTACTGTGGTATGGGTCCCAGCTGTCCTGAAGAAGTATGCACTGCTACTGGATGTGCTGCCCAGTGACTTGATAAAGAATTTCAATCTCTAGGGCTGTCAGGTCTGCTTATTACAGGGGGAGGCAGCTTGGCCTAGTGGATAAAGTACTAGCCTTGGACTCAAGAGCACCTGAGTTCTGCTACTGGATTTTTGGGTGAGTCTCCACACCCTCCTCTACCCATATGTACAGTGGGGATAGTCATGCTAACTTCCTTTGTAAAAAATGTTGAGATCATCTGATGAAAATTTTGTGTTTCTACATGAGTGCTATGCTGACAGCAAAGGTTATACCTAGAACATGTACATAATGGGCTTGGGGGGATTGAAGCATAATTTGATTTGTAATATTAGCCTGTAGCTGATAAATTAAATATCTCTTTTTATATATTATAACTTAAAAAAACCCGAACTAATCAGATGTAATCTGGCAGTGCACACAGCTGGCCTATGTAAACATATGTCCTTATTGTATCCTTCATCTTCCCTGCCCCATTCCTTCTGATTAGTTGTGATTTGTGTTAAAGAAGAGTGTGAGCTCTTTGAGGCAGGGGCTGTTTCTGGCCATGTGTTTAGCATGTAGCGCACTGGGGTGCCAACCCTGGGTGGGGGTGCTAGCCAGTACTCTAATGCAAATAAATTATGTTTTAAAGAAAAAAAATCTACATATACAGTATCATTTAGTTCCAGGTGTCTTTTATCAGAATTTCAACTCCAACAATATCAAAGTGTAATTGAGTATATAATTTAGGTTTCTGTGTCAATTTTTATTATGCTAATCTGAGCTATTACCATGCAGATTTTTTTTATTGCTGAAAGTGGTTCTACTTTTATGGTGCATTAATAAGCTGTTTTTCTAAATGGTGCTGCTAAACTCCTAACAAGAATAGCCAATTAAAATTAAATGAGTGTCCAACAAGTACATGCAAGCACTGCAGGAGTAAATAGTTAAACTGAGTAAAACAGAGTGTAATATATCAGAAATGGGAGTTAAAGTAAAAACTGGAGCTATGAAAAAAATTCACCTACACAAAATATTTTATAATCTTCTTTCCAAAATAAAACAATGAAATACTGTAATGAGATTAACTTTTATTGATGAGACAACATGGTTTGTTTTGTCTCATGTGGGTAGTATTTTACCAATCAGTCCTTATTTCTAATCCCCTTGCAGAATTTAGTCTGTTTCTAAACTAACTATTCAATAAAATAATTGCTTGCATTGAAAAAAAGTGTCTTAAATTATAGAGAATTCTAAATCACTTTACTTATGTGGTAATTATTCTACATACTCTTGAAAGTATCAGAGGGGTAGCCGTGTTAGTCTGGATCTGTAAAAGCAGCAAAGAATCCTGTGGCACCTTATACGTCTGTTAGTCTATAAGGTGCCACAGGATTCTTTGCTGCTTATACTATTGAAAGACTCTCATGGCTGAAATGCAGCTATTTTTGATATCTATTTTAGGTATTTCTGTGATGGTCATTACATGAACATCTCACAATTTTTAATGTCTTGGCACCACTGAGAGGTAGGGCAGTGCTATTATCCCCATTTTACAGATGGGGAACCAAGGCATAGGGAGGCCAGTGGCTTGCCCAAGGCAGCGTAAGGGAGTGCTTGTGGCAGAGCAGGGACTTGAACCCAGGTCTAGCCAAGATCTAGGCCAGATACCTAACCACTGCATGATATTTTTTTCACTGAATGAGATGAAGTGTGGAATCTGTTTAACAACTTACAGCAAGACCAAAAATGGTTTAGGACAGGAAACAAAGATTGTCATACAAAGGTTATTAAATATATTTTTCCTGTTTTATTTTATTTTTAGTCAAGTAATGGCTCTGTTTTGGAGTAAAAACTCTTAAGTGGTGTTTTGGAATAGTGTTTTCTCTGAACTATATAAAATAAATATTGTCCCCCCTCCCATCTATGCTTTATAACAACCTGTTCTCAGATTTTTGTTTTGATGTGGTTTTATGGTTTTAACCTCAAACTAGAAACCCTGACCTAACTACATTCAGTTGAACTGCCTAGGCAGAATATAATTACCTACATACTAATGTGATCAGGACACCTTATTCATGTAGTTGCCATCAGTGGCCAGGACTCAACGTTTATATCTCATGTGATAGCATGGGAGGGCTTTCACTCAGTACTGAGTCTAAGGGAAGAATGTCATCTACAGAACGGCCAGCACAACTTTCTGCAGTGATCTTGGGCCTGGATCGATATCTGCTGTGACTTGTCATGGCTTTATTGAAGTCAAGCTGAAGATTTGGCCCTTGATTTTAATTTTCCTTTGCTGTCACTTCCAAGTCTTGGCCAGGTCCAACCCAATTTAGGGGGTGAGACCTGATGAGCTCATAGCATGGGTGTAAAATTAACACCTTTTATAGTTTAAGTTTCTAATGGTTTCTGAGTCAGTACAAATAGTACTACATCTGAGAGACCCTGTAGCAGGGTGCTGGTGCAAAAGCACCTAATTAGCCCCTGCCCAGTCAGCTCCAATTAAGGGAAGCAGATTGGGGCTGATGGAAAAGGCCTGATGCTGGCCTGAGGTTTGGCAACGCCTAGCTGAAGGCTGACTCTACCTGTAACAGAGGTAACCACATTTGTAAAGTGTGTATATACAGGGCCAGCTCCAGGGTTTTTGTCGCCCCAAGCGGCGGGGAGGAAAAAAAACAAACCATGATCGTGATTGGCGGCAGCTCCATCGCGCCGCTTTCTTCTTCGGTGGCAATTTGGCCGCAGGTCCTTCCCTCCAAGAGGGACTGAGGGACCCACCGCTGAAAAGCGCGATGTGCCGTCCCTTCCTCTTGGCCGCCCCAAACACCTGCTTGCTGAGCTGGTGCCTGGAGCTGTCCCTGTGTATATGGATGAACTCTGGTTGTGGGACAACGTTAAATAAATAAAGACCCGGGTATTGTATAACCCTGAAGCCTCTCCAAACTTTATTGGGGAGGGCAAGCAGGCTCCAGGAAGAGGAGCAGGTCGTGAACCCTATTACAGAGCCCCACTAGTTATTACTTTCCTCTTATGCTAATAAAAAAAAATCATAGTCATAGGAATCATAAAGCACCTATTTGGATTCTTTTGTCAATGAAACATTCTTACAAAGAAGGTACTGAAAGTATTTTAAAGACAACTAAACAACTAAATGTGTTTGTGTTAATTCTCTTAGCTCTGTCAACTCACCTATTTCAGAAAAAAAGGTGGTGCTGTTATACTGCTCGCCCAAGCTTGTTAGAATTGATTTTAAGGGGCTTTATGGTCCACAGTCATTTAACACTTTTATCATCGCAGAGTTGTTCATGCCACAGTAGGTTAGTGTCTCCCAACCTTTTACTTATAAACCCCTGTGTACTTGGAGAGAAACTTTTAAGGGTGGATATAATATTTAAAAAAAAAACACTTTATAAATTGGCACCTTTGTATTCAACAGATCTATTCCCTGTGGGCCAAATTCTGGCACCAAACACATGGTCCAAGAAGTGGTCAGACAAGCATGAATCAGACTAAGAAACACATGTATCAGCACCTACCAGTAGTATCACGCATTCTACTGGAGCCAGATTGTGAATACCTTGCACAATTCTTCATCAGTCTTTATTTAAGCAGATTCCTGTTCAAGACAAAGGTTGGATCCCAAGCCTCATTAAAATCAATGGCAAAACTCCCATGACGAGTGGTGGCAAGGAACAAAAACTGGGTAAAGATTTCAGAATTTGCCCTCTGATGAACAGGCTATGGAAGGAGTAGAAGACATTATGTCCTATAGCCTCCCCACCATAGGGAAATTTAAGTCATTGGATCTGGTCCGTGCATAGAACTATTGGTTATTCCCTCAGCCTGTCATCAACTCCATGTGTCTGTAGAGAGAACCACCAGGAGCTTGGGTCCACATGGTATGAGCAGGTTTCAGAGAAGCAGCCGTGTTAGTCTGTATCCACAAAAAGAACAGGAGTACTTGTGGCACCTTAGAGACTAACAAATTTATTTGAGCATAAGCTTTCGTGGACCACAGCCCACTTCTTCGGATGCATAGAATGGAACACACAACAGGAAGATATTTATACATACAGAGAACATGAAAAGGTGGAAATAGCCATGCCAACTGTAAGAGGCCAGTCACTTGAGATGAGCTATCATCAGCAGGAGAAAAACAACAACAAAACCTTTGAAGTGATAATCACTTCAAAGGTTTTTTTTTTTCCCCTCCTGCTGATGATAGCTCATCTCAGTTGATTGGCCTCTTACAGTTGGCATGGCTATTTCCACCTTTTCATGTTCTCTGTATGTATAAATATCTTCTTGCTGTGTGTTCCATTCTATGCATCCGAAGAAGTGGGCTATAGCCCACGAAAGCTTATGCTCAAATAAATTTGTTAGTCTCTAAGGTGCCACAAGTACTCCTGTTCTTTTTATGGTATGAGCAGTCTCCTGAGTGGCATCTCCACTCACCTTCCTCCCTGCGCATCATTTTTGCTCCTTTCTCAAATGCTCTCTGAGAAGGAGCAGGGCAGCTTTTTCACCTGTATGTTAGAGCCATGCATGTTCTTTCCAGGCAAAACAAATTGTTTACTCATGTTAGGTCTTCAGAGACTGTACAGCTAGGGAAAAATGAGCTGAGTTCTAGTCTTCCTTGTGTGTCTTCAGTTATGTCCAGATTGCAGGATCTTTTTTTGGTGGTGATGATGTAAGTGGCAGAATTAACCTAGCTTGAGCCTGAAGAGCTCGCAATAAAAAAAAATTCATCATTCAACTTGTAAATGGAGCAAACTGTGCTATAGAAGTCATTGCGGAAGAATAGGGAAGGTCAAAGGAGCCATTTTTAGTCCTGTTTCTGACCTAAAACCCACTGCAAACAAGCAAAATCTGACCAGTTTTGATGGTAGATAGGACTTTACTGTTGAAAAACAATCCTTTCCGAGTAACTCAGAAGCAAAATATGTTTTAAAGTAAAGGGCAGGTGCTATTTTGGAGACAAATGTAATGACAGTTATTTTGTTTTAAAATGAGGCACAGTACCACAGATAATTGTATGTGTGACACTCTGGGTATAAGTGCTAAGTATGATTATGTTACACATTTCAGGCAAATACAGGTGTTAAAAATGTAACATGAACATGTGACCTGTAAAGGGCTACTTGCCTGCTGAACCACTGACTATGATGGTGACCAAATGCTGCTGTTGCGTGGTGGGCTGTGTTAATGGAAGTTAATGTGTGTACCAGGATGGCTGGGCTCATGTTGATGCAATCAGCTTTCTGCTGGGCCCATTCTGTTGCCAATTAAAAATTTTGTATGCGCTGGCTAGTCCTAGTCTCTTTAGGCCACTCCTTACCTTTCACTCAGTGTGGTAGCTACGTGCTTTGTAGCATGCCCTGCACTCTAGTGGCTGAGAATCCCTCAGAGTTTGAACTTGAGATCTTTGGATCATGCACTTAAATAAATATGGTAAAGAAATTCATGGAAGAGGCATGGCAGGGCAGGATGATGGGGACAGATGTGACAGTGGGGAAGAGGGGTTCACAGTAAATCCATTTAACACAGCCATTCAAATAAGACAGCCAAATAAAACTTTGCCAGCCTTTTCACCCACAAAATGTCTCCTTTGTGTTGATTGTACTTCAGATTAGTGCATATTTGCATGCACTATTTACCTTGCACTCATGACCCTTTTAAAATCCTCAACACCAGAGATGGGAAATTTGGAGGTAGGGGAACAGGATATTAAGGTGAAAGTTCATTCTTGACTCTCTCTTTAATATTGTGGGTCCAATTCTACAATTTCATAGGTCCAGACAAAATGAACTACTGCTACTGACGTACAGAGCCTCTGAGCGCTCCAGGTTAGGAGGCCATTTCTAGTTCAGCTCATGTCAAAGTCTGTTTTTAGGACCTGAACAGTTGTAGACTTAGGAGTCCCCCTGTTCATGTCCCTTTGTCTCCAATTTGTAGGACAATCCCTACTCGAACTGTGTGCCATGTTGCTTCCATTTTCATTGGTTGATAGATATGTGGGGAACAGGAGGGAGAGGGGATTTGTTGCCAGATAGATAAAGGATTTGCCTCCTTCACAATTTTAAGATTAATGGGAGATTCCTGAAGTTTAAATCCTGATAATGATTGTGGAAGATAGCACAAGCCCTTCTACAGCTGCCCTTTCATTGAATAGTCCTGCCTATCCCACAGATGAAAATTGTAATCCAGATTGTAGGAACAATTTGAGGATTCAATGAGAGGTATTTTAAATTCCCCAACATCCCAATATAGGGGATGTGTTCTTCTTTAGATGCCTGAACCTCAGTCACTCAGCAAAAACTTTAAAAGATAGGGCAGAAGGCTACATTTATTGGACTCTCCCAGGCTGGCAACTCCTTTTTGTGAGGATCCAGTAGAGGAAGAGAAGAGCCCATCAGGCTAAAGATTCAGCACCTTTTCCCACACCCCTAGACAAGATATTAGAGAGTAGGGCTTCTCAGCTACTCCCCTATAACTGGATTCACTTAAAATGGCAATTGAGAGGAGGGAGGAGGAGGAGAAATGGACTCCAGTGAAACAGTAGAGACTATCTACCTGAGGCTTGCAGGCAAGTTACAGCAAGAAGGTGTGGGAGGTGGATAGGGGAGAGGCAGGATGTGCAGTTCTGAGAATTGGGATGGAGAACAAATGTGATGGGAAGCTTATTTGCATGAGCTCTCCCAGAGGGAGCTTTATTTGAAGGATGGGGTTTCTTTTCTTCCATTCCAGGCTGACCAGCCTTATGAATAGGGTGGTGTGATGTGGGTTGTACCCATCGGTGGTATTCCTAGGATGGCATGAGTGTAATTAATTTGTGCTGGATTAAATTTTCCTTCTGTAATCTTTAATGGCCATAGTTTCATTTAAAAAAAATCTGCAAATTGATCTGCCTTCGTAACAAAGATGACTTTGCTTTATTTGGCAGTAACACAAGAAAGATAAGCTGCTCTCGGAAAAAGGGAACCTGGGCAAATCCACAGCCTGAGGTCTTCTTCATAATAACAAATATTTCAGTCGGATACATTTTCATTTGTGCTGTCTAAAGCTAACTATTTAGTTTGGCTTCATGGAGTTTGTGAACCAGTTCTTATGCATTTTTTCACCAATAACATGAAGTCACAAAGCAGCATTTAATCATCTCTGGAATAATAATACTTTAACTGTTATTTGTGCAGCTGTTTCTCTAGTCAAATGTGTTTGGAAATGGAATGCTCTGTACACCGCACCTATCTATTTCATTCTGCAGCTCTGGACACTCTTGGAGATTTAAAATAGCAGCTTAGTCAGGACTCCAGGAGCTAACACTACAATTACTGAGAAAAATGCCATGGGATATTTAAAAAATGTGTATTCAAATATGTACACATACACACGTTCTTTTAAGGTAGGCTCCTCAGTACGTGTAAATGGGCACCACTCTTTAGAAATGAGTGGAGCTGTGCCCATTCATACTAGCTGAGGACCTGGCTCATAATTTAGAAAAATGGCTCCATTAGGTCATCAAAATGCGAGTGGCTCCAGCTAGCAGCATCTCTAACGCTGTGATGGTGCATTGGTCCAAGAATAAGGGCCCAATCTTGCATGACTGAAGTCAATAGTACTATCTGCACGACTGCAATCAGGGGTGGGGCTACACATTAAAGTCCAGGTAAGCAGTGCAAAAGGTGGCATATTCATTCATAATACAATGTATTTTTATTACAGCACTGCTGTACTGTAGTGTAACAATGCGACTGGTATGGCTATTCAGGTCTACTGAGACGCTTTTCTCCATTAATAAAAATGATGGCATGACTGTAATATCCACCACTTACCAGGCAAACATTAATGTAGGTAAGGAACTAGCTGCATGCTGATCTAATGACTTAACCGGAGCCTCTGAGGAAATGATAAAGATTTTAATCTTTAATAAAACAGAAAGCATACCTCTTAAAGTGAATGTTCACCATCCATTAATGAATGACCATAAGGATAATTAACTCTGTTCCTGTGCAATATGAGAACACAGTTTAACTGTTGAAATCAGTCAGCCACTAACTGATCAAGGTGCAGTGCTGCAAATCTACACATTTCTCTAAGAAGCAATAAATTCTCCTGGATGGCAGTGAACAGGGCTGTTTTTCATGATAACTTTGATCATTTTAATATCCTTGATAATATTTAATAGATTTACCCAAAAAGGGTAGGGGGAAACCCATAAATTTGGCTTCTTTTTAATGTGAGTGGTTGTGATGATTAATCTGGCAATAATTTAATTAGTTCTCTGCTAATGTTGCTTTGCAAGATTTTAATGGGTCACATCTCAGTTTTAATCCTATCAGTGGCAATAGGCAGAGTCTAATTTCCAAGCTTTTTTCAGAAATAAATTAGTTAAAAGTAAAAATGCTGCAAGCTGGATCCTTCACTGCCTTGCACCTTGGGTTGTCATTTACACCTGCGTAAAGTCAGTGTGAAATGCGGCCATTCTCATTTGATAGCATTTTGTACCCTCTGTGCAGGATAAATTACTGCGCAAGACAATGGAAAATCCGTCCAAGTTCTCCAGGCTCCCAGTCAAGTGTTCCAGTCATGAGACAACCCTTTCACTTCCCCTTAATAGCTGCCTGAGATGGTTGCTTAAATTTTCTTGACAGTATTTGCTCATGAAGAAGGAATGACGTATTATCCTTTTGGGATGCTCGTTGCCGAGATATTTCCTTCTAATTAAGCAAATGAAAAAGGAAAGCAGTGCCTCATTCCTCCCCTCTCAGATATGTTGGATTCCATTGCTATATATTTTAGCATGTTGACTGATTTTATGAGCTATAGCAATTAGAGCCAAGTGGGAGAGGGTTGTAGCTGTCTATCTCTGGATACCCAGATTCAAATCCTGTTTTACTAGGAGGCAGATGAAAATGAGGTCAGTGGTCTCATTTAGACACATCACACAATCTGTCATTTTGATTTTGTGCTCATGAGACTTGGGAATTAAAAAAAGAGATGTCTGTTAAAATGCACTAGCCTGCAGTCGTTCATTAAAATCTCCTGTTTCTTTAAAATGAATCCCAGCAAATTATCCATGGCTGATCTATGTAGCTGTGTGTTCCCACTGCTGTTACTCTCATCTCTCCTCCTTGAGCCTATCCATTGCCTGCTACACCCAACTCTTATGCATTATTTTAATCTAGACTGCAAAGTCGTTAGGACAGGGATTTACATATACTATGGGCCAGACACCCTGGTCTCTGCCATCCCTTTTATCCCAGGATGGTGTAGAGCTGATGTGGGGGAGGGGGAGGGCAGGAGGGAGGAGTGACAGGAGCATGATGCTCTCCAGCAATGCTCAGCTGCTGAATAGGGCCCTAGGGACCACTGCTGGTGCAACTTAGAGTAGCCTGAGGGAGTATTAAGTGGCTGTAACCTATTACTTTGTTGTGCACAGCTGCAGAGAATTGTCTCCTATATATTTTCACAGCATCTAGTACAATGGACCCCATTCTTGACTGGGACCTCTGGGAATTACAGTAATACAAATAATATTAATAACAACTTTGGAAAGACTCTTGAACAACTTTTAATTTCCAGTGGACAGATGTCCACATCACACACAAATTAAAAAAAAAAGAAAAAATACCCTGTAAGTGGCACTGATTGGCTGCCTCCATAAAGAGGCCAGCAAATGAATGGCTTATGGAAAATAAATCATCCTCTCAACCTCCATTGGCAGAGCAGTATGGATAAGCTAACTATGCGTGCTGTACCTGCTCACTGGATACCTGGAGATACTCAGGCTGCACTGTCTTGCCTCCACTGGAAAATTTGGTACCCAGTTTCCAGCAACTGCAGTTTAGCCTGCAGTAGTGTGAGGAGCAGCCTGGACAGGGCTCAGGTGTTCATAGCATCATATCTTGAAAACCTGTGCGGGCCTAGCTCCTTTCTTGTGCTCTTGGTCTGAGTAAGAGACAGCTCTTTTAAAATATTATTTATTTGCTAAACACCAGCACCATCCTTGGCTCCAAAACACACACACAAAGACAGCCCTTGCCTGAAACAGCTTAGGCATAACATTTGAATTAATTTCCTATTTAAATTAAGATTTTTCCAAATATCACCAGATAAAGCTCACCTAAGGGAACAGAAGCTGCAGTACGGGACAATTTGTCTGCAGATTGTGCTGTAACAACGTTCAGTAATGAGCCAGACAATAATACCTGGACTTCATACATAAAGATGACAAAGAGCCAGCTTATAGCTATTGAAACAATATCCTCATTAGTAGATGAATAATGGCACAATATTTATTTTTTCTTCCACTATACTGTTTTCCCAATAAACTGGCTTACTCCTTGAGCAGTCTATAGTGTCTGCCATATCTCTGAGCGCAAGAGTCCTCAGAAGTATTGCCTTTATTTTGTCGAATGGGGAGTTCCTGTTTGTGAAAGCCCGATAACATTTTTCTTCATGTGCTGGGCGTATAAATCATGCTGGTTAGATAAATGGGTGGGAGTAAGTCCACTTACCTTGAAAGGGAAGGAACCTTGATATTGTTCTGTGGATCCCTGGATTCATCTGTCTCTCCCAAAAGATGTGTGTTCACTTTAGGGAACCAGGCAATGAATGATTTATGCACGTTTAAGCATGTTCTCCCCAAATTAGGGCTCTGTTCCACAACATGAAGGGAAATCTGATCTAGCACTGCCACATGCTGGGCATGCAGTAAAAAGAAATCAAAACTGATCTTTTCTTTATGCCAGGTTGAAGAAGAGAGGCTATCTTAATAATCTGCTTTAAAATCAGAGGATGGGTCTATGGTGCTAAGAACAGAGGTGTTTATGGGAACCATCAGGCAGAAGAATATCAGTAGATGAATTGATTGGTTAGCTTTAGCCCTGGTTTATGTTTGCTTTTCCGGTGAGAACCCTGAAAGAGGGCCCCTAGGCAGAAAGCCTTTCAGAGCTTTGTTAAGCTGGTTTCAGTCATAGTCTTTGTGCTCTTCTGTGTGCAAGTGTAATTCACTGATTGGCATATGTTACGTATCTGCTTCTCTCCTGGATCCACAGGGTCAGATAAAGCCCATGCTACAGAAGTGGGCTCTGGAACTCAAGCAGTGGAGACCCATGCTTTTGGAGGTTCCCCTGTTCAATCCCCAGTGTTGGACAAGGTGGATATCATACAAAAGCAGCAGCTCAGTTCAAGTCTGGGCACTAGATTGCTCAGGTTGGACAACATGAGTGGAGGGGCTAGCAATGTCCTCACTTCCTCTGCTGATAGATCAGCAATGCTGGAGCAAGCACACATTGACTCCTTTTCATGGGGGTACACTGGCTGTGCTCCTCCAAGGCTCCTGGAGGTAGGCAGCTAAATACCTTGAGGATCTGGGCCATTCTGCCTGGCTCAGGCACCATGCAAACTTCCTTTAGAATTGGCTGGGCTGGTGTGCCTCCATACTGCTCCCTACTTCAAGACTGCGCCTTAGTCTCGTATGTACTGCTTAAGATTGTTTCAAATGTTAATACTATGCTCCGATACATCCCCAACCACCTGGTATGGGGTAGGCAAGTGGCAAACTGAGACGTTTTATGCTGTGCAGTGTCGTTGTAGCCATGTCAGTCCCAGGACATTAGAGACAAGATGGGTAAGGTAATATCTTTTGTTGGACCACCTTCTGATAGTGAGAGAGAGAGCTTTCAAGTTACACAGAGCTCTTCCTCAAGCCTGGGAAAGGTACTTAGGCTCTGTCTACACTTACAACATAGCTGTATTGCTGCAGCACATCTGGTGAAGACGCTCTACGCTGACAGGAGAGAGCTCTCTTGTCAGCATAATAAAACCACCTCTGTGAGCAGCAGAATCTGTGTTGGCTGGACAAACTCTCCCACTGACATAGCGCTGTGTATACGAGCGATTATGTTGGTGTAACTTATGTCAGGGGATGGAATATTCACACCCCTGAGTGAGAGAAGTTTTCCCAACCTAGGCGGTAGTGTAAACATAGTTTAAGAGTATCACAGCTAAATACAAGGTGAAACAGATAGTTTAGCATAAGTAGTTAGCACATATTATAAGGTACAGTGAAACCCCACTATAGCACTATGTTTGGGTCCAAACAATTCCATTGTGATAAATGAAGGGTTGTGGTATAGCGGGCTTTCAAGCCAGTCAGTTTAAGTCAGTGGTCTCCAATGCAGTGCATTGATGTGCGCTGCCTAGTGCCCAGCAGGGGAGAGCAGCTGGGGCTGCACCTGTCGGTGACAGAGAACTCCAGGTCTGTGGGCACCAGTGCTTTCTGTCTCTGGCAGGTGCAGAGCCGCGGCTTCTCTCCAGCTTGGAGAGAAGCCATGGCTCTGCACCTGCCAGGGATAGAGAACTCCAGGACTGCGGGTGCCCATGCTCTCTGTCCCTGGCAGGCACAAGGCCTTGGCTTCTCTCTGGCTTCTCTGGGGCTGCAGGCACTGATGCTCTCTGTCCCTGGAAGGCCAGAGAGAAGTGCGGCCCCGCGCCTGTCAGGAACAGAGAGCACTGGCACCCACAGCCCTGGAGTTCTCTGTCCCTGGCAGGTGCGGGGCTGTGGCTCCTCTTGCAGCCTTAAACCAAAGTCCATAAAAGTTTGAGGATCCCAGTGAAAAACTAGAAACATAGTTGTTTTCAGTGGGATGATGATAAAAATCAGGTGATTCCCATAGTGAAGAAAACTGTTTCCAGATGAGGTGGAAAATACAGAATGTAGCTTATTTTGGATGGAGGAAAAGAGGGAGGGTGAAGCCTCTTGAAGCCGGAGAGAAGTCGTGGCCCTGCACCTGCCAGGGACAGAGAAGCACCGGTACCCGCAACCTTGGAGTTCTCTGTCCCCGGCAGGCGCGGGGCCGGCTTCTCTCCCCTGCTGGGCACTAGGCAGGGGCACATCAATGTCCCGGCGGGCGCCATGGCATTGGGGACCACTGATATTAGGCCTTAAAGGGGAGCCAACTTATGATCATGTTATATGCAATTTTGCATTATGGCTGGATGCATTATTGCGAGGTTTGACTGTATTATTCAAGATGATGTGGTCCATTAGCACCCTTGTAGTCATAGGACAAAAAGGGGGCTTAGTGAGGCTATGTCTACACTACAGCCTATATTGGCAAAACATACTCGCTCAGGAGTGTGAAAATTCCACCCTCTTGAGCGACATAAGTTACTTCGACATAAGCGCTTGTATACACAGCGCTATGTCTTCTGCCGTTTGTGAAGGTGGTTTTATTATGCTGATGGGAGAGCTCTGCAGATGTGCTACAGTGGCACAGCAGGGTCAGTACAACAGCGCCGCTGCCACGCTGCACATACAGACATGGCTTGAGTTACAGATTGTTTTAATAAGCCACAAATCCGGTGTCTTTATTAAGACCATGATTTTTAGTGTCTAGCTTATGAATTTAAGCTCCCAGGCTCAAAGGAAAGCTGCACACCACCTTCAAAGGAGAAGTCAGGGAGATTAAATTCATAACTTTACTAGACACTAAAAATCATGGTCTTAATAAAGACACTGGATTTATGGCTTATTACAACAATCTGTAACCCATTAGCCCCCCTTTTTGTCCTATGACTACAGGGATTTTAACGGCCCACTTCACCTTGAATGGTCCCTTAGAATATATGCAAATTACTTATGCTAATCTATCTGTTTGAGCTTGTATCTAGCTGTGACCCTCTCCTTTCCCAGACCTGAGGAAGAGCTCTGTGTAGCTCAAAAGTTTGTCTCTCTCACCAAGAGAAGTTGGTCCAATAAAAGATATTACCTCACCTACTATCTCTCACTCTTTATGCTAACCTCTATCAATTTCATTATTACCTCAACCTCTCAAATCCCTCCATTCCTGCTTTATCTCATTGGTTCACCTGTTACATCATGTCTGGTATTTCTCTGGGTCAGTGACTGTCTTTATTGTTACGTTATTTGTATAGAACTGAGCACGTTGGGGTCCTGATCCTTGATTGGGGTGAATAATCATAATGATGATTAAAATACAGAATAATATTAATAACGTGGCCAGATTTTATAGCGGCAAGAAAAAAAATGTAGCAAATTCTTCCAAAGTTTTGCCTTTTCCCTGTTTCCAGTTTCTTCCAAAAGTCTGATTCCTCAGAGACTTTTAAAAATATTTATTAACAAATTTTTACACATTAAAAATCAGTTGTGAAAGTGAATATAACCCAATTGAAAGCCAAAAAAATTTAAAAAAAATTAAGTTTGAGGATAACAAAAACTGTATTATGACTCCAGAAAGATATGCTGTCCGTTGCAGTTATCTCACCGGCAACCTCCATGGTGGTTGCGTATATTTATAACAGACACCAATGAGTCATATGTAAACATTTTGATTATAAAGATTTTCTTCATTTTCCCACAGACTTGCTGCTTTCAAACAGCTGTATCCCATTCCTGGGCTCAGCGGAGGGGTTTGATTTTCGGACCCTGCTGCTAGATGAGGAGAGGGGCCGGCTGCTAATCGGAGCTAAAGACCACATCTTTCTACTCAGCTTGGTTGATTTAAACAAAAATGTAAAAAAGGTCAGTTTGTTTTCTATGCAGTTCGTCTGATAAGTTTGTTTTCAGCCCCTTTCCCGGACTTGTGTTTTTGTTTTTGTTTTTTCTGTCTTCACTGGCTAAATGGCAAATTCACTATGTGATGCAGCCTCGTAACAGGACTTAATAATCTCACCTCCCATTGTTACATGGTTTGATTTTAATCAACTGAGGTTGTCAGCGTGTGTGACCCCTTGTAGCAATAAAGGAATGTAATAGGTCAGATACCTATAGGGGCTGTGCACTTCATGAAACCATAATATCAACAATGGGCAAGGACTCCTCCCAAAGTATTTGTTTCTTCTCTCCTCTAGCCTAATGGAGACATTTGCAAGGAAAAAAAAAACCAGTGAGGTCAGTTCTGTCCTTGCTTACTGATTTAATTGGGGTTATAGGTCTAACTAGAAATAGTATATGGCCCATTAGTATGTTAGTCTGCTGTATTGTAAATGGCACTCAACATTTTGAAGGCAATTTAAATATTCATAACTGTATTAATAATCAGAATTATTTGGGTTACAAGGGACCTCTATTGGGTGCTACTATACGTAGCTCATGCCCCTGCCCCGGGGTAAAATTAATTTTGTTACTTCCAGACCATATCTAAGAGAAGGATGTCCGTTTAACCTTCAATATTTCCAGTGGGGAAGATGATTTGATGCTTTTTGCACACACCTTTGTCCTCTAAAGTATAAAAACCAGGTGCTAACATAAAAACGCTAGCTTTTTGATTGTCATATGAATGTTTCTGCTTGAAGAAAGTTAAATCCTGAGCTGTATTTTATATTTTCTTTAAATATAACAGGAGATTTTAAAAGGTAAATTCTGCTGTGGGCTATACCAGTATAACTCAATCTGGAGTAACTTGACTGAAGCCAATGGAGTTAATATGTGTAACAGAGGAGAGATTGGGCCCATCTGTCTGAAGGGAGAACATGACAGCATTGTAGAAAAGAGTTTCCAATATCAAACTTCACAATCTGAATAGCTAATTCTTATTCTTTTATTCATATTTTCTTGTATGCTTTTCCAAATGATCATTTTCAGTCTTAGGGCTCAATAGTATCATCAGAACTGTGACAATGTAAAAATGCCCCCCACCCATTTCTGAGGGATAATTAGGGATAACAGAATTATTCCTACCACAGACTTTTCTATCCCAAGTTTTGGCAACTGGGCAGCGGAAGAGAGGGAAAATCATTTGTAAGGGAGGCAGATTTGTTTCTGCAAATCCTTACGTTAGCTCAGGGTTTCTCAAACAGGGGTTGCCGCTTGTGTAGGGAAAGCCCCTGGTGGGCTAAGCCAGTGCGTTTACTTCGCCACTGCATGCCAATGGGGCTGCTGGAAGTGGCGGCCAGTAAGTCCCTCGGCGTGTGCTGCTTCCAGCAGCTCCCATTGGCCCAGAGCAGCGATCCACGGCCAGTGGGAGCCACGATCAGCCAGACCTGTGGAGGGGGCAGGTAAACACACTGGCCCAGCCTGCCAGGGGCTTTCCCTACACAAGCGGCGACCCTTGTTTGAGAAGCCCTGGTGTAAACTCACTTTACAATAGAACTCAAATTTTCTTGTGATAAGTCAAAATCAATAAGTGAATAATTGACCAATACTGTAATAATTTGAACTAAATAAAATGTGCAGATTTTAGTAGATTCTGACTTCAAAGGAGGCTGTGTGTGTAGATGTACCTCAGGATCAAACACAGTTTTCACTCACAATTTTGCTATGGAGTTTCCTTTAACTGTCTTGAATTTTATCACAAGACAGCCACACAAGGCATATTTCAGCAGCTAAATAAGTGACCAAAGGTGCTGAGAACCTACTTATCCCATTAATTTCAATGGGAGGGGGCAGCACTTTTGTATACTGGACCTTTTTATATAAATGCGTAAGTATGGATTTCCTTTTCAATGCCTAATTTTAGGCACTCAAGTTAGACAATATTGGCATCTATGTATCAGTAAGTCTGTCTTATCTGTTTAGTGCTGGCATCCATAACCATAACATACTTACACAATGATGGGGGAGAGAGAGATTTCATGTAGCCTAAGCGTACTCTCCAGTACCAAATGCCAAAGGGTACTTTCCAGTAGCAAATAAGTGTCAGAATGTGGTGTTTGTCTGTGCTGTGTTTAGACTGACTGTGGTTTTGATTGGCTCTGTGCCACTCGGCTAAGCTCCAGCCCTTCCCTGTGTGAGGAAACCACACATGTTGGGACTACCAGCGTCTGAAGTGTGTCCTTTGTACTCTTGGACTAAGAGTCTTCTGAAAAAAGTGTATTGTGCTATAGGTGTCCATTAGGGATAGAAGCAACACATTAGGATATTAAATTTCTTCTTGCAAGTAGTACAATTACAAATGACTTTGCAGAAGGATGAGACAAGAATACTGTGCTTAGAGGTTTGAGACGGGCACAAGAGGTTTGCAATCAGAGTGAAAGTTTGTGTAACTAATGCACAGGTTTTCGTTCTTCGGGGGTGGGGGAAAGTGCATGAACAATGTTTGAATTTTATAAACCTAGTGAATCTAGAGATATGCATGTAGATCTAGAGAGTAACAGGCTGTTACTCAGTTTTGGAGGATTCAAAGGAGCAGTTATAATCCTGAATATCTAACTCTGAATATCCCCCTATTTACACTTAGAATGCTACTTTCCATATATTATTCACTTACCAAAATTACAATGTAGAGTCTGTTCAGATAAGTTACAGTATTTCTGGAATAGTATTTAAAGAAGCCTCAAAAGCAGGGGACCCTTCCCCCTTTTTTAAAAAATACCTTTTTCCAATTTCTGTTACAGCCTAGTTAGTTACATATGTTGGAAAGAGACAGAGCAGCTACTCACTATGAAATTCTTGACGAGGAGTATTATTTTAATACTTTAAAAATTATAACTTCTGTATTCTGTCATATCACAGTTTCATCATCAATTAACATATATTTTTCCTTTTCTTCAAGAACATGGTTTCTTTAATTATTGTAGCTTTTAATCCGCTTATTCTAGGTAATTGTAGAGGTGATTGACAACTCCCGTCTATTATTGTGTCAATTGTGGTATGGTTGAAAAAACACTCCATTTTCAGCACAGTACATTCAGTCACGATCGTCCTCTAGAATTTAAAAGGAATGAATACCATTAAAATTATAGAATTGCTGTAGAAATCTATAGCACTTAATAGGTAGGATCAGCTTTCTATATCAGAGATAGAATTTTCTATGAAATTACACAGGATCTACAAACCTTGAGGGTTTTCTGTTAAATTCCATAGGGCTTTTCCATAAGAGAGCTCATAGGCATATGCCCTAATGTCTTCATCCAAAGAGCTTAAGATACTTGACAAATATTACAAACTGCTTATAAAGAAGAGACCCTGTAACTCTCTTCAAACAAATAATAACTGCAAAATCAGCATAGAAGTAGACAGAAAAGAGCACTAGTAGATGTTTGTTACAACATGTCACTCCTAGATGGTATACTTGAAGAATTGTAGGTTGTAACCAATAGAGGGTGTAGTTAAAAAGGAAGGCATTAGAAAGGATTTTGAAGAGAGCATGCTCCTCACAATGAGGAAGAGGTGAGAAGGAGTTTTGATAGGCATCCGGCTGGCTGAGTTCCCGCTGAAATTATTACTTCTATACTGATGGGATTCATTTCATTTACTGTATTGTTAGAGCATCTAAAGCCTTGGCTTATTATTTTAAATTTAAATAAACTAATAAAGTAAATAACTTCAGTTGACTGTACAAATGTTGGTGAAAAGGCTGCACAGGAATTCTCATATTCCTCTGCATCTTATATACTTACTGCCCTCAGCAGTGTAAGCAGGGTTACATGTTAGCGTGGTTATCACTGTGCGATCTATAGTGAGACCCACCCTTCTCTGCAGCAAGAGGAATGCTATCAAGAGCTGACAAACTCCTGAAAAGCTGCCAACCTACAGGAGCTGTCAGTGCTAGAAAACACATCCACATATGGGCCAAACAGATAAACATGTCACATCCCCACTCTCTTCCTTGGAAGGAGTTATTTTGACCTGCCACAGTGTGCATGACATGAGGTCACAATTTGTTGTTGTTGAGGGCATCCTTAGCTTGCAGCTTGTTTTGTGGCAACATCATGTGAATGTTTGAGAGTTAGCATGTGGATTAAGAGTCTTGTGATTTATCTCTTTTTCACTTTTGGACAGATCCCATCCTCCTATAGTAAAACAAACACTTGATAAGGGCCCCATTTTGCCACACATTCTCAGGCAAATCTTCTATTTAAATCAGTGGGAGTTTTCCCTCAATCTGAACTAAATTAATGGGAATTTTAGGATAGCAATAATGTGGGATTGGGCCTATATTAGAGCACTGAACTCTGGGGCTCATGCACACATGCAAGTGTGCCTGTTAAGGCCCTAAGACCAATTAGACTGGGAAATGTAGTTGCAGGTAGGGTGTCTGACAGAAAATTGGATACAGGGCTTCCTACCCCTTATGCGGAGGAGCAGACAGTGGGGACCCGAGGTGAGGGAAGGGACTCTCTGCACTAGTCAGGATGTAAGACCTGAGAAGGAGCCACCTGCAAAGATCAGGAGCTACCTGGGGAGAAGCCTCAGCTGGGGTGGCCTGTGAAGTTCTAGAAGAAAGGACGGAACGGCTGTGAAGCTACGACAAGCCCATGAGGGGCAGTGGGACTGTTCTCGCCTGTGTTTGGTTTTGGTCTGAATGTCTGTTAGTAAAGAAAGTCCTGAGAAGAGAACTGGAGTCAAGCTGTTGCTTGAAACTTGCTGGCAACTTTCCTCACTGCTGGTGTCTCTTTCTTTTCCTTTTGTAATGCTGCCATAAAATACAGTGCAAACATCCACTGCCATATTCATATGTCACTGCTTGGCTTTTGATGTAATGAATAGTTGATATGCTTCCATCTGAAAGATCCTGCTCATCTTGGGCTTTGCTCAAGTTATGTGAGGGTGGGATTTGTATTCAAATGCAAGAGGTGAGACTAATGTGAAAAGGGGTGGTATTTTCCCTAGCAATCATGCTGAGCATAGTTTTCCTCTTATGACAAACAGACTGTGGGATAATTTCTTCTCTCATTTGCAATGGGGGGAGAGGAAAACAGAGTAACTCCATTGAAGTTAATGAAGTCTTTCCAGTTTTGCACTGGTGTAATTGAAATCAGCATCTGGTGCTTTTTAATTTTTCTTTCTAATTCTTATATGTGTAATGGATCTTTAAACATTCATTTTACAAAAATAGGAAGTTTACTAGGAAAAGATTTTCTTTTAATAGGATTTGATTGTATTTAAACTATCAATTATAAGGTAAAAGTAGTTATATATTGAGACCTCACTATAGTGTTCAGACAGAGCAAAGATTTGGGGGTCCTGGTGGATAATCAGCTGAACATGAGCTTTGAGTGCAACATTGTGGCCAGAAGAGTTAAGGACCTTAGATGCCTAGAAAGGGGAATCCTGAGTAGGTTATTTTATCTCTGTATTTGACAGTGGTGTGACCACTGCTGGAATATTGTGTCCAATTCTAATGTCCACAATTAAAAAAAGATGTTGAAAAATTGGATTCAGAGAAGAGCCGCGAAAATGATTTAAAAGATTAGAAAACATGCCTTATAGTGATAGATTTAAGGAGCTTGAACTGTTTAGCTTAACAAAGAGAAGGTTAAGGGGGACTGGATTAGTCTGAAAGTACTTATATGAGGAATATATATTTGATAGTGGGCTCTTCAATGTAGCGGAGAAAGGTATAACAAACCAGTAGCTGGAAGTTGAAGCTAGGCAAATTCAGACTGGAAATAAGGTGTAAATTTTTAACAGCGAGGGTAATTAACCATTGGAACAATTTACTAAGGAATGTGGTAGATTCTCCATCACTGGCCATTTTTAAACGAAGACTTGATTTTTTTTGCGGAAAATATGCTCGTGCAATTATTTGGGGAAAGTTCTTTGGCCTGTGTTACACAGGAGGTTAGATTAGATTCCTTCTTGCCTTGGAATCAGTGAACCTATGAATCAAAAGTCTTTGTAGGTCCCACCACTGTACTCAAAACAGAGGTTACTCTCCAGCAGCCAAATGTCAGATCATTCCCATGTTTAAGTTACAGGATGTTTGTGAAGTGTAAAATCCCAGCAGAGAATGTCTCTCCCACTTCCAGGCATATTTACATGGGTTGGTAACATTGTGAACCTATGCGATAATTGGGAAGCAATAAAATGCACTTGTTTTACAGTGATGTAACTCCACTGTCTTTGAGTTACTCTTTAATTATGCCTGGCAAGAGGAGAATCAGGTCCCCTTTTCGAGTAGCTTGCTTGCGTATAGTGAACCATTCTTTCCTGTCCCATTTTTCAGTCAGTAATAGAATACATGACTTTGAAAAGCCCTGTGAGATGCAAGTCTGTGAATGTGCATTTCAGGTGCAAGAGTCAGTCCGTCAGGTGTGTACATGTCTGTTGAAAGTTTGGAGATGTGTGGCAGATGTACACTAAAGTAGAGTTCAGAATATATGCCTAACGTTTTCAGGAGCTGCAGCTATTCTTGTGGTTCGTTTAAATCTTGATGCATCAATAAAATTGGTAAAAAGGAAAGCGTCATTATTTAAAACAGTAATTATGGAACAGGATTGGGATAAGGAGTTTACTTTTTATCCTTCATTGTTTACTAATGGTCTAAAAGAATCTTAGCTTTGAGAGTGCAGCAAATACAATGGGATCCTGTTGTAGAAACTGATTTGGACAATCCTCCTGTAATAGTGATGTGTCTGGATGATCACTGTGTCCAAATCACTGAACAGTGAACATCTCAAAGTGGACACATGCATAAAACAGATTTCATGTATGTGCAGAACAACTGTCATACAAACATGACATTAAAACTGGCCTTACCTAGCATTCCCAAATGCTGTAAACCTGGGGGGAGGAGTTGTTTTGTTTTTGCTGCTAAGTAATATGCAAAAAAGTGTGAAATTCTTTTGAATCGTTGAAAAAAATCTAAGAAATTACTTGGAATTTCTTTTTACCAACTGCCCCACTGATCAATGAAAACAAATGACAAGCACCCTAGCACCAATATGACCTTATTTCTGGAAATTTAATGTGTAATTCATAGAGCTGAATGACCACTACAAACAAAGTCATATGCCATAATGTTACAATTTTAAATTTTGGGGCATTTTATTTAGACCAACATAAAAACTTTTATTGATGCTGCATGTTCTTTCTATCTTACTTAGCTCTTATATAGCATTTTTCAACTTCAGAGTGCTTTATAAAAGAGAGACCAGTAGCATGACCCCCATTTTAGTGATGGGGAAACTGAGGCACAGAGCAGTAGAACAAAACCTTTGACTTCTGGCTCCCAATCCACTGCTTGAGGAGAGCATGTCACTGCTTTATGGTGATACTGGCCCAGATTATGAATCCTTTAATAGGGTTTATTTATATAAATAACTGCTTGCCAGGGAGGAAGACCTTCACAGCTGGACCTAGAATTATCCTATGGGGCCTTCCAGCAAACCCATGCTCCTGTCTGTGGTCCTTATCTGAATAATTCTATTAACTTCAATGGGACTGTGCATGTGAGTTAGGATTTGCAAGTTTGGTGTGTAGGCTACAGCTAGGGCAACTACCAGCTCCTCAGGCACACGCTCCCTCTGGAGCATAAACCTACAATTATCCCATCGTCCATTGCCCAGGGAATTGTACAGCGTAAGCTCCTAACATTTGCCCCCTCCTTCAACGTGGAGAGGAATGTGCAACAGTTTTTTGCCCCTGAGTTACGATTCCCACACACTGGTTTAGATAAAGCAAAAAGAAGTTTATTAACTACAAAGATAGATTATAAGTGAAATAAAACAGATCAAAGCCAAATACCTAGTAAATAAACAAAAAAAAAAGCAAACTAAACTTAATATACTAAATAGAGTGGCTATGAATAGCAGATCCTCACCCTAAGAGCTGATACAAGCAGGCTGGAAATTCTGAAGGGGCCAAGCTGCATTTGCTTACAGCTTGGAATCCCCAGGTGTTCCATTCACAGGCTAAAAATCTCTCTAGCCTGGGACCAGCACTTCCCCCAGTTCAGTCTTTGTTTCTCAGCTGTTTCCAGGTGTGTTGTGTAGGGGGAGTGAGGTACCATCACAATGTCATTTCCCCCCTTTTATATCTTCTTTCCACTTGCTGGAAAGCATTTTTGCTGTGACTTGGGTCAAACAATTCCCATGGTGTAGTTCAGGGTTTCTCAAACAGAGGTCGCCACTTGTGTAGTTCTATCTGAGAAGTTTCTGTTGCACACAGTTCCTGGGGTAATCCTTGTGCTTTGTGTGCATTTCCTCAATAAGCCATTAACATTGTTTGGCCTTTTTACTGCTGTACCCGAAATCTGCTTCTGGGTGTTTTCAACCTCACAATATGTTTCAATAACACAAACATAGCCAATTTCATAACTTCACATACAACGATAGCACATACAATACAACGAGATATTAATGTCTAGCAGATCAAAACGTTTAGAATGATACCCCACAAGACATACTTTGTACAAAACATATCCTAATTACATGACCGTGGTGAATATTGGGGTGCCAGGGTGTCACACATAGGTCATAACATTTTGGCCACTTACTTCCATGTTAAGCCCAATACATTTTGTTGACTAAAGCATATCTTCCAGAATAGGGTGACCAGATAGCAAGTGTCAAAAATCGGGACGGGGGTGCGGGGTAATTGGCAACTATATAAGCAAAAGCCCCAAATATCAGGATTGTCCTTATAAAATTGGGACATCTGGTCACCCTAGTCCAGAAAGGCATCCAGTCTTAAGTCTATAGCTAGGATCTTTGAAATGCTTATGTAGATAAACAGTTTGATGCACATGATTAGTCAATGGGACTATTGACATAACTAAAGTTACTTGTGAGGGCCAGTGTTAGCAGGAACACGCTCTGGGGAACTATTGTGTGCAGTCTGATCACTTTTAGAACTAAAAGGGCTTTGACTCTGACTCTATGATCATACTTTATAATTTATTATGTAATCTTGATGTGTTACATTTTAGAAATGGCACATTGAGGGAACATCTCATTTCTCACATGAAGAGTAAACAAACATTCTATTAAATCCTTTGTGCATAATTGTAAACAGATTGTTAAACTGCAGCACTTAAGCTACCCTTCAGTGACTGATTTATGTTTTTAGAATGCTAAGCTCAGAGGCTGTCAAGGAGCTAGGATGTAAACCAAGTGACTCTTCTGTAGTCAGGATTGACTCTATCCATTTCCTCGGTCAGCATGGCAAGAAGCGTTCATGTCCCAGCCTGATCTGTTCATTTTGTACAACAAATGCTATCATGCCTTAGGCTTCAGTCCTGGAAAAGACTCTGCCCAGGAATTAGGGTCCATACACCTGAATCTCTTATCTTGTTTATGCTGTACCCCATTGAAACCTATGCCATCTTCCACTTAGTCACCCCAACATCTCACCCTGATGACTCTGCATCTTTCCCAGTACTTTCTCCCAAACATTCTGGCACTATGCCCCTGGAACCAGCTGTACTGGCATGTCGGATTCAGACTATCAGACCTAGGTGCTTTCTGGAAGAGCAAATTAGAGCTCTAGTTCCTGAGATGACATTATAAGGCCTTAACTTTTCTTTAAGTAACTATTGCTGTAAAGGGTTAACGTTTATGTAACTTAAATGTCCTTTACTAATAGTTTCTTACCACAAAGATAATTGTAAATGAATGACTGTATTTTTACAGTAAGGGAAATACATATGGCCTGATTGCACATCCCTTATTCATGTAGGAGTGAAATTAATTTCCTTGCAGAAGGCCAGCACATCCCATTTCTGGCTGGGAGGAGAACAAGAAGGGCTGGAATGCAAACAAGGGAGGTTGTTCTCAGTCCAGTTTTGCAGACTCAGGGGGTTGGGATGGTTCAGAGAAGCATTGCACAGAAATCTGGAGCAAGATCTTGGGCTGTGTTAAGGCTGCTTTGGCACTTTCAAGCTGCCCTAATTGCATGGAAATGAGCTGGTGTAGGGGACATGCCTTGGCAGAGGGGACATGGCTAGAATGTGCTTCACTCCATCGATCCCCATTTGCAATTTTGGTCCCTAGGGGGCTGTTATAAGATGACATGATTAGAATAGCCATGAGGATTGGAGGAGTAAAAATGGTGCCAGAGAGCCACTTAAGTCTCCAAGCTTTTTAACTGCTCTGAGTACAGCTCATCTACACCCCAACATCCAGAACGTTTGGATAGTTATCTGAACTGAACTCCAATTTTGAACCTTTTGAAGCTCACCATTAGTGGGTATAAATCGTATTGCCCTTTCTTCCATCTGAAATTGTACAGAGGAAAATCTTTCGATTTAATTACCATGAATTCAACTCCTTAAATCCCCTTTTGGAAATAATATATATTTTGGTGAAGGCATGTATTGTATTTGGTGAAGGCATATATTGGAAAACAAGCCTTATGTAATGTCTGCTCTGTAATACAAGAGATCTTACCACTGCAGTGTTAAGATTTGAACAAAGTGCAGTCCAAGGTGAACATTATGCTGTAAGAACCCAGGCTACTGGTAAATCACTTTTGGGCTCCTGAAGCATTAGATGTTTCCTAACTTGCATTCGGTCAAAACCTTTGCATATTAAATTCTTTCTGCCCCTTTGCTTTCAATCAGAAAAAAAAATGCTAACACTCAGGCCGTCTTAAAATAATAAAAAACAGGAATATAGATCCCTGGTCAGCTCAGGGCAAATAAATCCCGTTGGTTTTGAAGTGTACTTTTCCCTCTCTTTCTCTCCCGTCCTTTGAACTTATCGAAAGTTTGTATTTCTTAAGCTGATGGATTCATACATATCTTTGACAGTGCCCTATTTTGATTGCTTAATTGAAATAAATGGGCCAGCTCCTCAGCTGGTATAAATCAGTGTAACTCCATTGCCATAAATGGAGTTATGCCAATTTATGCCACCTAATGATCTGGGCCAATATTTCCAAAAATACTAACTTCCATATGTCAGGATTCTAAAGTGTATATGAAAGAAAAGAGACCTGTTTAAAATGGCATGTAATTCTGCTCTATGCATGTATGTCATTTTCTACATGTATATGCTTTACTATGTCAGTTCCTGCTTATGGGTCAGATTATTAAATTGTGTGCTATACATTTCTGACAAATGCCCTTTTTGTTCTAAAGATTTCTCTAAAGCTATGCTTAATTTTTCAAACAAACCCCTTTTCATTTTAAAATGTGCAGACACAGCTCAATATATATTTGCCAAAATACAGATTTGCCGAATCTATAGCTATTGGGCTAAATTCACTTTTAGTGTAATTCTATAGATTGTAGTCATTTTACTCTCAGGCTGATTTTGTTCTGTCCTATCCTTGAGAACCAGACACAGCTCATCACATTAAAAATGCATATGAACTATTAAAATAGGTAAAGGGTCTTAAAGGTTACCTTAAAATGGGGGAAATGAAATGAACAAATGAGAGGCCACATTGTATTTAAAGTCTGTATAGTCATTATGATAGTCTTAAAAGCATACATATTCATATCTCAGTTCTTTAACCTGTTCTTTGCAATGAAATACTTCAAGCAAAATTACAAGAAAAAATAAAATGCTGCAAAATCTCTGGTCCTAACACATCTTTAAATGTATGACAGATTTACTGGCCTGCAGCAAAAGAGAAGATGGAAGTATGCAAACTAGCTGGGAAAGATGTGCAGGTAAATACAGAACATTTTTTTTTATTGGTGCTGGTAACACTGTATAGCTATATATTTATTTCTAAATGTGTTAGATTTGATTATTAAGCAGCTGTTGAAAAAAGTCTGGTAAATACTCATACTGTTGTATTCTAATTTAATGCACAAAAGACATACCATTGATAGTTTAGCCTTTTTCTTTAAAAAAAATGCATGCAATTGTTATTGAAATCACTAACCTAACAGAGTAGTTTCATCTCTATTCAAATGCTGATGCTTCAAGGAGAATGTGGAACAGTACTGAGCAGAAGAGGTGCTTAGTCATCAGTATACATGCAGAATTCAGTGTACAATTAAAATTCAGCCACATATCATATTGAGAAGTGAATCAACTCCATTATGAAATGAATCCTGGGTTACTCATTGTGGGCCTGATCCAAAGCCACTAAAAGTTCTTGTGACCATCAAAAAGTCCCTTCCCCTTGGGAATATACTGAACACAGCTTTATTGCAATTCATTAACAAAGCATCAGACTTGTACATTTACAAATTCACTCAGTTCATAGACAGCTGCAGTGATCACCAGTGTAAAACACCAGTCTCATGGATTCATAAGCTCTTCTCTAGTGCCATGATCCCCTTTCCTATAAGATGCATCATTCTGCATAATAAAAAGGCTTCCCTCATCCCTCTTCTGCACAGTGAAGAGAAATCAGATTCCCTCATGAAAGACAAGGAGCGCCATAAAGAATGTGAAGCCTGCCCCACTCATACATGTGAAGTTTCTTCCCCTCTCTTCCCACTAACCCAGTGGCCTTCACTAGGTATGTTTGTTTAAGAGATAGGCCCAAGCTAAAACCCTGGATTGAAATACACTTTATGAGAAGGTTCCATTTGGCATCCTAACATAATGGCTGTCCCTTATCTCTATAATACAGCAGGTCTGAACAACACCTCCTCTGAGCTCTGGGAAATCTCTGATCCTGATCTGTACACAAACTTTGTGATTGGACCAATCTCTGTGCTTTTGTAAAAGAGAGGCAGCTGGAGGGATGAATATTGTTTTTTGTGATACCTTGTAGGTGTCACCTACTACATTCCCTCTTCAGCTTTCTTCCAGCCTCACAGGTTAGACAACAGATATTATATTAATCTGGAAATAAGTGGCCTAACAGCTTTGTTTTATGCTTCTTTTTCCCAGTTAGGGCGAGGCTGTTGCTTGCCCTTTACCCCCACCCCATGCCATAACCTTGCAATGAACAGCCACAGTCTAGTTAATTGCACTGCTGAACGGCAAGGACCAGGACTGTCTAGGGCAGTGGTCCCCAACCTTTTTGTGGCCAGTAGCACATTCATATTTTCAGAAGAGCGTGGTGGGCACCAACAATTTTTCAAGGCTTATTTTGTGTTTGTACATTAAATAATACAAAAAAAATGTAATATTACATAACATATGAATCTAGAGAGACAACAGAAGCTGGAGAAAAGCCGTGAGGACAGAGAACACCGGTGCCCGCAGCCCTGGAGTATTCTGTCCCCAGCAGGTGCGGGGCCCCAGATTCTCTTCTCTGCTGGGCACTAGGTGGGCCCCGCACCTGATGGGGACCGAGAATACCAGTGCCTGTAGCCCGAGTTCTCTGTTCCTGGCAGGCGCGGGGATGCGGCTTCTCTCTGGCTTAAGCCGCTGCCCCACACCTGTCAGAGACAGAGAACACCGATGCCTGCAGCCTGCAGTCCCAGAGTTCTCTGTCCCTGGCAGGCGTGGGGCCGCAGCTTCTCTCCCTTGCTAGGAACTAGGCAGGCCCGCACCTGCTGGGAACAGAGAACACCGCGCCCACAGCCTGAGTTCTGTCTCCGGCAGGTCCCCAGCTGGACACTAGGTGAATGCACATAAATGCCCCGGCGGGCGCCATGGTGTCCGCAGGCACCACGTTGGGGACCACTGGTCTAGAGACTACCCTGGTGCTAAGTAGCCCAAAGGTGTCATGGACCTTGTGATGACTTGTGTGCATGTGTATGTGTGTGCCCTTCCTGATTACTGCTTCCTTCTCTCTGTTCCTGTTCCTCTTTGTTATAGTTACAGGTCCTGTGTGTATGTGCACATACCATTGGACATGAGCAGTTAGTCAGGGACAGCTGCTATATACCTGCCATTTGGACTGTTAACGATGTTTTGTTCAGACTGTTGCTGACTTAACTGGTTCATGATTATTACAAGTTTTGATTGACAACCTTCCTGTGTGTCTTGCTTAAATTTCCTTGTGTTTTGGTATTGCTGATTAGGGTGCATCAGAGCATAACAGACTTGCCCCAGTCCTTGCTGGCCAATAAGATAGGGCCAATGCAAGGAGAGTATATACATAATGCACCCTTTGACAGTTTATTGCAGCCCTGAGGACTGCCACAGTTATGGAGAGCCCCCCTGCCTCCATTCCCACAATTAACCTTTGGCTGTTAATGCTTGCACTGAGTCTTTAATTGGAAGAAATGACAGGGGAACCAACGGGCCAGCCAAACGTGGGGCCCACCACATTTTGGAAATGGTTGCCAGCTTTCCCATTTCCAGACAATTGTTAAGACTGGAGCTTTAGTACAACAAAGACTGGTACAGAGAGAACTCCTCAAAACTAGACTTTCACCATGTACTTTGTCATTCTTCATGGCTTTATACCAGTATTACAAGAATGTAATCAGTATAACATGTAAGTCAATGCCTGATGGATGAACTGTACAGTAGTTGGCCAGTGCTAATGCTTTAGTTGCTACAACTTTTAAAAAATAACATTAGCTATGGCTTAACGAAAGGTAGATGTGAGAGCAAAAATAAATAAGTCACCAAATATGAGTTTTGTTGTGTGCATAGTTGCAAAGTATTAACTTTTCCTCCATTTTTCCCAACAGACAGAATGTGCAAATTTTATCAGGGTTCTTCAACCCTACAACCGGACACATGTTTATGTCTGTGGCACAGGAGCCTTTCACCCTGTGTGTGGATACATTGAGCTTGGAATACACAAAGAGGTAATTTAATCCCTCCACCAATGGTGCATGACAAGAAATGGCTCTAACCTCGCTTAGCATCCATCATTTATTTTAAAACAGAGTGAGTGATGTAAAAAATGAACTGACAGCAGTTTGTATAAATAGCAGGGTTATGGTGCATTTTACAGGTCATGTAAGAACTCATGTTCTCACATTTGATGTGTGCATATTGCACTTGAACAAAGCTTTTTGCCCAATAAGAATTAATATACAAAGATCTTCAGAGTGACGTTTTCAGTGATTAATTGTGTGAAGAGCACATTTAACCCAGATGTCTTATTTTCTAGCAAATCCTTTTCCTGCTTATTTATTCCTATTTCTCTTTCCCTGGTTTCTGGTCAGCATTGCAACACTCTGCTTCTACCAGGGAAAGTAGCAGCTTCTAAATCCACTATCGCTATCACTCCATTGGCCAGCTACCTCTGGGAATGGAAGTGCCCTGGTGCTTTGAGACTGTCTAAACCACTGTGTATTGCTTAGTCTATTCACCATTTTGGGTGAAATCTTTCAGTCCCCAGGTCTGGCCTTAGACCCACCCATTCCCAGTGGAAATAATACATTTTCCAATGCACAGGAGAGCTGTGAATTGAAAAGGAAGCAGAAGGGGGAACTGTATGGTGGCTCTTTGCTCATGAGGGAAGGAAAGTTATGGGGATGAAGATGACAGGACTGATTGCCTGCCACTCATGATCAAAATGACAGTTGGGGAGAGCAACAGGCCTGTCTACACTGGAGGAGGGATCTATCTAAGATATACAATTTCAGCTACGAGAATAGCGTAGTTGAAGTTGACATATCTTACATTGACTTAGAATCACTTCACGTCCTCGCTGCACAGAATCGATAGCTGCCGCTCCCCTGTCGACTTTGCCTCCACCTCTTGCCGAGCTGAAGTTCAGTAGTCAACAGGAGAGCAATCAGGAATTGATTTATCGCATCTACACTACATGCGATAAATCGATCCCCGATAGATCGATCACTACCTGCCGATCCAATGGGTAGTGTAGACGTACCCTTAGATTCCTCCTCCAAATCTGTTAGCAGTCAGTGCTGAGCAGCCTCCCTGACCCTCTCCCCATGTCCTCAGAACACACAGCAGAATCCTTTCGCATGTGTATTGCTCATGGATATGATTTCACCCTGAAGGACTTGTCATTTGAATCCATAATTCCCAAATCTAACATAATGTTGGCTTGCTCTGTAAAATATAATGTAAGCAATAGTGTGCCAAAGCATGTGGTAACACCAGCTACCTGCAATTCTTTTGAGGCACAGTGCCAAGGCTAGATATTTCCTGCCAGGTAGGAGGTGCAAGGATTCCTATAAAACTTTTAAAAACAAGGGAGCTGAAAAGAGGGTTTAAGGACCTGAGGCAAACTCACAGCCCAAGGGAAGGGAAACTAAACCACTTTTGCAAGCCCCTGATCGTGACATGCTCTGGAGGCTGGAGAGACTAGTCCTGTGACCTGTCTCCTAGTTCTGCCTTTGGGCCATAGTGCTGCCTGGAACCCAGCCCTGCCCCGACATGCCCCTTCTGCTGGCATGCATCCTATGCCAGGGCTTGCGAGGAGGTTCTCAGAAAGCTGTCTTCATCAGTACCTGCACTGAAGGAATCCACCCGCAGCTGAAATGGGACTTATAGGGCCTCTTTATGTCATTCCAGCCCTTTACCTAGTGTAAAGGCACCAGAGCATTATCTGCTAGGGATGGAGCAGGAGGATTTAAGGAGCTTTTCCCTCCTCTCCTTGCACAGGGCACCCACAAAGTAGCGGTCCATGTGGACAAGCTCGATTCAGACTGATTCCAACACTTTGCCTTCACAAACTCTAACCCCCAGCTCCACCAGCCTGCAAAATTGTCCCCTCCCATGTGTCTGTACATACTGCACCCTGTGCATTGATATAACAGGCCCACACTCTCCCTAGTGGCAATGTGCCAAACTCACACTACAGGGTATAATCCAGTCACTAACTGATGGGGCTGGAAGAAATTTCCCCTATGGACAGATTATTCCATAATTGTTCATTATAGGGATTTATTTCTCCCTTCCCCTAAAGCAGCTGGTACTGGGCAAGGTAGGAAATAGGCCATTTGACTGGACCAATGACTAGCCTGATCTATTAGGACAAGTCCAATGTTCCTATGTGTTTGAGGGTGCAAGAGGGCTATGTTTTTCATGGTTTGAAATAGTTCACTTTTTTCAAAGGTCTCTTACCTAAGATTCAAAAGAGAAATTAGCACATTTTAGTGTTTCTGAAATAAAAGAAAAGCAGCACTGTAATAAACTGTGCTGCTTCTGTCACAGCCATTGGAACAGAATTCTTGGATTGGCTATATGCAACTTTTCTCCCTCATCTTCCCCTCTTCTCCCACCTCTCCTGCTTTCCCTCTGCATCCCGAAGGAGTGTTCATTTCTCCCATTACCACCTAAAGCCTCACATAATAGTACCTCTTGCCTGCAGCCTTGTTTAATCAAGTGCAATGTAGCGGTGAACGGTATGAGGCACTCATTCCCTTTCCTCCTGCAGCGCTTATCTAACAGGCTAAATCCACTGCCTCCGCACTGTCTCACTTAACTCCTGAGAAGTGAGAGGCTAGGGGCCAGATGCTGCTAGCCCTTACTTTCCCTGCAAATCCATTGATACGGCTGTGGTTGCACGGGTCTTCTACTGAAGGTGGAATTTTGTCCCCCGAGACTTGGAACTGAATTCAGGTTTCTTGCATGATAACACAGCACTGCAATTGACCCAGATCCTTTCTTGGTTTTTAAAAGTCTAGATTATAATTATGTGTGTTTTGTAATGAATAAACTCAGTCCAACCCTGTTGGACTCTGGGCACTAATCTGCTGTTGGGAAAGCAAAGGCTCCAGATATTCTTCTTTTCTGTAATGAGCCTTTGAAATCTGCCAATGTACCGACAACCTTGAAAACCTGCCAGTGTGTCTGCCAACCTTCTGCCGTCTGATGCCAGTGCTCTGGAAACAGATGAGTCAGAACAGGTCAAGTGACCTTAAGCCACAGCACATACTGTTCTGGAAACAGTATAAAATCTGCCAAGGCGTCACACAGTTGATTTTAAGGAGATCAAAATCCCAATCTTCTTACAATTGAAGTCAAAGCCAAAATTTCTCCTGCCTGCCAGGTGAACAGGACTGGGCCTAATTTGTGCCTTTTGCCACAGCCTTCAAAACAGTGTTAAAAGTTTTGGCCAGATTGTATGTTAATCACCTATGCTCTGCACTGGTTACCTGTTGATTTCTGGGTGAAGTTTGAGCTATTTGGTTTTGATGTATAAAACTCTAAATGACTTGGGTCCTGTTTAACTTAGAGACCACCCGTCCATATTTGATACTGCTGTAGTTATGATCTTCTGAGGGGCTCATACTAAAAACCACCTTGTTGAAATGGGAGTGGGATGGGAGCAGGTCAGTGATCTTTAGCCTTAGAATTCATTTTCCCCATCATTATGCCTCAATTTACGTTGGTGACCCTCTGAGAACATGGCAATGTTTACCTGTGTCCCAAGTGGCATTATTTGAGGGAATGAGGTGAATGGATGGGGTGGAATATGTCCCAGTACTGGGAAGGATTTGATTCTTTGCAGGGAGCTTAGTTATTAAATATTGCGCATACATGGTTTGTGTTGCTGTGGTTTTACATTTTGTCATGAACCTAGAGAATTTATGGATAGACATAACAAGAAAAATAAAAATGTCGGCTCTCTGGTCACTTAAATGAAAATTTAGGTCATGTCTACACTACAAAATTATGCTGATCTCAGTTACATTGGCATACAGTCACCACAGTTATTACATCGCTTGTGCCTGTGTACACTTTGCTCCTCGTGTCGGCGGAGCTCGTCCTCACCAGGAGAGCTTGTATCAGTGCAGAGAGCAGTGCACCATGGGTGAGAATCCCACTGTGCAACTTGCCATCAACCAGCGTAGGGTGTTTTGGGAAGTTTTTGCAATGCCTGATGGGGCCAAAACAAGTCACGCAGTGGTGACTGGGAGGCTGAGGTGTCAACTTCCCATAATGAAGTGTTCTCCATCCCATAATATTTCACATCTTTTTTTCAAAACCCACACATCCTTCCTTGCTACCTGGCATCTGTGACAGAAGCATGGAGTCTGCACAGCGCTGCACTATTGTCATGAGTGTTGCAAGCATAGAGGGCACGGTCCTGTAGTGTTTGCAGACCTGCCAGAGGAGCTGTGGAGAACGTGATGATTCCTGGGAGGTAGGGGTGGCTCCAGGCACCAGCATGCCAAGCGCGTGCCTGGGGTGGCAAGCCACAGGGGGCGCTCTGCAGGTCGCCGTGAGGGCAGCAGGCAGGCTGCCTTCTACGGCACGCCTGCGGAGCGTCCGCTGGTCTTGCGGCTTCGGCGGACCTCCCGCAGGAGTGCTGTCAAATCCGCGGGACTGGGGACCTCTCGCAGGCAAGCCACCGAAGGCAGCCTTCCTGCCCTGCTTGAGACAGCAAAATACCTAGAGCTGCCCCTGCTTGGAGGCTAGATTGCTGTGGGGCATAGAAAGAACCAATTCCAGGTGGTTGGTGCGATTCACGGAGCAGCCAGAGATGACGGAGCTCCAGTTCTGGGCCTGAGAAACAAGCATTGACTGGTGGGATTGCATTGTCATGCAGGTTTGGCATGATGAGACATGGCTGCAGAGATTTTGGATGCATAAAGCCACAAAGTGTGCTGAACTTGCCCTAGCCCTCCAGTGCATAGACACCAAAATAAGAGCTGCACTGACAGTTGAGAAGCGAGTGGTGATTCACACTGTGGAAACTTGCAGTGACAGATTGCTAGCTGTCAGTCAGGAATGAATTTGGAGTTGGGAAATCCACCATAAGGGCCATTGTCATGCCAGTGTGCAGGGCTATTAATTGCCTTCTGCTATGCAGGACTGTGACTCGGGGGAATGTGGAGGGCATAGTGGCTGGTTTTGCAGCAACGGAGTTCCTGAATTGCGGTGTGGCAAGAGATGGCACGTGTATCCCTATTTTAGCATCAGATCTCTTTGCCACAGAGTACATCCACAAAAAGGGCTACTTTTCTATAGTAATGCAAGCTCTGGTAAATCACTGGTGATGCTTTAGTGACGTCAGTGTTGGCTCTTCAGGGAAGGTACATGATGCTCGCATCTTTAAGAAGACAAAACTGTTCAAAAAACTGCAAGCAGGGTCTTTCTTTCCCAACTAGCAGATTACGCTTATTGCTCCCAAGAGTCATGAAACTATACACTGGCCACCTCGACAGCATCAGGCTCAGCAGGTGCACAACGGCAGCTGAATGTGCCTTTGGTCATTTGAAGGATCACTAGCGTTGTTTACTTACAAGATTGGACCTAAGTGAGAAAAATATCCCAATGGTTATAGCAGCCTGCTATGTCTTGCATACTATCTGTGAAGTGAAAGAAGAAAGGTTTCCTCTGGGGTGGAGGTCGAGCAGTTGTCTTCTGACTTTGAACATTCAGATACCATACAGGGCTACATGGCACAGGGAGGCTTTGAAAGATCATTATAATAGTGAGCCAGAGTAGTAAGTTTTGCTATAGTGTATTCTACCTGGCCTTGCTCTTTTGCAGGCTGATATGAATTTTGCAGTGATTAGAACATTGTCAATACACCTTTTAATATTGTCCATGAATGGTGTTACAGGTTCTGTGACAGTGAAGTAACAGGAAAGAGGTGGGTGTCAGATCTGCTCAGCACCAGCCAGCATATATTGTGAACTAATAAAGATGAATTTTATTCCAAAAAATATAATTTTATTCTGTAACGTGAACCAGGCAATTAAAAAAAACCCATATAAAACGTAATACATTAAGGGAACAGAATTTATGAAGGGGAAAGAACACTCCATTTCAGGTACACATACACCAGCCATGTTGTAGCCCTTCTCCAGTATCCCCCAAGTAATCTGCTTCTAGATGTCCATGTTTCTATGGCTAGATTGGCGCTGTACCTGCACAACCTCTTCTCCCCATAGGAGATTTAATACTGTCCATTTACTCCAGGCAGGAACGCGTCTGCACCATGTAGCCAGCCTGGTCAGCTGGGCAGCTGCACTCAACAGTGGAGAGCTGGTAGGTGTGCTCGCCAGGCCGGGCAACCAGGAAAAGGAATTTCAAAAATTCACAGCGCTTTAAAGAGGAGGGGCAATTTTCTGTCTCCCTGACCCCCTGTGCAGTGGAGTTCACAACTGTGACCAGAGTGGTCCGTGTGGGACAGCTCCTGGAGCCAATAATAGTCAATTTAAGTAACATGGTGTCTTCACTGACACTCTGTGTATGTCTGCACAGTAACTAGATACCTGTGGTTGGCCCATGCCAATCAATGTGGGCTCCCAGGGTTCTGGCTGCAGTCACTGCACTGTAGACTTTCAGGCTCAGGCTGCAGCCCAAGCTGGACTTTTCTACCTTGCAGGGTCCTAGAGCTTGACCTCTAAGCTAAGCCCAGAAGCCTACACAGCCATGAAACATCCCCTTAGCTCAAACCCCACAAGCCAAAGTCACCTGGCACGGGCTAGCTGTGGGTTTTTCTTTGCTGTGTAGACATACCTTGTGTTGACCTAACTACATCAACTGGAACTCTCTGCTGCTTGGAGAGGTGATGTTTGTTATTAAATTGGCATAGTAGGGCACTTGCATAGATGAGAGCCAAATTTAAGTGAAGACACCTCCACACTAGGTCAACGTAAGCTGCCTTGTATTGATCTAACCATGTAGTGTAGCTTATTGGTGGATTTAAACTTGTTAAGGAGTCTTATTATACATGACCCTCTGTGGGTGTGTAAGTAACTGCCCTCCATACCCCAAGACAGGGTGGAATAATTTAACACACAGTTGTTTAAACCCTTCATTGAAGGCACTTGATTTTTATTTTATTATTTTAATAATTGATTTAAATCAGCGTGAAACTTTGTAAAACTAATTAGAAAATTTGTGCTATTTCAATTTTAAATTAAAATGTATGAAGAGCAAAGCTATATATGCAGGAGGGGGTTTTAAATGCCACTGTTAGTAGGGTATCTCACTGCAGTTATGCAAAACTGCTCCAAGCAAAAAACAAAATATGGAAAATTAAGGCCCTGGTCCAACAAATACTTTAGCAGTTGCATAATTTTACTCACACAAATAGTCAAATTGACTTCAATGGGAGTACTCACATGCATAAAGTTAAGCATTCATGTGAGCGTTTCCAGCATCACCGGCTAAAATTGATATTTTTATTGAAACTTTTCCCTTAGTGGCATAACATCTTTGTCACTTTAACACTGAAGTAATTTTGTTTTAACAATGAAAAAGTATTTAGACCTTCAATACATTAACAAAGGTGGTTTTTTTTTTTCATACATATGGTCCAAAAATAGGAGCCTAAAGTTTGCTTTAAGCCCTGTGACAAAGCGGGACTCACCACCGTGGTGCCTCCTGATGGCCGTCCTCGGAATTAGCTCTTGGCCCTTCCAGTCGGCCTTCAATTAGTGATGTCAGGCCTGCCATCACTGCCGTCTCCACTCTTTGGACCTGCATTGTTCCCTGGACCATAGCATCCTCTTCTGGGCACGGCCCTCTGGCTGTGCCCCCATTCTGGTATCTCCCCACTCCTGGGGAAGCAGCTGTCTCTATTCCCGCTATTTGCCTTGCTGGCCAACTGAAGTCCCATGTCCAGCCCCTCACCTCAGGGACAAACTGCAGTCTGGATATCGGCAACTCTCCTCATTGGCAAGTGGAGGGACCCAGGCCCACCCATTGCTCTGAGTCCCAACCCATGGACCCTATAGCTAGCAGTGACCTACTGCCCTCCGACCTGCTGCCTATTTTCCCTGGGTCATTTCCCTCGTAGCCCTAGCACCCTCTCAGCCCTTGGAGCAAGGCCTCAGCCTGGCAGTGGTCAGCCAGCAGCTCACACGTTCACTCTGCTGCCCCTGCCCAGCACTGCTCTAGCTATGCCACTTCTTCAAGCAACCAGTCCTCCTCCCTTGCCTTCCAAGGAGAGGCTGCCTTCTGCGCTGCTGAACAGCCCTTTATATATGGCCCTCACTGGCTCTGATCAGTTGCTCCAGCAAGCCTTCCCCCTATTGATGGGATCAGTAAGCCCTTTCCTGATTAATGGATTCTGCGCAGTCTCCCTGGTGCTGTCTTTAACACCTTCTTCTCCCTGTGTGGGACAGCCGACCCACCACAAGCCAATATTTATATACATAAGAGTAGAATTTTCAAAAGCAGCTAAGTAATTCAAAAGCACAGGGTCCCACTGACTTCAGATTGTAAAACAAGTTGGAAGATTGTAATATGGTTGAACCATTTCAGCTTTCTTGACTTCTGGCAGTTCAATGTAATGGAATATAGTGGTGATTGCAAATACAGCCCAGACTATTTGCTTATCAATTTTGTGTTTCAATTTGTGCTGTTCTTACAATAAGGATATTAGGGTGTTTCCCCCACAGGAAAGCTATACCAATGGAAACTAAATTGTTAATTTAAACCATTCTGATTATAGTGATATAAGTCCCTATGTGGATACTCTTATATCGGTATGAGTGCCTTTTTGTTCTGTTTTTTTTCCGTTTAACTTATGTTGCTTTGTAAGGGGTTTAAACTAACCTAGAAAAGCCACTCTTACTCCCTTACTCCAGAATAAGTGTGTTCACCCTGCAAGTTATATTAGTATAACAGTAGCTGTTAAATGATACAGGCATAATTATACCGGTATAACTGGCAAAACATTCCAAGGCTAAACAAACCCATAGGGAGGCCCTAGACTTATGTGGGTTTCTCTCTGTCTCTCTCTCTCTCTCTCCCTCCCAGCACAGACAAACATTTTAAGTGTGAAATTTCTTAGCGGAAAAAAAATCTCTGTAAATCTTGAAATTTGACTAACAAATAGGAAACAAGTACCAAATAGCCACTTACGCAGTTAAAGAAGATAAAACAGGCTGAAAGTACAGGACTAGCAACATGTAAATACATAAAATAAGATCTAAATAAAAACCATTGTTTAACTTTTTTAAAATCCATTATTTTTTTTAAATCATGATTTTCTCCATCCTGCTTTATGCCTTGTGCCGTTGCCCAGCTCCTAGCCACTGTGCAAATGGTGATTGGAGCCAGCGAGCCAGGCTAGCAGCCCAAGCATGAACAGCTTCCTTAAAGATGGCAAGGGGACAGCACAAGCTGCACTCATGTAGAGAGTGGCTGAGCTGTGTCTGCAGTGAGCACTGTTCAGGAGCCCCGAGAGAAGTCCATGTGGAGATAGTCAGAATCCCTCCCATTTGTGCACAGTCTCTCAATATTCTCTCCCCAACAATGGCTTCTGCCTTTAAGGCACATCCAGCCTTTAATCTGGACGGATGGAATTGAACAATACATCTATTTTCAGATCAGTTTATTTTTATTAGATTCATTGCTATTAAATGACTGTGATGCATTAAAATGATGAATGTAAAAGCCAGATGCAAAGCAGATCTATAAAACTACAGACAGAAAGGCCAGACGCGTGAGAGATACACAGTCCAATACACCGTTACTTCATATATGAGAAGAGCAATATGTCTGAGACTTAGTCTCTTTCTGCATTGACCTCTGGTTAATGAATTTGCATTTATTCTCAGGAAACAGTATTCAGACTGGACACTCAGAACCTGGAGCCTGGCAGGTTGAAATGTCCTTTTGATCCTCATCAGCCGTTTGCTTCAGTAATGACAGGTAAGATGTCAACATCACGGATGTTTCTTCCTTGCGTGTTCTTCACAATCCTATTTAATTAAAAACAACAGGGCCAGATCCTCAGCTCCATTGTCTTTTATGATGCTGTGCTAATTTTCAGTAGCTCATGACCTGGCCCAACAGTGTCCTTCACTTTGCATATGCTTAAAAAAAAACCCCACAGAATGCAATAAAGCTAAAGGGGAAGTATGAGAGCCAATAAATGGAAAAGCTGCCAGTTTAGAAACAAGGTGGTGTCTGTCATCTTTACCCAGTCATTTCTGCTTAAAAAAAATCTGTATACAGTATTTCATATGATTCAGGAGTTCTGTGGCAATTATCAATATGGTCAGCCCTTTGAAGTCTGTTGACATACATGAAGTCATCTGCATAAATCCATTTTGAGGTTTCTAATTATTTGAGTAGCCACTTCAGAGGCCTGTACTTCCATGCTGTGTGGTCTGACATTTGGTGTCATGGAATGTCAGCCTGACCTCTGAATTTCAAACCACTGTAAGAGAACTACTTTTGTCATGGTTTGGTTCAGAGCTTTGGACAATTTTCATTTAACTTGTCCATCAAGTGTATGAATACAAGATAAGAGTGAAGCACCATGACCTTTTCATTTACAGCAAAAGAGGAGTGGTGATAGTGCTTTGAAGTATCGGACACTTGGGGTTATAAAAAGAATATGACTAATGTTCAGCCTTTATTCTACAATAATAAGATCGATGATTTGTGATCTTGACCTAGCTAAAGGGCCAGCACTACTTTTATTAAAAACAATAGATTAAAGCCTGAGGGTTACCATTCTCAGGAACCCTTAGCCCTTTTTAATGGCCGTGAAGTCTGTTTCTAAAAAGGGATTCTAAAAACTTCTACTGTTCTCTTTTTCCTAATGTGACAGTACACTCTGATTTATTATAGAATTGGTTGTTAATTTCAGTAGCATTAAAATACTTTTGAGTTCTCTGTTAAGTCTTGTGCAGTGAAGAAGAGGCCACGTTTCAATTTATTAAAACATATCATTTAGAACATAAGAACTCTCATGTTGGACCAAAATAGTGACCCCCTTTAATTCAGTATCCTATCCCTGACCAACGCCAAATGCTTCAGGAGAAGGTGCAAGAAACACCGCAATAGGCAGCTGTGAAATCACCTGCCCTTGGGGGAAATTTCTTCCTAACACATCAATTAGTTCATGCCCTGAAACATAAGGGAGGCAGTTTGGCCTAGTGGCTTGGGCACTGGATCAAGATTGGGCATTGGAGTGGGACCCGCTACTGACAAGTTTCTTGTGGCTGGAAGTTGCAACTGTGCAAATTCAGACTGGAAATGAGGTGTACATTTTTAATAGTGGTGGTTAGTTAACCATTGGCATACTTCATCAAGTATTGCGGTAGCTTCTTCATCATGGGCAATTTTTAAATCAAGAGTAGATATTTTTCTAAGAGATATGTTGTAGTTCAAACTGGAATTATTTGGGGGAAGATCTATGGCCTGTGTTATGCAGGAGTTCAGATGAAACATGGTTTTAGAGTCTATGAAAAGAGACCTCCATTCAATTCCTGGCTCTGCCCAGGCATGTTGTGTGACCCTGGACAAGTCACGACCCTACTCAGTGCTTCATTTCCCCCATATTTAAATTGGGGTAATGATACTGACCTCCTTTGTAAAGTGTTTTGAGATCTAAAGATGTGAAACAGTCTACAGGAGCTAGGAATTCTATCCTTTATAAATAGTTTTATATTTTTATGTAATTGGGAATGCTCTCATTCTCCTTATAAATGTCTATGATTTTTGTTGTTGTTTGTTGTTGAATATTGCAAAATATTTGGCCTCAGTATCTTGTGTACTAGATATTAGCTATACATTATGTTGAAAAACTAGTCTCTTTGGCTAAAATCTACAGGGGCAAATTGAATGCATTTGTTGGTGTCTATTTTAGTACCTAATCTTAAAAAGCTATTTGCCTGATTCTACAAATACTTCCTTGCATGAGTATTTCCGAATGTGTTATCAAAAGCTTCGAATATCCGCCTACCCTACGTAGGCATTTTTTATACTATTATGCGATTGCTCAAAGCTTTTGAATGCATTCATTATTAATATTGTTTAGCATCCATCCCTTTTTAAAAATTCTCATCTACCAAAGCCTTTCTAGGAAACAACAGGAAGTTGGAATGCCGGATACCAAAGAATATGTTAAGTGCTGAAAGCTCCTTGTCAACAGAGGTTAAGTGAGGATGGGCACTTTCTTTGAGTCTTTCAGATGTATCAATCATTGAATGCCGGTCAGCTAGCAAACACTAATTATATCATCCATTGCTCATTTTGACATTTACCTTTCAGAATGTGCTTTGTCACTGAACAGAGGAGACAGGATGTCTGAAAGATGTATTTTAAAATATTGTTATGGAAGGATTACTTGGATAATAGTAATACTGATACAATAGGTTTGTTTGGTTCATATTTATCGCAGGGGGTTAGGTCTATTTTTAATGTGTTTTTCTCTGTACAGAAGAAACTTCATAACATCAGTATTGCGTAATATTAAAAAATGCAGTTACTTTCTGCTTCAGATTTATCTGCACAGACATCACATAGAATGTCTTCACCCATGTCAGAATTTGAGTAAAGGGGCCTTTTATATATGGTTTATGATTGCTATTCAATATGAAGTTCTGCCACTCATGTATGGATTACACACATCATAGTTTTGTTGTTTCTTCTTACAAACATCAGAAATATGTTATCATATACAAACGTGTTATAAAAATCATCATCATTAAACATAGCTTTTTATTTTGCCAGAATTAAAGAGATATTGTGGAATGCACTATGCAATGGAAAACTTGTGCAGCAAGGTGCTTTTTGGCTTCTTTTCACAAAAGAGCTATGTTCTGAACACAAAGAGCAAACATTGTTCTGGTCTTCTGTGCTCCTTTAACTTTGTGTAGCGCTGAGATGCCACAAAGGTAGTTACATATGCTCTAGGAAATACTTTTGGAAAGTTCTATGGCCTGTGTAATACAGGAGGTTGTACTGTATGTTCACAAGGGTCCCTTCTGGCCTTGGATTCTAAGGACTATACGGAAACCTAAGCAGAGGAATAAACTGTAACTGCACTTGCAACTGGCACAGTGCAATGCATGGAAACAATCTGGAATTTCTATTATGTTTTAACTCTAGTTTTACTGTGAGGTAAATCATCATCACCTGACCCAGGAAAAGAGTTTCATTTACTTTAACATGATCAGGATTGGGCCTGGTATCAAAAATCATCATTACCAGTTTGCAGCATATGAAACACTGATCTGTATTAAATTATTTAGTTAGTACTAAGGAGCCTTTGGAAATTCTCCCTAAATTTCATTGAAAGTCAATGGGATTTAGGCTCCTCAGTGCCAAAGTGACTTTTGATAATGGGACCTGGGCTCCGAAGTCACTGAGGTATATTTGAAAATGTTATCCTTTATGTTACATTACAGAATGAAAGACTTGGATTTAAAAGAAAAGAATGGTGTAAAATATGTATACTTTATTAAGGCAACAATACTGGAATAAAATAAAACATATATACGCCATGGTCTTGAAGAAAGCCTCACTATTTCTTTCTCATTTACAGATGACTACCTCTATGCTGGAACAGCTTCTGATTTCCTTGGCAAAGATCCAGCTTTAACACGTTCTCTGGGCCCTTCTCACGACCACCATTACATCAGAACTGACATTTCCGAACATTACTGGCTTAACGGTAGGACACTAAACATATGTTGCTGTTGACTGCATTGTCTCTGCTTTTTTGAACATTCAGAGGCCCATTTTATTTAAAAACATGTATATAACAACCATAAATAAAGTTGCATCGTTGGTTATTCCCAGCTACAGTCTTTTAAAAGTAGAACAGAGAAAGAGCTGGAGGAATGTACCAGAGGGGAAAATACTGCAATGGAAGTGATTTGAAGTACAAGACTTAAGAATTCTTTCCATCTCTAATCTATGAGTCTATATATAGCACAGTAGTTGGAAATAATTTCATGGCATAAGTGCTTCTAGTTTTTCAGTGTTGTTGGAATAATATTTTTTTTCACCAAACAGTTGCAATCATTTATTAAAAACTGCTTCCTACAGTGCTCTGAAATGTCAGACTAGAAATTCAATCTATTAGGTAGGAGGTTTCCCCTCCTCCCCCCCTCCTTTCCCCCAGGGGAAAAATATCCTGTGCTACTCCAAGGAGCAGTTTAAAACCACTATGAATGCTTTAAATTTGCTTCCTAAATAACAGACTGCTTTTTCTTGCCCATTTAAAACCATTTTTAAAGTAGTAAATGGCCATATTTATACCCAGCCATCCTCAAACCACACACAGAGTGGCACAGAAAACTTCACCCACAATCCTAATGCCTTTCAATGAGGAGATATGAAAGTGTCCCCTTTCTGCCATCCGTTATCTTTAAAAATGTGGCAACACTGGCCAGAGCTCTTGACCACAGGGGTAAGTTGGCTGCTCCACACTTATCCTCTGAAAGGGATCATTGTGCCTGTTAACCCTTTGACAAGAGTTTACTCCATTTTCTTTCATTCCTCTCTCTCCTCACCTTTCTATCCACTTGTGCCCATTCTCCTGTCCCAGTGTCTTTCTGTGTAAAAGAGCAATATATATAACCACTAAAATATCTTTAGCTTTTCCTAGGCTGTAAAAATGGGATCCTTCCAAGCAGGTGGAGAATCTCATCTTCTCCAGGCTTGCTGAGCTCCCTGTCGGCTGTTTAGTGTCCTGCCTTTCCTCCCTTGGCTGCCTCTGTACCTGCTCTGTCCCACCTTTCTTGCTGTGTGCCATCCCACCAGCTGCTGCACTTCCTGAGGGCTGGGGCAGGCCTGTCAGTGAAGGAAGGCAGGGCATGTTCGGTTTGCAGGCCAGAGCAGGAGAGGATTCCTAGAAACTGAGGCAGCACATAGGGTGACCAGATGTCCCGATTTTACAGGAACAGTCCTGATTTTTGGGTCTTTTTCTTATATAGGCTCCTATTACCCCCACCCCCTGTCCCGATTTTTCACACTTGCTGTCTGGTCACCCTAGGCAGACCAGCTCAGGGCAGGACTGGCTCCTTTCAGGAATTTTGATGCAGTCTGCTCCCTCACTAACCAGTTTAGAACCCTGGACATTGACCAGTATTTATGACATAAAAATCCTTAGGATTAGTCAGTTTCCTAAGGGGTAAAGTATTATCATAGAAAAGATTTAATGTTGTTGAGCTGATGAATTTAGTTGTTACAGTGCTAGCACCACTGTTGGTATGCCTGGCACAGGCATATTAGAAAGTTCCATTTCCTGCCCAAAAGAACTGAAACCCAGATCCCCAAAGGTGTTTAGGCACCAATTAATGGGAATTAGATGCCTTAATACATTTGGTGTTCTGTGCCTTACAAACTAACTGTCCAACCCTGCAAACACTCATCTCCACCATTAATTTCCACTTGGGCTGTTCAATAGCATCAATTAGTTACCTCTGTGTGTGTGGTTAGGATTGGGCCCTAAACAGGCAAGGGAACAGTAAATGGGTGTAACATAAAGCAAAGAAATTGAGAGTTTTGTATGTGTTTTAGTTCTGAGGTTTTTGGTTTGGCTTTTGAGATCAATTTTTTTTAATTATTTTGTTTTCCCTAAGAGGTAACATATTTGTGAGGATTTTGTAAGGACAGTGTGTGTTATATGAATATGGCTGAGTTTTAAAAACAACTTAGTATGTTAGGCTGTGGTGAGGAAACTCTCTCATACCATGTAAGTAATGAAGCCCCCAAAATCTCTGTCAGGTTTTTACTTTCTTTCCAGCCATATTTAAGGACTACAATTATAGCATGTCTGAAACTTGACACAGACAATCCATGCATTGTTCTACATTGAAATAAATAGAAACTAGCTGTTTTTAACATTTTAAAATCATTCTGTTAAGACTGAGGAAATTCTAACTATTGTGATCATTTTTTGCACTAAGTACTGTACCATAATACTCAGTACATCACTAGTTTATTAAGTAATATTAACAATCACATGTATTTTGTGCTTTCAGCAGATTTTGGTGCTAAGAAAATATTTACTTGATTCTAGGTTTAAAATCACTCCAGAACCTAAATTCACTATCCATTTACTAGGCATGTGTTAGACCTCCAGGAATGGTTGTACATATTTAAGTAATTGAATAATTAGCAATAAATTACTTTCGGGGGTGACTCATATTTTGCTTAGGATAAGTGAAAAATGTATGGCTTGGGGGGGCTGAGTGCAGAGGGGATTATGTTCTAATGCACATTAGCATTTTAAGTTTTTTAGTAAAATGTTTCTTGAAGCAGTATTTTTCCTTCTTGTGGAGGGAAACAACAATGCAGAAGGCAAAAATTTCTGGGACACCATTAGGTCCTGTGCAGTGCACTGCCTTCACAGCCTACTCTTGACTGCATTAATAGAAGCCTTTCAGAAGAGATGAGATGAATAAACCTTTGAACAAATTCACACCCACTGGAACTCTAACTCCTGCACAGAGTCTCACTGATGTCTGGAGCGGATTTACCATGAAATAAACCATGTGGTGGCACTGGGCCCCCAATGATAGCCCCCCACCCCCAAATGCAGGACAAATCTCATCTGATAATCTGCCCTTGAGTCCCGGCCGGAGGCACAGCAGGGCTCAGGCAGGCAGGGTGCCTGCATGCCATGGCCGGTAGCCCCACATCACTCCAGGAAGCGGCCGGCTGCTGGCACGTTTCTATGCACCCCTGGCATGGGGGAGGTGGCTCCGCACGCTGCCCCCACCCTGGGTAGTGCACGGAGACCCACTGTCCCCCTCCCCCGAAGGGGCGTGCAGAGACGTGCCAGCAGCAGGGCTAAGGCAGCTCCCAGCCCACTCTGCCTCCCTCCCTCCGTGCCACACTGCTCCCGGAAGCAGATGGCATGTCCCTGCAACCTCTGGAGGAGGGTGTCTCTGTGCATTTCTCCTGCCCCGAGCACCGATTCCGTAGCTCCCATTGGCTGGGAAGTGAGGCTAATGGGAGCTGCAGGGGCGGCAACTGTGGGCAGTGGTGCGCTGAGACCCTCTGTCCCCTCCCACCCCACCTAGGAGCCTCTGCCAGAGGGGTGTGTCTGCCAGTCACTTTGGGAGCTGCACCACCCGAGGTAAGTGCCATCTCCCTTCCCCCCACACACACCTCAACCCCCTGCCCCAGCCCAGAGCCCGCACCCAGTACCCAAACTTCCTCCCAGAGCCCAACCCCTCACTCCTCCTCCCAAACCCCTACCCCAACCCAGAGCCCGCACCCCACACCAAAAATCCCTCCCAGCCCAATCCCTCATCCCTCCCATACCCATCCCCGCTGCCCCAACCCAGAGCCCACAGCCAGCACCCAAACTCCCTCCCAGAGCCTGACCCGTGCACCCCCTCCTGCATCCCAAGCCCCTACCCCAGTCAGGGGACCTCACTTTATTTTCGTTTACTTCCATTACTTATAACATAGGAGGAGGAGGAAGGAAAAAAAAGAAAAACCGGGGGAGATAAGAAAGAATGTTCTTTTTATTGGCTGGGTCCAGAGCAGGAAGCCCTGAAAATGAAACTGTGCACAGGGCACCACTAGTTCTAAATCTGCCAGTGGCTGAAGTCAATGAGCATGTGGATCTATTCTCAGGATTGAGCCTTAGATTGAAGCTCTGTGGATCTGTCTTGCCCAAGCCAAGCAGATTCTTGACAAGACTGGCAATGAAAAGGATTGTATGAGAATTGAAGGGTCCTATGGCAGCGTGCCGGGCTCCTGAGCCACGCTCTCTTTGATTTGTCCACACACTCATATACACCAAGCAAATGCACATTCCTCCCACTTGTCCAGGGAGCTAATGCCATTGTCAGAGTTAATGTCTCCCTGGATATCATTATCCTCCAGGGGTTTGTCCCAAAATGTAGGAAGCATGGGAAGCATGTATCACAGAGTGGCTGCCCCTCTTCTATACTCAAGATCTCTAGAGACCCAAAATCATAATGCTGGTGCAGCATGTCTTCCACTAGCTCATGCTGCTTCGGATCTTCTCTCTTCACTTCCCTGCTTTCTGGGCCTTTCCCACTCCTTTGATTCCCTCTGCATCTGGGCCTCATGAGTCTCAATACGACTTACTCAGTTGAATAAACTTTATTGAGCCTCTTGACCAAGCAATCCTATAATATTGGATTGGAGCATTGTTTAAAGTACGTAATCATATACAACACCAGGGATATAGACTGCGTTAGTGAACTTTCTATACTTTTATTGCTGCTCCCAGAAGGCCATCAGAGCAACATACAAAAAGTTTATGCAATACCAGGATATACTGTATCATCTGTTACCAGGCCTTGCTTTCCATTTATCATATCAGTGCCTTAATGTTTCCTTGTACACACCCCAACAAATGAAATCTTTACAATCTTTCTATTGAAATTAGTCAGATTTTTGAATGAAGACAGACAATATGATTGAGAATATAAACAACGATTTAAAATGCACAATTATGCCTTTGGTTTTCTCTACAAAACATAGAAAAAACATGTCAGAGCTGATTATAATTTGTTTTTCTATACAGAGTGTGAACAGGATACTAAAGATGAGAGGGAGATCTCACTGGTGGAAAAAATATTGTGTGTGTGTGTGTGTGTGTGTGTGTGTGTGTGTGTGTGTGTGTGTGAGAGAGAGAGAGAGAGAGAGATGGTCTGTTTATTACATTGATTTCTATGTCTTTGTGTATGATTACCTTTTCCAGATGAGAGGAAGATCTCACTGGTGGAAAAAATATTGTGTGTGTGTGTGTGTGTGTGATGGTCTGTTTATTACATTGATTTCTATGTCTCTGTGTATGATTACCTTTTCCAGTTTATTTGTTTGGATGTAGCTTTCAACTTTAATGTTTTCAACTGTGAATTTAAGTCCTTGAATATTGTATTACTTAAGTATTCCTGTTCCTTTATTTCATTTGTTTGAGATTTCTTTAAATTTGTTTCAGGAACTGATATTTGTGCATTTGTTTTTGGATTCCATTTGCCAAGTAAACCAGTAAAATTGTAATTAAAAAAAAATCAGAATTCAGAGTTTAGCTCTGCAGATGTGGATTTTTAAAAAAAAAATCTGAAAGAAATAAGGATGTTGTCAAGGTATTTTTCAGAATTTGCTATTTGTTTATTTTTAACTAGCTCTATATGCTGATAGCCACTTTGGAAGCTTATTAATGCATTTATTAATGGCTAGGGCTGGGATTTTCAAAAGAGCCTGAAAGGGGCTGAGTGGGAGCTGGGTGCCTAACTTCCTTAGGCTCATTTGAAAATCCTAGTCTAAATGATCTACTGCATCATTCTACTTTTCCACTGGCATGTAACTCCTTAGAGTCACACCAGTGTGAAGCTGGAGTAATACAAATGTTATTCTGGCCCATACATTTCACTCTCTGGCATCAATGTGCATACTGAGAATTTAAACAAACATGTTTAAATACAAATCAATTAACTTCTTACGGAGGCAGAAGAAAATATCATTCCCTACAAACCACCAGTTCACTCCTCACTGACCCAACATCTTCTAGTCTTGGTTTTGCCCCTCTTTCTTACTCCCTATCTAAATAGCTGGGAGAAAAGATGATCCTTGCACTGTACTCTGTGAGGGCCAGAGATACTATGCTCTGTCTGACCAGCCTGGGAAATGAATTCCAGAGTCAACGGCCTACTTCTGCTGAGTTAGTCTGGTCACTGGCCCACCTCTTGTTCAGTGAAAAGGATAGTTATCTTGAGTGCTCCCAGAGGATCTCAGTCATGGTAGCAGATCACAAGGACATCTTAAAGCTATTTCCCTAAATATTTCCTCCTCTATTTGTGTATTTGAATTTTGTTGCTTGTTGTTGCTTCGCTAGCTAAGGTGGCTGGCATTTTGTTACTTTCCAATCTGAGTGCACAAGCAAAGTGAAAATGCCAAGTTATTAAACCTGTGAAAATGAGACTGTAGAGCAGAACAGGGACATATGAACCAATTGTCTTAGCAAAATAATCTCAACACTGTTAATTTAGTAAGGCCATCCTAGCACATGTGCATAGGAAACTATTGTCTTAGTACAGCTGTTATTAATATCTGAGGTTGAATCATGCAAACAAATCGAGGTTATATTGCTCCCTTGCATACTGTCGCTCGTAAACATTTATGGTTTCCTACGTCCCTGGACTGCTACTAAGTGCTGCCATTTTTAAATTAGATAACTGTAACATAGTGTGTGATTTTGGAAAACCCGCTTAGCAAGAAACAGGGTAACACAAGCAGCAAGTCAGCTGTATCATAGGTATGGTTTTTGGATCTAAAAACCTTGGCATTAACCCTGTAAACTCACAATGGCAGCCAATTATGTCAATGCAGGTTCTGCAACAGAATACAGCCTGAAGAATAAAAGCAACCCTATTAGATGTAAATACTTTTGGGGTCAATACAGTCTTATGACCAGACTTCTCTCAGGTATGCTTATGATGACTCATTGATTTCACCATGATTTGCTTCATGGACACAAACGCAGAATCTTGGTCTCAAGTATTAAGGGCTCTTCTTTTATACTTTAATAATTCGTTTTTGTTTTGGGGGTTTGTTTTAGGAGCAAAATTTATTGGAACCTACCCCATCCCAGACACATATAACCCAGATGACGACAAAATTTATTTCTTTTTCCGAGAAATATCGCAAGATAGCAGCACGTCTGACAAAGCGATCCTTTCCCGAGTTGGAAGAATTTGTAAGGTGAGAAATGTACATTCTTTTTTTTTCCCTCCTTTTTAAAAAAAGTAAACTTTAATTTGTTTCTTTAAGAAATCTCAGTTTTGTCTAGGAAGGAAATAACCTCACCCATAGTACCGTCTGAGAAATGTGCAATAACATGGATTACTAATTATGTCTAAAATTCACTTGCCTTAACTGTAAAATAGGCTTGATACTTAGTAAATCAGCATATTTTTTGAAACATAATATTTTCATAATCAATAATGATGCATCTAAATAGCGACTGATTAATTTTCAGCTACTCTGCGGTGAGACCCTTTGTTTTGCTGTCTCGGTTGAGGCTAAATCCTAAGCATCTGTGCGAAGTTAGAGTATATGAGCCTTTTGTATGGAGTGTGCACTGGCTTAAGGGGAAAATAGAATCCTCACTGAGGTGGGGAGCAGCAGTGTATCACCCCCACAAGTCTTACTAACAATGTCTTTTTTGTTCTGTGTTTGCACCATGCCTGGCCTATGATTAGGGCCCTTAGGTGCTACAATAATAGAAATAATAAATAATAGTAATAATGACCCATACACTACTTTAGCTGATGTGTTCTTTGTACCCAGCCGGCATCTCCTTTCCCCAGCCATTACTGTAATCCATAACACTGTAGAGACAGATGTTGTTACTGCAGATGTCCTGTGCTCCAAATCTAGTATTTTTGTGATCAGTTCCATGGATTTGTGAAACTTTGGTAATGATTAGAAAAGCTGGGATTTTTCAAAAATATATGGACCAGATCATTAGAAATTGTGTTTTTGATTACGTTTCCATGGAGTTGCCAAAGTCATGTTGGAAACATGAGGAACTCCAACGTCACATTGGAACTGTTTAGTTTCTTTATCATGTTTTGGAATAATCTCAATGTCTGAATGTTATTACACTTTGAAAACATTATGTTGATTATGAGATGGCCCATGTCTCAGCAAAAACCCTGTATGTAGTAATCTCAGAGGTAAATCTGCTGCATTTCTATGGTGCCATTGTACAGCTTTCTTCATTTGCTGGTATTCTGTAGCGTGTTGCCTGATGCATTAGTTAGCACTACTGACAGTGGGCATTAGGTTCCTAAGAAACACCCTTGAGGAAAAAAGCAATTAACTGCAAGACTTCTTGATTCAGAAAGAGAAATGAATAGGAAAAAATGAGCTAGAAAGACATGCATGCACAGGAGAACAAAGAACTGGACATACTCTGGTCATTAGGGTCTCTTTACAGTACATTTGCTTTTATTATGGTATTTTACCCAGGATTGTTCTTCTATCCACGAAGAGTCACAATTGAGACTTCAGTGACCACTGGGTCTACAAATTTTCAGTCCTGGGTCAACAAATGTTTGCAACAAACTGAGCAACCAATTCTCTGTAGCAGTTCGTGTTTAGCCAAACAAGAGAATGGGCAAGCTTCGGTTGGGTTTTTCACAGCAGTATGATTAATGAAACACTGACAAGGCAAACAAATATAATTTACTACTAGATGTGGCTGTTGCTGATTATGAAGGTACTTAATGCATTAGGAGGAAAATGGTTAGGTGGGATCTGCAACGCCAAGGCACAGAGAGATTATATTAAACTAAGATGCATTAATAGTAGACGTCTAGCTTCTACTGAGAAAAAGGCAGATAAGATATCATAATAAAAGCAAATGTACTGTAAAGAGACCCTAATAACCAGGCATAATTGAGTCTCTAACGAAATCAAGTTTCTAGGCTAATGGTGTTGTAGGAAATAATGTCTTGAGCTTTATGTTTTCATTTTGCCAGTCAAATGAACATTATAGGAGAACTTCGAAATAGCTAGTTCCATTTTATTATATACATGTGTAACTCCCAACATTGGGAGCTATGAACACGTGTAGTAAGGTGTACATACACCAAAATATAGATGGTTGCTAGACATATGGGACTAGATATTCCAAAATGCTCAGCAGCCACAGTTGGTGTCCAATTCTCAAAACAGCTCAGCCTCCAGCAGCTCCTGTTAAGCACACAGAGTGGGAGCTAACGGGTGAGGAGCATTTTGAAAAATCTGTCTGCTTCATTTAGGGACCTACATGGGAAGCGCTGGGTACAGAACTCTCTTGAAAAATCTGATTTACACTGTTTGTGTATGTGTCTTGATTATACTTATTGTAGTATAAATCGAATGCAAATGGGTAAAGCATAAACTCCCGACATTTAGTTCAATTGTGTCTTCTCGGGATCCCTTGACCTGCAGTGTCAAATCTGATCAGTTTAATTCTCTATGCCTGCAGGCATAGGTGTCCATATCTATGGTTAAAACCAACAATTAGTAATTTAGTGTGGTTGAAAGTTCTACTTGCCCTGCAGCAGTACTTGATAATAAGCTTCAACTAATCTAGGCAATTCTCCTTAAATTTGACCTTGTGTCTTCCTTCCACTGTGTCCACAGCAACACAACATACTGCTATATGTCAGGAGACCATGAACTATTTAAAGGAACTGCTTGATGTGTGTAATTCCAGTTCCTTCGACCAGAGCTTCACCACTCTGCCTCACTGTTACCTGAGGCTTTTCCTACACTTTGGTGTTAGAGGTACATGCTGAAATTAGAATAGGCAGTAAAAACACACAAAGACTTGTGTGTTTAATATAACAGGTTAGTCAGTAGAGTCTAATCTTTAGCTGTATTCATTGGTTGAACGATATAGTCTCACACTGATCTTCTCCCTTAGGGAAGTCTTCTCTGGAGAGCATTCCTCTTTCTCAGCTATTTCCAGACCTAAAAGATTACAATATATCACTTGAAGTTCTTTGCCCAGAGTCAAACAGCTGTCACTTGCCCTGTTCAGAAGACTGTTCCTATATTTACTATCTTAAAGCATGCTTTGCAATAACACTGCCACCAAAGCATTAAAAAGCACTCATTTAGGTTTACGTCACTTGCCTTCTGTATATCACTGGGGGATATAATTATAAACTGGGAGGAAGTGCTTTCAACAGTCACTTACAGACTAAAATGTATAATTTATCATGACAAACGGCATTTCTTATTTTTGGTTTTAACAACAACAGAAAAAGGTATCGTCAGCTTATCTGCAGTACCTGGAATTTCTTGTTCTGCTTAGGGAAAACAGAATGTTCCCACTAATATCAAATGTAACATGGCTAGTTGTTTGCTTTCATTCAAGGTAGGATTATTTGTGAAAAGCAAAAGTCAGATTTGAAGATTAATCCTATCTGGAATTTTATGTATATATTTTTTAAAAATATAGAAAATGTATTACACTTTGTAGGAACCTTTTTCCATTGATGTCACAAGACCATATCCTCAGCTAGTCTAAATTATTATAGCTTGTGATCTCTGTCAGTTGGCCCACGGAGCCACTAGAGGGCGGTGGGAAGCTACTGCCCTACTGGCCGGCCTGGGCCACGCCTCTGTCACTGGGGAATTAGCAGAGGGAGGGGCACTGGCAAGAGTGTCTAGCGCCCTCAGGCAGGGGAGCGCCGGCAAGAGTCTCGAGCGCCCCTCAGGCAGGGGAGCGCCGGCAAGAGTCTCGAGCGCCCCTCAGGCAGGGGAGCGCCGGCAAGAGTCTCGAGCGCCCCTCAGGCAGGGGAGCGCCGGTAAGAGTCTCGAGCGCCCCTCAGGCAGGGGAGTGCCGGTAAGAGTCTCTAGTGCCCCTCAGGCAGGGGAGCGCCGGTAAGAGTCTCTAGTGCCCCTCAGGCAGGGGAGCGCCGGCAAAAGTCTCGAGCGCCCCTCAGGCAGGAGAGCGCCGGCAAGAGTCTCTAGCGCGCCCCTCAGGCAGGGGCGCGCCGGCAAGAGTCTCGAGCGCCCCTCAGGCAGGAGAGCGCCGGCAAGAGTCTCTAGCGCGCCCCTCAGGCAGGGGCGCGCCGGCAAGAGTCTTGAGCGCCCCTCAGGCAGGGGAGCGCCGGCAAGAGTCTCGAGCGCCCCTCAGGCAGGGGAGCGCCGATAAGAGTCTCTAGTGCCCCTCAGGCAGGGGAGCCCCGGCAAGAGTCTCGAGCGCCCCTCAGGCAGGAGAGCGCCGGCAAGAGTCTCGAGCGCCCCTCAGGCAGGAGAGCGCCGGCAAGAGTCTCGAGCGCCCCTCAGGCAGGGGAGCGCCGGCAAGAGTCTCGAGCGCCCCTCAGGCAGGGGAGCGCCGGTAAGAGTCTCTAGTGCCCCTCAGGCAGGGGAGCGCCGGCAAGAGTCTCGAGCGCCCCTCAGGCAGGAGAGCGCCGGCAAGAGTCTAGAATGCCCCTCAGGCAGGAGAGCACCGGTAAGAGTCTCGAATGCCCCTCAGGCAGGAGAGCACCGGTAAGAGTCTCTAGTGCCCCTCAGGCAGGAGAGCGCCGGCAAGAGTCTCAAGCGCCCCTCAGGCAGGAGAGCGCTGGCAAGAGTCTCGAGTGTGCCCCTCAGGCAGGGGAGCGCCAGCAAGAGTCTTTAGCGTGCCCGTCAGGCAGGAGAGTGCCGGCAAAAGTCTCGAGCACCCCTCAGGCAGGGGAGCACCGGCAAGAGTCTCGAGCGCGCCCCTCAGGCAGGGGAGTGCCGGCAAGAGTCTCGAGCGCCCCTCAGGCAGGGGAGTGCAGGCAAGAGTCTCGAGTGTGCCCCTCAGGCAGGGGAGCGCCAGCAAGACTCTCTAGCGTGCTCCTCAGGCAGGGGAGCGCCGGCAAGAGTCTCGAGTGCCCCTCAGGCAGGGATGCACCGGCAAGAGTCTCTAGGCCGCCCCTCAGGCAGGGGAGCGCCGGCAAGAGTCTCTAGCACGCCCCTCAGGCAGGGGAGCGCCGGCAAGAGTCTCGAGCGCCCCTCAGGCAGGGGAGCGCCGGCAAGAGTCTCTAGCGCGCCCCTCAGGCAGGGGAGCGCCAGCAAGAGTCTCGAGCGCCCCTCAGCCAGGGGAGCGCCGGCAAGAGTGTCGAGTACCCCTCAGGCAGGGGAGCGCCGGCAAGAGTCTCTAGCACGCCCGTCAGGCAGGGGAGCGCCGGCAAAAGTCTCGAGCGCCCCTCAGGCAGGGGAGCGCCGGCAAGAGTCTCGAGCGCCCCTCAGGCAGGGGAGCGCCGGCAAGAGTCTCGAGTGTGGCCCTCAGCCAGGGGAGCGCCGGCAAGAGTCTCGAGTGTGGCCCTCAGCCAGGGGAGCGCCGGCAAGAGTCTCGAGCGTGCCCCTCAGCCAGGGGAGCGCCGGCAAGAGTCTCGAGCGTGCCCCTCAGGCAGGGGAGTGCCGGCAAGAGTCTCGAGCGTGCCCCTCAGGCAGGGGAGTGCCGGCAAGAGTCTCTAGCGACCCTCAGGCAGAGGAGTGCCGGCAAGAGTCTCTAGCGACCTTCAGGCAGGGGAGCGCCGGCTAGAGTCTCTAGCGCGCCCCTCAGGCAGGGGAGCGCCGGCTAGAGTCTCGAGCGCCCCTCAGGCAGGGGAGCGCCGGCAAGAGTCTCGAGCGCCCCTCAGGCAGGGGAGCGCCGGCAAGACTCTCTAGCGCCCCTCAGGCAGGGGAGCGCCGGCTAGAGTCTCTAGCGCGCTCCTCAGGCAGAGGAGCGCCGGCTAGAGTCTCGAGCACCCCTCAGGCAGGGGAGCCCCGGCAAGAGTCTCTAGCGCCCCTCAGGCAGGGGAGCCCCGGCAAGAGTCTCTAGCGCCCCTCAGGCAGGGGCGCGCCGGCAAGAGTCTCGAGCGCCCCTCAGACAGGGGAGCGCTGACAAGAGTCTCTAGCGACCCTCAGACAGGGGAGCGCCGACAAGAGTCTCTAGCGTGCCCCTCAGGCAGGGGAGCGCCGGCTAGAGTCTCGAGCGCCCCTCAGGCAGGGGAGCGCCGGCAAGAGTCTCGAGCGCCCCTCAGACAGGGGAGCGCCGACAAGAGTCTCGAGCGACCCTCAGACAGGGGAGCGCCGACAAGAGTCTCTAGCGCGCCCCTCAGGCAGGGGAGCGCCGGCTAGAGTCTCGAGCGCCCCTCAGGCAGGGGAGCGCCGGCAAGAGTCTTGAGCGCCCCTCAGGCAGGGGAGTGCCGGCAAGAATCCACAGCGTTGTCGGGATTCTGCTCCCCGAGGCCGGTTGGCTGGGGTAGAGGAACGCAGGCTCACCCAACTCCAGCACAGGGCGAGGGTCAGGACAGTGACTGGGCGAGGGTCCTTCCGCAACACGCTGACCAAATAGACTCACTGCACTGTGCAGTTCTGTCCCTGGACTACTTCCTACCCAGTTGCTCGAGCAAGTCCCTCCGGTTCCTCCAGCTCATCTGGGTACTCAGCTGCTGGCAGCTCCAGCTCCCCCTCTGCGTCAGGCTCCTCCATTTCCTCCAGGTACTCAGCAGTGGGCAGTCCTGGTAGCCCCAATTCTTCCTCCAGGTCAGGTTTCTCCTGGTCCAGGGCCTCCCCTGGCGTGGCAGCAAGGTCTGGAGGGAATAACCGGTGGTCTGGGTCTCCCTCCCTCCCTGGTGCTGCCTTGACTGAGCTAAGGGCTCTGCCCTTTGTACTTCCTGTTCCACCCCTCCCCTTCCGGGGTCTGGAGTAAGCTTTGCCTGGCCCCGCCCATTCAGGCTAAGAGCGCGTCTCTTTACTCTCAGGTTCGGAGAGAAGTCACCCTGGCTTCCTACATAGCTCCATTGACCTCAAGTCAATTTGCACCATTTACGCTAGTTGATGATAAGGTCCATATATTAGACATTCAGGATCAGATTTTGAAAACTAGTGCTGTTTCTGTAAACTGTCACTTTTGAACCCAGATGATAAACTTAGGTCACACACGCACACAAAGCCTTTGCATGTATCTCCATTGCAAATTGATGGCAAGCAGATTTTGTTTTTGGAAATATCATCATTTGTATGCAAACTGCACATATAGAAACACACTGAACCATATAGAAACCTGCCAAAAGCACCTTAGAAAAATAAGTCCAAACTTATAACAGTCCACTTGGAAGATAAGGATTTCTTTTGAGATAGCTTTTTATCAGTTTCAGTACATTTTTACAAAATTACATGCCAGCTTCAGTATATTGTAATGTAATGGACATTGTCCAAGATCATTAAGGCTCAGTGTTAAAGTAAAAAAGTCATTATGTCATTCCTTGAAATCTGTCCTACAGTACATAAGGAACTAGTTGAAGCAATCTCAGAAACGGTTTTATTTGAGAACTCCTGGGTGAGATCCCAGAAGACTGGACAAGGACAAACATAGTACCTGTCTTTAAAAGGGAGAACAAAGACGACCCAGCGGATTAGAGACTAGTGAGCCTAACTTCAGTACTTGGAAAGATACTGGAACAAATTATTACATAATCAATGTGTAAACGCCGAAGAATAATAAGATCATAAAGAATAGCCAGCATGGATTTGTCAACAAAAAAAAATCATGCCAAACCAACCTAATTTCCTTCTTTGATAGAGTCACTGGCCTAGTGGATAGGGGAAAAGCAGTAGACATGATATACCTTGATTTTAGTAAGACTTCTGACACTGTCCCACTAGGGAAATGTGGTCTAAATTAAATTATTATAAGGTGGATGTGACCAAAAGCACCCCTGTATTCATACCATATACACCACTGTAGTAATCTTTGTACAAAATATGCCTTGTAAGGTATAATTTGAAAATGAATAACTTGCTGGTCAGTTGTATCATGGTGAAATGTATGCAGCAGCATTATATGTAAAGATGTGAATTCCCCCGTATGATGATGTTAGCACAGGTTCAAAATCAGACAGTCCTGCCTGCGCAAAAGTTGTTAAACAGGCCTATCTAAAGAAAGGAATGTATGTTTACATCAATTTACGTATACATAATAAACAGGGTCCTCAAAACTGCAGAGGAAGGAGATGGTAGGAAACAGAACAATTTGCATGTTAACAAATACAAGTGGAGGAAGAAAGAGCATGGACCCTCTCGCCACCAGACACCATGTTGCCTTCTTCTCTGTTTGGATAGCCTTTGCTTTGAAGGGCAACCTTTAGAAGAATCCACTTTAAAGGTTCACTGGACTATAAAAGAAAACTCCAGTTGATCTCTTTTCACCTAAAGGGACAATGACACCAGCACCTTTGGGCCTCAGGGAGAGCTCCTGACCAAGGAAAGGGTCAGTCTCCATTTTAAACAAAGCCTGATGCCAAAATTTGCTAGATTAAGTTTTAGACTTTTAGATGTGTGTTTTCACTTTTATTTGCTAAGTAATCATTTCTAAGAGCTTGTCTACACTGGCAGTTTGCAGCGCTGCAACTTTCTCTTTGCCTGTGTGAAAAAACACCCCCCTGAGCACAGCAAGTTTCAGCGCTGTAAAGCGCCAATGTAGACAGTGCACCAGGATTAGGAGCTGTGCTCTCAATGCTGGTAGCTATGCCCCTCGTGGAGGTGAGATTTTTAGAGTGCTTGGAAAGCTCTTTCTCAGCACTGCACTGCAACCACACAAGGCACGTTAAAGTGCTGCCACAGCAGCGCTTTAGCATTGCCAGTATAGACTAGCCCTAAGTGTTATCTCTTTTCCTTGAATTCACTTAACATCCAATCTTCTTTTGTTAATAAACTTGCTTTATTTTTAATCTAAACCAATCCAGTGCTGAGCTGTTTAGTAATTCCAGTTAAAGTAACAAGCTGTTGAATATTGACTCCTTAACAGGAACAGCAAACCTTAAGATCTGGACTGTCCAGAACACACATTTTTGGGAAAATTCAGGATTGAGAGTGGGAGGCGAGGGGGGCTACCCTACAAGCAGTAAAGTAACCAAGGATAGTGCAAGCCAGAGTGGGACTGTGGGGCTATAGACAGGCTGCTGCCATCAGAGCTATGGAAGCAGGATTGTCTAGCACACAGATTCTCAGAGTGTGATCTGCATGCTGGTAGACTGGTTATGAGCAGCCCATGTTGGGAGCTATAACGGCAAAGCATTGTGAGGCACACAAGGTAAGAGGGCAGGCAGAGAAGCAGCTGTTTACTGGCCTGGATTGCATCCCAGAATGTGACAGTGGAGTAGTCAAAGCAGGAGTTGCACACAGCTTGCTAATTTAACTGTGGTTTACTCTTTAAGTAAATAGTTTTTAGTGATTCTCAAGTGAAAAGACTGGGAACAGTTAAAGAAAAGTTGCAGTTTTATTGTTTTCTACTAGCTTATTTTGGGCCAAGGAAATAGAACAAAGGAAAGTTTAAAGATGAGCAAGAAGCAGAAAAGGCAGGCGCAACAAAGAGGCAGATGCTCAGCTCCTCGGGAAGCAATTAAAAGAGCTATGTGCACAGTGAGATCAGTCAGCAGCTGATCAGAAGATGTAGGAGCTGGTGACCATGCTGCACTGATATGCCAGGAGGAAGGATAGAGCACCTGCTCCAAACTGAGTGCCAGAAGGAGTCCCTTTTTCTCCTATATCACATGCAGGCGACCAAGCAGATGGTTCTCCAGACAATCCAGCAGAGGTAACAGTGATGGCAAGAATTTCAGAGCTATGGAGGCAGGAGTGGAAAAAGCTGCTAGTGAAGGAGAGACGGATGGAGCTAGAGGCCACTTGTCTAAGTGAAGAGGCAGAGCTGGAGCAATAGAAATTTGCTGAAGCAGAGCTGTGTAGCACAGACCCTGAGAGTATGATCTGCGTGCTGACAGGTTGGTTGTGTGCAGCCCAGGTTGGGACCTACAACAGCAAAGCATTGTAAGGCACTCCGTGTTACAGGGCAAATGGTGACACAACCTCTCATTGGTCTGGATTTGCACCCCTGGACTGTGACACCCCATGACAGTCGGTTCACAGTTGGTGGAAAGACCGTACTCAAAGGTAGTTATCAATGGTTCACTGTCAAACTGGGAGGGTGTAGCTAGTGGGTCCCATGGGAATCAGTCCTGGGTCTGGTGTTGGGTCAATATTTTCATTATTTTCTGTGATCTCACCTAGACATGCTGCTGGATGTGGATGGAGATGTTTTTTATTTCTTTGATCACTGGTCCAGGACCAATTCTAGGAAGCGTGTCCTGCTTCTGAAAACATTTGTGCTGATTTGCCAGCAAAACACCTCTACAACACCCTTTCTCAAAGGTTTTTAGCAGTCAACATCTCATGGGCTTTCAGACTTACACATTAATGTTTGTATCATTTGACAGCTTTCAGATGTCAACAAGCAGAATGATGTCATTTTAAGGTCTGATACCTTGGAAACAGCCAAGGCAGGAAGCAAGCTCTATATAACATTGATTTCTAACCCTTATGATTATGAAATATCTGACTTTAAGCTATGTCCATTTTTTTGGACTAGCTTTATTTTATTGGCTCTGGTGAAGGCATGGCAAAAGGAGGTCTCTGTATAATTTTCAGATCCTCGTGGGTGAGTTTCAGCACTGCAATCACCAATTTGTGTGAAATTTTATGTATTGCAACATTAAGTCAAAAATATAAGTCATGCCAATGTAGAAGAGGAATACATAAAATGTACTGAACCTTAATAAGAGAGAGAGAGAGAGAATAATTGTGATAAGATTTCAGGGTGCAATCCAGGCTAGTGAGAGGTTGTGTTACTTCTTACCCTATAACCCTGAGTGCCTCCCAGTACTTTGCTGCTGTAGCTTCCAAGCTGGGATGCTCACAGTCAGCAACAAGCATGCAGTTCATATCCTGAGTGTGTGTGTATGGCTGCAGCCCGGGTCCAGAAACTCTGACCCCAGTAGCTGCCAGCTATACACCAGTCACAATGCCTGATCTCTACCAGCCTGGGTTTCTGCTTGCAGGGTGACCCCAACACACTCTCAGTCCTGAATTTTCCCCAAACCATGTTCTCTTGGACAGTTATCCTGTTTGTTTGTTTATTTGCTTGCTTGCTTACTTACTTCAAGGAATGCTCCAGCCATTGAATAATGGGCTGTTGGCTGCTTGTGGCTCAGGCTGAGTTGTTGCCTCCTGAGGTGGCTGTCACTTGCCCTGTGGTAATGACTCAGGATACTAGTTACCCTAAGGGATGTTGTGGAGGCTTCATCTGCACTTTCATCTTGTGTTTTCATGCTCTACATCTAATCTTGTGGTTGCGCACACTGAGCTCACCTTGTGGCTAGGTGAGAAATCAACATATCCCAGTACTGCTTTGCCCACTTCTTCAAGATGCTTCAGAAGAACAGTTCACAGTGTAACCATTTAAGCCACTAAAACCCAGGTCTCTTATTTGACATTGCACTGCATGACTCAACTAGTTGCCGGATTTTCCTGTAGCTTCATGATCAAGTATGTTACATGTTGTAACTTGCCAATCTTTTTTGCTGTATCATGTTAATAGGTCATAGATGCTGGACAAAGCCAGTGGGCAAGGGTTTATCCGGGAGTGGCCATGTTAAAGACACCTTGTTAGCTTTTTTGAGTAGATGATCTGTGAGAGCTAACTGGGGTAAAGCATAAGCAGGCAGGACTTGAACTTCTAGAAGGCTTTTCATTGAGTACTGAACGAAATTTTTGTCCAGTTCTGCAGTCACCTTTTCCTCACTTGAAACTCTCATTGAAGAGTAAGCAGACCTATGGCATTGCTGAACCCTTGACGCTAATGAATAACTGGGTATAATTAGATAACCTGTGACTGAAGGCCTGTCTACACTAAAAAGGCTGCAGCAACATCAATGTAGTGCTTCAGTAAAGATTCTTCCTACGTCGATGGGAGAGCTTCTCTTGTCGGCATAGATATTCGTTTATCTGAGAAGTGGTAGCTATGTTGATAGGAGAATCCCTCCCATTGACATAGCACTGTCTACACAAGGAGTTAGGTCAGTATAACTATGCTGCTCAGGGATGTGGAAATTCACTGGACGTTGCTAGTGTAGACTGGGGCTTTGTAAACCACAATCAGAGAGGAGAGTAGTGGTGAATGGATATTGACAAGTAGAGCATCACAGGCAGCATGTTAGTCTAGTCTTGTTTTCACTAATCATCAGAGATCTGGAAGAGAGAATATGGAAAAAAGATACACAAATGAGTTAAAAGTGACACATATATTGGAGAATTAACTACAAAGGTATCGAGGATAGTATGAGGTGTTTCTGCTGGAGACTGCCTCAGCCTGGTTAGCACCTCACTTCAACACATATCATCCACTTCATATGAGACTGTCCTTTCTCAGAGGAAACAACATTGTGAGGCATAACAACTAAAGTAGTTGGAAGAGGTTTCGAGATGAAGCCAATTACTTCCTTCCATCAAAACCAAAATAACAATGTCAATGTTTCATGAAGATGGATGGCATGGCTTAAATTTAATGACGGAAAGATGAATTATTATCATTTTTGATTGGCTTTTTATTTTTTTCCCTAGTTGAACAGTCAACAACTATTACCAGGTATCCATTTCTACCATCTCCTGATGCCTTTTGCATGGCTGCTTTGTCATAAGGAATTAGCCTTAACTGCTGACCATATGCCACTCTGTCCCTATTCATAGGGCCAGATTAACGCAGGTGCTTTAGGGGCTGCAGCCCAAAGCCCCAGGCTAAGGGAGTCCCTGGCGTAGCAGGGCTCAGGCAGGCTGCCCGTGTGCCTTAGCCCCATGCTATTCCTGGAAGCGGCCGGCTGCTGGCACATCTCTGTTGCCCCTGGCAGGGGGGCAGAGGGAGGAGGCTCTGTACGTTGCCCCTGCCCCCAGCAACATCCTCACAGGTCCCATTGGCCGGTTCCTGGCCAATGGGAGCTATGGGGGTGGCACTTGCGGGTGCCAGCAGCTAAGGTGACCAGATGTCCTGATTTTATAGGGACACACCTGATTTTTGGGGCTTTTTCTTATATAGGCTCCTATTAACCCCCATCCTCTGTCCAGATTTTTCACACTTGCTTTCCGGTCATCCTACCAGCAGTGCACTGAGACACACTGTCCCCCTCCCCTCAGAGGCGTGTAGACACATGCCAACAGCCGTCTGCTTCCGGGAGTGATGTGGGGCCATGACATGGAGGCAACCTGTCTGAGCCTTGCTGCACTGCCAGCCGGGAGCCACCTCTGCTAAGTGCCTCCCAGCTGGAGCCTTTGTAACCCACACACCTCCAGGGTGTGGTGTTCTGTCCCGTCTTAAAAAAGAACAGGAATACTTGTGGCACCTTAGAAACTAACAAATTTATTTCAGCATGAGCTTTCGTGAGCTACGGCTCACTTCTTCAGATGTATAGAATGGAACACACAGACAGGAGATATTTATACATACAGAGAACATCAAAAGGTGGAAGTATGCATACCAACAGGAAGAGTCTGATCAATTGAGATGAGCTATCATCAGCAGGAGAAAAAAAACTTTTGAAGTGATAATTAAGATGACCCATAGGAGGTGTGAGAAGAACTTAACATAGGAAAATAGATTCAATTAGTGACCCAACAATTCCCAGTCTCTGTTTAGGTCTGAGTTAATTGTGTCTAATTTGCATATTAATTCAAGTTCAGCAGTCTCTCTTTGGAGTCTATTTTTGAAGTTTTTTCGTTGCAAAATTGCCATCTTCAAGTCTGTCACTGAGTGGTTAGAGAGGTTGAAATGTTCTCCCACTGGTTTTTGAATGTTTTGCTTCTTGATGTCAGATTTGTGTCCATTTATTCTTTTGCGTAGAGGCTATCCGGTTTGGCCAATGTACATGGCAGAGAGGCATTGCTGGCACATGATGGCATATATCACGTTGGTAGATGTGCAGGTGAATGAGCCCCTGATGGCATGGCTGATGTGATTAGGTCCTATGATGGTGTCACTTGAATAGATATGTGGACAGAGCTGGCATCGGGCTTTGTTGCAAGGATAGATTCCTGGATTAGTGTTTATGTTGTATGGTGTGCGGTTGCTGGTGAGTATTTGCTTCAGGTTGGGAGGCTATCTATAAGCGAGGACTGGCCTGTCTCCCAAGATCTGTGAGAGTGAGGGATCATCTTTAAGGATAGGTTGTAGATTTTTGATGATGCGCTGGAGAGGTTTTAGTTGGGGGCTGTAGGTGATGGCTAGTGGAGTTCTGTTATTTTCTTTGTTGGGCCTGTCCTGTAGTAGGTGGCTTCTGAGTACTCTTCTGGCTCTGTCAATCTGTTTTTTTCACTTCAGCAGGTGGGTATTGTAGTTTTAAGAATGCTTGATAGAGATCTTGTAGGTGTTTATCTCTGTTTGAGGGATTGGAGCAAATACGGTTGTATCTTAGAGCTTGGCTGTAGACAATGGATCGTGTGGTGTGTCCTGGATGGAAGCTGAAGGCATGTAGGTGAGTATAGCGGTCAGTGGGTTTCCGGTATAGGGTATTGTTTATGTACCATTGCTTATTAGCACAATAGTGTCTAGGAAATGGACCACTTGTGTGGATCGGTCTAGGCTGAGGTTGAAAGAATCATAACATTCAAAAACCAGTGGGAGAACACTTCAAACTCTCTAACCACTCAGCGACAGACTTGAAGGTAGCAATTTTGCAACAAAAAAACTTCAAAAACAGACTCCAAAGAAAGACTGCTGAACTCGAATTAATATGCAAATTAGATACAAATAACTCAGGCCTAAACAGAGAATGGGAATGGTTGGGTCTTTACACTAATTGAATCTATTTCCCTATGTTAAGTTCTCCTCACACCTTCTACGGGTCATCTTAATTATCACTTCAAAAGTTTTTTTTCTCCTGCTGATGATAGCTCATCTCAATTGATCAGACTCTTCCTGTTGGTATGCATACTTCCACCTTTTGATGTTCTCTGTACGTATAAATATCTCCTGTCTGTGTGTTCCATTCTATGCATCCGAAGAAGTGAGCTGTAGCTCACGAAAGCTCATGCTGAAATAAATTTGTTAGTGTCTAAGGTGCCACAAGTACTCCTGTTCTTTTTGCGGATACAGACTAACATGGCTGCTACTCTGAAACCTGTCCCATCTAGTGGCACGGAGACCACTGAGGGTATGGCTACACTTGCAGTTGTACAGCGCTGGGAGTTACAGCTGTCTTCGTACAGCTGTGTAGGGAAAGCGCTGCAGTGTGGCCACACTGACAGCTACCAGCACTGCAGTGTGGCCACATTTGCAGCATTTGCAGCGCTGTTGGGAGTGGCTGAACAGGCATTCTGGGATACCTCCGAATACCTCCGGAGGCCAATTACAGCGCTTTTGGTGGCCACACTGGCAGAGCAGTGCTGCATCACCAGCGCTGCAATCGTTATACCCCAGGCAGAGCAGGAGTACAGCCAGCGCTGCAGCCAGGGAGATGCAGCGCTGTATGTGCCTTGCAAGTGTGGACGGTAAGTTGCAGCGCTGTAAGCCCACCACCAGTGCTGAAACTCTCCAGTGTAGCCAAGCCCTGAGAGAGAGTTAAATGAGTCTGCTCTGCAGCCTTAGCTAACAGCCAGTTTGCTCTTAGCTCGTGCTGTAGAGGCTCATGTAGTAAGCTCCAGAGGCCCCACGTTCTATCCCGCCCACCACCAACTGGGGTCTGTTGGTGTTACATCTGCACCTCGGACCCCCTCTTCCATCCATGCCCCAGGTCAGAATCCTTTCCTGCACTAAACTCCCTCCCAGAGCCCACATCCCTCACTATCTCCTGCACCCCAGCACTCTGCCCCAGTCTGGAGCCTCCTCCTGCACCCAAACTCCCTCCCAGAAATAAACTAATATAACAGCTGTTCTAAAGGAAGAAGTAGGCTATTTTTGAATTAACTTAACTATATTCTACATGTTTTAAGACTGAAGTGTAACCACAGAATGGCTTTATGTTAATTAAAAGGCAAGTTTAGTATAGGGTTAATAGCCTAGATGCCATACTTGTGATCATTTTATTTTAAATTAGGAAAAATACTTGTATACAGGGGACCTGCAAAATCTAATAGCCCCGGGCCCACAGGAGAGTTAATCCAGTGCAGTCTTTGAGAATGCATCAAATGTTGGCAGAAGCCCTGTTGTGGAAATGCAGCCTGAGTACTGAGTGTTCCTGGCACCTCCAAGAACACTCTGCATGTTAGAGCTTTGATTCATGATTACTTTTCTCCGAAAGCCTACACACCTGTTGTAATCTCTGTCACTTCACCTGAGCCTATTGATCTCTCTTTTTTTCTGGTATGAATGGTAACCATTCCAGCAGGTTCCTTACTATACGGTTAGACTTTCCAGTTTGGGACACATCCAAAAATAATTCAGTAGAAACTCTGGATGTGATGTGAAAATATTTTATAAAATGAGAGTCGAGTTTTCCATGGCAACCCTAATAGTTCTGCACATTTGTTGTGAGTAAATTACAGCTCTTAAAGAAGTAACAGTCAATCTGTGAGAGGAACAGGAACCCAAAGCTAAAATAGTGTTATCTCCCACACATAGTTCAGTCAGAGGCCATTTCCATAGGTGATATGGCCTGCTCAAACTAAGTTCCTTTCACTTTCCCTGCTTCTGTAGTTTTCTCTCCAGATAAAAAATGAGGACTCCTTGTGGCACCTTAGAGACTAACAAATTTATTTGGGCATAAGCTTTTGTGGGCTAAAACCCACTTCATCAGATGTATGAAGTAAAAGATACAGGAGGAGGTATAAATACATGAAAGGATGTGGGGTGCTTTACCAAGTGTTGTTAATTTCTCCCTACTGTTACTCACACCTTCTTGTCAGCTGTCTGTATTGGGACACTCTCTTACCTCTTCAAAAGTTATTTCTCCTCCCTTGGTATCCTGCTGTTAATTGATTTATCTCATTAGACTGACTTAACACTTGGTAAAGCACCCCACATAAGGATAAGGATTTCCTATGTTGTGTTTCAGTTGACTAATAAACCCAGCTGTTTTGAAAACATTGCTTAAGTGTCACTGTAAATGCTTGGTGAGGTGCATTAATCCCTGAAGAATGGACAAGTCTCTACCAGGGGGTCTGTCTCCATTGGACTCGCTGAACAGAGCTCGTGGTGTAAAGCAGGCGTGCTGAAACCCCACAGGTGCAGTCCCAGGAGGTTGTGGCCTGACCTGAAGAAAGAAAGAGACCCCTTAGGGTATGACATATTGATGAGGTTCCTCCAAGAGACTGTTCCAAAGCTGGAAGAGTAGCATCAATTCTGTGGGTCCATGACAGGGAATATGATGAATTATTTGCCCCATAATATTGAATAAAAGTGTTCTTTAATAGTAGTAGTATGATAGTGTGTTGCAGTCCCAGCCAACATTGGGGCCCATTGTGCTAACCCCTGTACAAACACATAGTAAGAAACAAACACTACTCCGAGACAGAATTATCCCCATGAGAGATTGAGGCAGAGAGAGAAAGTGACTTGCCCAAAGTCATATAGGAAGCTGTGAACTGACCCAGGACTCACTAAGCCTAACCCTAACTCGCAAAGCCTAACCCTAACCACATGACCATCCTTCCTTTTATTTATACTTGTGTATATTTTTATTCTCTCTCTTTCTCTCTCCCTCTCCCTCCCTTCCTGTGTTGCTTATCTTCTTAGGGCCTGATGTAGAGCCCACTGAAACCATAGGAGTCTTCCCATGGACTTCAATATGCTTTGACTCAGACCCTAAAGATAAAAAGCTCTTGGAGGAAGGGACTGCATCTTTCCTGTATGAGGCCAGTACCTAGCACAACTGGACAATGCCAGAATAAAAATATTAGACAGTAATACTTAGAGAGTCACAAAGGAATTATGTGTTTGGAGGCTTAAATTCATTGACATTAGAATGTTGGCAGTTTCTCAATAGAATTTTATTGGTCTGCTGGAAACTTTTCCATAGTGCTGCTCTCTGTTGCTTAGGATTTTATTTGTTTTTGGTGGATCTATCACTTAGCTAGAGCTCCAGGGTCTTTCACGGTTCCAGTTCTTTTCATTTTGTTTGCTGGTATTTCCTTTTGTTCCTGCTAGGAATTCACTTTGGATGGTCCTTTTGCATCTTGCCACAGGCACTAATAGCCGCCTCCTTTGAATTCCACTCATTGTCCGATTTGATTTATGCAGCTGTTCAGGATAATTACTGTCTTTAAAGTTTTATGTATTACATTTTCTGAAGTCTTCAATGTTTACTGGTTTAAAAAAATACATTTTCTGTTCTTACATTCAGTGTTGTTTACAACCGAAATGAGAGATTAAGAATCAGTTAGGTTCAGGTGTTCTTTTGCTGTACTGCCATCTGTTTTTCTGTCTAGTGGATTCCAAGGCACACAATTGTGAATTTTGCTTCAGCTGCATTAATGTCATCTACATAGTTCCATAAAGTGATTGAAGAAAATCTATCATTTAATTTTATTTTTAATCCATATGCTCCAAGATCAATAGTGATGTGATAGATTTTACTTGCAAAAGAGGTTAATTCTCAGATAACGTACCTATAACCACATGGTTTAGGAAACATATATTTTGTTCGGGTACTTGAAAATTGCAGATCAGAAAGACTCCTCTTTATTTTTAATCAGAAAGAGACATATTAATTTTGTAGATAGAAAGCAAGGGTTTCAAATGCATCTACATTTACATTTTGGTGTTGACATGAATGAGAAAGATCAATTGCAGTTTCTAATGTGAACTGAGTGCCAAAAGTTCTTAATTGTTTAAATTATGATTATAATTTTGGAGCCTGAGCCATCTCTCTTTTAAAGTCAGTGAGAGTCTTTCTGTTCACGTTAATGAGAACTGAATGAGATCTTGGGTTTGTTGAGATATGATTTGCACAGCAGTAGAGCTATTCACATAAAATCTGCAGGATTCAGCCTTAATCTTGCATACAAATTTTATATTCTGGCTTTTGAAGAGCGTGCCTTCTTGATTTGACAAGGGTATTGTCTTTCTTAGTAGAGCTGTATTAATTTCAGTGTTGCCTCAAATATTTGAATAGTCATTAGAGATGGGAAGAAATTGGAATTTCCATTCCACAGAAAATTCAATTGTTTCATAATTTGGTTTTGTTCTAAATCATAACAAAAAGCTGAAATTTCCCACGGAAGAAACATTTTAAAAAAATCAATTTACCGTTGAAACATTTAATTTAGATAATGTTGAAACATTTATTATAGATAGAGTAAAAAAAATCACTTTGATAATATCAAAACTGTATAATTATAATGCATATTAAAATTTATATTTTAAAAGTCAAAATGAAATTAATCGAAACAGGAGTCAAAATGAAGCATTTCAATATTAACTAAACAAAAAGTGAAGGTTGAAAGAGTTAGCTTTGACTTTGACTTTGATTTCAATGCAACTGCATTTTAATGGCAGAAAATCGTTCCAGCATATTTTTTTTTACCATTTCTAATAGTTACATTATCTCTTTAATGTACTGTACCAAGTCAAAGCAAGTCAAATTGAGACTGCAAATAAGGCATATATTTTTAATGGTAATTAACCATTCAAACAATTTACCAAAGGTTGTGGCGGATTCTCCATCACTGGCAATTTTTAAATTCAGATTGGATGTTTTTTTCTGAAGGATATGCTCTATTTTGAGAAAGCTCTATGGCCTAGTGTGGAATGCAGGAAGTCAGCCTGGATGATCACAGTGGTCCTTTCTGGCCTTAGAATATATTAATTTAACATTTTATAATCTTAATGATAGGCTTCCCTTTTCACTAGTTAATTTGTGTGTACTGTCTTTTTTTAGTCTTACTATAACAAACTGGTGACTCCAGATAGGTAAATTATGTGCTTTCCAGCTGGCTGTGTATCTAAAGCTGCCTCTCACTCCCAAATACACATGAGGAGCAGAGTTTACAGACACTTCTTTATATTACAGAAGAAGACATTTCAGGCGGAAGCATTGGTATCTGTTACAACTTGTGAGATTACAAAGCAGTAAGTGCTAATTAAATCTTTATTTATATAGAGAAAATATGCAGCTTTAAGTGCCTTCTTCTGTAATGCAACAAAGCGTATTGTAAACACTACTAAGCCAGTGTTCTCAGGATCTATAGACAGTGATACGTAGAGATAAGATTTCAGATACCTTTGGGCTGCTCATGTGGCGTGACTAATCTGGCCATAATTTTAGATTGAAAAACTAGAATATTCTTCCTGCCCCTCCTCCTCTCAACACATACACTTAAATTCATCCTGTGCCATCCTCTCCTGCCATTGTCTCATCTCGTTGCAGTATCTATTCTTCTGCATCCCACTCTACTGATTTCTCTTGGTGAAAACCCCCTTATTTTACCCCCCTCAAACAGAGGCAAGGTGTGAGGAGGGTGTCACTTTCCACCCCCCATTTGTGCGAGCACAGAGCAGGGTTTGCTCAACCTTTTCAGGAGGGGGGCTCTGTCCTTTCCACATTGCGCTTCCCCACCCCTCACATTTTAGAGTGGGACGGGGCAGCATTTCCCCTGTGCTCTGGGTTGCTGCCTCAGCAGCTGGATACCTCTTCCTGGGTTCTAGTGCCCGCCTGTACCCTGTACAGCAGTGAGTGCCCATGAGGGCATGGCAGGGGGGTGGGGTGGGGCAGGGGGGAGAGGGGTGTGGAGTAGGGGGCTGGGAAGAGACAGTGGCATTGGGCAAGGTGAAGGGAAGGGGTTGGAGGATGGGGCAGGGGGCAGTGGGGAAAGGAAGGTGGTGGGATGAGGCAGGGGACAGTGGGGAGAGGAAGACAGAGGGGAGAGGGAAGCGAAGGAGATATAGGAATAGATGGGGGAAGCAGGAACGCAGCATGTGGCATCCCCTCGGCAGCAGCAGTAGCTCCATTAGGGAGGCAGTTTCAGCAGCACCAAAGCAGCGACATCACTACAGCCAACGGTGCCAGAGTGGCCACCAGCAGCAGCTGGGACTTCCCCATTAAGCCAGGCCATCTCCCCCAGTACCGGCAGCCCAGGTACCACTCCAGGCCAGGGGAGAGATCCAGTGAGCCAAGGGAGCTGGCTTCACCATGCACATGTGTGTGCATGAATGTGCTTTGCTTCCCCCCAACCACAAAAAAAAAAAAATTTCAGTCAAACTACACCTATGACGGAGCTATGCTGGTTTACACCAGATGAGGAAATGACTGAGGATCTCTCCATTTCAAGTTATTTCTTGTTATTTTCCTACCTGCATAGTCTTCTCCTCTCCCAGGATTTCCGCCCCCCACCTCATACTTTGAATTTCCCTTTCTTAATTTACTCTCTCCTTTCTTTCCTCCCTTCCCTTCTCTTTTGCCCTCTTTCCAATCTACTGCTCACCTAGCCTCTGAAGGTTTTGTTATATTAATTTAGTGATCCGCTACCCATTGAGGTCGCATTTGAGCACCTGACAGCAGGGCTGGCCTTGCCATGAGGCATACTGAGGTAGTTGCCTCAGATGCCAGACTGTGGGGGGACACCACTAGGACCCAGAGTGTAGAAAATTGTGTCTGCTGCTGGTGCGTATGTATTCTCTCTGCTCTAGATGCACAGAGATGGTGGAGTGCTGTGCTGGAGGAAGGAGGGCACAAGTGACATAACAGGCAAGAAGGAGAAAAGGTGAGAGGGAATAACAGAAAGCAACAGGAGCTACAGAGGGAGAGAGGAGGAAGAGCATCTTATGTACCTCTCTAGCACCTCCAGGAGCCTGGACTTATTAACACCAGCTTCTCATGGAGCTTCCAGTTTCCTGCTGCTTCTCTGTACCCACTTGAGGAGAACAGGCAGTCAACTGAAGTAGTAGGAGCCAGTTAGGTTCTTAAGACACTGATATCTTCCCTCACTCAGGCCCTGCTACCAGCCTGCTTTGTCCTCTTCAACTGAGTATTGAGAGCCACTATAGCTGGCACAGAACAGCAGTCATGAGTGAAAGAAGAAAACGCCCCTCTGGGGCAGCATTCAGAAAAAGAAAAAGTAAAGAAAGCTTTTCTGTCTAAGCAGGAAGGAGCTTTCCTAAGATACATAGACACAAATGTTCACGGTGAGCCTGGCACCAGTGAGTATGTGAGTGGTGAGGAAATGCCTGATCTTGCAGTTAGTCACAGTGCAGGTGACATGGTAGCTACTGCAGCATTCATATCTCCATCTCAAATGGATGTAACCATGCACATTCCTGAAGAAAAGTGTAGATCAGAGAAGAGTGTGGTGGAGGCGCAAGAAACAGCTGCTGCTGAGTTTAGTTCCTTACATCTAGATGATCCAGGACTGTGGACCCACTTGAGCAGTAGCCTGAGGGACTTCCTTGTACTGCATGGGCCACAGCAAGTGAAAAACTTCATGTTCCCCAAAGACAATGAAAATAGAAGTTTCCATCCAGCACATTACTGGTGTGAAATCCCCAATGGTGACAAAGTGGAGAGGCCATGGCTTATGTACTCAAAAACCCAGAATGCTACATAGTGTTTTTGTTGCAAACTCTTCCAGTCTAATGTTCCAGCCACATTGGGTTCTACAGGAACAAAGGACTGGAAAAATCTGGCTAGAAATCTGGCATGCCATGAGAAGGCAGCAAATCACCAGAGAGTATTCCATAGGTGGAAAGAGTTTGAGATGGGACTAAGGTTAAAGACCGCCATAGATGATCAACATCAAAAGAAGATTGCATTAGAGTCTCTTTAATGGCAAAATGTTCTGAAATGGCTCATTGCCATTGTGAGAATGCTTGCTACCCAAAGCCTAGCACTGTGTGGCACTTCAGATCAGCTGTATGTGCCAAACAACGGAAACTTCCTTAAAATTGTGGAACTGATGGCTGAGTTTGATGCTGTACTCCAGAAGCATCTAAGAAGAGTCACCACCCAAGAAATTTACATACACCACTACCTTGGAAAAACAATTCAAAATGAGACCATACAGTTACTGGCAACAAAAGTCAAACAGAAGATTGTGGCAGATCTGAAGTCAGCAAGATATTACTCTGTTATTCTGGACTGCACACCTGACATCAACCATATGGAACAAATGACTTTAATGGTGTGTTTTGTAACAACAACAGAACCTAGTGAAACTGTCCCTGCAATGGTGACTGTCAGAGAGCATTTTCTAGTATTTATTGACATTGATAATACAACAGGAGCTGCTATGACAAATGCTTCTTAAAAAGCTGTAAGATAAGGGAATTGCACTAGCTGATATGAGAGGTCAGGGCTACGATAATGGTGCCAACGTGAGAGGAAAGAACAGAGGAGTGCAAACATGGATCCAAGAGTTAAATCCTGGAGCTTTTTTTGTCCCATGCAGTTCTCATTCATTGAACTTGGTGGCCAGTGATGCAGCATCAGCTTCTAGTGACGCTGCTAAATTTTTTAATGTAATTCAAAGCATCTATGTATTTTTCTCTACATCAACTCATCGATTGCAAATTTTGAAGCAACATCTGGGAACATCCTCTCTGACACTGAAACCACTGAGTGCCACATGATGGGAAAGTTGAGTGGAGGCGATAAAGCTTATCAAATACCAAATTGGGAAGATAGATGATGCCATAGTTGCCATTATGGAGGATAATATGACGAGAACTGTTCATGGGAGAACAGTGGCAGAGGGAAATGGAATCACCAAACATACATAATTTCAAATTTCTGTGTGGCTTAGTGTTGTGGCATGACATACTGTTTGAAATAAATGTTGTAAGCAAGAGACTTCAAGGTGTTAACCTTGATATATGTGGAGCAGTGGAACAATTGGACGAATCAAAGTCATACTTACAGTCTTACTGGTCAGATGAGGGATTTCAAAACATTCTGAAGAGTGCACAGAAGTTCGCAGAGGAACTTCACACTGAAGCTATTTTCTCACTCATTCAGGAATACAAAGAGTCACTTAAGAAGAAGACATTTTCATTACATGGCACAGGATAATCCCATAAGAGACCCCAAACAACAATTCAAAGTTGAATTCTTTAACCATATGCTTAGATTGTGCAATACAGTCAGTTGAAAAACATTTTATGCAGCTCAAGGAACACAGAACTGTATTTGGGATGTTGTATGAATTCCAAAATTCCTCGCTATACCTGAAGAAGACCTACACCAGCAATGCAGGGCACTAGAGACAGTGCTGACACATGATGACATGTGCGATATTGATGCGAGTGATTTAGGTGATGAATTGACAGCCCTTTCAAGATACATTTCAGCCGGATCAACTCCAAAGGCTGCTCTGGAATATATGTGCACAAATAAGATGGCCACCCTCTTTCCAAATGCTTTTGTTGCTCTGCGCATACTTCTAACACTTCCTGTAACAGTTGCCAGTGGAGAAGGCAGCTTCTCCAAGCTGAAGTTAATAAAAACACATCTATGCTCCACAATGACACAGGAGAGGCTGGTCTGCCTTGCAGCCATCTCAATAGAGCATGAGCTGGCCCAGACTGTGGACCTTGAGGAAGTAGTTCAAATCTTTTCAACCAAGAAGGCACAGAAGCCACCACTTTGATTATTCAAACTGATAAAAATGCCAGTGTTTACTATGCAGACAAGAAAAGTTACATTTGCTGTTAAGGCGTTTGAAAGTTAAGTGTTACTTAAAATTTTTAAACAAGGCATTTTAAGTTGTTAGTTCTCCTTTATTGGGGTAGTTAGCAGAGCAGTACCATGAGAGGAGTAGAACAGGAAGAAGGTAGAACTGAGACCTTTCAAAGTTTTGGCCTAAGCAAGGGGGTATTGGGGCGTCATTTGAGTGCCCTGCCTCAGGTGCCAAAATGTTGTGCGCCGACCCTGCCTGACAGTGATTAAGTGCAGTGAGATATTAAATCAAACCAACCAAAAAAGACAAACAGAATGAAATAGCCCCCCTTCCATGTGTCACTGAAGCTTCTAGATGTTTGGCCAAATGTGCTATAGACAGGACTCTATAGGCCTATAAAGATGCCATGATGGACTAGGGATCCTACACCAAAAGCTCCCTACCATCAGTCCTCACTCAGGAGAACCTAGGGACTGACTGTCAGCAAAAGGGTCCCAAATGTTGTAGTGATTGAATAGGAAGAGAGGCAATGCATTCCCAGATTAGGCCCAGGTCGAACCAATGCAATGAATTGAAATGGGAAACTTATGTGCTTCACAGGGCACTATTGTGCTCATGCCAGTGCACTCCCATCAGCAGATAGATAAGCATGTTTGTTGTAGCTGAAACTTCCAAGCAAATTGCAAGGACTGAAGTAGTTAGAAGTGTTGTGGTGAAGTCTGCATCCTGGAGCAAAGGCTTTGCTTACACAGCTAAGTGCAGATATCAAAAGCAGTAGTAGCTACTGTGTTACCTGAGAATCCAAGAGCAGGGAGGTGTCCAAAATTACTCCTAGAAGGTGACTTCTTCTTGGCATGGGCTGGGCTCATCCCACCAGTAAATAGAGCAGTTACAACCTTTGTCAATTCCTGCCCCCTTTCAAGCAACACCCCCATATTTACTTTTTCTTTTTCAACTCAATCTCCTCTAGAAAGCTATCAGAGCAGAAAAGCAAAAAAACTGCATCATTCAGGTGTGATTGAAAAGAGATGTAGAGCTGAGTGTTTGTTAGAGATACCAATGTTTTCAAAAAACAACCATTCCCCCATATCTCCCCTGTGCCTTACTCTTTGTGTCTCACTGGCTCTTTCACCCAGAGGTGCCTGGAAGGATAGGAGCTGCTGCTGGAGGACAGAAGATGTTATGAGTGGAATGGATTTTCCATTTGTAATTTCTGTAGTAGAAATTTTCACTCTGTGGTTACTTTATAGAGCACTTGATGATAGTTCAGGTAGAGCTGGCAGGTCACAAGATGCTGACTTTCCTCCTTGTTTCAATATGTGAAATAAAATATTATTGGCAATGTGTAACATAGGTTCAGCTGCTTGCTGAGGCACCCATCAAAGTACTTAAGCATATGCTTAACTTTAGGAACTGAATGGGACTGCAAATGTGTTTAACATTAAGTTGGTATTTGAGAGCTTTGCCTGATCGGACTTGAGGACTATGAACCACATTTATAGAATTTCTGGTCTATAGTTGCAGTGGAATGTCTCTAGATTCTTCTCTCATCCTTTCGGACATTCCCCTGCTTCCCCAACATCACTCCAAATCCCGGAAAGACATTTAGAAACTACTTGTAGTCTTTTGAAAATGTGCAGCATCAACTAGTGAGCTAATAAGGGTACTCTGGTGGAAAAGATAGATGTAATTTAGGTGAACAGAATGGCCAGATGCATGAAAAGCTCGGAGCTATTTACTGTTTAGGTATGTTTGATTGCTTGTGCCAGAATGCTCAGCTGTTGCACCTCCAAACAGAACACACATGTACAGAGCATACTTTACTAGTCACGTAAGGCTGCTAATTTTGACACCTGTATAATAAATCTGTTAGCTAGATACAAACCTGTGGGCTGTGAAAGTCTTTAGAAAAATAAGCAGAGAGGTGACAGTTCTTGTAAGAACTTTGATTCAAAAGGCAATAATTACAAAAAAATTTAGAAACTGAGCTAAAAATAGTTAAAAGGAACAAATACAGAAAAAAAGAGAAGTCAACAGTTAGTCAGCTGAAAATGCATTACTGGAGAAAAGCAACTCCTTGCAAAGTGAACTTTGACATTTAAGACCATGCTCTTGGATGTCTATAATAGTTATCATCCAGTCACTAAGTGTTTACAGTCAACTCCTTACAAATTTAAAACTTCATTCCAGAATCAACTCCTTTTTTTCATTTTTTGACAACTCATGAGTACATTGTGTTAAGCATATTAATATTTCAGAAACAGTTTTGGTCATGGTATCCCATTTGTTTTATACTTGATACATTAGACAATTCCCAAACCTTTGAGCATTGTTTGTTAGTGCTATAAGCGTAGCTCAGGGGAAATTACCTAGAATGGAATTTAGGGGACTACTTCACCAAGAATTTAGGATATAGTAATTTGATCAAATTATGCCCTCCCACAAACCTCCCTGTGAACTGTGTACACATAACAAATAGAGTATGTATGTTTGTAGAACCATTGGTAGGTACAGCAATTTGTCTTTGGGACCTCCGCCCAAATGATCTGCCCCATTATTTTCTATGTAAAAAAATTCCTAGAGAACCATTGATTCCAGAATGACTGTCTCTTGACAAGAAGAGACTACATGGTGGGAGAGGTGTGGCTTTGGGCATTTCAGCTGTGGAGTTGTTCAAAGAAACTTCACAAACAGATTTTTATATAATGGGGAAAGATGTATTCTTTTACTTTCTTTGTACTGAAAAATGCCTAGTTTGACCAAATAAACTATAAAAAGGGCAGGGGCGGCTCTAGGTATTTTGCCGCCCCAAGTTCAGCAGGCAGGCTGCCTTTGGCGGCTTGCCTGCAGGAGGTCCCTGGTCCCATGGATTCGGCGGCACGCCTGCGGGAGGTCTGCCGAAGCCGCGGGACCAGCGGACCCTCCGCAGGCATGCTGCCAGAGGCAACCTGCCTGCCGCCGTCATGGTGACTGGCAGAGCGCCTCCCGTGGCTTGCCGCCCCAGGCACACGCTTGGCGTGCTGGTGCCTGGAGCCACCCCTGAAAAAGGGAGGTTTCAAAATTTTGGTTTTGTTCAAACTTTGAACAAAACTTTTTTTGATTTTTAGTTTATTTGTTCAAACCGGGCTTTTGTCAGCACAAGGAGTAAAAGAGTACAATCACAATTGAAATAATACCAGACCATTCAAATTTCAGCCCCAAAATTGAAAGTCCCAAGACTATGAGTAACTAAAAAGGAGGTCACAAAGAAAACCACTCTGCAGTCTTAAATACAGCAGGTCTTCCTGCACTTGTGATCGTAAGCATTTCTTGTGAGATGTTTGTTTGTGTTAAACATTTCCCATTAATCCCTTTTCTACTTTAAATATAGAAAGGTTGGACTAGAAATACGCCCTTTAAAACACTGCTCCGAAGGGGATCAGCAGATGTTTTAGATGCTTTTATGTAAAATTGTCATTAAGCAAAACTTTATTTTTTAAATTAGAATGATATGGGAGGTCAACGGAGCCTAATAAACAAATGGACAACTTTCCTGAAAGCAAGACTGGTGTGCTCGATATCTGGCCCTGAGGGGGCAGACACATACTTTGATGAGCTACGTAAGTTGAACTGAGCTTTACTATTTTGTTCTGTAATCTGTTCTGTGTTTTGGATTTTCTGAAGCTCAGGACAGTGTTTTGATCTCACTCCCACCAGTTTTATACTCGGAGCAACTCCATTAACTTTACTCCTGGTATACAGCTGGTGTAAATGTGATCAGAATTATGGCCTGTTATTTTCACTTGGCTTTTCCCATTTGAGGAGAAGTTCTGCTGATTCCAGGTGGAATACAGCAGATGGCAGAAATCAAAACTTCAGCACAATTCACAGGACAGAAAATTCAAAATCAAACAAATGTAAGGATTAATGTTATGTTTACAAAGCTCCAAATGATAGGGTGGTAAATATGAAAATGTTTATAGGCTGTCTAATAAAAAGAAACTTTTCCCATTACAGAAGATATATTCTTACTTTCCACAAGAGATGAGAGAAACCCTCTAGTATATGGAGTCTTCACTACTACAAGGTATGTGTAGGGCCACATTTGCCCCTGGAATTCAATCCTGAAGGCCTCACCCAGGCGAAAACCTCTTAAAGTCAAAGGGAGCTTGCCAGAATAAGACCTGCAGGACTGACCTCTGTTTCCCCAGGCCAATATTTTCCAAAATGTGTGTCTAAAATTATGATTCATAGTCCATCTAAATACGTGCCTGGTTTAAAAAAGAGTCGGTTGAGAAACAGGTGAATTTTTCACAAAAATCTTCAAGATGTTGAATTTCAAAATTAAAAAAATATATATTTTAGCTTTGCAGAGTACCCAACAGCTCCTATTGAAATAAATTCATTCTCTGCTGCCAGACCCTGATTATCTTATGAGATCAAACAATATCACATGTCAAGGTGATACAGCTGTAGGTCACTTTGCGCAATAAAGCACTTTAGAGTAACACATCAGCATAATAGGTGGGGATGATAATAAGATAATACCCCTCACCTCACAGGAGGAGAGTGAGGTTGGAAGATTGATTAATGTTGGTGTAGTATTCAGATATTATAGTGATGAACATCATAGAACATCCAATGAGGAAATTAATAATTCTGTTTTCAGAGCATGGTTTGAATAGTGTGCAGTAAATGGGGTCAAACACTGAACAATAAGGTTATAACCAGATATTCAATAACTGCTGATTAAGTGAGCACCCTGCATCCTGAATGAAGCAGAAGTCCTGTGGATAAAATAGTGTGTGATCAGAGACAGCATCATAATATATACACACAAGGAGGCGAGTTAAATTTGCACTGGCAATTTTACTTCCGGCATCCTAACTTTTGAGTATTTGACTCTCCATGTTAATAATGTTCAATTTAGTTTTTGTGTGTAATGTAATCTACCTGCTGCAGATGGAATGGAATGTAGTCATTCTAGATATAATTTCTGTATCAGTTTGTAGTAGTCTTTATTATTTATTTGTATTACAGTAGCACATAAATGCCCTGACCAAGATTAGGGTGCCTTTGGGCTAGATGCAGAGCATTCACATAGTAAGTGAGTCCTCGTCCTGAAGAGTTGATAATCTAAATAGACCAACCAAAGGGGGAGGTGTCAAGGCAGGAGAATGACACGGAGAAATGACTTGACTTGTCCCAGGTCACACAGCTGGTTAGTGGCAGAGCCAGGAGTAGAACTCAGGTCCCAAGGGTCTCAGTGCAGTGTGCAAAGAATGAAACACATTGTAAATGTCAACTATAGGAACAGTATGAATTAATACAATATTGATAGGATCCATGCCATATGCAACAAAGCCTCCTGGAACCTTCATACAATTCAGTAAACAAACTGACAACAATTGAATTGAATTACAGGATCTTGTCCTAAAAGGTTACATAGCCACTGAAGCTATACAAAAGTGAATGGATGTCCATTCTGTCACACAAAGTATAAGATTAACACGTTTGCCTACGGTTTGGTTTTGGTTAGATAATTCAACCGTCTTTGTTAGAAAAGCCACACAACTATTTATTTATTTATTTTTGGTTTACAATGCTCCTACCACATGCCTCTCTAATACGCTGGTTGCCTGAACAAGAATTAAAATACAGAATGTCAAATACAAACTGAATGTAATGGGCTGTCCTTCAATCTCTCAAATTCACACTCCAAAGTCCTAGTCATAATAAGGAATAAGAGGTCTCTGGATCCCTTCATCCACCAGAATAAAAGATTTTTTTTTCAGGATGGCCAAAAGGTTAACAAACCTAGTCTCCAGTAGACCAAAGTTTTAAACTCTAATTCACAGTTATATTAAATATAAGTTTTCAGGCCAAAGCAGTAATCTATACCGTATATATTTAGCACCACCCTCAGTTACAATAATTCTCAGGTATAGGACTTGATCCAAAGTCCATCAAAAACAGAGGAAGTCTTTTAACTGTCTTCAGTGGGCTTTGGATCAGGCCTATACTGAAGATTTTAAAATGTGCTTATAAACATGGTTCATTTCTTTCAGCTCTGTATTCAAGGGCTCTGCAGTTTGTGTATACAGCATGGCTGATATGAGAGCTGTTTTCAATGGCCCTTACGCTCACAAAGAAAGTGTGGATCATCGATGGGTACAATACGAAGGACGTATCCCATACCCCCGGCCTGGTACAGTAAGTGTCTCTTTAATTATATACTTCTATTTTTACTCAATGACCATTGTCCCATATTTTATTTTTCTGAATGAGTAACTTGTATTTTCCTTTCAGGATGTTTTAAATTATCCTCTCAGCCTTCCCTCATGTTGACAGCTCAGACTTCTACCTACCCCTTTTTATATATAACTCTTCCGTTTCTCTGAGATAACATTGTGCCCAGACTGTCTATTTCCTGATTGTCTCTCCCATTCTGGGCTCCTCCTGGCTGTATTTCTATGTGTAGGTGGAGATCCTCTCTGAGACATCAACACTTCATAAATAGCAGAGTACTTTTCTCTGATGACTATTAGGTGGTGGTGATACATTTTGTTTAAATCTTGTGTTTCTGTGGTTTGCTATATCTTACACTCTTTCGTTTTGATAAAATCTGTTCCCTTAGGTGTGACCATTGATTTTGACTCTGTCAGTAATATAAGTTGTTTTAAAGTAACATAAGTAATTAGATATCATAAATTTTAAGATATTCTAGTGAAAAACTGATTGATGGGAGGAAAAAGTAAAGCTTAAATCAGGAAATACTTCTCAGTAGTAACCCATTAGACACTAGAGGGAAAAAAGGTGGAAAATTGAAGGGAAAAAAACACCCTTTTTAAATTTCAAAATTTATAATTTTTAATGAATATTTCAAATATTGAAAAAAAGGTTGACCTACTCTCTAGTTGATCAAAAAAGGATAATTTTTTGACAAATTTCCCCCATTTTATAATAAAATAAAATATTGCATTGGAAGAATTTGGACCAGCCTAACCATGGGTCGATAAGAGTGCCAGTGCCACTTTGGGGATGAGAGGAGAGCAATGGAAGTCCTGTGTAGATGAAGACATATAAATATAGACTGGATGGAACACTAGAATAGAAGTTCTCAAACTTCTTTGTAGAGTAGTCCACATCTTAATAGAGATTGTCTTATGGGCCTTTTCCCTTCCTATCCATGATCCTACACAATCACACATTGCTGTGAGAAACTGATTATATGACAGAGTAAAGCTGGGACCTATTTTGTGACCTGAGGTTGCCTCTGTCTTGGACAGTAATTCACTATCTAATTTTTGCTCTTTCTTTCAGTCCATCTCTCACTCCTGTGTGTTCTTGTCATCCCCCACTCCACTTCTTTTCTCAGCTATCTGCAGTCACCAATAGTAATTAGACATCTGTGATCAATACTAGCACATTATAAGCTGCTTGTCTGCCCAACCCAGGAAGGACTAATCCCATGCCCAGAGTCTCTTTCAGGCTCATGCTGCAGGGCACAATTTATTAATTCAAACACAAACTCACAGAGTAACGCAAAGCAATACTATTCCTCTGATCAGCACAGGCTGCAGAGGTCCCAAGGCCTTTCCTTTTGCTCTTCTATCTCCTGTTCCTGGCCCAGCCACAGAAACCTACTTCCTTTCTTCAGCTCCCCTTCCAACTGAGCTATCTCAGCCTTTTGTAGGGAACACCCAACCCCTGCCTCATAAGGGGCAGACACCCTGGTTCATAACAGCGCAGCCCACCCTGTTACGCACATGCAAACAGGTAGGCGTTTTGATCCAGATTTTCAACTGAGTACTTTAATTTAGAATGCCACTGCAGTTTGTGATTGCCCAATCTGAAATACCTATCCTAGGGCCTGAGTGGAATACGTGAGAGGTGAGATTCAGAAATCAGGCACTACGTGTCTCTAACTGCCATCCAGAATTTGAGGTACCCAAAAGTAGAAGCCACATTTGACAATTTGGGCTATAACTAATCAACGCTTGCACTCACAGCTTATTACTAAAAAATGCAGGTGCAGTTACTCATAGGCATAAAACAGTGCCCACAGAAACAGAAACTGTCACAGGTCTGTGTAATTGGAATTACTCTTCTGAAATACCTGCCATGCCCAAGAAAGATGAATGTACTGAAACTTCTGCCCTGATAGAAGGATAATTTTTCTGTGTATTAGCCATCACATGCCTGAACTGAGATTCACAAGGAAGGAAGTGTGCGTGTCAGTGATCCTGTCAGCACTGATCTGTAGCACTGTTTTGGATGTCCACATCTGAAAGAATTTTAAAGGTTGCAGGATTTAAAGATAAACTGATACTTTCCATAACCCTTCCCGTAAGTCTGCAGCTACTTCCTTTAAACACCTGATAACAGCTATGAGAGAATAGTTCCATAAAAAGTTAGGGTCAAATACTAAGGGCCTCCTTACTCAATCTTTTGTCAGTAGACGTCAGTAAGAGTTTTCCTGAACAAGGGTTGAGTAGGGAAAGTGCTCTCAAAGTGGTTACAATAATGTACTTTAATTATACAGTCGTACATGTTTACATTATATCTATTTATATTTAGTATTTTTAATACTGGAATCTTTTGTCTTTACTGAGATGGAACAATCCCAGATCTGAACATCTCTTAAATTTGAGGATTTAGTATTTAGTATCCCAGTCAGGATAAATTGCTCATTAGTTATCTGCCACAGGTGCAGTTCCTGTTTGGGCATTGCGTGAAAGTACAATAGCCATTCGGCTCAAGCAACCCCTGAGGTGCAGTATGAGAACAAAAACGTATAGTCCTCAACTCTTTTTTCATTGGTTCTGGGCAGTGTGCTTCAGATAAGGCACAGATATCAACATTCAGACTTTTCAACAGCTTGACGAGAGCAGCTTAGCTGTTTTGGAAAAAGTTTGAACATTCCAGGCACTAATTTTACATATTCTGTCAACACTCAGGATACGGGCATAGCCCTTTCACAAGTTTTCATTGGGCGTTTTTTCCTCAGTGGCAGAGAAACTCTTGGCCTTTTCAGCTCCATATTAAGTGGTAGGACACAGTCAGGAATGAGGATATTTGTAGCCAAACCCAGCAAATGGATCTCCATCAGCACAAGTTCATTTTTGTCAGCTTTTCTGGTATGTACATAATACGAGGAAGACCAACAAATTACAAAGCCTGTTTACCAAGGAATGCCGCTGCTCAGCACATTGTCACCAAAAGATTTGGTGGTGCAGCAAGATGGCCAATGATGGACATAGACTGAACATTCAGCCAGATTGTCCTAAGGACCTAGCTAGAGATTGATCCCAGTGGTGCTTGATCTGCAAAGAGACTACATCCCTTTTGGAGGTGCCTTGATGATAATGATGACCTGAATCAGGATCCAATTTAAAATTAAGTGACAAGGCCCCCATCTTGTAACAGGCTAAACCAAAAGCCTGGATATGAATAGTCTTTAACTTTGGGGGAGAGGAGCCAGAATCCAGATCTGAAAGAGGAGCCTCTCTTTATGTTGTACTGCCACATAAGGTTCTGGGCAGATTTGCATCCCCTCTGATCAAGGGAGCACAGTGCTAATACCAAGACCCTCCACCATGTAGTACAGAACCCAAAAGAGGGGACGAGATGTAATTGGAGCCATGGTTCCTCCCTGCCCATATGCTAGCCAGTAAAGCTAGCTTGGCATGTCAGGGGATAGGAGGTGAGGTATGCTGCATGATTTAAGTGTGTTACTTTTTGAGTGCTCCTTGGATGCTGGAGTCACTACCCCTCAAGGTCAAATGTCACCTGTGGTCCCTCTAGCATGGAGTAGCTTAGTACTGCTCAGGGCTATGCAAAATAGATACAATTTTGCCCCAAATAAATTAGTATTTGGAAAATGGAAAGATCTGCATAAGTGCCATTAGGGTGTCCAGAACTCTTCCTGGATTCATATATTTCTTATGTTATATGTTATGGGTTGCTTAAAAATGAATACACTGTGAAATGTATTCCCTTTGATGTTGGGCTTCCAGATGCATTGGCTTCCTTTAAGCATTTATACAGAAGCTGTAGACTGTTACCCTAATTTAACATTCTACTCAACTAACATTATCTCCTAAGTAAATAAAGCTGCTCACTATATATGCTGTGACCATGCTGATATTGAAATTTTGACAAAATGTTTCCTGTGGCAATTTGTGTTAGCGATAAACTCCCAGCATGATCATGATATCATGACTCCACAATGCTAAACTGTATAGAAGCAGCAGGATCCCTTGTTTGCTTCAGTTTCTTTCTTGCATTATTTGCCTGCCCTCTGGTGTTAGTTTAGGAACCACTGATACACCGAACTCCTAGGCTTGGTCAGTGTGTGATGCCTCTTTTGGCCATGACTGTCCCAGTGGTGTTAATTGGAACCTTCAGGAAATAATGGAAGTTAAACAAGGGTGAAATAATTGAAATACAGTATGCTGGAATTTGGGAGCTGATGAAAGGGGACAAATCAAAATAACAGCCGGCAGATCTGAAATTGAGGTCCATTTGAAAAGCAAGCTTACTTCATTCTGATTTTCTTTTGCATCTTAAAAATTGAGATTGAATAACTTCTATTGTCATTAGAAAACACTACCCAGGAAGCTACTATTAACATTAGAAGAAGACCAGGACTAAAACTCCAAAAATTCTGATTAAAATGTATTCTGAAGGTTTTCACATTTATAATCAGTTCTGATGTCAGGTAGAAGGCAAAATAGCAGGGTTTTGATTAAATTAGGGGGAAAATTAATCTGTCTACTGTTATGGCTATAATCACTAGTATCTAAGCACCTCACAAACCTGGGTTTCTGGGTTCTTTGTTTTCCAGAGTGTTATATTTTTTGAAAAACTGTAAAATGATTAAAACTAATATGAGCTTCTCAGATGAGATCTCTTCCTTAATCTGGGTCCCTCTCACTTCTCCATAGAGCTCTTCACCATAACATCTAACACTGATCAAATTTCACCTCTCTTATCCCCTCTGCAGTTTCAATGCAGCTGCAGGTAGTGGGGGTGTTGTACATCTCATTCTAACTAGACTGAACCCCAAGGGAAGCATTCTTCAAAGCCAACACTCTCCGCCAAAAACTCCCACTAGCCCGCTCTCTAGTTGGCTTTCCTGCTGTAATAAGCATGTATATAAAACATGGAGGTTACACAGGTGTCACTTATTATTTGTAGGCTAATCTCTCTGTTGCTCCTGATCTTTATAGGTTGGAATGCATTCCCCAATTCAGCTCTCCTTTGATCTCCACACTGTAATTGGGCTACCTGATTAAGTGAAACATTTCACTTTATGTTGTTTTCCTGAAGAAACCTCCTCCACCTCCTTACTAATATGTTTTCCCTGATATGAATCATCTTTGAGTTAACAGCAGATTTTCTGAACTCGGTGAATCTTAGTTGCCTTTTGCACTTGCAAAGCTTTACAGAGAGCTCTACAGTGCCACCTGCAAAGTAAGGGTCACTTAGTGGATCCTTCTTATTCCAGTCCACCTAAAACCAATTCTCTCAATTTATTCCTTAATATCCACAATTCCAGTGCATTAACAGGAAAAGTGATACAGCATGTTTGAGGCAGGCAGTGGAACCTTGAAAAGAGGAGCAGCTGATTCCAAACACCACCTGAACTAACATTTTTTTTTTTCCTTTTGGGTCAGTCTAGGATCAGGCACCAGCTAAGGGAATCTGAGCCTTTTAAAAAATATTTCTCTTTCTTAAAGAAAATGGTTGGTCCTTGACCACCGTGCTGTTTTGCTGCTCCCCGTATGTGCCTAGCCAGTAGGCCTGCATGACATGTCAACAAAGTTAGTGCAAAATTCTGCTTTCTAAATCTCCCTATGGATCCCGCCTGCATATTTTGTGCTGTCTCTATACACAGAGATACACTGATGGTGTTGGCAGGCAGGTTAGAATACCAAATGCAGAATAAGTGCTGGAACTTCACACACTGCCGATCAGACACAGACTTTTGGGTAATGTTTTTTTTAAAGATCCTAAATGGCTTAGGAGCCTGAGTCCCATTTTTCAAAAGAGACTTAGGCCTTAGGAGCTCAAATCCCATTGGCGTTCAATGCAACTTAGGTTCCTAAATTCTGATGTCATTTTTGAAAATGAGATTTAGGTGCTTTTGGAACTGTTATACTTTGTCCTTAGGTTGAAACATGCATAGAACCACATTTTATTTTTTAAACAATTGATGTAAAATGTCAACATCAATGCAGTGTTAAAGATGCATTCTTAAAGTCAAGAGTTGTCAGGAAATACAAACATTAGGGGTCTATACTTAAAATAAATAAACTGACCATAAAGTTAGGCTCCCAAATGATTGTCCTGATTTTCAAAGTGCTAAGAATCCAGCAACCCTTACAGACCTTATTAAGAGCTACAAAGTGCTCAGGATTTTGATAAATCATATATTTAGGGGCCTAACTTTTGGCATCCACTTTTGAAAATGTCAGCAAAGCTTTCCACATAATGTTAACTCAGCAGCACTGCACATCTTTGTATTTTGTGAGGTTTACTCAGACACACATACTACATATTTAACCAGACAAGCAAAAAAAGAGAAAATCTTACATCTATGTACTGCAACCAAATTAGCCTTCATTAATATACAGTTGAAAAAGTTTTGCCTTAATTTACCATCTCCTGACTTTATTTGGATTTTATTAGTGCAAATGTGCTTTAGCTTAGTCTCTATGAGAAAATTTTAAAAAGCATCTTTGCAGATCATCTGTTGTGGTGTCTTTTCCCCATCATGTTTGTGGAGCTTCTGAGGTTTCATCTCCTCCCATAGTAGAGTGGACAATTTGATCTAGAATTGCGCATAATAATAATACATCTAAGTAATCTACAAAAGAGATAAATATCATTGTCCCCATTTTACAGATGCAGAAACTGAGATGCAGAGAGACTTGCCTGAAGTCACACAGCAGGCCAATGGTAGAGCTGGGAGTAGAACCCTAAGATCCTGAGTCCAAGCACAGTATGCTACACCACCTCCCTAACCAATAGGCACCTCCTAATTCTCAGCTATAGCTGTGTAAATTAGGAGTAACTCCAACAATTTTGGTGGTGCTGCTACAGCATTTATGTTAGGGTAACTAGGATCATAACTGGACCCAAAGCAAATAGGGTCTAATCAAACTCTAATTGAAATCAATGGAAAGACTCCCATTGACTTTAAGGGATTGATTCAACACCCATTAATGTTTTGTGAATCAGATTTTACACAGATGAACGAATATGTGTGGTTTTTTTTAAAAACATTTAACTTATGTGTTTGTGAGGTTATCTTTCATAAAAGCAAAGACCTAACAAATCTTGCAAGAGTGATTTACACTCTGGATATGTTCTTTGTAGGCTTCCACCCACAGCTAAACTAATCCTTCGTGACAGATGTTAGTCACATCACTTAATGCACTATTGGAAGGCGCTCAGATACTATGCTGACGAGGGTATTATAAGAACCTACATAGAGTAGAATTCAAGTCCGGGAGAAGTGTGTCCATATCTGAGGCACCCTCTGGTCCTTCCAGTTGTATACTAATGTCCTGTACGGAATGGGTGGAGATCACCCCTCTCAATTTCACTTGTGACATATGCCAGGATGTGACCTCAGCTTTCAAGAGGTGAAAAGCTACCTCACTCACTCACTCTGCTACCTACCCTCTAACATCATGTTTCATGCTGATTAGTATGAAAGGAAGCCCAAGCCTACATAGATTGTCCTGTAATGATGGGTGGAGCTGTTTGGTGACTTGCCAAAGGCCAAAGTCCTGTTGGTGGCTGAGAATCATTTTTCATTCCCTTCTCCAGTACCCCATGCCACTGCCAGAGATGCCTATTGACACAGCTAGCTTTGCCAAGCACAACAGAGTTGCACCTGTCCAGCTGTACTTAATGGTCAGGCTGTTTTAGGACATGAACCAAAGCCCGCTGAAGTCATAGTAGACCGCACTCCAGCCAACTACTCTGTGCAAATGTCCATAGTGGCCCATTGAAATTAGTGGGCAGGGATCTGCTGACATTACACACTGCAGAATCCAGGCCTTTGGAAGTAATATAATTATTTCAGTTCCAGATTGGTAGACATTTTGCTCTTAATCCCACAGATGTTAGCAAGTGATGTCACCTCTCCTGCGTCTCATGTTCTTTCACATAGACATTTCTACAAGATGTTTAAAAGTCTCACATTTTAGCTCTCAGAACATCTATCACGTCTTCCAGGCTCTCATGCTAACTTAGATTTTCAAAATGGTATTCAGAAAGAAAGTGGCTGGGATTCATCTGTGAATGGAGGAGGCATACAAAAAGCACTAGAAGATGTGGATTGTGCCATATAAAGTATACCATATTTAGCTAGTGATAATGCAAATCACAGAAAAATATACAAAGGAGAGAAAGATAAATTCCATCTGTGGGGAGCTATTGACCATCTGGAACCCGGGGAATCTGGCCTGATTCTACTCTCACTTATGCTGATCCAAACTCCAGTGAAGAAAATAAAAAGAGTCCGGTGGCACCTTAAAGACTAACTGATTTACTTGGGCATAAGCTTTCATGGGTAAAATATCCACTTCTTCAGATGCATGGACCTGAAGAAGTGGATTTTTACCCACGAAAGCTTATGCCCAAATAAATCTGTTAGTCTTTACGGTGCCACTGGACTCCTCGTTGTTTTTGTGGATACAGACTAACACGGCTACCACTGGTACCAGTGAAGAAAATGAAAATATTTTCATTCGGTTCAATGGGCTTTGCCTCAACCCCTAAATGGATAACTACACCATTGTAATCAGTTACTAAGTTCCCAGAACAGTCTAAGTTGGAGGAGGATTAAATTTGGATAGTTCAGAGGGATGGGGATAAATGGGGAGAAATTTCCCTAACTGCTGCCCTGAAAATGTACTGTTTAGCTATGGCTTGGTTTGTTTACAGCTATTGTTCTATCTAATTTTTTTCTGCTGTCACTATAGATCTATTTGAATTTCTCTGGAAATGGAAAGGGTTTTGACTAGACTTCGAATGGATTTTTAGATTCATCACACACACTCCGTTTTTCTTTGTTACATAATATCAAAGCAAATTATTCTGACAGAAATTCTCTATATTAAAATTCTCTATATTAAAATAACATCATTTTCTTCACAAATGAATCTGACTATAGCCAGTCTCCAAGGAATAACCTTGTAATGGCTTTCATTTGTGAAAGGACATCAGACAACGGAACATGGGAGATCTTGCTCAGAAAACCAGGGGATAAAGACCTTATGCAAATACTGGCAAAATGCCACTAGAAATAACTCACAGCAAATGAAAATATATTTCCAAAGAAGACTTCTACAGTATCCAATTGACATATCTCCTTGTCTTTCTTTGCTTGTGCCAAAGTCTCCAGAGATGCCCAGTGAATAACTATCACACGGCAGTAATGTAAGAGCAACTGTATTTTCCAGTTGAGTCTTTAATTTTTAGCCACAGTGGTACATCAAATTGTAGGTTGACACTAAATGATAGGACACTGGGTACATGATGATGAAGAGTGCAGTTCTGCCTTTCACTGATGTAACACCTCAAGAATCTAGCACAAAACTTTCAAAACCTCCTTACTAATTTAGGCCTAATCAAACGTGACATAAGGACAGTGCGAGTTAGGTGACTAAATATCTTAAAATCTGGGCCGTAGTAGGCACTAAGCTGCAATGACTTTCAATAAGACTTAGGCTCCTAACTGCCTGAAAGCCAGATTGTAAAAGTATTTAGACAGAGAAATTGCAGCTATGCCAAATTCTCGTTGAGTTCCTAATATTTGTTTCTTTAGGCATCTAAATCACTTTGGAAAAATTAGATTTGGGTTGCTTTGGCCCTAAATCACTTTGGAAAAATGGGATTTTGGCTGCTAGGTCATTTAGGTGCTTTTGAAAATTTTACCCTTCGTCAAAAACTACTTTTTTCCTAACTAGTTTCTTTCTTAGGAGACTTATGCAGTTTTATATGCAGGTAAAACTCCCTTTACTTGCAGAGAATAGTTACTAGCTGTGTTTACCACAAGTCAAACTTGAATCTAATTTGTCTTTTTGGCTGGACTGGACTGTACAGATTAAATGTAGATATGAATATAGGATCCACTTAAAGGACAAATGTCTCCGACCTGGTTTACACAGCTGGTCTCTGCTCTGATCAGACCCACCAATAGCAATTCCAGGCCCCAAGGGAGAATAGTCAATGGGCCCCCGTGCATGCACAAGCTGTGCCCATGCAGATGTGGTCCACCTGACATTTGGGCAGTGCTGCACCTGTGCTGGCTGGTGCCCAGAGAGCTGCCAGCTGCGCTGCTGGGCTCACTCTTCCAGCAGGGCCAGGCCTTCTACATGCCCGCCCGATAGGGTTGGCAACTGTGGGGAGGGATAGCTCAGTGGTTTGAGCATTGGCCTGCTAAACCCAGGGTTGTGAGTTCAATCCTTGAGGGGGCCATTTAGGGATCTGGGGCAAAAATCTGTCTGGGGATTGGTCCTGCCTTGTGCAGGGGGTTGGACTAGATGATCTCCTGAGATCCCTTCCAACCCTGACATTCTATTATTCTAACTGCGCAAACTCGAAGACCCTTGCCCCACCCCTTCCTTGAGGCCATGCCCCTGCCCTGCTCACTCTCTCCCATCCTCATTCACTTTCACCAGCCTGGGGCAAGGAATGCAGGAGGGAGTGCAGGGTGCAGGAGTTTGGTTGCAGGAGGGGTTGCGGAGTGCAGGCTCTGGGAGTGAGTTTGGGTGTGGGCTCTAGGCTAAAGTAGGGGATTGGCACTTACCTCGAGTGGCTCCCAAAAGTGACTGGCACACCGCTGTGGCTCCTAGGTGGGGGGCTCAGGGAGTCTCTGTGCATTGCTGCCCACAGGAAACACCCCCACAGCTCGCAGTGGCTGCAGTTCCCAGCCAATGGGAGCTGTGGAGTCTGCGTTGTGTGGGGACAGCACGCAGAGACCCCTTGCCCACCAGAGGGCATTCTGGCCACTTCCAGGGGCAACGCAGAGTGAGGGAGAGCAGGAAGCCTGCCTTAGCTCCACTTTGCTGCCAGTGGCAGTGGCCAGGGCCCCCTGGGCCGTTTACAATCACCTGGGCCCCTGAGTAATTGCCCTTTCTTTCCCCTGCCCCGCGTCGGCAGGCCTGGTTCCGATCTTGTGATTTCACTGCTGCGCATATATAGAACTATCCTTGATATCAATGCACGTTCCTTGCACGTATACAGAGCACTGTCTCAGAGTGCAGATCTGGTATTGATCTGCCGGAAGAAATTTGTTCCTTGTAGCTGTCTAGTTATCAAGAGGGGTCTCAATAATCATTTGCCAGAAAGTTTCTACTTTATCTGCAAAATAAGTCTGATTGTTACCTGTATGCTAGTAATGCACACAAACCACGAAGGGAAGGGCAGGCTCAGTCCTTGGTACAGTATTCACCGTACATAGTATGAATGTTTTAAATAATGCCAAACCTTATGTAATGTAGCAACTTCTAACCGCTGAGTCCTTAATAGGCACCAGAGAGTTAGACTATCTGTCAAATTGCACATTTGGAAAAATGTGTGTTGTGAGATGAGTTCTATTTAGTGTTGCCAGGCATCCAGTTTTCGACCGGAACACCTGTGCATCCGGTTAGCACCACTGACCAGGCCACTAAAAGTCAGGTTGGCAGCTCAGCGGGGCTAAGGCAGGCTCCCTGGCTCCATGTGGCTACTGGAAACGGCTGGCATGTCTGTCTCCTAGGTGTAGGGGTGGCCATGGAGGCTCCGTGCGCTGCCCCCACCTCGAGTGCCGGCTCCACAGCTCCCATTGGCTGGGAACCACAGCCAATGGAAGCTGTGGGAGCGGTGCTTGTGGGCGCGGGCAGCTGGAAGATCCCCCTGGCCTCTCCGCCTAGGAGACAGACATACCAGCCACTTCCGGGAGCTGCCTGAGGTAAGCACTGGTGGGCTGGAGCCCGCACCCCAAACCCCATCCCATACCCCAACCCCTTCCATGCCCCAACCCCCTGCCCCAGCCCTGAGCCCCCTCCCTCACCCAAACTCCCTCCTGAAGCCCAGACCCCACACCCACTCCCGCACCCCACCCCATTACCTCAGCCCTGAGCCCCTCCCTCACTCAAACTCCCTCCTGAAGACCACACCCTGCACCCACTGCTACACCGCACCCCCTGCCTCAGCCTTGAACTCCCTCCAACACCCAAACTCCCTCCCAGAGCCCATACTACATGCCCCTTCTCACACCCCACCCCTCTACCTCAGCCCAGAGCCCCCTCCTGCACCCTAAACCCCTCATCCCCAGAGCCCACCCCCCAGGCAGAGCCCTCATCTCCTCCTGCACACCAACACTCTACTCCAACCCGGTGAAAGTGAGTGAGGGTGGGACAGAGTGAGAGAAAGAGGAAAGGGGGAATGTAGTGAGCAGGAGAGGGGTTTCAGAGAAAGGACAGAGGCAGGGCCTCAGGGCCAGGTGTGGGGCAAGGATGTTCTGTTTTGTGGGATTAGAAAGTTGACAACCCTAGTTTCTATTCTGTTTGCTTAAATCAGCTGCATTGGATGGTTGCAAATCATCTCATCACAAGCCTTAATTTTGCCCTCGCGCACGATGCACAGACTCCTTTGTCAGACGTCCCTTCTCACAAAGCGTGTTGTGGCTCCATCTGGCAGGAAGCACAGGGATTATTTTTATCATTTTTATCACATGTATAGTAAGCAGCAATATTAACTTTAAAGGCCTTCATCAGTCAGAATATTGTGCCTAGTTCTGGTGTTCATGCTATAAAAAAGGATATTGAAAAACTGGAGAAGGTTCAGAGAAGAGCTACAGGAATGATTTGGGGTCTGGAAAACCTGATTTATGACAAGAGACACAAGGATCTCAACATGATTACGTTATACAAGGGAAAGCTAAAAGGTGGCTTGATCACAGTCTGCAACTCCCTACACAGGTCAAAAATAGTAGAAGAGAGCTGTATAACAGACAAAGTCAAACAAGGGGAGTATGATTAAACAGTTCTGCTTCAGTAATGCAGAGGGTGGTGTTTTAGCAGACGTAACTTTCGAGTAGATTCCCATTAGGAAATGTGCCAGGGAACAGGCCACTAAAGAGTGACTGCTTCCCTGTTCAGCCCCAGTGCAGCGCTACAGAATCCCAACATGGGCGAGACACTGTTGGGTCTCTGTGGTCTCTTGAGATAATCTTCTGAAATACTTCTGTTTACACTTCTCCCACTTCCGTTTTGAATCTTTTCTGGCTCCTTTTACCCCTCTCCGTGATGTGTAGATCAGGGTATCCTGTGGCCCTAAACAGTTAAGCAACGGCACTAAGGTGACCAGACAGCAAGTGTGAAAAATCGTGACGGGGTGGGGGGTAATAGGATCCTATATAAGAAAAAGACCCAAAAATCGGGACCGGCCCTATAAAATCGGGACATCTGGTCACCCTAAATGGCACAGACAGTGATGAAAAGAAGCATGTCTTGTATTTGTATCCAGGCAATTCAGATTTAAGAAGCTGGGGACTTTCCATTGCGAACCACCAGAGGGCACTGTAGGCTAACTGTTGAAAAACACACACCAATCGAAGTAAAATGGGTAGACAATATAATAGGTCTTTCCTTTCTCCCTCTATTCCATACCCAGTTTACTTGTCTGACTCCTTGTTAAGTAATCTGAAGTAATGGGCCTCCGGCTCTTCCATGGTTGAGTGTCCCTGTCAGGAAGTTCTCCTGATATTCAGCAGATGCTTTTCATGACTGCACAAATAGCAGACAAAGTCTTGCTTCCATATTAATAGTGTGAGGTTCTGTGCTGAGCACCCTGAATTCCTACTGATGCTCAGGACTGAGGCCTGATTAAGAAAAGACACCTGGGACCTCTACTTTAAACACTGAAAATAGTTACAAAAATCTTGAACATCAGAAATTTGTGGGAGGTAACGATAGCTGGAATAGTCACACAGACTGTTAGAAGAGGGCACAGACACAGGGCCGGTGCAACCATTTAGGTGACCTAGGCGGTCGCCTAGGGCACTGGCATTTGGGGGGCGCCATTTTCTTCAGCAGCGACCGCGGCAGACGGATCTTTGGCCGCCCCGGTCACCGCCAGCATTTAGGCAGAGGGAGCTGGGGCAGGGGAGCGTGGGGAGGGCCGCCTGCAGCAGGTAAGGGCGGGGGGTGGCATGCAGGGGAACTCCCTGCCCCAGCTCACCCCTGCTCCGCCTCCTTCCTGAGCACGCCGTGGCTGCTTCACTTCTCCTGCCTCCCAGGCTTGCAACGCCAATCAGCTTAGGCGCCGCAAGTCTGGGAGGCGGGAGAGGTGAAGCAGGGACGGCATGCTCGGGGTGGAGGCAGAGCAGGCGTGAGCTGGGGTGGAGGGGGTGCCTCAGGGCAGGGGCGCGGGGGGGGTGCAAGGTGGAAGTTTTGCCTACGGTGCGAAACATCCTTGCACCGGCCCTGCACAGACAGGCTCTTTGATTGTGGTTTTCACATCCATTTACTGATATATGTTAAGTCCCAAAGGTAATTTTTTAAAATAAGTTTCATTAACAGACTTTTTTTCTTGAATGGAGGAAAATAGAGTCTGAGTGCTTGAATTTCTATAGCCCCTATTTGAGTTTCATATAGTGCCTGCTAGACAAAGCCTTCCTACTAACACTACCTGCCAATCCTTACAATCCCAACCTGGCAACTGACCTGCACTCCGACTGACATCAGTGGAAGGCCTGCCTGAGGAAGGGCTGCTGGGTTGGCCAGGTGAATAAGTGACACCAGAAACTGCATCTCCTTTGGGAAAGAGAGTGATAGTGCGAGGATCTGAATTTTTTATTACTGAGGAGAAGTGGAAAGGGTCTAGTGGAAACAAATGATAAAGTTTCAGAGAGTTTTAGAAGCTAAAGGAAATCAGTGGAGCAGAGAAAAACAGAAATGAGGATAAAAGGGACGTGAAAAATGAAAAGAGGAGAGGGAAGTGGAAAAACAAGGGGGAAAGTGGCAAGCTGAAGAACCCAATGCAGAGAGTTCTTGGATGGTCTTTTTGAACAGCTCACTGTGCTTCCACGCATTGGTGACTAGAAAACTTGAAACACCACGAGCTATTCCAATTCTAGGCCAAATTACTTTCCCTCTGGATGAACTCTTGGGTTTACAATATACACACAAAAGCCAAGGTTTAAAAACAATGTTTGTCTAAAGTTACACTCCTAATTCCGTATTTAGGCATGTAAACAAGTGGTTTGTTTTTCAATAGGGCTTAGCACCCAGCAGCTCCCACTGACTTCAGTGGGCTCTGTGTAGCACCCTTAGGGTGGCCAGATAGCAAGTGTGAAAAATCGGGACAGGGGCTGGGGGGCAATAGGTGCCTATATAAGAAAAAGTCCCAAATATCGGGACTTTCCCTATAAAACAGGACATCTGGTCAACCTAAGCACCTTATATGTTAAACACTGTTTCCAAGTGAGTGAGACAATTTTTTCCGTTATACTAAACATTCATTTATCTCCCTGCACTGTTTGTGAATAAGTTTTCCTAACACAGAAATGAACACTTCAAAGTAATCAATATTTTTTCTTAATGTTCTCTTTTTATCTTCTTTTTCCCTTCCTTGTGTTCAGTGCCCAAGCAAAACTTATGACCCGTTGATTAAATCTACCAGAGATTTTCCAGATGATGTCATTAGTTTTATAAAACGCCATCCATTGATGTACAAGTCAGTTTACCCGGTGACTGGAGGACCTGTATTTACTAGAATCAATGTGGACTACAGGCTGACGCAGATTGTGGTGGATCATGTCATGGCAGAAGATGGGCAGTATGATGTTATATTCCTAGGCACAGGTAAATTAAAGAGCTCTTGTAGTTCTTCAAGGGCAATGCCATAGGAAAGCTAAATAGGTTAAAGAAGATCATTTGGGGTCCTAATCTATCAAAAATCTTTCCATGTACTAAAAAGGTAACATTATTCCCATTTTACAGATGGGGAAACTGAGGCACAGAGCAGTGAAGTGACTTGTCTGAGATTACCCAGCAGGCCAGTGGCAGAGCCAAGAATAGAAGCTAGGTTTCCTAAGTCACACTCCAGTAGGCCACACTGCCTCCCCTTTACCACATAGATGAATTTTGCAGCATGCCCTGAAGTTCAACAAATTTGGACTATTTGAGACAAAACTGGAAGGGAGTGAATTTCAGAGCCATCGATTTCTCAGGTGCAGGACTTAAGTCTCCAGGGCTTTCAACTCAGCCTTTCTCATAAGTACTAATTTTGCTAGCACACAGGGTGTCATGAGGTGTCTTCCAGCATCCATACAGTTCAAGCCAATGAGTGAAGAGTAAGATGGACTGGGATTTTAGCATGAGGAAAAACTTCAGGGTGACTTGCTCTAACAGCACAGTTAGCTATCCTGGAACAAGCACTGCCCCAATCTTGGAGGACCTTTATTGCTTTGCCTTGCTGAATGAAGTCTTTCTGACAGCAATGAAAAGAGGAAAGTAATCATGCACTTTCAAATACTGTGAAACCCCTACAATTCAGGTATAAAATATATATCTGAAGCATACACACGACGCACACACATAATCATTCATACATTACACATGCTGAAAGGTTATGAAAAAATTAAACATACATTCAGAAAAGGGAAATTTGCAGCCTAACACATGGAATATTGTTTTGGCATGTTCTAGAATTTGCATTCAGTTTTGTGCTATCCTGTACTGCAGTAGGTTATCATACAAAATGAACTTATATTAGATCAATAACCTCCTGTTAGTTTAGGTATTGATAGATAGCACTGACATCTAATTCTTCCTCATAATTCTTCTTTAGTGTCGAGATTGGGAGGTGGCTAGGTACCATGTAGTCTCTAGGTGGTGCTCCATAATTTGAATAGAAAGAAAATTATCAACGCCAGCACCTTTTAGTTAAAAAGTGAGCTCTTTTTTTCCCCAGAAGTATATGATTTTATTTCAATTTTATATTTTAAATCTATCCTGTGAATATTCAGGCTGAAAGATAATATTTCAAAGATTATATAATGAGTGCATAAAAATACACCAAGTAACTGGGGAGGTTTTGGTCACCAGAAGATCAGGAGCTTAAACTATGGCCTGGTCTACACTACTCGTTTATACCGAATTTAGCAGCGTTAAACCGATTTAACCCTGCACTCGTCCACTAAACGAATCCCTTTATATCGATATAAAGGGCTCTTAAAACCAGTTTCTGTACTCCTCCCCGACGAGGGGAGTAGTGCTGAAATCGGTATTGCCATGTCGGATTAGGGTTAGTGTGGCCGCAATTCGATGGTATTGGCCTCCGGGAGCTATCCCACAGTGCACCATTATGAGCACTCTGGAAAGCAATCTGAACTCAGATGCACTGGCCAGGTAGACAGGAAAAGCCCTGCAAACTTTTGAATTACATTTCCTGCTTGCCCAGCGTGGAGCGCTGATCAGCACGGGTGGCCATGCAGTCCCAAATCCAAAAAGATCTCCAGCATGGACCGTACGGGAGATACTGGATCTGATCGCTGTATGGAGAGACATATCTGTTCTATTAGAGCTCCCTTCCAGAAGACGAAATGCCAAAGCATTTGAAAAAAATCTCCAGGCTATGATAGACAGAGGCCACAGCAGGGACTCAACAAAGTACTGTGTGACAACTGTAACAGAAAGCCAAAGAGTCAAATGGACGCCATGGAGGGAGGGAGGGGGGACTGAGAACTCGAGCTATCCTGCAGTTTCTGCAGTCTCCGAAAAGCATTTGTATTCTTGGCTGAGCTCCCAGTGCCTGAAGGGTCAAAAACATTGTTGCCAGTGGTTCAGGGAATATGTCGTCAATTTACCAGCCCTGCCCAAAGAAATGGGAAAAAAATCATTTCTCACCTCTTTTCAGTGTCACCATATGTCTACTGGATACTGCTGGTAGACAAGGTGCTGCAGCGCTAAACAGCAGCATCCTCTCCCCTCCCCTCCTTGGTGGCAGACTGTACGATACAAAATGAATGATAGCTGTCCTCGTCGTCATCCTGTGAGTGCTCCTGGCTGGCCTCGGTGAGGTCGGCCAGGAGCGCCTGGGCAAAAATGGGAATGACTCCTGGTCATTCCCTTCTTTAAGCTTTGTGTCCTGGAGATTCAGTCCTGGCAGATGGTGCAATAGGGCTGGTAACCGTCCTCATCATAGCAGCTGGAGGCTGAGCTCCTCTTCCCCCCGCCCCCTTTCATGTCTAGTGGAGATTCTGGACTATCATAGCAGCGGGAGGCTGTGCTTCTCTTCCCCCTCCCACCCTTTAATGAGTAATAGAGATGTCCTGCCTGGACTATCATAGCACCTGGAGGCTGTGCTTCTCTTCCCCCTCCCACCCTTTAATGAGTAATAGAGATGTCCTGCCTGGACTATCATAGCAGCTGGAGGCTGCTGCCTCCTCATTTTATCTCACTAAAAAGTCAGTGTTTCTTATTCCTGTATTCTTTATTACCTCATCACACAAATGAAGGGATAACTGCCACGGTAGCCCAGGAGGGGTGTGGGAGGAGGGAAGCAACGGATGGGGTTGTTGCAGGGGCACCCCCTAGAATGGCATGCAGCTCATCATTTCTGCAGGATATCTGGGGCTCTGACCCGGAGCAGCTGTGCTCTCTGGTTCTCTAGTAGACTTGCCCCATATTCTAAGCAGGGCTGACTCTATTTTTAGACAAAACATAAAGAAGGGAATGACCTGGGGAGTCATTCCCATTTTTGTCCATGCGCCCCCGGCCAACCTCAGCGAGGCCAGCTAGGAGCACCCATGACAGCAGCAGACGGTACAATATGACTGGTAACCGTCATCGCCAATTTCCAAAGCAGCAGACAGTGCAATAGGGCTGGTAACCGTCTCTGCTACCTTGCAAAGGCAAATGAATGCTGCTGTGTAGCACTGCAGTACCGCGTGTCTGTCAGCAGCATCCAGTACACATATAGTGACAGTGAAAAAAGGCTAAACGGGCTCCATGGTTACCATGCTGTGGCATCTGACAGGGCAATCCAGAGAAAAAGGGCGTGAAGTGATTGTCTGCCGTTGCTTTCACGGAGGAAGGAATGAGTGACGACATTTACCCAGAATCACCCGCGACACTGTTTTGGCCCCATCATGCATTGTGATCTCAACCCAGAATTCCAATGGGTGGAGGAGACTGCGGGACCTATGGGATAGCTATGGGATAGCTACCCACAGTGCAACGCTCCGGAAATCGACGCTAGCCTTAGTACATAGATGCACACCGCCGAATTAATGTGCTTAGTGTGGCCGCGTGCACTCGACTTTATACAATCTGTTTTAAAAAACCGGTTTATGTAAAGTTGGAATAATCCCGTAGTATAGACATACCCTGTGTTTGAATGTGTTCAACCAATGCTGCTAGAGAATTTAGAAAGGCTGCATGTTATGTATAGACATTCCAGCTGCAGCCTTTTGTATCTATGCAAGCCTAGATAAGAGTATGGACATTACTAACACAGAAGGCAGGTAGTGCATTTTGTAACTTCCACTTAAGGTGCTAGGGATGTCATCAGCTGTAGTCTCCTAATTTGCTTTAAAATGTATGTATTTGTTGTTTTAATACTACACATAATATTTAGTACTGCATGGACTTGATTCAGTCCTGCCTTGCTTCTTCCAGACATCCAGGCCATTTCCCTTCACCAGTCTATGTGGTTTGGGGGCAGAGATGGCTAGCTCCCTTGCAATGCTGTGACTCCACCAACTGGAATGTACAGCACTGAGGAGTCCCTGGAGATGATCAAGCCTGATATCTTTAATAGGGATTTGCAAATGTCAATTAATTTTATCGTCCCTTTGAGGTAGGGAGGCATTGTAATTTCTGCTGATGTCAGAAAACTGAGGCACAAAGTTTCTGAAAGCCACTCAGTGAGTCAATGACAGAGGTGGGGTTAGAACTCCAGCATGTCTAACGCTCAGTCCAATACTCAGTTCACTAGACTTCCAACCTGCCTCCCTATATGCACCGTATTCTGTCAGGAAAACATGCAACCCATACACAGGGCTTTATGCAGCTCATGAGCCCCCTGTTCGGGCCGAGTGGGATGTGTGTTGCAAAGGGCCTTGTTCAGGCACACCTCTCAACTGGGCTTCATTTTCAAGGGCGTCACTCATTGCAATCCTAAATACGTAAATGCCACACAGCTTTGGTGTCCCTTCACTACTATGGCTGGAATTTATTTACTTCAGAAATATAGAATCGTGGAGCTGAGGTGATCCAGAGAGTCATTTACATTAAAATAAGGGCTCCCGTTGCAATTTAAATCTCTTGCATGAGTAACATTTCTGTATCCCAGACTTTGGGTCAGTGTCACATGACACGTCCCACATTTGGGCTTCAGCATGTGTGAGGACCCTACCCTTAATGCTTTGGGATCTTAAACAACTGTTTAGAGTAATTTTAAAAGCACTTTGATTCCATTTTAAGTCTGATCACACCACACTGCGCAGGTAGTCACTAAGACCCCCTGTTCAGCAAAGATCTTTAGGCTCTTTAAAGTCCCTAAAACTGTTTAAATAGATACATTCTTACAGAAAAAGAAGGACGATCCAGTAGCTAAGGCACTTGAGTGGGACTCCATAGACCTTAGTTCAATTCCTTGCTTCCCCCACAAATTTCTGTTGTGAGACTGGGCAAGTCTTATGCAGATATATCTATCTCAGAGAGCTGGAAAGGACCCTGAAAGGTCCTTGAGTCCAGCCCCCCTGCCTTCGCTAGCAGGACCAAGTACTAATTTTCCCCCAGATCCCTATGTCGCCCTCTCAAGGACTGAGCTCACAACCCTGGGTTTAGCAGGTCAATGCTCAAACCACTGAGCTATCTTGCTGTGCTTCAGTTCCCTGTCTGTAAAATGGGGCTAATAGCACTGTGTCACAGAGTAGTCTGAGGTTAAATACATTAAAAATTGTGAGTTACACAGACATTATAGTGATGGGGGCCATAGAAGTACCTGGGATGGATAGATGTATTTAGAAAGCAAATTCCTGGCTACATTAAGCATGATCTGTGTTTTTATCTTCTTTATAACTGAAGTTTAGCGCATCACTTAGAAAAAGAATGGGAAGGGGAGTCAATATGAAGTCAGTTAGAAACAGAACTGTACTTAAATACTAAAACACAAGCATTGTACATACCTTTGTTTCAGACACAGGAACGGTACTGAAAGTTGTGAGTATTACAAAGGAGAAGTGGACTATGGAGGAGGTAGTCCTGGAAGAGCTGCAGATTTTCAAGGTAAGCTTTAACAGCCACTGAGTGTTTGAACAGCATCAGAGAATAGTTTAGGGGCGTTTTAAGCCTTGTGGAGTTCAACCTCTGAAGCAATTCATTTCTCAGAACTAGTGCAAGTTCACAAACTTATTTTATTTTTAACATTGAGATCCTTTGGTTTCCAAAGATGATTGAATCAAAAAGAACATCAATTTTCAAGCTCCTAGGAAGTCTTTTATGTAGAACACTGCTGCCAACTCACAGTTTTCTCAGCTGTCTCACCAACACTGCTTGATTTTTAGTGTTTTTCTTAAGGCCTCAGCTTCTGGAGTCCTACAATCCCTGTTATCACTTAAAAAATGTTTTCAACCCTCATGGTTGTGGAGCAAACCTTGAAACACGAACGATCAAGGTTAAAAACAAAACAAACAAAAAACACAAGGCAAATAAAATGAACGAAATATCTGCGATTGTTTAAAGTCTAATGATTTTTAAATCAATCTCTTGATTTGTTTTGTTTTGGGGTGGGTTTATTCTGGAGCCTGATTCAAGGTTTTTGTGTGCTTGGGGTTGGCAATGCAGGTAGAATGTCAGAGAGAGTCAGGCCAGCTCCAGTGAGTTGCCTATAAATGGTATATATCCTGGGCTAAATTCTGCTCTCTATTACACTGACATAAATCCTGATTAACTCTGTTGATGGCAGTTGAGTTGATTTGGATTTACACCAGTGTAATGCAGAAAAGAATGTGCCTGCTGATTTATTTTTTCATTCCAGTGTTTCTCTCTCCTCCTTTTTGGCAGTCTCTTGCTGTTCCCTTTTCATTGCATCCAACTCTACTTCATTTTTCACCTTACTGTTTCGTTAGTGTTTTCCTTTCTCCCCACCATCTGCCCTTTTTTCATAGATTCTCTCCTAAGTGCAGTGCAAGCCAAAGAACAGTGGGGTCGTAGTCGATCTTTCTAATTCACAATGATCAAATGAGTTTGAAATCAGACACAGTGAGTTCACCGAGCACTAGTACGGGCTCTGTAAAACTAATATTACTGAGTTACTCTCTCTATGTGCCTTTTAATAATCATCTATAGGATGAGAATCCTCTTGATTTAAAGGCTCTCAGTGTCCTCTTTCCACTGCTATGAACACCAATTATAAATATTTCTTTAAAAATACCAAGATTGCTCGACTGTCTGCCAAGTAATCAGGAGTTTCAGTATGTACACCAATTTGCTACATTCTTATAACATAACGTCGAGGGCAAACATGCCATATCATATTTAACATTAAAAGGTTTGGGGTTTGCTTAACAGACATTCCTCTCTTTTATAAATGTTACCTCTACATTTTTTTTTAATATGGAAAATTGAAGAGGAAAGAGCAGCTGCAAACCATTCCTTATTCCTAAAGCCACATCAAAATTAAACAATAGACTTAGATGTTCCATTATGTGATAGAGCATAAATAATATACCAGGACCATCCTGTTCTTACTACAGTCATTGGCACAACATTCACTGACTTCACTAGAGGTAAAATTCACCCTTGGTGCAGAGGAGCAACCTGTGCACACCTGAAGTCCCATTTAAGCCTTCAGAATAGTGCTTAAATGGAGTTTTTAGATCTGGTGCTGGTCCTCTGTGCAGGGTGAATTACAATCTTCCTGGACAGAAATCATGTACTGGCAGGTAGCAGAAAATATGTGCTGGCATTTATTTCTGGAAGCAGGTATTTCCTTATTGCTGATATTTTTTTCACATCTGGATAAACCAATTAAATTGATCTGTAGTTTTATTGATTTTGTTGTTCAGCAGGTGTTAAGATATGTCATCTTTTCTATTAAAGACAGAAGCAAATGTCAATGAACAGGTACACTGACATTCATTCTTTAATGTTTCAGCATCCAACATTTATCTCAACTATGGAGATGTCCCTGAAGCAGGTAATTCACACACTTGTTTAATTCACATGAATAGTTTGGTATTTTGAGCATTTAGCTTGTTGCTTTGCTGGTGACATCTGTTACTTGTTGGCCAAATTGTCAAAGGCTGCCACTCAAGCTGCATCTGGAAAGTATAGTGTGAACTAATTTGCCTGGAAAATTGACATTTGCTTGCAAATAGTAGTTTGTATGCACATGGATACTCATGGATACAAATCCTTAGTCATATGGATGTGGGATTTGTGAATTAAGTTAACACACATATTTTCCACATACAACAAAAATTTGACTCTGTATTATCCATTAATTCATCAAGACATTATTATTATTTTATTATTGGTTATAGTATCGGTATTACAAGCAGCACAACTAGAGATCTCAAATAGGGAACAAGGCCCCACAGTGCCAGTCACTATACATATACATAGTAAGAGGCAGTCCCCAATCCATGAGTTTACAGTCTAACTGCACAAGTCACAAAAGGTGGGAGAAAGGAAGTATTATTATTCCCCATTTTAAATACCGAACTGAGGCACAGAGAGGGAAAGTTATTTGCCCGAGGTCATCCAGATATCCCGAATTCCAGGTCAGTGTCATAGTTTAAACCAAAGGGACCACCAAACCATCTAGTCTGACCTCCTGTATGCTACAGGCCACCAACACCACCTAGGACCCGCACACTGAACCCAACAACTGAAATTAGAACCAAGTATTACAGCCCACAAGAAACTGAACTGTTATGTGCTACAGCAGAGAGTAGGTGAGAGACCAAGGTGCACAGTACCTGAGGTCCCTGCAATGGCAGGGAAATGATTAGGTGAGATATACTCAGGTAATCCTATCAAGTGACCTGCACTTACATGCTGCAGAGAAAGACAAAAATCTCCAAGGTCACTGCCAATCTGACCTCGGCAAAAATGCCTTTGCAACCTTGCATGTGACAATCAGTTAGATCCTTTGAGCAAGAATCAGCCAGCCAAGCACCTGAGAGAGAGAATGCTCAATGTCACCTCAAAACCATGGCCCACCCTATCCAATATCCCATCTCCAGCCAGGGCCATCCCTGATGCTTCAGAGGAAGGAGATTAAAAAAATACATTGGAAGGGGAAAAATCTCTTCCTGACCTGTGCAGGTGACCGTCTGAAACCCTGAAGCATGAGCTTTTAGGAACATTAGACATAAACCAGAAATGAGCCCCATGACTGTTGAGATTAAAATCAAGACCTGTCTTCCTCTATCAAATTATTAGTAAAATTACTTTTATTGTGGATTGCTGCTGATTTTTGATATTGTAAATTCATGCCAACATCCTACCAGGGTTTTAGATACTTGTCCTTCCGGTTCCACGTCATCTGCAATGGATGGAGACTGTCCAGTGCACACAGTGCCCTGAGAAACATTTTACAATGAATGTGAAATTCTCTCTCATTCAATACAATCTGGGCTAAGATTGAATGATTGTGAGGGTGGTAGCGAGAAAGAGAACATTTAAAATAATTGCTTGAAGAATGCTTCTAATTCATTCGCCTTGCCTGATTTGCAGCAACAATTGTACATTGGTTCAAAAGATGGATTGGTTCAGCTCTCCCTGCACAGATGTCACACGTATGGGAAGGCTTGTGCAGACTGCTGCCTTGCCAGAGACCCATACTGCGCTTGGGATGGAAACTCGTGTTCCAGATATGCACCAACTTCTAAAAGGTAAGAATATATAGAGAGTTCCTATGGAAAATCCACCCACTCATATACCTTACATTAAGGGCTTCAGAGGTTCCCACTGAGTTTCTAGGCCAGCAAAAATAAATTGCAATTTTTCAGCATGTTTTTTAGATAAATTGTAGACATAACTTTGTCCATGTTTTGCTGGGAGTGCTATGAAAACAGTGCAGCACTTTACTGTGAATAGTGATAATTGCGCTAGGGCATCTAACGTAACAAGATCACCATATTTATTGTTATGCTACATGCTCTAAGATACCAAGTTATGAGGCTAAGGGCTAAATTGTGTCTGGCTCTGCATGAGTGTGCAAAGGAGGGAAGTGATTCAAGGAGTCTCCCGTACTTGTGCCTCTGCACGGGAGCCAGGCACAATCACAATGGGGTGTGTGACTCCCACTCGATACCCCTAGGTGGGTCGCTAGCAGCAGGAACTGAATGGATGAGCTGCTGCTGTCTGAGCTAAAAGACACAGGTCTCATGGCTCAAGTGCTTTAGAGTTTACAAACCTCTATCCATAGACTAGCGAAGAACAGAGAGCCATAGTGTGTTGGTATAGGTTACACAAGTGCTTTGCTGGGCTAATACCAGCTGCAGCACCAGCCTCCCAAAAGAGAAAGGACCACAGGAGCCATATCTGAACTCTCCCTGAGATGGAGGGATTTCGTGCTGTACTTTAGAAGGCTATTAGAGTTACTGAGTTGGCACTAGCTCCCCCTACTAGCATTCTGACTGGGTCAGCCAGAATTTCTCAGTTCATGCCACTATTTCAAGGCTTCTCCTCAGCCTCCGCTTCCACGCCTTCGATGAAACTGTCCTGTGGGCAGTCCTAACAATTGGAATGAATAACTGATTTTTTGGTTTGCTGGCAGTTCCAGAAAAATGAAACAAAATTTGGTTTGAATCAGAAAATTACAAAAAATTACACACACACACGCACGAAGATTTTTGGGCTGAAACTGCATTTTTTGTCATATAAACTAATCATCTGAAAAATGTTGCCCAGCTCAGCTTACAATAAAGGCCAATGGTTGCTGTCTGTGATGAGAGTTTTGCTTCTTTAAGGACTGCAGTACTGGGCCTAAATGATTAAATGAGCGATTGTAGTTAATTAGTTGTGGGTTGTTCTATCATTCATGGTGCAACCATGTATATTCTCCCCTAAGCTAAAGTGAACTAGAATAAAATTCAGAGAAATGTAAATGAGAAGAGAAATATAAAAGCTAAAATTCAATGGACAAGTTATGCCCCATGAGGTTGCTGCAGGCTGCAGTGCTTTCTTTCCACTGCATGCGGAGACAGAGAATGAGGGCTCATTTATTTATAGAGCTCCCTGGCTTGGTGGATAGGTCAAAGCTTCGTGGGTGCAAGGCTCCAGAAGAAGGGATTGGTGTTTTGCTTTGTGCATCTTCCATAGGTCAGTTACTTGCATATTTTCCTTTAGCTCGGTCCAGCAACCTGGCACACTGTGTTCCCAGCATATTTAAGTCTCTTCTCCAAATGGACAAATCAGCATCAGGAGCCAGCTCTTCCACTTCGACATTGCTGTGCTTTTCACTAGTAAGGGCCTATTGCCATCTCTGACACTGGCTCGTAGTGTGTCCTCGAGGCAGTCACTTTGCCTCTTTATGCCTCAGTTTCCCTATCTGAAGAATGAAAATAATTAGATTTATCTTCTTGAGATCTACGGACGAAAAGAGCTAAGTATTATCAATATTGTTTTAATTAAACCTAAAAACAGTGACAGAGAGCTTAAGTAATTCGCCCAAAGATCACTAAGCAAGTTAAATAGCGGAACTGGGAAAAGAATCCAGGAATCTTGACTCCCAATCCCCTGCTCTGTTCATCTTTACATAAAGTTCCCCAAACTCTTTAGCTGCTGTTCTCAAAACTGTTCCATCTGAAGCCGCACCTACGCTTTTCCAGCATTGCTTGTTTTAGAAAATTCAGTAGCTGACATTACACTGTGTTGGCCTTGAATTGCATCAGGAATGTGGTCTGTTGAAACTCATAGGTTTACATGATGTAGGGTGTTGAGAGTTCTGATGGTTTCCATAGATGATCTGGCCCACCAGATTACAACATCTGTTCTGCCTTTGGATCTGGCAGAGCATCTATAGCTGATTTTGAAGCTGTCTGCCACTGGATTGCCCTCACCCTCTTCTAGGCAGATCTGTCTCCCCACAGTGATTTTCTTAAATCACCGGCCTGTCTCTTCGTGCCATTTATACAAATCTCTCTGTGCCAAATGCCACTTGAGAGCGAGGCTGGATTTACTTAGGGCTGTAATTGCCAACGATAGGGCAGGAGTGCTGCGGTCCCACATCTGTCGAGCTCCCCTGCATTTTGTTACTGAATTCCAGCAATTATGCCTCAAGTGTTACAAATTTTAATGCTTTTATTGTAGGCGAGCCAGGAGGCAAGATGTCAAATATGGAGACCCAGTCGCTCAGTGCTGGGATGTGGAAGAAAGTAAGTATTTGCACCTCTTCCTCCAACAAGATGTGTACAGTCAGTATGTCTGTCTGTTTATTATGCACTTTGGAACTAGGCCTCTGCAGATATCTGGGTAGCTAATGCCCAGGCAGTTAGAATCCTCAAATTCTCTCCATTCAGCCCTCATCCAGCAGTTAGAGTCACTGAGCCATGGGAACTTAAAAGAAGCAAATGGCGAAAACAACAACTCCTTCTCCCCCATCCCCCACTCCATGCAAGAGAGACACCAGCAGAAACCCGCATCAGGGGAGAAATAAGACAATTGATGTGAATACCCCATAACCCATCATGAGTGAGATGCCAGGTCCTCTGCTCCTTTGCAGAGTAACTGGACAGAAATCCAAGTAAGAAAAACTTTGAGGAAGCAGGAAATGCTCCTTTTTCCTCCCCTAATAAGTCCCAAACCCTGTTCCAGCTGACAAACCCTCCAGTTCCCCCTCTGTGCAGCTACTTAAACACTCCCCCTATTAACATGAGCTTCCCCTTCCCTCAACAAGAAATCCCCCTCTCCCAGCTGCCAAACAGTCTGGCTCACTCCCTTGGCAACTGCTGCAATTCACTTACATAGTGTACTGTCAATGATACATTCTGTGGTTACCCTGCAATTTCTGTGGCAGCGTAAAAGAAAAGAAAAGCTTTCAAAACTGAAGTTTAAGTTAGTCTGGGGTTTTTACATTCAGTTATTAAAATGAACAGCCCAGTCACAACAGTATTGGTAGTATTGCTGAGTTTAATTTTTGAGCTAATAGAAGCTGCTACCTTTGATCGATCTTTGATTATTTTCATGTCATTTTGGTGCTGGAAGCCTACTGCAGAACTCAGCGTATTTCACAGCAAAAATTAGGGCTGTCTGCCATGAGATCAAAGACCAGTCTGTTGCACGATATACTGGACTCTCACTGTGCTTTTATTCTGCAGGGATCATTAAAAAGTCAGAGTGAAATCCCAGTTCCATTAAAGTTAATAGCCAAACTCCCATTGATTTCAAAGGGGCTGGAAGTACACTCTCATGATTCACTCCACAATTACTACATAGTGGTATCTGAGATATGCCACAGAGCTTAGGGTTACTGTAGGGATGCCATCCCGACTGCTGCAGTCAGGTATCTGTTTGTAGAGAAATGGTTATTGAAGTTACTGTCTTTGATGAACAAATACAAAATTACTTAGATGTTTCACTAATATGAACTCAATCCTGAGCCCCAATATGGTGGCAAAAATGGAATGTATGGCTAGCTTTAGCAGCAAGGTGGGTATTTCCCCTGGTGCTGTAAAACAGGTTCAGATGGCCTTGTGCAACCCCACTTCCAGCCCTTGGCAGATTAATCATAATAAGTATTAATAATAGATAATAATTATATGATGATAGCATCTACAAACCCCAATTGCAACAGGGTCCCTATTGTGGTAGACACTGCACCAACAGAGTACAAAAGGCAATCCTTGCTCTGAAGATCTTGCAATCCAAATAAACAAGACAGACAAAGGCTGGGAGGGGAAACAAAGGCACAGAGAGGTGGAGTGACTTTTCCAAGGTCACTGACAGAGTCAAGAGAAGAAACCAAGTATCCTTACTTCTAGTTCAGTGCCCTATCTGGAACACACCGAGCTTCAGTAGTAACTGCCTAGTAGATGGCCCTAAAAGGGAGTGATTTCAGATAGCTTTGAGACTGTTCTAAAGTATGCAGGGTGCTAAAACTGTCCCTAGTGGCTCTCAGAATTGGTGGAACTACAACCAGCACTTACGGCTACTGCGACTCTACTCTGCTCAGTCTCCACTGGGTGCACAGAGGATGGAGCAGAGGAAAAATATAGGTAAAATAGCTAATTCACCAGCAGTGACTGTCTCTCTTTAAACATAAGTAAGTCAGTGGTACAGATTTTATTAACTGCTCTAAAAAAAAAGTTGCACTGGAGGAAAAGTTAGCAGCCACCTCTAAATCCTAGCTGTTAGATTTTAAGCTAAAAGTTAAGTTTCCTTTTTCTTATTTTATAATTCACTTGTTCCTGTAGCATCTGTTCTGAATCAGTCTATTTTCCTATTGCTTTAAAAATCAGTAATCTTCGGTTCCATGTTTGCTTTCCAGGCTTTAGTCATGAAACTACTGATGAAAAGGTGATTTTTGGCATTGAATTTAATTCAACTTTTCTGGAATGCATTCCTAAGTCCCAGCAAGCCTCGATTAGGTGGTATATTCAACGCTCTGGAGAAGAACACCGAGAAGAGGTAAGTTATAGGCATCAAGGCAAGCTTCCTCGGTGGAGAATTCAGCTGAGTATTCGAAGGCAGGAGTTACTGGGATTAGTAGATGTTTTCCTTTTCCTTGCTTCACCTGAGGTATCATGTAGCATTCTGGTATCACCATTTGGGGCACAGAGAGGGTGGGAGAGAGGCCATTTGCACTGTACTACAGGCAGATTTATTTTATTTATTCTACTCATTAAAAAAAAAAACAACACCCCAACCTTTGCTCTAAGTACTCTTGGGTGCATTTTAAAAAGACAGACTACTCCAGTAACACTTTTTCCCCCGATAATTAACACATGGAATAACTCAGCACCAAAGCCACATTCAGAATCTTCTGTCCTCTATAAGTTTCCATATCATCCTCATCACCCTAGTATCTGTGAACCTTCCAATTAAGTGTGGTGATGAACATCTCTCATATGAAGTTGATTCTTTCTCTGCTCCTGTCCCTAGGAGAAGAATTGTATGTACAATGGAGTGTTTTTTATTAGGATTGTGTTGGGTTTCTGATTTTTTTAAACGTTTGTGCTGCTCTGTGTTAAGTTGGAGAAGGAAGGAGGAAGAAGTGCCACTTGCACTTGAAGTTGAAAGTGGGGTTGTTTCCAGTGGTCCTTAGTTCCTGGGTAGGGTGACCAGACAGCAAGTGTGAAAAATCAGGAGCCTATATAAGAAAAAGACCCAAAAATCAGGACTGTCCGTATAAAATATGGACATTTGGTCACCCTATTCCGGGGGGAGTTAATTCTGTCATCTAGGACTAGCACCAAAAATGTCTCCTGCCTTACAATCTTTATAATTTCCCACGGAGTCCTCTCACAGCTAGTGAAAAACCAATGGGCATTAGAGCATATCCTGAAGGTCAACACATTGGGACTGGTTTGGACTGACTTTCAAACCTAAGGACCCCTCACAGAGAATCACTTTTGCCCTCATAAAAGCCATTTTCCATCTCAGGCCACTCCCTACCACTTGTGTAGTCATCACAACTGTAGTGGTAGTGAAAAGGGGGAGATATCTAAAGCCTTCGACCAGCCTGAGCTTTATTGTTCAATGTTCATCCCAGTCTTTAGTTAGTTATGCCTTTGGATCTAAACCAGATTTAATTGTTTTTCTTTCAAGCTCAAGCAGAGTTTAAATATCAGAGTCTTGTAGGAACTATTAAATATGCACCATGGTTTATGGTTCAGCCTCCATTGATTGTGGGCACTTGCAACTCTCCCATTGACTGTGGTGGCAAGATTTCTCTCTTTCTTTCTAAGGGACAGGAAATTCCAGCTGTGGCTGATTTTTGTGAGGTTATAGCCCTGTATCAGGTTGCAGAGGACCCTGATCACTATCTGGGCTCTTTGAGGAAAGTCGCCATGTGGGAGGCCACATGAGGGCTAGGACAACAGTAGTGGGACATGGAGAGTAGTGGCGGGTGCTAACCTTGGAAGTCAGATAATCTATTTTATCTGCAAGTAGCTCAGGCTGCAGCTGCTTTTCCACCACATGAGCTGGAGGAACAGGACTGTCTGCAGGCCCTGGCTTTGGGGTACTTCTGTTGTACCAACCCCTACACTCTCAAGCTTGGCAAAGTGAACTTCACCATCTCATGCCCCAGGTTTAAAGCCTTAGGTAAAGTTATAGTGTTTTAAAACACTATCTTTGACATCCATCAATACCACATACTTGAAAAATTATACTATATTCTCATCAGCAGGCCTGCTGGTATGTCTGGAGAATGGCTAAAAACACTAATAAACACAAGTGGCTAAACTGAAAACTGTACTACGCACGGCTTGGAAGACCTATATTAATCACTCCAGAAATATTGTAATTCTTGTCCTAATTGTTTTATCTTTGACTCTCTTGCTCAAGAAGCTGTATTCCTTACCTCACTAGGGGTGCACTTCAGAAAAGCACTTATATATATGATTACATTGTTTATGAAAACAATTGAGCAATTATTTAAGTCCTGTTGTTTTAAAAGGGATTTAAGCACATGCTTAAAGTTAGGCACATGCTCTAGAGTGTTCCAGAACGGGAAACTTTGATTAGTGCTTAGATGAGCCACAGTCATTATAAAAACAACCTTTCACCTCTGTAATACCTAACCAAGGTTCTCAAAAGGATTTATAAATGTTAATTAATCTAATATTACATCTGAAAAAGATATATTTAATAAAGATAATGTTTAATCCTCTTAGATCTGAAAGTGTTTTGCAAAGTTGGTTAAGCATTTTCATCTTCATTTTTCATGTTGGGAAATTGAGATACAACAGGGTTGGTGGGTTCCGTGGGTTCATTCCTGTAGCTAAATCAGGAGTTGAAACTCCTGGCTCTGTCTGATGTTTTAATAAGACTAGTTTTCCTACCTGAGTTTTGTGCAACCCAGTTGGAAAAAACTCAGATTTTGTTAGAAATCAAAGACTCAATCGGTGCCGCTGATGGTGAGCAGAACAAAGGTGGCTTTAAATCACCTTTCCAACTCACTTGATCGTGGAGCTGGTTTAAGGCCAAACTGACCTTTGGCTACATTAGAGCAGGCTAAGGGCTGGGCAAACTTTCACCAACTTGTAATAGCCACAAATAGCCAATATGCCAGCATGCTCTGGCCACATTTCCTAAGCCAGGCCATGAGAACACAGTGTAGAGTCCAGCCATGGGGTTTTATGCTACCCAGGGACTCCCCTACATCATCGGATTCAACAGCTGGTTTGAGAAGTTGAGTCAAGGATCTGGTGTGAAGGGCATAAGGGGATGTATGCATATGTTTTATGGCATTTGCATCTCTAATATGCACCCAGCACACATTAGCAGCCTTTCACAACATTTAGTAGGCTTGCACTGTGTAAGAAATCTGAAATATTTATATGAAAAAAAGTAAAGCTTTGATAAAATGCCATATTAACCACTGGGCTCATTTAGAAGAAAACTCTCCAGATGGATTTTCTGTGTTATGAATGTCAACTGCAAGAAAAGAGTTTCTTATCACATGCTTCAGAGCCACAGCCGTGTTAGTCTGTATCCACAAAAAGAACAGGAGTACTTGTGGCACCTTAGAGACTAACAAATTTATTTGAGCATAAGCTTTCGTGGGCTACTACCCACTTCATCGGATGCATATAATGGAACATATAGTGAGGAGATATATATACATACAGAGAACATGAAAAGGTGGGAGTTCCCCTACCAACTCTAGGAGGCTAATTAATTAAGATGAACAATTGTCAGCAGGAGAAAAAAAACTTTTGTAGTGATAATCAAGATATCCATGGAACTGTACGCATGATGTTTGATCTTTGATAAAATAGATGCTGGAGCTCATGATCTGGATTTTTTTTCTTATACTTTTTCTCCCACCAAAGTCCCGAGCCAGAGTCCTTTTTCACTTTCAAGATCATAGCAATTAGAGACGGGATAGACCTATTAGCTCATCTCCATCCTTGCTGGTAAATGCTTATTCCTATGTCTAGTATTTTGACCCAATCTAGTTTTTGTTGTCATAAATAAACCACCATTTCCCTTTTCAGAACCATCCTGATGGTGCATTTCAATACAAAAAAAATGTTCTTCCTTTTAGAGAAACAAGGTGGGTGAGGAAATATTTTTTATTGAACCAACCTCTGTTGACGAGAGCTCTATATAAGCTTGAAAATAGTCTTGAACCAATCAAAATTGGTCCAATAAAAGATACTACCTATCCACCTTATCTTGCTAGTATCCTGGGACCAATAAAACTACAATGCTGTTCTTTCTTCCGTTATTTTTAAAGATAAAGAAAAAATTAATAAAGCTGCATTTTCAAAGTGGGTACCAAAGTAAATTAGTGTGTAGCCACCTAAATAAATCAGCCCAATTTTAAGAGATGCTGAGCACTGCCTACTCCTGTTGGTGTTTGGCATCTCTGAACCACAGGTTCTTTTTATTGAGATGGTCTAGCTTTGGGCACCCATGTTTGAAAATTTTCCCTCAGTGTTGGATACCACACAGATGGCCTCTATAGAAAATCCAAAGATAGAGCGATATTAAGCTGAGGGTTTTTAATGCACTTTACTTTGACTAAAACACCATATGTAACAGAAATAACGTAGTTGTATTTAACATGTAGCCTGATCTTTGCTCAGTCAATACCCTACCATAACTTTTCCTGTTACAGTTCTATATTCTGCTCTCTTTTCCTGCATTATATTTCTCTAATAACACTGTATGTTATTGTAGTGCATGTCTTAAAGGTATAACTTATTGTGATGACGATACCATGCTTTGCAAATGACTCAGTGCACCTGGAACTTAAGTTTCAGACTTTTAGTTACAGTGGTGTAGCTGGAATGTTTCAGCAGATCTTTAAACCTCACATTACAAATAGATGGCTACGCTTTGTCCATGACTTGCAATACAGCTTCCTCAGGGGAGAGAAAGGGCAAAATCCAGACTAGATTGGGAGCCTTTGGCCCAGCAGGATGTCTCCTGCATTTCAGTTTTAAGGTCATGGTTTAGAATCCTACTTCCAGTCAGAATGGCTTATGGGAGGGGACAGGATCTCCTATGGTACAGGAGCTGTCACCAGGTCATTCTGCTGCCAGGGAGAGTGCGTTTCCCTGCGGTTTGGTGGGTCGTGAGTCAATTATCTGGTGCTTTTGTATTTAGTGTTGCTCACGCAATTGATCATGTTTATTCCCATATTTGGAAGGTTAGTCACTGATTTGTGGGAGAACATTTTTGTGACTTGCATTAATAAAAAAGCCTGTACATCATTTGTTCGTAAAGCTTTAATGTGCTGAATTTCCTGCAGCTTAAGCTCGGCTGTTTGTTTATTCCTTTCTAAATTCCTGTGTGTTGTGTTATGTACATAATAGGTGTCAGGGCCAGAAAAAGCAAATCCAGTGTTCCCTGCAAAGCTATTAACATTGACCTCCTATGGTTTTTTAAAAATATTTGGCTAGCTTGATCCAGAGTCTCCTGTGGCTGCAGGTTTGCCAAGCATGTCCCTTTCCATAGATCACTAGGGTTGGAAGGGACCTCAGGAGATCATGTAGTCCAACCCCCTGCTCAAAGCAGGACTAATCCCCAAATAGTCCCCTCAAGGATTGAACTCACAACCCTAGGTTTAGCAGGCTAATGCTCAAACCACTGCGCTATTCCTTCCCATCCTTTCCATGGGACATAGCAAGCCCTCTGTTTTGAAATGACGACCTATTCATTGATATGGTTTAACTCCTTGTATGGTGTGGGCGATGGAAGATAACCCACTGGGGAGCCTCAGCATATTTTGGCTTCTTCATTAGCAGCTCACTCTTTCCCACTGTCCCACCCTATGTTCACTGGCTGATGTTGGCCATGGATTGGGCTAGCCAGCCTGGTTGGTAATCCTCTTTGAAAGGCATGTGTCTGGTAGGACACTGAACTCTATTGCTGTGGTCATCCTATTGGAGACAGGGAGGCATTTTTTTCCCATGGTCCATTTTACACAGGTTGGAGGGATTGGGCTTCAGTTGCATCTGGCAGTGATGTCTGTTTTGTGGTGTTGATATTTTTGGTGGTGAATTGGTGCATGAGACATTGGTCTCTGTTGGTTTAGTCAGTGGCTGATGATTTTTGTGTGATTACAGCCTATTTTCTTTGACCACGACTTCATGGGCATGAGTTTCTGGTGGTGATTGTAGATAGATTCTGTGACTCTTCAACCCCAAACCCAAGAATCAGATGAAAAAAGAATGGAGAAGAGGGCTAAGTTTGGTAGAGAACATTGGTTATGGGCATAGACCTTATTATCATGTAAAGATTTAAGAATACACCATCCTGTTTCAGGTCTGGTTCTTTGAGAAGGGAGTTTTGTCTTGGAAGCCAATTGAATGGTGACTAGTTGGAACCCTGGACTGAAATGCACATAGCCTGGCAGGGATGGAATGCAATGTTAAACAGTTATTGACTAACTTGTTGAATTTAATTGAAAATACAGTAAAAAGCAAATCAACTGCAAGTTGGTGGTGTGATATGCTTTCTTGGGGAAATCCCCTGGTGTTGACAGCAATGTCAACTTATGCTTTAAAGGTTTATCTGTTTCAGTTTGTTGACCATTGATTCTTTTACTTTACTTTAACCAATTGGGTGGTGGTGATGGATTGTTTGTTTGTTTTTTTAATTCCATGAAGTCCTTAAATCAGGCCATTATTTTTTTCCACAATTAAAAAAAAATTTATATCCTGAGCTGAGATATATTCATGTGGATTTTCAGGGAGATTGATTTGGTCTGGGTAAATGTAGGGTGAGAATTTAAAAATTATCCTTCTAATGGGAAGTTAGCTTCAACCTTAACTATAGTGTGACTGATGTCTCTCCCTAAATAATGACATTATGTCCACAAAACCCGAAGAAGAGCTCTGTCTAAGCTCAAAAGCTTGTCTCTCTCACTAACAGAATTTGGTCCAATAAAAGATAGTATTTCACTCATCTTGTCTCTCTGTATGTCCCCAACACATTCTTCATTTTTCCTTTATATTTTTTATTACATTCAAATTTAAAAAAAAGAGTTGTAAAAAAATTCTCTCTACAGCAATGTTTGAATTCAATTATTATTTTTCCAAGGGTAATACTAACAACGTGGAACATCATAAAAAAGATCCATCTTCTCAATGGAATGATGATATAGGCCACTAATAATGAAGTCCAAGTAGACTTCTCAGTAAACGCTCCTTATTTTTCTTTCTTCCACTCTTTCTTTGTTCAGCAGTTGCATCTAATACTACTGGGGTAATTCTGCACCAAAAATTTCAAAATTCTGCACACAATATTTTAAAATTCTGCAAATTCTATTTGTCAAAATAACACTATATCAGGGATCGGCAACCTTTAGCACGCAGCCCTTCAGGGAAATCCAGTGGTGGGCTGGTATGGTTTGTTTACCTGCAGCATCCACAGGTTCAGCTGATCACAGCTCCCACTGGTTCACCGTTCCAGGCCAAAGGGGGCTGTGGGAAGCAGCAGCCAGCATATTCCTCGGCCCATAGGCCTGGAACGGCAAACTGCGGCCAGTGGGCACTGTGATCGGCCGAATCTACGGACGCTGCAGGCAAACCAACCATCTGGCCCATCAGTGGATTTCCCTGACAGGCCATGTGCCAAAGGTTGCCAATCCCTGCACTATATAATCATGCCAGTTTCAATTATTTGGTCATTTATTTCAAAATACCTGTCAGCAAGTATGTCTGTAGCAATACAGACACATACACAAATTCCCCCAGGAGTAGAGTTAAAGAAACCTTTACAACAGACAAGTTCCTGCTTCTCTGCCCTCTCCCCCCCCGAGCCCAGTCAAGGATTCAGACACTCACATCCCCTTCTTCCCCAGACCCCAGCCATGGGGCCCTCCCCAGCCCAGACACTCACACCCTGTACCTCCCAGAGCTCAGCTGCAGGGCCCCCCTCTGACTCAGATGCACCCCTCCCCCGCAGAGCCCAACCATGGCTGCTCCCAGCCTAGACACTCACACCCACTTCTCCCCATAGTCTAGGGATCCAGAGGGAGAAACAGACTGATATTGGGTCCTGGGCTTGCATGGAGTTTCCTGCACTCTGCCTCCTTCCTTCAGGGAACCTGCCAAGAACCGTGCAACTCCTTCTCCCACTCCCTCTGCAGTATCTTCTAGTTGCGAGCTGGGCCCCCCGTGGTGGCCAGCAGTTCTGCAGCCCATTTCCATTGGGGAAAAGAGGAAATTCTGTGCACACAACATTAATTTCTGCGAAACTCTGCATTGTGCAGTGGCTCAGAATTCCCCCAGGAGTAATCTAACCCATGGTTAGCTCAGCTTTACATCTAGTGCTTTTTCACATTTTGTTTAATGAGGGAAGGCAGGCTTTGAAACCACTATCTTCTCACACACAGGTGCAATGTTTCATCTGTGAAAAAGTTGACGTGAATCATTTGTAATGAGGGAGCCATCTAAACACACCATTGACAAAGGACAAAAGATGTTGACCTAACCTGATGCCATGCCACTTTTGAATCCTTTCCTCTTTACTATCTTACGCTTTCAAGATTTGCCACCTCATGGCAATCTGTGTTTCCTCCCATTGCTAAATTCATGCTGTAAAAAACAAGCAGTTAATATAAATGAACCTGTTATTCATTTGCCGGGCATTTTCTCTATCTGTGCTCTGCACATTTTATTTAATATTTTATATCAATGATAAAAAACTATTTAAAAGTTGCTGAAATAATATACAGAATGCTGTCCAACTCTGCTACCTTGTCATTGAGAAGATATAGCATGCACACTGCAACCTATTTGCAAGCTGAATCAAAGCAACTACACGACACCAGAAAAGTTACATGGACAAATGTTGATAATCAGCTGCTTAATTTCTGTGGCTCACAATTTTGGCTCTGATTCAACAAAACACTTATTCATATGTTCATCTTAAAATACCTGCTTAAAGTTAATCACATTATTGAATTGGTATCTTTGGTCTTCTGAATTGCTAAAGAACTCGTTATAGCTCCAGCAGAATGATTGGTTATGATATGCTGAAAAATAATGAAACCACATATGATAGAACTAAAACGATATCTCCTATGTAATCAGACTTTTCACTATACTCAAAATTTAATAAAACATGTTTTACATCTGCAGGTCAGGAACTAAAGAACAAATTAAGCATTCAAGTGAAAGGTTATAGATCTACTACCAAGTAATGAAATGCCAGGTGTTTATGAAACTCCAGAGTCCTGTGGGGGGGAAAGTAGAGAGGAAAGACAGGAAGAGTTCTGAACCTATGGGTAAAACAACATAAACAGGATACCAAAAAAGAAAAGTTGAGGGAAAACAATAATGAAGTGTGGCTCAATATGTGTGAAATCAGAGCCATAATTTCATCCTGTCAGAGAATGAGAAAGGAATTAATAATGAAGCCATACAAAAGGAGGAGGTGACAATCTCCGTAAATGAATAACTAAGATATAAATGGGATGTTGAATAAGAATCTTATTCATTAAAAATAAAAATAGAGATGGATTAGGATTAAGACACAACCACTTTAATATTGGTTAGCCTGTGGTGTGGGCTCTCAGGAACAGTGATCTGAACCTCAGCCTTTAGCACATTTATAACTATACTGTGAACAGAACTGTATCATAGAATAGAATCATAGATTATCAGGGTTGGAAGAGACCTCAGGAGGTCAGCTAGTCCAATCCCCTGCTCAAAGCAGGACCAACAGCAACTAAATCATCCCAGCCAGGGCTTTGTCAAGCCTGACCTTAAAAACCCCCAAGGATGAAGATTCCACCACCTCCCTAGATAACTCATTCCAGTGTTTTATCACCTTCCTGGTGAAATAGTGTTTCCTAATATCCAACCTAGACCTTCCCCACTGAAACTTGAGACTATTGCTCCTTGTTCTGTCGTCTACCACCACTGAAAACAGCCTGGCTTCATCCTAGGGGCTCCATCCTAGAGTCAAACTGCACATGAAGGCTACTGTATTACAAATACTGTATGGTAATAATTAGTACGGAGATGAACTAAGTGACCCAACAGCTCTTTTCTAATTCTAGATTCTTCAAGAGCCTCCATAGCTCTGTCCTTCCTTTTACCTGACAACAGGCTGAGCCCCACCTTGGTTCCTTTGAACCAGTGTACAGCCAGCTTAAACAGCCAGCTGCAGATTCCCTTACTATAGGAAGTCTGACATGTAGCCAATGTACGGTGACCAGATAGCAAGTATGAAAAATCGAGACACTTTTTTGCAGAGAGGTATAGTCAGAGGTGAAAGTAAGCCGGTCCGGTCCGGTCCAGCGTACCGGCAAGAGCCAGTACACCATGTGGGACCGCATCAACTTCCATGGGGAGGAATGAAAGCGCTCTGGGCTGCCCGCGGCTGCAGACAGCCCAGAGCCCTTTAAATCCCGGCGGCAGCTCCAGCAGCAGGGATGGGGTCGAGATTTAAAGGGCTCGGGGCTCCCCTCAGTGGCATGAGCTATGGGCCCTTTAAATCCCTGCCACAGCCCTGCAAAGCTCGGTGTTCCCCCTGGCGGCCAGAGCCCTGGGCCTTTTAATTTGCCCCTGAGCCCTGGGGGGCTCCCAGCCACCTCTGCAGCTGCAAGCCCCTGGTTGATTTAAAGGCTTTGGGTCTCCCAGCCACAGCTGGTTCCCCAGGGCCTTTAAATCTTGAGAGGCCACGCCTCTTCCGGATGAGGCCACGCTCCCTCCGGATGAGGCCACGCCCCCAGGACTCCGGCAGTACCGGTAAATCCTATAAATTACTTTCACTCCTGGGTATAGTTGCATATATAAGACAGAGCCCCTAATATCAGGATAGTCCTGATAATATCAGGATGACTGGTCACCCTAAGCCAATGTAGCCGGCCCTCTGCCTCCAGAATCAGAGATGTGGCAGAGCAAGCTGTGCTCTGGTGGATCCTAGCTGACAAACAGCTCTTTGGAGGATATTGCAGCTGGGACATAGTGTAGAACAGCCCTCAATCTGCTCTAAACTATGGGGCCAGGGAGCCACAGGATTCCTCTTTGAAACTCCTTTACCTGGGCTCAGCAGTGGTTCGAGCCACTTGTCTCTTATTGCGTTATCTCTTCTGCTCCACCAGCGACACCAGACTTTTCGCCTTGGTCATCAACTTTACTCACAGCCCTCTTTGCACTTTCTTGCACACTAGTCTCTACTCCTGGCATGACCTGCTTGAGCTGCTATGAAAAGCCACCACTCTCAATTCATTCAAGCCCCTTTTTAAGATCCACCTTTGCCATTATGCCTACATGAAATTAACTAGGTTAAGACATGTTTTCCTAGAATAATTTATAAAAACTTTTCCTCATACTGCCATGCCCATGCTGATTAAATGCATAATTTTATCTTGTAAGCACCTTGGAGAAGGCTTTCTGTTTTAGAAGACACCTAATAATATATCTTTGGATGGCCTTAGAAATAATAACAACAAATGTGATGGAACTCTTACCCTTAAAATAGACCTTTTCAAAAACTTAAAATATCTTCTTTATATTCTACCTTTGCAGGATACCAAATGTTGTGGTATCACTAGACACATTATAATGCCATGTTTAGGCAAAATTTTCAAGAAAGCTCACTCGGTCTAACTCTGCTCCTGTTGAAATCCACGTGCCATCTAATGGCAACAGAGTAAAGGCCAGTGCTGAGCAGTTTTGAAAATCCCACCCTACATTTCTCTGTCTTCCTCAGACATCCAGCAGTTGGTCTTTTCCATGTCAATGTTTCTCAATCTGTGGTCATGACCCTTGTGTGTGTGGGGGGGGAAGATCATGAAAGGTAGTTGGTGGGGGCGGGGGGAGGTTTGCAAGGCACTGAAAAATTTATTATAATCTAAACGAAAGAAAATCTCTCTCCACCACTGCCTAACTAACCTTACTCTTCCGGTATTGTCTCTCAATAACATGAAACATACACACAAATACATTATATAGGCTTATCTTATCATTGATACATTTTTATTGTCACTTGACAATAAGTGCAAGGGATTTGCAAAAACTTTTACTTCAAATAAGGGGATGCCAACCTGAAAACTGCCCTATGTGGTAGAATCTAGCGAAAAAAAAGACTTATTGTATTATCTAGTCCATCTCCCCACTATTGCAGGACTGTTAGCTGCTGTAAATGTATTTGTATTTTGACCATGACCAATCTAGTTTAACTCAGTACAGGGCCGGTGCAAGGAAGTTTCGCGCCCTAGGCAAAACTTCCACCTTGCACCCCCCCCCCCCAGCAGCTAACTCAGCCCCCTAACTGGGGAACCCTTCGCAGCATCTAATCCTCCCCGTCCCCCCATGGCAACTAACCCCACCCAGGGAGAGTCCCCCTGTCCCCCCACGGCAGCTAATCCCACCTGGGGAGACTTCCCCCCCAGCCATGGCAGCTAACCCTGCCTGAGGAGACTTCCCCCGTCTCCCCCACTCCCCACGGCAGCTAACCCTGCCTGGGGAGACTTCCCCCCACCACAGCAGTTAACCCTGCCTGGGGAGACCTCCCCTGCAGAAGCTAACCCTGTCTGGGTAGCTCGCCCCAGATCACCTCAGCTCCACCTCCTCCACTGAGCATGCCAGCGCTGCTCTAATTCTCCTCCCACACTTGCGGTGCTGATTGGAGGAGACTTAGAGCTGGGCTGTGTGCTCAGCGGAGGAGGCAGAGTGGAGGTAAGCAGGGGCGGGGAGCTGTTCCCCTGTGCGCCCCACCTGTTACTGCAGGCAGCCCTCCCTGCACACACCCCCCATGCACCCTCCCACACAACTCACCTCCACTCCACCTCCTCGCCTGAGTGGACATTTAGGCGCCCCCAACCACTAGGCGCCCATGGCGGCCGCCTAGTTTGCCTAAGTAGTTGCACCGTCCCAGGGGTTATATAGTGCCTGGTGTCAAAAGATCACAAAGCACTTGCCAGACACTTATTAAATAAGCCTAACTTCCCCCTTGTGATGCAGTAAGTATTATTGTCGCCAATTTATGAATGAGGAAACTGAAGCCCAGAGCTGCCTTGCCTCAGGCCATATTGTGTGTCTGTGACAGAACCAAACTGAACCCACCAGTAAGCCCCAGCTGAGCCATGTTTCATTCAGTAGACCACCCTGCCTTTTTAGTAGCTGACGTGTGCTCTCTGAATGGGTCATCAATGGCACACAGGCAGCTGCACATATCTGGCTGAAGAGTGCTTCAGCTAGTATGGTAGCAAGCCAGGCACACAGGACTTATATATATTATTTAGGGATGAAGAATTGCTTACAGATTTTTCACATAAAAACAGTGTGTAATCTACCCACTGTGAATACCATTACTTTTACTCATCTTTATACTTCCCTGATCATCTTCCTCTGACATATTCTGGGAGGGTACATGTATCGTCTGGGACATTTTCCAGATTTTTTTTTCTTTCTGTCTGTCTTTTTTTTTCCCAGTGAGGCACTCAGCACAATAGTGAATTAAACAGGATCCTTGTGTATTATAACAATGACACCAGTGGTGCTGAGGATGTGCTTAATCTGCATTGTGGGCTAATTAAGCTGAACCACAATCCCTTCACTGTTGTTCTCCCCTGCAGCCTCTGTGCGGCAGCAGAACACTGCACACTCTGTGAAGTGCCAGCTTCCTTTTCAAACATCAGCGCTTCAGAGGGAATATTCCCTGGGGTATGGAGTTAGAGCAAGGGACTGGGAGTCAGAGCTGTACTCACAACGCTGCCACTGAGTCTTTGTGTGGCCTTGGTCAAATCACTTAACATCCATGTTGCTCCATCTGCAAGGATCCTAACATACCAATGCCTCAGAGAGGGGTTGTGAGGCTTAATTATGTTGTAAATCACTTGTAGGTTACCAGTTTGCAAAGTAGCTGGCAGCATGGATGGCTATGTTTGCCTCAGGCACCAAGTGCATTGAGCCAGCACCCCAGTGGCTAACATGTCATATTGTGCTAGATATAGCAAGTATTTCCACAGCCTTCACAGTCTCAACTACAATTCCACAAATGCTGCAGTGAATAGGGTACATAATGCACAGAAATTCAGCCTTAGCTTTAAATCTCAGTTTTTCCTAGGTTTTCTCATTCACAGATCCTGAACTCTACATGATAAAAAAATTGCACTGGGTTTTAGCTCTCTGTATCTTATTGGCGTTTTTCTGCTCTCACTTACAATGGTGTAAATGAAGAGTAACTACACTGAAGTTAAGAGAGTGTTGTAAACCAGTGTCACATCAGAATAAGACGTATTGACTTAATTGTTATTACTATTGATTTATTATTTGTATTGCGGTAGTGGCTAGGCACCCCGGTCGTGGACCAGGACCCCATTGTGCTATGTGTTGTACAAACAGAATAAAATGATAGCCCCTGCCCCAAACAGCTTGCAGTCTAATGGGATTTGTCCAGCTAACTATCCCGCTCTTGCTTTGGTCTGTTTAACTGTATTATTTCTTGGTGACTCTATCCTCTCAGACAGTATGTACCTTTAACTAATGCATGCTGATGAGACTCTAATTACCAATTGAATAGTAGAGCTCTGAAATTCAAATGGTTCCATATGCATCTGTTTATCTAAGGTGACCTAGAGGTAAAAGGCTGCATATCTCATTGTCAGTCCCTGAGCCAATCATCCCCTGTTTCCTCCAGTCGGCTCTAGCTTTTTTGCCATCCCAAGCACAGCAGTCAGGCTGCCTTTGGTGGCTTGCCTGTGGGAGGTCCCTGGTCCAGTGGATTCGGGGCTTGTCTGCGGGGGGGTCCGCCAGTCCCATGGCTTCGATGTATCCACCGCTGAATTGCCGCCGAATCCGCGGGACTGGCGGAATTCCCGCAGGCAAGCTGTCGAAGGCAGCCTGACTGCCACCCTCGCAGGGACTGGCAGGGTGCCTCTCACGGCTTGCCGCCCCAGGCATGCACTTGGAGCACTGTGCCTGGAGCTGCCGCTGATCTCCTCTACTCCCCACCTAACACATACTCAGATTTTATTTTTCCTGTGCTTTTAATGCATTGTTTTCTGCCTTGTCCAATCTCACAGCTGAAGGCTGACGAGAGAATCATCAAAACGGAATACGGGCTGCTGATCCGCAGCCTGCAAAGAAAGGACACAGGGGCGTATTACTGCAAAGCACAGGAGCACACGTTCATTCACACCATCGTGAAGTTAAATTTGAATGTCGTAGAGAACGGGCACATGGAAAGCACTCAGAAAACAGAGGATGAAGAGGGACGGGGGAGAGATTTGCTTACTGAGTCGCGGCTGAGGTACAAGGATTACATCCAACTTGTCAGCAGCCCCAGCTTCAGCCTGGATGAGTATTGTGAACAGATGTGGCACCGAGAGAAGCGACGGCAGCGGAACAAAGGTGGGGCAAAATGGAAGCACATGCAGGAGATGAAGAAAAAGCGAAATCGAAGGCACCATGAACCTGTCAGCAGCCCACATGCCAGGCCTGCATCTACATAGCTTTTATATTCTATTTAAAGAAAGGACATTTAACATGCAAAAATACTGTGTTCTGTTTTGTGCATCCTTCCTATTAATTAATATTGCTTCACACTGAGATTAGATAATGCACAGTCATTATTGGTCTGTACAGGACTGCACTGTAATACTGGAATATTCTAGCAAATAACAAATTGCCTGCATTCAAGGCAATAATTCCAAATCTGGGGTTTTTCCCAGAAATTCAGATTTTGCAGCTAACAGTGAGAAGCTGATTCGTGACATATGTCATGTGGGTGTTCCATGGCTTCCCTGGCTTAATTTTTATATGAGATTTAAAGTCTATGTTACAGTGCATTATTAATTGACTGCTACATTCCACCCAAGAGTTGGCTGCAGTTCAGGGGTATGTGGATGTATTTGTAAAACTGCTCGGGGGTCTTGTAAGGATGGGAGGTGCCATATAGATACAGGCCATTTTGTGACAGATCTGCAAAACTATACTAAATTACCCATTGGACATATATTTAGGTACATGGGTGGCATTTGCTAACACAGAGAAGCAAAGCAAAAAATCAAATTAAATATAAGCTTAGAAGTAACACTCGTTTTCCCCTTTTAAAAATGTAATCACATTTTAAGAGGAGGAGATGCAGAGCTTTATTCATTAGGGCATAAGCAGCCTCTAGTTTGCAGTCCATCTGCTGAAATGAAATTTTGACTCAATTGAAACTGCCAGCAAGGTACTCGAGAGTAAATTTCGTAAGAAGCACCTGGGAGGTACATTAACAAACCCTATTAACAAATAATGGGATTTCTGCCTTCACCTCTATTGTCTCGCTGAAGATTTTACCCTGAATGTCTCCACTCACTTCTATAACTCTAACCCCCGGCTGGCTTCATTTTCTGGAGTATGGTTAGTTTGTTGTAGAAAAAAAGAGGAATGGAGAACACATACGCACAAAAACCCTCCCGAACTTGATGACAAAAGACAATGAGGGAAACATATTTGGCGACAGACAGAAACTGACAGTGCTCTTACGCCAGGTTTAACATTGGGGAGAGAGCAGACATTCCTCAGACTTGTGTATTTGTTTTATAAAAGCTCTTGTGTATTTCAAACAAGGCATTGTGTTGTTGGAATTAATACTTTTTTATTATAATTAAATAAAAACAAAAAAAGCCCACGTGTAAATAAACAGAAGTAGAAGTTAGAGATGAGTAGCTTTGCGATTTACAATAACATCATTTGTAAAGTGTTCCTAGTTTTACTTTCTCTCTTTAATGAGATAAAACTTCTTGTATGAGCAAGAGACATTGTACTTCCCAGGGCCGCCCGGAGGGGGGGCGCAAGTGGAGCAATTTGCCCCAGGCCCCGCAGAGGCCCCCATGATAATATAGTATTCTATAATATTGCAACTTATTTTTATGGAAGGGGCCCCAGAAATTGCTTTGCCCCAGGCATCCTGAATCCTCTGGGCAGCCCCGGTACTTCCTTTCAGGTCTGATTTACACCAGGGTAACTCCATTGGCTTCATTGGACTTTCTCCCAATTTATGCTAGTGTAAGCAAGATCAAAAACAGGCCTATTGCCTCTTCTCATGCTTCGCAGCCCCTCTCCCCTACTCTACCAAACCTCCCGCTTTCTGCCTTTCACGCCTCTTTGAGTGTGAAATGAGAAATTAGCCAATTCTTCACATGGAAGAAAGCTTTGATGGATACTAAACTGACAGACTTTATTTGTTTCTCATGCATTCTGCATGTCTTGAGAGCAAAGTCTGTGGAAAACCCATGTAATTGATGTGCAATTTATTAAGGAACCAAGAACTTTGGCTCTGAATGCTGGAGATTATCCCTATCCACTACCCAATGTGTATGTGAATTCAGTCCCAGATCAATAATTGTGCCCATACAATCTGTGCCATTGTACATTTCCTTTTTGATAAATGATACAAATAAGGTGTTGTGTTTTTCAGATCATAGAAAGGAACCTTACCTGACTCAAGTTTATTGTAAAAAAAATTAAAACTGAATGTGCATGTATTGTATAAAGACAGGGATTTTAGATTCTTTGTTTTTTCTTTAAGATACATTGGTTAATTAGAAGACATTAGGTAGTTTGTGTACAGTACTTTGATAGTGTACTCTGCAAGTGTTAACTATTGTAAAAGATTAGAGGAGAGTTTCATTATACAGGACCTTTAATCAAAGAGATTGATGTCCTAGGCTCTTATTAATAAGCTTAGTCCTTACTACTCTGAGTAGCCTATTAATGTCTATAGAACTTTTCACAGTAGTAAGCATTTTGCTCAGAAGTCAGCTTGTACAGCAATAGGACCTTAGGCCAAAATTTTCAAAAGTGACTAGTGATTTTGACTGCCCTGATGTTTGGTGCCCAATTTGAGACTCCAGAAGGGGTGTTATCCTGTAAATATGAGGCCCCTTTAAGAAATCTCAAGTTGGACACCCAAAAAATGAGACACTCAAAATCTTGAATCACTTTAAAAAAAATTTGCCTAAGGATCACTGCAGTTACCATACAGCACCTACCAATATATTCCTTCTTGTATTTTATCAGTCCAGAGAGTACCATCTCTCAGACTTGGTCCTCCGGGGAATGAGTAGTGCCATGCCATGACTAAGCTAAGGTGCTAGCATCAAATAATCCATGTTGGGCCCATGCTTACATGTACTGACAAGGGGCCTGCTCCTTCTCCCACTGAAGTCAATGGGAGCAATATTGTAAGTATTGATTAGAGCATAAAACCTACTTATCTTCTTCATGAAAGTAGAACCATTGGACTCACTTCAGTGCCCCTACTCAGTGAGATAAGGTGAGCAGGATTTGGCTCTAAATAAGCTGTTTGTGTTTATTCAGTACTTTTTTCTATCTTCCTTGAGAGCTGAACAGAACTGGTTTCCTTTAGGTTTAAATAGTTTTGCAGAGCCTAGTGCCACAATCCTTGCACAAAACTCCCTGTCAACTTCAACAGGAGTCTTGACGGCCTAAGGGCTGCACCACTGGGACTATGAGCTTTAAAAAATTGAATTAAAATGTTACTACTCTTAAATTCAAGGGGTTTTATTTTATTTTAAGTGTTCCTGCAATAAGATTCCTCTCAGAGGACTGACTTCAACTCTGCTGTGTGGAGTAGCAAAGTGAAGCCCTAAGCGAGGAATGAGGCCACTTCTATCCTGAGGAAATAAATTCAATATCCTCCAAGTCATTATGCCATATTGGATTCATACCACCCTGGGGAGGGGTATTTAATAATATTGTGGAGATAAAAATTTGTGGTTCAATACATTTTATAAGAGATGTACATTGAACTAGGACACTGCTTCTCATACACATCAGTAAATGATACACTGGGCACTGGGGATGATTCCAAGGGGCACTGGAGACCAGTAAATTAGCTAGATAGTCCAGGGAACACTGGGGAAGGTTAAGAAGGGATTTCTTTAGACAGCTGTTTGTTATTCAGTCAAAAAGCAAGGTCAGGAGTAAGAGTAGTGGATCCTTCTGTAATGTGCAATCCCAAAGAGAGGCTCAAAGAAGAACAGAATGAGCTAACTCAGGAATTTTAGCAACAAGAGACAGAAAAGAAAAGATTCCCTTCCTGTAAAAAATTCAGTTATATATATTCAGTTTATAGATATTTTTAATGTAAAGGCCCAAACCTAGATCTAATTAACTTTCAAAATGAGGACTTAATGGTCCATTGTGCTGCAAGCTATACAATGAGCCACAATAGACTCATACTTAAAATGGAACTGAACCCAGCCTCCTTAAAGGGCTCAGTAAAAGTAATGCTACCCAAAGTTTTGGTTGAGAGTGGAAAAAGTGACCTCCACATTAATAACTGAAAGTTCTAAACAGACAGTTTAGACTTTAAAAAAAAATACCTTGGTCCAATCAGTAATAAATGCTCTTCCCCTACCTCAAAAAATAAATTAAAAAAAATAACAAACTCCTTCTCCCCTCACTTCAGAACATAACTTGTGTTTGCCTGAGTTCCATCCATTTCAAACAGCCTGTCAGAACAGCCAGTGCAGCTTGTATTGTAGTTGTTAGAATTCTAAAAACTGATGCAAGCTTTAAGATCCATCAGGTTCCTGAACACTGTAGTATTCCTGAAGTCAGTTAAAATAAAACTGGCTGTGGGATTAGCAGACAAAAGAATAAAGCGTTTAACACTTATTCTGTTAAATTTGTTCCTTTGCTGCAAAACATTCTGGGGACATGTAAATATGTATTCATATCATAAGCAAACAATTTTCTGTGCAAACAGTTAAATTTACACACGTACTGAGGAGCCAAGATCCTTGATTTTGCAACTAGACATTGGATCCTGATTCTTATCTCGGTTATACTAATGTATGCAATTAAACTTCATGGAATTACTCTTGATTTACATTCATGTGAAATCAGAATTGGGCCCATAGTCTAAAACACTCTGAAATTTTAATCAAATCTATGTAAATCTTGATATGCATCTACCATTTACAAATCCCTTATCAAAATTTAATACATGATTAGTAGAACATGATTTTCCTACTAAATGGTTGTCATGTGTATGACTGTTTTGTAGGGACCTACATAAATAATTGGATGTATTTTATTTTATGTGTAACACAAGGTATTGCAACTGATTGATATGAGCTAAAAATACTTACAAAGTCAGTTCCCATGGATGTCAGTGACCTAAGTCCCATTGGCTTCAGTGGAATATAAATCTGAATCTAATCAAAGTAATTATAGCAAGTTATTGCAAGATGCAGCTTAGAGTGTAGATAACTATGTAGAGATTCATTATACAGAGGAGAATCAAGAGTTAACTGCATGGAAGGCACTGGAATTACACCTGCGTGACAGGAAAATCAAGTCCACATGTCTCTCCAATATATTCTGTTACAACTTATGAAAAATGTAAGCGGTTCCTTATTGTATTTTACCTTAGTGTCACAAACATTACTCAGAATTAGGCTTCTGTGATTAGCTGAGGTGTGAAATCCTTTGTAATTGTAATCCAACTTTTGAAGTTTATAAAACAAGTACATTATAGACAGGAAAAGGAAGGATAAAAGAACAGCCCTTGAGAGAATTTTAAGGCTGTGAAAAATGATCTTGTTTTTTTAACTTCCATATAGTATTTTAATGATGATAATCCTAAAGGTGTCCTAGCCAGGCATACATTTTCACAGTGCTGAATATTTAAATATATTATAATACTGGGATAACAGATAATCACCGATGTTTGGCTAAAGGGCCTGGTCCTGTTCCAATTGAAATTAATGGGAGTTTTGCCACAAACTTCAATGGAGCAGGATTGGGCTCTTAATTGTTCAGGGTTGTTTTTATATTGTACCATCTGAGTCTGTTGTCTCAAGCTATCGGGACAAATCCTTCCTTGGTTTTCACTCAGTCCTCACTTAGGCAAACTGTTGCTGACCTTAAAAAAAAAGACTAGGCAAATCAGTGAAGATTTCAGGATTTGACTCATTGCTTAGTGTATAAAGTTAAACACACTAGAAGGCCATTTAACATATTCTCATCTCAGACAATGTTTTCTTAGGCACTTGTGTTTGTATAGACTAGTGTCTACCACAAACTTTCCTAATGTTTTGACACAAAACAATTCAGTGACTGACAGATGTAAACCAGATCTGGAAAGACAAATCACAGATCGGAAGGTGAAATTTGCCTCAATAATGAGATTTTGAAATTCTTGTTTAAAGCTGGTCTTTTTCCTCTTTATTGTATTGTCATTGTGTACAGTTGCCCAGTTTAAAATCAATGTCTGTTGTGCTTTAAGACAAAAAACTTTCTGGGTGATGTAAGAACCAGAAAAACATGTCCAGGTGGCTTTTATTACTGCTATGGACTTCTAGTTAATGATTTCAAATAGTCTGTGCCAAGACAGTTATTTGTCCACTCATAGGCAGTCATGATATTTTTAATGGACCCAGACATGTCTCCATTTTGGTTGTGTTTTATATTCTGCCCTATTACTCTTATTATATATAAGTGCCTTTGGCTGCTTTTTGTGTTCTATCATTTTGTTCTTGCTTCTCTGCTGTTAAATGGAATCATGGCCAAGACCAGCCGTTTTCTGAAGATTCAACATACATGGTAATAGTGACTGGAACAGAAAGCTTAGGCAGATAACTTGTCTGCAAAGGTGTGTCATGGCTACCCTGGCCAGAGTCTTGTGGGCTTCACAACTTTTATGAGTTTTGAAAGCACTTAGCATTTCATGGGACAGTACCATATACCTGCCTATAGGCCGAAAGCCAGGATCACTTTACAAAATTTGCATTTACTATACTTCAAAGCATCACCTAAAGCTATATAATTTAGTAAAAGTTCCAAAAATCTGACAGCTAGAAATGGTCAAATTTTAAGAGGAAAATAATACTTTATCAAAGTATGGCCATTTTCCAAAAATGAAATATTTTTGGAAAATGTTTTCATATTTTTGAAGTTTTCCATTTTTTCAAAAAAAAATCAATAGAAATTTGTAAAGAAAAGATTTTCCTGCTTGTTGCTTTTCAAAATGTATATTTGCCTGGGGTAGGGGAGACAAGAGGAGATTGCATGGCCAATTTTGATTGGTCATCTTAGCTTATTTACATGAGGAAAAAAGCCCAGAGTAGCTGGTATGGAGCAGCTCATGCACACTAGCTATTTCATATTAACTCTCTGTGTGGACATACTTACTCAGCACTAAGAGCGCCTTTGTGTGCTTTAAAGCGTAACAGTATTTACACCGGTAGCTAGTGCATTTTAAATTCACACCTGAGCTTATTACTCCATACTAACTTCCCCACGCAGACAAGCCCTTAGTCACAAAGGATTTTTTAAAAAGCATTTTTTGAAAATTTCAGTTTGAAAATGAATTATTTTTATACAAGAAAATTCAGGAAAAATAAAAATACCATGAATGATGACAGCATGGAAATTGCTCTCAAATATTCCAAAACTCACCCAACTTTAAAAAAATCAACCTGCTCTAAAGGATTCCTTAAATTCTGTTACTTACGATTTCTTCATGACTTAAATTGAAAAGATTTCTATGTAAAGTAAATGTAAAATAGTCATTTTAAGTTTGCTTGTCAACATGTTGACATTGTAAAAACTGGACTACATTACTATTGAATAAGAAGCACAGAAATCTATGCAACATACAAATCAAGAGAGACTGATCTATTATCTTTTCCATCACTTGTATGAAGTTGCATGTTTTTTTCCCCCAATTAATGACAGAAAAATTCAAATATCTTAGGATAAGTCTGACTGGGAAGAAAGGAAACTGTTCAGAAGCTCCCCAAATGCTCTCAAGAGAAAAGTCATGGCCAAGCAGATTTACCAAAAGGAATTTGGTTAATGCCTCACATTCTGTCAGTCAGGCTAATATTTTCACATAAGGCAAAACTCACAGGATTTCAGAAGTCCAGCACAAGAACTATGCACCACTTAAAGCCACATTATAGGGCTTAAGTGGTTCTTAGACTGACTTTCTGTGCAGGAGTCAATTTCACATTTATAGTATCATTATTTACAGAGTAATATGGGGGAAAAACACATTTTTGGTGGAAAGGGCCCATTTGTGAATTACCATGGCTAAATATAGAGACACAGTGGGTGAAGCGCTATCTTTTATTGGACCAACCTCTGTTGGTGAAAGAGACAAGCTTTTGAGCTTACACAGAGCTCTTCTTTCTGAGTAAACCTGAAAGCTTGTCTCTTTCCCCCACAGAAGTTGGTTCAGTAAAAGCTATTACCTCAGTCACCTGCTCTCTTTAATATCCTGGGACTGACACGGCTACAACAATACTACAAGCTATATAGTTAATTATGTAACATCATAACTAAAGCGTTGTACATGGTCACTAACTAGCTTTGAGTTTGGCAATCCTGCTGTTTTAACAGGAATTCCAATCTTGTAATCCAAAGGTATCTGAAACTGTTAAATGTATATTTTGGTTTTATTATAATAAATAGCAAATTCTGACAGAACTTTTGCTGTCTATTTTTCCCCCTAATCAGACCAAATAGTAAAATATGGGTTTCCAAATCACAAAGATTGCAACATGAGACGGAAGTGGAAGACATGGGCAGTGTTTGCTGGTGCAGGAATACATTTATACTATACCAACAAAGCAATCCTAGTGTAACTGCAGCTACTCCAACAAGTCTGTATTTTTATACTGGTATAGTGAAAATGCTTATTCAACAAAACAAGCTATCGCAGTAAAAGGACAGCTTTGCCAGCTGCATCTACACTAGGGTCTTCTGCCATCACAGCTATGTCAGTCAGGGATCACATCTCTTTTCACCACTGACCAGTGTAGTTATTCTGGCAGATATCTGTAGTGTGGACCTGGCCTAAGGAACTAATACAAAGTCAACAGGGCAAATATTATGCACATACATATCTTGTTGACGTCAACTGAAGTTTCACATGAATAAGAACTTTGAACAGCTGCAGTGTCCCCTCCCGACAAGTGGCCGCACTTCAGTAGTGGATGATGTGATCCCTGTGTGGGATCAATCTTGGTTCCACTGCAGTCACTTGCCACTGACTTCAGTATGACCAGGCTTTGGCCCTGTGTGCAGCTGGTAAAGCAGCCTGAACTCCGGCAGGATGAGATGTTTTGTTATTTATGCACTGCAACGTACAGGCTGCTCAACAGAGTAGAGAGAAAGAGGGGAAAAAATTAAATCCTCAGCTTGCTTTCTGCAGCCACATATTTAGTTGGTCGGGTCTAAAGCACGGCACTATTTCATGGATGCCCATAGAGAGGAAAGCCAATTAAGCTGAAATATTTCATTTTATCTGAAAAGGTTTAACGGGGTCAAACTTGAAGACAATTACTGAAGTACCCGGTTTGCCATGTCGTTTTAATTATGAGCCCCTTGCACAAGCAAGGAGCTCTTTGAAGCTCACACAACAGCATTTATGAAATTGATGAGCTTTCGAAACTTTCTGCATGCCGCTGATCACAGCGAGTAGTACGTTACTCCACTTCTAGTCTCTGTGAGATCAGTGGGGCTGCTGACAAAATAAGACACTACTCAAAGAGAGAAAAGGAGGGAAGTGGTGAAATCTGGCCATTTGGAAGAACTTGAGGGGCTATTCGCATGCAATGAGATTTCTAATGTTAATGACGAGATTCAAAGTTTACTTGACACTGGTAGTAATTTAGGTTTCTATCGAGTAATATATTTGATCCAATTTTGGAGTGAGGGAAAGAACAGATAGTAGCCCACAGGGGCTCCCTGCCACCACATTTTCTCTGTATTGTTATTGCTTGCAGCTAATGCACGGTTTGTAAATAGTGGCAGAAAGTGGAGTTCTTAACCCAGTACAAACAGTGAGGAATCTGAAACCTGTAACCCAGTACAGTTGTTGCCCATTGGTGAGTGTGTGCTTCAGGACCTTCTCTGTGCTGATCCATAGAGGGTAAGATGTTACATCATCTTGGTTATCACATAAAGGATTGAATGGGGGACCATCAGAGCTAAAAGTATGGGTTGCTATAGCTTGAGCTAAAACACCAAGTGTCTACAACTACAAGCTGTAACAATTCCTGTCCTCTGTGGATGGGCACAGAGGGGAGACCTGTAAACACTTTCACCAGTGAGTGATACAGTGACACCGTAGCAATGCCTTTCAAAACCGGCTGAGGGTGTTCAACAAGTACAATTATATTTAGCATTATTCTAGTTTGAGCTCCCTCCTTTGCTCTCTACACTGGTGTATCAAATCCACATTTCTGACTCAGATTTAATTCTTAAAATTGTGAAGAAAAAAAATTACAACTAAGCATGTTTTGGAACAGGTTGACACGCATCTTTAAAAGAGTGTTACAGTCAAATGGAGCTAAACACTTTAAAGTCAGGCAGTGCCAACATTAAGATTCCCTCTACAGCCTTAACGTTCTTTATAATAAAAACTTTAATTACATGGTTACATACTATTATATCTGCAGAGCCATGCCTAATTCAGCACACAGCAGGGACAGTGCCTAGTCAATGAGCCAGCTGTTCCCTATTTGTTTTCCCCCCTTACTATTCAATGTGTGGTCCCCTCCATTATTCTCTGCACACCAGCCAGCCTCTGCATTGGGGGGCCCAATTTTACCACCATCTTTGTGGGTTTTGTAAGAAAAACAACCACAAACACCTCATCTGTCAGGGAATATAGTTGCCAGCACAGTTTCAAAGGTTTCCCTTCCACACCTCCCACTTACTGTAACCCTTTTCTTCCTCTCTCATGCATTCCCAGATTAATTGTGTGCTGAGATTTTACTAGAGGTAACAATCGTTGGCCCCGATCTTGCAAACACTGATGTGTTCAATTTTACTGCCATGAATAGGCCATTTACTTCAGTTAAGCATGAGTAGGAATAAGATTTTGTCACAGTGGCCACCATCAGGGCCGGCTCCAGGGCTTTTGCAGCCCTAAGCAGCAAAAAAAAAAAAAAAAAGAGAAGCAGCCGTGGCAGCATAATCACACTGCTGCACTCTTCAGTGGTAATTCAGTGGCAAGTCCTTTGCTCCAAGAGGGAGTGAGGGACCCGCCGTCGAATTGCCGCCAAAGAGCCGGAGGTGCCGCCCCTCACTGTCGGCCGCCCCAAGCACCTGCTTGCTGGGCTGGTGTCTGGAGCCGGCCCTGGCCACCATTGTCATGGAACTTATGAATTTTGGCATTTCTTGCCACTCAACCATGAAACCAGTGACCTGTCTTGTGGAAGCAGGAAGAGATCTCAACTTTTTGGCAGTATTAACAGCAGTAAAATGCTAACGCGGCAACAATAAAAAAAATGAGTAAAGTAGCTAAATAAGTGCAAAGCAACGAGCACAGCAGTATCTTACAAATATTTCATAAAGGTGGAGGAAAGTCATTGTCCTAGGTGGAACATGCATGCTGATTTTACTGGACAGGCTAACTGTGACAAGCATCTGGAAAGGGCAACACATACGCTCAAATGAGAGGCAGTACAAATGGAGAAGAACAGAAACGTGAAACTTCAGAAAATGGTTACACAGATGTTTAATTACAGAGAGCAGCTTCACAGAAGATGTGAAATTTTCAAATTAGCAGAAGAGTTCTAGGCCTTGACAATCTAAAACTCAGAGGGTTTGTAGAAGGCAATCTGGAACATTGTTTTTGCATGGGACATCAACAACTGGGGCATGGAGAAGGAGCTTGAAGAATCCATCAGTCTCATGGGAATCATCATGAATACCATTTAGAACAAAAGGATAGACAGGACTAAGGTCTGGAACCAAATGAGTACCACCTTGACTGGAGTCAATGCACAAAGAGGAACATCATCAACAACAAAAACTTACTGTTAACAGTAAACCCCATGAACTCAGCATCAGAGTGAAAACCCTGTATGCTTCAAAGCACAACAAGAGAACAGAGCTTTGGGTGGTTGGGGTTTGAAGGTGGGTGATCGGAGCTGAGGGGGACACTTAGGGAACATACTGATTTTAAGGGAGGAAAAATGGCCACATGTTTAAGGCCTTATTTCTTTAAAGTACTTAAATAGTTCCCATTATCACAATATTGGAGCAAGTCAGAATTTGTAATACGTTTATCCTCACAACACCCTTGTAAGGGAATAAACTATATTAGTCCCATTTTACTGATGGTACAAAGAGAGACTAAGGCTATGTCTACACTGCAAAGTTTTGTTGCCAAAAATTCTGCCACTTTAATTAATTAATTAACCTGCTATTGTATGCCCACACTATGTTCCTTGGTTGGCAGAGTGCATCCACACTAGCACTCTTTCATCAACACAGAGAGCAGTGCACTGTGGGTAGTTATCCCACTATGCAACTGGCTGCAGAGTGCTTGGGGAAGGGTTTGCAATGCCTCATGGGGCAGGTACAGCATCACAAGATACAGGTTTCTCAATCCCATCATTCCATGGGCAACCTACTAGATTGTCAGTCACTTTTCAACTGAAATTGGGCAGGGGGAAAAGTGGCTGAGAGGGAGGGTGTGGCAGGGGGAAGAAAATATGTGTGTTGGGGGAGTGTGTGAGAGAGTGGGGGGTGTATGTAAAAGACACAGAATGTGGGTTGGGGGGAGAGTGTGTGTGTTGGCATACTGTCTCTACATTCAGACAGCCACTGGCAGCAACCAGTCCTGAGGCAGGTAGAGGGGGGACACCCCAGATATCAGCCCCGTCTCCCTCCCTGGCTCTGCACTGCACAGCACAGCACAGCAGTCTCTCTCTCTCTCTCTTTCACACACACACACACACACACACACGAACGACCCTGCCTGCCAGCCTACCTCTGTGTTCATAGTGCAGGAGACAGCAGCATTCCACGTTAATGTTTTGTTCTTTGTGCCCAGAGCAGAGCAGCAGGCTCAACTGTGAGAACTTTTTGACGCTTTGAAAGGGGAGGGGCGCATGCCTGTAGGGTAGCCGAGTTCAAAATCGTGAGCAAATCAGTCATGGTGGGCATTCTGGGATACTGAGGGAGGCCAGTTCTGGTGATATAACGAACGGCAGCATCTATACTGAGGTTTGTCACTTCAACATTGCTGCAAAAAAGCTCTCTGTCTCTCATCGAGGTAGTTTTCTTTTGTTGCCAAAACTGAAAAATTTGGTCGCCAAAAGTGGCAGTGTAGAGTGTACACCTCCACTGTTTTGCTACCAAAAGCTGCCATTTACTGACAAAACTCTGCCGTGTAGACAAGGCTTATTGTCAAGTTTCACAATATTCACATTTTCTGTCTCAGGGAACTCATAGAGCAGGGCCACAATATAATGCCATAGGTTTATTACAATAATATGAGAGTCTGTTCATTCTGCGTAAAGGCAGTTTCTTGAGAACCACAGGAGTTGAATCGCCATTGCCAGGCATCTTGGCTAATCATTTTCACTCTCTTTGCAGTGCTGTAAATGACTAGACAAGATGCAAGATGGTGGAGAAAGTGCGTGTAAAACACTAACAGGTCAAAATGTTATTCCTACTTTGCACTCTGATGTAGTGAGATTTAAGCACAGTGCATAACCCACAAAATCAACACACCCTTCCCTCCAAAACACTTTCCTTTGTGACTACATAGTCTCTATTGTAGAATCACTACCTTTTAGGAGAAAGGTGAGCAAACTACGGCCTGCAGGCCACATCCAGCCCATGGGACTGTCCTGCCCGGCTCTTGAGCTAGCCCCCAGTTCCTCCTGCAATGTCCCTCCTCCCCCACAGCCTCAGCTTGCTGCACCGCCAGCGCTCCGGCCCACCTCTCCTGCCAGGCAGTGCAGTGGCATGGCTGCGAGCTCCTGCTGCTCTGAGTATCATGGTAAGGGGGTGGGGGGGTTGGATAAGGGGCAGAGGGTCCTAGGGGGAAGTCAGGGGACAGGGAGCAGTGGGAGGTTGGATGGGGCGGAAGTTCTAGGGGAGGTGGTCAGGGGACAGGGAAGGTTGGATAGGTATGGGAGTCCCAGGGGTCCTGTCAGGGGGCGTGGGTGTGGATAGGGGTCGGGGCAGTCATGGGACAGGGAGTGGAGGAGGGGGTCAGATAGGAGTGCGGTCCTGGGAGCCGGTGGTTGGGGTGGTCAGTCCTGGGAGGCAGTCAGGGGGCACGGGGCGGTTGGATGGGGCGGAGGTTCTGGGGGTGGCAGCCAGAGGACAGGATGGTTGGGTAGGGGGTGGTATCATGGGACAGGGCAGTCGGGGGAGAAGGAGCAGGGTGGGTTGGGAGTTTTAAGGGGGGCAGTCAGGGGGCGGGAAGTGGGAAAGGGCGGATGGGGGCGGGGGCCAGGCTGTCTGGGGAGGCACAGCCTTCCCTACCCAGCCTTCCATACAGTTTTGCAATCCCAATGTGGCCCACAAGCCAAAAAGTTTGCCCTCCCCTGTTGTAGGAACTTTTCCCCAGCATACCTATCTGGAAACTGGCCCTTTAAATGTGGCAGAAACAAACAGCTGCAGGCCTAAAGTAGCCATTCTGCAAGGGCCTGCTGTTTGTTGTGCCTTCCTTCGTCCAGCAGTAAGTACTTTTATTTCCTGTTAGATTGTCCCTTCCTTATTTCTGAGGGGGACAGCATGTTCTCACAGGTAGCATGTTGCAGCTTATATTCCTTGGTGATGGAAATATAAACCGTATTTTTTCACTTACTACAACACAGGTCTCCCTTTTTAAGATACTTTTATTGGGATAAAGTTTAATGGTAGACATAAATTCCCTAATATAATTAAAATTTACCTCCCTCCTCATTGCCCTTTTGTGGGCTATAAACTGTGGCAGTGTATCTTAGTCCTTTGCAGTCAATGAGAAGTAGGAAAGCCACATCATTATCTGCACTGATGCAACTGCCATTCTGTTCCTGTTAAGATACCTTTTGTTCCTCTTAAATTCCTCTGTCCCCACACATTAATTTAATTTAAATTTAATTAATTTATTTAATTTAATTTAAAGAGACACCAGATCTTCTGGGTCTTATTGTAAAGCTTTACTATATGCAACTTTTATGCTGTTGTTGTGTTAGTTTTAACTGCACTGAATGTTTTCTGTTCAACTCAGGATTTAGGATGAAGTATTATAGATAATAGTTATTGGAGAAAATACTAATAAGAACTGTCAAAGTTTCAGACAAGGGATGGAAAACTTGTTTTTTCAAAATGTAGAACCCACTTGGCTTGTGGGTTTAGAAAAAAACTCCAGAGAGAGGAGGTTTGAGTTCTGCTTGTCTCTAGCAAACTCTGCATTCAGGATCATTCTGTGGTTTATATTTCACTCTTTGGCCACCCTAGGCTCAGGGAAATAACTGTTTTCAAAGAAAAATCTTTGTGGTTGTCATATTATAGGCTTCTGTTTAATTAGAAATACATATTTTGATTTTATTTAAGCTTCTCCTGTAAGGGGATTGTTTAAATTAAATTAAATTAAAGCAAAGCAGGGACTGTTTTCTACTCTGTGTTTCTACAGTGGGTAGCACAATGATCCTGATTAGGGCATACAAGTAATAATGTGGATTACAGTAAGAGTGAAGATTATATTATAATTTAATTAAGGGAGAGAAATGCTTTAACAAACCTGAAAAGATTTCAAGAAACTTGAAACTTAAAAGTAAGGCTCCAGTCCTTCAGCTCATTCCATATGATCCCTGGGGCTTGTTGTTATGATGGTGCTCTACAAATGGGATGTGGGTATCTCTTCAGACAGATCGTTAACAGATAATGTACCTGTCATAAACGGATAGTTAAGAGTTAATAGAACAGAAGTACTTCATGTCTCTTTTGCCTGTAAAGGGGTAACAAGATCAGTGAGCCTGGCTGTCACCTGACCAGAGGACCAATCAGGGGACAGGATACTTTCAGATCTTGAGGGAGGGAAGTTTGTGTGTGTGCTGTTAGAATTTTGTTGTTGTTCTCTCTGTGTTCTGAGAGTGACCAGATGTGCAACCAGGTTTCTCTCCAATCTCCCTGATACAGGTTCTTATAGATTCAAAATAGTATGTACTAGGTGATAAGGCGAGTTAGGCTTATGTTTATTTTCTTTATTTGCAAATGTGTATTTGGCTGGAAGGAGTTCAAATTTGTATTTTGCTGAAAGGATTTTAGTTTGTACTTGTATACTTAGGCTGGGAGGGTATTCCCAGTGTCTGTAGCTGAAAGACCCTGTACCTATTCCATCTTAAATTTACAAAGATAATTTTAACTGTTTTTTCTTTCTTTAATTAAAAGCTTTTCTTGTTTAAGAACTTGATTGTTTTTTTATTCTGGTGAGACCCCAGGGGGCTGGGTCTGGATCCACCAGGGAATTGGTGGGGAGAAAGGAGGGAAGGGAGAGAGAGAGAGAGGCTAATTTCTCTCTGTGTTAGGATTACTGTCTCTCTCAGGGAGAGTCTGGGAGAGGGAGAGAGAAGGAGGGGGGAAGGTGAATTTTCCTCTCTGTTTTAAGATTCAAGGCGTTTGAATCACAGTGATCTTCCAGGGTAACCCAGGGAGGGGAAGCCTGGGAGAGGCAACAGGGGGAAAGGGTTTACTTTCCTTGTGTTAAGATCCAGAGGTTCTGGGTCTTGGGGGTCCCCGGGCAAGGTTTTGGGTGGGACCGGAGTGTACCAGGCACTGGAATTCCTGGTTGGTGGCAGTGCTGCAAGTACTAAACTGGTAATTGAGCTTAGAGGAATTCATGCTGGTACCCCATCTTTTGGACGCTAAGGTTCAGAGTGGGGAATTATACCATGACAGTACCATATATAGGGGAATATGCAGCATTGCTCCTAGGTTTTCTAGGACCAAAAAAAAAACACCAAAAACTGTTGATGAAATGGCTTCTGTTATGCAGCTCTTTATATTAACTCTTAACAGGGCTCAGCACAGAAGTCAATGAGCACCAGTCTGGAATCGGCTGGGAGATCAGGGCCAATACTACTACTATTTCTAGAGCATTTTCTTCTGTAGATCTCAGTCTTTAACATATTTATCCTTACAACACCCCTGTGAGGTGGGGAAGAGCTAGAATCTCTATTGTACAGACAAGGAACAGAAAGGCTGAGTGACTTGACCACAATCACACAGGAAGCTTGTGGCAGAGCAGGTCTCCTAAGACCCAGGCTGAAGCCCTAGCTACTAGCCCATCTGTCTTATGTTACAAAGCTTTCCCAGTACACCACAGGGGTTTCCCATTACTGTTTCAGACATGGTAGAATGGATATCACGGTGGACAGAAAACGAGATTAAGGCTGCCCCATTCTGAGATCAAGAGCTGTATGGAAGTGTTCATATTTTTTCCAATTTGTATTATTATGGGAAAGATCTGCCTGTGGATAGGCCACAGGTCCTGAAGAAGAGGTATGGGTAAGCTCGAAAGCTTGTCTCTCTCACCAACAGAAGTTGGTCCAATAAAAGATATTACCTCACCCACTCTTAACTCAATGGCAGTTAATCTAGTATAGAATGGGCTGAATTTAATTGATAGTAATTAAAGATTACTCAATGGGACTATAGGCAATAAAGTACTATGCAGTGTAACTAAGAATCCGGCCACAAGGGATGATGATACAGGCCATATGTTATCAGCCTCACTCTCTGGTTGGTTGACTCCATATTCAGGCACCATACTAGGATCATTTAACTTAGGGTTGAAAGTCTTAGAGGAACTATATAGTTGTAAAAGATCATCATCATCATCTATATTTGTACAGCACATACCAGAATGGGGCACCAGTCCTAATTAAAAGGATACTACATAAAAATATTATTAGCTGTGTAGTTCTCATGAGCTCTCATAGATTTTATTGCTAAATAGTGCAAGCTCTAATTTTGCAAGATCTTCTGCAGCAGACAGTTCAATTATGGGGCATCCCCATTATTTCAGCTTCTATAAGATCACTGGTCAAAACATTGAGTGACTGTTGGGCTTTGTGGAATGAACTAATAAAAAGCAAATTTTACTCTGAAATATTTTCTCCATGTGCTTCTTCTTAAAGGCAGTGGTTTGGAATGACCAAGGTACATTTTGATTTTGATTTTCATCTGTTTAAATATTGTGGTCTAGCAATTAGAAACTGATGGAAGTTATTTCTTTGATTTAGACTGAGTTATTGCCATAGACTCAACACCTTGCCAACACATCAGTGTTTCTAAGGATTCCAAACACTACAGAGAGGGTTTTCTGATCATTGGTATTAATATATTGCTTGTTTGATCAGGAGGAATTGACTGAAAAATATGTTGTTCTTGTTTGTTCTAATTTCAGCTAGGAAAACACTGGTAAATACAATTCAGATATTTTGTAGATACAGCTGTTTTTTGTTAGCAGAAGACCATTTTGAACTGAAAAGGCTCTATCATGGACTAGTTATTCTATATCACTGTTGGTCCTTTTTGACAACAGTCCTATATTACAGTAATTTGTGTGCATGTCTTCAACAGAGCCTTCTTGCAAAAACACAACCTAGACCTTTAAGGTCTTGTGTGCTTCTGTGCCGAATCAAATCAAACGTAGGTTACCAGAGGCAAGATGCTTGGTATTTTCTTTGTTCATTTTGCCACCCTGTTCGTATCATCTTTAAAAATCTAGTTAAATCTACACATACTGGTTTCATTTGTGCATTTAACCTCCACAAAGGTAAGACTAATAAAGATAATATCCAACTGTCACTGTGTAAGATCAAAATCTCGAGCTGAACATATGCTACATGTATAACCCTGGAGCCTGGATCTGTGGCATAGAGTTTCTGTCCTAATTTGGCAAAAAGTTGTGACTGTCAACAATACAGTTTTCTTAGGCTATGTAGCTAGAAGTCTGGGATGACTATAACTATCAGCAGATGTTAGGGGAAAAAAATAAAGGCCAAGCCTGAACTATCCAATCTGCCCAAATACCAATAATTAAGAAACTATACCAGTCTTTATCCAATCTACAGCAATTCTGTTGCCTCTTACCGTATGTGAGGGGTGGAGGGAAGCTGATCAACAACTGGAGTGAGGGAGAAATTTCCTTTTGTGGTATAGTATTGTACTGTAAGGTATTTTCAAGAGCTTCTGTTTATTTCTTATGAAGAATCCTGCACTGATTACTGTCAGAGAAGATACTAGTCTAGGATGGACCATTAGTCTTCTCTGGTTTTGCAATTCCTATGGACCTTTCTGGAGTTACACTTAAACTGTTTAATAATTGAGAAAATTTTTCTCTAAATTCAATTATTTTTGACCAGCGGTACTTAAAACTAACATTGTGGACCATTGCTACAGAATGAAAGGAAAAAAAATATGGGAACACAAAAAAGAGAAAATAGAGATTTAAAAAAAAAAGCTTCTTAATTGTGGGAATTCCCAGGTGGCTAGCTCCCCCCGGATGTATGGCCCCTTGAATTCACAGAGTGCTGCAAATGGGATGTGGTGGAGTAAGACTTGGGGATATTATTTCGTACTCAAGAAAACGGTATGTCTGTCATAAACAGATAGTCACGGGTTAATAGAACAGGAGTACTTCATGTCTCTTTTGCCTGTAAAGGGTTAACAAGTTCAGTGACCCTGGCTGTCACCTGACCAGAGGACCAATTAGGGACAGAATACTTTCAAATCTTGAGGGATGGAAGTTTGTGTGTGTGCTGTTAGTTTTTGGTGGTTGTTCTCTCTGGGTTCTCAGAGGGACCAGATATGCAACCAGGTTTCTCTCCAGTCTCTCTGATACAGTCTCTTATATGTCCAGAATAGTAAGTACTAGGTAGATTAGGCGAGTTAGGTTTATGTTTGTTTTCTTTATTTGCAAATGTGTATTTGGCTGGAAGGAATTCAAATGTGTATTTGGCTGGAAGGAGTTCAAATGTGTATTTGGCTGGAAGGATTTTAATTTGTACTTGTATACTTAGGTTGGGAGGGTATTCCCAGTGTCTATAGCTGAAAGACCCTGTAACCTATTCCATCTTAAATTTACAAAGACAATTTTTACTGTTTTTTCTTTCTTTAATTAAAAGCTTTTCTTGTTAAGAACATGATTGGTTTTTTTTATTCTGGTGTGAGATCCCAGGGGATGGGGTCTGGATTCACCAGGGAATTGGTGGGGAGAAAGGAGGGAAGGGGGAGAGAGAGGTTAATTTCCCTCTGTGTTAGGATTAATTTCTCTCTCTCAGGGAGAGTCTGGGAGGGAGAGAGAGAAGGAGGGGGGAAGGTGAATTTTCCTCTCTGTTTTAAGATTCAAGGAGTTTGAATCACAGTAATCTTCCAGGGTAACCAGGGAGGGGAAGTCTGGGAGAGGCAACGGTGAGGGAAAGGGTTTACTTTCCTTGTGTTAAGATCCAGAGGTTCTGGGCCTTGGGGGTCCCCGGGCAAGGTTTTGGGGGGACCAGAGTGTACCAGGCACTGGAATTCCTGGTTGGTGGCAGCGCTACAAGTACTAAGCTGGTAATTGAGCTTAGAGGAATTCATGCTGGTACCCCATCTTTTGGACGCTAAGGTTCAGAGTGGGGAATTATACCATGACAATGTCCGAGGAAGAATAAAAAGAAATTGTCTTTTTTTCCTGAAAAGGGGTAAGTAAAAGTTGCTTATAATTTAATAGATACTGTCTTTCTGAAAGACAAAAATCACCTCTTTTTGACATTATATTGTGGAGTTTTTTTTACTGAGATTTTTATAATCAAGGAAAAAGCACTTTAGTTTGAAGTAACTAACCCCACTGAAGAAATGATAATTCAAAATCTTTAAATTGTCTGTTTTCTCCAGATTATTGGTATTAATTCTAGGTTTCTCCACCTTGAACTTATCTTAAATCGAGTAACTATTTAGATAACCACCAAAGACAATAACTTCCTGTAGTCATTGGCTGGTGATCATATGATTCATCAAAACAACATGCTTTAAAAAAAGGCAAAAATAAAGCAAGTTTCAAAAGCCAGAGTAGGTCTGCAATCCCACACTGCCTGAGAGTCCTATGGCATTTCTAATACATCTAGTAACTTTGTTTAATACTAAAAGGGAATTGCAAAGCTGATTATTTATAGAACCTGAGTGTGTTATTTGTGGGATCCATTAGGAGCATAAATAATGGGCATGGATAAAAGTTATAACTGAAGTAATGAAAGGAAACATGTAAAAGTCTTATACAAATACTTCTCCTAAGCTTGCCCAGATTTTAAAACAGAGAATGTTAATGCAAATAGCGGTTTCCTGTACTTGCACCAATATATTTTATAGCAAACCAAATAGGCTTCAAAATAGGCTAAATTCATGCCCGGTGTAACTCCATCATCATGCTTGCCAGTCAATCATGATTTTATCATGAGTCTCACAAAATCTGATGTTTTCTTAAATTCTCAATTCCCCGAGACAAGCGGTTAAGTGTGAATTTCAGCTGTCGTTATTTTTAAATAAAAAGTGTGTTTTCTAGCCCTTGGAGCTGTGGAGCAAAGGTTGAAAATGTGACTGGAGTGCAGCTGAAAGGCTCAGAAACAAGAGGGCAAATAAAAACAACCCTATTTTTTTTAATCGTATTATTTTTAAGCCACTCCCATGATTGTCTGGGGTCTGACTCATGGTTTTTGAATGCTTACAATGGTGAATATTGCCTGTCTATGTACTCAAACCCAATGAACCATCTTTAGGGTCTAAGTAGGACTTAAGTGGTACTATAGACTTTTATGGAGGCAATCCGCACAGCTTCACTCTAGGACTGTGTTTGGCACCCATGACTTGGGCACCAAAAATTTGACTTTTAGGGTTTGTTTTGACAGTTTTGGCTGTCTTCATCTCAGTTTGATCACTGCTCAGCAAGATTCTTCCCGTAAGTTTTACACATTGAGCTCTCTCTTTTCATTTTACTATCTTTGCACAGCCAGGAACATTTTTGATTAAGTGAAATTTTGTTGAAATATGTGTGTTTGATGAAGCTTTGGAGGCGTTGTTTCCACAAAGATGTTGCCAAATGGCTTTTTGAGAGGTAGAGAAAGAGCAAGTGAAGAGAGTCGTGCTATAGCCTGATGGTTAGGGCCTTGGCATGGAACAGGGATCGGCAACCTTTGACGCACAGCCTCTCAGGGAAATCCGCTGGCAGGTCGGGCCAGCTTGTTTACCTGCAGCGTCCACAGGTTCGGCCTATCACAGCTCCCACTGGCTGCGGTTCACCGCTCCTGGCCAGTGGGGGCTGCAGGAAGCGGTGGCCAGCACATCCTCGGCTTGCGTCACTTCCTGCAGCCCCCATTGGCCTGGAACAGCGAACCGCAGCCTGTGGGAGCTGCGATTGGCTGAACCTGTGGACGCTGCAGGTAAACAAAATGTCCCGGCCCGCCAGCGGATTTCCTTGAAGGGCCGCATGCCAAAGGTTGCTGATCCCTGGCCTGGAATGTAGGCAACTTGTCTTCGAGTCTCTGCTCTGTTTGACTCACAGCGCTAGGATGTAAAGCTGCTTGAATCAGGCAAAAGTGTGTATTGCCAGGCCCCTAACCATTCAGGTCATTTTGTATGTCTCTCTCCACCCACAAAGCCTTTGTTGAAATCAAATTGTCTCTGCACAACTTACTTACCATTTATTGTATCCAGGACAATATATTTCCAGAACAGTGATTGTGTGTGGGAGGCCTCCAAACTCACACCTTATAACGAGACTAGATTAAAGGTTAAGAGCATAACATTCAGGGCCCAATTCTGCAATACTTACTCATGCAAGTAGTTCCGTTAACCTCAATAGAATGTTTTGTGTAGTGATTTCAGTAAGGGTTGAAAGATAAGACCCTGACAAGAACCCAACAACAAAGATCAGTGATAGCTAGAGGAAGGAAAGATGTTCCAGTGGTTAGGGTGCTAGCCTGGGACTTGGTTCAATTTTCTGCTTCACCACAGAATTCTTATATGACCTTGAGCAAGTCACTAAATGTCTCTTTACCACAGTTTCCCACCTGTACAATGAGGATAATAGCACTGCCCTACCTCCTGGGGCGTTGTGAAGATAAATGCATTAAAGATTATGAGTTCAGATACAACAGTAATGGGGGTTGGAGCATATAAATATAACAGAAATATGGAGAGATGGATGCTAGAAAGCCTCATACATGGTAATTTTTTGTTACTTATTGTTTGTATTGTGTATTTTATAGCACATAAAGGCCCTAATCAGGGATCAAGGCCTTTAGGAGAGACAGAGTGGTCCAATGGACAGAGTGCTAGACTGGGAGTTAGGGGAAGTCATTTCTATTCTCTGATCTGCCATGCCCTGATGGATGACCTCGAACAAGTTCCTTCACTTCTGTGTCTCTGTGTCCCCTCCTCCTCTTTGCAAGTCTTGTCTAATTAGGTTTTAAGCTCTTTGGGGCAAGGACTGCTTATCATGTGTTTGTACCATAGTACAATGGAGTTTTGATCTTGATTGAGCTTCTCAGCACTGGTGTAATAGAAAATAAATGAATGATGATTCTACTAGGCACTGTACAGCCTTGTATAAAAAGAGCTTACAATTGTAACATATAATGAAAGTGATGCAGTGGATAAAAGAACAAGGGAAAGGTGGTGGGGAAGGAGAAAGAAACAACTATGTTTAGCAGCGGCCAGACCGCACCAACTGTCTTGCCATTGTCAGGTATTTCGTACAAGGGAAAAATAGATGTGGGTAGTCTTTCAAGCTTCACCCACCAAATTAACTCCACCCATGCAAGTCAACAAAATGAGATTCCCCTCACAATAGATTGTGGAGAGGTTTTTAATATGATAGTGTGTGGTGTTTAGCTCTGCTGAGTGTCTTGAACCTGTCTCCTTCTCAGTGGGGCTTGAGTACTCCCAGGACTCTGGTGGTCTCCTTGGGGTTGGCCCTTCTCAGATAAACAAATAAGCGATGGCATTACCCCAAAACCCCACACTTGCAGCACCGAATGAGAGGTTCAGAATAAATTGTACAGATCTGTGATCCTGCTATTCTTTCTGAGGAATGAGATAGTTAACAGTGACAAGACATAATCACTGGGCATCTGAGTTAACCCCAGACACCATCTGAGATGAATGGGCAAGGTCACATCTCTCAGAACTCTTGTGCCAGACTCATGCATACGTTTCAGCATCAGTTACACCTGTTTCACATTTCTCAGGCCAAAGCCAGAGACTTAACAGAGAGAGATTTAGAGCTTCTGGAGAACATGATAGCATCCTGATCTCAGAAATGTACATTATGGTTAAAACCACTTTTTTCAAACAAAATAATTTGATGAGTTCTGTCAATAATATGTAGTTGATGGGTAGGGTATGATGGTCCTTAATGGGGAAGACAAGTATCTTATATTTAATATGGTAGAGAAGTGGAAACCAACAGAAAACACTCCACTGCACATACAATTCCTTCCCATGGAGAGAAGATCCAAGAAAGAACAAAGTACACTTGATATGAGTCAAATTGCTTAACACGCTGCTGTTCAGATATTATGGTGAGGAGAGCAACATAAGAACCTATATAGAATAGAATAGTGGAAGCAAACAAAGAGTGGAGAACATGTAGCCTCAGAGCAATGAGCCAAGAAGATGATGTAAAACATTCAGCTGGTTAAAATGCAAATAGGTTGAAAGGAGCAGAATGAGGTACAATGTCATCTTTCCAAGTGTAGGTTTAAGGGCTGACTTTGCACTCAAAGCAGCTCAGTTGTCTTTCCATGGAAGACATGGCAAACCTCTGACTGCAGTGGAAGCAGAACCAGCCCATGAGCTACTGTGTATGTAGAATTTATAAAGTGCTGAACTGGTAAATTGGAAACAAAGCTCCTAGTTTGCATCTAAGAGCATGCAAGGGAAACTCACAAAAAACTAAACCCAGTGATGAAAGCTGAAGAACTATGTGGGAGGAGGCATTGACTTATGGCAATGAAAGAGAACAAGGTAGTGAACACAGTCATCATCTGCTGATGAGGGAAACAGAACTAAGGCTTTGTAAATATACAGGTGATGCATGAGAAGCTCAAACTGCGGATTATGGAAGTAAACTGCATAAGCAATATTGCAGGGGGCAGTTTCAATGTACTTGCCAGCAGTGACAAAAGGGACAGTTTGCTCTTAGTTGTGGCACTGAGGTGGGTCATTGGGTTACGGCATCACAGCTCATAAACTTCCATTGAATTGCTGGGAACTTTGCCTTCCCAGGGATTGCTGGATTGGTCCACAATATTGCACAAATGCCATTGCTGGAGACAGCCCCCTCTAAAAGGGCAGATCAAGGAGAAAACACTAATTCTGGAGGCAAACTCAGTTTTGAAGGTAGAAACCAATACAGAAATGATTCACCAGCCTGGTAAAGAAGACAAAACACACACAGCAGATGCTCAGCTGTTGTAAATTGGAGCAACTATTTTGAGTGCAGCTCAGGATCTGGCCTGCAGTTTGTACAAAGCAGAATAACCAGTGATACTTGCAAGTCACCAGACCAGGTAACAAGTGAAACCTTCACATACTTATGATCAAAAAGATGAAGCTGAATTATAATGTTACATCTGATGACCTCTCTCTATGCCTAGTAATGTAAATGAGTTAGGAGGTTGTCTTATTGGATCAGATTTAGACTGCAACACTGAAAATGGAAATCACTTTGGCCCTGGTCATTGTTGGTACCATAGTAAACATTAGATTTCTGACTTTGTATGTATGAGATGCACAGCCAGTTAGCTCCTTTCAGTGAACAGCAGCTCCAAAGCTTTCTCAGTATCAACTTTCCAATGTGATCCCATGTCTCCTCTTTAATTTGGGTCTCTATCCTTGCCGCTAGGTTGTCCCAGAGCCTTACATATATAGAAAGTGCATTCATCCTTGTTCTGTATTAGTGAAGTTATTAGTAATGGCGGAGAAAAGGTTCAGATGGCCTTTTCAACTTTCACTGTAATGTGGGACTAGCAACACTGGAGTCATGGCTTATGGTATTTGTTCTACAGAAGGTGGCATGTATATTTTGCGCCTAGAGCATTCAGCCTTGTCTGTGGACACGTGCTTATTTGCAGTGGATTAAAATATCTGGTGTATCATTCATTCATTTATCTATGAAAAAAATAGGTAGTTGTGTTGGGGGTAGGGGAATGTGGGGATCTAATATCAGTTCATATTGTAATTTCCTTCTCCATAGCTCTTGGAATATTACATCAGTCTTAACAAATCTGAAGTACACAAACATGACAAGCATGAACAACAAGGACAGAAAACAAGGCTGGACGATCTGAGGATTAACGAATTGCTCCCTGGTGTCAAACTAAGAATTGACAGAAATAACCACTTTGACTTCGGACAGGAAAAGTCAAAGGTCAGGATTAGTGCCATCGCTGCCAGATTCTTCAAATAAGTCAAGCAGGTGCTTAACAAAGCATGAGTATTTGTTGTGTTTAGGGATTTTCAGCAAAGCATGATGTTTGAAGGAATAAGTGGAAATGTGACCATAGCTGTGAGGTCTCCATGGGAAAACAGAGGGAGAGCTCTCAATTAAATTAACCAGCAATGATTTCTCAGGAGGTTTTTCACATAGGAAAATATATAGAACACCCGTTTTCTGGGTAAAGTTCTGCTCTTTGTTTATATTTTCTTCCCCTCCCCTACTTGGCTACATGATACAACTTCCATTTAATTTCATAATCTTATTTGAAAATCCCAAACTAGGTCTTCATTTATTGCTTTATATGGGAAAAGTGTTCCTCGAACCTTACCCAGGGCTTCATCAGCACTACAATCCCTGTGGCCAGAGTTGCCTGAAATATGGAATTTTTGTCCCTTGGGAAATTCTGAGTTTTTGACATTTGGTTTTGTTTGAAATCAGAGCAAAAGTCAAAATCCCAGTATTTCCTGCAAAATGAAATGTTCTGAAATTTTTAATTTGGATAAGGTTGAAATGTGTCATTTCTACTTTATTGTTTCTACATATATTATGGTACAATATATTAAATAAGTCAAAACAAGGTAAAATGGAAATGCTTCAACTTTATCAAAAACAGGAGTTTCCCATTGAAAATTAAATTTCACATTTCTGCATTTTCTGACAGAAAAGTGATTCACTGGAAAATTTTTGACAAGTTCTATCAGTGACAGACCCTTACAGTGTTGGCCAGTCAGAACACTGATGGCTGCTGCCTGTTTAAAAAAAAAAGTTTTAATTATCTATTGTTCTTTTCATGGCTGTTCTTATTTTGCACACAAACTGCTGGGTACTCAATCAGAGCCTACTTGACATAGATAAAGGAGCAGTCACTCTTACGGCATGGCTACAATGGAGAGTTGCAGCGCTGGTGATGGGGTTACAGCACTGCAACTCACTCTGTGTCCACACTTGCAAAGCACGGCCAGCGCTGCAACTCCCTGGTTGCAGCACTGGCTGTACACCTGGTTTGCTTGGGGTGCAGCGATTCCAGCGCTGGTGATGCAGCGCTGGTCATCAAGTGTAGCCACCAAAAGCGCTGTTATTGGCCTCCAGTGTATTAGGAGGTATCCCAGAATTCCTGTCCACAACAAACCGGAAGAATGGCTGAACTCCGATCTCCCCATAGCTACTTAGCTAAAAAACAAACACAGCTGCTCTTTGCTCCAGCGAGTGAGCGAGCAGAGGCAGGCAAATTGCTTTGGAATGTTCACAGCTGTTTGCTTGAGGAGAGAGGGGAGGGGTAGTGTTGAGCAGCTGCTTATATGGTCTAAAGACTGTTTAGGAGTGCATAATTTGCATTTAGTGAATAACAGACAGGTGGGGGAAAGGTCAAAACTTTTAAAATGATTGAAGGTAGGCACTGTGTATCTTCCAGTTCTTAGAACTTGCAAGGCAGGGAGCTGAGAACAGTGTCAGCTCCAAAAATCCACTCTCTCTGTCTCCCACACGCTCCCTGTCACACTCCACCCCACCCCCCTCTTTTGAAAAGCACGTTGCAGCCACTTGAACGCTGGGGTAGCTGCCCACAATGCACCACTCCCAACAGCGCTGCAAATGCTGCATATGTGGCCACACTGCAGCGGGGTAGCTGTCAGTGTGGCCACACTGCAGCGCTTTCCCTACACAGCTGTATGAACACAGCTGTAACTCCCAGTGCTGCACATCTCCAAGTGTAGCCATACCCTCAGTAAGGTGAGGAGGATTTGGATATAGGAGTTAAAATGTAACAATGCTGTTGAAATCCAATGTGTTTATGAAATCTGAAAATATTTTGGAACTTTTGCTTATTCAATTTGTAGAAATGTTAGTTCAAATTTCACTATAAAAAAATCTTCAACAGCTCCTAGGTTTTGCCCCAGGTCCATAAAAGTTTACTTATGTTTGAATATTCTGTGCTTTAAGGAGTAATTCTTTTCTTGTTTCCCCCCATGTAAACTCCATTGACATCAATGAGTATTAGACCGGTACAAAGGAGAGCATAGTTTTGCCTTGGCCTTCAATTTAAACATTAAGAGTTTAAATGGGATTTAAGTGGTGCAGAGGTTGAAGAGTCAGGACAAAATGTCAGAAGATTTGAAAGGCGTGTGTTTGCTTTATGATTAGGATGGTCTTTTACATTCCGTTACACACATTCTCTAATTACACAACACTACAGAAGTGTGCATTTTGGAGAACTCATTTTCCGTGTGCTGTGCCACCGGCATGCTCCAAAGGAAGCACTGGGAAGCATTCAGGTTTTCAGGATTGTTCAAGTACACAGTGCCAATGAAAAAAATCATGTCAAAGCCAACAAATCTAGGACAACTTCAAACAGTGTCATCTCTGATCTAGCTCTCTGTCAATTCCTGTCATTGGATATTAAATGGAACACACCATGTGCTTGATACCCCAAGCATGTCAGATCTATTAAATTAAATATAATCCAGAGAGAAAATGCCCAGATATTGTGGCAAGCTTTGAAATTAGATGGTGTAGCTAAAAATCTTTGTTTGTACCATCACATATTTTTTTACAGGAGAGATAAAAGCCAAATATCTCTCAGATTTCTGGTGACTGCTGAGCCAGTTGGAAAGTTTTTGAGTTATGTTCTTTGGTTTGGTGAATTATTGGATTTAGATTAGTGGGTCTGTAAAATATGCAAAGACTGACTTCCAGCTGAGACAAGTTTAGTACAACCTCTACTGACTCAGCTAGAAGAAAGGTCCTAGTTCAGGTCTTTGAGGGTATGGCTACACAGCAATTAAACCCTGTGGCAGGCCTAGTCAGTAGAGTCCTGCATGAATACAAATTTATATCTGCGGATGCAGATAACCATGGATATAAATCATTATCAGCAGAACCGGAGGGCTGTCCCAGGAATCACAGTGGCAAAAGGAACAGGAGCCAGTGTCCCACACCAGCAGCTCCTCCGGCACGTCTGTACCGCCCCAGCTCTGCCCCTGTCCCATCCATGTTGCTTGAACACAGGAGCGTGACAAAGGACAGCTGTCAGTAAGCCTGGTGCCAGCAGCCTGAGCATCACAAGGCCAAGTCAGCTGACATGTGCCCACCACAAGTGTTTAACTGGTATGTAGACATACCCTGAGTTAAATCTTTCAATAGCCACCGTAAATAAAGTACAGCTAGGTAACCTGCCATCATATTTTTCTAAACCCTCATGGTGGAAGCTCTGTAGAAGCTATCAGGAAATCAGATTTGCCCTGAGTAGTTCTTGTTTTAATCCCAGTCCTTTGAGCACATGTGTTTTCAGGTGGACATCCAAATACATGTTTAAGATAGTGTGTGGTCTGAAAGGGTGAACTGCTAACCCCTTTCCAATATGGCTGTTTTTATTATACCTTGGATCTGTAATTTCCTCTTCTACGTTGGCTCGTAAAAAAAAAAAACCTGAGCTCCTCTGGGTAAGATATTAACACATGGCATAGGACTTCCCCTGTCATTTTATAATACAAACATAGTTTGCACTTCTATAGCCCTTTTCATTAGAGGAACTTAAAGCACTTTATAGATGTTAATACATTGAGCCTCACAATACCTGTGTGGAGCAGCTGTGTGTCATTATACCCAATGTACAGATGAAGAAAGAGAGGCAGAGAGATTAAGATAAAAGATCTTAAGGTGAATGAAGGGCAAAGGTAGGAATAATAGAAGGCTGGAAGGAGCCCTGACCCTCAGGGCCAGATTATCTGAGCATGGAATCATAGCAGTTTACACTAACTGAGACTCTGGCCCTTAATCTCTTTCCTTCCATTGGTCCCTCAACACAATGTGATATTTTTTCCCTTCTAATTTAAAAATGAGTTAAAAGAGTTTTTAACTTATTAACCCTTTACTCTAACCTCTGGTTAAACATCTGGGTAGGAGGCCTGAACCCATGGCTTACTGTAATGCTTTGGTACTAGAAAACACATCTGCTTTCATGGTTTGAGTCCAATCTACAAAATGGAATTTTTGCCTGCATGAGGACTGAGAAAACACTGTAGGATTTGGCCCTTTAAACTAATCATCTACCAAAAAAAAAAAAAACCCAACCAAAAAAAAAAAATAAATAGAGAGAGAAGGAGCACCAAAAATATTCTGGCTGTTTTCTAGGGTTATTGCTGTAATACTCAAATGCAAACCGGTAAAGTGAACTGTTTGACACTTTAAATCAGGGTGGGGAATTTTTTTATAACAGAACGTACTTCCACAATATTTCTGTAACTGCATGACAGGGGAGAGGAAGGAGATGGTGGAGAGGTGCGAGAGAGACAAAAACACTTTCTAACTTTTAATAAGCCTCACAAACCATGTAATACACCTTATTCAATGGTTACACCTTGGACTCCCGTTGGGCATGCCTCACCACTGATATTGTGAGAGTGAAACCTCTTATCCCTTTATTAACCTCTCCCAGTTTATGATCTGTTAGTCATAGGTGCACATCTGCTTCACAGGCCATAACACTACCACCTGCCTAAAAGTCTCAGAGACAAAGGCGTCTGAGTACATAAGATGGACACATGCTGCACTGTGATAGGGAGTACATTCTGGCCACACAACCATCATTACAATAATAGTTTCAGCAGCTCATATGGCACACACTTGTGGCCTGTTGGCATGGAACTTGATGTGAATAGTGAGAAATGCTCAGGTTCAAACAGTTGCAAATTATTTAGCAGGAATAGGGGTGTGAATTTGTTATGTGATCCAGTAAGGAAAGACCTCGGGATAAATATGTGCAAGCAGTAGAGTTAAGCACAAAGTTGCTTGTGAACTTTAAGCCTGAATTTCTGGACCTCTGACCAACATTGCAATACTGTTAGAGATTTTTTTAAAGATGCACTAGTAAATATAAACTTCTTAGCTAAAGCCCAAATTAGTTCCTTTATTTAAAACTCAATGAAATTAAGTTTAGGGTCCAAAACACTCAGAACGGACACATGTTTTGATGTCTGCCAGTCCTTTAAAGGAATGTTTAAGTTGTTATTGCCAAGAAAAGACCCATTCTCCTGACTTGCAAATTCACTTATAAAATAGGGCTGTCAAGCAATTAAAAAATTAATTTCAGTGGTGCGATTAAAAAAATTAATCCTGATTAATCATGTGATTTTAAAGGTCTGGCTTGACAAAGCTCTGGCTGGGATGATTTAGTTGGGGATTGGTCCTGCTTTGAGCAGGGGGTTGGACTAGATGACTTCCAGATCCTAATATTCTATGATTATGATAAATCATGCTGTTAAACAATAATAGAATACCATTTATCCATTTATTTTAATATTTTGGATGTTTTCTACATATTCAAATATATTGATTTCAATACAGCACAGAATGCAAAGTGTAGCGCTCACTTTTTATTTTTGATTAAAAATATTTGCACTGTAAAAAACAAAAGAAATAGTATTTTTGAATTCACCTAATACAAGTACTGTAGTGCAATCTCTTTATCATGAAAGTTGAACTTACAAATGTACAATTATGTACAAAAATAACTGGATTCAAAAATAAAACAATGTAAAACTTTAGAGCCTACACGTCTACTCAGTCTGACTTCTTGTTCAGCCAATCGCTCAGACAAACTAATCTGGTTACAATTTGCAGGAGATAATGCTGCCTGCTTCTTGTTTACAGTATCACCTGAAAATGAGAACAGGCGTTCGCATGGCACTGTTGCAGCCAGCGTAGCAAGATATTTATGTGCCAGATGCATTAAAGATTCATATCCCTTCGTACTTCGACCACCATTCCAGAAGACATGCAGCCATGCTGATGATGGGTTCTGCTCGATAACGATCCAAAGCAGAGCTGACCGATGCATGTTCATTTTCATCCTCTGAATCAGATGCCACCAGCAGAAGGATGATTTTCTTTTTTGATAGTTCAGGTTCTGTAGTTTCCGCATGGGAGTGTTGCTCTTTTAAGACTTCTAAAAGCAGGCTCCACACCTCATCCCTCTCAGATTTGGATGGTACTTCAGATTCTTAAGTTGTGAGTCGAGTGCTATAGCTATTTTTAGAAATCTCACATTGGTATCTTCTTTGTGTTTTGTCAAATCTGCTGTGAAGGTGTTATTAAAAAGAACATGTGCTGGATCATCATCTGAAACTTCTATAACATGAAATATGCCAGTAAAACAGAACAGGAGTCATACAGATTTCTCCCAAAGAGTTCAGTCACAAATTTAATTAACACTTTTTTTTTTTTTAATGAGCATCATCAGCATTGAAGCATGTCCACTGGAATGGTGGCTGAAGCATGAAGGAACATACGAATATTTAGAATATCTGGCACTTAAATACCTTGCAACACTGACTACAAAAATGCCATGTGAATGCCTGTTCTCACTTTCAGATGACATTGCAAATAAGAAGCAGGCTGCAGTATCTCTCCTAAATATAAAGAAACTTGTTTGTCTTAGTGATTGGCTGAACAAGAAGTAGGACTGAGTGGATGTGCATACTCTAAAGTTTTACATTGTTTTGTTTTTGAGTGCAGTTATGTAACTAAAAAAAAATCTACATTTGTAAGTTACACTTCCACGATAAAGAGATTGTACTACAGTACTTATGAGGTGAATTGAAAACACTATTTCTTTTGTTTATCATTTTTACCATGCAAATATTTGTAATAAAAATAATTATATAAAGTGAGCACTGTACTCTTGGTATTCTGTGTTGTAATAGAAATCAGTATATTTGAAAATGTAGAAAAAATCCAAAAATATTTAATAAATTTATTTTGGTATTCTGTTGTTTCATAGTGTGATTAATCGTGATTAATGCTTTTAATCATGATTATTTTTTTTAGTTAAGCACGTGAGTTAACTATGATTAATTGACTGCCCTATTATGAACCACTAGCATTCCAAAAGTCATATTGTGGTGGGGTGGTCACCCGCTCTGGCCCTGAAAGGGTTACAGCCAGCCCTGGGAGACGGCTGAGGCTGAAGGAAAAGGAAAGACTGATTGGGGAAGCAGCCTCAGCTGGGGCTGCTCCCCAATCAGGCCGCAGCTGGCCCTATAAAAGTGCTGCTAGCCAGAGCTCAAGAGTCTCTCTCTAGTTATTGAGAGAGATGGACCTGGCTGCTAGGAGCTGAACAGAGTACCTAGAGTGGGCCAGGGCTAGGGGAAGGCCAGAGGAGCTGGAGAGCTCCAACCTGGAAAACCTCCAGGCTGCAGGCCTTGCTAAAGGCCCAGAAAAGGTACTGGGGTTGCAGAGGGGCAGCCCAAGGGTAGGCAGAGACAGCAGGTCCACGCCCTCCTTACCAATGATGAGTGGCAATTATACTGCAGTCCACCCCAGTGAGCAGGGGCTAGCTGGTGACTGGCAATAGCCCAAGACTGAGGCAAGGTGGGGATAGGGGTTGGGGGTTCCCCAGGGAGGGAGACCTAGTGAGACGGTGGGGTACTTCAGGGGGAAGAACCCCAAGAGAAAGGGCACCAGGCTCCAGGAAGGACACGGGGGGCCAGCGGCAAGGTGAGACACTGGCCTGCAGAGGGTGCTCCAGTGGCTGGCAAGCTAATTCCCTGGATGACCAGCAGGAGGCGGGGCTGGGTAAGTAGCGCCGTTACACATATATACCTCATGGTAGAGGTGCTGAAGGAATATCCTTGCTCAGAATCCAGTTCCTGAAAATAACTGTTTAGCAGTCAGGCATAGAAAAGAACCTGTCTGTTTCCCCTGAAGTCTTGCAGGCTTATATATTTCTAGGATATGTGTCCTTCTGAATCAGCATTACACTTCTCTGAACACATGCTTATTTCCGTTAAAGATATGTAAGGAAAATTATGGACATGGGTGAGGGTTTACAACGTTTCCTCCTAGCCAAAGGGATGGATGAAGGGTTAAATTGTGCCCTGAAATATGGGAGGAGCAGTGCTGTACTGTTCCAGGGGATGCTCCTGTAGCAACTGTGTTTCACAGAGGGACAAGCCATCCTTGAGCTTCACAGAGCACCCAGGGACTGTGAAGATTACACCCATCCTTGAAGAAGGAGCAGCATGCCCTCCTAACCAGACAAGTTGGCTCTTTGGGGTGGTGTGCAGGGAGAAGGTGGAACTATGGTCTCCCCTCCTTTCTACACTCTTTGTGTAGGAAAGATAGGAAGTCTGGCAAGAGACCACTCTGGCTTAGCCAGGAGATCTTCAATGATCTGAAACTCAAAAAGAATCCTAGAAAAAGTAGGAACTAGGTCAAATTGCAAAAGATGAATATAAACAAACAATACAAGCATCTAGGGACAAAATTAGAAAGGCCAAGGCACAAAATGAGATTAAACTAACTAAAGACATAAAGGGTAACAAGAAAATATTCTAAAACTTCATTAGAAGCAAGAGACAGACCAAGGAGAGGGAAGGCTAGTTACTCAACTGGGGGGGATAAATCAGTCGTTTGAGCATTGGCCTGCTAAACCCAGAGTTGTGAGGTCAATCCTTGAGGGGACCATTTGGGGATTTAGTTGGCCTTTGGTCCTGCTTTGAGCAGGGGGTTGGACTAGATGACCTCCTGAGGTCCCTTCCAACCCTGATATTCTATGGAAATGGCAGAAGAGCTAACTGACTTTTCTTTGTTTTAGTTTTCACCTAAAAGGTTAGTAGAGATTGGACATATAACATAGTGAAAGCCAGTGAAAATGAGGTAGGATCTGAAGCTGAAATATGGAAAAAACAAGTTGAAGACATCTAATCTGTCTAAGTAATTTTTAAGTCACCAGGGCCTGATGAAATACATCCTAGAATACTCAAGGAGCTGACTGAGGACATATCTGAATCATTAATGATTATCTTCAAAAACTTATGGAAGACAGGAAGAGGGCAAATATAGTGCCAATCTATAAAAAGGAGAATAAGGAAAACCTGTAGAATTGCAGACTAGTCAAATTATGTTCAGTACCAAGAAAGACAATGGAACAAATAATCAATCAATTTGCAAACACCTAGAACAGTGGCTCTCAAACTTTCCAGACTGCTGTACCCCTTTCAGGAATCTGATTTGTCTTCTGTACCCTCAAGTTTCACCTCACTTAAACTACTTGTTTACAATATCAGACAAAAATACAAAAGTGTCACAGCACACTATTACTGAACAATTGCTTACTTTTTCATGTTTATCATATAATTATAACAAATTAATTGGAATATAAATATTGTGCTTACATTTCGGAGCATAGTATTTAGAGCAGCATAAATCATTGTCTGTATGACATCTTAGTTTGTACTGACTTCACTAGTGCTTTTCATGTACCTGTTATAAAACTAGGCAAATATCTAGATTAGTTGATGTCCCTCCTGGAAGACCTTAGCCTACCGCAAGAGGTACACGTACCCCTGTATAAGAGCCACTAACCTAGAAGGCAATAAGGTGATAAGTAACATTCAACATGGATTTGTCAAGAACAAATCATGTCAAACTAACTAATAGCTTTTCTGGGCAGGTTTACAAGCTATGTGGATGGGGGAAAGCAGTAGATGTGGTATATCTTGACTTTAGTAAGGCTTTTGATACTTTCTCACATGACTTTCTCATAAACAAACTAGAGAAATACAACCTAGAAGGAGCTACTATAAGGTGGGTGCAAAACTGTTTGGAAAACTGCTCCCATAAAGCAAATATCAGTAATTCACAGTTAAGTTGGAAGTGCATATTGAGTGGGATCCCATAGGGATTGATTCAGGGTCCAATACTGTTCAATACATTCAGCAATGATTTCGATAATGGTATAGAGAGTACACGTATAAAGTTTGCAGGTGATACCAAGCTGGCAGGGGTTGCAAGTAGTTTGGAGGATAGAATTAGAATTCAAAATATTGTAGACAAACTGGAAAAATGGTAAATAGGATGGAATTCAATAAGGGCAAATGCAAAGTACTCCACTAAGGAAAGAACAATCAATTACAAACACACAAAAAGGGAAATGACTGCCTAGGAAGAAGTACTGCAGAAAGGTATCTGGGGGTTATAGAGGCTCACAAGCTAAATATGAGTGAATAGTGTAACACTGTTGCAAAAAAGCAAACATGATTCTGGGATGTATTAGGAGTGTTGTAAGCAAGACATGAGAAGTACTTTTTCCATCCCACTCTGTGCTGATAAGGCCTCAGCTGGAGTATTGTGTCCATTTCTGGGCGCCGCATTTCAGGAAAAATGTGGACAAACTGAAGAAAGTCCAGAGAAGAGCAACAAAAATTATTAAAGGTCTGGAAAACATCACCTATGAGGAAGAGTGAACAAATTGGATTTGTTTACTCTGGAGAAGAGAAGACTGAGAGGGCACATAACAGTTTTCAAGTACATAAAAGGTTGTTATAAGGAGGAGGGTGAAAAAATTGTTCTTGTTAACCTCTGATGATAGGACAAGAAGCAATGGACATAAATTGCAGCAAGGGAGATTTGGTTTGGACATTTGGAAAAGCTTCCTAACTGTCAGGATAATTTAGCACTGGAGCAAATTGCCAAAGGAGGTTGTGGAATCTCTGTCATTGGAGGTTTTAAAAAAAGATTAGACAAACAGCTCTCAGGAATGGTCTGTTTATTACTTAGTTCTGCCTTGAGTACAGGGGACTGGACTAGATGACCTCTCGAGGTCCCTTCCAGTTCTACACTTCTTTGAAGACAGGGGGGAGGGATAGCTCAGTGGTTTGAGCATTGGCCTGCTAAACCCAGGATGAGTCAGTCCTTGAGGGCGCCATTTAGGGATTTGGGGATTTAGTTGGGGATTGGTCCTGCTTTGAGCAAGGGGTTGTCTTAGATGACCTCCTGAGGTCCTTTCCACCCCTGATATTGTAAGGGCGTGTAAGGGTCCAGTGTGGGGGCTCGGCCCTATCATGCGTGGCTGGGGGCCAGTCCGCCTCGCTCCACGAGTTGGGTGAGCTGTCGCCTTAGCCTGGTGAAGCAGGAAACAGACAGGAGCTCAGGTCTTCAGGCCGGGGCTGAGCAAACAAACAGGATATAAGGCCAGGCCCCTGGGCATGGCGGGGCAGCAAGCAGTTCAGGGCTCAGTCCTTTAGGCAGAGACTGAGCAAACAAACCGTACCTATGCCCAGGCTCTTCGGCAGGGCAGGGCAATAAACAGTTCAGGGGCTCAGGCCCTTAGGCAGGGACTGAGCAAACAGATAGTATATAAGCCCAGGCCCTTTGGCAGGGTGGGGCAATAGGCAGTTCAGGGGGCTCTAGAAGAAAGGCCTCCTTAGGCCAGCGAGAGGGGGAGTCTGCCACCCCTGGAAGGGTGGCAGGGGGGACACAGGCCCTCCCACTCCACTGCATCCCAGCCGGGGGCCCTAACAGCGGCAGGCAGTCTGCTGCTGTGTCAGTGGGGATCCTGGCCGCAACACACTGACATTGGTTCGGGGTCTCCTGGAGCCAGACTAGAGTCGGCTACCCCCGGGCCACTTCCAGTCTCCCCCCCCGTTGGTACCTGTGTGTCCTCTGTATCTTCCACAACGTCCCACACCATGGGCTCCTCAGGATACTGAGCGCTGGGTAAGTGGGGCTGGTCCTCGCGATACCGGGCGCGGTGAAGTTCAGGCGGCTCCTCCTCAGGATACCGGGCGAGGGGAAGGCCCAGCTGGTCCTCCTCAGGGTAGCGAGGACGGGGCCGGCTCGGCCGGTCCTCCTCGGGGTAGCGAGGACGGGGCCGGCTCGGCCGGTCCTCCTCGGGGTAGCGAGGACGGGGCCGGCTCGGCCGGTCCTCCTCGGGGTAGCGAGGACGGGGCCGGCTCGGCCGGTCCTCCTCGGGGTAGCGGGGACGGGGCCGGCTCGGCCGGTCCTCCTCGGGGTAGCGGGGACGGGGCCGGCTCGGCCGGTCCTCCTCGGGGTAGCGGGGACGGGGCCGGCTCGGCCGGTCCTCCTCGGGGTAGCGGGCACGGGGCCGGCTCGGCCGGTCCTCCTCGGGGTAGCGGGCACGGGGCCGGCTCGGCCGGTCCTCCTCGGGGTAGCGGGCACGGGGCCGGCTCGGCCCAGCAGGAGCTAGGGCACCAAAGTCTGTCCTCTCCAGCGGCCAGCAGCCAACTGAGCGCTGGGGCCGGGTCTTTATACTTCCTGTCCTGCCACTTGACTTCCGGGGGGTGGAAACAGGCAGCAGTGGCTCCACCCACTTCGGCATCTGTTCTGGCTCGGCCCTCTCAGGTGCAGCTGGGGGCCAGTCCGCCTCACTACAGGGCACTTCCTAGCTGAGGCCAGGAATTGTGATTTCCTGGTCCTTATGTGGCACATATATAAAGAATCCTGCTTCATCCTTCCCAAGGCTAGTCATAATCTGCCACAAATTTTGCACTCTCAGCTCTTCCCTTTCTCCCCACTCCATTGCTCCAGACAAGACTCTACCACTCCCTTATACCTTTCTGCTTTCCATCCCCACTCCTCTGCCATGAAGCATTCTTTATCAGCTCTAACATTCCCTAAGACAGACAAAGCTGGTGTCTATAACTTGTAAAACTGTTTGATGAAATAGGATCTATGGCTTAGTTAGAACGGGACATTTAGCTTTAAAATCACAAATACATGATATACCAGATTTCCCTTTCCCACCAAGGTCTTGCCATAGCACAGTGGGAACCTATTCACCTCAGAGAAGGCATGCTGCTGTCTTTTAATTGTTCCTTTGTTGAGCAGTAGCTGGTCTGGTGGGTTTACAAGTGGATTTCACTTGTTGCAGCAGAAATCAGCGACAGAGTCAGGGTATTTCTTAGAACAGCAGTTCTCAAACTGTGGGTTAGGACCCGAAATGCATAAAGAATGTCCAGTTTGGCCAATGTACATGGCAGAGACACTCTCACAGATCTTGGGAGACAGACCTGTCCTCGCTTAAAGACAGCCCCCCAACCTGAAGCAAATACTCACCAGTAACCACACACCACAGAACAAAAACACTAACCCAGGAACCTATCCTTGCAACAAAGCCCGATGCCAACTCTGTCCACATATCTATTCAAGTGCCACCATCATAGGACCTAATCACATCAGCCACACCATCATCTGCACATCTACCAATGTGATATATGTCATCATGTGCCAGCAATGCCTCTCTGCCATATACATTGGCCAAACCGGACAGTCTCTACGCAAAAGAATAAATGGACACAAATCTGACATCAAGAATCATAACATTCAAAAACCAGTAGGAGAACACTTCAACCTCTCTGGCTATTCAGTAACAGATTTAAAGGTGGCAATTTTGCAACAGAAAAGCTTCAAAAACAGACTCCAATGAGAAACTGTTGAACTTGAATTGATATGCAAACTAGATACTATCAATTTAGGCTTAAATAGAGACTGGGAATGGCTGAGCCATTACACACATCGAATCTATTTCTCGCATTTTATGTATCTTGTCAAACTGTCTTAAATGGGCTATCTTCATTATCACTACAAAAGTTTTTTTTCTCCTGCTGCCAATAGTTCATCTTAATTAATTAGCCTCTTAGAGTTGGTTGGGCAACTCCCACCTTTTCATGTTCTCTGTATGTATATATATCTCCTCACTATGTGTTCCATTCTATGCGTCCGATGAAGTGGGCTCAAATAAATTTGTTTGTCTCTAAGGTATGGCCATTCTTATTTTCTTATGAGTTTATTACCTTTGCGTGTATATGTACCACTACTCTCCAATGGAGTAAAAAGAGAATTGCTTAATTTTGAGTGTGTGTGTGTGTGTGTGTGTGTGTGTGTGTGTGTGCACTGTGCATGTCAAAGTAATCTGTTACTGGTGTTTGCCCTAGAGCTCAGGCAGCCAGGTAGCAGTCTGTGCTTCTGGAGCTATGCAACTGATTTATACCCCTCGGTCACTATGAAGGTCTGAACTGAACCTGAATAACCATGGATTTCTTGCAATCTTTATGGCTGATCCATATGCACATAAAGAGTGTTGTCATTTATACACAATATGGATGGGGGGGAGGCGTGAAAAAAGTAGAATTGAAGTAAATTGGGCAAAAAACAAAAGGCTAATTAGCACTTCAAGTTTGTGATATTTATTTTTTCTGACATTTTGGTGTTAAATTTTAAACAAACTCAGGTTATTTTTTCGTTTAAAAACATGTTTACATTTATAGATTTTGTTTTCCTAAGATGATATAGAAAATTGACCCCTCTTTAAACTCTCACCCTCCAGGGGATCAAGCCTCAAAGAGTTGAGTGGTTTTCTGCATCTGGAAATGATACTTGTGACTTAAAAAATGGAGACATTTTGTTGCATGCTTTTAAAAAATAACAAAACATACCTTTGATTTTTAATAATATTTAATCTAATACTGGAAATCATTTAATATTGAATTTGAAATGCCTTCTAGAGGCCCAGGAAACCTGTAGGGGAATAATACACTGTATCCTAGCAGAGAACTGCTGGACTTTCATTTTAAAAAAGCATGGGGAGGAATAAACAATGTAGTAGGAGGAGAAGAGATGCCCTACATTGTTGACTTTAAAACATTGGTTTTTTACAATTTTTTTCACAACTAGTTTTTACTCATATTTTTTATCAGGACCACTTTCAAAATTTCTCATTTAATCAAAACCCAGTTTTTGATGAACAAAAAATTGTGAAATTGTGTCATAAAATGGATCCCATTTTCAATCCTGTGAAATGGAAACAAATTTAGAATGTTTTTCAATTTGTTTAAATTAATTTTTGACCAGCTCTCCGGAAGAGATGTTAGCGGTTGGGTTGAGGCATACGATAGGTCAGGGATCTGCAGATCAGGTTAGGTTAGCACTGCAGGGATGAAGCTAGCTGACATTGGGTCACATATCAGTTAGCTGCTCAAATCAAGCCAACTGTAGGCCTAGGCTGTAAATTCATCTGGTTAAGCTAAGTTTCTGACAGGCTTTAGACCTGTAGCCCTTGCGTTTCTACCTTAGTCAATACCTGTACGCATCTATACAGTATCACAAGCTACACTGAGGTGCTATTTTAGTTTCTTGGTCATGGCAATACATAAGTAGCTAAAAAAAAACAAACGTTCTTATATAGCAGATATACTAGAATAGCTCTACTTGAACCCCTCCAATTGACCTGTAAATACATAGTATATTTATAACGTATGCATTGATTTAATAAGCAAATGATGGACATAGCCAAGAAAGGAAGAATTATCTTTTGGTAAATGTATGGGGCTGGGACTTAAGATCACTAAGTTAAATTCCTGGCTTTGTCAGGAAAACATCCTGTGTGATCTTGGGCAAATCATTTTATCACTCTCTGTCTCAGTTCCCAACCTTCTTGTATGTTCTTTCCCCTTTCTCTCAAATGTTGTCTGTCTTTTTACTTAAAAAGTAAGCTCTTCAGAGCAGGGATTGTACAGTGCCTGGCGCAATGAACCTGTGATGTCGGTTGGGCCCTCTAGGTGCTACTGTTCTAGAAATAATAAATGTTAATGCAAAACAAAGGCAGCTCAATACACAGTTATGGCAACATACATTTGGGGCAATTGAACATTATGAATTTTCTTCATATATCAAAATTACACAAATGCCAGTGCTATATACCAATGTGCTGATTCACTGGGAAAATTCTAGGTGATCTATGGCCCTAAATATTTTTTTAATGTTGTGCATCTTCTCTGTTTGTATCCATGTGTAAGGAATACATAGTGGGGTGGGGTGGTATAGAGAGAGAACTTTTCCTATCTATTTAAAGCTCATATGACAAATCTTTGATATTTTTATTGGGACAATTTCTGAGTTTATGTATTTGCAGCAGCCAGTATTTTCAAAGCTGAGTGCCTAAAGTTAAACCCTTACATCCACCTGGGAGTTGCGTACTGTGAATGCTCAGCACCTCTGAAAATTGCCTTTATGTTGGTACCTAGGTATGGATTAAGGTGTCTACTTTTAGACACCCAACTTTGAAAAATGTTGGCCACAATCGCTACATATTTACTTTTTCTAGACAAAAATGACTGGTTATTTTTACTGTTATTGTCATGTGCTATATATAACTATATCTGTGCAATGAATTGGTTGCACTATATTCATGCAAATAATTGGTTGCCTAAATTCTGTGCCGTGGCTTCCTTGTGAAAGCTACTGCACCTCCCTCATAAGAAACATGTTATGCCTGGTCTCCACAGGAGGATTAGGCCTGCAGAACTAGGGGGCTGTCATTAATCAGAAGCACTTAATTTGTCACCTGGGTTTTATTAAAAATAGAGATATCTGTTCTGTTTGGACAGCCACTGTCCGGTGGTTTTAAGAGATTATGGTTTACTTTAGGAAAGTGTTATTGTGAGATATGATAGAAATAGCATGACATCATTCCTGGCAATATAGTATCAGTGAGAGAAGGAAAAAAAATACAGACAGCTTTCTGGTAAATGGAAAAATCGCTGTATTCTCTCAGAATGCAAGATGCTATAAGGTTGTGTATGTCAGGCACCCAGCCTAGAAGTCAGAATAGACACCACGGCAATAAATTCCTCAGAGGACACCATTCTGAGAATGTATGAATGTTTTGAAATGTAGGAGAAAGTTGGAATTTAGGGTGGATTAATGAAAAACTGCCAAGCTTAGATATATTATGCTTACTTACTGGAAAGAAGAAACTTTCTAACTTTTACTTTGCAACTTAATATACATGTGTAGATCTTTGTATGCATGTATATATTATGAGTGTGTCTATAAAAATAATACACACACCAAAAAAGTTGTCAGAATAATAAGTGGTTCATAGGTCTTCTTCTGGTCTTTTGTGCAGGGATGAGTTAATTGGTTAGTTAATCATCTTCATATTCTTCCAAAAATCAACCCAAAATTTCATAAAATGTTTGTGTTCCTTAATTTGATATGTTATCTTACCTGGACTAGCTAAGATGACTCTAGTTACAGCTAAGCACATTCAATTTTAATTAGACTTTCTACCAGTCTATGACATTGAATTTCTTTTGCTTACTTCTATTGTCGACACTTAGTCTTTTTATGATTTATAATTATTGTTGCCTTTAAAATGATTCAGATTCCTTCAAACACATACAATGATACTGAGCTACTGGATTAAAATGAAAATTATTATCTCTAGTTTTCTCAGCAGGTCAGTGGTAGACCCTGGTGTCTTGAATCCCAGTCCAATGCCCTATCCACTAGATCAAGCTGTTTTTACAATGTAGGGCTACTGATGAATTCATGTAAATACCTGAGGAGATTGTCAGGTTTCATATATACATAGGATGAGGGGATTAAGAGAGAAAATGAAACCTTGCCATCAACTCAGGTATTCACATGAATACATTGATGCATAATCTACAGCAAATGGAGCCCAGTGGCCACCTCTAAGAGCTACTGCATACAATTAATAAATATAATTTTATCAAGTAATATCAGCTAACTGCTCTATCATGCCATACATTGTACCCAGCTTACAGTGTTAAACATCTATAACTACTCTTACCCTAGATTTCAGCAGTCTTTGATAAAAACCTGTAGTGCATCCCTTGGATTAATTTATATATTGATTTATTTTCTGCTAACGTTTGTGATACTTTTTTGTTGTTTTATCAGTTAACTGCAGTGATGCATTTCCAGGCACAGTACACTACACTAACATATACTAATACATAAGAAAAATATTTCAAGACTCTAACAAATTATAACTGGACACACACATAAACCAGATGTGCAAATGATGAGCATATGTTATAAATACAGACCTGTCACTACTCTTCAAAATCAGTCTAAAATGTCTTCACCTGTGACCAAATGGTAATGAGCTTGGCAGGAGCATAGAAGACTATGAGGTAGAAAACTAGCTTTGTGTTTTCATACTGAGTTTTCCTACCAATTTTTACATAGCTTCTGTTTGGTGCGGGTTGTTTTTTTTTTAATTTGTAGGATCTTTAAGCAAAATGCCCCCACTCTCTTTTCAAATGTGCACAATACATATGCATATATAAACCAAGAACACACACTGAACAAATAAATATCTTTCATACAATTTAAAAAACAAGCATTAACTGTGAAGAGGACTTCAGCTTTGGAGAAGTGTGCGGTAACTGACACCATTTTGTGGGTTCAGAAGAGTGAATCTTGTCCCTCCTTTCCCCCCCCCCCAACATGAGATTTGTTACAAACTCAAAATTCAGGCACTGTCAACCATGGTTTTAGCAACTTTGTGTGAAACTTAACTATGTTTAGACTAAACTTAGACCAAGTTTTAAGCATAGCAGTTAATAGTTTTACATGAAAATCATGCGAGATACAGGGCTTCTCTACACTGCCCCACAGTTCAGATTACAAGGGGTTGAATAACAGCATGTACCAAATGCTATGGTGTAATTCTCTGAGGTGGATGCTGTGGGTGCAAACTAAAAGGTTTCTAGTTTACACTAATGTAATTAATGCTAGAGAACTGCATTAATGTGAAAAAGGAACCTTTTAGTTCATACCTGTAGCGTCCACACATGGGAGTTCCACTGCAGCGTTTTGTGTGCACTGCTAGTCTTACCCCTATACTCTGAACTGTGGGGCAGTGTAGATGCGCCCTCCATCATCTAACGCTGTTTTTGCCTGAAAATAGGAAACAAAAAAGATTTCAGCTGAGTTGCACTTTAAATATTGGAGTTTGGTCAAATTTGGATCACACTTTTGGATACATCTAAGAAGAACTGGATGCACGTTGACCGATCCTGGATGCAAGGTGACAGGTGATAGGACAAGTTCATAGACACCATAGTAATAGCTAGAGGAGTAAGGACCAAGAAGCCGTAATTTTAGTAAGGCTGAACTTCATGAGTTTTAAGATACCAAGTACATTCAACATTTTAAAGTAATGTTAAATTCAGAAGGCTGTGGACAAATAATACTTAATAAGGTGCCTTAAATAAAATAACCTAAAGTTGGTGTAATTAACTCCCCATTGTACACCTGATTTTCCCCCCTCTACCCTCAACCACATTACTTCACTGAAGCCCAAATTGTGTGCCTGAAATTTGGCGCGTTCTGTGAGTAGAACATTTTGGAGAAGCTTGTGGAAGCAGGGCTTTGTTCCAGGCTCTCCCATCCCTAGTGACAACAGGTTGGTTGTGTGTTTGTCCAGCAGAAATGGAATACATGGCAAACCAAAGAGATGTGGGCAACCTTGGAACAAATGAAGATCTGTGATATCATAAACAGACTGTCCTATTTGAATGAATTAATAGTATCAGCTTATGCTTTAAGTGGTGCACCATGTATATGGCATAACTCTCATTGACTTTCATTAAGAATCATGGTGACAAAATAGGGAGGGAAGATTTCCTGTGGTGTGTAAATACTACAAAGTGTCCCGTAGCCCCAGAGGGAAAAATCACTGATGGATAAGGTCAAATGTACAGTTTAATATTCTATAACAATCATATTGAATGCTATGTTTATGTAGAGTTAGAAATCCCTTCTGGAATAACAGCCTACCAAGGTAAAATTTGAGTTTATCTAATGAGAAATCAGAACAGAGACTTGACACTTGGCCTCCCACATCACAGAAAGTGCTCTAACCACTGTGGTCATTGTGAGGTAAGGTGTTTACAGTCTCTCTGGAGTTGTTCCATTTTGTATAACTAATTATTCATTGGACCAGAAAGAAAGATAGGTATGGTGGATTCTGAAAATTTAAAAAAAAATGGAAAAGTTTATGCATCATATAAATGACTTTGTCTTGGACGTCATCAGAGTAGGATTCCAGGACAGCATTTATAATTAATACAACAATTCATTCAACAATATCTGTTCTATACCACAACCTTGTAAAGTTCTACTCACCCTCTCATCCAAGCTAAAGGATTTATTTTGGCAAGTGAATAAAATATTGTTGTTGTCATTATCATAGTAAGGATGAGCAAGTTGGTTTTGCATCTAAGGTGGCAAATTTTCATGGCAGTTTTGTAGGCTAGCTTGGCATTTTGGAATGTGTTTCCTCTGACAGATTTTGTTTAAACTGTTTCTAATCACCCCAGCAAATGGGGAAAAATACAGATCCCATTTTAAGTCAAATCATCAGAAGATCTGATAATTAAATGAATATATCATGGCTGGATTAGCTTTGGCTGTAATGCTAGCATTTAGATGCATCATTTATAAACACAATCATCAGAAATTTATTCACTTCAAAGGACTTAATATAACCTACTGAGCTGCATGCACTATAATTTGTTTATGTTGCTTTCCAGAGTTGAAGGACACTCTTCATCTTCTTCTTATTTGTGTTTTAAATTAAAAGGTCAGACAGCTCCAGGTTCAAAAATCTGTATTCCTGGCTGCTGTAGCCTATTGGTTATCCTACTCTGAAATTGTATTTTGGAATGATTCATTCTTTAGAGGTATAATGATTAGGCTACAATTATGTCATGGAGGTCAAAGGAAATCACAGAATCCGTGACTTCCTTTGACCACCATGACACTTTCTGCTCGGGAGCTGGAACTCCCAGCTAGCCCACCGCAACCTGCAATTTCCAATCCCCACACTGGTGGAGGCACCTGGCAGCTGTCCAGCTGGGGGGCAGCAGTGACCCCCTGCAGCTGCCCAGATGTGGCAGGTGGCCAGAGGCTACCCACCACTGCCCAGTGCAGCAGGCAGGGAGGGGGCCCCCTACAGCTGTCCACCCATGGCAAGCGGTTGGGAAACCCTGCAGCTCCCAGCTGCGGCGGACAGCAGGGAACCCCCATGGGCACCCAGCCACCCTGGGGGCAAAGGACCCTGCAGCAGTCAAGCCCCATGGACAGTAAGGCCTCACAGCTCCCATTCCCCATGGCAATGGGGGACCCTGGCGATCCCACTGACCACAGTGGTGGGGGACCCGAGAGCCCCAGCAGCAGTGGTTGCTGAAACCACCTCCCCTTTTTGTCTAGGATATTTTTAGTGGAAATCAGGGACTTCCATCAATTTTTGTTATTGCCCATGACCTGTGTATGACTTTTACTAAAAATATCTGTGACAAAAACTTAGTCTTAATACTGATAATTTTTCAGCTACAACCACTATTCATTCATTTTCTCTGGAGACTCCTTGGTTCACTTTCAGCCTATCAAGTGCACACATAAGATCCCTTTTCAAAGAGGCATGTGTCAGTGAAATTTTCACCAACTAATTGCAAGCAAGGGACTAGTTCTTTTTCAAACAAAGCCACAATTTTAACATCTTTGAGTTTAGCTGTGGTTCTAGAACCATATAGTGCATAAATTGTGATCATGATAATGTCATTCTTTCATCTTAGCTTGAAATAGCAGCTGCCCACTATAATGTCTTTGAAATCTTGATTGATAAAGGATCTAGACCTGTTTTTAATTACTGTATAATGTACTTGGCAAAGGTTAATACACCTCTACATCAATATAACGCGACCTGCTAAAACACGAATTCAAATGTAATGTGGTAAAGCAGTGCTGTGGCCGGAGGGGGCGGGACAGGGCTGCGCACTCTGGCAGATCAAAGCAAGTTCGATATAACACGGTTTCACCTATAACACGGTAAGATTTTTTGGCTCCCGAGGACAGCGTTATATCGAGGTAGAGGTGTATTTTGCATCAGGAAAGAGATCAGGATATAATTCCTGCAGCTAATGCAGATGAGGGTGTAGAATTCAGACTTGTGCTTTCCTATACCTTTCAACATTAGAGAAAATATAGATTTTAGAAACTGAGAGATCTACTATTTTTACGAGAAATATGGAAGGGTTTTACTGCTCTTTTTGTGTATAAATAAAAGGCTTGTTGGCTTTGTGTATTTGAGACTAAAAGGAATTCACGTGCATTAATTTATTTAATAAATTTCCACAACCATAAAACAAAGGGATTTTTTTCTAAATTGGTAATTATAATCTGATTTATATGTTTCTAGTAAGTGGACCAAATTCATGGTTGAATCAACTCCACTAAAGTCAGTGGAATTACGCCAGTTGTTACTTCAGCCACATTTCTCTGACAAAATGAAATTTAAGATGTGGTGCAGGTTACATATTACATTGAGAACAAAGATATTTGCAAATTCTGGTTTTGCTCTCTGGACTCCAGCCAGTCAAATGAACCATACATAATATCAATTGCCTTGAGTAATGCTGAGCATGTCCTCAGAAATGTCATCCCAATTTAGATATGGTCTTTCTTTTTCCATCTTTCAGCATGTTTTGAAGTCTGTCATGACTTTTTTTTTCTGAATGTCTGTGTAATCAAATAGCATTTTATGTACTGTATAAACATTTATTTAGTGTAACAATTCTAGCACAAGAATGTGCAAGCTCTTAATTGCTAAGACATGTAAGGAAGTGTCATTGTGTGATAATGTTATACCTTTAATTCATTTGCTAGATAATATTTAAAGTTGAGTATTTTCAGGATCATAAGGATAATATTTGCTCTGGAATGTTTCAGTGTAGTGTTAAAATGTCTCTGAAGATTAGCAGGGAATGGATGTTTCTGAGGATTAGTAATGAGATATAAATATTTTTAACTTCTAGGTTTCTATTTAATATCCACCTGTGTCTCTAGATTCCAAAAGTTATCATTTGACATATTTTCACTGGTCAGAGCTCTGTTGCAAATATACAACAACAAAAAAACAACTTGAAAGGAGGCACTAATTGGTATCATCTGGCCAGCCTCAGCAGACAGGACAGGATTGAATTGACACAGAGATTAAGCTATTCTTTGCTCGCAAGAGGTGGTCTCCCCTGGTTGGGGTTGAGGCATATAGATCTCTGTGGTCTAGTTAGTATTATCACTATATATCTTTTATGTAAACACGTAGAGGACATCAGTGGGTGGGGGCTATTTTTTGAGGAGCATCATGGCTTCTATTAGAATTGTCATGAAAGATGCCATTTTTACAGGAGTACTTTGAGGATTGTTTGTGATCATCCAACCTGTTTGGTTAAGGTTGTTGAGTAAGAATGTCAAATACTTGTTTATAAAAACTCTCATGTTCAAAAGTACCAATTTCAACAAACATACTCATCTTATCTCAGGCCTTTAATGGGGCCTGATTTTCAGAAAGGGCTGAGCATGGGAAGCGAGTTCATGCACATTGAAACTCATACCATCTTCTGGTGTCATATATTGGGCAGCCAAAAACTCTTGACCTGACAAAGGGGTGATATATTTGGTGGCCCCTAATCTTTCCAGCAACTCATCTACTCTAGACATAGTGTATGTGTCAAATTTTGATAGTGCATTTATTTTCTGGAAATCAATGGAAAAATGGGTTGATCTGTCGAGCTTTGGCACAAATACAATGAGACTTCACACACTGGGATACAGGCATACATCACACTGTATGCACTGGAGATAGATGGTATCTCCAAGGGTCTCTCCAAGCCCAGCTAGCTGTTTCCTAACCAGTGTATGGCTGCAGTTCTGGCACATCTATCCCATTAACCTGTACTGGGACAAATGTCTTAGCCAGGCGTCTTTTCTGAGCCCTGGTGTTCGCTGTCCATGGCTACCAATAATTGCAGTCCATGAAGGGATAGTCACTGTGGAAATGACCATACTATTCACAAACAAAAGAGCTTCCCATAGAGGTACTGCACTCAGCCCCTTGCTCATCTAAGGAAAGATAGATGCCCAAAGAGGGCCATCATTTGGGATTAGGCTTTTCCTTGGCCTTGTAGTCCATGTGAGGCCAGATCTCTAGGATCTTGCCACAGCTGCTGTTTGTCCATGGATTTGGGCAAGATAAATGGTATTTCGGAGGCTGCCCTCTTCATCTGGCCTATAGATTTACAGGAACTGGTCCCCTTAGATAGCTTTATAAGTCTGCATCAGGCTCTCAACATCAGACAGTATCTTTAGTTTGGTCACAAGAACCACTCCTGTCCCACAGCCAGGAGGATCTGAGTGAACTGCTCCCATAAAATCTTTTCAGTCACATGCTACCCACATCACCTTTCAAGTTGGAGTCGGAGCAATCAACAAGAGCAATCAACATGTTTAAAGGGTCTGGGCCACTGCTCAAGATCAGGCCCTCAGTGGATCTTTCTCCCAGTGACAGAAGGCTTGGGTTTTGGCTGTGATGTCAAAGATGTCTAAAATGGCCCATGCATGGTCAGGAATGGCCACGGCATCAAGGCCACAATATTGGGCTTTTGCTGGCTTCCTCACACAGGATGCCAACAAACAGTGCTGTAATTAGGCATTTTAGTACCCAGGACGAACAAGCATATTTGCGCCCCTCCCCTCACACTAGAGCCTGAGCAGGATTGTTTTTAATCCCACCATCCCACCCCATGAGACAGGATTGAGATTAAAAGAAAAGTCTTCAAACACTGCAAACAACATGAATGCCCCAGACGGCAGCCACCACCCTCCAGCTGCCTAGCTCTGAAGACAGCACCACCTCCAGAAGCAGCGCAGAAGTAAGTGCCACCTTGACTTGTGCATTATCTTCATAGCTGGATGGATAGAGAGTGATGACCACTTGATGGCTGCCCGGCACTGAAGGTAGAGCCAGCATCAGCATCAGCGCAGAAGTAAGGGTGCAATGGTATGGTATTGCTGCACTTACTTCTGCACTACTGCTGGCGGCGGAGCTACATTTAGAGCTGGGTGCTGGGATATCGATGGCCACTGGTTGGTCACCCGGCACTGAAGGTAGAGCCAGCACCAGCATCAGCGCAGAAGTAAGGGTGCAATGGTATGGTATTGCTGCACTTACTTCTGCACTACTGCTGGCGGCGGAGCTACATTTAGAGCTGGGTGCTGGGATATCGATGGCCACTGGTTGGTCACCCGGTTATGAAGGCAGCATTGCCACCAGCAGCAACACAGAAGTAAGGATGGCTTGGCATGGTACTACTACCCTTACTTCTGTGTTGCTGCTTGCAGTGGCACTGCCTTCAGAGCTGGGTGCCCAGATAGTTGCTCTGAAGGCAGTGCAGCCACCAGCAGAAGTGTAGAAGTAAGGGTGGCATAGTATGGTGTCCATCTCTCAAAGCAGCTCCACCACAAGTAGCGGCACAGAAGAGTGGCATGGTGTTGTATTGCCACCCTGACTTCTGCACTGCTGCTGGTGGTGGCACTTCCTTTAGAGCTGGGCAACCAGAGAGCAGCAGCTGCTGGCTGGGATGTTCATGTTACTTACCTCACAGGAGACCCATTTTTTAAATTCTGCTCCCATCCAGCCCCACAATACCCACCCACTCACACCTTCTCCCTCATTGGTTGTTGAAATTTTATCCTGCTATTATGGCAGTGGATCCTGCTGGTCCCCCTTGGGTCCCCATCCCACTGCAAGGCTTTAGCCCCTACAATATTTTTTGTCATTTTTCTGCCCCCTCCTCCTGCATCTGCACTCTGGGCTCCTTCCCCACTCTTCTGCCCTGGTTACAGCCCTGCCAACAAAATAGCCCAGTGCTTGGGTGACCATTGTCCTGCCATGGCAACCTGGTCAAAGTAATGATGATGGCTTCTGGATCATCTTCATTCCTTTTTTTTGTGAGTTTTATCAGAATGCTTGGAGCTGGAGTGCTGTTTGAAGTTCTTGCTGCAGGATTTATGTTTGACCCCTGATGTTATTAGAGGATGTTGCCGGGCAAGTACACCCAACTCTTGTGCAGGGCAAGGGTATTGCAGCCTCACGACTAAGTTCACTTGACTGTCCTTAAGCTCAGGGCTGTCTGGCCTTATGGCCAGAACTAATATGAGTGCTGTCTCCCTCAGGTCTGTGGGTCCCAATGGCCAGAGTCAATAAAGAGGCCCTCGCCCTCAGGGCTGTGTGGCCCAATGGCCAGAGTCAATATGACTGCCCTCTCACTCAGGGCTGTCTGGCCTGATGGCCAGAATAATATGGCTGCCCTCTCCCTCAGAGCTGTGTGGCATAATTGCCATAGTCAGTCAATATAGGTGTGGTTTAATGGCTGTAGAGGCATGGGCCATCACTCAGGGGGCTGTTGGCTCAGGGACCTGGACCATCCCTATTCCACCAGGTCCCAGCCTGGGACCCTGTCAGTAACAAGTAAACTCATCACTGGTTATTGAGGATCCTTCTGAAACATGCTGACTTAGCTTTCAGTTCTATAATCAAATCAATATACGGTCCCCCTGGGCTACTTCCTACCCTGTCTCCCGATGCCGTGGACTGGGCTCCTGGACCTGTGCAGATCTCAGTGGCTCTGACCTTCCTTGGGCATCTTCAGGTATTTGGGTATCTGCCTGGGTCTCAACAGGTCTGGCTTCTTCAATATGGAGCTTCAGCAGCTCCTGGGCTGGAGCCCAACGATGTGTGTCCTTCCCCTCGGCGGTCAGACTTGACTGAGCTAAGTCACTTCAATAATTTTACTATTTCCATTTTTTTCCTCTTTTTTAGGCCTCACAGATGGTCTGGAATGTTGCCTGCTTTCTATGCCAAATTGTGATGGGGCAGTGCCACCCAGCAGCTACCTCGCTGGGTATCAATCTCCCCTGTCTCTGGCCTCCCTCACTAGCAATCGGTCTAATGCTGTGGTGGTCCACTTTTTGGTAGGTAGCAACTTGACCCTGGGTCCACTTTACCAGTTGAAGTTCACCCCCTTCTGGGTTGACAGAGTTCTATACAATATATATAGTCCAACATCTCCACAAAAGAAAGCGTCTTCAACCCACATGTTGCCTGTGAGTGACACACCTTGACTCAGGCCTTACAACATCTATCCTCTCCTCCTTTCCAAGGAAGAGAAAAGGGGTTTATCCCTCCTACACAAAAAGGGTGGTTCATAGGGGAGCATGGGATCTCCCTCTCCACTCAGCATAGGGTCAACTGCCTCATCAGTGATCCTCCAGAAATTAGAGCCCAGAATTTCCTAGGATATAGCTACACTATGAAATTAGATCAAATTTGTAGAAGTCATTTTTTTTAGAAATTGTTTATATACAGTCGATTGTGTGTGTCCCCACACAAAATGCTCTAAGTGCATTAGGTCGGTGGACTGCGTCCACAGTACCAAGGCTAGTGTCGACTTCCAGAGCGCTGTACTGTGGGTAGCTGTGAGTAGCTATCCCACAGTTCCCACAGTCTCCGCTGCCCATTGGCATTCTGGGTTGAGATCCCAATGCCTGATGGGGCAAAAACAGTGTCGCGGGTGGTTCTGAGTACATGTCGTCAGGCCCTCCCTCTCTCCCTCCCTCCATGAAAGCAGCGTCAGACAATCATTTCGCGCCTTTTTTCCTGGGTTACCTGAGCAGACGCTATCCCACGGCAAGCATGGAGCCCACTCAGCTCATTGTCACTGTATGTCTCCTGGGTGCTGGACACAGCAGCAGCTCATTGCCTTTTGGCAGCAGATAGTGCATTATGATTGGTAGCCATCATCATCTTATTCCTGGGTGCTCTTTCAGCTGACCTCAGTGAGAATGGTCGGGGCAGCTGGGCAGACATGGGCATGACTGAGCCAGGTCATTCCCATCTTCTGCCGAGCACCCAGGAGATGACGATGGCTAGTAGTCCTACTGTATTCTCCTCTGGCGAGCAGCCAGGAGATGATGAAGGCTAGCAGTCATAATGCAGCATCTTCTGCCGAGCACCCAGCAGCTGATGATGGCTAGCAGTTGAACTGCACCATCTGTTGCCACCCTAAAGATGTAAAATATAGATGGAGTGGACCAAAACAAGAAATAGACCCAATTTGTTTTGTATTCATTTGCTTCCTCCCTCCCTCCATGAAATCAATGGCCTGCTAAACCCAGGGTTTTGAGTTCGATCCTTGAGGGGGCCATTCTGTGTGATAGTTGTTTGTGTTTCTCCTTGATGCAAAGCCACCCCCTTTGTGGACTGTAATTCCCTGTAAGCCATGTCGTCAGTCGCCCCACGTCCGTCAGAGCAGACAATTATTTTGCACCTTTTTTCAGCCCAGACGCCATAGCTCTGGGATCAGGTGAGGAGGCGACGGCAGCGCGGTGACAAGAGTGAGGAGGACATAGACATGGATGTAGACTTCTCGCAAAGTATGGGCCCCGGCAATGTGCACATCATGGTGTTAATGGGGCAGGTTCATGCTGTGGAATGCTGCTTCTGGGCCCCGTAAACAAGCCCAGACTGGTGGGACCGCATAGTGTTGCAGGTCTGGGACAATTCCCAGTGGCTGCAAAACTTTTGCATGCATAAGGGCACTTTCATGGAACTTTGTGACTTGCTTTCCCCTGCCCTGAAGCGCCAGAATACCAAGATGGGAGCAGCCCTCACAGTTGAGAAGTGAATGGCGATAGCCCTGTGCAAGCTTGCAATGCCAGACAGCTACCGGTCAGTCGGGCATCAATTTGGAGTGGGCAAATCTACTGTGGGGGCTGCTGTGATCCAAGTAGCCCACCAAAAAAAGATCTGCTGATATCAAGGGTAGTGACTCTGGGAAATGTGCAGGTCATAGTCGATGGCTTTGCTGCAATGGGATTCCCTAGCTGTGGTGGGGCGATAGACGGAACCTGTCATAAACAGATGGTTAAGGGTTAATGTCTCTTTTACCTGTAAAGGGTTAAGAAGCTCAGTAAACCTGGCTGACACCTGACCAGAGGACCAATAGGGGGACAAGATACTTTCAAATCTTGGTGGAGGGAAGTCTTTGTTTGTGCTTTTTGTTTGGTTCGTTGTTCGCTCTTGGGGCTAAGAGGGACCAGATGTACACCCAGGTTTTCCCAATCTTTCTGAATCAGTCTTTCATGTTTCAAAATTGTAAGTATAGCCAGGCAAGGCGGATTAGTCTTATGTTCGTTTTCTTAACTTGTAAATGTGTCTTTTTTATGGAAGCATTTTTACCTCTGTTTGCTGTAACTTTGAATCTCAGACTGTGGGGGGGGGGGTCCCTCTAGTCTATATGAATCTGTGTACCTTGTAAAACATTTTCCATCCTGATTTTGCAGAGATAATTTTTACCTTTTCTTTCTTTAATTAAAAGCTTTCCTTTTTAAAAACCTGATTGATTTTTCCTTGTTTTAAAATCCAAGGAATTGAGTCTAAACTCACCAGGGATTGGTGGGGGGAAAGGAGGAGGGATGGTTAATTCCTCCTTGTTTTAAGATCCAAGGAGTTTGGATTGGTGTGAAGCTTCTCAAGGCAACCCGGGGGAGGGGGGGGAGTCTGGAGGGAAAAGGAGGGGGATGGTTAATTCCTCTTTGTTTTAAGATCCAAGGAGTTTGGATCTGTGTAAGCCTCTCAAGGCAACCCAGGGAGGGGAGAGTCTTGGGGAAAATGGAGGGGGATGGTTAATTTCTCCTTGTTTTAAGACCCAAGGGGTTTGGGTCTTGGGTTCCCCAGGGAAGGGTTTTGAGGAACAGAAAGTGTGCCAGACACAGACTTCTGGCTGGTGGCAGCGTACCTGGTTTAAGCTAGTAATTAAGCTTAAAGTGATCATGCAGGTCCCCGCTTCTTGAACTCTAAAGTTCAAAGTGGGGAAAAAACCTTGACAGAACCCATATCCCTATCTTGGCACCAGAGCACCAAGCCAGCAAGTACATAAACCAAAAGGGATACTTTTCAATGCTGCTGCAAGCACTGGTGGATCACAAGGGACATTTCACCAACATCAACGTGGGATGGCTGGGAAAGGTATATGACACTCATGTCTTCAGGAACTCTGGGCTGTTTCAAAAGCTGCAAGAAGGGACTTTCTTCCCAGACCAGAAAATAACTGTTGGGGACGTTGAAATGCCTTGTTATCCTTGGGGACCCAGCCTACCCCTTAATGCCATGGCTCATGAAGCCACACACAGGCAGCCTGGACAGTAGTCAAGAGCTGTTCAACTATAGGCTGAGCAAGTGCAGAATGGTGGTAGAATGTGCATTTGGATGTTTAAAAGCACACTGGTGCAGTTTACTGACCCGGATAGACCTCAGCAAAACCAATATTCCCATTGTTATTACTGCTTGCTGTGCACTCCACAATATCTGTGAGAGTAAGGGGGAGATTATGGCAGGGTGGGAGGTTGAGGCAAATCGCCTGGCCACTGATTACGCACAGCCAGACACCAGGGTGGTTAGAAGAGCACAGCAGGAGGTGCTGTGCATCAGAGAAGCTTTGAAAACCAGTTTCATGACTGGCCAGGCTTCAGTGTGAAAGTTCTGTTTGTTTCTCCTTGATGATCCCTCTACCCCCTTGGTCCACTCTACTTCCCTGTAAGCTAAACACCCTCTCCTCCCCCTTTCGATCACCACTTGCAGAGGCAATAAAGTCATTGTTACTTCACATTCATGCATTCTTCATTAATTCATTACACAAATAGGGGGACAACTGCGAAGGTAGCCCTGGAGGGGTGGGGGCGGAGGGAAGCACTGGGTGGGATGCGGGAGGAGGGAAGGACAAGGCCATACCACACTTTAAAACTTAAAAAACTTTAAAACTTATTGAAGGCCAAAGTTTTTAAGTTTTAACCTTCTGTTGCTTGAGCAATCCTCTGGGGTGGAGTGGCTGGGTGGCCGGAAGCCCCCCCACCATGTTCTTGGGCATCTGGGTGAGGAGGCTATGGAACTTGGGGAGTAGGGCAGATGGTTACACGGAGGCTGTAGGCACGATCTGTGCTCCTGTTGCCTTTTCTGCAGCTCAACTATATGCTGGAGCATATCAGTTTGATGGTCCAGCAGTTGGACCATCGACTCTTGCCTTCTGTCAGCAATCTAACGCCACCTATCCTCTTCAGCCCACCACGTCTCCTCACATTCCTGTTATGCTTTCCTGCACTCTGACATCATCTGCCTCCATGCATTCTTGTGTACTCTGTCAGTGTGAGAGGGCAGCAGTAGCTCTGAGAACATCTCATCCCGAGTGTGTGTTTTTCACCTTCTAATCTTCGCTAGCCTCTGTGAAGGAGAAACATTTGCAGCTGGTGGGGGGAAAGGGAGATTGGTAGTGAAAAAGACATATTTTAGAGAATAATAGGATCACTCTTTCCCGTTAAACCTTGCTGTTCACATTAAACAGCACATGTGCTTTCATTATAAGGTCACATTTTGCCTCTTATATTGAGGGCCAGCCGGTGTGGTGTGCAAGAGGCTGCAGTTTGCAGGTTAGCATGCAGCGCAAACCCAAATAACCCCACCACACACACACGCAATTCTCTGGGATGATCACTTCACCCCTCCCCCCACCACGTGGCTAACTGCCGGGAACATTTCTGTTCAGCCACAGCCAAACAGCTGGAATGGGCACCTCTGAATGTCCGCTTAATAAAAGCACCCTATTTCAACCAGGTGACCATGAATGATAGCACTCTCCTGAGGGTAACATAGAGACATAAGGAACGGATGTTGTCTGAATGCCAGCAAACACTGGGACCATACGCTGCCATGCTTTGTTATGCAGTGATTCCAGACTATGTGCTGCTGGCCTGGTGTGGTAATGGAGGACAGAATAAGGCTGCCCTCCCCAGAAACCTTTTGCAAAGGCTTTGGGAGTACATCCAGGAGAGCTTTCTGGAGATATTCCTGGAGGATTTCCACTCCATCCCCATACACATTAACAGACTTTTCCAGTAGCTGTACTGGCCGTGAATGCCAGGGCAGATTAATCATTAAACACGCTTGCTTTTAAACCATGTGTAATGTTTACAAAAATACACTCACCAGAGGTCCCTTCTCCGCCTTGGGTTGGTTCGGGGGGTACTGGCTCTAGGTCCAAGGTGAAAAACATATCTTGGCTGTTGGGGAAACTGGTTTCTCCGCTTCCTTGCTGTGAGCTATCTTCAGTCTATTCATCATCTTCTTTGTCCCCAAAACCTGCTTCCGTGTTGTGTGATTCTCCATTGATGGGGTCAAAGCACAGGGTTGGGGTAGTGGTGGCTGCACCCCCTAGCATGGCATGCAGCTCAGTGTAGAAGCGGCATATCTGCGGCTCTGCCCCGGACCTTCTGTTTGCCTCTCTGGTTTTGTGGTAGGCTTGCCTTAGCTCCTTGATTTTCACGCGGCACTGCTGTGCGTCCCTGTTATGGCCTCTGTCCTTCATGCCCTTTGAGACTTTTTCTAATGTTTTGGCATTTTGTTTACTGCAACGGAGTTCAGCTAGCATGCATTCATCTCCCCATATGGTGAGCAGATCCCGTACCTTCCGTTCAGTCCATGCTGGAGCTCTTTTGCGATCCTGAGACTCCATCATGGTTACCTGTGCTGATGAGCTCTGCATGGTCACCTGTGCGCTCCATGCTGGGCAAACAGGAAATGTAATTCAAAAGTTCACGGGCCTTTTCCTGTCTACCTGGCCAGTGCATCTGAGTTGAGAGCGCTGTCCAGATCGGTCACAATGGACCACTCTGAGATAGCTCCCAGAGGCCAATAAGTCGAATTGCGTCCAATTCAACCTGGCATGGCTGATTTCAGTGCTAATCCCTTCATCGGAGGTGGAGTAAAGAAATTGATTTAAAGAGCCCTTTAAGTCGAAAAAAAGGGCTTCGTCATGTTGACGGGTCCAGGCTTAAATCAACATAACGCTGCTAAATTCGACTTAAAAACGTAGTCTTAGAGAAGGACTAGCCTCTTCGGTCAGGCAGGGGTAGATGCTATTAGCAGAACCTTTCTTGCAGCCAGGACTCCTGTTGCACCCTTATTCAGGAGCTGCTAAGGTAAGTCTCACATTCTCTGCTGTCTCTCTCCCTTTTGAGCTGTCTGGCTCCCTTTTAAACTCTTTGTAAACAGAGGACCTGGAGGGCCATTTGGTCTAGTGGTTGCAGTACTTGGCTTCCTGCCTCCTGATTCTGTGGTTGTGGTACCTCAGTCTTAAGGGACCTGGGCCCTCCAACTCCACCAGGTCCCAACCCAGGGCCCTGTGTAAATTAACCCCAGAGTATGGGACCTCCCAAGAGGGAGTTTATATTTGCTGCCCTAGGCTACTTCCTACTGTTGCTTCTTAAGTTTGGGACATGGTCCCTATAATCCAAGTGCCTGTGGTGGCTTGTCTCTAGAAATGCTTCCTTGTAGACCCTGGGCGGCATCCTGCTTAGGTCCTGGGTTCCTCCAGTGGATGAGCTGTAAGTTTGGTGGGGTCAGAACCTCCACAAGGTCTCTGTGCTTCTGTCACCTGGATTCCTCTAAGGCCAGGTGCTCCTAGCTTCTTTCTCCATCTCCTTTGATCTGGAAAACAGTGCTGGGTTCCTGATGGCTGCCTTGGCTGGCAAGCTAGTGATCCTTCCCTCAGGTGGGGAGGCAGCTAGCTCCTGTCTCTTCACCAGTCAGCCCCAAACTGAGTCAGGTTTTCTCCTTTTCTCTCCCTACACGCCTGGCATTAGCTCCAGGTATAATTGGGCAGGGCTACCAGGCCCAAAGGCTCTCCTTAATGCCTTCTGTGCTGGTGGGTGGTATCTTTACTTTACCACTCCTCCTCCAGCTGGAGCAGCTTCTGGAGTTGCAAAGGGGAGACATCACAGCAGCACTGCTATCTAACCCCTCCTGGTCTGGTGTGGGGTTTATACATCCCATCACAGGCATCCTAAGAGGCACAGCTGCTGCAGTGCCTCAGGCAGCTGGAAAAAGGAATGGATGGTGTGAAGCTGGTGCATTACCTTGGCCGTGATGTCCTCCTGCTGCAAGAGAACAAGAACCTGTCAGAGACTTTGGTGCTTCTCGGACTTGCTCCCCCCTCTTAATGATTTTAAAATAATAAAATATATAAATAAAATAGAATATTTGAGCTATTATACAACAGAACCCTGTTTATCAAATCTAATTGGGACCGGGGCCAGATCAGATGATAAAAAAATTTGGATAATCCGGAGAATGGGAAAGTGCGAGGCTACATCACTACCTAGTGGCCACAGGAGAAATCGCCTGCTTCTGGACCTGTGTGCGCTGGCTGTTCCATTAATGTGGAGACCCTGACAATGGAGGGTTGGATAAATGGTGTTTTACTGCATTATGTCATAGTTTGCCATGATTCAACATGATGGGACACCTTCTATAATACATTTCTATTAGTAAAAAGAACAGGAGTACTTGTGGCACCTTAGAGACTAACAAATTTATTTGAGCATAAGCTTTCATGTGCTACAGCCCACTTCATTGGCCGCATGGAATGGAACATATAGTGAGGAGATATATATACATACAGAGAACATGAAAAGGTGGGAGTTGCCCAACCAGCTCTAAGAGGCTAATTAATTAAGATGAACTGTTGTCAGCAGGAGAAGAAAAACACTATTGTAGTGATAATCAAGATAGCTATTGACACTTCTATTGTCACTGCTATTAGCGACACTCTCAAACAGATCTTCACAGCTCCCCAACCTCCACCCACCATGAGATAGATAGACTCATAGACTTCAAGGTCAGAAGGGACCATTATGATCATCTAGTCTGATCTCCTGCAGAATGCAGGCCACAGAATCTCACCCACCCACTCTTATAACAAACCCCTAACCTATGTCCGAGTTACTGAAGTCCTTAAATCATGGTTTAAAGACCTCAAGGTACAGAGAATCCTCCAGCAAGTGACCTGTGCCCCACGCTGCAAAGGAAGGCGAAAAACCTCCAGGGACTCTGCCAATCTGCCCTGGAGGAAAATTCCTTCCCAACCCCAAATATGGCAATCATTTAAACCCTGAGCATGTGAGCAAGACTCACCAACCAGCACCCAGGAAAGAATTCTCTGTAGTAACTCAGATCCCACCCCATCTAACATCTCATCAGGCATATTTACCTGCTAATAATCAAAGATCAATTGCCAAAATGAAGCTATAAGAGGATTGTTATCCCTAATTGACAGAGGAAGAAACTAAGGCTGAGAAAAGTGAAGGGACCTCTCTTACATCACAAAGCCACTCAGTGGCAGAGTTGGGAATAGGGACCCAGGAGTCCTCACTTTCAAACTAATCAGTCTTGAATTTCATATATGGAATGATCATAAAAATTATCTCAAATGAGCTACAGACCAACAATGGTTCATAGTAATTATTCAGCAAGTAATTTAGAACTAGAACATTAGGGAGAACCATGAACTGCTCAGAGACAATTAATGGAGAGAAGCATCAAAATTAAACAAGCATATGACTGTTGTTTTTCTTTTAAGACCAAGCAAATAAACCATAACCAAAGTTCTGAGTCTCCTCTCTGTCACTAGACCCCCAGCTCAGCCAATCAGCACTGAGACTCTGAGGGGCAGGTGGCTGAGGGTTCTCACCAGATGGTCCAAAGGATAGCTCAGGTCACCAGTGCGGATCATGGTTGGTTGGAGCACTCTTCCAGTCCCATCTCTTTCTGAGGGCCTCCCACAATGAGGGCTGCAGAGCAACCCCCTCCTCGCCAGTGGAGGGAGGGAAGCAGTGAAAAGGGAGACTGAAAAAGACAAACCCCAGTGATTCTAAGGGACAAAGGCCTAGGTGGAGGAAAAAAACTCTGCCACCTTAGTCTACTGTTTTACATGCCTAGAATTTGGCCGGCACTAGATGAGTCAGGCTGAATAGGTACCAAACCTCTCTGAAGCTCTTACCTTCTGAACAGAAATGTCTGTTTTCCAGCAAAATCAGTAGTGGGAAAGGAGAAAACTCCGAAGAGGCTCCTCCTCAAGCTCACGTACGTGAACCCGAATTCTCTCTCAGTCTCTGAGGAGAGACCTTGAGAAGACTCCCTGCAACAAAGCCACAGGTATCTCTGAGATTGCCCCCACCCTGCAGCCTGTCTCACCTGGACGTTGTCAGGGTGTCTCTGTGAGGTCATTGCCTCTCAACCTCCTTTGACCAATAAGCTGAGGTCCTGCAAAATACCCTTGTGATGTCACTGCCACACCCTTCGCTGCCCTGCAGAGCTAATGTCCTGACCTTAGACAGCCCCTTTGGATGTTTGAGCTGCTCCCCTTGTATTACCCCACTCACTCAGTGTTAGTTTTGAGCATCAAGCAGGCTACACATGAAAACATCAGAGGCTGCTGAACGTGCTACACTCAGTTTTTCATTGATTTGTAGACTTCAAGGCCAGAAGAGATCATTAGATCATTTAATCTGATCCCCCTGCATAACACAGCCTTCCTGTACAGAACAGTAGCTAGTTTTTGAGCAAAGTACATGCGAGTAAAGCATTTAGTCTTCCTTAGAAAACATCAAAAGATGAAGAAACCACTACTTCCCTTGTCAGTTTGGAGGAAACTGATGCAGTGAGGGGAAAGGAGCTGACCTCAAGGTCATACTTGTGATTCTGTATCATAATACATATGCACAATGGAACTGCACTAAGGTTGTACAAGCAACCTTAATTCTCATATTTCCTAACATTAAAAGTCCAGATCTACACCCAGTTCATTGTACTTATATAACTACTTTGGTTAGAACTGCATTTATTTATTTATGTATTTTTACCTAATAGTTTTCACAACAAAACTTTTAGTGTGGACAGAGTTACATCTTTATAAAAGTGCCTTACACCAACATAACTGATTTGTTTTTGCCAAAATATTTTTTGGAGCTTCTTGATCAAATAATACATTTTGGGGGATAAACATTTCATTCGATTTTTTCAAATGAAATATCCTTTTTTTCAAGCTTTTGAAAATAATCTCCTGGCATTTCTTTCCCTCCCCTTGAGTAGTCCGAGACCGATGGATATTTCAAAGGCACTGGTTTGAACGGATGGGTTCTGTGGTGAGTATTTTAAATACAAACTCTCTCAGTCACTCCTTCTGATCTTTTTCTGGTGTAACTCAAACACATTTAGAAGTCCCAACCTCAGCTGATACTTTTTCTTTTATTTTTATGATCCATTTCTAAAGAATTCTTGAACTATAAACTTGAAATTGCTTCCAATAAAATATAATTGGAGTTGCATTTTAGTTAGTGACAGATGCTGAAAAAAACATGGGAACAATTATAAAAGTTTCTTAGCACATTAAGGCATGAAGATTTTTCCACAGAAGATTTTAATTTCTGCTGAGATCTTTCTGGTAAAATTTACTCCCCTCTCACCCTTCAGGTTCTTTTCAAATATATCATTAGTTAGATACATGTTTTTAAAAAATATTTTGATACTAAGTGTGTACAGCAGACTGGGCAAGAAATATATATAGGTGCAGTAGTTACTAGAACACCATATTTAGAATTTGTATGGCTTTTAAGTAGCAGATACTGCTACTCCAGGCACTTTAAAAAAGCAGTGTAAATCAGGAATAATATCACTGAAGTCAATTAATTTACAACGGTGTCAAGCCAGTGCAAGTCAGAAGAGAATTAGGTTGCCTGCATTTACAGAACTCTTGGATCCTGTGTTCTTGAGTTCCTCGAGTAAAAATTAGAAATCTGTGGGTGATGAAGTATTCCGGGTTTTGAATATTTCTGTGGAGAATTCATATGATTTGGTTTGAGTGCCTGTCCAATCCATTAAAACTCTGCCAGAAATACAGACATTATTCTGCACGGTCTAATTATCTAAGCTGAAAATAGTGCGGGTAAATATGATTACTTTCAGGAGCAGCAACAAGCTGAGTGAAATTGTTGTCTTGTTTCATGTTGAATTGGTGACTCTCGTGTTTCATGGCTTAAGAGGTCATGAGTTTTGATTCACAGGAGGCCAGTTCAACTTTTTTCTTTGGTTTTGTATGAGCTTGCACCCCAAGCATAGCTTTCAAAACAAGGGCTCCAAAAGCAAATCTCAGCTGAAACACTAGGGAATGCTACATTATAATAGGAATCATGCTTTAAGTATGACCTTAAACTGAGACCTCTTCTACATGTGTCTAGTGACTGTCCAGGTGGAATTAAAAGTCATTTTTTAAAAGCGATCACTTCAAAGTTTTGTCCATTTTCCCATCTCTCAATGAAAACATTTCTAACGTTCAGGTGTCTGAAGCACATAATGGCTGCTGTATTTATCTACATAGTCATGTCACTATCAGCTTTTCATTTAATTATTTTGTTTTATTTTTCTAATATTGGGCCTCCAACTAAAAATGCTCTGTATATGGCACACCCCTTCATTTGTGCCCATTCAGATTTGGTAACAGATCGGCGGATACAATTAACATAAGGAAATAACTTTTAAAAAAATTACATCCTTTACACTAGTTCTCACAGGAGGGGAGAGAACGTTTTTCAACTGGCTTGGATGGAAACCATTTGGGTCTACTGAGGTCAAAAGCCACACCTTAAACTTAACCTGGAAATTAGCTGGTACCCAGTGCTGTGGCTAGAATTTACTCTCTACATGAAATAACTCTTGTGAAACTGCGCTAGCAGCAATTTATGAATGATTTGAAGGCCCAGTCCTACGGAGAGTGCTTTGCAATAATCCAGCTTCAAGGTGCTGAAGGCAGGGATAACTTTTGTAATCTCTGCGTCCAAACCAAGGATTCAGTCTCTTGCTAAATGATAGGAAGTGCTCTTTGCAACTGTTGCTTCTTGCTATAGCAAAGCAGTTTGGGGAGTTGGCAAGATGAATGAGAGAAAATTCTAAGATAGCTGTACCCCTCAGGATTCTTTCTTTCTTATTAATTGATAATTTACATATATCTCATATGTCTCTAGGAGGTTAAGAGTTGGCTAGAATGTGTGTGTTTTGCAGTCTTGTCAGAACTAGGAGAAAAAAGTTTATTTAGAGAAAACAGAAAATGCAGGAATGAGAGAATGCAAAAGCAGTCTTTATATTGTTACCTTGGGCTCACATCATCTTGAATGAACTTTTACAACCATGGCTGAAAAATACCACAAATATTCAGTAACAATGCAGATAAATCAGAACCATTTGTTTTCTGGGAACCCAAGTTCCAGGACTCCAGCATTCAGAGGGGGCATTATAAATGGCAGAATGGCTAGTAAAAAGAAAAAGGAAATCTGTACTACATTTAGAATTGGCAGTACTGTGTCTGGCATTTCTTGAAGGAAGTAACCACCTAAACAATAACATTCTCTATTGCACCACAGACAGTAACTTAAAAAAAAAAATCTGTAAAGCCTGGTGCTGATTTGTCAAAAAGATTTCTAAGGTCCAGGATGAAATTTCTGGTCAGAAAAGGAGACTCCCTTTCCCCCAAAGTAGCATGGTGGCTATAGAGCACTCACCTGGCATGTGGAAGACTCACATTCAAGTCCCTGCTCTAGGTCTTCTGTAGCCCAAGTGAGTGCCATAACTACTGAGCTGCTGGCTATTGTGATCTCTTTCTATGTTTCTTTGAAAGGCCTAGTTGTCATAACAATATGAAATGAAAACATATCTCAAAACCTCAAAAATGAGATTTCTAGTTCTTTTGGCAGCCCCACTCTTAACCCTTTTGAGCAGATGTGCCAATCAGTGAGAGAATCTTGTGTGCTCTACATCAACATTGATTTGTTTCATTTGGTTGTGGTTTTGTGTTTGTGCATGTTTTAATGGACTACCCTCTGCACATCCAGTAAAGTATCTGGATGGAATATAACACAGGACAACATTCAGACCTATTTCCAGCTCTCTGATCTTGGCCCAATTACTGCTTTGAATGTTCAAAATGTTCCAGTTCCCCCCCACCCTCCAATCTTTCCTTCTTATCTTTTTTTGGCTACACCTCTAAATTTATTCTCTTTCATGCTCCTTCTTCTATCTCATCGTCCCTTTCTCACCACTCCCAGCATGTCTTTATTTCCCCCTCTCTCCTTTTCTTCAAGTAGGAAAACACCAACTTCATTATTGTAAATGAATACACTAATTAAGGTAGGGAAGGTGTTCCATTATCACTAAGTAACCAGCAAATAACAGGAAGAAATACTGTAGGATAAAGGGGAGGGGAAATCATGGGACTCAATTCAAAATCATCCAGTTGTTTTGTCACATGGAAGGAGTAAAGCCCCAGACAAGACATTAGGCTTGTTCCTGACCATGAATTTCTTGTAAAGAGCCCAAAGTGAAATACAGATGTCCCATCTCATCCAATGTCGATCTGGGCTGGCACTAAGCCATGCTGGGGGCTCACTCAGAACTGATTGGGCCCTTCAAGAAGCCCTGCCTCATGATTGGGAAATTCAGCTTTGTGAGTTGGAATGGGAATGAGCGTGATCGGAAGCTGCCCTTAAACACATTTTTGTATTAAATATACATGTAAAACATACATGTAAATACACCTTGTAAAAGCATTGCAGACAAATTTAAATATAATTCCTTCCTTATTGTGGCCATGGCTACACTTACAGTTCTGCAGCGCTGGTAGTTACAGCTGTGTTCGTACAGCTGTGTAGGGCCAGCGCTGCAGTGTGGCCACACTGACAGCTACCAGCGCTGCAGTGTGGCCACATTTGCAGCATTTGCAGCGCTGTTGGGAGTGGTGCATTGTGGGCAGCTCTCCCAGCATTCAAGTGGCTGCAACGTGCTTTTCAAAAGAGGGGGGTGGGGTGGAATGTGACAGGGAGCGTGGGGGAGACAGACAGAATGGATTTTTGGAGCTGACACTGTTCTCAGCTCCCTGCCTTGCAAGTTCTAAGGACTGGAAGATACACAGTGCCTACCTTCAATCATTTTAAAAGTTTTGACCTTTCCCCCGCCTGTCTCTTATTCACTAAATGCTAATTATGCACTCCTAAATAGCCGTCAGACCACATAAACAGTTGCTCAACATTATCCCTCCCCCCTCTCTCCTCAAGCAAACAGCTTTGAACATTCCAAAGCAATTCTCCTGCCTTCGCTGGCTCGCTCGCTGGAGCACAGAGCAGCTGTGTTTGTTTTTTAGCAAGTAGCTACGGGGAGATCGGAGTTCAGCCATTCTTCTGGTTTGTTGTGGACAGGAATTCTGGGATACCTCCTTATACCTCGGAGGCCAATAAAAGCGCTGGTGGTGTCCACACTTGCTGACCAGCGCTGCATCACCAGCGCTGGAATCGCTACACCCGAGGCAGACCAGGTGTACAGCCAGCGCTGCAACCAGGGAGTTGCAGCGCTGGCTGTGCTTTGCAAGTGTGGCCACATCCTGAGTTGCAGCGCTGTAACCCCCTCACCAGCGCTGCAACTCTCCAGTGTAGCCAAGCCCTGTGAAGCTTGAGTCCACAGCACTTAATTTAACATTAGCAGGCAGAGATAAAGGTTGGTTTGCATTGGCTCAGCAGAGGAATATTTGAGAGGCATTGCTTTCATTCAGCATTTGGATGGGCTGAGCCTTCCTTATGCATCTGGCTCACTGGCACCTACTGTTTATTTCCAAATGCCTCACAACAAGAGCTTATACAAGGGCAGAAAATCTTTCTTTTCTTTTTTTTTTCTGCAGTAACATGATTATCGGGGCAAACTTTTGTAGCTCAAATCATGCTTTTGTTGGGACTGGAAATGCCCCAGTGGGTTTCTCTAATCCCTCTTGAGAGAGACGTCCTGGGGCAATCAACTCATTTGTACATTCTCTACTTTTTTTTCTTTTTTCTGCTGAAGGGAAGAGCTGGTTTGTTGCCAAGACCTGTTTAAATAGTAGCCTATGTAGTTCATTCTAAAAACACTCATTTATCATTCACAAATTAACCTTGTAACAGGATAGCTGCTCTTATTTCCCTTGTCATTTTGCCCTTGGGATAAAAGATTGCAAACATGTAGAAATCCAGCCGAAAGAGCTTTTGTAATGTGAAGAAGGTAACTCTGAATGACATCAGTATAATTACAAGCAAAGATAAGTAACCATTCATCTTCATTTCCCACATACCAGATCTATTAATAATAGAATGAAATGTAATTTGTGCTAAATATTGTGCAATGCCTCATGCCAGCATCATAATTGCTTTCAATCAGTTTGGATCTTCAATTAAAAAAAAAAGTCAGCCTTGAATACATGGACAGCAGTAATGCAAAATAATTAAAAAATGGTGTGTCCTGTTTCTTTGGCTCCCAAAGTGACTTCTGACATGAGGGATTTTATATTTAGCATATATCAGAGGCGTAGCCATGTTAGTCTGTATCCACAAAAACAACAAGGACTCCGGTGACACCTTAAAGACTAACAGATTTATTTGGGCATAAGCTTTCGTGGGTTAAAAAAAAAAAAGCCCACTTCTTCAGATGCATGCAGTGAAAATTACAGATGCAGGCAAAAATATACTGACCTTAAAGTAGTTTCCTTTGGTCCTTCTCAGTGGGATCAGAGGATAGTGCCCTGTAGAATGTGGTGTTGGAGAGTTGCCTGGCAGCCTCTTGTTCATAATCTGACCTATTCATGATGACTACAGACCCTTTGATTATAATGTCATAGTTGTTCCTGAGGCAGTGGATGGTGTTGCATTCTGTACGGCTGAGGTTATGTAGCAAGTGATGATATATGTTCACAATTTCAGCCTGTGCACATCTGCGGAAGAACGCTTATGTAGAAGTTCAGTCTGTCATTTCGACCATCAGGAGGAGTCCATGCAGAATTCTTCTTGTACTGTTGGTAGGAGGGTTCCTGTGGGTCAGTGCGCTGCTCAGTGGTGTGTTGAAAATATTCCTTGAGTTGGAGACAACGAAAGTAGGTTTCCAGATCACCGCAGAACTGTATCATGTGCGTTGGGGTGGTGCGGCAGAAAGAGAGTCCCCGAGATAGGACTAACTGTTCTGCTGGGCTAAGTGTGTGGTTGGATAGATTAACAATATTGTTGGGTGAGTTAAGGGTTTCACTGTTGTAGCCCTCTGTGGCATGTAGGAGTTTAGATAGTTTACTGTCCTGTTTCCTCTGTAGAGAAGTAAAGTCTGCGTTGTCAGTATATCTGTATCTGTAATTTTCACTGCGTGCATCTGAAGAGGTGGGGGTTTTTTACCCACGAAAGCTTATGCCCAAATAAATCTGTTAGTCTTTAAGGTGCCACTGGACTCCTCGATGTTTTTATAAATAGCATGTTAAACAGAAAGAATATGAATGGCACTATTGTACTTTATTTTTAATTCCCACACGTACATTACTGTGAAGGAGGAAAACAGTATCTTGGCATCTGACACAAGCAGCTTGCTCTAATGAAATGCACTATAGAAGTAACTATGTATAGTAAGCATGAAGCCTCTTTCAAGTTACACCTTGTAAAAGCATTGCAGACAAATTTAAAGGAAGGGTCAAGATTTCTGTGTCAGGTTTGGATGTTTGACTTGCCCCCTACCTTTAGTTAGTTAGTTAGTTATTTGTTAGTTTATGGGCTCTGTTCACACACACATAGAGGCTTTTCCTCTCAAAAGGACTTTCTTGTAGAGGAACACACTGCAAAACGTGTGATTTCTGACACCTCTCCTGATCCCAGCAACTCAGGCTTAAACTTATGTTCTCTGTCATGTATCTTGCACTACAGGGTCATGAAGAAAAGACTACCTTATTTTTTTTATCATGTGGTGACACCTTTCTTCAAACTGCCCTTCCTTCCCCTTGGGCATGCACATATTTTAAGTATTTTGAGGGGATGGTCTCTTCACTTGAATGGTAGGTTGATCTGGACAACTTACAAATAGCAGGAAATATGTTTGTTTAGGATGTAAGCGCTTAATCCAAGGTCCACTGAAGTCAATGGGAATTTTTCCATTGACTTCAATGGGCTTTGGATCAGTGCCTTAGTCTTTATTCCTGTTCATGAACTGTTTGAAAATTGACTTTTTAAAAATGAATTTAGTAGTAATTAGTCAATTCATGCAAACAAATTTCAACCTATGGGTTCTTCACGGAGCATTTGCTTCAGCTGTTTACATTTTGCTGTTTGTTACTTGTTGAGTGATTGGTCACATGGTATTGTTTCTGCGCCATGATTGGAATGACTAAAACTTTTTAAACAGATAAACTACTACAGTAGCTAGTAGAGAATGCACTTGCTTATATGTAAACATCCTTAGTGGCATGCCATTAAGGGTAGTCATGAACCGTACACCCATTCACCAGAGTGTGTCATGGTGTATGCAAAATCCCACTTGAACAAATAATTGCAATAGAGCTGGTCAGAAAATGGTGAGTGTGCTTTGCTGATTTTTTTTTCAAATTTAAAAAACCTTTAAATACTCAATTTTTTTGCCTTTAGGTTTGTCTTTTTTCAAAAAAAAATCCAAAAATTTTGAGGATAAAGTGAAACCATGAAACTTTTTGCATCTGAAACAAGGACATTTTCCATTGAATTTTTTTTTTAATTACTTGTTTTCCTCCTCTGCGATTATGTGCTCCATATAATCAGGAGGACAGGCCATAAGTCATAATCCTGCATAGGTAGGATGATTGGATAGGCTATCTAACGGATCTGCTTCAGTGGCAGTTATGTACTCATAGTTGAAAATTTTGCTATGGAACTTTTTTTCCCTTATAAAATACTGACTGGGCGAAATCTAAACATTTCACAGGAACATATCCATTTTGCCAAAATTTTAGATGAAAACTTATCAAATGTTTAATGCAATGTTTAAATAAAGTCAACCCTTTTCATTTCAATAAGGTTGAAAGTGCTTTTTTCTGAATTATTATATATTGCATATTATAAAAGTTGAAATGATAAATTCAGAATGAAGCACCTTGACCTTATAGAAATGCTTCATTAAAATAATGTTGAAACAAAATGTTCTGATACAGTCATTTCAAAATTTCTGAAAATACATTTTCTGGGTGTTTTGTTTTGTGGGAAATGTCAAAATTTTGATTTTGGGTTCAGATTTGAGATGAAGGGATATCTTGAAATGCGACTTTCCTGTGGAATTGAAATTCCAGGTTTTGAGCCGCTCTAACAGCAGTATTGTGACGTCTAAGCCAATCCCTGACCTTCACTGAGACAGGTGAGATTGGTCAGTGGCATTTGTCCTGCCTAGAAGGACAGGATGTCCTATCTAAAGGGCTTCTTCATGGGATTTCATGTGTGACCCTCTTGGTTAATTGGTTGAAGCCTGAAGTATCATGCAGGAAGGACAGAGGAAACACAGAAATCTGCAGTACTCAGGTCTAAGGGTATGTCTGCACTATGGGATTATTCCGATTTTACAGAAATCATTTTTTAAAAACAGATTGTATAAAGTCAATTGCACGTGGCCACATTAATTCGGCGGTGTGCATCCATGTACCGAGGCTAGTGTCGATTTCCGGAGCTTTGCACTATGGGTAGCTATCCCATAGTTCCCACAGTCTCCTCCGCCCATTGGAATTCTGGGTTGAGATCCCAGTGCCTGATGGGGCAAAAAACATTGTTGCGGTTGGTTCTAGGTACAGCCTCACCCCTCCCTCCGTGCAAGTAGCAGACAACCGTTTCGCACCTTTTTCCGTGGGTGAACTGTGCAGACGCCAGAGCACTGCAAGCATGGACCCTGCTCAGCTCAAGACAGCAATCATGGATGTTGTAAACACCTCGTGCATTCTCATACAGTCAGTGCTGAACCAGGACTTGCAAAACCAGTCGAGGAGGCGGCGGCGGCTACGGCAGCATGGCGATGAGAGTGATGAGGCCATGGACACAGAATTCTCTCAAACCATGGGCCCCTGCGCTTTGGAGATCCTGCTGGTAATGGGGCAGGTTCTAGCCATGGAAAGCCGATTTTGGGCCCGGGAAACAAGTACATCATTCACACTGGTCCCTGCCTTATTTTGGGCAACGGAGGAGTCAGACCTGTTACTTCCTCCCTCAGGACTGTCTCCACCTTTATCCCTGGAAACCCAAGGTAACCCATAGTGTTGCAGGTGTCGGATGATTCCCAGTGGCTGTGAAACTTTTGCATGTGTAAGGGCACTTTCATGGAACTTTGTGACTTGCTTTCCCCTGCCCCAAAACGCCAGAATACCAAGATGAGAGGAGCCCTCACAGTTGAGAAGCAAGTGGCGATAGCTCTCTGGAAGCTTGCAACACCAGACAGCTACTGGTCAGTCAGGAATCAGTTTGGAGTGGGTAAATCTACTGCGGGGGCTGCTGTGATGCAAGTAGCCAAAGCAATCATTAAGCTGCTGCTACGAAAGGTTGTGACTTTGGGAAATGTGCGGGTCATAGTGGATGGCTTTGCTGCAATGGGATTCCCTAACTGTGGGGGGGTGATAGATGGAACCCATATCCCTATCTTGGCACCGGAGCACCAGGGCACCCAGTATATAAACTGAAAGGGGTACTTTTCCATGGTGCTGCAAGCACTGGTGGATCACAAGGGACGTTTCACCAACATCCACGTGGGATGGCTGGGAAGGGTTCATGACACTCGTGTCTTCAGGAACACTACTCTGTTTAAACGGCTGCAGCAAGGGAATTATTTCCCAGACCAGAAAATAACAGTTGGGGATGTTGAAATGCCTGTAGTTATCCTGGGGAACCCAGCCTACCCCTTGATGCCATGGCTCATGAAGCCATACACAAGCAGCCTGGACAGTAGTCAGGAGTTGTTCAACTACAGGCTGAGCAAGTGCAGGATGGTGGTAGAATGTGCATTTGGCCGTTTAAAGGCGCGCTGGCACACATTACTGACTCGCTCAGACCTCAGCCAAACCAATGTCCCCATTGTTATTGCTGCTTGCTCCACAATCTCTGTGAGAGTAAGGGGGAGACCTTTATGATGGAGTGGGAGGCTGAGGCAAATCACCTAGCCGCTGATTACATGCAGCCAGACACCAGGGCGATTAGAAGAGCACACCAGAAAGCAGTGCGCATCAGAGAAGCTTTGAAAACCAGTTTCATCACTGGCCAGGGTACGGTGTGACTGTTGTGTTTGTTTCTCCTTGATGAATGCCCCCCCTTGATTGACTCATTCCCTGTAAGCCACCTACCCTCCCCCTTCGATTACCACTTGCTTCCTAAGGAAATAAAATCACTCGTTTAAAAAATCATGTATTCTTTATTAATTAATTATAAAAAGAGGGCGAGAACTGACAAGGTAGCCCAAGTGGGATTTGGGAGGAGGATAGGAGGGAAGGAAAAGGTCACTAAAAAATTTCAAAATAATGACAGCCTTTTGGTTGGGCTGTCCACTGGGGTGGAATGGGTGGGTGCATGGAGCCTCCCTCCACACATTCTTAGTTGTCTGGTGGGTGAGGAGGCTAAGGAACATGGTCGGGGGGGGGGGAGGTTATACAGGGGCTGCAGCAGCACTCTGTGATCCTGCTGCCATTCCTGAAGCTCCACCAGACGCCGGAGCATGTCCGTTTGATCACGCAGCAGCCCCAGAGTTGCATCCTGACACCTCAGATCTTCCTGCCGCCACCTCTCATCTTGAGCGTCTCTCCTATCCTCACTTTGGTCCTCCTATCCTCATGGTCACTGGCATCTTTCCTGTACTTTGATGCCGCGTCCTTCCACTCATTCAGATGAGCTCTCTCATTGCGGGTCACTTCCATGATTTCCGAGAACATTTCGTCTCGCGTCTTTTTTTCCCCACCGCCTTATCTGAGAGAGCCTTCGGGATGGAGGAGAGAGACTTGAAAAATTTGCAGCTGCAGGAGGGAGGGAAAAAAGGGAGAGAAGTATTTAAAAAGATACATTTTACAGAATAGTGATTATACTCTTTCATGGTGAACAACACTATTCACCTTACATAGCACATGTGATCTCACTACAAGGTCGCATTTTGCATCTCAATATTGAGTGCCTGCGGCTTTGGTATTAGAGATCACAGACACAGGTCTGGGCATCAGAATTCGCCTTGCATGCGGCCATGGTAAGCCATTGTCTTTCAGCTTCTGCAGCCTTCATATATCCAGTGCCCTCCTTTCCCAAATAGCAAGCAAAGCCCGTTGAGTGCTGCTTCTTTCCTGTTAACGTGCAGCACCAGAACCACCCCCATCCAATTCTCTGAGATGATCGCTTTACCCCTCCCCCCACTGCGTGGCTGGTATCATGGAAGATCGCTGCTAGCCACCCTTCCCCCACCATGTGGCTGGTAGCAGTGAAGATCCCAGCTAGCCAAAACGCAAAAAAGCTCAGCACCAATCCTCTCCTCCCCCTGCTTGGCTAGATGCAGGGAAGGATTTCTTTTAAGCCACAGGCAAACAGCCCAACCATCTCTATCCCCTTAATTAAATTCCTGACTTTCAACCAGGTTACCATGAACGATATCACTCTTCTGAGGAGAACACAGTGAGATAAAGAATGGATGTTGCTTGAATGCCAGCAAACACCGGGATCATACGCAGCTAGGCTTTGTCATGCAATGATACCCGATTACTTGCTACATGCATGGCGTGGTCAAGTGTACTACCATGGAGGATGGAATAAGGCTGCCCTGCCCAGAAACCTTCTGCAAAGGCTTTTGGAGTACCTCCAGGAGAGCTTCATGGAGATGTCCCTGGAGGATTTCTGCTTCATCCCCAGACATGTTAACAGACTTTTCCAGTAACTTTACTGGCTGTGAATGCATTCATCCCAAGTCCTCAGGGCAAATTAATCATTAAAAAAACACTTACTTTTAAACCATGTTTTCTATTTACAAAGGTACACTCACCAGAGGTCCCTTCCATGGCTTCATTGTCTGAGATAGTGGCTTGGGAGGGCTGGGAAGGTACTTCTGTCAGGGTGAGAAAAAGCTCCTGGCTGTTGGGGAGAACAGAGTGCTGTGTGCTCTCTGCAAGCTCATCGTCCTCATCTTCCCCATCCGCAGAATCCTCAGGCATGGCTAAGATTATCCCCACCTTGGAATCCACAGACGGGTGAGGTAATGGTGGCAAACTCCGCTAGAATTGCATGCAGCTCATCGTAGAAGCGGTATGTTTGCGGTCCTGCCCCAGACCTTCTGTTTGCTTCTTTGGTTTTCTGGTAGGTTTGTCTGAGCTTCTTAACTTTCACACGGCACTGCACTGAGTCCCTGCTGTGGCCTCTCTCCATCTTGGCCTTGGAAATTTTTTCAAATGTTTTTTCATTTGATCTTTTGGAACGGAGTTCTGTTATCACAGAATCCTCTCCCCATATAGCGATCAGATCCAGTACCTCCCGTGCGGTCCATGCTGGAGCTCTTTTTCGATTCTCAGACTACAGAGTTACCTGTGCTGATGAGCTCTGCATGGTCACCTGTGCTGATCAGCTCTCCACGCTGGGCAAACAGGAAATGAAATTCAAAAGTCCTCAGGGCTTTTCCTGTCTACCTGGCCAGTACCTCCAACTCCAGATTGCTGTCCAGAGTGGTCACAATGGTGCACTGTCGGATAGCTCCTGGAGTGCAATACCATCGAATTGCGGCTACACTAACCCTAATCTGACATGACAATACCGATTTCAGCGCTACTCCCCTCGTCGAGGAGGAGTACAGAAACCGGTTTTAAGAGCCCTTTATATCGATATAAAGGGCTTTGTTGTGTGAACGGGTGCAGGGCTAAATTGGTTCAATGCTGCTAAATTCGGTATAAACGCGTAGCGTAGACCAGGCCTAAGTAAAACAAGTTTTGATCATAACACTTGCAAAAGCAAAAATGGGGCTTCTGATGGATACTTCCCTTTGGTTTATTTGAGGTTCACTCTCAGCTCTTGCCATGTTTTGTCTATTAATCCAGGCTGTAAACTCTCTGTGAGTAGGGACCTATCACTTCTATTTGTTTGGGTGCCTATGACACTTTATAAACAAGAAGCTGTAACATCCGTTATTAAGTGGCTGATTTTTGACAAGCCACATTGGGATGTCAGCCAGTTGTGGTGCTTGGAGGAAGGTATCCAGTTGTTGTCGTCTTTGCTGTTTTCCCACCATTGTCAATCAGCTAGAGAGACCTTGTCTTTTCATGCAGAAACCTGCCCACTGGACTTGCCTAACATTTGTGGGTGCAGATCTTGATCAGGGTTTGGATCTGTGGCTGGGCTCTCCACCTGCAAAGAGAAGAATGGTCTGTACAGTAACTCCTCACTTAACGTTGTAGTTATGTTCCTAAAAAAATGCCACTAAGTAAAACAATGTTAAGTGAATCCAATTTCCTCATAAGAATTAATGTAAATGAGGGGTTAGGTTCCAGGGAATTTTTTTTTCCACCAGACAAAAGACTATATCTACACACACACACACACACAATAAGTTTTAAACAAACAATTTAATACTGGTACACAGTGATGATGATTGTGAAGCTTTGAGGTGAAGGAGTCAGAGGGTGAGATATTTCCCAGGGAATGCGTTACTGCTAAATGATGAACTAGCAATTGGCTGAGCCCTCAAGGGTTAACTCTCACACTCTACAAGCAGCAGGAATGGAGGGAGGGGAGACAGCATAGCAGACAGAGAGAGACACACACAGTGTGTAAGAGAGAGAGATGCGCTTTTGCCCTTTAAGTACACTGCCTTGTTAATTAGATCAGCTTGCTGCCAGAAAACTCCTTCCATCCTGAGCCCTGTCATGTGTCCTCCCTGCTCTATGAAAGAGGGGGGAGGAGGACACCCTGACATTAGCCTCCCTCTTCCTCCCCTCCCTACTCCTCCACACAGAAAGCAGGAGTCTTGGGGAGTAGCTCCATGGCAGAGGGCAGGAGCAGCACATGGCAGTGGGGGAAGGGACAGCTGCAATTGCTAGCCTGCTGGGCAGCTGCTGCACAGGGAACTTAGGGCAATGGGGAGCTGATAGAGGGGGCTGCCGGTCTACTCTGCTTCCAACCCCCCACCAGCTAGCTGCAATGGAATGCTCTTCCTGCAAGCAGTAAAGCAGGGGGCTGCCAAACGACGTTAGAAGGGAGCATTGCACAACTTTAAACGAGCATGTTCCCTAGTTGATCAGCAGTGTAACCACGAAACATTAACTCCTCACTTAGTCATCCAGTTATTGTATAGGCCTGTGTAGTTATATAGAAAGAAAGAGAGAAAACAATCTCATTACAAGCAAATATGAGTCAAAACAAAAAAACGCCAGGCAGGTCAGTTGAGCACACCAGGAAGATGATGTTGGCCTAGTCTCTCATAGCTTTTGAGTTGCCAAAGGCAGCCAGTAGTGGCTTCAGCCAAAAGACATGAGAAGATGCCAGCTGGGAAGCCACCCATTAACCCACAGGCAGCTTCTAAAACCAAACTGGAGTTTAAGAATTTAAGATTCATGTCCAGGAACAGCTGCCAGGCACACCCTGGCACCAAGGACTTCCCATCATTCTTGTCAATAGAAATACTGTACATGCAGAGCAGTGCCATAAATCCCAATGTGGGAGGATTTCCTTTTTCCTTGGGGGAGCAGCAGTCATTTTAAGCCTATATTTTTTTCCATTGTTGACACCTAGCTGGCATAGCATTAATCCAGCAAGTCAAACTTTGTTTTCAGTAATTTTTGCTAAATGTTAGTTTAACTCTTTGGTTACCACCAAGATATTATAAACAGTTCTCAGATTCTGACCTAATTCAATGTTAACTGAGGCTGATGAAATCTCTTGTACAGTCCTCAACTCCTAGTACTGTGGATGAGAGCATAAAGGTCTTAGTTAAGGATGCAGTGTCCTTGAAAATGTGTTTCTTCTTCCACACATTTTTATTTATCATGTGTGTGACAGTAGCACCTATTGGACCAAACCTTGACTGGAGTCCCACTGTGATAGGCATTGTACCTACACATAGTAAGAGTCAGTCCCTGCCTTTAATAGTTTACAATCTACATGAACAAGACAGACAGGAAGTATGATCCTCATTTTACAGATAGCTAAATGAGGCACAGAGAGATTGAGGTCCAGATTTTTAAAGATATTTAGGCTTGCCCTAGGTCACATGGAAAGTCTGGGGCAGAGCTAGGAACTGAATGCAAGTCTTCTAAGTTCCAGTTCAGTGCTTTAACCAGAAGATGGTCATACCTCTCGGTTACTGAGATACCTTCAGCTGGATTGCGCTATAAAGGCATAGGCTGCCATGGAGCTGCATTGCCCCCGAGAAACTCTGGAGGCACTATTCCTCCCAGCACTTAGGGGAAGAGCATCACCCCTTTTGGAGCACATAGTCTGTGCTTCCCACCATGGCCCTTCAACCCCCCAGACTACTTTGGCCCTAGAATTTTGTATCATTTAGGAATATATCTACTCTGGAAGCCCCTCCCAGAGTAAGTATTTCCTGGACTTAGGAGAGCATAGGAACTTCTGTTTTAGTTTGGCCTTGTGTGGAGGTCATACCCGGTGTGGAGGGTGTACCTGGTGTGGGAAGGTTCCTCTCCCCACGCTTGCACCTTTGTTCATGCCAGGGCTGCCCACAATCTGGCTTCTTCAAGTTCTTATGAGCTAGTCTGTAAAAGCTAACGTAAGGGTGGCAGAAATTAGGTAGCACCTTACTCCATGAGTAGCTCCACTGAGTTCAATATGTCTACTCATGGAGTAATCTACTATTCACCATGAATAAGGGTTACGGAATCTGGCCCTCAGTTAAGGCTTGTCTATGCAGTAAGTTACTGTGTGGTAGACCAGGATGTGAATTTACAGTGCACCAGCTTGCCACACAATAACGTCTCTGGTGGACACTGCTGCAGCATGGTTGAAGTCCTGGAGTGTGGCTTAGCTGCTACTTTTTGAAAGCATAACCACTAACTAGCTCTCTGGGACTTTCACTACACTGTAGAAGCATCCATGTAGGATGTTAAATTAACATGGCTAGCTGCACACTAAAATGTTATGTAGACACAGTGTTGGGGATGGGTCTCGGCAGAATCCTAGAGCCAACCTGTCACTGAAGCTTAATGCTGTGGTGGGAATATTCAGATCTGGATTCACCTCGCTTTGAGGCATCCATAATAAGAATGTATTCTTTGGTTCAAGAAGTTTTTAACCTTTTGCCATGTAAAACTATTGTGATGTTACAGATCAGCTGCTGCTAAAATGCTTAAAGTAAGTAAGATGCTTAAAGTGCAGAAGCATTAAGATATCTTCTCACCCATCCCCAGATATTCAAAGTTCTGGCTATGCCAGTGTGTAATTTATTGACCTGCCACGTTTTGACTTCAATATGATGATGCCATGTCTCCTTTTAGGACTGCTCAGCTCCTCATTAGGGCCTGATCCTGCTCTTGATTTAGTCTATTGCATTACTTCCATTGACTTAAATGCAAGCAAGATCAGCGCTCTGGTCTGTCTTTGTTCACGTCCTTGTAATCAGTCACATCTCCCCTTACTAGGGTAATGAAAAACTGTAACAAGCAAAAAAATGGCAGTCTCCATTTGTATTGCAAAGTTAAACTGTGGGTGAACTTACTACGATAATCACCAGGATTATATTAGAGAGATTCTTTATTATTAGTGTTCATTTGTATTACAATAGCTCTAGAGGCCCCAACCAAACATAGTGCCCCATATTGCTGAGTGTTGTATATACACAAAGAGACATCCCAGACCGAAAGAGTTTACAGGCCAAATAGACAAGAGAGAACAGGCAAGAGACAGGAAATATTATCCCCATTTTACAGATGAGGAACTAAGGCAGTGGTTCCCAACCTTTTCTTTCCAGGGGCTCTTTCTGCCTACCTCTGGCTGGCAGCTGCTGGAGGGAAGGGAGAGACAGAGGAGCCAGCTCCTTGTTTACATAGGAGGGGAGGGTGGAAGTGAGGTTAATTGAGCTCTGATTGGTTGCTCCATCCCTGGAGGAAGTGGGGCACTGAGGCAGGTGGCCAGTCAAAAAGGGGTTCCCCCGTTTGTTCCTATATGTAGTTTTTCAAAAAAATTCATGGCACACCTATTTGGGCCTGTTGGCACTCTGGTTGGGAAATACTGAACTAAGGCACAGAGAGATTGTCTATTACCCATGGTCACATCGGCAGTCTGTTGCAGAGCTAGCAATTTAACTCCTATCTTCTGAGTGACTTGCATACAAGAGCATCCTTGCTCTCTCATCTCTTCTCAGAGATGCGTTTATAAGAATATCGCTATTTAAATTAAAAATTTGTAATACAATTCTAAGTTTTAGGGTGTGACTGGTTTAGGTACAGGAGCCAGGCACTGTTTAGCCATACATCTATACTGCATGACTGTCAGCACTGTAGTAACTAACTCTAAAAGTCTTTACCCAGCATTCATTGGGCTCAGATTGGCAACTGGGATGGATTCTTTGAATGAGGGATCTATTTAATTTGACCTGGAACCCTCATTAGGAATCTGGACATTATACTAGTGACCAAGGACTAGATTCACAAAGGGATTTAGGTGCCTAACCACCTCTTGAGGCACCTAAGTCCAACATTCAGGTGCCACTGACATTCTCACAACCACTACTCAGCTGCAGCCTAAACTTGGGGGTGCCAAAACTCCATAGAAGCATAAATATATGCCAGCATGAATGTGCAAAGCCACCTCAGCCCTGACACTGCCTCACAACTAACGAGCTCCCTAGAGCCCTTGCTCATGCATAAGGCCTGCTGGGATTCTCATACTAGGTGTTCTCTCACCAGCAGGGCCTGATCCAGTAGGCCGGCTTAGAACATGCCTCATGGACAAACAGGTTAGGAATCGAGGGCTGGCTGATGTGGGTGCCTGCCCCAGAATACTCAAAAGCCCAGAGGTTAGGCACTCATCTCGGATATGGGAGAGGAGACCCAAATGTGAATTCCTGCTCTGCCTGATTTGCCCCAAGGACTTGAACAGGACACTTCCCTCCCTCACAGGGATGTTGTGAAGATAAATGTTTTTGTTGGGATATGTAAGGGTTAAGTAAAGACATGGAAAACTGCTGGTGTGCTGGCATGGTATCAGGGAGTAGGCACAGAAAGACACTATTCCTTCACTTAATAGATAAAGTGTTACCTCTTTCCCCTCCCTTCTCCTTGTTAAGAATTGATAAGTTTTGCAGCTGCATAAGAAATGTGGGGATCTAAAGGATACCTTTTTGGGTAAAGAAATGTTATCTCTTTCTCCCTTCCTTTCCAGCTACGTAAGCGAGCCCTGGCTTATGGCCCCTTCCTCCCTCCTCGGGGAATTGCTGACCAGGGAGATTTGTGGCAACAAATTGTTGCAAAGAAATATATTTTCAAGGTAAAAATGCCTGTGTGATATGCGTAATGCTGTACACAATAGATAGGGTGGGTTTACTAACAGAATGGGTGTTTTTATTACTTAAGAGTTTTTGGAGTGTTGTAATGGATGTAGGTGTATACATACTAACTTAGACAAAAAAGTGTGCTGTAACTAATTCAGTGTTTACTGGACAATTGGGTCCAGGGGAACAAGTATCGCAGTAAAGAACCCTGTACTCATATCCGCCTCTAGGTCGACCTGCTCCTTTTTCTTCTAACAGTTTTAAAGATTGTCAGGTGCTCTGACGATATGGTAATTGGGGCAATAGGATAAGATGGATAGATATGAGTGCCAAAAAGATCATCTTCTTGTACGTTCCCGTGGCCTGAGTCTTAGCATCTAGGGCAGCAGTCCAGCCAGGGGAGGATCAGGAACAGGACTGGTGGATCATTTGCCATTTCAGGGATCCACCAACTAGTGGGTTAAGCCCTGGTGGATTAGGGGAGTCGGGACTCAGTTGGCTTGTGGTTTGATATTTGGAAGGGTACCTTTCTGCTCCATAGAATCCCTGGACACAACTCAGCTTTTTAGGGCTTGCTGTGGGGCTGGGCTTGGAATTAGGAGTCAGTTGTTTTATTTTGTTCTGTCTTCATTTTCTTGAGGTCTGCTTTGCTGTGAGGAACTAGTAAAATTGACTCTCACATTTGTCCTTTATTTTATTTTGCCATAAAGGGCATGTGTCCTGGCTAATATTTCCGCAGCTGAGATATCAGTCAATAAGCTTAACCAAATCAGGGGGACTGAAGTAGCTGCAGTAAAAAGTTAAGAGATTTTGGGCTTCTGTTCAGTTTGGAAGAGCACCCAACAGCTTATTCCAGTGTCCATGGGAAACAGCAGATAATGATCCATCCCACATGACCAGGGCCAGCTCTACTATTTTTGCCGCCCAAGCAAAACAAAAAAACAAAACACAACACGCAGCAGCAGCTCGGACAGCCACCGCCTGAACTGCCGAAGCGGGGAAAAAAAAAGCTACCACACTCTGCCACCCCAAGAATGGACGGAATGCCGCCCCTTAACATGTGCCACCCCAGGCACATGCTTGCTCCGCTGGTGCACGTGAACCGGCCCTGGAACCAGTCCTGCACATGACAGGGATATATACCTTCTGTGTCCATGGCACTTTCCATATGATTGGGGCTAAGCTATAAAGATCAGTTTTTTACTAGCTTTCCTTTGTGTCACACCTTTGTCACATGTGGCAAAGCTCCATGATGAGGTGTGTATGATGATGGACCCTCCCCGCCATAGAATAAAAAATAATGGAACAGGTTTGCTTAGGTTTGAAGAGCAGTCTGAATGCAGCTGATCACATGAGTGTATGGTCTGTCTACCAAACAGGATACAGAGAATATTTTTAAAGAATGTGACGAGGTGTTTAACTGACATGAATGCATTGTGAATAAAACACATCACGTTGATATAGATCCCAGTGTGCTGCCAAAAATACCTGCATCATATATAACCCCAAAAGCCCAGATAAAGTAAAAGCTGAATATGACAGGATGGTAAGTTTCAGTGTTACTGAGAGAATGCAGATACTAACTGAGTTGGTTAACAGTATGGCCACATAATAATACCAAAAAAGTTAAGCATTTGTATAGATACAAAAGATTTGAATAAGGTTGCCAAAGACATGCCAATACAGTGGTTGAGGAGATCATGACTAGACTTCAAAATGTAAGAGTACTTTCAAATTTGGTTGCAAACAAGGATTTTGAAAAGTCCAGCCTGCTAAAGTGCTAAACTCTGCCCTTTCAGCTCCCTTTTCTGTAGATACAAGTACACTCCCATTTATCCAAATGATCTGGGGGACACCCGAAAGTTTCAGATAACTGGGAATTCAGATACACAGAAGTGTGCTGTAAATAGCACAGGACTACCTGGGGAGACATTGTGAATTTGGCTAACTAGGATTTTTGGATAAAGGGAATTCAGAGAACTGGAATTATACTGTATGTGTATGAATAATGTCTCTTTTTGATTGCCTGGGCACTTAAAATGTACCACAGCATTGAGACTTAGATCCTTTTAGGATCTGGATGGAACTGATTGTTGATTTAGGGTGACAATGGTCAATGCTACAAAGGATGACAGCATAGAAGTCTGCAGTTTAGATTCATAGGTTATAAGGCCAGAAGGAACCACTATGATTATCTAGATTGACATCCTGTGTGGCATACATAGTAAAACTTCAGCAAATTAATTTCTGTTTGTTTTCTGCTTTAAAGGGTATTCTCTAGTTCAGTCACAAAAATACTCAAGCTTCTGATCCAAAGTAGATGTCTTATCTTTGCCAAAGTGTAGGAATTTTAGTCAAATAGGAAAAAAATGCCAGATCAAGCTGAGTGAAATTAATTATAGAGTAAAAGTTCTCAGTGACAAATGAGAGAAACAGTTGCATTCACCTGTCTAAGGACCCCCCCAAAAGTAGTAGTTTGTTTACCTGCCATGTCTGCAGGTTCAGCTGATCATGGCTCCCACTGGCCATGGTTTGCCGCTCCAGGCCAATGGGGGATGCGGGAAGCGGCATGGGCTGAGGGATGTGCTGGCCACAACGAGCCACGTGCCAGAGGTTGCCAACCCCTGGATTAAGAATTAAACTCAAGAGGAAGAAAATTCTGTGATGGGTTTAGTCACAGAGACCCCCTTGGGACTGTCACCTGATGTGCTAAGACTACCTCTGAGCCTGTTTTCCCTGCAAGTTTAGGACTCCAGAACTCTGCGTTGTTGAGCCAGACTTGCCAGCCAGCTGCAAACACAGACACAGGTCTGGTCCATGCCCCCAAAGCTGCAGTCTTTAACCAAAGACTGCTCAGCAGATCACCTATTTCCAGCACCCAGACACCCATTCCCAATGGGATCCAAACTCAAAATAAATCTATTTTACTCTGTATAAAGCTTATACAGAGGAAACTCATAAATTGTCCACCCTCTATAACACTGATAGAGAGATATGCACAGCTGTTTGCTTCCCCAGGTATTAATTATTTACTCTGAATTAATTAGTAAACAAAAGTGATTTTATGAAGTATAAAAAGTAGGATTTAAGTGGTTCCAAGTAATAACAGACAGAACAAAGTTGGTTACCAAGCAAAACAAAACAAAACAACCAAGTCTAAGCCTACTACAATAAAAAACTGAATACAAATAAATCTCACCCTTAGAGATGGTCCAATAAGCTTCTTTCACAGACCAGACTCCTTCCTAGTCTGGGCCCAATCCTTTTCCCTGGTATAGGCCTTGTTAGTTCCATCAGGCATCTTAGGTGAAAAGCAGGATGTGGCAGGGCAATGACTCACCAGCATGGTGCGACCTGCTGGTTGTCCTGGGAATTAGCTTTTCCAGCCCAGAGCACCCTCTGCAGGCCGGTGTCTTGAATGCTGCTAGCCCTACGTCTCTCCCAGACCCCAGTGCCCCGCTACATCTGGGTTCTGCCCCAGTAGTAACCCACAGTCTGGGTCTCCCCTCCCACAGGAACCCCCAATCCTCTATGCCTACCTTGCCTCAGTGGCTACTGCCAGTCATCATCTAGCCCCTGCTTCCTGGGGCAGACTGCTGTCTGTAAATCACTCCTCATCGGCAAGGGGATTTGGACCAGCTGCCTCTGCCTATCTCTGGGCTGCCCCAGTACCTATTTGGCCCTTTTAGCAGGGCCTGTAGCCTGGGGTTTTTCCTGGATGGAGCTCCCAAGCTCCCTCTGCCCTTCCCCAGCAATGCTACACCTCAGGTACCCAGGTCCTTCTCTCTCAAGAAGCTAGAGAGACAGTGTGTGTTTTAGCTTCTGGCTCACAGCCCTCTTATAAGGGCCACAGCTGTGGCTACTTTCCCCATCAGCCTCCCTTTTTCCCTGTTGCAGCCCTCTCCAGGGCTGCTTAAACCCCTTCAGGGCCAGAATAGGGTGACCACCCCGCTACACAGGGGATTCCACGTGACTGGGACCCTTTTGTTCTGTTCCAACCCGTTTTATAGCTTTGGCACAAGGCAGGAATCCTTTGTCTCTCCCTGGGTTCCCACTTCTCCTTCTAAATGGAAAAGCACGAAGTTTAAGATAGATTCCAGTATGATGTGACATGGTCACATGTCCTCTGAGACCCCTAGTCTCCATTCTCCCAAGGCTGGCCAGCAAGTACCCAGGAAGTTTTGCAAGTAAACAGAGCCATTCACAACCAATTGTCCTAGTTAATGGGACCCATGAAGATTCCAAGACACCATTAATGGCCCACACTTTGCATAATTACAATAGGACTTCAGCTTAATACTTCATATTTCTAATTTTAGATACAAGAAGGATACATTATACAAATAGGATGAACACACATAAGCTTTGTAATGATACCTTACAAGAGACCTTTTGCATAAAACATATTCCAGTTACACCATATTCACATGTATAAACATATTTTATAAAGCGTGTGGAGTGCAACGTCACAAATTTGTTAAAGAGGGATGGGGAAAGAAACTTCTCTTTTTCCCCACTGGCAAATTTTAAGCGATGAAAGCAGTATTGACAGAATGCTTACATTTAGTTTACAACAGTAGTAAGCTCTTTTTAGTTTAATAAGCCTTGAAGTTTTTACTTAGAATAAAAAGCACCTTCAGCTTTTCAAATATGTACGTCTATTGGAAGCTCAGAATAGAGTAAACCTTTTATTCTACATAGTGGATTTGTGCCTGCGTGTAGATGTAGAAAACTGATGCTATTTTCTCTTGGGGAGGGAGGGTAAAGGAACTTTTCCTAACAAGGCTTTAAAAGCTTCAGTGGTAAAGTTATGTTGATGGAAGTCTCCCTTACTTGTTCACTGAGAGCAAGTCGCACAGGATTACACTATGGGCAGGAGATGTTCTTTATGTGGGTGGCGAGATTCAGAGTTTATTTTTTGCAGGGGGTGTTTTTTTATTCACCGTAGTAAAATCAAATCAAATCAAATACCCAGCTGGCTGTAAAATCGCTCATGTCTTTGGAGGTGAATTTATAGCTCCGTGCCTTTCACGAGCTTGGTGGAGGTTCCTCTTCCCTCCTCTAATCTCTGCCTAGCTGTTTTTTGCATGTGTTGTGTGACAGCAGGGGAAGGGGAGTGGGCTGTGCTTTTCTCTTCTCCCATTGTCAGCCAGTGTAAGAGCGTGTTGGGAAAAACCTGTCTGCGGGATCCTGTGTCTTCTCCCGCTACATGTGTGCAGGAAAAGTCAGTGCTGCTCGCTGTGCCTCTCTGTTTCCCTTTCATTCTCGCTTGCACTGAAGCAGGGAGCAGGATTAGCTCGTGGCACTGGCTATCAGAGGAGCGTAGATAAAAGGCACAGCTCCTTCAGCGCCACTGCTGCAGCAACCCTTGTAATCTCCCCCCTTCCCCACAACAGTTGTGCCTCATTATCCACTGCCTGGCTCAATTTTTGTGCCCGGGTGTGTACTGGAAGGGGCTTGAAGTTTCCCCTGCTCCACCACTGTGGTAGAAGAAGGAGAGATGTTCTATAGCCTGGCCATGAGGTCCTGATTGTTCTGCGTTTATGAATGAAACTGACCTCAGTCACCTGTTACCTCCAATTTCTAGATTGTTTGAAGTTCTGCGGCTGTACCCTACAGGACCGAGGGCACCGAGACTCCAGTATACAAGGACCCTACAGTACCGTCTGCAGCATGAGCTGGCTGAACAGGATCGCACTGCTTTTCTTGGGAGTATTACTAGCAGAAAGAGTGAACTGCCAGCATGTGAAGAATAACGTGCCAAGACTCAGATTATCCTATAAAGGTAAATCTGTTGTTGTCTTTTATTTCCTCTCTCTCTCTCTTTTCCTACGATCTGTTCCTATTTTTCCTGCTTTTTCTTATAATTAAAAAATGGAGATTTGTGTTATAGAAAATATTTTCAAAACACTTAAACCCATTTTATGTTCAATACTACTCAGTTTAAATGCAGACAAAGAAGAGTTAGTTACATTTACAGATAAAGATTCTAGAATATGCTGATTTTTGTGAGAACATTATATTATTTCATAGGACTTTACTCTTTAAAAATGATTAGACATCTTTGACCACTCAATTAATCTTTATGCTGCTCTGGTTATACAGTTGCAACAGTGTATCTATATAGTTCAAACATGATGGAATAGATAGAGATTTATGGGTTTTTTTCTTTCTTTTTTTTTTGTTGTTTGTTGCATGAAGTGGTTAAATCTCAGTCATAAATATTCAGTTTGTACAAATCTGAGAATCAGATGCTTCACATAAGCAGTAGATGGTGGTGGGTTAGCCAAGAAACTATAAACTGAAATGCATTTTTTTTCTTAAATGAAATTGTATCATACATGCTTTGACTGTATTTCAGTAATCCTTACAGAGAAAGTGTTACTAAGGGAAGATATCCATGTGATTACACTTACCTTTGGAAATTGTATACCGTTAGGGAGGCATGTGATTTATGAGGAGAGGCTGAGGGAACTGGGATTATTTAGTCTGAAGAAGAGAAGAGGGAGGGGTTGTTAATAGCAGCCTTCAACTACCTGCAGGGAGGTTCCAAAGAGGATGGAGCTCAGCTGTTCTCAGAGGTGGCAGATGACAGAACAAGGAGCAATGGTCTCCAGTTGCAGTGGGGGAGGTCTAAGTTGGATATTAGGAAAAACTATTTCTCTAGGAGTGTGGTGAAGCACTGGAATGGTTTACCAAGGGAGTGCTAGAATCTCCATTTTAGAGGTTTTTAAGGCCCGTCTTGACAAAGCCCTGGCTGGGATGATTTAGTTGGGATTGGTCCTGCTCTGAGCAGGGGATTGAACTAGATGGCCTCCTGTGGTCTCTTCCAACCCTAATCTTCTATGATTAGACACAATGTTATTGTCAATAATTAATTTTAGTAAAATATTGTTATGATTAAATGTCAGGACTGTGAAGAACCAGACATACCCTCTCCATTATCATTACAGGACATTTTATTAAAAATTCGATATATGTACACTATAGGGAGAAACATAAAAGCTGGACAGTATACAAATGGGATATAAGATTAAACTATAAAAGCTAGGTATTATTACTAAAAGAGGTTTCCCCACCTAAAAGCTGACTTTTTATAATCTCAGATTATTTATGGTGGAGAGATGGAGAAAGTAGGTTCAGTTCAAAATGTTTGTATGGGTGGAGAGGAGAAATGTACCATTTCTACAATGGAAAAAAGTGAACATGTGTTTCTGGTCATAGATGTCAATCTCTATCTGCTGTATAGTCTATATATCTCATGCCTGGAGAAGTATGTTCTCTACTTTTTGCATAAGAGGGAGAATCTGTCTTTCTGGTAGCACAAGTGTGAAGGAAAAAAACACTAAGTGATTCTAGACAGTCATCATTTTCACACTTTATATCAGAAAATTAAACAGCTATAAAACTTGGACGTGTTCTGACTTCATTGTGAAATTTATGAATGTGCATATTTTAAAAAGAACGTGCGTGTGTGTAAGCACCACTTTACAGATAAAAAGAACACTTACTAAATCCTCTAAGTATGATTGGTAAAAGTACATGTGTGATTCTTTTTTGTTATTGGATGCCCATTACTTGAGAATTAACTGACTGGAAAATGATTGCATGTAGATCCAATTGTACTACTCCCTGGTTTCCATTCAAGCCATAGTAAAAATAGGTATTTTGCCTAAAATTGGTATAAAAATAAGAGCTGTCCCCAGACTCTGTGTATGATCAATCTATAAATGTGCCAGAATTGCATCCACTCTTTTATAGGCAAGTAGTGCTGAACTACGGGGGTACATGTGAGTCTAAGTATGATATTTAACTGGTAAGGTAGCTTCCTAACTTGATGTACTTGCACTTGATAACTTGCAAGCTTTTTTTTCTACTCAATTCTATAGCCAGCTGCATACTCCCAGTAACAAAACAACAACAACAACAAAAGAAAGCATTTTAGTAAGAGAATTAATAATATACAGAGCCTGATTGGAGATGTGTCTCTAATCACTTAATATCACAGTTTGTGTCAAAACTCAAGATACCTATTTAAAGCATTTTATAATTAAATTACATTCTGCATATATCCTCTTCTCTGAATCCTGTTTTCACACTCACTGTGCAGAAGAGAAGGGAACTGAGAATTTGGAAAGAGGAGCAGGGAGATAGAAAAAACAAGTGTTTATGGATATAGGAAAGGGCTTGTAAGATTCTCCAGCCCCCATTCTCTGTACATTGCAAAAAGATCTACAATTCAGGTTCCTTTTATATCAAGATCCATTTGGTACAGGAGTTGGGAGTACAGGACTTAGATGCAGCCACAAGATTTTCAGGCAGCCTTGGTCCTGATCCTGGAGTATGTTAGAGTAGCTCAGAAGCTGATCTCACTAACATTAGCTGGCCATGATCCCCAAAGAAACCATATACCAGTTTAGAATTGTCAGAACAGAACAGAGGCCCACTCTGACACGAACTTCCTGCCTCCAGCATACTCTCTATGCTGGAGAGAGGAGACTGGTTAAAGTGCTTTACATCAGCTGAGATCTTGCCTGTGTAGAGGATTTCTCAGCAGGCCATTTAGGACACAAGATGCAAAGTGACCAGAATAAGGAGGAATTCCCACTGTTTATATTAAATACTAGTAAGGAAAAGACGGTTACTCACCTTTGTAACTGTTGTTCTTCGAGATAAGTTGCTCATATCCTTTCCAATTAGGTGTGCGCACACCGCATGCACGTTCGTTGGAAGATTTTTACCCTAGCAACACTCAGTGGGTCGGCTGGGTTGCCCCCTAGAGTGGCGTCATCATGGCGCCAGATATATTCCCCTGCCAGCCCAATGGCCCTTCAGTTCTTTCTTGCTGGCTTCTCTGACAGAGGGGAAGGAGGGCGGGTTTGGAATGGATATGAGCAACACATCTCGAAGAACAACAGTTACAAAGGTGAGTAACCATCTTTTCTTCTTTGAGTGCTTGCTCATATCGATTCCAATTAGGTGATTCCCAAGCCTTACCTAGGTGGTGGGGTTGGAGTGAGATGTTGCAGAATGCAAAACTGCTGAGCTAAAGGCTGCGTCATCTCTGGACTGTTGAACCGGAGCGTAATGAGAGGCAAAAGTGTCGACTGAGGACCAGGTAGCTGCGCGACATATCTTCTGGATGGGTACATGAGCCAGGAAGGCGGCAGATGAAGCCTGAGCCCTGGTAGAATGTGCGATGAGGTGGCTCGAGGGAACATGAACCAAGTCATAACAAGTACCGATGCACGCCGTCACCCAAGATGAGATCCTGTGGGAGGAGACAGGTAGGCCCTTCATTCGGTCTGCCACAGTGACGAAGAGTTGGGGCAATTTATGAAAGGGTTTTGTCCGTTCGATATAAAATGCGAGCACCCTACGGACGTCTAGGGAGTGCAATTGTTGCTCCCGTCGTGATGAGTGTGGCTTCGGGAAGAAGATTGGAAGGAAGGTATCCTGGTTGACATGAAAGGTCGATACCACTTTAGGGAGGAATGGCGGGTGTGGTAGCAACTGCACCTTGTCCTTGTGAAACACAGTATACGGTGGGTCCACCGTGAGAGCCCGAAGCTCAGAGACTCATCTGGCTGATGTAATGGCTACGAGGAAAGCTGTCTTCCAGGACAGGTATAGTAGCGAGCAGGTTGCTAATGGCTCAAATGGAGCAGACATAAGTCTGGTTAGAACCAAGTTGAGGTCCCAGGTTGGGGTGGGGAGGCTCCAAGCCCTTGAGGAACCTAGAAACCATAGGGTGTGAGAATACGGAGCGGCCACTCTCCCCTGGGTGGAAGGTAGAAATGGCTGCCAAGTGTACCCTCAATGATGATATTGCTAGGCCCTGCTATTTGAAAGACCAGAGGTAGTCCAAGATGGTGGGGATCGAGACCTCGGTGGGAGTAACATTCTGCGTTTCGCACCAGCAAGAGAAACGCTTCCACTTGGCCAGATACGTTGACCGAGTGGAAGGTTTCCTGCTACCTAGGAGTACTTGTTGTACTGAGGCAGAGCAACGTAACTCTGACTGACTTAACCACGCAGCAGCCATACCATGAGGTGAAGGGACTGCAGGTCTGGGTGGTGAAGTCTGCCATGGTCCTGAGTTATGAGGTCTGGGTGAAGAGGCAGGGTAATTGGGTTGTCTATTGACAGGTCGAGCAACATGGTGTACCAGTGCTGCCTGGGCCACGCTGGAGCGATCATGATCAAGGGAGCTCTGTCCCTGCGGAGCTTTAGCAGGACCCCGTGAACCAACTGGAACAGTGGAAAGGCGTAAAGCAGTTGGCTCGTCCACGGCATCAGGAAAGCATCCGAGATTGAGCCCAGGGAGAGGCCTTGGAAGGAGAAGAACATCTGGCATTTCCTGTTCTCGCCGGAAGCGAAGAGGTCTATGCGGGGAAATCCCCACTTCCGGAAAACAGAATAAATAACCTCCGGACGAATCAACCACTCATGAGACAGGAAGGATCTGCTGAGTCTATCCGCCAGAGTGTTCCGAACCCCTGGCAGAAAGGACGCTACCAGGTCTAGCGAGTGGGCTATACAAAAGACCCAGAGTTGGATCGCCTCCTGACAAACGGGGGAGGACCGTGCCCCTCCCTGCTTGTTTATGTAATACATGGCCATTGTGTTGTCTGTGAACACTAAGACACAACGGCCTTGCAAGTGCTGTTGAAATGCCTGGCATGCAAGGCGGACTGCTCTCAGCTTTCAGACATGGATGTGCAAGGCCAGCTCCTGAGATGACCAAAGGCCTTGAGTGCGAAGATGTCCGAGGTGAGCACCCCAGCCGAGAGATGACGCGTCCGTCGTCAGGGACATAGAAGGCTGGGGCAGATGGAACGGCATCCCTGCACACACCAGGGAAGATGTCAGCCACCAGTCGAGGGAGCCTAGGATGCTCGGGGGAATGGTGACTATCATGTCTATGGCGTCTCTGCCCGGGTGGTATACCGAGTTGAGCAAAGATTGGAGGGGACGGAGGCTAGCCTGGTGTGTTTGGTCCCGAACGTGCAGGCAGCCATGTGACCCAGGAGACCGAGACAAGTACGAGCCAAAGTCGTTGGGAAGTTCTGTAGGCTTTGGATAATTGTTACCATCGCCTGAAACCGAGTCGGTGGTAAGCAAGCTCTGGCAAGATTGGAGTCCAGGATGGCCCCAATGAAGTCTATCCTCTGTGTGGGAACCAGAGTGGATTTCTCTGTATTGATCATCAGGCCTAGACGTATGAATTGGTCCTTGATGATGCCCACATGATGAGTGACTTGTGTCTCTGAGGTCCCTCGGATGAGCCAATCGTCCAGATACGGAAAGACGTGTATCCAGTGGTGGCCGAGGGAGGCGGTGACTACAGCCATGGACTTTGTGAATACTCTCAGGGCTGTAGAGAGGCCAAACGGTAGGACCGTAAATTGGAAATGCTGACAGTTGGCTACAAACCGGAGGTACCGCCTGTGTGGAGGATAAATGGCAATGTGAAAATACGCGTCCTTCATGTTGAGGGTGGCATACCAGTCTCCAGGATCCAAGGATGGGATGATGATCCCCAGGGATACCATGCGGAACTTCAACTTTGTCATGAATTTGTTGAGTTCTCGCAGGTCTAGGATAGGTCTGAGACCTCCCTTCACCTTGGGGATTAGGAAATAGCGGGAGTAGAACCCCTTTCCCCTTTCGTCTTCTGGTACTTCCTCTATGGCTCCCATGGCAAGGAGCGTCTGCACCTCTTGTAAGAGGAATTGCTCATGAGAGGGGTCCCTGAAGAGGGATGAGGGTGGGGGATGGAAGGGGGCGCGAAATAAACTGGAGGTGGTAACCACGTTCCACCATGCGTGGAACCCAATGATCTGAAGTTAGCTGGGACCACACTGGGAGGAAAAAGGAGAGGCAATTGGAAAAAGGAGGGAAAGAATCCTGGAAAGTAACTAGTATGCTGTCCTCGGGCGCACCTTCAAAAGTTCGGCTTTGGCCCTGTAGGCGGTTTGGAGGGACCCTGATTTGGCCCCCTTGGGGTCCAGACTGCCGTCTACGATTGCCTCGGCCGTGCCTTCTGCCAAACTCCTATCTTGGTCTAGGCGGGGGATAAGGACGGTGAGGCTGGAGACGGAAGGACCTGCGCTGAGTCATCAGGGTGTGCATCCCGAGGGAGCGCATGATGACCCTGTTGTCCTTAAGGCTCTGCAGCCTGGGGTCAGTCTTTTCAGAGAATAGGCCTTGACCGTCAAAGGGCAAGTCCTGTATGGTGGTTTGTAACTCAGGTGGAAGGCCTGAGACCTGAAGCCATGATATTAGCCTCATGGCGACACCCGAAGCCAGGGTCCTGGCTGCAGAGTCAGCTGCATCCAGGGAGGCCTGGAGAGAAGTTCTCGCCACCTGCTTCCCTTCCTCCAAAAGGGCAGCAAACTCTAGGTGGGAGTCTTGGGGAATGAACTCCTTGAATTTCTCAATCGCCATCCAGGTGTTATAATTGTATCAGCTAAGCAGGGCTTGCTGGTTTGCCACCCTAAGTTGGAGGCCCCCAGTGGAGTATACCTTGCGGCCCAATAAGTCCATGCACCTAGCCTCCTTTGATTTTGGAGCAGGAACTTGCTGGCCATGGCGTTCCCTTTCATTGACTGATTGCACGACAAGGGAGCAGGTAGGAGGGTGCACGTATAGGTACTCATACCCCTTAGAGGATACCATGTACTTCCATTCAACTCCCCTGGCCGTGGGCGTAATAGATGCTGGAGACTGCCAGATGGTATCGACATTGGCTTGGATCATAGGGATGAATGGCAAGGCCACTCTTGTGGAGGTGTCAACTGACAGGATATCCACCACCGGGTCCTCTATCTCCGGGACCTCCTCCACCTGAAGATTCATATTCAGGGCCACCCACCTCAGGAGGTCCTGATGTGCCCACAGGTCAATTGGAGGAGGGCCCGAGAAGGCTGTCCCCGCCACCGCTTCATCTGGAGAGGAGGAAGAGGAAAGGCCAGGGACAAGAGGGTCCTGCGTGGATTCCTGTTCTTAAGTGACATCAGGCTCAGGTGGAACTTGAGAGACTGTCAGCTGAATGAGAGCCTCCTCTGTACCCACAGGAGGGGGGCGGCTGACCGTTGCCTCCGGCACCCGGTGTTCCGATGGTGCAGACCAGGATGGCACTGGAGGCGCACCTTGGGCTTGATGGTATGCCCACGGTGTCCAGAATGACCACTGATGGGGTCCCTGTTCCTGGGTCTCCTGGAAGACACGGCCGGGCACATCTGAGTCACGGTCCTGTGCATAGGAAGCACTGTCCACGTGAGATGATACAGTTGTGTGACGAGATTGCCAAGGAGGAGCTGAAAAACCCTGGACAGGGTCTCCATCTCTAAATGACCTCTCCCTGTGTGGCACCGGAGAGCTGTACCGGGTGCCATACCGGTACCTGGACCTGCGACTGGAGCGGTGCCGGAAGGTCGACCGGGATCTGGAGGTTCGACGTCTGGAGCGGCTGCGAGAGGCACGGTGCCGGGAACAGTACTGAGAGCTGGATCGGTGCCGAGTATCGGGCCGGCGAATGGGATGCTGAGCGATGCCGCAAGTGCGACTGGTACCGAGATGGAGAGCGGTGCCAGGACTGTGAGCGGCGTCGGGACCGAGAACGCCGGTGGGACCGTGATCGTGATCGATGCCTCTCGACGATGCCGACAGAGAGCGGCCTCAGCAGGGCAGGCTTGCCTATTGATTGAATGACCCTCACCGGCGGTGCCAGGGGTTGAGGCAGCGCGGACTCCATCAGCGCGATCAGCTCTCTCGCCGTAGAAAAGGTCTCCGACATGGAGAGAATTGTGAGCTCAACCACGGCATGCGCCGGGGAGCTTTCAGGCACCGGACTCGACGGCCCTTGCAGGACCAGAATCGATGGTGCCGAAGCTGTCGGTGCCGATGCAGGTGTCGATGCCGGGCGGTCTGGCTTAGGCGGGTGCTCCAACTGCGATGCAGGTGGCACGGAAGCCGCAGGAGTCTTATGCTTCTTAACCCGCGGAGAGAGAAAACAGTGCCAAGCAGATGACTGTGCCGGCGACGGTCGGTGCCGAGAGGCCTTAGCAGTACCAGCTCGATCTGGTGCCGAAGAGATGCTTCTGCCTGATGCAAACTGTCCAGCGCTCGGTGCCGAAGGCAGAGGAGTAAGAGCTGCCTTCATCAGGAACTGTTTCAGATGAAAGTCCCGCTCCTTCTTCGTCCTGGGCTTAAAGGCCTTATAGATCCGGCACTTATCCGAGAGGTGGGATTCCCTGAGGCACTTAAGGCAAGAGTCATGGGGCTCTCCCATTGGCATTGGCCTGTGGCAGGTCGAGCACGGTTTGAAGCCTGGTGAACTGGGCATGGGCCCCGGTACCGGGCTCGGGGAAGGGGCTAATCCCCAAACCCCTCTCAACTAGATATACTAACTATAAAAAAGAATGAATAAAACTAACTATAAATATAGAATTTATAACTATATACATGAGAATAAAAGAACTACGAGTAGCTAGGGAGATGGAGATCAGCTAACCCGCGCTCCACTGTTCCAACGACCAACACGGGCGGTAAGAAGGAACTGAAGAGCCGTTGAGTTGGCAGGGGTATATATCTGGCGCCATGGCAGCGCCACTCTAGGGGGCAACCCAGCCGACCCACCAAGTGTTACTAGGGTAAAAATTTTCTGACGAACGTGCACGTGGCGCGTGCACACCTAATTGGAATCAATATGGGCAAGCACTAGAAGAAGAAAGTGTGGTTTCTGAATTACAGAACTCTCCCTTTCTTAGGGGGCTGACTATTTCCGTGTAACTCGGCCTGCTGTACAGTTTCTAGTTCATAAAAGGTGCTGGAGTGATAGAAATCCAAACTGAGTTCTTCTCTTTGTGCATGGAGCAGCTTAACCTTATACTTAAAGCCCTGATTAAGCAAAACATTCAATCAGATCAATAGTCCCATTGAACTCAATGAGACTACTCACATCATGCTTAAAGTCTACCACGCGTTTCAGTGCTTTGCTGGATCGGGCCTTAGATGCATCTCTGGGTGCTTGGGACATGTTTAGGGACATGTTGTTGGTATCACAACACATGACAAAACAAAGCTTAAAATAGGGAACCCAGCATGTACAGGTTATTCTAGTGCTCATGGTCTACTAACGCCTATCTATTTTACACATGTATAGTACATGAATACATGGTATTATATCAGAGCAGAAATCACTAAATTATTCCTGTTTTTGACTTTCCTAAAAAAAGGATGTGTTTTTCAGGTTTCATTCCATATATTGCAATACTCTGTTTCCCTGTACTGTGGTTTTGGTTTGACTATATCCTTAAAATGATCACTGATGATTCAACATGCAACCTCTTCTGCAGTTGCTATTAGAGAGTCTTCTTTCTATTTGTCTTTTCTGGGCTGCAGGCTCACTCTTTATTGCTCTCATGTTCATCCCTGGAATATTGTAAAGGAAGCAATAATCATGTAAAGATGCACCAATGTTTTGAATAGCTCCCATATCAACCAGAGTCTGACTTGACCTCAGTTCAGTTTGAAACAAAATAAAATCTCTACCTGAGGCGGTGCCCGAGTGAAGAGGATGAAAACAAATCCCTATAAGTGATGTCAAGGACTGTGATATTCTACTTCCAAGTTTCAAAGTTAAAAAAGGGTAAAATCATTCTCAGGATCCCACATGCTTATTTTTAAACTAGTGCACATAGTGGACAGGGTCAGCTCAAGGTCAAAATTTTAGATGAGGCTCTGTAATTTGCCTTAGTGCACTTATTTATTAAGGTTTCAGAGTAGCAGCTGTGTTAGTCTGTACCCACAAAAAGAACAGGAGTACTTGTGGCACCTTAGAGACTAACAAATTTATTTCAGCATGAGCTTTCGTGAGCTACAGCTCACTTTTTCAGATGTTCCATTCTATGCATCCGAAGAAGTGAACTGTAGCTCACGAAAGCTCATGCTGAAATACATTTATTAGTCTGTAAGGTGCCACAGGTACTCCTGTTCTTTTTATTAATTAAGGTAACTTCCGGATGTTCCTTCAGTGCTCTGCTGTGGCTGGCAACCTGTTCAGCAAATTCCTTCTGTAAGGTTTGAGGCCTTTTTTCTGTAGTCACATTAGGAGAGCAGCAGTCATAAGCCAAGAAACAGAAAATCACATCCTTACATTCCCGCTAAATTATACCAAAACAATGTAATATTGGGCTGTTCAGAACGTACTCCTGTCCTAATGGTATCCTCCATCACCAGATAAAGAAACAGATGTTTAAAGAAAACTTTGTTTGATAACATTCTGTCTGGAAAGGAACCACTTATCAACTGTCATGATTGTGAAATCTATACTTCTTTATTGTTTTGTCTTTATGGTCCCTACTTCTCTATTGTTTATCTGTATGGTCTCTTTAATTGTTTGTCAGTTGCATAACTAATTTTGCAAGATTTAAATTGACTAAGGTGGGGGTAAAATTGGTTAAAGAATTGTTTCACAATATGTTAGGATTGGTCAAAGAATTATTTTGTAGAACTTTTGTTTAAAATGTTTGGTTAAGGTATAACTATGTAGGCCTCAAGTTTAATTACTAGAGTCCAGAAGGAAGTTCTTTGGACTCTAACTCCAGGACACAGCCCAAGATCAGAGCTGCCAGACTTCAACACCTTCCAATCACACTGTGCAGAAGCTGGAGTATACAGATGACCTGATCCTGGAAGGCAGGAAACGTTCGTCTGCCTTATTGGGACTGGTGAGGGTTGTATTCTGTTTTGGTAACTGTTAATAAATAGAGTTTAAGGATATTATTGTTTAAGGCTCTTTCACTGGTAAAAGGCCCCTCAAACCTGCAGAAGATTAGGCCTTGAGCCCACAGAATGGTAAGGGTGGATATGCCACTTCCCACAGCTCCCACTGACCAGGAATTGCAAACAGTGGCCACAGGGAGCTGCAGGCGACCATGCCTGAGGACGGTCAATGTAAACAAACTCTCATGGCCCACCAGTGGATTACCCTGATGGGCCACATGCAACCCATGGGCTGCAGGTTGCCCATCACTGATCTAAAGCAACACTCCTGGTTTGTAAAATCATGTTTTGTAGGTTTCAGATAAATTGTTTGTTTGTTTTTGTTTTAACTAACAATCCACTAACAATGCCACTTACAATCAGTTTGAATCTTCCATTCAAAGTTGTGAAACTGACAGACACTTTTTGCCAGACACAGGTAATTAGTGGTGTTTGACTTTGGTATTTAGCATTTAATCCTTGAGGTACCTCAATGCTTTATAAAGTTCAATATCTTTTTAAAGACCACATCTGTGGCTGTGGCATGGGCAGTCAGAATGTTGTACCAATTATATTAGACCAATAAAAACCAGCAGGATCTTATTAAAGGGGACAAGGCAAAGATGCCACATTTATTATGATAACAATTTATGACTAATAACTAATATCTTAATTCTTATACACACACATTATACCTATTACCTATATACACACACACACACATTCACATTATAATACCTAATACCACTACATACACACATTCACACACACACACACACCCACATTCATCAGGTGTTCTGCAGCTGCTGCATAGTTACCAGTCCTGAAGATAGCTTAAGTTCATGGCTTGATTTTGCAGCTTGGGTTCGTAGCTTGTGGCAGCTAACTGGCCAGGAAAGCTGGGCACAAGGCTGAGCTGGATCTCTATTGGGCAGGCACCGATGTTCTTCCATGTTGGCAGCAGAATGTTACCCAGAGTCTCTCATCTCACCCTTCTTTTTTATAGGCTTTTAGTTTGGATTCAAAGTCTATAGGTCTTGCTGTATCACGCTGCCTCTGGGTTTAGATTGATCACCCATCAATTGCAGGCGTGACTTTCAGCCTTGGACCTGGCTTTGATCTTCCTTCTGTTGATCTGTTGTCCTTTTCTTTTTAGGGTGGATGCTTCTTACTTTGTTTAGGGCTGTTGTCTAGGTCTTCAGCCGTTGGTATTTGAACTTTATCTCATCAGGACAGGTTGGGGCTGGAGGTTGATTCCATCATTCATACATACCTCATTCACACATCTAAACTAAACTAATAAGATTACAGCAGGGTTTGCAAAAATGAAGGTTGGAGGAAGCTTTTACAAAATGGAGTGAGTGTTTTAAAATGGGGTTTGAATTACAATATGGAACAGAAGTTACAGTGTAGGCAAGTGTAGTGAATGGTGAACAGAAGTTACATTAATAAAGTGAACAATTGAAAACAATTTCATTTATCAGTTCTACAAGAACCAGGAGACTGGGGAGAGATTCTGGATGATTTTTTTTTTGTAACAAATAGCAGATAAGAGCTGCAGTAAAAGAATAAAAAGAAATGGTCCTGCAGGGGTGAGATGCACAAAGAAGCAATGTTAAGAACACTGAGCCTTAAAGTGGCTCTGAGTGATCAGAATGTTAGTTTGATACGGGTACATGAAAACTCTAATAGCACAAAATAAACAATTACACCCTATATACAAATTGATATGGTCAATATACTGTTATAGAAGTTAAACTATAGAAGAAATGTGCGTTTTCCCATGACATATGTAGTATATATTGGAGAAGGTGTAAAACAAATGTAAACAAAACCTGCTACTTAATTAAAATTCTGCAAGTCACGATAGTTTGTGTTTTCTTTTTCAGATTGCTGTGTGCTTTAAAAACAAACAAAGCAGACAAACAAAAAGAAAAACCAGGGAAAACAGGTATTTTAAATGTGTAATGGGCCTAGTGAACCTTATGGGAAAAGGCCAGCCCAACAGTATACCAGGTTAAAAAAAAGAAAGGTCAACGAAACAAAACAAGCCGTGGTTAAAATGGCTCCATTCCTCACAACTGTAAGCATGAAAGGGGGCTAGAAAATTGTTTATTTTATTTTTCAAAATCTCAAAGGAAAAACTAAAAACTAGTGGTATCTCTATTAATTACTGAGCTGATGGGGGAGGAAAGATCTGCTTATAGATGGTAGAACAAAGGCGTTGCAGATAATGGTCAGCAAACAAACTACCTGTAAGCAAGAAGGCTCCAGGAAAGGGGTCAAGCCTGAGAATAAGAGGGACAACTTAACCCTACGTGGAAAAAACAAACAAACAGTGTGTGTGTACAGTGCTGAAATCTGGAGACAGATACAAAAGGGGTCCCCAATTATATAATTAAATTAAAGCCTATGCAAAGATTCCAAGAGGTTATTAAACACAATTTCATGTTAATGAGTAACCTTGTAACAATGTGTAACGTATATGGTTTTGGGGAAAAAACTTTAAGCATGCTAGAAATGATAATTGGAAACACACCTCATGTTAAAAAGCCTTATAGGCTTTGATGCATCTCCGCTATTATCTGTAAATAAACTGTAAACTTGGCACAGCAGAGAAACCATTACAAACCTGGTCTGCTGTATGAAAAGGGAAACTGAGGTACATCACCTCCTGAATGTCATGAGTGAACTGTGGGATAATTCACCCTAAACCCTTAAAAGGTAGAAGCCAATAAAATCTGGCCTATCTATAAAACAAAAACACAGGAAAGTGTGGGGGATAATTCCTCTGTTTTACCTGCAATCAGCAAGGAGACTTGTAAAAAGAAGAGGGTATTTTAAGCAATAATCTGCAGCCCCTTAAAGAGGATAGAAAAATGTTCTTTTTGTCTTTCAGAACTTCAGGAAAAGCTGGCACCAGCTGAAGAGCAACCCCAAATACCATGGAGTTACTGTCACAAGGAAGACTGTGTTTTGTGTTTTATGTTTTGTGTTGTTTGTCTTGTTGCTATCATTGTTGTATATTGTGTTAAAAAAATGAGATACTGCATTAGGCAGAAAAGGATTGGTGAGCTCTTTTCCTGTATTTACAGAAACAAATATTGCAGAAGGGCAGAGGTCAAGGAACACTAGTCTGTTCACATGGCTCATAGTCATCCTGTGATCAACCAAAACACTAAGCTCTTCCTCCTACCCTGTCACTTCCAACTGATAAGTGCCAAACTTATAGCAGAAATTCTCATTGTTAGTCCCTAAATGCATGACTTTGCACTTTGAGCTATTAAATATCATCCCATTTTTATTACTCCAGTTTACAAGGTCATCCAGATCTTCTTGTATGGTATTCTGGTCCTCCTCAGTATTGGCAATACCTCTCAACTTTGTGCCATCTGCAAATTTTATTAGCACACTCCCACTTTTTGTGCCAAGATCCGTAATAAAAAATGTTAAATAAGGTTGGTCCCAAGACTGATCATTGAGGAACTCCACTAGTAACCTCCCTCTAGACTGACAGCTCGCCATTCAGTGTGACCTGTTGTAGATCTCCCTTTAACCAGCTCCTTTAATAATAATGGCTTTGGTAAAAAGTGAGGACAGTAGGGTCTGAGGCATTAGGACAGCCGCAGCCATGAGTCAAGCAGCAGAAAGTCACATCCTCACATTCCCTCTAAATTATATCAAAACAAAGTAATTGAGCAGTTAAGAAGGGGCTCCTGTCCTAATGGTACCCACCATTACCAGGTAAAGAAACAGATCTTAAGATATTTCAATAAAATTTTCATAGCCTTGTGTCTTGCAAGGAATCACTTATCAATAGTTGTGACAGTGAAATCCATACTTCTATTGTTTTGCCTTTATGGTCCCAACTTCTCTATTGTTTATTTGTATGGTCTCTGATTCTTTAATTGTTTCTGACTGTTGCATAACTAATTTTGCAAGATTTAAATCAACGAAGTTGGTGGGGTATGATTGGTTAAATAATTGGTTTGCAATATGTTAGGATTGCTCAAGAATTATTTTGTAGTACTTTAGTTTTAAATAATTGGTTAAGATATAACTAAGCACAACTCAAGTTTAACTTTATAAACTGGGGTCCAAAAGAAAGTTCTTTGGAACCTAACTCCAGGACAGAGCCCAGGATCAGAGCTGCCAGATCTCAACATCCTGCCAACTGTATCATGCAGAAGTTGGAATCCCTGGCCGACCTGATTCTGTCTGGCCATCAGGAAAATTCTGTCTGCCTTATTGGGAGTGGTGAGTATTGTATGTTTAGCGTGTGTATTGTTTTGGTAATAAATAGAGGTTAAGGATATTACTGTGTAAGCCTCTGTCACTGTTAAAAGGCCCCTCAAACTCACAGAAGATTATGCCCTGAGCCCAGGGAAGGGTAATGGTGGCCCTGAGCCCTAGGAACAGGGTAAGGGTAGGTGCCTTTTACCTGAAGCCCTAGGAACTGAGAAAGGGTTAGGGGTGTTTAAATTAACCAAGTTACACCTTGAGCCCACCCAAGGGTAAAGGTAGGGGTCCTTAGTGTGTGCAGGTAACACTTAGCCCCTTCTGGAATATGCACATGTATGTGGTGCAGTCACAGGGGACTGCCATAGGCAGCCTTCATGTGGGCTAGCTCTTCTCTTACAATAACAGCCGTGAATAGTGAGCAACTGTGGTGGTGATAAATTCACTCTTCTTTACCTGGCTGTTCTGAGTAGTGAAGAACCGCATTGCTCCCAAAGGCTATGTAAATTAGCCCTCCACAACTCTTAAATCGCCCTTCATAAATTGTACATTTGGTTCTGCTGGGCACCTATATAATTGCTCTTGAGACTGGCCTTTCCCCCTTTAAGATCAGTTTGGTCTCTACCACTGTCCAGTTGGTGCCTCAGCTCTGTAGCATTCTTTGCATCTTGTATGCTCCAGGCCCAAGGATTTTCCATAGGCCAGGCATGCAAATATCTACATACAGTACGTGCGCGCACACAATTATTTGCAGCACCACATTGCACCCAAACTCATGTGTTCTTGACCACCAGAGTCTATAACATGCTATAGTTTAGTTACTACTTAGTACACACAACTAATTCCCACTCTAAGGGCAGGTCTACACGACAGGGATCAGTCAACCTAAGTTACGCAACTTCAGCTATGTGAATAATGTAGAGGGAGGCAACATACATTAGGTCAACCTTTTGAATTGTCTACAGGGTTTCTCAAACAGGGGTCGACGCTTGTGTAGGGAAAGCCCCGGGGGGCCAGGCCACTGTGTTTACCTGCTCTGTCTGCAGGTCCGGCCGATCGTGGCTCCCACTGGCCACAAATTGCTGCTCTGGGCCAATGGGAGCTGCTGGAAAAGTAGTTTCAAAGAAATTGGATTTTTCCATGGGTTCATTCCAAACTGACACATTTTGGTTTGTTGAACTGAACAAAAACATTTAAGTTTCAGCTACTTTCACATGAAATGGCATCTTCCTAAGCTGCCGCAGTGACTCAGAGGAGATGTAGTTTGGACACTTCATGCCCCCATTCTCTCCTGTTGGCCAGGCTCCTTGGCTGTAGTACATCTCTCGTGGGGGAATTTCCTGTTACTGAACCACATGCTTTGTCAAGAGCGATGCAGTGTATCATGAAAGATGTAGTTTGGCCAGGGATCCTGGCCCACGTGGAAGAATAAAGGCATGAGGTAACTGAACTACAACTCCCATGAGGTACCACAGCACCTTAGTCAGATGCAGTTTAACATCAAACTGACTGGAAATGTTCTGACATTTCTGAATTGAATTTTTTTGGAACTTTTCATTCTGTGAAAGCGGTTTGTTATTTTGACTTTTCACCCTCATTTCATCGTCATGGTTCAGAAGTTCCAATTTTCACTCAGCTCTAGTTATTTCTACTATGAAGCTATGCCTCAGAAGGCATGGTGGCTTATGAAGCTTCCACTGAGGTTGTGCAGCCCCAAGCCACCCTATAACGCAGAGCCACACCTTCATGCCAAATATAGTCCTGAATGTATACTGTAGCAAGGGCAGAATTAAAAATTGATATTGGATTCTGTAGCAGAAAATTCAATATGTTATTTAAGGAAATAGTGTTAGCAAATGTAGTCATAGTTCATATTTTATAGAAGTATCATTTAAATGAGGCCTTTATTATTTGATTTGTCAGCTTCCCACCTCCCCCAGATAGAATCAATACAAAATAATAATAGAATAACTCTAGATAAAATAAGACCCCTACTTCAACTTTTTATCTCTCGTCTAGTTTTACAACCAAACACTATAGACACTGAAAGATTTAAAATATAAGGTGTGTTTTGTTTTATTTTTGCATTTTCACACAAATTTACAATTTCAGGAAGACTGTTTTTTTGTGCGGGGGGGTGAGTGGGAGGGGTTATTCGGTTAATGTACTTGATAGAGGTTTAGAGGATCTTGGTTAAATTCCAGGCTCTTGTGACTTTGCGTGTGATTTCAGGTAACATCTCTGTGACTGAGTTTCCCATCTGTAATTAGAACATAAGAACGGCCATACTGGGTCAGACAAAGGTCCATCCAGCCCAGCATCCTGTCTTCTAACAGTGGCCAATGCCAGGTGCCCCTGAGGGAATGAACAGAACAAGTAATCATCAGGTGATCCATGCCTAGTCACCCATTCCCAGCTTCTGGCAAACAGAGGCTAAGGGACACCATCTCTGTCCATCCTGGCAAATAGCCATTGATGGACCTATCCTCCATCAACTTATCTAGTTCTTTTTTGAACCCTGTTATAGTCTTGATCTTCACAACATCCTCTGGCAAAGAGTTTCACAGACTAATTGTGCATGCATAAGTCCTATTAACATTAAGTGAAAAAATGCTTCCTTTTGTTTGTTTTAAACCTGCTGTCTATTAATTTCATTTGGTGACCCCTAGTTCTTGTATTATGAAAAGGAGTAAATAATACTTTTTTTCTCCCATACTTATTTGGTCTTGTCTGTTTATAAGGTACTGTATGCTTTTTGGAGCATGGACTCTTATTATGTGTATGTACAGCATCTAACACAATAAGGTGTTGACATCAGTTGGGCCACTAGGCACTTCTGTAATACAAATTATATATATTAATAATACCAGATTTAATCTGAGACCAAATTTACCCAAATACCATAAGAAAAACTATATTTCCATTGAAACTATACAAAAAATCTTGTGAGCATTTCAACTGGGATAGCTCCAGACACTTCAATGGTTACATCTGAGGTTAAGAGTCAGCAGAATAAAGACAATTAAAGTCAAATATTTTCATTCAATATTGTGGGATCAATTTGTTTTTTGGTTTATTTTTGTTTAGGAGAGGAGCTCCAGAATTCTGTGGTGCGAAGTGTAAGAGAACATCAGCACATTGTATTTTTACAAACCAGGAATGAGAATGAATGTAACTGAGAGCGAATGCAACTGAGAGCCGACAATTGAAACTCTGCCACAGTGCTCTGTGGGCTGTCTGAAATCTAGCAGCAGCAGGGGAGTGTTTCTAGGTACTGTTGCAGAAGAGTCTCTGAGTGTGGGGGTGCTGTGAAGATAGCAGAGTGGCAGTCAGAATGCCACCAGGTGTGCTGGGGAGTGCATGATAGAGCACTAATTGCTACATGCTGTGACAGAGTGAAGCATATGTTCTCCCCACCCCTGTGCAAACTGTGGTCTGACAGCGGTAATGAAAGTAGGATAGGATTTGCCATGCCTTGTTAATATGTGAGCTCCATGGTTCTGTCCCCATTTTCATTGGATTTTTACTTTCCTCCATCCCACCACTGCAACTTTTTTTCTCCTAAGCAAAACCAAGATGAAGTGATAACTAACTTTAGAACCTGTGAGTAATTGATACCAAATCTATCTAACTGATCAGTCTTATTTAGTCTTTGGTATTTCTGAGGCACCTTTTAATCTTTGGTCTGGTTTTTCAGAGGAATTGAAGGTGCTCAACACCAGCTGAAATCAGTGGGAACTCTGGATATTTAGCACCCTGGAGAATCATGCCCCTTGAAGCTAAGCATTGATGCCAAGTCAAAAAAAGTTGGCCTTTCCCTGCTGTACGAGTTTTGTGGTCTGCCCACTCCTGGTAAATTCTATACGTTGTTTTGAAATTTCACTGGGCTTGTGTCATCACATTCTGTCAAGTTTTGAGATATTTACTGTACTTTTGGATTTATGACATAAGGTAAATTAGAGCCAAATCAAGGATGATACAAGTAGAGATATCATCTGGAGACTAAGGAGAGATGAACTGGCTTCGATAGCAGGGGAAAAAAAGCTTGAACCTTTGTCAGAACTTTATGTAAGATCTTTTGAGGCTTGAAAATGTTATGACGAGCATTCCCCTTAAATTATGTTTTGTCCCTCCCCATTCCCGTCTTTTTTCAAGAACTAGAAATAAAACTGGCCACAAGGTAGGCTATTCTTGCAGTATTTCTTAATCAACTAGAAGCAAGAAGGACCATATGTCTCTTCATCTCATTCCTATCAGATCTTCAGATCACCTTTGCAGACCCAAGGCAATGAGGTACCGGTATCTCAGATAAGCTAAATATTCAGTGTGGAATCCTGGCTCCATTTAAGTCAATTGGATGGTTGTCATTGACTTAAATGATGCAAAGATTTCACCATTTGGGGTGCTTCTCCAAATAAACAACAAATGTACTTTCTGAAGTTCACCCATCTCTATATAAGATATAGAACTGGCTTTCAGAAAAGATGGATTTAGTCCAGTTTTGCCAATGACTTATTCTGTGGCCTCGTGCAGATTATTGAACATCTCCATACCCCATTTCGACAGTGGAGATTTTGATACTTAACCACTTTTGTAAAGTGCTTTGAGATTGAAAGAAGAACAGTACTAAATTATATTAATAATAAATTATAGCATAGGAGATTAAAACAGGCGTAGTGTATTTTAACTCAGGACCAAGTGAAATTTCTATTTAAGTACTTTCATTCAAAGAAACTACGTCTTTTGTTTCCCATGTGATGGTCTGGTTTTGGAGCACATTAAATCGTGATCAGTTGTGTCTTACGCAAAAAAAAAAAAAGTATACCATATGTAAAAACAATCTAACATATTTTATACGACACCTAGCTCTTGGTATCTAAGTGCACCCTTCTCCTATGTGTAATGCCAAATGCTGATTCAATCACAGTTTAAAAAATTGGTGTGTGTATTGGAGGATCAATATGAGGTCTGGAGGAAAAAGGTGGATGGTATTTCAGTCACACCAGGACTGAGGTTGCTTTCCTCTCTTTTTTTATTTGCTGCAATCCTACATGTTCTGCAGTCTGTATAGAATTACACTGGCCCCTTACCTTCATTAGCATCTTTTACATTTCTTTCCAAAATGCACTGGATTTTATTAAATTTATTACAAGTTCTTCAGGCTATGGACAAGGACTAAAATAAAGGCCTTTATTAAACATTTAAAAAAATGGATTCAATCACCCAGCTCTCCCTTTAATATTATGCCTGGGTTCTACAGTGATGAAGCTATCAGTAAAGAAATACGGAGAGGTTTGGAGTGTTGTGTTTTTTTTTTAACATGCTAAAAGCTTTCGCTGAGACCACTGCACAATGCACCCATTTCACCCCCCTGAAAATTGCCTTAATTTCAGTTTCAGAATAAAATTAAATGCAAAATTTCTGGTAACTAGAAAATAAGCCATTTATTGTGAGGTTCTGAAACAATCAGCTAAGGGCTTGTATAATACGAGCTTGTACAGTGTGCAAATGCCTATTTAAAGGGATTGGAGATCATCATTCTTTATAATCCAGTGTGGTATTTTATTCCATCACCAGCAGCTTAATTTATTTCTTTTACCATCTGTTCTTTTTCTTTCTCTCTCTGCCAAAAAATCAATAGCACTCAATGAGCAAAACTGAGCTGTTCAGTAATCTAACTGAAGCAACTTTTTGTTGTTGTTCAGAAGATATTGACCTGGTTCTTACATTGGTTTAATTTAATTAACAAGTCCTTTGGTGAATAAAATTGTACAGAAGAAACTGTAAATACCAAGTGTATTGTAACCAGTCCTTGCTACCATCATTGCAACCCAGACTTTATGAGCCATAATTCAGGGCATGATCAGCTTTTAGTTGTAGACAATAGCAAAAGCCTAGTAATATGGGTCTGTATCTTGGTCACCGATCCATGCAGATTATCACTGCCAGGGGCAGCAAGAACAGCCTGCACAACTATGGAGAAGTATGGTTAAGAATTATCCTCTTTCACATAGATTGTCCTTACCCCAGGCATATCCCTGAATATCCCCTCCATACGTGCACAATACTTCCGCAGTTTTAGTGAACCATAGATCACAGTTCCTAAGGCTGATATTAACCAGATGTGGAGAGCTTGCGTAAGGCCCCTCATGCTGTAAATTGTTCATCCAAAGGAGGAAGAGGGATCTGATAATCCCAAACAGAGTTAAGCATAAACAGGCATTGCTAGAGGCAGACCAGGAGAGGAATTACTGGCTGCTACTCTGAAACCTGTGTTTGCATGTGGATACCAGGACCTAGAATTCTTGCACTGTGGATACAGAGAGGCTGGATCAGGTGGGAATGGGTTGCAGGTCCTTGGCCTGTGAGTGAGTTGGGTGTGTTCGATTGCAACCTCCCAATGCCCCACAAAACGCCTTTATTTTGTGCTGTGTGTCTGGATTCCACCCAAAGGCCCTGATCATGCTCTCATTCAAGTTAATAGCAAAGCTTTGATTGACTTCAATGAAACAGGATCAGGCTTTATGAGAAGGCATATAGTGAATGGATATTGCCTGACCTTTCATCCAGTAGGTCTAAACAGGTATCTAGGTGTATTAGATCATGCTATGAAATAGCTAGATTAGATCCACCCATTCAAGTTAGAGCCCACTTCACCAGGGCTCAGGGTATGGCTACATTTGACATTTCAAAGCACTGCTGTGGCAGTGCTGCGGGAGCGCTGCCGTGGCAGCGCTTTGAAGTGTGAGTGTGGTCGGAGCGCCAGCGCTGGGAGAGAGCTCTCCCAGCACTGCACGTAAACCACATCCCTTACGGGTGTAGGTTGCAGCACTGGGAGCCGCACTCCCAGCGCTGCGGCACTGATTACACTGAGGCTTTACAGCGCTGTATCTTGCAGCACTCAGGGGGGTGTTTTTTCACACCCCTGAGCGCGAAAGTTGCAGCGCTGTAAAGCTCCAGTGTAGCCATGGCCTCAGGAAGCTTCTGCAGCTTCTTAAGAAACATCCCTACCTCAGAAATTTATAGGTTAGCAACATAACTAGAATGTGTTTTATGCTACATGTACCAGGTAACATATCTCTGTAAAGGTCATGATCTACTGAATCTATTCATCCTATTTGTATGCATGTATCATTTTTGTATTTGAAGTTATGAATATTGGATACTTGTTTGATTCTAAGTAGGCTGTAGTGAAGCAGTTGGTCAGCTTCCAGAGAAAAGACTATTTTCAGTAAGTGCTCCATCAAGAAACGCTTAAGCCAACAATGAACTTGGAGACACCAATCCACATCTGGACTTTCCCAGGAATGTGGCTTGGCTGGTAAGGAACTCAGTCATGCATGGACATCTGACTTGCCCAGGTGACTCCAAACCTCCATTTTGTAGCTGGACTTCGCATAGGAGAGAGGAGGGGGTCTCCAACCGCAAGAGAAAGTCTATTTAAACCCAGGGAATCGCCCTCCATTTGGTCTTCAGCTGGCTAAAGAGAGAGCTCCTCCACCCCAAAAGATACCTGAAAGAAACTGGAAAAAAGGACAGTGACTGCAACGAGTGTGAGTGATTGCTGGACCCAGACTAAAAGGAGATTAGTCTGTAAAAGGAAGCAGTCTGGAACTGCTGAGATTATCTGTATTCAGTTTGATTAGAAATAAATTTGCATGTTTTATTTTATTTTGCTTGATGACTTACTTTGTTCTGTCTGTTACTACTTGGAACCACTTAAATCCTATTTTCTGTATTTAATAAAATCACTTTTTACTTATTAATTCAGTATGTGTTAATATCTGGGTGGGCAAGCAGCTGTGCATATCTCTCTGTCAGTGTTACAAAGGGTGAACAATTTATGAGTTTACCCTGCATAAGCTTTATACAGGGTAAAATGGATTTATTTGGGTTTAGACCCCATTGGGAGTTGGGCATCTGAGTGTTAAAGACAAGAACACTTCTGTAAGCTGCTTTCAGGTAAGCCTGCAGCTGTTAGGGGATGTGATTCAGACCTCGGTCTGGGTTTGCAGCAGGCTAGCGAGTCTGGCTCAAACCAGGCAGGGCACTAAAGTCCTAAGCTGACAGGGCAGGGAAGGCAGGGGCAGAAATAGTCTTGGCACGTCAGCTGGCAACTCCCAAGGCAGGTTCTGTGATCCAACCCATCACAAGGACTTCTGGCACCAGGGCCAATGCAGTCGCCTAGGGTGGCAAGTGGTTGGGGGCGCTCAGGGTCATCCTCAGGCATAGGCAGCTGGGTAGGGCACCTGAAAATTTGGGGCACCACTGGGTCTTAGAGTCCATCCACCTATGTTTCCTATCCCTCTTCTGACCCTTCCTGCAGGCTCTGAGCCTTCCTGGGAAGGGGATCTAGTAGTTAAAAGAGAAAAAGTCTCCAGCCTGCCAGACCTATTAGCACAAAGCTGAAACTGTCAAAGAGCCATTCGAGGGGTAATGAAGACACTTAACTGGCATTTGCCAACCCTCAGGTATCTACTGTCAGTTTCTGAGTGTACTGACAAAAACAGTTGTGCATTACAGTAATATTTACTCAGAAGATGTCAGTCTACAGGACCTTAGTTTAAAATTTGCTTTAAAAATATTTCATTAGTGAGTTGATGAAGATTATAAAATCACATCTCTAAAAAATCCTTGCACAGATTTTTAGATGCACAATTATCTTTAGCCTTAAATACTTGAATCTTCAGACATATGGCTTTTCAAAATAAATTATTCCAAAGACCATCCTTATCTAAAATACACATTTTAATTACTATAGTAAAAAAATTTACTTCCAAAGTCTGCCTGTCCTTTCTGACCATCCGTTTCTCCCTTCACCCCCTCTCTCCTGCCCACCCATCTCCTAGCCATTGAAGGAAGCAACAGCCCTTTGCTTCCAGATAGCTGGACAAAGAGTTTCCCTTTTTTATTTCTGACTGTCTGATCAACTAGTTTTAAGCAAAATCTGTACCTTAGTAAGATATAAATTCCTTTGTTATATCTAAAATCTTTGGAAACATATTTTTTAAAGTTGGTAAAATTTCAGAAACGTGTATTGTTATGGAGATCACACGCAGTAAATTAGTGTTCCCTTTTTCTAAAAGCAATGAACATTGTTATGAACACACTAAACCTCTGTGACTGATTAATTTAAAATATTGTCTGTTTCCATGAGTTAAATATATAGTAATCTGGAATGATTACTTTATGAAGGTTTAAGAGTACATTTAAAATATAAAATCAGCTTAGAAATACTGATTAAGAAAATGTAAAACAGAGAAGAGCTGCATCATATATGCGAGAATATTTAATGTTGTATTCAGCAAGACAACTGACTCATCTTTATTACAAAGTTTTTGCAAATAAATGTCTGACAAACTTCAGGATATATTAAAAAAAACCTGGGACTGACATTCTTTATTCCCAAGTTTAGTGCTTTTAATTAGGTACCTTCTACATGATGTGACTCTCCGCCACCATGAGGCGGGCCAGGCATCTTGTTATTCTTTATGCCTTGTCTCTCCGCCCCCACCCCAGCCAGACTGCAAGTTCAGGCTCCCGTCAGGCATAGGGGCACCAGTTTAACAATATTGCATAGGGCCCCATAAATCCTAAGGATGGCCCTGGGGGTGCCAAAAAGCGGTGCCCTGGCTCGGCAGGGAGGAGCTGCCTTCCAGAGGCCCTGGAGAGCTAGAGCGTCGGCTTGCAGGCGCGGCGAACTCCAGCCATGGAGGAGCCGGCGCGGCACAGGGGGGCAGAAGCCCTGCAAAGGCGATGGCTTCACTAGTAGGGAGCAGCCATGCCCCACCGCCCCTTCTGCCCAGGCTATGGTCTGGGCCCCCACAGGGGGCTCCTGCAGGCTGCAACAGATGCATGTGGACAGAGGCTCCCATGCACCCCCCAGCTCCCACTCACCGCACTCGGGCGCTGCGGTTCCCGTGCCCTTGAGCTGCCATCGGGCACAGGGCCCTGAGCCTGCTCCAGGAAGGGCAGCAATGGTGGCGGCTCACACTCCCAGGAGCCACAGAGTCCAAGCACGGCGAGGGAGGAGCTGGGGGGGGCACATGGAGGCCTCTGCCCGCATGCATCTGCTGCAGGAGCCCTCAAGAGCCCACAGAACGTGGCTTCTCCCTGCTGAGCTGCTGCAGCGGCCCAAGCCCGACAAAGCCAGTGAGTGGACTCAGGGCGTGGTCTACCGGGGTGGGATGGGGAGAGCTCCTGGGTGGGCTGTGCACCCTCCAGGGGAGTTCAGGGGGCGGGGAGGGGGGAATCTGGTCTGGGGAGCAGCTCCCTGGGCAGGCTGGCCCCTGGGGTCAATAAAAGCTCATTGGGATTTGCCCCTCAATGAACCGATGTTATGGGGGGTGGGAGGGTGCAAGGTGGAAGTTTCTCCTAGAGCACAAAATATCCTTGCACTGGCCCTGTCTGGCACCTACCTCTTGATTATGCAGTCACTGCTTGTTAGTGGAATCCATGTGGACAATTGCTTGAAGGAATAAATAAAGAACAATGATTAATTTACTGTCACATTGCGGGGGCTTCTCCCCAGCTTTCAAACACTCTGTGCCATGCCTAGTCTCCTTTAAGATTTATTCTCTTGACACACACAAATAAATAAATAGAAAACAGTCTTTTTGCTCACTCCTTTTCTCTCAGATTTCAGAGCCACCGCTCCCAGGATCCTCTGGCGCTGCTGCTTCTCGCAGCTTCCCAGTTCTAGGCAGCTCTCCTCCCTTGCTGGAGCAGTACCCTCAGGACTGCTTCCCTGAGCCCCTTGCTCTAGGGACCCACCAGTGCCCTCAGGAGGGAGCTCTACAGCTTCCATTTCGCAGGCACGGCCTGTCCCTGTCACTCCCTTCCACACCTCATTTCCTGCACTCTGGCAGCCTTTTATAGGCCCAGATGTTGCCTAACCCCCTTTCACTGTGTGGATTAGACTCACTTGTTCTGACACAAGGTAGCTAGGCTCAGGCAAAGGGACCAGCTACTTTGTGACACACCTATCCCCTCCCCTGTTCTTTTTACAAAGACATTCTTCATAACACTTCAGGAGCCCAAAATGTACCCATACCAACCAAAACATTCCCTTAGTTTCTCACAAACACCCCATTGAGCATTTCACATTAGGCCACAGAATGTTCTCCCAGTTCCAGGGACCCTAGCACTGTTCCTCAAGCACAAACCTCTAGTCCCATTGCCCTGAGTCTTATGCACTGGGGCCACGGTCATATTCCCAGCCTCACCAGGCACTTGCAACATAGTCTTATCTTCATTGAGGTCCCCGCATGCACAGGCCGTTCTGTCTCTGTGTGTAGAGTTTCTACCTCAGTCTCAAGGTCAGGGACACTGAAGAGTAAGAAATCTTTTTCCTTTATAGTGAATTGAACACTCTGACATAAGTTTTTCTCTGTTATGCTCGAGGTTCTGTCATTCGCTTTCTGCTGCTTCCGATCACTCTGTAAGTTTCCCAGTCCTCAGGACAGGAATCATAAAACATGTACCCGTTATCTCCTTCCCCATATTGGAACCCTGTATCCGCACCAAGACCTTCATCTGGGCCCGTATTTGTTAGTGTGCTCCCATTGAAAGGCCCATGCTAGCTTGCTTAATAGGAAATCCAGTCTGGGTCCCCACAATAGTAGGAGGATAGGGTGGTCTAGTGGAGCGGGCAGTAGGTTGGGACTTGCCAGATTCAGGTTCTATTTTTTCACTGGGGGGAGGGGTGAGCATTGGCCTGCTAAACCCAGGGTTATGAGTTCAATTCTTGAGGGGGCCATTTAGAGATCTGGGGCAAAAAAATCTGTCTGAGGATTGGTCCTGCTTTGAGCATGGGGGTTGGACTAGATGACCTCCAGAGGTCTCTTCCAACCCTGATATTCTATGATATATTGTTTGGACTATATTTGGGTCTCCACAGCACCCTGCCAAGTCTTGGACTCCACCTGAGCCCTCCAGGTGTCCTGGTTAGCTTGAGACTCAGTTTGAGTCTCCACAGGCCTCCATTCCCTGGCACTTTTCCCTATCTGAGACTGGGCCAATTCCTTCTTCTAGATCAAGCACTGTTGTTTGTCTTTCTCAGCCTCCATGACAACCTGGGCTAAGTATTATTCTAAAGCCACTAACTGGTTAATAATTTTCCCTGTGAGATGCTGAAGTCATCCAACTTTTGTTGGCAGTTGCTAAGCTGTTCCCTCAGTCTTTGGGGATGGTCATGCTCTCCCTCTCAGCTGCCCTTTGTCATCATTGTTTCAGCCTCTAGCCCTCTTCCTTCCTTTAGTAGTCAATCCTGGACCCCCTCAATCCTGGGCTGTTGTTCTAGTCCCTGCTGTGTGAAGGTTGAGAAACTCACCCAGTCTTTCCTCAGAACTGTTGGCCAAGGTGGACTCTTGACAACTGTGACATGCAGTTGAGCTCTCTAACCCTGACCCTCCAGCTGTGGGTTAAACCTGGATCTCACCATGGAGACATAGGACATGTAGTGTTAGATGTTGTCTAGGTTATTTACCCTTGCCCAATTTTCACAGACAAGAGTACACCCACAAGCCAAGTCTGAGAGTCCTTAACCAATGTTCCTCCCAGCCTACTCCACTGCTGGGCCCCCTTGAGTTTCAAAGGGAACCCTCTCTGCCTAGTAGTGGTGTAGTAAAAGCCTACATAATCACGTTACATCACTTGCCAATTTCATTTAATGTGCCCAGCTGGCCACACCTGACTAGGGTGACCAAATCGCAAGAGTGAAATATCAGGACACATTGGTCAAGCGGGGTAGTGGGAGGAACAGCCAGACACAGGTGCACAGCCATGATGGGAGGCACACTGGTCTGCCTGGCCCTGTGCTACCAGAGTGCCCCCTTCCTGTTGAGGGTGGGCCCATGCCGTGCCACACAGCTCCCCTTCCCAGCGCCCCCTGGATCCACTATGCCCAGACACCCCCTACAACCCTTCCACCACAAATGCACAGTGCTGGGCACACACACCCCGCCCAGTGCCCCCCTTCCCACAGCCCTACCACAGCTGCCCAGCACCCCACAGAACCCCCACTAGCTAGTTTCCCAGTACACACAGATTTCCTCTCCCTCCTTTCCTTCCTCCCTCCCAGTGTCCTGCCCCACAGCCCCACCACCACAACTACACAATGCCCCACACGGACCCACACTGCCTAGTGCCCTGACACACACACAGCTCTCCCCGACTGCCCAGCACGCCCACTGTCTAGCACCCCAAAACACACAAACCTCCCCAACTACCCAGTAACCACCACACCCACACTGCCCAGCACCCCACACATACCTCTCAGACACTCATTCCATCACACCTTGCCCCCTTCCCTGGCCGCACTCACCAGCCCTGCTGGGAGGTCTCTGGCATCTAGGGTGAGAGCGGCAAGGGGAATATCCAGACTCTCCACATGCTGTGCATGCCGCAAGCATGAGCTCCGTGACTCCGATTGGCTGGGAAAAGCGCCAATGGGAGCTGCCAGAGCTGTGGAGCGGAGCTTGCAGGCACCAGCAGCATGCAGAGCTCCCCCATCCCAACAGCCAGGGGGCGAGGTGAGGAGTCCCAGCGGTGCTTGCCTGGGGTGGCTCCCATCCCAGAAAGCACCTGGCAGGCTGGTCCTTCTGGCTCCTAGGATCGTGGGGCGGGGCGGGTGGGGGGAGGCTGAGGGCTCTCTGGCTGCTCCTGGCACCTGCAAGCCCCTCCCCTGCAGTACGCAGTGCTTCTGCTGGCAGGCGAGTGCCGGGAGCTGCCCCAGGAAGCAGTGAGCGGGGGCGGTCCGGACAGTCCCCGATATTGGGACAAAGGGCGTCCCAACCGATGTAAGGTCAGGACGCTGGACAAGTCTCCTAAAATCGGGACTGTCCCAATAATATCGGGACGTCTGGTCACCCTAAACTTGAAACATTTCCTGAAACTGCTTGGTTCTCCCCCATGAGTGTTTCTGCTAAACCACAGGGCTGCCTGGGCTCCTTTTAGGTTCTGTGTATCCCCCAAGTTTCTGCCATTTGAGGTCTTTCATCCTGTGTATCCCCCAAGTTTTTGCCATTTGAAGACCTTCTGAGACACCCCTGTTGAGTCCCGCCCCCCCTCAACTTTCCATACTGTATCAATAACTCATCTCCTTCAGCTTCAAAAAAGGCTTCAGTTCAGTCCACAGCTTATTCCATTGAGGTTGGCTGACAGCACCATTTACCAGCTCTGTGCTCCCCTGGGTAGAACCTTTAGGAATTGTTTCAAGTTGATCTGATCTATCACTTTCTCTATCACTTCTTAGGGCAGAGCCATCATTTCAAGAGAACTCTTAATTTCCCTCTACCTGGGATAATTCATATTTAATTTCTTCTTTCAGGCCTCACTGGAACTGCTGCATATGTGCCACCTTGTTCCAGTCTGTATTGGCCCTGAGGCAGTGGAATTGTAGAGCATAGGAGGCTAGAGCTCCCTGTTCCTGTTGGGGCTTCCTTAGGGTAGCCGTAGCCTCCACTGTTCAAGCTCAGTATGGATCATCCGATAGCATTGACATGCCATGGAGGAAGACCTCCCACTTTGACAAAACTGGCTGTCACACTCTAGAAGCGGGAGGCCCAGTCTAAGACTTCCCTAGACGGCAGGCTGATAACAAGGCTCACCTAATATAGGACTGAGGGTACATCATGAACAGGTGGCTGCACTGATTTATAAAACCCCAGAATCACTGTCAATTACCATCAGACTGTTCTGACAGTGGTATCAGGGAACAGGGTTGCATGAGTCATGGCTGGAGCATGGCATTTTCAGCACACAGTTGCATGATTTGCTCCTGCAATAGCAGATTCTCTGAAGGCAGCTGGGTGACACAGGTCTGTAGGGCTTGGTTGTCCACCAGAAGGTGGGTGTCCCACTTAAGTGTGTCTGGTCTCCCAGCAGGTCTAGTCTGCTGACATCGGAAATGCTCCTGTGGCCTAATAGGTCCATGCAAACTATCATGGCAGGACATAGGCGGTCTGACCTAGTGGTCGGAGAAGGAGTCAGGCAGGTCTGATAGCTGGAGGTCAGAATCTGAGACAGGCTGGAGGGCAATTTGGGAGTCAGATGTCAGGTTACCAGGACATCAGCAGCAGGCAATAGGAGCAGGTATCACAGGAGAAGCAGTCCAAAGCAGGGGAACACAGTTGCATGGACAACTTCCTGTTCCTGACCTCGGTTTACATGGGAACTGTGAACCAGCCAGGACCCCCAGCATTGTGCTAATCAGATTCGAGGACTGGGGTCCTCGGTCAGAATTCAGCTTGTATTCTGTTGACAGTTAGCAGGTCATGGGGTGGCAGGCTGGAGCTTAGTAATGCCCAAACCTGATAGCTGCAACCTGTGGCTGTGCCCCTTGCAGAAACAGTTCTACCCAAAACCAGTGTCTGTATGCTTCAGGACTCAGACCTAATTAATCCAAAATGTCTTTCTTCACTACTGAATGGGAGTTTGCCTGGTTGTTGCTTGCCGCCTGTGCTTTGCCCATCAGGAATGGTGCTACATGAGCCATCCACGTCAAATCCTCTAGCCCTCTCACACATATGGAGGAATCCTTTGGGATCATCTTCCAGTCTGAACCTCACCAGGCTTCAGGTCACACACCCAAGGGTCCTGTCACTGACTGTGTTGCCTGGTGCCCCTTGGCCCAATTGCTTCTGCAACTACACCTGCTGTTGGAAGTAGACTTTTTGTCTCCTCACTTGTGCAGCAAAATGGGCCTCCTCCTGCTTCTGTTGATTCTCCAGTAATTTCATGAGCAGGGCCTGAGTCTGCTGTTTCTGATCTTGTTGCTACTGTATCATGGCTGTCTTCTACTGCTGTGTCATTAGCAAGCAGATCACCTCCTCCATCTTTCCCTTAGCTCCCAAATGAGATGGGATGAGTTCAGCTTTCCTCTTCACTGAGAACCAAAGATCCACCTCTCTCTTCCCTTATGTCAGGGCTGATCCATGTGCCCACTTTCTCTACCATATGCCAGAGCAAGGCCTTCTTCCCAGCTTCCAAACATTCACTGCCATGCCTAGTCTCCTGTGAGGTTTATTTTGTTAAAACAGCCCAGTAAAAAAACAGAAAATAATCTTAACTCACTCCTTTTCTCTCAGAGTTCAGAGCCATTCCTCCCAGGGAGCCTCTGGCACTCCTAATCCTGTCAGTTTTCCAGTTCTAGTCAGCTCTGCTCCCTTCCTGGAGCAGTGCTCCCTTGAACATCTAGCCCCTTTCTTAAGAACTCACCAGAGGAGTTGGTTACATTCCACCATGGCTTCTCTTTCCCAGGCACAGCCTGTCCTAGGCACTCCCTTCCACCTCTCATTTCCTGCCCTCAGGAAGCCCTCTATAGGTGCAAGTATAGCTCAGTACCTTTTCATTGGCTGTATTGTGCTCATCTGTTCTTACACAGGGGGGCTGGGCCCAGTTCTACTCACAGGGACCAGCTACCCTATGACACTTACCTTCCCATGACTCTGGTTCTTTGAGATGTGTGGTCCTCATGGTTTCCACACACAAACCCACCTCCATGCTATCACAGAATCTATACCATATGGATTCTGTATTGGTGAAGGAAACAAAGGATGTTTGGTCTCCTCCAGCATTTTTGCCCTCAAGTGCAGGGATGTGAGGGCATGCAGGGCACTGATGTACATCTCAAAGAAGCACAGGAACTGTAGGGTAAGTAACCATTTGTTTGTTATTTCTAAGGCAACTTGATTCAGTGTGCTATTATCTTTTAGCACATTACATGCATCAGACAATAGTTAGAACAATAGGAGATGAGATGCTGTGTCAGCATGTGGGCTGCAAATGGTACAAAAGAGTTTATTTAAATTCAGTATATTCTGAAAACAGAGTTAGTGACAATGCTTCAGTCATGCAATAACAATCTATAAATGGAAAGCTAGTCACAAAATCATAGAAAATTACAGCTGGAAGAGACCTCAGAAGGTTATCCAGTCCAACCCCCTTCTCAAAGCAGGACCAACCCCAACTAAATCATCCCAGCCAGGGCTTTGTCAATCTTAAAATGTTAATTTTCAAATGTTAGAGTTCTTGTGCTCTTTCATATCAACATCATCTTGTTTCCTTAACTCACTATAGTTTATTTTTGTATTAACATAAAACATTATTTTATTGTAGTCTGAACTCACCCTTTTAGTTCGGTTTTCCCTCAAGGGCCTTCATACTTTCCCCCAGGCTACGCCTACACACGAATTAATAAAGCCATTTGTCCAGTGGTTAGAGAAGGAGAGTGGATGTGAGGAATCCATGCTTTTATATTCAGCTCTGTCAACATGTATTCATTGTGTAACGCTGGGCAACTCAATTACCCCATCTGTGCTTCAAATTACCCATTTGTAAACTGTGCACTGTAGTTCATGCCTACCTTACTAGCGTGTTCAAAGAAATAATAAATGATCGGACCCCATCCCCATCCACACTAGCATACTTTACACCACTGTAGCTGTGGGTGTCAAAGAAACTTACACTCACTTTAAGAGACATTTACATGTAAATGAGACTCACATCCTATTGGTTTTTAAAAGTTCTCTTAGATCTTTGCACGAAATATGCAAGTAAAATTGTATTATTATCAGTACTATTAGTAATATTTAGCATATTAGGCTCTGTTATGCATAAAAAGTAAAGTATGCTTACTTTATACTGAATGAAGGGTTTTCCTCCATGTTTATACTCACTGGAAAATAGTCATACAAATAAACATTTGTGTGAGCTGAACTCTGTAGGGAAGGCTGTGACACAGTCAGAGTACTATCACTAGACAGCATCTATTGATATATTGAAATAGCTCTACCAAATTACACTAGGTTCTAGCACTTGAGAAGGAATTGCTCTCTTGTTGTTTTCAGTGAATACTTAGCTATATCCATTATGTAAACATCCTACTCACAGTAATCCAGTAAGGACATAAGGTACAGACTGTTTATTTTAAGAAGTAAACCACTCAGGATTAAGTAAGAATTAAGATGTAGCTGCGGGTATCACTGACAGTCATGTAGTTTTCTGATGTGTGGAAACCCCAGATTGTCCATTTCATTTTACTCTTCCTCACTCTCCATAAAATATAAATTAGTCATCTCACCTAGAAAATAGCTTAAGGCCCGGTTCATGAAAGCACTTAAGCACATGTAAAGCATTAGACACATGCCCAAATCCCATTGACTTCAGTGCAAGTTAAGCACATGTCTAAATGGTTTCCTGAAATGTGACATAAATCATGAAAAAGTCAAACATACCCATTCACATTTGTGAGGGCTATTATTTTTGACAAGAGGAAGTATGATATTGTTTACCTAGTGCTAAATGTGTGCTACTTTTATTATAGATGAGACCGGTAGTACTGCCTATTATTAAAGTTGCTAACATTTCCCATTATAAGACCCTGGTTTTGGTTGTTTATAACGTTCTCAAACTAACTGTTTGTGCTGAAATTTTATGTGCCGGGTGTTCTTCTCAGGCTGAATGTTTTTGGAAAATTTCAGCCAAAACAGGTTGACAGTTTCTAAGGATGAGGCTAAGGGAAAAAAAAACATTGTTCTGCCCTTTTTAAAAAAAAATCTTAAACTTTTAGGGTCAAGAATCAGGGTTGTGTAATGAAGGATACTGTTGTCTGTAGGACCACTGCCTCATTTGTTTCAGAAGTTGGAAGATATGAAATGAATGAGGAAAGGGATTGCAGGAAGAGAAAGGATGGTCTCCTGGTTAAAGCATGTGAATGTTGTGCTGGAGAATTTCATTCTGCCCCTGCCTATTCCACAGAATTCGCCTGTGTGATTCTAGGTAAGTCATTTAAACCAGACTTTGCACTGGTGGTCACAAATTTTGGGTTCCTCGTTTTCTGGGTGCCCAACCAGGGCTGGCTCCCCAAGCAGAGAAGCCAAAAAAAAAAAAGGTAAAGCCACGATCAGCAGCACTTTGGCGGCAGCTCTGCCATGCTGCTTCATTCTTCGGTGGCAAGTCGGCAGTGAGTCCTTCCCTTCGAGAGGGACTGAAGGACCTGCAGTCGAATTGCCGCTGAAGACCCAGATTTGCCGCCCCTTTCCATTGGCTGCCCTAGGCCCCCGTTTCCTTTGCTGGTGCCTGGAGCCGGCCCTGTGCCCAACTCAGAACCTTGATTTGTAGATGTACTGAGCTCTCAGCTGCAGTGAAGCCAACAGGTGTAGCACTTTGAACATATAAAGTGCTATGGAATGCTGCAAACTCTGAAAAATTAGGTCTTAGGTGTCTCAAATTGGGTGGCCAGAATTTTTTACCTTAATCCTTTGTGCCTTAGTTCCCCATCTGGAAAATGGGGATAATAGCACCATCTCATCTCACAGGGATGTTATAAAAAGTCTAATTTTCAGAATAGATTTAGGCACTTAGGAACTAAAGGCTCACTGGAAGCCAGTGGTGCTGAGGTTCCTAAATTCCAAAGTCACATTTGAAAATAGGACTTAGGGCTTGTTTACACCGGGACAGTCAAGAAAAACTGATCTAAATTAACTAACAATGTGAATTTAAAGCATATTATTTAAACTGCATTAAACCTCTGTGTGGACACACTCATTGAGAATTAAAGGGACCTTAATTCAATTTATCACTGATAAAATAGAGAGTCACAATTCCTCTCCTGCTTCAGGGGGAAGTAAATTACAGCAGTCTTTTATCATATTTTCCCCTTTGCACCTCATTAGCTCTAGCCAGTGAAATGGGAGAGTAGGACAAAGAGCCAATACTCTACCCACTCTCCACCCATCCCTTTTGGCTCTTTCTCCACCCACTTGTTCATATAAGGGGAACATCAGAGAGCAGGGCCGTGCACCACACCAAACCTGGACACAAGGTGAGGTTGGTATTATTCTCTATCACTCCGCTGAATGGCGGAGCCACACAAAGGCACAGTGTAATGCTAGCAATACAACATTAAGCTTTTTGTCTAGTTTGTGTGCCTGTAAACACAGTCACTGCATACAAGTTCTAAACATGACAATGGAGACTCCCTGACCATGTTAATTAAATCAGTTTGCGAAAGCTAGTGTTAGATGTTAAAAGCCTGTATATGCCTCGGTGGCATGACATTTCATGAGACAGAAATGGCACTGTTTATAGATAATGTAATCTCCCCAGTGGACGCTGTCTACACTTTCATTTCTTGATAACTTGTACCTTTTTTCCTTGTTGAAGACTGACTTTCGCAGCAATATCACTTACGGGGCTTGAGCACTAATGAAGTTCCCTTACGGGCAGGACCGGCACTAGGGGTTTGAGCACCCTAGGCAGACGGTAATTTTGCCACCCCGCGCGCTGGTCCTGCAGCTCCGCTGGAGCTGCTGCAGTGGTGCCTGCAGAGGGTCCAGTGCTCCGTGGGTCTGGTGGAGCTGCCGTAGTGATGCCTGTGGGCGGTCCACTGGAGCCGCGCGAGCACCGGACCCTCCGCAGGCACCACTACGGCAGCTCCATCGGAGCTGCCTGCCGCCCCCTCCGGCAAAATGGCGCCCACCAATTATTTTGGCGCCCTAGGAGATTGCCTAGGCTGCCTGAATGGTAGCGCCGGCCCTGCTTACGGGGCTTGATAAACTGTCTTCCCTGATGCGTGGCTTTAACTGCATTTTTAGGTGGACATTTCCAGAATAAGGCAAGGGATTATTTGTTTTGGGGGTTTCTTTTTAATACCTATTAACGTCTTAACTAACTCCTGATAAGTTTATTGAGGAAACATTTTTTTATTGCCAGAATCTAGAAATAGTAAGACCAGACCTAAGTTTTAAGTTGATGCATATAGGGAGAGACAAAACATTTGTCGTGGGTAGGTTCACGGGTTCTACTAGCATTTCTAATATGTCCTAGTCTTTAATAAGGCCCAGTGGAAAAAGGCCCATTTTCTCTGCTGTGCTAACAAGCATTTAGCACATTGGAGTAGTGGCTATGTCAGACAGCTGGTTATGGCTCACTGAGGGCTGGTCTACACTACCACAGTAAATTGATCTAACTTATGCAACCTCAGTTACATGAATAATGTAACTGAAGTCAGCGTAGTTAGATCCACTTACCACGGTGGCTACACTGCACTGTGTTGACAGGGGAGCGTCTCCCATTGACTTCCTTTACGCATCGTGGGGAGGCGGAGTATACAAATCGATGGGAGAGTGCTTTCCCATCAATATAGCGTGTGTTCACCAGACCTGCCAAATCGACACTCGCTGTATCTACCGGTAAGTGCAGACATGCGCATAGTCTCTGGCCATCCCTGTGTCATCTCAGGCCATGGTGTGGTTTAGAGCACACTGAGGGCTATAACAACGGTTCTTAAAACCTGGGGATTGACAGAGTTCACTGCACTATTGACACACACCTTCCATATGCTTTCCTGCCCCTCTGATACCCTTTATGCCCTCTATATTAGGAACAAGAAGGACAGGTGGCCTAGGAGCCAGCTCTGCTGGCTTTATGCCAGGTGGGAACTCCTCCACGATGAGGGAATTCTCACTTGGCTAGGTATGGCCAGATCGTGGCCCCATTGTGCCACTTGTGCAACACAAAAAGGGAGGGGCTGGATAGGGGAAAGAATCTGGCTCCAAATATCTGTTGTAAAGAATTCTCTCAAAGAAGAAATCGTATGTAGTCTAATGATTACTCCTTTGGGGACACCAAAGAATCCTTCATCTTCACTTTGCATGCAGAGTTTGAGAGCTAGTAGTGAAGTGCATATACTCTAAATTTCCTAAATGCTGTTTAAGCATCAAAAATACATAGTTTAAAGAATTCCCATTGTCTCCATTTCTGTAACAGGACTTAGAGTTTCAAAGATATATGAAATCCAAAGTAAAATATGTAGTGGACTTGCCAAGCCTAACTGGTAATAGTTACAAATACTTGAAATATATCTTAAGAAGCGTCATGTTTAGTTCAAAGGTTAATAATGTTCATGTTGTTATAAGGTAATGATTGCCCAATCGGGATAATCTGGATTCACTTCAGAGACAAAATAGACACATCATAAAAGAAAACAGATTGGCTTTAAAAATTTAATTTTTTTACGTCTTTAAAATACCATGTGACTCTTTCAATTATTAAGACAGAAAACACTTCAAGAACTGCTATACAACTGGATACTAGTGGGCCAAACTCTACACTCAGTTTCACAGTATAAAAACTACATATAAATTCTAATTTTACAGCATATTGAGTTACTCCATCTCATACCAATGTAACTGATACCAAAACTTAGACCAGCATGTCTATGTTAAGTGAAGGTATATTTGTGGTACTGAAATCTTTTTTGCTAGAAACTGATGGGTGTTTCATTTAGAACATTTGCCTTAAAACACAATTCCAAGAAAGATCATACATTGTGTCTTTGGACTTCCAGATTTTTAATTGATAACATTTTAATGTTATTCCTTTACTTTTCATCTCTCAAAACCAAACAGTTTATGTCAGCGCAAAGCTAAGCAAATGTTATTTGGGATTTTTTCCAGTAGAGGTCAATGGAATTCAGTGATTGGCCACTGTTATGATAAGGTACTAGAAAAGGATGAAAACTAGGATTGATTGAACAGCCGTGAAAGAGGTTCAATTGCATTTAGATTACTGATAAGGTAATTCTCCCAATGGTTTGTTACATTCAAATTACAGTAACAGAGAATTGCCATCAACAAGGCATAAAGTGCAGTTTCAGACTTATCTAACTCATAATGTAGGAGAAAGCAAAATTACTGATTGCAAAAGTTTTCCAGGTTTAGAGCAACAAAAATGGATATGGCTTTTATAACACTGTTAAAGATCATATTCTTGTATAAACTTGGCCTGTGTTACACCTGGGATAAAAAATGATCACTTGGTGATATTTCCAGTTAGAGTCATCATTGTGTAACCATTTACCCATAGAATTTACCATTTGTCTTTGTTTTTTCCTGCTGAGCTTATCTTGAAAGTGAAGGGTAATTGTTAAAGTCCAATATATGTGCCATAAAACAAATGCTGCTACAAGCCTCACTAATACCATCATTATTTACAAAGCATTCACGTCAAAAATCTAATCAGAGAATTATGAGATTTTTTTTTAAATGGACATTGGAATAAGTGATGCAAAATTAATTAATTTGAAGAAAACCTCAACACAGAGTCCTGCTCTGAGGCAGCTATGATGGATAGTGATGGTTTGAATTATATGACAACAAAAGAGTTCCCTTAGCTGTTCTGGTAATTAATTTGTTTTCTGATGGGGCATTTCTCACAGGAGATTATTGCACTCCCTTTTAATATGTTCTCTTCACTGAAGGCCAGATTCTGCTACCTTTGTTCACATTGAGAGGTTGCACTAGTACTTAAGTTAGAAGGGGCTACTCACCGGGAGTAAGGATGGCAGAATCAGGGGATAGAGCAGGATCTATGGAGCCATTACACCCTGCCAATAAGCAAGTGGGTGAGAAAAGGGGCAGAAACTGGGAGACAGTGAACAGAGTCCCTCACAGTGCAACAAACAGCAGAGTTTAGCTGGTAGAGGAAGTAAACTGCAATGAGCACAAGGCTGTCGTGACTTAATTCACTCATCTGAAACAAATGAGAAACCAGACAAGAAATCATGACACACTCTCATCCCATGTATACTGATTTCACATTTGTGTAACTCCATGGAATTCAGTGGATTTACTCCTGATTACAGCGGAGTAACTGAGTGCAGAATCACACCTGTGGGAGTTTAAACTGAAAAGTGGGAGAGCGAAAAAGTATAAAGGCTTTTGACAGGCTTACTATGGGAAGAATTATCTGACAAAAACAACATCAGTGCATTTCTAGACATGAGAGTCTTAAGACAAGTTAAGCTAGCAATCATTTGTATCACTCACCATTCAGTAAAAAGATTCAACTTCTGAACCAGTCATTACTTTGTAAAGGAGAATTAGTAAAGTCTCTAAAAAATGCAGATAAATATCATCGGACTGAGCACTAGAAGAGAAGTTCCCAAAATTCTTTGTGGAGTAGTCCACATCTTATTAGAGATTGTCTTATGGGCCTTATTCCTTTCTATCCATGATCCCACACAATCACACATTGTCATGAGAAACTGATTATATGACAGAGCAAGGACATATGTTATGACCTGAGCATGCTTCAATCTCAGGCAGTAGCTCACTATCTAATTTTTGCTCTTCCTTTCAGTCTGTCTCTCATGCCTATAAAAGCAGCAAAGAATCCTGTGGCACCTTATAGACTAACAGACGTTTTGGAGCATGAGCTTTCGTGGGTGAATACCCACTTCGTCAGATGCATGTAGTGGAAATTTCCAGGGGCAGGTATATATATGCAAGCAGGCTAGAGATAACGAGGTTAGTTCAACATAGCTTGCATATATAGCATATATATATCTGCCCCTGGAAATTTCCACTACATGCATCTGACGAAGTGGGTATTCACCCACGAAAGCTCATGCTCCAAAACGTCTGTTAGTCTATAAGGTGCCAGGATCACAGGATTCTTTGCTGCTTTTACAGATCCGGACTAACACGGCTACCCTTCTGATACTTGATCTCGGGCCTATATGTTCTGTTAATCACCCTCTCTATGGATCTCATTTCTCCTTTATTCCCTTTCTCTTTTCTGAGCAATCTGAAGGAATCATTGATAGCTAGACATCTGTTATAAATACCAGCACGTTATAAGCTGCTGGTCTCTCCAATCCAGGAAGGACTAATGCCATGCCCAAATCTCTTTCAGGCCCAAGCCTCAGGGCACAGTTTATTAATTCAAACACAAAACTCACAAAGTAAGACAAAACAATGCTATTCTTCTGACCAACACAGGCTGCAGGGGTGCGAAGGCCTTTCCCTTTGTGCCTCTATCTCCCATTCCAGGCCCAGCCACAGAAACCTACTTCTTTTCTACAGCCCCTTTCTCTCAGCCCTTTGTAGGGAACACACCTCCCTCTTCCTAGCTGGTCTGATAACTGAACAGGGTTGACTGACTTCAGGCCCCCTGGCTCATAACGGGGCAGCCCACCCTGTTACGCACATGCAAACAGGTAGGCTTTTTGATCCAGATTTTCAGTCAAGTCCTCTAATTTAGAATGTTGCCGCAGTTTATGGTTGCCTAACCTGAAATACTCAACCTAGGGCCTGAGTGGAATTTGGGGGAGGTGAGATTTAGAAATCAGGCACTAAGTGCCTCTCTCTGCCATCCAGAATTTGAGGTCCCCAAACGTAGAAGCCGCATTTGACAATTTGGGCTAGAACCAACCAACACTTGCGCTCACAGCTGATTACTAAAAAATGCAGGTGCAGTTACTCATAGGCATAAAATAGTGCCCACAAAATCAGAAACTGTCACAGTCCCATGCTGTCTATATAATTGGATTATTCTTCTGAATCTCCTGCAATGCCCAAGACAGATGAATGTGCTAAAACTTCTGCCCTGATAGAGGCATCATTACATTTTTCTGTGTATTAGCCATCATGTGCCTGAACTAAGATTCACAAGGAAGGAAGTGTATGTGTGAGTGATCCTGTCAGCACTGATCTATAGCACTGTTTTGAATGTCCACATCTGAAAGAATTTTAAATGTTGCAAGATTTAAAGATAAACTGATAAGCTCCATAATCCTTCCCTTAAGTCTGCAGCTACTTCCTTTAAACACCTGATAACAGCTTTGAGAGAATGGTTCCATAAAAACCATTGTGAAAAACCAAAAAAATTGTGAAATACTCAGGGCCTCCTTATTCAATCTTTTGTCAGTAGACGTCAGTAAGAGTTTTCCTGAATAAGGATTGAGCAGGGATATGGCTATAAGGGAAGAAAGTGCTCTCAGCGGGGTTATATGTAATATTTACTTCATATATATTTTGTCCGGCTATACCAAAAGAAGGACAGGAGACATTTGACATGGGTTTAATCAGGCCACAACTTTATTATTAGATGTCTAGATAATAGTGTACAGATAAAAGTGTACAGTGCAGGTAATTCCATGTTTATTCTGTAATTACCAGGGGGCTTCCAGCTCCAGCTTCCCCTCCTTTTCCATCCAGGTCCCTCCAGCACATCCATTGCTGGAACCTTACCATCCACCCCCATCTTAGGAGAGGTATGGTGGACTATAACAATGCGGGGTTGGCTCCCTGCTGTACCTAGGCAGCTGTTTTCCTCTTCCATCCTCAGCCCCCACCACCATAAAGCTTAAAGGTGCTGTATGGTCATTGTAAACATGTACCACCATATAACTATTTATATTTAACATATTTAATACTGGAAACTTATGTAAGCATAGTCAGGATAAGCTCTACCCTGACATCTGGTGGAAAGAATTTCAGAGAGTGTATTTGCATAGGCACGCCTACCCTATCTCAGACTGCTGAGCTGTGGGACTGCTTGGTGACAAATGACTCACCCTCAGTTGGGTGGTACTTGCTAGACAAGGGACATGGGTTCCAAAACCCAGTGAATTGAGAGAGGCTGGGGATAGGTATCTGTGCCTGGTGGTGCAGTCTCCTTGTGGAGCTAGAAGCACCAGTTCCACCCCCTCCTCTCTCCACTGTGGAATGTCAGAGTTGATTTTTTTTTATTCCCTCAAGAATCTAAATACAGGTTACTGAGCTGAAATCACTTTGGGCTAATGGTGCACTAGCACTGGGGCTCCCCCACTAAGAGCTGAGATCACTAAGAGTTGAAATCACTAAAGAGCTGAAATAACTGAGCTGAGAGCACTGAGTACTGTGCTAAGTAGTGGGGGAGCCTGAAGTTATACTGTGGAACAGAGCAGCTGGTGGAGTGGAGCAGTTGTGGGGACGGCTGGAGCGGACCACGGGACAGCTGGTGGCAGCAGAGCGGCTGGCAGAGTGGAGTAGCTGTGGGACGGGTGGAGCAACCCACAGAGCGAGCGGAGCCGAGCAGTTTGCAGAGCAGCTCATGGAGCAGAGCAGCTGCTGGAGTGGAGCAGTTTCTGAGGACGGCTGGAGGAGCAGAGTGGAGCAGCTGGTAAAGCGGAGCAGTTCGTGGAGAAGGCAGAAGCAGAACCCACGGAGAGGCAGGGCAGTTGGCCCCGGACCACGTAAGGTGCCGCTTTCTACCCAGGCTGGGGGGAGGGACCTCTACAGATAAACTCTCGAACTCTGGGGTGGCATTGACCAGAAACTTTTGGGTTGTTGGACTTTGGGGTGATTGGACTTAAAACCCTAAGGGGAAAAAGGACAGTGCCAAACGTACTTGGAGGTGGGTTTTTGTTTATGGTTTGTGTTATAACCCTGTTTGTGGTGTTTCTCCAGTGGGATGCCGCATTGATTCCTTCCTTTATTAAAAAGATTTTGCTACACTCAGACTCCGTGCTTGCGAGAGGGGAAGTATTGCCTCCTAGAGGCGCCCAGGGGGGTGTGGTATGTGAGTGTCCCAGGTCACTGGGTGGGGGCTCGAGCCGGTTATGCATTGTGTTACTGAAACAGAACCCCTGGATACTGAACCCGGCCTTTGTTGCTGCCAACTCAGAGGGGCAGAAGGGTTACACTTTTATCTTTACCGAGATGGAACAATCCCAGATCTGAACATCCCTTCAAATTTGGGGATTTATGATTTCATACCCTAATCAGGATAAATTGCTCATTAATTATCTGCCAAAGCTGCAGTTCCTGTTTGGGCACTGGGTGAAAGTACAATAGCTACTATGCTCAAGCAACCCCTGAGGGCAACATGAGAACAAAAACATATAGTCCTCAACTTTTTTTTTTTCAGTAGTTCTGGCAGTGTGCTGCAGATAAGGCACCCTCCTTGCCAAGCTGTTGAAAAGTCTGAATGTTGATATCTGTGCCTTATCTGAAGCACACTGCCCAGAACCTTTTTGAAAAAGAGTTGAGGACTATACATTTTTGTTCTCATGTTGCCCTCAGGGGCTGCTTGAGCAACTTTGGCAGATAATTAATGAACAATTTATCCTGATTAGGGCAAGAAATCCTAAATCCCTCCTCCTATAACAACCTTTTATGTACTTGAAACTGTTATCATGTCCCCTCTTAGTCTTCTCTTTTCCAGACTAAAAAACTCCATTTTTTTCAATCTTTAATAATTTAATAATTTTTGTTGCCCTTCTCTGGACTTTCTCCAATCTGTCCACATCTTTCCTGAAATGTGGTGCCCGGAACTGAACACAATACTCCACTTGAGGCCCAATCAGCGCAGAGCAGAGTGGACAAATTACTTCTTGTGTCTTGCTTACAACATTCTTGCTAATACATCCCAGAATCATGTTCGCTTATTTTTTGCAACAATGTTACACTGTCTCATATTTAGGTTATGAGCCACTCTGATCCCCAGATCCCTTTCTGCAGTACTCCTTCCTAGGCAGTCAGGTCTCATTTTGTATATGTGCACTGATTTTTCCTGAATAGTCTTTAATTTTGGGGATGAGGGGTTGAATTCCAGATTTGAAAGAGGAGCCTCCCTTTGTGTTGCACTCCCACATAAGGATCTGGGCAGATTTGCAGCCTCTGTGATCAAGGGAGCACAGAGCTAATAGCAAGTTTCTCCACCATCTAGTAAAGCTTGGTAATCACATTGGGGGATAAGAGGTGAGGTATGCTGCATGTCTTAAGGGTGTTGCCTTTTGAGTGCTCCCTGGATGCTGGAGTCACTGCCTGCCAAGGTCAAAAATCACCCATAGTCCCACTAGCATGGAATAGCTCAGGGCTATGCAAAATAGGTACAATTTTGCCCTTAATAAACTAGTGTTTGGAAAATGGAAAGATCTGAATAAGGACTAAAACATAATATGAGTGCCAAAGGCTCTTCTTTGATTAATTATATTTCTTACATTATATGCTATGGGCTGCTTAAAAAAGAATACATTGTGAAATGTATACCCTTTGATGCTGGACTTCCCAGAGATGTGTTGGCATCCTTTGAGCATTTATACAGAGGCTGGAGACTGTTACCCTAATTTAACATTCTACGCAACTAACTTTATCTCCTAAGTAAATAAAGCTGCTCACTATATATGCTGTGACCATACTGATATTGAAATTTTGACAAAATGTTTCCTGTGGCAATTTGTGTAAGCGATAAACTCCCAGTATGACCATGATATCATGACTCCACAATGCTAAACTGTATACAGGCAGTAGGTTCCCTTGTGCAATTCAAATTCTTTCTGGCATTGTTTGCCTGCCCTCTGGTGTTAGTTAGGGGACCACTGATAAAACTGATTTATGAAAGCACACACTCCTAGGTTTGGTCACTGTGTGATGCCTCTTTCAGCTGTGCCTGTCCCAGTGGTGGTAACTGGAAGCTCCAGAAAATAATGGAAATTAAACAATGGTTAAATAATTGAAATATGGTGGAATTTGGGACAGAAAGGGACAAATAAAAAATGACAGCAAGCAGATCTGAAATTGAGGTCCATTTGAAAAGCAAGCTTACTTCATTCTGATTTTCTTTTAGGTCTTAAAAATTGAGATTGAACTTCTGTTGTCACTAGAAAACACTACCTAAGGATTCAGCCAGGAAGTCACCCTTAACATTAGAAGACCAGGACTAATCTCCAAAAACTCTGATTAAAATGTTTTCTGAAGGTTTTCACATTTATAATCAGGACTTTATAAAGTTCTGGTGTCAGGTAGAAGGCAAAATAGAAGGATTTTGATTAAATTAGGGGAAAAGTCTTTTAATCTGTCTACTGTTATGGCTATAATCACTAGTATCTAAGCACCTCACAAACCCTGGGTTTCTGGGTTCTCTGTTTTTCAGATCATTACATTTTTTAAAAACTCTAAAATGATTAAAACTAAAATGAGATTCTCAGATGAGATCTCTTCCTTAATCTGGGTCCCTCTTACTTTTCTGTATAGCTCCTCACCATAACATCTAACACTGATCATATTTCACCTCTTTTGTCCGCTCTGTGGTTTCGATGCAAACACAGCTAGTGGGAGTGCTGTACATCTCATTCTAACTAGACTGAACCTCAAGAGAAGCATCCTTCAAAGCCAACGCTCTCCGCCAAAAACTCCCACTAGCTCACTCTCTGGTTGGCTTTCCGGCTGTAATAAGCATGTATATAAAACTTGAGGTTACACAGGTGTCACTTACTATCTGTAGATTAATCTCCCTGTTGCTCCTGATCTTTATAGGTTGGAATGCATTCCTCACTTCTCCAATTCAGCTCTGCTTTGATCTCCACACTGTAACTGGGCTGCCTAATCAAGTGAAACATTTTACTTTATGTTGTTTTCCTGAGGAAACCTCCTCCACCTCCTTACTACTATGCTTTCCCTGATATGAATTATCTTTGAGTTAACAGCAGATTTTCTGAACTCAGCAAATCTTAATTGCCTTTTGCATTTGCAAAGCTTTACAGAGAGCTCTACAGTGTCACCTGCAAAGTCAAGGTCACTTAGTGGATCCTTCTTTTCCAGTCCACCTAAAAGTAATTCTCTCAATGTATTCCTTAATATCAACAATTCCAGTCAGGGGCGGCTCTAGACATTTCACCACCCCAAGCTCGGCGACATGCCGCGGGGGGCGCTCTGCCGGTCGCTGGGACGGCGGCAGGCAGCTCCGGTGGACATCCCACCTGTGAGAGGTCCACCGGAGCCACGGGACCAGTGAACCCTCTGCAGGCACGCCTGCGGGAGGTCCACTGGAGCCGCCTGCCACCCTCCCAGTGACTGGCAGAAAGCCTCCTGCAGCATGCTGCCCCAAGCACGCGCTTGGCGTGCTGGGGCCTGGAGTCGCCCCTGTTTCCAGTGCATTAACAGGAAAAGTGATACAGCATATTTGAGGCAGGCAGTGGAACCTTGAATAGAGGAGCAGCTGATTCCAACCACCACCTGAACTAACATTTTTTTTTCTTTTGGGTCAATCTAGGATCAGGCATCAGCCAGGGGAATCTGAGCCTTTTAAAAAATATTTCTCTTTCTTAAAAAAAAAAAGTTTGTCCTTGACCACCTTGCTGTTTTGCTGCTCCTCGTGTGTGCCTAGCCAGTAGGCTTGCAGGACATGTCAACAAAGTATGTGCAAAATTCTGCTTTCTAAATCTCCCTGTGGATCCCGCCTGTATATTTTGTGCTGTCTCTATACACAGAGGTACACTGATGGAGTTGGAAGGCAAGTTTGAAGACCAAATGCAGAATAAATGCTGGAACTTCACACACTGCAAATCAGACACAGATTTTTGGGTAATTTTTTTTTAACAGCCTAAATGATTTAGGAGCCTAAGTTCCATTTTTAAAAAAGAGACTTAGGCTCTTAGGAGCTCAAATCCCATTGATTTTCAAGGTGATTCATAGACTCATAGACTCATAGACTCTAGGACTCAAAGGGACCTCGAGAGGTCATCGAGTCTGGTCCCCTGCCCTCATGGCAGGACCAAATACTGTCTAGACCATCCCTAATAGACATTTATCTAACCTACTCTTAAATATCTCCAGAGATGGAGATTCCACAACTTCCCTAGGCAATCTATTCCAGTGTTTAACTACCCTGACAGTTAGGAATTTTTTCCTAATGTCCAACCTAAATCTCCCTTGCTGCAGTTTAAGCCCATTGCTTCTTGTTCTATCATTGGAGGCTAAGGTGAACAAGTTTTCTCCCTCCTCCTGATGACACCCTTTTAGATACCTGAAAACTGCTATCATGTCCCCTCTCAGTCTTCTCTTTTCCAAACTAAACAAACCCAATTCCTTCAGCCTTCCCTCAAAGGTCATGTTCTCAAGACCTTTAATCATTCTTGTTGCTCTTCGCTGGACCCTCTCCAATTTCTCCACATCTCTCCTGAAATGCGGCGCCCAGAACTGGACACAATACTCCACTTGAGGCCTAACTGCGCAGAGTAAAGCGGAAGAATGACTTCTCGTGTCTTGTTTACAACACACCTGTTAATGCATCCCAGAATCACGTTTGCTTTTTTTGCAACAGTATCACACTGTTGACTCATATTAAGCTTGTGGTCTACTATGACCCCTAGATCTCTTTCTGCCATACTCCTTCCTAGACAGTCTCTTCCCATTCTGTATGTGTGAAACTGATTGTTCCTTCCTAAGTGGAGTGCTTTGCATTTATCTTTATTGAACTTCATCCTGTTTACCTCAGACCATTTCTCCAATTTGTCCAGATCATTTTGAATTTTGACCCTGTCCTCCAAAGCAGTTGCAATCCCTCCCAGTCTGGTATCGTCTGCAAACTTAATAAGCGTACTTTCTATGCCAACATCTAAATCGTTGATGAAGATATTGAACAGAGCCGGTGCCAAAACAGACCCCTGCAGAACCCCACTTGTTATACCTATCCAGCAGGATTGGGAGCCATTAATAACTACTCTCTGAGTACGGTTATCCAGCCAGTTATGCACCCACCTTATAGTAGCCTCATCTAAATTGTACTTTCCTAGTTTATCTATAAGAATATCATGCGAGACCATATCAAATGCCTTACTAAAGTCTAGGTATATCACATCCACCGCTTCTCCCTTATCCACAAGGCTCATTATCCTATCAAAGAATGCTATCAGATTAGTTTGACACTATTTGATCTTTACAAATCCATGCTGGCTATTCCCTATCACCTTACCACCTTCCAAGTGTTTGCAGATGATTTCTTTAATTACCTGCTCCATTATCTTCCCTGGCACAGAAGTTAAACTAACTGGTCTGTAGTTTCCTGGGTTGTTTTTATTTCCCTTTTTATAGATGGGCACTATATTTGTCCCCTTCCAGTCTCCTGGAATCTCCCCCATCTCCCATGATTTCCCAAAGATAATAGCTAGAGGCTCAGATACCTCCTCTATTAACTCCTTGAGTATTCTAGGATGCATTTCATCAGGCCCTGGTGACTTGCAGGCTTCTAACTTTTCTAAGTGATTTTTTACTTGCTCTTTTTTTATTTTATCTTCTAAACCTACCCTCTTCCCGTAAGCATTCACTATATTAGACATTCCTTCAGACTTCTCAGTGAAGACCGAAACAAAGAAGTCATTAAGCATCTCTGCCATTTCCAAGTCTCCCGTTACTGTTTCCTCCTCCTCACTGAGCAGTGGGCCTACCCTGTCCTTGGTCTTCCTCTTGCTTCTAATGTATTGATAAAAAGTCTTCTTGTTTCCCTTTATTCCCATAGCTAGTTTGAGCTCATTTTGTGCCTTTGCCTTTCTAATCTTGCCTCTGCATTCCTGTGTTATTTGCCTATATTCATCTTTGTAATCTGACCTAGTTTCCATTTTTTATATGACGCCTTTTTATTTTGTAGGTCACGCAAGATCTCGTGGTTAAGCCAAGGTGGTCTTTTGCCAATTTTCTATCTTTCCTAACCATCGGAATAGCTTGCTTTTGGGCCCTTAATAGCGTCCCTTTGAAAAACTGCCAACTTTCCTCAGTTGTTTTTCCCCTCAGTCTTGATTCCCATGGGACCTTACCTATCAGCTCTCTGAGCTTACCAAAATCCGCCTTCCTGAAATCCATTGTCTCTATTTTGCCGTACTCCCTTCTACCTTCCTTAGAATTGCAAACTCTATGATTTCATGATCACTTTCACCCAAGTTTCCTTCTACTTTCAAATTCTCAACGAGTTCCTCCCTATTTGTTAAAATCAAGTCTAGAACAGCTTCCCCCCTACTAGCTTTTTCAACTTTCTGAAATAAAAAGTTGTCTGCAATGCAGTCCAGGAACTTATTGGATAGTCTGTGCCTCGCGGTGTTATTTTCCCAACATATATCTGGATAATTGAAGTCCCCCATCACCACTAAATCTTGGGCTTTGGATGATTTTGTTAGTTTTTTGAAAAAAGCCTCATCCACCTCTTCCACCTGATTAGGTGGCCTGTAGTAGACTCCCAGCACGACATCACCCGTGGTTTTTACCCCTTTTAGCCTAACCCAGAGACTCTCAACACTTCCATCTCCTATGTCCATCTCCACCTCAGTCCAAGTGTGTACATTTTTAATATATAAGGCAACACCTCCTCCCTTTTTCCCCTGTCTATCCTTCCTGAGCAAACTATACCCATCCACACCAACATTCCAGTCGTGTGTATTATCCCACCAAGTTTCAGTAATGCCAACAATGTCATAGTTGTATTTATTTATTAGCACTTCCAGTTCTTCCCGCTTATTACCCATACTTCTTGCATTTGTATATAGGCATCTAAGATACTGGTTTGATCTTGCCTCTCAGCTTTGCCCTGACCCTCCTTTCTCTCTGCCATTATAGCCAGTGCTCCCTCCTGTTTCCAACCCATCTCCCAGGTCTTGTTCCCCACTTACCTGTGGGGTTTGCTCACCTGTCCCTGTCGAACCTAGTTTAAAGCCCTCCTTACTAGGTTAGCCAGTCTGTGCGCAAATAAGGCCTTTCCCTTCCTTTAAAGGTGAATGCCATCTGTGCCTAGCAGTCCTTCCTCGAATAGCATCCCGTGGTCGAGGAAGCCAAAGCCCTCCTGGCAACACCATCTTCGCAGCCAGGCACTCACCTCCACGATGCATCTGTCTCTGCCCGGGCCTCTACCTTCGACAGGAAGAATCGAAGAGAATACCACCTGTGCTCCAAACTCCTTAACCCGTACTCCCAGAGCCCTGTAGTCACTCTTGATCTGCTCAGTGTCACACCTCACAGTATCATTTGTGCCCACATGGATGAGTAGCATAGGGTAGTAGTCAGAAGGCCGGATAATCCTCGACAATGCCTCTGTAACATCTCAGATACGGGCCCCTGGCAGGCAGCATACCTCCCGGGATGAACGGTCAGGGCGACAGATGGGTCTCTCCTTCCCCCTCAGCAGAGAGTCTCCAACCACCACTACCCTACGTTTCTTATTATCAGTGGTGGCAGCAGACCTCCCAGCCTTAGGGATACGAGGCTTTGCCTCCTTAACTGTTGGGAGTGATTCCTTCTCTCCTGTATCAATTATCTATTACCACAGCAGGAGGGTTCGCAGCAGGGGTGGAGCACTGCCTGCTGCCAGAAGTAACCAGCTGCTAGTGTCCACCCTGAGCCATCTCCTCCTCCACTGGTGTGTCAGATACACCCTGAGCCATCTCATCCTCCACTGGTGTGTCAGTAGTCCTGTGAACTGGGACAGCTACGTAAGTTGTCTCCACATGGATACTGTCCAGGAATTGCTCATGGAAACGGACGTTCCTCAGCCTAGCCACCTCCTCCTGTAGCTCTCCCACCTGCTGCCTGAGAGATTCCACCAGTAGGCACCTTTCACATTGGATGCCCGCCCCAGCCTGGATATCAGTAAGTGGAAATTGCAAATTACAGTCTTTGCAAGCCCGCACCAGAATCTGGGTACAAGCATCCATGCTTTGGTGCTCTGTCTGGCTACAGGCGCAGGTGGAGGAGACAGAAGCAGTGCTGGCACAGGTGTTGCGGGTCCTCCTCACCATCGTAAGCCTCCCTCTGTCAAACTCTCTCAAATTCCCGTCTGCAGCTCCTGTCCCCTCTGCTCTGCTTTAAACTGAAAGGTTTTGGTTGTGACTTGGTTTATAGGTTCAGGGGAGGACAGATGGGTCACAGATGAGACCGACAAGGGACCCCCACTCCCTTCCTACTCCCCTTCCAAACTCCCTTGCGAAACTCCCTGTTAGCAGCTCCTGTTTGCTAAGCTCCCTGGTCGCTTGTGCGCAGCTTTATAAAGCCCTGGCCTGAGTGAATGCCCCGCCCACTGGTTAAGGCTCAGCCAATTACCAGAGGCTTCTAGCTTTCAAACCGTCCTTGGTAGCTCCGCCTCCAACTGCCAGCTACAGCACACAGTCCTTCAAACAAACAAACCACCACAACAACCAAACAGACTGACAAACACAAGCTCAGCACACAGCAAGTAACCCCCAAACACAAACACACCACATTGCAGACAGTCACTTACCCCACAGATGCTGTATGTGCTCCTCCTTCACCTGGAGAACTCCCTTGCAAAACTCCCTGTTAGCAGCTCCTGTTCGCTAAGTGATGTAGGCTTCTAAGTTCTAATGTCATTTTTGAAAATGGAACTTAGGTGCTTTTGGAACCATTCAGCCTTTATGTTGAAACATGCATACAGCCACATTTTATTTAAAAAAAAAAAAGATGTAAAAAGTCAACATCAATGCAGTGTTAAAGATGCATTCTTAAAGTTAAGAGATGTCAGGAAATGCAAACTTTAGGAGTCTTTACTTAAAAAAAATAAATAAACTGACCACAAACTTAGGTTCCCAAATGATTGTCCTGAGTTTCAAAGTGCTAAGCATCCAGCAGCAATGACTGACCTCATTAAGAGCTACAAAGTGCTCAGGATTTTGATAAATCATATATTTAGGGGCCTAACTTTTGGCAGCCACTTTTGAAAATGTCAGCAAAGCTTTCCACATAATGTTAACTCAGCAGCACCGCACATCTTTGAATCTTGTGGGATTTACTCATACACACACACTACAATAAACTACAAATTTAACCAAACAAGCATAAAAGAGAAAATCTTACATTTATGCACTGCAACCAAATTAGCCCTCATTAACGTACAAATGAAAAAGTTTAGCCTTAATTTACCATCTCCTGACTTTGGATTTTATTAGTGCAAATGTGCTTTAGCATAGTCTATAGTAGAAAAGAGGAAAAAAAGCATTTTTGCAGATCATCTGTTGTGATATTTGTGGCCTGTTTGTGGAGCTTCTGAGGTTTCATCTCCTCCCATAGTAGAGTGGACAATTTGAGCTAGACATGCACATAATAATAATACCTCGAAGCATTCTACAAAAGAGGTAAATATCATTGTCCCCATTTCATGATGCAGAAACTGAGGTGCAAAGAGCCAAAGTGCCTTATCTGAAGTTACCTAGCAGTAGAGCTGAGAGTGGAACCCTAGGCACCTAAGTCCAAATACAGTGCACTACACCGTCTTCCTAACCAATGCGCAACATCTAACCCTCAGCTATAGCTGTGTAAACTAGGAGTAATGCCAACTAGTTTGGTGGTACCATTACATAGTTTATGCCAGTATAACTAAGGTCATATTTGGACCCAAAGCAAATAGGGTCTAATCAAACTCCCATTGAAGTCAATGGAAAGACGCCCATTGATGTTAATGAGTGCTGAATCAATCCCTTAATGTTTTGTGAATGAGATTTTACACAGTAGCTGAACATGGGTTCACAATAAATGTGATGGTTTATTTTTACCATTTAACTTATGTGTTTGTGAAGTTATCTTTGATAAAAACACAGACCCAACAAATCTTGCAAGAGTGATTTACACTCTGGATATGGTCTTTGTAGGCTTCCACCCACAGCTAAACTAATCCTCCCATGACAGATGTTAGTCACATCACTTAATGCACTACTGGAAGGCACTCAGATACTATGCTGATGAGGGTATTAGAAGAACCTACATAGAGCAGACTTCCAGTCCTCACATGCAGCATCCCTGATGTTCCAGTCCTGTGCCCTCTAATGTGAATGTAGAACTGCCACTGACTTCAGTGGGAGATGTGTGGCCATATCTGAGGCACCGTCTGGTCCTTCCGGATGTACAGGAATGTCCTCTATGGAATGGGTGCAGATCACTCCTCTCAGTTTCACTTGTGACATATGCCAGGATGTGACCTCAGCTTTCAAGAGGTGAGAAGCTACTACACTCCCTCACTGTGCTACCTAGCCTCTAACATCATGTGTCATGCTGATTAGTGTGAAAGGAAGCCCAAGCGTACATAGATTGTCCTGTAATGATAGATGGAGAATGCTTTAAACAGCTCTTTGGTGACTTGTCAATGGGCAAAGGTCTGTTGGTGGCTGAGAATCATTTTTCATTCCCTTCTCTAGTACCCTGTGCCGCCATCAGAGATACCTATGGACACAGCTATGGTCAGACTGTTTTATGACATGATCCAAAGCCCAATGAAGTCATTGGACAGACTCTCATTAACTTCAGTGGGCTTTGTATCAAGCCTATAGACACAACTCCAGCCAACTACTCTATGAAAGCGTCCATGGCGGCCCATTGAAATCAATGGCCAGGAATCTGCCGATATTACACACTGTAGGATCCAGGCCTTTGGAAGTAATATTTTAGTTCCAGACTGGTAGACATTTTGCTCTTAATTCCACAGATATTAGCCGGTGATGGCACCTCTTCCGCATCTCATGGTCTTTCTCATAGACATGTCTAGCAAGATGTTTAAATGTCTCACATTGTAGCTCTCAGAACATCTGTCACATCTTCCAGTTTCTTATGCTAACTTACATTTTCAAAGTGGTATTCAGAAACAAATAGAGTAGCTGGGATTCATTTGTGAGTGGAGAAGCCATGCAAAAAGCCTTGGAAGAGGTGGACTGTGCCATATGAAATATACTATATTTAGCTAGTGAAAATGCAAATCGCAGAAAAATATACAAAGGAGGGAAAAATAAATTCCATCAATGGGGAGCTTTTTGAACATCTGGAACCAGGGAAAAATTGGCCTGATTCTATTCTCACTTATGCTTATCCAAACTCCAGTGAAGAAAATGAAAATCTTTTCATTGAGTTCAATAATCTTTGCCTTGGACCCTAAATGGATAACTACACTATTGTAATCAGTTACTGAGGTCCCAAAACAGAGGAAGAGCATTAAGTTTTGATAGTTCTAAGGGATGGGGATAAAGAGACATTTCCCTGGCTGATACCTTGAAAATGTACTATTTAGCTATGGCTTGGTTTGTTTATAGTTATTTTTCTGTCTGATTTTTTTATGCTGTCACTATAGATCCATTTCAGTTTTGAAAAGGTTTTGAAATCGAAAGGGTTTTGACTAGCCTTTGAATGAATTTTTAGATTCATCACACACACTCTGTTTCTGTTTGTTACATAATACCAAAGCAAATTATTCTGTCAGAAAGTGGCTGTATTAAAATAACATCATTTTCTTAACAAATGAATCTGACTACAGCCAACCTTCAGGGAATAACCTTGTAATGGCTTTCATTTGTGAAAACACATCAGACAATAGAATGGGAGATCATGCTCAGACAACCAGAGGATAAAGACCTTATGCAAATACTAGCAAAATGCCACTAGGAATAACTTACAGCAAAAGACAATGTATTTTAAAGGAGACTTTAATAATATCCAGTTGACATATCTCCTTGTCTTTCTTTCCTTGTATCACACTCAGATTTCCAGAGATGCCCAGTGAATAACTGTCACAGGGCAGTAATGCAAGAGCAACTCTATTTTTCCAGTTGAGTCTTTAATTTTTAGCCACAACGGTACATCAAATTGTAGGTTGACACTAAAGGATAGGACACTGGGTACATGATGATGTAGAGTGCAATTCTGCCTTTCACTGATGTAACACCTCAAGAATCTAGTGTAAAACTTTCAAAACCTCCTAAAGTAATTTAAGCATAATCAAAAGTGACTTAAGGACAGTGGGAGTCAGGTGATTAAATATCTTAAAATCTGGGCCGTAGGCACTTGGAATCCTAAGATGCATTGACTTTCAATAAGACGGAGGCTCCTAACTGTCTAAAAGACAGATTTTAGAAGTATTTAGGTACCTAAAAATGCAGCTACACCTAACTCCTATTGGGTTCAATGGGAGTTAGCACCTAGGTGCTATTGAGATCCTAATATCTGTTTCTTTAGGCATACCTTTAAAATTTGTTTCTAAATCACTTTGAAAAATGAGATTTAGGCCACTAAATCACATAGGTTCTTTTGAAAAAAATTACCTTTAGTCAAAAGCCACTTTTCCCGTAATACTTTTCTCTCTTAGGAGGTTTGTGCAGTTTTATATGCAGATAAAACTCCCTTTATTTGCAGAGAATAGTTACTAGCTTTGTTTACCACAATCCAATTTGTCTCTTTGACTGGGCTAAACTGTACAGATGGAATTTAGATATGAACGTAGAATCTTAAAGGGCAAACGTCTCCGACCTGGTTTCCACAGCTGGTCTCTACTCCGATAATTTGGTTTCCCTGCTGTACATGTATAGAACTGTCATTGATATCAATGCAAGTTCAATTCATGTATACAGAGCACTATCTCAGAGTGCAGATCCAGTACTGATCTGCCAGAAGAAATTTGTTCCTTGTAGCTGGCTAGTTATTGTAGTAAGATGAGGCCCAGTATGAGGCCCAGTATGAGGCCTGATGCCTGAACTAAAGTAATGGTCAGGACTTTGCTAACATAAAGCAAAGTTAAGCTGTGAGCCAGAGTGAGGCCCTGCTCACAGGAGCTGGCAAGGAAAGGGCTGATGCTGCAAGAAGATACGTACCTAAAAGGTACGGGACACCAGATATCAGAACACTCCAATACTTGCACATTACACACAGATAACAAGGAACAAGCTGACCTATCCCAACAACAGGGTGTCATAAACAGATAGCTAAGGGTTAATGTCTCTTTCACCTGAAGCACCTGACCAGAGGACCAATCAGGAAACTGGATTTTTTCAACTTTGGGTGGAGGGAATGGAGTGTCTGAGTCTTTGTTTTTCTGGCTGCCTGCTTTCTCTGAGCTTTGGAGAAGTAGTTTCTTTTTTCTAGTCTTCCGTTTCCAAGTGTAAGGACAAAGAGATCAGATAGTAAGTTATATGGTTTCTTTTCTTTGGTATTTGCATGAATATAAGTGCTGGAGTGCTTTGATTTGTATTCTTTTGGAATAAGGCTGTTTATTCAATATTCTTTTAAGCAATTGACCCTGTGTTGTATCATCTAATACAGAGAGAACATTTGTACTTATTTTTCTTTCTTTTTATATAAAGCTTTCTTTTAAGACCTGTTGGAGTTTTTCTTTACTTCAGGGAAATTGAGTCTGTACTCACCAGGGAATTGGTGGGAGGAAGGAATCGGGGAGATCTGTGTGTTGGATTGCTAGCCTGATGTTGCATTCCCTCTGGGGGAATAGGAAAATACTTTTTGTTTCCAGGATTGGGAACAGAGAGGGAGATTCACTCTGTTTGGATTCACAGAGCTGGTGTCTGTGTATCTCTCCAGGAGCACCTGGAGGGGGGAAGGGAAAAAGGATTATTTCCCTTTGTTGTGAGACTCAAGGGATTTGGGTCTTGGGGTCCCCAGGGAAGGTTTTTCAGAGGGACCAGAGTGCCCCAAAACACTCTAATTTTTTGGGTGGTGGCAGCAGGTACCAGGTCCAAGCTGGTAACTAAGCTTGGAGGTTTTCATGCTAACCCCCATATTTTGGACGCTAAGGTCCAAATCTGGGACCAAGGTTATTACATGGTGTGCAGCTGGTGGGACTAGAATCCAGAAGCCAGTAGGAATATTATATTTTTCTTTTCTCTGCTAAGGGCTTTTTAGCAGAGAGAAACAGTTGGTTTTAAAAGGGAACCAGAGAGAATTTTTTTTCTGCTCTCTCTCGCAGTTTGTGGCTTGCATGTTAAGGGTCTTTTGTCATGCAATAGCCCTCCCATTAGGAGGCAAGTACCGGCACTTATATGCATGCAAATAAAGTGGTTTTTCTGGTTTCCCTTCATTGAACATTAGCTAGAGAGAGAAAGGGAAAAAAGCACTGTTGCTAGGCAGACTTCAGGAGGCAACAGAGAACCTGCAGTTCAGAAGATAAACACCGGAGGGCACCCCAACACAAGAAAACAGGAACCATGACTTCTAAGGCAAAATTTGACGCCGAAGAACAAATCAAAGAAGCTGAACACAGGCGACAGATGGAGATGAAAGAAAGAGAAGAACAGATCAAAGAGGCAGCCTACCAAAGAGAACAGGCAGCCAAAGAGGCAGCCAAAGAGGCAGCACACAAAAGAAAACTAGAAGAAGAAGAGGTGGCCTACCGAAGGAAACAAGCAGAAGATGAGTTGGCCCACAGAAGGAAGCAAGAAGAAGAGGAGGCGGCCCACCGCCGAGACATGGAAAAACACCAAAAAGAAATGGAAAAACAACAAAAAGAGAATGAAGAGAAGGAAAAACAGAGAAAACATGAACTGGAGATGGCAAAAGCTGGGCTGCCTGTGCCAGCCAACCCTAACAACCCGGCGCCAAATATTGCTCCACAGCACAGGAAATTTCCCACCTACAAGGCAGGTGATGACACCGAGGCCTTCTTGGAAAACTTTGAAAGAGCCTGTCTTGGGTACAGCATCCCCGAAGACCAGTACATGGTAGAATTGAGGTCACAGCTCAGTGGACCTTTAGCAGAGGTGGCAGCTGAAATGCCTAAGCACCAAATGAATGACTATAAACTTTTTCTAACCAAGGCCAGATACAGGATGGGGATAACCCCAGATCATGCCCGTCGGCGCTTCAGAACCCAAAAGTGGAAACCAGAGGTGTCATTTCCCAAACACGCCTACTACATTGCAAAAAACTATGAGGCCTGGCTAACAGGAAACAACATTCAAACCTTGGAAGAACTGAACCTCCTCATACAAATGGAGCAGTTCTTGGATGGTGTTCCTGAAGACATCACGCGGTACATACAAGATGGAAACCCCAAGAATATCGCTGAGGCGGGGGAGATTGGAGCCAAATGGATGGAACTGGCAGAAAGCAAGAAAGCTACTGTCAAGGGGAACGATTACCCCAGGGGGCACACAGACCATAAACCCTACAACCGAGGACAGCCAAAGACCCCACATACCACCCAAGTAAAGCCACAGATACCCTACCCTTCAACCTCACCAGTCTCCAGTAACTCACCTCGGCCCAGTGACCCATCAGATGGAAGATGCTTTAAGTGTAATGAACTGGGACATATCAAGGCCAAGTGTCCCAAGAACACCATGCGAGTGCAATTCATTACACCACCATCACACCAAAGATCCCCAGGCCCGGATGCCTCTCAAATACCCTTGGAGCGAAGGGAAAATTTGAGAGTGGGCGGAAAAAAGGTTACTGCGTGGAGAGACACGGGGGCACAAGTGTCAGCTATCCACCAATCCTTCGTTGACCCCAAATTCATCAACCCAAAGGCCAAAGTTACAATTTACCCCTTCATGTCACAAGCTGTAGACTTGCCTACAGCTCAACTGCCTGTCCAGTACAAAGGCTGGTCAGGAATGTGGACTTTTGCAGTCTATGACAATTATCCTATCCCCATGCTACTGGGGGAAGACTTGGCCAACCAGGTGAGGCGGGCCAAGAGAGTGGGAATGGTTACACGTAGCCAAACCAGGCAAGCTTCCAGACCCATTCCTGTTCCTGAGCCGTCCACAGAGGCCCCGTCTGTGTTACCAGAGACCCAGACAGAGGTAGTGGACCCGGATTCCATGCCTACCACTGAAACAGCCACAGCATCTCCAGTCCCAGGCCCGGAACTGGAACAGCAACCAGCACCAGCAAGTGCAACTACATCTTCAAACTCAACGCCAGAGGGCGCCAGCGAGCCAAAACTGGCAGAAGCAACAGACAGCCATACCCAAAAGGCTCAGCCAGAGCCTGAAATACCCTCAGGTGCACCAGCGGAGAGCGGTTCACCAGCAACGGAAACAACCCCATCACCTACATCGCTTCCAGAGGGACCAAGCCCAAGTCCACAGTCTGAGGAAGAACTGGTGACCCCAGACTCAAGGGAACAGTTCCAAACTGAGCAGGAAGCAGATGACAGCCTTCAGAAAGCTTGGGCGGCGGCACGGAGCACCCCACCGCCTCTCAGCTCTTCTAATCGATCCCGGTTTGTTATAGACCAAGGACTTTTATACAAGGAAATTCTTTCTGGTGGACACCGGGAAGAATGGCAGCCGCAAAAACAGTTGGTGGTTCCAACTAAGTACCGGGGGAAGCTCTTAAGCTTAGCCCATGATCATCCCAGTGGCCATGCTGGGGTGAACAGAACCAAGGACCGGTTGGGGAAGTCCTTCCACTGGGAGGGGATGGGCAAGGACGTTGCCAAGTATGTCCGGTCTTGTGAGGTATGCCAAAGAGTGGGTAAGCCTCAAGACCAGGTCAAGGCCCCTCTCCAGCCACTCCCCATAATTGAGGTCCCATTTCAGCGAGTAGCTGTGGATATTCTGGGCCCTTTCCCAAAAAAGACGCCCAGAGGAAAGCAGTACGTACTGACTTTAGTGGACTTTGCTACCCGATGGCCAGAAGCAGTCGCTCTAGGCAACACCAGGGCTAACACTGTGTGCCTGGCCCTAACAGACATCTTTGCCAGGGTAGGTTGGCCCTCTGACATCCTTACAGATTCAGGGTCTAATTTCCTGGCAGGGACCATGGAAAAACTGTGGGAAACTCATGGGGTGAATCACTTGGTTGCCACCCCGTACCACCATCAAACCAATGGCCTGGTGGAAAGGTTCAATGGAACTTTGGGGGCCATGATACGAAAATTCATCAACGAATTCTCCAATAATTGGGACCTAGTGTTGCAGCAGTTGCTGTTTGCCTACAGGGCTGTACCACATCCCAGTTTAGGGTTTTCACCATTTAAACTTGTGTATGGTCACGAGGTTAAGGGGCCATTACAGTTGGTGAAGCAGCAATGGGAGGGGTTTACGCCTTCTCCAGGAACTAACATTCTGGACTTTGTAAGCAACCTACAAAGCACCCTCCGACACTCTTTAGCCCTTGCTAAAGAGAACCTAAAGGATGCTCAAGAAGAGCAAAAGGCCTGGTATGACAGACATGCCAGAGATCGGTCCTTCAAGGTAGGAGACCAGGTTATGGTCTTGAAGGCGCAACAGGCCCATAAGATGGAAGCATCATGGGAAGGGCCATTCACGGTCCAAGAGCGCCTGGGAGCTGTAAACTACCTCATAGCATTTCCCAATTCCTCACTAAAGCCTAAAGTGTACCATGTTAATTCTCTCAAGCCTTTCTATTCCAGAGATTTACAGGTTTGTCAGTTTACAGTCCAGGGAGATGATGCTGAGTGGCCTGACGGTGTCTACTATGACGGGAAAAAAGACGGTGGCGTGGAAGAGATGAACCTCTCAACCACCCTGGAACGTCTGCAGCGGCAACAAATCAAGGAGCTGTGCACTAGCTTCGCCCCATTGTTCTCAGCCACCCCAGGACGGACTGAATGGGCATACCACTCCATTGATACAGGTAATGCTCACCCAATCAGAACCCCACCCTACCAAGTGTCTCCTCATGCCCAAGCCGCTATAGAGCGGGAGATCCAGAACATGCTACAGATGGGTATAATCCGCTCATCTACCAGTGCATGGGCATCTCCAGTGGTTCTGGTACCCAAACCAGATGGGGAAATACGCTTTTGCGTGGACTACCGTAAGCTAAATGCTGTAACTCGTCCGGACAACTATCCAATGCCACGTACCGATGAGCTATTGGAAAAGTTGGGACGTGCCCAGTTCATCTCTACAATAGACTTAACCAAGGGGTACTGGCAAGTACCGCTAGATGAACCTGCCAAGGAGAGGTCAGCATTCGTCACCCATGCGGGGGTGTATGAATTCAATGTCCTTCCTTTCGGCCTTCGAAATGCACCCGCCACCTTCCAGAGGCTGGTAGATGGTCTACTAGCTGGACTGGGAGAATTTGCAGTTGCCTACCTCGATGATGTGGCCATTTTTTCAGACTCCTGGCCCGAACACCTACTACACCTGGAAAAGGTCTTTGAGCGCATCAGGCAGGCAGGACTAACTGTTAAGGCCAAAAAGTGTCAAATAGGCCAAAACAGAGTGACTTACCTGGGGCACCAGGTGGGTCGAGGAACCATAAACCCCCTACAGGCCAAGGTGGATGCTATCCAAAAGTGGCCTGTCCCACGGTCCAAGAAGCAGGTCCAATCCTTCTTAGGCTTGGCCGGATACTACAGGCGATTTGTACCCCACTACAGCCAAATCGCTGCCCCACTGACCGACCTGACCAAAAAGACCCAGCCAAATGCAGTTAAGTGGACTGATGAGTGTCAAAAGGCCTTTACCCAACTTAAGGCAACGCTCATGTCGGACCCTGTGCTCAGGGCCCCGGATTTTGACAAGCCATTCCTAGTAACCACAGATGCATCTGAGCGTGGTATAGGAGCAGTGCTCATGCAGGAAGCAACAGATCACAACTTCCATCCTGTCGTGTTTCTCAGCAAGAAACTGTCTGAGAGGGAAAGTCACTGGTCAGTCAGTGAAAAGGAATGCTATGCCATTGTGTACGCCCTGGAAAAGCTACGCCCATATGTTTGGGGACGGCGGTTCCAACTACAAACTGACCATGCTGCACTAAAGTGGCTTCATACTGCCAAGGGGAACAACAAGAAACTTCTTCGTTGGAGTTTAGCTCTCCAAGATTTTAATTTTAAAATTCAACACATCACAGGAGCTTCTAACAAAGTAGCTAATGCACTCTCCCGTGAAAGTTTCCCAGAATTCAGTAGTTAAAAAGTTTTCTTAAAATGTAGAAGTCTGTTAGTTATATACTTAGTAGTATATGTAAAGGTGCATGTGTTGTATTAATCTGTTTATTTTCAAGTTCTAGAAGGAAATCGCCGCCAGTGAGCTTCCCCACTGTCTGCAATTTGGGGGGCGTGTCATAAACAGATAGCTAAGGGTTAATGTCTCTTTCACCTGAAGCACCTGACCAGAGGACCAATCAGGAAACTGGATTTTTTCAACTTTGGGTGGAGGGAATGGAGTGTCTGAGTCTTTGTTTTTCTGGCTGCCTGCTTTCTCTGAGCTTTGGAGAAGTAGTTTCTTTTTTCTAGTCTTCCGTTTCCAAGTGTAAGGACAAAGAGATCAGATAGTAAGTTATATGGTTTCTTTTCTTTGGTATTTGCATGAATATAAGTGCTGGAGTGCTTTGATTTGTATTCTTTTGGAATAAGGCTGTTTATTCAATATTCTTTTAAGCAATTGACCCTGTGTTGTATCATCTAATACAGAGAGAACATTTGTACTTATTTTTCTTTCTTTTTATATAAAGCTTTCTTTTAAGACCTGTTGGAGTTTTTCTTTACTTCAGGGAAATTGAGTCTGTACTCACCAGGGAATTGGTGGGAGGAAGGAATCGGGGAGATCTGTGTGTTGGATTGCTAGCCTGATGTTGCATTCCCTCTGAGGGAATAGGAAAATACTTTTTGTTTCCAGGATTGGGAACAGAGAGGGAGATTCACTCTGTTTGGATTCACAGAGCTGGTGTCTGTGTATCTCTCCAGGAGCACCTGGAGGGGGGAAGGGAAAAAGGATTATTTCCCTTTGTTGTGAGACTCAAGGGATTTGGGTCTTGGGGTCCCCAGGGAAGGTTTTTCAGAGGGACCAGAGTGCCCCAAAACACTCTAATTTTTTGGGTGGTGGCAGCAGGTACCAGGTCCAAGCTGGTAACTAAGCTTGGAGGTTTTCATGCTAACCCCCATATTTTGGACGCTAAGGTCCAAATCTGGGACCAAGGTTATTACACAGGGCCAGAAGGATAATATGATAAATAGAACTGTTTTAGTCGAACCAACATGTACAAGGTGAGAGGCGGCACCTTACTGCATAGAGGGGTTGTACCTTGCTGTGTAGCAGGGTTGCACTTCAATAGGTCAGGAGTGATATGTAACTTGTTTGTACCTCTGTATAAGAATGCACCTCTGAGTGAATGTTTTTGTCCAGCTTAGGGGGCAGTGGAAAGTCCTGCCACTGACTGAGCTGAGTCCATTGTCAGGGAGCACATTATGTACTGGCTAGCAGCACTTTAGCAGCACCTTGGACTTTGTTTGTGCAGGAGCTGGAGACTGTGTTTCTCTTCGACAATAAACCTGGCCGACGTGCCTTCGTACCTTACTAGAGTCTGTGGTCATTGAGGGTTCTTTCAGGATCTGCTGTGTCAGCTATCTGCGCAGAGCTGGGGCAGCACACAGATGGAACACACGCACGCAGCTGATTGATATCAACATTGAACAGAGCAGAGCACCACACCAGTAGCGTCTGACAACAGTTATCAAAAAAGGGGTCTTGATAATCATTTGCCAGCAATTCTCTACTTTATCTGCAAAATATGTCTGACGGTTACCTGAATGTTAGTAACACAAGCAAACCATGAAGGAGGGGAAGGTTCAATCATTGGCATAGTATTTACCGTATATAGTATGAATGTTTTAAATGTTGCCATCAGCAAGTCCTAACCGCAGAGTCTTTATTTGGCACCAAAGAGTTTGGGCTACCTGTCAAACTGCACATTTGGTATTTGAAAAATATATGTTGGGAGAGGTGTTATGTTTTTTACTTTAGCTGCAGAGGATGATTGCAAATGATCGCATCACAAGCCTCTATTTTGCCCTGGCGCACTAAGCGTAGACTCGTTTATCAGCCATCCCTTCTCACAAAGAAGGGCTCCAGGTGTTGTGGCTCCATCTGGCAGGGAGAACAGGGATTATTTTTTATCATTTTGATCACATGCATAGTAAGCAGCAATTTTCATAGACTCATAGACTCATAGGTCAGAAAGGACCAATATGATCATCTAGTCTGACCTCCTGCACAAGGCAGGCCACAGAACCCTACCCATCCACTTTTATAACAACCCCTAACCCAGGACTGAGTTATTGAAATCCTCAAAATTGGTTTGAAGACCTCAAGCTGCAGAGAATCCACCAGCAAGCGACTCATGCCCCACGCTGCAGAGGAAGGCGAAAAACCTCCAGGGCCCCTGCCAATCCGCCCTGGAGGAAAATTCCTTCCCGACCCCAAATATGGCGATCAGCTAAACCCTGAGCATGTGGGCAAGACTCACCAGCCAGCACCCAAGAAGGAATTCTCTGCAGTAACTCAGTTCCATTCCCATCCAACATCTCCCCGCAGACCATTGAGCAGACTTATCTGGTGATAATCCAAGATCAATTGCCCAAATTAAACTATCCTATCATAACATCCCCTCCATATACTTATCAAGCTTAGTCTTAAAGCCAGATAAGTCTTTGCCCCCACTACTTCCCTCGGAAGGCTGTTCCAGAACTTCACTTCCCTAATGGTTAGAAACCTTCGTCTAATTTCAAGTCTAAACTTCCTAATATCCAGTTTGTACCCATTCGTCCTAGTGCCTACATTAGTACTAAACTTAAATAATTCCTCTCCCTCCCTAACGTTAACCCCCCTGATATATTTATATAGAGCAAGCATATCCCCCCGCAGCCTTCTTTTGGCCAGGCTAAACAAGCCAAGCTCTTTGAGTCTCCTTTCATAAGGCAGGTTTTCCATTCCTTGGATCATCCTAGTAGCCCGTCTCTGGACCTGTTCCAGTTTGAATTCATCCTTCTTGAACATGGGACACCAGAACTGCACACAATATTCCAGATGGGGTCTCACCAGCGCCTTATATAATGGTACTAACACCTCCTTATCCTTGCTGGAAATACCTCGCCTGATGCATCCTAAAATCGCATTTGCTTTTTTAACAGCCATATCACATTGGCGGCTCATAGTCATCCTGCTATCAACCAATACCCCAAGGTCCTTCTCCTCCTCTGTTGCTTCCAACTGATGCGTCCCCAACGTATATCTAAAATTCGTATTATTAATCCCTAAGTGCATGACCTTGCACTTTTTACTATTGTCTTTCATCCTATTACTATTACTCCAGTTTACAAGGTGGTCCAGATCTTCCTGAATAGTATCCCTGTCCTTCTCCGTGTTAGCAATACCCCCCAGCTTTGTGTCATCCGCAAACTTTATTAGCACATTCCCGCTCTTTGTGCCACGGTCAGTAATAAAAAGGTTAAATAAGATCGGTCCCAAAACCGATCCTTGAGGGACTCCACTAGTGACCTCCTTCCAGCCTGACAGTTCACCCTTCAATACGACCCGCTGGAGTCTCCCCTTTAACCAGTTCCTTATCCACCTTACAACTTTCATATTCATCCCCATCGTTTCCAATTTAACTAACAGTTCCCCATGTGGAACTGTGTCAAACGCCTTACTGAAATCGAGGTAAATTAGATCTACCACATTTCCTTTATCTAAGTAATCCGTCACCTTCTCAAAGAAGGAGATCAGATTGGTTTGGCACGATCTACCTTTAGTAAATCCATGTTGCAATTCGTCCCAATTACCATTGGCCTCTATGTCCTTAACTACTTTCTCCCTTAAAATTTTTTCCAAGACCTTACATACTACAGACGTCAAGCTAACAGGCCTATAATTACCTGGGTCACTTTTATTCCCTTTCTTAAAAATAGGAACTACGTTAGCAATCCTCCAGTAGTACGGCACAACCCCCGAGTTAATCGATTGCTTAAAAATTCTCGCTAACAGGCTCGCAATTTCATGCGCCAGTTCCTTTAATATCCTCGGATGGAGATTGTCCGGGCCCTCCGATTTTGTCCCATTAAGCTGTTCAAGTTTGGCCTCTACCTCAGTTGCGGTAATATCCACCTCCATATCCACATTCCCGTTTATCATCCCTCCATCATCGCTAAACTCCTCACTAGTCTTATTAAAAACTGAGGCAAAGTACTTATTTAGATATTGGGCCATGCCTAGGTTATCCTTAACCTCCATTGCACTTAAAAGGCTCTCATCAGTCAGAATGCTGCGCCCAGTTCTGGCGTTCATGCTATAAAAACGGATGCTGAAAAACTAAAAAAGTTTCAGAGAAGAGCTACAGGAATGATTTGGGGTCTGGAAACCTGATTTATGATGAGAGACTCAAGGATCTCAACCTGTTTAGATTACACAAGAGAAAGTTAAAAGGTGGCTTGATCAAAGTCTGCAAATACCTACACAGGAAAAAATAGTAGAAGAGATCTGTATAATAGACAAAGGCATAACAAGGGGCATATAAGTAAGCACAGCCAGTTATGGAAAGAAGCATGTCTTATATTTCTTTGTAGCCTGGCAATCCAGAGGTTTAAGAAACTGGGGACTTTCCATTGATAGCCACCAGAGGGCACTGTAGGCTAACTGTTGAAAAACACACCAATGGCAGTAAAATGGGTAGACAGTATAATAGGTCTTTCCTTTCTCTCTCTATTCCATACCCAATTCACTTGTCTGGCTCCTTGTTAAACAATCTGATGCAATGGGCCTTCCATAATTGAGTGCATCTCCCTGACAGGACGTTCTGCACTGGTGACTAGAACACTTGAAACACCATTGAGCTATTCCAATTCTAGGCCAAATTACTTTCCCTCTGGATGAACTCTTGGGTTTATCACTGTCATTCATGCTTTATAAACAGTTTCAATATACACAATAGCCAATGTTTAAAAACAATAATTGACTAAAATTACACTCCTAATTCCATATTTAGGCACCTAAACAAATGGCTCGTTTTTCAAATACTTACCAAAGCAATGTTAACTCATTCCCAAAAAATCATGTTCATCTATGTGTCTAATACTGTTTTTCCTTACTAGGGTTTCAACCAGTTTGCCTGGCACTGAGAGCCCCAGGAATGTACATAGCTGGTCCAGGGTCAGCAACGAGTTCCAGAGGCGACAAACAGTGGCCTGAGTAAACTGTCAGGGCCTGTAATGTGGGTTGTCTGCACTACCGGTTGGAGCCTGGAGCCTGGAGTAGAGTTGCTGTTGTGATTCGGAGTGACACCAAGAATCACAGCTGGAGTGAAAGTCCGAAGCCACCCGAAGGTTAAACCAGAGTCCAAGTTACACGAAGCATCAAGCTGGAGTCAGTAACTGGAGTTAGCACAAGGAAGCAGGACTAGGAACAAGGAACAAGGTGAGGTGACAAGAATAAGGAGGAGGAACCAGGCAAGAAGCAGCAACTTAGTCTCAGCAGCAGGCCTAGTGTTGCTCAGACAAGGGTATGGCAGGAACAGGAAACTTTATGCTAAGAGGTGGCCAATCCGCAGTCTGTGGCTAGTCAGTTGATCCCACTGAGTCCGTGGGTGTAGCCCCGGTTTGTGGGGTGTCAGCTGCAACTCCCTTGTCCGGCCTTGCAGCACACTGGCACAGACCCACAGCTCCTGACACTATGTAGGGCTCTCACAGTTCTTGATTTGAGGTCTCTACAGATTGGAAACTGGTTGGATGGTGTCCTGACTTGCAAGGCCTTCTGACTGCTGTCACTGCGCGTGATGCTTAAATGAGAGATTCATTACCAAGTCTTGTGGTGGATTCTCCATCCCTGACAATTTTAAACTCAAGAATGGGTGATTTTCTAAAAGAGCTGCTCTAGGAATTATTTTGGGGCAGTTCTATGGCCTGCATTAGACAGGAGGTCAGACTAGATGATCCCAGTGATTCCCATCTGGTCTTGGGATCTATGAATTTGGGAGAAATAATCTTTTCAGTTTCTGCTCTGCAGCAAGCTAGGATAAATTAGCTGGGCTCTTACACTGCATGTAGGCACTTGATGGGGAGTTCAGTGAATATAACCAGGAAGGAAACCGCAAATTGTGTTTCTGTCTTCATAAAGGAAAAATGGCCAAATAGATCAAACACATGTTCTTCAGAGAGAGGTGCCCTGGAATTACATCACGCATTGGCAATAAATCCCCAGGATAATCTTGGAAACAGGACATTTCATATCCATAGAAACAGTTAAATCTTTTAAAGAATATTAATAATAAGCATTAAAACCAAACCCTTCCCTCTTCTTGATGGGAATGGAAGGCATCCCTAAGTACTGCATGGGATGATGCCAGGAGGCTATGTAGAGAGGCTGGATTTCTCCATGTGTTACGGAACACAACTCCATGGTGGTACTGCAAGAATTTTTATCTCTCTAGGCCGATCTGATCAGAAGATCTCAGGGAGCCTTACAGTTTACCTCCCGCTGAGTCCAGTTTTTAAACCCATCTATCCGAGCTGACCCCAAATGAATAACACACGCACAAATGTAAAACAACCAACAACGCTTTATTTGCTAAGGGGAGAGGAAGGAAGGGAAAGGGGAATGGATTAATGATTCTGGAGATTCGGAATAACACACAGACACGCACGCACTTATAATTCATGATGTTTTTCCACCTTTACAGACGCCACCAGGGAAGAGGCTGCAGGATTTGGATTACTGAAGCCAGCAACGGACACCGACGATGATGACAGATGTAACACACGGGTAAGTAACCCTAACTTAACTCCCATCGTATCCCGCTGTCGTCTGTGGGTGCACGATTGATCTAACTAATCGGACCAGGTCTGTGTATGCAAGTTTGTTTCCCAAAACAACAAACAAACAACCCCAACTTAATTAGTAAGTAACTATTGCAGGCCAGTAGTCTGTGCCAAGATTGTACCACACTACGAGAGAGAGCGAGACACCTGAACCTCTGACAGTTCAAAAGCTCAAGAGCCAGTGCCCCTGGCCCCTCCCCTCATTGGTCTTTATAGGGAGCTGTTGCTGGGTAAGGTCAGATTCCTGCTCTTTCCATTTTCCCGCCTTTTCTGAGAAACAAGAACCTGACCCAAAGTGGAGGTCGCCTTGTCCTTTTACTAAAACAAAATGGTCTTTTGATTTACAGAACTTATTTTAACTTTTATAAATAATAATTTGGCAAACATGTAAACTGAAATTAACAGTACCAAGGGCTGTGGTGCACAGTTGCTCTGCGTGAGGAAGGCAGGCAGGAGATAGGGCAAATACACTGATCTTCCACCCCACAGTGGAATGGCACAAGCCCTGAAGAGGCCACTGCAGCCCTTAGATTGGAGAAGCGGCTGCAATGTGGATACACTGTAGCTCTGCTGCCTTCTCCTCTCCCATTGTGTCTGTAGAGATTCACAGCCTGTAGCTGCGTTATTTGATGTGGGAAGGCAGGTAGGAGGTGGGCACTGGGGCTTATGTGGGGTTTCAGCTTCAACAGGCTTTACTGACATTAAAAAATCTTCAGCATCCCTGTGAAGTGGGTGACTGATTCTCTGCCTACTTCACAGATGGGAAAACAGAAGCAGTGTGCTTCAGACAGAAAGGTGTGGACTCAGGAGGTCTGAGTTCAGTTCCTGATTCTGCTACAGACTTCTGTTTGATCTTGGGCAAGTTTCTTATCTTCTCTATAACTCAGTTGCCTATCTGTAAAATGGGGCTAATGACACTTTCCTTCCCTCATCTTTTGTCTTGTCTACTTAGGGCTTGTTTACACTTAAAATGCTACAGCCCCACAGCTGCACCTGCACCTCTGTTGTGCTTCAGATTAGACACTATTTACACCAATGGAAGGGGCTTCTTCTGTCAGCATAGGTAATCTACATCTCCAAGAGGCGGTAGCAAGGTCGACTGTCTGCATGGGAACTTAGGTCGGCTTAACTACATCACTCTGGGGTGTGGATTTTTTGCACCTCTGACCAATGTAGTTCAACTGACCGAATTGTCTAGTGTAGACCAGACTTCAGACTGTAAGATCTTCAGAATAGTTCAGGTCTCTTACTATGTTTGTGCAGTGTTTAGTACAATGGGAACATGATCCTGGTTAGTACCTGTAAGCCCTACTGCAAAACTTCTCTAAGCCAGCAGAGGGAGACAGAATGAGGCTAAGAGTTCTTGGCTCTTGTTTCATCATTACTAGACCTCTAAGCAGAATCAATATACACCTTAAAAACAAAAAATGGTTCTAGCCTGGAAAACAGAGTTAATATAATATGATAGCATTCTGCTGCCAATAATTCATTCCATACCTCCGTGAAGTTTACAAGGAACATATCATGTAAACAGTAAAGACAGCCAATGTCAACTCTTTTGAAGAAATGTTTATTTAACAACTGAATACATGCTAAAAGAAATAATTTACAGCAGCAGTTTCATTACATTTTTCTCTCCAGTTTTCTAGTTCCCGTCTGAATTGCAGTGATAAATACGGAAGTAGAATTATTTACTACCCAGTGAGGAATGTGCTTACGAAGTGGCACATAACTTTGGCACCGAAATAGCAAATAAACCACCCTATAAACTGTGTGACAAAACCTTGCATTTTAGTCTTGTGTTGAACATATTGAAATGGAGTACCTCTAGATAGCAGTACTTTATACTGTACCTCCTTACCCTAGTCAAAAATATTTACATCTCTCTTGGCTAATGTGTAGGAAGCAAAAACTGAACTATTAAACACATACCATTGATATTCACTAAATAATACATATAAAAGGATCCATAAATGCGCATTCACATGCATTTTAATTTTTTTTTACATAGTGACTTCATTTGGGCCATCAAAGGTTAACTCTGTTCTGCAAATATGCAGTTTCTTAGCTTGATACTGTAGTTTAACCTAACCATACAGTCATTATGGGCTATTGAACTCCCATCTGCAGCAGTCCATGCAAATGCCAAGGGTAGTTTAGTAAGATGATATTCAAAAAAAAAAATCTTGCAAATTTCTATTTTTAAACATATTTCAGTGGTGTTTCCTGGTTATAAACAAAATCCTTTATTTCTCTCCACCTTAAATATAACCTTCTACTTGGTTCACCTAAAGCTTTGAACTGGAGGTTTAGAGATGTTTTTGTTGGTGATTTGAAGTGATGGTTTCCTTTTATTTGCAACATTGTGACATATTAAGAAAAAATATAAACAGGATGTGTGAGCTATACCGAAATTGTAGGTCATCCTTCTAAGCACAAATTTGTCACAGCCTATGGTCTTTGAAATCAGTTAATTTCAAATAGTATCAGATGCTGTTGTAACTCAGACAAATTCCTGTTTGTGGGCACTCTGGTTAACATCAACTGAAAATCAACTGTTTCATCTTTGGGTCTGATCGTTTCAGCCTTTCCTTATGCGAGTAGATGCACAGACTTAAGCGGACTGATTATGTCAGGAGTGTATGTGTAAGCTGAAATCTGCAGGGGCTGACCCTTTTATTTGTATAGTAAAACATTTATCATATGGCAAAACCGCATGGCTGCTGTAATTTTGCTCTTACAGAATGAATGATGTTTTACAGAGATTTTTTTTTCTGTGAAGGAATGCCAGTTTTCAAATGTAGTCTCTAATGAATCTTCTTTTCAATAGGCTGCTATAAAAGGGAACACAGTTGAGGGGAAAATAATAAGTGACAGTAACCATTAAACATACAAAGCAGCAGATTGGATAATTTGGGGCCTATTTAAGTCAGAGTTTTTTCCTCCTTTGGAAGTCCTCTTTGCTAAAGGGGAAAATGTTTAAAATAATTTTAATGACTTGGTGATACAAAGTAGCCTTAATAGGCTGAACAATGATCTATAAGTACAACAAAATACTTCAGCTGGTAGGCTGTGATGAATTTCAAACACTTAGCTGAGAAATTAATGCTCATGTAGGGTCCTGATACAAGAGAGCTTGTAAGTACATGCTTAAACACCTGCTTAAGTTCATCATATTCAGCACAGCATTTGCACATGTTGCTTAATTTTAAGCATGCTTAAGTCCCATAGAAGTCAAGTTAAGCATATACTTCAGTGCTATGCTTAAAAGAGAAGGATTTAAGTGCATACTTTCAAGTTTAACACATCAGTTCTTTGCTGAATCTGGGATTTAAATAGTTAAATAGTAGCAAATTTGGATGCTTTAGTACATTTAGCTCCAATGAGCCCTCCATGTTCACAACGTCTCTGAAACTGATTCAAGTTCCACACAGAAGGCTTTTAGGATCTGGCCCTTAATGAAAACCTCATTGCTATACATGTTAGAAACTATACTTCACTAATTAGGAAGAAGAATTACGTTTTTTTGTTTTGTTTTTTACTGAGTGGTAAAGAGACTTGGATCACACTGTGAGAGAGGCTGTGCCACAGCAGGTTGTGTTGCACTGTATGCGTGAATGCAGATAATATTGTGAATCATAAATGCAGCAGTGAGTAACAGTAAAAGAGGCTGGTTATTAACCTCAGAATAAGGGGAACTCTTTTATAAAGCTCTTATAGCAAACCAAGGATATCACATGGCCTCTAGTAATCTCCTCACCGACATGAATCAAAGTTATGGGGAGGGGAGGGATAGCTCAGTGGTTTGAGGATTGGCTTGCTAAATCCAGGGTTGTGCAGTTTAATCCTTGAGGGGGCCATTTAGGGATCAGGGGCAAAAATCTGTCTGGGGATTGGTCCTGCTTTGAGCAGGGGGTTGGACTAGATGACCTCCTGTGGTCCCCTCCAACCATAATATTCTATGATTCTATATGCCATGAGGAGTTTACAGACCATAGTGGGGTGAAATAAGAGAGAGAGGACAGCTGATAATGGACTTCAACAAAACTGGGACATATCTATACTGAGGTGAACCAAAACCATTATTCATAGATCCTTAAAATGGAGATACTTATAGTACAATTACACTGTATCTGACTTTATCCTGCAGCCCCATTGAATAGATACTGGTCCAAATTCTCCACTGCTGTAACCTCATATACTTCAATATGCCAATTTACAACAGCAGGGGACTCAACCCACAGGTGAAATGGACCCCTAGGGCCCCATGCAGAGAGGGCCTAAGAATCAGTTTTGGACAATATCCTACCACTTAGTTGTGAGTAAAGGTCCTTCTGAACTGAACAGGAGTTTTGCTCATGGATTAATGGCCGTGTATGAGCTACAGTATTTAGATGATTTTCTCTTCATTGGTTCAATCTATTCGTATCAAGATATTATTCAAGCCGAATTTTTTCATGTACACGGACCTCACTAGAACATGTGTCTATATAGCGCGAATTTGCATATAACATGGTTGCAGCCATGGATCCCAAATTTAATTACTTTAATTGCAATTAATGTTAACATAGTCCCCTCTATAACGCTGTCCCTGCATTAATGCGGTACCATGCATGGATCCCAAATCCCGCATTCTAGTGTGGGTCCGGTGTACTATATTTTTGGGGAGAGAGAATCCAAAAACTTCCATGCTATACAGAGACTTTCATGTTAAATAGCATAGAAGTTACTTGTCAAAAAGAATGTCAGGGGAGAGGCAAGAGGGTTAGCTGCAGTGTTACTGCCGTGAAAGAATTTCCAAACAAGAGAATAAAGCAGCTTGTCATTGGCTGTTGGTTTTTCTTCCCTTTAAACCAATAATTAGAAAGTACAATATTTCTAAGACAAAAAGCCTATTCTATTTTAGAAAAGAGCTAACGTTTACTGCATATTCGTCATGGTACATTTAAATTATAGTTTTAATAAAATACATCTTTAAATCAAAGATGAAAGAAGTCATCAGTAGTAGGCCAGTGTACTCCACTCTTTTTTTTCTTTTTTTCCCTCTGGATGCTGGCTGGTTCGTGCTGTTCAGATTTCCACAGACCATCTCATTCAGTATTGTTTTTACCTTTCCAGTACATATAAGCAAGAGACCTGGTAGGCCATAAAATAAAAAAAAGCCTTGCATCCATCTAAATGTTGGGATGGTGATCAGCTTAGCTAGTCCATGCAGTTTTTTCAGTTAAGTTCAGGAAAGGTAGCGCAGCTGATGAAAGGTGGGTTTTCTTTTATTTTCTTTTTAAATGGCAGCATGAAATATGACACTTTTCTATCTTGAGCAAAGGAGAAAGCAAAACCTTTCTGATGAATTCTTTGCAGAACTCGTTGAGCAATAAGCTAGGTCCAGGGTGAGTTTTCATCCTTGAAACTCTGTCTGGGGATTGGTGGGGGAAGGTCTGCTAGGAAAGTTAGAAATTGATTTTATTTAAATCTGGTGGAAATTGTTTGAACTTCCCACCCTTGTAAACATCCACATAATGCCATGAAAAAGTTCATGTATATTGCATTTTTTTTCCAGTTATCTGTCTATACAAGTTTTTACTTGGATGAGGTTCCTAGAGGTAATGCAGCTCAGACACTCCGTGGTGCCCTCTCAAATTCGTGGGTCCTCCTATTCCTACCTTTCTTATTTTCTTGTAGGTGCTTCCACTTATTAGTATTCACCTGGGCGTTGGCGGGTCTTTGCCGACGTTGTTTGCGGTCCCTTTTCCAAACCTGTTCGCAGAACTCATCCATTGTATTGAGGTTGGGGTGGTTGATTAACTGCATGAAGTCTCTATACCAGACTTTCTGACTAGGGGTCATGCTGTTGGAAATCTCTTTGACCTTGGAGCCATCACCATCGTCTTCTTTATGAAGCAGCTCTTCCAGGTGTTCAGTATCAATTACTTCCAGAGTCACTTTGAGCAGGGTTTGCAAGAAGCCATGCTCCACGGCATGACAAAAGTAAATGCCGGAGTCTTTCCGCTGAAGGGTCCGTAGCAGAAGGCCTTGTTCTGTCCTGATGAAATGATCATCCACTTTTATCTATGTTGGAGAAAAGGAAACATTTCAACAATTATCTCTTATAAATGTTCAGAACTATTCCCTAACCATCCCTAGTTCCCTGGCATATTACAGTAAAATTTGGCATAAAAAAGCATATTACAGGGAACGAGCACCTGGTCCCTCTTTAGCTGTGAAAGGTTCCCCAAACACATGGAAACACTATAGATCTGCTGCTCAGGAAGCCAGGGAGGAAGAAAGTTTATTCCACAATCCTGTGTGCTGCGAAGCTCTGTGTGCAGTGGAACCTCTGTTAGTGGGGTTTGTGAGCAGGCTATGGGAGATGCAAACTGTGCAGAATCAACAGACCTACCATGGATGATACTAGCCACCATGGACCAGGTGAACCATGGTCTCTGCTCTATGCCATTCCTCCAGGTTGGGAAGGTGAAATCTGACCCTTTAGCCCCCACCCTGGTGCTCCCTAGTACAAAGCCCTCAGGCAGAGGGAAGTGTGCTGCTAGAAGAGAGGAAGGTATGAGAAAAGAACTAGATATGAAGCTTAAAATTACAAAGTACAATAAGCAGGCTTGCAAAAACTCACATTTGTGCAAATGATTCGATAGGTATACAATTTGTGCATGTGTGTGTATGTGCGCGTGCAAGCACATGTACATGTGCCCATGCAGTTGTTAGAGAAAGTGTATCACACCCATTGTGTCATCCACTAAAATTGGATACTAAAGAATTAAATACTTAACCAGCTAAGCAAACAAAGCAAAGCAAACAATATAAAGCTTCTAATGTGACCAGATAGTCAGCATGCAGTTTGAAAATGTATAGTCCTTGGCTTCCTTGTTTGACTCAGGTTCTAAGTTGCCTATAATTTTCATTCTTCAAAAAAATGCACTGGAAGACATTATTTTTGTTCTCCAGCTTCAGTCAGAGCTGTCTAGTCAGCAGGGTAAAGGTTATTCCCTTAAAAATGATGTGATGATATGATCTGACTGTCTAAGAGGATGTCTGTGTTTCTACTAATCCCCTTGAGCACCTGGGCGTACTATATACTGTATATGAAACAATGTAATGTAGGTAACTACAGAAGGAGAAAAAACTCACTTTAAAAATGTCAGTGTTGTGTAGGAAGGGTTAGTCAACTCTTTGCCTCTGTGGACATTTCTTTAGGTGTGAAAAATGATATATTGAGCACCATAGTTTTTGTGAAAAAGCAAACTGCCAATGTAGTGGTCTCCATAAAGGCAACTGTTTTGAGATTCGTGGATAGTATGTGTTATGGAGGTCTAAACTAATGGCAATGCATTGTTTATTATTATTAATTATTATTATTCAGAAAGCTTCACAATTACTGTTATGTAGTTTGGATTCATGACCTGTTTTGTCTAATCATTTCTATTATGTATTAATTTATGAGCGCCAAAGAGAAGCCCACCAAATGTTAAGATGGTTGGAATAGATACAGTTTGAACCCAGCCTTCTGGTGAAATGTTAGTCAAGTGTAGTCAAGTGAGCAAAGAGGAGACATGTTTGAGAGCATCTAGGAAGGCAATTGGAATTTTGGAAAAGTTAAGGAAGCAGCTTGGGGAAGATAACTTCAGGAGGTAGCTTTGGAATTAGATCCAAAGTGCAGTTGGAAGAGTTTCCAAAGTTCTATCCACTCTGGTAAAAAAAACCCAACCTTTTAATAACAGTGACAATATAGAATAATATCTAGCACTGTTTCTTTATTTTTATGGACTCGGTTTTCCCTCAAAACTCCCATTGCTCTCAATAACAGTTCAGCACACAAAATGATGGCAGGACTGGGTAACATTTAGCTATTTGGTTGTTCTGCCGATGGAACATGAGCAGGTCTGTGCCTGTACATCCACAATATGAATTTATTGCATAATGATTACTATCGCTGTTGACAAACACTGATATTTTTTTTTGCATACTAATGGTAACGCATCTCTGATCTACTTAAACTCTACTGTTTGTGTACAAGTCTGTGCTATGGTTCTTAATGAAAAAACATTATGCTTTCCTAGCTAACATTATGCTTTCCTAGTCCACTAACAGGCTTCTGGTCCCTCTTCCTGACTCTCCATCTTACCTACTTCTAAAGAGCCTCACAAGATCCAACAAGTCTGATAATGTTCCTATTGGGTTGCCTGAATGCTGATCCAGTCAGATACTCTATGGGGACTCTGTATTTAGAGGAACACAATGAAGTCTTGGTGAAATTCACCCCTGTGGAGAGGGCAAGTACCAGACCGCTTCACAATCTTATTACCAATGAAGACTTATTGGATGGTATAAGTGGGGTTTAGGTGTGAACATGCTTTGTGCTTGCCTTCTTCTTCATAATGTTTTTTCATTAAGAACCATAGCACAGACTTGTACACAAACAGTAGAGTTTAAGTAGATCTGAGATGCGTTACCATTAGTATGCAAAAAAAAAAATCAGTGTTTGTCAACAGCGACAAATCATTAATATTGCCACCCTCTCAGGAACGAATCTGACTGGAAAAACTGACAGTGTGGTGAATGCACAAGCAGTGAGTGTTAGGAATCTGCAATATCTTGAAAGGTACTGATGCCTTCAAGAGGGGGTGTCTCTGAAGGGGAAACAAAGAGACAAAGTTCATCTCCTGATCTGAGCTCTTCCAAGGCTCAAGAGGGTTCAAAGCCAGGATGTCTGTTCAGCCCCATCTTGAGCTGGCAGTGTCTGCAGTAAGGACTGCAGGAGGAGGGATCTGGGAGGGCACTTTGGTCATTTAGGGTAAGCTATGTGGTGGGAGGGAAGAGACTGTGAAGGTTTCCTGTTGAGAAGCCAGAACAATCTTTTGAGGATTCATGGAATGAGGATAGCCTGGGGTAATAGAAGAGATGAGATATTTTGTTAGAGTGGGCTGAGAGACAGGGAAAGAGGCAAGGCTCCATTTGCAAATTAAAACAAAGGCTGGTCTTGTTTAGGTAAAGGGCTGGAATTCAGGTGGATTGTTATCTTCAATAACTCATGGAGGACAGGTGAGGTTTCAGAGGCCTGGAGAAGGGCAAACATAGTATCTAGCTTTAAAAAGGGAAACAAAAAGGACACAGGGAATTATCAACCCTACTCTGATGCCTTGAAAGATTCTGGAACAAATGATTAAATAATCAGGTTGCAAGCACCTACAGGATAATAGAGTTAGAAGTAATAGCCAACATGGATTTGTCAAGAACAAATCATGCCAAACCCAAGCTGTTTCCCTCCTATGACAGGGTTACTGGCTTAGTAGATAGAGGGCAAGCTATAAACGTGATATATCTTATTGTGGGTTTTTTTTTAGTATGGCTTTTGACACAGTCCCACGGAATATTCTCATAAGCAAAGTAGTGAAATGTGGTCTAGATAAAATTACTAAAATGTTGGTAGAAAAACTGCTTAAAAGACCATACTCAAAGGTTAGTTATCAGTGGTTCACTGTCAAATTGCGATTGCATATCTGGAATCCCAGAGGGATCTGTCCTGGATCTGATACTAATCAATATTTTCTTTAATGACACGGATAATAGATTGGAGAGCAGGATTATAAAAATTGCAAATGACGAGAACAAGCTGGAAGGGGTTGCAAGCACTTTGGAGGGCAACACTGGAGTTCAAAACAACTTTGACAAATTGGATAATTGGTCTAAAATTAACAAGATGAAATTCAATAATGACAAGTGCAAAGTTCTACACTTTGCAAGAAAAAATTAAACGTAAAACTACCAAATGGAGACTAACTGTCTAGGCAGTAGTACCGATTAAAAGAATCTGGGGGTTACAGTGGATCACAAACTGAATGAGTCTGAAGTGTGAAGTTGTGGCAAAAAATGCAAATATCATTTTGGGATGTATTAAGCAAAGTGTCATATTTGAGACACAGTAGGTAACTGTCCTGCTCTAGTAGGCATTGGTGAGTCCTCAACTAGAGTACTGTGTCCAGTTCTGAGTGCCACACTTTAAGAAAGATGAGGACAAATTGAGAGAATCCACAGGAGAGCAACAAAAATGATAAAGGTTTAGAAAACCTGGCCTATGAGGGAGGGCTAGCTTTAGGAACTGCAGGGCCCGATTCGAATACCCGGCAGCTGTCTGGGTCTTCGGCGGCACTTCGGTGGTGGGGGGTCCTTCACTCGTTCTGGATCTTCCGTGGCACTGAAGGACACCCTGCCACCAAAATCCTCCGAAGACCTGGAGCAAGTAAAGGACCCCTCGCCGCTGAAGTGCCGCCGAAGACCCGGACTGCCGCTGGGTGATTAAAAAAAGTTTAAAAGGCACCTAAGGCGTGGGGCCCAATTCAGGGGAATCAGCCTAAAGCTGGCCCTGCTATGAGGAAAGGGTTAAAAAACCCAGGCATGTTTAGTCTTCAGAAAAGAAGATGAGGGGAACCTGATAACAGTCTTCAAATATGGTAAGGGCTGTTATAAAGGAGATGGTGATCAATTGTTCTTGATATCTACCTAAGGTACTACAAGAAGTAATCAGCTTAAACTGCAGCAAGGGAGATTTAGGTTAGATATTACAAAATAAATGTCTAACTTTAAGGATAGTTAAGCACTGGAATAAGCTTCTAATGAAAGTTGTGGAGTCCCCATCACCAGAGATTTTTAAGAGCCAGTTAGACAGCCATATATCAGGGATGGTCTAAATATACTTGATGCAGGGAGCTGGACTAGATGACCTCTCAAGGTCCCTTCCAGCCGTATATTTCTATGATTCTATATTGCATGCTGTGATGCTGTATGATTGAAACACGACCATTTATATCATTAATATTGCCACTATTTGACAATTGCAAGAAATCTGCTACAAAGTATGTCATGTAAGTTATTAATGGACAAGTTACAATCTATCAAATTTATCTAATATGATTATCCCGTTTAAATCCATGTAACATCACTGTATCTGAAGTTATGAATATTGACTATATACCTGTATTTCAAAAGTGTTTGCTCTTGGCGTAACACCCATAAGGAAGTTTACATCCAATCTAGCTAGCACATTGTGAATGGACCATTCAAGTTGATGTCCCATTAAAGAACACTTAACTCTCTCATAGAAGAAGCTTGGCCCCACTCGATGAGCTTTCCAGTGGACACTTTAACCAGAATATTATGGCTGGTCCAAAGAGTCATCAAGCCATGTAAGGACACGTGACTTGCTCATGTGAACCTGGATTCCATTTTGTGCCTGTTATTTTCCACAAACCAAGACTGAGAGCACCTCGCCCACATGGGAGAAGGTATAAAGGATCTGGAAGCATCTCTATTTTGCCTCTTTCCTGCTCTGATCTCTGGCCTATGGATTTACACTAAAAGGAGCATATTGACTATGGACTGAGGACCAGAGACCGCACAAGCCAACCTGATCCAAGAACTTTGCAATGATTGTGTGTATATGATTTCTTTGACCATTTTAACGCTCCCCTCTTTGTTTTCTTTTATAATAAAACCTTTAGATATTAAGTATTAAAGGACTGGCAATAGCATGATTATTGGGTAAGATCTGAGTTATTGACCTGGCTATGTGGCTGATCTCTATGTGATGAAATTGGTTTTCAGAAACTACTCATCACAGAATCCAGTGTCTGGGTGATGAGACACATTCTGGAATGCCTAAGGAGATGGCATTTTTTACTTCTTTTTAACCAGTGTGGCGAGATAGAAGTTTACTTTTGTTACTGACTTAGTATAAGCTCATGATAGAATAACCACCAGTTTGGGGGTGAGTCTGCCCTATTTCTCAGCAATTTGACCTGAGTCTGGTATTTGCAGCTGTGACTTACTGGGGCATGGTGACACATGTATTTGAGTTCATGCTACCATACCTCTTCTTTTCGGTCCTCATTTTGCTTCTGGAATTGCCAGTAAACTCGAGCACGCTGAGATTTTGGACTGCACTCCAAGAAAGTGCTGCTGTTCTCTACTCCATAGATAATCTTTTCTTCCAGGCTCTGCCCACTTGGGTTATCTATAAGGCAAGAAAAGATGGAATAAAAGCCAATGCAAAAGAAAATGGTCAGCAAAGAAAATCCCAATTGCCATATTTATTTGCTCTTTTGGTAAATAATTTCACTGCTCCATCTTGGAAAGGTATTCCAGATTAGTAGATTGGTATAGGTGGCAACAATTAACCTGATCCTCCACAACTGAGCATCTTTCACAGATATTTACACTTATGTCTGGAATAAGAAAGCTTGTTGGGTTTGTATTAAGAGCTATAGCTCTGAACTGCAACATAATCTATGGTGTATAAGGATGCCAACATTTTGTGCCCACTTTGCATGGTGTAAATGACTATACAAGTTCCCCAGACAGCGGAGAATCAGATGCTATGACTGAATTAGAACTGGGTGTTAAACGTACAGCAAACAGCACTTGCACTCTGAAAATCAAGTCCCCTTATGGTGTCTCAAGTAGGCACCCTAAATCAATATCAGTTTGGAAAATATCACTGCATTTTATTTATTTATTTTTTAGTTGAGCCAAGTGTAAAAACCTCAGCATTTGAAGTTAAGAAATTTCACTGTGAATATTTTGCACAACCCTAGTTTTCAGACATTAAGAAAAAACATCTAGGTCACGACAAGCATTTTTTATGACAAAACTTATGTGATGAGAACATTTGGGGTGTAGTTTTAGAATGTATATAATGATGCCTCTTGGGCTTTATGATCACAATTCTTTGGAGCAAAGTAATAAAACATGAGACTTTTTACAAGTACTAATAATGTGTTTAGATTATATAGCATTGCAGTTTGTTGCAGCTGTTAATGACCAGGAATAATGTTTTTGAGGAAACAATCTTCAGTTAATCATTTCCTCTGGTGGTATAATTTATGGAAATGTAATGAGATGAATAAAACAGACATTATAGAAAAGGGGGAGAGAAAGAGAAAAGTTAAATAAATTACTTCCTTCTGTAACAATAATACTCCGTGATATCCACCAACTTGCTGGAAATATTACATTGCTATAGGACTTATATAGCATTTGATTCTCCTCCAATACCACAGAGGCAGTAAGGCATCATATTTCAATGCGCCACCTTAGCTCTTTAAAACGGCAATAGTACAATCATAATGGAGAATATATGGGGAGAAAGGGATTGATAAGCTATTTAACACCGTTGATCTCATGGGGTTTCCTGTCTTTTTTGCCATTGTTTGTGGTGGTTTCCATATTACCCTTTTGATCCTTAGTATAGCAAATCTTTACAGAATCTGATTTTTTTTTTAACCAGGGAAGAATGTATAATTAAAAACCTCTGCAGAGCAATCCTATGTCAAGGGTTGTTTGATTTCACAATATCTTTATCATGTTGGCTGTTTTATTTAGCAAACACAGTTTGTTTGAGGAACTGCTGAGCCAAAGGGAAGAAAGAAAACCATGGTCGGGGGGGCTTATGTTGATAACAGTAATCATATGTTTTTCCTTAATGACATTCAGCCCTCAAAATCCAAGTGGGGTAGGAGAGGAATTGATGTCTACCTAACTCTTCATAATGAAACATCAAATGGTCTATAAACACTAAACAGCTAAAAAGTGTATTGCTTTGCTTTTCTCTGCTGGATTGTGAACTTTTAGAGCAAGCAAATGGGATGCTATGTAAATACACGAGTGAGTGAAGCAACTTTTTGGCTTCATCTGGAAACTGCAGCATTATGGAGACTGTCAGATAGGCTTTGGGCTGGAGTGGTGGGGGATCACGATGTGAGAAAGCAAAGAAAAGGAAGGACTGGAAAAATCAAAGACAGCCAAAAACACTGTTGCAGAGCATTGGGTTGAATCTGGGAGAAGTATGTCAAGAAAGGGGAGGAATGAGTAGTCAAGTAGTACTGGGATAGACTGAATACAAGAAGGTGGGTGAAATGGTGGAGTAGCCAAGAAAGCAGGATGGAGGCCTAGAAGTGATGGAAAAGCCTGGAGAGAAGCTGGGAAGAAAAAATTAAAGGCTGGAAAGGTCAGAGGAGCAGTTAAAAGAATTGGAAGGCTTTGGAAGTCATGAAGTTGGCCATGAAATTCAAAGCCAAATCCTGTCAGAATGTCGCAAATCCCAGGGTGACTCTAATGACAGGATCGATTTACTATCCTGATAAATTGCCTTTAAATACATTACCTCTGACATAACAGAAGTGCTTAGAATGGGAAACTACTTACACAAAGGAGACTTTTCTGTATACTGATGCTTCTCTACATAATGATATTCCATGAGGTGCTGTGAGCCCCTGCAACTAGTATGAGGAAAATGCAGATCTTTGTGCCCATTTAATGGCAAATAATAATAAAAAAGAGATTAATGAATCCACTACAGATACCATTGCGGGACTTGTCCTTTAGCTCAAGCAGAAAGGTTCATGCGTTTAGAACTGTGAATCTGGATTCATACCTTAATATTTGACCAAGAGTGACTGGTTACATTGAGCATTAACAACTCCTTTTAATGAAAATGTTTTTTGTGGGTGTTTGGCATTTTTCAATATTTCGCTTACAGTGCTCATGTTCTATTGTGACTCTGAAATCAATTTCTCTATACACCCAAAAGATAAGGTTGGTGCATAAGCTATTTGTATCCTGCTCTACGCACATTCAAATGCCTAAAACACTAAGGGCTTGTCTACACTACCCACTAGATCGACAAGCAGCGATCAATTCAGCGGGGGTCAATTTATCGCGTCTAGTCTAGACATGATAAATTGACCACCAAGTTATCTCCCGTCGACTCCGGTACTCCACTGGGGTGAGAGGTGCAGGCGGAGTCAACGGGAAAGAGTCAGCTGTCAACTTACTGCAGTGAAGACACTGCGGTAAGCAGATCTAAATACGTCGACTTCAGCTACATGAATAACGTAGCTGAACTTGCGTAATTTATTTTTATTCCCCCTCCCCCAGTGTAGACCAGGCCTCAGAGGCCTCTTGGTGAAAGTTGCTCTGTACTGTCTTTGAAAAAGGGTAAAAGACTGTCCTTTTTAACACACACAAACATGTATCTCTTTGTGCAGTTCCCTGGCACAAGGAGGGAGAATGAACCAGTAGTGAATGCACAGGAATTCCTAGAGGTGCGACTGGGTGGAAGGACCACCAAAGCATGCAACTGCCATGCAGAAGAACCCCATCTGCATCTGAAACCCACCAGACTGCCATGTGCCACATGGAAAACAGCTTAGAAGGATTTTCCATAGGATCAAGTAGCTCAGTTGTACACTGTGTGACACGTTTCCAGCTGAAATAGTGAGTGCATCTGGTAACATTCCATAGTTTAAATTCAATGTGATTTTGTAATGTGACAACCTAAACGGAGTCAGAATTCAGGTGGAAGAAATTTCACTTTAGATCAAACAACTGAAGCTATCCAGTATGTGCATTATTTTGAACTCAGTGTCTTTAAGCTCTAATGCCTTGTGGAACTAAAGCTGGAGGGCATTGTCAAGACATTGCAACTGTTCTCTGAGTTAAAGGTGTTTCTAAGCACTTTCCACTTTGGTTTCTCATTGAATTTGACTTCATCAAGGGTATCTTGCCATCAGCCTTTATGCGTCTCCTGTTGATGTATTTGAAAAAGTGTTTATTAATTTGGCTTTGGATGATTAGAGTAGGTTTTCCAAATGAAAAATACAGAACCACATGATTGGTTTCTAGTAGGCTGCTAGAATGGAAACTTAGATGGTGTTTGCTAATGCCTTAGTTCACCATCTGGTAAAATGCATATCATAAAAAGTTACAAACCGTTATTGTCCATATAGTCTTGTGGACTAGGGGAAGTGTTGATGTGGTATATCTTGACTTGAGCAAGGTTTTAGATACTGTCTCACATGACAGTCTCATAAACAAACTAGGGAAATACAACCTAGATGGCGCTATACGGTGGGTGCATAACTGGTTGGAAAAACATTCCAAGAGAGTAATTATCAGTGGTTCACAGTCAAGCTGGAAGGGCATATTGAGTGGAGTCCCACAGGGATTCGTTCTGGTTCTGGTTCTGGTCAATATCTTCATCAATGATATAGATACTGGCATAGAGGGTACACTCATAAAGCCTGTGGAGGATATCAAGCTCAGAGGATATCAATCAGGCCTTAAATTCAGGTGGAGCTGTCCACAGTGGAGCTCCAGTAAAAATTTTCAACCCCTCCGTAGCTTTTATGGCATGTTAGAGGTGGTTTTGGAGGGGGCTCCGGAAAGTACTCTATTTAAGCCTGGGTTGCAAGAGCTTTGGAGGATAGAATAAACATTCAAAAAGATCTGGAGAAACTGGAGACATGGTCTGAAGTAAATAGGATGAAATTCAATAAGGACAAATGCAAAGTACTACACTTAGGAAGGAACACTCAATTGCCGGCATACAAAATGGGAAGTGACTACCTAGAAAGGAGTATTGCAGAAAGGGATCTGGGGGTCATAGTGGATCAAAAGCTAAATATGAGTCAAAAGTGTAACACTCTTGCAAAAAAAAAGTAAACATAATTCTGGGATGTATTAGCAAGAGTGTTGTAAGGAAGACACAAGTAATTCTTCTGCATTACTCCATGCTGATATGGCCTCAGCTGGAGTATTGTGTCCAGCCTGGGCACCACATTTCAGGAAAGGTGTGGACAAACTGGAGAAAGTCCAGAGGAGAGCAACAACAATGATTAAAATTCTAGAAAACATGACCTATGAGAAAAGATTGAAAAAACTCAGTTTGTTCAGTCTGTAGAAGAGAAGACTGAAGGGGGATCTGATAACAGGTTTTAAATACATAAAAGGTTGTTACAAGGAGGAGGAAGAAAAATTGTTCTCTTAAACCTCTGAGGATAGGAGAAGAAGCACTGGGATTAAACTGCAGCAAGGGAGATTTAGGTTGGACATTAGGAAAAACTTCCTAACTGTTAGGGTAGTTAAGCACAGGAATAAATTGCCTTACAAATGTGGTCTTGTGGGCGCTGAAGTTTTCCATTGTTTCATTTTTACTGCACTTTCATGATAAAGAGATTTAACTACAATACTTTTGTTCATCTTTTTTACAGTGCAAATATTTGTAATAAAAATAATATAAAGTGAGCATTGTACACTATGTATTCTGTGTTATAATTGAAATCAATGTATCTGAAAATGTAGAAAACATCCAAAATTATTTAAATAAATGGTATTCTAATATGAACAGTGAGATTAAAACTGTGATTAATCAAGATTTTTTAAAATCTTATGATTAATCACGATTGTTTTTATTGTTTGACAGTCCTAGAAATAAGCAGTGTTACTGAAATGTAATACAGCAATGTGAGCATAGATTAGTTGCTGTTATTATAAGGAGTTGAAGATACGTGGGATCCCAGGTATCTCCCTGTTCAGCCATCTCCACTTTGTATATCCCTGCAGTCTATTAATTGGTTTAACCAACAACAGCATCACTTATGTCACAAACCAACAGTGGTCAATTTTCTCCAGCAGAGGGAAGTATTGTCTTTGTGTTCTTTTTCATGTAGAGCAAAAAGTAAAGTTCTCATTCTCTGAATGAGAATGCTGTGAAGCATGTGACAGAAAATTGGGTTCCTGTGGGAAGACAGGTTTGTCTTCTGACATATAACCAGTTACTAAAACAAAAATCTGACCCCGGCAGAGGGAGAAGATTGGGGTAGAAATATCTGGGGGATAGGGTTAGGGACTGGAGTTAGGTGGATCAAAGGGAATGGAGGATGAGTCACAAAATTGAACTGCTGGGTGAGGTTGGTGCTTTTCTGTCCCACTCGCCCCTCCTCTATGTGCTAGCCCACCCTGGTGGCCAGGTTGGCCCCTTTGCCCCTGGGACTGAGCCAGCCCAACCTCACCCACACTGTTATGAAGAGATGGTGGTGGATTCGGGCTGCTGGGTGGGGACTACACAGGCTGCAGTGAAAAAGGCCTGGCAGTGGTAACACTGTTCCCCAGGTCACTATGGCACCCTCCCCAGAACCAGCTCCTTGGCATCCTCCCTTCCCCCCACAGTACCCCCAGAGCCAGAGCTCCTTGGTTTCCCCTGTCCCCCACAGGCAACATGCAGAGAGCCCTGGAAAGGCAGAATCACCCCCATGGGCTGGCAGCATTATCAGCCTGAGTTCTAGCACTGCTGCCATTGTCTATGGAAGGGGTCAGCAACCTTCGGCATGCGGCCCATTGGGTTAATCCATTGGTGGGCTGTGAGACATTTTGTTTACATTGACCATTCACAGGCACGCCCCCCACAGCTCTCAGTGGCCGTGGTTCACTGTTCCCGGCCAATGGGAGCTGCAGGAAGTAGCAGCCAGCATGTTCCAGTTGGGGGACAAAATTATACCAAATGTGTTCAGATGGGGAGGAGGGAGGGATTTGCCCATCTCTGTCTCCCCCTTGTGGCGCCTCTACAACCAGGAACAAAATAGAGGGATAAAGAAGTATAGGAATCTTATTCCATTTAAAAGTAGACCAGTCTGTTTATATTACAGGAAACAATCCTTGTCCCAAGAATGAACTAGCTGATATAACAGTTCTTTCCCACTACAAGCATATACAATTTTGTGCCAATATGTTTAGTTACATCACTCTATATAGCAGTGAGTTATGGTGTCACCTCTATGTAAAGCAACAGGTACATTGATGATAGCAATGATGATGGCCAACATGATAATTTCCCATACAATATGTAAAGCTTATTCCTATGTTACAATGTCAGGTGCATCAGAAACTTTAAAAAAGTTTGAATGTGTTATTAGCTTGCAAATAAGAGTATACTGAATCCTTGATCTGATTCTTACAGGCAATCAAAATTAGCTTAACAACCAAAGGCAAGTTAACTTTTCATGAGTGGGCAATACTTTTGCTTCCCATGGCAATCATGCACAGTCAGAACATGACATGCCTGCTGGTTGTATTGAAACAAAATATCTATTACTTACCATGATGCTGCAGGTCAGAACAGTGAGTGAGAGGATCTCCATTTCGGATATCTTGTCGTCTAGTACGCCTAAGAAAATCACATCAGAAAATGTTATACACTTTCTCAGAGATGAAATTAAGTATTTGTGTTAGATAAGCCAAAAACGAACGGCACTGTTATTTACTGTTACATAAGGCATGCAACATCACCTAGAACACAACAGGGTAAGGGAACTCATACTTCACTGTATTCTATAGCATTGTAGATAATAAACTTCTTCATGCTTCCAAATTAAGGCTTCAGTCATTGATAAATGCATGTGAACATATAGTAATCCCTCCTAAAAATACTGATTATGAGTAAATTCATCGGTCTTTTGAAATGTATATTAATAAGAGTCCAACATGTACAAAAAGTGCAGCCTGTTTAATGTTTATTGAAAATACAAGGAATTTAAAATGGCACCATCTTGCCTACAAAGTGAGATTACATTAAATAGCCTAGCTTTGTCGTTAGATTCTTCTAGATTATAGGCAAGAGGCTTATTTGGCAAACTAAAATGTTACTACTAGGGCTTAATATATTTAGAGATGGATAGAATAATGTTTAACTCAACTTTCTTCTGGTTTGACCACAACCTTGGATCTAAATCCATATGCAAGTTTTTGCAAGTGGCTTTCATCTTTAGTATGGGCTGAATTAAAATTCTGAATCAGAACATCCTTGAAAAATGGTCTATTCGAAGTCCAGATCTAAATTGTGTAGCTTGAGTCCCTCTCTAGTTCTTATCACAGTCCCATTTAATATAATTTTATATTCCCCTCCAATTTGCTCTGCACCTCTTCTCTTTGACAAAGCATTGATCTATTTGAAAAATGTTGTGTTTTACAGAAAAACAAAACATATTTTTCTATACAGTTCTCTTTGGTTTGCATTTGTTGTGCTTGCTTTGTCTGTTTCTTTTCTTACCTAAACAGCTGTGATACAAAACCCAATTCAGTCCATGAAAAGAAGTTTTATTTAAAAAAGAAGAAAAGAACAGGGCAAACAAAGATGTGTTTTGAGAACAAGCACTTTACTTGGGGAATAGGAGAAAACCAGAGGGAATGCAAAGTCAGGAGAGAGCAAAAAGGATTAGGTGGCCGAACAATATTGAGATGTCAGATTATGGCATCTATTGACGCACACACAAAAGTGAAGTATCCTTGTAAGAGCCACACTTGATCTCACTCTTCAGTTACAATGGTACAAATTAAGCCAATATAATGGTTTCTGCAATACAGAGATCATCTCTTACCCCTCCCATTGTTAGAGTGAAAATCAATTGGAACACAATTCATTAACAGCCCCAGAACTGATGGGGGAGACATGCAGTGGGTTCTCCATTAAGGGTTATCAGCTGTGGAATTTGATTCTGGATCTGAGTGGGAATTTTTTGACAATCTCTATGAAAAAATGCTGATTTGTTGAAATCAAAATTGTTTGTTAGAAGAAGGCAATTTCCACAAAATTCCCATTTTGGAAAGAACACCTAAATATCATTTTCAAAAGTGATTTAGTCAGAGAGAAGCCTAAGTTTCATTTATTTTTGAAAATGGGACTTATGAGCTATTGAACATTTCACCCAGCACTTATATAACTCTCTTCATCCATAGATTTCATGGTGCATCTCCTCACTATCTCCCGCCATGGGCATATCCAATTTTCACAATGCCCTGAATGAATAGATAGTCTCCTGGGTATGCTGCATAGCTTAACAAACTTTGACTGACGGGAGAAATGGGCTGGAAAATGGCTTTCCCATTCCATAATTCTTTTTTTTTCAGAAACGGGAATTTTGTGGAAATTGCCATCTTCTCACAGTTTTGATTTCAACAAATCATCATTTTTTTCTTGGAGAGATTGTCAAAAAATTCACATCCAGATCCAGAATCAAATTCCACAGCTGATACCCCTTAAGTCCCATTTTCAAAAGTGATTTTTAGGCACCGAGGAGACTAAGCTTCAATGTATTTCTGAAAATGGGATTTATGCAGTTTTGAATACTTCACCCTGGGTACATGAATTCCACTGTGGGACTTACATGCCTTAGACACTTCTGTCTACCACTATTACTATTATGTTTTCCAGTATAATGACACAACAAGATGCATGAAAGCATTTTAATAGAAGGCACCCTTCTGTGTTGAGGTGGAAGTTCTAAAGATACACTTCATCTCTCTCACGCTAGGCGTTTGCACTGTATTTTCCCCATGGAAAGCTAGTTGCAATATGGGTGACTCAGAACCACACCCAGACCCAAATGAGCTGCAAATGCAATTTTTGTCACTCCCTTCATAAATTCCACAGGCCAACTTATTTATAAAATTCTATTTGTAGGAATTAGGCCTAATTAGACTCCCATTAATGTCAGTGGATTTTGGATCAAGCATTTAGTTAGGATATCAAGCAAATGTCACACATTTCAGCATTAAGCCAGCATGGTGATCTATGAAACATGAGCTCCAAAGCATCTGCACAAGGCTGAGTCAAATGGTCATACTATAGGCTTTCTAAACTGTCATTTAGGCTCCTTAAAGATACACTGAGTGGGAAATATATAAAAGACAGAGAAATAAAGAAAATGACTATAAGCAAATCATCTCTACCCATGCACCAAGCCACAGCATTCCCAACACTTTTGGAATCTGGACTTGTAGAGATGCATTTAGTGGGAGGCCATGACATTTGAGTTCTTTCCAGGAATGCTCATTTTGTGACTGGTGTATTTAGTTTATCTTCTTTATCTACCCCGGGAAGAATTATTTTGTCTCAAATTATTTCAATATTCTGGTGCAAAAATAAGACTGCATGTTTCATAAGCAGCTTTCCCCCTCCTCCCCCAAGGGTTTGCTTAGGCTACACTGAGGTACAAAGCTTGACATTTCAATCCTCTCCAGCTGAAATATCTGTGGAGGAAACTCTCCCTATTGTCCCTTACATTATCTCATTCCTTCCAGCAGCCAGCCAGCCAACCAACACCCCGCCAACCGGAGTTAAATACATTTTGGAAGCATGAAATTCCTAACTGAAGTATTTGTAAACTTTAGCTTCAGAATGAAGTTTGCCTTTTCTGTACATAAATGCTTGGATCTCTCATGTCTTCTTTGGTGTAAGACACCTATGGCATATTCCCTTTTACATTATCACCATCTGCGCAAATTTTTTTTTTTTTTGCAATAATTTGTCTAAAATACTGATACTTAGAAGGTGATGATATGTTGACCATGGGCCAAATTCTGATCTGATTTGCAGCAATGTTTATCAATTAAGTTATTCCAGATTTAAACCTGAGTAATTAAGTATCGGGGGTAGCTGTGTTAGTCTGTATCCAAAAAAAGAACAAGAAGTCCAGTGGCACCTTAAAGACTAACGGATTTATTTGAGCATAAGCTTTTGTGGGTAAAAAAACCTCACTTCTTCAGATGAATGGAGTCTGAAGAAGTGAGGTTTTTTACCCACGAAAGCTTATGCCCAAATAAAACTGTTAGTCTTTAAAATGCCACCGGACTCCTTGTTGTTTATATCTGAGTAACTGACAGCAGATTATAGAACCAGGCCCAAAGTCAATTCTTAATATCGATAGACTTAAAGTTTATTTGGAGGCAGAAAATGCATGTTTTAAAAACGTTAAGCCAAACAGCTACTCTACAGTACTTAGAAACAATATAAATTTTTATTTTTCATGTACAGGGACTGATACTGCTTCACAATGCATCTCGTGTAATCATTTACATCCATGCAAAGAGAGTGTAAAATGCTACCAAATCAGAATGGCTACACCATTTTTTCACAAGTTGTGGTATCAATCTGTCAGTTTTCATTAAGCCCCAAATGTTTTCTCATTCAGTTAGCATCACAACAACTTTTGAAAGTGTAGGGCAATGATGTTACAGTTGTTAAATACCTGTATTCATAAGTGTGTAATGATTGCAGGACTGAGCTCTCGATGAATTTTCTCTCCATTTTTTTATTGTTGACATTTCTCATTGTATAACACAGCAGATTTCCATTTCAGAGATGGCACCGTTCTGAATGTTTGTTTGTTTTCTATCATGGACTTTCCAAGCCATCCCCAAAAGTAGCCATGTTAACTTACCAAGACTTGATATTGCTTGCAACTTTCACAAATATGTTTTCTTTGAAATAGAAAGGGCTCCAGTTAACCATCCCATGAAAAACCTCAAAACTCCACAGGTCACCTTTCAGATCATCAATTAAGGCAAGTAGTATATAATGCAGACATCTGCAATTATCCCTACCTCTTAGCAGTGGGGAAGTAACGTGAGCACGAAGAGCCGTCCCAAGCACAGTAAGGGTCTCTAGCAAGGCAGCATTCAGCACATGCTTTTCCGTAAACATCGCAGCGGTGCAAAGGAAGCTGTGAAACTCCAGCAGCTGAGCCAATGTAGAGTTGTTGCTGTGAAATAAGTGCAAGTTGGGAAATAATCAGGTTTCACTGGAAAGACATGCACAATACATCAAAAACATATACAATGAGGGCTGATTCTGATCTCATTTACATGGGTTTTACACCAGTGTGTCTAGAGTGACTTCAGTGATATTGCTCCTGATTTAGACACGTGAGCGAGAAGCAAATCAATCCCAATATTTTTTCAAAAAGTCCAAGAAAATTATTTCCTGTTTCTATGGGACAAATTCTGATGCTGATTTTTGAATGAAACCTTCACGGACGTCAATGGAATTGCCATAAGTGAAGCGAGGTAGACTATATTTCTAAGTTCCTATCTTTCAATACCATAAAAATGGCAAAATTGGGTCAGACCAAAGGACAATGTAGCCTAGTATCCTGTCTTCTGACAGCGGCCAGTGCCAGAGGCTTCAGCAGACGTGAACAGAACAAAGCAACTATCAAGTGACCCATCCCCGGTCATCCATTCCTAGCTTCTGGCAGTCAGAGGTTTAGGAACATCCAGAACATATGTTGCATCCTTGACCATCTTGGCTAACATCCATTGATGGACCTATTCTCCGTGCATCTATCTACCGGTAATTCTTTTTTTAATCCTGTTATACATTTGGCCTTCACAGCATCCCCTGGCAACAAGTTCCACATATTGATAGTGTGTTGTGTGAAGAAGTAGTTCCTTATATGTTTTCAGTCCTGCTGCCTATTAATTTCATCATGTGATCCCTGGTTCTTGTATTATGTGAAGGGGTAAATAACACTTCCCTATTCACTTTCTCCACCCATGAAGAGCCGGACTGACCTCAGTGGTAGAGCTAGTTGGAAAATCTGATTTTTAAGTTGAAATTTTTGAAGAAAACAACAAAATTTAATTTTTGTCAAACTTTTTCACAGAAAAGTTAGCCTTTTAGGTGGAATATCAATAATCAAAATATTTTCACTTGGAAGTGTTGGCCATGGTATCTCATGGGAGTTGTAGTTTGGGTGCCTCATACTCCTCTTTTCTATAGAACATGCTCCCTGGACAGACTACATCTTCTATAACTCACAACAGTCTCCCATCATGATGAAGGGTGGCGGCTGATTATAGTCCTTGGCTACAGTGCATCATGGGAGATGTAGTTTGGTTTCCTCATATCCCCATTTTCCTCTCTGGGCCCGGCTTCACAGCCAGACTGCAATTCTTAAGAAACCCTATAGCAGGATATCCAAATGAAAACAGTTTGGTTTTAGACTCCCCTTCCAATAATACCAACTGCTATGATGCAACACAGGAAATGTAATCCACCAGGGAAACCTGGTCCATAGAGGGTAATGGAGACAAGAGGAAGCAGAGTTACAACTCCCAAGAGGCATTATGGGAGCCTATCAAATAAAAATGTTTTTGTTTTAGGCTCTCCTCATGATAAAAAAATTCCTGACACATGTACAAAGTCACTGAAATGTAATTATCTGTGGGGTGGAAAACTCATGTTACAAAACTGAGGAAGCACAAAGACTTCAGGGCTATATCCCTCTCATTTTGAAAATGCCATGGGACTCTTAAAATCCCAAGTAAAGTAGCCAGGATCACAGTTTTTAAGGGCTCATGAAACAGATTTTCATTAGTTTTTCTGTTTCAGAGGATGAAAGGTTTGCATAAGAAGTTGTATTACTAGGGAGCCCATGGACCTAATTCACCTCCTGTGTTGTGATTCCATAAAGGTAAAGCTCATATGGGATTCAGTAATGCAAGCTGGCTGCAGTCACTACTTTGTTGAGATGCCCACAGCTGGCCAGTACAATCCCAAAAGGTGGCAGGGACAGATCACTTGCGCTATGTTAACACCTTTCCCAAGGAAACTTCCAACTCTTATGATGTCCTGGGTGGGATATAAAAGCTGCAGTGTCCTGGAGAAACCCCTTGATCACACAGGGATGTACATAGTACTATATGGGAAGCCTTAAGCTTACACAACTGCCATCAGCTAGGGGTATAGGTCAATTGCATGGAACAAGTGACTGGCAGCAGATATGACTGACTTTGAGTGATTAATCAGAAGTGTAATATATTACCGTAAAGTAGTAGGAATGTATATAACTGGGGCACTATTATATATAAACAATGTGGCATGTACCTTACTGCACATAGCATGTAACAATTAATTCAAGGATGTATATTGAAAAATCAACATCCAAACTGTAATAGGTTTCAAGTACAGCAATGTACCCATTTTTGATTAGTCAAAAATGATTTCTAATAAATCTCCCTAGAATGAGAGGCTCTGAACTGAAGCACAGAGAGTCATAGGAAATATTAAATAAATTAACTAAGATCAAAAGAAAGTTGCTTAAAGATTTTACTTCTTATGGGACAGTTCAGAATGTTCAATTGGTTAAGTATAATATATGATTTAGGAATCCTATAATCAAGAGGGTTTCCAAATCACTCTACTTGATTCTCTTTAAAGCAATATATTTAGAACCCAGCTGTTGACCATTATGCTGGACACTAATAATAAATAATTCCAGCCAATATGAAACTCAAAAAATGGTAATGGAGTCATCTCCACGAATGGCCTGACACTGCACCCTCAGAGGACAATTTGTGTATAATACATCAGCTGATTATGAGATCAAAATACAGCAAGAGACGCTGGCCATTGAAGAGATCTTTTCAAATTGCTAAGAGTCAAAATACATGGAAGCGGTCTCCATTTGCCATCACTTACCACACATTCATGTCTGAGATACAACTGTTTTTGCTATGGTTTGGAATAACAGATGTAAAATGCATCCCTGTACAGCAAGCCAGCACAAGGCCGGAAAAGTGGGGCATAGGTTTTGTATGGCTCTTCAGCACAGGACTGAATGTTATCCAGTATGAAAATATGCAGGAGCAGAAAGAGTGAGAACTGAATAAGATATAGTACTTCATACATGTATGCAAATAGACTGTAAGTTCTTTTTGAAGATTTAAGGGATTGTCTCTCTCTCTCTCCCCTCCCCTCCTCACCTTGAATGGAAATGTGGGTGGTGGGAACACAGAAATTCTTTGTCTCAGACAAAAAGTTTGTCAGTATCTACCCGTGATCTCCGTGCCCCATCTCACCCGTGGCTTCTATGAGCATAGGTGTTCATAAAACCCATAAATCTGAGCTGAAGAGGTACAAGGGGTGAGGGCTTGCACCACAGAATGCTACTTCCAGCTCCCCTACTCTGTTCTGTGAGTATTCGTAGCAGCAGCTGGGGAGGGGGATAGGTATGGGGGTACAAGGGATTTTCTGTGGTCTGTTCCTCCTCCTAAACTCAGGGAGCAATGAGGAGAAAGTTATTGTAGATTGAATCTGGGTAACTTTTCAGGTTTTTCCTCTGTACTCTGGAGCCCCATCTGAGGGAATTTCTGGGGGCAGTGCTGGCTCCTGCAGTAACAGTGGTTTTAAGGACCTGCAGGGAGTCGGAGGGGGGGCAAGGGGCTCTGCTCAGATGGCCTCCTGTTGCTGATCCACCAAGAACAGTGCAGATCTCAGGTATCAGTGGATTTAGGGGATGGAACACACGAGAGCCTTAGTGATGAACGCAAGATTTAACCTCTGTGAGCTAGAGAGGGACAGGAGGCACATCAAGGCTCACTCTGAATGCATTGTTAAGGGCTGATTAAGGGGTAAAATTCACCCCTGTGCGGAGGGCCAGCCAGCACTAGGCCTTAGCTAGACACCTAGTGGGGAATGCCAATTGAGTTGGCAAGACCGCCAGAGAGGTAGCAATGGTAAAGTTTGAAGTACGAGTAGATGGGACCCAGAGACCTAGTAAAGTATGCAAGAGTAAGCAGAATGGTCTGTATGCAGGGTTGTATGAATCACATCAACGCACTCCTAGTTTATATATATAGTGATGATTGCACTGAAACTATTGATAAAGCATGCTGATATTGTTTACATTTACACTTTTGCACTGTGCAGTGCCTAGAACAGGGGTGGGCAAACATTTTGGCCTGAGGGCCACATCTGGGAATAGAAATTGTATGGCAGGCCATGAATGCTCACAAAATTGGGGTTGGGGTGCAGGGGAGTGAGATCTCCAGTTGGGGTGTAGGAGAGTGCTCTGGGCTGGGATCGAGGGGTTTGGAGGGCAGGAGGGGGATCAGGGCTGGGGTAGGGGGTTGGGGCATGGGGAAAGGTTCAGTGGTGCAGGGTCCAGGCGGCACTTACCTCAAGCGGCTCCTGGAAGCAGCAGCATGTCCCTTCTCTGGCTCCTACGTGGAGGTGCAGCCAGCTGGCTCTGTATGCTGCCCCTTCCGCAGGCACCGCCCCTGCAGCTCCCATTGACAATAGTTCCTGGCCACTGGGAGCTGCGGGGTGGCACTTGGGGCAGGGGCAGCGTGCAGAGTGGACCCTTGGGCTACAACTATGTGTAGGAACCAGGAGGGGGGCCATCCTGCTGCTTCCAGGAGCCACGTGGAGCTGCCCTCATCTCTGCTCCTCGTCTGGAGGGCCAGAGAGGGGCAAACCCCAGACCCTGCTCCCCAGCGGGAGCTCAAGGGCTGGATTTAAATGGCTGACGGGCCAAATATGGTCCATGGGCTATAGTTTGCCCACCCTGGCCTAGAATTATTATGCTATTATGATGTTTATGTGAAACCCCACAACTTAAACACAATGAGTAATGTGTTTGAGATGGAAAACCTAGAATATCTTTTAATCATAACTATAGTGTTGAAGTATGCTGCCAAATACTTCTTTGGTACAAAGTCTCTGTGCCAAAAGCTTGTCATGCTGAATCATGAGTCTGTCATTTTTAATCCAAGGCTGGCTGATATTTCAAAAGCTTAATTTTGCCTGAATAACTCATACGGTGCTCTTTCCAGTTTTAGACAACATTAATATTGTAATTTGTTTTCTAATGACTTGGGGGAAATTGTAATCCCTTCTAAGTAAATAAAGATGCTTTGAAGAAGAAGTTATACTAAAATGCACAGTACAATCAGCTGTCTTAAAAGAATGTTCTTGTAAAAATAATCTAAAGCAGAGCATTTTGGTATGATGTGAACATATACACCACTTGACAGGTTTGTTTGTAAATGGTACATTCTTTTAAGCCACCGTTTTTGTTGATTTGGGAGATATGTCAGGGAAGTGGCCCCAAACAAAATGCTTTGTGTCAAATACTGCACTTTTTCAGGCAGGTTTCCAATATACAATGGATTCCTAGTTGCATTTTCACCATTTGAAATGGAGAGTTGAGCTTTGTTCATTAGAAAATACAATTTAGCCCTTTGAAGGATGCCCTCACAAAACCAATGCACCACTTAAGACCTATTTCAACAGGGCATAGGCCTCATTGTGACTCTTCCCTGAGAGGTGTTGTACACCATTATTAACGAACCCAATCCTGCAACAACTTACTATCAGCTATTACTACCAGAACTTCAATGGGAATACTCATGTTAGTAAGCAAGATACTTGTTTGTATTTTCAGAATCAGGCTCAAAAATCACTCTCTATTTTTATATATCTATAATATAAGGTATTATAAAGAATACCAGGGGTGACTGTGCTTCCACTTAAATCAATGAAGGGTTTTGTCACTAACTTCACAGGAAACAGCACTGAGTCCATATGTGTTTAGGGCCAAATTCAGACATGTTGTAAGTCAGTGCAATGTCTCTAAACTCAATAGCTTCTCAGTCACTGGAGCATTTAGTAATGTGGAATTTTTCTACAAGCAGCTGGTTAGTTTGTGTTTAGTTTACACCTTGCCAGTAAAGCACAAAACTAACTTTTTCCTTTCTCCACTGCCTGACACATTTTCCTTGAGAAACTGCTGATGTTTATGTAAAGGGATGGGATGTTGCTGGTATAATTAATATGCCTCTCCTAAGTGCCAAGTTACTGTCTCTGAAATATACAGGCCAATAAATATTTTAAAAAGTGATTTAAAGCTTGTGCATACAGTACCTGCTTTGTGGAAATCTTCATGGCCGAAATAACAGTAGGTTCCTAGAAAAAACATTAAAATGGGTTAAAGCATAAAACATGTTTTTTATAAACATGAAACTAGTACTAGAGGGTCATCTACCAGCTAAGAAACTCTTTGGATCCTTTGATGGCATTTCTTGCTGACTATTAAAATGAAATGTTTTTATTGTTATAGGTGAATTAGAATGCATATGCATTTGTGCCTGTGCATGTCTAAATTCAACATCACAATGTATCAATCATTTCTCATACTTCATTATTCCAGAGTTATTGGTTTTGTTGTTTGTTTCACTTTTTGAAATTTATTTCTGCTCATACTGTTAATTTAAATTTACAGGAATGTATCCACCTAGCACGCATAGAGAAAAGCCTAAGAATAAATATTAATATGATAAGGTACAAGTGATGGAACCCAAATGATCACTTGATCATTACCTGTTAGGTTCACTCCCTCTGGGACACCTGGCAGTGGCCACTGTAGGCAGATAGGATACTGGGCTGGATGGACCTTTGGTCTGACCCAGTATGGCTGTTCTTATGTAAATAAACCAATTACTTTTATAATACCTAGATGAAGACCCCAGTCCTGTAAACACTTATTCATGTGACTAGCTCTCCTCACCTAAGTAGTCCTCTTGAGTGTATTGGGATTTCTCATGCTTATGTTTATGGAATGTGGAGCTCATACTGGTAGTACGTTTTTATATGCTGAAGTATTTAATCAATATAATGGGCAAATTCTGCTCACCTTACTCAGGCACTGACTTCTATGGAACATTATGCCTGAGTAAAGTTAGCAGATTTTGGACCAATACATAGCTGTTTATATAAATTATTGTAGCTTTATAATCACATTAATAAAATAATGGATTTAGTCTTGAACCTAAAGCGTTTTTTGTTTTATTTTACATTGGTGGGGTAGTCCCAGTAACTTCAGTGGGATTAGTTATGTAAGTAAAAGCTACAGGACTGAGCCTTTAATGAGTAATTCTAACAAAGTTTAAGTTTCAGTGCAGTGTAAAACCTTATTACATGTCATGCGAAAGAGTACTACTAACTGACCCTCTGCATCATGTTTTTAGCAAGGTATATTAATATAGTTCACATTAAGCTTTCAACCTGCTGATCCTGGGAGAATTTGATATGGCTGAGTGGATGCTAAGCATGTGGACTCCTTTACAAATGGGTTAATAGACCTAGTATTAGAAAGCATCAATTACGAGTTACATTTGAATGAAAATTGAACTCATTTGCTTGTTTGCTCAGCTGTTCTGGGGAATATTTCACAATTCGGGTTAAAAAAGGCATTTGTTATCAAGGTAACAGATCTGGAAGGTTTTCGGTTTGGTGGATTTATAAATGAAAACCATTGTATTCATCATACTGTGACTCAAACAGGGAAATACATTCTTCATGACACAGAGGTAGCCTCTTCTGTAGCCAGTAAAAACTCAGATATAGTAGGTTCTGTTTAAAATTTATTGCAAAATTTCTATTCAAAGATCTAATTCTTGTTTACTTCAAGGCCTCCCTAAATATTAAACTAAGGAGGCTTTAATGTAAATGAGAATCAGGCCTAAACTATTTTTATATAATACAAAAGATGCACCAGGAAATTTAAAACCCAAATCCTAATCTGCCATTTAGTGTAGTGGTGCTGCAAATCCAGTGTGAAAAATAACATTGATTCAGTTTTTCCTAATTTACTGTCCTATTTCTTTGATCTCTTGGCAGTTCTGCTTTATTTAAGGAAGAAACTCCTATGCTATCAAAGTTGCCAGATTACCCTGCGGAGTACAGTACATAATAATCTTGCTACATGTTAAAGAGAGAAAAGCCAGAAGCCACAAATTACACTTCTTATTTTCCCTTCATAGCGTCTAATTTACATTTGTGTTAAAAAACCCCAAAACAACAAAAAACCCAAACCCACAAAAAATAAAACACAGCCTGACAATGACCAATATCTGGGCGGTGATTCTTGGGCAAACTTTGCCTGTGAAGCATAGAATGCTGAAAGTAAACATTTCTATAAGACCTGCCCAAATATGTTGTGTCTTCTGTCAAACCAAAGATATAGAGATGGTAACATAGGATGAAGAGAAGAATAATTCAGGAAACTCAAATGTTTTATTGCAGCACAGAAAACATGGAACATCCCCGGGGATCTATCTGACATGATTCAGAAAAAAGTTTGATTTATTTGAGCTAGATTTTCATAAAATGCTGAGCTCCCATACTCTTAAAATCAGGCCTTTTTAAGTGATCTTACATCAAGCATCTAACAATGGAGACACCCAAAGTTACTTCTGAAAATTTAGGCCCTCTGTTCCTTTTGGTTTTAAAGGCAACCGTAAATGGTACCAGACTTTAAAAAAAACAAAAACAAAAACAAAAAACAACTCTGGAAGCTAACATTTTGCCTAAGAGAGGTAAAATGTATATTTCATGTGTATTTGTTATGTTTTCACTGAGGTGTCACGGAAGCTCAGGGAATAAGACTGAAGAATCTCCTCCTACCCTGATAATCTGAATTGTTTCTAACAGCCACATATGTAGTTATTATTTTGTATAACCTTCTGGGAGAGGATGGGTGGGGAGATTCCAGAAAATACACATTGTTTAACTGTAACTGACAAGCACTTAAAGATTTAGTGATTCTAATTTACCATTGAAACAGCACAACAAAAATCAGGAATGTTATTTCTTTTATCATTAACCTCCAACTAGCATTGGAAGCTTCAAGGTTTATTTTGACTAGTGTCTGGGTGTATAATGGACAAGCTAATTAGAAGAGTATGCCAGGCTACTCCTTGGCTATCCTGCAACAAGTTAGGCTTGCAGCTGTCCTCAGAAAAATCTACAACCTGACACTTGAAATTCAGCAGCACTTACCCGAAAGACTGCCATTTCTTCCAGCAGGACTTCTTCTAAATCATGCCAAGTCTCCTTAGGAATTGAAACCACTTTAAGAACTGTCCCAATATCTTTAAAAGAAAAAAAAATGTTTTCAGGTGCTTAATAAGTAGACTCAATTTAAGGGCAACCAGAATTTCTTGATCTCTTGCAATATGCAATTATTTCCATACAAGGGTCCTGACACTACATATTGCTGAGAACTGAGTCCACACAATACCCACTGACATTTGAAATGAACTAGCAGGGTTTTGAATTTCTATAAGGCATTGTTCTGAAATTTCTTAATTGTGGAAGTTCAACAGAAAAATGATTCATTACTCTGCTTCAGCTGTTAAAGAATGAACAGGACAGCACAATATTATTAGATTGGTGTCATGAAATGTCAGCTGCCTCAGAGGTATTATTATAGATGGGAATGTGCTAAATTTACTCAGCCACATTTTATTAGCCATTCTGAAGTAGGAAGTTTTTCATACTTGTTTTAAAATACACGTGCAGATGTTATTAGAAGGCTCATTGTGGACACAGGGACAGCTGGAAGAATGTTGTCAAACTGATGAAGTTGTCAGTTCTTTTAAGTACATGCTGTCTTGGTGTCAAGCAAAAGTTCTAAGACTTATATGTCCCTAAAGACATCTGTATTTCTATTATGTGATGAATAGCATTAGCCTTGTTTCAGGATAAAACAACAATGGCCCAGTACAACTTGTATCTTTTAATTAGAGATAAGTTTGCACAAGGGCTCGATTCTACACCCATTTAGGTTACTGAGAGTTTTTCCACTGTCGTTAATGTGAGCAGGTCCAGGTTTCAAAACCCCAGCACTAAACACCCCCTCAAAGATGTGTGGAAGTCTGGCTTTGGAACTGAACTTTCTAACTTATGACCATCTCTCTATTTAAATTTTGAAGCATATATCTGTGCTTCATTTTGCATAAACCAGCGTTTCTGAAACAGTTGCGATTTTGCCAGCTTAATCCAAAACCTAGCATTTCTGGTTTGTCAAAGATTACCAAAGACTTTTAGCAGTAACAAGAAATGTGCATTATAATTTAATGTTTGAGGTCTGCTGAGCATGATGCAATACAATCACATTGTAGAAAGCTGCACCCTCTGAAAATCAAGCCCCTTTAGGGTGTCTCAAGATCAGCACCCACAATCACTAGTCACTTCGGAAAATTTAGGCTATTTTTAAAGCCATGCAGTAAAGGCATTAAGCATAATAAAAATAAAGAGAGTCAACATTCTTCCTAACACAAGGATTTCCCAAGAATAACTAGCAGATATGGTAAAAAATGCTCTGTTGGAAAATTCTCCATTTTTCCATCAGAAAATGCTGATTCAACTAAATCAAAATGTTTAGCAGGCAAGTATCTATTTTGACCAAAAAATTTCCACAGAAAAATATTGAAATAGTTTGTTTTGATAAGGTTGGAATGTTTCATTTCTACTTTATCATTTTGACATTATCATTCTGAATGTTATATTACATGTTACTTTACCATATCATATAAAAGTAGAAACAATAAAAGTCAAAATAAAACATTTGGATCCTACTGAAACAAAATATTTTGATTTCTATAGAAATGAAATGTTTTGATAAAGTAAAAACTATTTTTTTGCAATATTACATTCTGTAAAAATATTATAGTTATCAAGTTTGTATCTTGAATTGAGACAAAACAAAATTTCAAATTCTCATAAATTCCCATGAGACAGAAGTGCTCTTTCTTAACCAACTCTAATAATTGTCGTATGAAAAGGCTGAAATCTAAATATCTATGGCGAGGAGGTTTTTTCTTTTTTTTTTAAACAGAACATCTTTGTTTAATTTTTCCACAAAATGTCAATTGCAATCTAATCTCTTTCATGAACTCCAAATTTAGAGATGCAATTTTTAAAGGAAAATGAAAATAAAATAAACCTCTTAAAAGGAAGTTTTGCCTTTTATTTACAATACTGCACGTATGATTTTGTCTCATGAAAAATACTAGATGGACAGTTATGAAATCTTTGGTTAGTCACTATTATTATTACTATTATTTATAAATATTTACTTTGAGCAATATACTTAGAAGTCGCTTTACAGAACATCATAGAAAGAACAGAACATAAACTTAAAACAAAAACTCCTGAGCTTTCCAGAAAAACTAATAATTCATTATTAAGGTTATTAGCAATATGAGAATTGGAAACTGCCCTAGTTAACCTGGCTCCAATTTGGTAATTGTGGTTTGGAGAAAAACCTGCAAACATCAGAGAGAGGACTTCAAGCTCTCTCTTATTCAAGCTAATGAACATAACAGGGTGTCATGGTTTGTAGGGCTTTATACGGTATTAGTACAGGACTGTCATCAGTACCACATTTATAGTCTATTGAATGCTACATTTTGGAACGGCATAAATGGAGTTTTGATAAAGAGAAGCAAGTGGAGTTGTAGAATCTGAGCAGGGCAGATAGACACTGTAGCTCTAAGCATCACATTTTTTTAAATAAATGCGTTTCTTTTAAGAAGACCCTGCAATGATTATGGTAGCTTGGTACTGCAGAAAGCCCTTGAGGTCAAAGGTATAATATGTTAATCACTATGGCGACTCTGATCAGGCCTCAGGTACCAAAGTGGTGTTTTATCTGATTTCTAGATCAAGCTTTACAGAGTAGTATTTCAAACAATTTCACACAAATTGAATTGGGCTTCTCTTTTTGGATCAATGGGCTTTGGTGAGTAACTCAGTTTAGAAGATAAGATTACTGTTATTAATTCACTTTACTGACAGATGTACCTAGACTGTGCCAAATAATCCCCCACATCAGATATTCGGGATACACTTTAAATGGATACATTGGGATCTGTTTTTTCACAGACATATTTTCGGGCATTCCAATATAATTTTGTTTCCACTGTTGAGTAGCTAGGGGATAGTTATTGTTACAGTGACAATGAGAAAGAAACTGCTTGGAAGAAGATTTCACCAACAGGAAAGGAAAATATGACCATGCTGGATGGCCTGCTAATTATCCTGGGGTTAACTAGCACCAGTTATGTCAATACCAAAAAATGTCCTATTTTACTGAAGTTCTGCAGCCTGATTGCTACAATGCTAACGGCTATATATAATCCGATGGCACAGAACTGCAGAGAAATCCAGTCACACCATACAGGGCTAAATCATGGCATTGTCTCAAGTCCTGCTCAACAAGCCATAAATTAGATTGTGATGTGAGTCCACAATCTGATTCCTAGTATCAGAGGGGTAGCTGTGTTAGTCTGGATCTGTAAAAGCAGCAAAGAATCCTGTGGCACCTTATAGACTAACAGAAGTTTTGGAGCATGAGTTTTCGTGGTTGAATACCCACTTCGTCAGATGCATGTAGTGGAAATTTCCAGGGGCAGGTATATATATGCAGGCAAGCTAGAGATAATGAGGTAGTTCAATCAGGGAGGATGAGGCCCTGTTCTAGCAGTTGAGGTGTGAAAACCAAGGGAGGAGAAACTGGTTTTGTAATTGGCAAGCCATTCACAGTCTTTGTTTAATCCTGAGCTGATGGTGTCAAATTTGCAGATGAACTGAAGCTCAGCAGTTTCTCTTTGAAGTCTGGTCCTGAAGTTTTTTTGCTGCAGGATGGCCACCTTAAGGTCTGCTATAGTGTGGCCAGGGAGGCTGAAGTGTTCTCCTACAGAAATGGCAATATACAAAAAACTGTAGGAGAACACTTCAACCTCCCTGGCCACACTATAGCAGACCTTAAGGTGGCCATCCTGCAGCAAAAAGCTTCAGGACCAGACTTCAAAGAGAAACTGCTGAGCTTCAGTTCATCTGCAAATTTGACACCATCAGCTCAGGATTAAACAAAGACTGTGAATGGCTTGCCAATTACAAAACCAGTTTCTCCTCCCTTGGTTTTCACACCTCAACTGCTAGAAAGGGCCTCATCCTCCCTGATTGAACTACCTCATTATCTCTAGCTTGCCTGCATATATATACCTGCCCCTGGAAATTTCCACTATATGCATCTGACGAAGTGGGTATTCACCCACGAAAGCTCATGCTCCAAAACTTCTGTTAGTCTATAAGGTGCCACAGGATTCTTTGCTTCTTTCAATCTGATTCCTGGTTCCTTCTTTGCTCTGGGGATGGAGACAGAGGTGTCATGCCCTGTACCAGTCCCATCCATGGTGCTGATTCTTAATCCCAGTATGCTGGTTTAGCTGTGCTTGCAGGTATGATGAGGGAGAGCCTTGGTTGCCCATCTATTCCCTATCTGTGTGGAAATGAGATTAGCAGCTCCACAGAAGATTTTCTTCCCCCATATTACTAACCACATTCTAGCGAGTGCAGATGAGCAAGTGGGCACCTTACATCCCCTTACTCTCCTGCGCGTCCCTCATTTACTGTCCTTGTTGAGCAGCAGTTATCTTAGTCTGACAAACATAATATTGCAGAAAATAATAGCAATACTTTACAGTTACAGGGCTGCATTTTCAGTGCTGAGTTCTGTTTGGCAGGTGCATATTTTTGCTCACAATTTGTGGACACAAATATCTGCATTGCCTGTCTAACCACTGCACCTGTTTTCACCTAGAAATCTGAAATTTGCATCTGTAGTGAACAGCAGGGAGGAAATTGCTCCCCCCAAAATGGAGGTCAAGGTGAGGTCAGGTTTAAAACCAGACCCTCAGTATACAAGACCTCTCCTGAGGACCTCTAAGGGTTTTTCAAAAGTTAATTCAGCAAGTCTCGCAATATCCCTCTCTGATTGGCAGTTATATATCCACTTCACAAAGAGGTAAACTGAAGCACTGAGAAATTAAAGTCTTGTTCATGTACCACTAAATTCAATGAGTTTTACATCCATACCAGCAAGATCAGGATCAAATCATAAATGACTTGCAGACAGTCATATACTAGTGTGGCCTAATAGGCAGAGCAGTAACTGGAAACTCAGATGATTTGGGTTATATTCCTGGTTTAGTCTCTAAGTTGCTGAGTGACTGTAGGCAAGTTATTTAATTTCTCTGTGCCTCAGTTTCCCCATCAGTAAAATGGGCATAATGATGTTTCCTGCCTTTGTAAAGCCCTTTGAGGTCTACAGATGAAAAGTGCTGTATAAGAGCCATCTTTTTATTGCATCTGTCATTGCAAGATAGGCATACATTATCCAATTTTCCTTATGTGATGTAAAATATTTGTGGCACATAAAAGCAGATTTAAATATTGCTCCGAGTTTTAAACAATAACCCGTTATAGCACAAGCATGTCATAATTCTGGTCACAATTTCAAAGAGCTGGAGCACTTTCTTTATGGCTGCATTTTCTGCAGTAAATGTTTGGTACACATGCAATGCGTTTAGTATACAAAGCTTCAGCACAGGTCTCAGTTTACTCATGATTTATGTTAGGCATCAACATGAAGAGAGCCTTGAGATTTATTGCTTTGGAATCTGACTCCCAGCTATGGAGCTGTAGATTTGTAACTGGTGCCATTCAGAAACAGTATTCTTATGAGAAAGAAAGAGAAACAGACAGACAGAGAACCTGTTCATTTTTTAGAGCACTGCAGTGATGCAGTGGGAAAGTTCTTTGGTTTCTTTGATTTAACTTCCTAAGGCTAGTAATAAAATCACTATATTCAATACAAGATTGAAACATTAGTCAATCTAGTGGAAAATCATCAAAGATGAAAGGCCAGCTCTTCAGATGGTGCTAATCAATGTAGTTCCATGATGTCAATGGAGAAACAGGGCTGAGTGTCTGGCCCCTGGTGCTTTCATGTAAAACTTTTAGCAGTAGTAAAAATTGCTTTATTTACAAGAAAATCCCCCCTTTTGCCTGCTGGAAGAAAGATATAAAGCCCAAGCCATAAGATAGTACAAACACATTACCAGCAGCATTGTGCTTTAGCATAACTTTTTGTCCTTCCTAGGACCTCTTATAGATATCAGAAAACTGGGTGTGTGGAGGTAATGAAGCATTCTTGTGGCTGGTGGCCAGTTTAGATTAGCAAAATATGTTGTAAGAGGACACAAGAAATATCCCACAACTCAGACAAATACTGCTCGTTTTACTCATGTGACTAGTTCCTATGGAGTGAACTAAAAACAAAATTATAATTACAAGTGGGAAGATGCTTCTAATTAAAAAAACCCCCTCAATAATCAAGGTCTGTTCCTACTCCAACTGAAGTCAAAGGCAAAGCACCCACTGATGTCAAGTCCTACTCAAACAACATGTAACCCTTAAGTAACAACAAAGAAAAGAGCCTTGTGTTGTGTTGACCCTTGCCCTAAAGAATTGCACGGATATACTCCATAGTACACAAAAATAAGCTTGCTTTCTACCAATAACGAAAACCACTAATCTACTCTACTTCTCCATACTCCTTGTGAGAACATCAGATGTAGCGTGAAAGATTCTTACCTGTTCCAATGAACATGACATCATACTGGCCATCTTCTGCATCGACCCGGTCTACTACTATCTGTGTGAACTGATAATCCACATCTGTTTTGATCGTGATTGGACGATTATTGATAGGAAATACAGGGTTGTACATTGCTGGATGACTTCTTGCAAATGTGATGACTTCATCAGGAAGGTCCTTGGTAGAGTCAAAGCCTCCAAATGTTTTACTGGGACACTGAGAACAAGAAAGAGAATATTTTGCACCTTATAACTGAGCAATTAGATATATTAGTTTCTTTGAACTCCGTGTGAGTCTTCAATCCATAATAAAGCACAACCCAGGATATAATTGCTCCATGATGGACAATAACTGTACAGAGAGTTAATACTGGCACCAAAAGTCTTTGGAGAAATATTTTTCCTCATTGAAATCAATATAGCTCATACTATAGAATATTACCGTTTGTATACATTATCTTTCTTATCACTGTGCTGTGCAAATAATTGATTGTCAGTAATTTACTGACTACTATTATCTTTTTAATTGGCAGTACAAGACCATAGAGATGCTGAATATGCTAAAAATTACCGTACAAAAGACCCAGATTAAAGCATTCAGTTATCTATACAGTAGAAAACTAATTATCTGTAACAATCACCCCACTATCTAAGCATCTTCTTCTGGGACTCAAGTCAAAACTCATTCACTTCAAAGGACCTTGGATTAGGCTCCTAATGAGCTGCCAGTGTGACTCCCTGTTCTGTTTACCCCTGATTATCTAAACTGCTGATTATCTGGACATATCTGGCGTCATCCAAATGGTTCTGATGATGGGACTCCTGTTGTGTTGAATTATTCGTAGTGCGGGTGGTGAATAAAGTGCTTGTAGTGAGTTCAGGTTAGTTGCCTCAATATCCACTTGCAGTGAGCAGAGGGGAACAATACTTTCCATATAGAACTAGGCTGTCGCTAGGCCTCACACAGCAGCACAGGGGAGTAAAGATTCCATGTTCCATCTCATGTGGTCATGTTAGGACTAATTAGTCTTGGTTCTGGGTCCCATGCAATGAACAGGGGCTACACAGACACTGCTCCCTCTACCCATGAGTAAGTGGGTGAGGATGAGGGAAAGAGTGGGGAGGACAGCAGGCAAAGCCATGACTCATTCCCCCCCACAAGCATTCCCCTCTGCTTTCCCCACCCACAATACCTCCTGAGGGAAGTGCACTTATGCATCAGGACATGCTAAAGACTAGCCCTTACCTAATGAATTCTCTCTCAAAAACTCAAAATACTTTATGAACATCAGAGATTTTGACCTAACAACATCTCTCTGTAAACTGGGGAATTATTATTAGCCCCATTTTACGGATGAGGAGACTGAGGCATAAGGAACTTAAATGACTTGTCCTAGGTTTCACAGGAATTTTGAGAAGCCAATTTCAGGTGCCTGACCCTAACCCCTTAAACACAAGACATCCATCTCAGACATACAAAGCTATGAGGCAGATTTCACTATGCTTATGATTATGTTCACTGCATTTGATCTTGAAATATAAACACTCCCGTGATATAAAGCCAGAGGTAATGCATCTTTTATTCACATTGATAGAATATCCACCACTTAGAGTAAAAACTTTGAAACCAAAAAGTAATTAAACAGAAATCTGGATCTTGCTGGATTCTCAGTAGAAGAAATCAATTGTCTTTGACATCACCTTGATCCAGATTATTAATAATTCATCAGAAATGACATAAAGAAATCAATCTGGCCAAAAAGAGCAGTTGTTATTTGCAGCGGAGGGACACTTCAATGCAGTGGGAACATGGGGGGGTGTGAGAGATAGGTTTTCACTTTTTTGCATGTTTTCAAGGAAGCAAATTCCAGTATTCTCTTTCATTATATATTAGAGAAAGAAATAATTACTGATTAAAGCCCAATTAGCCAAATAAACAATAATTGTAAATATAGCAAGTTAGTCACCTATTCTTATCATCTCTACAGTCTAGCCTTAATTATTATTTCATATCCATATGTTCTTTTACTTGCAATTAGAAAAATACAATATACAACTAATACTAACCCTTTTATGATCTTTAGTGTTGCTGGAGTTAATCTGAAATTTTGAGTTTCTGCAGTGCAGTTCCAAAGTTTTCTTTATGCTTGGATTAATATTCCAACTAGAGTGCGATACTGATTACTTACATTAATCAACGCTTAATTAGATAATGTATGTAAAGTGCTTTGAACAGGAAAATCATTATATAAGTACTAAGTATTGTTAATTGCAGCTGGGCAAATACTGCAAAAATAAAATAAGATCCATGTATATTCATTTCAATTTTTATATTTCAGCTGTCCTTCAATCCTGTTTTTATTTATTTTCTACCAATATTTTAGCAAAGGAGTTTACTGGTAGCAATGTTCATCAAGACAACACATGTTAGGCATAATATTTACAGAAAGCCAATTTTAGATTTGTAATCATGAGCATTTGTTAGAGAAACCTAATTCCAAGGGTTAGGTTATGACTTGTACTCCATACTTGCACAGAGCAGTAAAAGAAAGTAAGAATCTCCCCTTTACACCTCTATGTGGGTTACCTGGACCTAGTGCTTGGGCATGCAAGAATACATGGAGATACATTCCTTCTCATTCCTTCCCCAGTGTAAGTGGGTAGGAAATGGATGGAGCCATGAATCCATATTCCCTGCTCGCTGGCCAGTGCAGCTGAGCCAGCACAGCATAAAAGTATACCAATTTGTTGCTGCTCTATACCCTCAGTAAATCTCTAACCCTCATGAGCAAGGGGGAAGAGATGGTGGAATTATGCTTTCCAGAGATATGTCTGCTTTATCCTGCATCCCCCAAGCTACTCCTGACGTGGGGCTGCTTCTGCCCCACCTCATGTTCAGAGCTCTGTCTAAAATCAAAACCTAGCCCTAAGAGTTACAATACAGGATAGAGAACACTGGATATCATGCAACCTCTGTGTACACTCAGTGCAGCCTGAATTTCAAATACTGAATTCTTACAATGAAGTCTCCCCTAATTGATTACAGACAAGCAATTATTTACAGAAATTACTGAGTGAATAAATCTGAGTCACAAAAAATGCAAATAATTCACATTCAGAAAAGGAAGTGAAACTTGTTGAATTTATTATTGGCCCAGGCCTACTGATATTTTTTTAAATAGTTTTTTCAAGAGTGTGGATTTAGAGAAATACATTCTGATTTGAAATTACTCAAAAATATTGCAGCCAGTGGCAGGGTCAGTTCCAGGTTTTCTGCCACCCCAAGCAGCGGGGGAAAAGAAAAAACGGCGATCGGCGGCGCTTCGCGGCAGCTCAATCAATAGTGAACAGAATACCGCCCCTTTGTATGGGCCGCCCCAAGCAACTGCTTCCTTAGTGGAAAAGTTGTCACTTTTACACATGTATTTATGTTGGATTTTTTTGCAGAGACTTCCAACTTCATAATGGCAGTACACAAAACAAAGACAGGGCCCAATACTCCTTAGAAGTTAATGGCAAGAATCTTTCTGACTTGGGAGGCCCTGATCCAACAATGCAGCCCAACAAAACATTTAAGCAAGCACCTGAGTAGTCCACAATGGGACTACTCGGATGCTTAAAGTTAAGTGCATGTTAGAGTGACTAGATGTCCAGATTTTATAGGGACAGTCCAGATATTCAGTGCTTTGTCTTATATAGGCATATATTACACCCCACCTCCTATCTCAATTTTTCACACTTGTTGTCTGGTCACCCTAGTGCATGTCTTTGTGATTTGCCGGTTGGGGGGAGCCATACTTCAGAACTACACCTAGTCAAGAGATTCTTCATCAGTGAAGAAAAATTCTAGGTCTCATCCTGGAGCTATCTATCTAGAGAGCCCAGTCTAGATGTACTGAACATCTCAATTCCCTTTGACTTCACTAGGAGTTGAAAATGTTCAGAGTCTTGCTGAATGCAAGCCAAAGACAGCAATAAAACTGGGATTTTGTAGTTCGAATATTTAAGGGTAAGATATGAATCAATTAGAAGGAACCTTTACTTTTCAGTGTAAAGAACTAAAGGTATGCTCTGTAATGTTTTCATATAGGTAAATTTCAAAACTGTGGATATGGAAAATATGAGAACAAAATCTTTGATTTTGTTGGGGAATCTGTATTTAGTCATGCTTTAGTGAAACTCTAGCTCAAAGGTTGAAATTCACCCCTGAGCGGAAGGACAGCACAAGACCTATGTAACATTTAAGCTCCATCTTCCTGTGGGGTGTACCTGTGGTTAGAGCACTGGCCTAGGCACTGGGAGATCTTAGTTCAAGTCACTGCTTTACTAAAGACTTCCTTTGTAACCTTTGGCAAGCCGCTTAGCTTCTCTTTACTTTAGTTCCCCATCTGTAAAACAGGGATAATAGCACTTTTCTGTCTCACAGAGTGTTGTGAAGATTGATACATTAAAGATTGCAAGGCACTCAGACACAATGTATTTGGGGCCACATAAGTACCTAAAACAGAGAAAGATTTTGACAGCTTCACTAGGATTGCAGGGCTGTTGTGCAGGTCCCCTACTCACCACTATTACAACAGGACTATTATGAAAAAGTGTCATTGTTCAGTATAATTTATTTTCATCGTGAAAACATCCAATGGTTTCTGATTTTTAATATTGCTATATTCATTCCTGTCAAAAAGAAGCTAATCAATCCTAAGACCAAATAGGAGTTCAAAAGAAATGTATTAAATTCAGAATAACATATTAAAAAGCCTACAGGGCTGGGATGGAGTTGTCATGAGTGGAGTTAGACAACAAATTCATTTGATTCTATATGAGGATGAGGATTTTCACCTAGGAACTACCAGGGTTACTCGGTGAAATACAAGACTAACCCTTTTCTCTCCCAATTTATCAAGCAGGCATATAGGGAAAATGACATTTTGCAACCTATCTCATACTGATACAGCTGGGTATATCTGTTGATTCTATCTTCCCAAAACGGATTAGAATAGAACAATTCTTTCTTCTGGACTTTTGGTTTATGATTTTTTTTGATCTTTTGACTTTTCATCTCAATTCATAATAGGAAAAATTTTCAAAATCTTGAAAAATTTCATAACATGTGAAAACTGTTTTCCATCCAACTCTAGAGTAAAACTATGCATTCTGTTAAAATAATCTATGATTCCATCCTGGGATTTTTTTAATTGCTTTCATCACCATCTCAGGAACAATATTCCCCTAAACACTGCAGCGCTTGAGACTTTTCTGTGAAGAAATCTGGTTATTCCTTAGCAATCACATCCACTGAATGAGGAGAATTATACAATCCCTTTGCTGAGAAATCATTCTTTTCTTTAACATAGGAAGCAGTTTTTGTTAGGCCAGACATTTATATCATTTAACCATTGTTTCACACATTTATCATGGAAGCCAGTTTTGAGAACAAGATAGAAAAGGTAGTTTAAAGGTTACTAACAATTAAAGAACAATTTATATGATAATAGAATCATAGAAATGCTCACATATGAATAATGCTCATGTGCTAGTCTTGTTTTTTTACTGCGCATTTGCTTGGATCTTTATAGTTTATTTGAGGCATAGATATATCTGAATAGGCTAAATCCTCAGCCTAGTGTACACAGGAGTCTCAATGGAACTAACCCGATTTATACTATCTGAAGATCTATCCTGATAGGTACAACCCAAACCTTTTCCTCTAACACATTCTACTGGAGAAAAGGCAGATGTATAGACAAAACTCAGCATCATTTCTGGGCTCTGACAATAACTGAGGTGGATGGGAAGTCATAAATAGTAGTTTCATATCAGGTATCAGAGGGGTAGCCGTGTTAGTCTGGATCTGTAAAAGCAGCAAAGAATCCTGTGGCACCTTATAGACTAACAGACGTTTTGGAGCATGAGCTTTCGTGGGTGAATACCCACTTCCTCAGATGCATGTAATGGAAATTTCCAGGGGCAGGTATATATATGCTAGCAAGCAAGCTAGAGATAACGAGGTCAGTTCAATCAGGGAGGATGAGGCCCTGTTCTAGCAGTTGAGGTGTGAAAACCAAGAGAGGAGAAACTGGTTCTGTAATTGGCAAGCCATTCACAGTCTTTGTTCAATCCTGAGCTGATGGTGTCAAATTTGCAGATGAACTGAAGCTCAGCAGTTTCTCTTTGAAGTCTGGTCCTGAATTTTTTTTGCTGCAGGATGGCCACCTTAAGGTCTGCTATAGTGTGGCCAGGGAGGTTGAAGTGCTGTCCTACAGGTTTTTGTATATTGCCATTCCTAATGTCTGATTTGTGTCCATTTATCCTTTTCCGTAGAGACTGTCCAGTTTGGCCGATGTACATAGCAGAGGGGCATTGCTGGCATATGATGGCATATATTACATTGGTGGATGTGCAAGTGAATGAACCAGTGATGGTGTGGCTGATCTGGTTAGGTCCTGTGATGGTGTCGCTGGTGTAGATATGTGGGCAGAGTTGGCATCGAGGTTTGTTGCATGGATTGGTTCCTGAGCTAGAGTTATTATGGTGCGGTGTGCAGTTACTGGTGAGAATATGTTTCAAGTTGGCAGGTTGTCTGTGGGCAAGGACTGGCCTGCCACCCAAGGCCTGTGAAAGTGTGGGATCATTGTCCAGGATGGGTTGTAGATCCTTGATGATGCGTTGGAGGGGTTTCAGCTGGGGGCTGTATGTGATGGCCAGTGGAGTCCTGTTGGTTTCTTTCTTGGGTTTGTCTTGCAGTAGGAGGCTTCTGGGTACACGTCTGGCTGTGTTGATCTGTTTCCTTATTTCCTCGTGCGGGTATTGTAGTTTTGAGAATGCTTGGTGGAGATTTTGTAGGTGTTGGTCTCTGTCTGAGGGGTTAGAGCAGATGCGGTTGTACCTCAGTGCTTGGCTGTAGACAATGGATCGTGTGATGTGCCCGGGATGGAAGCTGGAGGCATGAAGGTAGGCATAGCGGTCGGTAGGTTTTCGATATAGGGTGGTGTTAATGTGACCATCACTTATTTGCACCGTGGTGTCAAGAAAGTGGACCTCCCGTGTAGATTGGTCCAGGCTGAGGTTGATGGTGGGGTGGAAGCTGTTGAAATCGTGGTGGAATTTTTCCAGAGTCTCCTTCCCATGGGTCCAGATGATGATGATGTCATCAATGTAGCGTAGGTAGAGAAGGGGCGTGAGTGGACGAGAGCTGAGGAAGCGTTGTTCCAGGTCGGCCATAAAGATATTGGCATATTGTGGGGCCATGCGGGTGCCCATAGCAGTGCCACTGATCTGGAGATATATATTGTCATCAAATTTGAAATAGTTGTGTGTAAGTATAAAGGCACAGAGCTCAGCAGCCAGTTGTGCTGTGGCATCATCAGGGATAGTGTTTCTGACAGCTTGTATTCCATCTGTGTGTGGGATGTTTGTGTAGAGAGCCTCTACATCCATGGTGGCTAGGATGGTGTTTTCTGGAAGGTCACCAATGCATTGTAGTTTCCTCAGGAAATCAGTGGTGTCACGGAGATAGCTGGGAATGCTGGTGGCATAGGGTCTGAGTAGAGAGTCCATATATCCAGACCGTCCTTCAGTGAGAGTGCCAATGCCCGAGATGATGGGGCGTCCGGGATTTCCGGGTTTGTGGATCTTGGGTAGTAGATAGAATAACCCTGGTCGGGGCTCTAGGGGTATGTTGATTTCTTCTGGTGTTAGTGTAGGGAGTGTCCTGAGCAGATGCTGTAGTTTCTTAGTGTACTCCTCAATGGGATCTGAGGGAAGTGGCCTGTAGAATTTGGTATTGGAGAGTTGTCTGGCTGCCTCCTTTTGGTAGTCAGACCTGTTCATGATGACAACGGCACCTCCTTTATCAGCCTCTTTGATGATAATGTCAGGGTGGTTTCTGAGGCTGTGGATGGCATTGCGTTCTGCACGACTTAGGTTGTGAGGCAAGCGATGTGGAAGTGGGTATTCACCCACGAAAGCTCATGCTCCAAAACGTCTGTTAGTCTATAAGGTGCCACAGGATTCTTTGCTGCTTTTAGTAGTTTCATAGACACCACAGTGACTGAGGCATTAGAAAGAGACAAGAAAGTAGAATAACAGTTTAAAAATGCCTTTTGGAATTGGAAATTATTCCACTGGCTTCCCCGTCCATTGTGGAAATTGTTACCTTAAAGCTCTAAAGCGATGCAAATTATGAAAGGAAAGCTGCATTATTCCTTAACTACTTTACAAATACTCAGCAAAATCCTGCATGCCTGCTCCAGTCAAACTTCTCCTGAAGTCAACATGTTTTTTGCCTGACTGAGATTTACAGGATTAGGCTCACTGACAAGCCAGCTGCACATTGCAAATCAAGACAGCGAATTCTGAATTTGCAGCAACAGCTAGTTTGCTCTTACATTAGCCTGTCTTTCCCACTCATTCAGCTTCTTTTGCGTTATAAGTTCAAGTACAATGTAATGAGTGAAATCAGTATCAGATTTCCCAGTGCACTTACAGTTCCTGGCCGTGGATATGGTACACGTCCTTGGTAAGGCACCCATTGATAGTTGGGACCATCTCTATGAGCATATGGACCAAGGAACACCCTCCTTACATCTGTCATGCTGTACATACACACTGCTGACCCCTTGAAGATGTTGCTAAAAATGAGGCAGAGGGAAGAAAAATAAGTCAATTTCTTTAAATTATTTGTCAGTTTAAACACAGGAGACTGGTGGGATTAAAGGCTCTTTAATTAATTACATGCATTGATTTTCCAAACTCTAAACTGCTGTCTCAGCAAACCCAAACACGGTCCTTAGAAAGTTCAGTTTAACTGACACAAATCTCTCAGATGTTTTTCTAAACAGAATGGCTGCTGGCTACTACTTAAAACATATTGTTTATATATGTCCAGATCAGATTTCAGTGGGACTTTTCTTAGAGTAGGTACTACTCTATATGAGTAATACTTAGGATGGTTGAATCTGGCTCTTAATAGATAATAAGTGTTTTTCAGTTTTCCATCCCTGATTTTGAAACTGAACTGCTTCATAAATAAGGCAGGGGTGGAAACCTATTTGTAATAGCTGTCATTCGGCAAATGCAATTTATTGGTATAAATATGAAATAAAGAGGTCTCACGTGTTTTTCATAATGGTGACCTTCATGCAAAAGGGTCTGTAACCCATTACTCATCCTGTAGCTAACTAATCACTTAATATACCCTTGCTAATAGTCAGCATATCTGTTTTAGTTTTGCCCTTTCTTTCTCTCCCTCATTTCCCCCTTTTGACAACACACACTGAAACTGCATCGCTGTGCATTTCCTTGGGGTTTCTACAAGGATAGTAGATGCCACATGAGCCTCATTCTTGTGATGCCTAGAAACTTAAATTTAAAAACATATGCCTCCCTCCACGGTCATAGGTGGCTTTTCCCTCAGAGGCAAATTCAGTCCTTCATGAGACAAAAGCCTAGAGACAATTCCATCCTTGGTGTAAGCCCATTTGAGGGAAGCTCTACGGACTGAGTTATGCATGAGATCAAACTAGATGACCACAGTGATCCATTCTAGCTTTAGAATCTATGAGCTTATGAAGCCAATGGATTTACACCAAGGATGTACTGGACTCAGTTGAGGAGCGGTGGAAAAAATGTTCGCTGTTTTTTCTTAAAAAGCTTATTGATTGTCCAGAAGTTTTCCAAAATTCTAAATTTTGCTGATATTTATTTATTATTATTTTTAAAATTTTTCCTGCATTACTTTACCAGCTTTATCTGGCAAGAGATTTGACATTTCACCATCTTTAAAGCCAATTTTTCAGCAGGAAGAGGCTGAGAAACTGACACATTCTTTCAAACTTGCGTCAGGGCAATGATGTACATTGCTCATAAGAAAAGAAATTTAATTCATTACTTCTCACTTACACTGCCTTCGTGCAGTTCAAAGGTTAAGAAAACGCAGTGTTTTTTAAGAACATTTTAGCAAAGAGAACTCTTTAAAGCAACCAGCTACACAAGTTTCCATACAAGTAAAATGATATATTCTGTACCTGGAAGTTGTAAACACTCCATAGACTATTGGATTTTTAGGGTCTTTTGAGTTCATTAGAAACACATCCTCTGTAACAAAAACAACAAAAAAGGAAAAAAAGAAAACACATGGTCATTTCAGTAATGAAAATACCAGAACATGATTCTCCATTCAAATTCATTGTGGCTACTTACGTAGTTCATCAAAATGAGTATCAATGCCATTGGGCCCTGGCACAGAACAAATCAGGCGTGCTTTAAGGAAAGTTGTCCATTTATTAACAAGGCTTCTGTGTCCACCAAAGTCATTCTAATAGGAGAAATAGTGTATGTTAGTACATGATCATATTCCTGTTTGAGATGGGAATTGATATGAAAAAACTGACAGAACAGTGTATTAAATGTAACATCATAATCCACAGTTTTACATATTATCCTTTTTATTGTTTAGGAAATTATAAAATCCACCTCATTTTTCAAATATACCAATACTGAATCAATTTAAATTTGTCATGGTCATTACTATGAATTTAATATCATTTTCAGAAGAACTTATTCCTCGAAAAGCTTGAAATAGATTAAATAAGAAAAAGAAAGAAAGAAAGAAAGAAAGAAAGCATGCAAGCAATTGAGCAGATTGACAGTGTTTTGCTTCTGTGCAAGCTTACATGTTGCCAAGACTCAATAAAATTTAAACAGCTCATTATTCTTTACTGAATATCAACAAAGTAGCCCCACAAGTTGTACAAGATCAAAGTATAAAAGATGTTGTGGGGGGGTGGAATCAGATGTTTAATAGCAGGGCTGAGAGTGGGGGCAGATCAACGTCTCCGTAAGGGTGGGGCTATAATTCTCCAAGCTGCTATCTCATTTTTCAGAGATGGTGACTTGGAGTCCTGCCTACAGGAATAATGTGAAATTCTACTCTAAACATTATATTTACCAAAGCTATCAACGTTCATGGTGATCACTTAATTCATAGATATTTTCTCAAGGTCCCTCAGGAAAATATTTGGATATTTGTTGGGATGGATGAACCCGGTTGAGACCCTAGACACTGTTCATTTATAAAACTTAGCCTAACCAATTATTTTCATTTTTATATGCCTTTGCCTTTAGAAGTTTTACCTGGAATGGGAACCTTAGATGTCAAAAATAACCAAAGAAAGAAAATTTCTACAGAACATCTGGTCCACCTGGAAGCAGGAAGTACCATGTTTCTTGCACAAGACTCTTTCTCTCAGCCGCATTTTAAAACTCAGGAGATTCTGATCATTTTTGGATGATGCATTGTAAATTTGGGGTACTACTCCAAACAGAACAGAACAGAATATTGTACCTCTTTGATGTTTTCTCTTGACTATTGGTCATTCTAGAAGACCTCGGCATCACTACATTGCCAGTGTTACCACAGACTAATGTACAGCCAAGAAAGAGTAGTTGCTAATATCACTTTTATAGCTTTAACTGAGGGTATTCATTCTCATAAAATTAAGTCACCATATTACCTTACAGATCTGCCCTATTCTGGCATGGGTGGCTTTTCCAGAGTGCTCTCCATCAATTGCATTTTCACGGAAGAAGAAATAGATTTTGTCATCTTCTGGGTTATCACTCTCCGGTATTAGGTGGGCACTAACAAACCTGGGATCTGAGAAGAAAATGCCAATGTACATGTTACTACACAGCAAGTAAAATTTACATGAAAGGATTCTTCCATTCTGACTCGCACACATGAACTAATCCTTTCATCAAATAAGCAAATTTTCAACTTTTCTTCCTGGTGCTCCCACCCAAAGGAAATCCCTATCACAACTTGTTTCTGCTCTTTCAAGCTAGTACTAGGACAACACACACACACACACACATTCCCAACACTGCACACCAGCACACATCTATAGTTTATTTATCTAGTATATAGCAGTGCTTGCTATTCATACTCTGTAGTGATTCAGAAAAGCATATGAAGTAAAATAATACATATGAAATTGCTCTTTTAACTATAGTGTAACATTATAGCATAGCTTCCTAATTCCATGCATGGATTGTTCAGAGTTTCTTTCACATTCAGTCTTGCCCACTTCTCATTTCCTTGTTTATTTTGACTTTCTATACAGCAGAAATGAAAACTGCATAGGAAATCTAAAATAGAGGAAGAAGATGGTTTGTTCAGTAGCTAGGGTGTTTGGCTGAGAATTGGGAGAGATGTGTTCAAATCCCTGAACTGCATATATGTCCTCTGTGACCTTAATCAAGTCATTTAACCACTCTGTGTCTTAGTCCCCAGTGTATAAAATATAAGGGTGCTGTGAAGATAAATACACTAAAATTGGGAGGCCCTAAGCTTCTGTAGTAATAGGAACTATAGACAGAACACTCAAGAACAGGTTAAAAGTCATTCTATAAAACATTTTTGGATGAAAAATGGCCATTTTGTTTGAAATTTTCCATTGTTTTTCATCTACTAAAAACAAAAACAAAACAATGTTTTGAAAACCATTTTTTAATGGAAAAACAAAATCCATTTAGGTGGGAATGATTTTTAAAATGAGTTTTTCATTTTTATAGAAAATTTAACGAAAAATACTATTTTCTGACCAGCTCTATTGACATCATTATTCAGAGTACAAATTCCCCTTCCACACATATGTCTATATCTAGACAGTGATACAGTAGATATATAAAGCCTCAAGAGAGATTGATAAAACAAACAGTGGGCAAAGAAATTAGGACATATACTCAGGGGTGTAAATCAGCATAGCTTTACTGACTTCAATGAGGCTGTGCCAGTTTACACCAGAGGAAGATCTAGCCCAATATTGCATTTTTCATTCAAGTATTTCCGTTGGCCTTTTTGATCAGGGAAAAGGAGGTAAATCAAACAGAATTACCAAGCTGTTGTTCTTCCTACGACATTTGACATCCTGCTGGGATAATTCAGTGTGAACTATATTTAACTATTCAAAGAATCCTATCCCTATGTCAAATTATAAGCTGTTCTTGTATCATATATTAAAGTGTCATCTTAACACATCACCACATACTTAGGGAGGTAATGAGCCAGATTGCGCTATGCTGATTTTCACCAACTGAGGATCTGGCTTATTAAGATCACTACTTTATTTACTAAGGATCCTCCTCAGTTTATATGCTAACTAACTGCATACACTGTGTGTGATGAGCACTGTGTCATCAACTAATAGCACTTCTCATATAAGCAGATGTTTGACTTTGCTTTTTGCTTGAAGACATGCAAGGTTGAAGAGTTTTCCAACTGATCTTGCATGGAGATGTCCACACTTGGTGCTAGATGAGAAAACACGATGGTGCAGCAAAGAGAAAAATAAACTGAAGAGTGCTGGTGCCAAAACACATCCTTGTCCAACATCACTGTGAATTTCAAAGCTGTCAGATTGATCACACCATATTGAACAATAGCCTTCATGCCATTATGGAAGGATTGAATCAGACTGAGGATGATTGAGAGGCAATTAGTTCTCTCTCACTCACTCACTCATGCCCATCACCCCAATCGGGATATGGGCCGCCAACCACAGATCTCCAGAGTCCTCTATCCTGGGCCATTCGCTCTAGCTGGTTTCAGGTATTACCCATTTTTTGCTATCAGCCTGCAGGTCGCATCGCCAGGTGTTTCTTGGACGGCCTCTTTTCCGCTTGCCACCGCAGTGCCTGTCTGGTGATGTTAGTTGGCTGCTTACATAGTGTATGTCCTATCCAAACCCACCTTCTCCTTCTGATTTCTTCCTCTGCTGGGAGTTGACAGGTCCTCTCCAAGAAGTGGATGTTACTGATGGTGTCTGGCTAGCGGATCTGGAGAATCCTTCTGAGGTAGCTATTAATGAAGGTCTGGATCTTCCTGATGGTTGTTTTGGTTGTCCTCCAGGTTTCAGCTCCATACAGTAGGACTGATTTCACATTGGAGTTGAACAGTCGAATTTTTATTGCCAAAGACAGCTCTCTGGAGCTCCAGATGTTCTTGAGCTGTAAGAAGGCTGCTCTTGCCTTACCAATCCTTACTTTGATGTCTGAGTCTGTGCCACCCTGCTGGTCGATGATGCTACCTAGGTAGGTGAAGGACTGCACTTCTTCCAGGGGGCTTCCATTCAGTGTGACTGGGTCATTGCTGATGGAGTTAATCCTAAGGATCTTGGTCTTGTCCTTGTGAATGTTGAGGCCAACCTGTGATGACGTGGCTGCCACTACGTTGGTCTTCTCTTGCATCTGCTGTTTACTGTGCGAAAGGAGCACAAGGTCATCAGCAAAGTCCAGGTCATCAAGCTGGGTCCACAACATCCACTGGATTCCGTTCCTACGCTCGTAAGTGGATGTCTTCATAATCCAATCAATGACGAGCAGAAAGAGAAGTGGTGACAACAAGCATCCTTGCCTGACTCCAGTTTGCACCTGGAAGCTGTTAGTAAGCTGCCCTCCATGGATCACTCTACAGTGTATACCATCATATGAGTTCTTGATCAGGTTGACCACCTTTGCTGGGATGCCATAGTGCCGAAAGAGCTTCCAGAGGGTCTCTCGATCCAAGCTATCGAAAGCTTTCTCATAATCAACAAAGTTGATGTACAACGAGGAGTTCCACTCCATAGACTGCTCGACTATGATGCGAAGCGTTGCTATCTGGTCCGTGCATGATCTATTCTGCCGAAAACCTGCCTGTTCATCTTGTAGCTGTGGATCAATGGCATCCTTCATTCTCTCTAAGAGGACTCGGTTGAAGACCTTCCCTGGCACCGACAGGTGTGTGATTCCTCTATAATTGGCACAGTTGCTAAGATCTCCTTTCTTGGGGATTTTGATGAGATATCCCTCTTTCCAGTCTACCGGAATCACTTCTTCTTCAATTTGAAGATGCATGACACTGGGTGGTAAAAGCCGTGAGGAAGCCACTAAGCCGATTACCCTTCTTGCAACCAGGAGGATTACCATAGGCACATGGAACGTGAGGACCATGTACGAGTCAGGAAAGACGGTGCAGGTTGCAGCAGAGATGAGGAGCAACAACCTGACCCTATTAGGCATTAGCGAGACAAGATGGACGCAAGCGGGACAGAGACGACTGCTGACAGGAAAGCTGTTGCTGTATTCAGGACGTGAAGAGAGCGACGCACCCCACACACAGGGAGTAGGCTTCATGTTGTCCAAGCAGGCACAGAGAGCACTGATTGGTTGGGAGGCACATGGTCCCAGGATCATCACAGCATCCTTCAGAACTAAAATGAAGAGGATTAAGATGAATGTTGTTCAGTGCTGCGCTCCAACTAATGACAGCGAAGAGGAAGACAAAGATTATTTTTACAACAGACTCCAGAAAATATTAGAGATTCTCCCAGACAAAGACATCATCATCCTTATGGGAGACTTTAATGCCAAAATTGGACCTGACAACACAGGATACGAACAAGTCATGGGGACCCACGCTCTGGGAGAGATGAGTGAGAATGGAGAGAGATTTGTGGATCTGTGTGCACTTAACAACCTGGTCATAGGAAGTAGCATCTTTCCTCACAAGCGGATCCACAAGAGTACCTGGGTATCACCAGCAGGCACAACAGAAAATCAGATCGATCATGTCTGCATTAGCAAGAAGTTCAGAAGATCCTTGCAGGACGTTAGAGTTAGAAGAGGAGCAGACGCGGCGTCCGACCATCACTTAGTGGTGGCCAGATTGAAGCTGAAACTGAAAAAGAACTGGATAGACGCGTCAGACAGAAGAGTGAAGTACAACGTCAGACTTCTGAAGGACCATAAGACCAAGGAAGATTTTGGACTGACGCTGAAGAATAAGTTTTCAGTATTATAGGATCGGTCTGAGGAAGAGGAAGACAGTGTACTAAACAGATGGCAGAAAGTGAGAGAGACACTTAGGTCAGTATGCCAGGATGTGCTTGGAATTAAGAAACACCAGCAGAAAGAGTGGATCACAGCAGAGACCTTGATCAAGATAGAAGATAGAAAGAAGAAGAAGGCAGCAGTCAATAACAGCAGGACTAGAGCAGCAAAGGCCAAAGCTCAAAAAGAGTATGCTGAAGCCCATAGAGCAGTGAAGAGGAATATCAGGAAGGACAAGAGAAAGTATGTGGATGAACTGGCAGTAGAAGCAGAGCAGGCAGCATACAGCGGTAATACGAAACAGCTGTATGATACTACCAAGCGACTGTCTGGAAAGTTCAGCAAGCCAGAACGTCCCGTTAAAGACAAGCAGGGAAAGTCTATAACAGGAATAGAACACCAGATGAACAGATGGGCGGAGCACTTTGAGGAACTTCTGAACAGACCAGCACCACCAAATCCACCAGATATCAACCCAGCCAACAAGGACCTCCCAATTAATTGCAATAAACCGGCCAGAGATGAGATCAGAAAAGCCATCACCATGATGAAGAATAGGAAGGCGGCTGGACCTGATGACATCCCAGCAGAGGCCCTGAAAGCAGACCTGGATGCTTCAGTGGAAATGCTGAACCAGTTCTCTCTAGCAATTGAAAAAGATCCTTTCTGTTAAACAGGTCAAAAGCTTTTGTAAGATCTATGAAGGCCATGTATATAGGTTATCCTTATTTTTGAGACTTTTCTTGCAGTTGCTTTTGTGCAAAAATCATGTTGATGGTAGATCTACTAGCACAGAAGCCACACTGGCTCTCTGGATATGCACATTCAGCAAGAAGTTGCAGTCTTTTAAAAAATGACCCATGTAGCACTCATGAGAGGGATTCCTCTGTAGTTAAAATCACTCTAATCTTCTTTGTTTTTGTACAGTATTATGAAGTTGGCATCCTTCATGTTTTGTGGTACCCCCCTTCTCTCCAGCAGGCAAGCAAGACATTGTGCAAATATTTAAGCATTACCTGTCCTCCTTTTTTCAGTACTTCAGCTGGAATTCCATCTCTTTCTGCAGCCTTTCCTGGTGCTAGAAAGTGGTTTGTCTTTATAGATGGTTCTTTACCAAGCTCTTTGATGGTCTAGAGCCCCGAGGTCACAATTAGCACTATTTCAGAAACAGTGGATTCACATGAATAGAGTTTGTGATAGTGTTCCAACCAGTGTTTGCTTCTGTCAATGATGATGTCTCCATTATGATAGTTGAGTGGGATAGTCTTCTTAGATGAAGGATCTATTGCTTTCTTAATTGCATTAATCAGACCTCTTAGATCTCCATTCTCAAAGGACATTTGTATCTTTAGCACAGATCAAGCCAGTATAGTTGGCCACTCTTGGCCACTTTGAGGTTAGCATATGTCTCAGGAGAGTGGTGAATGCTGTGATGGAAATCTGAGGGTGCATTTTGTTTCAATAAGTGGAACTATTTCTTCAGGGTATGTTGCAAACTAGTTGTTATACTGTGTTCACTAAAAGCAAATGTTTCAGCTATATGGATATTCTGAATGTCTTCTATGCTGCATAAGCATTCAGGGTAGGTACAATCGCTTCCCTAAGATAAGTACTAAATTGGAAACACCTTCCTTGGTCTTTTGTGTTATTGATGTTAATGTGTGGGCAACAGTTCTGTTTGGTATGATGACATTTCCTTAATGAAAGCCTTATTTTGCAGCATACAAGTGTATAGTCTATATCACAGTCTCCACTGAGAAAATTGCAAGTATAGAGAGAAAACTTTAGGTCAGGGGTAGGCAACATGTGAGTTGATTTTCAGTGGCACTCACACTGCACCAATATGGGCGGGGGATCTGCATTTTAAATTTAATTTTTAATGAAACTTCTTAAACATTTTAAAAACCTTATTTACTTTACATACGGCAATACTTTAGTTATAAATTATAGACTTCTAGAAAGAGACCTTCTAAAAACATTAAAATGCATTGCTGGCAAGCGAAACCTTAAATTAGGGTGAACAAATGAAGACTCGGCACAGCACTTCTGAAAGGTTGCTGACCTCTGCTTTAGGTGTTTTCTACAGGTGACAATTAAATCTAGTTGGTGCTAGTATCCAGATCAGGGGTGTCTCCAGGAGACTTTCTGGTAATGCATGTGTTAGTAATACACAGTTGCTGGTGGGTGAAGAGCTCAAGTACTCTTTGACCATTGTTGTTAATTTTTCCCAGTCCATGGTGACCAGTGATTAGCAGCCACATCTCATGATGTGAGCTGACTTTAGCATTAAAGTCTCTCAACAGATAGAGTTTCTTGTCTGGTGGTAGCTTGCTGACGACACAGTGGAATTTCTGATAGAACAAGTCCTTCTCTACAGAGGTGAAGAAAAGTGTTGGCACATATGTACTAATGATGTTGGTAAATCCACCTGTGGTAGATATTCTTACTAATACGATACATTCTGATGTTGCAATGGGACATTCAACTAGAGATGTGAATGAATTTTTCACTGCAAAACCCACTCTGTCCTCCCAACTGTCTTGTTTGCTTTCTCTATGCCAAAAGAAGCAACATTGCATCTGAACTAAATCTGTAATTTAGTCCAGTCTCAGAGAGAGAGAGGCTATGTCAATGTTAAACCTCCCCGGCTCTCTGTCGATGATGGCAGTCTTCCTACAGTAATTGACTTCCTCAAGGTTGTTTGACATACCAGTCCATGTTGTCCTCATATTCCAACAAGCAAGTTTGAAGAGGGAGACCATCAAACCCAAATCTTTGGTGTTTACACCTATGCAGAAAAAAATAAGGAGGCAGAGGTTGAGCTTAGGATCACAGTCTCCCTCTTTGTGGTATTATCCAGGCCCAAAGACTCAGAAAATCAAGATGTTTAGAAGCCAGCGCAGTTGCAGGAGATGCTGGAAGGCAGAGCTGAATTGCAATGCCAACCACCTGACGCTTTCTTCACAGTGGGTTTAGTTCAAGGTTGTCTTCCCAAGTCTTTGCTCAACCAAGAGCAGGGCAGCAGTGCCACCTGGAATAACTCCTTTGTGGATATTATTTTTCATTCCAATGGGTATCTGGCATACCCTTCCCACCACTCAGTGGCGTGATTCCCAGTTTAGTCGATGAGCGCCCAACTTGTGGCTTGTTGTACGGGGTTATGTGATACCAGTAGCAGCCATGCACACTTTACCTGATCTGAGGAGTTTCAGCAACTTTGCAATAGTCTTGCCCTAGGTTGTGATGAATGTCTTGCCTGATGTCTGGAGCCTATTGCCCAAGAACTCTTGGGGGCCTGAGTTTGCCTAAATCCAGTCCTTCGGGGCCATGGTGATCCAGCCAGATAGTCACCTGTCAATCAACTTAGCACTCTCTGCAACCCTGGGTTGCAATTCTGTCTTTCTCTTCTTTCGGGGAAGGAGTGGCGATGATGCCTAAAAGTCAGGCACTTCATATACCCTGTTTTCCTACTAGTACACTCGTACAGCAAAAGGAAGTATGTTCCCCAGCATATCTGTTCAGCTGTTGAGACCAGGGATATAGCATCACCCTGAAAATTTTAGCTAGTTCAGTAACTTATCTTATTATCAAGAGTTCCAAAGGGAGAGTTTAAGATAATTCAGGCAGCACTGACATACTTCATATGTTCAGCACAGATACATAAGGAAGTTGATGACATATAGGAGAGAGGCTATGCTGGAATGAGCTAAAAGAACTTCCGTTGAATGGGAAGTGGAAGCAGGAGCCAAAAGGAGTAGAACCCACGATAGTACTCTGCAAGCTATTATCGATGGATATGACTACCTCAGATTGCCATGTACAAATTACTGGAGTCTATGTGATGCCAAAATGCGTCTACAACTATTAAGAAATACATGGTTCTTCTAATAATATAAGCAGTCACAACACCCTGTGGATCATATTCGTTTCCACATTCCAGGCCCATAAAACACCATTAGTGAAAAGGATTTAAGAAACACTTTGGGTTTAAACAGTTTACAAGGATTCCTTATGTTCAAAACTCAAGCAATCAATGTCAAAATGTGTTTTAAAAAGAAAACAAACATCAAAAGAACATGTCAGAAGTATATTTAAGCATGATCAAAGGAGGAATGAAACCACAATGTATATATGATAAACATTAATGGCAGAAACATTTCTCTAATCTCATAGCCAGTCCAAGCAGGTTAAAAATAGAAACGATGATTTAAAACAATCAGTGTCAAGAAGCAAATAATTAAGAAATGCATTTCAACTTTTTTCAATCTCCTTTTCTCAAGTCTCTTGACACTGGGCTACTTCTCATACCCTAACTGACACCTTCTGCTAGCTCCAATTTTGTATGGCCCTCTGGGATTACCAGTTCTATAGCAACTTCACTGGAAGCAGCCCATTAAACTGTCCTTCATGAGAAATCTACCACTTTATGAAAAAGACACCTTGGTCCAGCTGCCTTTATGATTAATATGCCATTGTTTGCTTAGTTAAGTAATGGAAACATGTTTTGCTTGTCTCAGCACTTTAGGTTCAGATAAAGCTAAAGAAAAATCAATCTTTATTTGCTCCTTCACAAGCATTATTCTTTAGCAATAATGACAAAAGAACAACAGCAAAAACAATAAAAGAAAGGAGATTGGATTCCTGAATGAATCATATTAGCATTTTAATGATGATCCATAAAGGAAACGGCACCAAAATTGCCTTTAGATATCAAGATGCACTAACTAAGCTGAGCAAACAGAAGTTAGGGTCATTCCTTCATAGAATCATAGAATCAGAGGGCTGGAAGGGACCTCGAGAGGTCATCTAGTCCAGTTCCCTGCACTCACTGCAGGACTAGACCATCCCTGACAAGCATTTGTCTAATCTTCTCTTAAAAATCTCCAATGATAGAGATTCGTCATTTCAAAGAAGAAAAAGGACAGTTCTCACAGGAGGCATTCTGTAAGAGGTTGAATCAGATGCTCCCGTTACAGGAGATTTGTGGTCAGAATGACAAATTTCCCCAGCTCACACCTAGAATATTCGAGGAAACTGTAGGGAAATGTTACACTCAGTAAGGTTGCAGTTGCTGTAATTTAATGAAAATTACTGAAGGGTAACTAGAACCCTGCGAAGAGGTAACGAGACAAGGGAATCTTACATTAAAAATTTAACAATAACAAAAATAGACAGCTTTTCAGACTTCATAAACACACAGTGCTTGTCAACAGAGACCCAGCACGTACAAAACAGCACGAACTGTCCTCAGAAAATCTGAACTTGAAAATCATAGCTAGCTTCATTGCCTTCTCAGAGGAAGACTTATAGCCTCAATCACAAATGTGCACAGCAAAGCTCGAAGTCCTCACTGCTTTCTGTAAGGTCAACAGGGGACAAAGCTTTTAATATGTGATGACAAGAGAGCTCACTTGTCTTATGCTCTTACGCACTTTACCATATTTTACAAACCTCATAATCTTTTAATGGTGTGCTTCTAAATCTCCCTCATTTAATCCTCACCTGTCAAACACCTTCTTTTGCCACTGAGTCAGTCAAACTTTGGACCTGAGTCTCACTTACAGGTAAGCCCCTTTGTGACCCTGGAAGCCCGTCAGTGCCAAATGGAAGAGGGTCCTCCATCCTGTAACTCAGGCCTGACACAACCATTGCCCCAATGCTTTGTTGCCATAATATGTATCTCAGAGGGGTCCTCTGAGGTATTCTATGTAAACTGGAGACACGCTGGTCCCAAAAATTATTGTGTGATGTAAGGACTAGTTGTGTACAAAGCATAGATGTGTGCTGAAACTATGTTCTTCACATGCACTTGGGAGACAATGCATAAATCTAGCCTGTCCTAGAAAAAGGAATATGTATTTACTTGTCTGATCAGCTTGCAGAATTCCTGACAGTGGACAATGAACATACATTTACATATATGGTAAACCGAGCCCCGAAGCTAAACAAGCAGGAGAGAAAACTGTTTAATAATCACACCAGGGGACAGAAGCTGCACCCCAAGAAGCCTCCCTGCCTCTTGAGGCACAGACAATGGACTTTGAGTAATACAACAGGAGCAAAAAGGCCTTTTAGTTATCCATCACCGACGGGACACAGGGTAAACCACTCTCTGAGCCTGTGAAAGTTGGATCCCCAATCTAGCAGGCTAGGGATGATGTGAACTAGCAGTAAGTAAGAAAACTGCTTAGGCAAAGATCATAACTAGCTAAAATTAAGTTTTAGTCACTAGAAGGCATGTTTTATTTTACTGTTTGTAACCATACCTGTCTCTTTTTTCTTTACTTAGTATCACTTATTTCTTGTTAAAGCAGCGAAGAGTCCTGTGGCACCTTATAGACTAACAGACGTATTGGAGCATGAGCTTTCGTGGGTGAATACCCACTTCATCGGATGACATGCATCTGACAAAGTGGGTATTCACTCACGAAAGCTCATGCTCCAATACGTCTGTTAGTTTATAAGGTGCCACAGAACTCTTCGCTGCTTTTACAGATCCAGACTAACACGGTTACCCCTCTGATACTATTTCTTGTTAATAAACCTATTCTGGTTTTATTACAAAACTATCTGAGTGCTGGGTATGAAGTGTGAGTCTCCAGCAAACCTTAGAGGCTAATCTGTGCTCTGTCTCTTTGGAGGCAGTGAACTTAATAATTTCTCTGAGCATCCCATGAGAGGGACTGGACAATGCAGGGAGACGTCTGTGGGGAACTCAGGAACTGGGGTTCACTGGTTGTTTCCTGCAAGGAAAGGTTTAGATTGGCAGAGTCCCGAAGAGCTTGCTGGCAGGGCAGACAAGTTGGTGTGTCAGGGAACTGATACAGTTTAGGAGCAGCAAAGCCCTTGCTCTTGCTAAGGCACAGGGTAACACAGTGGCTCACATTTCTGGGTGTCCTGAGCATGACATCACACCTTTTACAGCTCTCTGCTGGCATAAAGATTCCTCCAAGATGGTGAAAATGGCTCCCTGAGAATATCCCCTATACAAGGGAACTCCCTGGCTGTTAAAAGATAGTGTAAGGGTGTTATACCAGTCCTGTTCCCAGCCCTTAGCACAGGAGCTGTGTCAGGGCAGGCCCAGAGACAAAGAAAGAGTGTGGCTGAAGTGTGTTCTCGCTATTCTTTGTTTCTCAAGAGCCGTAGAGGACCTTGGGAAGCTTAGAGCAGAAGTAAAAGCAGCTGTGAGCCATCCATACTATTTCTGTATTCATATCATATCTGGTTGTGATATTAGCTGTTCTTGCAAGATAAGCAGAACTGGTTTTGGTCATTCATACTTTAATGGGAATCCTGCTCCTGGGAAAAATCAAGAATTCTCAAGATAATGGTACTTATGATTTGGTAGTTGGCACTTTTGTCTCTGAATTATTACTAAATCAGTACTCCAGAATGATCAGTACTTCTATGGTTTTATATGTAGTGCTTGTTGGATGTGAAATTAAACTAGGGTCTGATAAGAAATTAGAGATCTCATCATATTTTTTCAAAGTCTAGTGATACTGGCCTTAGTGTCATAGTGAAATTATAATACTGGATCATGTGTATTTAGTTTATCTAAAATCCTCCTGCAATTTCAATTGCATACAATATTTTTCACTTTTTGGACTAAAAACTTAGACTCATAGACTCATAGACTCTAGGACTGGAAGGGACCTCAAGAGGTCATCGAGTCCAGTCCCCTGCCCTCATGGCAGGACCAAATACTGTCTAAACCATCCCTAATAGACATTTATCTAACCTACTCTTAAATATCTCCAGAGAGGGAGATTCCACAACTTCCCTAGGCAATCTATTCCAGTGTTTAACTACCCTGACAGTTAGGAACTTTTTCCTAATGTCCAACCTAAATCTCCCTTGCTGCAGTTTAAGCCCATTGCTTCTTGTTCTATCATTGGAGGCTAAGGCGAACAAGTTTTCTCCCTCCTCCTGATGACACCCTTTTAGCAACAACTTGTGTAATGTTGCTCTGTGCTGTTAAATACCCACACTATTTCACTGTACAGGTGCCTGCATTTTGTCCATGAGTGAAGCAAAGTGTTTTGGGACATTTAAGGATGAAAGATGCTCCACGTGATATTAAGCTAGCACCTTTTTCAACGTTCCAATACAAGAAGATAGCACAGGAAGAAGGAAACACCTAGCAGAGGATGCTAATGAACTCACAATACTCTTCCACATCCAGCTTCTGTCCAGACCTCAATACTACTGTCACGCAATTGGCAACAGGAATCGAATCATACTAGGCAAGGATTTGCAATATTTTGGTTATCATCATCATCTAAGAGTAATTCTTATTGTAAGAAACCTTAAAACAAATCTGTCTTCTTTATTCAGGCTCTTTAGATCTGTGGGTTGAGGATGGACAAAAAAAGAAATGCTTGATTCTCATAACTATTCTGACACTTAGACTTCTGAAATAAAAACATCTCTGTACCTCAGGGTCTAAGCTGATGGTTGTGGGTTATATCTTTACATCTTTAGTTCTGTGGAATCTAGTTTGCCTTCTGATTAAAACTGCTCTCTGGATAAGAAGGAAAAAAAACCATTTTTTCTCTCTCTCCGTTTATACAAACTCCAAATGAACCAGAAGGGATGTTGTGGGCTCCAGCCCTGTGGACAGAATCTATTGGTTTAGGTGTGTGAAACTCACGCAGACTGAAACCAAACCCCCAACGGGGTTGTCACATATTGGCAAAGAAATGGCTCAGCATCAGTTCAGATTAGTTGAACAGCACCATTTGTATTCCAAGAACAGCATTCACCATAGGAAATCAGAAAATTAAAAAAGAAGAAAAAAAATCAACAACTGCAGGGATAGTTATAGGGAACGAAGAGATATTTAGGCTTGGTTGTGATTTGGCCCACAACAAGTGCTAAATGGTGCAAAGGGACCTTAGGATGAATGAGAGTCAGGCCCTAAGCTTCAGGGCATGTCTGCATTGCAATCATGGGAGGAGGAGGGGAGTGCATTTTGTGTAGACATACCTAAGCTAGCTCTAACCTAGCTCAGGTTTTGCAGCAGAGAAGCTGTGGCAATGTGCACTTCACTACAGGGTAGCCCCACAAGTAACTACCAGGATTTCAGGAAGGCTTGCATCCCACTCTGAAATGCACACTGCTGCAGCCTCACTGTTCTGGTACAGTAACTCCTCACTTAAAGTCATCCCGGTTAATTGCAGATCAATTAGAGAATATGCTTATTTAAAGTTGTGCAATGCTCCCTTATAACGTTGTCGTTTGGCAGCCGCCTGCTTTGTCCACTGTTTGTAGGAAGAGAAGCCCGTTGGAGTTAGCTGGTGGGGGCTTGGAACCAGGGTGGACCAGCAGCCCCTCTATCAGGTCGCTGCTCCCCAAAGTTCCCTGTGCAGCAGCTGCCAAGTAGCTATCAATTGCTGGCAGGTCAGCTGTCCCTCTCCCCCACTGCCATGTGCTGCTCCTGCTCTCTGCCTTGGAGCTGCTCCTGGGAGCCTCCTGCTTGCTGTGTGCGGGGAGGGAGAAAGGGGAGCTACTGTCAGGGTCTCCAACTCCCCCTGCTCCTGCACGCCGCTAACTCCATTTCCATAGAGCAGGGGACACACACGACAGGGCTCAGGACGGAGGGAGCTTCCTGGCAGCAGCTGCTGTCTCAGCTTGCTGATCAACTTAAAAAGGCAGTGTACTTGGAGTGTGGTCAGCATACTTAAAGGAGCAATGTATGTCTCTCTCTCACACACAGGGTGCATGTCTCTGTCTGCCATGCTGTCTCCCCTCCCTCCATTCATGCTGCCTTGTAGACTGTGAGGCTACATTAATAATGATGTGTTAACCTTTGTTCATCATTTAGCAGTAAGGCATTCCCTGGGAAATATTCCACCCTCTGACTTTACCACCTCAACCAAGCTTCACAATCATTATCACTGTGTACTAGTATTAAATTGTTTGTTTAAAACTTATACTCTCTCTCTCTCTCTCTGTGTATATAATATAGTCTTCTTGTCTGGTGAAAAAAATTTCCCTTATGGGGAAATTGTATTCACTTAACATCGTTTTGCTTAAAGTTGCATTTTTCAGGAACATAATTACAATGTTCATTAAGCGAGGCGTTACTGTACGTGAATTAGCTAGATTAAAGCTAGCTCAAGTACGTCTACACAAGCTGCAATCACATCCTGTGATTGCAATGTAGACATGCCCTTAGGCTTAGGGCCTGACTTTCATTTACCCTAAGGTTCCTTTACACCATTCCTCCAGTGTAAAGGAGTTTTAAAATGACAGTGAATTAAATGTATGCTTTCTTCAAGGCCACTTTTCACTGCCAAAGCAGTGAAAGTGGGCTTTAATGCCAATGAGAACCAGATCCAGGGTGCCTCTACAGATGCTGTGCAGGAGTATGATGAGAGATAGCTCTTGTTACCCCTTTAAAATTTGTAACAAGCTCCCCTCAGTCCCACATAACTTACTTCTTTGCATACGAGTGTGTGGTGTTGTCCTCTAGTGCATGAGCAACAGAAAGGATGCAAGACCTGCTGATTCTGTGATTGCAATAAAGACATACCCACAATCTCCAGGCACTGCCACTAGGGTGGAGTCGATCTTCCCCTCCCCTAGACTTTAGTTCTTAGTCTGAACATTTCTAATGAGCAATATTGTAGGCTGCATGGGAAGGAGAAAGAAAAAAAAATGTTGATCTGTGGAATAATTATCAGTTTCTGAGGCCTTTGTTCTTAAAGAGACAACAATAATTTTGATTCTCTATAATGAATAATTATATGGTGAAGAAAAGTGAACACAAAGGTTCAGTCAAATTATAGCATAATTCACAAAGTAAATTAGATTTCCCACAAAACAGACCTTCTGATCTACCCATCCTATTTAATCTGAAAGAGGTGATTATTATCTCTTTAAAGAACAACCACCAACATTTATGGGATGTCATTAGCACCTCTTTTCTGTGGCTGCCTATATCTGGAGGTGTTATATTTCTATCACCACTGTGTTAATTTTAAGATGATTAGGTTATTCCTGAAAGTCTAGCAGCCAGAAGACTGATGTCCTCCAAAAAAAAGAAATCTATATGATCTTATAGTTTGCAGCACACATATGATGGGGATTTGGAGAGGGAAATTACATGGATCAGGCATTAACAGCACGGTTAATGAAGGATACGTGCTGCCAAGGGAGGCCGTGGGATCTCCACCGTTGGAGGTTTTTAAGAACAGGTTAGACAAACACCTATCAAGGATGGTCTAATAACACTTAGGGGACTGGATTAGATGACATACCGAGGTTCCTGCCAGTCCTACATTTCTCTGATTCTATGAAGCTGTGAGCTGAGCAGCAGTGCAGAGGGTGCTGGATGGTGATCTGAGCCCTCCCCTCAAGCATCTCCTGAGATCTACGCATTTAGGATCCCCTAGTCAATTTTACAGGGAACACAAACACCTCACTGGCCAGACAAATTTTCTACTCATGTTGTTTCCTGTCACCTGTGTGTATTTTTTCTGCATAGCGGAGAATATGGCCCTTACCTCTGGGGTCTCAGTTCATCCATTTGCAAACTAGGAAGTATAATATTTATCTATTGTACCTCATAGGGGTGCGGTCAGGCTTAATCTATCAATGTCAGTGAACTGGTTAGAAGGTGCTACGTATAAGTACAAAAAGAACTGGATTGAGCCCCTCAATTCATTTCTTCGGGAATACTCATCAGATGATGATCACCAAACCAGTCCTATTCCAAAGTAGTGATCCAGCAGACAAACAATCCTGCAGAGATTCCCTAACCTTTCTAATCCTTGCACAATAATTTAATTCCTTTGCCAAGTCCTTCTGATGCAGCCACAAAGCTAGGTCATTTTGTCAGACTATGTAAAATAGCTTTGTTATTATAATTAACTTTTACAGCCAGTGTACAACAACTCGACACAAAATCCATTAAGGCAAGCTTAAAAAATGAAGGCAGTAGAGACTGAAATAAGCACCGGGTGAATGACGGTTTTTAACTAATCTCTCAATTTAGTGAAATAATGCAAAATCCAGCAAGGCATTTCAGCAACACTTGGGAGTGGAGACACAAATCCTCATTACTACTTTTGATATTCAGTGTGACAACATCAATTATGATGACCTCATTTAGTAGTCACATGGACATAATATGTAATTCCAACTTAATTTAGCATCAATCAGCACAAAAAGAATTACTAGGAGTTATAGCTCAATGGAAATAATTTACAGGCCTATCACTGATATGATATATTAACTCTGTTGGTATAAAAATAAAAAAAGGGGGAGGGATATTGGCATACGCTGTGACTACAATCGTGGATTCACTAGAGATGGAAAAGACCTACTAGGTTACCTGGTCCATCTCCCTGTTAATAGAGGATTGCTCATCGTCAATTATGTTTTAAGGGTCAAATCTTGCTCATTGTAGTCACACAAAGCATCTACTTCCATGTCTGCATACAGAGGTTCAGAAAGCTTTGAGGCATAATTACTGTAACTCCAGATTCTAAGAAGTTTTTGGGAATATTTTCAAGTCGTTGTCAGAAAGGGTTGTTCACCTGTATTTTAATGCTATTTTTCAGTGGGTATGGTGGGGTGCCTACAAGCACACATAAATACTGGAGGAGCTTAAACACCAAAGAGAGAAAATGATTTGGTCAGTGACAGAGGATAAAGGTATGAAATTTTAAAAAAATGAAAACTCAGGAAAAATATTCTCTCAGTAAAATGTATTCAGCTGTGGAACACTCTCTCAGGAGAAGCTTTCCACAGACAAGATTCTGGCAATTATGTCAAAAAATATAACTGAGCTATTCAAATTGCATATCACAGGGCTGGGTAGCAACAATACCAATCCCTATACACAGGCCAGTAAAAATCACTCACTGATTCACAGTGCAGCTCTCTGTTGCATAGTCTATACTCAGTCCATGTTCAGAGCTCTCATTGACCTCAATGGGAGTTCTGCACACAGAAATAGGGCAGAGTATACAACTGAGACCTGAAATGCAGATGAATGAAGAGAATTTTGCCTTTTCAGTGTTGATATCTGCTGTGGTACCACTGAGGAAACAGACATTGCCAATGAAAACGTCTTTTAAATTTCAGCTTTTAGAAGGTACAGAAACATTTTATTTCATTAAATTATATTATATGCAAGAACAAAACAGTGACTGCTTTCTCTTTCTAATGGGCCCACATCTGGAGTATCTAGGTATCATAAGGAAGCAAGTAAAGCATAATTCTGGCAAAAGGGACGGCACTCCCTTTCCTTCTCACATTTTATTCTTTAGTTTTTCTTGTTGCATGTATCTTGGATGCTGTACAGAATACAGATGATAGGTTATCCATCAAATTATGAAAGATCCGTAGTGATCAGGGTCAGCTGTCACCAGGCTTTCTATTTACAGTTCATCCATCTTACTGTTCAGTAATTGAAGATACATTTTAAAATATTAAGACAAACTGCACATAAGGAAATCACATATAATTCTCGCAAAGGTTTTACTAGACTCCTTTTTTGGCCTCTGTAGCAAATCTGTAAGCATCATTTTAAACACTTGCCTGGTTCTGTTGCTAGTTTTTGTTGACTCTCTCTTTTCTCCATGCTTGTAGATCTAATTTTAAACTCATTTTAAGAGACCTTTATTTGCTAGCTTTACAACACACTGTGTCTGCCTACTCCACAACTCCTCTTTTTACAGTTACAGTTTTTACAGTTATCTTTTAAAGTTTACTATTTCCTGTCTTGTAGTCTATGAAATCAAATCCTTCTTTCATCTCCTTTATTCCCAGGATTTTGCTTTCTTGCTTCAAACTTTTATGGGAAACTTCCACTCTCCCACCCCATCAAATAACATTCTTTAAATATTCACAAAGCATGTTAGCTCCAGTAAATGTCTCTACTACTTCCAGTGCCCACTATTCCCCAGTTACTTTGCTACAGCTTCCTTGGAGGTTCCATGGTTTCAGTAGCTTCATTTGAACTACTCTATAATTTTTCTTTGCATTAGCAATTCACTGCTCATGAACACATGCACATTCACAAAGACCCAAATCCTGATCCTATTGAAATCAATGGGAGTTTTGCAATTATTACAGTAGAACATGGATTTTACTCAAAGATAATTTAGTAACCAGTAAACACCAGGGATAATATAAGGACTACATACTCTGATTCCAATGTTGGCACATTTTTGCCAGTTTAAAGGAAAAGCCAAGCCAAGCCATGGCTTTGTCCTTGTTTATCTGAACCAAACCTTTACTAAACTACCGACAGGAAATTCAAGATTTATTTGTATGCTTATGTTATGAAAAGCACCTTCTCCATATCTTAGAGAGTGCCACTAATCTAATAAAAATACATACCAACCTGTCTCTAAAAAAAAAAGGAAAAGGAAACTTTTTTTGTATTGTTTATTTATTATCTGTTCTGTGGCAGCACTAGAAGCCCCAATTGTGGCCCAGGACACCATTGTGCTAGGCTTTGTACAATACAGAACAAAAATATGATCCCGGCCCCAAAAAACTTACAGTCTAAGACACTCTTCTACAGCAAATTATTCCTCCTCTGCCACTTTGTTGCACCTCAACTTCCTATGTGCAAAATGTCCACCATGCTACCATGGGGTGGGCAAATTTTTTGGCCCTAGGGCCACACTGGGGTTGCAAAACTGTATGGAGGGCCGGGTGGGGAAGTCTGTGCCTCCCCAAACAGCCTGGCCCTCACCCTCTATCTGCCCCCTCCCATTTCCCACTCCCCTGACTGCCCCCCTCAGAAACTTGCTCCTTCTACCCTAACCATCCCCCTCCTGGGACCCCACCTTGTATCCAACACCCCTGCTCCCAGTCCCCTAACTGCCCCAACTCCTATCCACACCCCCATTCCCTGGGACTCCCATGCTTATCCAACCCCCCGTTCTCTGTCCCTGACTGCCCCCCCCCAAACCTCCACCTCATCCAACTGCCTCCTGCTCCCGGTCCCTTAACTGCCACTCCCCCGGGATCCCCTACCCCTTATCCAACCCCCTACCATACCACTCAGAGCCTGGCTGCAGCTAGATATGCTGCCGCTCTGCTCAGCCAGAAATACACAGCCCGCCCCCACTCCCCCCAGCCAGAGTGCTGCCCATGCTGCCTGCGTGGCTGTGGCGGAGGGGGGACAGGAGGGGAAGGGCCGGGGACTAGCATCCCCAGTCAGGAGCTCAAGGGCCGGGCAGGATGGTCCTGCAGGCCGGATATGGCCCACGGGCTGTAGTTTGCCCACCTCTGTGCTACTACCTGCTACACTGACCAGACAATGGGATCATTTATGGTATAGAATGAGACCAGCCAACTGCAATCCAACTCTGGGACACTGCCAGTAAAATGGGAATGGAATGGGACTCCAAATTAGGTTTGGATAAAGTTGGCAGTTCAATTTTTGTGGCTTGTCCACACCTTTCAAGCTCTCAATAACCTTTTAGATACTGATATACAATATCCTGCATGCACAGATGAAACAGATAAATGACTTGAGTTATACCACTGGAAATACAGTTCCTGCAGGAAAGCTTCCTAAAAGAAATTTTGTTATCAGCTTTCCTGTTATATTGTGGTTATTGAACTATACCATATCACAATTCATAATACATTAATTGCTCTTTTCTGATTATCAATTGTTGGCATAGGAAGCCATTATATCTTGATGTTTCTTAAACTGTACGATAAATTTGTAATTATGTGATAGATTCTTTATTATATAGTGTATAACAACACTGTCTCTCTGGGTATATGTAAGAACCTATACATTAAGATCTATTCCAATATATAGTTGTACAAGTATGTTAAGTATTGAATCTATGGGCAAGTCTCTGAATTAGTGCAAGCTGACATAGCTCCACTGAAGCCTATGGACCTATGCTGACTTACACCGGTTTAGGATCTGGACCTGTATCCTTCTACACATTCTATTCTTCTAGTGTTAGTAGCAGTATAAGTCCATATTTCCAGGGGCTTTTTACTTCGCATGCAAGATCTGAGAACAAACCAGCTAAAATGGAATTTCTGTTATATTAAAATTTTTTGGCATTTTATAAGATTCAAAAGTACAAAAACAATAACACATGGGCCAGAAACTTTGGATTTTTGTCAGCTTCTGTTTAACTGAAAAATCAGCTATATTTAGTAAATAAAATATCATGAGATTTTAGAGAGACGAAGTGGGTGAGGTGATATTTTTTTTCTTGGATCAACCTTGGATGGTGAAAGAGACAAGCTTTCCAGTTACACAAAGCTTTTCTTCAGGTCTGGAAAAGGTACTCGGATTTTAGTCTGCAGGGTGTTAAGGATTTTTTTTAAAAATACACATAGCTATGGAATACACTGTACAAGAATATTTTTAACTGAACATAATAATGTTTACATGGACAACTGCATTCCTTCCATCTCCTCTGAATAATCTACTATGTGTTTGTATATCTAAGCTTCACTCAGCAGCTAAGAAAAAAAACTACAAGACCCTCAGCTACTGATTATCATGGAATATGTGCTTGAGGTTTGTCATAATATGGTAACAAACACTGAAAGAAATAGTCTGTGTCCATAGTTGTATACCTGGCCTGGATAATTTAAAAAGCTGCTTGTTACAGCATCGATAGAAATGGGAATTCTGAAGCAAAGCAGGATGCATGCAGGACTCAAAGGCATCACACTGGGGATACAACTACGTTCTTTTACTGTGTCTTCCCCATGGTACCTGACAACAGTGATTCTTTGAAAAAAAAACTCTGTGCAGTTTCATGTTTATTGTCTCAGTGATTTCCAGTCAAATGTGCTAAGCAAGCTTACAAGTAAACAGAAGGGGTTGTTTTTTCCCTCTTACTTCCAGAGGTGCAAACTCAACCTAGGGTCTGAGTGAGAGTGTAGCTGGCTTCTCTCCACTTGTGCATCGCCAGTGATAAAGTTGTGCAGGCCAGATTAGGCCCTCCATGACACTTATACAACCCCCTTGCCTTCAGGGTTTGCACAGGTGTTGCATATTGGAACTTAGGAAAAAATTCAGTTGAAGAAGTTTAAGAAGGCATAGACTGCTGTGACTGTGCTGGCTTTGAAGAGTTAATAGGAATGAAAACCACTAAACTCCAATTTTTTTCCACTAAAATGGACAGCTGTGATTCTGAATATAGATGGGGATCTGTTGAGGAATAAGGTACTACAACAGATTGAATGTTCAAATTCTCATTGGATCCTTATTAAGTATTCTTCCTCAAATATTTAGAGGAAATGCAACTATGGTAATGAAAGATTTTCAGTATATACTATTACTCCTGAGCAGACAAACAAAACCCTTGAAAAAAAAAAACAGATATTGGGCTTGTTTTTGGCTTAATTGGCTTGTGAGTTGTTTGTTGGCTAGTTTTTGGCTTGCACCTTTTTGCTTGTTTGGCTTGTAGCTTCTTTTTTTTTGATCGGCTCCCGGCAAGCAAGGGCAAGGGGCAAACAGGGGTAAAGGGGGTAGAGAGTCAGGGTGAACGGTGGGCCAACCACAGTCCCAGATTGAATGCTGGATGGATCTAGTCACATAGAGTGTTGGGGTTCTTAGGCATTGGCTTGTTTTGGCCTTGTTTTGAAATGGGATTAGCTTGATTTTTGGCTTATTGTGAAAGTTGGGGGTGCTTATTTACCTCGTGAAAGTTGGCAACTGTGCTCCTAGGGCATTTTGCACGAAAAACAATAACAATTCTGTGCCAAAAAATTTAAAATTCTGCACACAATATATTTAAATGCTGCAAAATTCTGTGAGTTTTATTTGTCAATAAATAAATGCAGAGGCTGTAGCATCACAGTGAGGAGCAGAGACCACTGGCTGCATGAAGGTGGGACATGGACTCAGTGATGAGGTTTCACCCAACCCTGACACAAGCACAAGGCCTGGGCCTGCTCCAGAAACACCCTGGAGCCCAGCCCCTCTGCACTAGGGGCACCACGTGTGGGGCAGGCAGGCTCAACCAGACAGGATCTAAGTGTGGAGTGGCTTGGTATGGGGTGAGAGGATTCTGTGTGGGATAATTTGGGTGTAGGCAATTCCTGGTAGGAGAAGAGGAAGTCCCATTCTCTCCTGCCTCCGGCCCAGCTGGTGTGGGGGGATCTGGATGCACAGAGGCTTGTTGGGGGGTTCCAGGTGCGGGGTAATGGGACTCTGCAGGGGCTTCCAGATGAAGTGGTTTGGGCTCAGGATAGGGTCCTGGGTATGGGGGGCTCCTCTGGGGGCTCTGTGTGCTGGGTGAGTGGGGCTTCGTGTGATGGGGGTCTAGGTGCAGCTAGTTGGGAGTCAGTGGCATGGGGGTCTGGAGGTGGCGCTCAGGGTGGTGTAGGGAATGGGGTATCAGGGTGGGGATTTGAGTGCAGGGATCTCAGAGGGAGGTGGTCTGGGTGCAGGGCTGGGAGTCCAGAAGCAGGGGGTCTGGGTGAAGGAGTTTTTCAGATGCAGAATTTGAGGTTCAGTTGGGTGGGGTTGGGTATGGAGGGCTAGCAGGTTCTGGATGTACCGGGTGAGGCTCGGCAGGAATGTCTTAGTATGGGAGGTCCAGATGCATGGTGGTTGGGTAGATGGGGGAGCAGCTCCCCATACAGTTACCCCTGTCCCCACAGCTGAGGAGTAATGGGGGCAGGAAGCAGGGGAGGATGATGAGCTTCCGGCAGCTGGGGCAGGTTTCTGGGGATGGGTCTGATACAGCCCCTGCCACTCCTTGCAGGGGAAGAGGAAGTCCCATCCTTTCCTGCCTCCAGCCCAGCTGGGATGAGCAGCTGATCCCAGCTCAGGGTAGGAGCCAGTGGATTTACCTCTCCTCCAGCTGTTCCAGGTGCCTGAAACAATGTACCTGCGCAGCTAGGGAGTGCTGCGTGACTGGTCTTTCAGCTTCACTTTGATTCCCTGTCAGAAAGTCATTTTTCTGTGGGGAGCCAAAGAAATCTGCTGGGACATGAATTCTGCACATGTGCCGTGGTGCAGAATTCCCCCAGGAGTAATCCTATCTGATACAGTTTAGTATTTAAAAATAATTAAACCACGATATTCTACAAGGTTTTTAGTTAACTGCCTATTGTGTTTAGATAAGGAAACAAACAAACAAAACAAAACAAAACAAAAGAAACCTATCCTACAATATTTCTTGATCTTACATACCGTTTGTGCTGCAATACTTAGGCACAATGTGGTGAGTTGGGGCCCAAAGCTGTTCCATTGAAGTCAATAGTCATACCTCTATTAACTTTACTGGAAAGAGGAGCAGACTTTTAACAACAGAGCTTAGTATTGCCTTTACAATTCTTTCTTGTTGTAACTTTTAAATCAAGCTCTTGAAATTAGCTGAACATATTTTCTATGGTTTTCATACACAGATATTTCTACTGCACTGTAAAAATAGGCTTTTAATACAAGAGAGTACTTAAGCAACCTAGTACCAGCCATCAGTTTGATATCAGCCCTGACATTATTTAATTTTGAGAATCACAGAGGTTAAATCTCACTGAACTATAAACAGATGGAAACATGCAGTGGAATCCCAAGGCACAGTTCTGCACAAGCTGTAATTTAAATCATATTGCATGCTAAGATGAAAAGGCAGCGGGGTCCCAGAGGGCATGAATAAATGTGCAGTCACTGATTTGCCACACAAATTCATGTTGAGATTCTATAACTTTGCAACTGTGATGTCTATCATTAGTGTGAGGACCTATCATTTATTGAACTTTGTGTATTTATATTAAATAAACCAAAGAACAAAAGCAATTACTTAGCCTTACAACCTGAATTTTTAGAATGCAGACTGGAATTTTTAGAAATTCATTAACAGAGAAAAGGGGGAGTGATAAACACAAGCAGTGAGAGGAAGGTCTTAAGTCTACAGGACAATTCACCTATGTCTAATGCTAATTAGGATTTTAATGTATGCACCAAGTATTCTGTTTAACTCAAATGCAATTTTAACTCAAATTGCATCCATAATTGTTGTAGTGCAAACACCAATCTGGAGCTGGTATTTGCACATGTGAAGGCCAATTATGGTTTTTTGCCTGATCGGATCCCTGATATGCGCATTCATTTGTGGTAATTGCATGCAATGGTGCATGGTTTTTTGTACAAACAGTTCAAAGTTTAGCAGTGTTCATATGTGGGGTTTTGGTTCGGCCCATTATATACAGAAAACCATCCACAAAGTTTGGATCAGGAAACAAACTCCCAAAAGTCAGTGACTATTCGGATCCGGGTCCACTGGACTCCCATATAAAATATTTCAGGACACTGGTTTAAGGCCACTTAAAATTCCCATATGGTACAGTTCTCATTTAGCTGTGTTTTTTTTCCTGAACTTATTTAACACAGCTAAAAGGTTTGTCTAGGCATTGTTTGATGTAAATGAAAGATTTTAAGGGAATTCAACAGGTATATAATGGGGTGACAGAAATAATCTGAATCCCATGAAAGGTAACTAAAGTGAAGTTTCATCTTTAAGAGAAACAGCTATCATTTTTTGCTATTAAAGAAATTAATCACATTGATAATGTATTGATAGTAAAGTATGTCATCAGTGATATGACCCAAGCTCCTCAGCTAATGTAAACCAGTACAGCTACCCTGATTTCAACGTAGCTATGCCAATTAACCCCAGCTAAGGATCCAGACCATGAGATCTTTTAGGTACAATAGAAACATAGGCCTGTAGTCTTTCTGTTAGCTAGTTTACCTATTTAATCTATGTATCTTCCAATGCATTTGCCTTATGAAATATCTTCAATACTTTTTAAGAGGAGGACCTGATCAATTACATGTGAATCCAGATCCCAACTTTAGGGGTTGAATCTAAGGTTTGGACTGCAGCACTATAGAGCTAAGGGGTCATTTACAAAGTGTGGATCCTAATCTAAATTTCCACAAAATTTTGAGGTAGTTGAATCCAAGGGTAAGATCTGGGCCCATCTCTAATGTCCCCCATCGCCACAGTCAATAGCATTTCCCTTGACTATATTAACAAAAATTCTAATAAAAAGGCCAGCTTATGTCTCCCTCTAACCAAGACTAAAACACACCCAATGACTTTGTGTCTAATGCTGTGAATGGCATTAAATTCAATGAAACTTGCTTAATACCATCCAGCTTTGTGTGGCTGAAACCCTCTAATTCTCCATCCCCTCATGACCAGCATGCCTAGTCACATCACACTTAACCTTTGGCTTGGCTTCTCAAAAAAGAATTTATTTCACTCCATTCACAGCCTCAACAGTTTGGCAAACCATACTCAAGTGCCGCACTGGGCCTTTATATTGAACACACTAAGCTAATTGTTTTTCCAGTCTACAAACTTTGGGTCAACAATCAAGCCACTGCCAGAAACTAATTAATTTGCAAACAGGCCCTATTTTCACAGAGGGAGAGCTTTTGAGAGCTATGTCAGCAGAGCCAGTCACACCATGGTGACATGCATTGTCATGGCATCCACTTTGCTGGGTAATTTTCCTCACTAATTTTTCACCACACACATGAACTCAAATTACCCAGTCAACAGTAAATCTCTATTGAACGCCCACCAGACTCTGAACGTGGTGGCCTGAGAAGAGGAAATTGGTACTGACAGGGTCAACATGAATTAAACTGATGGCTAGAGCAGAAAGGGAAAAAACAAGGAAAGAAAAAAGCAAATTCAGACATTTGTCATATTCAAAGTAGAGGGAAATGTTACAGACTCGATCCTGCTCCCACTGAAGTCAATTAGAGTTTTGCCAGGGGATTCACTAGAAATATTTTTTTTCTTTAAAATGCTGGTTAGTCACCTCCGTTAACAGTAATTGCAAAACTCTCCAAGGGTCAGATGCTGACACCCTTACTCTGGGCTTGTCTACATGGAGACTTAATGTGTAGCAAGCCAGGGTGTAAATCCACAGTGCACTAGCTTGCCATGCACTAACTGGCCATGTGGACCCTGCTACCATGCCACAGGAGAAGTATGTCCACGCATGTTGCAGATCTTTAGTGTACAGTGGCCAGTTACTGGGTGGCAGGCATGTGCATTGTAGATTCACAACCTAGTTCACAATAAAATAAAAACATAAATATCTGAGAATCCATCTTAATAAATAAAAGACACAATAAAAAACGTTTTCATGGAAAACTTATTTCAGAACATTCATATCACCTTGATAACGCATGATCAGAACGGTTACAATGAACATTGATGTAGGAGAACTATTTCTCTGTGTAGACAAGCCCATCTTACTCACAATAACAATTGCGTTTGTCTCTATTCATACTGACATCAAGGGACTACTCGTGGATCATGGTAACACTCAGCCTGAGCAAGAATGGCATAAATAGCCCTAAATAAGGATGTTCTTCAAGGACTTTACTTTACCATTTCCAAAATCATGATTAGCCAACCTAGTCTTAACAGATCATTATGTGAAGAAATTAAGGGAATCTTATGAACATCAGCAGCATGTAAACCTCTTGAACTATCTCTTGCAAAGCCAGCCTGCACACACAGGAATTGTCTTGAATTAGTAGCCTGCCATTTAAACCCATGTTTCTTTTCTGATGGTGATTCAATTCTTTGTAAAGCACCCACACTGTATCATTTAAAGAGAAACCTGTTCCAGAGACAGAAGAAAAGCTACAGTCTCAGGCCACGTCCAGACTAGGAATTAAAATCGATTTTAGATACGCAACTTCAGCTACGAGAATAACGTAGCTGAAGTCGAATTTCTAAAATCGAGGTACTCACCAGTCTGGACGGCGCGGCATCGATGTCCGCGGCTCTCCGCGTCGATTCCGGAACTCCGTTCGGATTGATGGAGTTCCGGAATCGATGTAAGCGCGCTCGGGGATCGATACACCGCGTCCAGACTAGACGCGATATATCGATCCCCGAGCAATCGATTTTAACCCGCCGATGCCGCGGGTTAGTCTGGACGAGGGCTCAGAGTGTTAACATGCCACCTGTCCTGCAGAAAGGAGTGTCTTTTTTACTTGAACTCAGCATTATTCAATGTAATTCACTCTAGTGGGGAGAAGAGTCTGGCAAGGCTACACAACTGTAAACTAGTGAATATGGGTGGTTTTTATGTCATATATATATTTTATATACACACACACACACTGTATTAGGATGACCAGATGGGATGAAGGAAATATTAGGACACATGGGGGTGGGAGGGGAGAGTTCCACCGGTGGAGCGAAAAAAAACCAACCAAAAAACCAGGAGTGCAAACATCGGTCGGGACGCGAGACACCAAACGCCTAAATATCGGGACTTCTGGTCACTCTACACTCTATTGATAAAATATTCTTTCAAAAAAATAATTGAAATGAATATACAGGGAGTAGCATAGAGATTGCTGTTAACAGCTACCTGGACTTCAATTATAGACCATTATCTGGCTACCCTTCCTTATGAGGAATAGAGCCTTACTCCACATTACGCTACAAGCACTTCCATTGAAATCAATAATGTAATGATTAATAAACCAACAACTCATAAATACAATTTCGAGACATGTTTCTTACTCAGCTGTAGAAAGGGTACAGGACGGATCCCTAGGACCCGATCATGACCCGAGTAGTGCGCACCTGCAGGTAAACACTCATGCCCTAGAGCTAAAATATGGTGGCTGAATTCTGGGCTGTGTCTTTAAGAGACATAGCGTAACCCACACAGTGTCTGGGTGTGGTGTTCTGTCCCATCAAGTGGCACTTAGACCACTTAAAGAGAGAGAGTTAAATGAGTCTGCTCTAAAATGGGTCGGTTGGTGTTACAATAGCACAGTGCCTTCATAATGGGGGGTGCCCTGTGAGCCTGTCTAAATTACAGCAGCCTCTCCATGCTGCCTATGGGCCATAGCACTGGCCAGAATCTCTGCAGCAGTGCATGCTGCACCCTCCCTTTGCATGCCTGCTAAGAGGGGGTCTTCAGAAGGTAGTCTTACGGCTGTCTTTCACAGTGCCTCCAACAGAAATCCCTCTTCCCCCTAAAAAACCCAAAACACCACAGATCTGGGGTTGTCACACAGCTTTGTGCTACTCTGACCATTCTACCCAGCATAAAAGGGCCAGAGTGAGGGTGAGGAGCTTGTATAGTGGATAAAAACCCTTTTGAAAGAAAATGACCCAGTGCTGTATTATTAAGTATTGGAATGAGAAAATAGGGTCTAGTTGCTGAAAAGATTTCCAATAATTCCATTCAGACATTTGATGTGAGAGAGCAATTTTTTTCTGGTGGAGGGAACTTTGAGAGTGCTTTCTCCCTGCATGCACATGTGTCTCCTGAAAGTGGAGGAACCTTAAAGAAATCCCTCATTTCCTAATTGCTACTGGCCTTCAGTTCCTGGCTGGAATGGCTTCTTATATTTCATTAAAAATACCCCAAGTACCCAGACGGGATGTGTGAACTGCGTCAGACCTAAGGCTTCCCGTACCACATTCCCTTAAATCAGTAGCTGTTTAAACATCAAGTAACAACAGCAGCAAAGAAGAGAATGTTTGTGCTTCGAGTAATATAACATTTACTCCAATAATTAAGTTTTAATTGCAGTAAAATGGCTGTAACACTCTGGGAAGGGAATGAGCACAGGAAGGAGCTGTGATAGAAGACAGGCGTATACAGATTAGGGAGCTGATGGAGAGCAAGAAATAACATTTTAAATCACGTTCAACATCTTAGGTTTGGAGCAAGAGATGAAAGAGAAAAATCTTAAAATCCTATTTGGATTCTAGTCTATTCAGGGTTTTATATCACCCTTATCACCACAGTATCTGAGCACCATTAAGTGACATCATGAACATCTGTCACATGTGGAATTTGTCACATGGGAAATTAATATTACTATTCTTTTTTAGTAAAGAAGAACATGAAGGGGGGTGGGGAGGGATATGTTCAAGAGGAGATGGATTCTTCCTGTTTATATGGGCACACGTTTGTTATGTCTGCAGGAGTGACAGTGTCCATGACATTGTGTCTACAAAAGGAAAGTGTGGTTCTTTGTCTCTCTCTAGTGCTAGTCCACATAAGAGAATATCAATCTGCTACTACTTTCCGCTAATGGACATAGTCCTTGGGCTCAAACAGCAGATGTGCAGGTTTCAAGTGTAAGAGGTCCTTGGAACAAACCCTACTGTTGGCTTAAGCAGAGCTGGTAATATCTAGGCTTGGCAGAATTTGATTTTGATAGATAATATTGATATTTGTATGTGTTTTTTTTAGATATTTATCAATTCAAATTTTCCAAATGATGAGGTGTCAGACCACGGGGGTGCTCAGCCAGGGGGGTGGTGGCAAGTGGAGCAATTTGCCCCAGACCCCGAGCCCTGCGAGCCCTCCAGGTTTTTGGCAACACTTCAGCGGCAGGCCTTTCACTCGCTCCGGGTCTTCAGCAGTGCGCCCTTCAGTGCAGCGGAAGCCTCGGAGTGAGTGAAGGACCCACCACTGAAGTGCTGCGGAAGCCTCGGAGCGCTGCCTAGTGAGTACAAGCGCTGCAAGTGGTGGGGGAAAAAAAGAAAAAGCTGCGATCGGTGGCACTTAGGCTGCTCCACGACCTCTGCTTCATTCTTTGGCTGCATTCGGCGGCGGGTCCTTCACTCCGAGAGGGACCCGCCACTGAATTGCGATGAAGACCCGGCCCTGCCCCAGACCCCCTGAATCCTCTGGGCGGCCCTGGGGCTCAGACAATAATTATTTAATGACAATTGATGGTTATTCAAAAAGTAAAAGCTTTATAACCATTAAAACACAAATTGCCAGCATCGTATGTCAAAATGTACAAAGTAAAGATCCTTAAATCAAACTATAACAAATTCTCTACTAGCATTTTTCGTACTTTGCTTATCTGTAAGTTTTGCTTATTACTGATGCAAACATTGTTTTTCATTAGCTTGCTTGTGTGTGGTGAAATCAGTCTTCACTGACATTTACCAATAGATGTCTAATCCTTCCAAGCCCAGTTCTATCTAGATTAATAAATATATCACACTTGTCCCAAGTAGTACTCAACCCTGGTTTGTGAAATAATGCTGACCATATTTTGCACCAATTCAGCTGCACTATTTGTTGCCACGTGGGAGGTTTGCATGAAAGTGGGAGGTAGGGAAGGTATTTAAGAACATTCAGGGTAAGGGAAGTATGCAGAAGTGAGAGTGGTATGGAGAAATGCTGCATATGTGGAAAGAGAGAGGAATTAGTGTGGCTAACCAAAGAAGACTCATAGAGTCAAATACAGTAGAAAATCAGCACATTCGAGCCTCAGCAGAAGTTGGAAAGGAACAATAGTTCACTTCTAAATGTCTTCACACATTTCATATGACCTTTTTAGAAAAGAAAATACCTGAAAATATTGAGAATCTTGTCTTTCTGATTCTACTCACCACGCTACACAGTGAGATATGCTAATATGCAAAGATATTTGCACATCATCAGCACTGAGGCATCTTGTAATCTGTCATAAAGGGAAACTGTGTACAATGATGGCTATAAAGGACTGCACAAATGTCATGAGAGGATCAAGTCCATGTTCCCTGTCTCAGAGCCTGTGAAATTTAAGAGGGCATTTTCTTTTTTATTGAACATTCGCTCAGCTTCTATAATACTCAGCTGTTTATGTAACCGTAAAGTAAAGATTATCAAGGACAATGTCTCCAGGGGACTATGCGCAGCTACTATCCCACTTTAAATATTAAACCACAGAAAGGATTCTAAAATCACATCATGGGGCTGGTTTAAACCCACAGAAAGCAAGGAAATTCCAAGTTAAGACTGGAAATCCAGCCTGACATTCTGTCTTTAACTCAAACTGTTAGCAGGAGGGTGTTTCGGGCTTGCATTGCCTTGCTTTTGTGGGTGAAAAACAGATGCATAATGCTCCTTTAATGTCCCTTTCGTGGTTTAATTTCCTTTCAAACTGTCTGCAGCCCAACTCTGAATATTTTCTCTTAAAATAAACATTTATGGACTATTCATTTTTCAAATCTGATTTTTTTTTAACTTTAAAGATGTCAGACTGGAGCCCCTCTGCTCAGGTCAGAACCAGGGAGGGTGCGGGGAAAATTGGCCTTAAGCCATCTTTCCACTCCCCTAATCCTACACCCAAACAGAGGCTTTTCTGCATTTCTGTGTTGCTTAGCATTTGCTTCAGCACACTGCACTGCAACGTTCCCCCCTCCTCTCTCTTCCCCTGCTCACCCCCACTTCCATCCATGCCTTCAACCCATCCAGGAATTCCCCTGTGCCAGGGGATGGGAGTGGGTGGTATAGAACTGCATATGCTGTCTTTAGATCACCCAAGAATTCCCACTACATCAGTCAGGGAAATCACAGGCACTGGCTTTCTCCTTTGCCTGGCACTGCTCAACCTCCATCCAGCCCCAGGCCCTGCCCCCACTCCACCCTTTCTCCTAAACCCCAACCCCCACCCTGCTTCTTCCCTCCCAGTTCCACCTCCTCCCCCAAGTGCGCCCCGTCCCTGCTTCTCCCCACTAGCACCTCCTGCCCACCGCGGAACATCTGATCACGGTGGATGGGTGTTGCTGGAAGAGAGGGGGAGGAGTCAAGTGGTGGGGCTGCCGGCGGTGGGAGGCACTGGGGGGGAGGGGAGGGGAAGAGCTGGCTGCCAGGGGGTGCTAAGCACCTGCTAATTTTTTTCCATCTGTGCTCCAGCCCTGAAGCACCGATGGAATTGGTGTTTATGAGGGAAATCCACAGCTAGGACATTCCTCTATCCCCTTTGCACTGAAGAAGCAGTAACCTATGCATGCTCAAAATACCACCTTTCTGTCACTAATTTCAGATGTTCCCAAACCACTGCAAGTGACTGATTGGCCCAAGACATAGGGAGCCTTTCAGTTGTAGTTTAGCAGTTAGAATCAGGTCCACGTGTGTAATGACAAAACCATTATTACTGAACATATCTTTTTAGTGGTCCTGCGATAACTCCAATAGAGCTGCCCACAACATAAGAAACTGGTACTTGGCTGATATTCCCTTATTGAAAGTCTCAGCAGAGGGTGATGGGAAGGAACTGGAAAGCTTTCACTTCTAGTGTATACAGAGCTCTGTGTATATAGATCACATCTCATCCTTCAATGCTGGCATATTGCATTGGAAATGTATTTATTTAAAAAAAAAAATCTGAAACCCGGAAATTTATTTTGTAATTACACATAAAAAAGGCAAATAGAAAAAGAAAAGCCAAAGGATCCATGTGTCTGTATAGTTTCAGCCTCAGATGATTATTTTTGGACTTCTCTATTGGTCACAGAGAATTCAACAGAAGTGCAGGCAGGACCTCATTAATGAAAATGTACTGGAAAAAGCCCTGTAGCCTTTAATAAGGAGAAATAATTCTCTAATAGAATTCTCAAATCAACCTTTTGCAGGGATCTAACTCTAGTAAATCACACAGGATCAATCTCTAATCCCTTATATAGGTTTTTGAGAACAATTTCTTACGTTAGTAAATTCAACAGGACTTTGCCATGCAGGAATGCAATTTTAAGGACTGTAATTAAATCCCAAACTCATGTATATTCTGTAAAAGGTTGAAATTGTCTCCAGTTTGTGTTAGTTCAAGAATATTTCATTTGAGAGGGGTCAGGGTTTGCAAGATCTTTGTGTGCACTCTCATACTTCTCTCCATCTTCAGCACGAAGCAGTTCTGGTTTCCGCACCCTCTCAGATGTTAACTCAGTGCTAATTTGGGAAAAGCAGTTTTCACATTCAGCACGGAAAGACTGATAACTGAATCCACAAAGGAATGACACATTTTCAGGGATGAAGTGCAGGGGATGTGGACAATGGCTGTGCTTTCCCACTGCATAAATCCTCCTGACTCATCTGTCATTGTGTGAATCTACTGCACAAAAGCAGCTTTTACTTGCATGATTGGGCTTTATTTCACCAAGGCCATCACCATGGGCATGGGTCCTGTGCTATTCTTAGTATTAATCTACCCCACAGCAACATACTCTCCTGGCAGAATTTATCTATACAGATCAGTGACAAACTCTCACTTCCGCTTCAATGTTCCCTGAAGTCCAGATACCCTGTTTATCATCAGAACAACAAGAAATCAATGAGCAATATTTCTGTACTATCAGGCGAAACTAACTGCAAAAGCAATACCCAGTTGATGCAAACCTGTTCTCTCTGTCGCCCATGGGAGTTTTGCCACTGATTTCAATGGGAGCAGAATCAGACCTAATGTGTTTATAATTATTATTATATCCATGTTATCTGTATTACATTAACATCTAGAGATCTCAGTTAGGGATCCATTGTGTTAGGCACCATCCAGGCATCTAATAAAAAATAAATCCCTTCCCAAGAGATCTTGTAGTTTAAACAAAATAATGCTAACCTGATACCAGGAAATCTTGGCAATAGCCAATATGCTTGCCCATTAAAAGTCATGTTTCAAAAGATACCTTCCCTTTTGCCCTTGAAAAATTTGCGTCTGTATTTTTGCACCTGCACTGAATTGTGGATGCAAATATGACTACCTGACCCTCACGGTAGGTGCAAACATTTGAACATATTTTGGGGGTTCAGAAATAGGAATGCAAATACAAACTGTATCTACAGAAAGAGAAGCTGTCAGCCCTTTACAAAATTTAGCCCTAAGGGCTTGTCTACATCAGAAAGTTGCAGCGCTGGTGAGGGAGTTACAGCGCTGCAACTTAGGAGGTGTACACATCTGCAGGGCACCACCAGCGCTGCAACTCCCTGTTTGCAGCGCTGGCCGTACTCCCGTTTTGTCTCGGGTGTAGAGGATCCAGCGCTGGTGATCCAGCGCTGGTAATCAAGTATAGTCACTTACCAGCGCTTTTCTTGACCTCCGTGGAATAAGCAGGTATTCCAGCATACCTGAGGAAGCCTCTGGTAATCAAGCTGGTCTCCTTCCCCGGCTTGCTCTCGCGTTCCCCCGAACCCCGAGCAAGCAGGTCTCCTTCCCTGAGGTTTGCTGGGTGGTTCCGGGAAGGCGAGAGCAAACCGGGGACGGAGACCAGCTTCGCCGCGGTTTGCTCTCGCGTTCCGCGAACCACCCTGCAAACCGCAGGGAAGGAGACCTGCTTGCTCGGGGGTTCGGGGAACGCGAGAGCAAACCGCGGCGAAGCTGGTCTCCTTCCCCGGTTTGCTCTCGCGTTCGCCGAACCCCCGAGCAAGCAGGTCTCCTTCCCTGCGGTTTGCAGGGTGGTTCGCGGAACGCGAGAGCAAACCGCGGCGAAGCTGGTCTCCTTCCCCGGTTTGCTCTCGCATTCGCCGAACCCCCGAGCAAGCAGGTCTCCTTCCCTGCGGTTTGCAGGGTGGTTCGCGGAACGCGAGAGCAAACCGCGGCGAAGCTGGTCTCCTTCCCCGGTTTGCTCTCGCCTTCCCCAAAACCCCTTGAAGCCGCCCAACAGCGCTGCAGTGTGGCCACATCTAACACCACTTGCAGCGCTGGTTGCTGTAAGTGTGGCCACTCTGCAGCGCTGGCCCTATACAGCTGTACTAATACAGCTGTAACAACCAGCGCTGCAAAATTTTAGATGTAGACATGGCCTCAGTCTTTTAAATATCAATATGAGGTTGTCCGGAGTGTCTTCAATTACTTTAAACAAGCTATTGGAACCAGTTAGCTTTTTAAATCTGTGAATGCATGAATATGTTAATGGACAAAAACAGATGTACATTTGTGCGCCTATCCAAATCCCATTGGAGTTAGTAGAAACTGACTTCACTTGGAATTAGATCAGACCTTTATTTGCATGTGCAAATTCTTTGCTAACACCTGTAGCTGTGGCATTTGCACTGGCAAACGAGCACTTCTGAGTCTAACTGGTTAACTGCACATTGTAAGTGAAGTTACTCTGCCCTGTGAAAACAACAAAGATTCCAGTGATGGAGGAAGCTCTAGGGCACCCAGGGCTCCTTTGACACCCTAACATATTGGGAGCTAAGGCATGTTTGAGGGCTCCTGTTATCTAATTTCCCTTCTCCTCTTTCTCCTCCTGGGGAGTCTGGAGGGCCAATGTCAGAACTGCACCTCAGAGATGACCCGGCTGCATTATGAATTGGCCTGTAGCGGGTACGACTCCAGTCAACAGTCTCTCTAGCATCTGTGCTCAGACTTTCCTGCTGGTACTTCCTCAGGCCTAGAAGTCCTGTTTAACATATATGTACAACAGTCTGCTCCTGCCACATGATACTGCTTTAGCTGCTGCCTCTGGATATGGTTTAAATTTAATCACACTCCACAAATCTCAATATAATTAAAAACCAAAAAGCGCTCCTTTATAAATCAGTCTTGATTAGTTTAACTGGTTTAAGACAAAATTCTGCTCCATATCAAGAAGAGGTAAACATGTCATGGGTGTTACTGCAAAGGAACTGTTTGCGGTATGCTAGACTTTAAGAGCTACATGAATATAATACTGGAAAAAATGTACGTCTCTCGTACCATTCAGCCAACGGGAATCATGCTGCTCTGTCCTGATTGGATGATGGTGCCCCAGAGTTCGGAAAATGGCAAAATCTCTACCCATGAAGTCTGCTGCTGTCCCAGAGTACAATTCTCCATCTGTGGAATGATATGAGATAACTGTAAACATTCTGTTGAGACGTGAACACATATTGCTACCTGTTACACTATTCTCAAATCATTCAGTGATCATGAGTAGGCTCCAAAATCATGAGATTGGCTTAAAAGTTGAGGTTTTAAAATGTGATTGGTGGTGGTACTCTTTATTTGCCATCTGGTTTCTGAGCCTTTGGGATGCACTGGGGTCACATTTTCAGGATTTTCTCTGCAACCACGAGGGCTAGAAATTTAATAGTTTTTTTTTTAATTAAAGCTGAGTTTCTCACATAATCACTTGCCTCAAGAAACTGGGGCATTTAAGAAAAGTACCAAATATTGCAATACTTGTGATAAAATAGCAAGATTTGGCAACCTTGCTTTTATGTTATATTGATGGGATATAGAGACCCAGGCAGATCAGTGATATCATAGTGAAACTTTATTCCTCCTGTTGAACATGCATGCAGTTCCAGCTTTTATATCCTAGTGTTAATCTTGACATGTTTCTGATACATGTCTGCGGTTGTCTTTTCGGTACCCGCTAAAGCAGCCACTTGAAGATATTAGACCCTGATTCTCAAGTAAGACTGGCAGTGATTTACACCTCACTTTGCACCACTGCAAATGGTTACACATGGTTTCAAGCTGTGGAGAATCAGGCCCATTGGTTCCCAGTTCAGAAAGTTGCTGAATTCTTTCCTTGAATTGTTTACATGTGAACTGCTTTCTCATATCAGATTTTAATGATGAATTCTTTGGAAGCACTTTCATGAGCATCCTCCCTTGCTTGGGAATTAGAACATTTTTTGTTTCCTTTTTGTGAACTTTCTGCTTGCAAGACTGTCACTCAGTGGCACACATTTCTCTCAGCATAGGTAGTAGGGAAGGAGGATAAACCTTTCTGTGGCATCCAGCCCATAAGCAGTATACAGGTGGTCAAGTCTGAACTCAAACTCACATAATAACATAGACCCAGAAATGCCACTGCTAATCCAACCAGAAGGGTTACCAGGGACAAAGAATGATGTGGTCCCAATTCAAAAGGCAAAGCTCAAATCTCACAATAGATCCTTACATTGTGCCACTGTTCACAGTAGTCCTAGATCACTTGGTGAAGAGGTGAATTCCAAGAAAAAGAATTAGATACACAATTAGTATTTTATCCACAAGCAGTTTCAAGGTGCCAGATATACAGCCAAATGATGGTGCCAATTTTGCTAGGAGTAAATGCAGAGTTATTCCATGGAGTTACTCTGGATTTAGGAAGCTGAGAGTACACTTTGCAGGATTTGGCCCTTATAGTGCATATATAAGCAGATCCAGCCCAGATTTTCCCTGGGAAATTAAAATAAAAGTATGTCATTCCTCTCAACCAATATCGTCGTTAGACAGAAGGATAAATCTGAGGATGAAGCAACAGTTTTTTAAAGCTCCAGTGATAGATTTTTCTGGTCAGGCTGAATCCCACCATAGACTGATTTTCAAACACCTTTTGGAACAAGCGTATGGTTCTCACGCCAATTTTAGATATTTCCATGGGGGGACAGCCATGTCCAACATGCCTATTGGATAACATTAGCGTCCTTCCCCTGAAACACTGATAGCATAAAATTATCAATTGATGCTACAGTGACTGGGTACCATATGGTATTGATGAAAGTCAGGAAGGGTGAAAACATGATAGCAGAAAGGTGTGGAATTGAATGAATTCACAGCAGAGATTATAAGCAAATAGACCAGTCGTGCCCAGCAGGAGATGTAATCAGAAGTGAAACAGAACAGAATATCATTAATTAACAATTTCTCATTCTTCTGTTTCATTTTCTACTTTTTTTTTCAAACAGGAGACAATCACTTAATTATAGTCCTTATTATGTACAGCATATGCAGCTGAGATTTTTAAGAACAACAACCCCTTTGGCTTGTGAAAAATGACTTTGATGCTCCTCTTAACCTTTCCTTAACCTTATCCTCATTTTCTTTTCATCCACTCCCAATCAAGTCAGAATAAATCAATATAAATCAACAAAACCAGTTTTTTATTTCTAAGCTGTCAACAGATGGGAAAGTCACTCGAGGAAAAAAAGGATTCCAAATTTAATAATAGACTATTACAATTAAGCAAATAGTTCAACAACTTATTAAGATTTTTGTAATATTTTGCATTTTTGGGTCTCTCAGTGCTTGAGGATCTCATTCAACACACGAAGAACTGTAAAACTGTTGAGGTGCAGTCACCTCAAGAATGCAACATGGCTTCCTGTTTTGTGCCAGTTCATCACATGACAATTTAACATTATTGTGATCTGATCTGATCTGATGGAGATTGTCTTTGCCAGTAGTCATAGGTGGGGTGGGAATCTCACCAACAAGAAGCTGAAGGATACATTTTACGTAGAGTTCTGAACTGGGCTTGAACGTAGCTTTTGGAGGTCAAAAGGCAAGTTTTTGCTTTCTATTACAGCTACCTCTAAGTAGGGATGGGTAAGTATGTTTCAAGAAAATAACTATTTGACTCTTGGTCTACAACTTGAACTGATTCACTGAGATATGCAAAAATTCTGACAGGGTTCAATCCAGTGCCCACTGAGGTCAACAGACATTAGATGAGGTCCTTATTGTGGGTACGAGTGAGAAATTGGGCTTTCATGGGTAAGAATTACAGGACTGAATCCATTGTGTTTTAAAAATCATTTCTAATTTTTTGTACACCTGTGTCTCCTTGTTCCAGTTAGCATTAGATGCACAGGACTGCAGGAAGAGGTGTTCTTACTCTATTTCCAGCTCAACCAGGAGCAAGAAGTACCAGGAAACTCACACGAGGGGTGAACCTCTTTCTGTGCAATTTTTCAGATTCAGGATAACCCCAAATGATTTCCCAGAACTTGAGTTTGAAATCTAGATCAAAATTTTGTCCCTTAGGTATAAGCATTAAGCACGTGAGAATCACTCATGGCTACTATAAATTTAAAAGGGTTTCTCATGCCATTGCTAAGCCCTCCAACCTCCGATTAATGCCTAAATGGACAGTATTTTCACTAGCAGCTTTAAAAAATATTGAAATTTACAGTTCAAAAAATTTACAATAATTTCTGAAGCTGAAAAAAACCAAATTGTCATTTTTCATTTATGTCCAGACAGCATAAAGAAATGGATATCGCTCCCTATACTGAGCAAATACATCATTTTCTTTCATCAGCATGCAGAGAGCTGTGTAAGGAGCTAGGTGTTGTGAAAACAAATCTCTTTGGCCAAAAGAACTGGTGTTGACACATGTGCACAAACAGATATATTGTATATTAACTTTCCAAATACAGAGGTGACTATTACAGTGCACAACCACTCTGTTTCTCACTGTAAATCTTTTGAACAGAACAGTTTTTCCTGATCCATTGAACTTCAAGAACAATTTTCAGATTTTCTTAGACACCAAGATGCCTGAAATTAAACAATGTTCATGTATCTTTTGTACTTTTTTGTCTTCAGCTCTTAACGATAAAAGAGTTGCTTAGTTCTTGGACATTACTGAAGTTTGAGGTTCTTGTTTTAAGGTCAGGATCAAATTTAGCTGTCCAAGGATGAAGATAAATTTAATGCTGGAATGGGCAGGTTACTGCAACAGGTTGGAAAGAGTTCACTAATGAAATCTGGTACCAAGTGGACAGAGGACTGCCTCAGACTATTAAGGCTAGGTGTGACAGAATGTTAGCAGGAGCACCCTGATCACTTATGTTGCTGCAGCATGAAGAAGGCTGAAGACTCAGCGGTGAGCAATTAAATAATTTTTGATGGGGGATTATGAGCACCTGGGCTAATGATGTAATTGGGAGCATACAAGTAGAAGAAACAGGAAGTAAAGTGGGGCTCAGTGAGGGAGGTGTGCTGATGAGGGAGGCTGTGTGGCAAACACCTGCTATAAGATCTCTGTGTTATGTTCTGTGTGTAAAACTGTGGAGAAATAAAAGATAACATGGTGAATGGAAAACAACTTGGACATCTTTATGATTGTTAGGTACCAGGAACAGGCTGGACAGTGCAGCACACCGGGTAACATCGGAGGCACCCTATGACACATGGACACTCAACAATGGCTTGACTTGGTTCCCACTGAATTCAATGGCAAAACTTCCATTGACTTCAATGGGACCAGTTGGGCCAAATACGAAGAGATTTTTGAAAATCCCATCTGGGATTTTCAGAGGAACTTAATGATTCCAATACTATTGATAGTCAATGCAACTGGACTGTCTAACTCCTTGACATATCTTTGAAAATCCGTAAAGCCTAAGTGTCTCCGACTAATTCGTTAGTTAACAATCTTCTCTTAGAATCATAGAATAGTAGGACTGGAAGGGACCTCAAGAGGTCATCTAGTTCAGTCTCCTGCACTCAATGCAGGACTAAGTATTATCTAGACCATCCCCGACAGGGGTTTGTCTAACCTGCTCTTGCGATTTTCATAGTTGAAATGCACCCTACCTTTCCCTTTTCCTCCTGTCCTGTAATAGATGAAAGCAGTGCCTTGGGAGTAGATACTCCTAACACTTTCATGTATTAACATGCTCACATGCCGGTTGTTTAGTTAGCAACATACAGATAAGGAATGATGGGTAAAGAATGGCTTGGATTCTTGAGAGCATGTTCACAACTGGCATCTACTCAGAGCAGAGTAGTAATAGCTACCTTTACTGAACATTAACAAATAATGAATAATGTTTGCAAGTGGATGGAGTGAGAAACATATTTTGAAAATATACTAGAACAATTTAATAATGATGAAATGTTTCTTTAAAACACGATTGAATTTTATCAGGAAATCCTTTCATATTTCTTTCAGATGAGACAAAAATGGAATACCCTGAATACTAATGGCTATTAAATATCGTAGGGCACTTTTTGCGTATTAATCTTGGTCTCCTGCTGAAATTCCAACTTGGGCAATCACATTCTACTCATCTAAAATTTGCCTTGTTGTTTCTGAGTCAAGAATTTATTCTTTGCCTTCACTCTTAAAAAAAGTCATTGTTTAGGGTTGCTGGTAGTATAGAAGCTATGTTACACCTCAGAGGTGGCTGCATTTTAGTGACAGTTGAGTGATCATTTTAAATATCGACAGAAAAAACCTTGTGAGTATGTGTGAGTGCAAATTGCAATCCCTGGCCTTGAAGAAGGCAGCTGCAGTAAAGATGATATTCACTTATAGGAAAAGGCACGAGAAAGTACAGCTGTTTCCTTCCAAAGAGCTTTACTATGGCAGTGGTCCCCAAACTGCAAGGTGCACTGCCCCCTCGGGAAGCACAGAGGAACGTTCAGGTGTGTGTGGCAGGGTCCGGGCCAGCCCCCCATGGAGGGCGGGGAATGAGCGTCACCCAGCCCTGCTCTGCCCCAGTCACAGCTGCAGATCTGGCCCCAGCCTCGGGCCCTGGCTGCTGCCCCACTCCAGGCCCCCAACTCCTGGCCCTGACCACAGTTCTGCTCCCGGCCCCACCCTCTGACTGCGTTTCCTGCGTGGCGTGGGCTGGTTCCATTACGGGTAAGGGGGAGTGTGACAGAAAAAGTTTTGGGACCACTGTACTATGGGGAAGGAGTTGTGGCTCAATCAGCTCATCTCCCAGCCAGCCTGGCTCCACCCTCTTCTGGGTCAACCCCACCCACTTGGAATGTTGTATCTGCTGCCTCAGAGACCACATAGGTGTAGTGGGGGTTGTGCTTCCCACCAGACCAACTTTCTGCCGGAGGGCCACTGGCAGAGTAAGCCATTGGAAACCAGTGAGTGATTCTGCCCCCCACTTCATAAAGTACTTAGGGAACTTTTTTAGTAAAATGTAGCATTATAATGTAGACCAGGGGTAGGCAACCTGTGGCACGCGTGCTGAAGGTGGCACGCGCGCTGACTTTCAGTGTCACTCACACTGCCCGGGTCCTGGTCACTGGTCCGGGGGGCTTTGCATTTTAATTTAGTTTTAAATGAAGCTTCTTATACATTTTAAAGACCTTATTTACTTTACATACAACAACAATAGTTTAGTTATATATTATAGACTTATAGAAAGAGACCTTCTAAAAATTTTAAAATGTATTACTGGCACATGAAACCTTAAATTAGAGTGAATAAATGAAGACTTAGCACATCACTTCTGAACGCTTGCCGACCCCTTGATGTAGCCCAAAGCACAGTGTGGCAATAAGGAAACCAATAAGAAGCCTTAGAGAGGCAAAAATTGTCCTGTGGTTTAAAAAAGAAAAAAAAAATCAATCTGCCTGATTTTCAAGAGTACAAGTAAGCACACTACTTGAAGCCTGAGTCAAAACCAAATAAGATGCTCAGGATAATGATCTATAGCAAGGAAATATATATTTAAGACAAAGGAAAAAAATACTGAGCAGCAAGAATGTGACTAACCTGACAAAGGCAAAGATTTGTTAAAAACATTGAAAGCAAAGCCAAAGGAAATAAAATAATCATATTTGTGCAGGACTGGGTAAAAAAAGGAATGTGAAAGGTTAGACTCTTGACTTTGTGTGGTTGCATACCGTGTGTATCACGTAATACTGGCTTGTCATCATCCCTTTTCTTTATTGAATATTAAAGTAAATAGTCAAGTCAATCCCAGGGGAGCAGCTCCATCACAAATTAAAGTTGCCCCAGGCATTAATTTATACACCAGCCTTTTAGGCACATGGTTCTTTCCTTTTCATTTGAGGTAAGTACAGGGTGCAAGTTGAAGCAAGATATGTGCTTCTTTCTTGTTTACGAAACTGTGTGGCCCCAGGGCAGCTCATCACCTGTGACCATTAGGGCTACCTCAGGACTAAGTATTTTTGCTGTCTTTTATGAGCAAATGCAGTGTAAATGGAGCATGAATATTTATTGGGTAAAGACCTACAATTACCAATGTTTGAAAAGTAATAGAGAATATAACTCACGCTACACTAGTTTTTATCTTCTGGAGTGTTTTGAGGGGACACAGAACAGTGAACTTTTGAAAGCCCATTGATGCCTCCTTGACGCTGATGCAGCATCAGACAATTGGATCTTGAGTTATAACTATTGATCTTGATCCACAAAGTCATATATCAAGGACAAAGCTACTGTAGCAAAACCCATGAAATTTTAACTGCTCAGGTAAGGGGAAAGGGAAAAAATGCCTTTTTATTTCCTTCTCACACAACACTCCTGTGCTTTGTTATAAGAACAAGGTAAGAAAAAGGAGAAGAAAAAATTAGACATTAAAATAAAAAGGAAAGCTGAGATTTTTAATGCAGTGTAGGGGGTTTTGACACACATCTTCCATTAATTTAGCAACTCTTGATTTAATAACCGTTAATTCAATGAAAGATTGGGGGAGGGATAGCACAGTGGTTTGAGTATTGGCCTGCTAAACCCAGGGTTGTGAGTTCAATCCTTGAGGGGTCCATTTAGGGAACTGGGGTAAAAATCTGACTGGGGATTGGTCCTGCTTTGAGCAGGGGGTTGGACTAGATGACCTCCTGAGGTCCCTTCCAACCTTGATATTCTATGATTCTAATGTGTGTCTAACTCTCCTAGGCTGCTTTGCAAAACTCAGCCAGAAAATCTAAACAGGCTCAATGAAGCAATAGTAACTTTGGGCCTGATTTTGTAAAAGTATTTAGGCACAAAGAAGGGTCTGATGTGGCAGTAGCAGCAGAAGGTCAGCACAGTTGTTCAGACAGCCCAGCTGGCTCAAGTAGAAGGAGTAAGCCAATCAGACAGCTGCAGGCCTTGGATGCTCCAAGAGAATGTCCTCTGGGGTTTGACCTTCCAGGTTTAGTGAGAGGCTACTTCACCCATCTCCCTTGGTGCTGATGAATGAGAGTCAGCATTCCAGAGACCCCACAAGCCCAGATTCTAGACCCTAGCACACACAGACAGTCAGCTGGAGAATCAGGTTCTTAGAGTTCATATGTAGAAATTCCTGAGTATCCCTTGTTCCCACTGACTTCAGCTGAAATTAAGAGTGCAACACTTGCCATCTCAAGCTTTCAATGGGGAAACAAGCAAAACTGCTGATATTTGAGGCATCTTTTATATAGTCACTTTATTTTCAAAACACTTGGATAAACCATCTGCCAAATAATCAACCTGGAATTATTTTAACATAGAACCCTCACCCCAAAAACAACAACAACAAACTCACAACCATTGAGAAATAGTGTGAAAGGGAAAATGTAGCAAACTTGTATTTCTCTATAGAGAAAGTAGGTCTCATTCATTTTACACTGCCACACGTACCTATTAAAAGAGAAGCTGTCAGCAATTTGGGGTCATAGGGGCTTTTTCCTCGTCCATTTTCAAAATGTGAATCCTCCAGTTTAAAAATGATGTCCTGTTGAGGAAAAGAAAAAAATAATACAATTATCTGACAAAAGGACACTAATATTGAGTCTGATACAATACAGTGTTGCATCCAAGATAGCCACAGAGGACCAGATCCTCAGTTGGTGCAAATTGGAATATCACCAGTGAGGTCAATGAAGCTACACCTACCTGCAGCGGCTAAGAATCTGGCCCAGACTGTCTGTCTAACAACTAGAATGACATTGCTGAACATTAGTCAAAAATCATTCAGACAACTCCTGAGATCTAGTCTAATCCTCATATATTTGTAATAACTTTGCATTGCTTTCACTGGGAGTTTGCCTGAGTAAGGACTGAGTAAAGATCTTGGTTTCTGGACTTTGTATCTGGAATTAAAAAAGGTGAAGCATGTTTCACTGATCACGATAGCCACATTTCCCAAGGAGAAATCTTGGCATAAATTGCAGTGTTGCATCCTGCTCCAGCCAACTTGGGCTTTTAAAGACCAGCATTTCCCTTATCCCCAGACTCTGTTCATTCACATGATTAGTAGTCATTTCTGTCAGTACTTTTCAGTGCATTACTTTTTAGTTCTATGAACTGGGGGAACAGCATGATGAGATATAAATGAGATCAAATAAAACCTCAGCCAATTCTAAACAAATCCAGGCCAATAAATACAAAACAATGGGATTTCAGTACATCTAATTATTTTTCATTGGCTCAGGGCCATATTTGCCAATCAAATTAAGCACAACATTTCTAGTTTTTGCAAGTGGGTAAAATCCACATCTCCCATGTAAAGCCAGAATATATGCTGGGGAGAGATTTCCTTCTCATCCGTACATGCCATGGACAGGGCCACCCAGAGGGGGGCGCAAGTGGGGCAATTTGCCCCAGGCCCCGGGCCTCACAAGGGCCCAATGAGCAGCTCTGGATTTTCGGCGGCACTTCGGCGGCGAGCCCTTCACTCGCTCCAGGTCTTCGGCGGCAGGTGCTTCAGTGCAGCGGAAGCCTCAGAGTGAATGAAGGACCCGCCGCTGAAGTGCTGCCGAAGCATCTGTAACTATAGTTACAGATGCAGTTTACTATAACCCTCTTTTTCCCCTTCCTTGCCCACTGGATTATAGTTGGGGTCCCATTGTGTTAGGTGCTGTACAGATGCATACAAAGAAACAGTCCTGTATTTTAGGCCTAACACAATATTAGTAGTTTAAAGCAACTAAGGCACATGATATTTTTCTTCCAATATCTTAACAACCTGCCTCCATATTTTCTCTCATCTTCCTTTTCTCATTCCCTTCATTCACACCTTGCCATTTACCTAGTCACCTCCTGTAAGGACTCTATGCCTTCTCTTATGCTATCTCCCTATGCCTGAGGATCCTCTCTGTTCTGCATCATGGCATCTCTCTCTTCTCCTTCAACCTCTTTTTTCGTTTAGTCTTCAAACTATGATCTTCATTCCACCACCCTAATTCTATTTCCTGACTTTGCTCCCTCAAATAATTAATTGTAGCATATTAATTTACAAAAAATGAAAACTTGATCTGAACTTTAGCTGCACATCCCAAATCTAGTTCTTGCATAATAAATTAAAGGAATAAGTGGATGACATTATTTATGCTGGACAATAGTAATAGAAAATGGCGCTAATGCTATAAGCCATTTTTAATAAAAATGTTATCATCAATATATATTTCCTTGGGATTCTTTCATTAATTCAGATAATTGCTCAACCTGTACCCCAATGGATACTTGATAATGTTACAAGTTACTGCCATGACTGTTTTAATATCATCCCAAGGTAATCCAGCGTGCCATTATGAGACAAATAAGAAACAGATGTGGAGAATTATTCGATAGATGAAGGCCTTGATTTTAGACTCCATTGTAGCAGTTTGATGACACTGTGATTCCATTAACAATGGTTTATGACTGGCATAGCGGAGTGGAAAATCTGGCCAACAGAATATACGGATGATATATTCATATCTCTTGTGATATATTCATATCATTCAAAGCTCTTGGGTTTGGGGGAATAACCCCTTTGAAATAAAAGGAAAAATAGAGAAATCCCACAGTGTTTCAATATTTGAGTTTAAATACTATGTAAATATGTTAATTAAGTTCTCAAATCTATCAGCAAGAAATAATAATAATAAATGTATAATTGTTAGGTGACCCATAAATATATCATTGTTAGTCTGAAAGCCTCTGGAAGCATGCTGCCCTGGAAGCATAACCTACTACAAGTAGGGCAACTTGCCCAAATACATTTAAGTGCAGAAGTCACAGTAAAACCTCACCCCCTTAGATAACAAACAAGCAGTAAACAGAGCAAATTATTAAGAAGATCTTGCACACACTCAGAAATAAGAGCAAGAAGCAATAAACAAGGAATCTGATTAGAAACAAGCATTTGGTTACGTGTTTCTGTACTTTGTGGCATTTAGGTCCAAATTCTGCTCTCAGAGGAGATCATCAGTAGGAGATTGGGATCTCCATGCATTAATCTGAGGGCAGCATTTAGTCCTTAAAGTTTCTATAAAAATGTGCACTTGATCATTTTCAAGAGTGCTGGACATAGATCCAAAATGGAAACTCAGTTCAAATAATAAATAAAGGCAAGAAGCTTTTAGCGAGACAGTATGCAAGCTATTTGCCCTTGGAAAAGTGCTTGAACATATAATTTGGAAACCTCCTGGGCTTTATAATTTGAATGCAAAGCATCACATCTCAGAGAATCAGCAAATCCCCTATCCATAAATAGCAAGAAGTACATAGTGGGCTCACAAACTGCTCCCTGTTTCAAAATTGTTTGAAGTCTATTATATAATCAGAGATTGGCATTCATGAAAAAGCAAGCTGGTAGCAAGATGAAATAAAAATCAGATAGATTTCAAAGAAAGGTTATTGCAACAAAATGACCCATGGACCTGATTCTCATTTACATTAAGGCCGCTCCCTCGGCTATGCCTGGCTAGAGCAAAGAAACCTAAAAATGGAGGGAAATGTAATGTATCCCCACTTTAAGGCCCCTTCATATCCTTAGTGTAAATGAAATTCTGGCGCCAATATGCTAAACATACAATAGCTTCATTTATTCGCTATGTGAATTATAAAAGTCTTTAGGTTTGGTTTCCTATAGATGCTCCCAAGTAATTCAAGTCAACCCTAATGTAAAAGAGGGAAGAAGGATAATCCTGGAGGTAAAGCCTGAGAGACAGAAGGTGCAAAGCTTAGTTGTACTTATATTTTCCCAATGTTTTGGAGCATGAGCTTTTGTGGATGAATACCCGTTTCGTCGGATGCATGACGAACTGACGAAGGGGGTATTCACCCACGAAAGCTACTGCTCCAATACGTCTGTTAGTCTATAAGGTGCCACAGGACTCTTTGCTGCTTTTACAGATCCAGACTAGCACGGCTACGCCTCTGATACTTATATTTTCCCATTGACTTAAGCTGAATCAGGATTGGGCCCTGGGCTTCTATTCCTGGTTTTGCCACAGATTTTTAGTATGTCACTTAGGCCAAACTTTTCTAAAGTGGATTCATACAGCTAGGTACTTAGGGTCAAATTTTCAAAGGTATTTAGGTCTCTAACGAAGCAGGTAAGAGCTTAGTAACTCCCATTAACTTAAACAGGCGTTAGGTGCCTAAACCGCTTAGGTACTTTTGAAAATCTCACTAGACACCTATCTGCATCTTTAAGTGGCTAAATAGCTTTGAAAATCTGGTTCTTAGACTTTGGTAGAATTTGGGCAACTAACTCCATTAGGCTCCTTTGAAAATCCCACTCATAATTCAGGCCTCAATTTTTAGGCCCTGTTGATTTAAATGGGAACTGTGATTGCTCAGGACCTCTAAAAATCAGGCCATCTTTACTTAGGGCTGAACTTCAGAGACCCAATTTTAAAAGTTTGACTTTAATTTCTCAGTGGCTCAGATACACCTGGTTAGACTCAAAACACTCCTCTAGTATCCAGGGTTGTTTTGAGTCTGAATGATTTAATAGTTATAAGGGATTTAAGATCTGCAGAAGAGCATTGCTTATATATACAAATGCAAATGATGATTAAATACATGCAATTCAAATGGGCTGTTCACAAATAGTTGCCTTTACTTATTTGCTATTCATTATTTCTGATGTGTGAGTGGTCATCTAAGTCACACAGTATGCTTCTCTTCCGTGATTGGATGAAAAAGCTGTTAAAACAGTTTGTCAATGTCAATTACCAAATACTCTTGTTCACACATAAATATCTTTGTTTGCATGGTAATACTGATGTTCTTAGGAAGAACAGGCACTCCCCAAATCTCGGTGCAACATAAGTGAATAAAGAGGGACACAAGCACGATCAAAGTGAACAGTTGTTTGAAATAAGAATAAATGTTTGTGAACATTTGTTTTTGCAATATTTGACAAGCTTTAGTTGGCAGACTAGTTTGTGTGTCTTTCTCAGAAAGGTTGTAGGGTCAGTATTGAACCCTCACTCACTCTACCTGTTCTATAACTCTGCCTAAATCCTGACTGTATTAAATACAAGAAGAAGAACTTGTTTTAAATAAATGAAATGACTATAGAAACCCCAAATAATTTCATTATACTATTTTCTCTGTACAAGATGACCTAGCAAAAGTAGCATAATCAGAAAAAATGCACGACATGAATGTCATGTTAACCTTGATTGATTAGTAATGACACCAAAAAATCCCATCTCAGTGACATACCAGACATTAGATAGCATCAAGAATATTGAACAATTCTCAGGGACACTGAGAATTAGAATCCCTTTGTATAGCAACATTCTGGGGTGTCAAGTGTAATATATCACGTACATCACTGTCTGGCTCTAACAGGATGACCTCTGGAAACATAAGTGCTATACAATGATTGTCTGTTCTAGCTGAGCTATTAAGTAGACAGCATATGTAAGCAATAAGAAACACACTCCTAAAACCGATACATACAATTGAACTATACAATTTAAAAGTCTCAGTTCTTTGAGTGATTCCCTCCCCAGGCTCCTTATTTTCCATAATAAATTTAGAACAGGAATAATGGATTCCAATTGTTTTAGCAGATTCTACTACTATGTTAAATAAATTACAGGGCCATACTTTATTAGATGATTGTGCTAGTTTTCTATGGTTATTTTTAGCAATCAAGACCACTGCTTTCCCCCTTTGTCTTCTGGATTTCCTGTATGTTATTAGACTGTGGTGAGGTCAGGCATCAGAGGAAATAACAGCAGTGTTAACTCCTAGACCCAGTGTTTTATGAATTACTAAACATCAGTGATGTCATAGTAATAAATCTTGCCCCGTCTCAGTCTTGTCCCATTGTAAGTAAATGAAATTAGCAAAGGTGTTGTTATATGCAAGAGGCTTTCTGATGAGAAAGAAAATGGTAGCTCCGGGGGAATGTTTGTAAAATTGGCTTCTATAATCAGGGTTCAGTTTAGCAAGAGTAAGATTCTGCAGTTGTTCTGGGGAATTTTCACATCTGATTTGGGTGTTGAATGTATCCTCCACACGTGTGTACACACACACAAATGGTGATCAAGCATTTGTATAGCAATATGTAGACAGGAATTAAGTAGAGTTGGCATAAGGCCAAGCTTTTCAAATGTAGCTGGTAATTTTGCATGTTTCAACTTGAAATCCCTTGAAGAGCTCTGATTTTCAGAAAGTTCTTAGCACCCTCTGAAATCACCCTCTTCTACAGCGTGCCTAACTGAACACTTTAAAACTGAGGTACCGAAAATCATTAGCCACATGTCTCCATTATGTTTAGCTTGTTTGCTTCATTCTTATTTTTAAATTACATGGTATAAAGAAGAAAATTCTGAACTACCAACAAAAGGGAGGCCCAATTAAATCAACTGCTTGACTGCTTTCCTGAATCAGGGTCTAAGTGGGTGATAAAATGATCAACAAAGGTCCAGAAGACACATTGTAAGAATTCCCCTCAAAGTGTTCCAGGGTAGGGCTCTGTGGAGGTGCAGGAGATGCCACTGATTTCACAATACCACAAGTCTAATGAGCAGGAAATCCCAGTAGGGATTGTGATATCTGTTCCATCCCATGAGTCTGATGCACCACCCCCATGAGCGGGTGGGATTTGAATCCTTGTGGACTATCTTTGTTTTGGGGATGAATTCCATGCACCACAACCCCTGCTTGGTTTACTCAGACTTTGTGTGGGGAGGTTGAAATTCACCTTTGCAGAAAGTGTTTATCTTTAAGTACACTTTAATATAACTGCACTGTGTGTAGAGTTGGGAAATTATAGAGCTCGATCCATCTATGCTTAAGTCAATGCAAGGCTTTCCATTGACTTCAACATCTGTTAGACTGGGCCCTGAAACACGATTCCTGGATTTTAATCCCAGCTCTACCACTCACTTCCTGTGTGACCTTGGGCAAGTCTCTTAACCATTTTGTGTCTCAGTGTTAACATCTGCAAAACGGGGATAATAGTATTTACTTCACTCAAACGGCCATTGAGAGAGTCAACTGTTTGAAAAGGCTGGAATGCAAGATACCATGTGGAAGATTATCACAATTTTAACTCTGACAATTTTGCAATCATAGCTTATCTTCAGTCTTCATTCCCTACAGTGACTTGTCATATGAAACCACACGGTCATACCATGGTCTACTTTTATCTTTCTTTATAATGGAAGAATTAGGTCCTCAACACATTAAAAACTGATATTGCAAGGGGGAAAAATACCTTTGAAATGATTAATTCTATTGTGTGCATGGAAACGTAAGTAATGTTAGATATAATTATAACTTCTCTCTGTCAAAAGTTACAATTACTCCTCACAGCAGTATTTTTAAGAACAATGCAGTTTTCTAGTACAGGTTGGATTTTTTTGTAATAACAAATATAAAGAATGTTTGTTTTTTCTCTCACTGAAACCAAAATGTTAAGGACACAGAAACAGATGTATTTTAGCGTACTTGATTCAATGTTATTTAAAAAGAAAGTTCACATTAAAAGACAACTTTTCTGTTCAGGATCTCACCTGAATTTCCATTATTCTTGACTCCCCCATACAGAAAAGGTCATTGAGGCTGGAAAAACTATGTAATGCACTTTCTCTACATATCTATATCTATATAAACACACACATATATATATGTAAAGCAATCCACAGCATCAGTGGCTCAGATCAGTACCAAACCAGATTATTCCCTTTGCTGATATGTAAAGATGCCATATTTTAGAGTGGAAACACTCCCAGTCATTTCATGAGCTTTAGATCAGGGCCCTACGAGCCCTTGTTTCAGCTAGGCAAAGCATAATAGCGACAGTCAATTATTTTATTAAAAAGTTCTTCAACACGGGGATTGTTTTCTATTAAAGTCTATGGGTTTCTAGAGTAATTCTTGAACTATATAGAATTCATGGCTTCACTGCTCCATACCTAACTTTATCTATTGTGGGGTAGCCAAGGTCACTAGTTAGGCAATAGAGGATCAATCCATGTGCTCAGGAGAGCACAAGGACTTCAGTCATGGCTGGCTGCTGTGCCAAGTGCCACATCATCAAAAGTTGGATAAGATCCTTGTGTACTTCCTCCCCTTGCATAGCCACCCAGGTGCCAGGCACAGTCTGGCTCTACATTGGAGCCTGATTTCAAAGCCCATTGAAGTCAACAAAAAGATTTCCATCAAGTCCAGGGGGGTATGGATGAATCTCTTTCCTAGTCCTTTGCCATGTTTACATATTAAGACAAGGTCTCTGCATGGTCTCTAAATGGCTATAAATTAAAACAGCTATTCTTCCTCACCACCAATTTATGAGGCTTTAACTTATTGGCATGTCACTCCCAAAACCTGCATCCATGACATATTGCTTCTGCTTTTTGTCATGATTACATCTAATGGTAATGAACACAGGAAAAAAGAACAGCATCTGTGTTATTCTGCACTGTATATGTTTTTAAAATCTTACATTGAAACATAAGCTTAATTTGAATGTCTGCAGAGACCACAAGTCATAGTTATAATTGTTTAGCCCTGGTTTGCTGTTGACCCCTGAAATATATATTTACACTTAAAGCGTGTGTGTGTGTGTGTGTGTGTGTGTGTGTGTGTGTGTGTATACACACACACAGAAGAGTATATACACACACACACACACACACAGAGCGCTACAAATGAACAGTTCTAGGACTTCAAATACTAAGCACCTCAGCCACAAATCCTTCTTATAATATGTTGTCCATGAACAACAGTAGATTTAGACGAGAGGCCAAAGGAGTTGCATAAATGTAACTGAAGGAAGAATTTGGTCTTCTGTGCATGCAAATAGCATGGGTATCTGAATAGTCCACTTGCTGTTTGCATAGGTCCACCTGAAATGCCATATAAAAGTCAGAGGATCATTCCAAAGTCCTTCTTCTCTTAGTTTTACAAATGCCTTATTTGTTGAGTATAAACTTACTGTTGGGTACAGTGACTAGTTTGATCCTATTCAGCAGGGAACAAATTGTGCCATTTTATTTATTTATTCAAGTCTGTCTGGAACATCTGTGAGGTTATCCTGCTGAGTATTCTGTCACCTCGGATGTAAACATGTCAACAGGATGAGGTGACTGTCCTGTAAGAGGAACCTTCTGAACTCTGCTGTTATCCTTTCTTTATACTGAAACTTTGCTAACTTACAATTTGGAGATGGATAAGAAATCAATAAAGAGTAAGACACAAATTTTTGGGAATACATTGTCTATAAATGTCTTTGTCAATGAGAAAGACCCTTCTAGTGAAGGGAAGAACTTACTAAGAAGTGCTGGGGCTCACATTTAATCAGGAAGTTAAAAGGGAGGCAAGGTTAGCTGGCCCTTACTGCATATTCAGAGGTCCAGGAGATGTACAGTGTGGGAATGAAACATCTTTTCCCCTTTCTTTGTTTTTACTTGCAGATGTCAAAATTAACATTTGCAACTGAAGTTTGAAAAATAAAACCCCAGCTGTCTTTCTGGCTCTAGCTGTGTTTGTATTAGCAGGGAAGTCAAGTTGCAGGGTTTGACATTTGTGCTTGCAGCATTGGCTAAACATCTGCTCCAAAGCCCATAGAAGTCAATGGGAGTTTTTCCATTGACTTCTATGTCCTATGAATGAGGCCTGAAAAGATTGGAAGCATCGCTGTACTCACATGCAGGAGGCAGTGAGACCTGTCGGTCAAAGAACATCTGGTTTGCTGACCATTTGAACTCTCCTTGTAGCCTAGGTTAATTAACTCATCAGCTCTCTCCACAATACTTGACTTCACCTGTATTGAGGGATCCAGTGTCTTTGCTCCAAGGTTCTGGACATTGGTCTTCTTATATGAGACATTCAACCCCATAGTGTGGGTGGTATCTTGGAGACCTTGGAGGTCACAGCTGAAATTCTCTGACTTCTCCACAAGCTAGGCAACAGCATTGGCTTAGTCTTGGTTAGTGAACACTTCACGACAACCATGATTCTAATGTGCAGAGCAGCATCTCCTCAAATCCACTCAATAGTTTGACAGAATATTGGCAAGAAAGCATCACTGCTGCACACTTGAGGTTGTCGCAACACAGCAAAAGCGGTGAACCAGTGCGCACTCACACACTGGTACTGAATAGATCTTGCTGCTTCTTGCATGAAGTTGCAAAAACTTATGAAAAATATGTAAAAAAAAAAAAGCATGGACACAAAAATGTCTTTGCACTAAAACAAAGTTCAGGATCTATCAAACCTGTGTACACTTGTATTGCTACAGGGGTCAAAAACTTGGACCTTTTTTCAAGAAGATTTGGAGCAACTAGAGACATTCCATATACACTGTAAGCACCAAATCATGAGCATAAAGTGGTTTGACTGTATGCAAAGTGTCATAATTTTGCAGAGATCTCGCATTCCTTCAATCACTCATTATATTCAAAAGTGGCATTGCAAACTCATTGACTATGTCACCAAGATGGGCAAAAACAGCTCAGCACACCGTATTTTCAAACTCTCCAGTGATGTGCAAAGGGGTGCAAACCCTCTTCCTACCTGGCTCTGCCTATGGCACCACCTTATACATCTGTGGATTTGCAGGATTCAGTCAAAAGTGGGAAATTCACTATACAAAGGCTGGAGTTATGCCATCAACCGTGGTCCCTCTGGTTGATGCAGTGGTCTTCACTAGTCTATATATGATGATGATGATTTTACTCACAGATGGATTGGATTATACTTTCACTGACATAATTTAAAAATAAAAATAAAAATAAATATTTTTTTAAATTAAAAAAAATATTTTACCTGCTGTTGTTACAGATTACTGAACTTCAAATTACTGACATAGATGACAGTAAAAAAATCCTTCTCTTTACTTTTTTCACTGTGGGCATTTGACAACACTTCGTACATAGCTGGCTTCATTATTTTCTCCATTGTAGAAAGTTAGAGGCAATCCTGCAAGCACTCTACTCCAATAACTTGTATGGGAAATGTTATCCTCATTTTTAGATCAGGGAACTGAGACTACGTGACTTGCCCTATCTCACAGAGGAAGTATGAGGAAAAGCTGTGATGTTATGCCGTATATCCCGAGTCCTAGTTTTGTGGCTTAACCACAACACCGTGCTTCCTTCTCAAATGTCACCGAAGTAAATGACAACTCAATCCAATGGACACCTCTGAAAAGGTATCTGGTACCTGCAGGGCTAAACCTCATTTCCAGGGATTACCTTGAGACACTGAATGTAAACCAGGCTCCATGCCCATTCAGCTTTTGTGGGGGGGGTTTTCTGAGACAGCCAGAAAATATGCCAGTTGTGTCCACAGAATACTGAATACCCATCAGGTGATAATATTCAGTTGCTATTGACCTGGGTTGAATCTGAACCAACAACACACATAGCAAAAATCTTTCTAGACAATTTCCTGGCACACAAAGTGCCTAGTGTTATTGTGTTTAAAAAAAAAAGCAGAAGTCACAGAAAGTCATTTATAGGACTCAGAATGAAGATGGCTTGTCTGATTGCATCATGTGACACGTAGAGGTACATTTTCAAATTATTGTCACTGGCATTTGTGACTTAGATTCATTTAGTGGAGATCAACATACTGCACTACACTGAATTTTTTCTCCTCAGTGTCCAATATTTATTCAAATAATCTAATCTTCTTAAATGTATGGGGGAAGTGGAGGAGGGGAGGGAAGAACAGCTAAAACATAATTATCTCTTTCCCATAATTGTTCTTTGATTGTGTTTCAAGGTTTAAGGATCCACCCAGCTTTTGTGTTCTGATAGTTGACACGGAGGCCACTGGGTGAAGCAGAACAGAAGGTAGAAGTTGAAATGAGAGATAAATCAAACAAAACCATTAATGACTGCTGGATAAGAAAAGGAAACAAACATGCAGCAAGTCCATCTCCTTTAATTAGTTCTTCCTCACCTACTTGATACATCACAGTAGTCTTCTATCCTCTGATTTGTCATGCAGATACACAGCTGTATTTTAAACATTTTTGACTCTCTGCTTCAATTGCCTTACTTGACACCATATGCCATATATTTTCCTTTCTTTAATGAAATGGCTCTGAATCAAACAATTTGACCTTATTTCCGTATGGTCTCGTGTTATTGTTTGACAAATGACACCAGCTGAGAATCTGCCTCCATATAGAATCATTTCTACAGGAATTTTGGAATTGCAACTCTGGACCAGACCAGTGTTCCTTGTAGAGCAAAAAGAACAGGAGTAGTTGTGGCACCTTAGAGACTAACAAATTTATTTGAGCATAAGCTTTCATGGGCTACACGCATCATCGGATGCATAGAATGGAAAATATAGTAAGGAGATATATATACACATACAGAGAACATGAAAAGGTGTGAGTCTTTGACAGTGACTAACACCACACGTTACAGAGGGAAGTGAATGAATCCTATAGCTGACAGTTATGGAATAACTGTCCTAAATGTCATAAAATCCTTAGCTCTTAGTAACTGGTTTATACCCTGATGCATATAGTGATTATATCCCTTATGTAGTTTTATCCTAAAAAAAATGGCTGTGGATGTTCTCATCATTATAAATGCCTCATAGTTTTTAAACCGTTAAGCTATTGGCCTCAATTTGCTGTGATTGAATGTTTGCTGTTCTCAGTCCAGTTTTCCATCCAAAATAATATAAACCACTGTATATTCTTCTGACTCACTGGGCAAAAAATGCAGAGATAATGTAAATGGAAGTGCAAGTTGCATATTGGTAAATTGGGGAGTGTAACTACAATACAGAGAAGGAGGAAGGTTGAATTAGTAACAAGAAAAGCAACCAACAAGGGAACCCTGCTTTATCTTACATCTTCTTTCATCCTGCTTTAGCGAGACGATGGTTACACCAGAGAGCTTACAGCTGTGCAGCTGCACTGATGCAGGTGTGCCACTGTAAACTCTTTAATGTAGCCCCTCTAAGCAAAGAGGAGAGAGCTCTCCTGTTGACTTAACTACACTAGCCCTCGCCAGCGGGAATAGCCATGTCAGCAAGAGAAACCCTCATGCCGACATAGTGCAGTCAGCATAAATTATGTCGCTCAGTGGGGTGTGGCTCATTCACACCCTTGAGTAACATGAGCTGTACGGACATACACAGTTGTGTAGCCATCACTTTACACAATCTTTACACAATCTGGCTCCTGCCATCTCAGCACTGAATTTACACCAATTTACAGTCATTTACATCCACTTTCCAAGCTACAACTTACAGTATCTGTTATATCCCCTATGCATTTGGGCCATTGTATTACAAAACAATATTTGAGGAAGAACTTTATCAAATGTTTTTTGAACATCTGCATATATATGTGCTATGTTCCATTCGAGTCTGTGGATGAAAATCCATGTGTGTATGAGAGTATGTTTCTAAGTATGTGTTTTTCTGAAGACTGATGTGGATTGCAGGCTACCATTGACTTTAGTGGGATAAGAATATGTCTTTAATTGCTTCACAATGAAGTTGAGATAACTGGTCTATAATTAGGACATCTGATTTAGGTTTTAACTGTTAAACATTAACAAAACACCCCCTATTTAAAAAAAATAAGAGGAAAAAAGAAATTGATGTTTGTCCAATAAACACCAGAAAAAAACACCAGAAATGATTACTTATATCTAAGGGCTTTCTACACAGATCAGTAATGTGAACTACGGGGGTGTGACTTCTAATGCATACTAATATTTTGCACATTAGTTAGTTTAGGTAGTCCTGCAGGTGTACACTAAAGGTACAGTAAAGTCCTGCTGGTGCATTTTAATGTAGTGCTGTTTGAAACAGTACTACGTTAAAGCACACTAGGGAATATTACAAGGAGATTACTCATTATAATATACAGTTGTCATTACAGTATATACAAAAAGAAACAATCCCATTTTTGTGGACATCTACATAAAACTCAAAAAATATTAAAAATAAACCCTGAATATTAAATGAATAAACCCCTCGAACAAGAAGCCCTATGTCCAATTTCATTCTACAGTCTGAGGCCTCTTTTTGGATAAATGTAACACATTCCAATCCTCGAGAGCTTGACTTAATATTAAGGAATTTCTGAAAATATTGTTTCTGACTTCTTGCCTCATTCATTTCCTTTCAAACATGTAGCTATATGTATGCTCTATCTGAGCTGGACACACGCACATTACTTGTTTCCCTTCAGAGGGCCAAACTTCTCATGGGCATTTTTGTCGTTATCGACACCATAGTGTCACCTCTACTCCTTGACTACTTTATTGAGAAATATGATCACAGCTTTGGCATTCTCCACTCTCCGTCTCCTCACTATGGCCCTGATTTAGCAAGGTACTCAGCTTTATGCTTCAAGGTTTAATCTCTATTACCTAGTTATCCGTATATCTAGTTGCCTACAGATCAGCATGGGAGCTAAGGTGGAAACTGATTATCCCACATTTGTTTACTGTGGAGTTTTATGGCTTACACTGGAGCATCTACCTAGTGGTGGAGATGAGCAGGACCTCAGGTCTGGCCCAGTATAGTGATTCCTACCTTCTTTTAACCATACACGTAGTCCCACTGGGATTAATTTATATGCTTAAAGGCAGTCCCATGCTTAAATTCCTTGCTGAATCAGGGCCTAAGGTCTCTTCCCAGCAAAGAACATTAAGTATATGCTTAGCTTGCAGCCTATGACTATTACTATTGACTTCAAATTTAAACATGTGCTTCAGTGCTCTGCCTGATTGGCACTTATGGCCCTGATCCTGCACCCAATGAGCTTTGTCATTGACTTCAATAGATTTAGGATTATGCCTTAGATAAAGACAGACAATTTTTAACACAAACAAATGTGCCATTTAAATTTTCTTTCTCCTGTCTTTCATTGTAATTTCATTTTTCTTCATGAAAAATGTTTTACCTTCATTTACTACCAGGTATTTGAACATTTCCTCATAACAGAAATAGCTCTGGAATTCAGCATTCAGGCTCCCCTCCCCCAACTAGATTGTTCAGTTATTTATGCTTGTTTTTATAGCTCCTCTGATATTTTTTTTCTTATCAGATTGCTGATACTTTTAAAAGCTTTCTGCTCATGGTAGAGATTAACCTTTACATCTCACCTTTATAGCCCTCCTTGACATATTGACCCGTGTTATAACACTGCTGTTTAGAGTTAAGCAGAATGAATTTTGGTTACAGTTTCTTCAACTCTTCCTTTCTATTATCTACTTTGGATTCCAAGGCAAAATTTTCAAGCTTTGAGGTAAAATCCCCCAAAGTGCTCAACACTTAGAAGTCTAAATCCCATTTTCAAAAGTGACGTAAGGCCACTAAGGCCATGGCTATACTACCATTTATAGCTGCAAAACTTATGTTGCTCGGAGTGTGAAAAAACATCCCCCCTCCAGTGACATATATTTTGCCAACCTAAGTCGTAGTGTGCACAGCTGTAAGGTCTCTTGTGTAGACATAACCTGACTTTCAATGATGCTTCCTCGCTGTAACTTTATTATTTGTCAGTTTAAAATAATTTCTGAGAACTAGGTCCAGAATTGCTTTTGACCACATCAGTTATTCAGAAAACTGCATAAGAAAAGGATCCTGTAGTATCTCTAAAAAACCATCCTCCTTTTTTTTTTCCCCCCCTCAGGTTCATAACTATAGGCCAGATTCTCTCTCCCTTACTCATATTAAGTAGCATATTATTATTTGAGTAGCCTCATAGATTTCAATGGGAGTAAGGCAGTGCCCAACATAAGTAAAGATGTCAGGCGGGCTTCATACAAATAATTTAAACTCCCAACCTTTTGTCTTCCTGACAACTCTCTATCACCTCTTTAAAAGTATTTCTTTATTTATTATCACAGAACCATAGAAGATTAGGATTGGAAGAGACCTCAGGAGGTCATCTAGTCCAACCCCTTGCTCAAAGCAAGACCAACCCCAACTAAATCATCCCAACCAGGGCTTTGTCAAGCCGAGCGTTAAAAACCTCTAAGGAAGGAGATTCCACCACCTCCCTAGGTAACCCATTCCAGTGCTTCGCCACACTCCTAGAGAACTAGCTTTTCCTAATATCCAACCTAGACCTCCCCCATTGCAACTTGAGACCATTGCTTCTGTCATCTGTCACCAGTGAGAACAGCCTAGTTCCAACTTCTTTGGAACCCCCCTTCAGGTAGTTGAAGGCTGCTATCAAATCCCCCCTCACTCTTCTATTCTGCAGACTAAATAAGCCCAGTTCCCTCATCCTCTCCTCGTAAGTCATGTGCCCAAGGCCCCTAATCATTTTTGTTGCCCTCCGCTGGACTCTCTCCAATTTGCCCATATCCTTTCTGTAGTGGCAGGTCCAAAACTGGATGCAATACTCCAGATGTGGCCTCACCAGTCCAAATAGAGAGGAATAATTACTTCCCGCAATTTGCTGGCAGTGGTCCTACTAATGCAGCCCAATATGCCATTAGACTTCTTGGCAACAAGGGCACACTGTTGACTCATATCCAGCTTCTCATCCTCTGTAATCCCCAGGTCCTTTTCTGCAGAACTGCCGCTTAGCCAGTCGGTCCCCAGCCTGTAGCAGTGCATGTAGTCTTCCATCCAAAACACAGGACTCTCCACTTGTTCTTGTTGAACCTTATCCAATTTCTTTTGGGACCAATCCTCCAATTTGTCTAGGTCACTCTGGCCCTGTCCCTACCCTCCAGCATATCTGCCTCTCCCCGCAGCTTAAAGTCATCTGCGAACTTGCTGAGGGTGAAGATATTGAACAAAACCAAGGTATTATCTTTAATATTCCTTGAGATATACAAAACCTAAAATATCATCAAATCTCTAACTGTTATCCAAACTAGTTTCTGCTAAAGCAGGAGAAATAAGTTCTCTCTTTGCAGATTCAGAATTTTCCTTCAACAAAACTCACACATATTTGTCTGCAATTTTTAAATTTTGTTTATTTATATTTGCATCCCTCTTTCTTGGTACAGATGCCCCCCAGGTTACGCAAACTCGACTTACACAAATCTGCACTTACAGAAAAAGTTCTGTAAGCTAGAAATAGGAGGATTATTTGTTTTGTTTTGTTTTGTTTTTTGCGTAATGGTTGGGTATACATTTCTGACTTACACAACATTCGAGTTACACAAGGCATTCTGGGATATAAATCGGGGAGCCTCTGCATTTAAATACCCTATTTCCTTCTTCTGACATATCACTATTTTTTAAATAATATCATACACAATAACTTCAATTTAGCAAACTTATTACAGGATAATCTTTGTACAGAAGATATTTAGCTTTTCTTTCTTAGCCTTCCTCCACATTATAGGCTTACTATAGCTCTACCAGTTAACCCTATTGACAATGAGTCATGGATTTTGAATGTATACATCCAACATGTATACAGAAAGGAATAAAAGACAAAATCACCAGCTTGCAAATGACAAATAGAAAAGAGCTATTTTCCACACTGCTCTCCTGCAAATTCTTTTGAAAGGCTAAACAACGTTCTCAGTCTAAGGCTTGTCTACACAATTGCACCAGTTTACTAAAAAGTGGGAATTTAAACTAATTTAGTTGAACCTGTGTGGACATTCTAGGTTTGGTTTAAGAGTGACTTATTTCAGGTTAACTTAAGGCAATTGGAAACACACTTAAGCTAACTCAAAATAAGCCACTCTTAAATCAAACTAGTGTCCAAACAGGGATTTGCATCCACTTTAATTAGTCAGCTGCAACAAGTTTGTTTGCAGACAAATAGAGCTGGATGAATAACCAATATTTTGGTTTGGTGGCTGAACTGAAAAATTAAAAAAAAAATCATTTCTGATTGAATTTTTTTTAATTTCTCAGTAAAATAAAAGAGTTGGAAAAATTAATTTGGGGTCAGGTGAAATTTTTCATTTCCAGTGGGTTTTGGAAATGAAATTGAGGGAAATTCTGAAACAAATTTTCTTGCTCAAACAAAGTCAAAACTCTTTGTTTCAGAAATACCAGTGTAAATTGTTTCAAAATCTCTGATTTTTTTAACTGAAATTATTTGCTAAAATTAACCCAAATAGGTTTAATTGCCTCAAATCTGCATTTTTCAGCACAAAAAAATTTGCACAATTCTGTTGACAATGCCCAAGCCCTGCATAGCTTCCATACTCAAAACTCCCACTAACGTGTCAAGAGTTTCTTCTTTCACTCCCTTTCCTGGGTAAGGTTACACAAAGTCAGATTTTGTTTTTTTCTATTTGACTTGCCCATTCAATACTTTCAGAGGAAAAATTGATCTTGTACAGGATATCTGAATTAATTAATATTATTATAGTAACTCTGCTTACTTGTAGTACCTTTGCAGCTCCACATTAATGCAGCACTCAGTTCATTTGCCTGCATGCACTGAATGCAGTATTAATTTCAAAGCTCTTTGGGTAAGATCCTACACTCATTATTTAGAAAAACTCCAGCTGGCTTCAAGGGAATTTATCCTCATTAAGGAGTCCAGGATTAGGCCCTCAGTGGGGAAACAACAGCCTGCTGGACTTTGTCTACATAAACAGAAAACCATAGCCTGAAGTAATAAAAACCAAGTCACAGAGTCTTATAACACAAGAAGATGGACCTTAGAAGTCTAAGGTATATGGTAAAGTACATTTTGCAATATAAAATCACACTCAGACAGAAATATTGGAAGAACTTAAAGACCTAGACCAGATATAATTAGACTGAAATATTTTCTGCCTCCACGGCTATACTTAACACAACACTTGACTGAGCACTGATGCTTAGCTAAATGAAAATCTAAATTTGGAACAAGTCAAGGGGAAAAAACCATGACTGCAGGGGCACTTATTTACTACACTTAACACATGGTTTGTATTGTAGGTACAATCATATTCTTCATGAAACCTGTTGCAAGCTTGTAAATAAATATTAGCTACAGAGCATAATTTCTGCTTAAACACACAGTAAAATGCTTGCAGATTTCAGTGTTGGTCCCATGCTTCAAACACCATGTTAAGGTAGTAGTATAAAAAGAAATAATTAACGATATATTGCTTTGAAAAAAAAAAATGCCATTTCATTAAGATGCAACATTTATTAGCCTTGTTTTAAACAAACCTCAAACTAAAGCAAACAATTCACACTTCCAATCAAAAGAACCTAGTGAAAGGGTAAATCTACCAGATTGCTGCAAGATTCATCTCATATTATTCCCTTCCAATTCTCTGCTCAAAGTGGCTTCTAGTTCTAACATCATGCTGGGGCAGTTGTATAGATTTTTTCATTTTCTCCAAAAAAGACGCTGAGACCTCACAAATTGTCGTGTTACTGTGTTACTGTGGAGAGTGATTCCCTCCCTTCGAAGATCTGGTGCCATTGTTTCTTCTATGTCTATGTCATATATCCTTATCTCCAAGCCAGTTTGCAGGTGCAAGAAGTTGAATTCATTTTAGAGTGACTGCTTCCCTAGCTCCATCAGTTTATACCCTGATACACTCATGCCCAATCTTTGGAGCCTCAACCCTCTTGCCTCTCTGAAGAAGCTCATCTTTGCACCTCCAAAGAGCATCCCAATGAGCTATGGCTCCATCCCATCTATGTCAGACCGTCCCATATACTGCATTTTGCATCTTGTGCAGCTAATCCATTCCCAGTTATGCTGTGGGCAAGGCTTTTTGCAGTGTGGAGGAAGGGGAAGGTTTTGTGTTTCAGTTTATCAAAGGCCGTGATCCAGCAAAAACATTTAAGTAGGAACGTAACTTTTAAATACATGAATAGTCCCATTGACTGAATCAAGGCCTATGTCTGGATGGCAATGCTGATCTGAACTTTAGGTGTTATGATTATTTAATAAAGAATCCAGATTTAAAAAATTATCATTTAAAAAAATACAAAAAGAAGTGAAATATACAGGGGGATGTTTATGCTGTTGGTTTCTCTAATGCTCATATAAAATGCCGTAAAGTAAAAAGACAATGCGTGAAATCAGTTCTCAAGCCAGCATAGAAACGGTGAGGAAAAATCTATTTGTCTCATGGCTTTAATACTTTGCTTTGCCAGAAGTTCGATGCATGTTATCTTCCCATTTAAAGGGCTCAAGGGGAATATTTATGCTCGGATCAACTGTTTGCTCAACCTTTCCTGCTGTGGTTTATATTAAGTGCAGAAGAAGGCACCAAGGTACTAAACCTTGTGAGAATAGTCCAGATGAGTCAGATAGAGCTGCTAGCAAAACCTTTGTCATTCATTACCAATCTTTCAACTCCATGTGGCATATAGGTGTGAAAAAGGATTGAATTAATGTTAAGACTTATTTCAGACTAACTGTGTTGTTTGAGCTGTACACTAGAATAGCACATGGATCAGAACCATGATATTTCTCCTACTCTGCTCTCTTAAGCTCTTTTGTCATGGTTCTCTTACAACCTACAGTATAAATGTTATTTCATATACGAAAGTAACAAGGAGTATATCCTAGGCTTTCTGCCACCTACTTATCTAATGTATTTATATGCCAGCTATTCTGTGCAGAAAATAGATTACTACAGCCTTGGTATTTAATTTCCTTAATTAATTACACTGTGAAGGCATGTTTCAAGCCACATTATTGAAGGATTCCTCCAAGGTAACCATTTAACAGCTAAGTAACCTTTAATTACTTTACCAAAATGATACATATCTAAGACATATATTGTATTATTGTAGTCTGAGATTATCTGAGCACGTCAACCTAAAGGTAGTTATTAGAACTTGCATGATGCATTCATTACGGGGCACATTTAATTAATGGAGTGTGTTGGGTTCTTGTCTGATTACGCTCTTGCAAGGAATTAGTCAATCTCTCTCCCTAAATCAGTTCATGCTGTAACTTAAAGGAATCCATAGCTTTCACATGTAATTCTGTATTTATTAATTAAAATGTATGCAATTACATAAAGATGAGGTATGTGACAGTACTCCTACTGAAAGCTATAAACCCCAAGAAGGTGAAAAAATGTTTAGGGTTGAACAATGGGTATAACTACACTTAATGGCATGTTATTTTAAAAAAATTAAAATTAAAGCTGGGAACACTTACTAGACCTGATTTAGATCAGTATAGGTGAAAGGACAACCATGTCTTTTAGAACAAAGTACTAGAAGATGTCCATAGACTAGGGGCAGGTCTTCACTACCAGCCGGATCGGCGGGTAGAGATCGATCTATCGGGGATCGATCTATTGTGTCTCGTCTAGACGTGGATAAATCGATCCTCCAACGCACTCCACATCGACTCCAGAACTCTAGCTCACGAGAGGAGGAAGTGGAGTCAACGGTGGAGCGGCCAGGTAAGTCGACCTAAGATATGCTGACTTCAACTACACTATTCACATAACTGAAGTTGCGTATCTTAGATCGACTACCCACACACAGTGTACACCAGGGCTAGGACAGCCCAAATGATTCAGTAAGTCATTTCTAACTCTTATCTATATGAGTTCATGACATACTTGCTCATACTGTGTGATTTTTCTCACCTCTCCTTAAATAAATTAGCCAGCAACAACTGGATCCTTCTCCAGTAATTCTTTCTCATTCTTTTCTCTAGACCTCCAAAAGTCAAACAAACAAACAAACAAAAAACACCAATAAGACTTTCCCCTAGAAATAAATATATCAACTCCAGAACTGAACAGAAGCTGTAATAGTCTGATAGTTCTTATCTTACATAATTGTTATCATCCTGCTTCTGAGTTGCTTTTTTTCTTTGTAACACTACATTTCAAACAAGTCTGGTTAAGGGATAACTTTTCCCTCACCCCATAGGCACAAAGAAACAGATTTGTAATAGTCTGAATAAAAAACAGATATGAACTTCTCTTTCTTTCCTTTTCCAAGCAATGGTGGAAAGTTGTTCACTTTTTCCAATATAGAACTTTTGGAATTATTGGAAAAGCAAGGTACTTGATAGTCCATAAAGTCAGGTGAGAGATCATAGAATACAGATTATTCTATGATTATGCCCTGTATTTCGGACTTGTTTGAAATGTAGTGTTACAAAGAAAAAAGCAACTCAGAAGCAGGATGATAACAATTATGTAAGATAAGAACATAGAACGGAGAGAATGAGTGAAAATTGTGCCATTGATTTCATTGGGGGCCAGGATTTCAGCTATAGATATTAAGCCCTGAAGGTAATATTCTGATTATCTGACTCCTGTATAACATAGGCCATATAATTTTACCCAGTAATTCCTACATCAGACCCATAACTGCTTACTGGGTTAGAGCATATTTTTAGAATATACTTAAAACAGATAGAGATAGATGGACAGATGTGTAATACAGGATATATGGGACTAAAACAAACACTTTGAAGTTCTGGTCCTCTTCAACACCAAAGCTGACTTCCCTTATCTCTTTAGCAATACATTAATAAACTCCTCATAGTAAACCAATATATAAAGTCAATTATATTGGAAATATTTATTTCTGATTTCTGATTGTAAAGCCAATTGCACACTCTTCATTTATTTTTATATAATTTTGTGCTCCACCTTAAAAAATAAACAAATCCCAAAAAATAAAAGAAACCCAACCCAACTCAAACTAAACAAAAAAATAGCAATAACTCACAATGTCTGCCACTTCTGCGCTCCACCCTTTAAATTGGATTACTTTGCTGCTGATGGGCATTGCAGCAGTGATCAAACATGCAGTATTACCTTGGCTCTTACGTTCACAGGAAAGTATTGTTTAAAGAAGGATGGTGGAATTTAGCTTCCTGTCAGGCTCCCTTATTCTTGAAATACCTGATTGTTAATGTAGCTGTGTCATCTTATGCCAGATAAAACCCTGATGCAGAGAGATGAAAGGGTCTATTTTGATAAAAAGCTGTTTCCTTTATCCTCTGTGAGGTATTTAACAACGTTAAACCTCACACAACGGTTATTTGTCCTTGCTAATACAGCTTCCTTCTGTTAGCAGCAACCTTCTCTTTATGTATATATGTTGCATGTATTGCTAAAAATTATGTTTGGAGTTTCAGGCATTTAGATTTTTGCTTCTCCTCATTCTCCTTGTCAAAAAGAAGGGTGGAAGGGTGCCAACTATTAATCACAGCATCACACTTTAGTGCTCTCTGCTTTTCAAACCATATTGTGAATTAATAGTAGACTTGTAGGGAGTAGAACATTCTACTCTCTTAGAGCTAGTGACAATATATGAATATTTTGTGTACAAAAAGAATAAAGCAGAAACTCTAAAGGACCTGGAGGCTTTGTGCAGGCAAGAATTGCAGCTGGGAGGTATTATTTATACCATGAAACTGTGGAGATGACATCAGACCATCAATATCCAATATGCAGTCCCACCACAATCCATATGAAAAAAAGGTTGTGATCCAAGTAGTGAAAGAAGAGCTCAATTAAACATTGTTCAATTTGCCAATTGGTGGGAATACCTGTGGAAGTTAGCTCTGCTCACAAGAGTAACTCCACCTGCTCACAGCAATAACATCACAACATATCTCACAAAACTGGGTGACTTGACAACAAAATGGCAGATGAAATTCAATGTTGATCAATGCAAAGTAGTGTACAATGGACAGAATAATCCCAGCTATACATATAAAATGATGGGGTCAAAATCAGCTGTTACCACTCAAGAAAGAGATCTTGGAGTCATTGTGGATAGTTCTCTGAAAACATCCATGCAATGTGCAGTGGAAGTCAAAAAAACTAACAATGTTAGGAACAATTAGGAAAGGGATAGATAAGATAGAAAATATCATAATGCCTCTATATAAATCCTTGGTACACCTACATCTTGAATACTGCTTGCAGATCTGGTTGTCCCCATCTCAAAAAAAGACATATTAGAATTGGCAAAAGGGACAGAGAAGGGCAACAAAAATTATTATGGTATGGAATAGCTTCCATATGAGTAGAAATTGAAAAGACCAGGATTTTTCGGTTTGAAAAAAGAGATGACTAAGGGGGGATGTGATAGAGGTCTATAAGATATTGACTAGTTTGGAGAAAATGAATAAGGAAATATTATTTACTTCTTCACTTAACACTAGAACTAGAGGTCACCCAATCAAATTAATAGGCAGCAGGTTTAAAACAAACAAAAGGAAGTACTTCTTCACCCAATGCACAGTCAACCTATGGAACTCATTGCCAGGGGATGTTGTGAAGGCCAGGGCCGGCTCCAGCACTTTTGCCACCCCAAGTGGCAAAAAAAAAAAAAAAGAAGCCACAATTGGGGCAGCTCTATCGCCTCCGCTTCATTCTTCGGCGGCAATGGGTGGCAGGTCCTTCTCTCCGAGAGGGACTGAGGGATCCACTGCTGAATTGTCTCCGAAGACCAGGACGTGCCACTCCTTTCAGTTGGCCAGGACCGGCTCTACAGTTTTCGCCGCCCCAAGCAGCGCACCGAATTGCCGCCGCAGACAGCGGGGGCAGTCCCTGTGCCCTTAGGGTGGCAGGCGCATTTCCACAACGACAGCAATTCGGCGGCAGCTCTATGTTTAGTTGAAGCCGCTGCGGACAGCTAAATATAGAAGCTGCTGCCGAATTGCCACCACTGTGGAAACGCACATGCCGCCCTAAAAGCATACGGACTGCCCCCGCCACTGGTGGCAGCAATTCGGCGTATTGCTGGGGACAAAACAACAGGGAATGACGCCCCTTGAAGATTGCCGCCCCAAGCACCAGCTTGGAATGCTGGTGCCTGGAGCCGGCCCTGCCGTAGGCTGCCCCAAGCACCCGCTTGCTGTGCGGGTGCCTGGAGCCAGCCCTGGTGAAGGCCAAAACTATAATGGGTTTCAAAAAAGAACTAGATAAGTTATTGGAGGATAGGTTCATTGAATGGTATTATCCAGGATGGTCAGAGATGCAGCCCCATGATCTGAGCTGTGACTGAAAATCAGGGAATAGGCAACAAGAGCCCTGAAATGATGAATTGGCTCTCACAGGGCTTGATTCAATGCCCATTGAAGTCTATGGGAAGACTGCTGCTGACTTCACTATGCTTCAGATTAGGCCCTTACTCCCCAAACCCAATAAAAGCCCCAGTAATGTTTGCAGCTTTCCACATTTTACAACTTCATGGCTTAAATGTAGAACATCAGCCACAGCTGAAATCTGTTGTTTCATTGCCCCAAATGTTTAGAGCGTATTTGACAAGATGTTTGTACTGGGCTATCAAACATAATACAGGCACTTCCTTCAGCTGTAAAATTACATTTAAAATGTGATTCTTCTATCTGAGGTCAGTTCCTGTCAACCAGGTTTTGTGACATGGATTCTGACTATGAATAATACAGCCTTGATTCTGATCTACTCAATTATGTACTATATAGCTTTCTGTTGCTATTTTTCTGTATCCTATAGTACTATATCATGTATTACTTTATTCCATCTATTTTAAAGTCATTTCCTCAGTTAAGTCAGGGAATGTACTGTACTCCAGTATCCACCCTTTTCATTAAATTTGTTTCCCAACAGATGGTGGTTGCTTGTTTTATTTTTTTCCATGTTCATATGGAGATCAAAGGGTTCAGTCATTCTTGTCCATTGTAACTGGAGGTGTGTGGATGAAACTTTGCATATGTTTCATGAGTATGAAGCTGGGTTAATGTTTTCAGTTATTTTCTCTAATAAGACAAGATGTGCTGAATGTTCTGGCTACTAGAAACATTATAGTCTCTGAATGAATGGAGATAAATCTCCCCAATATGAGCACAGTGCCACAGCGTTAGTCTGTGAACCAACTCTTTTTAAAATATGATCTCTATAGATCTGACTCTGAGAGGTCAATGAGACTTGAGGGCTCTCAGTACTTGGCAGGATTGCGCCCCCTACCTTTGAAATGAATCAGGTAGTGAGTTGTGTTACACCATATTATGTCAGGCTCTGTTTGTCTCATATGATGAGGTCACCATGCTGACAGTGTGACTATTCATATCCGGGAAGTAAATAATTCTCCTAAACATCCTTTTACTGAAAGAAGATATAATTAACATCCAAATGCAAACAGTGGGAGTATTCCCGGCACTAGCAAGAAAAGATCATTAGAATTCATGCTCCTAAAAGCTATGGCAAAATTATCTGACACATCAAACATGAGGTGCTAGAAATTCATGCTGTTTCTGTGACAGTACAGAAAAAAAAAGAGACTTGAGTCTCCTCTCTGTTACACTGGTGTAAATCAAAGAAAACTCCATTAAAGGCAGTTGCAACAATGTAAAATCAATGTAAGTGACAGACAAATCAGTCCCAGATTCTAAGAACTGCCTAAAAAGCTTGACTACTTCAGTTACCAATGTGCTGCACCTATTCTCTGTGAAATGCCTTGGGATAGTTTTGAGCCATGGACTCAAACAAATATGGCATTACCTGCAATCTAAATGAAAATTCTGTCTACTACTCTCTGTGTGTGATCCACTCCATGAATTTGCTTTTGTGGCAGTATCTCTCTTTCTTTCTTTTTTCCCTCTTCAGTAGCATAAACAAAAGTTTTCCCACAGTTCTGAGGCTCATTTCTTTGAACCTAATGAATATGTCGACTGGCTTTAGTTTCCCATTCATGGAAGTCATTCAACTGTGGCATACTGTATACAGTTCTTCACTGTAATCAACAAGCATTTCTCAGCAACAAAGGGCCGAAAGTAATGTACATTTTAAAGAAAAATCGTGTTCCTAGTTATGGTCATGAAATAGTGCTAGCACATAGATTCTACTCATTAGAAGGCGAAGGATCCAGATTTGACACAGCCTAGAATCTTACCACACTAAACAAAGCCAAGCATTTGTGATCTTGATGGTTCCTGTTTGTGCGTATGTGCTATTTTTAGAAGGTAATATGCAGGATATCTGCCCACAAACCAAATAAAGTTTTATGTTTTTGCATCTCTCCTGTGATCAGTCTTTAAGGAGAGGAATTGAGTCCATAATGCCACCCAGAATTTTCTCCAGAGCACACGCCTATCAGTAAATATCTTAAAGGAGTTTTCAGTTAAAACAAAAGCTGCTAAGTATGACAGAACGTCATGCTGCAGAGCTACTTCAGTTAAATAATTCCTTGCAAATATATCTATAGGTGAGATGATTCTAAGGTTTAGCCTTTTTTTTTCAAGAGGGAGCTTCAGAGTAGTACTGCAGCAATTTGGATATGCTTATCAAGTTGTTGAATAGCTGAATTGATCAGATTAGAAGTATAAAACAGGGATTCATTAGGGGCTTCTACAGTGCAACAAATAGCCCCTGCTGTTGTAAGCTACAAGGGCTTCCTCTGCTCATCATCATATGTTAGATCTTCTCCTATTATGATTTGCTAAGCAACTACTATTCCATTAAATCAGGTTAAGTTGCTGGACTGGAGAATAAAGACCATGAAAAAAAGAAAAAAAACCAAAACAATACAAAAGTCAAACTTCCTGTTTTGACCTCGGACAGTTCAAAACTTGATTTTGTTTTCTACATGTAAATGCTCAATTTGTGAATTTCAAAGCCAAGCTCAGACATAATTACCCACTTACATTTCCGTCACTTTAGATATAGATTCCAAGCTACCAATGTGTAATTACGAAATATACAAGGGCAGAACTGAACGTGCTAAATGATAGCTGAAGGCCTAAGATGTTCTCATTCCCTGGCAATGATTAAAGCTTGACCCCTTTGCTAAACACTTTTGTCCCAAAAAATATATTTGTAGCACAATCAAATTTTAATGTAATGGGCCAGATCTTCTGTTGGTATAAAATGGCATAGCTCCATTCTTTTTTCATATAACTTTACACCCTGTAGGTAGGAGACCAAATGGATCAATCTACCATAAAATATTATCACAAATATTTAGAGGTAAATTTTCAGGTGGCATAAGGACCTGCCTTCCTTTCTGAGCGTGCCATACAATGAATTGTATCTACAAATCTAAGTAGTTGTGCTTGCAGCTACCTGATTTATATCAGAAATTAGATAGCTAGAGTCACAAATGTCCTGATTTGTGTACACAACTCAATTGTTGGTGTAAAATGTGAGTCCAAATCTTGCAAAAGAGACACTCTTAAAAAAGAAGTTCTATGTGTATATGTAGCGAGACCTGAAGGTGCCTGCCACTGCTATTTAGACATCATCTATGATATATAGTGTAGACAAATTGTTGTCAGAAATAAACTATTGACACCACCTAAAATATCAAAATAAATGCACTAAGAACTCAACACAAAGAGGCTACTTAGGAAATGGACTTCAGTTGGAGTTTTCCTGAGTAAAGAAGTCAGGAATGAGCCTTGAAAAGTATCAGTAGAATTATCTTTTGTAGTACTAAAGTAAATGCAGCTAAAAATAACACAAGCTCTGTAATACATCAGAAAAAGTGATTAAAACTTGAGCCTGATTCATATCTTTATATTTTTTAAGTGGGTTATGGAGTTTTTCAAAAAATCTTGCATATGGGACTCAAATTACATATTTATGTTGACCTACTATTTCTGTAACTTTACAACAAGACAGAGCAATGTAACTAAAGGTACTCAATGGAAACATAACGTTGGACTCCTAGGAAATACATGCTGATGTGAGATGATGCTTAAAAATGCACAGAGATTCCAACTACCCACCTTTTGCTTCTTTATTAAAATGATTTGCAGGGTTTACCAAAGACAAGCTGTTCAGTTTGCAAATGTTTGCAGTTACGAATCACCACATGGTAGATTGCCATGCTTATATTGTTCTGTGTGATGCCCATTCACCTGTTGTAAATGATTGCCTATGCTCATTGAAAGGCTTACTTTACATACCTGTGCCTAACTGATATCAATAGTAGTTGTACACATAACCTGAAAAGAGAACAGGCCCTAAAATGCTTGCAATGTTTTGAGTATGTCAAGATTTATTCTTCTTAGAAGCTGAAGCCAAATCTGACTTCTGTGCAAAGCTGGGCTTAATCAAATTTCTGCACATGGGACAACATGGGATCATGTGAAATTCACCTAGCTGGCACAGAGTGCCAGCAGAGCTGTTCCATGCATTCTAAGGACTACACTGGAATCAATAGTCCCCGTGTCTCTGCCACATCAGGTAGTCTTGTGAAATCACTGGCTAGATCTGGCCACCATCCTGACTCATATCATTTTCCCCACACATTTACACAGGGAGCTATTCCTACAGCTTTGCTTAACATAATATAAGAGGAATAGAGTTTCTCTGTGGCTAGGAGCCCCCCCAGCGTAGAAGAACACAACTTTTAAGCCTTTCCATATGCCACAGGATTCACCTTTGGAACATTCAAGGTGGAGATCACCCTGTACAATTCACTGCAGTAGCAAAGACAACCTTGGCAAATGAAGACAGTGCTCCAGGGGAGCAATGCCACTTTACATCAGCTGAGCATCTGGCCTCTTATGTTTTACTATCACAAGAGTAATGTGATAGTTCCTAGCGTTTAAATGGCATCACTATATTAAAAGTAATTGCTCCAATTTTTTAGTAAAACTACAGCTTCCTTTGCCAGTATCTCCCAGTAACCATAATTATGACTAGAACTCTAATATCATGGAGGTGCTTCAGATCCTATTCTTTTGCATTTGTTATATATATATATATATATATATATAAATAACTCTGTTTTTCCAATAATTGGAGAGCACTATGAATGTCATATAAACATACTTTTAATTGGACAGAAAGCAAGTTCGAAAGTTTACGCTCAGATGAGCCTTAATTTACAATTGAAAACATCGCTTGCTCAAATGTTTCACTTAAAAACCACAGGCCAGATCCTGAGCTGATATAAACTTGGCAACTCCATGGTCTTCAACGGAGCTATGCCATTGATGCCACATCTGCTCCCAGTGAAGTCATTTTATTGCCCCATGCTTTGTATTATATGATGAAACATCATGTTTGCTTTTCTACCAACAGTAACTCACATTTCTCAATCATTGTGTGCTCCTTGGAGTGTGTCTACACTGAGATGTGACTGCAGCATGCGTAGGCATTCCTGAGCTAGCTTTGATCAGCTGTGAAAAATAGCAGGGAAGCTCCAACAGCACAGTTGGAGGCCTGGGCTAGGTGCCCGGGACCCTGGGTACATACCTAGATGGAGAGCTTGTCCTGTTGTGGCTTCACTGTGATATTGAGCAAGCTAGTTTGATCAAAGGTAGCTTAGGTATGCCTACATGTGCTACAATCACCTCTGCCAATGCCATTAGACACTCTCCTTAGGAGCAGGGCTGGTGCAAGGAAGTTTCACGCCCTAGGCAAAACTTCCACCTTGCACACCCCCCCAGCCCTGCGGCAGCTCCCCGCCACCCCCCTCTGCCCTGAGGTGCCCCCCCCATGGCAGCCCCCTTATGTCCTGAGGAACCCCCCCATCACAACCCCCCCCCCCCGGGAGCTGTGCGGCACCTCCCCACCCTAGCTCACCTCTGCTCTGCCTCCTTCCTGAGCACGCCACCCCCACTCTAATTCTCCTCCCAGGCTTCTGGCACCAAACAGCTGACTGGCGCTGCAAGCCCGGGAGGCAGGAGAAGTGGAGCAGCAACCGCACGCTCGGGGAGAAACGCTGTAAAAAAAAATTGGGGGCATCGCTTTTTGGCGCCCCCAAGTCTTGGCCCTAGGCAACCGCCTAGTTCGACTTAATGGTAGCACCGGCCCTGCTCAGGAAAGGGGTGGTCCTCCATTGCTGTGGGGAAAAAAATGATTTAAATGTATCCTAACAGGAGGTCCATTACTTGGAAAAGTGCACTCTGGACTTATTCTAATGAGATGTATTGTGAGGAGAAGGGGAACAGAGTGGAAGGTATAATTTAACAACATTTTATGAGTTGTACCAAAGGTTTTTTAAATGCACAGAAACCGGACAAACCAAATATGTTACAGGTGGTAGCATTATATAATTTCAGATGCAATAACTTAAAGTTTTATATATATCATAAATCTGAACTAAATGTAGAGCTCCTTTATCGAGTAAGGATGAGAAATGAACTGCAAAACAAAGTGATCCCAGATCTTTTTACTGTTAATTGGATGAATGATCACAAGAGATTTGGGAGGAGACAATTAAGGATGCTGGGGATGGCTGGTGTAAATCAGCTTTTCTCTGATGAAGTCAATAATGCTTCATCTATTTACACCCCAGTTGTGGATCTGGCTCACTATTTTGTACCGCCTGTCTGAGTGCGCAAGAATTCGAGGAGGGTGCAGGGAGACATCTCGCGCCTTCCACCACTAATGCAAGGACCAGGTAGAATTGTTTCCTGCATCTTCTGAGCACAGTACTGCTCCTGTTTGCACCCTGTGAGGCACAAGCTACCCCGAAAAGGACAGTGAGAAGGCCAACTCTTGCTCTCCCCCTCCACTGCAGCAAGCCAGACATGCATCCTGGGTTAGTGCCGCTCTGTGCCTCCCTGTGCTTTTGGTTTGTTCCTTCACAGCACTGTCTGACTCACAGTGATTTATAATAATAAGGGTAATACTACTAAGAGGTTGATCCTGCTCCCACTGGAGTCAAAGGGAAATTTGCCATTTGTTTTAATGGGAGCAAGACAGAGGCCTAAGTTTCTCTCTAGAAACCTTTATAAAAGAGTTGTGGGGAGAATGTTGCCTCTTTGGGTCTCTCTTTTTATTGTCTCTGGCTCGAATCTTGGCATTTTAAAGTGAGTCCTTTCAGAAATCAGTGTTATTTTTCTCTCTAAGTGCTTCAACTATTCCTTTCCAAATCTGGAACAGGTTTAAACAAGATCCTGCCTTTCCCAGGAAACTGGTATAACTCACAATGTATTTATTAGATTATGTATGTTTGTGGGTAGCATGTTCAGTCTGATGAATTAAACTGTGAGAGTCAATGTCTTGCTTCTGAGGCAGCACAGTTACATGCCACTAGTACTGGAACAATTTGCGTGGTGGAGGTGTTGAGATCCGTTGAACTAAACTGTAAACCCTGTATACAATGGAAACCACTTCAAGCCAGGGGGTGCATTAGCACCTCTAGTACCCCTACTTTCAGCACTGATGCTACATGCTCCCCTTACTCTGACTGGATTGTGAGGTTACAGCCTGAGAACGGTGTTCAGGGTCAGGAGGACCAAATGACAGCAAACTCAAGGATTTAGACCATCTTGGTAATTACAGTTCATCAGAAAGAAGCAAATGCAAAGAAGTGGCTACAGTTCTAGGGACAAATTCATCCCAATGTCAAAGTCCGTGGTGTTACACCAAGGTTGGATCTGGTCCCTAGTCTCTGATCATCCTTTCCATAAATCCTTGATAAAGTGTGTGAGTTTTACTGTATGCTCATAAAACAGCCAAATGTAAAAGTAAATGACCTCATACTTGTATCTCTCCACAGATAGCTAGAATTGGCAGATAGCCAAGAATTGATTGACACACATCTTACGGAACTAGAGTTAATTAATATGTCTACCAATTCCCAAATGGATCTCAGGAAGCAAAGAATCTGCTTAATGCAGTAAGCAATGGCATACTGTGTGTGGTCAAAAGACAATCACTAATTGCCAAGACTACAAGCCTTAAAGAGCCCAAAATCCTTCCACTAAGCACTCCCTTCATCTCTCCCAAAACCTTATGCTTGGAACACTAAGAAGGATGCATGTTTTGAATATTAAAAGACATTTTTGTAGGGAAAAATCACTCCCAGACTGCTAAGTCATCACTCAAAGAATCTGTTATTTTTTCTATAAGAAGCAGAATCCAATTTTTAAATGATGGAGGGTCATTCATTAAACAAAGATGTCTTTATTTTCCTGGCAATCTACAATTCTGAATGTCAACTCCATGAGGTGACTCTAATAATTTTGCTTCAGTGATCAGAGCAAGTCAATGTAACACAACTATGGATTCTCCCCCGACCCCACAGAAACAACAGCACCTCCCCCCTCAGCTCCATAAATTAAACAAGTGAAGGCTGAGAACACATCAAGAGAATTTATTCTATGAATTGAAAGGATCCAAAAAGCAATAGCCACATAAGCCACATAAAGAACAAAGGCAAAGTGGCTTCACTTATATTATAGACTTATGCTAATATTATAATAAAAGTTTAACCTTTTAGGAAAGAAAAAAGCAGAAAATGGATCAAATCTAAGACACCACGTGCATCCCCGAAGGCCTAAGCTATGTAAACAGCACAGCTCCATTGATTTTAGTGGAGCAACACTGATTTACACCAGCGGGGATCTGGCCCAGCAGTTTTATATTTAGTTAAAAAGAGGAATGAGCTCTTCTGAGTCTATTTCATGTTTTCTGCAACATAGAGCACAATATGGGCTTTCAACAAATAAACAGCAAAAGCAAGGGGAGGGGTAGCGGGGCGAGGGTAAGAAAAAGAAAACCAGGCCTCATTTGAACCAGCAAAACTGTCAGTGTGTCAGGACAAATTGGAGAGCTGAGAAATATGCTTGTGTGGCATTGTATCTTAATTCCCAGATGGGAGAAAGCTGCTGCAGTGTCAGACTCTACTGACTAGGAAGAGACCTGGAGGACAAAGCTGGCACTAGAACAAAGGTGTTGATAATATTGTATCCTCAGATAGCTGATATCTATCAAAACTAAAAAAGGAAGCACATTTGATTTTATAAACCAGACAAAGCGGGTGTGGTTTTATTTGCTTAATTTTGGGGGGCAGGTAATAAACATAAGAATGGCCATACTGGGTCAGACAAAAGGTCCATCTAGCCCAGTATCCTGTCTTCTAACAATGGCCAATGCCAGGTGCCCCAGAGAGAATGAACAGAAAAGGTAATCATAAATCATCCCCTGTCGCGCATTCCCAGCTTCTGGTTTAATACTGTGTAAATCAGAACACACTGGAATCAGAAGTTGGACCTATGCACTGCAGAAATTAGTAATGATCCATTTTGGCTGGAAGAGGTCATGGCTAAACATCAATAAAGGTGGGGGGGGAGTTGGGTTTTTTTTAAAGAAAAAGTATTAAAAAATCTTGTTACCTCAGGATGTCGTCCAATTTCAATATAGGTGCAAACTGGATGAAAAGCCCCAGTTCCGCAGGCATACAAGTGAGTCTGGTTGTAAGCTTTAAGCACTTTGATGAAATTAGCACATTCTTTCTGTGAAGGAAAGAAAACATATTTGCAAAGTGAATTCTAGCAGGGAGCATGACTAACGGACTAGAGTTACCAACTTTTTAATTGTACAAAACTGAACACCCTGCTCCTTCCCCCTAAGCCATGCCCCTCCCCTGCCCCTTCTTCAAGGCCCTGCTCTTCCATCCGTCACTCACTCCATCCCCCCTTACTGGGCTAGGACAGAGGGCTGGGGTTCAGGTGGGGGTGAGGGCTCCAACTGGGGATGTGGGCTTTGGGTGGGGCCAGAAATGAGGGGTTTGGGGTGTGGAAGGGGGCTCAGGGCTGGGGAAGAGGGTTGGGGTGTGGGATGGGGTAAGGGTTCTGGCTGGAGGTGCGGGCTCTGGGCTTGGGCTAAGGATGTGGGGTTTAAGGTGCAGAGGGGGCTCTGGGATAGGGCTGAGGTGTTTGGAGTGCAGGAGGGGACTCAGGGCTGGGGCAGAGGGTTGGGGTGCGGGAAGGGGTGAGGGGTGCGGGCTCTGGCCAGGCAGCACTTACCTCAGGCAGCTCCTGGAAGCTGTGGCATCTCCCGCTGGCTCCTAGGCTCAGGGGCAGCCAGGTGGCTCCACATGCGGCCCCTGCCTACAGGCACCATGGTTCCTGGCCAACGGGAGCTGCGGAGCTGCCGCTTGGTGCTGGGGCAGCATGTGGAGCCCCCTGGCTGCCCCTGCACCTAGGAGCCAGACATGCTGGCTGCTTCCGGAAGCTGCATGGAGCCAGGGCAGGTAAGGATCCTGCCTTAGCCCCACTACGCCACTGACCGGACTTTTAAAAGCCTATTAAAATCTTCAGGATTTCTTTCAATAGTCACCAGAAAATCAATGCCAATTCTGGTAGACTCCAGGCCAATCTGGTAGGGTTGGCAACCCTACAATGGACGCTCCAGTGCGTCAGGCATGTTTGGCAGAATGAACGGATTTTACAGTTATGGTCCTTTCGTGGTGTTTGTAAGGCTTATTTATTATTGGAAATTTCATTTCATTTTGAGTTAGGGTCTACACTACCTAGCTAAAAAAATACATAGAGACAATTTCCCTTCTTTCTGTATGAGGTAGTCTCTGCCTTTGTGATGTAGGTTATTTATCCATTCACAAAACAAATCTCATGTATAGAAACATGGCCGCCCAGAATAAAATAATTAAGAGAAATGTCTTCTGGTATTTAATTAACTAATGATTTGAAAAAAAGATGCGCAGATGGGATGAACTGATACAAAATAAATCACTGATATAACATTTAAAATAATAATATGCATAGTAGCTGTAATTCATAACCTCTTCAACTCTACTGTAGTCACTTAGGCCTTGATTCTGCAAAGATTATGCACATGCTTAACTTTACTCACCGCAAAGTCAGTTGGACTACTCACAGTACAGAAAGTTAAGCATGTTCACAAGTCTTTGCAGGACTCAGGCCTTAAATTATATACTTTAAGTAAATAACAAACTGTAAACAATTCCATTTATCTTTAACAAAAAATAAGTATAGTAATAATCACTTATAAAATTCTTCACCTGTATTGCTAGTGATGCCTTATGCTATTAAAAAGGAAACCAATTTTAAAATCTAATTTGCTCATCAATATGTACATGGTATCTATTCATTTACTTTTTTGCATTTCCTTCAGTTCGAGCCATGACAATGAGTATGTCACTGTCACTTTCTGATATCTCGTGCTCTGACATCATGTTGCAAAGCCTGGATTGCAAACACTGCAGAGAAACATTTAAATACAAAACAAAATAAAAACTTTTTTTCACTGAATGTTAATTTTTACAAAATTATTGGAAATATTTGTATTGCTATTTGGTTGTATGCAACTTTTGAACAAGATCTAGAATGTGGGGCCTAAATTAACAGTTTTTCCTCCTAAATAGTGTTCTTAAAATCTAATTTACCTTTATTTGTGGAACAAAAATTGCAATCAACAGCAAACAATACAATGTCAGAGTGGAAACAAATGAGGAACAGTGAAATTCTATTGCCCCACCACTGGGAACAGGTAGAGATTATGACCTTAGTCCTGCAAATTGATTCATGAGATATTGCCGCATGGAGACCCATTAATTTTCGTGAGGCTCCATGCAGGTGCAGTCTCCACTCATATGGATAGCTTGCAGGATCAGGAAATAGTGGCCCAATGCTTAAATCACTGCCTATATAGAATTCCCATTGACTTCAGTGGATTGCAGCCTCAGTCCCTGTGACTTGTTCATGACAAGAGAATGAAAGAGACTCTCAAGCACAAACCATGGCTCTGTGAGAGCAGGTGAGACTACTATCCCTAGGACTGCTATAGGCCACCACACAGGCAAGCTATAAAAAATTCAACAGAGAGAGAATAGTAATGCCACTCTGATGTATTATAATGTAAGATACACATGATATTGATCTTCAGATTTTTTTTTTGCTTATGCATATTTGCATAAAATATACTGACATTATATTAAAAAGAACATCCCAGGAGACACACATGCAGAGTCTTACAACATTCTTGGCTCCAGTGCTGACCAGACAAATACACAAGTTATCCTTCCAACTGAGATGGAAGAGAAAACACGGAGGTAGTTAAGACAATCCAGCAGGAAATTGAAAGAACTGGAGATGTATGTTTTGCAAGTGTTCTCTCTTAATTTTTTTTCAGTTTGACCTCTCTTAATAAAAACACAAAGACATTGTAGACAGATATACAAACACAAACACACATGCACACACACACACACAGACATATATTGTTTTACCTAGACAGACAGATGCCACAGTGATAGGGGTTAAATGATTAAATATAATAAATGATTGTAGTTTCATTAGAGGTAGTATATTGTTCCTCAATTCTCTCAATTTTTATTTTTAATGTTGCATATAAGAAAGAAAGGAAAATCTCTCTTGAAAGTGCCTGAGTACTGACATAGCATAAAGCCAACACATGCAATATTAGAGATGAGCAAAAGCTGAAACTATCTATTTAAGCTCTTTCATATTTGGGGGTTTGGCTGAACGGATCGAGCTATGAAGTATGCTTGATTTGGCTGTGTAAAATCTGTAACTGACTGATGAGATTTTGCTCACTTGCAAACATCCTAGGCCAAATTCAACTCCACTGTAACATCACTCAGCATCACAGAGGACTAGGCTTGTAATAATTTAAAACAAGTTTTCAAGTTTTTTAAGAAAAGTCAGGTAAACACTGTACACAATATGTTAGGAGCTGAGGACAGACAAACATTCAGTTTAGCAATTTTCATGGTATATGGGCTGATCCCCATATGGTGTAAATCAGTGCAACTATATTGAAATCAATGTAGTTACATTGATTTATACCAGCTGAGTATCTGGCCCATATGTACTCACATGCTAAACAAGAACAATCAAATACTGCTTATCTGCAGTATAGAGTGAGAAGGTATGAAATTGCTAAATGCATTGAGGGATAGATCCAAAGCCCAATAAATCTGGAGTCAGATTCTGTTCTCATTTATATGGGCGGAAATCAGGAATAATTCCATTGACTTCAGCGCCGTTACTCCAAATTAAACCAGTGGAAATGAGAGCAGAATTGAATTCTTTCCATGTCATTATATGCCATAGTTGGCCCTCAGTTAATCTGAATTTATAGCAGTGTAACTTCATTAATGTCAATAGAGGTACTTCAGATTTACACAACCATAACTGAAAGCAGAATATAGCTTCCTCTCTCCAACTTTTAATTCTTTCTTTAACCCCGGTGGAACAGATTTTAACCATAGATGTCTGAGAAATACAAGAGCTAATTAAACACTAGGAGGGAGATACTTAGAGCTATAAACCTTTGACTATAATAAATATATTTATATAACATTTAAAGTTTCTAGTCTAGGTAAAATGGCTAATATAGCTTCTCTGTGTTTTACAGCTGCATAAAGTATCCTTTAAAATCTGTAAGAGTAAATTCTCATACACCTCCCTAACAGATTAGGTTTCTTTATATATTTTACACGACTGTAAAAAAATAAATAAAAGAGGGTATTAGACTACAATAAATGACATAAAAATAAAGTTACGATTCTGATTTAAGCCCTCATCTAGTGAATAAGTTCATAGTGAAGTTTCCTGCTCTGTCACCAGGTCAATCCTGCTTGCACTTACGACGATGGCAAGATGCTCCTTCATTTCTTAAACTGTTGTGGTGTTTAGATGTTGCTTGTAATTATTAGAACTGGGAGCACTGGCTGGTGGGAGTCTGAAAGGACAGGAAACAGGAAGGAGCGGGAGGAGTGGAGGAGGCAGAGTGAGAATTACAGAGGTGCAGCAGCAGCTTGGTAAAGAGGTTTCCACTGTAAAAATAAAGTCCTGTTGAAGTTTGTTAGTACTTTGCCTGGCTGATACAACATTTTGGCAACAAGGATGGATCTTCTGCCTCTGAACCCACCTGCACAGCCCAGGTGAGTCTCCAATTGCTTTTATTGCCAGGATCCATATGTTTGAGACTTATCTGCTTGCAATCAGTGCTACAGAGATTTCTGAAGTAAGAAAGCATGCTCTGCTAATCCACTGCCTTAGAGCACACGGGCAGCATATATTTTACACTTTCCCCCTTGCAGATGATAAATAGGAGACTGCACTCACTGCATTAAATAACTTTTTTGTGCCAAAAGTGAATGTAGTAGCTAATCACTACAGATTTCGCCAGTGTGAGCAGAAACCAGGGGAGACTGTAATGCAGTATATTGCTTCCCTGAGGAATCTGATTGTAACTTGTGACTTTGGCAATATGGCAGATGAGATGATTAGATACCAGCTTATTGAGAAAACAACCATGCTTAGTGTAAGAGAACGCTTACTTCTAGAACCACAACTTACACTAGAAAAAGCAATAACCATTGCTACTCAGAGTGAGTCAGCTACAGCTGAAGCCAAAATAATGAGCAGGGATACAGGAGGCACAGTCCAGGCTGTGACTCCTTTGCACAAAAGTTCACTATTGCTGTAGACAAACAATTGCAGGAGGAAAACTAATGAAAAGCCACTGAATCAGCAAATTCAAAATACAGTAAAAGCATGCTTTCACTGTGGATCCCCACAACACCTTGTAAGCTACACAGGATGTCCAGCAAAAGTAGCTCAGTGCAATCATTGCAAAAAGATTGGGTATTTTGCTAAAGTATGTCACAATAGCCAGTTCAATCAACAGGTGCATGCAGTTACAATACCAGATGTTACTGTGCTGAGCACAAACAAAGAAAACCACTATTGCATATACTCCAGAACAGATAAAGAGCACTGTAAACATTTCTGCCATACCCTCACGCAAATCACACTCTATTCAGCTAATGTTGGACACTAGCTCAGCAGTATCTATACTACCTGATTCCCTCTATTTGCATTACTTTAAAGATGTGCCTCATACTGTACCCAAACTTCAGTTGGTGTGCTATTTGAAAAACCATATTCCAGTACGTCTGCCTGCCAGCAACAGTTAGTTTTGGTGACTGCTTTTTAACTGTAGAGTTCTACATTGTCCACAAAGGCACTCCTATCCTTGGCAGACCCAGACGACCACCTGTCTGCACTAGAGACTATGTCATGTAGTATCTACAGTGTTTTCAGTGTAATATTTCTGCCAATAGTATAGTGTCTTATTTCCTATTTGTTCCTGTGGTTAGAACAACGTTTATTTTAATTGGGAGAGTTTCTTAAAAGAGGAGGGAATGTGGTGTTCAGATGTTGCTTGTAATTATTAGAACTGGGAGCACTGGCTGTTGGGAGTCTGAAAGGACAGGAAACAGGAAGGAGAGGGGAGGAGTTAAGGAGGTAGAGTGAGAGTTACAGAGAGTGCAGCAACAGCTTGGTAAAGAGGTTTCAACTTTAAAAATAAAGTTCTCTTGAAGTTTGTTAGTACCTTGCCTGGTTGATACAACAACTGTACACTCTTTAGGGTTCTTTTTGTTTCACGTTTGTACACTGCTTAGTACAAATGGGGTCCTGGTCCAGCATTGGAACTCCTAGATGCTACTGGGATGACAACGATGATTATAACAATTAAGAAATAATAATAATAATACTAATGGGAGTGCACTCAGGCTCTGCACTGCTGCAATGCAATGTATAGCAGTGTTGTGAGTCACCAGTATTATCTGTGCATTATGGAGTGAACCTTTTGACTTTTCGTACCTTTGTGGGCTTCAGGGAAAGAAGAATCTGTAATGTAACAGTTTGCATAGCTTCATATGAATTCCTGCAGGCTCAACATGTCAACACATGTTGACACCAAGGAATCTACTACAATAAGGGAAGGCGTGGTATATATTGGTTAGATCAGTGTTCAGGGTACTGGGTTCAGGACTAGTCTACACTACTGTGAAGCCGCGTTGCTATAGCGGGTCTGGAGCAGACGTGCTATGCCTATGGGAGAACGCTCTCCCATTAGCATAATTATTCCACTTCAATGAGAGGCAGAAGCTATGTCGGCAGAAGAGCATCTCCTGATGACCTAGTGCCGGTGTGGACATCACTTTAAGTCGATGTAACTTATGTCATTCAGGGGCATGGCTTTTTCACACCTCTGAGCGACGTAACTTACATCACTTAAGCAGTAGTGTAGACAAGCTCTCAGACTGTTAGTTCAGACTGCTGGGTTCTGCCACTGGTTTGCTATATGTAACTTTGGACAACCCACTTAACCTCTCTGTGTCTATCAAACAGGGATGACAATAATTACCTATCTCACAGATACTGTAAAGTTTAATTAATTAATGTGTATAAGACAAATGCAGAGTCTTAGATGAAAGTTTCCATCCAAGTACAAAGGCCCAGAGCCTTAAAGGTACTTACCTTTGAGGTTCTAGGCCAAAGTATATGGTTGTCAGTCTAGTCAGGATTTAAAGGCTCCACCAGTTTTATTAGAGTTCTACTTTCCTATCCCTTCCTAATGAGGCTGGTATGCTGGCGTTCACATACCTCTCACTGTGAAACCTGGCATATACTCCTTCTTCTTGAAATTGGTGACTGTGTGTCAATTTCACTACAAAGAATCCATCCCGCCCTCCTGGCGCCAGGCCTGGAATGACTTAGTCTGTCTCAAACTGGGCTTGTCCCACTTGGCAGCAGGACATACTGTCATGCCCTCAGGCCAGCAGGATATTGGTAATATGAAGGACAATGCCAGCACAGTGGAGTATTTAAGTACATGAGCTCAAAGTGTAAGACACTGGAAACAAAACAAAGACAAAAGAAGAAATATAGTATGTCAGTTAAATATAGAAGATGGGAGAATATATCTACAGGAGCGGCAGGAACAGAATGAACAGGAAGTAACCAAAAGCCAGAAATGTTAATGAGCATATTGTCAGGGAATTGTAAATGCTGCATGTGCATTACTTTTAGCCTCATTGTTCGTTTGTCATGGGTTTTGACTTATATTATTTTGACTATATTAATATTTTTTTAATTATGGACATTTTTGCATCAGGGCACTTTCAATATTATTCATTTTCAAGAGCAATAATGGAAAAAGGCCATTTAACATTTTGTTGCTTTGGAACCGGGTATCACAAACTTTTGCATGTGTGTGAGAGCAAGGTAGATCCATTCAAATTATTTTGAATCTACTACTACTACGTAGCATGTTTCAGCCTACTAGTGTGTTACTAACATTAATTTATATTAGCATCACAAAACCCCAGTGAGGCAAGAAAGCATCATTATCTTATATTAAATGTGGGGAACACTGGAATTGCCACAGTGAATCAGACTTCTAGACCAGTCTCCTGTCCCTGAAAATGGCCACTATCAGATACTTGACAGGAAGGGTCCAGGAAAAAACTGCACAAGGCAGTTAAGGAATAACAGGCCCAATGGGGAAGTTTCTTCTTAGGCCACGTCCAGACTAGGAATTAAAATCGATTTTAGATACGCAACTTCAGCTACGTGAATAACGTAGCTGAAGTCGAATTTCTAAAATCGAGGTACTCACCAGTCTGGACGGCGCGGCATCGATGTCCGCGGCTCTCCGCGTCGATTCCGGAACTCCGTTCGGATTGATGGAGTTCCGGAATCGATGTAAGCGTGCTCGGGGATCGATACACCGCGTCCAGACTAGACGCGATATATCGATCCCCGAGCAATCGATTTTAACCCGCCGATGCCGCGGGTTAGTCTGGACGAGGGCTTAGTCTGCATCACACTGGAGGATGGTTTATCCCCTGAGGCATGAGAGTTTATATCGACATGAGGCACAAAGCCACAGAGTGATTCAGTGTATTAGATATCTGGCGTTCTTGGCTCCCACTTTTGTGCTCATGCCCCATATTTTTCATCATGGGCCCGATCCTGCTCCCACTAAAGTCAATGGAAATTAAGCTGCTACATACACTGGCTCCAAGACCCTCAGCTGCTGTATATTGCTGTAGATCATTGAAGTCAAAGTAGCTATGACAATTACATCAGCTGAGGATCTGTCCCAGAGTAAGATAAGGGCCAGTGACACCCCTCCTTGCAGACAAATACTGTAGTTCAGCTGCAGATCTTCATTATAATGTGAGAAGGCATTGAATTGTCAAATGTGTTATGGGCCAGATCCACAGCCTGGTAGGCTCAATACACTTTGTTACAGTCCCTAATTTGTCACTCCTCCTCCATGCAAATATGCATGCATACTTTAAAAAGAGCAAGGGAACTATCCTGAAAAGGAGATAAAGTGATCCACCTGAGGATCAATATGTCTGTCTCACTAACAAAACATTTACATTTATTTTAAGAGGTTTCCAATATTTGTGTATCAAATTGATAGAAGGGACTGTGCAGAGAGAGATTAGCCTAAAAAATAAATTACAAAGAAAATGTCTGCAAGCAAAAGCATAGGAGCCAAATGAAGTATGATTGAAAAACAAACACTACAGATATGTAACACTGATTAGGCTGTGTTATGCAGACTTTTCCCGGACAGTTACAAAAATAAAGTCCATCCATCTGTCAAAACATCTGCTCTGTGTATGAAAATTAAAACAGAATTTAGGTATTTTTCCACTGGTTTCTAGTAATTGTCTTTCCTTCAGAAGCTTGGAGCTTGCATGCTTAGATCTGAATTAACAGAGTAATGCTTTTTAATGGCATTTTAACTGAAAACCTAAAATGTAAATCTCTACTATTCTAACCAATTTCTAGACTTTTTCTCCTTATTCTAAAGTGTAAAAAGGTTCGTAATTGGTTCCCAGATATTACAGTGAGTGGTAATATTAGAAATATGCAGTTAGGCAATCTTGCAGGGCCAGATCTTCATCTGATGTAAATATGCTGTGAGGCTGCAGTCTTTCTGGTTTTATAAAAATAGGCTAATAAGTGAATATAATGTAATTGGAATATGCTTCATGCAAAAGGTCTTTTGTAAATTATGATTACAAAGCTTGTAATCTACAGAGTGTGATCATCCTATTTGTATAAATGTACCACTCGTGTTTCTGAAACTAGGAATATGAAATATAACTCTGAAGGCCTATTGTAATTATGTAAAGAGTGGGCCATTAATGGTGGTTTGGAATCTTGATGACTCCCATTAACCAGGACAATTGTCTGCAGATGGCTGTTTTACCTGTAAGTCTTCCTGTGTACCTGTGTGCTGGCAAGTGGATAATGAAGTGATGTGATCATGTCACCTGAACTGAAAATCAACTTTAACCTAGTGTCTTTCCATTGAGAATGACAGGGTGGGAACCCAGAGAGGGACAAAGGATTCCCACCTTATGCAAAAGATATATAAAGGGTTGGAACAGAACAAAGTGAGAGGAGCCATCATGAAGAATCCCCTAGCTACCACCTGAGCTGGAACAAGAGCTGTACCAGGGGAAAGAATTGTGCCCAGGCCTGGAAGGTGTCCAGTCTGAGGAAAAAACTTACTAAAGCATCTCTGAGGGTGAGATTATCTGTATTCAGTTTGATTAGACATTGATTTGCGCATTTTATTTTATTTTGCTTGGTGACTTACTTTGTTCTGTCTGTTACTACTTGGAACCACTTAAATCCTACTTTCTGTATTTAATAAAATCACTTTTTACTTATTAATTGACCCAGAGTATGTATTAATACCTGGAGGAGCAAGCAGCCGTGCATATCTCTCTACCAGTGTTATAGAGGGCAAACAATTTATGAGTTTTCCCTGCATAAGCTTTATACAGGGTAAAACGGATTTATTTGGGTTTTAGACCCCATTGGGAGTTGGGCATCTGAGTTTTAAAGACAAGAACACTTCTGTAAGCTGCTTTCAGGTAAACCTGCAGTTTTGGGGCAAGTAATTCAGACCCTGGGTCTTTGTTGGAGCAGACGGGAGTGTCTGGCTCAGCAAGACAGGGTGCTGAGGCCCCAAGCTGGCAGGGAAGGCAGGGGTAAAAGTAGTCTTGGCACATCGGGTGGCAGCTCCCAGGGGGTTTCTGGGATCCAACCCGTCACATATGCATCTCCATTAACTCCAACAGATTTATACCGATTTACTCCAGATGAGCACTGAAAGAACCTTACTCTATTCCAGCTCTCCACAATTACAATATCAGGAGTTTTGTCCAAAGTGGATGTGCAAGAGGCTTTAAAGGTATCATCGCACAGCTGGAAAAACAAAACAAATTCATCATGTGTTTCAAATCAAATTGGGTGGACAGTTTCTATATATATAAACCTGTAGGTTCCATCTTCACAGTTAGTGAATATGTTTACTTTCCCTCCCTTCTACTTAATTAGTTGATTTCTGGAATAGCAGGGTCAGGGATATCCATAAAGAATAAATAATCCCTAACATTATTGCTGTCATTCAATTTATTCCACTGTTGAAAGACGTTCTCTAGTAATCTTGGAGTTTATTTTGTTCTTTCTTATACCAGAGCATTACTGCCAGCTGTGATCAGTTCAATCTTAACAGGGTGGGTTTCCCTTTCAGAGTGCAATAGTATTAATTGAAGAAAAAGGTTGCTTAAATGTCATGAAATAAAGGTATGCAGTGGTGTGTAGCTGTGTCGATCCCAGGATGTTAGAGAGAGTAGGTGGGTGAGGTAATATCTTGTTTTGACCAATTTCTGTTGGTGGGAGAGACAAGCTTGTAGCTCAACAGCTTCTCTCTCTGACCAATGGAAATTGGTTCAATAAAAGATATTACCTCACCCACCTTGTCTCTCTGTTGAAATAAATATTATTTCCTAATAGTTGGTGACACACACAACCAGTTCAGCCCTTAGTTTAAGCTATGCTGACGTTCCATAGGAGAAACTGAAGATGAAACTTAGCCTCTGACCCTGCAAATATTTTGGAACTTAAGTAACTCTATGTATGTGAGTAGTCCCATTGAGCACTTCATGATGGTGAAATGCACTCTACATGCTATAATGGCACTATCTGCATGCGTGCAATTGTTTGTAGGATCTTTGTTCTCATTCCTGTTCATGTGTAATAATATCGTTTAAGAACTATAGTCCTTGTGTTTTGCATTTGCATTATGGCAGTGCCTTCTAAGCCCAGTCTAAGAGCAGGGTCCATTGTACTAGGTAAGTAACACAGATAACAACCTCAGCTACACTGTAAAGTTCTGTTTTATTGTAATGTTGTTGTTCAGTTATTATTGTAAATATTACCTAGGTACTAAGGGGAAATTCACTTAGTACAAGACCCTCCACACCATTTAAGACCCACTAAAGGGCTGTGCAAAAAGAGAAAATAGGAGGAACAGCTATACAGGGGCATCTGCACACTGCAATAGGATCTTCACGAAGGCCCTGCATAGGCTAGTGCAGAATTCCATAACGGGAAAAGCACCCTCTGCAACTACCATGGAGGGATAAACCTAGAATAGCAACTGTAGTCACTCCCATTGGCTCTGTGTAGGAGGAATGGATTTTCACCACCCTTGTGGATTCCACCCATATTAATCAGGCTCTATGCAGAGGAAGGGATTTCACCACAAGAGGAGTGTGCTTACTACTGTATTTATATGTGGGCATAAATAAATGATATAACTGGTCCATATCATAAATCTATGTCCTTCGCTTTATTTAATAGTTTTAGTGATAACTATACTTTTGAATGCTGGTCTTGGTCTCTACGCTTTGAAAAAGCAGCTGGAATCTGAAACATAATCAATACTCATTACATCGTCTTCTGATAAGAATGACTTGAAACTTTCAGACTATGTCAGGAACAGCATTACTCATACGCAGGATGGGCAGAACAGGAAGTGCAAAAGCAGCAGTGATAATCACAAAATTGGATTCCTCTCTGCTGTTGAGAGGGGACCTGAGAACTTTCAGAATGAAGCTGCTGATGGGGAGTAGACGTTGATAAGACTTTTTTTGGGAGTCGGACACATCCCACTTTAGTCCCAGTTATCTTCCTGATTAAGTGTTTAATGATTAGAGTCATATCTACCTGATTTCTTGACATGACAGAGTGCTTGAGAATTTTGAAAATACACAATAAAGACGTGCCCTAGGATGTGTCCTCTGAATTTTCTTTATCCATTATACACAACTGATAAAAGAAAAGGAAGCCAATTTACAAAGCAGATTAGAAAAATCAAGCACTGGAAAAAACAAATATATCTTAACACTTTCAAGCCTCAAAGGGATATGTTGTTTTTAGCAAATAGTTTTATTGAAAGCACACTTGTGCACCATATTCCTACTGAGGCTTCATTTGGTCTCAGCCTTGTGTCAGTAGGAGAGGCATAAAAGACCGTACATACCTTCCTTCTCCTCTGGGCAGCAAGTGGGCACAATGAGGGTATATCTACACTACGGGATTATCCGATTTTACAGAAACCATTTTTTAAAAACAGATTGTATAAAGTCGAGTGCACACGGACACACTAAGCATATTAATTCGACGGTGTGCGTCCATGTACTGAGGCTAGCGTCAATTTCTGGAGCGTTGCACTGTGGCTAGCTATCCCATAGCTATCCCATAGTTCCCGCAGTCTCCCTTGCCCATTGGAATTCTGGGTTGAGATTCAAATGCATGATGGGGTCAAAACAGTGTTGCGGGTGATTCTGGGTAAATGTCATCACTCAATCCTTCCTCCGTGAAAGCAATGGCAGACAATCATTTCACGCCCTTTTTCCCTGGATTCCCCTGGCAGACGCCATAGCATGGCAACCATGGAGCCTGTTTAGCCTTTTGTCACTGTCACCGTATGTGTACTGGATGCTGCTGATAGATGCGGTACTGCAGTGCTACACAGCAGCATTCATTTGCCTTTGTAAGGTAGCAGAGACGGTTACCAGCCCTATATCACCATCTGCAATTGGAAATTGGCAATGACGGTTATCAATCCTTTTGTACTGTCTGCAATTAGAAATTGGCGATGATGGTTATCAATCTTTTGTACCGTCTGCTGCTGTCATGGGTGCTCCTGGCTGGCCTTGCTGAGGTCGGCCGGGGGCGCATGGACAAAAATGGGAATGACTCCCCAGGTCATTCTCTTCTTTATGTTTTGTCTAAAAATAGAGTCAGTCCTGCCTAGAATATGGGGCAAGTCTACTAGAGAACCAGAGAGCACAGCCGCTCTGGGTCAGGGCCCCAGATATCCTGCAAAAATGATGAGCTGCATGCCATTCTAGGGGGTGCCCCTGCAATAACTCCACCCGTTGCTTCCCTCCTCCCACACCCCTCCTGGGCTACCATGGCAGTGTCCCCCCATTTGTGTGATGAAGTAATAAAGAATGCAGGAATAAGAAACAACACTGACTTTTTAGTGAGATAAAATGAGGTGGAGGCAGCCTCCCACTGCTATTATAGTCCAGACAGTACAGAATTTTCATTAGACATGAAAGTGTGGGGGTGGGAGTTCAGACCCCAGTTGCTATGATGAGGACAGTTTTCAATCCTTTTGCACCATCTGCCAGGAATGACCAGGAGTCATTTCCATTTTTGCCCAGGCGCCCCTGGCCGACCTCACCGAGGCCAGCCAGGAGCACTCATGGGATGATGATGATGGTTTCCAAGCCTTTTGTACCATCTACCATCAGGAAAGGAAGGGGAGGGGATGCTGCTGTTCAGCGCCGCAGCACCGCGTCTACCAGCAGCATGCAGTAGACATACGGTGACATTGAAAAAAGGCGAGAAACGATTTGTTTCCCTTTTCTTTCACGGGGGGGAGGGGGGTAAATTGACGACATATACCCTGAACCACCTGGGACAATGCTTTTTACCCTTCAGGCATTGGGAGCTCAGCCAAGAATGCAAATGCTTTTCGGAGACAGTGGGGACTGTGGAATAGTTGGAGTCCTCAGTCTCCCCTCCCTCCCTTCATGAGCGTCCATTTGATTCTTTGGCTTTCCATTACATTTATCACACAGCACTGTGCTGAGTCCCTGCTGTGGCATCTGTCTGGAGATTTTTTCAAATGCTTTGGCATTTCAACTTCTTGAACGGAGCTCTGATAGAACAGATTTGTCTCTCTATACAGCGATCAGATCCAGTATCTCCCGTACGGTCCATGCTGATCAGCGCTCCACTCTGGGCAAACAGGAAATGAAATTCTAAAGTTCGAGGGGCTTTTCCTGTCTACCTGGCCAGTGCATCCGACTCCAGATTGCTGTCCAGAGTGGTCACAATGGTGCACTGTGGGATTGCTCCCAGAGGCCAATACCGTTGAATTGCGGCCACACTAACCCTAATCAGAAATGGCAATACCGATTTGAGCACTACTTCCCTCGTCGGGGAGGAGTACAGATATCAATATTAAGAGCCCTTTATATCGAAATAAATGGCTTCGTTGTGTGGACAGGTGCAGGGTTAAATCGGTGTAACGCTGCTAAACTCGGTATAAACACGTAGTGTAGACCAGGCCTGAAAGTTCCTGTGCTCTGGGACTACTCAGTCTGATCACTTTTGTCATCACGACCACTGAACTCTAACCTGACACTAGCCCAAGATATGGAAATGTAAAGTCCTTTAGAACAGCTTTGTTTCCATTTCTGTTTTTTCTTCCTTCCAATTCTATTAAAATTCAAATCAAAGAATTTTTCAAGGCTGCAAATGACAAATCGGCATTCAACGGATGCAGCTAATAATTGTTTTGGGCTCATAAACAACTACAGAGAGGCCAAGAAAAAACTGTGGTCCTAAAGACCTCTTTTAATGACCCCCTTATATGTTTGTACATCTGGCTAAAGCAAAGACTATGAGACAAACTGAAGCTTTGTGTGGACACATTCCAGCAAACAAGTGGGATTTCAGAATGTGTAAACTGAAATGCTGAGTTGAAGTACAGCCCTATAAGTGGGTGTCCCTAAGCTTCTTTTTCTCTAGGTTATTAATAATGTTTTTATAACATATTAAGAATCAGTTTAATCAAGGAAGCAAATAATATTCCAAGAATAACTTGAATAAGCCCAAAAGAAACAGCAGCCTTGATAGTGGCATATGAGAAAGTTCTTTTTCCAACCAGCTCTAAAACAAACTCCATATACTTTCTTCAATGGAAAACGCTCCCTTATCTTGGGATTTGGTTTTATTAACCAAGAAATTAACAATGCCATACAGTTCAGCTCAAGTCTCCCCTTGAAGCCTGTCTGCTTTCTGAGTTCCTTCCTTGGGGTTGCTCAACCCACACTCTAGAACAGGGGTTTTCAAACTTCATTGCACTGCCAGTCCCTTCTGAGAGAAAACATTCCTACATAACCCCAGGAGAGGGACGGAAGCCTGGCACTGCCTGAGCCCCGCTGCCCCAGGTGTGAGGACCAAAGCCCAAGCCCCACTGCCCTGGGCGAGGAAGCCAAAGCTGAAGGTCTTCAGCCCCAGGCAGGGGGCCTGTAACCTGAGACTCCCTGCCCAGGGCTGAAGCTCCAAGCAGAGGGACTCCAGCGTCGAGCAGAGGGACTCAGGCTTCCACTCTGGCCTCGGGCCCTGGCAAGTCTAAGCCAGCCCTGGTGACCCCATTAAAATGAGGTCCCGACCCACAGTTTGAGAACTGCTGCTCTAGAACTTCTAGAGAGTCTCTCCCATCTCCCTTATATCTGGATGTGGGTATAAACCACACGCCTCATTGAATCAGCAGGTCTCACTCCACATTCCCTAGCAGGATTAACCCCTGTTAGCAGGGTGGGGTGTTTCAGACATATGCCATCAGTCCCTTACATGCATATAAAGCACGTAGAAGCGGTAACAGTCACTCTTTTCTATTCTGCTTTATGCACATCCTGAAATGATTTCCAGACACAGTCATCTAAGATAAATATACCTAAACGTCTGAGATGAAAGTGACAAAGTAATGCATGAAGTGCTGAAAGCAAGCAACAGAATGCTAGATCTATAGGATGCAGTTGCTTAGCAATACGTACACACGTAAATAAACATATCCTATAAGCTTGACTATGAAGTTACATGCTCCATAACATGGGAGTCCTGTTTTGAGGGTGTGGACATAAAGCTATTCGGAGTTCCATGAGAGAAACTAGACAGAAAATCCTTAACTGATGGAAGCCTAAAATTCCCATTCAATTAAAATTTGGCACGTACTGAATCAGGAGTTGTCAAATTATGTTTCCTGCAAGATTCACGACACCCTTATAGGGACCTACAGCTTTAGAAGCAGTTAATCAGGAAGAGATTGTCTAAAATAGAAAGGAAGTAATAGGTGATCTGTTCCAACAGAGATCAGATTGTTTCTCCCCATAAATAAGTATCCCTTTACTTATTGGCCTGAATATTGTGGCCCCATCATATTTAGAATACAAATTTTCCTCTAATCTGCAAAGCTCTCTCTTTCTCTTTCTTCTTTAATTATCTTGAACTGGTTTTTTAACAGTTGTGGAACAAAGAAAAGAAAGTATAGTTTTAACTTTAAAATCATTCTACACAATTTTGGAGGGTATTTTAAGAACTTTCTCTTTGACCAATCGTTTGGTTATTTTTACACATTTCAAAGGAAAATGGACATTAGGTCTGCAAACAGTTGAGAGGCATTTAGAAGGCTAGCTGTTTGGCATGCGGTGCCAGCAGTATCATAGAAAGAGATGATCAGGTGTGGACTAATGCAAGTGGCGAATTCTGAGCTATGCTGCAAGTGTATGGAGAAAGAGAGAAATGTGCTTTTGGAAACAAGCTTGCTTGAGACTGTGAAGTGAAACCAAGCCTTCCTTCCATTAAAACAATAATTTATCTGCCCAAACAGAAAGAATCTGAGGCAGGACTAGAAATGGATAGATGAGTCCTTCAGAAATGAACTGCTACAAGACTTGAGTCTGAAGACAGAACTCCTGAGAGAATTCAGGGAGTGAAACACACCCATCATTTTTACTAGTTATTCAAGTGAGCATGTTGCTTGAAAGATATAAGGGGTACACTTACCCTGTCCACCTATGGAGACAAGATAAATCATAACAAGGAATCTGTTTAGAGGAGTCCCAAAACAGCAATCGCTGGTGGCACAGTAGCATATAAAAAGAACCCTCAATCTTTGTCAAAGCCAAACTCGGACTCAGAGGAAAACTCCATCAGCAGAAATCTGAAAACCATCATTTTGTGAAACAGTTTTGTTTCCCTTTTTTTCCTCCCACTAATAATTCAAAATAATTTGTACATTTCTAAAAACAAAAGTGCTATTTGTGCAGGGCTCATAATTCAAGGCAGGAGTTGAGAAAATCCGGCACTGGATTTGATGAATGTAAGGTTTCCCTCAGAAGCAAATCTCTCTAATCACTCCTATAATAGAAACATAATCCATGGATAGGAAAATTTAGCTCTTATCTTTGATCCAGATTAATTTATTCATCATAATCTGAAGTTTACAAGAATCTCACAATACAAGAATGAGTAAGAAACTATATTTATCATAGTAAAAAACTATACAATCATATTATTTTCCTTAATGTATGGCACTTAACTATTGTTTGCCATCATTTCAAGGATATTTAATTATGTTCCTATATTTTGAAATTACCAGTCAAACTGTGTAGTACTAGATAGGATACAGTACTTGAATTGCCATTGCTAACTTAATTCTTCCTCTACTCAAGTGCTCAAGGCACTACCTTGCAGTAATTGATTTGCCTTGGCTAGTTTACAAACAGCATCATATGCCAACTCCTAAATGAAAGCAAACTCCAGTATTGGCATCTGACCTGACTGATTACAGCACATACTGTATCTTAAAGCCACTGGCTGCATTGTAGGGGGTCCATGGAGGAACTGTCCTAACTCAGCCAGAATTCCCCTGGGGAGGAAACATATGTTACAGTGATAGCTCTGCAGTCCTCTGAAAGGCTCCAGTGTTCGACTCTCCTCCTCAGCATGCTAGCTCACCTCCACTGGCCAGTGGTGAGGAATTATACAGCCTTCATCTCCACCCTTCCCCATGTGCTTTGTGGAGCCTATGCAATGCGGTTTCACATACTGGTGAGATTACATTAGCACAGTGCTTGCTTGCATCCCCGCTTAACTGGAGCTCACCCCTGTGGGGGGGGACATAAAGTGGGAAAGGGCCAGATATTACCTGGCCTGATCTTTTCTGGTTAATTTATGAACAGGCTATCTATTTTCAATTGGTATTCTATAATTAATTTTCAGTCTCCCTCCTCAGTTCTTCATTTACAATAGCACATGAAATGAATTACAGGTACTTTTATGTTCTGCCTTTATGTTTTCGCTAAGGCTAGAAGGGTAATAAAAAGAAGTTGAAGGGAATCAACAATATTTTTTTTTTGCTAACTTCATTTTCCAAAATGTCATCAAAAATGGTTTTGGGAAGGAGAGGCAACTTGGTAAATTGCACCCTTTTGAAATCACAGATTTGAACCAGCTGACAATCATTCCAAATGCACAGCTGTAGTGGTCTTTAGAATTGAGCAGTCTCATGATTCAGGGAGGGGTTTGGAAACTGAACTTTGCCATCTCATGGAGATAGTCTTAGGCGGTGTATTTGGCTTGAATATGTCTTATTTAAACTCAAAGGACTGTGATCTAATTTACACCCATGCAATCCTCAAAAAATGAGCTGAACAACACTTCTTGAAATGCAAAGATGCATAAATGGAACGTATCCACAAAGTACTTAACATGAGCATCTACTGATGCTGCTCAGCTGCAGACTTTTTTTTTTTAATTTTGATTTGACTCCAAATCATCATCAGCACTGGAGTAAAATAGGCAGATATATATTTTATCTATTCATGTAAATAAACACACTTTGAATTCCTGTGGCCATTGATGATCGGACAAACCTCCTAGGGCTCACAGGCTGTCGGTGGCCAAAGTACAGTTACAAGCAGACAAATGTCTACATTACAAAAACTATGACACAGTGAGCACTAATTGCGACCTAGTTTTGGCTGGGGTTGTTTAGAAGTCAAGGAATTAATGACATGAAGACTGAACTACTTTTAAAGAGTAATCTTTTAACGAGAACAGGTTTGAGGCACATAGCTGAGACAATGTGCTTGCAATATGGCTGACTGTGATGAATTGCACCAGATTGATGGATAAATACAAGACCATAATCCTGGTGCTGACAATTTTCACAATTCACTAACAATAAATTTCTCCTAAAAAAGCTAAGAGACGATTTGGAATGTTCCTGTAACGCTGACAGACCCCAGTTGTTGGCGGATGGGATCGAACCAGGGACCTCTAGAGCTTATTGCATGAGTCTCTACCATGAATTAAAAGCCGACTGGCTGTTAGCTAAGGTCGTAGAGCAGACTCATTTTCTCTCTCTCTTTAAGTGATCTCAGTGCCACTAAATGGAAAAGAACACCACACCCAGGAGGTGTGTGGGTTACATTCCAGTGGTGTTCCAAAGCTTTCACAAATTTACTTGATTCTATGTGGTCCAGACACCTTGTGAGAACAAACACTCCAGGCAGATTTTTTAAAATATTTCCAGGCATGTTTTGGGTAGATTGGAAAGTCAAAGATTCATAGATGTTAAGGCCAAAAGGGAGCATTATGATCATCTAGTCTGACATCTTGTATAACACAGGCATAAAACAAGTAATTGCTGCATTTAGCCTACCAACTTGATTTAGATTCAGAGAGGGATTTTCATAAGGAGTTAGGCATCCAATTCCCACTAGAAGTCAGCACCCTTAGATGCTTTATTAAAACTCATCCTTAAAGACTTCAAATCATGGAGAACTTACCATATCCCATAGTTAAATCCCATAATTAAATACCACAAGAACTACTCCTTTGATGTCTTGGCACTTCCATTTCCTGTGCATCACAAAATTAGGAAGTGCAGAGATGCACCAAGTAGAGGGGAAGGGGGAAGTTAATCAAACCTTTTCATACTGTAACAAAATAACGGTTTGAATTCTAGGTGGAGTTTCTGCTCAGCTCCAGCTTATGCACTGGTTTTCCTGTCCCCAGTTACAGGTCCACGTTCGGGTTCCAGTGACTACATAAATCACTCAAACCACACTCTGATGGTTTATGACATAACTGGAACCCCAGGATGGAATTATAATCATATTTTTTCTTGTTTGCCTATTATTTAATCCATATGGAATGCATAAATTGTCATGTGTTACCATTGTGTCCCAGATGACTGTGAGCTCTTTAAATCAAAATACTGAAACTCAATAGTGAGTTATATCAGTAGGCACTTTATTGATCATGTCTGCACTGTGTGTGTCAGTGTAAAACCTGAGATGTAATCTATAGGGACAATTAATTCTTTGATTGTTCCAAACTCCTGATCAGGAATCTACAGGGGAAGGTTTCAGGATGTAACCACAGTAGATCCAGGCTGAGGTTCAGAGCAATAAGAAACATTTTGTCTCCTTTTATTGGGCTATCACATTTGCTTGTTTAGCTTGGTCATAAAAGCAAATACCTTGGTTGCTATTAAATATTTACAATTTTGCCTTTTTCACTAATAACATTACTTTGCTATGTGTAGTATTCCCTATACTAAGCATCGAGAAATATCACAGCAACTCTAACTGCTAATAAAGAGTTTAATGGCAACTTCTCTATATCTGATGAGAAAGTCTACTAGATCATTTTGTTTATGAAAAAAATGGCTTCTGCTGTAAGCACTGTGTAATCTTGTGGGAGGACGTTTAATCTCCTACTGTCTCAGTTTACCTATATGTAAAAGGAAATCAAGCATATTTTTAAAAATTTGCCTACCTATAAAATGGACAAAATACAACAGGGGTATTGCAAAGCTTCACCAAGTAACATTTATAAAGTGCTTTAAACACACAAATGAAAACTGCTCCATAAGTAATAAAGAATTATCATTAGATTTACAATATCATAATATGCTGCCCTCAGCATTATCCCATGCAAACTGAAATTTCACCGATTTGCTATGCCTAGATTGGCATGACTGGCAGTGTGGATTTAAGGAATCCTTTGGACTCAGACAGAATAAAAGCTACAGTAAATTATTTCTTTTAATTATGAGGGAAAATCTCTCAGGTCATGTTTCAGGTTACCACTGGGGCAATATTAGGGAAAAACTTTCATTGCAGCTGCTGAACTGCACCTGGCTTATTAGTGGGGACTTGAATTTTCAGTATTGGCTGCCCCCCTTGAGATCAATAATTACAAATGTTAAAAATGAGAACTGTCATAAAAGATACAGAACCTCATATAGGAAAGTGTGGGCAATCACAAAGGAGAAATATCTAATATCTTAGCAATGGTCCACGTTGATAGCAACATTAAATCAAATGTGCTTTATACTCCATTTTAAGTGTCCTCTCTCTGTTTAATGAGAGCACGTTGAGTTATTTTTATGGTCATTATATTTCACATTTCCTAGGTATTGACAACAGCTATAAGGAATATAGGAGGGAAGGATGCTAAGTTTCTTTAATGATGTGCAATCTTTAATGTTATTACATCTAGAATTGTTATATGATGTTACACCATTTAGTACTTTGTTTCTAGTGGCAAGAGCAGGACTGGAGAGAAACCTGTGACTCAGGTACTTTTGAGTATTTACCAACAGAGAACTAGACACACTGAGAGTTAATCCTGCTTCAGATTTCTAACTCACCTACCAAAACCCAGTGCTGACCTGGACCCACATAAAATATTACTAGCCATTCTTTCTTTATATTTAAATATATAGAATGAACTCTTTGCCGCTTATCTCATACATTTGTAGGGCTGATGGAAAATAGAAAATAAAATTTGCAATATGTTTTCTGTTGTTTACCAACATTTTTCTTCTTTCAAAATTTTTTGACGAGACCCGTATAACTTGTAACATTGTTACCCTCACTTTGGGTTAGATTGTTGTATGTCTTGCGCACCGTACTCCAGGTTATACCTTCTTATGCCCTGGTGCCAGCACACCATACTGAAGCTTCCAGTGCATGGGGATACCCAGTGCAGGTAGATAGAAAATAACAGGATGGGACTGAGCCATGGGTCTACTCCACATTCATGCCTAGTGGAGTAGCTACCTTGACATGTCAGCAAGTACACACTCTGCAGGATATAGACTTGTTGTGTAATGCACACACATACACACAGATGGTGACTCCCGGAGTCATAATCTTCTTTCTGGACTATTCCAGAGGCAGCACAACAAAATACGGCCACTTACTATGAGTATATTGGAAACTGACTTTCTACAATGTCTGAAACTTTCTCTCTCCTCCTCCACTTTATTATTTTGAATTTTTAAAAGAAAATGTTTTTTTAAAAAAAGTAAAGGAAGCAATTTTGTTCTCAGTGCTGTAGATTTCTGAGTTTCTCTTCAAGGCATGGTATTGTTGCTTACTGTACTATAACAATACTTAGTACAATGCTGGACAGCCACTGTTAGTTAATTTCTTCAGGTACTTCAAACCAACCAGCTCTTTCTGGGTTACCTAGCAGGTTAGATTTTGTGATCTCCAGCTCACAGAATATTTCCAAGGGAAGTGCTTGTGAATACATACGTGGTTTTAGTAAAAAATATTTGTAGTGATTTAAAATCAGGGGACTACAAAGTGGCTAGAGACACTCATACTATAGCCAGGCACATGAAAATCGTGAGCTCACTCTCCACATATACAGCTCTGGTTATATATGTCAGTCCTGACCTAAACCACCTCTGCTGTTCCAAAAATGATTTTTTGACGTAGACAACAGTCCTCTAAGGACTAGGTTAAGCCTAGTGAACCCACTTTCACTTCTGACCTAAGATAGTACTAGAACATAGTTCTTCAGAGGCATAAGATTGGCATTATGAATATTTTAGTGAACCATCTCTGAAATTCAGGCCAGTATGTATACACATGGGGCCAAATTCCACTCTCAGTCATACCCTTGCAACTTCACTGATCTCCCATTTGGTCCACTGTGCATGTGTCCGTTTGACTAATTGTGTATATGTATGCTCTTTTGCTCTCTGCTCCTATAATGGAAGACAGGGCTAAACTATCAATATACACTCAGAGAACTGTTAGGACCTGTGCCCAAATCTCTCTCACTCTCATATGTACGAAGATGGAGATATGTGAGTGAGAGAGAGTGAGAAGGTAAGTAAAGCAGTTATTATATAACTGTTTCTTTCCTGAGGCGCCAGAACTAATGCAAAAAGTTAAAACCACTTAGGCCTCAATCTTGCAATAAACAGGCAGAACCCAAGGAAACCCTGCATGGAGACCCGCTTCAGTGAAGTGCCATGTGGGCACAAGGGTTTATATGGAGCTTATTGCATGATCAGGGGCTAAATCAGTGCACAATTAATAAAATCAGAAGAAAATTAAATAAGAATCAATGATTCTCACTTCAGTGGGTGCTTTTTTAACAAATACTTTTTCTTCAATTTGCATGATTTTCATCCTCTTATGCATTTAAACTCAGTGTCCATTTCTTTGGACCAAAATACCCAACCAACCAAAAAACCTGATGTGACCCAAATCTCATGTTAGAGTAAGAAGAGTAATCTTAGGAAAAATATGTGCTTTAAAAATTAACACTAGACTTCATGAAATATTCAAATTCTTCACACACAAGAACAAAACACCATTATAAAGATTTGTACTTACCAGAATATCTTTTCCAGCCCACTTACACTCATCCCTTCGGGTATGAGACACAGGCCAAAAAATCTAAAGAAATAAAATAAAAATCACTTTATGCCATTTCATGCTTCAATAATCACGAATTGTATACCAAGTGCTATATATAGTCTCTTCACCCAGTTCTTTTGCTTTTCTCTTTGTTCCTTTCACTGAAAAAAACCCAAACATAAGCAGAATAAAGTGTATATAATGGGAATCATGGCAAAGAAGATTATAAATACAGGTGAACAATGCGGATCTCTGCTACAGACTTTGAAAAATATGGAAGCAAAGGGCTTGATTTTCCATTCAGTTATACTGGTATATCAATATTGATTTTAATGTATTTACAACACTGGTTAAAAAATGGAATGGAGACCCAAGCCCAAAGCTTGTATCTTCCTGACATCACTGAATATAACAGATATCTATTACTATGTACCATTTAATTGGGTTTGGGAATATTGTAACATAAATGGGACTCTTGACTGTTTAGTTTATGTAGTAATTCACTTTTGTTTCCTGCTCTTCAATTAAATGAATAAAAATGGCTATGTTAATTTGATGCTATTATTCCATTCGGCACTAATGCTGATGCTGATTTGGATAAGTGTCTTTGCAAATATCTATAATCTTCCAGTAATACTCCTTAAGCCTGCTGTAGTATTACTTCTGGTAGAAGAAGTATCTTACTTCCTACAGAGAAAACCCAGAGACCATTTTAGTCAATTATTCATGTCTGTTGAAAATCTTTTAGGAATTACATATAGAATAAAACATGATCTTCACATAATGCCAGGTTACGATTCAGTTGGTAACTTCAGATAATGCAATATGAATGGCGACAAGACTGGATTATAACCTTGGTATTCAATACATTATTTATAAAGTAAAGGGGAAAGTATTAGGAAAATAGGATGATTGCAGGTGACAAAAAAGAATTAAGGACATATTGTTAGTGATGTTTTGAGGTCTAGGGTGGACCTCAACCAACACCCAAAAATTCAGAATTTTCTTTAATAAATATAATATAATATGATCCAAACAGAATTTGAACCTCTTGAGTCTCTAAAATTGGGCTGAAAATTTCATGAGAACACAGTCTCTCAAAGAATTCTTCCTGCTTCTATTCCTGGCTTAAGAAGTTCAGAGAAAAGTGAAAATGAAAATTTACTAAGTTGAAAAAAAAAATAACCAAATTTTTTAGAGCTCCCAAAAGGTTCAGTTCAGGATCAATTCAAGTTTTGGAGAAAGGTTCCTATACAATCTTAACCAGTTTTTCATATCTCTAGTATAGGCAGGTCAAATTGTCCTCTGACAATGCTGCAATTCTGTTGACTTGATGTGAAAGTCAGTGAATTTGCACCATTGTAATGACAAGGTGAATTTGGCCTTATTTGTGCTATTTTACTGAGACCATAACTTACTTCCAGTGTTTAGGTAGAAATCCTCACTGATATCAGTGGAGATGCCTGCTCAAAAAATGATGGGATGATGTGATAATTGATAATAATAAGAGATGAACCTGAACCACAACCTGAGATTCAAACACATCTAAGACTTTAGAAAAGTTTTGGTTTGGATCTAAATTTCTTCAGTGACCATGGTCTTTATATTAGGCTAATCCAAAAATTCTCTAAATCTTTGGGAACATTCAAATCCCACTTTGAATCTGCAGTTTTGAGCCATCAATTATAATTATCTTTCTTTCATATAATAATGTCTGTTTATTATTTCACACATTGTTCCAGAAGTGTTTGAAGACTGAAAAACAGAAGATACAATTCCCTTTATGTCAGAGAGCAGTTTTCTACTGTGGAAACACCATCCTTTCTTTTAATTATTCCAGATGTTTTGTGCATTAAACTATGAATCCCTCAGAGGATACAAATAAATAGCCAGTTTCCTTTATAGCTGCTCTAAAGAGAATAGAAAAGAAAATAGTCAGTTTCCCTTTTATCTTTTTCCTTGGAGAATACACATGAATGGCCTGTCTTCCTTCAGAATACAGAACACAAGGTATTTATTGCTATCATCTTAGGAAGCTAATAGGCAAATGGGCAAAAGGTCAGGAATACCAAGAAAAAATCCACTGGTACTGACGCAAAATATCTTTCATAAAAGTTGAATCTAAAATGCATCATAAAAGTTGTGGGATTTTAAATGCTTGAACATAACGTAAATCAAACCTCCATCTCTGTGTTTACCTTCTTACTCTTTGGCAAAGCTCATTAGAATAAATGAAAAGATATAACAACTTGTTAGACTCAAGCAGAAGCATACCCAAAAGCACCATTGAACTTGTACATCAGCTTTTAATTTTAGTCAACAACTTTTACCAAAAGTAATGTCCTCCATTAAGGGCAAAGAGCTTTTACCAATCTGTCACTCTTCTATTAGTATCCAATCTATTATGGTTTATTAGTAGCAGAAACACACTTCTTTAAAGCACTCCATGCTAAGGAAAAGAAATCAACACTCACCCTCACAAACACTGAAGTGGCCCTACTCTCAAAAGAAGTGAATGGTAATGTGACCTTTTTGTGAGAGCTGTCATAACAGTCATCTTCGTTTTATTGAGCAGTAAACATAAAATTATGGACTGTTTGGTGAATAGCTGGCTTGACGTAAAGTGCATTCATTTACTGGAGCTACTGCTACTACGTTACTACTTTTCAATCAACTCTTCCTTATTATGAGATGTAAAAAGGACTGTAGTACTGTGGATACAGTGGACATGGACCAGAAGAAAGACACACAGAAAAAGGGAGCTGTGTAGATATTAGCACCATAGCTTTATAAAACCTGAAAGCTTGATTGCTTAAATATAAGCATGTAAAATCCCACGGTTTTAAGCTTCATTTTAGGATCTAGGGATTAACCTTTTATGATACTTTCAATATGTTATATGAAATAATTACATAATACCACTATAGAAATATACTAGAGCTTTAACTGTTCTGCTCAGGATCCTAACACATGACAGGCACAAATCATTACAGAACATTAAAATGAGGTTTACCCTATGTTCTCTATAATTAGTAGCTAAAAATCATACATGCTATATTCCTGATCTTGCTGACTTGCGGCTTGTCTGCACAAAAAAGCTTTCTCATGGCAAGCTGGGATGTGAATGTACCCTGCACTAGCATGCTGAGCATTACCTGTCCACCTGGAACCTGCTGACACACACTAACAGTTTGTTAGTGTCCCCTGATCTGCCCCACTTTGAAATACGAGTAGACTAAGGCCTGATCTACCCTAGTGGGGGAGATCGATCTAAATTATGCAACTTTATCTACATGAATAACGTAGCTGAAGTCAACATACTTAGACTCACTCACCGCGGTGTCTTCACTGCGGTGAGTCAATTGCTACACTCCCCCGTCAACTCTGCTGCGCCTCTCGCGGTGATGGAGTACAGGAGTCGACGGGAGAGCACTCGGGGGTCGATTTATCGTGTCTAGATTAATTTAGACACTATAAATGGACCCCCGCTGGATCATACCCTAAAGCACACTAACTGTTAGTGTGTGTCAGCAGGGTCTACATGGACAACTAGCACAGCAAGCTAGCATGAAGTAGAATCATATCCCAGCTAGCTGCTCATTAAATGTTCATGTAGACAAGCACTTGCATTGTTTATAACCATTTAAACCAGGTCCAAATTTGGCCTATTATTTTTCCCCCTTGTAGCTGCAACAATTTTCTTTTTGGGGGGGTGGGTGAGAAATTAGCTGTCATAAGCTGTCATGGCAATTTAAATGTAGTTTATATCTACTGTCAAGTTATACATTATACCTCTGCATAACAAGATTTGTACCACAGGTTTTGTTAAAAAAAACAATTATAGTAGGATTGAAGATACCTTTTGATATTCCTTGATGTTAACCAGGTTGAAAGAAAATATGTGATCCTTTGCTCCAACATATAGTCTACTCCGTTCCTCATCCAAAAGGAAAGTGTGGTAATTGGAGCTATTGGCTAGTCCATTGAAAGTGATTACATTGTTGGTTTCCAACATCTCTGCAAGATAAAGTTAAGATTTTTTTTTGTTAATTTGATGAAGATTGCAGGCTAATGTCCTGATCCTGTAAAGACTTCACTTTAAGCATATGTGCAGCCCCATTGACTTTATGGGAACAGTTAGGTGCATAAAGGTAAGCATATTTGCAAGTTTGTGGAGGATGAAAGCCCAAGCTCACTGTTACACAAACGCTGAACTATGAATGAAATTCTGCACAAGGCCACAACACCACTTAAGTTCCACTGAAATCCTATTTTGAGAACTTATTTGGGGTGTGGGAAATTTTACCCCAGGGAACTAACCAGGAGTGGGCCAAATTTTGTTCTTCTACAGTCAATGAGAGTTGCAGGCGTATACCTGAGGATGAATCTGGCCAACTGAGGTAAATTAAATGCAGAGGCTAACTCTTCCATCTTATTATAATGTTTGTGGGCACGTATATGCCATTTCACACAGGCCATTAAAATATGGGGGAAAGGAGACAAACGTGACAAGCTGTTGAGATAAAAGCCACATGTTAAACAAGATCCTTACTTGTATTACTAATAACATCTGCGACTGCTGAAACAGGAAGAATTTGAAAAAAAAAGCCAATTAACTTTTTGCCATTTACAAGCTAGCATGCTTATTGTATTATACTCAGCAATCAGAATAATAAAATTAGATGGGTCAGTGTCACTTATGTTTATAGGCACTTTCATTTTCCAGTTCTCACTCACTTCCGCACAGCTGTTGTGTTTAACCAAGAGTGAGCTCCTTCTTCAGTCCAGGTGTTCACAGACCCATCTCAGCTACTCCCAGATATAAGCACAGACTTTCACAAAAGTTGTCATAAAAGTAATTTGCATTAAAACATTCAGACTGCATTTATATTAGGTTTTGTAAACATACCTTTCATTCATCTTTCTCTCTATATATACATATTTTATTCTAAATCTTTTATTCAGCCTTTCAAGACATGTCTACACTAGCAATTCATACTGAAAATATTTTTAGTACTATGGGCCAAATTCTGCTCTGGGCTGTACACATTCTAGCAGGACCCTGGAAACATGGGGGACATCTTCCATAAAATCTAGGCAGGATTCCAGTCTAGTGCTTTAGGCCCTGAATCTAGAAAGCACTGAAGCACACATTTAAAGCGTATGAGGAGTTCCACTGAATCCAGAGGAACTCCTCACATGCTGGTTCATGGCCCAAGATGACAGTTGGGAAAGGGAATGGCGGTATGTTGACTTCCACACCCAGGGGTGTGGTGGCTAGTGGGCATGCTCAGGTTTAAGACAGCTAATCTGTTTGGTGTCTCCAGAACATGATGCCCAGGACAACTTTCAATGAGGCTGAGATTTTCAGACCCTGCCTCATAGTGCACCTGTCTGCCTTGATTCATCATACCCTGCCTGGACAGGATGACACATGTAATGCACAGGCAGACTATGCTGTGCCATATGATTGAAGGCTAGATGTCACCTGTCCCTGTAACTATCAATGTGCTCACATAATCCAAGGCAAAACCATTTTATGAAAAATGTGCGCCATACTTCTCTTTCTTCCTGTAGTTTATGAAACAAACAAATACATTGATCTAAAACATGGACCACTTGAGATGTATGTTTTTAGTTTGATATCATGCTAGTTTTTATAGCTTTTCAGGATTGGAGCAGCACCCATTTTTGTAGTAACCTGTAAGCAAAATGATTTTTTTTAAAATAAAAGTAATAAACTTTATAATAAGCTGAACAAGATACATTTGAAAATAGATTCCTGCCTAATTTCTGTGTAGTGGAAAGAAGTAATATATGTGCATATCTCAGGAGAACTAAAAACAAAATTAAGGAGGTGTAATACAATATGCATCAAGGCAAATCCTAAAGTCTTCCTTAGATTTTGCTCAATATTCACTGTTCTTATTCAGGCAAACTCTCACTGGTATGAAGTGGAGCGTGCATGAATAGGGACTGAGCCGAAAATTAATAAGGAACTCAGGATGTGCACCCTACTTTTTACTGTCCTCTACGTTCCTTCTGGAGGCAAGATGATACACAAAAGTATATTATATGATGTTACACTTTTAAAAATCATTCTACCTAAGACTTAACTTCTCAAATTTCTGCATAACAAGAAGAAACCAAATTTTCCCACGTTGGCCTGATGAAATAATTCTGGATTCTTGTCAAGTTTTAAAATTCAATTGCATTGCCCTCCAGTTCATTTATCTGCATTTTGTGTGAAACTTTACTAATTTCTCTTTTTCATTGTAATGACTGATTCAGATGCTGAATCTCTTTACTGAATGGTGAGTGATACAAATGATTGATAGCTTAACTTGTCTTAGGACTCTCCTGGTTAGAAATGCATTGATGTTATTTTTATCTGATAATTCTCCACATAATATAGCTGTCAAAAGCCTTTATACTTTTTCTCTCATGTGCTTTTTCTGTTTAAATTCTCAAGGGTGCGATTCTGCTCTTGGTTACTCTGGTGTAATCAGGAGTAACACCACTGAATTCCATGGAGTTACACAAATGTGAAACCAGTATAAATGAGATGAGAATCCATCATCCACCATCTCTGCTTGGTAGAGAACTGAAATGAGGGCATTACCACTTATTTCTAATTATTTCACATGTACTGTTTCTGCTTTGTGTGTTACTTTGTTTTCTAATTTAATGTCTACTGACAGTGTCAAGTTATAGCACTATTATCTGATGTTCTCATTAAGGAGAAGAGGTACAGCATAGTCAAGAGCAATTACATCTTCTTTAATACTGCCCTGCAAATATGAGTCTATTTCGAGCTGAAAGGGTATGCAGAGATAGTTCATTTTCCCTGCCCATTCAATTGTTGGCTTCTTTGCAGAACATATAAAGGTGTTAAATGCGATACCACCTACAGTGAAATTCTGCCTCCAGTGAAGTCAATGGCAATCTTCCAACTGACTTCAATAGAGCTAGGATTTCACCCCTTGGGTCCAATCCAATGCCCATCAAAGTATCCCACTGACTTTAGTTGGCATTGGATCAGGCTTCCGGGGCTTGATTCTAATCATATTTATACCATTGTAAATCAGAACTCACAATATTGGAGCCATAATATTGCAAAACCTGATGTGAAATCAAAAACAGCCTTCTATTCACTAGGAACTGACAACTGAGTCTGAGGACATGAAACAAAGCTCAAGAGTCAATAAGTCTCCCTCACTACTGATTTCTAGTAGGGTGGGGTTGAGACAGAGAGGCTACAGATTGTCCAAAGTTACATTGCTTGTTTTTCAAACATTGCAGTTATTACTTTGGCAAAGAATATAACCATGCACTGCCTGCTATGATATTCTGTAAAGGGCTGCTGAAGAGCAGAGCAATGGCACTTGCATAATCAATACAAATTAACTGTTCTACCTCCTCAGATTAATAAGTTTCCAAGTGCTTTTCATCCAACACTTTTTTTTTAGTATTCAGCCAGTAGCCACAGAAGAGATTATGACAGAAGTAGCAATGAAAGGACACATTCCTGGAAGAGCAATGATGCCGATTAATTCTTTACACTGTCAGATTGTCATGCGGGCTAGCTACTGTGTTGATCAGCTTTAAAATAAACCCACATTTACAACAAAGGTTGAATTAAAATGACAGAGGCAACATGATGAATGCCTTCACAAACTCAATGTAATTAATACTGAGGTCTACAATGCAAGACCCTCATTCATTATTTTTTCATATTGAAGGGTGAAAGCCTGCTTTGCACATGACCTATGAAGATGCACAATAGTTACCTGTTGTTGTAATCGTTGGTTGACTTCCTCTATGCTTTCTCCAATAATTTTATTGAAAAGATGGTAACAGTACTCCACCACTTGCTGTAGCTTGACAAATTCCCTTTCTTGAGTAATTGTTTGGAGACCATTTTCTTATTTCCATTTTATATGTCTTCAGCCTGTACCCAGTCCTGTCATTTTGATCATTTCTTTGTAAAGCTATAATGACTGAGCTGTGACCTTAATATCATCTATAAAAGGTAGATTTATAGTGGATGGAAATACTTCAAATGTAATAAAGATTTTATCACTTTTGGTGCTGCTATTCCCAACTGACCTTCAATAGGATTGATGCAGATGACCAAAGCTAATACTTGGAAACGCACCATATGCTGTAAAAGTTTCTAATGATGATAAGTTTTCACTTTTTCCTCTCACTGAAGCTACATGGAGTTTGAATTGTTTAAGAGATAGCAGGCCAAATTCTGCTCTCAACTCCACCACTGTAATCCCCTTTAAGGCTGTGGTCCATAGTATGGTCTCTACTCTTTATTTTATTCGCTCTTTCTAACATTTCCAATCCCTAAATATTTGCATTTGCTTTAATCTTTCTGCTTTAGAGGCCATAAAACATTTTTAATGGATTGATGTTTTTGTTCAACCAATGCAGGGATGAAAATAGGTCAGGATGGGACGGGACAGTACCGGCCCGTACATAGCTGATGTTAAAGTGCTGCCGTGGCAGAGCTTTAATGTTATTGTCCCTTTTGCCCTCCCTGGGCTGCTGACAGGGGAGGGGGGCAAAAGGGGCAGCTCCCCCAGGACTGGTGATTTAAAAGGACTTTCGCAGCAGCAGCCAGAGCCCCAGGTCCTTTTAAATCACTGCTGGAGCCCCGGGCAGCGCAGGCCAGGCAGCGCTGACGAGTTGGCTGGGGTAGGCTGACCCCCAGCCCCACCCCTTCTGCTCGAGGCCCTGCCCCTTCCAGGGGTCCGGGGCTGGGCCCCCATACCGGTAAGTGTTTCATTTTACTTTCACCCCTGATCTAATGTGTCTTTCACTTGAATCTGAATGCTGGGTTTGTCAAAGCACCTTGGTAGAATCACTCTCAATACCCCTTTCAATATATGTTTATTTTATTTCTTAATGGAATTTCAGTCCAGTCATACATACGGAGGTTAAGGATCAGATTCTTCCCCGTGAAGTCAATAGAAGTTTTGCGTGCACAAGGAATGCAAGTCTGCTTTATTTTTACTACACTTTTTCTTTCATTTCAGAATGAAGTAGACAATCATAAATGTAACTAATATGAATGCAGTGAGTCAAACCCTGGGGTCCTTACCCAGGGCTTGATAATCCACTCTGTTATGCTAACTTTATGCCAGTTTAACTTTACTGGCTTTGTGGAGTTTGCAGAGAAGAACCTGTAACAGAGAAGAGACTCAGGCTTTTGGGATCAGTATTTACTCACTCCTAATTCAGGCAAACTCTTCTTGGAGTTAATGGAAGTTTGTCTGAATGAAAATGTAAGATTTAGCCCAACATTCCCTTTAAAGTCTTTACAATAATGTTGGGCTAAATCTTACTGGAGCAGACCCAAGCCCATTACTGGTGACTATACAGATGTATTATAAATTCAGAATCGTGTGTCAGAACTTGCTTGCTAACCAAATGAGTGGGCTGTTGCTTTCAGAAATTTCCCAGCCTCCGCTGCTTTTCCTCAAGTGATATTGTCTCATTGTATCTCCTAGTGATAGATAAAAGATGAATCAAAAAGTATTTTAGCCATCATAAGGATATTTTTCTGAAATGTTAAAGATGCTTCCCACAACATCTTGCTAGAACATTTCTTTCTTGTATCGCCAGGCTTTTGTCAGCCACAGTGCATTGAGTAGGCACTTGCTCACTTGCAAGATACGTATCTTGCTCTAACTGATTAATATCTTTCTTGTTCGGTACTTTCTGAAATAGCTCTAAGTCAGACATAACTGTATGTCTGACCATTTGCTTAAAGGAAGCTGTGCAGGGGAAAAAAGATGTAAGCTCTCCTAACCCCAACTTCTGTTCAGGGAGACAGAGGAAGAGTTATAGGGCTCTCCCCACTTTGCTACCCATATGCAGAGGACAGTGCAGGCACTATGGGGCCACTACACCCTGCCAATAAACAAGTAGGGAGAAGAGGGCAGAGACTCTCAGACAGTGAGCAGAGCCCCTCATAATACACCGAACAGCAGAGTTTAGCTGGTAAAAGAGGTAAACTGCATCCAGCACACGGCTCCAGTGACTTAATTCTCCCATCTGAAACAAGTGAAAAAGCAGACAAGGAATTGTGACTCACGATCCCTACACAAAGTTGTTTCATCTACATGTCTAGAAGTTGCATCTCAGCCTAGACCCAAATGTGGTCAGTGTCCTTTATTTTGTTCTGAGAAGCAGATCGACAATTTCAATTTTAATTAATTGTACTGGATTGCCTAGATGAATACCATCCCATGAGGTGATTCTGAAACCCTTACTCCCAGTGAGCAGCCCCTTCTAACTTAAGTACTAGTGTGACATCTCAATGTGAGCAAAGGAAGCAGAATCTGGCCTTCAGTGAAGAGAATGTATTAAAAGGGAGTGCAATAATCCCCTATAAGAAATGCCCCATCAGAAAACAAATCAATTATCAGAACAGCTAAGGGAAATCTTTTGTTGTGATATCGTTCAAACCATCACTATCCATCACAGCTTCCTCAGAGCAGGACTCTGTGTTGAGGTTTTCTTCAAATTAATTAATTTTGCATCACTTATTCCAACGTCCATTAAAAAAAATCTCAGAATTCTCTGATTAGATTTTGGACGTGAATGCTCTGTAAATAATGAAGATATTAGTGAGGCTTGAGGCAGCATTTGTCTTATGGCACATATATTGGACTTTAACAATTATCCTTCACTTTCGAGATAAGCTCAGCTGAAGAAAGGAAAGAAAAATGGTAACTTCTATGGGTAAATGGTTACACAATGATGACTCTAACTGGGAATATCACCAAGTGATCATTTTTTATTCCAGATGTAGCACAAGCCAAATTTATACAAGAATATGATCTTTAACAGCACTATGAAGGCCATATCCATTTTTGTTGTTCTAAAACTGGAAAACTTTTGCAATCAGGAACTTTGCTTTCTCCTACATTATGAGTTAGATAAGTCTGAAACTGCACTTTATGCCTTGTTGATGGCAATTCTCTGTTATTGTAATTTGAATGTAACAAATCATTGGGGGAATTACCTTATCAGTAATCTAAATACAATTGGACCAGCATCTCCTTCACAGCTGTTCAATCAATCCTAGCTTTCATCCTTTTCTATTACCTTATCATAACAGTCGCCAAACACTGAATTCTATTGACCTCTACTGAAAAAAAATCCCAAATAACATTTGCTTAGCTTTGCACTGATATAAACCATTTGGTTTTGAGAGATGAAAAGTAAAGGAATAACGTTTTAATTAAAATTTTATCAATTAAAAATCTGGATGTCCAGAGGCACAATATATGACCTTTCTTGGATTTGTGTTTTAAGGTAAATATTCTAAATGAAACACCTATCAGATTTTAGCAAAAAAGATTTCAATGCCACAAGTATACCTTGACTAAAAACAGACATTCTGTCATTAGGCATGCTGGTCCAAGTTTTGGTTTCAGTTACATTGGTATGAGCATGGAGTAACTCAATATACTGTAGACTTCAATATACCGTAGAATGTATATGAATGTTTTTTATACTGTGAAACTGAGTGTAGAGTTTGGCCCACTAGTATTCAGTTGTATAGCAGTTCTTGAAGTGTTCTCTGTCTTAATAATTGAAAGAGTCACATGATATTTTAAAGACATAAAACATTTAAATTTTTAAAACCAATCTGTTTTCTTTTATTATGTGTCTATTTGGTCTCTGAAATGGATCCAGATTATCCCTATTGGGCAATCTTTACCTTATAACAACATGAACATTATTAACCTTTGAACTAAACATGATGCTTTTTAAGATATATTTCATGTATATGTAACTATTACCCGTTAGACTTGGCAAGTCCACTATATAGTTTACTATGGATTTCATATATCTTTGAAACTCTAGGTCCTGTTACAGAAATGGAGACAATGGGAATTCTTTAAACTATGTATTTTTGATGACTAAAAAGCATTTAGGAAAATTAGAATATATGCACTTCACTACCAGCCCTCAAACTGTATATGCAAAGCGGAGATCAAGGATTCTTCAGAGTCCCAAAAGGAGTAATCATCAGACTACATACGACTTCTTCTTTGTAGGAATTCTGTACAACAGACATTTGGAGCCAGATTCTTTCCCCCTATCCAGCCCCTCCCTCTTTGTGTTGCACCAGTGGCACAATGGGGCCAAGATCTGGCCATAGCTAGCAAGATCTGGCCATAGCTAGCAAGGTGAGAATTCCCTCACCGTGGGGGAGTTCCCACCTGGCATAAAGCCAGCATAGCTGGCTCCTAGGCCACCTGTCCTTCTTGTTCCTGGTATAGTGGGCATGGAGGGTATCTGAGGGGCAGGAAAGCATATGAAAGGTGTGTGTCCATAGTGCACTGAACTCTGTCAATCCCCAGCTTTTAAGGACTATTGCTATAGCCCTCAGTGTGCTCTAAACCACACCATGGCCTGAGATGACACAGAAATGGCCAGAGACTTAGTGAGCCATAACCAGCTGTCCGGCACAGCCTCCACTCCAATGCGCTAAATGCTTGTTAGTACAGCAGAAAAATCGGGCCTTTTCCCACTGGGCCTTATTAAAGACTAGGAAGTTGCAGAAATGCCAGTAGAACTGAAGAGAAATGCTTTGTCTCTTCCTATATACATCAGCTTAATACTGATTCTGGTATTGCTATTTCCAGATTCTGGCAATAAAAAATTGTTTCCTCCATAAACCTATCAGGAATTAGTTAAGAAGTTAATAGCTATTAAAAAGACACCCCAACCCCCACCCTCCCAAAAATTAACCCCTTGCCTTATTCTGGACATCTCCATCAAAAAATGCAATTAAACCCACTCATCAGGGAAGGCAGTTTGTCAAGCCCTGAAAGGGAACTTTATTATTGCTCAAGCCCCATAAGTGATATTGCTGTGAAAGTCAGTCTTCAACAAGGGAAAAAGGTACAAGTTATCATGAAATGGAAGTGTAGACAGTGTCCACTGGGGAAATCACATTATCTATAAACAGTGCCATGTCAATCTCATGAAATGTCATGCCACCGAGGCATATACAGGCTTTAAACATCTAACATTAGCATTCACAAATTGATTTAATTAACATAGCCAGGGAGTCTCCATAGTCATGTTTAGAACTTGTATGCAGTGAATGTGTTTATACAAACTAGACAGAAAGCTTAATGTTGTATTGCTAGCAATAGACTGTGCCTTTGCGTGGCTCAGCCACACAAGGGAGTGACAGGGAATAAGGCCAACCCCAGAGTTAGTGAGGTGCAAAGGGGAAATTAATATGAAAGATTGCAGTAATTTACTTCCCCCCGAAGTCCTATTTTCAAATGTGACTTTGGAATTTAGGAGCCTAAGTGCCACTGTCTTTCAGTGAGCCCTTTGTTCCTAAATGCCTAAATCTATTCTGAAAATGGGATTTAGGTTCCTAAATTCCAAAGTCACATTTGAATGTAGAACTTAGGGCTTCTCTGTACTAGGACACTCAGGAAAATTATTGCAAATTAACGAAAGGTGTGAATTTAAAGTGGATTAGTTAAAATGCATTAAACCTCTGTGTAGACACACTCATTCAGAATTAAAGTGGCCTTAATTCAGTATATTTTAAAAGGCAAACATTAATCCCCAAATGCAACAAGTCCCTCTTTTTGTTATAATGTTAAATGGAGTTTAGGTACTGAGCTGGAAATATAAAAATGCAAAGAAAATATTTAATATCTAATGCAGGGTGGGCTAATTAATGTACAGAATTGGGACAAAGATTTGGAATCATTACTAGAAACTCAATCAAATCCTCAGAGCTGAAAAATAAAACCAATTTAGATTTTTTTACATAAGGAATAGATTTTTAAGGGAAAATATATTTGTCTCGTTACTGTTGACTTATTTCAAGGAAGACAATATTTTCATGATGGAGAGCTATGCATGAAAATTTGTGTCTATCTGTCCAACACCCTTAAGAGCTCTGTGATTCACAAAATGAAAGTAGCCACCAGTTATTCTGCTTGTAGGCAAATCTTTATATCGTATAAAGGAGTTAGTTAGATGGACTCTGTCCAGGTTTCCTTATGAGGGTGCAAACCACTAACCTGATACTTCCAATTCAAGACCTAGCAATCAAGAGTCTTTCCCCTAAATCCAGTTTTTATTCAGTTGGATCCACCCTAGTCTCTGATCACATACCCAGTACTTTGAGAAAGTGTCCTTTCAAATTAGAATAAAGGATAATTAAAGCTTAGCTGAGATTTACATCTTCTCCAATCTCTTGATAGCCCCTGTTTCCTCTAATCCACAGGGGAGGATTTGAATTAATTTCAAGGAGAGACTGAAAGCAGTGGTTGGAGTAAAAAGAAAACGTCTGGGCAGGTGACATGAAAACTTTCCCACACAGCTCTGCTAATGCACTTTGATCACAATATAGAAAAAAGATTACTTTTTCAATTGCAGACCTCCCCTGCGTAGACTATAGTGCCAAATTACACGTGAGATGGGACCCAATTCTATTCCCAGTTACACCCATGAAAATCAAGAGTAACAGAAGTAAATGGAGTTACATCAGTCAGATTGAAATCAAGCTCTGTGGTTCTGGGATGTGAGATACTTCTCATTTACTCGGTATTTCTCAAATGTGATATGACTCAACTTGTTATTGTTATTTATCAAAGGTTTCCAGTCATACCCACAATGTCATAGGTGCCGTACAAACATTGAGGAGGGCATGGTTCCTGTCCCAAGAAATTATAGTCATGAGTGTACAACTCACACAACCCACAACACTGTTTTCAGTTCAGAGTGAGTTTTTTATGGTGTGCAAAACCCTATGTCAAAACCTTCAATGCACTTCAGGCCATACTAACCAAACCTGCTTTTTCTGGTCCTGCCCTTCTTTTTCTTCCTTATACTCGTGTAATTATAATTCACTCTAGTACAAAAGGTTCCTAATCAACAGTTAAAGTCAAACATGGAAAGTAAGCACTAAACATGCTATTGCTGTCATGTTTCGTGTTTTCATTGCTTTATCATCCCAGAATGCGGATGGGATGAGAGCTGTTCCATCTAAACAATTATGTCCTACAAAAAATGTCAATGAATTTGGGAAACTATGGCATCTAAATGCCAGGCCCCAGATCCTCAAGTACACCTCAGTTCTATTCAACACACCTTAAGAAAATGGTGAAGAGGGGACAAAAGTGATGTTAGAGTTGTTTGGCCCCAAGCACATGTTAGAGCAGCCTCAGAGCTGATCTAAATTGTGCTGTCTTTTAACGGTCCCTGTGTGCTGTTAAACCACTTGGCACAGCCAGAGTGCAGTGCACTCCAGCCATGGTGCCTCCCTCCTTCTGTGCCAAGTGGGGAATACAATAGAGGTGGCATAGAACAGGTTATGTTGGCTCTGTACAAATTGGGAACTCCCTTTTGCAAGGGAAATCCCCACCTGGTTTGTTAAGGCAGCTTTGCAACAGATATTAAGGATCTGGCATTGAATCCATGTTGGATGGTACCTGCTCCCCTTCTTCATTTCGGCCTCTTCACTGTACGACCTGACCTTATTTTTCCTATGTCTAAAACATGCTCGTCAATGACAACCAAGACAGTGAAAACACTGCTTTGGAAGTAGTTATTTGAACTGAGGAATTTTTTTTAAATTAAAATTAAGGGAGAAAGAGCCCATACAGCTAACTACAAAGCTTCAAATTAAAGTATTTCTGGCTATTTTTGTGAATAAAGTAATTGGTGTATTGCAGACAGACAACCCTGCTTTAGAATCAGCAATGAGGTTCAACAGATATTTATATGAAGAAGTGAATGGTTTATATTCTTGGAGGCCTCTGTAGTATACCAGGAGATAACTTCTTCTATGAAAGCTACCCTTTGCCCATTTAGACAGAGATCAAATGAATATCTTCCGCCTGTGTACTCTATCACAACAGAAGTCTTTAGGAAATGCTCTCCCCTGACATGAAGGTGGGAGGACCATGAAATCAATATAGGCCTGATTCAGAGCCCATGGAAATTGATGGAGAGACTCCGAGGCCCAGATCCTCAAAGGTATTTAAGCAAGTTCTGTTCCCTGCCCTGCCTGAGTGTCTCTATTAGGTATATACTACCTAGAGGCCTATATAACCTGGTTCTTCCACCTCCCAGATATGTGCCCTAATCACTAGGCTAGGGACCATCCTGGGGTGACTCTCTCCCTCTCTCTTTATTCCATCCTGGAACTAAGAAAAATTTCCAAGTCAATATTTATCAGAAACAATATATTTGCATGAAAAGTTTCAGTTTTGATCAATCGTCCATTTCCAAGAAAAAAAGCATTTTGTAAAATAATTCCTGACCAACTCTAAATGCAGGAGACACATCCTTTTATTCTTCCAGACCCAACGATCCTATTCATTCACAATGGTGCCACTAGTTATGGTACAAATTTCTCTTCAAAAGCATTTTTTTTTGCATGAAATATTTGTGTGTTAGTCAACTATACCTCAAGTTTCAAAATGCCCACACTGACCTAAGCTACTTTCCTTTATCATTGACAGATGAGAAACATCTGGAAAGCTGTAGACAGCGTCTGCTGAAAGGTAAGGGAGAACTCATGTTTTTCTTGATGGTCACACATGGACTAACACATCATGATTAAATGGTACTCTTGAGGACTTGCACCCAAAAAAAAAAAAAAGTTGCATATGACCTAAAATTGAACAGGACACTGATGCAGTGTTTTCTGAGTAAGGGAACTCTGCTTGGTATTGAACACCTCCAACTAAACACAAAAGGCCAGATCTTCAGCTAATATAAATTAGTAGCTCCACTGACTTTAATGGAGCTGTTTTGATTTACCCCAGATGAGGGTCTGGCCCAAAGTTGAGTGAGCTCAGCATCTCTGAGAAGCCACCTATCACTTAAGAGGACTGGGGCCATTGGGCCAACTATATCACAAGACAATGTCAAGCAATAATGAAGCCTCTGTGCTTTAGCCTGCTTTGCAATATAATACTTATTGACTAAACAATATCTGTGGCAAAGAAGTTATAAAATACTACTGTGGCATCCTGTGGCCAAATGCACCAGGCTTCTAAAATAGCTGGGAAAATGACTCTTTGACTTTATGTAGACATCAATTTATGTCTAATTGTTTAAGGGCACAAGTTGGTTGTTTCCAAAACATCTGCAAATAGTTCAGCTAAAACAATGTATAAGGATGCTAATGGAGAGATATCTAGAACATAAATGGAAGTTAGCCACCTAACTATCCTCTGTGCTTTTGAAAACCTCCCTCTTAATGCATTATTTACCCATGCATCCAACAACAGCAAGCCCCTCAAGTGGGATATTGTCACCTGCATATTCTTGATGCCAATGAGCACTAAGGCTCCTGCACTGTCAATGAGTGTATATATACACCGCTATATTTTTTTTTTTTAAAAATGCTAATCTATCTTTCAGTCTATCTTAGCCATAGCTTGCATACCTATCACAGTGGCAGCCAGCCATAAACCCAAAGTGGAGCTAGACTTTAAATTTTTTGATTTAGAATTAAGGCATGACCCAAACCCCTATGGAAAAAACAACAACAAAAAATGCTCCTTTTAGATACATCATCTTTGAGCCTTAAAATGATCATTACAATCATAATGGGCCCTTTTGATCTTAAATCCGATGACTCTATTACAAATTTTCAGCTAACTATTGTTTCTAGAGATTAGACGAAGGTGTCTAACTATTAGAGGAGTGAAGTTCTGGAACCGCCTTCCAAGGGGAGTGGTGGGGGCAAAAGACATATCTGGCTCTAAGCCTAAGCTTGATAAGTTTATGAAGGGGATGGTATGATGGGATAGCCTAATTTTGGCAATTAATCAAAGATCAATTGCCAAATTATCAGCAGGTAAGTATGCTCAGTGGTCTGGGATGGGATGTTAGATGGGATGGGATCTGAGTTACTTCAGATAATTCTTTCCTGGGTGCTGGCTGATGAATCTTGCCCACATGCTCAGGGTTTAACTGATCGCCATATTTGGAGTCGGGAAGGTATTTTCCTCCAGGGCAGATTGGAAGGCTTTTTCACCTTCCTCTTCAGCATGGGGCACAGGTCACTTGCTGGAAGATTCTCTGCAGCTTGAGGTCTTCAAACCACTATTTGAGGACTTCAATAACTCAGACATAGGTTAGGGGTTTGTTATAGAAGTGGATGGGTGAGATTGTAAGGCCTGCATTGTGCAGGAGGTCAGACTAGATGATCATAATGGTCCCTTCTGACCTTAAAGTCTATGAGTCTACAGATGTATATTCAAGAATACAATCCTGAGATACAGATGCTGACAAGTTGAAAAAGAAATCTGGTAGGAAGAGCCACAGTTGAGGAAGTCTGCATCTGCTTTACTACTCACCCCCATGGGCCTCGGTGGCCTCATACAAAGCCAACTGAAAGCAATGGGATTCTGCAGATTTCATAGAACAAAGGATCAAGCCCCTGGAGAGCATGGCCCCTAGAGGGGCTGTGTATTCTGGTACTCCCCCAACCGTGGCTGCTTTTATAACTCAATAAATATAGTTCAAAGGATTAAATTTATATAGGTAAACATTGGCTTCACCATACACACACAAACCAATGATAGAATACGTTCATTAATAATAATCAAAATGCACAGATAGGCAAAGTATATTTGGATACGTGATGCTGGACAATTTGTGTTTTAAAGGTTATAAAGTTTTAACTTTTTTAAATCTCAAAGTCTCCTGTCATTAAATTATTATTATCTGTCCTCCCAGTTGTCTCACCTCCCAAAACATTTCCTATGACTATGCAAATTTACATATTTTTGTAAAAAACATTCTTATACCTCACAATTTTTCACAACTATGAACATGTGCATTGATAAAATATAAAAATGCTTATAGATAAACATTGATGTTATCTGTCAAAATTATATTTTAAAAAAATGAATTCTGCCAAGCCTATCTAGAAATGTGCAGATTTCAAGCAAAAATATTATGTTCTGGCAGGTATCACGAGAAACTGCTCTTACACGCCACCTTTTTCTTGGCCTCTGAGTAAAAGTTCAGTCTTCAGGAAAATATGCTGTGTTGTTGGTTTTGATATCCAACGTTCTGTGTATAGGTAGCCGTGGGAGCATCAGGAGGGTATGCTCTCTTGCCTTGGCCTCTGATTAGAGTAAATTCTTGAAGTTGGGCTGCTCTTGGGAATAGGGCATCGATGCTGGCCAAAGATTCCTGGAAGAAGGGATTGCCCTGCATGTCGCTTGACAATCTCTATTCCAGTATTGGTGCAAATGTATAAATAAAATAAATTACACTTATAATACAACCAGACTCTGTTTGGCTGATTTCTTCTCCACTGTGAAGCTGACCTGCAAGGCCCGGACATCAGCTACCACTTGGCAGAGGGTGTCAGAATGGGACATTGTTGTTGGAAGAAGAGGCAAGAATTACTTTCTCTGATGAGTTTGAAAAGGAGCAAATCCAGAGAATTGCAGACGAAAATCCACCTCACCTCTTCCTGTCCCTTCCTCTATCCCCAGAGAGTCTTTTCACAACCGTGGCTGAGCCCTCACAGAGAGGCATTCTGCAAAGACAATTCTTCAGTAACAAGGACTAAAACCTCTATTCTTCCCTTATAGAAAATGTTAACAAAAGAGACAATAATGAGAGATAGAGCATGTGAGAGAGAATCATGTGCTGTTCTTTGTATTCCATCCCCTTTTGCTTGTTGTCTACTTAAACCGTAAGCTCTTTGGAGCATGTTCCTTGTCTTCATATTTACCTACTACACTCACAAAAATGATGCTAAGAACGCTATTAAGGTTGCAAAGTCAAGTATTCAAAAGTTAGGAAATGGGAGTGCAGGTCTCTGGGGGCCCCACACAGCCCCCTCCAGCACACCCAACTGGAACTGGGTTGTTGTAGGGGTTTCTTTAATTCTCTGCTCCTGGGGGAATCATTTTTGCTGTTATCTGTGTTGTTGACACACTTGTTGACAGGTATTTTGAAATAACGTAGCAAAATAATTGAAACTGGAGTGATTATATTTTGTTACTGTGACAAATAAAGTATGCAGGATTTTAAAATATTGTGTACAGAATTTTTAAATTTTTGGCACAGAATTCCCCGAGGATAATGTTCAAAATGCTATTCTCATTGGCTTCACTGCAGATGAGAGCTCAGCACATCTGCAAAGCAGACTCCAAGGTATCAAGCTGAGCATCCAGAAACTGAGGAACAGAAAATTAGTGACTACCAGTGAAAAGTCTGGTTTAAATGCCTTGCCTGACATCACACAGAAACTCTGTGGAATGGAAAGGGACAGAATCAAATTCTCCAGCATAGCATTCAACACCTTAACCACAAGACCATCCTTTCTCTTTCTGCAATCCCCTTCCTCAATCACTGCACATCTTCCAACTTCTGAATCAAATGAGGCAAGGGTCCAACAGTCTCCTTTATTACACAACCCTGATTCAAGACCCTAAAAGTTCAAGATTTTTTTAAAATGGGCAGAACAATATATTTTTCTCTAGCCTCATTCTTGGAAACTGTCAAACTGTTTGGCTGAAATTCCACCCTCCCACCCCCCAAATGAGCCTGAGATAGAACACCTGACATAAAATTTCAGCCCAAAAAGTTAATTTGACTAAGTTATGAACAACCAAAACCAGGGTCTTAAAATGGAAAGTGTTGGACAACTTTAACAATAGACAGTACTACCAGTCTCACCTATAATAAAACTCCCAGTACAAATTTAGCACCCAGGTAAATAATATCATAGTTCAGATGGAAAAAAAAATTATCACCCACACAAATGTGAATTTTGTAAAATGTGTGACATACCCATTCACATTTGTGAGGGCAATTATTTTGTGCATGATTAAGATTGAAGTTCAGGAAAACACTTAAATATGTGCTTAACTCCCACTGAAATCAATGGGATTTGAGCATGTTTCTAATGTTTTAAATGTTCTTAAGTGCTTTCATGAATCGGGGTCTTAAGCTATTTTCTAGGTAAAATGACTAATTTATATTTTATGGAGAGTGAGGAAGAGTCACATGAAATGGACAATCTGAGGTTTCCACACATCAGAAAACTGCATAACTGCAAGTGATATCTGCATCTACATCCTAATTCCTGCCTAATCCTGAGTGGTTTACTTCTTAAAATAAACAGTCTGTACCTTATGTTCTTACTGGATTACTGTGAGTAGGATGTTTACATAATGGATATAGCTAAGTATTCACCGAAAATAACAGGAAAGCAATTCCTTCCCAAGTGCTAGGACCTAGTGTAATTTGGTAGATCTATTTCAATATACCAGTAGATGCTGTCTAGTGATAGTACTCTGACTGTGTCACAGCCTTCCCTACAGAGTGTCAAGTATCAGAGGGTAGCCGTGTTAGTCTGGATCTGTAAAAGCAGCAAAGAATCCTGTGTTAGTCTATAAGGTGCCACAGGATTCTTTGCTGCTTCCCTACAGAGTTCAGCTCACTGAAATGTTGCTTTGCATGACTATTTTCCAGTGGGTACAAACATGGAGGCAAACCCTTCATTCAGTATAAGTAAGCATACTTTACTTTTTTATGCAAAACAGATCCTAATATACTAAATGTTACTAACAGTACTGCTAATAACAACATTATACTTGCATCTTTCATACAAAGATCTAAGAGCACTTTTAAAAATCAGTAGGACTTGAGTCTCATTTACTGGTAAATGTCTCTTAAAGTGAGTGAAAATTATTTTGACACTCCCTTTAAGGCCCCTTCACACAGCCAGAGTGGTGTAAATGTCCCTAGTGTCAATGAGAATGAGGCCCAATAAGGTTCCAACAACATTGTAAGGTGAGTATGAGCTACTGTACCCAGTTTACAAATGGGTAATTAGAAGCACAGATGGGGTAACTGACTTGCCCAAGGTTACACAATGAATAAATAAAAGCAGCAAAGAGTCCTGTGGCACCTCATAGACTAACAGACATATTGGAGCATGAGCTCATGCTCCAATACGTCTGTTAGTCCATAAGGTGCCACAGGACTCTCTGCTGCTTTTACAGATCCAGACTAACAAGGCTACCCCTCTGATACTTGACAATGAATAAATGTTTACATAGCTGAAAATTGAAGAAAGGAGTCCTCACTTCCAGTCCCATGCTCTAACCACTGGACATATTGCTTTATTAATTCACACTTTTATATTAATTGATTTAGTCATGTTAGGTTAACATCCATCATAGCACAGGCATAACAGGTTCCTTCCTGTAGGAGAACAATTCAGAATCCCTTGAAGCTAAATCCCTTCAGTGTCAGAATTTTCTTATTCTAAGTAGCAGCATGAAGTGGCCAATGTCAGCAGTGGATGTGATGTAAGCTCATGGCAAACAATTGAGAGAGGTGGTGGAGTCATGACCACTACAACCAACATGCCACAGAGTAAACCAGGATTCAGAGATTGCACAGAAATCTCAAATACTGTGTCACGGAACATATATCAGACATAGAGAACCATATATATACATTTCTGGTCATATCCTCAGTTGGTGGAAATCAGAAAATCTCTATTGAAATGGAACGATATTGATTTACACAGGTTGATGATGTTTTCTTTCTTAAATCCCCTCTTCATATTCTCAGGCATAATCAGTATAAAAACACAGCTAAAGGGCACACAAACTTGAATAGGCAAGAATCTATTTATTCATATCTTTGGGATTTATACTACTCTACAATAGTCATCTAATCCTATAATATGACCAACAAGACTATTTTAATCTTTTAATATGGAAAATATCTTATCTTATCTTATATTAAATACTGTACATTAACAATAGCAGCAGCAGCAGCTCTTAGAGACCCAGATTGGGGATCAGGACCCCGTTGTGCAAAGAGAAACAACAATAATAAATAAATAGAGGGTGGACAAGGGAGACGATCATGGTGAAGTAGTAATCTCAGCATACCAAGGCTGAAATCCTGGTCCCCCTGATGTCAATGGCAAAACTCCCATTGATTCCAGTAGAGCCAGTGTTTCACCCCAACTGTCCAGCCAACTTCAATATTGCAGGCATCAAGACAGAGGTGAGTTTTAAGAAGCAATTTGAAGAACCACAATTTAGTAAGTTTATTGCTAATTTTGTGGAGTTCCTTGATGTGTAGGCATAGCCTGGGGAAAAGTATGAAGGTGCGTGTGGGAAAGCTGAGCTAAAAGGGTGAGTTCAGACTACAGTAAAATAATGTTTCATGCTAATACAAAAATAAACTATAGTGATTTAAGGAAACAAGGTGCTGTTATACAAAAGGGTGAAAGAACTCTAATGTTTGAAGATTAACTAGCTTTCCATTTATAGATTGTTATTGCACGATTGAAGCATTGCCACTAACTTTGTTTTCAGAATATACTGAATTTAAGGAAACTCTTTTGTTCTATTTGCAGCCCACATGCTGACAAAGCATCTCATCTCCTATTGTTCTGACTTCTAACTATTGTCTGATACATTTGATGTGCTAAAAGATAATAGCACAGTGACTCAAGTTACCTTAGAAATTACAGAGGAATGGTTACTTACCCTACAGAACCTGTGCTTCTTTGAGATGCGCATCAGTGCTCTGCATGCCCTCACACCCCTAAGTGTGATGCAAAAAGGTAGGAGCAGACCAATCATCCCTCATTTCCTTCACCAATACAGAATCCAGACAATATAGACTGTGTGATAACTTCCTCCCAGTTTCAGCAGAATAGATCTGGCTAACCTTTCGGGAGCACCAGATACACCTGAGTCGGCCACCCTCCTTCAGGGGGACAACCAAGCGCCCTAAAGGCCTTTGTCATCCAGCTGACCTCAGAGAACCTGGTATTGTAGGAGCAAATCATGCAACTGTGTGCTAAAATGCCACACTCCAGACACAGCTCACACAGGTCTATTCTCTGATATCACTGTCAGAATAGACTGATGGTAATCACCAGGGTTTCTGGAGTTTTATAAACCAGTGCAGCCTCCTGTTTATGATGCACCTTCAGTCCTATACTAGGTGAGCCTTGTTATCAGCCTGCTGTGTAGGGAAGCCTTAGACTGGGCCTCCCCCTTCTGGAGTGTGACAACCCAGTTCTGTCAAGCAAGGAGGTCTTCCTCCATGGCATCTCAGTATTATCTGATGATCCGCATTCAGCTTAAACAGTGGACGCTGCCCTAAGGAAGCACCAAAAGGGGCAGGGCACTGTAGCCTCCTATGCTCTGCAATTCCACTGCCTCAGGGCTGATACAGACTAGAACAAGGTGGCACAGATGCACCAGTTCCAGTGAGGCCTGAAAGAGGAAATTAAATATGAATTATCCTAGGTAGAGACATCCATGAGTCTGGTTGCTCTTGTGGCTCTTGCTATCAATGTAGATAATCAGCTACAGGAAAGAAGAGAGGGAAAAACTGGGGTTGTGAAACTCTCCAATCCGGGTACTGTGCCTCCTGGCGAGTGAATGCAGGTGCATGTGGGCCATGGATGGCTTACCTCTATAGAAATGGAACGACGACACCAGCATTATCTCTGCTTCTACTGTGGTGAGTCACATCACTCCATTTCTGCCTCGTACGAACTCCGAGGAATCAGAGAAAAGAGCTCCCCTGCACTTTGCTCTTGACTGGAATGAAGCCTGAGCCCTGCCCCAGGGCTCCTCACTTGCAGGTGCCAATCCACTTCCAAATACCTGGGGTGCCCCTGCAAAATCCCATCTGATCAGCCCTCATCAACTCAGGTGCAGCTGACTGCTTCATCAATGCCAGGAGCAAAACAACCCTTCAGATGAATTTATGCCATATTAGAACCTGAGATGACGGCGCTCCGAGAAGACCTCCAGGAGAATCTGGCCTGAGGGTTTATCTGCAAGTCAACCTCACTGGCTGGCACATGAGTACTTTTTGTCAGGCAGAAAGATAGCAGTCTCCAACTCTGTGTTGATTACCATGCACTGAATCAGATAACTATCAGGAATTGTTACCTGCTACCCCTGATTCCCAAGTTGCTGTATCATGTGGGATCTGTCTATATATTCACTAAATTGGACCTCTGGGGGAAGTACAGCATCATGTGAATCAGGAAAGGGGACAAGTGGAAGACTACCTTCCAAACCCGCTCTGTCTACTATGAATATCTCGCAGTGCCTTTGGGGTTTACCAATGCCCCAACCATCTTCCATCATTTTGTAAATGATGTGTTCCAAGACATATTTTACAAGTATGTACTAGTCTATCTAGACAACAATTTCACTTTGTCCAACTATCCTGAACAGCATATTGCTCACATCTGAATTGTCTTCAAATGCTTATGGCAGCACGGCCTTTATGCCAAGCTCAAGATATGTGTGCCTTCAGTCAGGCCTCCACAGAGTTCCTGGGCTTCATCTTATTCCTAGTTGGGATTCAAATGGATGTACATGAGGTCCAAGCCATCTAACATTGGCCAACTCCCTACACGGTATGTGACCTGCAATGCTTCCCAGGGTTCCCCTGTTTTTATTGATGATTTATCCTGAACTTTTCAAAACAAATTGAGCCCTTCACCGTTCTCCTCAGGAAAAATGGCCAATTCCATTGGTCTTCTGGGCCAAGCATGCCATTCAATCAGCCAAAATGCACTTTTACAACAGCATCCATGTTGGCTTATCCTGATTCATACAAGCCTTCATTGTAGAAGCTGACACCCCTAGTACAGCACTTAGGACTGTCCTCTCTCAGAAACTTGGTCCCAAACAAATGGTACACCAAGCACTTATTACTCAAGGAAGCTCACCTCCACAGTACTAAACTACAAAACACTTGATAAGGAACTCTTGGCAACAAAAACTGCCTTTGTAGAATAGAGGCACTACCTGGAAAGATCTCACCACCTGGTCCAGTTATTCACTGACCTTAAAAACCTGGAATATCTATGTAGGATGAAATCTTTAAACCAACAGCAGCTTTGTTGTGCCCTATTTTTCTCATGCTTCAATTTCTTTATCACCTACCACCTCAGATCCAAAAATGGTAAGACAGACACCCTGTCCCGATGCTATGGTATCAACCCAGAAGGCCCTGTCCAGGAACCAACCCTCTTTCTCAAATCCTGTAACTTTCACAGTGCAGCTTTTCACCAGGATATACTCAGACTGATATGCTCTGACTCTGCCTTAGGAATTTCACCTGACAAACAAGCTATTATCCACAAGCAGCTGCATGATTCCTGGGAAGCAGGGCCAGATTTAGGGTCAGGCCACCGAAGCAACTGCCTGGCATGGCAGACCTGGGGGGCACTTGGCTCAGGGTGCTGTTTTTGTTGTTAGCAACAAAAAGGAAAATAGAATGTTTGAAGTAAAATATTTCAGGTATTTTGTATGTGGATTCATTTTTCACTAACCTCCTAGAATGTTCTGGACCTTTGTGATTGAGGAGTAAAGCATAAATGATGGAAGTCCTATTACTAAGGAATTAACAGATTTATCTGAAGGTAAGGAATGGAAATGTGAGGAAAGGAATGGAGAATCATCCAGTTTTCTTGGTGGTGTAAAGGAGAGTCATGACAAAGAAAAATCTGGTTTACATTAAAAGGAGAGAAATGATAAAGAAGAATCAGCCTTACATGATGACGGACACAGCAATGCAAAAAATTGCACACCATCAGTACACCAGATACTGCTTTATAGACAGCAATCCTAAACTCTGCGGATATTGACTGTACAATTTTGAATGGACGAGGCAAAATCAAAGATATGACATTTCCAGTAAGTGAGCAGAAGCAACACTTCTCAAAGTCACACTGCAAAACAGTGCTCAAGAATGGTGAGATACTGAGTCGGTGCTGGCTAGTTTACTTGAAATCAACTGACAAAGTGTTCTGGTTTCATTGCAAACTATTTGATGAGAATGCCAAATCACTGATTGTGCTTTCCAGGTACAATTACTGGCAGAACTTAGCTGATGCTCTGAAGCAACATGAAAAGTCACCAGGTCATTTTACGGCTCTACTTCCAATGGATGGAGGTCGAGTCCAACTCAAGTTGAATAAATGCACTGACATAGAAAACCAGCGCATTAATAATGTAAAAACCCAGCACTGGAGGAACGGGCTTGAGCATCTGATCTTAATTACCCTCTTCCTTGCAAAGAAAAATTTGTGTTTCTGGGGCTCATTGGATATGTTGTTCACTGAACATAATGGTGATTTCCTCAGTTTGGTAGAGTTCCATTGGAAATCCAACAATTGCATGCATGAGCACCTATGTTGAGTAGTTCGTAAAGAAGCCATGGACCATTACTGCAGCAAAACAATTTAAAACGAATTGACTGACATTATGGCAAGGAAAGTACTTGATAACATATTGATGTGGCTCGGCAAAGGGAACTACTACACCATAATAATGGACGGTACTCTGAACATTAATAACAATGAAAAGATGTAATTTAAGGTAAGATTTGTTGACAATGAGGATGGTTGTATCCAAGTAATGGAACTCTTTGTTTCCGGTTTATGAATGATTCTAATGGAAAAGGCTTACCAGGACTGTTTATGAACATTTTGAATGAGTATAAAATAAAGCTTAAAGACTGCCAAGGCTACAACAATGGCCAGAACATGAAGGTTAGAAACCGTGGTGTCCAGGCAAGGATCTTTGTGCTGAATCCAAGAGCTTTCTTTGTGCCTTGTGACTGCCATTTCCATCAATGATAAAGACCTCTATGTCAAACTGGACAACATGTGTCACTTTTTGCCACATGGGATACACTCTCCACTCCAAGTTCTTCAATTAATTCATGATGCAGTGCTGAAGGATCCTTTTCCTAATATGTGGATAGCTTTGAGGATTTGGCTCATGCTGCCAGTTACAGTTGTGAGTGGTGGTGGTGAGCACAGCATTTCAAAGCTCAGATTCATTAAAACATATCTTCAGTTGACGATGGCTGATGAGAAACTGAAATCACTTACTATTTTGTCGCTTGAAAATGCCATTGGCCAGTCTTTGAATCTCTCTGATGCTGTACTTCAGTTCACGAGGGCAACGACTTGAGAAGTAACCTTTTGAACAAAAGGTTAACATTCTAAGGCTGTCAACTAATGTAACACTATTTAACACTGATCCACCCAATGCTGGTGCACACTTCAATTTCTTCATGTTAGTACATTTCAGTTATTCTTAAATTAAAAAGTTTCTATAAGCTTAGAGGAAATGATTTTTTTTATTTGGTTATGTATGACATGAATAAATAGATGTACAGATCCTAGCATGCAAATTTATCCTCTAACATGACAGGAATAAATCATGCATGCAAATTGTGCATCAAAGTCGTGACATGGTTTACAAATACAATAAAAAATAACATATTCAAAAGTTTAACAAATGGATGGGGGGACACTGAAGAGGATCTTTTTCTGGGGCAACATTTAGTCTCGGGCTGGCCCTGCCAGGAAGGGATCACATATGTAAGGCTCTGCATCTGTGTTCCCCCGGGACTCAGAAGAGTTGCAGTCCTACAACTATGCCATGATTTTCCCCTACCAAGACATGTGGGGTGCTTCAAGACCCAACGACTAATATCCCACTCCTTTTTGTGTCCCCAGAAGTGCCTGACAATACAGTCATTCATTGCCTCCTGTGAGGTTTGTGCCTGTCATAAACAGATAGTTAAGGGTTAATGTCTCTTTTACCTGTAAAGGGTTAACAAGCTCAGTGAACCTGGCAGACACCTGACCAAAGGACCAAGCGGGGGACAAGATACTTTCAAATCTTGGTGGAGGGGAGTCTTTGTTTGTGCTTTTTGGGTTGTTTGTTGTTCTCTCTTAGGGCTAAGAGAGGCCAGATGTGCAACCAGGTTTCTCCAATCTTTCTGAAACAGTCTCTCATGTTCAAAAATAATAAGTACTAGATAGAAGGCGGATTAGTCTTTATGGTTGTTTTCTTTATTTGCAAATGTGTATTTTGCTGGAAGGATATTTTACCTCTGTTTACTGTAACTTGTACTTAGGCTAGGGGGGAAGGAGTCCCTCTAGTCTACATAAGCTGAAGCCTTGTAAACATTGTCCATGCTGGTTTTACAGAGAGAGTTTTTACTTTTTCTTTCTTGTATTAAAAGCTTTCTTTTTTTAAGAATCTGATTGATTTTTTTCTCCTTGTGCAAGACCCAGGGGAATTGGGTCTGGACTCACCAGGGATTGGTGGGGGAAAAACAGGGAGGGGGAAAGGTTGATTCCTCTCTGTTTTAAGATTCAAGGAGTTTGAATCACAGTGATCTCTCAGGGTAACCCAGGGAGGGGAAAATCTGGGAGGGGGAAAGGAGGGGGAATGGTTTATTCCTCTTTGTTTTAAGACCCAAGGGGGTTGGGTCTTGGGCTCCCCAGGGAAGGCTTTGGGGGGACAGGGAGTGTACCAGACACTGGAACTTCTGGTCGGTGGCAGCACTATCAGATCTAAGCTAGGAATTAAGTTTAGAGGGGTACATGCAGGTCCCCACTTTCTGGACGCTAAAGTTCAAAGTGGGAATAAGACCTTGACAGTGCCCATGCCAAGACATCATGCCACAAGACTCACAGTCTCCTCTATCCCTTGGACATCCCATCTTGACCCTGAGAAACTATCACGATAGATTTTATTGTAGAATTTCCAGAGTATGACAATTTTACAATAATATTCACAGTAATGGACCACATTACCAAAATGAGCTATTTCACCCATGCACTGGCCTCCCCTCTGCTGAAGAGACAGCCCAGCTATGGATTAGCAATGTAGTCTGCTCCCACAGCCTTCCAGAATGCATTACCTCTGACTGGGGGGTCTCACTTCATGTATTCGGTTTTGGTGCAAGGCACTGTACCTGCTGGGAGGCTGAAAATGTCTTTCCTCCATTTAACATCCCTAGTCCAACAGCCAAACAGAAAGGGCCAACCAAACTCCTGACCAGTATCTATGCTGCTATATCAATCACCACCAGGAGGATTGGTCTTCACCTCTCCCCTACATAGAATGTGCCTACAACAACATAGACCATGCATCTATTGGGAAAACTATGGTACAAAGCAGACCATGCACCTACAAGGCAGACTATGGGTACCACCCCCCAATTCCACCTACAATTATCTGGGTCCTCTCTCAACCTGGCCACCTCAGACCTGATCTAGGAGCTTCATCAGGACCAGGAAGCAGTGAAGGGACACCTGGAAAAAACAAGAGCAGACTATAAATGGCATGTGGACTAGCATTGACAGCAAGGCATCACCTATCCGTGGAACAAAAGGTATGGCTCTCCATGGAGTATCTCCACACAGACAGACCTGTGCGTAAACTGGACTTGTGAGATGTTGGACCTTTCATGATCTTGCAGCAACTTAATTCAGTCACCTTTGAACTACCACTATCCTGCTCTCTGAAGAGTCACCTGGTAGTTCACGTATAACATTTGAAACCCTACACAGAAAACCCTTTCCTTCACAGGACCCAGTCACCATCTTCATTAGTACAGGGACAAGACCATCAGCAATAAGTGGTTCATGAGACCCTGGAATCTAAACGTGGCAGACTCTGGTACCTTGTTGACTGGGAAGGTATGTTCCCTCATCTGCCCAACCCGCGTGCATCCAGACCCTCTCATACCCAGATCCTCCCACTGAGCCTCTCCCCCACACTCAGAACTCCCCAATGAGCCTCACTCTCCCTGCATCTGGACCACCACGACGAACCACCTGGACCCCAATCCCCACCCCACCGAGCACCAGCCAGCTGCACCTGGATCCCCACTCCACTGAGCTCCCCACACCCAGACATTCCTGCCAAGCTCTAGCCCCCCAATACCCCATGCAGAGCCCCAACCATTTTCACCTGGACCCCACTGCAGAGTCCCATTACCATTGCACCCAGAACCCCCCAACAAGCCCCTGTGCATCCAGATCCCCCCTGAGCCGCCCGCACCCAGATTGCCTGACACAGAACCCCCTCAACCCATACCTGGATCCCCCCATACTAAGCCCCTCCATGCTTAGATTCTGCCTTGCTGAGCCTGCCTGCCCACTTGGTGCACCTGGCATGGAGTGGCAGGGTTCTGGGGTAGTTTCTGAGACAGGCCCGGTCCTTGAGCTGTGTCCTCACCACTGGGTCCATATCCCAGGGGGGAGCTGCACAGTGATCTCCAACCTCTGTGCAGCCAATGGCCTGTGTTCCCCAGTGTCATGCTGGAGCCTCTCCATTTCTTTTAACAAATAAAATTTGCAGAATTTAAAAATATTGTGTGCAGAATTTTTATATTTTTGCAAAGAATTTTATTTTTTTGGTGCAGAATGCCCTCAGGAATACAGGTTGCAGCCTTCGAAAGGAAGGTTCTCTATCATTTGGACCATCTCTGGTATTCCTAAAGCTTGGATCCATGAATCCCTGTACCTATAGATGGAGGTAGCCACTGAGTGTTCTGCAGTATCTGATGCCTCTTACACCGCTTGTAGTGATATTTGAGTTACCAGCTGTCCCTGAGATAAAGTAGATGTTTAGTTCCTCCCTCTGTTTTTTGTTTGTTTTTTGTTTTTTTGAGGGATTTTCTCTATAAACTGTGATACCTTGCCCCAATTCAGGTAATTATACTTTCCCAGGAGTGCCTAGTAACTTGAGAGGCACATCTGCAGACTTGATGATGGTAAATTTTCCTGCCATATAAACTGCTTTAACTGAGTCATGTTGGAGGTCCCTACTGTCTGGACCTTTCACGCACTGCTGCTGCTACCAGAGACCCTGAAACTCAGTGCATGTAGCAACTTGATAGCTGCTACCTGCCTTCATAGACATAGGTGCCACAGATGCTGAGTCAGCCTTTTTTATTTTTGGCTTGTTCCAATAGCCCCACAGTAATAGGCATGACAAGCTTTCCATGCATGGAGTAATGCAATAGCTTCCTGCACTAAGTCCACAGACATTTCTCAGGCATGCCATGTGATGCAAAAGTTCCTGAAATATTTTTAAATTGCCTTGCTCAGTGGGAGTGGCAGGCATTACTGCATTGTCTGGTGAGGAAAAGGAGATCATTGCTGAGATCAAATGCTCTTCAGTCTCCCATAGCTATTCTTCCTCAGTTTCCTGTCCTGGTGAGCAAGGTCAGCCTGTGACAGCTGTCCCTCTTGAGTGATGCCATAGAGTTTGTTAGGGGAGGGAGATCTCACTCTGGGGAAGGGTCATCAGTAAAGGTAGGCCTCCTGTGTGGTTGCATAGTGTAGGAGTAAGGGTATGTGGGCTGAGAGTGTGGATACAAAGGTGAGTGCTCTCACATGGCTCTGTGTTTACAGTGGTGGCTCTTGGTTTCTCTGTCAAATAGTAGGGGTCATATGAATGGGAACGAGGTGAATGGAAGCAGAGATACCTGCCTGCTGTGCCCTGAAAAGGAGGAAGTAAGTGGGTATGGCTCCTCTAGTGGAAGGGTTACCCCATCTAGCTTTCTAACTGAACTTGCATTACCCCTCTTTCTCCCCCACTCAACCGAGCTGACTGGTACTGTAGCAAAACTGGTAGCTGGTTCTGAAGTAAAAGGTGCTGTAATGGCTCATGACAGTAATGGTGAGAGAGACTATGTGGTCACCACAAGGTCACTTTGTACCGAAAATAACTTTGATCTCTGGAAAGCATCTGTGCTGCAGGGATCAGCACAATAGTAACAGGCTCCAGGTCCTCGGCACTGTGCCAACACCTACAAGTGGTGAAGTGTGGGCTGCTGTCTGAGATGGTACTGAAGGTGCCCAGTGACCAAAAGTTCCCAGTTTGACCATTGAACTATCCTTTTGCTAAATGGCCTAAGAAGACCATGACCTATTTTACTGGGTTGCAGGCAAGGTAACTTAGGTCTGTGCTCTTTAGGAATGATGTTCCTTTCTACCCGTTTCAGATGAGTGGATGGAGGACCTCCTTTGATACTGCTAAAGATTTATAGCCAGGGCTGACCTTACAGGTGGGTGATGTGGGTGACCACCCAGTGCACTATGGTCAGGGGGGTGCCGTGGTCAAGAGCAGCATTTCTCAAACTGAGGGTCCCAACTCAAAAAGGGGTTGCAAGAGTGGCAGCTCCTGGCCAGGTGCCCAGCTCTGCAGGCTGGGCTGCCAGTAGTAGCATCACACAAGTAAGTGTGGCATGGTATAGCAAAGAAAGAGCACCAAAATACAAGTTTTCCCAGGGCACCATTTTCCTTAATGCCAGGCTGCTGAAGCCAGGAAGCCATGATAATGGGGACGATCACGCAGTGTGCAGCTATACCCAATCCATCTAACGTGGTCATTGCGGGGAGGGAGGGGGACTGAAGAATTCCAGTCAAATGGAGAGCTTGTAATAGGACAGAGGAGGAAAGGCTGCCTCCAAGGTAATCACAAGACCCAGATCCTTTGGGGCTCTGTCATTAATAACCAGCACATTGAATTTCAGCCAGAAGTCAAGGTAACATAGGTGTGGTTCAATTCCTGGTTCTACTATAGACTTTCTGTGCGACATGAGGTCACCTAAACTCTGTGTCTCAGTTCCCCATCTATCCCATGGGATAACAAGTCTTCCTTTGCCTGTCTTGTCTATTGAGACTGTAAACTCCTCAAGGCAGGGACGGTTTCTTCGTGTGTTTGTACAGGGCCTTGCACAGGGGTTCTCAAACTAGGGTCATGAAGCTATTCCATGAGGGTCGTGAACTGTCAGTTTCCACGCCTAAACCCCGCTTCACGTCCAGCATTTATAACAGTGTTATAAATTAAAAACACATTTTTTATATTTAAGTGGGGTCATACTCATGCTTCCTGCATGAAGGGGGTCACCAATGCAAAAGTTTGAGAGCCCCTGGCCTAGCCCAATAGGTGATATTGTCATACAAGTAGCAAATAAATGCAATTTTACTGGATGAATACTTTTATCTTTACCATGCATAATTACTCTATCTGTTCTAATATTTAATTGCTATTTTGTTTATTATATTTGTATTGAAGACAACAAATATTTTGGTTCTTGTCCTTAGCCAGTATATCCACAAACCACTGATCCTTCCGTTTGTAGGGATAAGAAATACTATTTATTTTGCACATGAAGGACCAGTTTAAAGGATGTCAGAGTACAAGGACAGTGCAGAGAAACAGCATGAGATTTTTCACTATATAACTTCATGGGAACAGCAGAGAGCAGTGAACAGTTCCTGTTAGTCTGATCATATATTTGGCTCATAATTGGGGTGACTGGAGCTGTGGACACAACTACAACTTAAGTAGTAACAGCACATTTTTGCACAATATCTCATGGAGACGTTATGAAAACTGAAATAAGTAACTAGTGCACCCCACCACAGCTCGCCAGCGTTGGGTATTTGCCAAAATTAGATAATTAACACTATTTTAATGCCTCTCAGAGGTCATTTATCCCTCCAGTTTGATTTCTGTCTAACTGATTAGGTGGTAGGATTTGGTTACTAGGCATATCTCTGTGGAAAACGAGCCATCCCAGTTTGCCAAGCATCTCTATAATAGGAATTAGTCTTGTACACACTACAACGCAGGAACCACTGGTATAGAGAAGAATAAAATCCAGTCAAAGCACTTCAAAAATGCTGTATAATTCCCCTTTTTTTTTTTACAGTCTCAGCATGAATATTTGTATTTGCTTGGTACAATAATTACTGACACAATGCTACTCCTCCTGTCCTTATTATCCAGCAGGAGGGTCAGGAGGTTACCTAATAAAACAGAATAGAAATCCCATTAAATGGACTGCATGAAATGGTTTCTCAGGGGGGTCACTCAATTACATGGACATCCCCATTGTCCAGTTCCTGATTAATGCTACCAACAGTTTTTTAAACAGTAAATATTATTTTGACACAGGCACTCAAGCATCTCATTGAACTATTTGACTTACTCCTATGTATCTATTGAGTGTGACCCATATCTACCATCTGCAGTACACCTCCATAGCAGTGATCTGCCTGAAGCAGAATAGCATGCAAGGAATATATTGTTAAACACTTTGGTGATGAAAAATGAAATTTTTCAATATGACATATAAGTACCCAATGCAGTGATGCCAAGGTACCAATAACAATGCATGCTCAAGTCCAGCAGATCACTTTAGTATACAGGTGGTGCTATGGGCTGCATACCCAAGGTCAGAATCAGATTTGTGATATTGTCTAGAACTGAGGCCTAGTAGTTCAGAAAGAAGTATTGCTACTTCTCAGGGAGGGAAACTCAAACCACTATGTATTCTCTTTCTCCCCCGCCCATCCCCATTTCTAGCAGCTAAAGCTAAAATATTGGTTTCTGATTCTTTGAAACCAAAAGAGATGAAGAAAATAAGAATATTGTGGGGGTGGATAAAGATAAAAGACAGTCCCACACACAACTTCAAAAAAAGTATGTTGGAACTTTAACGATCTGTCTGGGAAGATGAATGAGACTTCAAGCAAAAACAGCATTGTTAGCATGACCCTGGTGTTAGGTGTGGAAGGCAAATGCACTTGGTGATGAATCACTGTCTGACAAAAGGATGCATCTTATAATAACAGCAAAAAGCAGTATTACATTTTCATTGCTAGATGCTTGTCTTTCATCTCATCCATTTGCCATCTTGAAAGCTTGTTCCTTCCACCAACAGAATTTGGTCCTATAAAAGATATTACTTCACCCACCTTGTCTCATTATTTGAGCTCTCAATTACATTTAATTTAACAATTCTATTATTTCCACTGCTCTTTTTCAGTCTCAGGGTTCTTAATGTGCATACCTTACTTCTGTAGATAGTTTAGATTACCAACACTTTTTGGTGAGTATTCTTTTTCATTGCATTTCCATGGCAGCTCTTCTCTATAACATAACTTTGTCTAATTATCAGTCTCCGTGAAAATATTAATCATTATGTCAACTAGGCTTTCAGGGATGTCTACACTGTGGTAAAAAGATCCTAGAGCACTGAGTCTTAGAGGTTGGGTCAGCTGACTGTGGCTCTAAAAAGTGCAGTGTGGACTTCTGGCTTGGGTTGGAGCCTGAGCTGTGGGACCCTCCCTATAACAGGGTTTCAGAGCTCGGTCTCCGTCCCAAGCCTGAATATCTACACTGCAGATTCAGAGCCTTGTAAGCCCAAGTCATACAGTCACAGAAATGGAGGGCTGGAAAAGACCTTGAAATCATCAAGTCCAGCCCCCTGTGCATAACCAAATAAACCTAGGCCTTCCCTGACGGATGTGTATCCAACTTGTTTTTAAAAGCTTCCAATGATGGGGACTCTATGACCTCCCTTGGAAGCCTATTCCAGAGTTTAACTCCCCTTATAGTTAGAAAGCTTTTTCTAATATCTAACCTAAATCTCCCTTGCCACAGATTAAGCCCATTATTTCTTGTCAGAACTTCAAAGGACATGGAGAACAATTGGTCACTGTCCTCTTTATAACAGCCCTTAGTATATTGAAGACTGTAATCATAGCCCCTCAATCTTCTTTTCTCAAGATGAACATTCCCAATTTTTTCAATCTTTCCCCATAGGTAAAATTTTCTAAAATTTTCATCATTTTGTTGCTCTTCTCTGGACACTGTACAGTTTGTCCACATCTTTCCTAAATTATGGTGCCCAGAACTGGACACAGTACTCCAGCTGGAGTCTCACCAGGGCTGAGTAAAGCGGGATAATAACCTCCTGTGGCTTATCTACAACATTCCTGTTAATACACCCTGGAATCATATTAGCCTTTTTTTGAAGCTGCATGACATTGATGACTCATTCCATTTGTGGTTCCCAGATCCTTTTTAGCAGCCCCACCACCTAGCCAGGTATTCTCCATTTTGTAGTTGTGCATTTGATTGTTTTTCCTTCCTATGTGATGTATTTGTCTTTATTGAATTTCTTCTTGTTGAGTTCAGATCAATTCTCTGAACTGTCAAGATCATTTTTTAAAATCTTAATCCTGTTCTTCAAAGTGCTTGCGCCCCTCCCAGCTTGGTGTCATCTGAAAATTTTATAAACACACTCTCTGCTCCATTAACCAAATCATTAATGAAAATATTGAATAGTACCTGGGACTGACCCCTGTGGAATCCCCACTAGATACATCATCCGAATTTGACAGCAAACCACTGATCACTACTCTTTGAGTATGGTTTTTCAACCAGTTATGTAACCACCTTATAGTAATTTCATCTAGAGCACATTTCCTGATTTGTTCATGAGAATGTCATGAGGAACTGTGTCATAGGCTTTACTAAATTCAAGGGACATTACATCTACTGGTTCCCTCCCCACACCCCCAATCCACTAGGTCCAGTGCTTAATTTATAAAGAAAGAGGTGCCAAGGCTCAAACAATTGCTTTATTTCATAACTAACATGGCAAGCCCAGAGGTGCTAGGGCTGTTAAGACTAGAAGTGCTGGGGCTCAGCCCTGGCAAGCCCCAGCACAAACTAAGCACTGAGTTGGTCAGTCATCCTATCAAATAAGGGAATTCAATTGGTTTGGCATGATTTGTTCTTGACCAATCCATGCTGACTATTCCTTATAACACTATTATCCTCCAGGTGCTTACAAATTGATTGTTTAATAATTCGCTCCAGTGTCTTTCCAGGTATTGAAGTTAGGCTGACTTGTCTACAATTCCCTGGGTCCTCTTTGTTCCAATTTTAAAGATAGGTACAGTATTATGTTTGCTCTTCTCCGGTTTTCGTCCTCCAAGAGTTCTCAAAGATGATTGCTAACAGTTCTGAGATTGCTTCAGTTAGTTCCTTAAGTAGCCTAGGACGAACATTGTCAGGCTCTGCTGACTTGAAAATATCTAATTTATCTAAATATTTTTAATCTGGTCTTTCACTATTTTGACTTTCATTTTTCCCTCTGATTGTCAATACTAATTGTGTCATTAACCTTTTTAGTGAAGACTGAAACAAAATAGGCACAAGCATGTCAGCTTTCTTGATGTCACTAGTTATTAGCTCTCCTTCTCCACTAAGCAGAGGACCTACACTTTCCTTCAAGGTTCTCTTTTTCCTAATGTATTAAAGAATCTCTTTTAATTGTCTTTTATGTCTTTTGCCAGGTGTAACTCATTCTGTGCCTTAGTCTTTCTGGTTTTGTCCCTACACACTTGTGCTGTTCTTTTGTTCTCCTCCTTATGAATTTGGCTATGTTTCCACTTTTTGGAGGATTCCTTTTTGATTTTAAGGTCACTATGCAGTCATATTGGCCTCTTACTATCCTTCCTGTCTTTCCTTTGCATTGGAACAGTTTGCAGTTGTGCCTTGAATATTGTCTCCTTCAGGAACTGCCAGTTCTCTTGAACTCTGCCAACTGACCTGGGCTAGTTGTAGTCATGTCACTGATCTTTTATCACAGTGTGGACATATGCTCAGAAAGACCTGCCTCAAGTTTTTTTCTAAATGGTGGTCCTATTTATCTTAGCCACAGTTAGAATAAAATGATGCAGAAAAGCAGGTCTCAAGTACATCCTGCACTGTACACATAGGATGTGAGCCTTAAATCGAGCATAGTTCCTTGCATTGTTACATTAATAACAGTCAATATGAATAAAGAATTGCAGTAGTGTGTGTGGAGGGAACCAATTTAAATATGTGTAACTAAATACATTTTCTGTGGTAACATACTTATCACAATTACTGATTTCTCATAAAGCCTGATCCTGCTTCATTGAAGTCAATCAAAGCTTTGCTATTAACTTGAATGAGAGTATGACCAGGGCCTTTGGGTGCCATTCAGACACACAACACAACATTTTTGTGGGGCATTGGGAGGTTGCAATCCATAACCCCCAACTCAGAGGAAGACCACAGAGTGGCAACCTATTCCCACCTATTCCATCCTATAGGCCAGAAGAATGATTGTAGCCGCTCTGTATCTCCAGTGCAAGAATTCTAGGCTCTGGTGTCCATATACATGCAAACACATTAATTCCTCTCCTAGTCTGCCTCTAGCAATGCCTATTTACACTTAACTCTGTTTGGGACTATCAGACCCGTCTTCCTCTTTTGGATGAACAATTTACAGCATGAGGGGCCTTATGCAAGCTCTCCACATCTGGGTAATATCAGCCTTAGGATCTGTGATCTATGGTTCTCTAAAACTGCAGAAGTATTGTGCAGGCATGGAAGGGATATTACGGGATATGCCTGGGGTAAGGACAATCTTTGTGAAAGAGGATAGTCCTTAACCACAGTTCTCCATATTTGTGCAGGCTGTTCTTGCTGCCCCTGGCAGTGATAATCTGCATGGATCGGTGACCAAGATACAGATCCATATTACTAGGCTTTTGCTATTGTCTACAGCTAAAAGCCTGAATTATGGCTCATAAAGTCTGGGTCGCAATGATGGTAGCATGGACTGGTTACAATACGCTTGGTATTTACAGTTTCTTCTGTACAATTTTATTCACCAAAGGGCTTGTTAATTAAATTAAACCAATGTAAAAACCAGGTCAATATCTTCTGAACAACAACAACAACAAGCCGCTAGATTACTGAACAGCTCAGTTTTGCTCATTGAGTGCTATTGATTTTTTGGCAGAGAGAAAGAAAAAGAACAGATGGTAAAAGAAATAAATTAAGCTGCTGGTGATGGAATACAATATCACACTGAATTATAAAGAATGATGATCTCCAATCCCTTTAAATAGGTATTTGCATACAGTACAAGAAGCTTGTATTGTACAAGCCCTTAGCTGATTGTTTCAGAACCTCACAATAAATGGCTTATTTTCCAGTCACTGGAAATTTTGCATTTCATTTTATTCCCAAACTGAAATCAGAATGCTAATCCAAAGCAATTTTCAGGGGGTGAGATGGGTGCATTGTGCAGTGGTCTCATCAAAAGGCAAAAGCTTTTAGCATGTTAAAAAAAACACACCCAAAACCTCACTATATTTCTTTACTGATAGCTTCATTACTGAAGAGCCCAGGTATATTCTAAAGTGGAGAGCTGGGTTATTAAAAAACATGGATTCAAATTTTAATAAAGGTTTTTATATTAGTCCTTGTCCATAGCCTGAAGAACTTGTAAATTTAATAAAACCCAGTACATTTTGGAAAGAAATGTAAAAGATGCTAATGAAGGCAAGGGGCCAGTGTAATTCTATACAGGCCGCAGAACAGACTTAAATTCTACATGTAGGATTGCAGCAAATAAAGAAGAAGGGGGGGGCAGGGAGAGGAACCTCAGTCCTAGTGTAACTGAAACACTATTCATCTTGTTCCTCCAGATCTCAGTTTGAGCCTTCAGTATGAACACAGTTCTTTTAAATGTGATTTAATCAGCATTTGGAATTGTACAGAGAAGAAGCGTGCACTGAGATACCAAGAGCTAGGTGTCTTACAACATATGATACACTATTTTTACATATGGTATAAGATTATTCTTTTTTCTTGTTTAAGACACAAGTTACTGACCATGGTTTAATGTGCCCCGAAACCAGAACATCACACAGGAGACATAAGACATGTAGTTTATTTGAATGAAAGTGCTTGAATAGAATTTTCACTTAGTCCAAGCTCAAAGCATTTTACAAAGGTGGTTAAGTATCAAAATCGCCACTGTAGAGATGGGGTATGGAGATGTTCAATAATCTGTACAAGGCCACAGAATAAGTCAGTGGCAAAACTGGACTAAACTCATCTTTTCTGAAAGCCAGTTCTGTATCTTATTAGAGTTGAGTGAACTTAAAAAAAATACATTTGGTGTTGATTTGGAGAAGCACCCAAAACCCTGAAATCCTTGCACCATCTAAGTCAATGACAACCATCCAATTGACTTAAATGGAGCCAGGATTCCACCCTGAATATTTAGCTTATCTGAGATACTGGTACCCCAATGCAAAAGTGGCCTGAAAATCTCATACATACAAAATGAAGAGACATCTGGTCCTTCTTGCTTCTAATTAATTAATAAATACTGCAAGAATAGCTTACCTTGTGGGTAGTTTTATTTCCAGTCCCTAAAGAAAAACAGAGGGGCACAAGAGTGAAATATAGTTTAGAGGGAATGCTAGTCAGAATATTTTCACGACGCAAAAGATCTGACATAAAGCTCGGGCAATGGTTCAAGCTTTTTTTTTCTGTTATCCAAGCCAGTTCATCTCTTCTTAGTCTCTAGAATATATCTCTATTCATAACATCCTTGATTTGACTCTAATTCACCTTATGTCATAAATCAGAAAGCACAGTAAATATCTCAAAACTTGACTGAATGTGATGACACAAGCCCAGTGAGATTTCAAAACAACATATAGAATTTATTGGGGTGGGCAGACCACAAAACACGTAGATCAGAGATTGGCCAACTTGTTTTGACTTGGCATCAATGCTTAGATTCAAGGGGCATGACTCTCCAGGGTGCTAAACATCCAGAGTTCCCACTGATTTCAGCTGGCGTTGAGCACCTTCAAATCCTGTGAAAAATCAGACCCAAAGATAAAAGGTGCCTCAGAAATACCAAAGACTAGATTAGAGTGATTAGATAGACACAGGGACTATTTGGTATCAATTATTCACAGGTTCTAAAGTTAGTTATCACTTCATCCTGGTTCTGCTTAGGAGAAACTATCAAAAAAGCAGCAGCGGTGGGATGGAGGAAAATAAAAATCCAATGAAAATGGGGACAGAACTGTGGAGCTCGCAGGTTAACAAGGCATGGCAAATCCTACCCTACTTTCGTCACCACTGTCAGACCACAGTTTGCCTAGGGGTGGGGAGAACATACGCTTCCCCTGTCACAGTGTGTAGCAATTACGGCTCCATCAGGTACCCCCCAGCACAACCGGCACCATTCTGACTGCCCCTCTGCTATTTACACAGCCTGACTTTAGCATATCCCAGCACCCCCACACAAAGAGACTTTTCTGTAATAGTACCTAGAAATACTCCCCTACTGCTGCTAGATTTCAGACAGCCCACAGAGCACTGTGGCAGAGTTTCAGTTGTCGGCTCTCAGATGCATTCGCTCTCAGTTACATTCACTCTCATTCCTGGTTTGTAAAATACAATGTGCTGATGTTCTCTTAGACTTAGCAACATGAAAATTTTTAACTTTAATTGTCTTCACTTTGCTTTTAACCTCAGATGTAACTGTTAAAGTGCCTTGTAAAGCTACTATTTTCACTCCCAAAAATGTCTCCTGTAAAAGCTGAAAAATTATCAGTAATTGTTAGTTTAGTCCCCAAAGTGTGCTAGGTGACTTATAGAGGTACTGCAGAAAAGAACACGGTCTCTTAATTCTTGATATGCCAAGTTCCCCTGGAATAGTGCAACTCCCCACTCCACTAATACTCTGCATTGTGCCTAAATGATACAGTCAAGCCCTATTGTGTATATCCATGCCATGTCTCCTAAGGCCTTGATTCAGCCAGGCACTTAAATATATGTTTAGCTGTAAGCACATGCTTACAACTCATTGAAGTCAATGGGACTGAAGCACATAGACCATGATTCAGCCAAGCCTGATCAAGCTTTTCAGGGTAGGGGCTATGTGTTTGTATAGGGTCCAGCACAATGGGCTGGCAGTTCTTCAAGAAGAATAAGGACCTCTAGATTCTGTAATACAAACAATAATACAAATGAACAACAATAAAAGAAACATGACAAAAGAAATAATTAAAAACAAGCTGAAATTTGTTTTCATTGCCCTGAAGTCTGTGCGTTACCTTTTCATAATAACCTGCTTCTGTTTGTGATATTATCTTTCTGCTGGAGAGAACTCCAAAATATTACCTTGACAACCAATAAATACATTAATTCATGTGAGATTTTTCCCTTGAAATACTTTCTATATTGGAAGTGTTATGTAGGAGGTAAAATTCAGCTGAAACTGGAAGGGTTGTGCTGAAGATGTTATCATTTTTTTCCCCGAATTTTGCAGCACAAGCAAATTGCGAACTTTTGTGCATATACAAGCAAATTCACTGCTGCATTAAATGGGTACAGCTTCTGTGCCCATTTGCACCAATGAGAATTTGGCCCAGAGTTTCACCTGCCCTTTGGACACCCTTAGCACCGTATAGAGAAGTTAGCCCAACATTAAAGTCTGTGCAAAAGTGTAAATAACATTTGCAGCAGTGTATACTTTGTTATTTTTACACTATTGGTTCTGACTCTCAATAGCCTTATAAATTTAAATCACGCAATTCAGAAAAAAAAAGCACAAACTCAACAATTAAATTAAAATACATCTTATCTGGAAAACACCTGTGCAAAAGTTGGACCTTGAATCTTCCCCTACAACTCAAAAGACTTGAGCTCTGACAACCATTAGGAATAGCAAATTCCAGACTGAATGACCCTCCATTGGAAAGGTTCTGACAGCAAGTCCCAGACAAAAAAAATATTGTGACACTAAGGCTTGGTCTACATTGGGGGGGAGAGGGCAATGTAAGATACCCAACTTCAGCTATATGAATAGCATAGCTGAAAGCGACGTATCTTATTTCGACTCACCTCCCATCCTCAAGGCGCGAGATTAACGGCCGCGGCTCCCCCATCAACTCCGCTTCCGCCTCTTGCCCTGGTAGAGTTCTGGAGTCGATGGGAGCACGTTCGGGGATCAATATATCACATCTAGACAAGACGGGATATATTGGTCCCCAATAGATCGATCGCTACCCACCAATCCGGCAGGAAGTCTGGACGTACTCTTAGCTTCATAACCCCATTTGACCTCAGTTGTTGTGGCTGAGCTTGGGTAGAGAATTGGTCCCTAAGTTAGTTATACCCAAAGTCATGTAGTGATTGATGTCCTGATTCAAAATCCATGGAAGTCAGCCGAAAGACTCTCATTGAATTAAATGGGATTTGGATGAGCTCATTCTAGATCATTACCAGTGACTTGAATAACCCAGAAACTAGTAGGGAACAAGTGCAGTAGCAAGCAGGACATCAGATTCCGCAGGCATCACCTGTTACAAGAATAATCCAAAACTCACTGAAGTCAATGGGTGGCTTTCCGTAGACTTTGGATCAGAGTGCAGAACAGTAATCCAATATGGAGGTGACAAAGGTTAGAATGACTACAGCAAGGTCCACATCCAGGTTTTGTTGTTCTAAGCACAGTTGAAAATAGTTACATACATTATATTTTATCCATAAGGGCAAACACTTCTGAGCATTTGTCCACGTGAAATAACCCATTGCTTGGGTCTCTTAAGACATGAAATGAACCATAATGTGTGTTATTTCACAATAACACATAGTTTGTCACTTAATATTATGAACTATGCTGCATTTGAATAAAGCAACAATGGAAATAAATACTTAAACCAAGGAAAGAGAAATTCAAGTGAAGGAGAAATTCTCCTTTTGCAGTCTTTAGGGAAAATAAAGGAAACCTTTTGTAAATATGGACCTTTGTGCCAGATTTAACTCCTGAAAAAGGTTATACTCCTTGGAACAAGTGGATATCTTTTCTCTAACACTTATACACAGCATGGGATTAACTTTTCAGAAATGTTTTCCATGCCTAGCAACACTCATCATAGTCAGGTATGCCAGAACCTAGAGGATTACACAGCTTGTTTTGGAAAACAGTCATTCTTCTTTTATGACATCTTGAAGTCTCCTTGGTAATCTGCAGTCTATTGACACTGCTAAACACACCTGAATTCATAGATTACAAAAAAGGGAGAATGTAAAACATGTTTACAGACAAAGAGTTTCAGGATAAAACATAATAGAAATGATACCATTACTGCTTCAGAGTAATGTATGATAATGAGGAACTGTGTCCTTTTCATATTGACTTTATTAAATAGAAACATCAAAACTGGTAGCAGTCTCTGTACATCGAATCCTACACAACATCCAGCATTCACTTGAGTTTGCAAAGTTAGGCTGGAGCTTTATCCCAACTGAAATGCTCACTTTTTTTTTTTTATAGTTTATAATTCTTGTCTCAATGGAAATATAACAAGAATAGTTTTTTGGTGTTTTTCATCGTATTTAGGGAAAGTTTGGGCCCAGATGAAATCTGGTATTATTAATATATATAATTTGAATTACAGGAGTGCTTAGTGGCCCAACTGAGGTCAATACCTCATTGTGTTAGATGCTGTACATACACATAATAAAAGTCCATGCCCCAAAAAACATACACAGACCAGGCAAAAAAAGTAAAGTATTATTATCCTTAATTACAGATGGGAAACTCTGTCACAGAGTGATTACCTAAAATCACACAGAAAGTCACAAGAGCCTAGAATTTAACCAAGATCTCCTAAACCTCAATCCAGCACCCTAACCATAGGAGCAGTCTGCTTGAGATTGTAAACTTGCGTGAAAATGAAAAAAAAAATTATAAAAATAAAATAAAATAAACCAAACTTCATATATTTAAATCTTTCAGTGTTTCCAAGGTTTGGTTGTAAAACTAGAGGAGAAATCAAAGTTTAAGTGGAGTTTATTTTATCTAAAGTATTCGCTCATCCCTAGATTCTATCTAGGGGGAAAAAAATCTGACAAATCGAATCATGAAGGCCTCATTTAAATGATACTTCTATAAAATATGAACTATGACTAAATTTACTAACAGTATTTCCTTAAATAATTTACTGAATTTTCTGCTACAGAAGCTGACATCAATTTTTAATTCTGCCTTCGTTACAATACACATTCAGGACCACATATACGCATATATACTAAGGTGCGGCCCTGTGTTACAAAGTGGTATGGAGATGAACAACCCCAGTGGGAGCTTCATAAACCATCGTGCCTTCTGAGGCATAGCTTCAGAGTAGAAAGAGATAGAACTGAGTGAAAATTGGAACTTCTGAACTGTGAGGATGAAATGAGGGTGAAAAGTCAAAATAAGAAACTGTTTTCACAGAATGAAAAGTTCCAAAAAAATTCAATTCAGAAATGTGAAAACATTTCCAATCAGTTTAACATTAAACTGCATCTGACTAAGGTGCTCTGGTGTCTCATGGGAATTGTAGTTCAGCTACCTCATGTCTTTATTCTTCCATGTGGGCCAGAATCCTTGTCCAGGGCACATCTTTCATGTGGCACTGCGCCTCTCATGACAAAGCATGTGGCTCAGTGAGGGCAAATTGCCTCATGGGAGATGTTCTACAGCCAAAGAGCCTGGCAAATAAGAGAGAATGGGGGCATGAAGTGCCCAAGCTATATCTCCCGTCAGTCATGGTGGCACAGTAGGCAGATGCCATTTGGTGTCAAAATAGCTGAAACTGAACATTTTTATTTGTTCAATAAATTGAAATGTGTCAGTTTCGGTGCATCCCATGGAAAATTTCAATTTATTGGTGTCATAACCTTAGTCCCAGATTTGGACCTTAGCGTCCAAAATATGGGGGTTAGCATGAAAACCTCCAAGCTTAGTTACCAGCTTGGACCTGGTACTTGCTGCCACCACCCAAAAAATTAGAGTGTTTTGGGGCACTCTGGTCCCTCTGAAAAACCTTCCCTGGGGACCCCAAGACCCAAATCCCTTGAGTCTCACAACAAAGGGAAATAATCCTTTTTCCCTTCCCCCCTCCAGGTGCTCCTGGAGAGATACACAGACACAAGCTCTGTGAAACTACACAGAGTGACTCCCCCTCTCCATTCCCAATCCTGGAAACCAAAAGCACTTTCCTATTCCCCCAGAGGGAATGCAAAATCAGGCTAGCAAATCCAACACACAGATCTCCCCTGATTTTTTCCTCCCACCAATTCCCTGGTGAGTACAGACTCAATTTCCCTGAAGTAAAGAAAAAACTCCAACAGGTCTTAAAAGAAAGCTTTATATAAAAAGAAAGAAAAATACATACAAATGGTCTCTCTGTATTAAGATGATACAATACAGGGTCAATTGCTTAAAAGAAATATTGAATAAACAGCCTTATTCAAAAAGAATACAAATCAAAGCACTCCAGCACTTATATTCATGCAAATACCAAAGAAAAGAAACCATATAACTTACTATCTGATCTCTTTGTCCTTACACTTAGAAACAGAAGACTAGAAAGTAGAAACTACTTCTCCAAAGCTCAGAGAAAGCAGGCAGACAGAAAACAAAGACTCAGACACAAACTTCCCTCCACCCAGAGTTGAAAAAATCCGGTTTCCTGATTGGTCCTCTGGTCAGGTGCTTCAGGTGAAAGAGACATTAACCCTTAGCTATCTGTTTATGACAATTGGAAACTACTTTTCTGCTGAAAAATCATTTATATGGAAAATTCCCAACCGGCTCTAGGGAATCAGAATGTCAGTCTGGATGACAAGTCCTCTGTCAACATGACCCATAAAGCATGCATAGCAGCAGTTATGACAAGTTCAACTCTACTCCAGTGTGGTACAACCCTGACCGACATGTGAGAGGGCAGTTCAGTGGCCATGCCACTTTCATCCTGCAGTGCCAGTTAGTGACTCTTGTGGTGGTTAATTTAATAAAGTGAACTGGGCAGGAAGCTCATTTTCACATTGGCCACAGAACGATTTTTGGACGATGGTGGCTTTCAGTCACTACAGACTCTGACCTCCATTTGACCTGATGGTGAAAGGCTCTATTTACTATTGCCAGTCACTTCAGAAATGCAATCCCCATTCTCTGCTGAGTTACGAATGGGTAGATTGTATACAGTAATCACCCAGAGTTTGCATCTACGCCAATAAATATAAGGTCAGGGCTACAATACTGTTATGAGTAATATTATTATAATATTATTATAACTCCATCATTTTTAAGCATACCTAAGGATAACATTCACTTATTTTTTAGTTTGAAAGCAGGAGAATTCTGAAAATACTTTTTGTTTCTGGTCATCTTGTTCTTCATGGACAAGGGTTTGCCTGGCTCTGCACGGGTATGGTTGGGAAGGAGAAAGTGCATGGAGACTAACCCAGCTCCTTAGTCCTTTGCATAATGAATGGGCAGAATGAGAGTTTTGAAGTCAGGGAGCAAAGGGTGCTCTGGGGGAGTGCAGACACTTTTGCACCTTTAAAAAGGGTGCAGAATGCACTCTCTTCCATACCCGGCCAACTCTGCAGACCAGTGTGCCGGGGTCAGATCATGGCATAGTGTTAACAGTGGTACTAGCCTTGCAGACCGTTTGTGTCCCTGATATATAATTAGCATAGAGTCAGAGGCCAGTGGCCTGATTTTCAGAGGTTCTGAATGTGACACTGCATCTCATATTCATCATAGAAATATTATTATATGATTGTGAAATAATTATGATGCATTTTGTACAAGATAAGTCATGTGAGGTGTCATTGGAAAAGTTATGATTTGCTGAATATGATTATCCTATTTCTATGCATGTATCTTTTTTACCTGAGGCTATAAATACTGACTATGTAGCTGTACTTCAAATGTAGTTACACCTGGGTAACGCCCACTAGACAAGATGCTTTCAGTCTAGATAGCTGGAGATACTTCCTCTTCACACTGAGGGGGAGGCGAACTGGATAATAAATTCATACTGGTTGTGGTTTGGACCAGGGCAGGATGGTACAGCTCTGAGGTCCCAGGCTGGAAAGCTGGGGGTCATTTTGGCTGTAGCCTCTCTATTGTTAGTTCACATGCAGTGGCTGGTCACAGAGCCTGCATGTAACTGCAGCTGGGTGTGTCCCTACCTGTGTGTATGCTGGTGGAAGTGTAAAACGGGGAGCGCATCTGCAGCTTGTCACAGAAGCAGAGTGTGAAAGGGAGCCTAGGCTGGTGGGTCAGAGTGCCCAGTTCCAAGTGGCACCCTGGGGGGAACCCGTCACACTGAACACCTTCAGTTGCCACTGAACTCAGGCCATTAGTCCCTTCTGATTGTGCATGCATATGTCCCATTAACCTTTGAAAATGCACACTGGCATATGAAATAATTATTTGTCTCTTTGCGCAAGTGTAAAGGACAGAGTGGACCCCCCGTCCCTATATACAGATTTAGAAATGCAGGCTTATCATGTCACAAACATCTGCTATGCCATGCAAATATCTACCCACTGAGGCTAACAAATGTACTGGCATTTATTAACGAGAGTGGGAACTAGCTGCAGGGCTGCTCAGAGGAGGGGACAAGAGGGGCAATTTTTCCGAGGCCCCGGGCTCCGCAGGGGCCCCCACGAAAGTTTTCCGGGCTCCTGGAGCGGGGTCCTTCACACCCCTGCGGATGCTCCACTGGAGCCGCGGGACCAGCGGACCCTCCGCAGGCACGCTGGTGGGAGCTCTACTGGAGCCGCCTGCCACCGACAGCCCAGGCCCCCAGAATCCTCTGGGAGGCCCTGATTAGTTGTGTGCACTGAGAAGTAACTAAACTATTAGCATTCTATAGACTCTGGTGGTCAAGAACACATGAGTTTGGGTGCAATGTGGTGCTGCAAATAATTGTGTGTGTGCACATACTGTATGTAGGTATTTGCATGCCTGGCCTATGGAAAATCCTTGGGCCTCGAGCATCCAGGGTGCAAAGAATGCTACAGAGCTGAGGCACCACGTAGACAATGGTAGAGACCAAACTGATCTTGAAGGGGGAAAGGCCAATGTCAAGAGCAGTTATACAGGTGCCTAGCAGAAGCAAACTTACAATTTATGGAGGCTGGATTAAGAGCTGTGGAGGGCTAATTTACATGGTCTTCCCCATTCCCGTCCTAAGAAACTACATATTGCTCCCACAGAGCAAGTACAATTCTCTGTCCGCCATTTTGCATACTGGACCTGTCTAGCTCAGCACTGATTGGTCCCATGCAATCATTTTAGGCAGCTGTCTGGTATTTTTATATGTCCCCTAGCTGCCATGATGGCAGGGATAATAGACCTTGGTATAGAAATTGGGGTTCCTGACATATGTGGATGTTTAGTGCACTAACAGCAGCATCTGAGAGCAATTTTTATGTGCACATGCACCACACACAGAACACAGTTTTGCCCTTTCAACACAAAAATTCACCCTTCTCTGGCATCACACTGGGTGTGGGATGCATCCCCTGCAACACATCCTTGTCCTGGCATGAGATATCTATTAGAGAGTTACTCTGTGGTTTGCTGTCAGATTCCTAAAACTATTTAAGTAACAGCACAAATCAGTTGAACAGCTATGGACTCTTAGGGCAGGGAAACAGCCAAGTGAAAAAATTAGCATCTAAACTGCATGAGACATCAGAGGTGGTACAAATGTGTTTCCTATTGAGGTTTATGCCACAAATGGTTTCCACTCCAAAGTTTAATAAAAAACACTCCTATTGTTTCCTTCTTTGGATGTATACCTGTCATAAAATGTGAAATCTTTTATTGCCTGTCCATCCTATATTGCATAAGAGATTTTCTGCATTTTATTCACATGTGAAATAGAACATAATAAATTTTCAGATAATAGATATGTCTCCACAAGTGGCTACCCATTTGAGGGGCTGCAATATGAGATTTCTCTTGCTGTTTTGCATAGAGCACGGAGGAACTATTGACAAGATGCGTGGAGTGAATGAGCACATGGTGCTGTGCTTGCTGTCCCATTTTGTCAAGGTGATATTTGAAAAGGAAGAGGAATTTCCTTGCTCGCCTGCTTGCTTTCTAGTTTTGAGACTTTGGAGTCTCCAGAAAGCCAACTCTGGAGCGCTCCTGCTGTGGAGAGAGTTCCTGAGCTGCTCTCTGATGAGTTCATCTGAGAAACTGGCACTAACAACTTTCAGTCAAAGAAAGTAAATATTGCTGCCTGGAGCCCCAACTTTGGTAACTAACGCTGCAACCGTGGAGAAAAGTTTCCATAGGACGTTGTTCTATTTTGATAGTTAAGAGAATGGTTATTGAAACGGAATAATTGCATTACGGAAACTCTATCCCACTATTGCAGTATTGAAAGGATACATATCTGTTTGTCTGTACCATGGAATACACATTAGGCCCGGTTCATTCCTGGTGTAACTTTACAGATTCTAGATCTGTGAATTGGGCTCAGGGTCTATTCAGTGTTACACACAAACAGATATAAATTTAAACAGAACTTTTAAAGCATAGACCTATTAACCTGTTAACAAGGGATGGAATGAAAAAGACTGAATAAAATAAGAACCATCTTTAAAAAACTCAAAAACTCTATCCAAATCTATTTTCACATTCAAAAACACCTGATTAATTGTTTGCACTGCCAGAGTTCCTGGCCAGGGGCTCAGCCAGCACCCACTGCAGTCAATGTGTATCTTTCCCATTACTGTTGTGGTATTTCCAACCACATTCAAATCAGGAAGTAACCAAGAACAAGACAGACTATTCCTGCAAGATGTTCAATGTGATTTCAATTTGGGGATGATGTAAAACTCCACAATTTTGCCTAGGTTTTTACCCTATTCTGATCAAAACTGAACAATTTCAGATGCAGTTCTGTGAATGGCTTGGCTTTGTTGGATCATTACTTAAAAAGGGAAACTATTTTCTGAGTGCCAGCTTTCTCTCTTCTTATTTAGAACAATGGTATTTATAATCACATCAAACACAATTTTACAAAAAGGCCATTTCATCCAAACACTTAGTCATGAGAATATTGGCTTAATCATGCCTGTAGTTCCATTGACAGTGAAATCAATGGAACTACTCACATGAGGATGAATTTGCAAGATCAAACCATTTTTTTAAAAAAAACTCATAAATATCAAGACACAATCACATTTCATTACAAGAATATTAACCCGAGTGAGCAAATCCCATAGCCATTGACTTTGTCTCAGTGAGTCCTTTTTAGAATAATTTGACCAAATCAAATTAGCACACAGAAGCATTTCTGAGAAGGAAAATGAGTTCTGTAAATGATTATTGAAGTGACATGAGCTATTCACTGAATTATGAAGCTTGCATGAAATACACCATGGTATTCTGAGGACATAGATGGAAACTATAGACTAACACCAGTGAAAATTATTATTACATGGTAAACTCCTGTAGTGATACCATGTTATCTCATGATTATGGGGGTAGGTATGTAACTCATATCACACCCCTATAAGTGAACTTTGCATTGGAAACATTCTCTAGATTTGATGCCTAAATAATCAGTTTTTGGAGTTGCTTCAGCCTTGAATAACTTGGTAAATCTCTCTCTCTCTTTCTCTCTCTCTTACATATATATCCATGCCAACCAGTTCCAAATCTAAGCAGTAGAGTTGTACTGTAAAATATGTACAAAACTAGCTGGCTCAAAGCCTATTCAGATTTTTCTTATATTCTCTGTTCTTTGCTTTTCTACTGTAGATGTTTACCTCCGCTTTTTTAGAAGCATTTTATCTGAAGGATTGAATAACTTTTAAACCAGAGAATCTTTATACTACATATAGCCAAACGAATTGCTAATATGCAACAAAGGAAAATGTGGACATACGGGGTATTAATGTGATGATTAATCTGAGCATATAATGGGCTAGATTTCTCAGCATCCAGGTAAATCAGCGTCACACTATTTGACCCACTGTGTACATCCCCACTCAAGATGCACCTGTTCAACTGTTACACATGGAGTGTCAGATGTTCTACTGATGTAACTCCAATGGAGCTACACTAATCTACACCAGTTTAGGATCTAGCCTTGATACTTCTGTGGATTTGTTTTTGCCTTTATTTAGTTTTGGAAATATTTAAAACCCGGGCTAGTTCTCACCTCTTCCCATAAAGGGGTGAGTTTAAAGTGACAGAGAAGCTCTGACACTGCATTATAAGGCTTGCTGACTGCAAGTGGTCATTATATAGGAGATACATATATATAATGTTTTCACCTCTCTTAGCCAAAAGGCCGAGAAGCGATCTACATAGATCTGCAGAACTGATAAAGGTATGAAAGTTTCAATACCTCTGAGTTCATATGTTCAGATGCTAATTTCCAGAATGGTTTGGAATGCAGCAATTCATAGCAGAAGCTGGTGGAAGATAAGGGCAGATCTATCCTTCTGCTTCTGAATGCTGCTCATATGGAAGCTTGAGCTTTTGCAGCTTTTCTAAAAGAGTAGGAGGATAAACCCAGTTGCCTTGGACAATCCCTCTCAGAATAAAAAATGTGCTAATGCCCAGATAACCAGAAATACGACTGCTCCCATTGACATCAGTGGGCTTTGTATCAGGCCCTTATTATCATCCTGAATCTTAGTGAGATTTTCAGAATGGAAATGTGTAAGAGCACAGTGGGTGCAAGATCAGGTTCAATGTAAATACAAATTATTTTGTGCTAGACTGAAATCCCTTACTCGCATTAGTGAGCAGTTACTCACATGAATAGTCCCAATGAGGAGAAACGGATTACTCCAGTTCCCCATTCTGCGGAACGAGTTCACAATCTGGTCCCTCTCTCTAGATTCCAGTGTCCAAAAGAGCTAATTGAATGGTTTAGTTCAGTACCATATTGTGCTTTCATGCTGAGTTATGTTTTAATCATTGTTGTTTTAACCATTTTCCATTCATTATTTTGAAAGAAAAGGTGCCTCAAAATGTAAAGTCTCTCTCTCTCTTTTGGTGTGGCTTCAAAGTCTTATAACCAGAAACAAGTGCACATTTCCAAGCTATACCTCCCTTTCTTTTCTGGTAATTTACATACACTGATCACTTCCATATGTCTGGTTTAAGGTAAAATACTTTGTGTGCATAGTACTGAGGGTGAATGTACAGCAAAATAAAATTCAGCTTTTGTCATATTTTTTCATGCCGATAGAAAACATTTTTAAAAGAATTTTAGCTCTCAGATATTTCCTTTTAAAGGCCTTCTGTGGCAAGTCTCGGCTAGGGAATAATTCTTAATAAATAAAACCTGCAAAAACAGTGAGGGATCCTTGTGGCACCTTAAAACTAACAAATTTATTTGGGCATAAGCTTTTGTGGGCTATAACCCACTTCATCAGATGCATGATAACATGATCAGATAACATCCCTCTGTTAATATTCACCCCTTCTTGTCAACTGTTGAGAATAGGCCACTTCTACCTTAATTGAATTGGCCTCATTAGCACTGACCCCTCACTTGGTAAGGCAATTCCTGTCTTTTCATGTGCTGTAATATATATACTGCTTACTGTATTTTTCACTCCATGCATCTGATGAAGTGGGTTTTAGCCCATGAAAGCTTATTCCCAAATAAATTTGTTAGTCTCTAAGGTGCCACAAGGACACCTCGTTGTTTTTGCTGATACAGACTAATACGGCTACCACTCTGAAAAAAAACCTGTGCTGCTCAATCTTGCTTCCAGGACCTTCTATCCAATAAAAATTAAAAATAGTAAGTCTCTGATTTCACTCCAATTTATACCAGACTTACTCCTACATAGTTCTATTGACTTTAATGGAATTGCTCCTGATTTATGCTAGGATAAATGAGAGGAGAATCAGATCCCAAGAAACAAAGAAACGAAGAAACACTTATGAGGATCAATATTGCTACATGTGAAGCAAAATGCAAAAATCCCACTGATTTCAATGGAAGTAGGGTTGAACCCTTCATGTCTGTTTCAACTGACTTTTCATTCTGTTTACTAGCTGTTATCATCTGGTTTAGCTTCTCTGATGCTTGCATATCTGCATAGAAACCAGCTAATAAGTGACTCACAGAGGCTAAAAGGAGACCTCAGTGACATCTTGTTAGTTTTAGTTCAGAGCAAGAGATTTTTTTTTCAAATACAGCAATATTTGTGTCAGTTATTGTGCTGATTCAGTGTTTCTTTGTCAGTCTGTCATTAAAGTTGATATATCATTATGGAACAAAATGATACTCAGAACAGCCCTGCCATCACATGAGGGGACAGGAAGTAAGTATAAAAGCAAATAGAAGTCATTTCCTGAGTTAATTCATGAAATGTCATATGGTTGCATTGAAAACATGTGGAAGATGTGAACTGGAACTTATATTTTAAAAGATCAAGGCAATCTCCAGTTTAAGAAACAGGTGCTTCTTTACTTAGTCTAGAAGCAAAGTGTATTAAAACAAGAGACCTGCAGAATCCCACTTCTGACTTTATCTTGTTAGCTATTCCTTGTCATTAGTTTTAAACATGAATAAACCAAGGCCCTAATCCTGTAAATACTTGTGTAACTTTAGTAGTCATCAAATACAAGAATACCAATAATAAACACTCATTCAGGGCACAGTTCCCACCACTCAGAACACTTACTGCATATGTGGAGAGCAAAATGTACAAGGGTATATGAAAAAGGTTAGAGAGTTCCTGTCTGGATTAGCTGAAATATCCAAATGATCAGTGAGATATTTCCAGTATTATAGCAACATAAATTGTGCCATCTCAGTACACAACTACTGTTACTTTTACAGTAAGCACCTTTTTTCAGCTCTTTGTATGATGAGCATAAAAAACGACTCCTGGCTGAAATTTGAATTTGCAAATCTATAGGATTAGTCTGATAGCTAGAAGACCACACAGTGAGTCAATAGCAGAGAAGGATTTTGCACTTAGGAATTCCATGCTCAGGTGAATAGACCACATAACCTTGGACGTCACGTGAAAAGCATTGACAGAGCTCTTTAAATATACAAAACAACCAGCATCAAGCTGAAAAATAACATTAGATGTTTACGATCATTTTAGTTGCAATGATCTAAGCTGCAGGTAAAGAAAATGTTTTAAATATCTAATACACCTATATTTTAGCTTCATAATGTACTTTCTAAGAAAGACCCTTTTAAAAAAGACCAAAAAGACTTTTCTCTTTTTCTTTTCTCCATAGAGTAAATCCTGTATGCCGAATTTCAGCGAGTCCACTGTTATGACTAGAATATAAAAACCCCAGGATAGATGCTATAATAGCAATATTGACAGTTGGATCTGTACTGGCACAAGCTGCGTAGCTATAATGTTGGAAACAATATCCTGCTGATGATTAGAACATTTCAGCCAGTGTGGACAGGAGCTCTTTAAAATCACTTCATGCTACCTTCCTACATTTCTTTCTTGATGCATGTAGACTCTTGGCAGATGGACTCTGACATCTCTTGGAAGAACAGAAATGCTGGAATTCACTTTTCTGGGAGAAAAAACAACATTTTTGCAGGTAGTTCAGGAGTTCATTTAATATCTGTTTTTGCCATGGAGACTCTTCAGAACAATGGTCCTGGTGCTCCTTTTTCATCTCCTCAAGCTAAGGGGAACAAGAGAGGTCAAAAGAAGGCAGCTCAGAAGATAAGACCAAGCCTCATCCGTTCTCTCGAAGTCCTGGTTATAGATACTGTTAGGTCAACAGACGAATTCTTCTATTGACCTAACTACTGCCTTTTGAGGGGGTGGATTTACTACAGCAGTGGAAAGATCCCTTCCGTCACTTTAGGAAGTGTCTACAGTAAAGCACTACAGTGGTAGGGTTGTGCTCTGCTTTCCCCAAGCCTGTTCTGGATCTGAAATGTTTGCAGGCTGCACCCGCTTTCAGTCTCCCCAGGGCTGTGAACCCTTCCCCTTCCATGTTATTGGAATCCCTTTCCTACATCGTGCAGAAGCTTCCATACAAGCTAAGATGGCACATAGGAGCCAATATGGTCTTTACTTCATTAGAAAATAGGGAAAGAGGACTTTCTTTTTCTTGTGCTTGCACGGTAGATACAAAGCAAAGAACTACACCATTCCTCTGACTGTTCTCTGCAAGATCCAAGTTTGCACAAAAATATTTATAAAGGAAGGGAATGTTATTTGACTGTTTGGTTATACAGTTCCTATAACATTCAGCTGGAGAGATAAGCAAGCAGCCCAACAAATGCCAAACAATTCTGAAGCATTAGAGGAATGGCAAACACTTTTGACTGTTTAGTATTTGGCTATCAAACACCAAGGGATGAAAAACAGGGATGACGCATAGCAGAATGGAGCCCACACATTTCAGAGACCGCTGCAGGTGATTTTTAATTCACAGAAAATATGTAAATGTCAGGGTGGGAAAAGGATCACTCAAAATTTTATCATGTGGAATATTCAGAATTAATCTGAAATCAGGGTCTAATTCTGCTCCTGTTCCACCAGTGTAAATTTGGAGTGACTCCAGTAAAGTTAATGCAACTAAACTCTACCAAGATAATTGAGAGGAAAATCAGGTCCAGGATCTGCATATCTCCTTAGATTTGCACAGATGCATATGCATACTTATGTGCAAGTCATATTATATGAAACTGGGTCATGGAAATATTTAGAAACTAAAAGTAATATATGCCATTTGAATTAGAAGACTTAGGTAACTCACACAGGGTAACAGACATGATTTAGAATCCCAGCCTATTTAAAGCCTATTACGAAAGGCTCTGCAGCTGCAGCCAGTCACCACCAGTGGGTGTAATTGGGTTTGGAAGAACTTGTTTGGGCAATGAAGGTAGATACAGGAGAGGTGAACTGGAGCAAAGTATTTAAGAAAATGCTAAACTTAATGGTACTGTATATTTACTTTTCTGGGCCAAATTCTGATTTCAGTAACTGCAGTGTAAATCCAGACGAACTCAGTTGACTTCAGAAGAGTGACTTGAGATTCAGAAAAGCATATAATCACAAACTTAACTTTAATCAGTGGAACTTAACCATGTACTTCAGTGCTTCCATGAATAGGGATGCTTTCCCAAATTGGAGCCTTAGATGAGCATACCTGAGATTAGAATTGGCTCCCATGGAAGTACATGAAAAGTATGTAATGGCACTGTCTTCCTAAGACACATGTCCCACTTTGGGAGGTAAAATTGCCAGTGCCTTGTGTGTGCCAAACTTGCATAGTAGATGGTGACAACTGTGCCAAAAGTTACATTATGTATTCAGAAGCCTGATGTTATAAGTTAAGGCAACACTTGTCAGAGGCGACTCAGTGGAAACAAAAACCTCATAGGCCATTAAAACTGAAAGCACGTGAACAAAGGCCCACTGGGTTGTAACTCTTCATGGCAAGGTTTAAGATACTCTCTCCTCTATCTTCATCTGGGCAGCGCCTAGCTCATCCTGAGTGCTACTATAAAGTATATAGAGTATAAAGCTATAAAGTAATAATAATAAATAATAACGATAACAAGGAGATGACTAAACTGGCGAGTGCTACCAAAAGGCATTACTATAACGAATCCAAGCCCAACTCCAGCTCCATGAGGTTCGCCTAGTTGAGAGTCAAAAGTACAGAAATGTTTATGAGAGAGAGAGAGAGAGAGAGCTGTAACAGGGAGCACTTTTGAGTAGTTAGGGAGCCTACAGCACTTTTAAAAAGGTTTGTGTCCTCAACAGCGAAGGTGAGCTCCCCTCTGACGCTTTCACTGGGGGGCAATGCGGTTCTGCACTAGTCAAAAAAATTAGGAAAATAAAAGTGAATTTACCATCACCAGAGTTATGCTCACCATTCACAGCTGTTACTGGACGAGGAGAGCTAGCCCACATGAAGGCTGCATAGGGCAGGTCCCTGTGACTGCACAGCGTACATGTGCACATTCCAGAAGGGGCTTTAATGCTACAGTAGAAGGAATTCACTGAATAGCCAACCAGCCACAGCAGAACACTGAAGGAAACATCCACAAATGACCTTAATTAATAAGCACACTAAGGCAAATTACAGAGCCTCATCTACAATTTTGACCTAGAGCTGCCACTGTCCACTAGTTTAAAAATAAGCATGTGGGATCCTGAGAAAGATTTTACCCTTTTTTAACTTTGAAACTTGGAAGTAGAATGTCACAGTCCTTCACATCACTTACAGGGATTTGTTTTCATCTCCCTCACTCAGGGACCGCCTCAGGTAGAGATCTTACTTTGCTTCAAATTGAATTGAGGTCAAGTCAGACTCTGGCTGATATGGGAGCTATTCAAAACATTGGTGCATCTTTACATGATTATTGCTTCCATTACAAATTTTCAGGGATGAACATGAGAGCAATGAAGAGAGAGCCTGCAGCCTAGAAAAGACAAATAGAAAGAAGACTCTCTTAACACCAACTGCAGAAGAGGTTGCATGTTAAAATGATCACTGATGATTCAAGGACATAGTCAAACCAAAACCACAAGTGAAGGGAACAGAGTATGGCGATATATTAAATGAAACCTGAAAAACAAATCTTCTTTTAGGAAAGTCAAAAATAGGAGTCATTTAGTGATTTCCTCTCTGATATAATTCCATGTATTCATGTACTATACATGTGTAATATTGGATTGGTGTTAGTAGATCATGAACACTGGAATAACCCTGTACATACTGATTTCCCTATTTTAAACTTTTTTTTGGTCAGGTGTTGGTACCAACATGTACCTAGACATGTTCCAAGCACTCAGAGATGCATCTATGTCCCAATCCAGGAAAGCACTGAAACGCATGCTAGATTTTAATCATGATGTGCATAGTTCCGCTGAGTTCAATGGGATCATTGATCTGATTAAATTCTTTGCTGGATCAGGGTTTTAAGTATGACGCAACAAGCAGCAAGCGTAAGCTGCTCCATAGACAAAGAGAAGAGCACCGTTTCCATTATTATCAACCCAGCACCTTTTATGAACAAAAAACTGTATAGCTGGCCGAGTTACATGGAAATAGTCAGCCCTCTAAGAAAGGGAGCGTTTTGTAATTCTGAAACCACGTTTTCTTTACTAGCATTTAATGGGAAAATTGGGAAGATAAAATAAAAATGTAGAGCCAGCTTCTCTTCCTCCTTGTTCTGGTCACTTTGACTCTTTTGTGCTAAATGGCCAGATGAGAATTCCCCCACACAGGCAAGATCTCAGCTGATGTAAAGCATTTTAACTAGTCTCTACACCAACTTCCCCTCTCTCCAGTGTAGAGGGTATGCTGGGAGCAGAAAGGTTGTGTCACAGTGGGCCTCTGTTCTGTTCTGACAATTCTTATCTGCAGGACCGGCTCCAGGGTTTCTCGTGCCCTAAGGGCACGGCCATTTCGCCGCCCCCCGCGCTGATCCCGCGGCTCCGGTGGAGCTGCTGCAGTCATTCCTGCAGAGGGTCCGTTGGTCCGTGGCTCCGGTGGAGCTGCCGCGGGCATGCCTGCGGGCGGTCCACCAGAGCCGCGCGAGCAGCCGACCATCCGCAGGCATGACTGCGGCAGCTCCACCAGAGCCGCGGACCAACGGACCCTCCGCAGGCATGCCTGCGGCAGGTCAACCGGAGCCGCCTGCCGCCCCCCCGGCAAAATGCCGCCCCCCGAATAATCCTGGCGCCCTAGGCGATTGCCTAGGCTGCCTAAATGGTAGTGCCGGCCCTGCTTATCTGGTATCTGGCCTTCTTGGGGATCACAGTCAGCTAATGTTAGTGAGATCAGCATCTAAACTACTCTAACATACTCCAGGATCAGGATCAAGGCTGCCTGAAAATCTTGTGGCTGCATCTAAGTCCTGTACTTCCAACTCCTGTACCAAATGGATATTGACATAAGAAGAGCCTTGTAGCGAGGCGGTGGGATACCCCACAGCCCTGCTGAGAGACAGACCTCCCCTAACACCAACATGGGCAGAGTCACTGGGTCCTGCGCCCACCCCTCAGAGGTCACGGCACAGGCCCGGAAGTATAAAAGCTCACCAGCAGAGCTCAGTTGGAAACCAGCTGCCGGAGAGGCCAGACGTCTGTGACCGAGCTCACTCTGGGGAGACAGCAGAAGGCTGCAGCCGGCCTGAGGTCACACCGGGCTGGCCAAGCCTACCCCGCGCTCATTTCCCCAGCGAGGAAAGACCGAGCCTACCCCGCGCTCATTTCCCCGGCAAGGACTGGCTGAGCCTACCCCGTCCTCATTTCCCCGGCGAGGACTGGCCGAGCCTGCCCCGCCTCATTTCCCCGGCGAGGACTGGCCGAGCCTACCCCGCGCTCGTTACCCCGAGGAGGACTGGCCGAGACTACCCCGCTCCAGCTACCCCGAAGAGGAGCCGAGCCTGCCTCTTGCCCACTACCCCGAGGAGGAGTCGAGCCTGCCATCTGCTACTTACTCAGAGGAACCGATGGTGTTTGAGACCACCGGCAACGCTACCACGCCTCAGATACCCTACGAGGGGGAGTGTGGAAGTAGCCCGGGGCAGCTGACCACAGTCGGGCTGCAACACTGCCAGAGCTGATGTCAGTGTGTTGCGGCCAGGATCCCCACTGACAGCAGCGAGTCTTTGCCGCTGCTAGGGCCCCGGTCTGGGACGCAGTGGAGTTGGAGTGGGAGTCTGCGTCCCCCCTGTCACCCACTCCTTGGGTGGCAAACTTCCCCTTTTCCCTGGCCTGGAGAGGCTGGTACCTCCTGCTATGTGGAACTATTGACTCAGCTCCTGCTGAAAGGCCTGAGTCCCTGTCTGTTTGTTTGTGGCTCAGCTCTGACCCGGGGCCTGGGCTGCTATTGAGCTGCTGACTCAGCCCCTGCCCAAGGGCCTGAGTCTCTGACCGTGTGATTGCTGCCCCGCCCCAACCAAGGGCCTGGGCTGCGCTTTGCTATTGAACTACTGACTCCACCCCGCCTAAGGGCCTGAGTCTCTGACTGTTTGCTGGCTGCCCCGCCCTGACCTAGGGCCTGGGCCGCCATATGACTATCGACTCAGACCCGCTCCAAGGACCTGAGCCCCTAACTGAGTGTGCGTTATTTCCCACGACTGCAGAGCCTACGGACGGCAAGCTAGAGCGAGGCGGTGGGATACCCCACAGCCCCGCTGAAGGACGAACCGCGGCAAAGCTGCCCTACAAGCCTGAATTGTAGATCTTTTTGCAATCTACTGAGAACAAGGGCTGGAGAATCTTACAAGTCCTTGCTTATGTCCATAAACACTTGTTTTTCCTACCTCCCTGCTCCTCTTTCCAAGTTTTCAGTTCCCTTATCTTCTTCCCAATGAGACTGAAAAGAGAGGTTTTCAGAGAGGACGATGTATGCATAATGTAATTTAATTATAAGACCCTGTAAACGGGTATCTTGCATCTTGAGATAAACTGGGATATTAAGTGAGGAGAGACATGTCTCCAATCAGGCCCTGTACATTATTCATGCTCTTACTAAAATACTGTCTGGGTTTTTTTGTTTTGTTTTGTAGTGGTATTATGGGCTGGCTATAGAATTATGGAGAAAAAACACCTGCAAGTTATCAAGTGCAAGTAGGACAAGTTGATAAACTACCTTACCAATTAAATATCATACGTAGACTCACGTGCACCCAGATAGTTCAGTGCTACTTGTCTATAAGAGAGTGAATGAAATTCTGGCACATTTATAGGTTGATCATATACAGAGTCTGAGGGCAGCTCTTATTTTCATTCCAATTTCAGGCAAAATATCTATTCTTACTATGGCTTGAATGCAAACCAGGGAGTAGTACAACTGAATCTACATGCAATCTTTATCCAGTTACTTATTCTTAAGTAACGTGCATCCAATTGGCAATTGGGCAACAATAAAAAACACCACATATGTACTTTTACCAAACATACTAAGAGGATTTAGAAATTTTCAATAAACAAATAGGATGAAACATATGTATATGAGAAACTTTGAGTTCACAAGATTTACTCATGACAAAAATCAGAGTTGCCTTGGGGAGAGATTTATGAAACAAGGTATTTTAATGGGAATTCTTTTTAGTAATAACAAAAACAAAATTTCTTGTAGCTAGATCTAGCATTTGTTTATGCTGTTGGTTCACTGCATAAAAGAAAAAGAGAGAGATGGAGCAGATGGAAAAAAAGGGAAGGAAAGAAAGGAAAAATCCATGTGGAGCTAAGACTATATTTATTGTTTTAAACTTTGCACTCACAACTTGATCACCATCACACAGAGAACTCTATATAATAGATGCTTTCTGAACAGAACCTACAACCTAATAACACAGTAGAGCTCATTACACTGTTCATTGAAACACAAGTCATTGGGATAAAAAGAAACTTTAAGAACATATTATTTCCTCACTATTTAACAGTTGTTTTATTAAAGGCTTTCTTTGCATCTTGGAAATTAAATTTATTTTTGTTATTTCACCAGATGCAGCCTTAAAAAGCTGCAAAAGGGAAGTGGAGGTGGTGGGGATAAGTTAAACCTGCAATAGTTTTAAGCTAATTTTTTTCCATATTTAAGACATGATCCAAAGCCCACAGAAGTCAATTAAAAGAATCGGAAAGAAATATTGTCTGGGCCAATCTCTTTCCATTCACGGACCCACGTGAAATGTTTGTGTTTGAGATTTATGGGATGAAATCCTGACTTCTACTGAAGTCAATGTGAGTTTTGCGAGTACTGATTTCCATAAGGACAGGATGTCATCTCTGTTCGCCCCATATTTGCTTTCCCTGGGGAGCTGCCCAAATCTGACTGCTACAAAGCCAAGAGACCCCATTTTTCTAACATGACACTTCTGCAATGAACCTGAAAGCATCTTTTTGGTCCCTCTTCCATAAAGGTGGTCTAATTTATAATATAATTATTACATTGACTCCCTCCCTTGCCCTACACAAAATCTGCTCAATATGATACTTCTAATCTACTGTGAGACTGAGCGACGGGAAGTCAAGAGAAAGTAAGAATGGGAGTTCACTGAAACATCTATCTGGCAACCTGAGAAATGACAGAGCTAAATAGCGGACCTTTGAAAACAAGTGACCATAGGAAATTAAGGTTGGCAGGGATTTAACCCTTCATGAATCACTTTGGAAATTTTAAAGCCAAATGCCTGCATGTTTTAACTATGTTTGACACCTAATTAGTCAGAAAAAAACAAGAAGCTATAATAAATCCCTATTGTTCTTTAGAAACAAAACAATGACAACTGGCTACAAGGCATTTGCTTAGGCAAAAATCAAGTGTACATTCAAAAACAAAAACACAATGACTGTGAGTAAAACAGCAGAAGAAAATTGTTTGACACATTCTTTTTTACTCTGCATGTTCTCATTCATTTCACAGTTTATTTTATTAAACTGCCAGGCTCTCTATGCAGAAATAGAACTGCTAGGTAATTGGAGGAGTGGGATGTTATTTGTCCTAATTGCTAGTAGTTTTAATACCCATTAGTCCCACTGGTAAGAAAATGGTCTATGGTATCTTCACATGAGATCCACATTGATATGTAATATATTCTTTCATTGCCCACAAAGTATATTTTCACTATGCACAGCTCTTAAAGCAGCATACTCACAAAGTACTGTGCCTATATATCCGCACGACCTTTTATCAGAAGGATAATTAGCCATCTGAAAAGCACCAGCTGATAAGTCTTACTTTTCTCTATTTTATAATAACTAGAAACGTATGAGTCCATCCTGCAACATGCTGAACACTTTGGCCTCAGTCCAGCAGAACTCTTAAGCGTGTGTTCAACTGTAAGCATGTTAGTAGACCAAGGCAGTCAGCAGGACTACCCAAATGTTTAAAGTTAAGCACATGCGTAAGTGTTTTGGTAGACTGGCCTAATGTGCTCAGCATCTTGCAGGATAGAGCTTTTATTTCTCACATGCTTAAAATTAAGCACGCTCTTCAGTGTTTTGTAGGATTGGAGCTAGAGTACTCATTGTCCTGCGATCATTCCATTTTTACAGCTTGTTCAGTCAATTACACAAACAGCACCAAGGAGTCTGTCAGTTTCCTGAGTTACTATTGTGAAAAACTTTGCCCTAGAAGCTGGTGATTATTAAATTAAACTGTGAGAATTAGATTCTTGTTCCCAACAGAAGCAGAAGTTAAAAACAACCAGCCAGCAGAATAATCAAGTGTTGTGAAGCTGGTTATATGTTTGGATATCATATCAATGTATACAAACTATGGGCCAGATCCTGCCACCGTTCCTCAGACCAAAGTATCTCTTTATTACACAGCTAGTCCCACCGATTTCAATGAGAAGTTTCAGTGTTAGTATGAGTGGCAGAATTGAGCCCTCAATAAACTTTAATGGGGTGAAAAATAGCAAATAATTATTAATTAACCATTAAACACTTCAGTGGAGCACTTTCAAGCAACACTTGAAGTTAAACTCCTATATAATAATTTAATTGAGTTTTACAGTTGGGTCATTAAAGTTTGGAAGTTAGATCACAAACAATTAAAGTGGTATTTAAAGAGTTTTATAACATGGCACATGCATCAGGTTGTCTCTCAGATTAAATTATTTAAAATAACCACTTTGTATTTATTAAATATAAAATAATTTTTTCAGAAAGTGACACATTTTGAGAACCACCAAGCGTTCTTTTCATATATAAAGTGGTGCTTACACACATGCATGTTATTTTTAAAATATACACATTCATTTATGTCACAATGAAGTCAAAACACACCCAAGTTTTATAGGTGTTTAATTTTCTGATTTAAAGTGTGAAAATAACGACTGCCTGGAATCACTTAGGTGTTTTTTTCTTCACACTTGTGCCACCAGAAAGACAGATTCTGCCTGTTATGCAAAAAGTAGAGAACATACTTCTCGTGGCATAAGCTATATAGACTATACAGCAGACAGAGATTGACATCTATGACCAGAAACACACGTTCACTTTTTTCCATTGTAAAAATGGTACATTTCTCCCCTCCACCACACACACACTCACACACTTTCTCTCTCTCAGTTTGAACTGAAGCTACTTTCCTCCATCTCCCTGCCACAAATCATCTGGGATTATAAGAAGTCAACTTTTAGGGGTGGAAACCTCTTTTAGTAATAATAATACCTAGCTCTTACAGTTTAATTTTCTGTCCCATTTGTATACTGTCCAGCTTTTATTTTTTTCTCTCTACAATGTACATATATAGAATCTTTAATGAAATGTCCTGCAATGATAATGGAGAGGGTATTTTTGGTTCTTCAGAATCCTGACTTTTAATAATAGCAATAATTTTACTAAAGTTAATTACTGACAATGCATTGTGTCTAACACCATGCAATTTCCATAGGTAAGTGTAATATCATGGTTATCTTCCCTAAATAACACATTCTCTGTAAGGATTACTGAAATATACTCAAAGTACGTATGATACAATTTCATTTAAGAAAAAAAATTGCATTGCATTGAAGATCCACATACAATATTTCTAGTACATTATTCCTTTTTCTGGAGCTGATCTGTTCCTTTCAGTTTATACTTTCTTGGCAAACCCACCATCTACTGCTTATGTGAGGCATCTGATTGTCAGATCTGTGCAAACTGAATATTCATGACTGAGATTTAACCACTTCATGCATAAAAAAACCCAACATAAATCTCCCTCTATTCCATCGTGTTTGAACTAGATAAATACTCTGTTGCAGCTGTACAACATGCCCAGAGCAGCACAAAGATTTATTGGGTGGTCAAAGATGTCTAATCATTTTTAAAGAGTAAAGTCCTATGAAATAATTCAATATTCTTACAAAAATCAGCATATTCTAGAATCTTTGTCTGCAAACGTAACTAACTCTTCTTTGTTTGCATTTAAACTGAGTAGTATTGAACATAAAATGGGTTTTTAAGTGTTTGAAAATATTTTCTATAACACAAATCTCCAATTTAGTTATAAGGAAAAGCAGAAAAAATAGGAACAGATCGTAGGAAAAGAGAGAGAGAGGAAATAAAAGACAACAACAGATTTACCTTTATAGGATAATCTGAGTCTTGGCACGTTATTCTTCACATGCTGGCAGTTCACTCTTTCTGCTAGTAATACTCCCAAGAAAAGCAGTGCGATCCTGTTCAGCCAGCTCATGCTGCAGACTGTACTGTAGGGTCCTTGTATACTGGAGTCTCGGTGCCCTCGGTCCTGTAGGGTACAGCCGCAGAACTTCAAACAATCTAGAAACTGGAGGTAACAGGTGACTGAGGTCAGTTTCATTCATAAACGCAGAACAATCAGGACCTCATGGCCAGGCTATAGAACATCTCTCCTTCTTCTGCCACAGTGGTGGAGCAGGGGAAACTTCAAGCCCCTTCCAGTACACACCCGGGCACAAAAATTAAGCCAGGCAGTGGATAATGAGGCACAACTGTTGTGGGGAAGGGGGGAGATTACAAGGGTTGCTGCAGCAGTGGCGCTGAAGGAGCTGTGCCTTTTATCTACGCTCCTCTGATAGCCAGTGCCACGAGCTAATCCTGCTCCCTGCTTCAGTGCAAGCGAGAATGAAAGGGAAACAGAGAGGCACAGCGAGCAGCACTGACTTTTCCTGCACACATGTAGCGGGAGATGACACAGGATCCCGCAGACAGGTTTTTCCCAACACGCTCTTACACTGGCTGACAATGGGAGAAGAGAAAAGCACAGCCCACTCCCCTTCCCCTGCTGTCACACAACACATGCAAAAAACAGCTAGGCAGAGATTAGAGGAGGGAAGAGGAACCTCCACCAAGCTCGTGAAAGGCACGGAGCTATAAATTCACCTCCAAAGGCATGAGCGATTTTACAGCCAGTTGGGGATTTGATTTGATTTTACTACGTTGAATAAAAAAACACCCCCTGCAAAAAATAAACCCTGAATATCGCCACCCACATAAAGAACATCTCCTGCCCATAGTGTAATCCTGTGCGACTTGCTCTCAGTGAACAAGTAAGGGAGACTTCCATCAACATAACTTTACCACTGAAGCTTTTAAAGCCTTGTTAGGAAAAGTTCCTTTACTCTCCCGCCCCCCACCCCAATCCAGCAAAAGAAATTCCTAGTAAAGCTCACTTCAACAGTCAGTTCAAGACATGTATAGGTCCAGCGGGGCTTGTAAATTATACTAGGGGATTCTCCAAAGGATTCTTACAAATTTAAGGTGTCCACAATCTTCCAATTGCTTGGACACTTTGGTATTATTTTATGGGGGGTGCTTGTTTGTTTTAATAATTGGGTGAAACTCATTAATGAAGTAGAGTTTTTTTTCCCTCTTATCATAAAGAGTGAAAGAACACTGCAGGAAGACCCCAATGTCTGCGAAGTGTTAAGGAAAACTTTAAATACAAACACAAACCTGCCCACCCCTCACACACTCCTTTTTCAGTGCATGAAGAGTTACCAGAGTCCTCCAGCCACGCAGAATCGTCAGGCATTCAAGTGAGCATAAGAAGTCAACCTTAAATAAGCGTGTTGTCCAAGCAGTTTAGTATTTCCATCTATTTTGTTTTAAACTTTTCCAGAATGAAAAGATTGACAGATTTTAGGACAGTAGAAGCTAAGGGTCAAATTATGACTCTCTTACTCACATTGGTGAATAACTAATCATATAAATACTGTCAGGAAAGTCAGTGTAAAAGCATCATAATCTGGCCCCAGTAGAATACAACAACAGTTTTTTACACCTACACACAGGTACAAATTCACTCTTTAGAATATAAGGTTTACTCTATTCTGAGCTTCTAACAGAAGTACATATTTGAAAAGCTGCAGATGGTTTTTATTCTAATTAAAAATGTAAACACTTTTTAAAAAAGAGGATGGGGCTTAATACTGTTGTAAACTAGATCTAAACTTTCTGTCAACACTGGTTTCATTGCTTAACATTTGCGAAAGGGAAAAAAAGTTTTTTTTTTTCCCATCCCTCTTTAACAAATTCTTCTTCCTCCTGAGTTTAATTCCTTAATCCAAGGGCATTGTATCCGCCAGATTCAGCAATTCTACTGATCAGTGGCATTGTAAAGAAAATAAAATCCAAAAATAATGTTGATTTTGGTCATTCCCACACTTGTTATCCTGAGCATTTTCATGCTCCAGGCAGTGGATTAAAGCCCCAAAATGACAAGAGACGCCTGTCTGTTTTCCATGGATTACTTACTACAAACATTCACTCTGCAGAGGAATTCATGTCACTTTGAGATTATTTGGAGAATTGGCCTAATGAATTATCCTTTTGTGTAGAGCAAACAATAAGAAACAAAACACAAAAGATGCACCATATTCAGGACTTTATAAAAGCACATCATTTTACAATGACGTTGTTACACTCAATTTACTGCTAGTTGGATAAAAGAGATCTAGCTCCTTTTTTTCTCGTAAGTATAAAAGAATAAGTAGCTAAAAATGAATCTTTATACATACATATATATAAAGAGAGAGAGAGAGAATCACTCTGAACTATTTTCCAGGAAATGAAATAAATAAATCATTGTTTCTGACCAATATTGCACAAAAAATATGGATTGCATACCATGAGTAGTAAAGCTATTTAAGTCTTCATTTTGAGAAAGAAAACATAGACATGAGCCATAAGAGTATGAGAAACTTTCTCTCTTTCTCTCTAACTGAGATAGCAAGGTTTAGCTATCCTAAAGAGTGAGATTCCCAACCCCAAAAAGTGAGTTTCAAGGCCGGAGAGTGGTATGGTAGGTCATTGCTCAAAAAAGGGACTCTCATCTTTGGTCCTTGGCGACATCCAATAGTCCAGATTTTTAATCCAACAAGCACTTAATCATTTGTTTTAAAATGTACACTGCTTAATGGTGCATATGAAACACTTAAATGTCCTAACTCATATTGAAGTCTAAGGCTCGTGAGAATTCTATATGCAATAGAAACCAGTGGATTTTAATAAAAAATAATTATTTGCTGGCTGGAACAAAACCCTGGATGATTGAAGAACCCTGAGGACATGAATTTGTTCAGTGTGATTTAAATTTTGAACTGTATTTTGCAGAACCCAAAAACTTTCGATCAAGTCCTGCTTGGTTCTGGGGTGAACTCATACTTTTTTGAACATCAAGTATACATACACACACACACACACGCACCCTTCTCCCCCCACATAACCTCCTTTCTCCTTTTGCACATATATAGAACATGGGCCTGTTGTCTCCATGGTTACCACAGTACACAAATCTGAAAGCCACTCTCCAAGCTGTAAGCCCTCTTCCTGAGGTCTCTTTCAGTGCCTGAGTAAAAATAATTGACACCTGTATATAGTTACTCAAAATGAGTGAGATAAGCCTAGGAATGTGTGTGTGGGTGAGATAGCATGCTAATAAGTGACTCTCACACCAGTGAGTGAGATTTGACATGTCTCTGCCAACCCAAGAAGATGGGAAGAAATAGAAGGTGAGCCCATGGTCCTGCCCCCTGCTCTGCGCCAATAAGCAATGCTGGCCAGCCAATCAACACAGTAGATGCTGCTCACCTCCTCTGAAGAGTAGGGCAATGGCTACAGTTCCCCAGTTTTCAGGAGGCTTTGTGTCTGAAAGAAACCCAATGCCACATGTTGCTTCTGCTGGCACAGGGTGACTCCACACAGTCTCCCACAAAGGACTTTGCTTAGTAGGCACGAGCTGACCTATTCTTTTAAAGCAAGTCCCAGCAATGCAAAGTCTTATAATTCAGGGTGTTCAACAACTTACTTTCAAATTACAATTGATTCTTCTCCCACCCCCTCCCCGGTCAACACATCCATCTGCAAACAACCCTAATTGATTGTATTATAGATGGTGAGACCAGTTCAGAGAAAGTAAAATCCAGTTCAAATCTTCATCCATTCCTCAGTCAAATGAATTCCTTCTCCCAATGAAGTAAAGAAGAATTTTGTCATTGAATGTGAGGATTATGACATTGCTATTGGATATGCTGTATAACCGCTCCAGTTCAAGAAAAACAGCATTTCTTACACATTCTGTTTCCTGTCCTTGTTCCAGATTTTACACTTATCTGCCTTATCTTCCATAGTAACATGCATGCCTGGCTAGAATATGGCATCTCAAGCTCTGTGGTTGTACTTCTCAAAAGCGAGATAGGCGTAGTGGGTTCTGTTTAGCATTTCTGGCCTCCTGCTGTGTGGCATTATGAATCAATGTTCTTTATACAGCCTCTCACCATATGCAGTAATTTCACCTTGATAGTCCCCATAAAAGTTTATGCTTGAAAGTGTCTGGGCTTTTCCCATTGGCTATCCATCTAGAATTACCCTCTCAAGCTTTTGTAAATTGGGCTCATTTTGTGTTTCTCATTTGTCAATGTTGTTACAGAAATGAGTCTTACTTGAGTCACATTTATTTCAAACTCCTCTTGCTGCTGTTCCTTGCTTTTAGTACTTACAGGAGCTCCTGAAAGCTGTGCTGCTGTACAAAGCTCTTTCTCAGCTCTGTATTTAACCTCTTTTGCATTGTCATGATCATTTTGTGCTACTTCAGTACTACTTTACTTAGCTATGTTAACATTCCTATGAATCTCTGTAAGTCCTACTTCTTTTGGGGGGTCCTTACCCAGTTGTCTCCATCTTTCCTTCTCATTTGTCACTGAGAACTTGTCCTCTATAATTAATTTTGCTCAGCGTGATCTGGCATTTTTTCCTAATTTGATTAAAAGTCCTATACTTTGGCAAAGATAAGACATCTACTTTGATCAGAAGCTTGAGGATTTTTGTTTTTGTTTTATGCTTTAAAGGGTATTGTCTAGTTCAACCAAATTACTAACTATGTCACACAGGAGATCAGCCTAGACGATCATAGTGGTTCCTTCTGGCCTTATAATCAATTAATCTAAACTGCAGAATTTTATGCTGTCATCCCTTGTAGTGTTGATCACTGTCACCCTAAATCAACAATTACTTCCATACAGATCCTAAAAGGATCTAAGTCTCAATGCTGTGGTATATTTTAAGTATCCAGGCAATCAAAAAGAGAGGTTATTAAAACATGTACAGTATAATTCCAGTTCTCTGAATTCCCTTTATTCAAAAATCCTAGTTAGCCAAATTCACAGTGTGTCCCCCATATAGCCCTGTGCTACTTACACTTCTGTGTATCTGAATTTCCAGTTATCTGAAACTTTCGGATGTCCCCCAGATCATTTGGATAAATAGACGTGTACTATATCTACACAAAAGGGAGCTGAAAGGGTAGAATTGCACTTTAGCAGGCTGGATTTTCCAAAATCCTTGGCTTGCATCTAAATTTGAAAACACTCTTGCATTTTGAAGGCTAGACATGATGCCCGCAATGCTGTCTTGGCATGTCTTTGGCAGCCTTATTCAAATCTTTTGGATCTATACAAAAGCTTAACTTTTTTGGTATTATTATATGTGGTCATGCTGTTAACCAACTCAGTTAGTATCTGTATTCTCTCAATAACACTGAAACTTACCATCCTGTCAGATTCAGCTTTTATTTTATTTCTCTGGGCTATTGGGGTTATATATGATGCAGGTATTTTTGGCAGCACACTGGGATCTATATCAACGTGATGTGTTTTATTCACAATGCATTCAGGTCAGCTAAACACCTCATCACATTCTTTAAAAATATTCTCTGCATCCTGTTCTGTAGACAGACTATACACTCGTCATCAACTGCATTCAGACTGCTCTTCAAACCTAAGCAAACCTATTCCACTATTTCCGATTCTATGGCGTGGGGGGTCCAACATCATACACACCTGACCATGTAGTAAAAGTGGGACCCAAAGGCATGCCAGTAAGAAACTGATCTTTATAGCCTAGCCCCAATCACATGGCATGTACCATGGACACAAAAGGCTTATACCCTTGTCATATCGGATGGGTCATTAGCTACGGTTTCCAATGGATGCTGGAATAAGCTGTGGGGTGCTCTTCCAAACTGAAGAGAAGCATCAAATCTCTTAACTTTCAACTGCAGCTACTTCAGTCCCCCGGGCTGGTTAAGTGTATTGATTGATATACCTCAGCTGCAGAAATATTGGCAAAGATATATGCCCTTTATGGAGGAGAGGGGGAGGACAAATGTGAGAGTCAATTTACTAGCTCTTCACAGCAAAGCAGACATCAAGAAAATCAAGACAGAACAAAATAATACAATGACTCCTAAATCCTGACCCAGCCCCACAGCAAGCCCTAAGAGGCTAAGCTGTGCCCAAGGGACTCCTTGGAGCAGAAAGGTACCCTCCCAAATACCAACCCACAGAACAACTGATCCCCCATTGCCCTAATCCACAAGGATTAGGCAAACGGCTTGAAATGGTAAATGATCCACCAATCCTGTTCTTGAGCCTTCCCTAGCTGACTTCTGCCCTAGATGCTAAGACTCAGGCCACTGGAATATACATGAAGATGCTATAGAGGTGGGCTCTTTAGCACTCATATCTATCCATCTTATTCCATTCCCCTGATAACCATATTGTCAGAGCGCCAATCTTTAAAACATGTATAGTCACAACACCCCTGTGTGGTAGGTAAGTGCTTTTATCCCCATTTTACAGAAGGGAACTGAGGCACAAAGAGACCTAAAAAGTTACATATATGTGCCTAGTGGGTTTTTCAAAAATGTTTCAGGGCTACCTGCATCATTAGGCACCTAAATAAGTTTAAAAATCTAGTCATAAGTGACTTGCTCAAGATCACACAGGAGGTCTGTAGAAGGGAGGAGAATTGATACTGAGTCTCTCCAGTACCAGGCTAGCAAGTTAAGCACTGGACTAGCCTTCCTCATAGAGCATTAGCTCCCAATCAGGCCTAGAAAGCCATCTACTCTATGCAACTGACCCTCACCAGTCCTACTATGTCTGGGACCCATCACGGCCCTATGACAATTTTCTTAGTAACCTCTATTGAGGAGTGTCAAACACTTGAAAGAAATTAGCACCATTTTCCATGTCACTCATTCATCATTGGGCTTTTAAAAAACCTATGTGCATTGCACTTGAGTCATGTGCAAAAACCACAGAGTCTCTATGCAACATCTGCTATAATCATTGTTCTTTCCTGTTATTTTTTTCCCTACTGAATGGTTCATTAGTAGTATATGACAAAGACATCAGAGCAACAACATTAGAACAACTGCTTGTCATTGCCACGCATTGGTCCTAGCTGATTTCCCATGCTGAAAAAGTCTTTTTAATGAGGCTTTCCTTGTACAGGGAACGGGAAGCCTGATTCTGTTAAATAGAGTGTGTGGGTGCAAACATTCTTTGCAAGCTCAAAAGACATCACACAAAATGTAGGAGCTATATCATTGGTGCATGTTTATTTGAGACCAAAAACTGATGGCTATTTAATCACTACTGAGATACTCCATGGAAACTGGGGGTGGTAGGTAAACTGTGATAGAGCAGGAAAACTCAGCTGAACTTTCAATAATTTGACCTCTGTGAATGCTTTTAGTGGCAGCAATATGTAAAGTGTGTGTGTCGGAAGGGAGAGATGTGGGCCAGGGGTCGGAGGGAAGGCAAAGGAAAACAAACTCTAAGAAAGCATTTATTCTCTCTCGGATAAATGGAGATTTCAGAAAGGAGGGTAGGGGAAGAGAGGACATCATATCCCTCCTCTACGCTGAACATGAAACTATTTAAGAAAGGCTCACTGTATATTATTTTCCTGTGTGTTCCTGTGACTTCATTCTGATGATATTTGAAGCAGGTAAACACAGACACAGGAAAGACAGGATCTTTTTGTCTTTGGTGTAAAATGTTCAATTCCAAGGCAAAGTTAGATGGAGCGGGGCCAATTTAGTCACCTAACTCTTGGTTGTAAAAATTTAAGGATGTGTTAGACACATGAACATCCCAGGAATTCTTGATGAAAAACTAAAAATCCAGCTTGGTTTCTATTCCTCAGGCATTCTAAAAATCATCAGTGTATGCACAATAATTTCATGTGTTTCTTTTTGTGTGTGTACAGACAGAAAGAAAGTGACTCAGTTGTCTCCTGTGCTGAAATCTGATCTGCGCAGGAGGTGGCAGAGTGAAGGGAAAGGCATCAGGGAACAAGTTATATCTCCCTGATTCTCATGGTGTATTTTCGTTGACCTTGGCATGAGTTAGAGCTGTTAGGGGGCTATGGTCACTACGGGACCACATGTCAGTTGAGCATCACCGTGCACAGATGCATTCCCACCCCCTCAGCATGTCCCTGTCCCACCCCCTCTACCAGAATGGGAAGAATAGCCAGTGAAGGAGTTGGTAATGCCACTTTATGCCAGCTGAACTGGGAGGAATTCTCATTTGGCCATTTTGAACCAGAATCCACCATTTAGTAAGTGGCCAGAACAGGAAGAGAAAAATCTGGACCAATATATACTCTGTAGAGCCAGATCCTCAGCTCAATTAAATCGGTGTAACTCCATTAAAAACAATGGTGTTACACCAGTTTACATTAGCAGAAGATTGGGCACACACACATTGTATAACATATATGATATACGTTGTATAACGTAAGATTATTTTTTATCATAATCAGCCTCTCAAGTCCATCATTTTCCCCCAGCATTTCAGAATATGTTACTGATGGATAGATCCCTTGTTTTTTTCTTCACAGTGTAAAGCTTATATGCGTCCTAGAGTTACTTCATGGAACCCTCTCAAAAATTACTTAAGTATTCTGGAAAGCTTTATGTATTTTCCTTTTAAATGTCAATACCTGTCTGCAGCATTTTTTTCTAACATATTTATCTCTATCTTCAAGTGAAACGGAACAAGAATATGTTTGCAAGAGACAAAAATTCCATTGTATATAGTGATCAGTACAGACTAAGCAGTGAGGGGGAAAAATGAGGCCTCTGTTGAATACAAATGAAGGTGGCAGGTTGGTTTGTGAGTAATTACGTTTTGAAGCTACTAGTCATTTGCTTTCAGCAACCAGCAACCTTGCCCCACTCCCAATCCAAGGTGGGGGGAAGGGGGAGGTCAGACCATGAAAAACAGGGTGACTCCTAGAAAGTTATTTTACATCAGGCCCTAGGCAAAGCTGATACATATGACCCCTGTGTTTATCAATCTAAAGGGATGTTTTACCTAAGACACAACTTTACTGAAGCTTATTTTCATTCTAAACAGTTCCTTTTAACTATTGTTAAAGAGCCTTGAAACAACGTGCTTTACATGGTTAACAATAGGCAACAGTGTGCTGAAGCCCAGTAGTAGTCTCCTTAAAGGGTTTATTATGATGGCAAAACCAATTGTTTAAAGCGCTCCAGTGTGCCCAAAAGGTCTGTATTGTGTATCAGCAAAGGAGGCTTTCACAATAAATTGTGAAAACTGGAAGGAGAAGAAAGAAAGAAACAACCCACCAACCAAACTTCAAACAAAACTTGCTCTCCATTATTTTTCCCAAATGTGGAATGATATATGACATCTCTATTTTGAGGGGAAGAAGTGTGTTTAGGGTAAACAGATAGAAAGTGTAAAATATCGGGACAGGAGGTGGGGGGTAATAGGCGCCTATATAAGAAAAAGCCCTGAATATCAGAACATCTGGTCACCCTAAGTGTGTTCTGTTTCATAGCAATGCCTTAGAGCCAAAATCTACTTTCAGTTTAGGGTGTAAGCTCAGGGCTATAGAAATTCAATGCAGTTCCTCTGTATTTACACTGAGAGCAGAATGCGGTCTTTGCGAAAGCAGCTGTCACCTTATGGAAAACTTTGAAAAATATCTTATTTGGAAACATGTGTTCTTCTGTGTCACATATTTCCCCATCTTTCTCTTCCCTCATTCTTTCTTACTGAAGACAGTGCATTAAAACAGGATCTCCGTTGTTTCTTAAGAATTTATCTGCTTCTGCCACTTATTCCCCACCTGACATCATAATCCTCTGTTTGTGACATAATAATCATTTCCACAATGTTCAATTGTGATACCACAAGGAGGGTTTAAAATCTGATCCTAAAAATGCATTTTACTACAGTATCTTATATAATGTCATATCAACTTTCAATCCTGAAATATAATTTCAGCCAAGTGACATCAATTAAACTTTCATACATGGGAGTGATACACTTGAAATAACTCCCTAGAGATAATTCCCTCTGGATTTTATGGTTTTATGATTTGACCTTTCAGAAATGTTTCCACCCTCTTCCTAATGCTTGCTTAGGTAAGTCACAGTGACATTGCCGGATTAGAAAATATAGCACAATTTAGTCAATACAGTCCCCTACAGTGGTTAAAAGTCATAATGAGCAGAAGCCAAAGAAATATAACAAATGTCTCAGGCATTGTTCAGCAAAATTCATATACCATAGTGATAAACACAGTATAGGAATTTAAACAAAATAACATCTCTCTCTGCAGGTGCTTAGTAGAAACATCTTCATAGGATGGCCAATTTGAACTCAAAAAACCTCATTCTGATTCAAGAGATAATTTTGTCCCTTACTGCTGCCCTGAAACTCAGTAATTTAGTCTTTCACCTCTACCAACATTGTCAGATTTCATTGGGATTACTCCCATGGTCCAAATTAAGCACATGTTTTGCTGGATGTAGGGCTTACCTGCCACAAATAAATTGTTTGTTCTAAATAATTTACCCAAATCAATTCACAGTAACTGAAGGCTAGATTTGTTCTTCCTTAATTCACTTTGAAACTTGTTGAAAGACATTTTGGAGAAAGGCAAAAGTCAGGGAGAACAGTTTAACAAAAGCTGTACAGTTCCAACCTGTTCTTCCTGACAAACAGCTGCAAACCTCAGAAAAATGTCACCATATTACTAAAATGAGATTCTAGTGACTCACACAGCCAAATGTGAGACCAAGATTTCCAACCTTTCCCAGTTTACTGTACAAGTTGTGGAAGGTTTATAGATCATTAAGTCATGATTAGACCCCTAACGTATTTGATAACCATAACCAACATTAAACTCTGGATGTTTTTTAACAGGACTTCAACAAGTTTCACAGTTTAGTGAGTCTTTATGTTTCAGAGAAAATTATTTTCTAAGGCTTTGTGTCACGCTTTCTATGGAACACCTCAAAACGCAGGTCAACAGGTGAAACATCTGAACTATTGTTATGGGAATACTTCCTGTTTGACTCATGAGAACTCTGAAGAAGTTAATTTTCCTCTTGGTAGAATGTGTGACTGCAACAGCTTCATCTGGATTGTCCAGCTTCAAAAATGTATTACTTACAAAAAGAAACTCCTCTGTACTGTCCTCTCACCAAACCCCATGTGCTTAGAAGATGATTCTCTTGTAGCATACAGTGAATACTTGATGACATAAATTGGTGTATAGCATATCTTCCTTTTGCAAAACTATTTCTTTTCTAATACTGAATATTGCATGACACTCTCCAGTAATATTACATGACAAAGCTGATTATAAAAATACCAACCACCACAGTATGAATAAGGTTATCCTTTCTGTTTGCCACACAATGCCATATCATGGAAATGCATTCTAGATTTATTGGCTGCAAATTATTGTATATGTGAAACAGATTAGTCAGATAAAGAAGCATATCTTTATGGCTTTCTCAGCATCTCCTCAAGAAACAGCTTGAAAATACAAAACCTATTTCACTAATCTTTTCTGATACTTTATATTTGCAACAGCCATCTCCTAAAGATCTATATTTTCCTATGGTCCCATTCTCAAGCATTGTGAAACAAATCTTTTAAAAAATCAGTTCAGTGAAGGATCACTCAACATTTTCTTTACATAACATAGTGCTCAGCTATTGAAGGGGCAAGTCTGCCAGTTTTTCCTATTATAAAAATAAGGTCTAGACTATAAAAATATGTTACATTCTTCTTAAGATCGAGGTGCTCACATGAAAATTAAGAACCTTCTACTGAAATGTAGAGAAGGATTAAGTTATGTCTAACAAGTGGCAGGAAATAGCACTTTAGATATCAAATAGTGACTGAATGATTTGCTAACACAGCAGATATAACAAATGTTCTTTGCCTAACCCATTTTCAAGAGTATTTTTATTAAAAATAACATGATTGAGCACATTGCCCTGCGCACAATGAATATATGTTTCAATGTTTATATCAAAGCAATTACAGTGTGTTGTTTTAAAGCATTAGACATGGGTCTGTAATTGCCACATTTTCTCTACTGTCATTCTGAAGTCTGGAAACTAAAAAGTACCCTGTTAGCTTTTTGTGTAGGCAATTTCATCTTTAGCCATTTAACCTTTTGATTTTTTCTCCATCTGATTAGATGACAAGTTATAAATGTCTGCAATATATTTTTCCTGGAATTATGGCGCAATCAAAGGGGGGTTTGGAGTCCAAGGCTGGCAGTACTGCCAAATGGTGATACCCTGGAGTCTGCCATCCAGTAGCAAGAGTCAGCAGCAGCCTTGCCAAGTAGCTGGATTCAGTGGCCGGGTCACTCAGTGTGAAAGTCAGTGGCCACTTTGTCTAGCAGTGGGATTCTGTGGCTGTATCACTCAGCAGTGGGAGTCAGTGGATGCCTTGTCTAGAGGTGGGATTCAACAGCTATGCTTCCCAGTGATGAGAGTCAGTGGCCAAAGGTAGGAGAACCCAGGCCCTCCCTGGTCCACTAGGTACCAGCGCATGGCCCAAAGAAACAATCATTCAAATTGCATGGTGATGGTTGCCCCTAGGCTTGCTCCATGGGCCACTTCCAACCTTGGCTTCAGATGCTCTGTTGGTGTCACTGGTCTGTCTTGGGGTCCCCCCTGGAGTTCTTTTGGGCCATTTTCTGGAAGGTGTCCCTCTGTCTGTGCCGGTTCAGTGTCCTTGGGTTCTGCAGCTGAAGAGTTTGCGGCAACTTGACCATAAGACCTGATCCTGGCCTTTTGGAGCCTCCACAGCTTGTCTGCAGAAGGCTGTGGCACTCAACTGCTCTTCTGCTTGGTCAGTTCAGACTGAGCTGAATTGCTCCTTTTTGAACCTTCCTTCCACTGGGTGCGTCCCCAGCAGGAGTGAGGGGGTGTGGCTTCCTGTGTCCAGAGCAAATCCTTAAACCTTGCCTCACCAGTGTGGGGTTGGTACACCCCATCACAGGCACCTTTGTACCTCCTCTTTTCCAACAGTATGTACAAAGAAAGCCAGACTGGCAGTGGCATTTTATATCAGAGGCATAGCCGTGTTAGTCTGGATCTGTAAAAGCAGCAAAGAATCCTCCGGCACCTTATAGACTAACAGACATTTTGGAGCATGAGCTTTCGTGGGTGAATACCCACTTCATCAGATGCATGTAGTGGAAATTTCCAGGGGCAGGTATATATATGCAAGCAAGAACAAGGCTAGAGATAACGAGGTTAGTTCAATCAGGGAGGATGAGGCCCTCTTCCAGCAGCTGAGGTGTGAAAACCAAGGGAGGAGAAACTGGTTTTGTAGTTGGCAAGCCATTCACAGTCTTTGTTTAATCCTGATTTGATGGTGTCGAATTTGCAGATGAACTGAAGCTCAGCAGTTTCTCTTTGAAGTCTGGTCCTGACATTATTACATACATAGTACCATAGATGTGCTTGGAATGTGACAGAACAGATAAAGATGGGTTCCTTGTCCAGTTAAGTTAATAAACCTAAGCCACACTTAACAATTTGATGCAAATGGTTCTACTGACTCTTGAAAGCTGTCCCACAATGGACTTTACAATACACACCTGGTACAGTGGATCCGGGGCCAAGATTTACTTAAATGACTAGTGATTAGGGGTGCCTGAGACACCTTAAAGGTTCCTGATTTTCAGAGGATGAGTGCTTGACAAAGACCTGGAAGGTGTCTCAAGTTGTGTACACAAAAACTGAACTACCCAAAATCACTAGTGACTTTGGAAATCTCACACTCTGATCTTTATACAGAACGGATCTTATATATAAAGGGTTATTAGTGGTGGTGCAAGTGAAAAGGGAATCTATTTTAAAGTTTGTGCTTGTGATCCCCTGCTTCCCAGTTGACAACAAAGTAGGTAGTCTTTATTCCTCCATCTGAGATAGTTGAGAAAAAAAAATTCTCAGGTTCTTTTGTCTCTTCTAAGAAGACTTTGTTTTCATGTATATGTGGTTGGGTAGGAATACCAATGATGTATTGAAACAATCTGGTCAGCAATGCTTTGGTAACTGGATACAGAGATTTTCTCCTCTGCAGAAAGTTATTAACATCAGAGGGCTGTTCAGCAAGCTATCTGAAATGAATTAGTGGTCTCGGTCCTTTTCCAAAGGGACAGGTGTGCATATCACAAAAGCAATGACAACTGGCGCTAATGCTTTCTCTTCAAAGTCTCAGCAAACGAACCAAGTCCTCTGAATTCCTTGCTCACTTTGAGAGGAGGTCCATGAAGCACTGATGGGGCAACATGGTGTACCTGCACTACCACATCTACTTAACCTTCATTTTTAAGGCTGTCAATCAGACCTCTTTTGTAAATGCTGGCTTGTGTTTTGTTTTGTTTTTTTAAAAAGAACTAAAACAATCTGGTGATTTTAGTTGGCCACAATCTCAGTCAGAAAAAAAAGACCCTATTCCTGAAGATTGTTATAATTGTTAGTATTTAAGTAGCACCTCACAGCCCTTGCTGACAGCAGGACCTCATTACGCTATACATACAAAGTAAAGAGAGAGCATCTTCTCTGAAGAGAACTTATAATTTAAATAGGCAAAGGGTAACAGGGAAAGAGAGGCAGAGAGAAATGAAGTGACTCTTCCAAATTCATGACAGTGGCAGTGCCTGGAACTGAATCCTGTCAAAGCACATTATCCCCATTAAACCACACTGTGTGTCTAAGAGAATAAAACATAGTCAGGTAAGAGTATAATCTCAACATATAATAATGTCCCTGATGATAATGTTGTTTTTCATACTGCAGCAATGTAGACAATGTATATTTTATTGGCTAACCTATTACTTTGTAGACAATTTTAAAGCATACACCAGGCAATACTGTATACTCTACTTCTATCTCTCAAGTGCCCAGCTTATCCAGGGAAGACCTGATAGCAGATATCTATAGTCTGTATGACAGCAAATGGAGGGCTTTGAACTCCTTTGCTTTCACAAGATAAATAACTTTAAGAGACATGGTTAATGGCATACTTACTTTCTGCACAAGTGGAAGAGTTGGCTGTAATCCACTTCCGAATCTGAATTTTTACTACCACAGTACTGATAAAAGATGTTTTCAGGAACCAAGCAAATTGCGTTAGGGAGAACAGCAGGTTTCTCACCACTTCACTGCACTCAGGAGTCAGCAAAATGCAGTAATTTCATCTGAGCGATTCATGTTAGTAGGACACCAGACAACAAGGGAAAACTATATGTTATTTACACATAAACAATAATATCAGCAGTGGCAGTTGTAGAGAACAGGTTAATATCTCCCTGCTGATAAGAAAATAGCTCAAGATTCAGGCAACAGAATGGCTGACGGAATTGGTAATGGGATACAGAGCCTTTCACTGCTAGATCACTGGATGAATGAAAGTCATTACCATCTGAAGTTCATTCAGTGGTCTATATGTGCTGGTGGCATCAGCCAAGTTTGGTGGAGAAGCGTCAGTACTTCAAAAAACACCCCTATATCATACTGGTTGGCAGACTCAGCAGAGAGACCAAAAACTGATTGTGTATAGAGGCTAAACTATCCTCCATACCCAAAACATAGTCCATCCAGAAAAACATGGAAGCATATTGGAATGCCAGTGTGGGCCAGCTTCTCTGCTGGGCCATTCTTCTTCTGTGACTTACAAGAGGACTTTATTCTTCAAGCATCGTGACATTGCATCTTTCATGAGGAATACACTTGCTTTTTTTAAAAAGGGCTGTGTTTCTTTCTTAGTCTTTATTACCAATAATCATTAAACAGAAGCCAAGCTGTTCAATTTCATAGATTAAATATTTACCAGAGGAGGCGTATATGAGTTTGGAGTGTGGGGACAATCCACAGTCTAGGCCAAGGGAGGGGATGCAACCACCAAATCTTTGGGGAAGTGTGATTCTCTTTTCTTAGGAAGAGTTCATGTTCGATACAATTAAGAGTTGGACTGCAACTGATTCCAAACATAGACAATATGATCATCCCCACACTGCCTGAACCTGACCCCAATAGCCACTTGGGTTAAAAACTGAGACCATCCTATGCTAGTGACTCTGGGGGCTAGATTCACAAAGGGGTACTTAAGTGTTCCAGTGTCTAACTCCTAGGCACCCTGCCATCCACTGGAATTCACAGCCCTGAGTTAGGTGCCCATACTCTGCATCCATTGACCTAGTCCTCTGGGCACCTGACTGACAGGCTGGAAAGAGGGACTTATCTCCACTCAGGGTTCTCAGCTGTATACCCGCTCCTGAAGTTAGGCACCTAAGACAAGTCAGCTCTTTCTCACAGAAAAAGCAGAGAGACACCCAAATGTAGCCATTAGCTCCATTAGTAGGGCATGTGGAATGTGTGAGATCTGCTTCTAATCCCGGCTGTACCTGATTTTATGTAGACAATTGAACTGAGGTCTCTCACATCCTAAATGAGTGCCCTAATCAGCAGACTGGGGAGGGTGGAGCTCTCCATCTTTTCTTGTTCAAATATCTGGGGCAAATCAGGCAGAACATGATGTGGTCTCCCACATCCCAGGTGAGTGCCCTAACCTCTGGGCTGTTGAGTGTTCTGGGGCAGGCACCCACATCAGCCAGCCCTCAAAATTCCTGACCTGCTTGCCCATGACTGTCTTTGTGCAGGTGAGGCATGTTCTGATCTTGCCTATTGGATCAGGCCCTGAGGGTGAGAGAACACCTAATTTCAGAATCCTATCAGGTCTTATGCATGAGAAAGGGCTCCAGGGAAGCTTGTTAGTTGTGGGGTGGTGTCTGGGCTGAGGTGGCTTTGCACATTCATGCTGGCATAAACTTGGGCTCCTATGGAGTTTTGGCACCCACAGGGCCAGGCTGCAACTTAGTAGTGGTTGTGTGAACGTCAGTGGCGCCTAATGTCAAGAGGCAGTTAGGCACCTAAATCTCTTTGTGAATCTAGTCCTTGGTCACTAATGTAATGTCCACATTGCTAACAAAGGTTCCAGGACAAATTAAATAGATACCACATTAAAAGAATCCATCCCAGTTGCCAATCTGAGCCCAATGAATGCTGGGTTAAGATTTTTGGAGTTAGTTACTACAGTGCAGATAGTCATGCAGTACAGATGTAAGGCTAAACTGTGTCTGGCTTCTGTACCTAAATCAGTCACACCCTAAAACTTAGAAGTGTATTAAAATTTTTTAATTTAAACAGTGATATTCATATAACCTACATTTCTGAGAAGAAACGTGAGAGCAAAGATGATCTTGTACCCAGAAGACAGGTGTTTAATTGCTAGCTCTGCCATAGACTGCCTGTGTGACGTTGGGTAAATCACAAACTCTCTGTGCCTTAGTTCAGTATTTCCCAACCGGTGTGCCCTCAGGCCCAAACAGGTTTGCTGACATAAAAAAAAGCAAAACCAAAAACCAAAAAACTACATGCAAGAACAAGAGGTGGGGTGGGAAAGCTGCCTTCTGATTGGCCATCTGCCTCAGTGACCCACCTCCTCCAGGGGTGGAGCAACCAACCAGAGCTCAATCTTCATCCCTTCCCCCTCTCCTTTTCCTCCTGTGTAAGCAATGGGTAGGCTCCTCTGTCCCTCCCCAGCCCTCCAGCAACTGCCAGCTGGGAGTGGGAGGAAGAGCCCCTGAAGCTCAAGATGTGCCAAAGCAGAGAAAATGTCAGGAATCACTGCCTTAGTTTCCCATCTGTAAAATGGGGATAATATTTCCTGTCTCCCTCCTGTTGTCTTGCTTGTGTATTTGGACTGTAAGCTCTTTGGGTCTGGGATGTCTCTTGGGATGTAGACAACACTCAGCACAAAGGAGCACTATCTTTGGTTGGGGCCTCTAGACACTACTGAAATACAAATGAACACTAATAATATATCTGTAATAATATAATCCAGGCTATTTGAGTAGGAAGTTCACCCAAAGTTTAACTTTGCAATACAAATGGATACCCTGCCCATTCTTTTGCTTGTTGCAGTTTTATCATTACCCTAGCAAGGGGAGATGTGACTGATTAAGAGGATGTGAATAAAGACAGACTAGAGGGCTGATCTTGCTTTCATTTAAGTCATTGGGAGTAATGCAATAGACTTAAGCAAGAGCAGGATCAGGCCCTAATGAGGAGCTGAGCAGTCCTAGAAGAAGACATGACATCATCAGACAACTCCAAAGTGGTGACATAAATCTTTTTATGGGACCATCAATAAAAAGAAAAAAACCAAAACCTTTCACTTCTAATTTTCAGAGATGGAGATTTCATTCTGACCTCCAGAAGGACTAATCCCTCAGCTTTCATGAGCAGTTTTAAAAAAAAGTAAAAAGCCTCAGATGTGTAGGGGCCGACAAAACACATGCAATATTGGAGCAAAGTAGGTCTGGAATGACTGTGAATCAGTCTGAGCCAGCGCAGCAAGAGCTGATGGAAGTAGTTGAATAACAAATAGGTAAACTTCCAAAGCAGCAGTTTTTAATTTGGGTTCACACACAGTGTCCCCTCCAGCACACACAGAAACATAGGTCAGTTGAATCCAACTGTCTGGACTAGAGTACAAAGATATAGATAGATTGCATTTTTCAATATAAACTTTTAATAAAAAACATCAGTATGTTTAGCTTGTCTGGCAGAAACATAATCAATGGCATCTGAATGTAAGAACACGAGAACGGCAATACTGGGTCAGACCAATGGTGCATCTAGTCCAGTATTGTGTGTTCTGATAGTGGCTGGTGCCAGATGCTTCAAAGGAAATGAACAGAACTGGGCAAATTATCGAGTGATCCATCCCCTGTCATCCAGTCCCAGCTTCCAGCTGTCAGAGTTTTAGGGACACCCAGTGCCCAGAGATGTGTTCCTGATGATCTTGGCTAGTAGCCATTGATGGACCAAGCTTCCATGAACTTACCTAATTCTTTTTTGAACCCACTTATATGTTTGGCCTTTATGACATCCTCTGGCAACGAATTCCATGGATTGACTGTGTATTGTGTGAAGAAGTGCTTCTTTATGTTTGTTTTAAACCTGCTGCCTATTGATTTTGTCGGATGATCCCTGGTTCATGTGTTATCTAAAGGCGTAAATAGGACTTCCTTATTCACTTTCTCTACACTATTCATGATTTTATAGACCTCTATCATATCCCTGCTTCGCTGTCTCGTTTCTAAGCTGAACATTCCCAGGCTTTTTAATCTCTTCCCATATGGAAGCTGTTCCATACCCTTAATCATTTTTGTTGCCCTTCTCTGTACCTTTTCCAGTTTTAGTATATCCTTTTTAGATGGGGCAGCCAGAACAGCATGCAGTAGTTAAAGTTTGGCCATACCATAGATTTATATAGTGTCATTAAATAGTGAGGGGAGGGATAGCTCAGTGGTTTGAGCATTAGCCTGCTAAATCCAGGATTGTGAGCTCAATCCTTGAGGGGCCATTTAGGGATCTAGGGCAGAAATCTGTCTGGGGATTGGTCCTGTTTCAAGCAGGGGGTTGGACTAGATGACCTCCTGAGGTCTCTTCCAACCCTGATATTATATTTTCTGTCTTATTACCTATCCCCTTCCTGATGATTCCTAACACAGTTAGTTTTTTTGATTGGCACTCAACTTTGGAGCCTTTTTTAAAAATATTAAAAAAGATTTTAAAAAGATATTAGCTACCTTCCAGTCATCTTGTACAGCAGCTGATTTAACTGATAGGTTAAATACCACAGTTATTAGCGCTGCAGTTTCATATTTCAGTTCCTTCAGAACTCTTGGGTGAAAACTATCTGGTCCTGGTGACTTATTACTTTTTAATTTATCAATTTGTTCAAAAACCTCCTCTAAATACACCTCAATCTGGAACAGTTCCTCAGATTTATCACCTAAAAAGAATGGCTCAGGTGTGGGAATCGTCCACATTCTCCACAGTGAAGACCAATGCAAAGAATTCATTAGCTTCACTGCAATGGACTTGTCTTCCTTGGGTGTTCCTTTAGCACCTCAATCATCCAGTGGCTCCACTGATTGTTTGGCAGGCTTCCTGCTTCAGATGTACTTCTAAAAAATTGTTATTAATTGTTACATCTTTTGCTAGTTCCTCTTCAGATTATTATGACCTGTCTAATTATGCTTTTACACTTGACTTGCCAGAGTTTATGTTCCCTTCCATTTTGCTCAATAGGATTTGACTTCCAATTTTTAAAAGATATCTTTTCATCTCTAACTGCCTCTTTTACTCTGTTGTTTAGCCATGGTGGTATTTTTTGGGTCCTCTTACTGTTTTTCGATTGGGGTACACATTTAGTTTGAGCCACTATTATTGTGTTATTATTGTGTTTTTTAACTTTTCCATGTAGCTTGCAGACACTTCACTCTTGTGACTGTTCCTTTGAACTTCTATTTAAATAGCCTCCTCAGTTTTGTGTAGTTCCCCTTTTTGAAGTTCATTGCTACCGTGGTAGAATTTATATAGTACAATAGATCTGAAACCTGCCGTATGTGGCTGAGTCTCTTCTATATCTTTGTTGTGTTTTCCCAGTTCCTGCTTAGTTCAGCTCTGTGCTGCCAGTGTGCTATCTTATACTCATGTGCACTGGACAAGATCCTCAGCTGGGGTAAATTGCTTTAGCTCTTTTTCTTCAAGGAAGCAATACTAATGTTCAGATCTGAGGGTCTGGTCCTTATAGTTATCTTTCTAGATTCACATTGCTGTAAATATATGCTACACTTAAAATCTATTTCATCATAGAATCATAGAATATTAGGGTTGGAAGAGACTTCAGGAAGTCATCTAGTTCAATCCCCTGCTCAAAGTAGGACCAACACCAACTAAATCATCCCAGCCAAGGCTTTGTCAAGTCAGGCCTTAAAAACCTCTAAGGATGGAGATTCCACCACCCCAGGTAATCCATTCCAGTGCTTCACCACCCTCCTAGTGAAATAGTGTTTCCTATTATCCAACCTAGACCTCCCCCACTGCAACTTGAGACCATTGCTTCTTGTTCTGTCTTTGTTTCGTTAAAAGCTAATCCAAAGCCCATTGAAGTCAATGGGAATCTTTGACTCCAATGGGCTTTGGATCAGGCCCTAAATTAACATTCCAAAATGATAGTTATTAATGGGGAGCACACAGTTTTCACAGAGGGAAGGTGACGTAATCACAACAATTCACGGTATGCTTTTATAGATTTGCACATTCTTCTGATTTCAGTGGAAAGCCTTGGATCAGGCTTCTAGTCCATTACTCTGACAGTGCTGGTTTATAGTACATCCACTGGTGTTTCGCTCAGTCTAGTTTTAAACATCCCAAGCAATAGGGGCTTCCACTTTTTTTCAGATCCTGTCTATGGCTAGAATGTGAAGATGAACTAAACCTTGACAGCTGCCACTTTATTTTTAAATCTGTGTAGTGCCTAGGGTATCCTGGTGTGCATCTTTCTTGGTGCTTGTGTTAGCATCCATCGCTATAGTGGTGACCGGTGCTTTATGAATACAGAATAGATCCAGGTAGATTAGATGGGTAAAACAGATTAGACAGATAGTTTTTGTGGATAAAATATTACTTGAGGGCTGTAAGCCTCCCATGCAATCCCTGGCAGAATTACTGATACCTAACACACTGATCCTGTGAAGCTGAAACCAATGGTTATGGCTACACTACAAAGAAAAACCCCATGGCACCAAGTTTCAGAGACCGGGCCATTGACTTGGGTCTGCTGGGCTCAGGCTGCAGGGCTAAAAATATCCATGTAGACATTCCTGCTCAGGCTGGAGACTGGGCTTTGAGACACTCCCTGCTTGCCAAGTTTCAGAGCCCAGGCTCCAGCCCAAGCAGGAATGTGAACACTGCCATTTTCATCCCCACAGCCCAAGCCCCTGCCCCGTGAACCCGAGTCAATTGACCTAGGTTCTGAAACTTGGTGCCACAGGATTTTCTTTGCAGTTCAGAGCAGCAAGCAGGGTCAGAGTCTTAAAGAAGCATGAGGAATGCAGCTTCCTTCACTGTGCCAGTTGTTTGTGCCATCCTCCATTCACCCAGAGGAAACAGAATTTCTTCTGTTTTTCAGATCACCTTAGATGACCTGAAAATTTCCAGTTTTACCATAAAAAAAAAAAGTTTGGAGCTAAAACTAGCTAAAAGCTAAAAACGTCTCCCAGTTCCAACTATGTTTTTAACCACAGGAGCTTACAGCAGGCAGCTTGTTTACCCAGATTACTATCAAAGGCATTTTCCAACATAGCATCAGAAGAAGGAATAAAATATATACTTCATTTGTCATAAATTCATGGTTTTTGTATTGAATCAAGCTGAAGTGCTGCCTGCCCTTTGATGCCATGTTTTGCCATCAGCTTGTGTGTGTTTGTTTCACAGCACGGGCTCAAGCTCGTTTTTTAATCTGGTAGGTGATTTTGAGGGATCTGCACCAGTATCAGGCCCTAGAGGCATCCTAGTTGCTTCATGGTGCTGAGAGAGCGTGTGCCAGAATAACTACTGCTGCACCCTTTGAAAGGGTGCAGTGTGCACTCCTCCTGTGACATATATGGTCTGAAACCAGGCATAGGCCCTTCCGGGAGTCTAGGGACACTGATATTGTTGCAATACCACCCCCTCTTTGCACTCTGGTACACAAGAACTGGGACTGTGGGTACGTCTACACTACGGGATTATTCCGATTTTACATAAACCGGTTTTGTAAAACAGATTGTTTAAAGTCGAGTGCACGCGGTCACACTAAGCACATTAATTCGGCGGTGTTCGTCAATGGTCCGAGGCTAGCGTCTATTTCCGGAGCGTTGCACTGTGGGTAGCTATTCTGTAGCTATCCCATAGTTCCCGCAGTCTCCCCCGCCCCTTGGAATTCTGGGTTGAGATCCCAGTGCCTGATGGGGCAAAAATCATTGTTGCAGGTGGTTCTGGGTAAATGTCGTCACTCATTCCTTCCTCCAGGAAAACAACGGCAGACAATCATTTCACGTCCTTTTTCCCTGGATTGCCCTGGCAGACAGCATAGCACGGCAACCATGGAGCCCGTTCAGTTTTTTTTTTTACTGTCACCGTATGTGTACTGGATGCCGCGAACAGAGGCATTACTGCAGCACTACACAGCAGCATTCGTTTGCTTTTGCATGACAGCAGAGATGGTTATCAGTCATTCTGTACCATCTGCTGCCACTGTAAATTGGCAGTAAGATGATGGTTATCTGTCGTTCTGTATTGTCTGCTGCTATCATGGGTGCCCTTGGCTGAGGTTGGCTGGGGGCGCAAAGGCAAAACTAGGAATGACTCCTTTATGGTTTCTAAAAATAGAGTCAGTCCTGCCTAGAATATGGGGCAAGTGTACTAGAGAACCAGTGTATCAGAGAGCACAGCTGCTCCATGTCAGATCCCGCAGAAATGATGAGCTACATGCCATTCACGGGGGGTGCCCCTGCAACAAGCCCACCTGTTGCTTCCCTCCTCCCCCAACCTTCCTGGGCTACTGTTGCAGTGTCCCCTCCATTTGTGTCAGGAAGTTATAAAGAATGCAGGAATAAGAAACAGTGACTTGTTAGTGAGATAAAATGAGGGGGAGGCAGCCTCCCGGTGCTGTGACAGTCAAAGCAGAACATTAAGCAGTGCGGAGGAGAGGAGCCCAGCATCCTGCCGCTATGATAGTCCAGGCAGTACAGAATCTTTTCTTTACACATGAAAGGGAGCAGCCCCCAGTTGCTATGATGAGAATGTTACCAGCTGTTCTGTACCATCTACTGGGAATGACCGGGAATCATTCCTGTTTTTACCCAAGCGCTCCCGGCCAGCCTCACCTGAGGCCAGCCAGGAGCACTCACGGGCTCATGACAAGGACGGCTAGCAGTCCTACTGCACCATCTGCCACCAGGGAGGGGAGAGGAGCGGAGTAGATACTGCTCTTCACTACCGCAGCATCGCGTCTACCAGAGGCATTCAGTAGACATAGGGTGACATTCAAAGAAGTCAAGAAACGATTTCTTTCCCTTTTCTTTCACATGGGGGCGGAGGGAGTAAATTGTCGAGCTATATCCCGAACCACGCCGGACAATGTGTTTGAACCTACAGGCATTGGGAGCTCAGCCAAGAATGTAAATATTTTTCGGAGACTGCTGTGGACTGTGGGATAGCTGGAGTCCTCAGTACCCCCTCCCTCCCTTCATGAGCGTCCATTTGATTCTTTGGCTTTCGGTTATGCTTGTCACGCAGCACTGTCTAGCCTGGAGATTTTCTTCAAACGTTTTGGCATTTTGTCTTCTGTAACGGAGCTCTGATAGAACAGATTTGTCTCCCCATACAGCGATCAGATCCGGTATCTCCCGTACGGTCCATGCTGGAGCTCTTTTTGGATTTGGGACTGCATTGCCACCCGTGCTGATCAGAGCTCCATGCTGGGCAAACAGGAAATGAAATTCAAAAGTTTGTGGGGATTTTCCTGTTTACCTGGCCACTGCATCCGAGTTCAGATTGTTGTCCAGAGTGGTCACAGTGGTGCACTGTGGGATACCGCCCAGAGGCTAATACCCTCGATTTGCGGCCACACTAACCCTAATCCGATATGGTAAAACCGATTTTAGCGCTACTCCTCTCGTCGGGGAGGAGTACAGATATCGATTTAAAGAGCCCTTTATATCACTATAAAGGGCCTTGTAGTGTGGATGGGTAAGCGTTAAATCGGTTTAACGCTGCTAAAATCAGTTTAAAGGCGTAGTGTAGACCAGGCCTGTGTGACTCCCATTTATTGTGGTGCACACAGAAGCAATCTGCCACCGTAGGTAAAACTTCAATGTGCTGCCCCCCTCCTGCTCCTTAAGAAGTTGACAGAGACATTCAGCACCTCCCCAACTGCTACCACAGCCCCCCTCCCTAAATTTCAGGCAGCTGGGTCAGAGGCTGATGGGCCCTAGGGACAGACCCAAGGGATGGGAACAGTCTGACACCTGAGTGGGTTCAGCCGGGCTAGGTCAGGATGAAAGTTCCCCAGCCTCTTCCCTGAGCCCTGCAGTGGCCACAACTCCCTCCCTAGATGGCTGATACCCCCAGCCTGGGCCAACTTCCCAGTGGCCCATTCTGGGTGAGTTGGCCCCAGCTCCCCAGGGCTGAAGATGGGAGCAAAGCCCAGCTCAGCAGTTCTGGAAAACAGCAACTCCTTCTTCCTAGAGCTGCTCAACTGAACCATAATGGAAACTAAGCAATGTCAGGGGGAAGTTCCCAGCCCATAAGGCCCCAGTTAATGGGCATCATGGACCCCCTGCCTTTCACAAAGTCACTCAGACTGCGGACACACATTCTCTCGCATAAAGGGTGGCAGGCTCCTTCCCACTGGAAAGAGAAGGGGTCTCCACACCTCCACACATTGGCCCCTGCACTGCCAGTCCTCTGCCTAACCCCTGAGACTTTGCACCCTCCAGCCTGCACCCCTGCCTGATCCCAGAAAACCCTACACCCCAATGGCCCACTCCCATCACCCTATCTTTTCTGAGAAGCTCATCATCCTTTGGAATGTAGGCTGTACAGTGGAAGCACCTCCAGAGCCTGGACATGGTGGAGTTGAAATGGGGGCTGCAATATGACTCCAGAGCAGTGGCTGGGGGCTGCCTGGGCAGCAGGGCCTGCGTGCAGAGAGGCAGGTGGCAGCTGAGTGGCAACATGGAGGCAGGCAGGTCTCTGCTGTTGGCTGAAGCCCCAGCAGTGCTCACAATGCCACTAGATGCAGCCCTGAGCTTCTTGTCACCTGAGTGATGGCCACAACCTTACCTGTGCCAGGGGCAGGGAGTGGCTGGGGAGAGAGAAGCAGCAGTTCCCCAGCAGCTCGTCTGAGGGTTGCTTTCTGCTGCTCAGAACCCCAGCTTGTCACCACCTGCTTCACAGGGCAGCCCTGCCAGCCTCCTCCCTTGCTGCTGCTGCTGGAAGGTACTGGAGCAAGTCTGCTGTCCCAGAAATCTGTCACCCAGTAGCTGTCTAGTCTGCCTATAACAAGAGAGGCCCCTGGGTTGCACAAGATGGGAGGGACTGCTCTGTGTTCCTAGTCCACACTAAGCCAATCACATCACGCCCTACATGCATATTTGTAACTAGATCCATGGTGCCAAGCCAAAGGTTTGAGAAAATCATGCTGCTCTTTAGTTATGTTGGTAGATCAATGGCTTGTCTACATGGTGGGATAACATGCCCTACAGAGTTGGGAATTATAAAGTGCACTGATGAGTTTCACATTAATTGGTCCATGTGGACCTTGCTGGTGTGCACTAACGGTTCCCTAGTGCACTTTAATATAGCCCTGTTTCAAACAGCACTGTATTAAAGCGCACTAGTTAATTAATGCATAACATGATAATGCACTTTAGAACTCCCCTGCCTCCAGTAAAGCGTGTTACCCCACTGTACAGACAAGCCCCTAGTTTTCAGAGTACAGGTGTACAGATCATGAACACCACCACTGCCAGTTAACATTAATTACATTCTCAACCCTTAGGACCTGTCTTCACTGAAAAGTTAATACAAATGATAATTTAACTGTTGCCCCTAACTTGAGTCCTGACCACACAGAGAAACCATAACTCAAGTGTCATAGTGCTTTTAACTCGAATTGATTGGCCCAAGAGGCTACGCTTGAGTGAGCACAACTGGTCAGCTGCTTATATGACCACTCTGTAGTCTGGATGCAGGCCAGTAACTCTGGAGTGCTGCTAGTCTGCCAGTGCCTTCCCACAATTCCCTCTGTGTGCCCAAAAAGGACAGACAAGTTTTTCCACAAGCCACAGAGAAAGAATTCATAAAGCAGCTCAGCTTACTGCAGTGCAAAGCATCATGGGATGTTCCCCCAGAAGTCTTAGTGCCACACAAGAATGAGTGCAACACCACAATAACTTGAGCGTTATTTCACAGGGTGGCTGCTCTCACTCAGGCTAGACTATCTTTAGAGATGTAACTTCACAGTGAATGCATACCTTTAGAGTTGGTTCAGGACCACAATCCAGGTGAGGACTAAACAGCACTGTTGCTCCCATGCCAAATTTATTCTTGATAGCTTCTAATCTCCCACCTTTCACAAGCATTAAACTTTTCAGGAACAAAAAGTATTTTAAAAGTTATGATCGCAAAGAAAATCTATTGCACCCACTTAAGCAGCCTTTTGAAATATGGAGGAACTGAGATCAGACACATACACCTGAGCTATGTTGAAAGGTATTGCAAATGGCTGATTGATTATATTGTAGCCTCGAAGTCTCTTAATTCACGATGGAGTCCAGGAACATGCTTGGCATTCACGGACACTCAGTTGACAAAACTCTTCAGCAAACTTCCAGAATTAGAATCCAACTCTCTCAGCTGGTAGCAGACATTTACTAAGTAAGATGTCCTAGTCACTTATAGGCCAGCACACAAAATATCCCTTATGCCTTAATGTTTGACATTACATTGTGTGTTATTATGGGACAATGGAACATGACGTGACTCAAAATGTAGTCATGACTCTTTTTTTAAATATCCATTTGGAAAGTAGTGGGCATGTCATTCACATTAATTGTGCCAGAACAGCAGCAGCATGAATGCTAAATTATTCTCCATGTTCACAAACTGTCAAGTGGGGCAGATAGCCAGCTATTCAAAATGACTGCAAAGAGATCTGCACAGCTGTAACGTATTTTCAGCTTGTACTCTAGATACTACTGAAACCAAGGATCTCTTTGATGGAACTGGGCTTGGAGTCACATTTCCTCTTTGCTTTAAATAAGATGAAGATGATAAAAATATAATTAGTTAATTTGCTCTATAATTTCCTCCTCTGCAATGATGTAAAACTGTCAAATGCCCGGAAAGCAATAATAAATGATGAGGACAATAAACAATGGATGTATAATGATACGTGGATAACATGAGCTGATGAAGAGCCTGAACTAATTATGAAAGAAAAAAAGGAAAGAAAGATTACAATGATAACACTCAGTCAAATTCTCCTCTTGTTGTCTCCTACTTCTTTGAAGTCTATGAGGTTGAACCAGTATTACCAAGAGGAGATTATGGATGACTACTTCAGCCTGTGAAGCCACCTTAGCAGCTTTCCATCAAACCTTTGGGCTGGTCGACACTGGGGTGGGGGATAGTGAGAATACTGTAGCTGAAGTTGACGTATTTTATTTTGACTTACCTCCCGTCCTCACAGCGCGGGATCGACGGCTGCGGCTCCCCCATTGACTCCGCTTCTGCCTCTCACCCTGGTGGAGTTCCAGAGTCAACAGGGAGCACGGCGGGGATCAATTTATTGCGTCTAGACGAGATGCGATAAATCGATCCCCGATAAATCGATCGCTAACCAGCAATCTGGGTTTCCCTAGCCAGTATATAGCAGGGCCTAATCTTACTGGAAATATCACATGGTACTTTGTAACTGCAATGTGAGTACACTGGCAATATGTAATAACTCAGTGCAACACAACTGTGTTATCAATCACTTGTAAAAAAGGTATTATTTATTTGGATTGATATACCCCCTAGAGGACCTAGATAAGTATCAACCCTTTGCTAGGTGCTGAACATACACATGATGAAAAGACAACCCCACCATGGGTCAACAGGGCACCAAGCCTCCCAGCCTGGTTCGACAGACTCAGGTTCACACTACCACTTTCAAAATAGCAGTGCACATGGCACTTTGAAGTTACAGCTCTGGCTGGAGCTCAAGCTCTGAAGCCCACACCCCACCCTAGATGCCAGAACTCAAGCTACAATGTCTACACAGCTATTTTTAGCATTGTATACCTAGGAGCCTCAATCTGTCAACCTGGGCTGGGATGCTCACTGCCATGGGCTGTGCAGAGGTACCCAAAGATCATACAGTTTAAGTATATGACAAGAGACAATAAACAGATACAACAGATGGGAAGAGCTCAAGGTAACAGTGGAATGATTATGATTAATGTAATAAGCAATGGGTATTAAGACTGCCGCCTCTGCAAAATGCTGAACATTTTATGAGAGGCCTGCTACAGAAGTAAAGAGAGATTCCTTTATTCCTCTACAAAGGGCCGCCTATGCCATTGAGGACTCAGAAGATCAGCGTAATGATGTAATTAACAGAATAATTGATGTTAGAGCCACAAAAGACATAGCAAGTCAATAGACATAGGCAGAGGCAGCACGGAATTGTTTCCTACGAAGTGTTTTTAACGCTGTGTCCAGTGTGGTTTTAAAAGGAGCTATAGAAAGCACTAAAAAATAGAACAACTAATTGTAATACTATAGGGCCGGATTCTGCATTGTCCTTATGCATGTACGCAGTAGATGGGCACAGAGTCAAGAGCTTAAGCCATTTGCATGGGCAAGCAGAATTACTTCCGCACTTCTCTCAACAGAGCACATGGCATGCGAAAGGGGGCAGGATAAGGCAAAGCAGCCGGAGTTGTGGCTCAGAACACTTCCTCCCCACCAGTGGTTTCCCCAGGAATTGAAATTGGGGGGGGGGTGTTTGAATTTACCGGGGGGGGAGGGTGTCAGGGCCAATGAAGGGTGAGACTGTGAGGGTGTAGATGGACTATATGGCACCATAATAAAAATTGAAAAATGTTTCATGACCGTTTTATTAGATTTAACTCATGTTTTAAAATCAGACAAATTAAAGTTGGCTACTCAAGCCTTCTATGAAGCACTGTGTCTACATCCCTCTTGGTTTCTTGTTATAATTTTGCACAACTCTGTTAATGAATTTCTTGAATGCAGTGCGTTCATCTTCGGTGGATTCTCGTGTGTCTGGTACTTTCATTCCTTCAATTGATATGCTCATTAGTTCATTCACATGATCAGGCAGAAGGCAACTTCTTTTAGAACACAAAATTCTATTCAGTGATGAAAAAGAATGCTCAACTGTAGCTGTCGTGACTGGGAGTAGCAAGAGATGAACTCCTACTTCTTTCATCCCAGGAAACAGAACACAAAGATCAGGTTGAGCCTCTAGTGATGATAAAAAAGAAGTTGAAGTCAAATCTTCATTCATTCATTGTATGATATTCCACTCTTTGTTCAAATTCTCTGTTCTGTCCTGATCACATGGCAGCCCCATTGCTGGTAGTGCCTCACTCCACTCAACTGTTGGTGTTTTACAGGACAGGGATCTGTAAAAGCTACGTAGAGATTGAGTAGAATCTAGAAGTCGCTGTTGTAGATTTTTAAGAATCAAATCTGTGTACTTTTTCAGTTGTCTTAACAAACACTTCTTGTCTTCTTCACTTAGGGATTCAATATAAATGCCTTCATTAGTCAACTTCTGGACTGAAGTCTTTGCTTCTTTCAGTACTTTTTCAATGGATAGGTCTCTGATCCAAATGTAGCTTCTATTGCTGGACAGAGGTCTACTACTGTTGTAGCAGATGCCTAGATGGCATTGTTTAATGACCCAAGTGGTTTCAGCAATAGACTTACAAGAGAGAGAATGGCAATAGTCTTCTCTGAACGTAGTAGAAAAAGTAATCCACCAGTCTCACTACTTAGATCCATCTCATCTTAGTAGATACTTTCCAAAGCCAGTAATAATAGCTGAAGTAATTTTAAGACAACAGCCAAAGATCGCTCATAAGAAAGCCAGCGGGTTTTCCCAGGTTAGACTAATTTGAACTTCAGTCCCAGAGTATCTTCTATATTTTCCAAGATATTCAGTCTTTTTGGACTCTTGCTGAAAAAAGAATATAATGAAGACATTCAGTTTATAGCTTTTTTAATGTCTTTTGAAGATTCTGCAGCTCATACTAGTGCTAGTTGAAGTAGATGGCCTCTGCAGTGTGTATAGGAGAGATCAGGGTTACACTTTTCTCTGAGCAAAGCTTGTACTCCACCATGTCTTCCAGAGAAGTTTGCAGCTCCATCAAATGCACAAGCAGCCATCTGTTTGGGGTCCAACTGACAAGCATTTAACTCTTCTAAGATGTGGGTTGTCACAGATGCAGCCGATGTGTCTTCTATAACTTGAACATCTAGAAATGCATCTACTGGCCTACCTCTGACATCAAGATAACGTACACAATGACTTCATACTTGATGCCCATTTGCATCGGTGCATTCATCAGCCATGTATGCAAATTTTTTGAATGTGGTGAGAGAGTTCTTCACTTTTTCAACTGTTGAGTCTTTCACTGTTTGCACCACATGCTTCTAGCCAGTCAGTTGAGTTTCTTGCAGAAAGATAGTGAGCATTTGCTGGTCTTGTTTGGAACCCGTGTTCCACTTCAGGATGAACAAGTGACAATGCACTTAACATTGGCCTCCAGTTTGTAGTGTGTGGTATCTCTTGCTTAAATAGAAAGTAGGATGCCACAGCCATGTTTGTTCGCATGAACTGTGTTGTGTCTCCAGCATTCTTAACAGCCTCATTAAGTACTTCTAAAATTGGCTTTGAAAGTGGGCTTATAAGGCTTTCTGCATGTTGATGCAGTTCAGAGGCCTGGTGTTTTGCAGGCTTTTCACGTAGTTTGTTAGCATTGGCTTTGCTGATCGGTTTGATAAACCAAGCTCCTCCACTTTTACCATTTACAGCACTGGGAAGCTTTCCTTCTTTGTAAGCTTTTTTGCAAGAGGTGCACCAGTAGCCATCTTTTGCAACTTCAATAAATGGGAACACTTTGATCGACAAACATCGGGAACTGCCTTTAGGTTTTGGAGACACTGTTTCTTCAGTAGGTAGCTATATTTGTGCTTCAGACTGGTCGGATGTAGATATACCACTTGAACCTTCAGATGACATGTTGATATATTCTTGGTTCTTGATGTGTTCTTCACCTTGGTTAGTTTTTGAGGCCTTTGAGTGGAAAAATTGTTGTATTGTTTTTTGTCTTTTCATTTTCACTTTGACCTGCAAAATATAAAAGAGACATGAATAAAGTAAATGTTTTGTTAGGATAATGCAAATTTAACATAAGGAAAATGCAAGTTACACCAAAACACATAACAGATCTAGATTTCTAAAAAATATATAATTAAAAAAAATGTGTTTAATTTAAATTGACTTTTGAAAAGTAAGCCATCATGAGATAAGAGGGCAGTCCTCTCATGGATCAATAACTGGTTAAAAGATGGGAAACAAAGGGTAGGAATAAATTAGCAGTTTTCAGAATGGAGAGAGATAAATAGTGGTACCCCTGAGGGGTCAGCACTGGGACTAGTACTGTTCAACATATTCATCTGGAAAAATGGGTAAACAGTGAGGTGGCAAAATTTGCAGATGATACAAAACTATTCAGGATAGTTAAGTCCCAGGCAGACTGCGATGAGTTACAAAGGGATCTCACAAAACTGGGTGACTGGGCAACAAAATGGCAAATGAAATTCAATGTTGATAAATGCAAAGTAATGCACATTGGAAAACAATCTCAACTATACATAGAAAATGATGGCATCTGAATTAGCTGTTAGCACTCAAGAAAGAGATCTTGGAGTCATTGTGGATAGTTCTCGGTAAACATCCACTCAGTGTGCAGCAGCAGTCACAAAAGCAAACAGAATGTTGGGAATCATTAAGAAAGGGATAGCTAATAAGACAGAAAATATCATATTGTCTCTATATAATACTACGGTATGTGCACACCTTGAATAGTGTGTGCAGATCTGGTCACGCATCCTAAAAAATATATATTGGAATTGGAAAAGGTACAGAGATGGGCAACTAAAATGATCAGGGGTATGAAACAGGAGGAGAGATTAAAATGACTGGGAATTTTCATCTTAGAAAAGAGATGACTATGGGGGATATGATAGAGGTCTACAAAATCTTGACTGGTGTGAAGAAAGTGAGTAAGGAAATGTTATTTAATCCTTCACATAACAGAAGAACTAGCAGTCACTCAATGAAATTAATAGGCAGCAGGTTTTAAAAAAAACAAAAGGAAGTATTTCTTCACACAATATAAAGTCAGCCCAGGGAACTCTTTGCCAGAGGATGCTGTGAAGACCAAAACTATAACAGGATTATAAAAAGAACTAGATAAATTCCTGGAGAACAGGTCCATCTGTGGCTATTAGCTAGGATGGGGAGGGATGCAATACCATGCTATGAGTGTCCCTAGCCTGTTTGCCAGAAGCTGAGAATGGGCAACAGGGGATGGTCACTTGATGATTACTTGTTCTGTTTATTCCCTCTGAAGCACCTGGCCTTGACCACTGTTGCAAGACAGGATACTGGGCTATATGGACCATTGGTCTGACCCAGTATGACCATTCTTATGTAAAAATTAATTATAATAATAAAAATGTTTAGTACAGAAACTCCCCAACATAATGACCTCTCAAGATAGCAACAATGTGAGATAACAACCTTGGCAAATAATGCATTTTAAAAATCTTGGCCTACTAGGAAACATATTTATATAAGTTTCCATTCCCAGTCACAAATCTAGCATTCTGGGGCAAAGTGACTAAAATATAGTCCAACAAACAAATACTTATTTAACTTTTCCCTCCCCCGCACCCCACTCACCGGTGTTGTCCTTGGTCAATGGAGAGTAGACTCAGAGTTCAGAGGTGCTTTCATGTGAGTACACCTTCCAGGTGGGGGACAAGAAGGCACCTTGCTCGTTCCTCCAGCTGCTCACTGTTTGCTCTGGCCATGGCTGTTCATTGTGCCACCATTCACTCCACCGCTCTGTTGCCAATGGCCCTGCGCAGTCACCTTCTGCTGCCACCTGCCACTGTGACCTCTGCGTGTTGGTCTCTTGAGGTTGCACCAGCTCTGTGATTTCAGCTGAGCTATCAGTGTGGGAACCTTGCTGCTAGTGCAGTCTGGGCTGACTCTTACACAAAAACACTCTACCCACAGGAACACTGTCCCCACAACAGGACTAAACACTTAGACCTGATTGTCAGTGATTTCAGCTGTGGTGGTCACTTAACAGAACAAAAGACTCTCTATGGAGCCTAATCAGCTCTGTCTTTAAACAGTGGAGAGGGACAGATCCCCACCCTCTCTCTTGATGCCTTCAAATCATCACAGGCTAAGTACAGTTCTACTGCCATTTACTCATACAATAAGAACAACATTTCATCCCCTCCCGCCCCCACATTCAAGTGGTTTGTAACCGAACCCCAGCCAAAATCTATCACTTGGACAACACAGCTCTGTTTGCTGGATACCTGGGTAGATTAGGTATGAATGTAAATATAATCTGGCCCCACAGCCCCAGCTTATCACTAGCTGTCAGGGAGAGCTCATTTAGACTTTGCTTACAAATCATAATTTGATATTATTAGGTTGGCCAAAATCATGAATGCACTGACATAAAAAAAAAAACAGCTGTATAAGGAAGCAAAGAAGCTAGTCTATGTTCATACTTTTCAAATCTAGTATACTTTTTCAGATACACATATTTTATCATACACTGTATAAGCTTTTAAAGTGTGTATTAATGTTTCAGTTTAAATTCAGATTTCCAAACAGTCACTAAATTGGTATGTAATTAGCTCACAAAACTAGGGGGGGTGTTGGGGAAATTTGGGGGTGTGTGGGGAAATCACTGCTCCCCACCCACTCATCAGCCATGCTACAGGAAGTATGCTGAGCTCCATGCAGTGGTGTCGCAGTGCACATGCACCCTCTGTGAACCAAGGAGGTGTGAGAGGATCCTTGGAGAAAGAGTGCATCCCATTTCTCCAAGCTCTTCAACACTAATGCAGTCCTATGTCTAAATAGTACGATTGAACTCTTAATAAGCATGATTTGTGAACTCCCTTTATTTTTGAAATGGTACCATGATTACAACTGAACTACTGAAAAAGTATTTATTTATTCTCCTGAAGATTTAATTGTCATGATGAACTAAGTTCATCACTCTTCTTATTCTGTGTGTGTAATACACCGCTACCTCGATATAATGCCACTCGATATAACATGAATTTGGATATAACGCGGTAAAGCAGTGCTCCAGGATTGGGGCGGGACTGCGGACTCCGGTGGATCAAAGCAAGTTCAGTATAACACGGTTTCACCTATAATGCGGTAAGATTTTTTGGCTCCCAAGCACAGCGTTATATCAAGGGAGAGGTGTATAATGAGTTTGCTAGAGCTGTTTGACTAATGAGGGTTTTCAGAGTGTCCATATAACGTAATCTCATTGGCTGGAATCTATTAGCTTCTATAATGTCTTCCCACCAATGTGCTACATCCATGAATTAATGTGGGTGGGGTGGGGAACAAAAAGCCTAGCCTGAAAATATATCTCCTTATTTTCCTTGCAATGTTGTGGTATCTTATTTTGTTGAATCATCTTTCTTTTATACAGATACTCTACACACATTTGCATGCACACACACACTTAGCAGGTTTTAAGTTCTGCTGGAGCTTACCACAAAGACCACAGAAGTCAATCCAAAGTTCATTAAAATCAATGGACGGACTCTCATTTACTCCAGTGGGTTGTGGATCAAAGCTTGGGACCCTAACTTTTCAGGAAATCAGACAATTTAGCAATAGCTGTGTCCACTTAGAGAGTAGACCATATGGAGACATCCCAGTTTGAGAAATGCCACTTCCCTTCTTGTAATGCATTTAGGATTGCTCATGCTTGAACACAAATACATATTTTCAAGCCTTATGATCATGATCTAAAAGCTTTTGACACACATTCAAATAAAAACGCCAGATAGAAAATTACTAAAGAAAAATAGCAGCAAAACATCTTTATTTTATGATTTCCCAAAGTATTAATTAATTTAAAAGAGCTATTTTTCTGTGGCATATTGACACACTGCATAAAAGCATAACATTTTTTTCAAAATAAATACACAGCTTTTATCCTGTGTCTTTATTCACTCAACATACAGAAGCCAATTCTAAGTATAAATACCTTCTCCAAATTGTATAGACTTTGGGCCTTATCTTTTAACTCTTTTCCAAGGATTGCAATACCAATAACATGATCAGATATTGTAACTGGATCCAATTAATCATATGTAAAACCACTGAAGGCAATCATAAGAACATAAGAATGGCTATACTGGGTCAGACCAAAGGTCCATCTAGCCCAGTATCCTGTCTACCAATGACAGGTGCCCCAGAGCAGGGGAGGGATAGCTTAGTGGTTTGAGTATTGGTCTGCTAAACCCAGGGTTGTGAGCTTAATCCTTGAGGGGGCCACTTAGAGATCTGGGGCAAAATCAGTAGTTGGTCCTGCTAGCAAAGGCAGGGGGCTGGACTTGATAACCTTTCAAGGTCCCTTCCAGTTCTAGGAGATAGGCTACCTCCATTTAAAAAAAACTAACAGGTAATGATCAAGTGATCACTCTCCTGTTATCCATCTCCACCCTCTGACAAACAGAGGCTAGGGACACCATTCCTTACCCATCCTGGCTAATAGCCATTAATGGACTTAACCTCCATGAATTTATCCAGTTTTCTTTTAAATCCTGTTATAGTCCTAGGCTTCACAACCTCCTCAGGCAAGGAGTTCCACAAGTTGACTGTGCACTGTGTGTAGAAGAACTTCCTTTTATTTGTTTTAAACCTGCTGTCCATTAATTTCATTTGGTGGCCCCTAGTTCTTGTATTATGGGAATAAGTAAATAACTTTTCCTTATCTACTTTCTCCACATCATTCATGATTTTATATACCTCTATCATATCCCCTACTTTGACTCCTCTTTTCCAAGCTGAAAAGTTCTAGCCTCTTTAATCTCTCCTCATATGGGACCCATTCCAAACCCCTAATAATTTTAGTTGCCATTTTCTGAACCTTTTCTAGTGCCAGTATATCTTTTTTGAGATGAGACCATATCTGTACGCAGTATTCAAGATGTGGGAGTATCATCGATTTATATAAGGGTAATAATATATTCTCCGTCTTATTCTCTATCCCCCTTTTTTTTTAGATTACATAGGAATGACTTTGACTCATATATGTTGGAAGCAACTGGCCTTTAAATTAGTGCTTCATGAGGCACAGATGGGGTGCACCTTTTCCATTGCAATTGGATGTACATGTTTGTATTGTTATTAACAACTAGTGACTGGACCAGGCCCTAAAACCAATGCCCACTGAAATCAGTGGAATGACTGCACTGCTGTAGGCTTCTCAGCTTGGTTAAACATGAAGCATGAAAATTTATATAGAATAACATAGCCATAGCACCAACCTAAGCAGTTTTGTAGTAAGGAACAGGAAAATGGGGGGAAGTTATTAGGAAAATCAAATCTGATCATTTGCACTGTTTAATTTTTTTTAAGTGATTAGTTTATATTTTCCCATGCTCCTTTTCCCATCTGCAAACCAGCTAATCATCTTCTGTGAAATCTAAACCACCTGTGCTTTATGTTTTATTCAACATTTATCCTAAGGTGCTTAATTTATACCAAAGGACAGCAGAGAGGCTAAGAGTTGCTTGTGTAAGGGGGGATGCTTTAAGCCCATTATTCATGCCCTTTGATCTTAAGTTTTCACTTAGGAAACTTTGGTTCTGTGCATAATTAAAGGCTATCACTATATAAATTAAAATAAAATTGAATAAAGCCAACATCTTTTGAGATTGTACTGATACTTCAATATCAACAACTGCAGAGCAATTATAAATATATTCTACAGCTCCAAAGTTAATCCTGATTCAATTTGTGATTGTTGTTGGGGGAGGGGTATAAACCAGACCAGTTTCATGGTATATACAAATGTTTACCCTTTTATACCGCTTAGGTTAGTACATAAAAAAGCATGATGGATGAACAATGACACTAAACTTAAACTTTCCTATGGAAATATATATTATGAACTACATACAATCAATTAGTTCAAACAAAGCCCATACTGTTTCCACTTCTCCTAAAACAGTGGTATATATTTAAGTTTTCCAATCAAATGCCCACTTTGGCACCACTAGTGAAACAACTTATGTTTGTTGTCAGGTCTCCCACTGGGTGGCGCGTCGTTCCTCATGTATATTCATTTGTCATCCTCAAATAGCTTAATGCCTCCTGAATGGCCTTCAAGCAGATAACTTCTTAAGTGGAAGTTAATTAAGTCATCGATTCACTTCATTCTGGAGAATTTTAAGACATCAACACTGCATGTGATACATACAGTATAATAGTCCAGACTTATCCACCGTAAACACCATTTTTTGTTCCCACAGTACATAAGGAACAGGGAATTTTTCGCATATCCATCAAGACACTGTGAAAAACCTGGGGGTACACTTTCAAAAGGAAGCATCAAGATTTAGCTACTGACTGCAACAGCCAAATCCTACAGATTTTATGCATGCACAAGTTTCCTTGAAGCCCAATGGGAATTTTGCCCCAAGTATTGATAACCCTTAGGAATTTGATCAAGTAACAAGGGAAATGTTGACCTTTTGATAGAATATTTTACCATGACCATAAGAGAATATTCTTTTGCAAAGTAAAGCTGATCCAGGGGTACCAGATGGCTCAAATCAATGGAAATGGACTCTACTGCCTTTCTAGTCTAGGGTGCTGATTTACAATCAACCTGCATCATCACTCAATGGAAGTGGTACTATGATCTGGTGGCTGTGCAGTGGCCTATTTCTAATGTGTTTGATGGTATTTATCTAGTCTCAATTTGAAAGGGTCCTCATGTCACAAAAGTCACTGCTCCACTTGGCAATCTCAGCAGAGAGACTGCAAAGAGAACAGGCATTCACCTTTAGTGGCAGGTGTTTTGGCAGTGGCAGGAGCCAAACTTGCCACTTTTCTGTGGAGACATAGAGGTCTTTGTTCTGAAAGGCTGGCCGATAATTCATATACATACACAACTGAGGGAAAGAGTGTGAAGCCAGAGTAAGCGTATCTATGCAGTCAGATATATTCTAGCAAGGTGAAGGGGACTTATTCAGACTAGCCTACTGCTAAAGTCAGTGCGACCTGTGGATGCTCATCACTTCTCAGTCAGTCTGTTTATGTAGCTACCTAACTTCAGACCCCCATATTTGAAAATATTGTCTGTCAAAATTATCATATTGTCTGTCAAAATTATCATATTCAAGTCAAAATGTCAGTAAATTACACACATTGGTGTAGCCAGACTTTTGAATATTTGGGGATGAGTGGCAAGATATCTTAATGCTTTTGCACAGACTTTAAGCATCTTAGCAACAGTGAATCTGTGACATCAAAACAGTGTTTCATGGCAAAAAGTTAAAAACTGATGAAACTAAAATATAAGTTCATATTATGGAGGCATCAGAGCAAGGTAAATCCAGATCTGAATATTCCCACCGCAGATTTAAGCTTCAATCACAAAATTCAGTGGCAGGTTGGATCCAGGACTTTGCCTGGACCCATGTCCAACACTAACATGGCATGTTACTGTGCAGCAAGCCAGATTTACAGTGCACCAGCTTGCTGCACAATAACATCCTACATGGATGCTTCTACAGTGTAGTGAAAGTCCCAGAGAGCTAGTTAGTGGTTATGCTTTCAAAAAGTAGCAGCTAAGCCACACTCCAGGACTTTAACTGTGCTGCAGCAGTGTCCACCAGAGACGTTATTGTGTGGCAAGCTGGTGCATTGTAAATTCACACCCTGGCCTACCACACAGTAACTTACTGCATAGATAAGCCTTAACTGAGGGCCAGATTCCGTAACCCTTATTCACAGTGAATAGTAGATTACTCCATGTGTAGACACATTGAACTCAGTGGAGCTACTCATGGAGTAAGGTGCTACCTAATGTAAGGGTGGCAGAATTTAGTTTTTACAGACTAGCTCATAAGAACTTGAAGAAGCCAGATTGTGGGCAACCCTGGCATGAGCAAAGGTGCAAGAGTGGGGAGAGGAGCCTTCCCACACCAGGTACACCCTCCACACTAGGTACGACCTCCACACAGGGCCAAGGAAAAACAAAAGTTCCTGTGCTCTCCTCAGTCCAGGAAATACTTACTCTGGGAGCACCTCCTGGAGTAGATATCATCCAAAATGATGCAAAGTTCTGGGGCCAGACTAGTCTGTGGGTTTGGAGGGCCATGGTGGGAAGCAGAAACTACCTGCTCCGAAGGGAGTAATTCAATGGATGTGTTCCCCCAAGTGCTGGGAGGAATAGTGCCTCCAGAGGTTCCTCTGTGGCAATGCAGCTGCATTACAGCCTATGCCTTTATAGTGCAATCCAACTGAAGGTATCTCAGTAACCAAGAGGTATGATCATCTTCTGGTTAAAGCACTGGACTAGAACTTAGGAAGGTTGCATTCAGTTCCTAGCTCTGCCCCAGACTTCCCGGGTGACCTAGGGCAAGCCTAAATACCTTTAAAAATCTGGACCTCAATCTCTCTGTGCCTCAGTTACCTATCTGTAAAATGAGGATGATATTTCCTGTCTGTCTTGTCCATTTAGGCTCTTCACGGAAAGAACTGACTCTTATTCAGGGCCGGTGCTACCATTTAGGCCAACTAGGCAGGTGCCTAGGGCATCAAGATTTGTGGGCTCCAAAAAGTGGTGACCCCAACTTTTTTTTAAAGTGTTTCAGCGGCTGCTGCGCTGGGAGGGAGAGGGAGTCTGAGCTGCCGCTGGCAGCCTAGGGGTTCTCCTGAGTCAGTCACTGCTGGCAGCCCGGGGGTTCCAGCGCGCAGTAGCTGCTCCACTTCTCCCGCCTCCCAGGCTTGTGACGCCAATCACCTGTTTGGCACCGCAAGCCTGGGAGGGGAGGAGAATTAGAGCGGGGGCGGGCGGCGTGCTCAGGGAGGACACAGAGCAGAGGTGAGCTGGGGTGGGGAAGTGCTGCATGGCTCCCCGGTGGGAGAAGCTGCTGCGGGGGGGGGCCCTCTAGGTGGAGGGGGGGTGGAGAGCTGCCACAGGGCTTGTGGGGGGGCGCAAGGTGGAAGTTTCGCCTAGGGCGCAAAACTTCCTTGCACCGGCCCTGCTCTTATTATATGCAGGCACAGTGCCTATCACAGTGGGACTCCAGTCAATGTTTGAGCCAGTAGTTAGCTGCTACTGTCACACACATGATAAATAATAATGTGTGGTTGTAACACAGTAGAACTTCTCACACAAGCGTGTAATGATAGCCCTAAAATGAAAGATACATTTTATGGTGTATTCTCCTAAATATGTTTTCAAACCTTTTCCAGGAAGGATTTCACGATGGCTATTTATTCATGATTAAATCAATTCCCTAAAGGAAGAGTATTTATAGACAAAAAGTTATAGTGAAATAAAATGTAATGCAAACCAACCAGAAGAGACACCCTGCATCCTTACCTCAGACCTCTGTACTTTGATCCACAGTACTAGGAGTTGAGGACTACACAAGAGATTTGATCAGCCTCAGTTAACTTTGAATTAAGTCTATATCTGAGAACTGTTTATAATATCTTGGCTGCAACTAAAGAGTTAAACTAACATATTTCGCAAAAAATACTGAAAACAAAGTTTGACTTGCTGGAGTAATGCTATGCCTGCTAGGTGTCAACAACGAAACATAACATATAGGCTTAAATTCATAGGCTTAATATACTTTCCATGTACAGTGTTTCCACTGACAAGAATGATGGGAAGTCCCTGGTGCCAGGGTGTGCCTGGAAACTACTCCTGGACACGACTCTCAAATTCTGAAACTCCAGTTTGTTTTTAGAAGCTGCCTGTGGGTTAGTGGGTTTCTTCCCAGCTGGCATCTTCTCATGTCTTTTGGGTGAGACCACCACTGGCTGCCTTTGGCAGTTCAAAAGTTGCCCGAGACTAGGCCAACATCATCTTACTGGTGTGCTTCGCTGACCGAATGCTGCTTTAATTTTCACTCATATTCATGTGTAAGGAGTTTGCTTTCTCTCTTGCTATATAAATACACAGGCAATATACATGCCATACCCTAAGTCCTTCACTTTGCAGGTGCAGAGCCCAGCCACAGATCCAAACCCTGATTCAGAGTTGCACCCACAAACACTAGGCAAGTCCAGAGGGGCAGGTTTCTGCATGAAAGGACAAAGTCTCCCTGGCTGTTTCACAATGGAGGAAAACAGCAAAGAAGACGACAACTGGACATCTTCCTCCAAGCACAACAACTGGCTGACATCCCTATGTGGGTTGTCAAAAACCAGTCTTTTAATAATGGATGTTACAGCTTCCTATTCATAAAGTGTCATAGGCATCCAAACAAATACAAGTGCTAGGTCCCTACTCACAGGGAGTTTATAGTCCGGATAAATAAATGAAATAAGGCAAGAGATGAGAGAGAACCTCAAATAAACCAAAAGGAAGTATCCATCAGAAGCCTCATTTTTGCTTTTGCAAGTGTTATAACCAAAACTTGTTTTACTTAGACCTGATTACTGCAAATTTCTGTGTTTCCTCCGTCCTTCCAGCATGATACTTCAGACTTTGACCAATTAACCAAAAGGGTCACACATGAAATCCCATGAAGAAGCCCTCTAGATGGGGCATCCTGTCCTCCTAGGCAGGACAAATGCCATTGACCAATCTCTCCTGCCCCAGTGAAGGTCAGGAACTGGCTTAGACTTCACAGTGCTGCCACTAGAGCAGCTCAAAACCTGGAATTTCAATTCCACAGGAAAGTCACATTTCAAGATACCTCTTCACCTCAAATCTGAACCCAAAATCAAAATTTTGAAGTTTCCTGCAAAACAAAACACCCAGAAAATGTATTTTCAGAAATTTTGAAATGACCGCATCAGAACATTTTGTTTCAACATTACTGAAATGGAGCATTTTGATAAGGTTGAAGGGCTTCATTTTGACTTTATCATTTCAACTGTTAGAAAGCCTACCCAGTCATCCTACCTGCGCAGGATTGTTCTCTATAGCCAGTCCTCCTGATTATATGGAACACATAATTACAGAGGAGAAAAACAAGTAAATTTAACCTTTTTTTCCCAATGGAAAATGTCCTTGTTTCAGATGAAAAAATTCCCTGGTTTCAGTTTTTCCCCACAATTTTTGAATTTTTTTAAAACAGACAAACCTAAAGGCAAAAAAAATGAGTATTTGAAGTTTTTTGAAATCAAAAAAAAAAAATCAGCAAAACACACTGACTATTTTCTGACCAAGTGGGATTTTGCGTACAATAGTGTTGGCGAATAGATGTACGATTCATGAATACCCTTAATGGCATGCCACTAAGGATGTTTACATATTAAAAAGTGCATTCTCTACTAGCTACTGTGGTAGTTTATCTGTTTAAAAAGTTTCAGTCATCTCCAACCATGGCACAGAAACAATACCATGTGACCAATCACGCAACAAACAATGAACAGCAAAATGGTAGGCAGCTGAAGTAAATGCTCCATGAAGACCCCATAGGCTGAAATTTGTTTGGATAAATTGACTAATTACTACTAAATTAATTTAAAAAAAGTCAGCTTTGCAAACAGTTCATGAACAGGAATAAGGACTAAGGCACTGATCCAAAGCCCATTGAAATCAATGGAAAAAATCCCATTTACTTCAGTGGACCTTGGATTAGGCCCTTACATCCTAAACAAACATATTCCCTGCAATCTGTAATTTGTTCAGCTCAACCTACCATTCAAGCAAAGAGACCATCCCCTCAAAATACGTAAAATATGTGTATGCCCAAGGGGAAGGAAGGGCAGTCTGAAGAAAGGTGTCACCACATGAAAAAAAAAAAGCCATTCTTTTCTTCGTGCCCCTGTAGAGCAAGATACATGACAGAGAACATAAATTTAGGCCTGAGTTGCAGGGATCAGGAGAGGTGTCAGAAATCACACATTTTGCAGTGTGTTCCTCGACAAGAAAGTCCTTTTAAGAGAAAAGCCTCTAAGTGTGCGCGAACAGAGCCCATAAAACTTTACAAAAAAAAAAAAAAGAGTAGGGGGCAAGTCTAGCATCCAAATCTGCTACAGAAATCTTGACCCTTCCTTTAAATTTGTCTGCAATGCTTTTACAAGGCATAACTTGAAAGAGGCTTCATGTTTAATATAAGGAGTTACATCTATAGTGCCTTTCATTAGAGAAAGCTGTTTGTGTCAGATGCCAAGACATTGTTTTCCTCCTCCACAATAATATATGTGTGTGATTTTAAAATAAAGTACAATAGCTCCATACATATTCTGACCATACAACACGCTGTTTATAAAATCCCTCATGTCAAAAATCATGTTGAGAGCCAAAGAAATGGAACATACCATTTTAAAATCATTTTGCATTACTACTGTGTATGTATTCAAGGCTGAACTTTTTTTTCATTGAAGATCCAACCTGATTGAAAGCAATTATGATGCTGGCATGAGGCACTGCACAATATTTAGCACAAATTACATTTCATTCTATTATTAATAGATCTGGTATGTGGGAAATGAAGATGTATGGTTTCTTATCTTTGCTTGTAATTATAGTGATGCCATTCAGAGTTACCTTCTTCACATTACATATGCTCTTTCGGCTGGATTTCTACGTGTTTGCAATCTCTTATCCAAAGGGCTAAATGACAATGAAAATAAGAGCAGCTATCCTGTTACAAGGTTAATTTGTGAATGATAAATGAGTGTTTTTAGAATGAACTACATAGGCTACCATTTAAACAGGTCTTGGCAACAAACCAGCTCTTCCCTTCAGCAGAAAAAAGAGAAAAAAACGTAGAGAATGTACAAATGAGTTGATTGCCCCAGGATGTCTCTCTCAAGAGGGATTAGAGAAACCCACCGGGGCATTTCCAGTCCCAACAAAAGCATGATTTGAGCTACAAAAGTTTGCCCTGATAATCATGTTACTGCCAAAAAAAAAAAAGAAAGAAAGATTTTCTGCCCCTGTATAAGCTCTTGTTGTAAGACATTTGGAAATAAACAGTAGGTGCCAGTGAGCCAGATGCATTAGGGAGGCTCAGCCTATCCAAATGCTGAATGAGAGCAATGCCTCTCAAATATTCCTTTGCTGAGCCAGTGCAAACCAACCTTTATATTTGCCTGCAAATGTTAAATAAAGTGTTGTGGACTCAAGCTCCACAATAAGGAAGGAATATCACAGGAGCGCTATGAATTTTACTTAGGGTTTCAACTATAATCTGACATCCTGCTGAGGCTGGGGTTGGCTCCACATGTATATTTAATACAAAAATGTGTTTAAGGGCAGCTTCCGATCACGCTCATTCCCATTCCAACTCACAAAGCTGAATTTCCCAATCATGAGGCAGGGCTTCTTGAAGGGCCCAATCAGTTCTGAGTGAGCCCCCAGCATGGCTTAGTGCCAGCCCAGATCGACTTTTGATGAGATGGGACATCTGTGTTTCACTTTGGGCTCTTTACAAGAAATTCCTTGGCAGAACAAGGCTAATGCCTTGTCTGGACTTTACTCCTTCCATGTGACTAGACAACTGGATGATTTTGAGTTGAGTCCCATGATTTCCCCTTCCCTTTATCCTACAGTATTTCTTCCTGTTATTTGTTATTTTACAGGCCACTTCCCTCAGATCCCACTGAGGAATACACTAAGAAACTGCAACATCTACTCAGGACACTCCCTACACTAACACCGGAACAAATCAACATACCCTTAGAGCCTCGACCAGGGTTATTCTATCTACTACCCAAGATCCACAAACCCGGAAATCCTGGACGCCCCATCATCTCGGGCATTGGCACTCTCACTGAAGGACAGTCTGGATATGTGGACTCTCTACTCAGACCCTATGCCACCAGCACTCCCAGCTATCTCCGTGACATTACTGATTTCCTGAGGAAACTACAATGCATTGATGACCTTCCAGAAAACACCATCCTAGCCACCATAGATGTAGAGGCTCTCTACACAAACATCCCACACACAGATGGAATACAAGCTGTCAGGAACAGTATCCCTGATGATGCCACAGCACAACTGGCTGCTGATCTCTGTGCCTTTATCCTCACACACAACTATTTCAAATTTGATGACAATATATATCTCCAGATCAGTGGTACCGCTATGGGCCCCCGCATGGCCCCACAATGTGCCAATATTTTTATGGCCGACCTGGAACAATGCTTCCTCAGCTCTCATCCACTCACGCCCCTTCTCTACCTACGCTACATTGATGACAGGCTGGGTAAAAAAGCAACTAGAGCTTCCCCTGAGATAGTGCTTGGGGTGTGCTACAGACCGCCGGGATCGGATTGGGATATGGATAGAGACCTCTTTAATGTCTTCAATGAAGTAAACACAAAGGGGAAATGTGTGATTATGGGGGACTTCAACTTCCCGGATATAGACTGGAGGACGAGTACTTGCACAAATAATAGGGGTCAGATTTTTCTGGATGTGATAGCGGATGGATTTCTTCATCAAGTAGTTGAAGCACCTACGAGAGGGGATGCCATTTTAGACTTGGTGTTGGTGAGCAGTGAGGACCTCGTAGAAGAAATGGTGGTAGGGGACAACCTTGGTACGAGTGATCATGAGCTGATTCAGTTCAAACTAGATGGAAGGATAAACAAATGTAGATCTGTGATTAGGGTTTTCGACTTCTCGAGGGCTAATTTTAAAGAGTTAAGGAAATTAGTTAGGGAAGTGGATTGGACGGAGGAATTAGTGGATTTAAATGTGGAGGAGGCCTGGAATTACTTTAAGTCACAGCTGCGGAGACTGTCGGAAGCCTGCATCCCGAGAAAGGGGAAAAGAACCATGGGCAGGAGTTGCAGGCCAAACTGGATGAGCAAGCAACTCAGAGAGGGGATTAGACAAAAGCAGAAAGCTTACAGGGAGTGGAAGGAAGGCAGGATCAGTAAAGAAAGCTACCTTGCTGAGGTCAGAACATGTAGGGATAAAGTGAGGAAGGCTAAAAGCCGCATTGAACTGGAACTTGCAAAGGGAATCAAAACCAATAGTAAAAGGTTCTACAGCCACATAAATAAGAAGAAAACAAAGAAAGAAGAAGTGGGGCCGCTATACACTGAGGATGGAATGGAGGTTAAGGATAACCTAGGCATGGCCCAACATCTAAACAAGTACTTTGCCTCGGTTTTTAATAAGACTAGTGAGGAACCTTGCGATGATGGAGGGATGATAAACGGGAATGTGGATATGGAAGTGGATATTACTGCAACTGAGGTAGAGGCCGTACTTGAACAGCTCGATGGGTCGAAGTCGGAGTGCCCGGACAATCTCCACCCGAGGTTATTAAAGGAACTGGCGCGTGAAATTGCGAGCCCGTTAGCGAGAATTTTTAAGCAATCTATAATCTCGGGTGTTGTGCCGTATGACTGGAGGATTGCTAATGTAGTTCCTATTTTTAAGAAAGGGAAAAAGAGTGATCCGGGTAATTATAGGCCTGTTAGCTTGACGTCTGTAGTATGTAAGGTCTTGGAAAAAATTTTAAGGGAGAAAGTAGTTAAGGACATAGAGGTCAATGGTAATTGGGACGAATTGCAACACGGATTTACTAAAGGTAGATCGTGCCAAACCAATCTGATCTCCTTCTTTGAGAAGGTGACGGATTACTTAGATAAAGGAAATGCGGTAGATATAATTTACCTAGATTTCAGTAAGGCGTTCGACACGGTTCCGCACGGGGAGCTGTTAGTTAAATTGGAAAAGCTGGGAGTGAATATGAAAGTTGTAAGGTGGATAAGGAACTGGTTAAAGGGGAGACTCCAGAGGGTCGTATTGAAAGGTGAACTGTCGGACTGGAAGGAGGTCACCAGTGGAGTCCCTCAAGGATCGGTTTTGGGACCGATCTTATTTAACCTTTTTATTACTGACCTTGGCACAAAGAGCGGGAATGTGCTAATAAAGTTCGCGGATGACACGAAGCTGGGGGGTATTGCTAACACGGAGAAGGACAGGGATACTATTCAAGAAGATCTGAACCACCTTGTAAACTGGAGTAATAGAAATAGGATGAAATACAATAGTGAAAAGTGCAAGGTCATGCATTTAGGAATTAATAATAAGAATTTTGGATATACGTTGGGGGCGCATCAGTTGGAAGCGATGGAGGAAGAGAAGGACCTTGGGGTACTGGTTGATAGCAGGATGACTATGAGTCGCCAATGTGATACGGCTGTTAAAAAAGCAAATGCGATTTTGGGATGCATCAGGCGGGGTATTTCCTGCAAGGATAAGGAGGTGTTAGTACCGTTGTATACGGCGTTGGTGAGACCCCATCTGGAATACTGTGTGCAGTTCTGGTGTCCCATGTTCAAGAAGGATGAATTCAAACTGGAACAGGTTCAGAGACGGGCTACGAGGATGATCCGAGGAATGGAAAAACTGCCTTATGAAAGGAGACTCAAAGAGCTTGGCTTGTTTAGCCTGGCCAAAAGAAGGCTGAGGGGGGATATGCTCGCCCTATATAAATATATCAAGGGGGTTAACGTTAGGGAGGGAGAGGAATTATTTAAGTTTAGTACTAATGTAGCCACAAGGACGAATGGGTATAAACTGGATATTAGGAAGTTTAGACTTGAAATTAGACGAAGGTTTCTGACCATTAGGGGAGTGAAGTTCTGGAATAGCCTTCCGAGGGAAGTAGTAGGGGCTAAAGACTTTCCTGGCTTTAAGACAAAGCTTGATAAGTATATGGAGGGGATGTTATGATAGGATCGTTAATTTGGGCAATTGATCTTGAATTACCACCAGACAGGTCTGCTCAATGGTCTGCGGGGTGATGTTGCATGCGATGGGTACTGAGTTGCTGCGGAGAACTCCTTCTTGGGTGCTGGCTGGTGACTCTTGCCCACATGCTCAGGGTTTAGCTGATCGCCATATTTGGGGTCGGGAAGGAATTTTCCTCCAGGGCGGATTGGCAGGTGCCCTGGAGGTTTTTCGCCTTCCCCTGCAGCGTGGGGCACGGGTCGCTTGCTGGTGATGTCTCTGCAGCTTGAGGTCTTCAAACCATTTTTGAGGATTTCAACAACTCGGTCCTGGGATAGGGGTTGTACAAAATTGGATGGGTGGGGTTCTGTGGCCTGCCTTGTGCAGGAGGTCAGACTAGATGATCAGATTGGTCCCTTCTGACCTATGAGTCTATGAGTCTATGAGACATTTTCATCATCTGGATCCATGGGAAGGAGACTCTGGAAAAATTCCACCACGATTTCAACAGCTTCCACCCCACCATCAACCTCAGCCTGGACCAATCTACACGGGAGGTCCACTTCCTAGACACCACGGTGCAAATAAGTGATGGTCACATTAACACCACCCTATACCGAAAACTTACAAACCGCTATGCCTACCTTCATGCCTCCAGCTTCCATCACGGGCACATCACACGATCCATTGTCTACAGTCAAGCACTGAGGTACAACAGCATCTGCTCTAATCCCTCAGACAGAGACTAACACCTACAAAATCTCCACCAAGCATTCTCAGAACTACAATACCTGCACGAGGAAATAAGGAAACAGATCAACAGAGCCAGACGTGTACCCAGAAGCCTCCTACTGCAAGACAAACCCAAGAAAGAAACCAACAGGACTCCACTGGCCATCACATACAGTCCCCAGCTAAAACCCCTCCAACGCATCATCAGGGATCTACAACCCATCCTGGACAATGATCTCACACTTTCACAGGCCTTGGGTGGCAGGCCAGTCCTAGCCCACAGACAACTTGACAACCTGAAGCATATTCTCACCAGTAACTGCACACCGCACCATAGTAACTCTAGCTCAGGAACCAATCCATGCAACAAACCTCGATGCCAACTCTGCCCACATATCTATACCAGCGACACCATCACAGAACCTAACTAGATCAGCCACACCATCACCGGTTCATTCACCTGCACGTCCACCAATGTAATATAAGCCGTCATATGCCAGCAATGCCCCTCTGCTATGTACATCGGACAAACTGGACAGTCTCTACGGAAAAGGATAAATGAACACAAATCAGATATTAGGAATGGCAATATACAAAAACTTGTAGGAGAACACTTCAACCTCCCTGGCCACACTAGAGCAGACCTTAAGGTGGCCATCCTGCAGCAAAAAAACTTCAGGACCAGCCTTCAAAGAGAAACTGCTGAGTTTCAGTTCGTCTGAAAATTTGACACCATCAGCTCAGGATTAAACAAAGACTGTGAATGGCTTGCCAACTACAAAACCAGTTTCTCCTCCCTTGGTTTTCACACCTCAACTGCTAGAACAGGGCCTCATCCTCCCTGATTGAACTAATCTCATTATCTCTAGCTAGCTTGCATTTATACCTGCCCCTGGAAATTTCCACTACATACATCTGATGAAGTGGGTATTCACCCATGAAAGCTCATGCTCCAAAACGTCTTTTAGTCTATAAGGTGTCACAGGATTCTTTGCTGCTGTTATTTGATGGATTACTTAGTGATAATGGAACACCTTCCCCACCTTAATTAGCGCATTCATTTACAATAATGAAGTAGGTGTTTTCCTACTTGAAAAAAAGGAGAAATGGGGAAAAATAAAGACACATTGAGTGTAATGAGAAAGGGCCTGGAAAAAAGACAAAGAAAAGGAGGGACTGGCACATTTTGAAAATTCAAAGCGGTAATTGGGCCATGATCAGAGAGCTGGAAATAGGTCTGAATGCTAGTCCTGTGTTTTAATCACTAGATCATATTCCATCCAGATATTTTACTGAGGGTAGTCCATTAAAACACACACAAACACAAAACAACAACCAACCAAAACAATTCAATGTTGATGTAAAGCAGACAAGAGTCTCTCACTGGCCCCAGCTGTTGGTATTTATTTTCACTTGGCAAAAGTTTGAAAGAGTTTCTAGCTGATCAGTTCATTAGAATTTGGGGGAGAGGAAGTGGGAATGGACCCTGGCTATATTCAGACTGAGATAGTGGTATGATTAATGTCAATCACAACTTAGACAGGGACAATGCTACATTGTTATTATTCTTTGTTTTGGCTGCATGATAGTTTTATGTGATGTAAAGGACAAGAATATGACTTTAAGCCATTATCTGCCTTACAAGTGTTTGTAAAGGGATCCTGGATCAGTGGCCTCTCTCAGCAGCAGTGTCTCTGAGACAGGCATGCTGCATCAGGAGCACTGATAGAGTGGATGCCTTAGTGGCCATGCAGTGCTCTGCTCTTCCTAGTATCATCCCAGGCAGACTGGTTTGTGCCAAAAGGGCAGGTCCATAGATCTGCCCACTCCTTGATCATTCCTTGATTCTTCCCACACTGCTGTCTGAGTTAGATTTCTTCACAATATTTGCACACTAACATGCAAGGGCAGGTCTGGGTTCAGATGACATGAAGGAATGGGAAGGCTTGGGCTGCGGAAGGGCAGAGGGAAGGCTCCTTGCACTCTCCCTTCCATATGGTTCTGGCACTGTATCTCCACTGTAGGGCTGAGTGAACTTGGGCTTGGCTAAAAGCAAAAACCATCAGGAACCATTGCTCAAAGCTCAACCCAAACTAGGTTCAAAACTTTTCTGAGGTCTGAAAGAATTCAGTTTGAAAACAAACAAGCGTGATTCTGTTCCTTTTGGATTTTGGGGAGACAGGCAGCAGACAGACCAAACTACCATGGTACAAAACTACTCTTGTGGCAATTACAAAGTAGCCAAAAACTGGCAGTGTGGCAAAATTCCCAAAATAGCATGTTCCAGTAAGATTACAAATCTGACTTGGATTGTTTGAATTAGAGTTGGGTCTCATTAAAAACCATGTGATTATCAGTTGTTTTTATTATTTGTATTACAGTTAATACCAAGGCCCTGCTCCAAAGCCGGTTCAAACTAATAGGAATCTTTTGCTGATTTAAATGAACATTGGATCAGGTACAGTTGCCTCAACAGGGACTTAGGTCTGATCTACACTACAGACCTATATTGGTATAAATATGTCTCTCAAGGGTGTGAAAAATCCAACCTCAGAGTTAGGTAGTTATATTGACTTAACCTGTGTAGACAGAGCTATGCTGGCAGGACAGCTTCTCCCACTGACATAGCTACCACATCCCAGGGAGGTGGATTAACTACACCAAAGGGAGAGCTCTCTTCCATCGTCATTGGTGCAGTTGTGGTGAAGCAGCATTTTAAGTGTAGATTTGCCCTCAGGTGCTCTACATACTCAACAAGATACAGTCCCTACTCAAGAGAATTTAAAAACTAAGTCCCTGATCCTGAAAAAAACGTATGCCCTTGTTTAATTTTAGGTAACCGGATTCGTACCAATGGAGCTGAGAGAACTACTCACTGTGTATAAAGTTAAGTGTAAGTTTTTGCAAGATAATGGACTTACTAGACAAGTCAGACAAATGAAGGATTATCCCCATTTTACAGATTTTAACCAGAGATATGAACACTATCAAACTTGGATATTCGTAATCTACATCCAAATCTGAATTTTCCACTTCAGACCTAGCTCAGATTCAGATACATTAGCCTTTAAATTTTTGAGTGCTCAAAATAGAATCACATGTGAAATTTACTACGCCATGTCACGCAGTCAGTTACACTGCATGATATCCGTAAGAGGTTCAAAGTTTAAAATGTTATACCTTTTAATATGTAAAGAAGTATGAACCACCAAAGCATTTACATTGATCCACATCACCTTCCATTGCCAGCATTGCTGTGGCACATCTGTTCAGAAGGCTTAAGACTGGGGCAGTCCAAAAAACCTAGAAATCTCTGCCATGAACATTTTTGAGGTTTTGCCATTTGATGTCATTTTGTATGATTGTGAAAACTAGATCTTTCAAAAACATTGTGAAGAGAGAGAGAGAGAAATATCAGAATAGTCAATAGCTCAGTAGTTATGTCACTCACGTGGACTACAGACTTGAACATGAGTCTTATAGCCACCATGCTATTTATTTTTTTTTGAGGGGGGAGGATAAGGCATCTCGTTTTCTAACCAGAAATTCCATCCTTGACCTGAGAAATCTTTAAGACAAATCAGCATTTTCTAATGAAAAAAATGTTCACTGAAAAATTCCTGATCAGCTCTAGTTAAGAACCAATGAATGTAAAAACACAGAATAATATCCTTACTTGAACATTTTAATGATGTCGTGCTTTACTGATATTTTTAAGTTACTGTCTTTGTGGCACAGAGAATGTATATTGCTCAGGTAGTTACCACATTCAAGAAATGCCACACACACTACTGCCAGTTCAAAATGTGGTACAGACTTCCTTTTTCTTTTTACTAGCTGTGACAGGTTGTCACCCCTGGGGTGCAGTCTGCGAGCTGTGGAAACCGCTGAGCCCCTCTATGACACACAACTGGACTGTGTCCCCAACCCAATTGTGTTTCGTAGAGGGGTGCAGCAGTTCCAATAGCTGGCTGGGAAGGGCCTATTCAACGTAATGGGCCATTATGAAAAACAATAGGACTTAGGAGAAGCTTATCCTCCACTGGGTGAGCCTTTCTGAGAACACTCCAGATGGGTTGTAAGTAATGGCTGCTATTCCTCAGCAAGAGCATGTGACCAAGCTACATGAGTTTGGACTCCATTTTGGGGTGTCTGTATTTTTGCACAAACTGGTCTGGAAACCAAGTTTGAAACAAAGGGCTCCTGCCATATTATAAAGCTATATAAGGCAGGGAGTAACATCATTGGTTGTTCTTCACTCCTGACACAAGAGGACTCCTGAAAACACATGAGAAACAAAAACTGAATTGGGGGAAACGCTGGACCCACGCTAAAAGGATTTCTAGCCTGTGTATGGAAGACCAGGGGATCCCAAGCTGCAAAGCAAATGCAGCTCGTGTCTTAAGAATCTGCAGCCGCTTATATCATCAGTCAGAGTGAGAGATTGTTAATTCAAATCATAGTCGTCTAGTATGTTAAGCTCAGTTTGCATTTTTGTTTATTTGCTAGGTAATCTGCTTTGATCTGTTTGTTATCACTTATAATCACTTAAAATCTATCTTATGTAATTAATAAACTTTTTATGCTTTATCTAAATCAGTAAGTTTGAAGCGAAGTGCTTGGAAATTTTAGCTCAAGGGGGTGGGGCTGCTGAATTTCCTCTCCTCATTGAGGGAGGGGCAAACTTTATGAGTGTACTTTGTACAAATCTCTGTGCAGTGTAAGACAGTACAATTTTGGGTTTTCGCTCCAGAGAGGTGGGTGCATTCCTGGGGAGCTGGGAAATTGGTTGGTGTCTGCTGGTTGCATTCACGTAGCCCAGTTTGAGTGAGTGGGGCCACCTGCTGTTGTATTCGGTGATAACAGGGCCTTGGAGAGGCTGTTGTTTTTCCAACCTCAGGAAGCAGTGTGAACAGGGCCAGCCCAACTGAGTGGTTAGAGGGGTGCAGCAGTTTCTCACAGCTCCCAAACTACACCCCAGGGGTGACAACCATCACACTATCAATTCTGCCTTTTATAATGCCCCTCTGATTGCTGGTGTCCTGGAACTTCAGTCCCCGGAAAACAAAAGGTTCTGATTTATCTGCATTGTTACAAAATGCTTGTGTTTTTTTCAGTCACAGTTAAAGTTCATCCAAGAGGTTGCCAACCCAAGGTAACAATCTAAAAGCTGCTTTTGCATTCTTTCATTCCTGCATTTTCTGTTCTCGTTAAACAAAAAAAAATTTTTTCTCCATTCTGACAAGATTGCAAAACACACATTCTAGCCAACTCTGAACCTCCTAAAGAGACATATAAGATACATGTAAATTATCAATTAATAAGAAAGAAAGAATCCTGAAGGGTACAAATATATTGGAATTTTCTCTCATTCATCTTGCCAACTCCCTTAACTGCTTTGCTATATCCAAGAAGCAACAGTTGCAAAGAGTACTTCCTGTCATTTAGCAAGAGACTGAATCCTTGGTTTGGATGCAGAGGTTACAAAAGTTATCCATGCATTCATCGCCTTGAAGCTGGATCACTGCAGAGCACTCTGCATAGGACTGGGCCTTCCAACCATTCATAAATTGCTGCCAGTCAGTTTCACAAGAGTTATTTCAGGCAGAGAGCATATTGCATCTACTGTACTGGCTACCAGCTAATTACTAGGTTAAGTTTAAGGCACTGCTTTGACCTCAGTAGACCCAAATGGTTACCATCCAAGCCATTTGAAAGACTGCCTCTCTCCTTCTATGAGAAATATTGTGAAGGATGTAATCTTTTTTTAAAAAAGTTATTTTCTTATGTTAATTGATCTATTAAGAAATCTGAATGGGCACAAATGAATGAATGTTCCATCTACAGAACATTTTTAGGATGAGGCCCAATATTAGAAAAATAAAAGAAAATAATTAAATTAAAAGCTGATAGTGACATGATTATGTAGATAAATACAGCAGCTATTATGTGCTTCAGACACCTGAAAATGAGAAACCTTTTCATTGAGAGATGGGACAATGCACAAAACTTTGAAAGTTATCACATTAAAAAATGATTTTTAATTCCACCTGGACAGTCATTAGACACAAGTAGAAGGGGCCTCAGTTTAAGGCAAAGCATGATTCCTATTACAATGTAGCATTCCCTAGAGCTCCAGCCGAGATTTGCTTTTGGAGTGCCTGTTTCAAAAGCTATGCTTGGGGTGCAAGCTCACGCAAAACCAATGAAAAAAGTTATACAGACCCCTGTGAATCAAAACTGTGGGAATCCACGCAGTTCTACTTATGCAGCTAAGTCCTAGGAGGGCAAGACTGAGCGCAGGAGTTAAACTCATGACCTCTTAAGCCCTGAAAAAAGCATGTCACCAGCTCAGCAACATTAATGTGAAACAAGACGATGATTTCACTCAGCTTGTTGCTGCTTCTAAAAGTAAACATATTTACCCACACTATTTTCAGCTTAGATAACTAGACCACGCAGAATAATGTCTGTATTTCTGGCTGAGTTTTAGTGGATTGGGCAGGCACTCAAACCAAATCATATGAATTATCCACAGAAAAATTCAAAACCAGGAATATTTCATCACCCACAAATTTCTAATTTTTACTCAAGGAAATCAAGTACACAGGATCCAAGGGTTCTGTAAACATAAACAACATGATTCTCATCAGACTTGCACTGGCTTGACACTGTTGTAAATCCATTGACTTCAGTGATATTATTCCTGATTTACACTGCTTTTTTAAGTGCCTGGAGAATCAGAGCTATAACTGCTACTTCAAAGCCATACAAATTCTAAATATGGTGTTCTCGTAACTACTGCACTTATATATTTCATGCCCAGCCTGCTACACACACTTAATATCAAGATATTTTTTTAAAAAACGTGTATCTAACAAAAGATGTATTTGAAAAGGACTTGGGGATGAATCAAGGAGCAAAATTTACCAGAAAGATCTCAGCAGAAATAAAAATCATCTGTGGAAAAAACTTCATGCCCTTAAGGTGCCAAGAAACTTTTATAATTGCACCCATGTTTTTTTTTCAGCATCTGACTGTCACTAACTAAAATGCAGCTTCAATTATATTTTATTGGAAGCAATTTCATTTTTATAGTTCAAGAATCCTTTAGAATTGGACCATAAAAATAAAATAAAAAGTATCAGCTGAGGTTGGAACTTCTAAATGTGTTTGAATTACAGTAGAAAAAGATCAGAAGGAGCGAGTGAGACAGGTTGTGTTTAAAGAACTCACCAGAGAACACATCAGTTCAAACCAGTGCCTTGGAAATATCCGTCTTGGACAATCCACGGGGTGGGAATGAAATTCCAGGAGATTTTGAAGAAGGGAGAACTGCCACCTCTTCTTTCAGTGTAAGCTAGTAACGATCAAGCCCCAACCTATTCCTTCTCTTTATCTTGAGAGATTTAATCCCCACAGTTGATACTGGGAGAAGGAGAGGAAGATACTATTGCCTCTTCTAACACCACCGTTCCAGTCTGACCTTATGCTGAGAGAAATAATCGTCTCAGGCCTTAGAGGTTCCCGTTACAGTGGAAGAGTCATCAGTAATGCTAAATCTGGTTAACTTCAAAAAGGGGAACCCAAAAATGAGGAGGCTAGTTAAACGGAAATTAAAAGGAAGAGTCACAAGACTGAAATGCTGCATGGAACATTTTAATAACACCGTAATAGAGGCTCAAAATATATGTATACCCCAAATAAAAAAACTGTAAGAGGACCAAAAGACTGTCACCATCGTTAAACAGTACAGTAAAAGAGGTGTTGAGACACAAAGACATCTTTTAAAAATGCAATTCAAATCCCATTGCAGAAAATAGAAAAAAGCATAAACTTTGGCAAGTCAAGTGTAAAAGTATAATTAGACAGGCCAAAAGAATATGAAGAGCAACTAGCAAAAGACACAAAAAATGACAGTAATTTTTGTAAAGTACACCAGAAGCAAGAAGCCCACAAAACAATCAGTGGAGCCACTGGGCGATCAATGTGCTAAAAGAACACTCAAGAAATACAAGGTCATTGCAGAGTAGCTAAATGAATTCTTTGCTTTCGTCTTCATTGCAGAGGATGTGAGGTGGATTCCTATACCTGAGCCATTCTTTTTAGGTGACTAATCTGAGGACCTGTCTCAGATTGAGTTGTCAATAAAGGAGGATTTGGAACAAATTGATAAATTAAAGTCACCAGGACCAGATGGTAATCATCCAAGAGTTCAAAGGAACCCACATATAACATTTCAGAACTACTAAGTGTGTATGTAACCTATTGCTTAAAATCAGCCTCTGTACCAGATGGCTGGCGAATAGCTAATGTAACACTGATTTTTTTTAAAGGCTCCAGAGGCGATCCTGGCAATTAAGGGCTGGCTAGCCTAACTTCAGTACCAGACAAATTGGTTGAAATTATAGTAAGAACAGAATTATCAGACACATGGATGAACATGATATGTTGGGGAGCAGTTAACACAGCTTTTATAAAGGGAAATCATGCCTTGCCAATTTGTTAGAAGCATGTGGACAAGGGTGATTCAGCAGATATAGTGTACTGGGACTTTCAGAAAGCCCTCACCAAAGGCTCTTAAGCAAAGCAGGAAATCATGAGATAAGAGAGAAGGTCCTCTCTTTGTTCAGTAACTGGTTAAATTATAGGAAACAAAAGGTAGGAATAAATTATCAATTTTCACAGTGGAAAAGGTAAACAGTAAGGCCCTCCATGGATCTGTCCTGGGACCAGTGCTGTTTAACATATTCATAAATAATCTGGAAAAAGAAGTACACAGGGAGGTGACAAAATTTGCAGATGATACAAAATTACTTCAGATAGTTAAGTCTGAACCAGACTGCAAAGAGTTACAAAGGGATCTCACAAAACTGGGTGTATGGGCAAGAAAATGGCAGATGAAACTCAAGGTTGATAAATGCAAAGTAATGCACATGGAAAACATCATCCCAACTAAACATACAAAATGATGGGATCTAAATTAGCTGTTACCACTCAAGAAAGATCTTGGAGTCATTGTGTATCGTTCTCAGAAAACATCTGCTCAATGTTCAGTGGCAGTCAAAAAAGCTAAATGAATGTTAGGAACCATTAGGAAAGAGATAGATCATAAGAGAAAAATATCATAGTATCACTATATAAATCCATGGTACACCCAAACTTTGAATGCTGAATGCAGTTCACATCACCCCATCTCAAAAAAGATGTTAGAATTGGAAAAAATACAGATAAGGCAACAAAAACTATTAGGGGTACGAACAGCTTCCATGAGGAGAAATTAAAAAGATCAGGACTGTTCAGCTTAGAAAAGAGATGACGAAGAGGAGATATAATAGAGATCTATAAAATCTTGACAGGCATGGAGAAAGTCAATGTGCTATTTACCCCTTCACATAATAAATGAACTGGGGTCACCCAATGAAATTAACAGGGAATAGGTTTAAAACAAACATAAAGAAGTACTTCTTCACACAATGCACAGTCAACTTGTGAAACTTATTGCCATCGGATGTCATGAAGGCCAAAAGCATAAGTGGGTTCCAAAAATAATTAAATAAGTTTATGGAAGACAGCTATCAATGGCTAATAGCCAAGGTGGTAAGGGATGCAACTAAGATGGTAAGGGATGCTTTGGGTGTCCCTAAACCTCTGATTGCTAGAAGCTGGGACTGGATGACAGGGAATTGGTCACTCAATAAATTGTCCAGTTCTGTTCACTCCTTCTGAAGCATCTGGCACTGGCTACTGTCAGAAGACAAGATACTGGGTTAAATGGTCCACTGGTCTGATTCTTTATGACCATGCTTCTGTTCTTATAGGTATGTTCTAAATGTAACTTATACACCAATCCTGGAACAGAGGCAGTCAAACAGCACATAGGCAATCCCATCTTCCAAGAATCTCAGTCTCACCGTAGTGCCTGGTCCCCAGAGATCAACTTTGCCTCAGAAATTGACTCCAAACAGAGAGTAAGGCAGAGAGCAAACTCTCTTTCTATTCACACAGCTCTCTCCCCAAGGATCACTGCCTCTACACAGAACCTTGCATAACAGCTGCTAGCAACAACAGAGCATGTCTTCCCCCAGATTGAACATTTGCTTGCAAGTTTAAAAGAACTTGGAAGACTGTGTAACAGTGCCCTCTTACCAACCTGCTATGACAATACACACTAAGACCCAGCTTCTCCCTGAGCTAAGGAGTTACACCAGAGCCAGAAGGGAGTATGTCATATCAAAATCTGTTTTTCTGTTCTCATGCAACTATTAATTATCTGACATCTGCAGCCACTTGCATGAGAAGAAATACGTTTTTTACTGATTAATTCTATAGTCTTTACCATTTACAGAAATGGTTTGAGGACTAAGGCCCTGATTCATCACAGTGTTACTCCAGTTCTTTTCCAGTGTGACTCTATTAAGTCTTCTTTGCGTTTGGATAGTCTAGCTCAGTTGCAGAGGAGTGTTATTACTTCTCTATAAAGAGCCTTTTCTATTTCCAGCAGTAGATATTCCACATCACTGCAACTTCTTTTACAACTGTAAAAGCAAAATGCTCCCGCTCCCACCCACCCCCTGTGTTTCTGTCTTAATGCTTTATAACAAGCTTGAACAAGACAAACACCCTTCACAGGGATAAAGAAAACCCTTTGAAAGATTCACCTTTTGTTTGGAGTTTTGATGTAGGGTCAAAGAACTATTTCACCACAAACTTTCCAAGAACTCACAGCGTTACAGAAAACTACCTCAGTAATACAGATTTAGGCTACACTGGAGTCGGTCTGGAATAATTTTACCTAATGATAAAATTAAACATGCAACTCTTCAGTTGGGTTATCTATAGAAGCCCGCAGTGCTTTTTTCAGACAGACAAGTTTCAATAAACACCATGTCAGTTCTTGTTTATAGAATTAAAAGAACTTTCTTGCTATTCTTTCTTTAAACATAGCATTTTTAAAGGGCTCTTTGATGTGTTTTTCTGCTTAACAGCAAAGACCCTGGAGGGAATTCAATAAAGACTCCATTTAGATCTATAATGCGGCACTGTTCACACTGTAAGTGAAAGCTGTATATGCTACTACCTTCCATTTTCAGGGAACAAAAAAGTAGGCTTAATCAAGGACAGCTCTCCCCCATCACATGATATGGGTCACTGGAAGGCCAAGACTGACAATTCAGCCATGATACAAGTTTGCATGGGAGAGGGGAACAAATCCCCCACCTTGCTGTCTTAAGCTTGGAATGGGTCAGTTTTGCACTCCTGTTCCCAATGCACCTCCACATGCTCTCATGCACCTCTGCCTTTCCCTGTGAAGTCCCAAAGTAGAAATGCTAAGGCATAACTTTTGAAGGCACATCTCTGGCACAGTGTAAGAACTGCCTTGAGAAGTGGCTTGGAAACATAGTGTTGGTCGGATACTGTGTGGGCACTGTGCTAAGCCTAGCAAGGAGGATTTTCACTTAGCAAAGGAACTGACTGGCAACACTCCCAACAAGACATAGGTAAATGAGGTTTGTAGCTAACTTAATCAAAGGGACAAATGTATTTCATGACTGCAAAGATCCAGGGATCCTTTTTTATTATATTGTTTTGTCTGTAGGGGTAAAAAAAACCAGCCCTCTGCTATTCCACTGTGTAATTACTTCCCTTTTCTTTAAGCAACTTAACCTCACTTTAACCCCTCTGACTACTGTACAGGACGAACCAAATGACTTTGATGAGCTCAGTCCAGCAATAATAATCAGCTCTTTTGGGGCTGTAAACCTCTTTACCTTCGAGAGAGAGAGACGGATGGCTCCTCCAAACTGCTTGTGTTCTGTGATTGATAATGAGCACTCGCTCCCTTCCTCCTGCTTCTCTCTGTGTGCATGTGTGAAGGCTGACTCAACCCACTGGGAGGTGGAAGGAGATTGCCTCATAGCTCAGTAGGGTTCAAAGCCACAGTAAGGAAGAGCATTGTGTGGACAAACATTGGGGCAAAATGCCACCGTCAGTGTTTCAAAAACAGAAGACAGCATTTTGCCGGTTCATTAATCCCATGAATTTGGGGTCAGGTCTTCTGCTTGTGTAAATGATATCAATGGGTCTGTGCCTATTTACACTGGCCAAGATATCTTAGCTGTATTCAGATTTACATTTGGGTGATTTTAACCCTTTGGAATTTAGAGTTTTTCCATGCGAATTATCTGCTCCCCTGATGGTTTCTGAGAATTCTAAATCTTTGGAATACTCACCACTCCATCACCACATGTGGAGCATTTCAAGGAACAGAACATGCAGTTTCTTAATATCAAAGACAATTTTAAAAATAGATGCAGGTTAAGCCACAATAAGGATTCTTAATTGGCCTGTTTTACACTAACAAATTACATGTAGTTGATGTGAATATGCTACTGCCATTGGTTAAAGGTTGAATGAAGGCTTTTCAAATCGGTGCTCAGTACTGAAGTATGAATCTGGAAATGCACTTGTTCAATAAAGTTTTAAAATACAGGCATTGTTTACAGGTATACTGGGGTGGGGGTACCCTAGTACTCAGACACCAAGTAAAGAACTCCAATTTTTTTCTCTGAAAACTTAACAGTGACCCTATCCCCAGAGTGTATATCAGCTGAGCCAACTATACAATACAAGACATTAATGGGATCCTGGAGGGACTTCCCAGATCTTAACATGGCTTTTCAACAGAGAAGACAACAAAATATCAGGGAAAACATATTTTTCATAAACAAAAATGTAATGTGCTACAAAAAGCAAATGAACTAAATATTTCCTATGTCATAATCTACGCATGTTACTCTCTTGCTTTAATGACTCCTATGATAGGAGATGAATGAAACAATTTTCAGCATGGACTGTTTTCTCTGTCTCCCACAAATGGTGGATGGATCTGCAATAGGGTATGCATATAAAAATTGACTGCTGTCTTAGACTCTCATGACTTTTTAAGTCTTTTTATAAACCCATATATAAGGATTTTCATAGATTATTATTACTTTTTTGGCAGAAGAATCAGTGTGTTACACTATTTATGGTATTTACTGCTATCTTGATAATAAAAAACACATTTTTAAAAAGTGGGTATTGCAATTCCCAGAGAGTTCTGCAAGGTTTTTGGATGGAAGCCATGTGGGCATAAGAAGAACTGAAAGACTTGCAGGGTGCAAGGTATCCATCTCTCTCCACATAAATCTGAATCAGTAATTGTCCAGAGGTTAGACAAATTCATCTCTTGTATAACTCTGTAGTACTCAGTGGAGACACATCAGGGATGAATATGCCCCAAAATGTGGGTGTTCATAAAAGACAGAATTCCAGAAGAAGCACTCATGAGGTGCTCAAGGAACTAGAATTTTCCACTAATGAATACCTGGAAAATTAACCAGGATGTGAGATTTCTAAATAGTAATTTGGTTGCAACTGTCAACTGTCTTCAAAACATGGTGACACTTGATAAGTCCTTTGATCCTTATGGTACTAAACATAACCCATTCATGGATGTAATGTGTAGCAAGTTAGCATATTGGATGAAAAATAAATGTCTTTAAATTGCTATTAAAGTACAGCTTCTCCCAAATCCAGCATTTTAGGGTAAATGTTGTTCATGAACTGATCTGAGTGGGTTCACTTCAAATGTTTCTGGAATCCTTGGTCCAGTTCTCTTTTCTCGGGACATGATTACAATCCAGACAGTATGGTGGACAGCACATACCTATGGCCCGTGCCACTTCCCACAGCTCCCATGGGCTGGGAACGGCAAACCGTGGCCACTGGGAGCTGTGGGTGGCTGTGTAAATGTAAACAAACTATCTGGTGGCCCGCCATCAGATTACCCTGAGGGACCACTGATACAGAGACTGCAACTCTCTCTCCTCAACATTTTTTGGGGGACATTCATTTGACCTGTTCCCCTATTTGGTTAGCTGGGACTCTGGTAAATTTGCCTGCTGGGTCCTAATCCAATCAAGAGAATCTGCTAGGGCAAACAATGTTCCTCCTTCCACTGCTGCCTGATCCACACTGAACCTTACTCCATACTGCTTTATGTAATGTAACAGGGGTGAAAATTCTAAGATCTTACCCAGGGATTCAGGGATTTTCATAGCATCACTTGGTTGAGCTCTGCACAGACATGCAGAGGTATTTTAATGAGTCATTCTGATTGCCCGGTGGCTGAGGCAGGCTAGGGGGCAATCCAGAGCAGTAGTCAAGGATATGTGAGTGGTCGGGTAGCCAGCAGGTCAATCCATATCAGGCAACCTGGGCAATGGTTGGTGCTCTCGTAGGGGTCAGTAGCTGGAAGACCCAATCCACGGGGCTGAATCAGAGGGGTTTACTTTTGTGGTGGTGGCGGGGGGGAAAGCTAATAGTTGCCTATATAAGACAAAGTCTCTAATATCAGGATGGTCCCAATAATATCGGAATGTCTGGTCATTCTGTGGGGGAAAGGCACAACCAGCAGGGACTGATCTGTTTCTCAGACAGCTTCCTCTCCTTGTGGGGGCCTTTAGCTAGTCCAGATACCCAGTGAGAGTGCTGCCTGTCCATCCAATCAGGGGCATGGTTGCTGTGGAGTTGTAGACCTTTAGCACTAGAACTATTGATCAGCGTGCTGGTTTAGTGCACTGCCATGGTGCCGTGGCTAAGGATGCCGCTGGTGGGCTGGGTAAATATTGGAGTCCTGATACTGAGGTTAGAGTGTAGAAGCCTAATTAAATCCCCCAAAAAGTGTCTCTGGCAGAGGGAGCTGGGGCAGAGATGAAAAGACATTGTAGGAAAACCCTAGAAACAGCCGAGCTTGAGGACAAAACTCAGAGCGAGTTTTATGTTCTATTATTTGAGTTACCAAACCTCAGGAAGGAGGCAAACCTGGACTTTATATTTTCTTTGTTCACCAGCAGGATGGGAACTCAGCTTGCTCACATGCAGGTTGGAGAAAAGGTATGAGAAAGGAAAGACCCAGCCATTTAGAGGTTTATGTGAATCCCACACTGTTACAAACTAAGCTACCTGGTATACCCTACAGTAGTGGCCTTGTCCTAGATGTTAAACCAGCTCCTGCAGATCAGGGCTGGGAATCTCATCTCTGGGTTGCACACCTTTTGTGTGTCCTTTTCTAAGTGCACATCCTGTTTGCACTATTTTGTCAGATTTAATTTTACTTGTGGATCCATGAAATGGAGAACTTTCAGATCAGAGATATGCATGGAAACAATCTTCCCATCTTTCCAGGACAGAGCAAGTTCTAATGAGCGTTTCACTGCAACTCAGGTCAATTATTGGTTTGAATTAGTACTCCCACAAGCTGTAACATTCTTTACCTGCAGTCAAGTGGAACTCAGACAGGTACATAATTCTTTCCTGTTTTTGAAAACCATCAAAGGAACCAATTCCAGCCCAAGTTTACAACCAAAATCCTCATTGATCACTATAAGCCAGTTGTAGACAACAGCACAGACGAGGAGGGAGGGAGTGGGCAGGGAGTTATGGAAAGTTAGACTTACTCCAGAGAGTTGCACTTGGTGATCAATGAGACTGAATTCCACTGTAATAGGAAAGTAATGCAGCAAACTTCTTATTTCATAATTCCTTTTGTGGCACAGTATATATTAAGCAACAAAGTCTGTCTATGAGCCAGGGGGTCACACAGGTGTAAAGGAGACAGACTCTGGCTATCTCTACTTTGAAACTTAATTTAAATAACTCCTCTTCACAAAAGTATCTTAGATCTGTATTGCAGAGTTTCCATATTGACTGAAAAGCTATTTTCAAACATTAATTCCTTTCCTTGATCTGGTCAACATTGTAAAGCCAAACAAAAAGATTTTTTTTCCAAAATACCTAGCAAATTAAAGCATCTGTTTCAAGAGTATCCCAAGTTTACTGCTATAATAACAAAGTGACATTCAGCATAGTGTACCGTGCTGGACTAAAGCCACAACATACTGTGCTTCAGAGTCACAATGATGGGTTGCCATTATTGTACCATATACTGGATTGCAAAATGTACATTTGCTCCCAAGCTGAAAGAACTTCTGTAACTATATCCCTTGAACTCACAAACTGGGAGATGGCATATGGTTAGCATCCTCTTTTTGTTTTATTTTTAAACTTGTTTGTGAGCTATAAATGCACAGTATTCTGAACCCTATAATGAAAACTTTCCCTGGTTTCAAACATCAGCAAGGCAGGCCAAGCTAAGGTGATATCTAATTCAGGAAAGCATTGGGCCTTAAGCACATGCATAAGTGGTTTCCTGCATATGCTCAGACATGCTTAAGTTCTCTGAGATGTTGGGCATCAGAAAAAAATAACAGGAAAGATTATACTTGAGAGCATAAGAACTCTGCTCAGAAAGGAAGGCTGGCCCAGTGAACTTGGAAGATCTGGGTTCAAGTCTATGCTCTACCACTCTTGCTATGTGACCTTCTGAGACACCTAGACTCTCTGTGCCTCAGTTCCCCATTTGTAAAATAGAGATATTAGCACTTCCCTACCTCACAAGATAGGAGGTCAAGCTAAATACACTAAATATTGGCATGTGGTCTTATACCACGGTCATGAGAACCATATAAGTACGTAGATAATTTTACTGAATTTAAGAAGAAAATATCTTCTTTTTACCTTGGATTTCCAAGGACGCAGGGATCCTAGACACAAGCAGCCAGGATAGCTGAAAAGGAGGATTTAAGCATTGTTCTTCTCCCCCTTGGTGTCTCCACTCTTTCATGAATCAAAGAGTAACAAGGAAATATCAGTTTCTGCCTAAATCCATTTTTAACCTCAGAATGCAGTAGTCAAGTCCTCTTAAATCACCAAGGTATTTCTAACAGAAAAACCTAAAGGAAGTAATAAATGTCAAACACACATCAAAAACAGGCTGGACCTTTTTTTTAAGGCTCGGCTGGAGTTCTTTGAAATGGTAACTTTTCTGTGAGTAGCCCATCTGCAGTTCAGCTCTACTGTAAGCTGCATTACCATGCTACCTGTTTAAAAGCTTACATCTTTACCCAGGGGATTAGCTAACGAGGGCCTCCATAATGGGACTAGAGATTTCTGGAAATATTGCATTTGAACATTCCTGTAATTTCCTTTTGGTATTTATTATGAACTTAAACAAAAACTTAAGGAAGGAACTGAAATAACCCAGTGTAATGTTTATAGTCTTAGAAGGAATACTCATGTAAAAAGCAAATAGAACATGTTAGACAGCCACAACTTTAGGAAAAGTATGTGGTACCTGAATTGAAACACTAATCCCTGCAAGAGATGATTTGAGGCCTCCCACTAGAATTTAAAACACAGAACTCTTTGATTTGCACAAATCAGATACATCAGATGAGTGTGTGTGATGGCTCATCTTAAAATAAACAGAACATAATATGGAGCAAATGAGGAGGGGGGACTTTATTAAGTCATTAATCCAACAACTTGATTCTGTTGCTGAGTCAGAGCTCATAGCAGCGTCCTCTCCTGTCGGCCAGCCCAGGAGATCCTTGAAAGACTGGACAAGCTCAGGAAGACTAACATGATAATGACTGCACACGTTACTTGGAAAATAGAGTGTAGACAAAAGCAAACAAGTTGACAAAACTCACTGAAGATTTATGTTCTCACTGTGTCAGCATTGTGGATACAACATTTTGACTGTATCCAATCCCCTTTACTTTGCAGCATCTCAAATGTAGTATTGCATGTTGTGTTGTGACTTGGCTGACGTGGAAGGAACAACTATTTTAATACTGACCCAAGATAAGGGGAGCAGCTGCTTCCATCTAGAAGACCAAAAGATACATTCCTTTGTCCTTCCTTTCAAAATTCAGGCTCTACCTCTATTCTGTCAACACTCCTCAACTAAGGGTCACAGAGGAATTTATTCCACCTCTTTTATCACACACATTCATATGTAGCACTTCATTTACTGAGGGTTTTTTTTTCCAGGGGGATGATAACTCTTAACTCTGAAGGTTTGGAAGTATGGGTCTTCGGATCATAAGTGCTGGCTTCTAAAGGTCAGATGATGCTTGCTTAGTTGTGTCAATTTTATTACAGTCACCTCACTTTCCATGCACAATGGGCATTTGATGATTGATGCTCAGTAATGGGACATTCCTATTGAACTCTTAAGAAATTCTTTTCCTCTGTGCAAGAGTTCAAGGGAAAGAGAAGCAGTGAAGCAGCAATTCAGCACAAGATTTATGCATTGTACAGTGAGAAGCCAAATACTCTACTGTTGAATATAATTATTTAACAACTCTGTGAATAGGATGCAGAAGTTTCTTTCAGGTACTCATGGATCTCAAATTATATGTTGCTGTTAAAAGCAATGGGAGAAAAAAACCTAAAAAACAAAACAACAATAACCTTTGTCGTACCGCATCAATAAGATTCATGTTCTAAGGCAATTCAGTGGTACACTGGATAAGTATGACCACGAGACTCAAATCTTTATGAAGACACTTAGACTCCTCTGATACTAAAGTAATATGAAGTGCAGGACAAACAGAAGTCCATTTTTCACTTGTGGTGTTTTGGATTAGTTCGAGTTGTAATTTCTTGTAACCTAGTTATATTTATTAAGAGCTGCTTTCAGGACACCACCTCTCTGCAGTCCTGGTGGGGTGAAGTTCCCAGTGACCAACTCATTCATATATTGTAGAATTTTTTAAAGCTAGAAAGAACCATTATGAAAATCTAGTCAGACTGTCTTCAGATCTCAGGCCACATTCTGTTCCAAAAGAAAGCTCATTAAAAGATTGGAATTCCCTGGAAACTCTGCCTGAGTTAGAGATGCAAAATGTATCCCAAAGTGTTGTCAAATTAGAAATGCCAATGAGTAATCATATACAATATGGAGAACCTTAATTAGCATAATTATTGATGGGAGTGCAATGCAATATTCCGCTTTGCTTACAGCTGGAGGAGTTTCTCCCAGCAGATGAGAAAATAGTGAGTGGATAACCTACAAGCAATGTCTCAAAATTACATACTACTAATATCCTAGAAGCTCTAAAACAGACGGATTACAATTTAAATGCAATTAAGTAAATTCCTTATTTAAATAAGCAGAAAACTAAGTCCTTCCATTCTTTTGTGTAAAATTTTTGCCAACGCCATCAACCTGCCCTCATGAAATAGTGCATTATTTTTCAACACAAGCAATTGAAATGCCTGTAACGGCTGTACAATTCTACTTGAAAACATGTTTAAAGAGAATATAATCTGTGATGTATTCCCACATTTTTCATAAACAGTCATCAATGTGAATTTCATTTCTGGGATAAATGCCACGAATTAGATGGAAGTGGACCATCTCACTCTCTGACATTGTAAAACAACCAGTAACATTTTGCATGAAAGTTGTTGTTTGAAAATATAATTGTCAAGGTTTTTTCCCCACTTGGAACTTTAGAGTACAAGAAGTGGGGACCTGAATGAACACTTCTAAGCTTAATTACTAGCTTAGGTCTGGTACGCTGCAACCAGCCAGAATTTAGTGTCTGGCACACTTTCTGTTCCCCCAAAACCTTCCCTGGGGAACCCAGACCCAAACCCCTTGGGTCTTAAAACAAGGAGAAATTAACCATTCCCCTCCTTTTCCCCCCAGGGTTGCCTTGAGAGGCTTCACACAGAGCCAAACTCCTTGGATTTTAGAACAAAGAGGAATTAACCATCCCCCTCTTTTCCCCCCCAGACTTTCCCCTCCCTGGGTTGCCTTGAGAGGCTTCACACGATTCAAACTCCTTGGATCTTAAAACAAGGAAAAATCAATCAGGTTCTTAAAAAGAAAGCTTTTAATTAAAGAAAGAAAAAGTAAAAAATATCTCTGTAAAATCAGGATGGAAAATGCTTTACAGGGTACTCAGATTCATATAAACTAGAGGGACTCCCCCCCTCACCCAGCCTTAGATTCAAAGTTACAGCAAACAGAGGTAAAAATCCTTCCAGCAAAAGAAACCTTTACAAGTTAAGAAAATAAACATAAGACTAATCCGCCTTGTCTGGCTATTACTTACAATTTAGAAACATGAAAGATTGATTCAGAAAGATTGGGAAAACCTGGAATGATGTCCCGCCTCTCTCAGTCCCGAGAGCGTACAATGAACAACACAAAAAGCACAAACAAAGACTTCTCTCCACCATGATATAAAAGTATCTTATCCCCCTATTGGTCCTCTGGTCAAGTGTCAGCCAGGTTTACTGAGCTTCTTAACCCTTTACAGGTAAAAGAGACATTAACCCTTAACCATCTGTTTATGACAATAATATTGCCCATAAAAGACGGTGATCAGATGTCCCAATTTTATAGGGCCAGTCCTGCTATTTGGGACCTTTTCTTATATAGGCTCCACTAACTCCCCCTAGCCCCTTCTACCGGTTTTTCCAACTTGCTGTCTGGTCACCTTACCTCAAAAAGTTGGGGAAATCTGATTTCCTAGGAATCTGCAAATTAATGATACAAGCAAACATTGTTTGGGTGTAGTAATTGTCATTTTTATGCCTTTGAAACTAGTCACCACCACCATATAGTACTATACAATACAATAGGGGAAATAATTAGTTTTAGGTTCTATGCAGTGTGGACAAATTTAAAGTGTAAGAAAAAAAATTAAGAAATATGTCAGGTCATAATAATCATATATGGGTTAAAGCAGGTTAGAAAAGTTTAGTTTTTTATTCTATTCTGTTCAGGTTCTCCTACTGCCCTCATCACCGTAGCATGTGAGCCTTCCAATGGAGCCTTAAGCAACATGACTAACAACTGTCACATGTTGTTTGTATTCTCTCTCATTCTTTCCCCAGGGACAGAAGTGTGTGTCCATTGTAGGGTTTTATTCTGGTAAGATTTGAGGGGCATTATTATTGTTGTTGTTTAAATAGACATGTTGCTCTGTGTAGTGGAGTAGGTGGTGGTTTACGACGGTCCTTAGTTCCCATGGGATTTTTCCACAGCCTGGGACTAGCCCCCAGGAAAGCTCTGTCTCCTTCACCTACCAAACACAGGATGGAAAAGAGGCTACTTCCTAGACAAGAACTGAGTATATTCATGACAGCATAATATCCCCACAGATGGATTCAGAAGGAATGACCTTCCTTTTATACAAAAAGCAAACACTCTGTGGGATACTGACTATGCCCAGGTCTACATTATAAACTTACATGAGTATAACTACGATGCTTAGGAGTGTGAAAAATACACAGCCCCAGGTGACGCAGTAATACCAACCTAAGCCACAATGTAGACCGTGCTATGTTGAAAGGAGGGTTTCTCCTATTGACATATCATTATTGTCAGTCTGCTTCAAGGCACTGGAGCGCTTGGTCCTACAGAGCATATTACCTGACGTGGAGAGAATTTTGAGCCCTGACCAAGTTGGTTTTCGCCGAGGCCATAGCACATGTGACCAAGTACTCACACTGACCACATTTGTTGAAAATGGCTTCCAGATAAACTTGAAAACAGGTGCTGTTTTCATTGGTCTAAGAGTGGCATATGAGACAGCATGGCACCCTGGCCTGCTCGTGAAGGTATCACAGGTTCTGCTATCTTGGGTCACAGGCGTCGTTGACCCGTTCCTCCACAATAGGCAGTTTAGAGTCCATAGGGGGGAAAAGAGAAGTGCTTGGAGACAACAGAGGAATGGGTTACCCCAGGACTCTGTTCTTTTTCCAACCCTGTTCAACCTTTACATCAATTACCTGCCAACAATGGAGTCACAAAAATTCATTTACGCAGACAATATCTGTTGCAGCACCCAAGCCCAGCCATTCCATGAGCTTGATGCTACCTTAAACCAGGACATGACAAAGTTAGCTGACTACTGTAAGACTTGGCCCCTCCAGCCAAGCATCATAAAAACAATGTCCAGTTTGTTCCATCTTCATCACACCAGCGCAACCTGAGAACTGAATGTTTATCTGAATGATCAGAAGGTGAAACATGAAGTAGAACCAGTATATCTAGTTGTGACCTTAGACTGCACACTGAGTTACCATGCCCACCTGAAACAGACAGCAGCTAAAGTTAAGATGCGCAACAATCTTCTTAGCAAACTGGCAGGTTTGTCATGGGGTGCCCGTGCTCCAACTCTGCAGACGTCAGCTCTTGCCACCTCGTATTCACTGGCGGAGTACTGCTCAGCAATATGGAATTGATCATCACACACCAAACTATTGGATATGCAGCTACAGACTATTGGATATATAGTCATCTCCAGCACCCTGCGTCTGTCTCCACTCCCATGGCTTCTAGTTCTAAGCACTATGACTCCTCCTCATATCAGACAAGAGGTCGCCACTGGCAAGTTACTGGAGAAAGTACGTGCCAACCCAAGCCTGCCGCTGCACAGTGACCTTTATAAACCACCAGCTGTACATTTGCTGTCATATCGCCCATTATGGTCTCATCCGCCACACCAGGATGTTAGGGTAGAAACACTCAGGCGAGAGGAATGGATATCTTTTATAATCCCCAACCAGTCCCTCATCATGGACCCTCAATTTGCCCACCTGGTTTTGACCTGCTCCGTTGCCAGTGGTCCCTGTTGAACAGGTTCTGGACTTGGCAAAGTCTCTGTGCAGCCAAACAGTGTCACTGGAGCCTTCGTGACAGCTCTTTGTGCAGCTGTGGTGCAACACAGATGATGACGCACATTGTCAATGAATGCCGGCTGATTAGGTTCAGCAGTGGCCTAGAAGAACTGCATCACAACACTGAAGATGCCATTGGTTGGCTAGACGACTATGCACATGCTAAATAAATAAACTGACATCGCTACTGACTCTTGTGGAATTGGATTAACTAAGCCACTGGGAGAAGCTCTCTTGTCAGCAAAATAGCCTCTTTGATAAGGTTGCCAATTTTGGTTGGATGTATTCCTGGAGATTTAATCACATGATGTACTCTTTAATTAAAGAGTAATCTTTAATTCCTGGAGACTCCAGGCCAATTCTGGAGGATTGGGAACCCTAGTCTTTGATGAAGTGCTGCAGCTGAACTGGTGCAACTGTGCTGCTGCAGTATTTTAAGTGTAGACCTGCTGTACTAACTGTGGGTCTATACCATGCAACCTTGACTGGATGGACAGACACTTTTTAATTAGTTATTCAAGGGTTTGGTTGATCTAAAGACTTCCTCTGACCTCAGAAAACACTCTAACTACCATATTATCTTTCTACTTCTGGTGGACTCCCAAAGAAGCCATTTCACTTTTTTTCCAACTGTGATATAAGCAATGTGAAAACATTTATTTGAGAAATTAATAACCCAGCACTTATATATGCTACTTTGGCTAGGTCAGGATTCATTGTCCTACCCCTCCCCCAGCACCAAGTTCCCAAGAGACTGTTCTTATATAAAACTACACCCTTGCTTTCCACTGCTGGTCTTCATTCATTTGTTCAGGTAGATACCACTGTTTAGGTGATAAGTGGCAAACCCAGAAACAAACACCACAGCTGGATATCCTTGTAGGGAGATTTAGAAAACACATTTGGAAAGTGAGCAGTTCACTTTCTACATCAGACGTGAAGAGAGTCTTTCAATGAATTTGCCAAGCTATGGACCAGCCCCATGTTCTCAGCTTTCTGAGTTTTCAGATGATGACTGAGTAAAAAACAAAACAGGAGTTGAAATATCTCTCCTTCCTGATCTCTCTCCTTCAGAGATGAGAAGTCTAGTGTTTAAGTTAGAAGGGAGAAAGAAGGATGCAATGCAGACCTAAGAACATGTTCCATCACAGGATGAGTTTTTGTCATATTACGATGACCTTGGTCACAGCAGAAAGTAGCTTGAGGGCTATTAGGAAAGCAAACTTGTCTTTAAAGGACAATGAACAGCCTCAAGATTGTCTCTTATTTTTGTTTGTATGTCTGTGGTTTTTAAGGGTCTGAGGTACTTTCATTCTGCAGAGACTGGATTTTTCTATAGGGATTGTTGTGTACCAGACTTTTCCACTGTTCAGCATGAAAACCCTACCATGGTATTGTCACTAGCACAAAAGAACCCACACAGCAACCAATGTTGAATTCCTCACCAATTAATTTAGGGTGGGTCTCGTGGTTAGAACAAAGGATGCAGAGTCAAGCGGATGCTGGATTTGAATATGAATTGAGGCACTGACTCACTGTGTGACCTTGGCGATAGTCACTTGACCCCTTGTGCCTCAGCAAAGCCTTCTGAAGAGCTGGGTAAAAAGCAAGACTTTGCTGACAACCAGATGCTGAGTAACTCATCGGAGCTTTCTTGGCTAAATTACAGTCAGATTAATCTGGCAATATTTTGTAGATGATTCACCTGCCCCATTTGACTTTCTCCTCAAAGGATGAGAATGACCAGGAAGTCATTGAGAGACTAAGAATAATTTCATTTATTCTCACTGGGTGGTTTACACACACACTCTATATAGCTGTGAAACATCTGACTGGGATTGCCAACAATCTCAATTGCCCATATAAAAACAGTGCTGGCAAGGCAGAAAATACAGGCAGAAACGCCTGTGTGCCTGATATGCACAGCTGTACATGGCTGCTTCAGAGGCTTTTGCAATATCCATGCCAGACTGCTATCTGATTCAACGTGTTTGGTTTGAACAGGGCAGCACAATTCATAACAGATCAGTGGAGGAGGGGACAAGCACCATGAGTGTTTTCCTGGGCGTATGGCCATCTGGGCAGGTTATCCTGCCATCAGCTACACTCTTACAGTGCCTAATCTCTCTCCTCCTCTCCCTCATCTATCAGCACCAGATCTGATCCCCGCATCTTTTCCTGGCCCATTAAATCGTGTCAGTGGTTCTTTGCACTACTCTCCTATCTCTACTCATATATCTAAGTTTATTTGCCTCCTTCACGTTTTAGCAGCTCTGCTGAATGCCTGTGGTCTGACCATACTGAGTCCAGTCTCAGAGAGTCATTAATAGTCTGCGTTTGTACCAGGATTATACCTACACCAGACAGTTTGGGTCATTCAGTTAATGTGAGCACTTGAAGAAGTCTGCTTGTCAGCCCTGTTTTATTTGATCTATCACTTTCTCTTTTTTGTTTTTTAAATGTTGCATTTGGGGAGATCCTTTTTTTCTGTCTGATTTATTAAATACTTTACTTCTCCCCGGTTCCCCTAGTTTAAAATGAAAAGTATGAGAGGCACAAAGGCATTCTATCACTAGAGCACCATGGCTGACATTGTGAATAGTGGCTAGTTTTTTCTGAATGCCTCAGTTTTTGGATGCTCAGTTCGATATGACTCAAAGGGGTCTGATTTTCAGAGAGACAATCAGTCAGAACATTACAAGAATTAGACCCAAAAAAGGATGTTTTGAGTCTAATGCCCAGAAACTGAGGCATCCCAAATCACTAAGTAATTGCTGAAAATCTTGCCCAATAATACTAAGAGACGCAAAAAAATGTACCGCACCTACATGGTGTCTCAGTCTAGAAACAAAGAGATAGCAATAAAGAGAGCGTGTAGGAAAGGAAGCCCCCTTTTACTGCACACAACTCAAATCCTGACTAAAAGAATGGTAGTCTGTGTTGCTTTCATTTAAATCATGGCACAGATTATACAGCGGCATTTGGGTATAAGAAGGTGCAATAACCGGGTGAGAAGAGGTGTAGAATAGGTTGAGTCTTGGCTCCACACCCCTGCAATATGTCTGGCCGTGCAGCTATATTGCTGCCTTGGGGAGCAGACCTGACACAGCATATGCCCTCCCTGGAGCAGTGGGGGAACTGGGAGCGAGATTGTGACTTGGGCAGTGCTCCAGGATCAGCACAGCAACAATGTGCCCCTACAGCCGGACTCAAGTAAAAGCCATGACTAAGCCCTTAGAAATGAGTAAGGCTACACCTAATAGGTACAGAAAAAAAAATAGCTTAAATTTCTTCGAAAACTCTGTGCAAAAAGAATCACAGAGTTCATATGCAAGATGCCTCCTTCACATTTATTCACTAGAAGCCTAATCCTGCCCCCAATAAAATTAACAGCAAAACTCACATTTATCTATCTACTGGGAAATTGTGCCTCAAGAAGCAAATGGTTTCATTGAGATCAGGATTGGGTACACAAAGCATAACAACATTCCCACTCCTCTCCTCTCCTCTCCTTCTCTCTTGAACCTCTTTAACTCCCTTTATCACAAATAGCAACAAATAGTCAGAAATATCAGCAAAAGTTAAAAAAAAAAAGAGTATTTTTGGCCTCATTAAACAAGTGAAACTCATATTCAATGCAACACATTTAGCAATGTCCTGAAGTCACCTGTATTATGGATGAAACCTAAAACCACAGCCTTGACCACTTAGTAGCCCTTGGAGGTCCCATGGCACTTTTCACATAAGTAGGGGTGTTAACCCTAGCATCCTGGCCAAATTCCAACGTGGGTAATTATGTTATGCTTACCTAAATTCTCCATGAAGTTCCAATTGGATAAGCTACTCTTCTTGTTCCCTCCTGGAAGACTCTTGTGGAACATGCTAGCAGACAGCAGCTTCCATTTTCCATCTCAGAGGTGCCTGCATTTCAGTGATGAGTGAAGTGGTCCTTATTCATATGCAAAGTGTTTTGAAATCCTTCTGAGTATAGAGTGTAATATTATATATACATGGTAACATATGTTTATGTAATTACACTGAGATACAGATTTTACAGTACAAGCTATTTTTCTTCAAACAATAAGATTCTATTCTGTGTTTCTCGCTACTGATTTCTGGGGCAGAGTGAAAAGCATTCAAGCATTTCATAGGTGAAAATGTATGACATATTCATTATTAGTCTTGAAATATAGCATTTTCAAATGTTTATTTTCTTCGAGCTTTGGAGTTTTCTAAGCCTTTATTTCTTGCCAGCTAGGATATATGCCTCTGACACCTCTTATCCTGAAACTTCTCTTAATATTTTTTGTAATGTGAAAGGTTGCTTATTTTGAAAGTTCTTTTGTCATTTCAGCACATCTTTGGTTTCTTTATCTGACAAGAGAGGTTAAGCCATTATGCACTAATACAGCAGTGGCTCTTAACAACTTGCCAATTACCACAGATAACTAAATCAAGAATTTACAGTTAGATAGCAACAGGGCTGGCAGTAATCAACATTACTGTGGGGAAATATATAAGAACACTCCAGTCAGCAAGGTAACCCTAACTGTGTTTCTTGGCAAATTTGGGGGAAATGTTGCATTTCTGTAGCCTGAGGATCTCAAAGCATTTTACAAACATAAAATAATTTAACCTCAGTGAGGTCAGATGTTACTTCGTATTTGATGAGGAAACTGAGGGCCCGGTTCTCCATTGCTAGTACTTTATATAGTCATTTGCCCCCGTGCAAAGTGAGTGTAAAGTGACACCATTTTGATTTGGTAGAATTATTATTATTATTCCTAGTCATGGACCAGGACCCCATTGTACTTGGTGCTTAGAAGGAGCTTAGAAGACTAGCAGCAACAGATGGATATAGACAGACGGGGGGAGCACAAATGAACAGTGAGACAATATAGGTACTCGGCAGTGGTCTCTGCACAGCAGTGGCCTAACCGTTCAAGTTTTTTGTAGGTATCACATCAAAGGAGAGTTTCGCGGAGGGATCTGAAGATGGATAATGAGGTAATCTTGCAGACGTTTATAGGGAGCTTCTCCCAACTGTGAGGGGCAGAATAGGAGAAAGCATAAAGATGATTGTTTGAAAATTTAACAAGTGGGTGATGGAGGCTAGCAACCAGGCCGACAGAAGGAGAGCAATGACTGCTTGACAGTGAATGAAATATGATATACAGAGCGGGGATTGACTGTAAATGGCCTTTAAAGAGAAGGGGATGTGACAGAGAAGAGGAAGCCTGGGGAAGGATTCAGAGAAAGCTGTGACCCGGTCAAAGCAAAGGGCTAGGAATATGATCTCTGGGGCAGCGTTCTGAATGGATGTGAGTGGAGCAAGATTTAACACTCACTTTCTGCAGATGGTAAGAGTTAAAGAACCTGCAAGGCAATGAAGAGTCAAACCCTGAGAGGTTAGGGTTCAGTGACTCAGGAAAGCTGTGGCAGCACTAAGAACAGAACCCAGGTCTCCTGACTCCTACCATCAAGCCATCTTCCTCTCTAGGCTAAACTCAAGTCTACAAAGAAGCTTCTCCAATTATTTGCAAAGAAAAAAAAAAGCCCTAAAATATCATTGTGACAGGCTGCTCTTTGTGTCTGTCAACTCATAGCCAGACAGTGGCAAGGACTTGTCCAAGAAGCAGACTTTGCCTGCCTTAACTGTCGTCCAGTCCCTAGGCTACTTCTGCCTATTTCCAGTACATTATACAACCACCAAGACTAGAGCTAGAATGATCATGGCCCAGTAAACTGCAGTTCTACTAGGTTAGCAAAAAGATAACCTCGCTGTCTCTCTCTCACTTTGTCCCAGCTGAAAATTATTCTTTCAACTTCAGCAATATTAGCATGTTGGCACTACAATATTTTGGCAGTGTACATCTTGGGGCTTAAATTAGGACAGCAGCAACTGTTATTTGACATGTCACATATCACCATGTCCCCATATTTAGTTTTTAAATATTTTTGGCTGACGGTTTGTAAGTAAGGAAAGATAGCCTAGTGGTTAAAGCAGAGGCCTGCCACTCAGCAGATGTGGAGTCTATTGCTGTGTCTGTCACAGATATCCTATTTTCTTCATCTATAAAATAGTAATAAAACTATATCCATTCCACCCAGGGACACTGCAAAACTGAATTCAGTATTGCTTGTAAATTGCTTGACAATCTTTAGCTAAAAGGTGCAATAAAATTTAAATCAAGCTATATGAGTTGATTTTGAATGTATCTTGCTGTGTTCATGAAGGACCTTTTCACACCACCCTATTTAGAAGTCCGAAGGTGTAAGAGACAGCCCCTGTCCCAAAGACCTTACAATGGGGAGGAAAGTATTATTGTCTGCATTTTACAGATGTGGAACTGAAACACAGAGAGATTAAATGACCTGCCCAGGGTAACATAGAAAGTTTGTAGCAGGTCCAGGATCTGAACCCAGATCTCCTGAGACCTAGTCCAGTGCTTTATGTAAAAGATGGTCTTGTACCTACAGTCTCCAGGGAATAGGTGTGTTACTGATTATTCTATCTATTAGAAGTGCAATTATAAAGTGTACCTATTCATTATAATACATATTTGCACATACCAAGTTTGTCTCCTTTTAGAAGAAGTTTAGCAGGTTCTGGAATAAGAGGGAAATAGAAAGAAAAAATTAAAAAGAGAGAGCGTAAGAAATGAAAATGGTTCAGTATAGCAACTGAGATCATGTAAAACACTGTTGCCCTTCTGAATCTTAAGCAGACCAGAAATGTTTTGCATGGTATTGTAAATTTGGTGAACTGTCTACTTGGGAACTGAAGACTATTAATGGTAAGCTTCACCATCTTTTCTCTGAGTTTTAGTTAATTACCCCTTTTTAAATGTGGCCTGTGAAGCTCTTTGTTTTTTTTATGGTGCTTTTCATTATAAGCGTTGTAGTGAATGAAAGCAAGGTATGCTGAGGAAGTGCTCAGCCATGGCCCACTGGTTGATGTCAAAAGGCCAGCATCTGGTACCATTCTCTTGGTAGTCAATTGCTTCTTTCTTTCAGCTCTTTTCAAACCAAGGTACAACTTGAGAAGTGCATTTTGTGTTATAAGAGCCCTTGCGGAATGGCAGCTTTATGCGCATAAATCTGTTCTCACTGCCAACACCACAACTTAGGCAAATAGCAACTGCAGCCACAATACCAGGGGGCCAAAGATTTCTAAGACTAAATCTGTCACCTCCTCTCATGAAGCTAGGAGCCTATGGCCCTGAATATGACCTTAAACTTGAATCTCCCATTGTGCAAATGCTACAGGAAAAATTACAATGAATTGATTTATTTTATTATACAATTTTTCAATTTTTCTTCTTCTCATCCACCCTCCATTCTTTCTCCAATGATTTTGAATTTCTTTAAATAGCAGGAAAAAAATTACAACAAACGACAAAGCCACAATGAACAAATGGCAAAATTTCCATCTCATGTAAAGTTCAACTGTTGCAATTTACTAATCCAAACATGGGGATTTTCATTTTGGTTTTATTGAAATGTGAAATGTCCTCAAATTAAAACCAAATGAACTCATCTTTACAGGTAAACTGGGCGTCGATCAAGGCAAACAGCAACAAGTGCTACTTCACACAGTGGGGTCGCCACTTTTTCCAAGCTGCATTTGCCAATGTTTATGTTTTTTTGTAGTCAGGAGAAAATCAAAACCATGTGGATAACTACAGGGGAAACAGTGGGTCTCAAAGCACTGTTGGCAGAGGGAAATTTGCAATTTTCCTATGGGACTTCTTTCTTTCTTTCTTTTTTATTTTATTTTTATTTTTGGTACAACTTTGAGTTAAATTTTCACTTTATTTTATTTTTTTCTTTTAAAGTGGCTGTGGGTCTAAACAAAATTCCCCATTGTTTTTTAACGGATCTTATACCAGCCATTCCCAGGTGGAATTCCTATTTTAAAAGTTTTATTTTCATCCATAAGCCTGATTCCAATATATAACCTCTCTGCTTTTCTAATGCACAGGCTTACACAGCAGGTGTTTTCAGTTCCTGGGAGATACATTAAAGAAAAAAATATGCAAAGTATTCACGATAAAATATATTCAAGCTTTTCTGGGGAATACAAAACTGCTGTAGCCATACTATAGTCTTTAAAATAAAAATAACCCTCATAACACCTGGGTGTGGTAAAGGAAAGTAATATCCTACAGTATATTAAATAGAGCAAGAACATATATATTGCATTTCCTTTAAATTAAATGTTAAAATGCAAGTTTGTTGTGGTAATAATAATTTAAAAGCAAGAAATTAAAATAATTTAACATATGGCCTGTAACTATATAATAACTTATAGTATTGAATTTAAAAGCACTTCTTTTAAAAATTGAGTTTACTTTTTAAAGGACGAGTGTAATGAGATATTGTATCTCACTGAATTCTATACATATAATTACACAGATCCTTTAAAAAGCAAACTCTATTTATAGATAGATCATAGAATGCATGTGTATGTGTGCATAGCCATGAGAAGAAGGGCTGGATGCATTGTAAACATCTGTATGATCCATATGTATGTCCATGTGCAGAAAGCAGGGCAGGGTGCAAGCACAGCACAAGTGTCCATGAAACAGCCAGGAAGTGAGTCTGAAGCTGGTGTGGAAGCCATCAACAAAGGAAGCAGATTTACGTGTCTCACACTTCTTCAGTCCAGAAGCTCAACAGATCAGGGTTTGAAATTTGCTGTTCCCATCAGACAAAGCCAGCAGAATGAAGCCACTACATTATGGCTGCTAGGTCTCATACATGGCCTCAGGTAAGATATGGGTTGTGCAAAGATGGTATACAGACACTTTTGTTCCCCAGTCCCTGAGTTCTAAGCTAAACATAGTGCAGCTGGACCTGAGGACTAGGGCCTAGATTTTTTTTCAAGTTGTAGACTGAAGCTTTTAGATACAGGTACAGAGACACTGTAGTGTTCATTTTTCAGTCAAATTAAGTTAATTGGGGGTGGAGGTGGGGAAAGCCCTTGTACAAACAAGTTAAGGTTACCATAGTGCATCACTTCTAGAATCTATGTAATATTAAAATAGCTAGTAGCTTTAAATTGTGATTCTGCTTTAGTTAGTATGAAAATGAATGGAAGAAAAATTCAGGGAGATGAGGATTGTAAATCCTTTAGTTGATTCAGAGTTGAGCCTACTGGGAAAAGATAGTGCTCTAGATTAGTGAAAACCCTATGAAAATCCAAAGTGGAGTGGATTATTTAATGCCTTGATGTCTCATCCCATTTAGGCTACAGGCAATATTTCAGACCACACATGAAGGGAGCTAATGGCACAGAGTCATTATTAACAGAGACCTACTGGGTCTTAGCCAGTAAATCCCCAATAACTAGGAACCTGATCCTGGCCCCCAGTAGGGCTTCTGTGTGCCAGTGTGGCAGCAAAGGGGGCTAGTCTACACTAGAAGCGCTACAGTGGCTGATATAGTTGCACCGCTGTAGGTCTCCCATTGGCATAATAAAATTATCTCTGTGAGAGGCGGTAGCTATATCAGCAGGAGAAGCTCTCCCACTGACACAGCGCTGTCCACACCAGCGCAGAGGTGCGTATAACATACGCCCTGAGCAACATAAATTATATTGACATAACCTGTAGTATAGACAAATGCTATGAGGTGAATACAGCCCGCTGGTTGGCTGCTGACTCTGTGCCATCCCCTAGTATAAAGGATATATCAAAGGCATGGCCGAGGGAAGGAGAAGTCGTTTTGGAGAGGAGGTGTGACTGAAGCACCTGTAACATTCCAGTAATCCCTGTCTGCTGTAGAACCTTCTTTGGATCCATTTCCAACTGGTGATATTAAAGCAGTGTGGAGATTGTTCTAAATTATACTGGGAGCTATTCATTCCCCAGCAGCTCAGGGGATCTGCAGTGTGCAATGATGATATAAAGCCATATTTGCCCCTCAATTTCTGAGTCCAGTCCTAAGCACAGTTCAGCTGGACCTAAGGAGTAGGGCCTAGACTTTTTTCAGATGCTGATTGAAGTTTTTATATATAGACAGAGACACATTGCAGTTTTCATTCCAATTCTTCTTAGACAACTGAAGAATTAATTGAGGGGATGGAATCCAGATTGATGATTCATTATGTCCCACCCAACTACATTTTATGGAACATGGTTCATTAGAAATGGCCTGTAAAAAAATCAAAGAAGAATGTACCATATAACTTGTTCAGAAGCCAAATATTTTTGGTAAAAAAGTGACAGATCAAAGAGCGGGGGTTGGCTTATAAACGGGTCTACACCAAAATTTGATGATTTTAAACTCTATGGCAGGGATCTGCAACCTTTGGCAAGTGGCTCGCCAGGGTAAGCACCTGGCGGGCTGGGCTGGTTTGTTTACCTGCCACATCTGCAGGTTCGGCCAATTGAGGCTCCCACTGGCTGCAGTTCACCACTCCAGGCCAGTGGGGGCTGCAGGAAGCGGCGTGGACCGAGGGATATGCTGGCCGCCACTTCCCAAGACCCGCATTGGCCTGGAATGGTGAACCGTGGCCAGTGAGAGCTGCAATCGGCCGAACCTGCAGATGTGGCAGGTAAACAAACCAGCCCAGCCTGCCAGGTGCTTACCCTGGTGAGTCGCATGCCAAAGATTGCTAATCCCTGCTCCATGGAATCATTGAATTGAATATCTAATACATTGTAATTTTGTTTACCTGGAGCTTCTGCAGGCATGGAGCCCCTCAGCTCCCTGTGGCTGCGGTTTGCCATTCCCAGCCACTGGGAGCTGCGGGAAGTGGTGCCACTTCCCGCAGCTCTCATTGGCTGGGAACAGCAAACTGCAGCCACTGGGAGCTGAGGGGCTCCATGCCTGTGAACGCTTTAGGTAAACAAAATGTTCTGACCCGCCAGTGGCTTACCCTGACAGGCTGGTAGCCAAAGTTTTCCAATCCCTGAAATACAGAGTCAGCTTATGAAAGGCTCATACAGTTTTTGCTATTTTTATTTATCCATCTGGGAGGATCGGCTTATAAATGAATGGGCTAATGAATGAGTATATACGGCATACATATGTAGGTGTACTTTTATACTCGTATATATCAAGGAGTGAGTTGAATTTAGTATGTCAATTTGTTATAACAAAGATTCACTTCTAGCTTAGCTATTTAAATTTTAAAAATAATGTATGCGCTGTTAAAATATTTATTTCCTTGCATAATTAATTGTATTAAATAGAAATATTTGTACACTAAGCAGTCATGTGGAATTCTCTCTTTGGTGTTTTATTAATTGTTTCCAGTCACCTTCAAATGTAATAGCTCTGGGTCTGACCATGTTAATGCATTTTTGAAAGACTAAGCTCCACACCAAAAAGGTAAGATATGTTTACACTGCCTTGCAGATTGGACTTTGGACCTGTGAATAGCAGAGTGCACCAAAGTGTTGCATGGTTACTTCCCCATGTGGATGCTGTGGGCAAGGCCGGCTCCAGGGTTTTTGCCGCCCCAAGTAGTGAAAAAAAAAGCCACAATAATGATTGGTGGCAGCTCCACCACTCTGCTTTCTTCTTCGGTGGCAGTTCAGAAGCAGGTCCTTCCTTCCGAGAGGGACCGAGGGACCCACCACCAAATGGCCGCTGAAGAGCCCCACATGCCGCCCCTTCCTCTTGGCCACCCCAAGCACCTGCTTGCTGAGCTGGTGCCTGGAGCTGGCCCTGGCTGTGGGCATGAACTGAAGGGTCTATAGTTCTCACTAATGTAGTCATGTTTTAACAGGAATCTTTGTATACTACAACATTTCAAGTTTGTGCCTGCAGCATCTACATGGGGGAGTTAGAGCACAACACTTGTGTGTGGTTCCATTCACCTTCCCATAGTCTGAACTCTGGGACAGTGTGGTCAAACCCATTAGGCTGATGTGCAGGAAGTGGGAGTAATATAGAACTCCCAATTTGCTTCAGTTACATAGGACTTATCCATAAGAACATAAGAACGGCTGTACTGGGTCAGACCAAAGGTCCATCTAGCCCAGTATCCTGTCTACCGACAGTGGCCAATGCCAGGCGCCCCAGAGAGAGTGAACCTAACAGGTAATGATCAAGTGATCACTCTCCTGTCATCCAAACAGAGGCTAGGGACACCATTCCTGACAAACAGAGGCTAGGGACACCATTCCTTACCCATCCTGGCTAATAGCCATTAATGGACTTAACCTCCATGAATTTATCCAGTTCTCTTTTAAGCGCTGTTATAGTCTTAGCCTTCACAACCTCTTCAGGCAAGGAGTTCCACAAGTTGACTGTGCGCTGTGTGAAGAACTTCCTTTTATTTGTTTTAATATCCCATTTACATAGAACTGGACTCTGAAACCCTTGCATCACACTGAATATCATCTTTCTCTATGAATAGCCCCTCTATGTTCAGTGGGCCTGCTCATGGATTAAGGTGCTACTTATTACAGTAAAAGTGTCAAAATCTGATTTACAAAGTGACTTGAACATAATTCTGCCCATGAACTTTTATCATATGTCATCATATGTCACAGGGAATATATGTACACTCTGGCAAACGCAGAAGGCTCAAAATACTGTGGAAACATTACAGGCCAGATCCTGATGATAAAGCTACTGCTTGTGTGGATCAGGGTACCTCCATTCACCTCAATGGGGCTATACCAATTTACACAAGTAGAGAATCTGCATTTCTGCTGCACAAGAGGTTCAAGCCATTGAGAGGCTGCAGTGTGGAATTCTGAAACGTGTGCCATGGCTCCATCCAATATATTTGAGTCAAAGGATTCATGAGTCTTGGTCAGTCACAGAAAAAGCAGCCCCAAATCTGTGGCTGGAAAGGGGCCTGAAGAAGGCCACAGACACAGCATGTGACCATAGGTTATAATAAAGACTGCAGTCTGGCAGCATGGCAGATGGATTCTTTCCCACCCCTCACCCCGCCAAAGACTTGATCCTGAAAAGTGCTTGAGAAAAACGCTTAACTTCAAGTATGTAAATAGTCCCACTGAAATCAGTGGGACTATTTATGTGCTAATTGTGAAGTTGTTATAAAGTTCCTGGTCCTCAACAGTTACCAGAGTGGACCAGGAAGTATTGTAGAGGGGAGCTTAATAAACAGCTAACCTTACCGGTTAGAGAGTTCTCTAGTTGCTGCTTAAAGAATGGCTAGTTGTGTTTATTTCCTCACACTATACTTAAGTGCTTGGGTGGATCATAGCCAAGTCCTCACTACCTTGTAGGATTAAGCCAGGGTCGGCTCCAGGCACCAGCACAGGAAGCAGCTGCTTGGGGCAGCCAATAGAAAGGGGTAGCACGTCCGGGTCTTTGGTGGCACCCTCAGTCCCTCTTGCAGGGAAGGACTGGCCACTGAATTGCCACCAAAGAATGAAGTGGCACGGTACAGCTGCCACCGAAGTGCCACCGATCGCAGCTTTATCTTTTTTTTTTTCTTCTTTGCCACTTGGGGCAGCAAAAAAGCTGGAGCCTGCCCTGGATTAAGCCATAAATTCCTTGTGAAAAGATCTGTTCCGTGAAGACTGCATGAGAGGTCAAGATTTGCTCCACTCAAGTGTATCTGATGAACCTCAATGCATTTTTAAATGAAGCAATTAAAAAATAGTTACTACTTTTAAATGGTGGGACAATTTTGTCTTTGGTGTCATGCGAATTAAGTCAATGGAGCTACGTCTGGGATTCAGTTTACTGGAATGTATACATTTAACCTAAAATTTAGTTTCCTACCTTTAGACGACCACTTTCACTTTTTGTGGTCAGAAAACGGGAGCTGGCATCACTGAGATCACACATTTTCTGTTAATTGAAAAGCCGGAAATTTCACCTCACTTCTAATTTGCTATGCAATAATCACAAAGTGTCATTTTGTTTATTAACCAGATGTTGACATTTGATTGCAATCTAGAAGTGACCTTGCACTCCAATCATAACAATCATTAGCAGATTAGATTCAGTTTAAGTAACATAACTTCCTATGTTGAAAACAGGTGCAGTATTCTGCAGTTGCCAAGCTGAGCTCCCTGCTGCCAAAATCAAGCAGAGGGTTGTACCGCTGTAACAGTGTAAATTGAGCTATGGAACCCCCAGGTCATGTTCTCAATTAAAACAGAGAGATTTTAATAGGGGCTGCAAGCAGTGTTTCAATTCTCTTTGTAAATTTCACTCTGGAGCTTGTTAGCAGCTAATATTTACTTCAAAAACTAAGCATTGGATATTATTAGTTTTCAGAATCTTATATCCCTTACGCTGTCCTTGCCTATTAAGCAAGCAATGACTAAACAGAGCTACAGAAGGACAACTTTTATTTGCCGCTTCAAAATAATGCAGAATTACACTGATAGTTCATAAAACGAGTTTTACTATCTAGGTTACTGAGTTTAACGGGGCAAAAAAAAAAAGTGGAATGACTTTTTCTGCAAATTTAAATGATCAGTGAGTTAATAGATTCAAATCCATTTAAAGCAATGAGGTCAGCTGAGTTTAGACCTACTTGAATTATTTGCTTTGAACAGTTTATTTAGTGACTACATTATTATTTTTTATTCATGATTTATGTTGTGGTACCTAGAGAGATGACTGAAAATTTTAACATTATGGCAAATAGTGCACTTACCAAAATGGGCTGGCCCCTGAGCAAACACAAAGACACAACCTCTGCACCAAAGAGCTATTAGTTCCTTCTGTTCACCATTTGCACCCAGATAGATTATAGCTAAGTGCCTAAGTTACTTGAGAGCCTACATTTCATTTTCAGAAGTGACTTAATCACTTAGGGGCAGATTTTTAAAGGTATTTAGGTTGCCTAGAAATGTAAATAGGCATCTAGTGGGATTTTCAAAAGGGCCTAAACACCTTGGAACTTTAAAAAATCCCACTAGACACCTACCTACATCTTTAGGCACCTAAATACCTTTAAGGGTTTAGGAGCATATGTCACTTAAGTGCTTCAGTCACTTATGAAAATGGGTCTTAGTTGCTCTTGAACATCTTACCTCATGAAATTTACTACAGCTAATAATGCTAAAATATATAAATAGACGAGTCACTAATCTAGTTATGTATTTTTGCATTAGTCAGTGAATATTTTTATGGATACGTGACCTGAATGTGATTCATTGTTAATGTCTAAGGTTGTAATTTTCATTATTTGCAAACATTCATGCAATCATGAGTGTTCAGGAACATAGTATTGAGTCCCAGAAGTGTCGTCACTGTGTATGGAAATGCAATATTTGCCATAATGTCAAAAAAATTCAGTCATCTATCTAGATAAGGGTTAGGAAATACACCAGTCTCAGACTACCAATAGCAGCAGTGGAGAACACATCATTTGAAAATTATTTGTCCAAACTATTCAGACAATAGTTAATAATATATTACTACAAATTGGAAACAATTTGGAAAACAAATAAAAAGGCTTAGTATGGATGATATTTTTTGTTATACTATTACTAACACTATTCATTCCGCTCTAATTTTTGCACATTGACTTCACAGGCACTATTGATTTACATGCTCATCAGTGTGAATAGGGATTGTGCAATCTAGCCTTTTGTGAATAATTTCCCCCACTATTTACCTATATTTTCTCCAGATTTACACCAGAATAGGCTACAGAATTGGCCATTTTTCTGTCAGAAAATGCTGTTTATTTGAAACCAGCACTGTTTATATGAAAGGCTAAGTTTATATGAATTTCCCATTTTGAAAAAAAATTGAAAAAAAAAGTTTTGGAATTGTCAAAACGTCCATTTTGACATTTTCAATAATAAAAGTTCATTTTTGAGGTTTCAAAACAACTTTTCACTAAGAAATGTATATTAATTTATAGTAAAAATATCAAAAAATAAAATAGAGTTGAAATGAAACATTTAAAAATATCAAAGTAAAACATTTTGATGAATCCATTTTAAAACATTTTTTTATATATCTTGATGTTTTATCCCACTTCAGAACAGGAAAATCTTTTGAAATCTCAAAAGTTCTCAGCATAGGAAATCTTTATCGCCTAGATTTAGTAGGCCACTAACATTACTGAATATTACTATTAGCAAATAGATTTCTGACCCTTTCCCCACCCTAGAGTATGTTTCTAACACCTCTCTCTTACTGCTGCTTATGGAAAAAGTGAAAAGAATTCTCTTAAACTGTTTATTCCCTGGGGGAAAATAATCAAGTGAAAGCACCTGTGGAAAGCAAATGAGGAGCAGAGGAAATATAGGTGGTAAAAACCCAAGTCGCAGCTGTGCTTATAGTCACTTGAAGTGGGCCCAATATGTAATGGCACATTAGGTGGGCATTTATCTCCACTAGCTTATGAGGTCTGTTACAGAATTGAACCATTTTCTGCTGAAAACCAGGGAACAGAAATTGCTACTTCTAATCTAATCCATTTTCGAATTATCATCCAATTGTGACTGATGACCACACTGCAAATCAGTTTACCTAACTGCTAGCACTCAAGAAGGGAAGAGAAATCAATCTTTATTTCCTTTTCCGTTCCACTAGCTTTCTCTTTTTTTTTTTAAATCCCTCATGATGTCCTAAATAACCTTCCATTCCTCTCCAATGGGAAGATAAGGTTGATAAAAAAGCTAATGCTGCTTAATTGTCTGTATCTATTTGAAAGGTAGGAAGGATAATGGGAAATCTACCCTGTGTCTTGCTGAAAGCTCAATTAAAAAGAACAAAACATATATGTGTTATTTTTTACTATTAATCATTTATATCGCACTAGCATGCGGAGACCATAAGAATGGCCGTACGGGGTCAGACCAAAGGTCCATCTAGCCAAGTCTCCTGTCTTCCAAGAGTGTCCAATGCCTGGTGCCCCAGATGAACGAACAGAACGGATAATCACCGAATGATTCTGACACCCATTCCCAGTTTCAGACAAACACCGGCTAGGGACACCATTCCTGTCCATCTTGGCTAATTACCACTGATGGACCTATCCTCCATGAACTTATCTAGTTGTTTTGTTAAGAGGCCTCTACCAGGTTGGGGACCCTTTGTGTTGACCATTATAAAGCACGAAGTAAATAGCAGTCCTTCCCCCAAAGATCTTGCAACCAAAAAGACAAGACATAACAGGTAGATCAGACAAGTGATCAGTGAAACTAGCTGTGTGCACAATTCTTATCAGTAGCAGCGATCAAAATTTGCCACCTGACTAACCATTTTTGGATGACATTTATTATATATGTGGAAGTCCATGTTGTGAATTGGCTATAAACATTTTATCCAGAGATCATGAAGATTATATAGTGAATATTTCATCCTAAACATACATCACTGCATTATTCATATTAATAAGAGGACAGACTCAAACCCCAGACATCCAAGTACACCCTAACTTTGATGAAGCTCAGACTCAGATAAAATCAGAGCATGAGTCTTTACTTAAGTCAAACCAGTCACTTACATTTGAATCCCTCCTAAATTCTGCATCCAGCTTTTGAGTCTTGGACCTTTTTTTGTTCATGAGTGTGATGAAATGTTTATACATAATCTATATTTACATTAGTATGGAAATACAGAGTCAAGCTCCATATAAATCATTTTCACAACACCAAAGAAACACATCCCAGTTGTTCATTGTTTTTTAATGTAGGACGAACTGAGAACTAGTAGTAAGATGAGAAAATAAAATGAAATGAAGAAAAGGAAAGTAAAGAAACCACTCAGTAAAGTGGAGCAGTGAAAATAGTCACTCAGAGCTACCCAGACTCATCTTGGAATATGTATGTTAACTGAAAAGATCTAAGCATCTATTGACCAGATCCTGCACTGCTCCAAAAGAGGAGGAGATGATCAAGGGAAAACTATGCAACTAAGCAAGTGATGGCTCATGTTTTGTTTTCCTACTTCTAAGTCTCCTTTTCTAATCATTCTCTTTCATTGAATACCAGTCTCTTGTCTCTGACTGTGCATCTTTGCAGCCACTATTGGTCACTTTTAAAAACCAAGGGAACATTGTGGGTTGTGGTTTTAAGTGTCTATCCTAGCAACTCCCTAAAGTTTTGACATGTACAACACACTGATCTGTGTATGCACCAGGGAATATAGTCCAGGGACATCTTGAGATTCTCTCTTGAAGTGAACTGGAATTATCAAATACACTTCAAACAGATTGATTGAGATGTCCTTCCTTCTGGTTGGGCTAAAAATAACAAAGAAACAGTCTTTCCTCTCAGGCTTTTGGCACTTCTGTCCCAGGTCCCAACTCATAACCAGGAAGTACAGAGATAAGAATTAAACGTAATAGGGAAATATACTTAAGTGAACTTCTGAACCTCATTGTAAAGAGTTCAGCTGGAGATTTGTACACAAGCCTGAGTCCTTTCTTATTTTATTTTATCCAGATTGATTTCCCAGACTGTGTTGCATCATTGTTTATGCATTAATGCTCCTCTGAGACTTGCATTGCATGCTGAATATGTGAGGCTTTTGTGGGGGAGGAGTCTTGGGGTAAAATGTTTCATGAGAATGTTAAGGAAATACGATAAGGTGTAGTTTATTTTCTTAAGAGTTCCTTAACCAGTTTCAGTATCCAACTCAGATTCCATAACATTTGGACCCCTACTGAAACAAATGGCAAGTGTCGGAGGAACCGAAATGCACTTAATGACCTCAGAACAATTTTTAATTTTCTTAAGTATTGCTTTGAAGAACTACAAGTCTTTGAAGTGGCATTAGACTATTATGCTATGATGTTTGGGGGATAACCTCCATTCTTTATCTACCTAAGCAGGGGTCCTCCTTCAGTGAGCCACTTAGTATTTTAAAAAGCTAATTGAATTTAATCATTATGAAAGGTGCCAGATTAAGAGCCTTGGAGACCAAATTCATTTGTTTATCCAAAATGTGGTCAGTGTCACTGGAATCTTCCCATCCCACTCCAATGAATGCTTCAACTCCAATCTGAAGAAACAATATTTAGAAGTTACATAATTTGGTACCCATGTACATTCAAAGTTTAGACTCCCCATTAGGACCACCAAAAATATTTCTAACTGATGTGGATGGATGTGGGTTGAGCCCACCAATGCATTTCATATAGCTCACCATATACAGTTAGGGTGACCAGATGTCCCAATTTTATAAGTACAGTCCCGATTTTGGGGTCTTTTTTTTATATAGGTTTCTATTACCCTGTCCTGATTTTTCACATTTGGTGTACAGTATATATATACAATATATAATTGCTTTCAGACATGACTGATATGGGCTGTATTTGAGATGATCATCTCGAGGTTAAAGGCTCTATATCCCATTACTGATTCCCTCCCCTTCCATATCTCTGAGTTAAGAGGAAAACATCTTCAGAAACGAAATTCTGCCCCAGCCACCTATTAACTAAACAGACACAGAGGAGCCTAGAGCACTGAAGAACAGTTGGGAAAAACAGAAAATGTGAAAGAGAGGAGTGAGAGAGGTCAGAAACATGTGAGAAAAGGGGAACTAATACCTCTAGGAAGTGGGGAAACATTTAACTACTGACCAAAATCTCTTTCTTTATGCCTGTGGATCAGCAGCAATTCCACAGTGTTATTAGTGCTGTTATATTAAAACTGAAGGCACAGAAAAGGAAGGGTCGTGAATAACATAGATAAAAACAAATGGCAAAATGGTGTATAAGTGGAGGAGGAGGAAAGAAATTGGCAATTGTACATTAAAAACACATAGGTTATCCCATGTAATTACTCCTTGTTGTCTCTTTTTATGGATTTAGGCAGCTTGCAGACCTTGAGCCTTAATTGTTCTTCTAAGTCCAAGAACCGATTTCTCAAAAGTTGTCAAACTTGTAACCAGATGAAGTAATTTCCCTCTGAGAGTAGCCAGGAGAGGGGCAGTAGAGACTGTAAATTTGCAACAGGAGATCTCAGAAAAGTGGGTCACTGACATTTCAATGGAAAAAGACTTTTCAGTTGCCAGCATTTGGTTCCTTCTCAGTCAGGCTCCAGGCTACAATATGGCATTAAGAGAATAATTGTTTCTATGCTGGATAAACTCTTCCTACCCATGACAAAGAAAATGCGACCATGGTAATCAAGATGGACCTCATTGCGGCTTTTGATACAGTTAAAAATAACTGCTCTCCTGCCTCTAAGTAGCTACATGTATAGATGGAAATGACCTGAAATGGCCCTTTCCTCTTTGACCAAACTCAGAGCCTTCCAAAACATCTTCTTGTGACTAAGACAGAGTATGAGAAATCTTAGCCCCAAAAAGAAAAATGCTGAGGTTGTAATGAACAATTAAAAAGCAGCAACTAAGGATGGAATGACTCCTCCCCCGAACAACTGAAGATCACTATTATTAAAGGGTACAATTCAACAAACCTGATTTTCAGTTACACTACAGCCACCCTAAACTGATCTGGGTCCTGGGCCCTGAAAGTGGATGTAACTTACATTAACCAGAGCAGTGTAAAGTGTCCTTAGTGAAAATGGAAATCAGTCCCTTTGCTCATTCCTATTGAAAGACATTACCATTGGAGTCAATGAGACATTTTCTTTAGTAAGGACTTCCAGACTAAGGCTATGTCTACACTTAAAATGCTACTGCAGCACAGCTACAGCATTTCAGTGGAGACAATCATTACAGCAACAGGAATGGTTTCCCATTGCCTTCATTAATCCACCTCCTTGAGAGGCAGTAGTTAAGCTGACAGACAAATTCTTCCATTGACAGCACTGTCTACACCAGGGGTTAGGTTGGCTTAACTACTTCTCTCACGGATGTGGATTTTTCAAACTTTTGAGGGAGGGAGCTGAGTTGATGTAACTTTTCAGTGTAGATCAGGGCTAACCCCATATAGTCTGAAGGTTTACAGAATGCAGACAGGTAGTTTCAAAGTGCTGAAATATTATGGTAATGATTCCATTCTCACCAAAATTCACCTTGGTGGTTATGACTGTGATCTGGTTTACACGGAAAAATTAGGTTGACCTAGCTATGTCGCTTAAGAGTATGAAAAATCCATACCCCGGAGCGATGTAGTTATATCAGCCTAACCCCTGGTGCAGACACCAGTAGGTCATCAGAAAAATTCTTCCATTGACCTAGCTACTACCTTTCACGGAGGTAGATTAACCCAAGTGATAGCATGTAAAGCACATTTTGATAGCCTATTTATTACATTAAGTGCACTGCAGTACCATTTAAGTGTAGACATAGCCTCTGTAATCATATCACAATTCATCATTCATTGGTTTTGGATGGGCACCATCCCAGACAGGCTCAGTTTTTTTTCTACAAAGCATATGTATTATTGATTTTATATAATGTTTTAGGCCCATAAGCATCACATGAAGATTTACAGGGCAAACTACCAACTGCAGAGTTACAATGCTAGCTTGAAAAATAATAATATTAAGAGAGTTTAAAAGAAATGAGGTGCTCATTACTGAAGTGCAGCAGTTATGAGTTAAGAATAAAGTTCTTAAAACTCTATTAATCATCTGAGTAGCTGGAGGATGGGAAAGGTTCTTTGCGGGTTTATAAAGGTGTCATGGGTACACACACAAATATTTGAATACCTCAGAATATGTATCAACAACAAAGAATCTGCTACGCTGCTGATGTGACTGGCATTTTAATAGGCTCCCCAGCCTGTGGGGGCTACAGTATGCAGGAGAATCAATTCCCACAAGTACAATACAATAATTACAACTGGCTTTTTGCACATCTGGGAATGACTCTGTAACAGTATAACTGCTGATCATCTGGCATTCTGCCATTTTTGCCATGAGCATGGGTCTTCTATAGTGAAATTGTGGCTGGATAAAATAGTTAGCAGATATGAATATGTAGTCCCACTGGATAGACTGGCTAAGAATATACTTCAGTAACAGAGATGCCCCGAGTCACAAAGTTTGGATCTGAATAAAATGGAAATTCCAAGCTTTAACGAGGGCTTTCTTTCTTTCTTTCTTTCTTCTTTCTTTCTTTCTTTCTTCTGGAGGCAAAGATCATCTGCATACGGGTCCTGTGCTTCTGTACTACCACGCAATGTACATGTGCACTTGGTAGGCTGTAGATCCTTGAAGGCACAGCTAGTTCATGAGGCCTGGTGGTAGTACCTCCCTCAAGTGCTCTCCACCTATGGAATCACATTTTGGGAGGAGGGGTTCCACACACAGAAAGGGAACCTGCATGAGTTATTTCAGGACTCAGTTTGCACAGTCACTTATGCTGCTTCCTGTTGGGGCTTTGGAGGGGGAACTAGAATGCCATGGGGATATGGCATCACCCCAGGGATCCCCACAGAACTGCATCTCTTATGGCTTACCACGGCAAACAAGAACACAGGAAAGAGTTAGCTCTCCCCACTTCCATGCCATCCCAGTCTTCTTAGAGCAAAGGTACCTACTGTGAGCATTTAAAGCAAAGTTTAAGAGCCTATTTATTACAGTAAGTGTCTAGGTACATCTAGGAAGGACTTGGCAGTACGCTATCAAATCTTTCCAGAGGATTGCTGCTTCAGCTTAACACGTGGCATTTTAAGCAGCATTCAGTTAACTTAACACTCCCTATTATTGTTTCATGATTTTTAATGCTATTGTACGACAACTGCTCTTTAATCTTTCTTTTATCACCCAGGTATATATTTAAGGGTCATGGTGACTACTGCACAGGCTCACATCAGATCTCAGGGTGATGACAGAAACTCTAATAAATTTGAAACCATTTTCAATTAGTGCACAGGAAATTTACTTTGTGAGCCATGACTTGTTTTATTAGTGCCCTGGGGGGCAATTTAGATTGGAAAAAATCAGGAGATTATTATTTACCAGAAAGAAAAGGTAGATACTTAGCCTTCATCGATAGTGGTAGAATATAGTTATGAAAACTGGACTACAATATTATGGAGTATCTAAAAATATTTGTCTTTAAACTTTGGGGTCAGCCATAGTTTCACATTAATGGAAATGACAGTCTCCCCATTCTAAAGTTTGTTGCTAACTTACATATGCTCCACTTGTTAAGACCTTTTTTCTCTTTTAAAATTAACCTAACATCAAGCCTTTTCTGGATATTTTACATGGTTACAATTAAGGATATGAGAACAGGTACTCAGAAAATCAGGAACTCCTATGAACTGTCCTGTCCTTCTAGAGCCAAACTACATCTATATTTTCCTTAGGGTTTTGACACACACAGGTAATACTAGCACTTTCTCTCTCTGCTGCTCTCCAGTTGTCATTAGAAGAGCAAATGCAACCTGAGATCAACCAAGTATTCGAAATTCCAATGTGTTTTGCAGATTCAAGTAGTATGGATTCTTCTCTGAACAGATCTCAAACCACAACTGAGATTCACTCATCTCTGTTCACAGGATAATAGGGCAGCACTTAAGCCAAGAGGCTTGGGGCAGGGATGCAGAGCTGCAGTGCCCCATGGGGAACTCAAGCAGCAGCTGTGCCTGATGCACAATCTCTTCTGAACACCCCACACTGAGCAGGCTATAGCATCCTTTAACACTCATCTTTAAGACTACACAGCCTGTCCCCCCAACTTGCAGCCAGAGGTACAGTACATGGCCAGGCCTCCTCTCTACGCCCAGGGCACACCAAAGGAGCAGGCCCTGCACACCCTCAAACACAGGGACTCCAAGTGTAAGATGCCACTGAATGAGTTATGCAAGTGTTTAGTGCAGGGGTAGGCAACCAATGGCACTCATGCCAAAGGTGGCACGTAGGCTGATTTTCAGTGGCACTCACACTGCCCGGGTCCTGGCCTCCGGTTTGGGGGGCTCTGCATTTTAATTTAATTTTAAATGAAGCATCTTAAACATTTTAAAAACCTTATTTACTTTAAATACAACAATAGTTTAGTTATATATTATAGACTTCTAGAAAGAGACCTTCTAAAAACATTAACATGTATTACTGGCACGCGAAACCTTAAATTAGAGTGAATAAATGAAGACTCAGCACACCACTTCTGAAAGGTTGCCGACCCCTGGTTTAGTGGAAGAGGCTCTGTACATGCTAATCCTCCCCACCTTTGTACAACTGAATAAGGGCCTCTCTCAGTCTGCCTGTAATATTTCAATACTCCCATAATCATAACCATTTCAGTGTCTTTCACAGTTCAGCAAGCTCCTTCCAATAGTACCAAGCTCAGTTAGTTTATGCAGCACGGATCTATGGCTTAAATGCTAAGGGCTAGATTGCCACAGTTCTTCCTCAGCCATGCAGAGGAGTGAGAATTCCACCTTTCTTTCTCCCCTGCCTGGCCTTGCTCAGATTGAAAGTCCAGCTGTGGGGATAAAAGCAAGAGCAGCTAGCTGGGTGTATAGTGAGGCCTAAACCACCCCATGAAAGAGTGAAATTACAGCGTAGCCCTAAAGGACAGACTCTGATCTCAGTTTCATCAGTGTTAAACTGGTGTAACACCATTGGACTAACAACATGGACTTATTCCAGATTCACACTCATGATTTAGCCCTAAAATTCTAAACCTTTCTCATAAGAAAATCATCTTCAATTGTAAGCAGTTCTCAAAGATAATTCCAATTATCCTTAAATGCTAAATCTTGCTGTATTTACTTAAGCAAATATAGCCATTGAAATCAAGCAGTGGATCAGGATCTAGGCATAAATGATCATTTTAAAAACTTTGGTGCCAAATGATTTGATTACTTACAGAAGCAAGTAAAAATCTTGGCATTAGATTCCCAATAATGGTGGTGGAAACTGCTTAGATATGCCAGCCTGTATTCTTTTGGCTCATTCGAAGACAATGAAAACTGGAACATGTAAAATTGGGATCCTAGTGCCTTGAACAATGATTGTGAAGTCGTGTTAGCTTGGGGTATATTTTTTAAAAGGCCACTTTTTGCATGCAAAATTTGCTCCTCCAAAATTTGTGCCTGGTAAATACATTGCAGATGCAAAATCAGAGCACTTACATTGTTCAAAACTGTGGGATGCAAATTTTGCAGGTGCAATTGGCTCTGGCAAAAAAAAAAATAAAATAAAATAAAAAAACACCGAGCATTATGAAAATATGGCTCTGTATGTTTGTGTATCAGACCCTGACCAGATCATTGTGTGAGTTTAAATTGCTTTATAGCTGAAATTTGACTAGGAAATTAATGAACATCTAATTCCTTTCCATGACTTTCAAAATGCTAGCCTATATGTTTAAACAATATCATAACTCTGTCAGAATTCTTTGCTACTGCATGTCGACCACTGTCAAAATAATTAATTTTAAATAATAATTTAAAATATAAGAAATTCTTACCTTACACTGCCGTAAGTGCTTAATGGTTAAGGCAATGTATCCTATCTGGCTGGTAGTTCTTTCAGCTTCCCTAAGAGAAGAGAATTTCATATTGGTTTAATAATCATTACCTAATTTATAACAAATGGGTTGATCTACATGATTTTTTTTAAATAATCTGAACAGGTACCAGTTGTTTGAAATGGTATTCTTTGAAATTGTTCAAAACCTGATTTTTATTTTGTATAACAGGAGAGTATTCAAATTTAGCATTGCTTGAGAATGCCTATTGCAAAAGACTGTGATGAAATAGAACCATGTTGCCAAGGTACAAAATATCAGCATTTTATGCTTAGTTAAAGGAAGTCTTCTTGATTTGCAACTGCAGTTTGTCAGGACTATCTCTGTAATAGAAGAAAACCCATGATGCATCACTTTATACTGGAAAGAAGGAAAAAAATGCCTTATAAATAGAAGCCTGGACAAAAGACACTGAGCCAAATTCATCCCACTTCACTGAAAGGTGACATCATGGTTTCATTCTGCCCTACTCCCTGAATCTGCCACAGCAGAAGAGTAGGGGGAATATTTATTTTTTGTACAGTGAATGAGCAGATTTATGGTTGTGTGTGAATAATACTGATGCACAGCACAGGTGAGAATATTGCATTCATAAGTGTAAGGTAAAATATAATAATCAGGACAAAGCACACAGGGGAACCTGATCCTTTATTAGCATGAGTGCTGTTCTGTGTATGCCAAGTTATTCTTGTGTAGTAGCTGCATTAAAGTTTAAGAGGGGAAACATGTAGCTAAGCACCTCATTAGTATGTGGATGATCATGCTGAAGCCCATGTCTTCTCAGGCAAATCCATTCTCCGCTCTTCCCTTTTCTTGCACCTTTGCAAGAAAGGGAGCAGGTGCAGGATATTTCAGCTTTTCTTCTGTCCATTGATGAGAACTTTGCCTAGTAATTAACCTCACAGGCACCCACATTTAGCTGCCACTCATGCTTACACCAGAATGCAACAACCTTGCACTCTCTGCTGCACATCATGCAAGGCCATGCAGGATCAAGGGCAAACTGGAACTACAGGAGATTGCTCTGGAGTCAGTTAACAGAAAACATATTAGTAAAGTTCTTTGGAACACTATTGTTATATGAGTTAATTCTACTGAAGGCCTGTTGCGCTAGGCACTATACAAACTACAGGGAGAGGCAATCTTCACCCATTGTTTTTGCGATATTTCCATTGGAAAATTATTTAATGTCTTGCAGAGCATATGTGAAGGTGGCTAAGAAATAAAGTGATTACTTATTTGGATGATGCATAGCATGATATACTGAAAACTGAGTAGTTCAATGTTGATAAAGGTGACTGATACAAGGGAACCACACTAAATGAATTTCTGTGCTGACAAAAGGATAAATGGGATCAAAAGAATAAGGAAACCTGGTGGAAATATATTACTATACACCTGCTCAACAGGATTGCAACTGACAATTTTAATAATCTTTCAGACAAAAGTTCAGGCATCAGCTAGCCCATGTCAAACTACCATGAAAGCAGTCAACATGCACAATTAAATAACAACAAAAAAGCTACAAATATATTAAAAATACCAAAGTTACTCTTGTGTAAACTGGCTTGACAATTATTTACAATGAAATAAGTGAACTTTTCTGCCAAAAGGAAAAGCAATGTTCATGATGGTATTTCTCTACCATACAATATTTGCAGTCTGTTCCAGTCACCACATGGGTTCTGGAGATTCGTAGATTCCAAGCCAGGAAGTATGATTGTTATTATCTAGTCTGACTTCTTGTGTAACACTGGCCATCAAGTGTATATCTTTTAGGAAAAAACATCCAATCTTGATTTTAAAATGATCAGTGATAGAGAATCCACCACGACTCTTGGTAAATTGTTTCAATGGTTATTTACTCTCACCATTAAAAAGGTACACCTTATTTCCAATCTGAGTGTATCTAGCTTCAACTTCCAGCCATTGGATCATGTTAGACCTTTCTCTGCTAGATTGCAGAGCCTATTATTAAATATTTGACAACCACATAGATATATATGTGGGCGATAGAGAGCAGAACTAATGGGGGGCTGGGCAGATGGGAGGGTTGAGGGCAAAAATTATGGGGGATTGGGCAGATGAGAAATCTAAAGTGAAGAACTGATGGACATCTAATTCCTTCACCCCTCAGTCTTCTTCCTTTTCCCAGTCTGGGGATCAAATTCAGAAGTCCATCACTCTGAGGGAAGGCTGTCCTCCAAAGTTCACTCAAAGTCCACAGGAGTCTTTCCAGGTACTTCAATAGGCTTAGGATCAAGCCCACTACACAGAGTAACTCCAGTAAAGCCTGTGGAGTAACTCTATCTTTGAGAAGGCTAAGATGAGTCATATTAAGGACAAAGGGGGCCAAAATTGCTCTTAGGTTATTGCTATTAGAAAATATTTGTTTGTGTTCTGCTCTATTTTATCATGCCTTAATCGTCTACTGACAAAACTGATTTAAAAGATAACCAACCTGTCCCACTATCGAACAGGTTCAACACTCTGAGCCCCACTGAGTACAGGTAAATCACTGACAATAGCTTGTTAAGCTTCCCATCTGATTGTCTTCTCTTATGATTTTCTAAAGAAAAGTTGATGCAAGGACAATCTTGACTGAAACCTCAAATCTATTTATTTCCCATAATTTGTCTGCTAAAACTTAAACTATTTACTTAAGCAAACAACAGCTGAAGAAACCATATGTTTCTTAATCATATTAAAAATAGAGAGATATTAAAAGCATCACCTTTTGTCATGCTTCTGTTAAAGTTCTATCGGCACTTGTACAAGATAAAATATCAGCTGTAGTTCCAGGGTTTTATAATTTTAGAAGAAACATTCTCCAGACTAAAATTTCAGATTGAAATTTTTAGCTAAAGAGAAATTGTGTGTCTTTAATCGCAATGGAGGGAAAATCTATCTCTTATATGTAGACTATGAAAAATAAAAATATACCTGGGTCAAAGTTTCTTTTTTTTTTTTAATTTATTTTATTTAAAATGACTCTTTACTTTGAGTACCTCAATTTTTGGATGCCCAATCTGAGGCATTCTGAAGGGGCCTGACTTTCAGAAATTCCTGAGCATGATCTGAAAATCAGACCTCTTTAAGGTATCTCAAGTTGGACACCAAAAGTTGGGGTGCCTACAATCATTGGTAACTTTGGAAAATCTTGATACAGGTTCCCAAAATTCTTTCTTGTATTTGTAGGGCCTGATCCACAGCCCACTGAAGTAAATGGAATAACTAACAATGATGTGAATGGACTTTGGATGAGGCTTTAGAATTCAAAAACATTTGTGCTTATTTTATTGGCTTTTTTAGCCTGGGAATAAACACTCCCAGAAGCTTTAACATTTTTTAACCTGCATCCATCTGGCAGCAAAAAGGGTTGAGAAAAATGTCTTTGCCTTTGAAAGTATCAGTGAAAATGGACAAAACAATTTCCAGACTCAGCTTCTTAAATGATAGCCCTCCCTGGTTAATTTTAATATCCTCGGCTCTGTATTATTTTCTGTCACACTCAAAACTTTCTTTGAATGTAGTTTTGCTCCACACATAGATCTCCATTTAAGATAGAGAGAAGAAACAGTCTTATACTTTAGAGAAATAATAATAATAATAGAGTAATAAAAGCATCTGGTCTTCGTTGCTTGAATTTCACAGCAGATCACTCCAATACAACAGCAATCCTGACTCAGGCAAACCTTCCACTGATGTTTGCCTCAGTGAAGACTGTAGGTTCTGACCCATAATCTATAACTGGCTATTCCTCATGTCAAAATATTTCATCAGTATTTTAGGCCTCTAGTTAGACAAATGATTTAATTTGATAAAAGTTTTCCTTTGAACCATGCCTTTCAGGTAAAACACCATGAAATGTAGCTACTGCAAAACATCTCAAGGATGCAGAATTACTTAAGGAATTTCTGATTGCTATATGATAAATGTCCCAGGATTAATAAGAGATGCAGAAGCAGATGCATCTGTAGATTAAAATAATGCAATGAAATGAAGCATTTGACTTCCACTACATGCAGTAAATGAATCCATCAGCCATGCCTTCTAGTCTCATTAAGATAGCTGTAGGACTGTCCAAAAAGAAGCTCCCACAATACCTTTCAAGATCCATTGGTCCTATACATGCCTATCACAACATGTGGGTCTCTCATCCAATGCACCAAGTGCCCCAATAAAAACTATGTGCTGAAAATGAGACCATTGCTCCATTCTCAAATGAACTCACAGAAAAATGATGAAAGACAAAAACATCACATCACTTTTCACAACTTGATCACTCTATCTCTGACCTATCAGTCCTCATCCTCAAAGGAAACCTGCACAACACCTTCAGGAGATGAGTCTGGGAGTTTAAATACATAGTTTTGCTAGAAACTAAAAATCATGGACTGAGGAAAGACACTGATTTGGGCTTATTACAACAATCTGTAAATCACTAACCTCCCCTTTCCCTCCCCCCCAGCTTTTTTATCACTCTTATGACAGGAGATTTAGTAGGCCAGTTCACCTTGAATGGTTCCCTTGAAATATATGTTTACTTATGTTAAACAGTCTGTTCCGCATTGTATTTAGCTCTCTTGTGTCTGGTGTCTGCAGAACAACATTCTATAGATGCGGTTGTAGGTCCATAAACCATTTTCAAGGTCTCCTCTGTGACACTGTGGATATCATCCATTTCACCTTTGAATCCATATTTGGCAGACCGCATTATGATTTGTTCTGTGGTTTGGATGTTCACACCACAGTCACACAAAGAGGAATCTTTATTTGTCACTTATTCATCAAGTAGTTGCATCTTCCATGTATTTAACTCTGAGTACATTTCCCAAACCTGAAGAAGAGCTTTGTGTAAGATTGAAAGCTTGTCTCTCTCACCAACAGAAGTTGGTCCAATAAAAAGATTATTACCTCACCCAGCTTGTCTCTGTAATATCCTGGGACCAACATACTACATCACAAAGAGAACTATGTCATCCTATAACAATGGCATGGCTGTAAATATTACTGAATGCCCTGTTCTGACTAATCCAAGTCCTTCCCTTTCTTTATTAAGCCAGTTTTACTGGGGATAGATGTTACATATGATTTCCTTCTAAAAAGGTAATTAAATGTGATAAATACACATACACAACTTGCTTCCTCCCTGAGGCAGGAATCCAAAGGTTTTGCACTGTGAGACTTTTGGGTACTATCCCTCTGCAGTTAATTTGATAAGCCTAGCCAGTCAACAGAGTAAACTGACTTAGCGAGATATACCACAAAATGCAGATTCATTACTACTGTGTAAACACAGACCAACAATTAGTCTGGGAAAAAGTACAAACTACTTTAAGTTCTTATGTAGTTTAGTGTGTTTCTTGGAAATATCCTGCTACTATGTTAAATTATATCATAAACATTTTGACCGGTAGCCCATGAAAAACTTTATATATTGTAATTTTCAAACCATCTGAAACAAAGCCAATTGCTGGGAGACTATTTTTATGTAAAAACACTGAGTCATAAATGACTTGGCTTTGAAATCTTGAAATCACTGAGTTTTGCCACTGACTGCAATGGAAGAAGCATCAGGCTTCCAGTTCTAATCCAAGTTATTTCCTTTATAATACATATCTGCTTTTTAAGGGGATGTGGAGCCTTTCTTTACAGGTCACTGGTTTGAACACAGTTCATGTCTGTAGCAAAAAAAAGTTATCTGATGGCAGTCCAGCAGCCTATTTGAACTTCATAATTCAATAGTCTTCAGCTGGGTCCCTGGGTAATACTGTCCACATCATAAATGTCCCCAACACAAGTGGGACCTTTGTTGACTGTCTAAAGCAAAGAAACAGGCAGGCATGAAAACAGAAGAATTCTTTCACCCCAAGAGATGTTCCCTCCAGGTGAGTGCATTTATAGGGGTGTATAAGGAAAGCATGCACTGTACTGATCTGTGAAAAAACAAAGGACTTTAATGTCTAGGCCTCTTAATTTAGCATTCATTAAAATTTTAAAGAATTATTTTTAACTTACAGCTTTTGTCTCATAACTAAAATGGAACATTCTGTATCTATGACAGTGAGTACAGATCTGTGCTTCTACACAGGAGAGATCGAAAGGGCTTTCTATGCCTACCATAGTGAGTGAATATTGTAGATGGATAGTAACTCTTAGAAAGATTAGGAAATAGAGTGGGAAAGAAAATTTGAAAACAGAAAATGCTACGCCCCCATTGTTGAGCATAATATCCTCTTACAGTGAACTGTAATTTTTAAAAAAATCCAGTTTATTCTCTGATTGTGTTCTACCATAAATTATCTGGACAGATGTGCGCTTTAGTCATGCATCAAGGTTGATTACCATTGCTTTAGGTTTATACACCATAGGGTAAGGATTTTTTTGTTGTATTGTAACATTTAATTTTTTTGGTTTTTGTAGCAGTGAAAATGTAATATCTCATGCATTTTTGTTACAACACATCTGTTCAATCAAAACAATATTTCTAACATACAATTTTCTGCTCTCCTGAACTAAATTCTGAAGTCATATCTGAGTCTGCTTGTTCTGTGCCTTTTGGGGTCCTCAAGTGGTTTAAAAATAATGTGCTTCAGAACTTTTCAACCATGTATTTCACCCCACGCTCCACATTTTGAAAAGTTGGTGGATCAACACAACATCAGAATAGGTAAATTGATAGAAGTATTAGGGGACAAGTATTTGCCAGTGTACTGGTTTGGTCCTGTTGAATTCCTGCCACCATGTGTCAAGGATTTTTAAATTACAGGGTGTGCATAATGTTTTTAAACCTCATTGTACAAGGCCAGCCGGAATTTGCAGGGTGGAGTGGGGGTGGGGAGAGTGGAGTTCATCCACAGGGTGGTTTGCTTACCAAAGAAAACTGGGGGAAGAAAGAAATATATCAGGGATAGTGATCTGACCTTAGCTATTAGAGTTAGTCATAGCTGGCATAGAGAGGAGATTAACGTGAGGTTACTCAATATTTCTATTAGATAGAGTTCAGATTTGACATTAGTCATGGGTATAAAGTAAATTTTGACTCTGCTTTGGTATTCAAGCTCTCTTAGTTATCTGCCAGCTCCAATGAACTTACAAAAACAAGACTGTTATACAGCGTAAAGGAAAGAGCATATGGCTGAAACAAAGAGAGTGCAGAATTTGGCTGAGGGACTGATATTGAAATGATCAGCATTCACTAGCATTTGTAATTTACCAAATTAAATTTCGTTCTCAAAAAAAAAGCAAACAAAATGACTATTTAGTCTAGGATTAATATAACAGACACTGCATGTAGAGGTAGAATTTGTCTTCAGTGAATGAACCCTTTATGGCAGCTCATGACAAGGCCTGCAAGTTACTGCCACACCTCCAAAGCTGCTTTTTTTCTGGCTTCACTTCCCGTCAGATATTCCAAAGGGAGCAAAAGGGAGATGTGAATTTCACTGTGAAAACCCGAGAATTTTTCAAGTTTGCTGAAGGACAACCATTTCCTATTTTCACTCAAGAATATTAACCACACAGCAGCACCATCGGAAAGCAGTAGCATTCCATTCTAGAATGTATCACAGCATGGCACCCATTATCCCATAACAAACATTTACCCCTTTTCACAGTGAAAACGGGTTTTCTGGTTAGCTTTTACCACTGCTTTTTTGTTTGGCAGTTATCGAATCCTTAAAGTGAATTTGCAAAAAGATTTGATTATTATTTTTATTATTTTCAAGAACCAGGGATGTACATTTTTGCATGTAGCTCTGATGTTTAATTTCACACTGAGTCATGCTGGAAGGAAAGGAGGTGCTAACGCCCAAGATCAAATCACTTCATAAATTTACTTCATTGCTTAGTCACACCATCAACACTTGTTTTTCCATTAAATTGTTTTTCATTATTTCCTTTCTTTCACCTCACCTGTGTGATATTTAAACCTAAATCAATTGAAAATGTTGAGCAGAAGTTTCCCCATGGAGAGATGCATTGAGAATGTAATACAATCAAAATGAAACTGATGCTTTTCAAGAACCACTCTTTTCCAAAATGGGTGACATTTTTTGGTTAAGCAAGAACCTCCCCCTTCCACATGTCCTCTCTCTCCTGTCTGTACAGCCATTTGGCTGTGTTCTGTGCCATCGTCATGGTTTCCTTAGCCAAAGGCTGCGATGTCACATCATTGCAACATTATTATCATGATGGACTTCTCTGGGTTATGTATGTAATTATTGTCCAATTGCTTCCAGGCTTAGCTGACACAGGGTGTCACAAGAAATAGAGACAAAATAACAGGAAGGAAACAACATGAAATACCAGGTTCCTGTACTATATGCTGATATTGTTTGCTTTAGCTCCAATACAGACCAGTTTTTCATTATCTATGCCAGAAATTGGAAAGCAACCAACTGACTGACTTCCTTTCTGGCTTTCCCTTCCTCACTGAGTCAGAATTGAAACCTGTCTTTGGTTCAGCACAGGAAGAGCAAGTAACTTCCTTCTACTGCATGTCCGCAAATTAAATCCCTAGTCCACCTCCCATCTCTCCACTCAGCAAGGCTGAAGGTCTAACACTAATCCTAACAGTAAAAATTTGACACAACTTAGTTTACTGAACTGGAAATATAATGAATGTTGCAATTTGTCCCCAACAGGTACCCATGGCTGGATGAACAATTATCTGTTAGGGGTTCAATGTTACCAGCAATCAGTTTGGGATGGGAGCACTCCCCTTAGACTACATCTACACTATGAGCTAGGGCTGTGACTCCTAGCTCATGTAGACATCGTCATGCTAGCTCTCATCTGAGCTAGCTGCTAAAAACAGTAATGTACCCTCAGTAGGACAGGAAGCAGCAGTGAAGAAACGGGCTAGCTGTTATACCAATTATATTAGACCAGTAAAAACCAGCAGGATCTTATTAAAGGGGACAAGGCAAAGATGCCACATTTATTATGATAACAATTTGATTTATGACTAATAACTAATATCTTAATTCTTATACACACACATTATACCTAATACCTACACACACACACACACACACACACACACACACACATACATCCATCAGATGTTCTGCAGCTGCTGCATAGTTACCAGTCCTGAAGATAGCTTAAGTTCATAGCTTGATTTTGTAGCTTGGGTTCGTAGCTTGTGGCGGCTAACTGGCCAGGAAAGCCAGGCACAAGGACAAGCTGGATCTCTGTTGGGCAGGCACTGATGTCCTTCCACGTTGGCAGCAGAATGTTACCCAGCGTCTCTCATCTCACCTTTCTTTTTTTATAGGCTTTTAGTTTGGATTCAAAGTCTATAGGTCTTGCTGTGTCACGCTGCCTCTGGGTTTAGACTGATCACCCATCAATTGCAGGCGTGACTTTCAGCCTTGAACCTGGCTTTGATCTTCCTTCTGTTGATCTGTTGTTCTTTTATTTTTAGGGTGGATGCTTCTTATTTTGTTTAGGGCTGTTGTCTAGGTCTTCAGCCGTTGCTATTTGAACTTTATCTCATCAGGACAGGCTGGGGCTGGAGGTTGATTCCGTCATTCATACATACCTCATTCACACATCTAAACTAAACTAATAAGATTACAGCAGGGTTTGCAAAAATGAAGGTTGGAGGAATCTTTTACAAAATGGAGTGAGTGTTTTAAAATGGGGTTTGAATTACAATATGGAACAGAAGTTACAGTGTAGGCAAGTGTAGTGAATGGTGAACAGAAGTTACATTAATAAAGTGAACAATTAAAAACAATTTCATTTATCAGTTCTACATAGCTACCACAAGCACACACCCATGAGGTTGAGGTGGATTTGTTCTCAGGGCCACTAGTTCGTGCTGACACTGGGACTGCCTGTGCTAGCACAGCTCCTCTCCTATTTTTAACACGCTAGTTCATATGGGTACATGCTAGCATGGGTACATCTATGGGAGCTGGGAATCACACCTCTAGCTCACAGAGTAGAAGCAGCCTTAGGGAGACTATCAATGTAAACTTCTCCATTAGAGATATGTGGTGCTGGTTCCCTTCCCTTGAGTGTTACAGACTATATTCTGGTCTCTAAGGGCTGGTCCACACTACGGGGGGGAAATCGATCTTAGATACGCAACTTCAGCTACGTGAATAATGTAGCTGAAGTCGAATATCTAAGATCGGATTACTCACCCGTCCACACCGCGCGGGATCGATGTTCGCGGCTCTCCCTGTCGATTCTGGAACTCCGTTGGGGTTGATGGAGTTCCAGAATCGATACAAGCGCGCTCGGGGATCGATATATCGTGTCTAGATTAGACGCGATATATCGATCCCCGAGCAATCGATTTTAACCCGCCGATACGGCGGGTAGTCTGGACGTAGCCTAAGCCAATCTCTCTGCTAGTGTTGTAACGTCACAAATTAAAACTTCATATATCACTTCTCTCTCAGTATGCTAAGAACTTTATCAAGAGTCAACTGGTTCTGTAGCTCAAGTTCACTGCAAGACAGTCTTCCCCGAGTTTTAGTTGGAAGGTCTTTTTGTCTGAACTACTGTGTTAAAAGTTAATCATCCTTACTGACATGCTCGAGAACTAAACACATATCTGACTGTAGTCTATTTTAGACACTCTTACATTGTCTCTTTCCCTCTTAACCTTCTCTGAGAGCTTCGCCTGATAAATCTAAGGGATAAGCTCTCAAAAGGAAGTAAAAAAGATCCCCAACCACCTCACCATTAAATTAACCAGGCTTAGCCTTAGGTTTGAGAGCAGTTCTAGTCATAATGAGGATGCATCCTGTGTGGCCTAGAAAGGTGAAGTTCTCATCAACAATCTGGAATTGAGGGTGGACATACAATCTTCCTAGAATCCCCAGAAGTAATCTCAGTTGACCGGAGGTGCCTTGCATCCTGGAGCCTCTGACTGATTATATCAAGTTCATCAGCCAACAGCCAGTCAGGATCCAAGTCAACAGGCTTCAGTGTGCTACCACAACTTGCAAGATAATAGTATTGATCTCGCATTGTTCTGTGTAACCAGCTGCAATGCAGGGAATTCAACACTTGCACTCTCTTATACAGAGGAAGGAAAGATGTCAGTGTATTAGAAATTCTGTGTATGATTCTCACCTGGTGCCCAACTGGCACTCTAATTAGTTGTTCTAATTGCCAGACCTGATGATCCAGTAGGGTTTTGAGCTATTCTGTAGGTTATGCAGCTTTGGGTGAACCTGAAGAAACCTAAAACTTCACCGCATCCTTTGAGTCCTGTCAGGGCATATTTTGGTTTTGGTTTCAAAGTGCCAAGTCATGCTTTCAGTGTTAATCCAGAGGATAGAGGTGGTAGAAGAACCTCACCTCCACTCAACAGTTCCAGTTAACATGATCAGGTTTGGCTTCTACTGAATTCTTCTGGATTTACAATGATGTAACAGAACAATGACAACTAACACCAGTTGAGGGTCTGTTGCACTGCTCTCATTCAGCCACATGTTCCTGGGCTCTATAGTATTTATTTAGTAGCAAAGAACAATTGCATCCATTACAGGGTGAAATTCAATGATGTGTTATGCAGAAAGTCAGTGTAACTGATCACAGTGGTCCTCTTCAGGCCTCAAAAACTCTGAACTCTCCAGCCACACTAAAAATCCCTCCTGAGACCATTTCATTTATAATATTTATTCTACGTGTGAGCAACATTAGATGCAACATGAAATACAAAATAATAATTTTCTTTTCCTTCTAACAATTCCAACATTAAAACAATGAACATCACCAGATGCCCAGCTCTCCAGTGAAGTGTTAATACTGTGTGAACAGGAATGCTTTAACTCCCAACATAAAACAGTATATCTGACTGTCCATGCCATGAACTTGCAAGAAACCAACTGACTGCAACTGAACTAACCTCCTCCTTTGCTTTCCCTATCTCTATTTCTCTTTCTCTTCTTGCCATTGTTTCAGGCAGGAATCCATTAAAGTACAGATTGAGCATCCCCTCCAGTGTTCCACACACAACAGGATCTCTGTAACAATTTTAATCTATTTGGATGCAACTTATAACTGAGAATTAAAATGTGTGGGCTTTGTTCTATCTGCTAATTTTTCTATTTGTTAATTGCTTTGTTCACTGTGTAGGGCTGAATTACTGCAATGAGCTATATGTAAAGCTCAGAAAACAACTCTTCTACATGGCTAACGCATGAAGGTTAATCTGTTCAAAAGGAGCACATGTTGGCTATGCAAGAGGGAATTCATCTAGTATGCACCAGTGAGTAGGTGCATAAGATAAATTAAAATTGGAAGCAAATGAGGTGAGAGAGGAAAAGCCAGCATGAAATAGCAAGTTAAATTGATTGATGAACCAGTAAAGTTGGACTCTACGAACTTCTAAAAAGTTAGGTGTCTTGGGTAGTTTCATTTCTTTATTACCCAACATGCATTCATGTGGCAGGTAACTCAAGCTTTTATTGATCTTGGCAAAACAACAAAAACTATTTTTGTTAAGACAAAGTATTCTTAAGTAATTATGCCTAACAGGCTTTATATCAAAATCAAGTATGTATTTTTTCAAGTTCCAAATCATTTAGTTTCATTGTACAAACCTATTTATACGTGGGCAGTCAAAGGAAATATACCATTCTTCATGTATAAGAGTCTCCCGCTGTCCCTTTTCTCAGCATCCTTGGATTTGGAAGGAACATATTACTTTCCACTTTTATAGCTTTTCTCTCTCACATTCAGAAAAAAAAGGTCTTTCTGCCTATATTTCAGTTTTTTGCTCAACTAAACACTAGGACAAACCTCATGAAGGAAGGCAAGTGTGAAATCTAAATGTTCTTTTTTGATTAATGTCCTACCATGGAGAACAAGTTTTCTTACTCTGTGCTTTCTCTCTCTGATATACATTTAGATTAATTGCACAAAACATCATGTCTGCAGGTATTTATCACATAACATTATCCCAAGAAAAGCAAAATATTCCAATTTATGGATCCACTTCTGCAAGGTGACAATACTGTAGTTTTCTTAGGATGTGCTATCTTAAAATATTTTTGGTTTGAGCATTGGCCTGCTAAACCCAGGGTTGTGAGTTCAATCCTTGAGGGGGCCACTTAGGGATCTGGGGCAAAAATTGGCCCTGCTAGTGAAGGCAGGATGCTGGACTCAATGACCTTTCAAGGTCCCTTCCAGTTCTAGGAGACTGGTATATCTCCAATTATTATTATTTATTATTCTATTTTATTTTTTTTAGCATCGTGACAAAAAACTGATCAAAAAATTGCTGTTATACATTTGCTATCAAACTTTGGCACTCACATCACATCACAGAAAGCAACAGGTAGCTTTTTATCCAGAGTAGCCCTAAAGAAAGGCAAACCTCTTGCTCGTGCTCTGACTTGGTCAGCTGTGAATGGCCTATAAAGTTCCAGTACTTGACAGAAGATTTAGGAAATTATATCTGATAATGATGAGCCAACAGTGATGTCAATGGGACTATTCACAAAGTCCAAGTTAAGTATGTACTTAAATTGTTTGTTAAGTCATCGGGCTTAAAGCAAAGGTGTAATCCTTTGGCCCTTTTAGTGTGTCATAATAGAGTGTCACCAAAACATCTCAGACAACCCCACCCAACCTGCCGCACCAATACCACTGCCTGTCATATTGATCAATACTGTCTCACTGTTTCCTAGTACTCCTCCGTCTATCTGTCTGTATACTTCTGCTGTCTCTTGTCTTATACTTAGATTGTAAGCTTGTTGGGGCAAGGACTGTCTTTTTGCTCTGTGTTTGTATAACACCTCGCACAATGGGATCTCAGTTGATGACTGGCACTTCTACATGCTCTGTTAATACAAATAAAATAATTTCAGGTTTATAATTTATATTTTTGAATTAATGTTTTAGCCCCACAGAAGTCACTGTGGGATGCTAAGAATTTTTTACTATGAATATTAGTAGATATCTTGCAATAATATTACTCTACTCAATGGAACAATACAATATTAATGTGAGATTTACATTGTAAATATCATGAAATATCCCCATCTAACTATACAATTCTGGGTATCACCACTCCAATTCACCTGACTCTTGCATACTTAAGACCAGACCTTTCAAAATTAGATCCATTTTAATAGATAGTTCATCGGATTTAGAGTGTTAATCTTAAAATTCCAGGTTATTCCAGGTATTAAATACAAGTTTTTATTATAGACACTAAACATGGCTTTTAGCATCTTTGTAGCTATAGCATATGAGAATCAGAGAGGTTACGAAGAATGCTAAAAATATCTTGCACCACATGGTATATACAATATGGTTAGATTTAATCCCTGGAATACAGAACTCTAATAATTTAATAGAGACTTCATTGCTCTTCCTTGAGTTAGAGACTTTGTTCTATCTGGTGGAATAAATCTTTATATGTTAGAACTTCTGTTACTGTGTTTTTTACTTCTCTGTCTAAGCATTTAATTGAAGGGACACTGTATCCTAAACAATAATGTTGTTGTTAATTTATATTGCTATCTATATTTCATGATGGTGTAACAAATTAATGTTAGTATTGGCCTACTGAGTAAACAAGTGGTTATCTTTATACTGTTTTTTTTTAATTTCTTTCTGCATTCATCAACATATCTGGAAAGAAGACTAGCTTGATTTCTATGAATGAAACAAATGTTTTATCATACTGGTTCCTAATATCTAGAATTTACCAACGGCAGCATACCAGCCAAAGGGGAATTTGATATATATTTCTCTAATTGTCAAAAATCTTTATCTGTAGCACATTGAACAGCACCTATAAGACCCTATAAAGAACACTGTAGTTTTCTTTTTAGAGCACTGCTGTAGAATAACAACACACCCTTTTGCCTCTCCTTATGCTGTTTACACAATTTGATCATTTAAAAAAAGTTCCTTAAAATCAATTATACAAAGTAGACAAGAGCTCCAATTAAAATCCCAGATGGATCAGTGTATGCATTTTACTAATGTTCCCTTTCTTTGTAATGGACTAAACTAAAATCCTGGATTCAATGCATTAAATTTTGAGGGCTTGATCTCCCCAAATTCTGATTTGATGTGATTTTTATGGTGAGTATCAATCTCTAGCAAAAAAATCCTTTTGCCCTGGGAAACAAGGTTCCCACCTATGATCTGACATCACATTTAGATGCACAGGATATCCACAGGTGCCTGAACAGTTAAAGGTCTGTCCAGCTGAAAGGCCAGGAAATGAAACTTGCCAAAGTAAAATTCACACTGATCCAGATGCTGCAGTTGTTTTGTGAGCAACATATTTTAAAACTTGTTGGCAAGTCTGGACTGCAGATGGAACCCGCCATATGAATGGGTGGGGGGAGGAGAAGAGGATATGGGTACAGTTCCAGTTCTTCAACATATAACAATTCATTCACATTCTCCTTTTATATATTCAACACCATCATCAGGAAGAGGAAGAAATGTCAAATCCATCCTGAGGTCACAATAATATCCAGTATTCTGAAAAAACATACCATCTATAGCTGTATCTGTGTAACAATCTATGTGAAAAGTGTGTGTGTGTATGTTATGCGCATATTTACGAATATGCAAAATGACAGGAAAATGGACTCTGTTCAAACAGACTGGATTTGTGTTTGGCTGCACAATGAAAATTAGTTTCAGAAATCATTTTAGTTGCTACTCCTTTCTCCACTGACTACCTCGTTTTTATGTAGCTCTTCTTGAAAGCACAATCACACCTGATGAGGATTGGCAAAGGCCAAGTCAATAGAATTATCAGACTGGTGGTCGATCACGTTTTTCTCCTGAGGATACCTCAGCACCATCACATGAAAGCACCTTTAGGCTTTCTCCCATTCTGATTTTAATGCATGAATGGAGCTCCCCATGAAAATCTGCAAACCACTGTGTTACCTTCAAATCTCTTCTTCAAATCCACCTTTTCTCTGATGCCTACAAAACTCTTGATAATGGCGACTCCGCTGATGGGGATTGTGACTTCCCCCTCACCCCATTTATTTCACTAGCCATAATCATCTCGTTACCACTTTGTTCTCTCCCCCTATGTCTTTTTTGTATCCACTTCTCCCATTATAAACTTAGATTGCAAGCTTTGTGGGACAGGGAACATTGTTCCATTATACTGTGCAACATGCCTGGATTGAGGCCTTTGGGTTCTACCACAAGACAAACAATAAATACATACAATGCCTTATTGATACAATCTATTTACAGTTAGCCTAGAAATGCATTTTTAAGAAATGTAAATAAATTAATATTATTTCAAGGTTCTGGTGCATAATTATGGTGTGGTTTTTTTGTTTGTTTGTTTGTTTTTCTTTTTCCATTTCACTTTTTCTTCCTTTCTTTTTGGGATATAGAATGAGCTTGTGGTTGTCATTTGATTGGAGTTTAATTCCTGGCTCTGCAATAGACTTCTCGGGAAAAAAATTTCAAACTTGGATGTCTGCAGGAAAGCTCCTAAATACCTTTTTAGGCATTTAAATCATGGCCTGATTCTCATAGGTGCTGAGGGACCACAAACGACATACTTTTTAAAATTCCTAATTATGGATCTAGGTGATTAACTTAATCCACAAGGCACCTCACATTTGTTTTTGATTTGGAATGGAGGGTGCCAAGATAGTAAGGTGATGGGTAGCAGTATAAAACACTACAATTGGGCAGACAGACAGAGAGATCACTTAAGGCTCTGATGTTTGAAAGTGTTGGCTATAATCCATCTGTGCTTCGGTTTCTCCAACGGAGATAATATCTCTTAGGAGGTAAATAAATCTTCTAAGTGTTCTGAAGATATATTCACTGATGTTTGGAAAGCACTGTAACATTCTTGGCTGGAAGGTGTTATATATAGTGAGAACAAATTATTGCTTGCTGTCTTCTATCCAAGACATGGGTATATAAGCATGCATCCCATGCTTTCATCTTGAAACCCAGATGTAACAAATATGGTGTTTTGTTGCACTCAGGTTAACAAGCAGTATTTCTGGTTTCTTAATGTAGGATAGGAGCCAGTGTCTCAATGCTAAAGAGACTGAAGCACTGATTTGTAGAATCTGCACTTGGAGATTCATCTGTTTGTTGACTATTTAGTGTGCCTGCATATTCTTAAAAAGTCATTGCACATTTTAAAAATGTCAGTGCACATCTGTGCATCATTGTAGGTGTTTAGGTTTTAATCTGAGCTGTACCAGTCCTTGTGGCCTTGTCTGGCTTCTGCTACCTTCAGTCTTTGTGACGAGTTAGAATGAGAGTGCATTTTTTTTAATTTACAACATTAATTGTTAACTATTCAGTGGTGTGATCCCAAGATCCCCTCAATATTAACTGCAGAAACAACATCATATCATAACTCACCCCAGGCCTGACATGCTCATTGCCCCAACACACACTGTATCTAAAAGGTGTCCTACGAGGTATTATATACAAACTGATAACACACTGGCCATTAATATCACTGTGTGATGTATTTACAGGCGGTGCATAAAGAATTACAGATGTGTGCTGGAAATATGTTCTTAAGGCTTAAGTGCATAAGCCCAGCTTGCCCTCAACAAATGAAGGTTGTTTCATCTGCTTAACTGTGTCTCCATGTGAATTAAGCAAGACAAGGGCAGAAACAATGGAAGTATATTTACTATTAAGAAAAACAAAGCCATCAAACCAGCAAGTGGGGGAGATGACCATTTAATGATTATGATGGGGGATGGAAGCTATACCCCCAGGAAGCCTGCCTGGCTCTTGAAACAAAAACAACAGATATTGGGAAATATAAGCAGAAAGAGAAAGCCATTTTCACATCCATCACCATAGGAACAAAAGAGGCCAGATCTCTTGAAATCTGAGAAAGGTGGATCCTTCAACCAAGGGGGTGAAGTCTCTGGGAAGTGACCGTAGCTGAGAAACCTGCTTAGGCAAAGATTGTAACTTCCTGTTGTTTTAGTCACTAGAAAGCATGCGTTGTTTGGTTTGTTTGTAATTATTCATATCTCTTTTACTCTCACCTGAAATTACTTAAAGCTATGTTCTTTTTTAATAAACTTATTCTTGTTTTATTAACAAAACCATCTCAGCAGTTCTGTTATACTGAAGTGAAGAGTCAGTCTTCAGCTAACCTAACAGGCTGGTGTGTGCGCTATCTCTCTGGAGGCAGCGATATAGTAACTTTCATGAGTGTCCAGTGAGAGGGATTGGGCACTTTAGGGAGACGTCTTTGGAGAACTCAGGAATTTGTTACCTGCAAGGCAAGGTTTGGACTGGCAGAGATCTGGAGAGTTTGTCAGCAAGGCAAACGTGATAGTGTGTTAGCAGCAAAGCTGAGCCAGAGCGGTAACACAATGGCTCATAATTCTGGCCTGAGCAAGACATCGCATCAGTATATCCCAACAACTGCACAAAAGAGGTGTTCTGAGATCAGCACTCAATGCAGATGTGGAACAAATAGCCTGGTAGAAGCAAAACAATTACTGTGAGAAAAGATAATCTATCAATTATTCAAAATCTAAAAATGTCCAGATGCCTATTGCAGTCATCTAACATTAGAGAAGTTCCTTCTCCCAAAGATGAAACCTTCCACCAACACTTCCCACTAACCCCCACACCTGCCCACCCTCTCTCACAAAAAGGATGGGCTTCCATCCTTGAATCATCATCTTGGGAGGAGGCTCAGTGGTAGTACCCCTACTGTGGACAAAGAGTAGCTAACAGGCTTGCTGTCTAGCTCCCAGCTTTTACATGGGGAGGCAGATGGCCCACTCCCCTCTCCCTGCTTGTCGTGGGAGGTGACTAGTAAAGGTCTACTTTGAAGACAACATTTTAGCAACTGAGGACAAAGCTACCTGCCCAAGAATGGGGAGTTTAGAATATTCATTAGATAATTTCATACCACACGATCAAGATACTCAGGAATGGAGAGCAATCATGTAAGTGCCACAGAGAAGCCAGACTGTGGGGAAAAAACAAACTAGTCTGGGCAACGCACAATGCTCTGAAGCAAATGCTACAAAGCAAAGAGCAAAATATGATGCAGACAATGCACTGAAATCTCTTGACTGCTTCATGGGAGCTGGAGGCTGAGACCAAAAAATCCTCTTAAGAAATGAAACAATGAAAAGTAAAAATATTTTGTAATAAAGGCCCCTTGTTTGCGCTGTTCTTTTACATTAAGTGGCAGCTCAGATGCTTGTGGTGTATCCTGTTCTCCATAATTTCCTTTTACAAGCCCAGAAAGGGCTTACATGTCTGCATCGGCTATGGACCATGTGTCTTAAAGGACATTCTATATCAAGAGGTTTGTCCTGCGAGAGGCTAAGAATTCAGTTCCAATCCAGAAAAGCAGTTCAGCACTTGCTGAACTTTATGCACATGGGTAGGCCTACTGATGTCAAGGGCATAGCCCTGTATTATAGTAGTGGGACTATTCTTGGTTTAAACAGTACTTTTCTGGATCAGGACCAGAGTACTGAACATATGGTGCGATCAAGCCCTCAGTATGGAAAGTCCTGTGTCTCCTATCCAGTCAAGATCTCCCAGGGAGCTACAACGACTCAGACACTGTAACACAGATGTGTGGTTTTATGCGATGAATAAAACACTGTGGGGTGCTGTTCCTGACAAATAACCTTTATCCTGTATTTTTCACACAGTTGTCTTTTATTTCCTTGAAATGCTAGTGGCTAGAATTGCTTTAGGCGTCTCAGGAAGCAAACAGCCAATTTGGAATTTCATAAAACATAGGGTACAAGCTTAAACCAGCACAATTATGATGATTTTAAGCATAGAGCTAGATACAGGGATGTTATCTTACTTAAATTCAAACATTTTCTAGCAGAGAGTAACCCTAAAGAAAGTCATGTTAAAGTGGATAATAATACATAATAATAAATAATAATAATAATATAGCCACTGACTGGGCATTTGAAGTCAATGGAGCCAGGATTTCACCCTTTACCTTTGCCTGTGGTCACTACAAGACTGTTTGAGCTTGATTCTTTTCTTATACCAGTGTAAATCAGGAGCAATAAGTTATAAAAACAGTGAGGGGAGAATCAGACTTTTATATTTTTTGTTTGATGCCGATTGACCTCCACAGTATGCACTAAAACTACTCATATTCTTCTTGTGCTAAGGCCACTAAATATATACTGTATACTATATTTCTATTTTTGCTATCTTTGTGGAGCATTTCAATGGCACTATCAAGGCAGCTGCTCTCAATGCCTAAGGAGTTGCAGCTGTTCATGGACATGTCAGGAAGGAGAGGGTTTAGAGCTTGTTTCCAGGGTTCCTACTGTGTACAAGGTTGGCAAGAACTATGGAAAAGGGAGGGTATTAAAAAAAAATGTCAGTAAAGCTGTTTCGCCGTAGCTGTGGCTTTGGTCACATGGGATGAATAGCTACAGAATCCTAGGGTGGTTTTTGGGTTGGATCGTTTGGGCACTCTCAAAGCAATTAACAGGCAGTCAGCATATTCAGGACTTTGGTTCTCAGCCATTTGCACCTCAATGTATCTTACAAGGCCAGTCATGTTCATAATGAAAGAGCTGATTCCCTTTCTCATTTTACATTTTCTCACTTTAATGTGTCAGCATCTGAAGCCCGATACAGCTATTCTTCAATCTCATAATCCTTTGGGACATGCTATTACAGGGGTGTGTAGAGGTTAGTGCGATAATGCAGTGGAAGGAGACTTCCCCAGTTTATTTCGCTTAGGAGAGATTCAGACGACACCTTTCTGATCCCAACTAAGTAGATGACTTTGTTTTAATTGTACCACTGTAAGGATAGCCTGGAGTTTTCTCTGCCCGCTTTTTAAGCTCACAGATGCAGCATTCTTTACAAAGCTAGGCAGTTACCATGGTATAACAAACTTCTTTTTAGCCAAATAATAGATGGAGAGTTTAACTAGCCAGAGAAGGTACTATTGAATAGGAAGAAGCGTGTTACAGAAAAACCCTTTTAGAATTCTGGGCAAGAATGAATTAAGTCTAATGTGAATTAATGTATTACTCCAATCTTTTGGAGCCATTTATAGTGAATGAGTTAGTGGCAACCTTGAAAAAAAAGTCAGCACTAGGCTGGGATTCCATCTTCTTATGAGTCTCTATGTAAGAGTCACATTCACAACTTGAACATGGATCAAGTGCTCTGCAGGTTATAAAGCCTTTCCCACCTCTCACCCACCCATCGTAACTGGGTGGTTCTAATTCCTCCAGCTACCTCAATTTGTACCTGGTGCATATGATTGGAATTCCTTTCTTTCAGTGCTCAGAATATGCCATATCCCCACCTTCCCCTGCTGCAGCAAAGAAAAATAGACAAGGAGTTAGAGGAGAGGAAAGAATGACTGGTGAACCTGATTCCTCCACAATCCCTACAATGCCATGTTCAGAAAAGTATTTGAAGAATATTTTGTGAGAGGAATCTAATGGAAATTCCTGTGTTTTCTCTATCCTCACAGGTTTTATCAACAGAACAGATGGGTCTTCCTATTGTGCAATGACAAGGCCTGTACAGATAACTGCAGAAGGGGTCAAACAAGTGGCTTGTATAGATGTTCATTACATTACAATTTACTCTTAAATAGCACCTTTCATGCAAGCCATGTCCCAAGTAGTTTCACGATCCATAAAACACAACAAGAAATAAAATAGGTCCCATGTTTTCACCATAATCATGCAACATGCATCAATATTCATCCAGGGAAGAGGTGGCATCAAACAAACCGAGCTTCACCTTCAGCACCTGATATTGTAGTAACTTGGCATTTTCTATAGCTTCCTATTTAGACACAGCACAAGTCATTACCATCTTTTTTCATGGCACATGGGATGACACTGATAGAAACCTACTAGAAAAAGTCAAACTCAGTTCTGAGTTCACACTTGATATCAAGTTCTGGATGGTCATGAATTATATTGAGGTTCTATTTATAAATAGTTCATAAAGGTTCATAAATAATTAATTGATATTTTAATAAATGATTAATGAATTGCAATAGACCAACGTAGTCCAACATGCCAATAGATTGCTCATCACGACTATTAACTATAAATCACATATTTACTGATAAGCTTAGAACAGTGTAATGCAGACCACTCATGTCTGTAACATGATTGCAACACTCACTCATAATTCATTAATCCTTCATAGACTATTGTGATAGACCCAGGCCAGTTGGGTACAGCAGAATAGCAGAAGGCAGATATACTGGCCACTGGATTAACAGTTTTCTGTTCCCTGACTGACCAGAGCAGGGGCTGCTCCAGGCTAATGAGAACACCTGACTCTAATTAACCTGGAAAGAGCCAGGTGAGGCCATTCAGTTAATGTGACCACCTGACTCTAATTAAGGCCCTGCTGATACTATAAAAAGGGATCACTCCAATCAGGCAGGGGAGTCAGGAAGCCAGAGGCAAGGAAGTGTGGCTGAAGGGCTGGTTACTGAAGACACCCTCAAACCATTGTTAAAGGAGCCCTAAGGTAAGGGTGAAGAAGGTAGAAGCAGGAGAGCTGTGGGGAAGTGGCCCAGGGAAATATAGCAACTCTGACAGTGAAAGGTTGGCTGCCCACAACTGCTACCATTAGGGTCCATGGGCTGGAACCCGGAGTAGAAGGCGGGCCCGAGTTCCCCCCAACCCACCACCATAGGAACATCTCCTGGAAGGGGAAGTCAGGTCCCTGTCAGGACAGGAGACTGAACAGAGACTGTGGGAGTTCTCTCATCAACCTCCTTGCAGGCCTATGATGAAAAGGGCTCAGTAGACTGTAATCCTGGCCCTAGAGAGAGAAGGGCTACGTGGAGGGTCACAGTGAGCCACTGAGGCTAGCATATACCGCCTAGAAGCGCAGGATTCATGGGAGAAAGGTCAGAGCTCTGCCACACTATTTATAAATGGGACCTTAATGTCTTCACTGGTGTTGGCTGGTAGATAATTACCAGAGGAAAAAGTTGTGGTCATTCAGGACAGGAAGGATGATCCAGTTGTGAGGGTGCTAACTTGGGATTTGGGAGACTCAGATTCAATTCCCTGCTACATCATGGACTTCAGGTGCCTATCTATGTAGGCCTCCAGGTGCCTATCTCCTACCCAAGGCCCAGAGCAAATCGGGGGATGATAGGTGTCTGGATATCTAAATCACGTGCTGGGTCCTATCTGGTAGGTGTGCTGAAAGGTTGCTTACTGGATTGAGCCCCTCAAGGAAGTTCACACAAAGCAGCTTGCGGGGAGGGATGGCAAAGGGGCTGTGAATCCAAAGCAGAGATAGGCACCTCCCTGCATGCTGAACTTAGACACCTATATCTGTGAGAAAGGCTTAGCACCCCTCTTTTTGTAGGCATTTCCCATTGGCTATCTTAGGCAGCTCCCTGCTTACCACACTGGCTTTTGTGAATCACAGTCTAAGACACCTGTCTCTCCCCATGCAATGTATAGGAGCCTGGGTGCCCAACTCAAGCTTTGTGAATTTCCAGGTGCCTAAAAGTTAGGTGCTGTGATGCTGAGTGTCACAATGCCTAACTTCTTTTGTACATCCATGCTTCTGTGCCTCATTTCCCAGCTATAAAATGGGGATAATAGCACTGCCTTACCACACCTGGGATAATTACATTAAATATTGTGAGGCACTCAGATACTATAGAAATGGGGACAATATAATTACCCAGGCTAGATTCATATATCACAAAATTAGGTACCTCACAAAAAAATGTTTTTAGAGTAGCAGCCATGTTAGTCTGTATCTGCAAAAAGAACAGGAGTACTTGTGGCACCTTAGAGATTAACAAATGTATTTGAGCATAAGCTTTTGTGGGTTACAGCCCACTTCATCGGATGCATAGAATGGAACATATAGTGAGGAGATATATATACATACAGAGAACATGAAAAGGTGGGAGTTGCCCAACCAACTCTAAGAGGCTAATTAATTAACATGAACTGTTGGCAGCAGGAGAAAAAAAAACTTTTGTAGTGATAATCAGGATAGCCCATTTAAGATAGTTTGACAAGATACGTAACATGGGGGAAATAGATTCAATGTGTGTAATGGCTCAGCCATTCCCAGTCTCTATTTAAGCCTAAATTGATAGTATCTAGTTTGCATATCAATTCAAGTTCAGCAGTTTCTCCTTGGAGTCTGTTTTTGAAGCTTTTCTGTTGCAAAATTGCCACCTTTAAATCTGTTACTGAATGGCCAGAGAGGTTGAAGTGTTCTACTGGTTTTTGAATGTTATGATTCCTGATGTCTGATTTATGTCCATTTATTCTTTTGCGTAGAGACTGTCTGGTTTGGCCAATGTATATGGCAGAGGGGCATTGCTGGCACATGATGGCATATATCACATTGGTAGATGTGTAGGTGAATGAGCCCCTGATGGTGTGGCTGATGTGATTAGGTCCTATGATGATGTCAGTTGAATAGATGTGTGGACAGAGTTGGCATCAAGTTTTGTTGCAAGGATAGGTTCCTGGGTTAGTGTTTCTGTCCTGTGGTGTGTGGTTACTGGTGAGTATTTGCTTCAGGTTGGGGGGCTGTGAAACAAATGTTTTGTGATAGCTAAAAATTTACCTCACTTCCTCTCATGAAGCAGGAGGTGGCTGAAGAAAGGAATAACAAAGCACCATGCCTCAGATAAACTTTACAATACTTTATTCCAAAACAGCACCCTGGGATACATATGAAATCCAAGTTGTGTTCAATAAGAACCACATGTGTAAAAAACAGATATTCTGAACAAACAGGTCAAATGCAATATTAAGATCAGTGCATGAGCTGTGATGATATTTTATTAATATGCAGTAAAGGATGACGTGGGTAAACCTTACCTGTTCCCATCAAAATCTATGACAAAATTCTCATTGACTCCTATGGAGTAGGATCCAGCCCAAGATTTTTTAAACTAATGGGTGGGACCTTATGAGCCCTGGAGATCAAACAATTTGCTGAGAGTCTATTCTGATCTTTCATGTCTCAGACCTTCTGTCTCCCTTCTGTTTCTAAGCTTCTGCAATCTATTAGCCTCACATGTAGCATAGGATTTAATTCTGAAGTTTTCAATGAAATTTATTAATGTGTTCATCATCCAATCACTCACCCAGATGCCAAACTGCCAAGAGCCATAGATATTTGTTTAAAAAGCATACATTAAACATTGGAGTTCATGACTCCCAAGATCACTGTGAAAAACATCTAGTTTTGTTATATTAAAGAGGTCCAACACTTGACTTCTAATGCCCCATTCATAACTATAGTTCCAATCATAGCTTTCATTGTTCTCTTACCCATAAATAAGTGTTCTTCCCAACGTTTTGTTTAAGCCCTCATTCCATGACTCTTTGTGGCAGCCATTAATCTCTGTAATATCAGAGTCTAGTAAAATGGATTCTGAAATTCAAAGCATATCGTATCTACAAAACTAAATTTCCTGTATCTACCATGGTGGTAATATATTTAATACTGTAGTAGATAGTCAGACATGATGTTACTTGTTGAATCCCTGATGCTGGCTAACCTTAATCAAACCACAGCCTGTAAGATAGTTGCACAAATCTTCCATTATGGCAGACAATAAACTAAATGGTAAACAACTTCCTAATTTATAGTTACCCGTGTCCCATTAAAATCATAAAGAAGCTATGACAGCTACTCAACAAATATCCCCATTAAAAACTATTTTGTGAATTAACAATAGGAACTAATGTATATGGCTGAAATTTTCAAAACTGCCTAAGAGATTTGGAAGTTCAGTTCTCATTACTGGATGTCCAAATCTCTTGGAAGCCTTTGAAAATCTAATCCTTTAGATATTGTGAATAAACACTTATCAAGTAAGTAACTGTCCTAAGCTAGTCATATATTTATTGAATAAGATACCAAATTACATTGAACTTTACAAAATTAACTCCACTTTGTAAGTGACTCTTATTAAAGAATAAATTTCAAGGATAATAATCTGAAATTAAAACAGTCTCATAATTGAATCAACTCCATTTGATTCCCTTTTGTGTTGGGTCAAGATTATTTGTCATTGGAATAAGCTACCAAAGAGTATTTGATAAGCCATAGTCTGTCTGTCTTCTGAAAATGTTGTATGCAGTGTTGATATAGCTGTATCAGACTCAGATATTAGAGACACAAAGTGGGTGAGAAGATTAATGCTTGATGCATAAGATTAATGCTTACAGTGCTCAGGGGTGTGTTTTTTCACACACCCCTGAGCAAGAAATTTGAGTGCTGTAAGGTGGAAGTGAGGACAAGGCCCGAGTAAGTTTCCCAGACCTGAAGAAGAACTCTAGTAGTTTAAAAGCTTGTCTCTCTCATCAGTAAAAGATATTACCTCACCCACTTTGTGTCTCTACGTGCCTTGCCAGTGTGGACAAGTAGTGAGCTAGGGTGCCTGGGGCTGCTTTAATGTGCTCTAACTCGCAAGTGTAGACAAGCCATAAGCCATCGATCCAGGCTCTATTCAGTCCGTGATTTTTAATGTCTAGCAAAGTTATGAATTTAAGTTCCCAGGCTCATCTTCTGAAAGCGTTGTGCAGATTTCCTTGGAGGATGAGACTGATAGCTCAGATACAGAATGATTGCTTTGTGAAAACTAGTTTCTTCATTTTTTACAGTCCCCTTTGTGAAATTAAATGCTACAGAGGTGGGTTTCTTTTGGTGGTGTTTCCTCCTACAAGGATGTTAAATTTAATTACATCATGGATGCTATTACTGTGTGGTTCCTCTGTGTTCACTTGTTGGACCAGATCCTGGCAAAATCAAGAATTGCCTCTGCCCTTGTAGGTTTCAGGACAAGGTGCTCCAAGAAGCAGTCATTTAATGTGTCTAGAAATCTTATCTCTGTCTCCCTTCCTGAGGGGACATATATACCCAGTCAATATGAGAACAGTTGAAATCTCCAATTATTATTGTGTTTTCTACCTCTCTAATCTCCCTGAAGATTTCACAGTCACTATCACCATCCTGGTCAGGTGGTAGGTAGTATATTTCTGCTGCTATACTCTTATTGTTCAAGCATGGGATTTTTATTTAACCTTCAGTACCTATATCTGGTGAACTTTCCTCACTTCCAGAGGCGATTACAGTGACCAAAACTTATACTGCCTTCAGAGTGAAGTTCAAAATTTCATTTCAGCTCCATTTTCCGAGAGCCATAATATAAGCAGCAATGGAGTAAGGTAGAATAGGGAAGAGGAGGAAGGAAAGAAAAACAAGAGAAAAGGGGAGGAGAGAGAAGTGGGGCATTAAAGAGGAAGAGGAATCATAATCTCAATTTCTTCAGGGAATACAGGAAGGAAATCAGTCCAGTGACTGCTTTTGGTTATGATTTCTTTGTAAAAGTACTCAGATACTGTGCTGATGCGCGGGGGTGTAAAACCCAGATAGATCTGTGGAGCAGTTCAGACCCTCCTCCCACCCCCAAAAACACAGGATTGCAGAAATTATTAGTGGCGCACTAATAACTTGCAAACACAAAAAAAAATCCAAACCTAGCAAATAAGTTGTTCAAAATGAATCATTTAACCAGTAAGACACAATAAATTATTAATTCAGACCCTCCAAGGTATCTTTTATTGGGCGCTTCCACATTCATATTGTTTTGGATTGTGTCGTCTTTCCTGCCATATGTTAAATTGCATAAAATAAAATTGTAACATTAAATCACATTCTTCTCCTTTCATGTGTCAGTTACCTATTGGAAACATGTGTTATGCTGACACACTAACAGTTGCCCTCAAGCCCTACACTCCGGACATAATACTCTAAAAAAGAAAGCATATAAAAATGTCACCATGTCCTAGCCGAATATTACGTTTCATTAAAATGATATTATAAAAATTTCAAATATAAAATAAGACTTTTAATGTTGTAATAACAACTCCACAGGAGTCTGAAGCATAGAAAGACATGCCAAAGGCCATTTGCAATGTGTCTCTTTCAATGTAAAATTACTGCTTATTCTATGGTCTAGGATAGCGTATTTATCTTGGAGGACTTAACCCATAGCTTTGCTTTCTGTTCACATGCGGGCCAATTTTGCTATAGACATAAGCTAGCTCCAGTATGAATTTACCCTTTATATAAGCAAATCTTTTCTTATTTATTCTGGGATAGGGAGAATTATACAAAATAAAACTAACATTCTTTCACCAACTGCTTGAATAATAATTTGATGGGAAGGTTTTCAACCATATTTTTCTCTTGTGTTTATAATCTCTGGATCAAGCTTCTTGCAATATTTAAAAAAAATGTAACTAAGCAACAGGGAATGACAAGTCCTGCTTTGTGTTTAAATTGCATATAGCACGGTTGCTTTCCCCCTACTGTGCATTTTCCACTTTATTTTTACTCTTTGGAAAAAATATAAATTTGCCCTCTAATTTTTGGTTTTTTATCATCCTGTAGGCCCGATCCTGCTCCCATTGATGTTCCTACAATCTCATGCCCTAAACTCTGAAAAAATCTGTCCCAGCATGAACTAGGCTCCCTGTAAAGCCTGCATGGGTCATTTAGGGTTTATCTCTTGTTTTGTTGTCCCAAACTCTGTCAGGAATTTGGGGCAGATCTTCTCAGAATATTATGGCAGCATCTGTCATCTTACTAGAAGAGGTTAAGATGAGACCTTTATGGCAGCATAGTAGATTATCCCACATCTGCCTACTGAAGAGTTGCTTTCATCTTCCCCTGCAGAATCTAATGTTGTCCATTGTCAGACACAGAATACTGGACTAGATGAACCAAAGATCTGTCATGGTATGGTAATTTCTATGTCACCATTGGTAGGCAATGAGAAAATGTATGGCTTTTCCTATTTGAATCTTTGAGATCTCCTCTCAAAATCATGACTCTCCAATGAAATTCTCATAATTGGGCTTCAAAATTACCATCCTTCTGTAAACTGAGGAGAAGTAAAAATTCCTTTTCTAGCAGAATCAGCTGTTCAGAATATATTGCCCGAGGTCTTTGCTATCTGCCATTTTGGCTTTGGCAGCTGCTGTTTAACAGTAAATAGTAACTATTTGGATGAAGAAGTGAAAAGTAATACCTGACATCTAGGGATAACTCGGACCAGGCAAAATAAATTGCCTGATTTAAACGACACTTGACTAACACCTCAATTCTTTCTAAAAGTGTCATGGATTCTTTATGACAAAAAATGGTCAGTGGGGCTTTATTTTGTTTGTTTGTTTGTTTGTTTCATCTGAAAGACGATGAGGTGCTGAGGTTAAAAATCCTCTTTAATTAGGTTTCCAAAAGAAGGAGAAAATTTAGTTGATACTTCTTGAGGCACAAGTCCGACAAAGCAGCTGGAGTCCAAGTGAAAAGGACTTTCATATCCTTAAAAAATCATTTTTTTCTGTGATTTTTGGGAGACATGCTGGATATTCTTTCATCAGCTCTAGGAAAATAGCTTTATAGTCTGACTGAACTTATCTCTCCCTTCCAATTTTTTTTCTTTTGGCTACAGTGCCTGAAAATGTGTTTTTCAGTTAAAAGTCAAAACAGAGTCTAACTTAAGCTAGCAGTTAGAATATTCAAAGATGATTTTGATGAATCCAACTCTTATTATTTCATCAGGGAAAGTCCAAATTCTTCTTGTTATCCATTATTTTCTATTCTCAAGCCTAGGAAGAAACACCTAAGGAAGGGAGCCAATCAGCTAGGGTGACCAGATGTCCTGATAAAATCAGGACTGTCCCTATTTTGAGGAGTTTGTCCTGCATCCCGACCAGAGTACGGTCAGGATGCCATTTGTCCCGATATTTTGTTTCCTGGTCTTCAGCAGCAATTCGTCAGAGAGTCCTTCAGTTGCAGATGGTCTTCGGCGGTATTTCGATGGCAGGTGCTTCTGTCTTTGGCGGCAAATACTGCCGAAGACCGTCCTCGACTGAAGGGCTCTCCGCCGAATTGCCACTGAACTCCCGGATGGGTGAATGTAAAAAAACCCCAAAACGCCCCCCCCGATATTTTCCCCTTAACCTCTGGTCACCCTACAATCAGCTGCAAAATGCAAACATGTTTGGTGGGCTTTAGGTTTTGAAGGAAGAAGCATCCACACTATGTACTTGCTCTATAAGAAACACAGCAAGTCAGTGGGATGAAGTCCTCAATCCCAGACAGAATGGCTCCTGGTGCAGCTGAGCCACAGATGCTAATTCAGAACAGGGATGAGAAGAGTAGAGGTAGGCATCCCCTGCAAATGGATCTCAGTCAATTGATCTGCACAGTGCATGGATACATTGCCCATATTCCTGACCAACCACAATCCTACACAATAAGTGAGATGTAAAGACCACCTATTGAGTGTAGGGGAAGGAGAGGAGTCCTCCTGGGCAGGATTTTGCTGCTCTCCCTCTTATGCAATCATCCTGCAGGTCTTTAGTTGCTTTGGGGCCTTTAGTGAATATATGTGGATTTGTCCCTTAGCTTCTATTTTATTCTTATTTATACAGAGCCAAAATGTTCAACCCTTAGCTACACAGAATAGTTCCTTACTAGGAAAGTAGTCCCAAATGATTTCAAAGGTGCTACTAGGGCAGTCAGGTATTAATCACTGAGTAAGGGTGGCATAGTCTAGCTGTAAGCATGTAAAATATTGCACTAGGTTAGATAAGCATGTTTGATTCACAGTGCACAAATAGTTAAATGTAAATTAAAACAAGATAAATGGCTCATTTATATAATATCCACCCATTACTACCATGACATCACAAATATAGTGTGTTTCTATGGAACTATGGTCATGGGGCTTGACAAACTGGCAATATATATGTACCTGTATATGGTGTTATGCTAGTTTTATGATCATAGCTCCATATATTGTTGTGCTCCTGAACCATTTGGAAAATGGAAGCCATGAACTATTGCTTTAATGAAGATTCATAAAGAAGAGGAGCCAGAGGTGATAATTCCTCTGGGAGAGTGATATCTTCCTAGCTATAGCCTTAGCTACATATAAAAGTTGTACTGCTTTAACAATATAGTTAAAGCAGCTAACCCACTCCCCTTCCCCCAGTGTGGATGCTGTATTAAAGTACTTATGACACTAGACCTTATTGCAGTATAGGTAATGCAATAAGCTATTTTGGTATAATGCATCTTTATACTGGTATACTGTACCCAACCTATGGGTTGTACTGGTATAATTATTTTAGTAAAAAATTGTGCAATAACCAAAATAATGATATTGGTATAAAATCTGCGTGCTGATCAGACCTATATTCTAGGGCACCAGTTGATCTTCAGCGTTCCCTTCTTTCCTGATGGTCCAGAAGGCCTAGACCATATTCTTCTCATAATGATTTCACCCATTGCTCTTTCCTTCTGAATGCAATCATACCGTCTCATTAAGCACTGGCATTCTCTATTGCCCTAAACACTAATACCCTGATGTTGCTTTTGACCCTGCATCTCCCCTCACACTACAGTACAAAACAATATCCATACCCAACTATCCAACAGTAAGTGATTTTTAAAAGAGGAAAAATTTTGAAATGTGCTTTCTAATTATAAGCAGTGATTTACTGGACGCCAATTAACTGACCATAAATTGGATTTGTTGAAGTAAAATCAAGTCATTGTGGAAATAATGACCTATGCAGCATGCATTTTAATCAGAAAAAGGTGCAACTCAAAGTTCATAAGGTTTTGGTTTTGCCCTCTATTTCTTGCAACTACTATCAGACACGTAGCTAGAGAAGATTGCTGGGATACAATCTACTTTCTAAGCAACTATCCTTACCTTATGATAACTTAAAAATAGTTAGGTCTTTAGCTGATTGCTAATGACATCAGTACATGATACTAGTAAAAATAACTACTTGAGTTTTTCCATAAATTCCAATTGATTTACTTCAAGGCTTAGTTTAATAAAAAAATTAGACACATGCAATTCATTTCTTGCTAGACATATCTTGGACATCAAGTTATTTTTAAATTCCAGTGTTGCATAACAAAGTCATTTGGTGGTTGCTAACAAAAGGACCAGATAGCCATGCAGATGAAGTTTATAGAAGATGTTCCTTCATGGTGGACTGCTTCCAGCACAACTTTTAACTTGAAGTTCTAGATATAAAAAAAGATGATATCATAATGACTGGGCTAGCTATACCTCTACTCTTCTTCTGGTCTGAGTGCAGCTCCTCAGGTGTTAGGCTTTTTTCCCTTATCTCTTTTCAGGTGGAAACACACAATTCTCCCACACTTAGGGTATGTCTACACTATGGGATTATTCTGATTTTACAGAAACCAGTTTTTGGAAACAGATTGTATAAAGTCAAGTGCACGTGGCCACACTAAGCACATTAATTCAGCGGTGTGCGTCCATGTACAGAGGCTAGCGTTGTTTTCTGGAGTATTGCACTGTGGGTAGCTATCCCGTAGCTATCCCATAGTTCCCACAGTCTCCTCTGCCCATTGGTATTCTGAGTTGAAATCCCAATGCATGATGGGGCAAAAACAGTGTCGTGGGTGATTCTGGGTAAATGTCATCACTCAATCCTCCCTCCACGAAAGCAACGGCAGACAATCATTTTGCTCCCTTTTCCCTGGATTACCCGGGCACACGCCATAGCACGACAACCATGGAGCCTGTTCAGCCTTTTTTCACTGTCACTGTATGTGTACTGGATGTTGCTAACAGACGTGGTATTGCAGCGCTACCCAGCAGCATCCCCTTGCCTTTTGCAAGTTAGCAAAGACAGTTACCAGCCATACTGTACCATCTGCTGCCTTGCAAGTTGACAATGACGGTTACCAGTTATACTGTACTGTCTGCTGCTGTCATGGCTGCTCCTGACCAGCCTCGGTGAGGTCAGCCGGAGGCGCATGGACAAAAATGGGAATGACTCCCCAGGTCATTCCCTTCTTTAAGTTTTGCCTAAAGGGAGAGTCAGTCCTGCCTAGAATATCAGGAAAACCTACTAAAGAAACAGAGAGGCAAACGGCCACTCCGGGTCAGAGCTCCAGACATCCCACAGAAATGATGAGTTGCATGCCATTCTAGGCGCTGCACCTGCAACAACACCACCCATTGCTTCCCTCCTCCCCCACCCCTCTTGGGCTACCATGGCAGTTATTCCCTCATTTGTGTGATGAAGTAATAAAGAATGCATGAATTTGAAACAACACTGACTTTATTGCCTCTGCAAGCAGAGATCAAAGGGGGGAAGGGAGGGCAGCCTCCAGCTGCTATGATATTCCAGGCAGGACTGAATCTCCATTAGATAAAGCTTAAAGAAGGGAATGACTGGAAGTCATTTCCATTTTTGCTCAGGTGCCCCCAGCTGACCTCACCGAGGCCAGCTAGGAGCACTCATGGGACGACGATGATGGATATCAGTCATACTGTCCTGTCTGCCATCCGCAAGGGAAGGGAAGGGAAGGGGATGCTGCTGTGTAGCGCTGCAGCACCGTGTCTGCCAGCAGCATCCAGTAGGCATACGGTAACATTGAAAAAAGGTGAGAGAGGATTTTTTTCCCTTTGCTTTCATGGAGGGACGACATATACCCTGAACCACCTGCGACAATGTTTTTGACCCTTCAGGATTTGGGAACTCAGCCAAGAATTCAAATGGTTTTTGGAGGGTGCAGGAACTGTGGGATAACTACAGACGTCAGTCGCCCCTCCTCCGTGAGCATCCATTTCATTCTTTGGCTTTCTGGTATGCTTGTCTCAGCTCCTTAAGTTTCAGCACTGTGAGTCCCTGTTGTGGCCTCTGTCCATCATAGCCTTGGAGATTTTTTTCAAATGTTTTGGCATTTCGTCTATTGGAATGGAGCTTTGATAGAACAGATTCATCTCCCCATACAGAGATCAGATTCAGTATCTCCTCTACGGTTCATGCTGGAGCTCTTTTTTGATTCTGGGGCTGCATAATCACCTGCTCCACGCTGGGCAAACAGGAAATTAAATTCAAAAGTTCGCGGGGCTTTTCCTGTCTACCTGTCTACCAGATTGCTGTCCAGAGCGGTCACAATGGTGCACTGCGGGATAGGTCCCAGAGGCCAATACCATCTAATTGCAGCCACACTAAGCCTAATTAAAAAATGGCAATACCGATTTCAGTGCTACTCCCCTCTTCGGGGAGTACAGATATCGATATTACAAGCCCTTTATATTAAAAGAAAGGGCTTTGTTGTGTCAACGGGTGCGGCGTTAATTCGGTTTAATGCTGCTAAATTCAAAATAAACTCATAGTGTAGACCAGGCCTCAGATAAGGATCTGGGTACAATACCAGTCTATGCCAACCAATTATTACTGTATAGGCTCAGCTCAGGACTTGTGACTAGTGATATAGTAGCAACAGCTTTCTTAAATTCAAGCATTGTGTGCAACAGTAGGAGCAAAGTTTAGTGGAAAAAAATCAAAATAGCATAGGTCCTACAGTCTCATTCGATGTTATGCTTCAGTACAAGCTAAATTGATGGTTCTCCATCTTTTGTTACAAGAAAAGAACAGAAGCAACTTACATTGCTTTAGGAAGCCAATGAGCTCTTGGGACATCATTAATTTTTAATGTCTAGTGTTGCGTAACAAAGTCTACTCCTGTCTCCTTCCTGCAGAGAGCAAAGAAGTCTAGGACCTGACAAGGAAACCATGCAGAATCATGAGCTGATGTGTAATTGGCACATGACTCCATGTATGAAAACTCACCAGGAACTGAAATTGCAACAGGTCCCACTTGGCTAAGTGGGAGCATTTAAACACAGAGACGACACCCAGTGAAGTTACACAGAGCTGTAGAGGGCACACAAGTAAAGAGTCAGGCCAACCCAGGTAGGCAGCAAAGCAGTGTGGGATAACAGAGAGACATCTGCCAGAGGTGGACAAGTTGATTCTAAATGGGATTGCATGTGCAGCTACCATGTGGCAGGAAAACTCATCCCGAATGTCAATAAACTCACTTTCAAAATGGGTTAATTAGGGAGTACTGAGATGTCTGGTGAATATTTGAACAAGGCAGTTTAACTTGAAAAACCTCAAGTTACCTCAAAACAACCTCCAAGTGTAGACGGCTGCTCAAAGAGTGACTCTCTCAGTCTGTTTTCCCCTTTCTCAAGGAAGCTGAGATTTCTTAAAAAAACAAAACAAAAACAAATCCTCCCACTATGTCTCTGACCCTCCATTGCCACATTGCTCAGTTATTTGTGTTACATGGCCAAGGTGTGAAATATTCCTTCTTCCTCACTCTGGTTTTTCCAGTCAGTCAGCCAGGTCATCTCAGAGAATACCCTTGTAATGTTTGAATTAGATCCATTCAGCCTTACAGGAGTCTGAATTTATTTTAAAAGACCTTCAGAGATTTCCTAGTCATAAAAGAGCCCTGAATGCTATTTTAAAAAGTTATAATTAAATGGATGTGACCCATTTGGAATATACTGCAGAAATCTGAAAACACAAATATCTTTTGCAAGTTACATAAAAATCTCATTGATATGCTTGTTCCAGTCATTGAATATATGGACGTCAGATTGATCAGGCTACAGCAATCACCATTCAAATGGTTTTCAGCGCTTTGACTCCACACAGCAGTCTAGTGATTTAAAAAGTATTGGCACATTACTGCAGTGCACAAATTGACAATCCACATAGCCACTTACACGGGTACTCAGTGAAGGGGAAAAGGAGAGTGTCCTCCATTGTTGTTTGACTGTAATTACACTTAAATACTATCAAATCCCAGACTAAAGATAGTGAACATTCATGTTTTACTAAGCTTTTAAACACATGGCTTTCAGAATATATTGCCCTTGTTAGAAATACTTTTCCGATTCCCAGCGGTAGAACACAGGTTTTCCAAAATTATCTTAATCAAAACAAGCCTAACCACATATAGGTACCAAATAACCCTCCAGGAGTAGATGTAGATGTGATCAATTCTCAACTGAGTTCTAAGTGGAGCACAGGATCTGGTCCAAGAAGTCGATATAGTGGACCCACTTGGCAATAACAACCATGATGTAATTAAATTTAACATCCATGTGAGAGGTGGCAGAGAATAGCAAAGAAGCCCGCCATCACAGTAGCATTTATCTTCAAGAAGTGGGACTACACAAAAATGAGGAAGCTAGTTAAACAGAAATTAAAAGGAACAGGCACAAGAGTAAAATGCCCACAAGCTTCATGGAAACTTTTACAAATACCATAATAAAGACTCAAATGGAATGGATACCCCAAAATAAAAAAAATATTAAGAGGGTCAAAACAACGCCATCATGACTAAAGAACAAAGTAAAACAGGCAGTTAGAAGCAAAAATGCATCCTTTAACAATTGGAATTCAAATCCTATTGAGGAAAATAGAAAGGAGCATAAATTCTGGCAAGTCAAGCATAAAAGTATAATTAGGTGGGCAAAATAGAATTTGAAGAGCAACTAGTAAAAGACAAAAACTTACAGCAAAAATTTTTGTAAGTACATCAGAATCAGGAAGCCTGCCAAGCAATCAGTGGGGCCACTGGATGATTGAAGTGCTGAAGGAGCACTCAAGTAATATAAGGCTATTGTGGAGACACTAAATGAATTCTGTATATTGTTCTTCACTGCAGAGAATGTAAGGAAGATTCTGATACCTGAGCCATTATATGTAGGTAACAAATCTCAGGAACTGTCCTGAATTGAGGCATTAGTAGAGGAGGTTTTCAAACAAACTGATAAGTCAAACAATAATAAATCCCCAGGAGCAGATGGTTTTCACCCAAGAGTTCTGAAGGAACTCAAATATGAAATTGCAGAACTACTAACTGTGGTATGTAACCTATCGCTTAAATCTGCTTCTGTGCAAGATGACTAGAGGATAGCTAATATTATGACAATTTTTAAAAAAAGGTACCAAAGCTGACCCTGGCAATTACAGGCCATTAAGCGTAACTTCTATACCAAGCAAATGCGTTAATTATAGTAAAGAACAGAATTATCACACACATAGACGAACATGATTTGTTGGGGAAGGGTCAACGCTACTTTTGAAAAGGGAAAACATGCCTCAACAATCTATTAGAATTCTTTGAGGGGGTCAACTAACAAGTGAACAAGTGTGATCCAGTGGACGTGGTATACTTGGAATTTCAGAAAGTCTCTCACCAAATGCACTTAACCACAGTAATCAGTCATGGAATAACAGGGGAAGTCCTCTTATGGATCAGTAACTGCTTAAAAGATAGAGTAGGAATAAATGGTCAGTTTTCAAAAGAGAGAGAGGTAAATGTAGTGTCCCCCAGGGGTCTGTACAACATAATCACAAAGGATCTGGGAAAAGGGGTAAACGGTAAGGTGTCAAAGTTTGCAGACAATACTAAATTACTCAAGATATTTAAGTCCATAGCAGACTGTGAAGAGATACAAAGGGATCTCACTAAACTGGGTGACTGGGCAAAAAATGGCAGATGAAATTAAATGTTGATAAATGCAAAGTTATGCACATTGGAAAACATAATCCCAACTATACATAGAGAATGGGGACTGAATTATCTGATATTACTCAAGAAGAGATTTTGCAGTCTTTGTGGATAGTTTTCTAAAACATCTCCTTAATATGCAGTGGCAAGCAAAAAAGCTAACAATCTTAGAAAGCATTATTAAACAGGTAGATAAGACAGCAAATATTAAAATGCCAGTATATAAATCTGTGGTACACTCACAGCCTCAATTCTAAATGTAGTTCCAGTCACCCCATCAAAAAAAAGATATATTAGAAAAGGAAACAGTGCAGAGAAGGGCAACAAAAATGATTATGGGTATGGAACAGCTTCCATATGAGGAAGATTAAAAAGACTGGGACAGTTCAGTTTAGAAAAGAGAAAATTAAGGGATGATATAATGGAGGTCTATAAAATCATGAATGGTATGGAGAAAGTGAATAAGGAAGTATTATTTATCCCTTCACATAACACAAAAACCATGGGTCACACCATGAAATTAATAGACAACAGTTTAAAACAAACGAAAGGAAGTACTTCTTCATACAACACACAGTGAACCTGTGGAACTCATTGTCGGGACATTTGAAGGCCAAAACGATAATTGGGGTCAGTAAAGAATTAGATAAATTCATGGAGGATAGGTCCATTAGTGGCTATTAGCCCAGATGAACAGGGATGCAACTCCATGCTTTGGGTATGTCTAAGCCTCTGACTGCCAGATGCTAGGACTGGACAACAGGGGATGGATCACACAATAATTTCCCTGTTCTGTTCATTCTCTTTGAAGCATTTGGCATTGGTCACTGTTGGAAGACAGGAAAGTGGACAAGATGCACCATTGGTTTGACTCAGTATGGTCATTCTTATGTAACATCTCAAGTGCAGATAATTTCTAGCTTCATAAGGCTATTTTCTACTGGTTTGAGTGATACAAGGAACAAAACGTATTTATGGAAATAGAGTGAGCATCTAAAATTAGTCTTGAATTAGACTAGTGCAGTACTGCAAGAGATTATCTAGATTTCAGTCCAGATGGACATATGTAGATTGTAACTACTTTGGGGCAGGGAGCTTCTTTTTGTTCTATGTTTGTGCAGCATCTAGAATAATGGGTCCTGGACCATAACCAGGGCTCCTAGGTACTACGATAAAACAAATAATGACAATAACAATCCACAATATTTATTCAGGGACAGGTACTGTCTTTTATATGTTTGTACAGTGCCCAGCACAAGTTTCACTCTCGATTAAGGCCTTGTCATTAATGCAATATAAATTAATCATTAGTAATATAAATATTAATTTGAATGATAATAATGAGCATGTCAGACGCACTAAAACAGGAGACCAAAAATGAGAAACCTTGCCTCAGTAGTCCATAAGAGGAGAAGCATAATGGCAATCACAGAAACTACAGTATTTTATTTATTTCAATTTACTTGAGTGAATGAGAACACAGAGTCAAGGCAATTTTTGCCAGGCAACCAAATCTGAAGTCTCAGCTGCCTGTGAACCAGTGAACAGAAGTTTGTTCTTACCCAGCCTATGAGCTACTCAAAACCACAGGGCTGTTTTGCTCTAAGTGATTTTCCCAAGATCTCAACTTACGCTGTATACAGTTAATGAAACACCCAAAAGATAACTCACGTCTCTTGACTCACAATCTGGTGCCCTATTGAGTGGATCACATAGAACTGCAAAGGATGACTTTCAAGGTTGGGCATACATTTCTCACTCCTGTATGAATTAGTGAGACAGAAAACCCCAGAGAAACTAGTTGAGTAAGGAGAATTACTCACATACATAAATGTCATTAGGATTTGGCCTTTGTTTGTTGGTTTGTTTTATAGTAACCATAGTATTTGAACATTGTGCCTGTATACTATAATAACAGTTTTTAGGTCCAGTCCTTCAGTCTAGAGGCACCCAAAACTCCTGATGACCTCCAAAGGAGTTTTTTGGTATGCCAAGTTTGTAGTTTTGGAATATATTGGCAAAACCTACACACATCAACAAAAGTTCTATAAACTTAAACAGAAACATCTGGAGCTTATGATTGTACTTCCATTATAAAATATTGGGCCAGATCTTCAGTTGGTGTAATTAAATATAGCTCAATTGATCTATGCTAATGTACACCAGCAGTGGGTCCGGCCTCATCTTCCCAGTGACTATTTATTCAAATTCTATAGACAAATAGTATTTCTGCTTTTCAATTGAGTACCCAGATTCTACCAAATGGTCAAATTAGTCAATTTTGCTGCTTTTTGCATTCTTATAACTCAAAACTGCAAGGTGCTGGTTTGAGACATGGATTAGTGCACTGCACGTTGACATGTTGGCAACAGAAAGGAAACATTGCCTGCATGATTTCAGCCTTCACATGTGGTGTAACTTTACTCCAGAAAGTTTTTTTTCTTCTTTTTGTTCCACAGTCTGGTGATTTTATGGTTTATTTGGGACATGTTTATTTTGAAAATATTGTTTTATTTAATTTTTGATAAGGTACCCAGAGGCCTTTGGGGATTAGGAACATTATATCATATTTTTAGCATAAGGATTTTGCGCTCCATCCTGCAAACATGTGCTTAGCTTAACTTAACTCACATGAGAAATCCGATTGAAGACAGAGGGATCATTCGAATGCTTAAAGTCAAGCATGCACTTAAATGTTTGCAGGATCCAGGCCTCAGTGTGCAAAGGCAGACCAGAAGCGTGCAAATGTTATGTCTAGGGGATGGCCAGTTCAGTGTCACCATGGAGGACCACTACAGATATCCAGCTCTGAATGAACCCAAGGAACACTTTACTATATGTCTATGATGAATAATTTTCATTTTAAATCCCATAAATACATATGTATAGTCCATGAATCTTTGTAAAGTCCATTCAGACCACAAAGAACCTATGATAAACTCCTTGGATGCAATCCTGGCCCCAGTGATAATATCATCATTGACTTCAATAGGGCCAGGATTTCACTTCTTACATTGTATTATGGTATCTAAGGGGCTGGAAATGAATGGAACCTTTGTCTCAAGGAGCTTTCAATCTGTAAATAATTCAGATGATACAAACTAGGCCTAGGACACCCTATCTGACCAGATGAAAGTTAATCTCAAAAGAGAAAGAAGATTATTTTTGGCAATTATACTTCTTAGCTGAATTTTCACTTAAATTAATCTAGGAAGGATTCTATATTAAGGATAATGTAAATGAGAAGAGGGTGGCCATTTGCAATGCAAAAATTTTTGAAGCATAAGAGGCAACATGGGAAAAAACATGAAATCAGTCCTAGAAGGGAGCACTTAGGATGGATGCTTGATTGGAGCAGAGAGAATAGGCAGCAAAAGGAGAGATTTAAACAAAGTAGTTTGGGTGAGCCTTGAGGAGGAGGAGGACAAGAAGCTTAACATTGATTCAGGAGTCAAGGGGAAGCCAGTGAAGGGAGTTTATCAGGTAACTGACGTGATCTTGGCAGCAGAAAAATGACTTTAGCTGCAGTATTTTGGATGGATTGTTGGAGAAGGAGGCAAGATGCAGCATGGCCAGAAAAGGAAAGTGAAAGAATGGCAAAGCAAGGACTTGGATTCTAGCAGGAGAACTAGATGACAAATGTAATAGATTCACAGATTTTAAGGCCAGAAGGGACATCATGATCATTGTAGTCTGACCTCCCGCATAACACAGGCCACAGACTCTCACCCAACAATCTTTGCATTAAGTCCATAACTTCTGTTTGAGCTAGAATATGTATTGTAGAGCTATCCAGTCTTGATTTAAAGATTTAAAATGACATAGAACCCAACACATCCCTAGATAAATGGTTCCAATGACTAATTACCATCAGTTAAGATTTTGTTTCTCTCTAGTATGAATTTGTCTAGTTTCATTTTCTAACCACTGATATTTTTGTGCCATTTCTTACTAGACTAAAGAACTGACTATGATTTTATCCATGTTGTAAAAAATATCTTATGCTCAGGAATTACAGCCTGGGTATAAGAGGAAAAAGAGACAAGGAAGCATGGTGAGTGATGGTAAAAATAGTAGATTTGGCCAGAAAGATGGGGAGGGAAAGGATTGAGCGGAAATATACGAATGTCAGTTTTGTGGAATAAATTATCATCACTGGAGAAACATAGCAGAAGAAATCACATTTTTACCAGATGCATGAAAAGCAAAACATATGGCTTGTTAGTCTCACATTTTTTTAATTTTTCTGCTATGTCAGTAGGAAGGTTTTGGAAGATGGAAAGTGCCTTTCATTTCAATGAAAGACCCATATCCTTTTTTAGTATTATTTTTATTATTTTGCCAGCATAGAAAAGAATGTTTTCAAACTGTTGAAAATAGTTCCAATGAAAATCAAAGCCAGAAATAAATTCAGAAAATTCAAAAACAAACAGGAAATTTTACTACAATTAAAATGTACTTTGCCTTGGACAAAACTTTGCAGAATACCAAGTGTTTTTAGTGAAGGAAAAAGCAGTAGTCTTGCATGACCTTATTTGGCAGGTAGGAGGAGGAAACTGCACAGATCTTTGCTGCATTAGGCCTGCTAGGTGCTTATGCTGCTGACTTTTCAGGGCCTGGAGTAAAATCCTACTCTATTGCAAACCAATGGCAAAACTCCTGAATCCTGCAGGATTGGAAGTTAGATTCAAAGATGTTTTCCTAGAACAAACATTCCTGTAATAAACCCAACAACACTAGGAGATTAACATTGTCTAGACCCTTGGGGTGAAATCCTGGTCCCAGTGGCAAAATTTCCATGGACTTCAATGGGGCCAATATTTCAGCTTTAGAGTGTTTTGACTTTTTACTGTATCTTCCCCACCTCAATTTTGTTTTCTCCACTTGTCATCTCTCATCAAATGCTTAGACAGTAAGCCCTTTTGGGAATGACTTGTGCAGGCACTGCCCCGCACAATGCAACCTCAAACCCTAACTGGAGACTCTTGAATAACAAGTAATTTTTAAAATATGTAAAACTGATAATAAATCTTGTCAAAAATCAGCAGAAGCCAGGCAGTAAGTGGTTAGACCTAATAGTCTCAATAATAAAAGCATCAGACAACACTACTAAAGCATCTTTCATCCATATCTCAAAGCACTTTGAAAACATTAACTACTTACAGCATGTGGGATAGGGAAACATCATACTTGGATTAGTGTTGGGTAAACTGAGGATTAGAGTTACAGTTAGCTGACGTGCCCATCAGCACATTGCTAATCAGTTGCATAGCCAAGAAGAGAATCCAAGAGTCCTCACTCATACCACTTAGTCTTTCAGGTCCTATGTAATTAATGATGTTATGTGTTTATTGATGGGTATGACCACTGGGTACATTTTCTCCTTAATACATACATATGATTAAAGTCAATTTAGAAAGCACTTTGGACATGAAGGATATATATGAGTCAAGTATTATTATTCTTACCAAAGACATTTTATCTCAAGAAAGGCAAAGTACCATTTTGGTATTAACAGGAATTGTGCATCTGAATCAAGGGGTGTGTACACACACACACACACACACACACACACACACACACACACACACACACACACACACTCTCTCTCTCTTACATATGCTACAGTGTCCAGGCAGAAAGAATTACAGGTAGAATTTTATTCTTAAATCTGAATTTCCTGGGTTTTGGGGGTTATTTTTAGTTTGTTTCCCTGCCTTGATATTAGTTAAACATAGTTTTCCTGTTACATATGAAACATCAACATTCAAAACTATGACTGCAGCTTGCGAATAATTGCCAGTGTGATGATAGTTAACCATCCGAGTTTAGCCCAACATGTCTTAAAATTGATCTCAGAGTGATGACAATAGCAATCTTGATTAGAAAGTGGAGAAAAGAAGTGATAATTAGTAACTATTCTCCAAAAGATATGCTGACTGTCAAGCTGGAAGAATTATTAAGGTTTAAAAAATAATGAACTGGCCAATTAAAATCATAACAGCAGGATTATGTCTTGGTTAAAAACAGTACTTAAGCATGTGTACAACCTTAAGTAAGTGAAATGTCCTATTGAAATGTCAGGAATAAGTTGAAGTCAATGGATTTAAATTGAAGTCAATAGTACTACTCAGATGCTTAAGTACCAAGGTAATCAGGGCCATAATTTGTAGAAGGATTAATATAAAGTCCATATATATGCTTTCAGTCAAACACTGGAGTCCTTACTCAATGAGTTAGGTGGGTGATATGATTGAGATCAGGTTGAATAAAAGTTGAGTAAGGGTCTTAATATTTATCCCTTTTTACTGATAATTTTATAAATCACTCCAGTCAAATCGAGTAGTCAGCATCTTGCTATGTGCAGATGTTTCTCCAGAGAACTTTAAATAAGGAAAAAACACATTTTATGTTGAAAAACTCTATCATAGTTGAAAAATTAGACAAGCACAGTATGTATCACATTCATTATGCATTGGCGCGTCCCAATTAATCAAGGGTGACACCAGAATGTGTCTTTAGAAGGCACTGACATTCTTAATTAATCAATAACTATCTAGTCTCACACCATATAAAATAAAATTTCCTATCAGTGTGCTATCTTAGCATCTGTTTCTGTAGATGCTTCTCATATCATTTGTAGAAGTGCCATTGAAATCAATGGGATTTCTATGCCCAGAGCATCTGGAGGAGAAAGTACTTTAATATCCCTCCTAAGACTGTGAAAGAGATACCCTGCACATAGAAAATCAGTTATTTCTACATAGTGACAATTACATGATGGTACTATATAGAGCTGATGGAGCCAAATAAAATACCGAAAAGACCTAGAGTTATGAGATGTAAAAACGACAACTCAGTGTTCCAGTAGAGGGATTACTGGGTCCCAATGGTATTTGCTTACTACATGAGTGCAGGTCATACAAACACTGATGAAGAACCTTTCCCAGATGGGGAAAGTGTGTCATGCAACTTGCCCTTTACAAGAGGATTCCCTCTCGGATTAGGGGAATAGGTTGACTAACCACCCCAAGTGGAAACCTTTCAGATGAAGCCAAGCAAAACCAGGAATTTTGGAGGGAGCACATTAGAGTGAGTTTTCCAATCTAGATGGGAAAGGGCACCAAAGAATCAGATAAGTATCCAAATGTTTGGATGCTCCTTGGAATGTCTGGAATCATAGAAATTTCTAATGGAGATGATCTGAGTTTGTATGCTCACACACAGAAAATCAAGGCATTGAGTTACCCGGCAGGTGACAGACCAAATGAAAGGGGTATAGGGGTTTCACAATGTCCCCAGATGCTTTTGATTAAAAGGAGATCAAGCATGGGAACAAGGTTGAGACTGCTAAGAGCAAATTTTCTATTAAAAGCAGGTTAGCACTGAAAGCACAATTGTTCAACAGAATTTTCTTTGAAGGTTTCAAGGTCTCCTACAGGGGTGCATGATACAACTGATGACTGGGAATTTCAGGTCAGAGACTGAAGGTGATTTCAAGGTAAGTGTCTTATGAATAAAACAGAGAGGAAGAGAGATGGAGATATATTCATTCAGTGAAATAGTTGTATGATGAATCAGATAATTATGTCATGGTGTGTTATGTACATACTTTTGGGAGATAGTATAGCTATACGCAAAATCTTTTAAAGTGCCATATCAGAGCCATATTAAGGAGAAATAAGGAAAGGTCATTGTGAAATATTACAATCATGCTGATGATTAATTAGATTGGATTGCCTGGCTCATAGTGGAATGGCAGATCTTAGAGTTGTTTCTGGAAAGTGCCTGGAGCACAACAAGATGATTTATAGTTATTCTCTCTCAGTGTGCGAGTGTGACACTATGTGACATTCGGGGAGCGTCCTGCAAGCCCCATATTCCTTATTTATATATATAATTGTGATATTGCATATAAAGCATGCTATGTGATGTATCAGGGGAAAAGGTATGATCTGCTGAAATTGTATGATTGTCACTAAAATATGCTGTGGGTTTGGGAAGCACCCAGATACTAGCTCCCCAAAGACAATAACAAGGGGGATCACCAATGCCTGGGCGGGTGTCAAACAACCATCAACAGCCATTGTCCAGCATGGGAGCTACAATTCAGTGACTCACTTGCACAGGGCCACAGCAGGGGAATTGCTCAACCTTGCCTGGTGACTCAGCAATGTCCACCAAATATGCCTGAATTTATGCTCCCCAAGCACATGGACTAAGGGCATAAAACAGAACACAGTGGCCCCATGCTTTGCCTTTTCTCCTCCCCACATCTGTGCTGCAAGCAACAAGGACACTGAGAAGACTGAAGACTCTAACAGAGGAAACTGTCCCAGGTGTCAAGGGTGAAACCTGTGTACTATAAACTGCAATATCCATTGGGGTGAGAAAACTGCTTAATCTAGATGTTGTCCAGTATAATAGGGTTGAAAGTATAGACTGTGTGCTTATATTTTGTTTTATTAACCACTCTGACTTTTTGCCTGTCACTTATTATAACTTAAAATCTATGTTTTGTAATCAATAAATTTGCTTTACTGTTTATCTTTACCAGTGAGTTCGCCTGAAATGCTTGGTAAATCTGCTCAGGTTTGCAAAAGCTGATGTATATCCCCTTTCCATTGGTGAAGCGGAGAACCAATTAATAAACTATAATTACTCAAGAAAGGGTCTTGAGTAGTGCAAGATGGTATACTGCTGAGGTAGAAGGTTGGAAGCTGGGGGGAATTGGCTGGTGCCTTTCTCTGTGTGATTCATGAGTGGCTCTGGGAGCATTCATGCAATCTACCTGGGTGTGGGAGTCCACATGTGGTTGTGCTGAGTGATAACAGCACCCAGAGGAGTTTGCTGCTTGTCACTAGCAAAACATTCTGAGAAACAGTTAAGGGGGCACTTCACAGTCCCAGGCTGCACGCTGGGGATCCTGTCACAGAAAGTAGATAACAAAAGAAGAATTTGAATTTGGGACAGTAGCCCATATGTGATGAGTTGCTTGTAAGTCCAGCATGGTTGATAAGGGTTTTCAGTCAAGGCTGGAAATGCAAAAGACATACTGTGGTATAATAGTATGACAACTGGTGGGATAGGGTGGGAGTTCAGGCTGCAGTTATATTTTCTAGAGATTAAATTCATGAAAAAGTATTTGTGGATAAACATATTCCTAGAAGTGGTGGGGTTTTGTTTGTTTCCTTATTTTTTAACATAGGGCAGAGATTTATAGATCTAGAGAAGCTTTATTTACTTTTAACGTTATTTTTTTTTCAATTTTTCTATTTCCACACACGCACACCACATGGAGGACTTTCTAACTCCTCACACACAGTTAAAAATATCAGCACTGTTAGACATTAAATATGGGGGAAATTAAGTCTTGTCTTCCTAACATTTTTTAGTGCAAGAGACATTTAAGCAAAGAAGATCACTTAAACACAAAAGCAGTCACTAAATGGGTCATTTGAATTGTTCATGAAAGGTCATTTAGACTCTGAGATCAGTTTGGGTTTTTTGTTGTTGTTGTTGTTGTTTAAAATGCCATAAAACAAAGTCAGAGTAACATAGAAGTCAAGAGAAATACTATGGGAAACTGAGGATTTGGGCTAGCTTGGACTATTTCAGTGACATAGCAACATGGTAAGTAAAACCAGTGGCTAATTAGGAGCTGCAATTGTTTACACATGCATCAGGAAGAGGAGGTTTGGTTTTATATTTAGATTACATGGTGAGCAAAGGGTTAGCCAGAATTGTGGAAAAAGGAATGTTATTTTTTTTAAAAAGCTCTGCTTTTATATCTGTTTCCAGAACTTTTAATTGTGGTCTCCTAGGATGAACAGCCAACAGGATTGTCAAACAATCTTCTGAGCTTATGATTTAGGCACTGTTGAGATAATTAACTAGACTGCTGCAGATCCTATGCTAGTAGTTAGAAGCTGTGTTTTTCGGTTTTTTGTTGTTGTGGTCTTCTCAAACATAACTCTCATGGCCAGCCATGTGCCTAGGTTAATTAACAATATATATCTGTTTCTCCCTGTTTCCAGTTTGCTCTGATTGTAATAGAATTTCTTTGTCAAGCCCCGCAATGTTTCTGCAACTTCGATTACCATAGAGGTAGATAAGTTGTGCAAGGATTTACATTTGGAATCCAATAAAACCCCAACGGAACCAAAGCTAGAGATTTAATAAGTCCAATGTTTGTTTGTTTAACATTTTCTAATATATCATATGTAATTATGTTTAGTGGTTGGCTACCCTCTGAGTACCTGTCATGTCACCACTCTGAGACTCCACTAGTCAATAATTAAAACACAAAAAAGAAGAGTCTTTCTGGTCCATGTCTATTACTTGAATTTTTAGGTCAAACTGGACTTACCCATGGCCCGGACAAGGATGAACATATGAAAATAGATCTCAGACATGTTATTTAATTTAGGAATTTGATTGTGGGTTGGGCAGGTTAACAACAGTTGTTTACCCCAATGCTTACTGGGCTTTAGCTTTCTTTTCCTCCTCTAAAGAGTTTGAGCAATTGTGCCCAGTACAGACATAGCCAATGTTTTTAGTTAGATGACCCTGAATTGCAAAGTTCATTTCTAGATCCAAACATTCCCAAAGGTTAGGAGTATTTAGTGCTGTTGATTTGTTTTAACCCTTAATAGAGATTGGGTCAATCACAAAGATTGTATACAGATCCAGCACCAAACTGCGCTGACAGATGAGCATAAGAACATAAGAACAGCCATACTGGGTTAGACCAAAGGTCCATCAAGCCCAGCATCCTGTCTTCCAACAGTAGACAATGCCAGGTGCCCCAGAGGGCAGGAACTGAACAGGTAATCATCAAGTGATCCGTCCTCTGTCGCCCATTCCCAGCTTCTGGCAAACAGAGGCTAGGGACACCATCCCTGCTCATCCTGGCTAATAGCCATTGATGGACCTATCCTCCATGAACTTATCTACTTCTTTTTTGAACCCTGTTATCCTTGAACTTCACAACATCCTCTGGCAAGGAGTTCCACAGGTTGACTGTATGTTGTGTGAAAAAATACTTCCTTTTGTTTGTCTTAAATTTGCTGCCTATTAATTTTATTTGGTGACTCCTAGTTCTTGTGTTATGAGAAGGAGTACATAACACAAGCCATGATTTTATAGACCTCTGTCATATTCCCCCTTAGTTGTCTCTTTTCCAAGCTGAAAAGTTCTAGTCTTATTAATCTCCCCTCATACTGAAGCTGCTCTGTATCCCTAATTATTTTTGTTGCCCTTTTCTGAACCTTTTCCAATTCTAATATATATTTTTTGAGATGGGGCAACCACATCTGCATGCAATATTCAAGATGTGAGTGTACCATGGATTTATGGTACAATATGAGGCAATATGATATTTTCTGTCTTATTATCTATCCCTTTCATAATGATTCCCAAAATTCTTTCACTTTTTTTGCCTGCCGCTGCATATTCAGTAGACATTTTCAGAGAACTATCCATAATGACTCCATGATCTCTTTCTTGAGACTCATCATTTTATGTGTATAGTTGGAATTATGTTTTCCAACGTGCATTACTTTGCATTTATCAACATTGAATTTAATCTGCCAGTTTGTTGTCCAGTCACTCAGTTTTGTGAAATCCTTTTGTAGCTCTTCGCTGTCTGACTTAACTATCTTGAGTAGTTTTGTATCATCTGCAAATTTGGCCACCTCATTGTTTACCCCTTTTTCTGGATCATTTATGAATATGTTGAATAGGACTGGTCTCAGTACAGACCTCTCGGGTGGCACTAATATTTACCTCTCTATTCTGAAAACTGACCATTTATTCCTACCCTTTGTTTCCTATCTTTTAACCAGTTACCAGTCCATGAGAAGACCTTCCCTCTTATCCCATGACAGCTTACTTTGCTTAAAAGCATTTGGTGAGGGACCTTGTCAAAGGCTTTCTGAAAATCTAAGTACACTATATTCTCTGGATCCTCCTTGTCCACATGCTTGACCCCTCAAAGAATTCTAGTAGATTGGTGACTAGTAGATTGGTGACTCTTCCCCAACAAATTATGTTCATCTATGTGTCTGACAGTTTTGTTCTTTGCTATCGTTTCAACCAGTTTGCCCAGTACTGAAGTCAGACTTACCGGCCTGTAATTGCCAGGATCACTGGTGGAGCCCTTTTTAAAAATTGGTCACATTAGTTATCCTCCAGTCATTTGGTACAGAAGCTGATTTAAATGATAGTTTACAAACCACAGTTAGTAATTCTGCAATTTCACATTTGAGTTCCTTCAGAACTCTTGGGTGAATACCATCTGGTCCTGGTGACTTATTATTGCTTAGTTTATCAATTCATTCTAAAACCTCCTCTAATGACTCCTCAGTCTGGGACAGTCCCTCAGATTTGTCACCTAAAAAGAATGGCTCAGGTTTGGGAATCTCCCTCACCTCCTCAGTCATGAAAACCAATGCAGATAATTCATTTAGTTTCTCTGCAATGGCCTTATTGTCTTTGAGTGCTCCTTTAACCTCTCGATTATCTAGTGGCCTCACTGGTTATTTAGCAGTCTTTCTGCTTCTGATGTACTTAAAATTTTTTTTGCTATTACTTTTTGAGTCTTTGGCTAACTGTTCTTCAAATTCTTTTTTGGCCTTCCTAATTATATTTTTACACTTCACTTGCCAGAGTTTATGCTCCTTTCCATTTTTCTCACTAGGATTTAACTTCCAGTTTTTAAAGAATGGCTTTTTGTCTCTCACTGCTTCTTTTACTTAGTTGTTTAGCCATGGTGACACTTCTTTGGTTCTCTTACTATGGTTTTTAATTTGAGGTGTACGTTTAAGTTGAGCCTTTACTAAGATGTCTTTAAAAGTTTCCCTGCAGCTTGCAGGGATTTCACTTTTGGTGCTGCACCTTTTAAATTCTGTTTCATTAACTTCCTCATTTTCGTGTAGCTCCCCTTTCTGAAATTAAGTGCTACAGTGTTGTGCTGCTGTTGTGCTCTCCCTGCCACAGGGATGTTAAATTTAATAATATTATGGTCACTATTGTCAAGTGATCCAGCTATATTCACCTCATGGGCGCGATCCTGTGCTCCACTTAGGACTAAATCAAAAATTGCCTCTCCCCTTGTGTGTTCAGGACTAGCTGCTCCAAGAAGCTGTCATTTAAGGTGTTAAGAAACTTTCTCTCTGCATCCAGTCCTAAGGTGACATGTAACCATCAGTATGGGGATAGTTGAAATCCTCCATTATCATCGTGTTTTTTTATTTTTATAGCCTTTCTAGTCTCCCTGAGCATTTTACAGTAACTATCACCATCCTGGTCAGGTGGTCAATAATATATCCCTACTTCTATATTCTTATTATTAGAGCATAGAATTTCTATCCATAGAGAGTTTATGGTACAGGTTGGTTCATTTGAGATTTTTACTTCATTTGATTCTATGATTTCTTTGGTACCCTGGTATTATTGTGTCCCACTGATTATTCTTGTTCCACCACGTTTCTGTGATGCCTATTGTATCAATATCCTCATTTAATATGAGGCACTCTAGTTCACCCATCTTATTATTTAGACTTCTAGCATTTGTATATAAGCACTTTAAAAATTGTCACTTTTTAGCTGTCTGCCATTACATGATGTAATTGAATGGGACTCTTTTTCATTTGACTGTTTCTCATCAGATCCTACCCATATTTTATCATCTTCCATCCTCTCCTTCTTACTAGGACATAGATAATCTCCACTGATAGATCCTTTCCTAAGGGATGTCTCTGTCCAAACCACATGCTCCTCCATACCTGTTAACTTTCCCCAGACCTTAGTTTAAAAACTGCTCTACAAACTTTTTAATTTTAAGTGCCAGCAATCTGATTCCATTTTGGTTTAGGTGGAGCCTATCTTCCTCTATAGGCTCTCCCTTTCCCAAAAGTTTTCCCAGTTACTAATAAATCTAAACCCCTTCTCCCTACACCACTGTTTCATCCACACATTGAGATCCTGCAGTTCTGCCATCTAACTGGGCCGGCGCTTAGAACTGGAAGCATTTCAGAGAACCTGGACTTCAATCTCTTATCTAGCAGCCTAAATTTGGCCTCCAGGACCTCTCTCCTATCCTTCTCTATGTCACTGATACCTACATGTACCACAATCACTGGCTCCTCCACAGATCTACACATAAGTCTTTCTAGATGTCTTGTGAGATCTGCAATCTTCGCACCAGGCAGGGAAGTCACCATGCGGTTTTCCCAGTCATTGCAAGCTCAGCTATCTATGTTTCTAATGATCGAATCCTCCATAGCTATTACCTGTCTCTTCCTAATAACTGAATTTCCCTCCCCGGAGAGGTATCCTCAGTGCGAGAGGATACCACAACATGAAGATAGATAGGTCCATCCCTAGTTAGAATAAATCTCCATTTACAGGAAATACTGGTACTCTTCGTCGGCTTCACAGTTCAGCAGCCGTTCTCTTTGAAAACACAAGGCATTTCAATAATCAATCTAGATACTCAGTGGTCTGAAAGTTACAGAAGTAGATAAGAAGCTTCTATAACAAAACAACAGTTTCTTCGGAAAGTACTGTCTGCTCTTGGCAAAATGCTTGGGCACGAAGGTAGCTTTGAGATATTTGAATTAAGTAAGTGCATTCATATTATGCTACCAGGTTTCAGTGAGCATCAAAATTAGATATAAAAGGTGAAGTTAAATGGATAAATGACCCATGATCTCCCTTGCCTCAGAAGAGGGTTGGGGAGTTGCAAATGGGTTATAGCCATTTTGTGAAGAAGAGGAAGGTAGAGTAACCTGACCAGGCTCCCATGCAGCACTCTGCCTGCTGCCTTCATGCCTGTCTAATTTTCAGCTTTTGATGAAGGGGGAGATTTCTCAGGCCTTCAGGACCATCTCCAAAGTCTCAGGACTTCTAGCTCTGTCATAATCATGAATGCCACATATAGGACAGCAGCAGAAACCTCAGCTGTGAAAGTTATATTGAATAGACCAGAATGTTACATATGTACTTCGCTTTAGCACTCTAAGTAGCCATGTTGACTTCAATGGGACTACATATGGGAGTAAAGTTAAGCACATTTCTTAAGTGTTTTCAGGGTTGGGGCCTAAGTTTGTATGTGCAAATGCCATCTTGTCTTTTTGTATTGCAATGAGTCCTTCCATATGGACCCAGAAAGGTCCTTGCTGCTTTAAACAAGTATCCAGTCTCTTACAGTGGCCATTAAGTAGATACTTTCATGGAAGATGAATGAAAGCCTGTACAATTATGGAATAGCCTGCCCACAGGAAAGTTTCTTCGTAACCTTTAGCAGTTATTGGCTGTATTATCACCTGAAGCATGAGAGCTTATACCTAAGACTACGATTATGTCATGGACATCACAGAATCTGTGACATTTATTGCTTCAGTTGTCAGCCAGTGGTGACCCAAAAAGTACTCAGCTGCCACAGGTGGCGGGGTCCCCCGCAGCTCCCAAATGCAGCAGGGACTCTCCGCAGCTGCCAGCCGCTGCCCTGGAGCTCCAAGCCATAATGGGGGACCTCTGCAGCTCTGAGCCATGGCAGGGAGACCCTGCAGTTCCCAGCTGCTGGCCCTGAGTTTTGAACCATGGTAGGCACCCTTGAGTTCTAAGCTGTGGTGAAGGGGACCCTGGAGCTACAGCAACAGTGGGTGCTGGACCCCATGCACACTCCCTATTTTGTCATAGTTACTATTAGTAAAAGTCATGGACGGGTCATGGGCTTCTGTGAAATTATGTTTATTGCCATGACCCGTTCATGACTTTTACTGAAAATAACTGTGACAAAATCTTAGCCTTACTTATACCCCTCAAATAAATAATAAAAAATTAAATAAATTGAGAATCTAATATAGCCAAGCTTGTTCTAATTAATGTAAGTGTGAAAGCTCTTATTACGCATATAAAAGTCCAGTTCATAAGAGAGCTGCAGAAATGTTTGCAAATAACATATCATTATGGCCATTTGCTTACTTTTTTACCTTGTCCCCCTGTAATTAGTCCCCATACATAAATAAATACACCGATAATCTGCCTGCTGTATTTCTGCACTGGCTGTATTAGCAATATAGAAGCTATTTAAATGAACAAAGCATGTATTTGAGGATGTGGTTGCGTGCTGTGGTAGGGGCGGGGATGTCACCAATTACCATTTGCCCTTTTGGCTGGAAGAAAGGCACAGCTCGTAGCTTCTAGCAGGCATGAGGTAGATAATATTGCAAGCAAGATGGTATGAAAAAGGCTTAACTGTACCCTGATCAAAGATTAAAGCTGGCAAACACGCCCCATTTGGGTAACAAATGGACTTCAAAGATCTGGCAGGGCCTCATTTTTATTTTCTGTCTTGTGTGGTATTTGCCAATTAGGGACAATTTGTATTAAATGAAGCAAGAGAGAGCATTCAGAGCATGAATTGAGCCATTGCTAAAAATCATAAATTGGATTAGTTTGGCATCTAATTCTTGGCAATTTTGATTCAAATGCTTGGGGTGTAATTAAGGGGAATAATTGAGGGATGAGCCAATTCCATGTTCTCGGCATCAGCATAGTGTGGGCAAGGAAGAGAATTCAGTAGATGAGTGTATTTGATATTTTTTTATTTTTGCCCTGTGCATAAAATTCACCACAGTGCAGAGGTGAATATACCCCAATTCAAGGCCTATGCATCACTTAACGCCCCTTGAACCAAATTCTTGCCCCTTCCCTATGGTTGCAAGGCTCCTCTTTACCCTGGCACAACAAAACCACTGCACTACCACTGTGCCTGGGAAATAAGCATGTTAGCAGCAGCCTGCATCAGGGCGGCTCACATGCTGTGTATCATGGGAACCAGCTATTCAGGTTTTCCTGACTTGGATATCCACAGCAACTCCTCAGGAAGAACTGAGATGGGCAAATGGATTGGTAACTCCATAGGACTCTCTGATCGACCTCACACTTGCCATGGCACTAAAGCCACAGAGGGTTCTCTAGTCCACAGGCTGCAGAGCAGCTCTTCAAACTGGGGGAGGCGAGGCTTCCTCTGTCTTTCATCCATATACATCCCTGCTGGTTGGTGGCGGACTGAGGTCTTAATGTGGGAATACAGTGATAGAAACATCTAGAGAGAGAGAATGACAGGAGGCTTAAGGCTGAGTAGGCTTTTCTACAGGTCTTCTACTTGGTGTAAATACCCTAAGAGAACAGGAGTACTTGTGGCACCTTAGAGACTAACAAAAAGCGTAAGCTTTCGTGGGCTACAGCTCACTTCTTCGAATGCATAGAATGGAACACACAGACAAAAGATATTTATACATACAGAGAACATGAAAAGGTGGAAGTACCCATATCAGCTGGATACAGACTAACACGGCTGCTACTCTGAAATCTACCCTAAGAGGAAATTTTGATGACCTTTCATCTATTTGTGTCTGACTGTAAATCCTCCAGGACTTGATCTGCGTTTATACAGCACCCAGCACAACAGACTTCACTCCTGACTTGGGTTTTGGGTGCTGTTATAACATAAATGTTTAAATATAATAATTATTGCCAGTAAATATAATCATTACGTAGACAAAGTTTCATTGGCACAAAACCCAGGCAAATTTGGTCTATTGCTGAGGTTCTCAAACTGGGGGTCGGGACCCTTCAGGGGGTTGTGAGGTTATTACATGGGGGGTCGCAAGCTATCAACCTCCACCCCAAACCCTGCTTTGCCTCCAGCATTTATAATGGTGTGAAATATATAAACAAGAGTGTTTAATTTATAAGGGCAGTTGCACTCAGAGGCTTGCTATGTGAAAGGGGTCACCAGTAAAAAAGTTTGAGAACCACTGGTCTAGTGATCTTTGTGTGTGTGATCTGACCTGTCTAAGGATAACCTGCCAACCACTCAGGGATATCAAACAAGAAAATATGTCTGCCCCCATTTTTGGTAACTGAAATTAGATAACTAGTTTTAAAAATTAAACTTCGTCATATGACAATGTGTTGTTCATTTACCAGGAAGTTAGGGTGGGGAGTGGAATGTTAATATTCAAATCCATGTAAAAAATGCTGGTCACTCAATGCACAGGGAATTATAAACTTCAGGTCAATAGTTGACAATAAGTAACTGACTTCCAATTGTCCAGCCTTAGAATTTAGTGGTGCCAGGTTACCAGAGATAGTTTATACCTAGCCTGCCATTTAAAAAGCAAAGCCTTATGTTAAAACTCATTATGTCAGCAGCATAGGATAAAATTCTGTTTGTTCAAATCATGTTCTGAAAAGGCAGTTAGAGAGAGATTACATACCAACCTTTTCAGTCTTTAACAGCTCATAGGGCAGCATAATGATGCTAATTAGCATCCTAAAATAATGCAGTGTTCTGTTAAAAGCTCCTTCCAGAATAGATCTCAGGCTTGAATCCTAAATCACACCTCTTACTTGAATGATGGAATCTGCATTCAAAGGATGTTACATTTTCACTTTGCAGACTCTAAACTTCCTGACTGTAAAATGCAAAATAGTGGCTGCATAAGTACTGTTTACACTTCTGGAGCAGATGTTTATTGCTCTAACAATGTATCCATCTTAACAGCCTTTCAGTGATGCAAATGAAGCAGTCATACAAAGGCAATTTTCCAGAGTTCAGCTTTTTAAATGTTAAAAAAAAAGTGACGATGTTTTTCCTGGGGACAATATTAAATCCCAAACCATTTCTAAATCTATTGAAAAAGCATCAGAATCTCACTAGAGTCGAAAGAAGAATTCTCAAGAATTTGTGGCCTAATGAGTGTTCAGGTCACTTAACCTTGCCAAGCTATGCAGGTGTTCATATATTCCAAACAATATTAATAAAAATAATCATATGCCAGGCAAGATCACCCCATAAATATTTATTAGGCTAGGCAAAAGGCAATAAAATAACATGCATCTAGAAAGGTAAATCTCTGATAAAAGTAAATTTGTAGATAAGTCCCTGCAGAGCTATTACAAGATAATTATTTTGGCATGTGTCGGTAACGAGTTCTGTTAAAGAAAGGGAATAGAATTCTAAAGACTGCCGCAGGAGTCTCTTTTCTACTTTTATAATAATGATTATGCTCAAAATGGAAGCTAGTTATAGATCTTTGCCACCAATATTTCATCTTGGTCCAGATACTAAAAAAAAACCTTACTCCCATTGAACTGAATGGGACTACTTGCCTTAGTAAATGCAACTCAATATGAAAAAGGATGAAGACTTTTATTTTGACTAATTTTGTGTTAAAGTTTATATATCTTATGGGTATTCATTCACAAAACAAGAGTGGGGGGGGAATATTTTACTTCAAAAATACAACTGAAGTGGGGGACATGGGAGTGATTTCTTGGGATTGGGAAGAATGTTGTTTCATTTAGTGAATTCTGTACCTTGACAAGAGACTTTTTAAATGAAAAGTTTGAGACAGTCAAAACAGGTTGGGTAGACCATAAATTCATCATAATGTAGATTAATTTTCACCAGCTTCACCAGTTATGATTTCCCCACTTTGAACTGTCTTGTCTAATATTATACAAAATGAAATGAAAATTGTCCTTCAAAATTCTCAATCAGCTGTTCATACTGAAAGTTGTTGTAGAAGAAGAGTTCTGTGTAGCTTGAAAGCTTGTCTCTCTAACCAACAGAAGTTGGTCCAATAAAAGATATTACCTCACCTACCTTGTCTTTCTCATGCTGAAAGTTAACCATTTCTAAACATTTAAAAAGTGCAATATGGCAATGCAGATGCCACTGAAAAGAGATGAAACCATAATGTAGTGCAACCATTGCAAATCAATTCTCATTCTTCCAACAGTTATGTCTCAAAATATAACTTTTCTGCTTGCGAATACAACAGAAGTGCTATGTAACAAACATTTCTGTAAAACGTCCAATTTTAAGTACTAATATAGCTCCTATTACCATAGTATATGAGCATCTCAGAATCTTTTAACATATTTATCATCACAACACCTCTGTGAATTACGTCAATTTTACAGATGCATAACTGAGGCACAAGGAGAGTGACTTGGCCAAGGTTACACAGGAAGTCATTAGCAGAGCAGGAAATTAAACCTAGATCTCCTCAGCATCAAGCTATATCCTGCTGGACCATTCTGCTGTACTCAATCTCCTCATAGCTCAGAAAAAGAGACATTAGAGAACTTAACCAGAGGCAACAAAGGCCAGATCCTTAACTATTCAGGTCAATGGGAGTTTTGCATTGACCTAAGTGAGTAAAAGATCAGGACTGAAATGCTTAAATAGTCTGGTAGTTTTTGCACAGCCCATCAAGTTAAAACTGCTTAACACACACTATTTGAAACCTGTATCAAACAGTTCATAGAAACTTAACTGTGCCTTAAAACCAATATAAACTTTTAGCACCACAAGAGTATCAATTTACTGAGCATGTCTTTGACAAGACTTATTGCCATTTAGATGTAACTCAAAATATTTACTTATTTAAACCACAGATTGTTTCTCCTGTTAATTTCAAAAAACAAATTGCGATTAGGCAGGATTATTACAAAACCACCTCTGTTGTGTTAATTCTTTTTTATTCCTGGGAAAATCAGGTATTTTGAATGCTCATAATTACAAACTATCTTCAACATTTCTTGAGCACGAGGTCCTGCCCGGCATCGACCTGCAGTGCATGTTTACCTCTTCTCTGTCAGTCAAGAAGGCTTTTCTAACAGCTACAGTCTAACCCCAGTCCACACGCCAGTACGATCCTTGTAAAAGTAAAGATCCACCAACTCTCAGTTATCTCAGTTGCCAAGAGAGGAACATAAAGCTACCAAGGATCAGTAAATGTTTTGTGGATTCTTTGTTTTGTGTGTATTCTCCATAGACTGATTTAGTTTTTGACAGGTAGTAAAGAAGGAATCTCTAACATGAGCCAAATTCTCCTTGCAGGTACATCACTATATAGCCAGTACAACTAGTTGACAATAGTGTGCAGCCACATTGTTGGCATAACGAGTATCAAATTTGGTCCAAATACTGAAATGGTGAAATAAGAAAATTTACCTGCCATGATACTTTATGTTAAATCCAGTTCAGAGAACATGGGGAGCACTTCAGTTAGGTAACTGAGCTGCATAGAGATATTGTGCAGATACTGGTTGCTTATGTGTCATGTCTCAAGTCCAAATACAGTAATCTAATAACACTAAAGGCAAGCTATTCTCAGGAGGTTCCTAGTGAAGAGAGAACCAAAGTCAGGAAGCCTATGACTTTGATGTAGTGTTAGGTAAAGAGCTTTGTGCTTTAAATAAAGAAAGGCACATTGTTTGTCTTTAGCCATTACTAAAGGCTCATTGTAACATATGGGCTGGGTTTTGCTCCCGCTCACATCAATTTTACCCCTGTGTAATTCCACTGACTTTAACAGAGTTATGCCTGATTTACAGTGGTATAGGTGAGAGCAGAATGAGATCTCAAACTCTCACTCAACACAGAGTAACATTCATCTCCAAAGCCCTCATGGCAGGACCTGTAGCTGATGTAAATTGACAAAACTCCATTGATTTATACTACCTAAGGATCTGATTCTTCTGAGTATTTAAGATAGAAGAATACAATTAGCTGATATAAGTTCAATTGGATAATAAAGCTGGATTGCTGTACAGAGGACAGACATGGCTAGAGTAATATTTCCTGGCTAACTAAATATTTCTGCATTTTAGTTATGGAAAGATCTCAGTAAATAAGATTACCATAAACACATAAAACTTCCTAAATTTGAACACTGACTATTATTCTCAATAAATTTGTCTTAAAGTTTAAACTCTGGATGTCAAATCATGTATTCTGCACACAACCATTTGTGTGCAGGCGAGCACCACAAAGTTTGTTGGTGAAGCAATCCCTCCCCAGATATGCGTGGCTACTGCAGAGACATCATCCTAAGAGAGAAGGTTGATGACTGGATGCATAGAGAGACACATGGTTGCAAATCTACAGGCTCCCTCATAAACGTATCTTTTCCCAACCTCAAATCTATCCTCCACATTAGTAGGGTGACCAGATGTCCTGTTTTTAAAGGGACAGTCCCATTTTTGGGGACTTTTCCTTATATAGGCAACTCTCTGGGAACCCTATATTAGTGCAAATCAAGCCCTGACCAAGCTGTGCTCTCCCGGGCATGGGCTTGTGGAACCTTGCACAAGCTGTCTGTACTCAGCTCCAAGCAGAGGGAAACTGCATGTGTCAGAGCCATCCACCAACCTTTCTGAGGCTTGATGATTTGGCTCTGAGGAAATATGTTTAAATTCATCCTGTCCTCTGGTATATAACAACTCCAGCTATGTTACTTTGCGTAGCAGAGTAAATAATCATTGTCAGGCTGGCAGTTATACTCAAAATACGAACAATATTGCTAGATGGAAGAAAAAAGCACATATGCACCCGGCTCTGAGTCTTGTATATTTCTCTACATTTATTGCTCTGTTGAAATGTTTCCTAAAACCAGAGTGATGCAACACATAATCCCTTGTTCACTTGAAACTGTAGACCGCAGAGAGACAGATATCGTGAGCACTGCTCTAATCAAAGAAAATAAGGGTAGACATTGGATCCGATCATGCAGTCTGGCTATTTTATAGCTGTCCTGGCTCCTAAGGAAACAGATCTCTTTAGAAACAGAACCCGTTAGAATGCAGACATTTTTGACATTTAAAAGACTGCATTTGTTTGATCTTAACCAACAATCTGAATGTATATCAACAGAAAGAAAGCACACATCTGCCACAACATGCATGTTTACAATCATTTTAATGACACTATTAGATGCTGTTTGCCAGTGTGCGCCTATTTCAGGCTTTTATATAAAAAAAGGGGGGATAAGTTTACTACCTGTGCTCAGTGGAAATAACCCACTTAAATGAATAATTTTAATGGCATACATTGTATATAGCACAATAGATTTTGCTATGTTCACTAAGTTAATTGTAGAAGCACAATTACATTACCCTTGAAAACACAAGGGTTTTGTGTTCCAGCGTAATGCTTCTTTTAGGTTGTGGCTAGACTAAGAATTAGTACAAACAGATCTTGCATGCTTGCAAAACACACAAACACCTTTCAAAGCCTGGCCACTTTAGGAAAGATTTTCAGGTGACAGGTGGGCTTAGAGGCTCATTTGAGAGATCTTGTTTAAAAGCCCTCCAGAAAAAGATAGCTGCTAGGTTAATCCCCTTTGGATTTAGACATTTTAAGAAAAATACAATGCTGGTGTTTGAAAGCCTGATCTTGCTCCCACTAAAGTCAGCGGCAAACCTCCAAATGAATTGTTAAAAACGTATTTTAAATTAAAGTTGTATTTATCAAGTATGCTTGAAGAGAGAGAGAGGAAACTGTTGTGGTGATTGTCAACATTTTCATCCTCTGAAGCTCAGGGGGAAAGAGATGTAACACTCCATCTAACATAAAGTAGAAGAAAAGACCTGAAACGATGTTTTACTAGGTTGGTTTCAGAGTAGCAGCTGTGTTAGTCTGTATCCACAAAAAGAACAGGAGTGCTTGTGGCACCTTAGAGACTAACAAATTTATTTGAGCATAAGCTTTTGTGGCTACAACCCACTTCATCGATGCATGGACTGGAACATACAGAAAGGAGATATTTATACATACAGAGAACATGAAAAGGTGGAAGTAGCCACACCAACTGTAAGAGGCCAATCAATTGAGATGAGCTATCATCAGCAGGAGAAAAAAAACTTTTGAAGTGATAATTAAGATGACCCATAGAAGGTGTGAGGAGAACTTAACATAGGGAAATAGATTCAATTAGTGTAATAACATAACCATTCCCAGTCTCTGTTTAGGCCTGAGTTAATTGTATCTAATTTGCATATTAATTCAAATTCAGCAGTCTCTATTTGGAGTCTGTTTCTGAAATTTTTTTGTTGCAAAATTGCCACCTTCAAGACTGTCACTGAGTGGTTAGAGAGGTTGAAGTGTTCTCCCACTGGTTTTTGAATGTTATGATTCCTGATGTCAGATTTGTGTCCATTTATTCTTTTGCATAGAGACTGTTCAGTTTGGCCAATGTACATGGCAGAGGGGCATTGCTGGCACGTGATGGCATATATCACGTTGGTAGATGTGCAGGTGAATGAGCCCCTGCTGGCGTGGCTGATGTGATTAAGTCCTATGATGGTGTCACTTGAATAGATATATGGACAGAGTTGGCATCAGGCTTTGTTGCAAGGATAGGTTCCTGGGTTAGTGTTTATGTTGTATGGTGTGCGGCTGCTGGTAAGTATTTGCTTCATGTTGGGGGGCTGATCTGTGAGAGTGAGGGATCATCCTTCAGGACAGGTTGTAGATCTTTGAAGATGCACTGGAGAGGTTTTAGTTGGGGGCTGAAGGTGACCGCTAATGGCATTCTGTTATTTTCTTTGTTGGGCCTGTCCTGTAGTAGGTGATTTCTGGGTACTCTTCTGGTAGATTGACAGAGCCTGCCTCAGCTAGCTCACAGTATATAAGTTTTGCCTTTTGAGTAGCAAGCATTGGATGATTTTACTGGGAGAGAGATATATATCTGGGCTTGGGGTGCTCTCGCAAAGGCTAGAATAAAATCTTGTGTAGAGAGAGCAACAACAGATCATGTGAGTTCAATATCCTAACTCAAATGTTTGCAGTGTTGTTGTTTTCAGTAGAATCCAAGATTTTGGTGTAAATTAAAAATCAGGATTTCTAGTCCTCTGTCTTATGGGGACAGTATTCCCAAGTGGGTATATGTCAATATACTATTGCTCTGTCCAGGAAGCATTGCAGAATACGGTTTGTAGGCAAACAGCAGCAACCAAGCTATGAACTGCAGGTCCCTGCTTACATCCATGGCAAACTAAGGAAACTCAGCTGTAATCAGAACCGTGCTAACCCGCCTTCACATATCATGGCATCAATTTTCAAAACAGATGTCATTAGGTCCCAAACAGGGGGGGCCAGAATGCACTCTTCCACTACAAGTCTCTTTCATTTGGAGCTGATCAACATGTTTTAGTTCAAAATGCATTTTTTAAAAACACCAAAATTTTTCAGTCAAAATTTAGTTTTTGTCCAATGTTTTCAGTTTTCACTTGCCAAATTTGTCGGCTGATGGGATTTAGTTTGACAAAAAACACAAACATATTTGAAGAAAAATGTCAATAAAACCTTTTCTTTTCTTTTTTTTCATTTTCATTGACAATTTTGACATACATAGCATATAGCTTAAGATGCTGGATAATCTTGTGATTTGCAAGTAGATCTGTTGTCAGACTGAAGCTGTTTTGCTGATTAGCAGTGAGCAAATGCACTCGCTACAAGAAGATGATTTTTAGCAAAAGTTTACTGTTTCTTAACATAAAATACATGTTTACATTTTGCAAGAGCATTATTTCACAAAAATATAGAAGAAGGAGTGGATGTGATAAGGCAAAACATGAACCATTGCTATGGCAGCATGCCTAACTTTCCAGCATGGAGAAGTGTTCTCTCCTAGGAATGCAAGAGGACCTACAATGCTGAGAAATAAAAATGGAAGTTTTGAGGAAAGAAGGCTACAAGGGAAGAGGCCCCTATGACTTTCAGCCTCGTTATTATGGCATGAAAGTAAAACTGGTGTGAAAAGATTTTTTTTGTTCCTTTGAACATACCATCATAGTTCTTGAGGCTCCAGTTCACTAATGCAGTTAAGCTTGTGCTTAAGTTCCACTGAGCTGTGAGAAGATGTAGCAGAAAGATTTCAGTGGGATTTAAGCACTCAGTTAAAGTTAAGCACATGGTTAAATGCTTTATTGAAACAGGGCCTGAACTATTTCCATTTTCTAAACTATCAGTAAACTACACAAATATCTATGCATCATCTTTGATATTGTGCAGGTGGGTAGTTAAATAAGATGGATTTTTTCCAAGCTGTTTTAAGTTGCTTTTACAGGGGGTGGTTTATATGCACTTCCCCGAGTGAGTTCAGTGAGCTAAGCCTTGACACATGCTAAGCGTAAACCAGGTGCTCCTTCACTTTATTAGCCTGCTTGCAGCGAGTGCTGGATTCATTAAGAAGCTGGATTCACCCGTCACCATATACTTGAGCTTTCAGTTTTCAGAGGTGGAAGAAATGCACTGCAAGTAGCTTGAAATATTGCACTCCATCTTCTCACAGTAGGCTATTTTACCTTCTGAGGAATGACTAATACAGCTGGAAATAGCCATCCATGTTCAGACAAACAGGCTACTCTGGAGAAGCCAACAAACATTTTAAAATGCAGGATTGGTGACATATTTGTGACAAGTTTCCTTCATCCATTTTCATTAAAAATGGTGACTAGTGAAGGAAGCCTTGGGTCACAAAGACTAATGTCCTACAGCTTGCCCGGAATGCATTGTACCTTAAAGGAACACACACATACAAATGTAATGGGATATAATGTGCTTTCTACATTGTTTTCAGGATAATAAATATTTTACGCTAGGGAACATACTTTTCTCATTTGGAGGAAGTGGTCTGGAGGATTGTTTAGTAAAGTGGGCAATTTCTTTCTCATGCCATTTTATTTTTATTTCCATAAAGCGTAAAATATTTTGGCTTTCTGTTCCCTGTCTTGGCCTCTCATTCCCTTCCCCAGCACACTCACATCCTAAGGAAAGGAAATGTCTTTATTAGCAATCCTTTGGCCAATTAAAGGAAGTGTGTGTCCAATTCTCCTATGCTAAAAAGATTCTTATTATAATAATCTGGATTAGAGTAGTGCCCATCTCATTGTAAACAGGTGAAACAGGAAAACAAGAAGAAGGGGAAATAGAGGCACAGAGATTTACCTACTGTCGCACAACAGGCTGGTAGTACAGATGGAATTAGCATCCAGGCTGCCCAAGTCACAATCCAGTGCTCTATCCACTGGCCTAATTTGGGATGGCCTAGGGATCATGTCCACAAGCATAACTGAAGAGATATTCCAGGTCCCAAAACAGATATGAAGGAATGCCACTGCTCCAAACACACTCAGGAATTCAAAGGCCTAATAATATTTTTTTTCAAAATCTATTAGAAGTTTAATGCTCTGGAAGTGCTTGTGAGAATAGTTTCATTATTATTATTAATTATTTTTTTGTATTATAGTGCTGCCTAGAGACCCAATCAAGATCAGTTCCTCATCATGCTGGACACTTGACAAACATATAGCAGGAAACAAGGTTTAATTCACCTCCAAGCCCAGCAATAGCAAAGTGTTTAAATCTTAATGCACCTTGTAAAGATTTAGGCTCAAATTATCCTTTTCACTTCTGGGGGCAGAAGGGGTGAATGCCCCATGGATCACCAGTCAGGGAGCACATCTCTCCACCTTGAAATCCACAGAAGTTCCTCCGTACAACTGAGGATCAATGTATGAGGAAGATCCAGGAGGATTCAGAATCAGGGGAACAACTTTCATCGCACTAGCAACCTTGAAGTAATTCTGCAGCAAAGCTTGTACTGACTGAGCCATGCTACTAATTTCCATGTGCACCACCCCGGTGGTGCTGAACTCATTCTGAGAGGTGGTTATGTGTGTAGGTACAAGTGGGAGAGTGCCTGGAAGAGCAGCTTCAAGGCAGCTCTGCTGATGGTAGGATCATGGGTCCCCAGAGACAGCATAAAGTCACAGAGGCTTCACAGTGTTCGCCCAAGCATCTGGCTGAACTGAGGGGACACGCATGTTTTAAGGCCAAGAGTCCTGTCCAATCCGTGGTGATATTGGGAGGTGATCACCACCCTCCAGACAGAACAATACAGGGTGGAAAGTTCCTAAGGGAACCTGGGCGAGTTTCCTTTTCCATTTGTGGGCTTTTCCTGCATGGCAGATGATCTGGGCCATACCTAGGAATCAGTATCCTTAAGCCTTGTTTTCTTTCTCCTTTATGGAGACAAACTTAACTCCAGGGTAGTCCGTATGAACAGAGCAAAAATGGGGATGAAAAATATGCCATGACCATAGCTAAATGATAACTCTTCCCAACACAGAAGTGATAGAACAAGGGAGCCACAGAGAGAACAGGTTGTTTTTTTCCTCCTACTTTTAAAATTTGTTTACAACCACAAGAGAGAAGAAAGACTTATGTTCACACCATCCTGCAAAGCTAAAAGTGCCCACAGCACAACAGTAGTGCATGGGAGAGTGAACATCTCCAGACTCTCCCAACTGGCTCTATATCTCCAAGGGCTTGTCTTCCCTACCAGGAGATTGACACTGCTGCAATCGATGCAGCAGTTGTCAATTTAGCGGGTCTAGTGAAGCCTCGCTAAATTGATGGCAGAGCGCTCTCCAGCTGACCCCAGTACTCCATCTCTCTGAGAAGAGTAAGGGAAGTCAACCAAAGAGCGTCTCCCATTGACGCAGGGCAGCAAAGACACCGGGGTTATTCACATAGCTGGAGTAGAGTAACTTAGATCATCTTACCCTGGTAGTGAAGACAAGCCCCAAGTGACTCCCCACCAAACATCAGCCTACTTCCCTTGATAAGATTTTTTACCTTCAACTACTTTAAGAGGCGTGTCTGTATTATAAGGGCTCCAGAATCTTCCTCATTTCCAAGTTTGCCTTGCTGTTTATCATTAAAAATAAGCACTAGTAAGTGTTTAGGTTCTTGCTACCAGAGTGGCTCAGATAGCCTCAGGTGGCTTATTTGTTCCTATTTGCAGCAGAGTTATCCTGCTCTGTATCATATTTCAAGTTCTCCCTCTGGGCCAGAGGACTGAACATTTTAAGATCTGCCTCTTGGCCTTCCTCGAAAGTGAATTAGCTCAGACCTCCTGCATTTGGGAAGAAGGGAGCTCTGACACACCCTTCTTACAGAGTGCTAGCCACAGGGCACCTACCCAAACGCAAATGTCTGAAACAAATCTAGAACAATTCATCTCTGGATCAGAGGCAACAGGCCCATCTTGATAATGAACTCGAACCACAACACCCAGTGCTTAGGGGGAAGTTTGGACTCAGATTTGAGTCCAGATACAGTCTGACAGCTTTGGACTATCTCTGCTGGTAACTAGGAAATTTGAGGGGTGGAGAGGAATAGCTGAATGTGCTCCATATGGTGCAGTCTAAAAGCCGCATAAAAATTCCACTGGAAAACCCATAAAACTTATTTTTCCTAAATAAATTGAGACATATATTCTTCCCAGTCATGTTTTCCCCTATGACAGCAGACAATAGCTGGACCGTGCAAAACAATTCCTTGGTAGCATTTTATTTTATTTGTTTAATAGAAAGAAATATTAGGTGTAAGTTACTGGGAGAGAAAGTGAGGTCAACTGACCTACAACCTGGATAGAAAAGGCAAAACAATTTGTAGAGAAAAGAAAAAAAATCCTATAAAAACCTGTAGACTCGCTGCATATCTCCTCTCTATCCAATAGCACCATATTTTCTTGAGTCCGCAGCCTGTTAACTTCTTTCAAACTTTCCATATTCTATAAAAGTCTGCAGCATTTCACCCTGTGTACTTTTCCCCTTTAAAGAAACCATAATGGCCTTTTTTTTTCTTTTTTTAACTGTGCCTGGCATATGTTGAAAGGTATCTTTTAAGATTTCATTTATGATAGCTCAGAAATGTATGTCTCGCTAAGACTACAAAGCAAGCTAATGGTTTTAAAAGCCCAGTGATGAAAAGCCTGGCAGGGGTGTCCGCACTAACTACATATATGGATCATGCAAGGGGGAGTACCAGAGGTCAATATATATTTTTTTAAAGAGACAGGATCAGGTAAGGTCACATTGGTTACAGCCAATTGCACAGTGGCATTCTTTGTCATTCATCCTCATCCGAATCCCTAATTACAGGCTGCACAATCAAAGCTGGCGTGCTAAGTCGTGGAACTGTATTGTCCCATGGTGAGTGCTTAGCAAAAAAGCAGGAATCTGATACTTTGTCACAGTTTGCAAACAATGTGGCTGAACTACCTGAGGGGGGTCACATTTTACATTCTGAAACAATTTATTAGTAACGGTGCTTGTCACTTAAAAATCCCCCTAAAGCTCCTTACTTCTTAAAGGCTATTTGAAGGCAGCTTTTCTCCGTGGTGGTTTGAGAAAGAGGCAAATAAAGTAGGAGATCAGTCCAGTCTAAGTAATTTACATAGATAGCAGCAAATTCTTACCCTTTCCTGAGAAGCTGCCTGTTAAATAGAGCTTTAAACCCAGTGACAGATTCTCACCCAGCACTATAAAACATATCGGTTTGAGGATTCTTTTATATCCAATACAATATGATTCCAATGCAAGTCCCACTGAAGTCACAAGACAGACTCTGAAAGATTTCAAGGGACTTAAGATCAGGCCCTGTATACCTTATTTATTATTAATTATGTGCTAAGCACCAGCTTTGTGCTTCTTGCTGTACAAGACAGAAAAAGACATGATCCCTGCCCTAACGAACTCATAATGATGTTTTTTTTGGGACAACTTAACGTCTCATCAGATAAAAAATGTCTGTCAGGTGAGACAGCTGTACACCTTAATCACATTCAGCTTGAGTCCTGAGATAGGACCATCAGAAATATCATGGAAACAGAATTCAGTTGATGCTCAAGGATCGTTTATGCCTATGGAAACAAGTAAGAGAGCAAAGACAATAAATACCTCTCAGCCACCTTTTTTCCCCCCTTATTTTGAAGCCTTTACTCAGATGAGCAGTCCCATTTCAGCCCCAATGAAAGCAATAGTCCCAGTCTGAAAACGTTTATTCATGAGAGTATTGTGAGGGCAATGGGACAATTGCATGGCTTAAAGGCTACTCACAAGAGAGTATGGGTTTATAGGACTGGGCCCTCTCTTTGTCTAAAATGTTTTTAAAAATTAGTGCAAATAGTTTAACTGTCAGCCATTTTTCCAAGGGTGGCAAAGAACTTAAGGAAAAATAACTCTTCCTTTTCTTAAATAAAATCTACCTAAACAAGATAAATAGCATTTACCTTAGATAATTTTGACTAAGGCCTCTCTCAGTAATATTATCTCTTTATTCATTTAGCTGTTTCTTAAATCGGGCCTATCTTTCTTTTCATGTGATTTTGGCTTCTGTTCAGGAACTTGTCATTTTATAACTTCTGCTTTTATGACATGACATAGCTGAATTACCATCTGGGCAAAGTTACATTGGTCTTGCCCAGAACTAGGCTAAATGTAGCGTTTTAAGCTTGTCATATTCACGGAGGATTTGTTGGGGTGATTCAAAAGCTGTGAACAAGGGGATTTAAGGTAAGAACTGGAACATATGAATTCAACAATAGAGAAACACACTTCCAAGCCAAGATAGAATTTCAAAGTGCGTTTTGAAAAATAATATTACTAGCAATTTTTTTCTCGGTATTGAATACCATGAAAGAAAACGCTCACCTTACAGAAAAAAGGACAATTGTTTTCCCAAAAGCAGCAACATTTGTCCATGTCATCTCATTTTTAAAACCATAGCCATGCTTTCACATATGTGACATATATTTACAAAGCTTAGAAAATCTAAAGCAACAGCATTTTTTCAATGTGCCGCCAACTCTTTTGAAGAATTACTGACCCATTTTTTTTCCTTTATCAAATTTAGTCTGATCATCAATGGGGATAAACTGACATAGCTCCATTGAAGTCAGTGGAATTGGTCAATCTACACCAGCTGAGGCCCAGCCCATTAGTGCTGATATAAAAACCCAGTTTAGGAATCTTTGAGACTTAAGTGCTGCATTAGTTCCATAGAACAGACACATATTTTCCCACACTGCCTCTCTCCTGAAAGGCTGATTTGACATAACCTTAGTCCCAGATTTGGACCTTAGCGTCCAAAATATGGGGGTTAGCATGAAAACCTCCAAGCTTAGCTACCAGCTTGGACCTGGTACCTGCTGCCACCACCCAAAAAATTAGAGTGTTTTGGGGCACTCTGGTCCCTCTGAAAAACCTTCCCTGGGGACCCCCAGACCCAAATCCCTTGAGTCTCACAACCAAGGGAAATAATCCTTTTTCCCTTCCCCCCTCCAGGTGCTCCTGGAGAGATACACAGACACAAGCTCTGTGAAACTACACAGAGGGACTCCCCCTCTCCGTTCCCAATCCTGGAAACAAAAGTACTTTCCTATTTCCCCAGAGGGAATGCAAAATCAGGCTAGCGATCCAACACACAAATCTCCCCTTGATTTCTTCCTCCCACCAATTCCCTGGTGAGTACAGACTCAATTTCCCTGAAGTAAAGAAAAACTCCAACAGGTCTTAAAAGAAAGCTTTATATAAAAAGAAAGAAAAATAAGTACAAATGTTCTCTCTGTATTAAGATGATACAACACAGGGTCAATTGCTTAAAAGAATATTGAATAAACAGCCTTATTCCAAAAGAATACAAATCAAAGCACTCCAGCACTTATATTCATGCAAATACCAAAGAAAAGAAACCATATAACTTACTAGCTGATCTCTTTGTCCTTACACTTAGAAACAGAAGACTAGAAAGTAGAACTACTTCTCCAAAGCTCAGAGAAAGCAGGCAGACGGAAAACAAAGACAAAAGACTCAGACACTCAATTCCCTCCACCCAAAGTTGAAAAAATCCGGTTTCCTGATTGGTCCTCTGGTCAGGTGCTTCAGGTGAAAGAGACATTAACCCTTAGCTATCTGTTTATGACATGATTGGATAGTATATTTTCCATGCCTGTTTCAGTATGTCCCCTGTTTCTGACAATGGAAGTAAACAGTGATGGTGTTTTTTGTGTCATGGGCCACACCATCACTTTATTACTTCTGTATTACACCAGTGTAACTTAATCGTGAATGAGCCCCGTGAACTTCATTGGTGTGAATCCAGAGCAACTCCAGTTTACATGGGATCAGAATCTCATTCCTTGAGTTTCCCTGGACAGGCATATTCAGGTGTTGATGGGGAAGGAAAACATTTCAGAGTTGTCTCTCTTTCCCTCGTTTCTTGGAAACAAGGTAGTGAGAATAATAAAATCCACATACAAAAAGTAGGTATTTAGAATCTGGAGATTATTCCCCATCACTGTAGCAATCTTGTATAAGGTTAATTAATATTGGGGTTAAAGGACTTGATGTTGCATGGTGATAAGGACCCTCAACTTGCAGTGATGTCAAAGGCTACCCAGCATTCTGACAATTTCCTTTAATGTTGATAGGCCATTTCTCTCCTGCAATGGGAATGTCCTGGGGTAGGGATGTGTAAGCAATATAGTATATTGATAGATTACAAGCCAGAAGGGACCACTGTGATCATCCAGAAAATAATTCCTAGAGCAAATCTTTTAGAAAAACATCCAATCTTGATTTAAAAGTCCACTAGAGACATTTGTAAATTGTTTCACTGGTTAATCAAACTCACTGTTAAAAATGTATACCCTATTTCCAGTGTGAATTTGTCTAGCTTCAACTTCCAGGCACCGGATCGTGTTATACCTTTCACTACTAGACTGAAGAGCTTATTATTAAATGCGATTTGAGATGAAAAGCAGATGGGAAACTCTTCAACCTGTCTCGACCTAAGTCAAAGACCGAAGACAAAAAGGTGCTAATCAGGGAACTTCTATTCTCTGATGGTGTTGCCCTCATAGCTCATGATGAAGATCTACTACAAGAACTCATGGATCTCCCTTCAAATGCTTGTCAGACATTTCCTCTCACCATCAGCATTAAGAAAATGGTTGTATTAGGACAGGAGGTTCCACAGGATCCTTCAATCACCTTAAATGCAAACCACCTAGAAGTAGTCCAAAAGTTCAGGTATCTAGGTTCTACAGTGACTGCCAACCTCTCACTGGAAGGAGATCTAAATGTTTAAATTGGAAAGGCTGACACCACTAAAAGAAACTAACTAAAAGAGCATTGAACAAGTCAAAACTTACCATCGAGACCAAAATGCTAGTGTACCAAGCTCATGTCTTCAGCACTCTCATGTATGGTGGGTAAACATGGACAACTTATGCTTATATGCAGAAAAGGTTAAACAGTTTCCACCTATGCTGTTTATTCCACATACTCAACACCAAATGGCAGTATAAAGTCACCAACGCAGAGGTTGTTCAAAGGGCAAATTTACCAAGTGTGACAGCCCTGCTCAAGCAAAGAGGACTGCATTGTCTGGGCCATCTGAGTAGGTTGAAAGACAGATGCATACCTAAGAACTTGCTATATGGGGAGCTATCAGAGAGAACAAGAACAACAGGACGTCTCAAGCTTTGCCATAGAGACACATGCAAGAGAGATATGAAGGAATTTGGAATTGATCCTGACCAACGGGAAATCTTGGCAAGTGATCGTAACAAGTGGCACCATCTTCTCCATCACGGTATCAAAGTCCGTGACAGAAGCTAACTCCTCCAGCTTGAAGAGAAAAGAGCTCGTAGGAAGCAAGCAGCTCCCAACCAAGGTACATACATTTGCAATAGCTGCCAAAGATCATGCAAATCTTGGATTGAACTATTCAGTTGCATGAGCCATTGCGAACCATCTACATCATAGGCTGGAATTCCCACCGTCTTTCACAGATGATAGGATGCCAACAAGAAATTATTAATTTTTTCCCCTCATGTAGGTCCCTATAGACTGTAATCAAGTCACTCCTTAACCTTCTCTTAGTTTAGCTAAAGAGATTGAGCTCCTGAGTCTATTACTATCAGCCAGGTTTTCTAATCTGTTAAAAAGGGGATGGGGAGGTGGTGGTCCCAATACTTGGATTTCTGACTCTGAACATAAATATTACGTTATTTCCTTCTACCCATAGATTCCATGATCAATCCCTTCATAGGCCTGTTACCAATTACTCCCATCTCAAATTTTGATGCATTTTGAGTTAGGGTGGGTGATGTTGCTCAGTGTTTTGCAATGACCTTTCTTGATATGGGTAAATGGCAAGGTTTCATCTTTGCAGCCTGCAGAAGGAATTTAATTTACTACTGAATCAATTATAGGAATACCTCCAGCTGAAGAAATGGTACTTGGTAGTTTGGGATAAAATACATTCTTCTCTTCTCATACTGTCAGAATGGATGAGTCTGTAGTTTTGTACATGCCTCATATAGACCCTCAACCACATCTAAATTATTGAACCGACCCCAAGACCTGAAAGCTATTTTAAAAACATGATATCGGTCTAAATCCTGCTCCCATTAAAATCAGTGGGAGTTTTGCCAAATGTGACTTAACTTGGCCCAGAAAGAGAGAAGACATGGAACATATATTACCCAATTGATATGGAACATGGTCAGTCATATTATCCATGTTGTGTCTGGTTCAATACAAATAACTTTACAGGGAGGACTGGACTCCAGGGACCCACCTGCTTGATTCAGGTGGGCATTACATTAGGTGCAAGATGTTGGTTGTGTCCTTTGTAACTCTTGAAATATTGTAAGTGTGACTCATTCTATTAGCAGGAAACCTATGTTAGGAACTAAACTCTGGCCCTGTCTGGGTGGAGCCACAAGATCACACTCATATTCTGTTCATTACAATTATAGGGTTAATTTATGCCATAATACGCATTATTTGCCCAGTTCTTTCCATAGTGGATTAAACTATATAATGCAGACATAAGTGATATTCAGGCCCATTGGTGCTGTGCAGTGAATTGCATTCACATTTTGAATGTATTTAGCCATGCAAAAACTTCAAAGTAAATATTCTTGCTTCTTAGTCTGCATTCAAACACCCAAATTGACAGGCTCTTTTTGCGAAGTAATTAGTTACAGTCACAAAAGTGATTGTGAAATTGACATGGCAGGCTTCTCTATTAATTATCTCTCAATGACTTCCAGATCCAATTAGTTCAGTTTACATGGCCAAGTATGGTTTTCTTTTTCACTCCTGTCAAGGTTTCTTTCCGCACTCTGAACTTTAGGATACAGATGTGGGGACCTGCATAGACACTTCTAAGCCTAATTACTAGCTTAGCTCTGGTATACTGCCAGAATTCCAGTGTCTGGGGCACTCTCTGTTCTCCCAAAACTTCGTCCCCTCCCTGGGTTGCCTTGAGGGACTTCACCAATTCCCTGGTGAACACAGATCCAAACCCCTTGGATCTTAAAACAAGGAGAAATTTACCATCCCCCTCCTTTGCCCCCCACCAATCCCTGGTGAGTCCAGATCCAATCCCCTTGGATCTTAAAACAAGGAAAAATCAATCAGGTTCTTAAAAAGAAAGCTTTTAATTAAAGAAAGAAAAGGTAAAAAGTATCTCTGTAAAATCAGGATGGAAAATGCTTTACAGGGTAATCAGATTCCTATAGACCAGAGGGACCCCCCCCCTAGCCTTAGGTTCAAAGTTACAGCAAACAGAGGTAAAATCCTTCCAGCAAAAAGAAACATTTACAAGTTGAGAAAACAAACATAAGACTAACACGCCTTGCCTGGCTAATTACTTACAAGTTTGAAACATGAGAGACTGATTCAGAAAGATTTGGAGAGCCTCGATTGATGTCCCATCCCTCTCAGTCCCAAGAGCGAACAACAACAACACAAAGAGCACAAACAAAAACTTCCCTCCACCAAGATTTGAAAGTCTCTTGTCCTTCTATTGGTCCTCTGGTCATGTGTCAGCCAGGTTTACTGAGCTTCTTAACCCTTTACAGGTAAAAGAGACATTAACCCTTAACTATCTGTTTATGACAACCCCTAATTGGCAATGCAGCAATCTTGGCCTGGGATTTGAACAGCATACTCTCTCATTTCTGTCTCTTACATCATTGCCACTAAGGAAAATCTGTGGTAAGGACTTAGGTGGCAATGATGCTGATCTCTGAGGCATGAGAGAATCCGGCTTGTTCATTAAAATATATTTTGTCTGTAAAGAAAGCAGCTGAACATAAAACCAGGAGAAGATAAGCAGAGTAAGACATCACTTGTATGGTCACTTTTCTGACTATAACCACATTTTGGGCCTAATTTGGCAAGGTGCTGACTTGTTCCAGTCACATGATGCATGTCAGGGGTTCTTCGTCATATGAAAAGGGTCAGTGCCTACTAATTTATCTGGCTATTGTTACAACTTCCATCGAATAAAAGGATCAAATGCAAAAAAAAAATAAACTTAATTTCAATCACAAATAACCACAAACACATATGAAACACACAAATGGAGATATCTAAGAGGGAGGACAGATTAGACAATCTGAACCTGAATTGATTTTATTAAGGTGAACTGTTAACCCAAGTTAGTCAGTGATGAATTTACTTAGTAATATTTAATATTCCTATCCAGTCAGGTTCAGCCTAAATTCAAATTACTCTCCCTTACAGTACTAACAGGACTTCACATGGGAAATGTATTTTTGGCAATACAAGGGGATCTACATTATTGTAGAATATTAATGTATGCCAGCCTGTTAAACACCTTAAATTACTTAAATATATCTCTAACATCCTGCTTAGTAAATAAGTTATACAGCTGTTTGGTCACCTGCACGTATAGACAGTTTTATAACCCAAGCACACATGTGACTTCTTGTTCCACTCTTTCATAACACTTTTCATCGGTAGATCTCAAAGCCCTTCACACTTTTTAAATCTTTTATCCATTTATCCTTACAATGCCCCTAGTGAGGTAGGGAAATATTATCACCATTTTAAAGATGGGGAACTGAGGCACAGAGAGGGGTAAATGACTTGCCCAAGGTCTCACAGAAAGTTTGCGGTGAAGTAGAGATTGAACGCTGGTTTCCCACATTCTCAGCTGGTTTCCTAACCACTGGCCAATCTTCCTCTGCAAACTAAAATAAATAAATCTATTATTTTCCATGTTAACACTCTTCACTCAGTCTTTTAGTAATGGACTGGCTGAGTACCACGTCACCCAGCTCCTGTATCTCTTTTCATATTTGGTTTTATTTAATTTATTTAAAAAAATAAAGTCAACTCTAATTAACCAAACCAGCGCTGATACTCTCTGATTTTTGTTTGACACGTGATCATGATGAATGCTGCAGCACTTATTACTGTGATTTATAAGCAAATGTTTCCATACTACATGATAGCTCATGAAGAGCAATTCTGTTGAACTCTGAATGTCACTAGTATTTCTCTCATGTTTCATTTGGTTTGCATCTTACTCTTGGCAGGGACTGCAGAATTATGCTCTTTTGCTATGATTCTGATAACTGTTTGGGAAATAAAGAAAATTAAATTATCTACACTATATTGCAAGGTGGAACTGATTGCAGTGGATATTTTGGGCAAAACAAAAACCTGTTACAGCAATGTGAATCAAGAATCAATCCACTGACATCAACAGAGTTAGTCCATATTTTCACCAGTGTAACTTTGAGCAGAATTTGGCCTAAGAACATATGCAGATTGATACACATGTACTACAATATTATGTACATATCAAAACAAACATGGAAGAATAAGTGATTTATTACTCTGTCAAATGAAAATGTAGGATTGCATTCACATCAAAATATGTTTCTTTGTACTGTTCTATAAATGACTTTATTCTGTTACCGAGTTTCCTCCCTCTCATTTACCCCTTCCATCCTACTTCATTTCCTCTCTTGGGGAGGGATAATTATGATGAAAACATCCCATTTCAATAAGGAGCTAGGTTAGTTTAAACAGATTTTAATTATAATGGGGAAAATACCATGTGATTTCCTAGCTATGTGTTTGTATACAATACAGAAAAAGTCTTCAACTTCTATCAAAGCTTTCACATAATCCCAGTTTTAATATGGAGAAGGAGTTGGAGAAAGAACAGCTGCAAGACCAAACGTCATCACATGAAGAAGAAAGTGTGGTAATCATATATATATATTATTTCTATGATGAGGTGACCCAAAATGACTTTTCTTGTGACTGACGACACATTCTGATTCAGCATCAAAAAGCCTATTTCCTATGCTGATGGGAGATTTCTGACGCAGTTTAAGGACAAGAATTACTGGAAACAGTTTCTTATCCTGAAAGATGATACTACTAACATGGCATGTGATGTTTTTGTTGCAACATAGGTTATTTGCAGCTGCAAATTTATCAAAATGCCACGGAGAAGACAAATAAGGTTCACCCTTGGGGAGCATACAGCTTAAGGTTTTGAACTGAGGTGAGAGTGAACAACACTAATATTGGCACAATATGATTTAGACCAATATAAGTGCCTCCAAGTTCAAATCACATTAGCAGTGTTCAGAAAAAATAGGAATTAGCTACAGGAGTATAAAACTAAACCAGCAGAATAAAACGAAATAGTAAGGGTCAAAGTCTGGCCATAGTTACATGCATGCAACATCCAATGGGCCTCATTTCTGATCTTAGATATGCCAGTGTAAAATTTTCTTTTAGAGTATGTCTACACAGTAAAAGCTGTGTGCAGGCTACCCTACCCAAACAAGATTGAATCCAGTTAGCACAGGTAACAACAACAGTGCAGACAGTGCAGCACAGGCTTCAGTATTGGCGATAGAAGCTGGCACAGACTCTGGGTCCATAATTTGCTCACCAGTTGCTCTGAAGCCCATGTTGTGCTTTCTTCACTTCTATTGCTACCCATGCTAGCTCGATTCAAGTTAATTTATGGACTGCTGTGCAGACAATTCCATACTGGCAGTGATATAGTGGTAGCCAAGATTTTTTCTCTTGGCTAAAATGACTTTCACAGTTATTTAGAAGCAGTCTTCTCTATGTCGGCATCAGGGCACAATCCTGTACTCTGTACATTGGCAAATTCCAACTGATTTCATTTCAATGGAAAGTTGCTGGACTGGAGTCTCAAACACTTATATATGTGAGTAATTTTACCCATGTGAGTAATCCCATTGTAGTGAATGGAACTATTCTTGTAAGTAAGGTTATTCATATACTTAAAACTGTGATTTAGGAAAGTGACCTTACTCAAGACCTCACTTCAGCCCTTGCTTAATTTTAAGCACATGCTTAACTTCTATTAAGTTAAGCCCATGCTTAAGTGCATTTCTTAGTGTGGTGCCTGAATGTCTGCAGGATTGGAGCCAAACTGATACTTCTGTCATTTCTTAATAACATTTCATCTTAAACCAGGGGTGTTAAGCTAATGCAAGGAAGATCTTTCATTAATCTGCAGATGGAGGGACAGATGAAAACTAATTAGTCAAATTGTTTATAGCAACTGAGGCTAAAGAAAAGCTTGATTTCGTAATAGATACGCTATTTATATGATCGTGTCACTGGATTCTCAGACGACAACAATTAACATCGTTATTTGTAAACAGGATGGATGATCGAGCCCTTGTGAAAATAAAGTGAAGCAAGTTTTATTTATTCAGTTCCCCATGGTACTTTCTTAACATAGTTTTAAAATAATCATATGTTAAAGTAACCCTGTACGGTACCAATGACTATGCTGGGAATTTGAGCTTTGCAAACAAACAATTTTCAAAGAGTAACATGTTTCACACATTTCCCCTTGTGTCTATCTATGAATTGTACCTGGAGAGATTATGAAATTCTCATGTTTTTCTTAATTCACAAATTTCACAGATTTTTCCAGAAAATAAGCTTTGATCTGCAGTCTATTTGCAAAAATCTTTACCCAGCATTCATTGGGCTCAGACTGGAAACTGGGATGAATTCTTTGTATGTGGTATCTATTTAACTTGTCCTGGAACCCTTGTTAGGAATGTGAACATTATATTAGTGACCAAGGACTAGATTCACAAAGAGATTTAGGTGCCTCAATGCCTCTTGAGGTAGCTAAGTCCAACATTTAAGTGCCACTGACATTCACATAACCACTACTCAGCTGCAGCCTAAACTTGAGAGTGCCAAAAATCCATAGAAGCCTAATTTTATGCCAGCATGAATGTGCAAAGCCACCTCAGCCCAGACATCACTCCACAACTAACAAGCTTCCCTAGAGCCCTTGCTCACGCATAAGACCTGATGGGATTCTTAAACTAGGTGTTCTCCCACCAGTAGGGCCTGATCCAGTAGGCCAGCTTAGAACATGAATCACTTGCACACAAAGACAGTCATGAGCAAGCAGGTCAGGAATTTTGAGGGCTGGCTGATGTGGGTGCCTGCCCCAGAATACTCAACAGCCCAGAAGTTAGGGCACTTACCTGGGATGTGGGAGATCTCAGTTCAGTTGTCTGCATCAGATCAGGTACAGTAGGGATTAGAAACAGATCTCCCACAGTCTACATGCCCTACCCATGGCGTTAGTGACTACATTTGGGTCTCTGCTTTTTTCTGAAATAGGCACCTAAGACAAGTCAGCTCTAACTTATAGAGGGGGTTTGCAGCTAAGAATAGTGAGTGGAGATAAGTCCCTCATTCCAGCCTGTCAGTCAGGTGCCGGAGGCCTAGATCAGTGGATGCAGAGTATGGGCACCTAACTCAGGGCTGTGAATTCCAGTGGATGGCAGGGTGTGCAGGAGTTAGACATTGGAATGCTTAAGCCTCCTTTGTGAATCTAGCCCCTAGAGTCACTAGCATAGGATGGTCTCAGTCCAGTTCTTCACCCAAGCAGCTATTCACCTGTGGTCAGGTTCAGGCAGTGTGGGGAAGATCATGTTGTCTATGTTTGGAATCATTTGCAGTCCAACTCTCAACTGTATCGAACAAGAACTCATCTTAGGAAAATAGAATCACACTTCCCCAAAGATTTGGGGGTTGAATCCCCTCCCTTGTCTATGCTCCGAACTCATGTAAGCCCCCTCTGGTAAATATTTCACCTATGAAATTGAACAGCTTGGCTTCTGTTTAATGATTATTGGTAACAAAGACTAAAAAAGAAATAGAGCCATTTTTAAAAAAGTGAATGTATTCCTCATGAAAGATGCAAAGTCACGATGCTTGAAAAATAAAGTCCTCTTGTAAGCCACAGAAGAAGAATAGCCCAGCACAGAAGCTGCCCCACACTGGCATTCCAATGTGCTGCCATGTTTTCCTGGATGGACTATGTTTTGGGTATGGAGGATAGTTTAGCCTCTATACACATTCAGTTTTTGGCCTCTCTACTAAGTCTACCAACCAGTATGATATGGGGGTGTTTTTTGAAGTACGGATGCTAAACTTGGCTGATGCCACCAGGACATATAGACCACTTAATGAACTTCAGATGGTAATGGCTTTCACTAACCATTTACTTATCATCATTCATCCAGTGATCTAGAGGTGAAAGGCTCTGTATCCCATTACCAATTCCGTCAGCCATTCCGTTGCCTGAAGCTTGAGCTATTTACTTATCAGCAGGGGGATATTAACCCATTCTATATGACTGCCACTGCTGACGTTATTGTTTACATGTAAATAACATATAGTTTCCCCTTGCTGTCTGGTGTCCTACTAACATGAATCGCTCAGATGAAATTACTGCATTTTGCTGACTCCTGAGTGCAGTGAAGTGGTGAGAAACCTGCTGTTCTCCCTAATGCAATTTGCTTGGTTCCTGAAAACAACTTTTATCAGTACTGTGGAGTAAAAATTCAGATTTGGACGTGGATCACAGCCAGCTCTTCCACTTGTGTAGAAAGTAAGTGCATCATTGTGAAGACCTTCAGCTCTCCACATGGTTTTGCTTCTGCTCCCAGATTACGTGGCTGACTACATGGTATGTACCTAACCAATGCAACATGAACTGTGAATGCTACAATCTACAATACAGTTGGAAATGTGGTCTCAGAAGATATTGGCGTTCTCAGACTTCAGGCTGGAATTCAGTGACCAGTAGGGCGGGGGAGGGGAGCAAGTTGGGTGAGCATAAGCAGTCTCCCTCCCAGAGACAGTCATTATGGCTGTCTCTGGGAGCACAGAGACTGTTTCTTCCGTGTTCCCTTGTGTGTGTACATCATCCTGAGGAGGTGGAGTTATGACCCTGCCTTCTTGCACATAGCCAGGGGCACTGGGAGAGCAGGGAGCAGTCCCAACCATGCCAATGATGGCACAGTCAACACCCTATTTCCCAGAGCACTGGACCATTCTGGAAGGCAATGTAATGCACCTCCCCCTACTGTGATAATAAATCCTGAGTAGACAGTGCTGACAGAAAACACAATAAAAGGGTGCAGTAAAGGCAGCAGGGAATGTTCTTGGGGCTATAAGTGTCATCAATAAGTGAAAGTGTTAAGGAAGAGTTTAAGGCAAAATGTAGAGACACCCTCTTATTGATCTGGGACATGGTCCACAGCCTATTAAAGTCAATGGGAGCCTTGCTAACAACTTCATTGAGTCCTGGATCATGTTCTTAGATGGAAGGAAAGTTAGAGGCAGCTGGATCAGTACCAGAGAGGAAGGATGATCCTGGGGTTAGGGTACAAGCCTGGCAATCAGGATACTGTCATTTAATTCCCTTCCCTGCCCAGATGTTGGCAAGTCACCTAGGGGATGTGTGCACTTGGAGCTACAGGTCTGATTCCCAGCTTACATAGACTTGCTCACGCTAGCTCTCACTGAGCCAGTGTGTAAAATAGACTCATAGACTCATAGACTCATAGGTCAGAAGGGACCAATATGATCATCTAGTCTGACCTCCTGCACAAGGCAGGCCACAGAACCCTACCCATCCACTTTTATAACAACCCCTAACCCAGGACTGAGTTATTGAAATCCTCAAAATTGGTTTGAAGACCTCAAGCTGCAGAGAATCCACCAGCAAGCGACCCATGCCCCACGCTGCAGGGGAAGGCGTAGTAGTAGTAGTGTAGCCTGGGCAGCACGGGCTAGCTATGCTGACTACAAACCTGCCTAAACCCATGGGTACATACCCAATATGGCTCACCACTGCCCATGCTACCCTGGCTACACTACTAGTTTTAGCGCACTAGTGCAAGCAGAGCTAGAGTAAGTATGTCTTATGCAAGCTGGGAATCACACCCCTAGCTCCAAGTGTAAATGTAGCCTTAGTCTCTCTGCCTCAGTTCCCCATCTGTATAATCGGGATAACAACACTTCCCCATCTCACAGGAGCGTTGTGAGGATAAATATATTAAAAAGGAATTCATGTAACTATGATAATAAGGGCCATATGAAGTACCTAAGATAGACACAAGTGAAAGAAGAGGTTGTTGGCCAAACTCAGACCTGGTGATATAAGAGAATGCAAATACCACTAGGCTCATAGGAAGTTATCTCAATAGCTTCTTGAAGTCCCAACACCTATGGCAGACACTGGCTGGGAGTGAGAAGAGGAGGAAGGGACTGAGAATATGTCTCAAGACGGGGTGAGGGGAGTAGAATGAGTGATGGGGGAAGATGCAGTGGTGGGAGTGAGCTACTTCTTTCCTCCCCATCTTGTCTCCTGTTGGTTCCTAGCAACCACAGAATTTTGAAGCTTCTCAGCCAGCTGAGTGAAACTCAGCAGGTGTCACCTCACAACCACCTTGCAGGTGTCATACATCAGTTGTATAGTCCTTATCTTGAGGTTAGGACAGGGAACTAGGACTCAGGAGAGATGAGTTCTACTCTTGACTCTGCTACAGCTCTGTGCCTCAATTTCCCCATTTGTATATTGAGAAAAAAAGCCCGTCTTTGTAAAACTCCTTGAGAGCCTGAGTCAAAAAGTGCAAAATAGGCACAAAGTATTAAGTCTCTGCATGTTTTAAATGATCTGCCTTAATGCCACCCATGGTTTTTTTGCTTTCCTAACACTGTATTATATAATTCAGAGGTAGGTTATGAATATTCATAGAATGTTAATTAAAGCAGCTCCAATAAAACAAATATATGCATGCTGGAATCAGCATTACTCATCTCTGCTGAAGTTATTCCTTTAACCCAGGGCAAAGGTTCCTCATTGAGACTAGTAATACTGCCACCTGCTTTCACTGTGGAGCTCTATTGGAGAATGCTGAGTTCATCTGTCAGTGAGCAGGGGTCCCATTTGTCTTTGCCTTTTGTAACTTGCCTGAACTCAGAGCAGCAGGTCACTCGTCACTCTCTGTGGCCATTTGTGCAAGCAAACAAGAGGCATGATTTCGGAAGTAAATCTTTACCAACTGTCATGTGTTTCCCTCCCTCTGTTGATGTTAGCATTAGAACACGCATAGACACTATATCATGTTAAGTTAACATGCCCACACAGCTGGAGCTTCACCACAGATCTGTATAAGCTAAGATGTATTCAGAAAGTTTGTTGGTTTAAAAATAGCGGGGGGGGGGGGCGAGGGAGTTGTTTGCGAGGCTATCAAGGTGAAGTCTGAGCCGAAGGATAAAATACTGTGTTTACACAGACGTTAGCTATCACCTGCTGTTAGCAAAATTTAATTTTGTATTGTGTGTGGGGGGATGCGGGGACTTTGTTTCACAGTGATCATCTATCGACTACAATGGATTTTTTTCTCTGATTTTGGATCAAACTGATGTTGAGCCAAATTCTGTTCACTTTAATCCTGTTATGGTAGCACCTATGTGTCTACTCAGCTCCTACTCCCCCACAACTGAATCGGGGCCCCAATATAAAAGGAGATATACACACATTTAGAAAGTGATGATCCCTGCAATAACACTAAGTTTAATTGGTCAAATTCAGCCATGTTAAAAATGGTTACAACTCCACTCAGTTAAATGCAGGCAGCATTGCACATACAAGGCTCTCACTGGTATAACAGAACAGAATTTATCCCAGTGGAGTTATACTACCATTAAACGTACGTAAGTGACATCAGAAACAGGTCCTTAGTCTACTTAGGTACTTTTGGCTGATGTCATTTGTAGTGCAGTACAAATAAACTACATTTTACTGTCCAAGTAGAGATACTACCATGCATTTTGAAAATATACACCACTGGATTTATTATCTGTCATCAAAAGAGTTTGATCTTAATAAACTACTGAATAACACTAAAACTCCCCAAGATTGGTGTGTGGGTTTCCCATTTATTAGTAGTATTATCCTGTTTCAATAACTGCCACCCCAACGCTTCATAATGAATTTTAAACTAGGACTCCTACAGATGGGCAGAGTTCATGCAATGTTCACATCCCTGCTGTTTCATCTGGAATTCAAGATGTTTCATTTCTATTATAAAAAAAATGAGCTTCCCTCCTCCAAATCATATTTTTCATGGAGTGAATTGTTCTGTATTAAATCCTTCTACATATCCAGACTGTTGAATCTAATCAAAATGCTTGAGATTCTATTTTTTTTTAAGTAACAGAAAACTATAAAACAAAGGAAATCCAAACATGTTGATTCTCAAAAAAAATATTGTGACAAATATTTGGGAAGATGATTAGAAAAGAAACAGACTGTACAATGAAGACAAAAAATAGATTTATGTATTTAAAAGGGTATAGTCTAGTATTTCATAGATTCCTGTTACTGTAACCCTTTCAAACAAGTTCCCATCTGATTGCTTTAGAAGGCTGCAGACAGCAGTGTGAGCAACTATTTGACTCCTGTTTTGATTTTAATTAGCTTGAAAATAGGTGTACATAATTCAACAATTTTTTTTTCTGAAAAATGTTAACCTGATCATCATCCTACCTAATTTTCAAACAATTCTGCATGCAATCTCAGGAAAACCTAATTGCACGCAGATGGGTACTTACTGCACAAAACTCACATTTTGGGCACCCAAATATCCATATTTGTGCACTCAGATTTTCATATGAAGCTTGAATTTTATAAATACTTGTTCACACCTGTGTCTAAGTATTTTTTTGGAAGTAGTTTAGGTGCTGATTTTTGAAGACTTAGTCTTTTGATATTGCTATAGCTTCTGCTGTCACATGTGTGCTACTCCCTTGACATTAACAACAGCTGCAAGCAGCAGAGGGCAGAACTTCTATCTATCTATCCAGATTCTCATAATGGCATCCATTTCCCCCTAATGTTTTCTGGAATTTACCTGTCAGTGCCTTAATCCTACCGAAGTAGTTACGAATTTATGATTCCCTACTTACAATAGAGTAAAACAAAGCACAGGATCTGTTCATAGAGACACCAGCTAAGACAGTAAAAAGGCCATAAAGAAAAGATTATGGAAGAGACAGAGAAAAACTGAAGATAGTGCTGTGGTTTAACACACTCCTTTTTATTGCTGGAGACACAAGTTAAAATCTTTGGTGGTCAGCACTTAGTTTCTAGTGGACAGTTGTCAAGATCACTATTAGTATCACAATATTACTAAACCACTATGCTACTTTGCCCAGATTAGCCCCATTGCCACCAGAGTAGTGCAAATGAAGCTGACACATTTGTCAGTTTCCACAACTAAATTCCACATTTGCCAGTGAAATAATTTAGCAATATATTCTTCTACCGCCTAGCAACGGACAGTGGCAATGTTGTCAAAATAAAAGGGTGATTTTTCTTTAACATGTTGCCCTTTACCAAAAGAAAAGTTTCTGCATCTTGCTTTGAACATCACAGTCTTTACCATTTTCCTGCAATTCTCAGAGACAAATGTTTTCTCAGTAAAACGAACACTTGAACTGCAGAGGGGCTAAAATCTCAGAATCCTCCAACATAAAAAAAACCTGCCTTTCACTCAACATGTTTATAAGTAGCAAACAAGAATCAATGTCCCTGGCATCCCAAGTAGAGAGTATTCCCATCAACAAACCTTTTAGAAACTCATTATGGGATCATCACCAAAGGTTAACTCAGTGCTACCTTCTTGTCACCTGCTTGTCAATGGTGGTGAACACAGTGAGAAGTAAAGAGTTCTTTTATATTTGCCAAGTAAATAGACCAGTGAGTTTTAAATCCATGAAGAACATAAAGTTACTTTTTAACAACTCGCGCAACAGAATTTTGGTTCTCCCAATTCATCCCAGGCCCCCCAAGTTGAATAAGATAAATGTGCAAGGAGAAGATGTGGTTTGTTTTTCCAGCTGTCTGTAGGCTTCATCTTAACATTTATAGGCCTGATTCTGATCCCAATCAATTCAGTTTTACTGGTTTCAGTTACACTGGTGCATCTTGACTGATTTCAAGGGAGCCATTCCCACTATGTTTTTGTGTGGAGAAGGCAAAGAATGCTGGGTAAAAATATGACTATTTATAATCATACTTTTCTCTGCTTCATGACTCTTGATATAATTTAAAAAATGTGGGCCAGATCATATTCCTAGGCAAGTATCAGCACAGGAGGCAGAAAACTAAGAGTTCCACTACTGTTCTTCAATCACATGGCAAGGGAGAGGTTCTCCCATGTGAAATAAAGGAAGAATCTATCCCACACACCCAGCAGAAGCCCTCTGATCTGAGCAGTCCCTGTGTTCAGAAACAATGGTGGCCTTCTTGCAACCTACACCCCATTCCTGGGTAGCACAGGTCTCCTATCTAGGGACTGTCTCTGGAACCTCCTTAAAGGAGGAAGGGCTCTCCAAAGAGGTTAATAGTGTCTGACAGCATTAGCTTTCATTTACAAACACCTCTGGGGGTTGGATAGAGGAATGGGAGGTGGTCAAAATTATGACCACATACATCTGACGAAATGGGTATTCACCCACGAAAGCTCATACTTCAAAACGTCTGTTAGTCTATAAGGTGCCACAGGATTCTTTGCTGCTTTTACAAAATTATGTATGTTCTCCCCAGCCACAATTTTCCCCCCTCCCCACCAAAGAAATATCTGAATTGGTGCCTAGGGTTCTCAGACACAGCTTTTCAAGACCCTCTTCTACAGCTGCTTTTGGGTAAAAATACTCTGCACTCCTGCCATGTGATGTTCTATGTGCCCAGCACCCCAAGGATATTTTGCACAGGAGTGGAAGGAACACCTCTACCTTGGCAGCATCATTCTTCCACCACTCTGCTTGATCCAGCCATTACCATAATCACAGCAACAACACAAAATATTATATTTACTACCTTTCCGACACATCCATCTTCTCTAGCATAAAACCCTGCTTCAAAACAGCCCACTTCTTGCTGATAATAGGACTTCCTGATTAGGTGGCTTTACCTAGAATAACAGAGCAATACTTATTCGACTCAGATTAGATGATGATCAAAGATATGTGAAGATTTCCCAGGGAAATTGGAAAAACTTAGTGTTGCACGTTTTCTAACACACAAATTTTGTAAAATATTCATGGCATTTTGTGAGGGTTCTGGTCACAGCGAGGATTCTTGCCTCTCACAGGATCTGGCCACTGCAGTGAAAGATAAATTGTTACACAGAAGTAACTTTATATAAGTATTTGCATACATAAGGGTGTCTTATCATATGCTCTAGAGGCCCTTAACATAACTTTAAAATACCTACATCAAAGACACCCCAACACAACTAATATGCAGCAATACCATTCAATATAAACCATAACCAGCAAGCCAAGCAAATTTAATGCTATAATATTTTGCCCCTCCATCAATTTGCCACTCTCATGATATTCCACCATGAATAAATATTTTGGGGGAAAATGGGCTTTAAAGCATGCTATGAAGATCAGCACGTTTGGCTATTTGTGAACAAAAGGAAGGCACCACTTTCCAAAGCCACAGGGCCCTCCCAGAGAATGCCTGGCCAGCAACCCTCTCTGTGTTATGCCAATGGGACTTCATCTCAGTGCCTCTGCTGATCTCATTTATGGCAGTACAGCATGGGAAGAGAGGTGGTTTCTCAGATAGGGAGGTCTTAAGCTATTTAGAGCTTAACAGGAGGAAAATCACCACCATAAACTCTACCCCAGTAACAAACAAGCAGCCAGTACAGGTAATTAGTAAAATCTTTAACATACACATGACTTACGAGGAGAGGCTGACGGAACTGAGGTTATTTAGTCTGCAGAAGAGAAGAGTGAGGGGGGAATTGACAGCTGCTTTCAACTACCTGAAAGGGGATTCCGAAGAGGATGGAGCTAGGCTGTTCTCACTGGTGGCAGACAATGGAACAAAAAGCAATGGTCTCAAGTTGCAGTGGCGGAGGTCTAGGTTGGATATTAGGAAACACTATTTCACTAGGAGGGTGGTGAAGCACTGGAATGGGTTACCTAGGGAGGCAGTGGAATCTCCATCCTTAGAAGTTCTTAAGGCCCGGCTTGACAAAGCCCTGGCTGAGATGATTTAGTTGGTGTTGGTCCTGCTTTGAGCAGGGGGTTGGACTAGATGACCTTCTGAGGTCCCTTCCAACTCTAATCTTCTATGATTCTATGATACACATTGGCTACATTTTTATATCCAGATTTCTCACCTCCCCTTTATTATGTTATGGTAAAATGTTTTGGGATGTGTGTCCTGTAATGTGCCCAATAATCTCGTAACTACAAAATGTAAAATGAATAGCAGTGTAAGGGCCTGCTGCCATAGAGAGAAATGGCAAAACTCCCATTGAACTCAGTGGTACAGGTTCAGACTCTAAGCATCCTAACCACAGTTGTGAACCCTGATTCAGCATGTGCCTATCTTTAAGTATGCAAGTAGTCTCACTGAAATCATGTTTAAAGTTAGGCATATGCTTAAGTACCTTGCTGAAATGGTGCCTGCCAAGGGAATTTTGCTTGGCTTTGAACTGCTGGATCAGTCCCTAAATATGCAAGTAGATTCATTTTGGGGCAAGATGTGGCCTCCCTGCTGTGTCAGTAATCTATCTTTTTAATTTTTCAAATTTGCTATGTACAGATACTTATCTCTAGCAGAAAGCACATGGATCAGCATTTCCATAGTTCATTTTGCTCTACCTGGAGCATTTCCCTGCTCTCTGAGTACAGAGTGGAAATAACTGGGTAGATGGAAACTGTGAACGACTGGTTACAATTTATACAGAGTTAAAATGTTGCTAATTGCTGATGACACTGTTGTCATAATATTCCAACATGAATATGAATTTTGATGTGTAAATACTTGTAAATCTTTAGTTTTATTATTGGCACACTTCACCTCTTTTAAATGAAGGCAGACTTTGGATGCATAAATCAGCCACTCAGGCATGTAGAAATACTATTCTGTGTGTTGCAAACAAGCACAGAGTATGCAAAAACAATCGGGGAAATTGCCTTCCACACTGTTGCTGTGTAAATAATGTAAGGATCCTCTGGGAGGAGGCTAACGATTTATTTTAAGAAATTGGTTATGATTTACTTCAAAACGACCAACCTATTAAAGTCCTGCCAATTCAAATACTGCATGTAGTATACAACTCAGTGGGGAAAAATCAATTAATTTCCTTATGTTTATGCACCATAATAGTTATAGAATTTTGCAAATTCTTCCAGATTTCTAATCTCACCATCTCTTTCAAGTCCACTCCACTGAACTCTTATATGCAAAGACAAAAGTTGGATCAACAGGGATTTGGAGAGGATTCTCCTGCCTCAGCAGTACTGTTATTCAAAGTAAGCAAGGCTCTTCTCTCTGCAAGAAATTTCTTTGACAGTGCTGACTAGCTTGAACTTTTTCAGAATGCCATGTGTGTTTGTTTGATTAAGCCTTTGCACATTTGTTTGCAAAAGTCTCAGTGACAACTGGTTAAAAAAAGAGCTTTTCCTGACTCACGTATTCTCATAAACATAGTTTTGTAAGGGCTTGATCCTGAAAAACTTTACTCAGGTGAGTAGTCCTATTGAAGTTAATGAAGCTATTCATGCAAATAAGGGTTACTCACTGATGTATTAGATTGTAAGAGTGGACCTTAGAATGCTGATAATTTCACCCTAGATCTTTACTAGCTAGCCACTCAAACTCACACCATGTAAAAATATGTTCTACCTAGCATGGTTCACCAGGGTTGTACCAACTATATGCTGCATTTGGTACATACGCCACTAGAGTATAATTATATATAATTACATAGTATATTTTAGGCTCATTTTACATATTTTCTTTTTCACAGATCTACATTTTGCGTGATTCTCAAACTGATGTTACAGATGGACTAGTGTTGAGATACACCGCTACCTCGATATAATGCCGCCCGATATAACACGAATTTGGATATAACGCGGTAAAGCCGTGCTTTGGGGGGGGGGGCGGGGCTGCGCACTCTGGTGGATCAAAGCAGGTTCAATATAACACGGTTTCACCTATAACGCGGTAAGATTTTTTGGCTCCCAAGGACAGCGTTATATTGAGGTATAGGTGTAATTGAAAATATATCTGAAAACAATGAGAAATAAGATGAAAGATGGAGATAAGCTACAATCAACGGACATTCAGGGCTTGGGCTTATTCTGCAGTATTTCCATGCCTATGAAAAGATGGGCAAACATTGTAGATGATCCTATAAGATATTATACTGTACACAACAGAAACTGATGCTTCAGCAGAATGATAATGGAATAGGAAGTTTTCAGTACTAGATTACTGGTTTGGATCCAGCCAGAGACCAAACATTTTTATAATCTGATGATTATTCAACAAGTGAGTTGGTGGTTTTTGACCTAATGGATACCTATCCACACCACAAACACTAACCATTAGTTTTGTAGGCAGTTTTGGCAGAAGTCAAGGACTGAAAGGACCATGAACATTACACAATACTCTCTCCCCTGCAGGTGGCTCCTGCAGTTCAGACACAGTCATGGATCTGGTTTGCACACACAAGTTGTGGCCTTTTTTATGAAGAGTGCACTCTATGGAACTGTCAAACCAGCACCCTTTCACTATTATTTTGTTCATATGTATTTTTAACTATACTGTACACACAAGTATGTTTCTGTATCAGACTGCCAGGGTGTAACAGAGCAGAATTTGTTTCTTGGAGCCTAATCCCACCCCACTGAAATCAGCTGGAATGTTGCCATTTATTTAAATGAAGGCAAGATCTGGGCCTCCGATCTGAATTTAGCTCAGGGTTCTACTTTAATCTCTATTGATACTGCTAGGCAATGAAATCAGCTACAGAAGCACAAGAGCTGTGCCCAGTCCCCACATGGGTTGCATGCATTACCTGTCACAGGAAAAGTTTGAAGGAATCACTCAAAAATTATTTAGCCAAGCCATGGGAATTATTACAAAAATTCCATGTAACAAATATGACCTTAAGTGAGTGGGCGTAGGAGTTAATTCCATTTACAAACAACATGATTTTCTGATCTAGAAAGTGTGACTTGTGCTTTTCTTAATTAATACCTGAGTTCACTTTAATCAATAGTATTTTTTATTTCATTTAATCAAAATTTATCTGCAACCAGCACAAGGACACTCTGTGTTCTTATATATAAGGCTAAATGATCTAATATGACTTCCTGTAGCTAAGGAGACCTTTGCTCTTGTTAGTGCTGCTATTCCATCTGACTGTTATCCTGTATAATCTTTAAAGAATGTTTTTAGTCATGGGCCCTTCACCTTCTGGTGATTTCATCCAGATACAGTTTCCATGGGCTTCATCCATTTAGACAGAATAAAAGAGGGGACCATCTGAATAAAATAAAATGTCACTATTAAATTGGTTTTTGTAGCTTAAGGTATAATGCAATGATATTTCCCAACAGCTGCTTTCAGCTGGATTTGAAGTTTTGAAACCCTTTGTGTCTGATTCAAGGTAATAAAATGCAGGTTGTGTTACTTCCTCCTTCTATGTCACATGTAATAAGCAAAGCCCTGATACCTTACATGGCAACTGATGGCCATTAAGAATTTTTACTTTATGCTAATGTTAATCACAGTCCTCAACAGTTGAGAAATGAGGCACCAATGAAAATATCTTTTTCCAAAGAGCTAAGGAGTGAAAGAGACATTTTAGTATTTTATTTTAGATTTTATATTTTGTTATATATTTAGGGTTTCTCTATTTTTCTGTGCTCATTAAATATTATCCACAAAATATTGTTCATATACTTCTATCAGCTTGTGCAATTACACTAGATTATATTAAAAAGGACTCCACATATTAATACCATTACATACAGCCTTTCATCCTACAATATCCTGAAGTGCTTTACAAACTGAAATACAAACTATACGGAGGGGTAACTTCATTGGCCAGTAAAGTGAAATATGGCAACTGTTTGCAGTGCACAGCACTAGTACATAAGAACTTAAGATAGAAGATGAAGATTAGTGTATCCAACTGAAATGACAGAGGAAATGTAGGGAGGCAAAAGGTAATTACTTGAGTTGAAATTATTACGCGACTCGTACAAAATGTGCTATGGGATCTTTGATTAAAACAAATGATCAACACATGTTATACATCAAATCTCAGGGATGGCACTTCCTCCAAAATGGTGTCCCTTGTATTGGTATTACAGTAGATTCTAGAAGCACCGAGCATGAGGTTCCACCGTGCTAGGTGCTGTACACACACAGTGAAAGACAGTTCCTGCCCTCTGAAAAGCTTACGGTTTATGTAGACAAGACAGACCAAGGATGTGAGGGGAAACAGGTTCAAAGAGATGAAATGTCTTACTCAAGTCAGTGGCAAATCTGGAAATATAAGCCAGGTTTCCTGAGCCCCAGTCCAGTGTCCTATCCATTAGACTATGCTGCCTCCCCAGTAATACCATCTTCAGAATTAACAAATACCCCTGACGTTAAAGCAAGACACTTCTAAATAATTTGTACAGTGTCTGTCATACAAACTGTATCCCAGAACACTTAGTGGAGTTAAAAGAATAGACAGAGAATTAGGTAAGTAAAAATAACAGATCTAGAGAGTGACAAGGTGGGTGAGGTAATATCTTTTATTGGATACTGTGAGCCAGAAATTGGTCCAATAAAAGGTATTACTTCACCCAGCTTGTCTTTCTAACTTCCTGGGGCTGACATGGCTACGGTAACACTGCATAGAACTAGAGAGTGGCATGGATAAGGAAAAACAAAAATCACTATTATTATGAATTATTTATCTGTATTGCTGTAGTTCCCAGGAGTCCTAATCATGGACCCAGACCCCACTAGGAGCTGTACAAACACTGAAAAGAAAAGTTTTCTGATGAGATTTCCAAAAAGCAAGGACCATTGCTGAAGGATTCAAAAAGACAAGAGCTGCATCAGAGAAAGATCTCATACCAATTGCGATGAGACCATCAGATGAGAGAAAGAGGACGCTAGGGCTAGGTAAATGAAGGAAGAGAGAGAAAGAGAGACTGTACACGACTTAGACTGGACTGAGTCTATGGAGTGTGTTCTAAACAAAGAGGACAAAATTGAGAAAGGAGGGAACATCATTCTCTTTTGATGAAGATTATGGCTTCTGATGTTGAGACCGACATAAAACATTTCAATTGTCAGCACAGAAATCAGACCCTTCTCTCATACAGTACAACTTCTCTGTTGAAATTACTTTTGTCTTGTGTTTTCGGATGTCACTTTCCCCAGAGAATCATGAAATGTTAATGCTAGTGAAAGGCCTTCCAAATGATGCAACCCATTTACAGCACCATTACCCTTAACTCTGGAAACGGTTTCACTGCATGATGCAATCTCATTAGTGACATTAGCATTTATTCTGACTCATCATCTTTATATCTGTCATAGCAGGAAGAGAGACAAATCTCAGTCTCTCTTCCTGCTATGACAGATACAAAGATGAATTATGTCTGTTTTTGGATTGAAACAATTCAAAAGTACCAGTTTTCACATGAATGACACTTGAAACCATAAATCAGCTCCGATTCTCTTGGAATTTTACCAAGCTTTCCATGAAACTCATCCCAAATTTATTCAAAACTAAATATGCAAACGGGTACATTATTGTGGCCTGATTTTTGGGTTTTTAATTATATCAGATGAGAAAGAACTTTTTGGATTTCATCATAAAAGTTTTGAAATAGAAACAGTGTACTGTATATTAACAAAAGATCTTTGTGAAATTAAGAGTACTGGAGAAGTGAATGAATTAGCAGAAAATACTTAGATTTGCTAGGCTTTGTCAATTCCAGAGAAATAAGAAGTCACATGTATGGTCAGATCTGGACAACCACTATTAGATCAGTCAAGAAAAACTACTCTGCAGAAGTCTAATCCTGCAACACACATTCCCATGAGTGACTCTTTCTGATGCAATTACCGCTGTTAGTCAATGGGCATATTCAGGTGAGTACAGATTATTTGTCTGAGTAGGAATTTTAGGATCAGAGATATAGGCAAAAGTTGATATCATCCTTTTGCCTAAATTTAAGGATTTCCTCAAAATCTGCATGTTAAAATCAATAACCATCATTAAATATTTTACTTACAAAATAAGGGCCTCATGCTGCAAAGTCCTGAGCACCTCCTGTGAAACACTGAGCACCCACAAAGTCAAGGTTATGTTCTAACAAGATGAATAGAGAAAACAATACCCACTTTTATGGAGCACTTTGAAATCTTTGTATATAAGACACTATATAAGGGCCAAGGTGCCCCCCCCCTTTTAACGAGGCTTCTGAATTTAGTACCTATCATCTCGTTTAGTGGTGCAATTTGTCAGTTTCACGGTACAGAGCATCATGGGATGAAAAAAGCTAGGGGCACACCGGTAAGGAGTTGGCAATTTTCTACAAATGTTGTTTTATGATATTACATAGGGTCTGAAAACTGCCCCAGTTAATAAATGCTGAAAGACCATAAGCAGAGCTCAGTGCTGTTGGTCTCACCCGCTCACAGATTTCATTTCACTATGTCCTAGCCTAAGAGATAGAGGCTTCCAAAGCAGAACACCACTAAGAAACTAATTCAGTGGGAGTTCCCTGTATGTATAGAGTTTAACATTTTCCCCTTGGTCTTAATCATCATGAAAAATCATAATAAGAATTGTCAGGCACAGCCACTGGTAATCAGCTAAAGCCGATTAAGCAGCCATGTGGGTACTGAGCAGTGACTGCCCTGCACATTTAAGCAGAGGGGTATATGTGGTTGGTGGGCCAAATGAGCGGAACAGTGCTTTATGGCTGAGGGGCAGGAAGAGAGATGAATGCTGAAAAAAGGTCAGCGTGTTCGCTGACTCATCCCCTAGGAATGCAGGGTTTAAAAAGGGCAGCTCTGTGCCCGAATCCTCCCTTTCACATGGACCATGCTGAAGCAGGAGGGAACACAGCCCTTCAGCACATCTCCGCATGGCTCCATGTGGAAGCAGAACAGTAATAAAGGGGGAAGGGGAGCAATTCCTCCCTTCCTCAGGCCCGGGTAGGATGAAGCAGTGACAGGAGAATAGCTCTGTAAGGGGAGGGTGATGTGGCTAGCGAAGCAGCCTGCAGTCTCCGAGCAGGGACACAAAAAGAGTGTGTACGTACAAGAAAATTATGCATCACTCTGTGCTATACAATTGTGATATTTTTTTGCATCATCCAACTCCACACAGCTAGCAAACTTTAAAAAAATACAACTTTCCTTTTTTTTCTTTCACAAATGCTTTGGGGTATCTTGTGGCACTGGTAGCACTTTGACAGCTCCAGTACTTGTGCTCAAAAGGCTTGATCCAAAGCCCATTGAAATCAATGAAACGACTCATTTTATAGACTTTAGTGGGCTTTGGATCTTACCCAAGTGAGCATAATAACTGAGATTCTTGTTCCCCACTGTGAAGGTCATAATAGGATTCCCTGTGATCTTTCCTCCTGTCCCTTTGTTTACCGGCACAAGGCAAAGCCAGAATCTGGCCCTATATTATGCCCTTGATTATTTCTTTCTACAGAAAATACTTCACATATATTGAATCTGATTTTGATTATTTTTCTTCTCCCATCTCCTTGGTTTATCGATTCCAGGCCATGTTCTGCATTGATATACCCCTTAGTTAATTCAATGAGTGTAAATCTGTACAGAACGATGCACCTTATCTGATTTTAATTTTATGCAATGTATGGACCACTTCCCAGCTCTGACCACTGTGCTCTTTACTCCAGCCTCAAAATCGTTAACGAAAATATGGAATATTATTACACACTGGTTGGACCCCTGGGAAGCCCCATTTGACAACTCCTCCTAATTTGACAGTAAACCATGAACAATTACTCTCAGTGTTTGATTGTTTAGCCAATTATGCATTCATATCTCTATAGTTTTCTTCTGAGACTCACTTGGAAATGTATCAAATGGCTTAATAAAGCATGTTATTTGCTCATATAGTACATTGTTCAGCTTAGCTGCACTATGAACAAGTGTCTATCAATGTTTACATTGACTGGGACAGTGCTTTGCGGGGAAAGGATATCCTATAAAGAAAAAGTTACTATTGTGTCAGTAGTAGATGAAAGTCCTTGTTGTCACACACTGTGATGGTTGTGTTCTGTGGGCTATTCTGAAATACTGTAGCCACTGGGCCAATTAATCCACCATCTGTGCAGTCTTCCTCATACAACCAATGAAATTGTTGCATACAAATTAGCTGTAGAGTAAAGGTAGTGATTGGTTGAGTTACGGCTGCTATCATAATGGTCTGGGACTGTTGGCATGGCATAAATGCATGCATAACTGTCACATGGGTGTAATTTGTAAAATTAAAATGACTGAAACTTTTAAAAATGGATGGTAAAAGACTGCAAAATCCAGTTATGATTGAACCTGGTGATTTTCTAAACAAAAAAAGCTCTCAGCCATGCCAGTGGTTGTTTCCATTGCTTTACACTGACTCAACAGATATTCTAGACTTCAGAGTGACACAAAGACAGAGGGACAATCCTAGAGTCTTCTTATATAGATTAACCACTCACAATAGGTATATTTTTCTAAAGCACCTAAATAATTTAGGAGTCTATTGTTATATCTGGACCAAGCAGAGAAGGAGATACAGACCCAGAGCAGCTCATTTAAGCACAGCTAGCTGCTGTGGAAATGTTTATTGTTCTGGATGCAAAACTGAAAACAACATGAAACTGAGACTTTTCACTGGGGAGAGAGAGGAGTGCTCAACATTTAAAGGGATAGGACCTCACATTTCTCCATCCTACTTTAAAAACCATCCCAAATACATATACATTATCATTTATACAGCTAACATGAAACACTATATAACCTAACTAAAAGTTGTGGGTGGACTACACCAGACTCTCAAGTTGCAAGGGATTATTATGCCCTGGAATAGCAACTTACTAACGAAACAATTTATAAATTAAGGCACACCACTGGTTTTCACAGTCCCTTGGGATGACATAATGATGGTGGTGTGGCAGCATCCTGAACAACAGGAACAGTTGGTAGGAAGGAATCTGCTGGCTCTGGTACCAAAGTTTCTCCCAACAAGCCATCAAAATTAGGAGTTGTTAACAGAAGGATGTTCAATCAGAGGATCCAAAAGTCTGATTGGAACATCCCTGGACTCTCATATTCATTGAGGCTGCAATGTTCCATATATCATTTCCATAAAATACCATTGAATAATTTTACCACAAACAAAACAGGTCTCATGCATTTTACAAGTTCTCCAGGTACCAGTTTCACTACAAAACTGTAACTGCGAGCCCACACTAAGTCTCCTACATGAAAAGAATGATGACAAATCTCACATTGTCAATCAATTGTATACCTTAGAATTTAGCTACGTGTGAGGCAACATCAGAATGGAGCAGGTCACAACAAGTATGTAAAGATCACTTCAGGAAAAAGGTTGCAGGTGACCTATTGGTAGTAGCAAGTGGTGTGCTTCTGTAGACAAGCAAGAAATTGTCCAATTTTTGCTGATGACTCCAAATAGACTTGTTAGCTCTCAAGACATGCTTAAATATTTGTACAAAGCATTCTACTAGTCCATTTGTAGAACGATGGTAAGGAGCTCTGCATATACGCTGAATTCCTTTTGAAGCTGAGAAATTCTTCAGAACAGAATTGAGGTCAAGTGTAATGGTAAACCAATCTGGCTAAAACATGGTACCAAAATGTTGAATGGTTTCAGTAGATGAAAACTTCTGGTCATTTTGAATGGGCATCAACTACAACCAAAAATATATAACCTTCTAAAAGGTCCAGCAAAGTCCATGTGAACACATGTCCAAGGAGTCTGAGGCCACGACCAAAGATCTAGATGAGCTGGGCCAGGATCATGCTGAATTTGCTAACACGAGTATTATATTTTGCCTTCTTCTCAATATCCCTTGCCACCAGATATGACGCTAGGCTATGGTCTTCATCCATACAATGCCAAAATGACCTTTGTGAAACACTTTCAAAACCTAAGATTGAAGTGGTTTTGGAATGATCACTCACATTCCCCATAAGATAGGCAGATAATATTGACAAGACATGAATTGTATGAAGTGGGGATTCTTTTGATCCAGTACTGTACTCCATAGTACCATTCCCTTCACAAGAGAAAGCACATAATCCGTAGCAGTTTCTTTGTTGATGTCTTTATTAATGATGGGTTATCTAGCCATCAAATTGAGACAAGGACACTTTGTACAAAGTTTCTTTGGCTGATGGGAGCTTGGGCATGGCAGGTGTGACAGCCCCTAAGCATTGCCCTGCTGAGTCCCTTTAGGAAATTGAATAGTACAGGAAGGAGCTGAAAGTAACAATTCCCCACATTGCAGATGAACAGCAGCTAATGAGAGAATTCCATGTTTCAGTCCAAAAACTGAAATCAACAGAAGATGATCCATTAGCAAGGTAAAAAATCTTCCATGCAGATAGGTATGGAACTTTCAAATTCCAAAGATAGCACTTTTCACTCTATTTGCACATAGTTCGTCTTAGGAGTAGTGAGTGGTCATGATGCAAAGGCAATTGGTTTCTCTATGTTATTAGAAAAAATGTGGGAAAGAACTGCACCCATATGGTGAAGCATCACAAGAGAACTGCCTGGGCAGAGTAGCATCAAAGTGCTTAAGAAGTTTGGCTGAGCTCAACAATTTCTTTGCTTCCTTGAATGCACACTCACACGCTTTAGACCATTTCCATGGTTTCTTTGTTCATAATAGTTCATGTAAAGATGCTACTACTGTTGCCAGTTTAGGCAGAAATGTGCCATAGTAGTTAAGCAATCCTAGGAATGAATCTAACTATGACACTTCTCTAGTGATAGTGCTCCAGTGCCTTTTCTTTCTCTGGCAATTTCTTTAAGCCCCTGGCATCAATTACATGTCCAAGATGTTCAGCAGAAGGTTTGAAAAACTCACATTTGTCTCAATATACTCTCAACCCAACTCTTCCAAACGTTGCAAGACAGCATTCAAATTTTGAAGACTATCCTCTTGATCCTTTCCTGTAATAAGGATGTCATCCAAATAGCATTGAACTTCATCCAATCACTTCAGGATCTCACGCTTGGCTTTCTGAAACAGCGCAGGTGCCAATATGACAACAAAAGGCAACCTGTTTTAATAAAATAAAGCTTTTTGTGTGTTGATTGTGAGATATTTGCGAGATGCCAGATCAATCTCTATTTGTAGATATGCACTGAGCAAATCCAATTTACTGAACCCTTGTCCTCCACTAACAATAGCAAACAAATCTTCAATATGAGGTAGTGGATAGTGATCTGCACATAAAATTAGATGCATGTGTTACTTTGAAATCTCCATAAATTCAGATGAGACATCCTTCTTGATCACTGGTACAATGGGAATTGGCCACTCACTGTGTGAAACTGGAGACAGGACTCCAATATTTACTAAATGGTCCAATCTACTTCCACCAGAGGCTTCAGGGAGTAAGGCACAACTCAGAGTATTTTGGATGGTTGTCAGACTGAACAGTAAGCTTCACTGATGAATTGTTCATCTGTCCAAGCTGTTTTTCAAAACCTTGGAGTGTCTCTCCAGTATGTCTTGAAGATTTTAAGGTGTTTCTGTGCTTGCCTTCATGTTGGTCCTTTTCACCCTGAGCTTCTCAAGACAAGATCTGCCAAAACTTTCCTTAAATCACATTCAAGGATAAAGCCAGTGGTTGTCCATCTATCTGAATTTTCAACTGGAGTATCCTTTCTGGGTCAAATTTTTCCCTGGCATAAGTCTTGAAAACTGTGGAGGTTTCTTCCAGAGGAACTTGTGACAAAGTCTGGTGACAGGTAGAGGCAAACTCAGTGAAACGGCAGCTCCAATATCAAGCTCCATTCTTCTAGTAACTCCTTTAATCAAGGGATTAACTCAGATGCCATGTAACTCCAGATTGAGATAATATGTGTCATGCTGGATCTTGGTCAGTGTCACTAGAACTTTTTCTTTTTCCATATTATGAATTCCCAACTTCCATCCTTGGTCAGGTTCAGTCTTCATAGGTGTCTTCTTGGATGAACTGATACGCTATGTTGCTGGTCACTGAACTGTGTGTCAGGTCATGGTGATGCGTCCTTTCTTCTAACACTTTCAGCAAATTATTTAGCATGTTTAGCAATCCTTCTCAGTGTGAGTAATTTGTGCACAATGGCCACATGGAAATTCCCTATGTACCCGTGGTCCTCTGTCTCATCAATTCATGAGGTGAATTTCTTCGTTTATGCTAAATTTCAAAAAATCCTTCTCTTTGGTGTCCATTGCAACTGCTACTTCAACAGCCTTGAATGTAAGCACTGATACAGTCAGTAACTTCTTCTGGGCCTGGTCATTGTGTAATCCAGAGACTAACAGGATCAGATGGCATTGCTTAAGGTTTGTCCAAACTGATAGCACTCTGACAAGTTCCTTAGAGCAGCAACAAACTGCACTACTGCTTCTCGGCTTCTCACGTCAGTGATGAAACCAATATGATTCTGCTGTCATTGATGGGACAGGAGAAAAACATCCCTGCACTGATGCAGCAATTGTGGCGTATGTGCCACAGTTGGAGATAACAGGTCACATGGCAGTCCATATGCTTTTGGACTCATCATTGTCAGCAAGGTTGAAACTCGTCTATCTGGAATGGTGTTGCAGTTACAAATTGCTCAAAACATTTTAGGTACACCACCCATGATTTGCGGTTGTCATCGAATTCACCAACATTGCCCACAAAAGTTGCCATTTTCTCTGCTCTCCTGTTGGCCTGTACACCTCCTGGACATCTCCTCTGCCACAGGTATAATGTTTCTTGTTACTGCCCTAGCTGCCTCTTCTGGCTGTGTGCCAGTACTGCAGACCTCTTCCTTTGGCTGAACCTGGGCTCCCTCTGCTGGCTACAGACCCTCAGTGCAGGCTAAGCTTATTTTTCTTCCAGTTTGCTTGAGGTCAGTCTAAATGGCTGCTTGTGTTTCCCGTTACTTATTTGTTTGCAGTAGACCCCACCTCGCTCCCCCAGACAGTAGTTTATTCCTTTTTTCTGTTTGTAATGGCATTTCCCCCTCTCTAGCTGGCTGGTTCATACTATTCCAGCAGCAAAAGCGTCAGTCTGTCACCTTGTGCCTCTATTTCCATCTTTTTTGTACTATTATCGGCTTATTTTTTCTTGTTATTATTCAGGCTGACGCAGCACTGGGCATGTGTGGGACAGAATTCCATCACCATCAAATACTATATCTGCACCCAGCAGAGAAGGATATACAGACACAAAGCAACTCATTAAGCTGCCATGGAAAACATCTGTTGTTCTGGCTACAACATGGAACGCAACACAAAGATAAAGATTTCATGCAACAAGAGGAGTGCGCAAACATTTAAAGGGACAGGACATCACACCTGTGTGTAACTCATTTTCACTAAGTCACTTTTGCAAATTTTATCCAAAACGTAGCTTCTCTTTATTCACAGCAGTGAACTGAGATCTGAATTTGGATCTTAAAATGATCTTTTTCATTCCAAAATACTGTGCATTAAATGAAAATAGTGAAGAGTGAGGGTTTTTTATCCACAGAGCAAAAATTGTACATGCAGCACTGTCTAAATTTCAGGGCTATTGAGAGATCTAGGGAATTCACCTTGTTTAAGCTTCACTGCCTTCATTTTCTCCACACTTTCAATATAGATATATTAGGAATGGTCAAAAAGTGTCCATCAAAACTTTTTTGACAGAAAATTGGAGTTTTGACTCAACATTTGTTTTGGGAAGGATGTTAGAACTGCCTCCTATATCCATAGAAATGTTCACTTTTTCTTCAAAACATTTCTGTTAAAAAACAGAAGATTTTAGCTGAAATGTTTTGGTTTTCAGGTTTTTGGCTGAACACTCAGAAATTTCCATTGCAAATTTTGTTGAAAATTATTGGTTTTGTTCTTGCCAAAATTTTCTACCTATTTTTTTAAACTTTCCATAGAGATATAAAATTTTACATCATTCTCATTAGTTCAGTTAATGGAATAGAAGAAATAGGGATGCCCTCCAGTCATCAAAATACAACCTCTAAATTCCTAACTTTTTTAGTCAGAAACAGGGATGGATATTGTCTCTTGTTGTTCCACAGCTATTGCATATGGACATCATCCAATCCATGCAGAAGTCAGCCATCACTATGACACCGTGTCCTCATTGCCCCACAGAGAACATATGCCTGTATGAACTTCTGTCCAGCCTTTTACTGGGGTACTCTGGAGGCTCCATTGGAGTGGCACTATTAAGGATCTAGAAGAGCAAAGAGCTCTGGAGCCAGCATGAAGGCTCTTAGATGATTTGGGCCTCCAGCAGTAGCCTTCAAACTCAGTAAGATTTTGAAGTAACCACAGGATGAATCCACTGATATTTCTAAAGGTGGCCAAGCCTGCTATGCCAATGTGGGGGAGAAATTCAAAGGAATCTCTGCAAGACAAACCTTCCCAGCCCTTAGTTACTGATTTACCATAAGAGAGGGACATAAAAACGGCCATAGTGGGTCAGACCAAAGGTCCATCTAGCTCAATATCCTGTCTTCTGACAATGACCAATGCCAGGTGCCCCAGAGGGAATAAACAGAACAGAACAGATAATCATCAAGTGATCCATCCCCTGACAAGCCAGTTCAGAGTGACTGAAGACATTCCTGCATTTTTAACCCAAAATAAACTTCCCACTGACTGCAGAATTAGGCCCAAGAAGGATAGTGAAGCATGCTTCAATGGTATTAAGTTAAACTTCCGGTATTATAGGAAAGGTTGGTAGCATCACTTATTGTTAATATTCCCTGACACTTCCTATTTTAAGATCCTATTTTTAGTCACTTATAATTTTGCCAAACTTCAAGCATTTAGGCTGATTTTTTCCATATCAGGTCTCTGCCTCAGGCCGACTATTATTATTGTTGTTATTAGTTATTCAGCAATTTCTGAGAATAAGGTTAAGAGAAAATGCATTGTTTTTCCCCATGTTCAAAAATTGTGGTGACCATTTATTTGAAAAACTTTAGTGCTCCCATGCTTTGGTGAAGTGAATTGAAAAAATTTGGAGGAGGTGGTTTACTTTGTCAGGGGTATGACTTTGCTGTCCTTGTGAAAATCTACCCAAATCTGACCAAGTTATAAGCCCCTGAAAAATTGTACTGTGCACATTATCAGATGAGGATCCTTAGGTTTTAAGAGCTAAATTCTCTACATTTTCCATCTGCACTGGACATGCTCCAGCCTGCAGCTGAGCAAGAGTTTCTCTGTAATTGCAGGTTTAGGCTGTTGCAGTCTGGGCACCTGAATTAAGAGTAGGGAGAATGTCTAACATATGCTGTCTATGACCACCCTCCACCACTCCCCATGAGCTCAGACAATGTGGAGGACAAAACTGCTGGGTTCAAAGGGAGAGAAGACAAGACCTGAAGGAAGGTGGCAAGGGAGCAGACTCAAGCAAGGAGAGGGACGAAGGGATACTGGGATGGGAGGTTAGCAAGTGGCGAGAGAAGAAAATTGGGAATTGGGGTGGGTAGGAAGGCTGTAACTGGCTGGCCAAGGAGACTGAAACTGGGAGTCAGGGAGGGGAACTGGGGACCAGTAGGTTGTAGGAAGAGACTGAGGTGTCCTGTGGAAAAAATAATATGTGGTCATGTAATTAAAGACTATACTATAATACATACTCCCAATGGGACCAAAATTAAGGTCGCAGAGGTAACTTTAATTCTGGCATTTCCTAACTTTTGAGTGCTTGACTTGACTACCTTCATAATGTTCTTTTAATGTAGCTTTTAGGTGAATAATTATTGTTATTATAATGGTACTTACTGAGACATGGGCCTTGGGCTGGGCACTGTGCATACACATAGTAAGAGAAAGTCCTTGCCCCAAAAAACCTTTTGGTTAAAATAGACAAGACACATTATAGCTAGAGAAATGGAATATTACTACATCTCCACTTTACACATGTGGAACTGCAGCCCAGAAAGACTAAAATGTTAGGAAAGGATCAAGTTAAATATGATACAAATAGCATGATCTGCCTGCTATGGCTCACAAACCCATACAATCTGAATAAGGACCTAATTAGCTTTATTTGTGTGATATTTAATTTGACCATTGAGATGGCTAACCCTTTCCTGATATATCTGCTTTCATTGCTATTGGTTTTGATTCTCCTACCACTTATTCTAGTAACAGGATCTGGGGACAGATTCTACTCTGTGGACTAAATCCTCTTAAGTCAATGTATTATTCCAGATTTATGCCAGTGGAACTGAGAACAGAATTAGGCACATTTTTTCCATTATGGTTTTCATGCTGTTCCCATTGAAGTGAATGGGAGTTTTACAGGACACTTTGGTTTTCAACTTAATATTTAAATAAATTTAAAAAAGCAGTTGAAATGTTTGGGATCAGATTCTATCCTCTTAAGAATCAGTACTAGCTTAGCAGCCCTCTCTGTCGCCATCTTTTCTTGAACTGTCTGACTCCACAGAGACAGCATCTACTGCTGAATGCTTCAGCAAATCTACAAATAATCAGTACATTAGTATCAGGTGGCTTCCATGAATTTAGTCAGTTGTTTTTCACTTTTTAGCAGGTAGTAAGTAAATACTATATTTGAAACTTTACCAAATTACCTTTTTGGCATCCAAGGATCCTGGCAAGGATGAATAATTAGATCTAAAGTTATTCAACATCTTTGTCGCAGCTGATGTAGTTCTGCTACTTTATCTAGTAGAGATGAATTCTGAATGCAGAACAATAGGATCCTACTGTATTTGATTACAGCTGATACATGCTAGGTAGTGGAAACAAAATATCCATCCATTAAACAGATTTGTGAGTTAATCTAAGGCTTGACACATTACATATTGTAATTTACTATGTAATAATGCAGCAGGGACAAAACACAGTTAATTTGAAAGAATATTAGGATTTAATGAAATGTGATCTCTTTCAGACCTAAAATCTTAACTATAAAGTGCCTAATTGTGGTCTCACTTATGGTGGTGTAAAGCAGGAGTTACTGCAAAGTCAATAGAGTTATGCCAGGGTAAAACTGATATAAGTGAGAGGAAAACCAGACTCATTGTTTAGAATCTTGAGATTGGCTGGAATAAAATATTTGACTATTCAGTGAGACTGAAATTTCCTTCAACAACGTGAGGCTTTAGGACTGTTACTTGCACAACTGTTAGGAGTGAAATCCACCTTCCCAAACTGAGGCCAAGGCAAAGGAATGAAGGGCCTCTTCGCCACAGCTTCTAGCTGATAGCTGTTCCTCCCCCCGCCCCCACCTCTGCCCTACATACCAACTGAACAGGGCATTAGGCCACTGGATCTGCATAAGTGTGAATCCAGTGACATATTCTCTGGCTTACCCTGGAGCCAGCCTCAGTGTCACCTCCTGCATGTTTTGTTCAGGTCAGATGCACTCATCTCCCACATTTAGTGGGTATGGAGCCCTCCCCTGCTGCTACACACACACAACCCTTTTGCAGAGGACAAATGTGAAGCTGAAATGTCAAAAGTAGAGCTACATTGTGTGTGTGTGTGTGTGTGTGTGTGTGTGTGTGTGTGTGTGTGTGTGTGTGTGTGTGTGTGTGTGTGTGTGTGTGTGTGTGTGTGTGAAAAAGCATCTGCTTTCCACATAATTTCTTTTTTTTCTTTCCCCCACAGTATAACCCAAAATAGTTTGGCTGAAAAACAAACTATTTTGATTGGGAAATGTCACTGTGGTGCCTCATGAAGGTTGTTGTTCAAGTACATCATACGCTCCTTTCTTCTCTATGGGGCTCAGCTCCCCAGGCAGACTACAACTCCCATGAGGCATTGTGTGGCCTTTTCTAATAAAAACATTTCGGTTTCCAATTCTTTTCTGAAAAGTCTACATTTTCGGTGGACACTTCCTTCCATTTTTTGATGAGCTCATGCCAGAAGATTTTTGGAATGACCCCTCTGCCATAGGGTGAATTCCACAGTATTTAGGTAAGTCTTGAATGTTGACATCATTGTGGTGGCTGGACAACCATCCTATAATAGCTTTCCTAGAAATTAATAATGAAGCCAGTGACATTCTGATCCTGCAGATCCACTCATGGATAGACTGTTTGGAGAAAAAGTATTTCTAGTATTGATCTTTTTATACAAAAACATTAAAACAGAGGTAACAGGCAGCTCAGCAAATATGTTGTATGATTTGAACATAGGACTAATGTAGTCCAGTGCTGGGTCTGCCACTGATTTGCTGTATGGTTTAGGGGAAATAATTTAATCTTTTTGTGCCACTATCTGCCCATATGTAAAATGGCAACAATAATACACACCCTATAGAAATGTCATCAGGATTCATTCATTGATACAAGTGATGCTCTGAGGAGCTAAAGCACTATAGGAATGACAATGGCCAGATTCTGAACTCACAGTGGTGTAAAACAGGAGTGACTTCACTGACATCTGTGGATTCGTGCCTGTTCTACATCAGTGTAACTGAATTTTTAATAGTGGGCAGCAAGGGAACTCATGACTGTGCCATGGGCTGTATGCAAATTTCAGGCTAATTTAATCAAAATAAAACAAACCATCATATCTTTGGATGCTGCCAACCTATTACTCTCATATCTGCTGGAAAGTAGTTCCATGTTAGACTAGTTTGGATAAACAAGATTACTATTCAAGATTAATATTAGATAAAGAGGATTAATATTCATTTGGTGCATGAGCGATTGGCCACACTGTTAAACTACACAGTCTCTTTCTTACTTACATAGTCCTCCTCCACATCTCAGACCTCATTCCTCCTACACCAAGTCCTGTTCTCTACAATTCACTCAACTTTCTCTCCATACTGTTCCTCCTATCTTCTCTTCCAATTCCCAACTTTTGCCTTCTTTCATGTGACAAGCCCTGTCCATGCAACAACCTCATGATCAATTAAATATGGCAAAACACTTTCCCTTTGCTTCAGATTACTAAAACTCTACCTTTTTCTTTATTGTCTTCCAGTTATAACACCTACATGTCACTCTGGCACCTCTTTGTGCCTTCAGGCTGGGCAGGTAATTCATTCCACTCTTGCTTTTTGTTCTGTATGTGCCTGAGTTCACAAGTCCCATCTATAACTAGGTGCTACATAAAGAACAAACCTAGCCAATAATGTTCTTATGTGTAGTGCTAATAAAACAAAGTAGAAAGTCAAACACAGAATGCAGAAGTTTGAATACATGGGTATGTTTATATACTATGCAGATTGAGTCAGATTCCTTATTTCAACCAACTCCTTTGTTCTGTTCCTCTAGGCGTTGCAAAGAGAAGAGAAGATCTTTCCCAGCTGGTCATTTCCACAGCACAGAACAGCCTCAAGCTGATTTAGTGATCCCCATGCCACCCACCTTGCAGTTTTTGGCACAGGGGGTATGCTGGGACCATGGCCCACAGCACAACAGCACTCTGCCTATATTTCACTAGTGTAATCTAATGGCGCAAACTATGTCAGAGCTGCTGTAGAACTGAGACAGGGAGCCATAAACATCTCCTTTGAAGCCACATGCACGCACGCACGCATGCACGCACACACACTCACCTGATCCCAGTATCTGCTGGGCACAACTGAGAATCCAAGCCATCACTTTTAAAGACATTTTCAGGAACACCCGATGGCATTTTAAGTGGGGGAGAGTCTTAAACACTGAAACCAAAAAGCAAAAATGAACCGACCAACAAAATGAAACAAAAACAAAAAACACCTCCAATTTTGAAAAACTTTCTAATAGCATCTGACTTCATGTAAAACTCCAAAGGCTTCACAAATACCACCACAGCCAGTCTTTAGGTGTAGCTTATTAAATGTTAATGCCTTGTTAACAAAAGCTGACTCTGAAGGTGTATATGTGTAAAATAGAGGGTGCTTTCTGGACAGCTTCTTGTACCCCTTGGACAATCATTGCAAAGATTAATAGCTGTGATTATGTGAAGAGAATAAGGTACTACGACAGTGGTTTACAGAAATTCCTTTATACTGATTTCCCAGGTTCTTTTCCAATTTTGCTTAATTAAAGGTAAATTAAATCCAACTATGTCACCCAATTACATCCACCTTCTCCATTTTATTACAGTGTCTACACACTGACAGAATAAAGAATTGCCTTCAATCAAAAAAAGACAAATTATTCTCTATTTAAAGTGCTGGGACTGCATTTTAATTCTTTAACACCCGATAAGCACTTAACAGAGGAGGACAAAATTAACTCAAAGAATCAATGTCTGTTTTTCAATAAACTTTAGTAACTTGAGGCTTTTTAATTAAATACTCAGGCACAGTTTATTACTTTAGCTGGGTCTGGCTCTCTGTACTTTTAAGTCTTTTAAAATATAAACCCTTTTATGTGGTAATAACATTTCTCAATACTTTCTCAAAAAGCATAGAGGTGTTGGCTTAGCCTGTTTATATTTAGCTCTCTACAGCTGTTAAGTAATTGCTTTTTGGTTAACTGGAATATTTCTTTACACTATAACATGTACTGTGTATGTATAGACACTGTATATAGTATATAATAAAGCCAGTCATGCTGCAATAATTAAGGCTGTGTCAGCACTTTCATTACAAACTCCATTTTTCAAGCATTTATAACTCAGCTATAACATTTGTCCTGGACTCTGTCCACTGTACATGAAGGCAAAAAAAAAAGTTTACAGGTTTTGGACACTTGTTTTGCAGGTGTAGAACTTAATAACAATTTTGATTTAAAATGAAATTTGACAAAGAGCTAGTGGCTTTTTGAAACTGAAACACGTTCAAAACACCTGAGATGATAAGGTTTAAAAAACACTGCCTTCCACAAATGAAGCTGTGTTCAGTGATGCAATTGTCAATATTTTTATCCAGCATATAACTTGTGGGGATCCATCAAGATATTGGTGAATAGCACTTGAATTCAAGCAACGAGTAAATTCATAGCTTAGCACTGGTCTAGACTTGAAAAATGTTGTGATTGACATACACTTTGGTGAGTGCAAGTATATGAATTTAACTCTTGTAAAAGGTGTTAAATTAAGAGCCAAGGTGAAATCCTGGCCTCGCTGAAGTCAATGTGAGTTTTGACAGGATTTCACCCCTGGAGAGTAAAGTCATCTGTTTATCCACAGAACAGACACAGCATGGGGATTGGCTGTATATGGTTTTGCACAACGTCTTATGTGCTTTAAACATGGGCCAGAAGGAACATTTCTAATGATAAAAAGGGTAATTCAGATGTCATGAGCATTACTTTCCTGGCTTCTTTGGGCTTAGACTGCCAATTAATGTCAGTTATGGTGGGGTGTCATGTAACTTGGACACCTGTGTGGACTGAGACACTCAAATTATTTTCCCAGAATAAATGACGTAACTCTATTTGACATGCTGTCCACCTACATCACCTTGTGGAAATTTGGCCAGCTGGGCCATGGAGTTGTTGATCCACAGACCCTTAAACTGGGCACTCCATGCCAAGGAACAGGAAGCCCTACAAAGTTGTGCTCTGCAGTGCCGACCACTTGCACTGTCTTCTCAAATCCTCCCCAAAGTGTCAAAGTGGAACCCCACACCTCTTCCATTGCATTCAGGCTTTTCTTGGCTGCAAAGGGTAGAAGAGGGTAGGATTTGCCTCTAAGTAGATCTAGTACTGTAACATATACCCCTTTCTAGTCTACTCTATTCTGTTCAGGTTCTTACACCACCCTCATGACCATGGTGTCTGAGTGTCTTCCAGTTGTGCATTAAGCAATGTGTGATCCGTGGTTTATTCTCTTGTCAGCCCATGAAATAGAAATAGAAGGTACTTACATTTCTACCAGCAAAGTAGGCACACACCTGCTTTCAACCACATGTGAAAAACTTGAGCTCCATGAAAAATAAGTAAATAAAACCTTACCTACAAATGTATTTTATCTAGTGATTCATACAACTGGCAGATAAATCAAGATAGACATGCAGTCAGGCTTACAGGCCAGAGTTTCAAAAGTGTTAGTGCTCACATTGGGGATCTAATTTAACAAAAATTCATGACTCTTAGGCACATGACTGATGTGAGCAGATTTTCAAAAGTCCTCATCATCCCCCATATTCCATTGAGAACAATGCAGGAGCTGCCTAGTGCTGAATACTTTTGAAAATCTGTCCAATTTTGAAAATCTCTTTTAATGCCTAAGTGGGAGTTGAGCTTTTCTGAAAATCTGGCCAGTTATTTAAATAGGTGTGTTGTTGGGATCCACTTTGTTCTGCTGGAGATCTGGTCTAAATATTAATAGAGTATGATGGGCCAGCACTGAATCAATGGAAAGACTTTAGCTGGTTTGAATGGGAATAGGTTTGGAGCTGCTAACAAGCCCTGGAATTTATTGCAGTGAATGGTATCAAAACCCCAGTCTTATTGTTTGGCTGCTACCTTTAATGCCGGAGAATATATAGTATATGATTTATAAACATAGGCCATTTATTACTCATATTGCCACAACATTAAAATGAAAAGGAGCATCATGAAAAGCTGTGTTTCTGAGCACGTTTAAGGCATCTTACATATTATTTCAAAAACAATATTACTAATAATGTATAATGTATCAGTTCTCCAGATTGTGGGATCTATTTGTATTCTGAAAAAAGTTAGTGGGACAAAACCTTCTAGCAGAAAACCCATTACTTTGTACCATACATGTTTCTTTCATTTGGTCAATGTAAATTTGATGGTAACACTAATATTACTACTCAGGTATGACGACATCTGTGATATGCAACATGTGAATTTGCTGTGCTGATATTTCAAAGACTGTTTTAAATTTATGGAGCTTTTAAAGTCCAGCCCAACTGTCTGGAAATTTAACAAACACATTTTTGACCTCAACCCATGCTCCATGCAGGATTGTTGGCCAATTTGTCCCAATTTTACAGGGTTTTTATTTCAAGGTTTTCACAGGAACGGAACTCATAAATGATTGTTAGTTTAAAGCAGCTCCAAATAAAAATGGCTGTCCAAATTCAGCTCTGGTATTCATTTCAGTGAAGTCATTGGAATTACACCACAGATTAATTTGGCTCATTGAACCCAAAAGATTTTTTTTAAATTATTGTTTGTATAGTTTCACTTCCCTACCCCCCAAATTTAGGTGTGAGAAAAGTAGTTTTCACATATAAAAAAGAAATGGGGCCTGATTCACACCTGCATTACTTCAGTGTAATGAAACAGATTACAACAGAGTTACCCTAGTGTATAAGCAGATTAATGTAGTGTTGAATCAGGCTCATAGTCACTTTGCATGCTACATGTGCACATCATGAGGTTTATATATCTTTACCACCCTTTAAAGAACAGCATACAAATTTTAACTTCCCATTAGTCATTTCATGTGAACTCATTCTTTATAACAAAGATATAAGTATGTTGCTCTTTAAATACTCTTATTGTTTCCACTGTTGTTTGTTTTTATAACATTTGCACGTAATATGTTCTAGCTAGGGGAAAGTAAAACTGTACTCAACTCATAGAACAAGTATTACTTTCCATTTCAATTCTCTTTATGTAAACTTACTTCCCTCTTCCTATTACTTGTGATTATATCTCCTTAAAGCCACAGGCATCTAAACTGCTCAACTACCTAGAATATAATATCAACAACAACAAAAAATCCATCTGGTAATAGGACAGGTGAGTCTAAGAACTTTTGCAGACAGGGTCAATGCAGATAAATGAATGTGTTATTTAATGGGTGTGTTTCCAGTGGGATCCTGCAGGGACTGGTTCTTGGCCTTTGATATTTAACATTTTTATCAATAACCTGGAAGAAAAACATAAAATCATCACGATAAAGTTTACAGATGACAAAAAATTGGGGGAATGGTGAATAATGAAGAGGATAGATCACTGATTTAGGGTGATCTGAATTACTTGTTAAACAGGGCAAACAATGTGCATTTTAATGTGGCTAAATGTAGATGTATACATCCAGAACTAAAGAAACTCACAGGATGGGGGACTGTATCCTGGGAACCAGTGATTCTGAAAAACATTTGTGGGTTGTAGTGGATAATCAGCAGAACATGAGTTCCCAGAGCAACACTGTGGCCAAAAGAGCTACTGTGATCCTGGGATGAATAAGCAAGAAAATCTCAAGCGGTGGAGAGGTTATTTTATTTATTGGCACTTGTGTGACTGCTGCTGGAGAGGGTTCAGAGAAGAGCCATGAAAATGATAAATGGATTAGAAAATATGTTTCATAGTGATAGACTCAAAGAGCTCAATCTATTTAGCCTAACAAAGAGGAAGCTATGGGGTAACAATTATCATCTGTAGGTATCTAAATGCAGAACAAATATTTAATAATGGACTCTTCAATCTGGCAGAGAAAGGTATAACACTGGATGTTGAAGAGAGACAAATTCAAAGCGCCCAGAAATAAGGCACAACTTTTTAATGGTGAGAGTAATTAACCGTTGGAACAATTTATGAAGATTATCCATGAGTGACAATTTTAAAATCAAGATAGGATTTTTTTTCTAAAACGTCTGTTCTGAGAACTATTTTGGAGAAGTTCTATGGTTTCTGTTATACAGGAGGTCAGACTAGATGATCACAATTGTCCCTTCTGGCCTTGCAGTCTATGAATCCATGAAAGCATCTAATAGTCTGAGTGAATATCCAGACGTCTGTATATTAATCCTGTTTGAAACAAAGCTACATCAGTGCAAACTAGGTACCTTTTAGTTTGAGCCAGAAGGATCTACACAGGGCAGTTAGAACACAACATGCTAGAGTGCTCTACAATTCATACTCCCTGTAGACGGGATTGTGGCACTTTGTAGACATGCCGTCAATATGTATTTGGAACACAGACATCCTTTTAAGTCTGTAAAAGCGTGCTGGAGAAACCAAAATAATAGCATCACGGTAGTTAGTCAATTTTACTTCAAGTCCCAGTTGCAAAGGCAAAAATAACGCCATATGAATGTACCAGAATCCTTGGAAAGATTTGGTTTGATCTGATTTTGGTTCTGATACCAGGCAGTCGTTTTGGAGTGATAAGTGCCTTATTTTATCCAGAACTACTTTTTATCCTTCAATCTGATCATCTTGGTATTTTTTTTTTTAAAGTGTGGGTCAAACATTTAGGGCCCAAACCAAATAATCACTCGACATCAGTGTTCTGGATCAAAGACTTGGTTTCTATGCTGGTACTTAAAATGCTAACAACTCATGCATCAAAACCGTGTTGATGTCCAAACTACAGAGAAAAAAAGTCCAAATAATTCTCATCATATTCATGCCAATATCACCACTGAAATGTATGGGACGTAGGCAAACAGAACTTTGCACAAAATCCTCTGTATATCAGTGTTAACGATGCTTGTGACTGTAGTGTAAATAAGGTGAGCCATACTTGTAAACTACATTTACAAAATAGTTCTAGACAAGTGTCCAGGGATCTGACCAGCTTATTTAAGTATTATATCACAGAGGATGGAGGACTCTTTCCAGTGAATTCTTATGGAAAATATTTCAGAACTAGAAAAAAATATATATGGTTTCATTTTTTTCTTGTAATCTTTGCTAATATTTCAGTAATCTTATGATGCTCATCAATAACACATTGCTGTACCCATAGGCACTACTTCTACATCTTGTCCAGTTTAGGACTTATTAAATATTAGCAGCCAGCAGTAACTGTATCAAAGGAGATAATGTATGATTCATCGGGGCAATATCTACAGCTTCCACAAGACCAGCAAATAGGAATAAAATTAAAGCCTTGTGTAAGAAAAGATTCATCATAGAAAATTCTCTGCCAGCATAAAAGGATTAAGTTAGCAGAAAATTTGACCAGTGATTTCATAACGAACTAATAAGTATTTAATTTTACAATGAGTAAAGATTTACTAGCAATTTCTACTTCCCTTTGTATGATTATTGCCAATTTCTCTCTGTCTTACACATCTTACCACAGACTGCGTGAATTCTACACCACTGGAAATTTTTTAATCAACATTCGATGTTTCTCTAAAAGATTAACTCTAGTTCAAATAGGAATTAAATTAGGAAAGTCCCATGGCCTTTGGTATACAGAAGGTGAGACTATATGATCACAATGGTTGCCTCTGGCCTTATATTCTATGATTCATACTTCCTCTACAGATACTAAACAAGAAAGTCATAGCTAACTTGCTCTGGGGCTCAGAAACAGTCTTCCTGGAATTAACGTAGGCCAAAACTGTCAAATCTGAGTACCTTAACTTGGATAGAAGTTATCATAGAATATCAGGGTTGGAAGGGACCTCAGGAGGTCATCTAGTCCAACCCCCTGCTCAAAGCAGGACCAATCCCCAACTAAATCATACCAGCCAGGGCTTTGTCAAGCCTGACCTTAAAAACCTCTAAGAATGAGATTCCATCACCTCCTTAGGTAACCCATTCCAGTGCTTCACCACACTCCTAGTGAAAAAGTTTTTCCTAATATCCAACCTAGACCTCCCCCACTGCAACTTGAGACCATTACTCCTTGTTCTGTCATCTGCTACCACAGAGAACAGTCTAGATCCATCCTCTTTGGAACCCCCTTTCAGGTAGTTGAAAGCAACTATCAAATCCCCTCATATTCTTGTCTTCTGCAGACTAAACAAACAATCCCAGTTCCCTCAGTCTCTCCTCATAAGTCATGTTTTCCAGCCCCCTAATCATTTTTGTTGCCCTCCGCTAGATTTTTTCCACATCCTTCTTGTAGTGTGGGGCCCAAAACTGGACACAGTACTCCAGATGAGGCCTCACCAATGATGAATACAAAGGACTGATCACATCCCTCGATCTCCTGGCAGTGCCCTTACTTATACATCTCAAAATGTCATTAGCCTTCTTGGCAACAAGGGCACACTGTTGACTCCTATACAGCTTCTCGTCCACTGTAACCCCTAGGTCCTTTTCTGCAGAACTGCTGCCTAGCCATTTGGTCCCTAGTTTGTAGCAGTGCATGGGATTCTTCCGTCTTAAGTGGAGGTCTCTGCACTTGTCCTTCTTGAACCTCAGATTTCTTTTGGCCAAATCCTCTAATTTGCCTAGGTCCCTCTGTATCCTATCCCTACCCTCCAGCGTATCTACCACTCCTTCCAGTTTAGTGTCATCCGCAAACTTGCTGAGTGTGTAAACTGATATTTACACACCTAAACAAAAGTGGCAATAAAAATAAACCAATATTCTCTGACAAAAAAATCAAATAATTTGCTTAGATGACTAACCATGGAGTTAGGTGCCTAATCTGAAGTACTCAAGTTTGAAAATTTTTATTACAGTACCTTTTTTATTTTATTTTTTTCATATACCCAGAAGAGCTTAAAAGTGGAAGGATTATTAATTCCAGCAGCTGACAAGTTGACTTCAAAAGCACATTGTCAAATGTTTACTAAATAATTATAACAACCAACAACAAATAGTGTCACTGTACACATTGTTACATGGTCTGTGTTTTAGCCAGGGTAATGACAATGAATGTATGACCTAAAATGTATCCTGAATCACACCCTTGAAACCCCCTTGATGTCAACAGAGGTATAACTGAGGGCAGATTTTGGCTTTATGCCTATTGATGGAGTGCCACATTTTCAGTTCTCAAAGCAATTAGGGCACTGAAAATTGATGCCAGTAGATGAGCGTTTGAAGGAACCAAAACTTCTTTTTCAAAACAGGAGAAACAAAACAGAGCTGGTTATGAACATCTGTGTGTGAGTTTGTGTGTGTGTGAGAGAGAGAAGCAGGGATGTTTAAGGAGTAAAACTCCACATAACCAAAGTTCATAAAAGATACTTCAACAGACTAAACTGTTGAACAAATCAGGGAAGAAGCTAGATCCCTCATTTTCGGGACAGCTGTCAGGAAAAAAGCCATAATATGTATCCTATTGCTATTACCAAAGTTGGCAAATGAATCTCAAAGTTACAACTGGTTTCTGGCTCTTTGTTTACCAGGACCAGGGTTTGTTGTATTGGGGCTCCACATTACAGAATACAGTTAGTTTTGGGTATGGTTTCCAAACAACTATTGCCAAATTCTGTCCTCAGTTACTATGCAAAACCATTGAAGTCATATATAGCCAATGGAGAGCATGAGTGGGCAGAATTTGGCCATTATGTTTCCTGGAAAGCAGATACGTTTATGTTAAAACAGCAAAGGACAAATTTCTGTGGAAAATGCCCGATTTAGACATTGGGGGGCAGGGTTCATTAAAAAAAATCTGTTTTGACTATGTACTGATTAAAATATTTTTATTCAAAAATCTGATGGTTCATAATTTCACTTTTCTAAAAGAATATATACATACATAAAACACCAAGGGTCAGAATTTGCACTACTGCCCACAACAAGTAATACCTTATCCTGTAAGTAATCTCACTGAAATGAATAGTTGAGTCATTTCAACTCATCATGAGGAAGGGGCAAAAATCTGGCCTCAAGAGAATCTTTGTGGCCAAAGTCCGTCAGTATTACTAATGCTGAATAGAATCATATCCACAAGCAGTGTCACTGGGCCAGACTCTTGCGCCTTTATTCCCACTGAGTAGTGCCCTTATTCTGCAATAAGTTCCACTGAACTTGACATGTGTAAAGGTGGAAGATTCACATTCACTGATTTCAATGTGAATACTCTTGGATCAAAATCTGTGGGCAGAATCTGGTCCTTAATAATTAAGGGCCCAATTTTACCAGGCTTACTCATATTGAATAGTACCTTACTCTGAGAGTATTCCCACAGAAATCAGTGTGACTACTTTTGTAATAGGATAATACTCTGTGTGCAGAAGTGTGGCAGATTTGGGCCCTACATCGTTGTGCATTTAACACAAAGTAAATCTGCAAGTTAGTGTGTAATTAATTAAAATCTAAGTTTTACATATATAAAAAGTGCATTGCTGACTCCATTTTTTTAAATTCAAAGAGTCCCTGCCCATTGAGTTACATTGAAGGGAAATAAAATGCCCATTGCTATTTATCAGTGGTGCTGAAGAGAGATCCAGCCCCTAGAAACTCAATTCCTATTAATCATAGTCTGACCTCCTCATTAAAGGGCATTTGCTGGAGCTAGAGACTATCTGCTCTGTTCATATTTGTGAATCGTACTACTATATAGTGTTCATGCACTAGTGAAATTAGATTCTCTCCCTGTAGGGGGTAGGCATTGACCGCTATTTGATGCCAGCAAATGCAAGTCTAAATATTATTTGTGGGATGCTGTCTTACCCCTCTGTCCCCTCAACTTCAGCAATTTCAAATCACCATTGCTGTGTATAGAAGCTCACTGTAATTACTACTACCTGGGACTTTTCACAGCAGCAGAAGTAAGCCGTTGTCATTATCAAAGGAATCCCTAGCAGCCTAAAGCCATGGCTAATTGAAACAGCACTTACTATCCTGTCCAAGTGCAAAGAAAATAATTCTTTGAAAAAGGGAAGACTACTTAAAAGCATCTTATAAGCATAATAGTGCTGAGTCATTTGTTCCACTCTTATGACAACAGACACCAAGAAGAGTAATATTTCAGAATAAATAAAGCCTAACATGAGAACTGTCAACTTACTGGACTTTCCGGACAATAGAATATCTTGAGACTTTCTGGTTTGCATTCTTTGTTTGTGTCATCATCTATTGGAGACTGGTAGATCCTTTTTTAATTGCACATTTATTTCTCACACAGAATGTTTTTATACATGGAACAGACACATTCTTTTACACTGGCTGACATTCCACCTGAAAGACCATCATAGCAAGCTTGTTAACGTGCTTCAGGACATATGGTGCAGTAGTAAATAGACTCCCTATAGCAAAGTAAAATTGGGGTACTAGGCTCAAAGAATATGTGTGTGTGTTAAGATCAAATCTTAACTTCAAGTTCAAGCATAGTTTAATAGCAAATCCACAGTTGTAAATGCAAAGTAAATGCAATTTTAAGGCTGCTTTAAACCAAGCATGAAAGACCAAGAAGTCAAAGTTGAGATTCCATACATCTGGTTTTAATATGCCGCTTCGTGCAGTTTAGACAACTGAACTTCTTTTTTGCTTTTTAAACTTCACTATCAGTGTGGTTGCTCCAATACATTAATTTCAGCATTTGGGGTTATTCTGATAACATTTAAAGGAACAATTTAGTAAACAAATAATACAGTTTTCTTCAAAGTAAACTACTTTCATCTTCTAGACTCTAAAATCCCTGGCTGGCTACAACAAAGGCTTTAAGCATTTGCTTGTTGGTTTTTTACTCCTTCATTTAAAGCATATATTGTTTGCATTTTTGTAATAAAAATACATCATTAATTCTGCCCAGCAATGAAATTTATAGCATAGAGACCTAATTGGATAAAGAAATTGACTAAGATATAATATTATCAGTAATGCCACATTTTAGATCAGAGGTCCTCTTCAGACAAGGAATTCAATCTGAGCATTCAAGCAGCAGCGGCAATGTCAGGGCAAGGTGTAAAATCAAACAGGAGACTACCCACAGGGGACATGCATGCAAGCGTTATTCTGGTTCATTTCTGAACTAGTCTTTAGAGGGTTCCTTCCAAAGTAAACACCCTTAATTAATTCCCAAGTAAAATAAGTAAAGGCAAATTTTCCACTTACTGTGTGCTGTGCTCTGTCCGTGCACTGAGAAGAGACAGTTCTGCAGCTCTCACCTAGATCCTGGTTGCAATTTAAATTAGGCATACATACAAGCTGGAGGAGGCTTATTGACTTTTTAACTGTGCAAAGAGCAACTCATCTCACTGCCGCTAGACAACCCTTCAGGACACAGTGCTGAACTTCAGTACAAGAGCACCGCATCTATTATCCCTGAGGCTCTACCATTTCACCTACACCTGGGCGGATCTATCAAGCTTCATCTCTATTAGAGTGATTTGACTCTGTGGTTTAAGGAGAGAGAGAGAGAAAGAGAGAGCTAGAAGGGCTTGCTGTTGTCACACTTGTTTCCTATTAAAGAGCCTTACAGTGGATTGAGTAATTGTGTTCGAAGGTAGTCTGGCTGGCAGATGTGTGCAGCCCCAGTGGAGCACTAGATTCAAGGCAGATGGGTTGTACCAGGGCGCAAACAACATTGAGAAAGGGAGGCGTGATTAAAACAGCAGGCCTCCGTTTTATGGTGCTGGAAATGGGCATAGCATGAATGCTCCCAGGAACAGAAGTGCCCAGAAATGGGACACAAGCAAATACAATACAGGGTGGATGTTCAGCCCAACCAACTTACGTGATCCTGTAATCATCACAATTAGCAATGGCTCTCTTGCCCCTTCCCCACTTTTTGCATCCACTTAATTAAACTACTCCATGACTGCTGGTGTTAACAGTTTATTCAGAACAGAATCCTGTGCTACTGTACAACCTGAGGAATCACTGGAAAGTGGTTTAAAACTGCTCCAAGAGGTGGTCCAATGCCAGGTCTGGTTCAGTTTAAAGGGAAAAGAAAGGCTAACTGGTGGGAGAGACTCTATAGTTAGCAGTTATTTCTGAGGACAGTTGAAGTAGATCATCAGAGAAGTGTACAAGGGGTCCCTTATTATACATTTCCGTATAACATACACTAGGTCAAATTCATCCCTGGTGGAGCCTGACTGATATACACTAGGGAAGAATTTGGCTTACTGTCTCTCATAGAAGGATCTGAATCACAGCCAGCGCAGATTGCTTGAGGATCCCTGTTCTGACAACAATGCTTTATAATACTTCACATGTGTAACTCCTACCCAGGCCGGACAGCAATCAAACATCCCCTGCAGAAGTGACCCTCAGCTGCTCTGAGAGAGAGAAATTCACCTTGTATTGTATTGGTAGGACTTAAATGGTGCATCTAGATCTTGTGCTGGCCCCCTGCACAGCGATGAATGTGGAACTCCCACTCAGTCCCTTAGTGAATCTTTATTGCAACATTCTATGGTAATGGCCCAAAACACTGAGCCAGATTCTCAGCTGAAGGCAAGAGCTATGCTGATTTACACCAGCTGGGGCTCTGACCATGTAGCTTCCAACAGTGTTACCACAGTATTTTGGGCTATTACGGAAGAGTACTCTAGTACACATTGTGCTATTGTGTTTAAGGGATACTCGTCCTTCAGACCTAGCAGCTGCATGATCAGGCCCTTTATAGTGGAAAGGGTTACACAGAAAAGTTTATGAATGTTTCTCCTCAAAAAAAATACTATATTTTTAATAGGTACATTCATACCCAAATAGCTGAAACTGCTTAGGGAACATTAAAATGAGCTGACTGTCCAAATACATTTCTTTTTATAAAAATGTTCTTCCCACTCCACTTCACTGCATTACTGTGGGGTAAAATGCCCTCTTTAAAATGTATTTTTCATTACCTCCTAGAGCTCTTTAATAAGCAGGTTATTGATATGACACTATTCTTCTCTAATAACAAAGGGCCAAATGCACGGCTCTGTTCTTCCTAACTGTTATGTCTTGTGCCAGCTCTATATCACAGTGATTAACCACGGGGACTGTGAAAATGGAGGGTAGAAAAATTCCAAACTTGTTTGCAGTCAGGACCCATGGAACTACTTGGAGAGCAGACCTCTACATATCCTGAGTCTCTCTTATTTCCCTGTGCAGGGACTGATACTGCCATACAGCTGCTGTATTCCTGATAGAGCTGTTATGGGGTCCCAGCTTGTCCTTTTAAAACAGAAACTTTCCCTTGTGGGGTAAGGAGCTATTCTGGAGCTGTCAGCCTGAAGTTCCATTATCTGGCATGTGGCCCTTTTAGGTTCTCCCTGACTGCCTGTCAGTCTGATTTACCTCTCAGTTTTACCAGTGCAGCTCTGTTGACTTCAGGCTCAGTGCCCTCCTGACATCTTCCAGAGTCCTGAAGGAGCAGGAGCTGCGGGCTATGGAATTGTTCCATGGCCACCCAGCCAGGAACAGAGGTTCCTTGCCTCAAAATATAAATCGAGTCTTGAGTGTGGAGCTGGTAATGATTTACTTAGGTAATTGTGAACTTTTCTGGAAATTCTCTCACACCACTTTTAACAGCAAGGCTTTGATTGTCAGCAGAAAGAAAGCCCTTGGGGTAGAGAAGTGTCTTCTTGTTTGTTTGAGGATTTGTTGGTTTGTTTTCTCACATAAAATTCCATTTGGGTTTAGCCAAGATAGAAACTGTTAAAAATAGGCAGTTGTCTTCTTCAGCAAAATGTTTGCAGCATGCCAAAATAATAACTGAACGGACCATTCTAGAGAGCTGAGCTCCTGCCCTCAATTGAGGGGATTCCAGGTATAGAACAAACTGCCAAAGGAGATTACAGGAATCAAGAATCTAGTCCCCTTCTGAAGCACTGAAAACCCTTTTTTTTTTAGAAAGTTTTTTCACTCAAGTGAGAGGAACACGCATGACATCAACAATTCTCTTTACAAAAAAATATCTACCTCAAGCAGAGTTTCCTATAACCTAGAAACCAGAGCTGCTTGAAAATAAACTTGATGGAAAAAATGTCTAAATGAAACATTTCAATTTTCTTGTTCAGTAATGTCAAAATGGTTAGTTTAGACAAGATAAAAGCATTTTGTTTTGACTTTAATGTTTTGATTTAGTTTTGATGTGCATATTATCTTTACATATTAATTTGAATATGTTTATAAATATACTTAATATTTTATTTTATAAGTTTTTGACATTATCAAAATGAAACAATTCACCATTATCTAAATGAAATGGTTCAATTTCACAATTTTGGGGAATCTCCATTCTGTGGAAAAATTTGACTTTTCATGACAATTAGGAATGAAAACAAATTTCAAATGGTCAGAATGTCCCATGGAATGGAAATTCTATATTCCCACCAGTTCTCCTGGAAAAGGAGAAGAGCACAGAGTTCAAGAAATCCACCATTTGTTCATTATTGTCAACTTAACATGGAGGAGGCTCAGCTACTAAGACAATGGACAGCAGTACAAAACTCTCAGCTAGTTAGAAAAATATGTATTAGGGATCAACATTCAGAAATGCCTTTGACAGCAATTCAAGTAGGGACTGCTATTGACGTGGCTAGTTACATCCTGGGCCTTCACTGGAAGAAGAGTTGCTTGGAGAGGATCAGTAAAAGCCAAAGATGAATCCACAACACCTTGGCTAGGAGCACAGGAACTGCCAAACTAGATCATACTTGCTGACTCAAGTATCCTGTCTCTGACAGTGGACAATGGCAGATGCATCACAGGAAACACCATTAATGGAGTAACTGGCCCATAGGGAAAGTTTCTTGTTAAGTGTCATCTGTTAGTGGCATTCTTTTGCCTTCAAGAAGGCGGCATGTCGTCCTTCATACATTTTTATCTGAGCTAAAGTAATGCAGTATATACTTATACCTAATCTTTTTTTTTAAACCCTTCTAATCTCTTTTCCTCAATGATAGCAGACAGTTTCAGAGCTAATTTAGCTTGGTGTAAAAAGGCAGTTCTTTTCCAAATTTGTTGCCTGACAGTTTCAGTTCCATTTTTCTTATAGTGTATTAAGTATTATGTGAAATGGCGACAGGATCTCCTTAGTATTTACTTTCTCTATAGCATTCACTATTTAGAACACCTCTATTATGCTCCTCTCTAAAGTAACTGTGCCTTATCTTTTCAGTTTCTCTTTTCATTTGGAAGCCTGTCCATGCCTCTAGTCATTTCCCACAACCATTTCTGTACCCCTTCCATTTCTGCTACCTCAATCTACCGCAGTGCAACTGCCTGCCCTAACCTGGAGGCTGCAGGGCCATAGACTGTTTGTTTGCTTTGCCCCACCCAGGGGCTGCAGTCCGCTTACTGCTTTGCCCTGCCCAGGGGGCTAATTTCCCTCCCCAAGTGCTGCTGCCTGCCCCAGCCAGGAGGCTCTAGGGCTCTAGACTGGTTGTTCATTTTGCCCCAGCCCGAAGGCTCCAGGACTCCAGACTGTTGATTGTTTTGCTCACCCAGATACTACAGATTATTTGCCTAAGTGAACCCCTCAGGAGGCCGGGACCCACTTGGCCGAAATCACCTGCTTAACGGGGGGATCCCAACGACAGGGGTGACGGAGTGTACCAACTCCACATTGGGCCAATGGGGGCACCCTAGCTCGGCACAGGGCCCCCATCACAATGTGTGCAACTGATTGTTACTTCCGAAGTGGAGTACTTTGCGTTTGTCCTTATTGAATTTCATCCTATTTACTTCAGACCATTTCTCCAGTTTGTCCAGATCATTTTGAATTTTAAACCTATCCTCCAAAGCACTTGCAACTCCTCCCAGCTTGGTATCATCCGCAAACTGTACTCTCTATGCCATTATCTAAATCATTGATGATTTTCGCTGCACACTATGCTTTCCCCAGTTCCCTCTCTTCCCTTTCTCCCACATTCTCTCTGGCCGCCTCATTTTGATGTTGCTCCCTTTACCCACCATGTTTCTCTTCTCCTGTCTTCTTTGTATTTTTTGCCACTTTTCCTCTACCCTAGTCTCTGGTTCCTCTTTACAAGGGTGTAATGTACAATGGGATGAATTCTGAATTTTAATCAACTCTTAAAGTGGCAAAATCTTACTGAAGTCAGCTAGAGCTTGTGTAAGTGAGGGTTGCATACAAACTGATTGAAGACCTTAAAATTTAACCCATTGGATTCTTTGTATTGGCACCATCCTGATGTTGCTCTGACATGCAAGCAGCTGCAGAACTGATTCTATTTTACATTAATGATTCCAAAATACATAATGGAAAAAGTGTTTGTAAATTATACCCATTGGCAATGTGAATGGGAAATACACATAAATAATTTTGGATAGGAAAGCGCAAGACTGGCTTTTGCTACATCAACTTCTTTGCAACTACTGAGAACATGCAAAAACATTAATTTTCATTCTTTAGAGAATTTGTTGGTGAAAATTACGGTTTTGTTCTGAAGCACTGTCTCTCATGGAGGTACCTGAGAGATTTACTTCATTCATGGTGTAGAAGTTCCAGCATGACTATGTATAGAAGGGGTTTTTATTGCCCAGCAATGAATATACTGGTAGAAATAAATATTTCTGTAGTGACTTATTACCATGTTTTTAGCTTTGACGATAGCCCTGGGTTGCAAAATTCCTGACACAAGTTGTTGCATCAGAAAAATGCAGATCCCAGAATTAAAAGAATTAAAGAGAACAATTTTTTTTACATTTATCAGAAACTAGATGTATAATCCCTCTGCTCCTTCAGCTTCCTCCATTAAAGTCACTTCCATTTCCAGTGGTGATGGCTGATGCTCAAAATAAATGGTGCATTAGGTTGCCAAGTTGGGCAGCAGACACTACACCCGCCAGTTAAATGCACACACACACCCCTGGGGTTACAGAGCTCATCAGAGTACCACACTCATCTTGCTGGCATAAAGGCCCACCTCACCAGTCCAGTGACCTCCTCTAGGAGTAGAACATCCCACCCAGCAAAAATATCCCCACTCTGGGCAGCCGACCCCTGACCAAGGGATTTCCCACCAAGCAGCAGATCCCTTACAATACCCACAGAGCTTCTTCACCGCACCTGTTATTTCCCTCCTGCATCAGCAACCAGGCTGGGCAATGGCATAAGTACCCACCCACTAGCTCTACAACATTGGAGGATCAAATTACTTTTATCCTGGGGCTGGCTAAGAACTAGATTACACCAGCAGTGTGACACAATGGTCACACCACACTGGAGAAGCTGGCCCATTCTATCTAAGTGCTAACACACCCAACCTGTAAAGTTAGCATGTTTGTTCTGCTGTGATCACAGTACCAAGGAGACAGTGTGGACGTGTAAATAGAGCCACTCAGGAGAGCTGGAGTCTGTTCCTGGCTCTACCAGTGGATGGCAGAGTCACTGCTGGGTGATCTTGGGAAATTCACGTCACCACTCTGTGCCCTAGTTTTCCCATCTGTAAAATTGGGATAATGATAACGACCTCCTTTGCAAAGCACTTTGAGATTTAACAATCAAAAGTGTGGCATTATTACATTACAAGGTGGTTGTGATGTAGGTCTTTATCCGTCCCTCACACCTTTACTTAAACTCTTATTTTAGTCAGATTTAACTATCCCACTTTTTTACATGTAGATTTTACATTCTGCAAAATGGATTTCTGTATTTTTCAACAGTAAATTTTTTTCCCAATAATTCAGGGAGAGAGAAGTTACAGGACAGATCCTCAGCTAATGTAAATGGGCACAGCTGAACTGAAGTCAGTGGAGCTACGCTGAATTACATGATCTGAGAATATGGCTCACAAATGGCAATGATCCTCCTTAATTGCTTAGTCACATATAGGAATTAATCATCTTGCTGACTCTCTTCCTGTTTGATATAGGGTTTTTCAGAACTGCCTCTTTGAAGACATCAAGGAAAGCCCGTGATGACTCTTGAATCTAAATTGATGATATTAACATTTCTGTGAATTAATAATCTTCATCCGTTTTAAAAGCAAATTATGTTTCCTTGAAATCAATGAAAGTTAGGATACCAAAATCTGATCCTTTGTAACTTTGACAGTTTCAAAGTTTTGCCACCAGACCAGAAAACTTTGATTATGATCATTTGGCAGCATTTCCACAGGAGCCTGAAGGAAGATGGAAAAACTAAAGCAAATGTTGAGACCCTTTCAGACAGGAAGTTTCAATGGAAATGGAAGCTGTTTCTTATTGTCCAAATTCTCATTCTACAATAATTCCATATTTCACAGCAGCATATTACATGTGTCATTTTATTTATACCATGGAACGATACAAGGTAAATATAACCTATTTAGTAAGTCCAGATTTTGCTATGACCACAACTTAAAAGCACAGGAAGTTCAGGTTCTTTAACTTAACATCCACTTCTCTCTCCATTCATAATTTAGTAGCCTGTTATTACCTGGGTTCCCACAGAGGTTTCCTCATATGACCCCTGCCAGCCGAGCTGTTCTTACTAAGTGCTACTGTGAAAGTGGTTGGTTCCTGCTTCATATTTACCCTTCTCCTCCTCCTCAATTATCTTAAATTTGTTCTGTCTGCGTATTCACCTTGGCCTCTTCAGCCTCGTCCCCTCTGGCCTCTCTCATCACTTCTTACTTCTCCATCTGGCATAGACAGGAAAATGGTTTGGGTTTTGCAAAATCTCATTCAGGAACTGAATCCAAAGGCTCATAGTTTGGATCCAGTGTTAATTTTATCTTAACTCCAACAGTTACGAGGGAGGTTTGATTGAATGGCTCCAATTCTGACCCTTCCACACTGTATGCTAAAGGACCCTGATAGAATAATCTTCCTTTCCTGCTCTGACCATGTCAGCCCCACCTCAAGTCCATGCACTGGCTTTCTGCTTCAGGCTCTACATCCTCATTTTCAAGGCTCTTCATATTGTTATCTCTGCATATATCTCCGTTCTCATTTGATCCCACACTCCTCCTTGTTCCTTACACCTCCCCTGCTTTTACCTCCGAACGTCTCCATCCACCCCTTATCTCATTCACAACTTGGAATTGTCTTCTTCTGTAGTTTCTCTTAGGACTGAGGCAGCCTCCCACTGCTTGTGCTCTCATTTCTCTTTTTTCCAATTCCCCTCTCTCCTTCTCCGTATCTGATATACCCATCATCACTGCAGAATCTTTGTGCTTCAAAACACTCTTTTTTCATATATTGATCCCCTCACCAATAATATTTCCACATCCTCTTGCCTGTGGATTATTTTCTCATGCATTATCTTCTCAGAGCCTTCAGTCCAACAAGGCCTTACCCATTAGAGCTAAAGATGCTACTTCTTTAGCTATAAGTAATTAGCAGACTTATATTCATTGGGCCAGCCACTAAAGCAACCTGCACTGAAAGACAGAGCATGTATTCAGAGAACAATACAACTGATTGAGTAGATAAAGCTAAACAAGAAAGAAGGTTCTCTCTTTCCAGGCAGAGCAGCAACAACATGCAGAACAACATACATAACAGGGATAGCATTTGTTGATCCTTCTGTTTTCCATCATATAGAATTCTGGCTATGATGCCATCCAGAAATCTTCTTATTGAAATCTGTGACTGCTTTTCATAGATTTATAGAGTCAGATTCCAAGGCCAGAAGGGAACATTGTGATCATCCACAGACCACAGAATTTCCCCACAAATATTTTTTTATCTTTTAGAAAAACACTTAATCTTGTTTTAAAAGTTGCCATGATCCTGAAATAATTGTTCCAATGATTAATTACCTTCACTGTTAAAAATTTAGGCTCTATTTCAAGTCTGAATTTATCTAGCTTCAACTTGCAGCCACTGGATCATGTTCCACCTTTCTCTGCTAGATTGAGGAGCCCATTATCAAATATTTGTTCCTCATGTGGGTGTTCTATATAGATATTTCAGGCCTATCTGTAAAGGCCTATACTTTAAGAACTTAGGTGTATTTTTATCACTTAGCTAATTATAGAGGTATAAAACAAAGAATCAAAGTCACAGTCCGCCTGTGTATGGGCTTTCTCTCACTAGGATAGTCTGAGGCCTTGTTCGTAGGCTAAGGCCTTTGGCTAAGCAGCAGGAGCAGCCATAAGCTGGGAAGCGTAGGGTCACATCCTCACATTCCAAACCAGCCACATTGAAATAAGGTGGTATTGGGCTGTTAGGAAGATGATCCTGTCCTGAAAATGCCCACCACCACCAGATAAAGAAACTGATCTTAAGATGGTAAAAGAAAAAGTAGTCTGATAGCATCCTGTCTGGCAAGAAATCACTTCTCAGTGATTCTGAAACCCTCATTTCTGTATTGTTTTATCTTTAGGGCCCCCACTTTTCTATTGTTAATCTGTCTGGTTCTCTAATTGTTTCTGTCTGCTGTATAATTAATTTTGCTAGGTGTAAATTAATTAGGGTAGTGGGATATAATTGGTTAGAGAATTATGTTTCAATGTGTTGGGATTGGTTAGATAGATTTCAGTAAAATGATTGGTTAAGGTATAACAGACTATTACTATATAAACTGGGATCAAACAGGAACTGGAAGGGAAATTGGAATCATGCTCGCTAAGTGGGGGGAACGGGAACAGGGAATGGGGAACAGGGAAACAGGCAAGGCTTTGTGGCATCAGAGTTGGGAATAGGGACATGGGGTTAATGCTCTGTGGCATCAGAGCTGTGAAGGGGGACATGGGGTAAATGTTCTGCAATGTCAGAGCTGGGAAGAGGAATGGGGTAACACTCTGCAGCGTCAGAGCTGGGAAGGGGAACTGGCTAAACGCTCTGTGATGTCAGAGCTGGGAAAGGGACACTGGGAAACCGCCTCTGTCGGCATATAGAGATAAGCTGGATTGCTGTGAAGAGCTTTGGAATATGCTTGCTGGGAAACTAACCCCAATAAACATTGCATTGTCTGTGCTTTGGACTTCTGGTCTTTTGCTGCTTGCTGTCTGCATAACAAGAACCAGGGAAGTGGGAGGGTCGAAGGGAAAGCCCTCTAACAGTAGGTAATTACAAACTGCAATCAATTCACCTCTTAATTGTCTCTTTGCTGAGATAAATACATTCAGTTCCTTGTCTCTGTCACTATAAGCCTTATAGTACAAGGTATGTTTTCCAATCCTTTAATCATTCTTGTGGCTCTTCTCTGAATCCTCTCCAATTTATCAACATCCTTCTAGAACTGTGAGCACCAGAATTGGACCCAGCACTCCAGTAGAAGTTGCACAGTGGTAAATACAGAGGTAAAAATAACCTCTCTGCTCCTACCTGTTTATTCATCCAATGATCATATTCACCCTTTTGACCACAGCATCACACTGGGAGCTGATGTTCAGCTGGTTATCTACCCTCCTCTGCTCTCCCAAATCTATGTCTCCACACTGCAGCAAACCATTGTATGATGTGGCATATATTACACTTGTTCTGCTAAGACACAAAGTCAGTGTCATCAGATGGTCTGAGAGTTCATCATATTTATTGCTAAAATGTGAGAGATGCACAGCATTCACAGAGACACAGGTTAGTTCTCTTTATTATTATTATTTGTATTGCAGTAACAGAGAGGCACTGTTGTGCTAGGTGCTTTACAAACACAGAGTACAAAGCAATCCCTTTCCTGAAGATTTTACAATCTAACTTGTCAAGTTCATTTCATCAGCCCTTGTAACGTGTTTTGAAGATGCAATGTGTTTTATAAATTGCTAAACGGTCATTTTCAATATGAACATATTAAATCCACCATTAAAAGAACCAAGCATCTGGCACTGAGATGCCATGAAGGTGGGAATATGAGAGACCAGCCTCATCTACATTGGGAAAGAAGGGCTATTTTGTACTGAGCTATTGTGCACTAACTGCTGCAGATTAGATATTCTGCAATAACTGAATGCATGTGTGTCATAAACAGATAGCTAAGGGTTAATGTCTCTTTCACCTGAAGCACCTGACCAGAGGACCAATCAGGAAACCGGATTTTTTCAACTTTGGGTGGAGGGATTTGAGTGTCTTTGTCTTTGTGTTCTGGCTGCCTGCTTGCTCTGAGCTTTGGAGAAGTAGTTCTACTTTCTAGTCTTCTGTTTCTAAGTGTAAGGACAAAGAGATCAGATAGTAAGTTCTATGGTTTCTTTTCTTTGGTATTTGCATGAATATAAGTGCTGGAGTGCTTTGATTTGTATTCTTTTTGAATAAGGCTGTTTATTCAATATTCTTTTAAGCAATTGACCCTGTGTTGTATCATCTTAATACAGAGAGAACATTTGTACTTATTTTTCTTTCTTTTTATATAAAGCTTTCTTTTAAGACCTGTTGGAGTTTTTCTTTACTTCAGGGAAATTAAGTCTGTACTCACCAGGGAATTGGTGGGAGGAAGAAAAGGGGAGATCTGTGTGTTGGATTGCTAGCCTGATGTTGCATTCCCTCTGGGGGAATAGGAAAGTACTTTTTGTTTCCAGGATTGGGAACAGAGAGGGGGAGTCCCTTTGTGTAGTTTCACAGAGCTTGTGTCTGTGTATCTCTTCAGGAGCACCTGGAGGGGGGAAGGGAAAAAGGATTATTTCCCTTTGTTGTGAGACTCAAGGGATTTGGGTCTTGGGGTCCCCAGGGAAGGTTTTTCAGGGGGACCAGAGTGCCCCAAAACACTCTAATTTTTTGGGTGGTGGCAGCAAGTACCAGGTCCAAGCTGGTAACTAAGCTTGGAGGTTTTCATGCTAACCCCCATATTTTGGATGCTAAGGTCCAAATCTGGGACTAAGGTTATTACATGGTGGCAGTGGGTGGGAGATAGACAGAATCCAGAAGCCAGTAGGAATATTATATTTTTCTTTTCTCTGCTAAGGGCTTTTTAGCAGAGAGAAACAGTTGGTTTTAAAAGGGAACCAGAGAGAATTTTTTTTTCTGCTCTCTCTGGCAGTTTGTGGCTTGCATGTTAAGCGAGAAGCCATTAAGAAACTGTTGAGGGTCTTTTGTCATGCAATAGCCCTCCCATTAGGAGGCAAGTAACAGCACTTATATGCATGCAAATAAAGTGGTTTTTCTGGTTTCCCTTCATTGAACATTAGCTAGAAAGAGAAAAGGAAAATTAGCTAAAGGCACTGTTGCTAGGCAGACTTCAGGAGGCAACAGAGAACCTGCAGTTCAGAAGATAAACACCGGAGGGCACCCCAACACAAGAAAACAGGAACCATGACTTCTAAGGCAAAAATTGACGCCGAAGAACAAATCAAAGAAGCTGAACACAGGCGACAACTGGAAATAAAACAAAAAGAGATGGAGATGAAAGAAAGAGAAGAACAGATCAAAGAGGCAGCCTACCAAAGAGAACAGGCAGCCAAAGAGGCAGCCAAGGAGGCAGCACACAAAAGAAAACTAGAAGAAGAAGAGGTGGCCTACCGAAGGAAACAAGCAGAAGAAGAGTTGGCCCACAGAAGGAAGCAAGAAGAAGAAGAGGTGGCCTACCGAAGGAAACAAGCAGAAGAAGAGTCGGCCCACCACCGAGAAATGGAAAAACAACAAAAAGAGAATGAAGAGAAGGAAAAACAGAGAAAACATGAACTGGAGTTGGCAAAAGCTGGGCTGCCTGTGCCAGCCAACCCTAACAACCCGGCGCCAAATATTGCTCCACAGCCCAGGAAATTTCCCACCTACAAGGCAGGTGATGACACCGAGGCCTTCTTGGAAAATTTTGAAAGAGCCTGTCTTGGGTACAGCATTCCCGAAGACCAGTACATGGTAGAATTGAGGTCACAGCTCAGTGGACCTTTAGCAGAGGTGGCAGCTGAAATGCCTAAGCACCAAATGAATGACTATAAACTTTTTCTAACCAAGGCCAGATACAGGATGGGGATAACCCCAGATCATGCCCGTCGGCGCTTCAGAACCCAAAAGTGGAAACCAGAGGTGTCATTTCCCAAACACGCCTACTACATTGCAAAAAACTATGAGGCCTGGCTAACAGGAAACAACATTCAAACCTTGGAAGAACTGAACCTCCTCATACAAATGGAGCAGTTCTTGGATGGTGTTCCTGAAGACATCACGCGGTACATACAAGATGGAAACCCCAAGAATATCGCTGAGGCGGGGGAGATTGGAGCCAAATGGATGGAACTGGCAGAAAGCAAGAAAGCTACTGTCAAGGGGAACGATTACCCCAGGGGGCACACAGACCATAAACCCTACAACCGAGGACAGCCAAAGACCCCACATACCACCCAAGTAAAGCCACAGATACCCTACCCTTCAACCTCACCAGTCTCCAGTAACTCACCTCGGCCCAGTGACCCATCAGATGGAAGATGCTTTAAGTGTAATGAACTGGGACATATCAAGGCCAAGTGTCCCAAGAACACCATGCGAGTGCAATTCATTACACCACCATCACACCAAAGATCCCCAGGCCCGGATGCCTCGCAAATACCCTTGGAGCGAAGGGAAAATTTGAGAGTGGGCGGAAAGAAGGTTACTGCGTGGAGAGACACGGGGGCACAAGTGTCAGCTATCCACCAATACTTCGTTGACCCCAAATTCATCAACCCAAAGGCCAAAGTTACAATTTACCCCTTCATGTCACAAGCTGTAGACTTACCTACAGCTCAACTGCCAGTCCAGTACAAAGGCTGGTCAGGAATGTGGACTTTTGCAGTCTATGACAATTATCCTATCCCCATGCTACTGGGGGAAGACTTGGCCAACCAGGTGAGGCGGGCCAAGAGAGTGGGAATGGTTACACGTAGCCAAACCAGGCAAGCTTCCAGACCCATTCCTGTTCCTGAGCCGTCCACAGAGGCCCCGTCTGTGTTACCAGAGACCCAGACAGAGGTAGTGGACCCGGATTCCATGCCTACCACTGAAACAGCCACAGCATCTCCAGTCCCAGGCCCGGAACTGGAACAGCAACCAGCACCAGCAAGTGCAACTACATCTTCAAACTCAACGCCAGAGGGCGCCAGCGAGCCAAAACTGGCAGAAGCAACAGACAGCCATACCCAAAAGGCTCAGCCAGAGCCTGAAATACCCTCAGGTGCACCAGCGGAGAGTGGTTCACCAGCAACGGAAACAACCCCATCACCTACAGCGCTTCCAGAGGGACCAAGCCCAAGTCCACAGTCTGAGGAAGAACTGGTGACCCCAGCCTCAAGGGAACAGTTCCAGACTGAGCAGGAAGCAGATGACAGCCTTCAGAAAGCTTGGGCGGCGGCACGGAGCACCCCACCGCCTCTCAGCTCTTCTAATCGATCCCGGTTTGTTATAGACCAAGGACTTTTATACAAGGAAATTCTTTCTGGTGGACACCGGGAAGAATGGCAGCCGCAAAAACAGTTGGTGGTTCCAACTAAGTACCGGGGGAAGCTCTTAAGCTTAGCCCATGATCATCCCAGTGGCCATGCTGGGGTGAACAGAACCAAGGACCGGTTGGGGAAGTCCTTCCACTGGGAGGGGATGGGCAAGGACGTTGCCAAGTATGTCCGGTCTTGTGAGGTATGCCAAAGAGTGGGAAAGCCTCAAGACCAGGTCAAGGCCCCTCTCCAGCCACTCCCCATAATTGAGGTCCCATTTCAGCGAGTAGCTGTGGATATTCTGGGCCCTTTCCCAAAAAAGACGCCCAGAGGAAAGCAGTACGTACTGACTTTAGTGGACTTTGCTACCCGATGGCCGGAAGCAGTAGCTCTAGGCAACACCAGGGCTAACACTGTGTGCCTGGCCCTAACAGACATCTTTGCCAGGGTAGGTTGGCCCTCCGACATCCTTACAGATTCAGGGTCTAATTTCCTGGCAGGGACCATGGAAAAACTGTGGGAAACTCATGGGGTGAATCACTTGGTTGCCACCCCGTACCACCATCAAACCAATGGCCTGGTGGAAAGGTTCAATGGAACTTTGGGGGCCATGATACGAAAATTCATCAACGAATTCTCCAATAATTGGGACCTAGTGTTGCAGCAGTTGCTGTTTGCCTACAGGGCTGTACCACATCCCAGTTTAGGGTTTTCACCATTTGAACTTGTGTATGGTCACGAGGTTAAGGGGCCATTACAGTTGGTAAAGCAGCAATGGGAGGGGTTTACGCCTTCTCCAGGAACTAACATTCTGGACTTTGTAAGCAACCTACAAAGCACCCTCCGACACTCTTTAGCCCTTGCTAGAGAGAACCTAAAAGATGCTCAAGAAGAGCAAAAGGCCTGGTATGACAGACATGCCAGAGAACGTTCCTTCAAGGTAGGAGACCAGGTTATGGTCTTGAAGGCGCAACAGGCCCATAAGATGGAAGCATCATGGGAAGGGCCATTCACGGTCCAAGAGCGCCTGGGAGCTGTAAACTACCTCATAGCATTTCCCAATTCCTCACTAAAGCCTAAAGTGTACCATGTTAATTCTCTCAAGCCTTTCTATTCCAGAGACTTACAGGTTTGTCAGTTTACAGTCCAGGGAGATGATGCTGAGTGGCCTGACGGTGTCTACTACGACGGAAAAAAAGACGGTGGCGTGGAAGAGGTGTACCTCTCAACCACCCTGGAACGTCTGCAGCGGCAACAAATCAAGGAGCTGTGCACTAGCTTCGCCCCATTGTTCTCAGCCACCCCAGGACGGACTGAACGGGCATACCACTCCATTGATACAGGTAATGCTCACCCAATCAGAACCCCACCCTACCGAGTGTCTTCTCATGCCCAAGCTGCTATAGAACGGGAGATCCAGAACATGCTACAAATAGGTATAATCCGCCCATCTACTAGTGCATGGGCATCTCCAGTGGTTCTGGTACCCAAACCAGATGGGGAAATACGCTTTTGCGTGGACTACCGTAAGCTAAATGCGGTAACTCGTCCGGACAACTATCCAATGCCACGTACCGATGAGCTATTGGAAAAGTTGGGACATGCCCAGTTCATCTCTACAATAGACTTAACCAAGGGGTACTGGCAAGTACCGCTAGATGAACCTGCCAAGGAGAGATCAGCATTCGTCACCCATGCGGGGGTGTATGAATTCAATGTCCTTCCTTTCGGCCTTCGAAATGCACCCGCCACCTTCCAGAGGCTGGTAGATGGTCTACTAGCTGGACTGGGAGAATTTGCAGTTGCCTACCTCGATGATGTGGCCATTTTTTCAGACTCCTGGCCCGAACACCTACTACACCTGGAAAAGGTCTTTGAGCGCATCAGGCAGGCAGGACTAACTGTTAAGGCCAAAAAGTGTCAAATAGGCCAAAACAGAGTGACTTACCTGGGGCACCAGGTGGGTCGAGGAACCATAAACCCCCTACAGGCCAAGGTGGATGCTATCCAAAAGTGGCCTGTCCCAAAGTCAAAGAAGCAGGTCCAATCCTTCTTAGGCTTGGCCGGATACTACAGGCGATTTGTACCCCACTACAGCCAAATCGCTGCCCCACTGACCGACCTGACCAAAAAGACCCAGCCAAATGCAGTTAAGTGGACTGATGAGTGTCAAAAGGCCTTTACCCAACTTAAGGCAACGCTCATGTCTGACCCTGTGCTCAGGGCCCCAGATTTTGACAAGCCATTCCTAGTAACCACAGATGCATCTGAGCGTGGTATAGGAGCAGTGCTCATGCAGGAAGCAACAGATCACAACTTCCATCCTGTCGTGTTTCTCAGCAAGAAACTGTCTGAGAGGGAAAGTCACTGGTCAGTCAGTGAAAAGGAATGCTATGCCATTGTGTACGCCCTGGAAAAGCTACGCCCATATGTTTGGGGACGGCGGTTCCAACTACAAACTGACCATGCTGCACTAAAGTGGCTTCATACTGCCAAGGGGAACAACAAGAAACTTCTTCGTTGGAGTTTAGCTCTCCAAGATTTTGATTTTGAAATTCAACACATCACAGGAGCTTCTAACAAAGTAGCTGATGCACTCTCCCGTGAGAGTTTCCCAGAATTCAGTAGTTAAAAAGTGTTCTTAAAATGTAGAAGTCTGTTAGTTATATACTTAGGAGTATATGTAAAGGTGTATGTGTTGTATTAATCTGTTTATTTTCAAGTTCTAGAAGGAAATCGCCGCCAGTGAGCTTCCCCACTGTCTGCAATTTGGGGGGCGTGTCATAAACAGATAGCTAAGGGTTAATGTCTCTTTCACCTGAAGCACCTGACCAGAGGACCAATCAGGAAACCGGATTTTTTCAACTTTGGGTGGAGGGATTTGAGTGTCTTTGTCTTTGTGTTCTGGCTGCCTGCTTGCTCTGAGCTTTGGAGAAGTAGTTCTACTTTCTAGTCTTCTGTTTCTAAGTGTAAGGACAAAGAGATCAGATAGTAAGTTCTATGGTTTCTTTTCTTTGGTATTTGCATGAATATAAGTGCTGGAGTGCTTTGATTTGTATTCTTTTTGAATAAGGCTGTTTATTCAATATTCTTTTAAGCAATTGACCCTGTGTTGTATCATCTTAATACAGAGAGAACATTTGTACTTATTTTTCTTTCTTTTTATATAAAGCTTTCTTTTAAGACCTGTTGGAGTTTTTCTTTACTTCAGGGAAATTAAGTCTGTACTCACCAGGGAATTGGTGGGAGGAAGAAAAGGGGAGATCTGTGTGTTGGATTGCTAGCCTGATGTTGCATTCCCTCTGGGGGAATAGGAAAGTACTTTTTGTTTCCAGGATTGGGAACAGAGAGGGGGAGTCCCTTTGTGTAGTTTCACAGAGCTTGTGTCTGTGTATCTCTTCAGGAGCACCTGGAGGGGGGAAGGGAAAAAGGATTATTTCCCTTTGTTGTGAGACTCAAGGGATTTGGGTCTTGGGGTCCCCAGGGAAGGTTTTTCAGGGGGACCAGAGTGCCCCAAAACACTCTAATTTTTTGGGTGGTGGCAGCAAGTACCAGGTCCAAGCTGGTAACTAAGCTTGGAGGTTTTCATGCTAACCCCCATATTTTGGACGCTAAGGTCCAAATCTGGGACTAAGGTTATTACAATGTGGCCAGCTGTTTCCTACTTCAGTTGAATCACTGTGACCAAACAGCAGGGACTTTTTGTGGAGTAAGCATGCAGCGTTCTGGGTGGGTATCACATAATGTGTTGCGTAACTGCAGGGTTCTATACATCCTGGGCCTTTTCTCACAATGCATTGCGAGATACATAACTTATGCCAACCATAAGCAACTGTAATTCTGAGACTTGGAATCAAACTCAAGAATGCCCATGACTACTGTCCACCCTCCCAGTATTCTTTACCTTTTTGTGAGCACAGTGCCATTTTCAAACTGCTGTCAACCAGCATGGATAGAATAATGCTCTGTGCTGTGATCCTGACAACCTCTAATTTGCAGAGACTGGTGGAGATGTATTCGAGATCTCGTCACTGTCTTGGCTTGTGGTTTGGAAGTCAGCTGGAGCCCAGAGGAAGAGAGGAGGATATCAAGCAGCTGCTTATGGATGAACTTTTATTGGAGCAGACTGACTCAGTGCAGCACCAGTTCTGGGCTCAGGAAACAAGAACTGACTGGTGAGAAACATTGCAATACAGACCTGGGATGACCAGCAGAGTGTGCAGAAATTTAGGATACCAAAGGTAACTTTCTTGAAGATATGCACAAAGCTCATCCCAGAGCTGCAGCAGCAGCACCACCAACATCAGAGCTCCTCTAAGTGTTCAGAAGTGTGTTGCAATCACCATCAGGAAGCTAGTCTCCCCTAACTGAAAGCTCATGTGAGGTTTCTATGGTGTAAGTCTTAAAACTTCAATCTCCACATTTATATCATACTCATCACTGCGGCATCTGATTGACTTACATAGCTTTCTTCTGGCGCATTTCATATTGGAGAGCATATTTATGTAGCATAATTCACACTACTACACAACCCAATGTTGCTACTGCATTATGCAGTTCTAGAGAACAGCAACAAAAGACAAAGCTCTGCTCTTAGAAAATGAACTTGCTTTCCAAGATAGAATTATTGAGGCTCAGGAAACTTACAATACATAGTTTTTGTTTATGTCAATTCTCACCACCGCTGGGATTTAAATCTTTACAGTCTATCCAAGATCCAGCAAAGGTGGTGTAAGAATAACATTTCCAGGAGGTTACCTAATATTATAAAAGGCTCTCACTATGTCTCAAGTGATCTGCTGTAACATTTTATTACTCTGCAGCTACATCTTTCCACATGTAGATTTATACAAGCTGTTTTAAAACCCCCAAAAACGAACATTCAGTGCACAATATATCACAGTATATCACTCCCATTGAGAAAAAATCACTGCTGTATATTGCCAAAAGTCATGAAATTCTTAACCTCAAGCTCTGTTCTTAACTCTCATGAAAATGACAGTTCATTGAAAACTTGACTGTGTATATTTTACCTAGAGTTCGTAAAATTTTATATTTCTGAAGGGCCTGCCCCTTTTAGTACAAGATTCACTAGAGTTAGATAAGTGAAATACTAAAACTGTTTAAAGAGATCAAGGATAAATGAAAGTAAAGGGTTCATTTGAAACATTACACACACATATCTACACATGCACACACACAGACAAGAGTTGTAATGCCTGCTGTAAGTTACTCCTAAAACAAATATGGGGAATCGGATACAAACTACCAGTATGGAAAAGAAAAGTCTCAGATGTTCGATGTCTGATCTAATTATTTGTATGTGCAGGCTTGCAACTTTTCGTACCATTGCCATAACTTGTAGAAGAATGAAATTTAAAGGAGACCAGATACAAAGTTAGGAGTGAGAAGAAAAGAATGCTTCCTAATGTGTGCTGTGCATTTTCTCTTTGTAGTCCCTTCCCTCTTCTTTTCCCTATAATATCCTCAAGAATTCATTTTACATAAAGAAACTGACATATGGCAAATAATGACCCTGCCTCAGAGATGACAAACTCACAGCTGTGCAGCACACCTACTGTATCAGCACAAAGAGTCTGAGGTTTGAGGAAGATCACCCACAGATGTTGCAGAGAGAGTTTATCAGTCCTTTTCATTTCCTTCCTGGTTCAGCTTTATCATCTGGATGTAAATCAAAGAGGCAGGTAATGGACATAAACTGGGATAGGCAGATTTCTTTTAAAGAAACTCCACACTAGCTCAATAGGTTTTAGAATACTACAAGTAACTCCAAAAATGCATTCGTTTACTTAGCTCACGATGACAGTTCATCTACAGCAATTTTTGCCAGTGCTTAATTCTGTGTTCCTAGGTTATTAGAGCTGGTAAAAAATGCCAACTATTTTTTATGGGAAATTTAGAAACAATTATTTTTTTAAATTTCCTGTAACACTTTGTTATGAAAAATTGGAACCCAAAATCAGAAAGCTAAAATATTTCATGACGACAGCAATGGGTACAGAAGAAAATTTTGTACTGTTTCCTGTGTTGTGGGTTATTATTACATTCATATCTTCTGCACTTCCAGCTGTTTCATGAAAATTATATGTCCTGCCTATGGGAGTTTGGACATCAGCAGGATAAAATAGATTGCAGGAAGGATGTTCAGTGATATTGTGTATGTCTGCATGTGAATCTATCTTATGTAATTATATGCCCCCCCCACCCCGTTACCATAGTATTCAAGCACCTCACAATCTGTAATGTATCTATTCTTACAACCTGTAATGTATCTATTCTTACAACACCCCTGTGAGACAGAGAAGTGCTATTACCATCATTTTATAGCTGGGAACTGAGGCACAGAGATACTCACTGTATGTCTACTCTGCATTATAAATCCCATGGCAGCAAGTCTCAGACCTCAGATCTACAGACTTAGACTCACGGGGCTCGCGCTATGGCACTAAAATCAGCAATGTGGCTACCCGGGCTCAGGCTCTGAAGCCCATTCCCCACACTGGGCTTCAGAGCCTGAGCCCAAACGTCCAAACCACTGTTTTCAGTGCTGCAGTGTGAGCATCTCAAGCCTGCAGACCCGGGCTCTGACAGTCATTTCCATGGCTTTTAAAACAGAGTAGATGTACTCTAATTAACTAGACCAAAGTCACACAATCTGTGCAGGGAACTGAACATAGGTCTCCCAAGTTAGCACCCTAATCGCTGGACCACCCTTCTCTCCCTCTGCGTAGGGTGAGAGTGCTGCTTGCCATAGGACTTTTCAAAGAAGTATAGAGCAATACTTCTCTATTGCTAAGCTCTTTCGGGAACGGACTGTTTTCACATGCATGTGTACAGCACCCAGCACAGGCTTGGCTGGGGCCTTTGGGTACTGCTGTGATATAAACATTCTTAACAATAATGCTGTCAATAGCTGGGGCCACCATGCCTCCCCTATAAAGCATTCAAGGGGAACAATAATTACCTCCCACTCTTGGACCCTCCACACAGTGGTCAGACTCAGAGGGTGCAATAGCTAAGTCCAGGGGGCTGACATGATGGCCAGCATTAGCCTCTCCAGCAGAGCTGGCTGGGTGGGAAAAGCAGCATATTCCACATAGCCCTCAGAGTGGTGCACTGACTGGAGCTCTGCAATGCCTTGACCTTGCTGCAAGTCCATCGCCAGCTGGAACACCAGCTGCAGTTGTCCAGCTCTCCCCTCCTTCCCCCCCCCCAGCTGTTTACTGCATTCTCGTCAATGACATCTCCAATGACTGCTTTAAAGGATCTGGCTTGCAATCTAAACAGGCAGCATAATTTGACAGGGTACAGATGAACTCTACATCTGCATTTCCTACTCTATATTGTACTACTTTGATTTTGTGCTCTCTCAGAAGCCTTTTGAGCACACAGTACATAGCATCCAAACATATTGGAACCTCCTGCTTCAGCTAGCATCTTGGCAAATTGTTCTCTTCCTGGAGCTAGCTCAGGATTTTCCTGGCTTTGCCTTTGAGAGAACGGTGACCACAGGTTTTACAAGCACCCCCAATGTCCTGACAGATTTCAGTACCAAAGGCAACAGTGAGGAAACTATTCATGACTAGGATTAAATGTACAAAGCGAAGGCATATGTGCACAGTAGGACTGATCCAAAACCCACTGAAGTCAATAGAGAGACTTCCATTGACGTCAATTGGCCTTGGATGGCTCCTGATGCTGGCAATGTTCTTTGTTAATACAGATCCAGGAACTTGGAGGTAAAACTAAATGAATGCTGTGATTCTTTTAGTAAGTGAAATATATTTTGGCCTTTTCTTGAAAAGACAAGAAACAAACAAACAAATCAAAACACAGATTGTAAATGCACTGTCCTGCATTGTTCGTGATGGATTCATTTGGAGCTGGAGCAAAGGTGGAGAATGAAAGACTAAAAAATGTGTTCCAATGGGCAGTAGAGTAACTCTTTGACCACTGATCCAGATATTCCTGATTGCTTCAGATCACGCCATGATAAAAACAAGGTTGCTTCAGCTCATCTCTGATCTCTGCCCATATGGAAGTTAAATAACTCATTCTCCTTTTCTGAAAGAGCCGGAGATCTGTCCAGTATCCAGCCAAAATTATTCTTCCAAGTAACACAGCTTTTAGTATCCAAAGCAGTGTTGACCATTTGCTGTTTCCATCATGGATGTGTTGTATTTGCCTGCCAGAATGCTGCATGAGCAATACTAAACATATTCCCATGTAAAGCACTTTAGATGCCCCGGGTAGGAACGGTAGCATCAGTCTTATAAAACCAAATGTTGCAGCATTCTTCTTTAGGCCAGAGCATCACAGAGTTTCAGAGGATCCTATGTACAGTGCAATGTGTGCAAAGCGACTTAGTACTACGGATCAACTTTAGCCATGAAATTGTTGGCAGACTCCGATGAAAGGTCAACATGACTGAACGATGCTCTCCACTGTCTCAGCAATTTAACCCTTTTGTTTCTCATCTCTGAGCCACTGCAAACTTTCATATTATTCCCTACATCTATGCAGGGCTGCACAGAGGAGGGGGGCAAGTGGGTCAATTTGCCCCAGGCCCCGGGCTCCGCAGGGGCCCCCACGAGAACGGCTGAAGCTCCCTCCCTGGCCTGACCTGGCCCGACCTTGCCTCCGCCCCTCCCGGAGCCTCAGTGCATCCAGCAGCATCCCGGACAGCTTCAGCGTGGCTCCGGCGGGGCCCCTGAGCTCCGCCCCACTCACAGCCGCGTGATAAGGGGGTGGGGCTGTGAGCTCTACAGCGAGTGGAGGAAGCTCAGGCCCTGCTGTAGCTCACAGCCACGAGCCCTTATCACACAGCTCTGAGCGGGGTGGAGCTCAGGGGCCCCGCCAGAGCCATGCTGCTGCTGTCGAGGGACACTGCTGGATGACCTGAGGCTCCAGGTGAGGGGGGAGCCGGGTGTAAGGGGCCGGGGGGGGTTGGCTAAGGGGCAGGGAGTCCCGGGAACAGTCAGGGGACAGTGAGGAGGCAGAGGTTTGGGGGTGGTCAGGGGACAGGGAATAGGGGGGTGGATCGTGGGTGTTCTGGGGTCTGTCAGGACTCAGTGGGGGGGGTGGATAGGGGTCGGGGCAGTCAGGGGACAGGGAGCAGGGGTGGGGTCCCGGGGTGATGGTGGTGGTGGGGTCTCTGGGGGATGGTGAGGGGACAAGGAGCAGGATGGGTTGGGGATTCTGAGGGGGCGGGCAGTCGGGGGCAGGAAGTGGGTGGGGGTCGGATAGGGGCAGGGCCAGGCTGTTTGGGAGGCACAGCCTTCCCTACCCTAAAGCTCATTCAGCAGTTTGAGGCTTGCAGCAGAGCCAAGCTGTTAGCTTTTCCTTTAGGGCTACCATCCCTTTCACTTCTCAAATGCCAAATTATGGTGTATATTTAATTTCAGTGCCAAAGGGAGATTCATGTCAGGGGAGGGTAGCTTCATTTAAAATTAGCCACTGGAGGGAGGGATCACATGAGAAGAGCAATATCCTTCCCAACCCTACCAAGGGAGACCTCCCCTCCTCTGCATTCCATGAGGCTTTCAAGGGGTTAATTCAGTGGTTCTCAAACTTTTGTACTGGTGACCCCTTTCACATAGCAAACCTCTGAGTGCGACCCCCGCCTTATAAATTGAAATCACTTTTTTATATATTTAACACTAATATAAATGCTGGAGGCAAAGCAGGGTTTGAGGTGGAGACTGACAGCTCACGACCCCCAGTTTGAGAACCCCGGGGTTAATTTTATTTTAGCACCTTGTGTCCATTCACATGCATGTGCTATTTTTAGCATGTCAGTTTTCACAACATAGGCTGATCCCAGATTTTGGAACAAGCTCAAATGCTCAGTTCGTGGAATATATACATAAGCTATACTAAAGACAAACCCACAGTAATCATCTCCAGTTTGTGAGGGACCCCATGGAGCCAGTCTCTAGGAAACAGACAAACGCATGGAGGTTAATGGCTATTAGCCAGGATGGGTAAGGAATGGTGTCCCTAGCCTCTGTTTGTCAGAGGGTGGAGATGGATGGCAGGAAGGAGATCACTTGATCATTGCATGTTAGGTTCACTCTCTCTGGGGCAGTTGGCATTGGCCATTGTCAGTAGATAGGATACTGGGCTGGATGGACCTTTGGTTTGACCCAGTATGGCTGTTCTTCTGTTCTAACCCGAAGTTATGGAGACAGATATGAGTCAAGGAAGCCAGCAGAGTATCAGAAACCTGGAAAAATCTCTGCCTGGATGGGCTCAGGCATTTGATTACAAGCTGAGGTGGTTCAAAAGTTTTGGATTTTTTTTAAGCAGAATTTTTTATTGTTTCTTTAAACAATCTAATACAGCAAGCAGCAAATATTTGGCCACACACTTCTGCAACCCCAAACCATATTCAGGTTTTGGCAGACTAATTTCAGCTTTTCAATTAAAAAAACCACAAAAAATTTTGAAGGAAAGCAGACATTGTCTGTGATTTTTTTCTGCTTTTTAAAAACCCCTAGTTTTCGATCCAAAAAAAGTTTTGACGGAAAATATTTGTCTAACCTTTTAATGAGCTTTGGTGCCTTTTAGCACTAACTGATCCTGAGAACTAGTGATACCTTGTAAATAAGTTTTCTCAAAACTGGGTTTGTGCCGAGATGCAGAAGGTTTATTTTTCCCAAGGCCACTCATGGGGGTGGGAGCAAGTGGGGCAATTTGCCCTGGGCCCCACAAGGGTCCCCATGAGACTATATTATTGTATAGTATTGTAATTTTTTTTTATGGAAGGGGCCCCCAAAATTGCTTTGTTCCAAGCCCCTTGAATCCTCTGGGCGGTTCTGCATCTACGTGGAATATTTTTGGGGAGTGGAGCAACAGTGCATCTACTATTATTGTTACTGTAACATTTAAGAGTGCTTTGTAGGCAAATAAACACTTCTGTTCATGTTGGGTAAAGTTTTCAAAAGTGATTATGTGACATATAATACAGAGGTAAAATAACCTCTCTACTCCTACCTGTTTATGCATCCAATGATCATATTGGCCCTTTTGACCACAGTGTCACACTGGGAGCTGATATTCAGTTGGTTATCCAGTGGTTATTGACATGTAAATTCTCAGCATGAAAATGTTAGTTGCTCCCTACATTTACTCCACATGCTACCCAAGATTCTGCTCAGGAATATTAAATAATGGTGGTCTAAAATTCGGATAAAATTTCAAATTTGGAGGAAATTTCCAAATAGGAAACAAAAAACAAAGTGAAAAATTCAAATATATTTTTTGAAAAAATTCTCCACTATTTTTCTAACAATGATGGACCTGGTCCACAGTTTTGAATTTTGAACTTTTACAATTTCCAATTTTGAAACTCAAAAAGAGTGAATTCCCCCACACCAACTCTGGTGTTACTTCTTAGGACTAGACTGTACAAAACTGTGGAAAATGACTTTTATGAGTAGTCCAGTGTGAAAACTGAGGTGACCAACTACAAGTGTGAGTTAATGTACTACACCTAGATCTTGAATGTGAGTAATCACCTTGTTCATAAAGTCAAAGGGCTAAACCATCAATTTCCAATCTACCCCATAGCAAGTGACAATGTGATATAATGCTGGTCCTGAAGAAGCCCAGAGAGTCTTTTCCTGCTGCTCTGGGTCTGGGAGTACACTATGACAGGACAGTGCAGTGCAGTATACACTCCTTCAGACACTAGCATAACTACTGTAGAAACACAGGTCCATTCCCACCTGCCCCTTGCCCATCTGTGAGGGAGGAACATAGTTGCTCCGGAGATCCTGCTAACCCTCACATACAGGAAATGATGATACAGTGCACCAATGCAAGGCAATAAGAAAGCATCATGTGTCGTTTTAATCCCTCATCCTACCCCACAGGATGAGCCACAAGGTGGTCCAAAATAACTAAGGGCCAGTTTCCGCTACACTTCCTGATGTTCACCTTTATTATCTTATCCTCAATTCTATTACATTACATTGAGGGTGCATCTACACTGCAGCTGGGAGGTGTAATTCCCATCTCAGATAGACGTACAGCTGTTAGCTCTGATTGAGCTAACATGCTAAAAATAGCAGTGTGGCTACAGCTCAAACTAGCTACCCTAGTAAATACCTAGGATGCTGGATGGGACTGTACTTGGGCAGCTTGCCCAAGCCACCATCTATGCTGCTGCAGCCACACTGCTATCCAAGATGGGAATTACACCTCCCAGCTGCAGTGTAGACATGGCCTGAGTTTTACTCTCTAAATAACTACTCTCTATCCCTGGTGTTTATACACTTCCAGTATGTGTAGATGGATCTCCTATCTTTGCATATTCCTCATAAGCTAACATCAGGACCCATCATATTTTTTTCTCCTCTGTGAACCTCTTCCCAAATGTCTACATCTTTCTGAATGACCTCAGTACTCTATATGTGGTTTAACCTAATCACATATATTCCTAGAGTATCATCTCTCTGAGACATGATGAGATGTCCCTCTGTATGCAGCCCAATATTGCATATTTTATTTTGTAGTTATATTACACTACAAATATACGATTTACCCTTCAGTTTGATCCTTGCATCCAATTTACTTGTTCATTGCTTTTCAGGTGTTTTGGATTTTCTTCTCTCCCACTGAATATCTGTGTTTCTGATTAATTTTCCCTTAGTGCATTAGTATTCACTTCTCCTATCTGAATTTTAGGTTTAGTCTACACTACAAATTAGGTTGATGCAAGTCATCTTGCATCAGCCTACATGTACATGTGTCTACACACGAATTTGTCTCCAGACAAAGTCCATTATTTTCTGCCCAATATTTTTCGTCTTTCAAGGACCCTTGGTGTCCTCACTGATATTCACAGCACCTCACAATTCAGTACTGTAGTTCTGAAAATGTCATTAACATATTGTTTACCCCTTCTTCCACATGGTTAATGAAAGTATATAATGACACAGAACCAACAATGAACTCTATGGCACTCCACTAAACATCACACCACCCTCCAATATTCATTGTCTTTGATGAAGGCCCTTTTGTCAGTTTCCAGTCTAAGAGACCATGCTCATATCCAAATTGATTTCAAAGAAAACAGAGTAAGTTTTGACACTGATGTATCAAATATTTTACTATAATCTAAGATACTTGAAAATGTCCATCATCCACTGCGTGCCCAGTTCTGCAATCAGACCCATACTAGATCAGACCGGTGGTCCAATCTCCAACAGTGACCCATATCAGATGCTTCAAGGGAAGATATAAAACTCCCACAGTGGACAGCTATGCAATATCAATACCCCAATTTCTTCCTAACCCCAGGCAGTTATTCGTGGGTTTATGGCCCAAAGCAGGAGAATTGATATCCGTTATCTATCATTTGTCTAGCTTCATAAAAATGTCTATTTTGCTTTTAATTCTTAACCTCAATAATATATTCTAACAAGGAGTGTCATAGATTAGTTATGCTTTGCCTACAAAAAGTACTTTCTTTTAGCAGTTCTAAAGTAAATTCTCTCTCATTGCCTATCCTGATGACCAGTTTGTCTCATTAGTTCCTTGTGTTCCCCCATCTGTGCAGTAGCTGAACTGGAGAGATTAAAAAGACTGGGACTATTCATCTTGGAAAAGAGACAATTTAAGTGGGAATATGATAGATGTCTATAAAATCATGAATGGTGTGGAGAAACTGAATAAGGAAGTGTTATTTACCTCTTCATATAATACATGGACCAGGGGTCATCCAATGAAATTAATAGGCAGCAGATTTAAAATAAATATGAAGTAGTATTTTATACAACACCCAGTCAACCTGTTGAACTCATTGTCAGGGGATGTTGTGAAGGCCAAAACAATAACTGGGTTAAAAAATAGATAAATTCATAGAGGATAGGTCTATCAGTCAAGATGGTCAGGGATGCAGCCCCATGCTCTGGTTTTCTCTAAGTCTCTGACTGCCAGATGCTGGGACTGGATGACAGGGGATGGGTTACTTGGTGATTGCCCTTTTCTATTCATTCCCTTTGAAGCATCTGGTATAAGTTACTGTAGGAAGTCAGGATACTGGGCTAGATGGACCATTGGTCTGATCCAGTACGGCCATTCTCATGTTATGCTCTTATGTTCTTTGAAGCTGACTTTTCTGAGACAGAGACCAGGTAGCGGCAGGACCTACTGGTGAAGAGAAATAAATAATTGGATCTTCGGGGGGGTAAGCTACAACCCTATTACACTGTGTGGGTCCTGTTCATTTATATGTAAATATGAAGTTATGAGGTTTCTCAATAAAATATATTTGCAGCTGTACATCTCCAGGGACCCCCAGATATTTGTAAGTGGGAAAGAAACACCTGGAAAAGTTAGATAATTAAGTTCCCAAAATGTGGCTGGGTATAAGGTTGTGGGTGGTGACTTAACCCATGAGCTTAATTTATTTGAGAAGGGGTATCCTAGATGTGTTATTGAGGCCAGTCATGGTTACTATCACTGACACCTGGAAAAAGGGTTATATATGAATTTTAAAAAAAATTACAAAATTCCAACATTTTTATTTCCTTTTTGACCTAAAAATATATAGAGACTAAATTCGGCCTTCCTTTAGACACTGCAAACTTATGCTGAAGTCAGTGACTATTATGCCTCTATAACCTGTGGCAGAATTTGGCCTTCTGACACAAATGTAAAGGTGGATCAATAGGGGTTACTTGAGCACGGCAAAATCCAAAGAGTAACAGAATATTGTGAATACTACTAACTGAATCAACACATTTGGAAAACTCAACCAAAAGTTGCACATTGTTCCAAAATGTACTGATTTCATTAGTGGTTTACCTCATCTGATTTTTCCTTGTTTTTAAAGGTTACAATTAGAAACAGGGCTTACTTATTTCACTACTGCTTATATGCAGTGAAATAGAGACAAGGCTGCTTTATTATTATTATTATAAGGAGTTTTCTCTCAGTCCACATGGTATGAATTATTAACATGCTTAAAATATTTTTATAGAAGGCTTACTGAGGTACAATATTAGATCCAATACACCACCTAAACCCACTATTAAGGGCTTAAGTGGTATATAGGGCCTGGTGCAGCCTCTCTGCCTGGAGGAAAATTCAAGCATCAATCCTGGTGTTCTGTGGATTAATTACACTTCAAATGATGTATCAGAGATGGATTTGAGCTAGCTAGAGATCTGCCAGGAGGTTACTTTTCTTTCAGATTTCCAATGAGGAGGAGGAGGGACAAAGAGCCAAAATTTCAGAGTGTTTGGATCTGGGGTTTTTCGATCATTCCAGCTGTAAAGTTTGTATCTAGACCCAAATTCCTGGGCTTTCCAGATCCCAGGTTTGGTTCAAGCCCCAGTGTGTCATATACTTATGTGTGACAAAGTGTAATGGGTCAAACAGATCCAATGTCAAACAGATCCAATGATGCACAGAGCGGGGTGGGGAGGGGGGTTGGGGGGTAGTTGTGAAACTTCTTAACCTGGCAGATACCAAGCATCCCTCCAAAATCAGACTTTGTAGAGCCTTTTCCTGGACATAATATACACTTTGTACACACACCGTTATACAGAACTATGTCCACTACTGCCCATGCAGCATGCTGCAAATTTACCTTACGTCATCAGCTGTTTCTGCATGTAATTGAAAATAATGAGTCTACATTAAATAAGACAGCCCTTAGAGTGCAGAGAGCTTGGAACTCTTGAGGGTGATAATTTCTTCAGAATGCAAGTAAAATAGAGCAAATGCCTTAGTAAAGGCAGGAGGAGTACAGTGTTTCTTTCTCTCTCTCCTTTTTCCACTTGATAATTTGGGGTAATACTGCTTGGGACACTGCCATATTGGTTACCTTAAAAAACCAGAGATGGTTTTAAAAAAGAATAAATTTATCTCAAAAGTGCCTTCCAACCCATACCCCAGTTCTAAAAATTGAAATGTAATGAAGCAATTTAAATTAAAAAGATGTCAAGTAGCTCTCTAAATCTCTGAAAAACTGGGAAGAAAGAAAATTATGTTAAAATATCAAACTGTTTCTTTAAATTCAAAATGTTAAATTTTCAAAATTCAGAAAATTTATAACAGTTCTACACAAATATATAAACAACAGGTGTATTGTGAATACAATTCACACTTTGATTCTTTATATAGTATTCTGTAATTCTTATGGATTTAAAAAGCAATCACATAAAATATTCAATCTGAACACACGTTTTGAACATGTGGGACCCTTTTGATCCTTTTCCAAATCTTTATTTGGCCAATTTTTGATTATGATATTGCAAAATAAATAGTTACATATGGTTTCAATTGTGTGTGTGGTTTTAGCAATAAAATATTCTAACATTGGCAAGCTGACATTTTGTAGGTATTGGTGGTTTTTACTTATTTAAACTATATATATTCAAATTATATCATTATAAACATTCCTAAATCAGCTATCATTATGCGTACTGTATTGTGTTGCCCCAAACAGCTTACAAATTATGTGAAAGAGACCTAAAGAAGAGCTCTGTGTGAGCTTGAAAGCTTCTCTTTCTCACCAACAGAAGTGAAATATTACCTCGTCCACTTTATCTCTCTAATATCCTGGAACCAACAACGCTACAACAAGACTTCACACTACAGTTTAAGTGTAATACAAGAGACAACAAGTGGATACCAACAGAAGGATGGAAGAGCACAAGAAAACAAATGAGAAAACACTGGTCAGCATGATAAGCTTTGGTCTCGGTACACCAGCTGTCTCACCATTATCAAGCTTCTGAGTAGACTAGTCAACAGAAACTGTGTTTCTCAATGTTCTTATAGTCATTTCACCATGATAGTGTCTCATACAGCTATTGACTTGATATAGCATAATGGTTCAGGAGCTGTTGCAATCACAAGATCAGTTTAATAACTGTTAGTACCAACAGACTAAACTGATCCCTAGTGTAACTTCATTGACTTTTATAGTGTTGTAGCATGGACAAACTCAGCCCATGGTCTTAATTTTAAAGACACAGTTGCAAGGATTTGCTTAAAGATGCAAACATTACATCAGACTCCTGAAAATGTGTCTTATAAAACAGATGAGTGGAAAACCACAATCAGGAAGGGAAGGATTATCTCTAATTTTAAAACCTCATTCTCAAAAGTGCTTGCTGGTTATAATGTCAGGCAGGCTACAAATGCCCTTCCTCTTTCATGCCAAAGGCTGGAGTCTGAATTCATGCTGGTGTAAGTAAGGAGTAATCACAATGTAAACCTGGGTAAGCAAATGGAAATACAGTTCCAATGCTCTGACTTCCTCAGTAGTGAAGGGCAGCAATGATGAGAATGATGATTCGATGATAATGAATTATTAGTTGCCAATCCTACCCATGTATATTTTGGGGCAAAACCTCACTAGAAATATATAGCAGTGAATGGTATGGACACAACTGTGGGAAAACTCCTTAAGATAGTATAACTAGTCATAGGAAGATCATTGGATAAGGTAGTGTTCAGATGGTATAAAGCTTCTACACAATCACCTCCATCTCTCTGGCAGAACAGATGTGTGAGACCAGGGTAAAAGCGGTGTGGCCAAGACATCCCTGCACCTCAGTTTGTTGTAAAAGGCCCCTGGTGAAGGCCAAACCTGCGACTGAGGGAGCATGTGGGTGGCTTCCCAGCACCTTTGCACACCCTCCGTCAGAGCTGTACAAAGCATTCCTGGATGAAAGCCAAGGATTAGCCTGTTTTAACAGAGGAAATTTTGCATGTAATGGTTTTAACTAAGTGATAAGAGAATCACATAATCAAAAAGAATTTATCCAATTATTTCTGAAGTACATGATATCCCAAATCATCATGTATGTTTTCCCCTACTCTGCTGAAGTAAGTATTACTCCACAGGCCTCTGACAATCAAATCAGGCTCTTGCTGCGTACAATGCATTCCACAGGGTGTCTTTATGAATGTAAGCAGTAGCTAATACTTGAAATCTTTCCAGGAGCTGTGATTATCTAATAATATATGCAAAACCTTTACAGAATATCAGTCCCAGCTTTGTATATGCTTTCCATATCTTTTACCAAGTGTGAATGGTTGGAAACAGTTGCTACTTCAAGACAAAAAGTTATTTCAGCCCTATTAGGCATACAAGATATTCCAAGGAAGAATGCCAAACAGGTATCTAGATAAGTAGAAAAATAGATATCATAAATTGGAAAGATCATAGTAAAATGTTTTAATCAAGTGTGGCCTCTGTCATTTTACTGAAGAAAATGACTATATTTGTAGCAATCAGTTAGATGAGACTACCTTTACAACCTGACATTTTAAGAGGAGCTGTAAGCACTGTAAATCCAAAAGCCAAGTGAGTGCTCCTATTCTGGATTCTGTCATGTCTGGCAAAAAGATGGATTTTCTGTGTGAAGCCCATCCTTCATGATGCCAAAATGTGAGCCAATTAAATGCTTTCCTCAACTCCCAACAATGATTTTCTTGGCAAGAAAACAACAATGAAATAAAATGTGAAGTGCAGAAAAGAGGCTGTGCAACGGGTTTTGCAATTATCTAAAAGTAAACATTTACCCATCAAAAGGAAAAATGGTCTTGTGATTAAAGCACTGGAGTGGGACTCCAGAGACCTGGGTTAAATTCCTAGTTCTGCCACAGACTTCATGTCTGACTTCATTTAAAATTTTCAGAAATTCTTAAGGGCTAGATTCACAAAAAAACTTAGGGCTTATGTGCACTTGAAATGCTGCAGTGGTGCACCAGCTGTGCCACTGTAGAACTTCAGTGTGGACACATCCTATGCCAACAGGAAGGATTCCCCTTTCAGCGTAGGTAATCCATCTCCTCAAGAGGTGGTAGCTAGGTTAACAGAAAAATTCCTCCATTGATCTAGCACTGTCTACATCAGGGGTTAGGCTGGCTTACCTGCATTGCTCAGGGATGTGGGTTTTTCACATCCTGGAGTGACATGGCTGGATTGACCTGTTTAGTGTAGACCAAGACTTAGGTGCCTAACTATTCTTGTTCATGTGCTGCCTAGCCCTGTAATTCAGGCACAAAGCAGCCTAAGTCCAGACACTGCCTGACAGCGAATGAGTTGCTCAGAACCTTTACTCACGCCTAAGACCGAGTAGGATTCTCAAAACAAGAGATCTCGACCACTCTCTCTTGTGGGCTGTAATTCAGCTGATGTGCTCTGAGCATGCCTACTGGTTCAGGCCCCTCACAGAAGGCAGCTGGCGTGAGAAAATTGAAGATGTTGGGGACTGGCTGGTGTGTGTGAGTTCCCTACTGAACCTAATGGCCAAATGGTTAGGACACTCATTGGGATGTGGAAGAACCAAATTGAAATCTCTGCTCTCCCTGATGTGGAGCAGTGATTTGAAAACAAGTCTCCTACTTCTCAGGGCACTACCTTAACCACTAGGCTCTTGAGTATTCTAGAATATTATATCTCAATTTCTCCTGTTGGAGCTGTTCCACTTAGTACAACTAATTAAACAAACATTTATGGAACAGGGACTTGAACCTAACTCTCTCACAGCCCAGGTGAGTGCCCTAATCACTGGGCTATAGAGTCAATTCCTTACTGTCTCAGGCCCAATTAATATTTAATTATACAAAGTGGAACAGCTCTAACAGAAGAGGTTATGCAGGACCCATTCCAGAATATCCAATAGCCTGATGAATAGGGCACGTCATGATAGCTGGGCCGACAAATTTACCCTAATTGTGAGCTAAGCTGTAAAAAGTACCTGAAAGTTCATAAGATGACTCAGTAACTTACAACCATAAATATTAATGAGAAAAGGTGCAAAAGCGAGACAGAAAGACTGAATTAGTCCAAATAAAAAGTGCTATTAATATAACTCAGAGACTGTGTTAAGATCATGCATGGTAAACAAGAATGGAACCTGAAATCAGTGAACCAAAATTGGCATGTTGCAAACTAGGCCTAATTGGTGGCCAAAATAATGAGGGGATGGGGATATTCTGCCCACCATTGCCTTTGTGCTTTCTTAACAAAAGAGACTTTGGGAGAAAAACTGGCTACTGGAGAGAGCTTCACCATCACCACCACCTTCACTGTCTCCTGAGACCCGGTCCTTCTTCATTACAATCCTGAAAGTTGTCCTGACTAGATCAAACCAGGAAGACGGAGCCAGATGATATAATCATCTCCACCAGCTCCAGCTGAATCCCAGCCACACCTGGGATGTAAGACTTTGTCTCTTGCCCCACCACATGCCATGTGTGCTTTCTCCTTCTCTATTTTATTTCTTCTTTTTTTCTATGGTCGAAGAGTCTGGTTTAGCTGGCCAAGACTACATACTTTGCAAAATTGCTGTAAACCTGGGACCAGAAAGAGCAGTTGAAAGCAATGCCAGAAATAGCCCCATGCTCTTTTAAGTTTGCCAGATCTCAGAGTGGCTGATAAAACCCTGTGCTATGCCTGTGTTTCTCCAGCAGTGAGGCACCACGGGAAAGTCCTCACCAGACACAGAGATGGCATGTTCTATCTTTCCAATTCTTTTCTTTGCCCTTTGGGATGTTTATCTTGTTTTCTCTTTTTAGGAAATGGGGTCAGACTTTAAAACAGCAACAACAGCAGCTCCAGTCCTGTCATAAACAGATAGCTAAGGGTTAATGTTCTTTTACCTGTAAAGGGTTAACACAGGGAACCAAACACTTGATCAGAGGACCAATCAGGAAACAAGACTTTTTCAAATCTAGGTGGAGGGAAGTTTTGGGTGTGAGTCCTTTGTTCTTGGTCTGTTCTTTTTCTCGGCTCTGAGAGTGACCACAGGAATCTCCAGGCTTTCTAATCTTCTGTTTCCAAGTTGTAAGTACAAGGATAGTAAGACAATAGGTTTATAGTGTTTTTTTTTGTATTTACATGTGGGTAGTTGCTGGAATGTGTTAAATTGTATTCTTTTTGGATAAAGCTGTTTATTCATTTTTTTCCTTTAAGCAATTGACCCTGTATATTGTCACCTTAATCCAGAGACCATTTTATGTCCTTTTTCATTCTTTTTATATAAAGCTTTCTTTTTAAGACCTGTTGGAGTTTTTCTTTAGTGGGGACTCCAGGGAATTGAGTCTGCAGCTCACCAGGGGATTGGTGGGAGGAAGAAGTCAGGGGGGAAAATCTCTTTGTGTTAGATTTACTAAGCCTGACTTTGCATACCCTCTGGGTGAGAAGGGAGAGAGGTTAGATCTCTCGGTGCTTGTGTTTCAAGGATCTGAAGCAGGGAGGGCGGAATCCCTTTGTTTAGATTCACGGAGCTTGCTTCTGTATATCTCTCCAGGAACCCAGGGAGGGAACACCTGGAGGGGAGGAGGGGGAAGGGAAATGGTTTATTCCCCTTTGTGGTGAGACTCAAGGAATCTGAGTCTTGGGGTTCCCCAGGGAAGGTTTTGGGGAGACCACAGTGAGCTAGGCACTGTATAATTCCTGGCTGGTTGCAGCAATTACCAGGTCCAAGCTGGTAACTAAGCTTGGAGGTTTTCATGCTAACACCCATATTTTGGACGCTAAGGTCCAGATCTGGGAAGAAATGTTATGACAAGTCCATCTTAGCTAACTTCTCTTTTCACCAAAAAGGACAGTTATTGTAATCTGTAATGCCAGCTAAGAGACTTTCAAACAAAGAGAGGTTTCCTTCTAAAAACTCTCTCCAGCTAAAGAGAAAGGCGTCAAGAAATGTTGTTTAAATGAAAACCTTACTTAATACATTACATTTCATTTTACTGAATATGTTACATATATTACATTACCTGTTTTTCCTTCTTTTTCTGTACCTTTAATACATTTTAAAATGGTTTAAATGTTGTTTTCCATGGAGTTAAAGTCTCTGAATTCCAAGCCATGAACCTTGTTTAAAAATCTATAATAACTGGGTTATGTTAACTGTTTTGGGCCCATATATTCCATCTAAAATCCTACAACAGGCACACACCTAGGATGCGGGAAGACCTGAGTTTAAGTCCTTGCTCCAAATCATATTCACAGAGTCCAAGGCCAGGAGGAATCATTGTGATCATCTAGTCTGACCTCCTGTATAATACATGACATAGGAAGAGTAGGGGCAAAGCAGGGATTTGAAAAGTAGATCTCTTATATCCCCGATGAGTGCCCTAACCACTAGGCTATTCGCTATAATGGGCTGGGAAATGTTTCTCCTGTTCTTCATGAGAAAGGTGCCTTAAGCCAAGTCAGCCCCCATTCCAGGAGATGCTTCATGTCTGAGAATCTTGAGTGGAGATAGGCATCTCTCTCCAGCCTGACAGTCAGGCATCTAAGGATCAGAGCAATGGGATTTAGGCACCTAAATCTCTTGGTGGATTTGGGCCCTTCCATCTATATTTTACATCTGGCTAGTTTAGGCAGCTCCCTGCTCAGCTTGATGGGTTCTGAGAATCCCATGCTGAGGAGCCTAACTCTCCTCATGCATTGTATGGGGAGCCTGGTCACCTAATTCCAGTAATTCCACCTGGGGGCACGGCACCTAGGAGCTAGGCATTGCAATGTTCAGCATTTCCATGCCTAAGACTCTGTGGATCTATCTCTAAATTTCTTAGGAGCCTAACTCCCAGTTTTTACAGTGACTTAGGAGCTTAGGTCCCATTCACCTGCCACTTTAAAAACTGGCAGTTAGGCTCCTATGTGACTTTGGAAAAATTTAACCTTAATCTCTCTGTCCCCTTATGTAAAATGGAAATATTTTATGCTTGTCTGTTTAAACTGTAAGTTCTTTGAGGCAGTAATTCTTTCTTACTATGTGTTTGTACATCACCAAGCACAATCTTGCTTGGGGACTCCAGGCATTACTGTAATGCAAATAATATTAATACCCAGGCGTATGCTTCACATATCCCTGGATGTGTCATTTCAGTTAAGGGGAGTCCTAATTTTCAAAATCTGTATAAAAACTATTTGACTAGTGTAGTATTTGCTTTTAATTAAATTATTATTTTGGATTTGCTCATTACCAAGAGTAACTTTAGTTGACTATACAGCCTGATCCACTGCAACAGCTCATTGTGATTTACTGCTGCATCTACCTACGCTTTATCAAGCACTTACTGTTATGTTGACAGAGACAAATTAGATCAAAATATGAAATACACTCGCTGGAAAGTTGCAACATAGTAGTACTTCATTTATTTGAATTCAGAACAGATTACATGCAAGAACCCAAAAGAGAGAGAGACAGAAAGAGGCAGACAGACAAACACAAACAGATAGACCAGACCGCTCCCTAAAACTAAATCTGATCTCCTACGTCCCTACAGATCCCCCTTGCCTGCAGGATCAGGAATCTCCAACCCCTCGACATACACACTTAAAGTAACAGCTTGTAATTCCAAACAAACCTCAATATACCACACATACAACAATCAAATGTTAAAAATACATTTAAAATGAATCTACAAATAACCATCACGATTGTATCTGAACATCCATCAACCAGCTCTGCTGCTCAGGATTTCATGTGTGCTATGGAGGAAGTGAAGAAAACTTGTGCACAAAAATAATTTAAGATTTAAAATATTAATTGTGCCACAAGCAGCCTGATTCAAAATGAGACCTCCACCATCAGTACTCTATCCACGTCCTTACATTACAAGTAATCTGAATACCATTGTTATATGTGATATGTGAGAATGAAGTTTAGGAAGAGGAGCCATTCCACTGAGGTTAACACCCAGGGTACCAAAAGTTAACTGCTAAAAAAATAACATTTTCCCACAAAGACCTCTGGTTCCATTAATATCCATGGAGAAGCATGAAAACAAGTCCTTCAAAGTGAGCCAAGAGGGTCCGATCTAGTTTGGTTGTGCTACCCCCAGAATCTCTGCCATTCACTATAAAACACAGAGGGATAGCCATGTTAGTCTGGATTTGTAAAAAAAAACAAAGAGTCTTGTGGTACCTTATAGACTAATATGATTCTTGCCTGCATATTTATACCTGCCTCTGGAAATTTCCACCACATGCGTCTGACGAAGTGGATATTTACCCACGAAAACTTATGCTCCAATGCATCTGCTAGTCTATAAGGTGCCACAGGACTCTTTGTTGCTTTTTATATAATACATGTTGTACAGAGAACTGAACCAGTAGGGGACAGGAGAAAAGAAGAACTGATACAAGTAGAGGAATATGCAGCTTGATCCATGAAAAGGATGTAATTCTCACTCCCCCTTACTTCTAATCTCACCCAAAAATCAGGGAGAAAAATGTGAACAAACTACATGAGTAGTCACCCAGGGGGACACTGAAACCACCCAATGCAGTCTCTATGATTTCCTCTCCATGGAAAGGGAATCTGATAGCCCAAAAGAATGAACTATTCAGTGTTTAGGATGGCTTGTATGCTCCTTCTGGTCCCATTTCTCTCCTGGGACTCAGGATATACTTAATCCAATCCAGTTTGGTCTTGCTACCACAAGAATATCTCTCGTCCCTCACTAGAATAAGAACTGACAAACCATTGCCCCCAAAATTTTAACCCAACATTTTTGGAGTGTCAATATTAATCATTTATGGCTATTTTATCTATTTAGGCATAGCCCTGAACAAAGATTGGTGTGTTTGCTGCATGACAATGGCAGCAGTGTTGAGTGACCCTGAGGCACAATCCCTGCCCTGCTTCCCACTTGCTTGGTTGTGATGGTGAGAGGGGATTAGTAATTTTCTCCTGGTCTAAAACAGCGCCAAGTAGTCACCCCAACCTCTGCTCAGCTGCGCAAGCATATTGGGGGTGGAACCAAAGTTTCTCTAGCCTTGCTGGTCCAGGGGGATGAAAGAGCCTGCTCACTCCTGCCCATCCAAAGCCAGGGTCGGGTTAGTCCACAGAGGCATAAGAGATTCTTTCTCCCGTGTGTGGCTGTGCACTCCAAGTTATAAACTAGCAATTTAATTTATTTAAAATTACAGCTGGTTGAAATTATTCAAATGAAAACAGTTTGGGGTGTTTCTTATTGAAAAACGGCCTTTTATGAAACCTTTTGAGTAAAACTTTTGATGGTTTAGAAGTATTTTTGTGACATTTTCAGGGCCACTATTTGAAAACCTTACTGAAATGCTTATGAAAATGTTTAATTTACACAAAACCTGCTTTTTTGTAAGCAAAACATTTTTGACAACCATTTTGATGACAATTGGACAACATATTCAAGAATTTCAGGGAACCAATATTTTGAAATACTTTACAAAAATTTAACCATATCATTTCAAACACTTTCTTCTGGTTTATATTGTGTGTCTTTTTTGTCATATATAAATACAATAGATGGGTAGGGTTCGGAGATCTTTGTTCTCTATTTATTTTTAATTTTTCCCAGTTAGATGGTAAATCTGATGAAGTATCTTTAAATTCCACAACTTTTTTCTTCTTTTGGATTCCTAGTCCTTGCGGATGAAGGCACAACGGGGTTTCATTCAAGGCCCACTGAAGCTGACAGAAGTTTTTCAGTGAGATTTGAATCAGGCCCATAGAACCCAATCAAACCTCTTCTAAAATCAATGGAAATATCTCAGCTGATATTAATGGATATTGGATGGGGACCATACTACTCCCATTTGCAAGCCACTTTGATATTCTATTATTCAGGCCACAGGGAGTGCTCACAGAGCAGCCAGTTTAATAACCTCTCTTCCCACCCCCATGGAAACAAAGACCTTGATTTGCAGAAGGAATCTTGAATTTAAAACTTTATCCAAGAAGGGACTTTACCTCAGTGTTAATGCGTTTGGGATGAGTTTATTCCCTTTGTTTCTCCAACCAGATCAAAGAGTCAGCGACTCTTGCCCACCTCATTTCTAACTCTAGTAAAGAAATGAACAATATATGTCATATCATTAGGTTTTAAATTACCTTTATTTTTAATAATTCCCATTTAAACAAAATATTGCCAATCAGAGGTAATGCAATCCAGAACGTGAGCAAACCCAGCACCAGCTCACTTGGAATTTCAGAAGTTACTGCAAAATCTAAAACTTTCCAGCTTTCCTTTGAGTCTTCTTGAAACCAGCTCTGTCCTTGAGGTGTCAGATTAACACTCCACTCAGAAGACAAATTGTTCGTGGGCATGCTGGACATATGAGAGCCATTACACAGTGTGATCTACATTCTTGAAAAATGAAAAATTCTAGGCAACATTACATTTTATAAATGCAAGATGTTTATTATTACTGCAGCAGCAATAAATGTTTAGAAACTGGAGAGGGTTCACAATGGTTCTGACTAGGAACAGATGAGTATGGAGCCATTGAATTCTGGCATGAAATAAAGGGTCTGGAAGCTATTATGCATTTAGCCTTCTATGAGTATTTAATTATATCAATAGGAGAACACAATTTCTGTTGCGTGCTTTGTGATGAATGTCTTCATTTATTCGTGTTACAATGAATGATAGATGAGTTCAAGCCAGATGTGGGAACTCATTTGCAATTTGCTTAAATTATTTTAGTAAAATTTCTTCTAAAGTTCATAGGACACCTCAGCGAACATCATGGGGGTTAACCCAGTACATAATGTTTGATTTCTGCTTGACAATCAGATTTGCCTTTCAGGGGCTATACACAGATAAATGATGGCGATGATCGAATGTGGGGTGGTTACTAGTTCTTTAGATGCTAATGAAAACCTCTCTTTAATGAGGAAACTAGATCTCAGTTGCAGTGATTCTTATTCAAGCTGTCACAGAGAGGAAAGATGAGCTTGTGGTTGAAGCACCAAACTGGGACCGAGAAGAGCTTGATTTAATTGCTGGCTCTGCCACAGGGTATTCTGTGATTTCCAGCAAGTCATGTAAGTACAATTTTCAATAGTGACCAATGATTTTGGCTGCCCAATTTGAAACACTTGAAAGGGGCTTTTGTTTGTTTGTTGACCAGGACCAGCTCCACTGTTTTTGCCACCCCAAGCAGCGAGCCGAATTGCCACCGCGGACGGCGGGGGCAGTCCATGCGCTGTTAGGGTGGCACGTGCATTTTCATGGTGGCAGCAATTCGGTGGCAGCTTCTGTCTTCAGCTGGAACACAGAAGCTGGGCTGCCGCAGACAGCTGAACATAGAAGCTGCAGCCGAATTGCCGCCGCTGCGGAAATGTGCTTGCCGCCCTAACAGCACACGGACTGCCCCTGCTGTCCACGGCGGCAATTCGGCGTGCTGCTTGGGGGCAAAAACACACTGACTGCTGCCTCTTGCAGATTGTCGCCCCAAGCACCTGCTTGGAATGCTGGTACTTGGAGCCGACCCTGTTGTTGACGCTCCCTGAAAATCTGCTTCCCTTAAGACATCTGATGTGTGAAATGGCAAAAATTGAGAATGCAGAAATCACTAGTCCCTGCTGAAAATGAGTTTCTTTATGCCTCAATTTCCCATCTGTAAAGTGGAAATAAAACCTATCTCATGGATAGGATGGGTATTAAAGGAGGATTAGAATTTTAAAATCTGTCAAAGGCCTCATTTATTTGTCAACATATGCTTTCAAACAGGAAGACACAACATTGTCTTTGATCTTTAATTCTAGCTGTCCTTTGACATTGCGTACATCTGCAATTATAGGCACGCTCACAAGCTCTCCTTTCATATTTGGCTATGTTAGAATGTTCCCTGGGTTTCAAATCCACCTGTTCCACCACTGTGCCTGCCTATATGTAGCCAGACACTTGAGAGCACTTAACCAATTAGCACAGCTCCCTAACTGGTGGCTGAATTTTCTGTTTCTGAATTGTCCTATATATTATTCCATCAGAAACTTTAACTGGGATCTTTTGTAGTCTGTAGCCAATATTTTTATACAAAGAACCGAAGGCAGCCTTTATATGGCTGAAGGAGAGAAGGAGCTGTACTATCCTGGAAGTCCCCTCTTTTATTTCTTTTACACAACAGGTTGGCTTTCACTCCCTATCTTCTCCTCCACAATCTCAAAAACAGGAAATGTGAAAACTTCTCTCCTAAAGTCAAGTATCAGAGGGGTAGCCTTGTTAGTCTGGATCCGCAAAAGCAGCAAAGAGTCTTGTGGCACCTTATAGACTAACAGACATTTTGGAGCATGAGCTTTCGTGAGTGAATACTCACTTCGTCGGATGCATGTGCGAAATGGCAAAGTCCTCATTTAGAGGCCAAACACAAACTTTTGCATATACTTAGTAAAAGTTTAAATTCTCAGAAGAATATTGAATAGGTTGTTTGTATGCACTATGCTGATAAGGCCCATTAATTTACTTTTGAGTCATAATGAGATATCACTTTAATTTATGCAACAGCTTGGCTCACTCCATGCTATCAAGAAATCATTTTTCCCTTTGACATCAATGACAACCCACAAAGTTAACATGCAATAAAATATACGTTAATTGCATTGCGCTATTTTCTTGGATGTTATATAACTCATAACTGTAAGATGTAACAGAATCTGGTTCCCTAAGGGAATCTGCCAACAGGGTACCTCAAAAAATGCTGTGTTTTGAGTAATTCCCTAATGATTCAGAATCAGAAGTTAGGATTTGATGAATGAGAAGTACAGTTCAATTCCTTCTTATACTCCACATAGACTAGAGTGGCTGAATTTCCAATGCCTCCTTTGCTGCTGTGTTTGGTAGCAGTGTTTGTCACAATCAAAATGTGCATCAACCCCCATCTGCCTATTGTGTCCCACAGACTTTGTCAGATTGCTGCCCGAGACAGCACTTTCAACTGGATACACCTTCTGTCCGAAACTGTTGTGTTCCACTCGAGAGAGGGCTGCATTTCATTTGTGATGAAGAAATCTCTCCATATTTATTAACTACCACAGAGAAGCATTGTGAAATGTAATTAGTTAATGTAGGTGTAGATCTTTCAGATCTATACAAGTGAAGGAAATTACTATTGGCCTTTCAGTTTTGAAACACTGAGTTTGGACTCTGTGCTAGGTTACAGAAAAATGAGTTCGCTGGCCTCATTTAAGAGGTCTCAAAAAATCACCACCCAGTAAGATGGAATTTGATATAGCTGACACTCTCTGTATAAGGCAGGCCCAGAAGTGGAATAAGAGCAGTCAGGCATGTTGACATCACCTGTCTGCAGTAACTATGCCAGAGGAAATGCTATTAGTCCATCATTTATATGATCTATAATTTACTTACATGATCAGTTACAGCACATATATAAATAACATCGTGTTCTCACCTCTAAATCTGGACAAATGATAGTTAGCTTCATGACATGCCATACACAAAGGAAGTAGAGATAGTGCTGACTCCAACATTCTTGAGCTCAACATTATCAAAACTTCTGGCAAGTTCAGCTCCTGATTCAGACTATGCAGCCCGGGCACACCTCTAGTGGGAAGAGCTCGCAGTTTCCAAGTCTCTTAGCCTATGCCAGCCCTAAGCATCTGGAAATCTATCTGCACAAATGACTTACAGAGAACTTTCAGCTGCTGCTAATATATACATTCATTCCTGTAGCTATTATTGACTGGAATGACATAGCTAAATTGGAAAAAGAACTATTGCTAGTTACTTGCCTTTCTGCCAGAGGTTTCCACAAAATAATAGGGCCATTGCTTTCTTCTCTCTATGGCAGTTCTATAGTAATTAGTCTCTCAGTATAGGTTATTATTAATTAGTTTTGGTTTTATTTTATTTTACTTTGTTTTGGTTAGAACTAACATACACACACATTTAATTTACAGTATCTGGAAAATATCCTGTACACACTGTAATGCTGCCATGAATAAAATAGTTCCCACGGATATACATTCATTGCTTGATTTCACAGGGGCAAAATTTTCACAGGGTTTCATTTCTCCAATACTTTCTGGTAAACAAAGACCCTGTACCACTAATGGCTCCTCAGGACAGGTAGATGCCAATTATCCTGATTCTAAGCAGTTACGTTATCAATTTTACCCAGTGCTGGATCACCCCTTTACGTGTCAATTTCACCCACCCACTTTCAAGAGCCTGCACTGTTCTATAGGCCTGTAAGTTGCAGGTGGGGGTGACAATAGTCTACTAGACTTGATGAGAGAAGAGAGGCTAAGCATAAAGTGTGTGTGTGGGGGAGGCGAATCTCAGAATTCTGAAATATCCAGTCAGCCCTTAGAAACCATATTCTCAAAGTCATGTGTCATAAACAGATAGTTAAGGGTTAATGTCTCTTTTACCTGTAAAGGGTTAAGAAGCTCAGTAAACCTGGCTGACACCTGACCAAAGGACCAATTGGGGGACAAGATACTTTCAAATCTTGGTGGAGGGAAGTCTTTGTGTTGTTTGTTTTGTTCGTTGTTCGCTCTTGGGACTAAGAGGGACCAGACGTGCACCCCAGGTTTCTCCAATCTTTCGGAAACAGTCTCTCATGTTCAAAATAGTAAGTACTAGCTAGAAAAGGCGGATTAGTCTTATGTTTGTTTTCTTAACTTGTGAATGTGTATTTTGCTGGAAGGACTTTTACCTCTGTTTGCTGTAACTTGAATTTCAGGCTGGGGAGTTGGGGGAAGTCCCTCTAGTCTATATGATCTGAATACCCTGCAAACATTTTCCATCCTGAGTTTACAGAGATATTTTTTACTTTTTCTTCTTTTATTAAAAGCTTTCTTTTTTAAGAACCTGATTGATTTTTTTTCTTGTTTAAGACCCAAGGGGATTTGGTCTGAACTCACCAGGGATTGGTGGGGGGAAAGGGGGAGGGAAGGTTAATTCCTCTCTGTTTTAAGATCCAAGGAGTTTGGGTCAGTGTAGTCTCTCAGGGTAGCCCAGGGAGGGGGAAGTCTGGGAGGGAGAAAGGAGGGGGGATGGTTTATTTCTCCTTGTTTTAAGACCCAAGGGGTTTGGGTCTTGGGTTCCCCAGGGAAGATTTTGGGGGAACAGAAAGTGTGCCAAACACTATATTTTGGCAGGTGGCACCGCTATCAGGTCTAAGCTAGGAATTAAGCTTAGAAGGGTACATGCAGGTCCCCACTTTTGGACGCTAAAGTTCAAACTGGAGGAAAAATACTGCAGTCAACATGTTTGTCATTTCTTTTCCTTGTCTTAAGAGTAACATTTTGTTAGGGAGGTCAGCAGCTACAATGTTACGAGGGCCATTATTTTCCATATCTGTGAGCAGATACTTGAGCTAAATTCTATTATGTAACTGACACTGTTGTGCTCTGACAACCCAGGACTGAATACAAATGAAGACAAGCATTCTTTTTGTTTTAATTTCTATTGGATTACTGAAGTAATGTGAGGCATAATGTATTACACATGTGTTCGTTGCACCTGATCTGTTAATGAATAAACAGAATTCTCAGTGGAATTATCCTTCATCTTTCAATGCTGAAATAGATTAGAATTTTTTATAGTGATATCAGCTGCCATTTAATTGTCACTTGAGTAATTGTGTCATTTCTTATTGACAGCTATGAAAGCAAAAGGAAAGTAAACCTCCATTTTCATCTTTAATATAGTTCCCAAGTCAAATTAAGTAAAAAAGAGTAAATGGATAGAGACAGTAGCAATGCAAGTCCCTGAAAATATGTCACTTTAAGTTAACAAGGGTTTTTAAAATTCACTAGCAACTCAGACATCAAGGAAACTAGCTGCTTCAGAAGTGATGAAGTTTCAACAAAATAGGGTTCTTCCTGTTTCTCTTGGACTGAGGTTTCCAACATTACATGAAGATTTTGGACACCCAATTCCTATTAATCATGAGACATAATTCAGTCCCTGGGCTACTCCAGAGGTGATTACACAGGGCTAAAAGTGACCATCTATGGCACCATATAAATAATAACCTTAAAATGCTCTAGAATGTAATCAAACCAACCCAGGAGCTAACTAGAAGGGGCTCATTTGCTTCTGGCTCAGTCAAACAAAACTGCAAGCTTTGTGCACTCCTACTTAAATCTCATCTTGTGACATTAGCCTTTTTTATGTTGTGGAGCTACTAGTTTTTAGAGGTAAAGAGAATTTAATATATATTATAGGGAATGGCATCAATTACAATGGGCATTGTTCAAAATAATACAAAGGGCAGTGTTAGTAATAGTCTAGTTCCAGAGGGCCCCCTTAGTCTATAAAACAGATTAGTGGTTTCTACTGATTTGTAACAAGCATATTGGGCAAATGAAGTGTGCCTGACAAGGGACAGTAGAACAAAAATGGGCTACAAAAAAACTTTAGACTTTCCTTTTACATTTTTACTCATTCCATGTTACCATTCATCCAGCATTCATGGCGACATTCAATAAGGATTGAATAATAGCACTGTAGTTAAAACTCAGGACTGGGGACCAGGATTCTTGTTTGATTTCCGGCTGTTCCACTGATTGTTTCTGTGATTTATCCTCTCTGTGCCTCAGTTCCCCCATCTATAAAATGAGGTTAATAATATTTAGCTGTCAAGAGTGGACTGATGCTTAATTCACTGAAATTTATAAAGCACTTTAAGATTATGAATGGCAGCTACTCTTTAAGAACAAGTTAGTAGTTAATTATCATAATCATCAAAGAGAAGGCTGTGTTTTCTCTACATCATAGTTACTGGTCGGAAAGAACTTTCCCAAGCAGAGAAAAAGTTGGTTAAAGTTTAAAGGAAAGTTTGTCCAATAACAAAAATATATTGCATCAGTCAGAGGTGAAAGTAAGCCAGTCTGGTCCCGTACGGCGTACTGGCAAGAGCCAGTATGGCATGCTGGACCACACTGGCTTCCACGGTGGGGACTGAAATGGATCAGAGCTCCCCACCATTGCGGGAGCCCAGAGCACTTTGAATTCCGGCCATGGCTCTGGTGACCGGGCAGGCGCCAGGATTTAAAGGGCTCGGGGCTCCCCATCAGAGGCAGGAGCTCTGGGCCCTTTAAATCCCTGCCCCAGCCACACAAAGCTCGGGGTTCCCCCCGGTGGCCGGAGCCCCAGGCCCTTAAATTTGCCCCTGAGCCCTGGGGGGCTCCCACCCACCTCTTCAGCTGGGAGCCCCTGGCTGATTTAAAGGCCCTTGGCCTCCCAGCCACAGCTGGTGCCTGAGGGCCTTTAAATCTTGAGATACCACACCTCTTCCAGATGAGGCCACGCCCCCTCAGGACTCCGGAAGTACTGGTAAGTCCTGTAAGTTACTTTCACTCCTGGCATCAGTTTATAATTAGGAGATTTCCAAGGAAAGTGCAATGGATATTATATGCCAGTTACAGAAATATTTTATGAATCATGAAAACTATATCATGGGATTATCTAAGACTTTAAAGTTAAATGAGAAAAGGATCTGTGTGTTTATGGGATCCAGGACAATTCTAGCAGACAACAGTGTAGTGGGTCAATAAATGTTTTCTCTCCACATTTTCCCTAAGGAAATGCAGTGATTCTGCAGGTTGCTGCATTGTGACATTCAGTCTTTGAGCAACAGCACAGACTCACAAAGTAAAATGAGTTTGAAGAGTCAAAATCTCCAGTGGAACCTGGTGCTTCTTCCCTCAGCTCTCTGACTGAAGAGCTGATGAGGTGTGACAGCACACAGATTCAGGATTAAGGACTGCAGGCTTCAGCTAACCATATAATTAGTAAATGTTTAAATGAGCTCTTTGCCCATCTCTCCCCAATCTTATTTGCTAGCTGAATGATGTTATTCTTTCATAGAGTCAGTAGTCAGTCTGAGATAAAGTATATACATACTATGTTTCAGATCCTGCAAGGTGTTGAGTGCCACCTATGAAAGGCTGAGAATTTTAACTTCCTTTGACATGAAGTGGGAGTTAAGGGTGCTCAGCACTTTAGAGCACTGAGCTATGTCTCTGTAGCCAATACCATATCTCTCCTTGAGAAATAATAGACAATCACAATAGATTGTTTTACTGAACCAAGAATTATAATAATTGATGCTGTTCAAATAAATTTTGCCTTATTTTCTTTACGGTGAATGGTGGCAAGGTGTTATCAATTTTAATACCAGGGAAAGTTTCATGGGTCATAGTAGGGAACTGTCCAAAATACTCATCATGAAATAGCAATAATCTTACATTTATGTATGGTCTTTCATTCCAAAGGATCCAAAAGTGCTGAAAGAATCATGACAACATCTATTACTAAATACAACCACCTCTGTCAGGGCAGAGCAACCTACTGTTGTGATAAGTGCCACAGGATATTTCGTAGTTACAAATTTTACTTCTCACCGGGAGGACCTCCAAAACCCACCCATGAGAAACATGCTAGGACACTGGTTCAGAGGAAAGAGTTCCATCTACTCATTTTCCAGCCCCTCTTCCTTGTTTTTTTTGTTTGATGTTTCCCATAAAAGAACCAATCAGACCCAACAATGGTCAGAGGCAAGATCTGATGAGATCAAAGCCCAAGGCGCTAACAGAGTCCATTCATAAGAACTGATGTTGCTGACCTGTTCGTTAGGAATTTTAGAGATGCACATAAGTATAAAAATGAATTAGGGGAAGATTGTGTGGAGAGTAGTTGTAGTTTTGTTGGTCCCAAGATATGAGAAAGACAAGGTACGCAAGGTAATAGCTTTTACTGGACCAACTTCTATTGGTCAGAAGAAGAGCTCTGTGTGCCTCAAAAGCTTGTCTCTCTCACCAATAGAAGTTGGTCCAATAAAAGATGTTATTCACCTTGTCTCTTTAGAGGAAGATTGCCATATGGTGGCCTAGGACATATGATCATGTGTCCCTCCAGTAAGTTTTCCCCTTGACTATAAAAGCCTACTTCTTTCTGAATGTTAAGAACTCTCTCTTTTAGCTCAGGTGGTGAAGACTTGTGTTTTTCATGACAAAGGTCCCGGGTTCTTTGTCCACTGACAACTGCAGAGTGAAATCCTGGCCATACACAAATCAAAATAGTTCACCTGCAGTGTCTGTGTGTATGGGGCAATACAGCTAGGTCCTCGGCTGTTTCATGGAGCTATGCTGATTTTAAAAATGTACTTTTTAGCACATTACACTTCTATATCATCTTTTATCCAAAGATGTCAAAGCATTTTACAGACATTATCTATATAAACCTCAAAACAAACGTGTGTGAGGAAAACAAGGGATATAATTGTCTTTCAATGCTTGTCAACTGAGGTAATGGGAATTCTTCTGGCATTTCTGAGAAACTACTGTCAACCTCTGGCAAATAGGTGAAGGCACAGAAGGAACAAACATAGAAATAAAAACAACTCAGCCTCATGCCTTCTTGCTTAAGTATCATTCCTCCAGCTGGGGCCACAAGTGGAAAAGACATTTGAATGCCAAGAGCATAAAAGTTCTACAAAGACAAACAACATAATTAGCACTGGATGGGAAAACCAGCATGAGGCTAAGTGGTCAGTTTGATCTTTAGAGTTATCAGCCTAAAGTGTGTCACCGAGATTACACAATGTCATGCAGGTAACACAAATGTTAAACAAATCACACATTTTGGAATTTCTTAAGCTCCACTTTACAGCTTTCAGATCAGACATGTTTTTGGAAACTTGTAATGTTTCTCTTTGTTCGATTCCCTAATGAATATAACAGCCTTTATGCCTAGCAGGAAATCTGGACTGACCATTTGAGGACTGTTTTCTATATATCTTCTGGCTCTCGGGTTTGCGTTTGGACACCTAATAAATCATGAACTAACATCTAAGAAGTAGAAGTTTTGTGTGTGTGTGAGTGTGTGTGTGTGTATGTGTGTCCTTCCATGCAAACTGCTAAATCAAGGATAGCAAAATATGGAAGAAGCTTGCAATGTTTCTCTTTCTCCTCTGACCCAAGGCCAAAGGAATGCTTTGCTTCCAGGGTTTTAGAGCATTTTTCTTTTCGTAATGAGCTCTTGAATAATGGCCTCAGGATTTACTTTTTATTTATGTGTCCAACTGTTTGGTCATTAACAATCCTGAACATTTCTCTCTTTGTAGCCCACAAAGGAATACAACCACACACAGCTGTCATTGGTTTCACCCAGTGCCCCATGGCTAGTTGGATTGCTGCTGACAGCTTTTTGACTGTGAAGGGGAATCTATTAGCCATTGTCAAACCTTGATTTACTTGGACAGTGAAACTATTCCTTGCTTTGGCATGGGGAAGAGGTAAGGCAGGTAGACAAAGAAGAGCACAAGGCTTACAAAAACAGACTGCATTTCCATTCCCACATCTTTTAGCAGCACTATGGACTCTTCATGTTAAACCTGCCTCTAGGGTCTAAGAATTAAAGGGCCAGATCCTCTGAGCTGGCATAAATTAGCATAGCGGAGGATCTGGTCCCAAACGTGTATATACAAGAGCCAATACTTCTCTTAGTTACACCAGTATAAATCTGGAGTGATCCCACTGAAGACAATGCACAAAATACACATATTCTAGATTAACATGGGTGTAAACAAAAGCAGACCCTGACCCAAAGAACACATATGGTTCCGGAAGAACCTCAAAACCTTTAACTCATAAATAAATGAATTCAAATCAAATGGAGCCTTCACTCTAAAATAAAATATTCTCAGCTGGTTTCCATGAAATAACTCCCAGACTAAGGTAACGGTGGGTGTGCAGTTGATTTCCCTTTGAATAGCACGTTCTGTGGAGACTACATTACCAATACGCTAAGGGCTTAAACAATATGTCTGCAAAAATAAGGATTGGCTCATCAGTGCCTTGTGAACAGAAACATGGACTACATCTGCAACAAATCTTATCTGAAATGAACAATTCAAGCAGCTCCATATGGGGATATACTCTGAAGTCTTTACACCATTTTGACTCAGTCCTTAACTCAAGCAAAAAATCATTGAAGTGAATGGGTCAAATCTTGAAGTCCTTGCCCAGTCAGGACTCCTACTGAGCCAAATCCTGACGGCTTTTCTATTCAAGAAGTAGATGATACACGCAATGTGAGTGAAGGTGACAGAACTGAGCCAGAAGGGAACTATGAAGGAAAAGGATATCTCTCTGCTTTCTGTGATGCTGCAATAAGGAAATACTTTCATAATAAATGATGTTGTAATCTTAAATGCTATAGTGGCCACTCCTTTGAATTTTAAGCCAAGGAGACACTTTAGATCTTTCTATCTGCTATATGAAATACCGTGATTTCATTATTAGTAGTAGTTAATTGAATTGTAGTCACACCTTGAGGCCCTGATGAGGGATCAGAGCCCCATTCTGCTGGGCACTGAACACAAACTTAACAAAGAGACATTCTCTACCCCCAGAAGATTTTAACAAACAAATGAGTGAAGGACAAGATAAGAGTGAAATGTCATTAGGTGCAACAGTGAAATCACTGAAATGGAAAGTTCCTGAACAACTGCAGTTGCTTTAAGGAAACTGAATTTTAAAGGGAATCTGGAAAAGTGTATCTGGATTTAGCACAAGATATTGCAGAGTATCACCATCCTGGGATACTAAAAGAGATAGAGGGGCACCCCTCTAAGCTACTGCAGGTCTTTTCTCCTAACAGCCAGTGTACATACAGTTCAGTTAATTTCTTCCTGGTACTCCCTCTGGATCTCGAAACTGAAGTTATGGAAAACATGTAACGTAAATAAATGAATCCCACACTCATTTCAGGGCACCTCCTCTGATTTTTTTGTGTTGCGTGCCCCTACATACACACTGCACCTGTTTTGCCAGCAAATTTGTTCTGAAATGCTTAGTTCCTTCCACAAGGTGGAGAAATAGAGCCTAATCTCCTAAGGCTATATAACCTTGTTCAAGGAAAACAATGATCCTGTAGGCACTGGTATGGCAATAAACTGATTTTCTGTAGGTAGTTCATTTTGGTAGTCCGATATGGTGCTCATAGCTAACAGAGAAAATTAAAATTGCAAATTTTCAATATCTTTGTACTAAAGTATCTATTCTACCTCATAAGTAATCTGGTATGGGTGCTAAGAATTTGGCACACGCAAGCAACAGACAAGCATACATAATGCCAGCAAAACAAATGGCAACCGCTTACTGTGGTATTATTGTGGAACCTGAGGGAAAAGAGCAGCAAAGTCACTCAAGAGAAGGGAAAGGAAGCAAGAGGAAAGTAAGCTGGTTCAGCTTCCACTTCTCCTCTTAGAGTCTTCAAGGCAAGTGGACTAGGGTTGAAGCAAGCTTTGCCAGGGTCTCTGCTGAGGGGCTGCTTCATTGCTCACTGAAGTCAATGGCAGTCCTTCCACTGACTTCAAAGTGCTTTAGATCAGGCCCTTCGACCACAGCTCTACAAGTGTGGAAGTCAGATTGTATGCACTTACAGGTGGTACATTCTTCTGTATGCTATACAGTACCTAGCACAATGGAATCCCTATCCTGATGAGGCCTCTGGGGACTATGAGAACACAAATAATTACATAATTAATTATATAATGGTCTCCATACAGCCTATGTCCTGTCCCAAGCTTCAGGTTGGGGAAGGGTCAGGGCATCAACACATAGTGCTCCCTTAGCCAAGAAAGGGCTGTTATGCTAAAGAAACATCCATGTCAGCCCTGTCCTATTCTTCCCCTAGATCCACCCATAGGCAGGGGTGTGCATGGGGAGGGAGGGCAAGCAGAGGCACGGGCCTCCCAATAGTCAGAAGGGGATGCAGAACTCCTCTATCCCCAAGGCCCCAGTGAGAGGCACAGAACTCCTCCTGCTCCTGGGTTGCGGCAGAGAGAGAACCTCTCCTCCAGGGCTGCAGCAGAGAGAGCCCTGGGGCTGAAGGAGTTTCGTGCTCCCCACTGCAGGCCCAGAACAGGAGGAGCTCCTTGTTATCTCTGACACAGCCCAGGAGCAGGAGGAATTGGGCTTGAGAAGGTAGCTCTTTCCCCACTCATCCTGGGGCCCACGAGAGGAGTTCTGCATCCCCCACCGGTGCTCCCACAAAAGCAGTAAGAATTAAATTCCTGCACATGCTCTTGCCTGTAGGTTCCAAGTGATGCTCACTGGTTGGATGGTGGAGAGCATGGCATAGCGAGATCCTGTCTCAACCCCTTTTCTGATGGAGTGCAGAACCAATATAAACCCATCTGCATACTCTTGAGCCTTAGTTGGGAAGAGAGAGAAGCAAGACTGGACCCGTGGAGAGAATGCAGCTACAACAAAGGAAAAATGCAGTTTAAACAAATAACAGGAACATGTAGCTTTAATACAGGATAAAAGAGGAAAGAGAAAATGGCTTCTAAGGGAAAAACCTAAAGTTTCAGGTGATATTGAAATTTTCAACTATGTCTTGCTAACAAATGTGTGTGATTTTTGTGTTGCGGATTTGAACCAAAAAAATCAAAGAATTTAATCCAATATTAAACCAAAAATTAACTTTGTTCTGTTTGTTTGTTTTTGGTGGAGGAAAGAGAGGATGGTGGGGTTGCAAAAAAAACTGCCTAGACCCTATCTCCAAAATAAAAGAATGAATGTTTGAGTGATAGGCAGACAGACAAGACAAGACAGCTCCATGTTTTTGTCCATCATTTATCTTATTAGCACTGATTAGCAACAGACATTTCAAAAGAAAAACTAGGGTTTTCCAAATTACATTAAGACTTGCCTAGCCCCAAATAATCAGGAATGTCACTAAATGTCTCGATTTCAGATTTATCCTGATTTTATCTGCTTTCATCTTCATTATTACATTTTATTTTGTAAAAGTCACGGTTTGCTTCGTAAAAGTCAAACAGTGCTTTTGGCTGAACAGAAATTAAGGAGGGTGGAGGGAAATGCATTATCTATTGGATATGCCCTGACAGTGAAAATCCACCAAGGAGGCTACAGTTAATCTAACAGAGCTCATAACACAGACTCATTTGTTGGCTATGGAGACTTGGCTTAAAAAACTGGCTGAAGGTCAAACACACATAGCAATTGTTATGGAATCCTCCAAGAACGCGAGCCACATCACATATTTGCCTCTCTTAAGTTGGAACAATTCAGCACAGTTAGAAAACTCCTTCTAAAAAGGAGTCAAGGATAAAATAAACATGGCAAATGAATTACCCTCCTCCCTCGAGAGATCACATTTGAGGTTCACTGCTGATGCAAGATGCTGAAGCCTGCATCGGTGCCCACCTGCTAGGGATTAAACAGTGAGCTACAGTCTCCAGTGCAATCAATGCCTAGTCTTTAATGGGCCTAAATTCATCACCGGAAGCTCTAACAAACCCATAATCCATTCATTAATGTGTGTTAATATGTGCCCTGTGGTGCTGTCCTAACTTAAAAACAAAAGGCAAGGAGTTAGCATGTGTTATCTGGAGCTGGATAGAATATAGAACCCAAAGCACTGGGCAGAGGAAAGTTTGCAAAATGGGTTTTATTGCACTTCTTTATGCAGGATCTTTAGAAAATAAAGATCTGACCCATGCTGTAACAATAAAGTTATTGCTTGTAGGCCAGATCCAGGCAGAGCTGCACAAATCACTGCACTGACTTATATCAGATGGGCAAACTGTCCCATCTCCTGTGCACCAGTCCTCCTCTGTGCATCCAACCAGTGCACAAGGCTTGGACAGAAGGTACAAAGAGCTTGCCCCACACTCATACCCTTGTGTCTCTGTATAAAGGCAATCCACAAAAAAGGATAGGCAGAGTGAGGACTAGAGACACACAGCCAACAGAGCTGTCCCATGCAAAAGATAGCTGAGTTCCCACTTCTCAAGAAACACAAACATCGACTGAACTACTCAGAATTCTGACAGGGATTCTCACTGCTGCGTGAGGTCCCTTTTCATCCCAGCAATGCAGACAGTGGCTTTGAGCCCAATATGACACTAGATATAATAATTTGACAATAATGCTCAGAATGAGAAGCCCAAGGAGGAGCGTGCAGAGAGATGCAACCAAGAAGGGCTGAAATGAAGAATCCCAATCTGAATTTGAATTTGCCCAGACATTCCAAGGCATTTAAATCTGGTGCTTTGGTTAAAGGATACTGTAATTAAATCTTCTATTAAAAAGGCTATAATAAACACAGGTGCAAACTGCTTGGCCATTTACTGGTGACAGGAGTTTCTGATATTCATTTAAGAACATCATTGTCCTGATCCTCAGCTGGTACAATGAACTTCAGTGGAGCTGTACTGATTTATACCACCTGACCATTGGGGCCATACCATTTGATGATCTCAAATTAGAAAACTAAAAGTGAACAATCATGGCTCTTATGTCATTTCAGGTATCCTCTTTTGCTATCTGACAGCAGCTTCTACCAAGGGGGAATCATCACTTTCCATTCAGGCCTCTCTACTATAAAATAGAATCAAATGGCAAATTGCATCAAAGGAAACAGACTAAACGTTCCTTGGAAGCATCATGAAAGTCTCCTTGATAAACAAAGTAAACGAGATGGTGCCAAAGGAAACTGTTAGTTATTCCTACTCTTTGTTTCCTACCTTCTAACCAAGTTTTTAATCATCCCAGGATTTTACCTCTCACTTTGTGGTTACCAAGTTTCCTTAGTCACCTTCTGCAAGGGACTTTATTCAAAAGCCATTTGAAAGCCTACATAATTGATGCTAACTGGCTCTTCCAGATGTTTGACTTTTAAAAGAATCAGCAAGTCAGAGTGTCCTCTTAGGATAGGAGTGTGAGTCCCAGTCTGAGGGAAGACACTCATGGTAGCTCTCATTGTGTTAGCATGCTAAAAATAGTGTAGTCACAATAGCACGGGCAGCTGCATCAGCAGCATGGGCTAGCCACCACGAGTACAATCTTGACTGGCCCCAATGGGCACGTCCTCGGGATGGCTAGCCCATGCCACTGATGCCCATGCTACCATGGCTACGCTGCTATTTTTAATGTGCTAGATCAATGAGTGCTAGCACGAGTATGTCTACACAAGTTAGGAATCTCATTCCTAGTTCCAAGCACAGATGTAGGCTTGCAGGGGCCATTCCAGGTTGTCTCTATCATCTCCTACTCAGCTTGGTGCTTTATAAATAGAGCTAGCTGGAACTTTTTCGACCAGAACTTTTTCCCCCAAAACAGCTGTTTTGTTAAAGCCAAATCTCTCCATGCAGATGGACTGAATTAAGAGAAGATTTTGACAGGAAGGCTCAGGAGGTCCAGAGTGGACTCTCTGGTCACCTCTAGAGAGAGACCTGAATTAAAATCCTGAGCTTTGTGACACAATTTCCTTTTGCAAAACACATTCAAAAGGGTTTAGTTCAGATCAATGTGGAATAAAAATAAATTTTGAAACCTCAAAAGTTGTGCTGAAATGGAATTGTTGTCCTCTGGCCAGTTCTACTTACAACCCTCCTCCGAAACTGCAGTATCCCACAGTTGCCTCCCAGGAAGAAAGGAGAACATCCTTTTGAGACACTGCTCCCCAACCCCTCACTGCTTTGAAGGTATTATGTAGCCAACAGTAACGTCTATGACTGTCTCATTCAGACAAGATCAAAAGGAGTTTCTATATGAAGACATTGGGGAGGCAGGCTGTTTCTTGCTGATCTGGGAGAGATGAGCCAGTAACCTCACTAATGAATCTCCTTGATTGCCGTTACATTCCCCTTTATGTCTGTATACCCTACTACAAGGAAAACTACTACCCTCTTCTTACTATCATTTCCTTCCCATTTATTCAGAAGAACACAGCACCTGCTGTAAACACAGTTCAGTATTTGATAGTAATAGGTCAACATACAACATGTTACAACAGTGCTCCAGCAGTTTAGGGGGTGATTACTACATAGAAAACTGTAGTAAGGACTGACCTCTGGAGAATTATTATAACAAGGGCATTTCTTGCTTTGTTTCATTACTTTTGTTTCTGATATCTCTGTATCACACTCACTGTAGAGTAGCTGTGATGTGGGCATTTTACTGACACCCACAGTGGTGAAGACAGATGCAAAGAAACCATTTATCTGCTTTGCAATCTTCTTCTTTTGATTGGCCCCTTTGCATTTTGATGGCCTAGCAGACCCACTGATACTCTGTGGGCTACTTCTGATGCACTGGAATAGTTTTAAAGAGGATATCTTTGTCTTTGTATCTTTGGCTCTTCATTTTTCAAATTTCCTCTAAGCTTTCTTAATCTCCATTTTACATTTACCTTCCAAAGTTTACATGTTCCTTTGTATTAGCATCACTTGAGCTGGCTTTCCATTATATAAAATACCTTTGGCCTCAGGAAACTCTCATACCTTGCCATTTGACCACACCATTTTTCCCTTTGTGCTTTGTTTCTTTTCTTTTTTATTTTTCTTTTTTTTTTTTTGGTTCTGGGATAAGCATGGATTCTGTCCCTAATCTATGTCTCGAAGAAGCTTCCATGCTGATTCTCTGGATTTCAATTTCCTATCTTTTCCCTTAAGGCTGTTTCTAACTTCCTCTTTTCTGTTAAAATCCCCCTTTTTGAAGTTCAGTGTCACAATCCTGCCTCTTAGTCTCATACCACCTGAGTGCATGTCGAACTTGATTATATTATGCTCACTGCTATTTAGTAGCTTAACCACACTTACATTCTGAACTAAACCTTTCACAAAAAATAAGTCAAGACTAGTCTTTCACCTTATGTTCCAGAATGTGCGGCTCCATCAAAAATATGGTTGATCGTCCAAATAATGAAGGACACAAAAGCCCTTTTCTTACTCTTCAATTAATCAAAATGTGAGTGGTTCCAAAACTCTAGAAAAGTTCCACCAGTGGCAAAGTATCTTGTGGCAAAGCCCCAGTATTGACATCCCAATGAAAACTACAGGCTCCTATAAAGATGTGTCTTGTATTTTGATATAGCAAATCCCTCAGATTAACAACAAAATAAAAGATGTGTGGCTAATATATACATGTCACAACAAAGTAAGCTTTAAACTTTTAAGGCCTACCACTCCTCTCACTCTCCTGTTACTGTACCCCCTACAAGGCTATGTCCAAGCAATTGCTCCCACATCTACACTGCTATTTTTAGTGTCCCATTGCTCCTTCCTTCTGCTCCCCTTCTCCCCCGAACGTTTCCTCACCACAGTGAAAGGCTCTGGCAGCAGTGAAAGCAGGGAGCATGTGGAGAAAAATTCTGGCAACATGGAGCAGCTGGAGCCTTTCCCTGCTGCCTCAGTCTTTCACTGCAGCTTGTAGCTACGCATTGCAGTGACAAGCGTGGACAGAGCCTGCCTTTCACCGTGGCATGTAGGTACATGTATTGAACCCGTACTCTACATTACTCCATAGTGCAGACATATGCTAAGACGGTTAGGCCTTCAACAATAAAAATCAACACCCAAAACTGACAAACGCGGTGTAGTTTTTGGCGCATTTGTGCAATATTATCCTTGCAATTAACACTATTAAATACACTGGCCGTCACGTTCTGCACCAGGTCCAGTTTCCCAGTGGCATTCAAATGTAACCTTGTGCCTTTCAAGAATCCAAGCTCTAAATCACAGCAGCAAGGATGACGGTAGCAAACTCTGCCTCTCAAAGAATTAGGTTTCCTCTTCTTATTTTTAACAAACTGATTACAATTCTCTAGTTTCAGGATAAAAGGAACATAACAATGAGCTGAATGTTACTGTCCTTATTGAACCTAACCAGAGATCTAAAATATTCCCCCTGCCCCCCGCTCTCTATTTTAAGAGACATGGAAGAATGTCAGAATCCCTTATGTATCAGAGGGGTAGCCATGTTAGTCTGGATCTGTAAAAAGCAACAAAGAGTCCTGTGACACTTTATAGACATCTGTTGTCTATAAGGTGCCACAGGACTCTTTGTTGCTTTTTACAGAATCCCTTATGTGACTGCAAAACATAGTACACCAATGTCTGAGCAAGACCCAAGGGGTTGTGTTTGCTAAAAGTACATGAAGAAATGTATTAAACATAATGATTATAATACATTTACACTTCTTAGCTCCTTTCTCTGCAAGATCAAACAACCTTTCAAATATTAATTCTTACATCATCCCTGGGAAGTAGGTATCATTTGACAGAAAGGATAAGCGGCCAGAGTCACACAGCAAGTCAGTGTCAGTCTGTAATAGAACCCAGGTGTCTTGCTTAATCACTAGACAATCCCCCCTTCCTCTGAACACATGAGGATTATTTTTTCCAACAGTGTTATTTTGAACTTTATTGACACAAACCTCTAAGAAAACATGGTTGGATTCTTCATGACCCTACACTCAGCACAGTCATTTACACCAGACTAAAGTGGGTGTAAACTGCTACAAAAACTGAATTACAGCATTTTATACCCACTTTATATTCATTTCACACTGATTGTAAATGACTATGCAAGGTGCAGACTAATGGAGATTCAGGGCCACAATGTTCTTATTAAAGGGTTACAGATAATTTTCTTGAGGTGGAGGTGGTGACATGTACTTTCTTTTCAATAAAAAAAAATGCATTAAGCATGACTAAATATTTCTCTGAAAAATTACCACCAGATGCACACAATTCTCAGTGTAATAAATTGGCTGACTAATGATCTGGGATGATACAGTAGCTGCTATAAATGTTTATATGCAACACAAATTATTTCTCAGGCATTTTCTGAAGTTGTTTGTCTTGTCTAAGAATCAATGTATCAAGGAAAGGAAATGGTGGAATGTCATTTTCCAAAGCATACTCTGTAAATAGAAGACATTTATTAAAACCCAGCCATGAAATGATTATCATTCATTTTCAATTGCATGCCATAAACATATAAATGAAACCGAAGCACTACACCAGCATTAGCAGATAAACAAACTCCTTTTTTTGTTAATGGCACACAATTTTCAAGTGGCCAGCATCTCAGTTGCAACACAGGGTATAGCACAGGGGTCGGCAACCTTTGGCACACAGCTTGCCAGGGTATGCAGGGTCAGTTTGTTTATCTGCTGTGTCCACAGGTTCGATCGATCGTGGCTCCCACTGGCCGCGGTTCACCATCCCAGGCCAAGGGGGGCAGTGGGAAGCCGCAGCCAGCACATCCTTCACCTGCGCCACTTCCCGCAGCCCCCATTGGCCTGGGACGGAAAATCATAGCCAGTGAGAGCCGCAATTGACCAAACCTGCTGACGTGGCAGGTAAACAAACCGACCCGGCCCGCCAGGGTGCTTACCCTGGCGAGCCGCATGCCAGAGGTTGCCAACTTCTGGTATAGTATCAGATTGTTTTTTCAAAAACAGAATAGGATTTTATTGAGATTATATAAGAAAGTTATTATATGTTGCTAAATAAGGGGCAGACCAGGAAAAAAATATCTGCAACCTTTTCTGGCTGCAAAAGCCCTTGAAAGCTAGGAATACTTGCAGAGAAATTATCATCCTATCACTGAAGGCCAAAGAGACAAAATCCTACATCTTTCCGAGGGCGCATTGTAGAGATGCTTGGGGAAAAGAGCATATAAATATCATTCCCCCAACAGCTGATGGCTGCTGCATTGTTTCCTTTCTTGGAAGCCAGTCACATCTCCACCTGCAGGGCACACAGCCCATGTGAAATGGTAAGGCCTCATAGGCAGAGTAAGTCCCTGTCCCGGTAGGAAGACTCTAATGCATGTATGTGCGCTTGCACGTGTGGAATAGTCCTCTAACCTTCCTATCCTCACTAGAAAGAGGGATACTTAAATACATTATGTGGCCACTACTAAGAGATTCCTCCTCTTGGAACAATGGGAAGCATTTTTTTTTTACATTTTGCATTTAGATTAATAATTTGATTTTTAAAGGTTTTCTGAGGCAGAACAGCTCTTGAATAAGATTCAGTTCATTCATGCTGGAGACTGAAATCCTTTATATGTCCAAGAAACAGGTACAGGGTACAGCAAAATTGCCCATACTGACCTGCCCATTATTCCTCACCCCTATTTCAGAGAAGTCACCTGTAGGGTTAAGAGTCAGTTCATTCTCAAAATCCAAGCTGTTTTTCTTTTCGCAGATTCCTACCAAGGGTGGCAATTACTGCTAATTGGGAAGGTGATTTAATGATATGGACACCTGTCCATTAAGAAAAAGACTGAGACCACCAACTATTTGCGTGTAAGCCACGACACAGCCTGCAGATGGTAACAATTTTCAATATTTCTGGGCTGGATTGGATTCAGATTGATGATCTAGGGATGAAAGGGTATATTATCCTACTACTGATCCCCTGAGCTATCTCATTTTCTAACCATTTGGATTTTTGAAATTTGGCTCATCAGATCATCTGAATTCTACTCATTTAAAGACACATGCCAGTCCATCTACTTATATAGCCCTCACACCATAATATCTGAGTACCTTACGAGTATTCATGCATTATACCTTTGCGAGGCAGGGTAATATTTTCCCCATTTTATAGATGGGGAACTGAGGCACAGGATAAATTAATTGAATCGTCCAACTTCACTCAGGTGATTTATGGTTGAGCTGGGAGTTGAACCTGTGTCTCCTGAGGACAAGTCCAGAGTGTTGCCTATTGGAATCTCCATTCTGAAGTCATTAAACAGAATTGGCTGGATTTTTTTGGACGCAACAGTTTTTCACCAAAACAAACATTTTTTGCAAATGTATTCATTTCAACAAATATTTTTAAGGGAAAAAAGCTGAAATGTTTCATTTCTATAGTGTCATTTTGATTCATGTTATTTAAACTTTAACCATATATTAAATATTAATTTTATTATATTATAAAATATTATTTTTACTGTTATGTATATAGATATTTAATACACTATTCAAAACAGAAATGAATCAAAATGACATTTGGTGGTCCTGAGTTGAAATTTTTTTTTAAATGTTCATTTTGCAGAAAAATTTGACTTTTCTTTCTCAATTGGAATGAAAACAAATTGAAATGTTAGAATTTCCTGTGGAACAGAAACTTCAGTTCCCAACCAGCTCTACCACTAATTGCTCACTTTGTTTAGGTTAACACTGTGAAATATTGAAACAATCATTTTGCCTCTGTCATTTTTTATATACCTTGGTGGCTATTGTTGGGTTTCCTCAGGAGGGATGGGTTTCAGGCATTTTTAATTGTTTGCCTAATTTTATCAGCTAAAACATGCATTGAAGTAATTGTTTCAGGAATGGAAGGTGCTAAAGTATGATACTGTTTTTAATCCTATAGCTACTTCCACAGAAATCTATAGCAGTTCCATGTGCATATATCTATAGAGTCTAGATGTTTCCAATAGATGCAGTATAAAGAAATAAAAGGAAAAGTAGATCAAATTTGAGCATCAATATTCAAACGCTGTAGAGAAGTTAAAAGCTCCAACTCTTTAGATTTCTAATTATGCTCACATTCCAAAATTTGGGCCACCTAACCACCCTTCAGAATATTTCCTAACAGCAGGGGACATCTTGCCTTCTTTTGCACATGGGGCATGGGTCACTTGCTGGTTTGAACTCGAGTAAATGGCAGAATCTCTGTAACTTGAAGTCTTTAAATCACAATTTGAGGACTTATTTAACTCAGCCAGAGGTTAAGGATCTTTTACAAGAGCTGGTGGATGAGGTTCTGTGGCCTGCAACGTGCAGAAGGTCAGACTATAAGATCATGATTGTCCTTTGTGGTGCTAAAGTCTATCAGACTATGAGCTGGGAGAAGAAAGGTATGCATATTTAGGCACACACACACACACACAAATTATATGTCCTTAAGTGACTTGTTCAAGGTCATATAGGAACTGAACCCTGATATTAGACCCATGCCAGTGTTTTATTCACAAAGCCATGCTTCCTTCTATTTTTCCTGCCTACAGTGCTTTCCTGCCTGGTTGCACTGTTCCCTTTCAGATCTCTCCCACACAGCAGTGACTTCTTAAATCACAATCCAGCCCCTAGTGTTGAAATGTCCTAATATTGATAATGAAGGTAAAAAGTGACATTGAAACATTTTGATGGAAGAGTTGCCCACTTCAAGTTCAACCACAGCCATCTCAGAGCCTTAATTCAGAGTCCAAACCTTACCACATCTTCACTTTAAGGCTCTACAAATGGGGATCATTTTGTCCTTTATATAGCAGTAGATAGAATTACTCCAGCAGGATTACAGGTATATTATGTGATTTCTACTTTACACATTGCTGAGGTTCTGTTTCTGATTGCTTGAAGCATGAAAACAAGGACAATTTCTGGAAGGCTGGCATTTAATTATAGACTTAGCAAATAATAATCCATTATTGAAGTGCCTCGTCAGGTAAAATCTATCTAGAAGATTACTCCTAACTGTGCAGTTTCTCATTGGATTTAGTTTTAAAGGCTGACCGAAGGCATAGAAGATGAATGCTGGTCTAATATGCTCTAATGCTATCATGAAAGCATCAGTCTTCAGTAGGATAAAAATTTGAGTCAATAGGTTTGCTGATTATCATTTGGTATGTAACCCCATTTGATGGAGGATACAATTTTTTAACATTTTCATCTAAAGGTCTGTAGCAAGGTCAAAAATATTTATTTTTTCCGTTAATGGCCTCAGTACCTTTTAACAGTTCAACCATTCTACTCTTAACAATTCTGGTAGTTTAAGTAACATGAAATCAGAACAGTTCTTAAAAATCTCTAATAGTTTAAAGCAGTGGTTCTCAAAGCTGGTCCACCGCTTGTTCAGGGAAAGCCCCTGGCAGACTGGGCCAGTTTGTTTACCTGCTGCGTCCACAGGTTCAGCCAATTGCGGCTCCCACTGGCCGTGGTTTGCCGCTCCAGGCCAGTGGGGGCTACGGGAAGCAGTGTGGGCCGAGGGATGTGCTGTCCGCTCTTCCCGCAGCCCCCATTGGTCTGGAGCAGCAAACCATGGCCAGTGGGAGCTGTGATCGGCCAAACCTGCTGACACAGCAGGTAAACAAACCAGCCCGGCCCGCCAGCGGATTTCCCTGAACAAGCAGTGGACCGGCTTTGAGAACCACTGTTTTAAAGCATTTGTGTTCACTGCACAATGCAGATTTCCTTTATTACACATATATCATAATTATTGACAATCAGGAAAGAGGTCAGGGACTAATACCTAAATCAGCAATAATAAACAGTCCCTGTGGGTCTTACAGTATAATTCCATAGTAAAACTCATGGGAGGATGACAAAAGGCCCAGAAAAAAATGTCCAATTAAAGTTCCCTTCAAGAGGGAGGTCTTAGGGAGCTCTGGAAGAGGCAGTGGTCACAGCCTCCAAAGCTTGTGGGTTCTAGGGACCAGCATTAACCTCTGCCTGGGTACTTGCCTGTTCCAAGAGGTGGAAAACAGCTGTTCCATTCTGATATGACCCTTTCTACTGTAAGCCATGGAGCTACAGCCCCATTAAACAGAGGTAGACAAACTTTTGGAAGTTCCCAAGATACATTCATTTCTGTGTTCCCATCCCATCACTATCTGCTTTGATTTTTTGTTTTGTTTTGTTTTGTTTTTGTTTAAGGGCATATCAATAAGACATTTTTGTACATGTAAGAACCAGAAAATGAAATAACAAAGATAGAAACAATATTCAGATGGTGTACCACTTCATTTACAGATCATTTGCATATTTCAAGCCAAATAAATATTTCTTTTTCTTCCATTCCCAATTAACACATTTTCTTAAAATAGGTAATTTTTCAACAGGAAAACCAAGCATTTTACCTCTTTTTTTTATTATAGCAGATGACAATAGCTATCACTAAAGTTAAGGATGAAGAATACTTAGATTTTGCAAAGAGGGAGGAAACGATAAGAACATAAGAAGAGCCATATTCGGTCAGACCAATGCTCCATCTAGCCCAGTATTCTGTCTTCTGACAAGGCTAGTGCCAGATGCTTATGAGAACATGGCAATTTCAAGTGATCTATCACTTGTAATCCAATTCTGGTAGTTGGAGGTTTAGGGATGCATCCTTGACCACCTTAGCTAATAGCCATCAGTGAACCTGTCCTCCATGAATTTACCTAATCCTTTTTTAAATCCAGTTATACTTCTGACCTTCACAACATCCCAACAAGGAGTTCCACAGGTTGACTGTGCATTATGTGATGAAGTGCTTTCTTTTGTTTGTCTTAAACCTGCTGCCTATTAATTTCATCAGGTGAATCATGGTTCTTGTGTTATGCGAAGGGATTAATAAGACTCCCTAATTCATTTTCTCCACACCATTCATGATTTTATACACCTCTATCATATCCCCAATTAGTTATCGCTTTTCTAAACTAAATAGTCCCATTCCTTTTAATCTCACCTCATATGGAAGCTGTTCCATACCCTTAATCATTTTTGTTGCCCTTCTCTGTACCTTTTTGAATTCTAATATATCTTTTTTGAGATGGGGCTGCATGCTGTATTCAAGATATAGATGGAGTATGGGGTTATATATTGGGATTAGAATTTTTTCTGTTTTATTATCTATCTTTTCCTAACAGTTCCTGACATTGTTAGCTTTTTTGACTGCTACTGCACAGTGAGCACGTTTTCAGAGAACTATCTATGATGACTTCAAGATCTCTTTCTTGCATGGTAACAGCTAATTTAGACTCCATAATTTTGCATATATAGTTGGATTTAACTTTCCAATGTGCATTGCTTTGCATTTATCAGCTTAGAATTTTATCTGCCATTTTGTTGCCCAGTCACCCAGTTTTGTGAGATCCCTTCAGAGTCATCTTCGGACTTAACAATCTTAAGTCATTTTTTATTATCTGCTAAAATTTGCCACTTCACTGTTCACGATCATTTATGAACAGCACACATACCAGTACAGATCCTTGGAGGACCCTGCTATGTACCTCTCTCCACTGTGAAAACTGACCACTTTTCCTACCCATTTTTCCCTGTCTTTTAACCAGTTACTGACCCATGAAAGGACCTCCTCTTTTATCCCAGGATTGCTTAATTTGCTTAAGAGCCTTTGGTGAGAGACCTTGTCAAAGGCTTTCTTAAAGCCAGCATTGCCTCAAAAGCCTTTTTTTTAATAAATAGGCATTACATTAGCTACCCTACAGTCATATATTACAGAGGCTAATTTAAGCAACAGGTTACATACCACAGTTAGTAGTTCTGCATTTCATATTCGAGTTCTTCAGAACTCTTGTGTGAATACAATCTGGTCCTGGAGACTTAATACTGTTTAATTTATCAATTTGTTCTAAAACCTTTTCTTATAACTCCTAAATCTGGGACAGTTCCTCAGATTTGTTACCTACAAAGAATGGCTTGAGTGTGGAGCTCTCCTCCATATCACCTGCAGTGAAAACCAATGTAAAAAATTCATTATTCCCCCCTCTGCAACTGCTTTGTCTTCCTTGAGCACGCCTTTAGCACCTCATTGGTCCAGGGTCCCTACTGATTGTTTGGCAGGCTTCCTGAGTCTGTTTTTAATTGCTGTTAGTTTTTGTGTCAGTAGCTTGTTGTTCTTCAAATTCTTTCTTAGTCTGCCTTATTGTACTTTTACACTTGACTTGCACAGTTCATACTTCTTTCTGTTTTCCTTGCAAGGATTTGACTTCCAATTTTTAAAGGGTGCCTTTTTGCCTCTAACCAGCTCTTTTACTCTGTTGTTTAATCACGGTGGCATTTTTTGACCCTCTTACTGATTTTTAATTTATATCTTTGGGGAATGTTTAGTTAGAGCTTCTATTATAGCATTTTTAACAGTTTATATGCAGTTTTCAGGCATTTCACCCTTTGACTGTTCCTTTTAATTTCTGATTAACAAGTGTCCTCATTTTTCTAGTTCCATTTTTTGATGTTAAATGCTACTGTGGTGGGTTTCTTTGGTATTTCCCCCCCTACAAAGATGCTACATTTAGTTAAATTATAATTGCTATTACTTTATGGTTCAGCTGTATTCCCCTCTTGGTCCAAATCCTGTGCTTTATTTACGATTAAATCAAGAATTGCCTCTCCCTTTGTGGGTTCCAGGACAAGCTGCTCCAAGAAGCAGCCATTTAATGTGCCTAGAAATTTTCTCTCTACATCCCTTCCTGAGGTGACATATTCCTAGTCAATATACGATCATTTAAGTCATCCATTATTATTGCATTTCTGCCTTTGTAACCTCTCTAATTTCCTTGGGCATTTTGTAGTCACTGTTGCCATCCTGGTCAGCTGAGCTGGTTAGTAGAATATTCTTAACACTATACTCTTCTTGTTCAAGCAGAGAATTTCTACCCAGGCAGATTCTATGGTACAATTTGATTCATTTAAGATTTTTACTTTATTTGACTCTACGCTTTCTTTCACATAAAGTGCCACTCTAGCAACAGCACAACCTACCCTTATCATTCCTATATATTTTGTACCCTGCTTTGACTGTGTCCCATTTAATTATCTTCATTCCACCAAGTTTCCATGACGCCTAATATCAATAACCTCATTTAATCGCAGGTTTGCTCATTAAGAACATTTTTCCTACCTTCTTTACTAGGATATAGAGCTTAATAAATTCACCATTAAGGGGAGAAAACCAAAAATGAAAAAACTATAGATTTTTTCAGCTTTCAGTTTTTCGTTGAAAACTGATTGGCAAATTGAAAAACTTCAATCCAAATGAACATTTTTTGCCAAAGGTTTAATTTCAATCCAAAAGCCATTTTTTTGTGAAATAAAACAATATGTTAGTTTAAAAAAATAATCTCTAGTTCCCCTGATACCCTCCATGCCACATACAGGCTACCTGGAGATTGAGTCTGGGAACGTAAACGTAAGAAGCCGTTCCATGCCTGTTTCTTTCCCCCTGAAGCAGGTGGGTTGAACAAGGAAGGAAATGGTGGATCTTTTGCTTAACCCACTCTCCCTCCTGCCCCCCAAGTCACAGCTGAGCTGGAACGGCAGGTGATTAATTCACCACTGGAATAGGCTAGCAGCAGTCACTACCCCAACAGAAATGTACTACCCATCCACAGAGAAAGGAGGAAGCAGGAGTGGAACTGTAACAAAAATTTCTGTCTTAGAAGTCATGATGCCTCCAGGAGCTTCTGCTGGGCTGGTGCAATTTATGCACCACTTCCGGCTAAGGACTATACATAGACTCACAGTTTACCTGTGAGAGAATCCACTGAAACTCCAGTAAAACATGCACTGAAATAGGACGCTTGTATTAGCCTGTAATATTGCCTCCAGTCACGTCAGATACAGTTACAGCTCAGAAAGTGGCTGAAATAGGAAGAGAAAATGTTCAACACGAACGCGGTTGTTCTCTGAGAAGCTTTGCATTTGACCTTTAGTCACAAATATGCCACTGACACAAAAGCCTGAGCACAAGCCACTTACACTGACTGAGTTACTGCCAGAAAATGTAAACACTCTTTGTCTCCCCTTCTAGGTTCTAGAGTAAATAAAAGCAACAGTTTCATGCCCAGACGTTTGTCATTATGAGGTGGGGGGCAGTTTGCCTTTTAATATTATACGTGTTAGTTTATTTAGCCGCACTTTTCCCCAGCTGTTTTCTGACAGTTAACACCAGTACATGTGCACAAGGTAATCCGAGTGTTTTAGCTATCAGAAGGAGCTACACAATGTTCATCTTTCTGAAGAGATATTGAAATCCTCACCACATGTGCTCAGTATCCTACAGCACTTTTTGGAAGAATAAAACCATGGTCACTGATGTCCTGGCTAAATTTTCATTTAAGAAACTACATTTTGCTACCTAAAATTACTCCTGCCATCTTCAGTAGACATAGAATCCTTCAGTTCCTGCTAAACTATTAGTTAAAGGTACTGTAACAGGTAGGTGGCTCCCTGTGTGTGTGAACCTTTTGGGGACATATGCCCTCAATTTACAATCTATTTTTTTATTATATCCTCAGTTTTTAGAAGTGGTTCCATATTGGAGCCTCAGATACGATCCACATACACCCATGCAGAACAGTTCAGACTGAATTCCAGAATATGAAGCTACCTTATGATTTGAGTTTTGAGTTGGATCCCAAAGTAGAAACTGCATATTTTCCAGATCTATTTTGACATGGCTGAGCATGGACTGAAATCTCATGAGAATAACTGGTTTTGAGAATTTTCTGCAAGTTTAGGCAGAAATCTCTAGAACAGCTCACAAGATTTCAGTGAACCTAGAACCCAAACCTGATTTATAGACTAGGTTTTACCCCCAACCCAGATTTTAACCCCTAGTCCAGATGCAGATCTGAATACCATCATCTTGGCCTGACTAATTACTATTAAGATGCTGGTTTTATAGTGAAAATATGGATTCACAGAGCTCCCTAATTCTTCTCCCCTGTATCTCTGTTTCTGCTTAAGGCAAAGTTGTCAGATAATGATGTGAAATGGTTACATTAAACAGACTGAATGCCAGTGTCAAAATATGGAACCTGACCTGGGCTTGCAATGGGACACTCATTACAAGCAGACTTATCTAGCTTTTCGCTATTCAGTATCTCTTGGCATGATTCATAGTTATAATCAGAATAAGTAAATATACCTCTTACGATCCCCATGAGTCGTTGGACAGGGCTGAAGTGTTAAATGGCAGAGTTTGGATAGCTCTGTTTTGAGTTAGTTCAGTATTAGCTTAACCTGTACTGCCAGAAACACTATAAATCCATCGTATTCAATTTCACATCTCCATTCAATTGCTGGACCTTCCTTAAGATCAGTGTGGACAAACTCATCCTGAAAAAGATTGCCCTTTTTAGATCCAGGATGGGGAATGAGATGTGGGAATAGCAGAAGACACCAGGAAATCCAGCTTGGAAACACAGCCAAGACTAAAACAGTAAAGTATTGGTTCTGGTCAGGGCCGGTGCAAGGAAGTCTTGCACCCTAGGTGAAACTTCCACCTTGCAGCCCCCGCAGCAGCTACCTCAGCCCCCCACCTGGGGCGCTCCCCCCCCCCCCCGCAGCAGCTATCCCCCTGACCACGACAGCTAACCCCTCTCCTCCCCGTCCCCCCACAGCAGCTAACCCCACCCGGGAAGCCCACCCCCCCGCCGCAGCAGCTAACCCTGCCTGGGGAAGACCTCCCCCCACCCCCCGTAGAAGCTAACCCTGCCTAACCTCGGCTCTGCCTCCTCCACTGAGCACGCCAGCGCCGTTCTAATTCTCCTCCCTGCCTAGGTTTGTGGCACTGATTGGAGGAGACTTAGAGTGAGGACTGTGTGCTCAGCAAAGGAGGCAGAGTGGAGGTGATCTGGGGTGAGGAGCTGTTCCTCTGTGCGCACACAGCCCCCCTGTTACTGTGGGCAGCCCTCCCCACGCGCCCCTCGCAGCTCACCTCCACTCCACCTCCTTTCCTGAGGGGACTCTTAGGCGCCCCCAACCATTAGGCGCACTAGGCGGCCACCTAGTTTGCCTAAATGTTTGCACTGGCCCTGATTCTGGTTGTTTTCTAGAAGCACATTTACTGGAAAAGCCAAAGAACCTGTTTTGCACGATCATGTTAACTATTTAGATGTGTTACAATAAAATGCAGCACAGGAAATTATCACAGACAGGCTGGACAGAGTACTGACAGAATATATTCTATGAAATAATCCTGTTGAGTAGGGGTTGAACTTGATGATGCCCAGGTGAGGGCCAAGTTATCAGCTTTTGGAGAAATTTAAGACTGTATTTAATTTGTATATAATGGAACTGACATCTTTAACATGGCAGGGCAATCCACGGATGATACTCTCTCTCCAGTGATCCCTCTTGGTCCCAAGTGAGCATTGCATGCTGGAACCTTTTTGTCAGTATGACCCACACTTCCATACTAAAGACTGTGGTAGTGGGCAGGCTTCAGTCCAAGAACCACATTTCAGAATTCTGTGGGTCAGACTGTGGTCCCACAGGTCACAGTAACTAATAGATTTTAAACACTCATCTAATAGATCTTAGCCTTCTATAAATTTTATAGTGCTGATTTTCCTCTTGCACTGGTATGAATCAGGAGTAATTCCTGTGAAGTATATTGCTTTAAAACTTGTGTAAGCAAGCAGAGAATCAGCCCGCATGACTCTGTTATAAATTTCACTTTCAAATGTACAACATTACTGTGTAGCAAGCCCACAGTCTGCATTTGCCTGGAAGCTATTTCATGTAAAGAAGGAAGCCTCATAAACATAAACAGACAAAGAGCCAAATAATGTTGTGTTTGGTTACAAATTACCTTGTCATAGCATTTAGTGATTTGCCCTCTGTTGCCTTGCAATAAATCCAGCAATTCCATTTTAGAAACCAAACTAACTTTCAAATGAAATGAAGTGCACATTCTTAGTTCCAAAACTAGCTAGTAAATATGAGTCTTTTCTATTTATTAGGGCAATTTTCACAGCACATTGCCAATATAATAATGCTTACTACAGTAAATGTTAGTGCCCTTTTTCATTCCAAAGTAATAGACTCTTTAGCCTTCTGATTCCCTGGACCTTTTCTCTAGAGCAATTTTCATGAAGTTACTGAAGCGGAACCATTAAATACAAGTTCCTCTAGCTTAGCGTATCTGCTCCCATTTATATCCCTTTAAATGATTGACTCCTCCAAGACTAGAATTCTCTCAGTTTAATCAGCTGAAATAAACTAGGCACAAAAAAGATGTGGCTTAATTTCCAGAGATCCTTTGTTTGGGATGGCTATGCCTAGAAAATAAAAATGAAACCTTTCCACTCATTGCTTTTAATAGGATCCTGTGAATATGCAGCAATCAGAATAGTTACACAGCTCCAGTTTAACTCAACTATCTGTTCTGGGCTAGACTAGAGGAATGATGACATCCCATCTTTGAGTTGTAATTGGAAAAGGCATTTGTTTACATTGATTCAGTTTGTAGAGCTCCTGTTCAACCTCTCTCCAAGCACTCATCTAGGAGCAGCCAAAATCTAGCCCAAAAGGTCTTAAATCCCTTCCTGAATGACCTTGAGCAAGTCATTTGATTACTCTCTGCCTTGGTTCCCTATCTGTACCATAGGGATAAGAATACTACCTTTGTCTGTCTTATCTGTTTAAATTGTGACCTCTTTGGGAAAGAGACTTTATCTCTCTATGTGTTTATACCAGGGGTAGGCAACCTATGGCACGCTTGCCAAAAGCATCACACGAGCTGATTTTCAGCAGCACTCACACTGCCTGGGTCCTGGCCACCAGTCCGGGGGGCTCTGCATTTTAATTTAATTTTAAATGAAGCTTCTTAAACATTTTTAAAACCTTATTTACTTTACACACAACAATAGTTTAGTTATATATTACAGACTTATATAAAGAGACCTTCTAAAACTGTTAAAATGTATGACTGGCACGCGAAATGCGAAATTAAAGTGAATAAATGAAGACTCGGCACACCACTTCTGAAAGGTTGCCAACCTCTGGTTTAGAAGGTACAAAGCTCAAGGGGTGCCAATCTGAAGTGAGGCCAGTAGGCAATTTAATAATAGAAATAATAATCAACAGCAGCAACATGGGATGAAATTATCATATGAATTAATTTCCGTGATAAAATCTGTCAAACGTTTGGCATTCAAGACCATTTTTATCACTAGCTTTGGATCAACCAAATACTTGTAAATACAGATAACATACACATGACTCATAGCAAAGCCCACTTGGAAAATATTGGTGAAATGGAGTTCCTATTCACTATTCTACCCTCTCTAGCTAGCAAGAGGGAAAGTTGTAAATGCTTGAGTTTCTGATCGCGCTGAGGTATAAACATAAAAATACCCATAAAATGAAAGGCAAGATAACCTAGAAAAAGTAGAGGGGAAAAAAGCCACAATTCTGTCATAAAATAACCAACCCTCAATTTTGTTCTGACATTGTGTGTGATTGAAACCCCTTTTTTCCATACCACACAAGTAGCATTTTGTGATTCTTGAAATGTGGAATGCAGTCATCAGACAGTTTTGACATCTGCTCAGACCTAAAAACTCTCCCTCTCATTCAGCCCTGTTAAAAAAATATCCACAGAAACAATTTCTGCAAGGAAAGCCAATGCACTGGCATGTACTAACAAAGGACCAATTCTTTAAACTGCTGGCAAGGAGGCTATCCCCCAGCAAATTCCTTTTCCTCAAACTTGTTTAAACATGCATCTGGAAAACGTGATAAGAGCACAGTACTTGATAAAGATGCTTGCACTAGTGATCAACAAAGGAACAGAGTTCTGCATCAAAAAACAGATATTATTTAGTATAGTTGACCTCAGGTTTGGGTTTGGAATTCCTTCACTCTCATCAGAGGTTGGATTTAACTCCAATAAAGCTAGGAATATCTTGGTCTTTTCCATTCAGCATGGTCTTTGACTCATAGAGAACAAAGTTACTATTAGGGGAAGACAAAGACCTCCTGGTGAGAAATTCATTTCAAACCCTCCAGAACAGTATGTTGCAAACCTGTGGTGAAAGAAGGACTTTACTTCTGATTAACAAAATGACAAAAATATGAGACCAAATCTTGGAATCCTTTTGACACATTGCCTACTGGCTCTGATTCTGGCAAGTTCCCACTGAGTCAAAATACAATCCTAGTCAAAATCAAGTATGGGCCTCAACAGCTGGCACATGCATATGACAATAAGATATGTTTGTGTATTAGTATCATGTATCCACATTATATTAAAGGTCCCATTGTTCTAGACACTGCTCAAATGTAATAAAAAAAAACAATCCCTGACTCAAAGAGTTTACAATTTTGAAATAGGACAAGAGATTCCTGCACTGGCCCCTTTACGCCAAGTAAAAGGACATAAAGCTTCCTTGTAAGGACCAGCTTGCAAGCCCTGGCTGGCAGATAGGTCATGGCAGGGTAGTGGCTGTGGAGGGGATTGGGGGCAGGGGGGGAGAAGTTGCCAGAAAGGGGTGGGGAAGCAACATGCAACACTACACTGATCATGGACAATGCTGTGGCCCACAGGATAGCCCTGAGAGACTCCTGTAACTTAGCGTATATATGCACAGCAAAATCTGAGTACAGACTAACTTGCCTGAGGAAGTATGATCCAGCTAGAGCAAGTAACAGCAGCAGTGAATAATAATAGCAGCGAAGACAGGGCAGCACATGCTTCAGCACCCGGTAGTATAAGCCCAGCATATTCCTTGGGTACGTACTGGGCTCTTAGTTCTGGCTGCGCTCTCTTTGCTGCTATTCTTACTTGCACTAGCTGAATTCAAGCTAACTGGTGTAGGCTAGCCTGTTCACAGCTTAAACTAACCCTTTTACAGACCCTCAGAATTCTGAAGGCCCTGGAACAGCCCAGCATCAGAAAGCTGCAAAGTTGCTTAAAGTCTTCATAGCCACCTCCACCCTCACAATCCCCTTCAAAGATTCCAAGGCCAGAAGGGACCACTGTGATCATCTAGTCTGACCTCCTATATAGCGCAGGCCAGAGAACCCCCCTAAAATAATTCCTAGAGTATATCTTTTAGGGAAAAAAAATCCAACCTTGATTTTAAAATTGCACCTGATGGGGAATCCCTCATAAGTAGACACTTGATAAGTTGTTCCAATGGTTTATTACCCTCACTGTTAAAAATGTGTCCCTTATTTCCAGTCTGAATATGCCCAGCTTCAATTTCCAGCCACTGCTTTGTGTTTTAACTTTCTCCGCTAGATTGACAAGGCCACTATCAAATATTTATTCCCAATGCAGGAACTTATAAACTGTAATCAAATCACCTCTTAACCTTATCTTTGTTAGGCTAAAGAAATAGAGCTGCCTGAGTCTGTCACTAGAAGGCAGGTTTTCAAATCCTTTAATCATTCTGGTGATGCTTCTTTAAACACAATCCAATTTATCACCCTCTTTCTTGAATTGTGGACACCAGAGCTGGATACAGTATACCAGCAGTAGTTGCACTAATGCCAAATACAGATGTAAAATACATCCTACTCAAGATTCCCCTGTTTATGCATCCAAGGATCGCAATAGCTCTTTTGGCCAAACTGTCACACTGGAAGCTCTTGTTCAGCTGATTATCCCTCATGACCCACAAATCTTTTTCAAAGTCAATGATTTCAGAGTCCCCCATCCTGTAAGTATGGCCTACAATCTTTGTCCCTGTTGCATAATTTAGCAATATTGAAACACATATGGATTGCACCCAGCTTACCAAACAATTCAGATCACTGAGTCAGTGACCTGTCCTCTTCATTATTCATTACTCCCCCAATTTTTGTGTCACCTACATTTTGTTTCTTCCAGGTCACTGAAACAAAATGTTAAATAGTGTAGGGCCAAGAACTGATCCTTGTGAGACACCATTAGAAATACACATGCTTGATGATTCCCCTTTTACAATTACATTTTGAGATCAATCAGTTAGCCAACTTTCAACTCATTTAATGTGTACAGTGTTAATTTTATATCATTCTAGTGTTTTAACCAAGTCAAACGCCTTACAGAAATCTAAGTATATTACCTCAACACCATTACCTTATCAATCCAACTTGTAATCACAACAAAAAAAGATATCAAGTTAGTTTGACAGGAGCCATTTTCCATAAATCCATGTTGATTGGCATTAATTCTTTATTACCTTCCTTTAATTATTAATCCAGTCCTGTGTCAGCCTTTCCATTACCTTGCCCAGGATCTCGGTCACGATTGATTGGGCTTTGAGTTCTGTATTACACTTCTCTGAGGTGCACCCTAGAATCTCAGCCTTGGAGAACAAATAAACAAGGTGGGAGGACAAAATAACAGTGAAATGATCATAGTTGTAGAACAGGTAGCAGTCACGGTACATCTACATCCTAGCCAATCAGCCCATGGCATTCCAATATGGGACAATTTATGTTGAAATAACATTAACATTGAAAAGTTAATGAAAAGAAACCCTCAGAAATGTATTATTTAGAATTATATATACAGGGCTTAAATTCAGCTGGAGCTGTCCAGAGCAGAACTCCAGTAACTATTTTCAACCCCCTGGAGTTTTCATAACAAGTTTGGGGCATGGTGCGTGGGGTTCCGGCAAATACTCTGAGAATTTAAGCCCTGGATATATGAAAACACAAACCTAGGGCCTAAAATAGATGTATAGATGCTCTGTACCACGGATGTTTTGAACAAACAATTTTTTTTTCATAAAACTATAGAAACATATGTTCTGTAATTAATGCCACATAATATTCAAATACTGACTATAAGATGGATTGTAATTATGTCTATCCCAGTCTAACTACTTTCTCAGCAATCAAAAGTTTGTATTTAATAGTTACAATCCCAACTCACATTATTACCTAAAGATTTTCCAACAGCTAAAACTCTAAATACCCAGCACTCGGTTCTAATACTTTCGGCTCTTGTTTGAGAATGCTATACACATGAAACAAATTACACAACAAATCCTCTAAACTGATTGGCTGGGAAGGTTAAAATAGCACAGCATCTCACTATCAGTCCACTACTTTCTCCTCAGCTTTCCCCATGGAATTGCAAAGTTCATTTTGAACATCTTGTTTTAATAAGTAGATTCATCTCAGAAGGGCAGATTTGAAATGGACAGAAAAAGAAGCATATGAGAACCTGACAAACTGCTTCCCACAGAATAGCTGGTCCAATTTGTGGGGGGAAAGAAGGGTATGGGTTTTATAATAAAAAGCATGAAATTCACCAGAGTCTTAGAACAAGAACTAATAAAATGTTCAGATATGAGGCCATTGCCAACTCATGCCATGTTGGCCATGGCAGGCATTTTAAACAACATCATCATAATCAGCAGATAATATTGTTTTACAATTAGCCATACAAGGGATGTATTTTTGGCTTTGCTTCTGTGTGACCCTAAAATTGGAGTAATGACACATTATATATTAATATTGACTGTCAGTGGGGCTTGGAAGAATTTAATCACATTTCTCTTTTGCTTTCAGATGTTTCTTTTGTTGCATGAAAGTTGCTTGGTGACTGGATAATGTTAACTGTACACAGTTATTAGATATTAGATTCCTATTGGCTATTATTAGTGTTTCAAACACATCAAAAAGACACAAGCTCATTCAAGAGCTAGGTCCATCAACAGAGAGATCCCATTTGTCTACTGACTGGGGTTAAGTGTCATGCCATTTGTCAAGAAGACATGGGTACAAAGGTGATAATCCAGCAAAATCAGGAAGAGCAAGTTGGATCTGGCTTTTGGACTCTAGCAGAAAATATCAGGTATTTCATAAGCTGAATGCACTTCCTATATTCATAGAAATATGTAGATTAGATGAAAGTATTTTCAGCATCATGGTCAACAAGAACAATGGTCATTGGTACAAATCCTGCTACAGTAAGTTTAACAGGACCAAACCTAAAAGTGTTGAGGGATGGAAAATAATAAAAGTTGTGGATCATCCTGAACAACTGAGGAGAAAACAGACACATTTAAGTAACCTACATAAATGACCCTCCAGAAAAAGACGTGTTTTTTCATCTGTAAAATGAAAATACTATCAGAAGACTTCTATGAGGTTTCTACACTTGGCATAGATAGTTCAATCCACAAGTGTGCAAAATGAGTGCGTGCTTGCAAAACTAAGTGACAATGTTTTAAGAGGCAAAGTATCATGCAAGTTTCTCTCTACAGCAGAGTCAGGGAGAAGAAAACTGAGCAAAACAACACAGAGATGTTGTATGGGGTTGCCTTTGCTGAACTAATAGCATACATTGAAGATACAAGACTGAATTAAGATGTGTCTCCGGTCTATACTTCACAAGGCTCTGTACAGCTAGACTAGAAGAGCTGGGGGTGACACTGACTGGGTGCATTCACATCACCGAACTAAAATCTTGCATCCTTTCACACATTCCAGATCTCCAAGCATACAAAGAAGGATGTGATGTGCTGTTTGCCTTCAACCAGGATACTGGACGTGCCCTCCAAAAAACACAAGCAAGAAAGACTGTGATAGAACAGCACTTCACCTGTCCCAAACAGCAAAAATTATTCAAAGGGACATATTTCAAATTAAAAACCACGGTTTAATGGAACTCTTATGCTTCCTTGCAAAGCATATTGCAAAGTTGGCAGGAGACGGCAAAGAGGTAATCACTACAGATGGTTAAGATGCACCTTGCAGCTCTGCACGTGATAAGACCAGTTGTTCCCCATGCCACCACAAGGAAGCAGATACCAGAATGCTGCTGCATGTGTCTGATGCATTCAGTCAATGATATACTAAAGTTGTCATATGCACAGTTGACACACGTGTGCAAAAACTTCAGATACTTGAACTGTGGGTTGCATTCAGACCCAGCTAACCCTTAAGATATATACCAGCTCATAACATTGCTTCTTTACTTGACTCGAGCAATTCAAAGGCTTTACCAGTGTTTCATGTCTATACTGGTTGTGACAAAGTGTCTGCCTTTGCCGGAAGAGGAAATAAATCTGCAGAGAAGACGTGGAAGGCATTTGAAGAAGTGACTCTCAGCTTTCATGGGTTTGTCTGCTGCACCACAACATATAGATGATGAAACTATGTCTCTGTTGGAGTGCTTTATGGTGATTCTGTACAACAGGACAAGTGGTACAAAACAGTGCTGATGCGGAGGCCTGCAAATGGCTCTCCACACAGAAGGGCAGAGGTCTGGAATTCCTTCCACTGATCAAAACTGCTCTGGTTCAACACACTAAGCGAGCTGCATAGCAAGCAGAACATTGTGGAGTCAGGCCTAACTACCTGCTCCTGGGCTCACCTCACCCAAGGAATAGGGATGGGTTGAGGGAACTGACAGACAGAGTCCTCTGTGAACAAACCCTCCTAGAAGCAAGTTATTATTGTCATGAATTCCTAAGATGTGGCTGCAAAAATGGGGTACCAACTCAGGTGCAAGTGTGTCAGGCAGCACCGAGTTGCACTGCCCTGTGCCACTGTGGTGGGGAACGTACTGTTTCAATATACTGAAGACTGTGAAAGTCTGTCTTGTTTCTTAAATTGTTTTAGACAGCATGTCTGTGTAAGCTGCCTCTTCAAATTTTTTGGGAAATAGCAATATTCTTTTATACACAGATCAGTCTGAAATACGGTTATTAGCAAAGAGAAATGTAACTTTCTGTTCACAGACAGAAACTTGTAATGTTATATTTCTATATTACTGATATTGTAGTAAATACTTTCTGGTAACACTACGCAGCATGCTAACTCTTAATATTTTTGTATAATATCAAGCCCTCACAATACATTGCTTTAGTCTTAGGTGCCCTAAAAACAATAGGAATATACATGCAAAACCCCTCCCCCCAAATCCCCATTCACTGGGATGGTTTAATACCATAACAAACCAACCAGTAGAAAAAGTGCATTCAGAATTTAAAATGGCCGCCGCAGCCAATATAGCATGAATTGGTGATGCTGCCATATCTGAACATCTTTATTAGATCATGCCCTAAAACACCGAAAAATGTCATGCTTTTATCATAAAACCTACACTTCTTTCACGAATCTCATTGGCTGAAGAGCATGTTGGAGATTGTGAGGAATTTGACCTCATTTACATCCAAACTGCCCTGTGTAGTACTCCAAACATTAGCAATATAACATGGAACCGCATAGTAGCTGCTATATTTCTATTGCAATGATCTCAAATCTATTTGTGTTAATTCTTTTTTTTTTCACTGATTGCTATTAGAAGCAAGATAGCCAGGGCTGTGATTCTATAGTGTAATATATGCTATTGATATTAAGTGACAGGTTTCTATTAGAGCCTAATCACATCTAATATTTGCCAAAATCCTTTGTCAATTGCAACAGACATGCAAAGCTCCACTTGTTGATTATTGATCACATGATTTTACTACAATTGCCTTTGAAATTGGCACTATAGCTGAAGTACCTTAAGCTACTGTAGAAAATTCTATTTAAAGTATCATTGGAATTTAAGAATTTAATATCTGTTTTATGCTTGTGGTAGTGCCTTCCCTTTATCTTTTATTGCATTCTTTTGGTATGTGCTGGTGAGAGTTCACTTGGGTCTTTAGGATGAAATGATGCAGTCTACTCAAGCATAAAGCTGGATTATTTTGGCTCTATGCCGTTTAATTGAAAGGAAGTGAAATTCAGCAGGTGGTGTTACCATGGAGTACTTTCCATTGGTGCCGCTCCAAAATATAGACTGGAATATAAGCTGCAGTCCCTTGAGTTGATAGTTCAGGGCACTGTAGCCTTTTCTGTGGAAGAATGAATAAGATGATAGGTCTGCACAGCCCAGAAAGCCCGTGGAGCTTCCAAGTGCTTTTCTGTTGTATAGGAAACGTAATAAGAGATCATCATGTTTTATGGAAAGATTAAATATATTAAATGGGCTGTAAATAGTCATTGATTTAATTATATGTATGACTGTAACTGGAGAGCTACAGTAGAGACATATAGTAATTACAATTACTTTGTGCGATCTCACAGGGTTATCTGTGAAATTCTGTGCTATCTAATGATCATACCAGCTTTTCCAAGAGTTATATTTCCTAATAGACACTTTCCAGAATTTGGGGATAAAATCTAGGATTGCTGTGTTTCAGGTCTGTATTTATCATGCTTGTAATTTGACAGAAGGCCAAGTAGCCCCACACAATGTATAAGAATGACTGCAAACTGCAGAATAAAATGCCAGCTCCTATTTTTGGCAGTCTGGCTAGCTAGAAGTGCTTTTGAATGCTAATTTATAGGATGTCTTATCAAAGATATGTCCCAAACAAAAGATAATTCTAAAATACTGTACAAATTTCACATTTATATCCTGCCCATTCCCCTTGTCAAATCTCCGTATGCATTTGACTCTCTCCACAGTCAAAAACATCTGGCAAGATTCACAAAAGCTTTAATGAGGCAGAAAAAAGTCAGAAGACATTTGCAACTTGTAAAAGCATCCTCCTGATTCACAGTGATAGCATCTTTGTAGTCAATCTGTTAACTGGATTGTATTCAACAACAGACTGACTATTTATTTAGGCAGGATTCCCCACTGAGGGCCTCGTTATTCCAAAAATAATAGGAGTGTTCTGCAGGGTTTCTTAGATTCATACATACATACAAATACAGTTTTGAACTATTCTGCTTTAGATATAGATTTAGGGCCACATTCTCAGATGATGTAAATCAGTGTAGCTCCATTGACTTCAATAAGATTATGTCCCTCTGACTTCAGTTACACAAATGAATTTCAGATTAATTCCATTGGCTCTCGACAAATTGTTCTGAGTTCATACCAAACTACCTGAGATCAGAGTCTGGTACAGGATTTCAAATGCTTTGTGACTTTTTGTGAAAGCTCAAAGGTGATAAGTAGCAGTAAGTTTTTTGGAGCAGGAGACTTTTTAGAACTTTTATATAATACTGTAAGTAGCATTTTTTATCATTAGGCTTCTATGTGAATGTGGAAGAAGGTAGTGCTCATGAGGGAAGAAGGCTGGACCCAGGGGCTACGAGTCAGAAGACCTGGATCTGAATTAACTTTGCAACTTTAGCTTTCTTTTAATGTAGTGTTTTATATAATTTCCTAATTTAAAAAAAAAAATGAAAAAACAAAAATCCCAGCATGTGGAACCATGTTGAAACTCCATATGTGACATCAGAAGGTCTGAGATCTTTAAATCCATAACATATCCCCCTCACACACACACACACACACACACACACACACACACACACACACACACACACACACACACACACACACACACAGCTAGCGCTATCCTCCTTGATTCCTGCTTTCTCCCACTCCCGTTCCTGATTCCTGTCCTCTGCTGTCTGTACATGGCTCCTGCCCTTCCCACTCCTAACCCTCTCCATCCACAGGGCCTGCCTCTCCCCACTCCCTTTTCTGCCCCCTTTTATGTTTCTGCTCCTTTCCCCTCCCTCCAATCCTCACCCTTCTGCATTTGAGTCAGAAAGCTTCCTTCTCCTCCACACCGACTTGGTGCCAGTTGTGGGAGCATTAAGAACACAGAAGAGCAACTTCTTTTTTCTTACTTCCATTACCTAGCACCACAGTGGCCCACAGCCACTAGGAGTATCTATTGCAGGGAGGGTTCTGCTCCAGCCCCTGAAGCCTTGTGATGGAGTATGCTTGGTGGCTATGTGAAGATGGTGTATACACAGGCTGGTTGGCCTGTAGGAGCTGCAAGGAGATAGAGCATACTTCGTGCACACAGAATCTTTGGAGAATTTAGCGGTCAAAGTCTAAGAAGTCCCTATTGAGCATGTGTGACCTGAGAAATTTCACATCATTTTGTTTTTCATGGGAACAGCAAAAGGACATCCCTAACACTCAGGTGACTCCTTCCCCTACCAAATTTCAAGTCCCTGCTCCAAAGTATGGAGGTACCAGACAATCTCCTTGAAAAGTCAGTACAAATGTTTTAAGATGAGCAAAACAATATTTTTTTCTAACTATGGAAAAGGCTTAACCATTTTAGTTGAAACTTTCAAAGAAAACTTCAACCTAACATGGGAAATAATACCATGAGTGGTTTAAATCTGGAAAAGTTATAACCAATTGAAAACAGGGTGCTATAATGGAGCATGTTGGGTAATCTTAATTATTAGCACTACCCATATCACTAAGCTCCCCAAACTCAGGAAATTGTGAAAGATGATGCGATACAGAAATTACCTAGTGTATGAAGAGCTGTAAATTGGGCATCCACATTTATAAAACAGTTTGGAATTGAGTCAGAGAGCTGAGGGTTAGAATCAATATATTGATTGTGCAAAACTCTCATGGAAGCAACCATGTGTTTAAATATCAAAACTATAAATGTTCTCTACTAGGCAGATCACCGGACAATATCCAAACATTTACAGTTCAATTTATATAAAATAATAAAGATCCAAATTCTGCTTTTAGTTACATGCACGAAACTAATATATGTTAAAGAGTGAACTTAAGTGATTGGCAGAAATCATAACTAGTGAGGCATGGAAGAATACCCAGTATTCTTAATTTGTAGTCTGGTTCCCTGTTCAAAACTGGATTCTTAGTTATATGGTTGCAAGTCCTTCTGAAGTCAATAACTAAGCACAGGATTTGTCCTAAAGGGTAAAAATATTAAATATTATTTATTAGTTTTAAACGTGTATTACTTCCCCTTCATTACCCTGTGGGAGGAGTGGATGGTATGGGATGTTAGGGCTAGAGAAATCCATTTTAAAACACCAAGCAGTTCTGAGGTGCCACTGAGGAGGCAGTGTGAGAATGGGGTAGTCTTCCTTCAGTTCACTGAGGTGGGCTTTTCCTACAGCTAAATCAGGGTGTCTGGATTTATCAATTCAGTCCCTACAGGCAGGGAGAGCAGCAGTATTAAGCATCTCTATGCTGGCCTCACCCCTTCCCTGACAAGAGATGAGAGACCAGAGAGTGAAAAGGGATGGAAAAGCAGGTGGAGTGTGTTGGGATATGAAGCACCAGCTGACTGGGGTAAGGAAGGAGAAAAGACATACACAGGGGAGGTACGAAGCATAGAAATAGCTCTCAGTTCCTCCTGGCCACTCACTGAATAACAATTTGCTCATTTCCAATGCAATGTTTTTTGAGGAATGGATTATTTTTATGCATTTTATTATATCAAAATATATGTAAATTTCCCCATTACCATAAAACATTTTATAGGTGCATTAACTCTGGGGTGTACATTTTTCAGCTAACATATACACACTTTGGGTGCATTAAGACGCCATCACCAGACCCAAGATTTGCGTATCTTGACCAGCCAAACTGCATGTGCTATTGCTTACTAGTTTGTCACAATTCCAATTTTGATGTTTCAAAACCATTAACTAAAGTCCTATGCTACACATTTTACTGATTAAAAAGATATTTTCAGGGGCATGAGTTAAAATGTTCAGCAGGGAGCCAAACTCTGAACAGTGCTAAGTGCCTCTTGCAAGATGCTGAGTACCCTTAAATTCCCACTGAGTCCAGGAGGATCAGTACCTCAGTCAATCAACCCCTTGATTTCAGGTTACTTATCTAGAGCATAAAATGCCCTCAAAGTATCTTTACATTGATTTTAATCTGATTTTTCCCTCAATAGAAAAGTAACAGGAGATGTTATGTTAGAGCAATTTGGAGGGAACTTGAAATTAAAGACAAAGAGGTTTCTAAAGATTTGCCTCTTCTCAAAAACAAACAAACAAAAACCGCTATTTAAAAGAACCACTCTTAGGTGCCAGCCTCACTAATTAGATATATGCCCATGAAATATATAGTGAACCTAGCCTGATTCTGGTGTAATAGAGGAGACCTAAAATGCTGCAATATTCATGTCACATTTTGCCTATATTGGTCCAGTCTAGTCGAGCCAACAGTTGGAATAAACGGTTATTAGTCATTAGCCATTTGCCACACAGATTACATTATTGTCAGATAAATTCAGAGTTAAAGCATCCCATTTACTTGGTACCTTGTTTTCCAGAAAAGGAAGTTAAAAAAAGCCAAAGAAATCCAATCTGTGAAACACAAGGGAATCTAAAGAAATTCTTCTTTCCCCCAAGTGTGTTCTCCTGTTTTATATGTCTGAAAAGGGGTTGCAAGAGCATATGCTTGTGATGAAAGGGTTCAGGATTTCCCAGTGAAAAACAGGGTGGAGGGAAGCAAGGACATACAGGGCACTCGTTTATGAAGCCCTGTCTGTTCCTGAAAATGAATATGTTTAAAACCTAATGCCTCATGTATTTTAATGTTGTAAAGACATTTCCGTTAGTGTTATGAATTAAAACTGAGGGACCAGCTGTAATAGCTCCAACTCCTACCCCTCCCCCTGAAAAAAAATCCAAGAACAACAACAAAAGTCTTCTTCTCATTACTCTACCCATGGTACATGCTACAACACTTCCCTTTCAATTTTTATTATCTTAAGTTAATTTATTGCTTTAACCCGCATAATACACAACAATTGTATCTCTCCTTCCTACACCCCCACTTCAGAATATATGATAGGGATTTATTTAGATTTACCAGTAAAAATGTTAGTATTATTGTTCTTCTGTTTTAGTCAATTCAATCAAAGTTGTTCAGTTCTTGGTAATACCTTTCAGTTCCAATAAGAATCCCCAAATCATGCATATATTATAGTGATACAGATTTTATTTCATTCCACTCATTGCTCTTGCCTGGGTTCTGAACAAGGTCATACATTTGACTTCACTCTTAGCTATGCTGTCTGTTTTACCACTCAGGTTCTTCTGTGAATAAAATGGTCCAGAGGCAGGCATATGGAGGATGAGGTGCTATGAATTCTAACCTTCCAGTCCAAAAAACAACAAAATACAAAGATAATATATTCTCTTCTATTATATTTAAATAATACTGACTCAGCAGCTGCCCCTATGTAAAGACAATACACAAGTAAGGAGATGTGACCAAATATAAAGGTTTCTGAAGCCAACACAGGGTTGAAACCTCATCTACTTGATAATAGAACATCCCTTTTCAATTGAGTAATACTACTTCTATAGATGTCTTATAGAGCTTGATCCAAAGCAAATGAGTGTCTTTCCATTGAGTTCATTGGGCTATGAATCAGATCCATAGGGCTTGAATGTACAAGGTGCTGTGCACTACTTGAGTTGCTGAATTTTCTCAGCTCCAACTGATCTCCACTTGGATTCATCTTGCAGAAGTGCTGAGCACTTGAGAACTGAACCCCTGTGACACTTAGCTGTTAGTCTCAAAGTGCTTAAAACAAAGGAAAAGTAGCACTAATGACTTCAAGGAAATTACTCATGTGAGGGTTGCCAGGATCAGACCCATCTACAGTACAAACCAATCTACTGAAAAAAATCTTGCACAGGATCTAAAGAAGGGGTTGGAATGCAGCCTAACGTTTTCACGTGCACTACAGATCCACTTCTCACATTCTCCCATACCCATTCTGTCCTCCCTTCCCCCTTCTCTGGTTTCTACCTCCCACTTTGTCATCTCTTAAACTTATCCTTGTTCTATTTTCTCACAGTCTGCAGAATGCTAACATATACTACCGCTTGGCACACATTGCTATTATTTGTGAGTTCAAATGACTTCAGAGGTCATTGGAAGAGAGCAACTATATCCATTGTGGTGTTGGTGATATTTTAAAATGCTGGGATTTTCATACTAGAACCGCCGAAGGTCTTTGTTGTTTTTTTTAACGTGGTCATTATCCAAATGTTAAATCAGAGAGTGCAGTTGACTTAAAGGGAAATTACCCAAGAAGTCTGTCTTTCAGTTGATTTGATTTAACTGACAGATGGGGAACCACACTGCTGACGTCTGTGACAAGTTTACATTTATTCCTAGAACATCATTGTGAAAATATAATTATGAACAAAACAATTTCTTTTTTGTATCCGTGGTTAAACAATAAATTATACAAAGATCACAACAAAGGCATGAAATGTTTTATAGTACAACAATAAGAAGCAGGGATTAATTTATTTGGTTTAAGAGTTAGAACAGCTGATCCTTCAGTTTAAATTCATACCACACATTTGACAGACTAACTTCACTATGGCCCTGATTGTAGTTTATTGAAGTCAATGGAAGAGTTTCCATTCAGTAGGGTTCTATAGGCTTTGGGATCAGACCTCGTTTGAGGAACTTGACTATAGCAAGAATTGCAGTTTGCACACTTCCAACATTAAAAATACTCAGGACACAGTGTAACTCACTGAAAATGGATTTTCACTATATCTGCATTCACTATAACCAGGTCACACTGTACCCGACATACATTAGGTTACATCTCTGTAGGTGAGCAAAAGTACCTCAGTTCCTTTAAAGAAAAGAAGGCTAAATTCTGATCTGGTGTTACATGCAGCTAATTAGACCCAGTCTAAATTTGGCCCCAAATTATGTAAGAGGGAGTATTTCCTTGTATCTGTCGCTTGTTCTGTACATCAGATTCCCAGTTTTAGGCAGAAGAGCGTTTTTTTTCCTCCATTCAAATTAATAAGTAGTTATATGGATTGTTTTGTCATGCTTGTGATTTTTTCATGTTTCTTATCTATCAGTCTTATCCTGCTACATCATCTCTGACCATCACCTTTCCTCCCATCTCACAAATATAAAATTGAAACAGGCTTTGTTTTCTCGAACTGTCTAGCCCATTGCTGAAGGACAGGCTGACAGAGGCAGCTGGGTTTCCATACTGTATGTTAGCTTGAACTATACATTATTTAGAAAATGGAATGTGAAAATCCTATGCTGACAAGCACTCTACATTTTTGCAGGCATTTAATGGAACTATATAAAGATGGAGCAGAGCCCTTGTTAAAAAAAAATACAACATGACAGTTTGCTTTTGTAAAACAAAGCATTCGGTGCCAAGAACATATTTTTCTCCCCAGAAAATAAAAGAAAAAGCCAAAGCAGCACTATGCAGAAGAAAAATACCAGTACTGGCTCAGTGTTTTCTTTGCTTAATGCTACGTTTGCAGGCATCCATTTGGCTAACATTGGAGCCTGCACACAACTCCCAGTTATTGTAATAGAAGTTATACCTGCATACAAACAGCAGAACCATCACCAATGGGGAAAAAATCAATGTACAAATGAAATATTATACATTATACACAAATGCAAGAAGCCTGGGAAACAAGCAGGAAGAATTGGAAGCAAGTCCTGAGACAGTCAAGGACCTATGATGTGATTGGAATAACAGGGACTTGGTGGGGTAACTCACATGACTGGAGCAATGTCATGGATGGCATAAATTATTCAGGAAGGACAGGTGGGGGAGAAAAGGTGAAGGAGTTGCACTGTATGTAAGAAAACAGTATGATTGCTCAGAGCTCCAGTATGAAACTGGAGAAAAGCCTGTTGAGAGTCTTTGGGTTAAGTTTAGAGGTGAGAGCCATAAGGATGATGTCGTGGTGGGCATGTGCTATAGACCACCAGACCAGGAGGATGACGTAGACTATGCTTTCTTTGAACAACGAACAGAACTTTCCAGATCACAGGCCCTGGTTCTCATGGGGGATTTCAATTACGCTGACATCCGCTGGGAGAGCAATACAGCAATGCACAGACAATCCAGGAATTTTTGAAGTGTGTTGGGGACAACTTCCTGGTGCAAGTGCTGAAGGAACCAACTAGGGGCCGTAATCCTCTTGACTTGCTCACAAACAAGGAAGAATTGGTAGGGGAAATAGAAGTGGGTGCAACCTGGGCAGCAGCAAGCATGAGATGGTCAAGTTCAGGATCCTGACAAAAGGAAGAAAGGAGAGCAGCACAATACGGACCCTAGACTTCAGAAAAGCAGACTTTGATACCCTCAGGGGACTGATGGGCAGGATCCCCTGGGAGGCTAATCAAAGGGGGAAAGGAGTCCAAGAGAGCTGGGTGTATTTTAAAGAAACCTTATTGAGGGCACAGAAACAAACCATCCCAACGTGCAGAAAGAATAGCAAATATGGCAGGCAACCAGCTTGGCTTAACAGAGAAATCTTCTGTGAGCTTAAATACAAAAAGGAAGCTTACAAGAAGTGGCAGCTTGGGCAGATGACTAGGGAGGAGTATAAAAATATTACTCAAGCATGCAGTGGTGTAATCAGGAAGGCCAAAGCACAATTGGAGTTGCAGCTAGCAAGGGATGTGAAGGGTAACAACAAGGGTTTCTACAGGTATGTTAGCAACAAGAAGGTCAGGGAAAGTGTGAGACCCTTACTGAATGGGGGAGGCAACCTAGTGACAGATGATGGGGAAAAAGTTGAAGTACTCAATGCTTTTTTTTGCCTCAGTCTTCACAGACAAAGTCAACTCCAGACTGCTGCACTGGGCAGGAGATGAGTAGCCCTCAGTGATGAAAGAATAGGTTAGGGACTATGTAGAAAAGCTGGACATGCACAAGTCCGTGGAGCCAGATCTAATGCATCTGAGGGTGCTGAGGGAGTTGGCTGATGTGATTGCAGAGCCATTGGCCATTACCTCTGAAAACTCATGGCCATTGGGAGAGGTCCCAGACGATTGGAAAAAGGCAAATATAGTGCCCATCTTTAAAAAAGGGAAGAAGGATAATCCAGGGAACTACAGATTGATCCACCTCAGTCCCTGTAAAAATCATGGAGCAGGTTCTCAAGGAATCCATTTTAAAGCACTTGGAGGAGAGAAAAGTGATCAGGAACAATCAACATGGATTCACCAAAGGCAAGTCATACCTGACCAAACTGATTGGCTTTTATGATGAGATAACTGGCTCTGTGTGTATGGGGAAAGCAGTGGACGTGATGTACCTTGACTTTGGAAAAGCTTTTGATACGGTCTCTTACAGTATTCTTGTCAGCAAGTTAAGGAAGTATGGATTGGATGAATGGGACTATAAGGTGGATAGACAGCCAGCTAGATCGTTGGACTCAATGGGCAATGATTGAAGACTTGATGTCTCGTTGGCAGCCAATATCAAGTGGAGTGTCCCAGGGGTTGGTCCTGTGGCCAATTTTGTTCAATATCTTCATTAATGATCTAGATGATGGGATGGATTGCACCCTCAGCAAATTCATGGATGACATTATGCTGGGCGGAGAGGTAGATACGCTGGAGGGCAGGGATAGGGTCTAGAGAGGTCTAGACAAATTGGAGGATTAGGACAAAAGAAAGCTGATTAGGTTTAACAAGGACAAGTGCAGAGTCCTGTATTTAGGATGGAATAATCCCATGCACTGCTATAGGCTGGGACCGACTGGCTAAGCATCAGTTCTGCAGAAATGGACCTGGGGATTAGAGTGGACAAGAAGCTGGATATGAGTCAACAGTGTGATCTTGTTGCCAAGAAGGCTAAAGGTGTACTGGGCTGCATCTGTAGGAGTATTGCCAGCAGATCGAGGGAAGTGATTATTCCCCTCTGTTTGGCACTGGTGAGACTACACCTGGAGTATTGCTTCCAGTTTTGTGCCCCCCACTATAGAAAGTATGTGGACAAATTGGAGAGAGTCCAGTAGAGGGTAATGAAAATGATTAGGGGACTGGGGCACATGACTTATGAGAAGAGGCTGAGGAAACTGGGCTTATTTAGTCTGCAGAAGATTAGCGTGAGGGGGGATTTGATAGCAGCCTTCAACTACCTGAAGAGGGGTTCCAAAGATGATGGAGCTCAGCTTTCTCAGAGGTGGCAGAAGACAGAACAAGGAGCAATGGTCTTAAGTTATGGTGCAGGAGGTCTACGTTGGATATTAGGAAAAATTATTTCACTAGGAGGGTGGTAAAGTACTGGAATAGGTTACCTAGGGAGGTGGTGGAATCTCCATCCTTAGAGGCTTTTATGGCCTGGCTTGAGAAAGTCCTGGCTGGGAAGATTTAGTTGGTATTGGTCCTGCTTTGAGCAGGGCGGTGGACTAGATGACCTCTTGAGGTCTCTTCCAACCCTAATCTTGTATGATTCTATGATTAAAATAAGTACATTTAATATCAATTTTATAATTCTTGCTGCATTAGGAACACACACCGATGGGGAAAAAAATGAGGTGTCCTTGTGGCACCTTAGAGACTAACAAATGTATTTGGGCATAAGCTTTTGAGGGCTAGAACTCACTTCATCAGATGCATGCTGCAAGAGAACATGGCAGTCTCATAGGCAACTTTTTCATCTCTAAGACAATAGCTCAAAGGTTGAACCCTAGTCCTGGTTCGTCCTTTAATCCAACCTCAGTGCCCCAATCCTCATCCCACATGAGCTGAGCACTGCCCCCCAGAGCAAATCTCTAATACAATGTTAAAAGAAGGGAGTAAGGAGGGGGGAAAGAGAGAAAAGGAAGACAGATGACAAAAATCACTAGTAACATTTTTATGACAGGGGAAGCCATATGAAACTGTTGTACTCTGATTTACTTGTCTTTAATTTATGGAAGGCCATTTTCAGAGTTTAGAAGGGAAGATTGTTATAATTTTGGTCGTTAAGTACTATTTTCATATATATCTATTGATGCAGGATATTATAACAGATATACAGAAAACTGACTGGTTCATACAAAACATAGGGTGCTTTGAATTAAGGTATGTTCTTCTACCACGTATATAAATGTCTACTGAACTTAGCATGGTGCTTTAGCTTAAGAATATGGCTTATGATCGGGGCTCTGCATTGTCTTGAGTAACCCTATATCATGAATGGAGTCCTAGTGCTACAATCTTGTATGATTTTGTCATTGTTTTAACTAACCATATCTAGTTTGCTCCTTTTGCCCAGAAATCATTGAACCAATGGGTGTGTAAGCAGAGTCAGGATGAGCTCTACCCTGACACCTGGTGGTGAATTATGGGGAGTGTGGAAAGGAATTTTAGGTATTTGCATTGGCACACTCACCCCATCTAGCATAGCCCACGGCAGCCTGGGATGGTTATTTTGACAGCTCTGGGATCCCCAATTTCTTTGTTATTGGGGCAGGAGGAATAAAGTGTTGTCTCCCTGATTATGTGAATGGGGAACTGTGAGACTGCTTTATGACAGAGATGTCTTAATACCAATTAAGTAGCATTTGCTAGACAAGGGACATGGCTGCCAAAACCCATTGAAATGAGAGAGGTTGGGGACCGGTGTGTTTACCTGATGGTATGGGCCCCTTTTGAGGGCCTGGAACACCAATTGCACATCCTCCTCTCTCCATTGTTGAAGAGTAGAGCTAATTTTGATTCCATTAGGAGTCCATCTAGAGGCTGCTGAGCTGAATTCATGTTGGGCCAATGGTGCACCAGCACCGGGGCTCCTCTACTATGAGCTGAAATCACTAAAAGAGCTGAGGTGAGATCACTGAGTGCTGTGTTAACTAGTGGGGGAGCCTGAAGATCTATCGCTAAGCGGCTGGCAGGGTGGAGCAGTTTGCAGCATGTTGGAGCAGCCCACGGAACAGTGAGTGGAGTGGAGCAGTTTGCGGGGACGGCTGGAGTGGCTCACGGGTTGGCTGGAGAAGCGGCACAGCCGGTGTATCTGATTGCATCTGACGAAGTGGGTATTCACCCACGAAAGCTCATGCTCCAAAACATCTGTTAGTCTATAAGGTGCCACAGGATTCTTTGCTGCTTTTACAGCTGGTGTAGTGGAGCTGCTCGTGGTGAAGGCTGCAGCAGAACTCCACGGAGAGGCAGAGCAGTTGGCCCTGGCCCATGTAAGGTGCCCCTTAACACCCTGTGTGTGCCCCCCCTATTTCCACCCAGGTTGGGGGAGGGTAAAACTCTGCAGATAAACTTTTGAACTCTGGGGTGGCACTGACCAGAGACTTTCAGGTTGCTGGACTTTGGGGTGATTGGACTTAAGACCCTAAGGGGGAAAGGACATTGCCAAACGTACTTGGAGGAGGGTTTTTGCTTATGGTTTGTGTTACAATCCTGTTTGTGGTGTTTCTCCACCGTGATGCCGCATTGTTTCCCTCTTTTATTAAAAGGATTTTGCTATACTCAGACTCCGTGCTTGCGAGTGAGGGAAGTATTGCCTCCTAGAGGCACCTGAGGGGGGGTGGGATGTAATTGTCCCAGGTCACTGGGTGGGGGCTCGAGCCGGTTATGCATTGTGTTATTGAAATGGAACCCCTGGATACTGAACCCGGCCCTTGTTGCTGCCAACTCAGAGGGGCAGAAGGGTTACAGGTGGAATACATGGATTGTGCCAGCTTCCTGAAATTTTAATTAGGGCTGTCAGAAATAGGGAACTCAGTCATTAATTTTGTGAGTTTTATTGTTGACCCATAAGAGGACCAAGTACTTGTGAGTTTAGGATCTCCTGGAAATGCATACAGACCACTTTGCCAGAACAGCTGCATGCTAGGCCGCTCCAAACACATTTATTTAAAAATTACTTGTTATACTGCATTCTCCCAAACAGTGTTCTGCCATCCATTTGGTACAACTTCTGGGGTGCAAGATCAGAACAAGGCGGGATTTTACGTTGAGTATCTAGACAGTCAGTGCATATTGACATGGTTTAGGTGATTTTCCTTTACTCCCTCCGGAATCCCTGTAAGTCTGCAATTAGGATGTCATTATTCTGAGTTTTTGACATATAAGGGGTTTTGATAGTGGCTTATTTGAATTAGTAATGGCTCTGTAATTGGAAAGCTTTGGGGGTTGCTGACCAAACACCTGGAATAAGCTACCTGATTCCATTACAAATAAGTAAATGGACTGTCATTAAGTGCGAAAGTTCAGATGAGGAGGACAGTTACGGTTTTCCTCATTTCTGTTTGAGCCACAGTCTAGCAAGATAAAGCATGAAATGGAATAATTCTGCTAGTTTCTTTGTAGCATACTTATGCTTTATTTGTTTATCTTTTATTGGAAAATATCAAACAAACTGTATTTAATTTAACTTCTCACCTCTCTCAAATCCCTCTTTAGGGGCCTATTGTACTAGGTACAAACAGCGGTTCCTGTCCCATACAGCTTGAATCTAGGATTTAAACAACACGAAACAGGTGGTTAAACAGGAAAATGGGAGGAAGGAAGTGAGAGGACAAATTCAGAGTAAAGACAGGTGTTATTACATACACTGTCACAGTGAGATCAATAGTAACAGAACAGAGTGAGGATTCTCCTCTGATCCATGCTTCTGTGGAACAAAATACATTTCTGTTTCCAGGACGTTCAAAGATCTGCTCTCAATGATGAGTATCCTTTCCCTCAAGCCTTCTGGTCTCCCATCACTTCAATATACAGGTGAAGACAATTTTCAGAACATAAGTTTTGCCAGATTGGAAGATGAATTTTCCCTTGGTCTATTTTCTGATCAAGTTAGTTCAATCTTTTCCCAAAATACCTATTTGGTGTGCTATAGGAGATGTTAAAGTGATAAACTTAGCGCTTTATTGATAATTATATTTAATCTCTTAAGTGGTCTAGTTGAATCATATGACTCCAGTCTAGTTCAACCATGTGACTCTCTGAAGTCTACAAGGAACCCCATCATCATATACTCTTTCAGTTTTGGTTCAAGTTAAGTTATATTTTATGTTTACACTATAGTTGATTTCCATGCAAATTTAGATTTTCTTTAACTCTAAGCTGAACCACTTGTTTAGGGTACTGTGATCAGGAATCTATTCTACATGAGTCTCTTAGAAGGACAACAGTCTCATGAGCCTAGTCCCTTTTATTTTTCTTGTTGCCTAGCATATCAGTCAATTGTGGCCTAACTCATAACAGGTCTCCATCATAGCTTCAATATTTCGAAGTTCATCTGCTTTGCATGCACAAATCCCATATTTGGCATAGGCAAACTGGGAAATAGCTCCTGAATGTTGAATAAATGCCCCATCTAACCACCCACTAGTATATGAAAAAATGTGCCTATTTGTGCAAATGTGGTGTTTTGCATGCCCAAGTGGAAGTGTTTGCAAACACAGGCTGCATAAGTTTAAAGCACCCACTTGAAAATGTTAACGAAATTATTTTCAAAAGATTTAATAAAAGTATATTTTGTAGATGGGTGTGTAAATTCATGGAAACCACATACACTCCTATTTCTTCTGATCCTGTGCTGCAGAGCTGCAAAAACCTTGAGAGCTAAGCCTGATCAATAACCTCAATGGATTTCTGGACAGCAGCATCAGTTGTTGAGCTGTTCCCAAGTGTACTGCAGTTGCTAATATGATGATTTATTGAGCAGCATATTGTCCCTGGCTGAGAGCAATGGGCCAGAATCTTCTCTCACTTAGGTTTAAAACCAGTGGAATTCCGCTGACTTCAGCGAAGTTACTCCTGGCTTACTCTGGCATGAAACAGAACTGAATCAGGCTCAGGCTCTGTATGTTGAAAAGCTGAAGGAAAAAGTGTATCCATTACATCATTAGCATTCAGAACAAAGCAGAGTTGACCATTCACGAGCTCCTTGCTGTGATAAATTGTTTGCTAAAGGAAGAAAGATGTCTGAAAGTGAGTGGATGAGAATATTAACAATTTTTCTTCATTAATCATCCATAGGTCAGTCTTTCACAATGGACACTAGTGCCAAGTTTAAAATCTACTGCTAGCCACCAGGCGCAAATACTCTCAAGGAGATGGTAACCTAATCAGGAATAATAAGTGTCTCTAGCAGGCAGGTGTTTCCCTATGCTTCTGTTTTTAAATGGTGATAAATGACTTGTGCAAGTCAAAGTGACAAAACCAAAACTGATGGGCTACAAGGAAGTTTCAGGTTTTGAGTTAAAAAAAATAAAAAGAGGTTTTCAGAAAAATATAGTGTAAAGAAGGAAGGAAATAAAGTACTTCATCTTCCCCTACTTTAAGGGCTTGATCCTGAGCCTCCTCAATTTGCATTACATCCGATGGACCAGATCCCCAACTGGTACAATTCATTTTACCTCCACTGAAGACATACGAAGGCACTCTAAATCTTTTTCCCCATAAACCTGTGATAGGTCAAGGAACAGTGGCTGGGACTCAGTGGTTATTCTCCACATTCTTCAGTAAGTGTGATAAGCTTTTATAATAATAATAAATAATAATAATAATAATAATACTCTCTCTCTCTCTCTCTCTCTCTCGCTCTCTCATATATAGCACCTTTCATCAGTAGATCTCAAAGTACTTTACAAAAGATTACAGTATTATTACTACCATTCTCCAGGAAAATTAGGGATTAAGAGACTTGTCCAAAGTTCCACTAGGCAACACTACCTCCTTCATGGGATGTTTACAATCCTCACTCCTAAAAGGAAGTGCAATTTAAAGTTTCATCTAATATACGGCAACAGCAAAGGAGCTGATCTGATAACGCAGGCATTTCTGATTTTGTATGTGATTTTAGTGTAGCTACAATGATTTACATTAGACCAGGATATGGCCCAATGTTGGCTGAGGATACTCAGCATCTTGTAGTACTGGGCAGCAAATGCTTCATTCTTTTCCTCCTCTCTTGTTTGGAGAAGGAGGGAGCAGACAAAAAGTTGACTGATTTCCAACAGGTATCAATTTCTAAGTTCAAAAATTGGGGAAAGTTCATGTCTCTTTTCCTGGGTGGAATTACTAAAACAATATTATCTATGCAGGAAAGAAGTAATTTCATATGTGAATTATCAACCATAAATGTTTCAAAGATTAAAATGTATCTTTTCCCCTCTCCAGGGCTAAAGCTTGTCAGGAATTTTTAAACAAAAGTGCATGTATGAGAGAGAGAGAGACAGGCAGACTCTCTCTACTTTAGCCCTGTGGTGGGAGCCCTCCCGTGGGGAAGAACCAGGTTCTAGTCCCTGCGCTGCCTGATTCAGAGTGAGTGCCTTAATCAATTGGCTTTGCGGCACGACACGGAGGTCTCCGTTCTTCATGAAAATTTTGAAAGGTCTCAGTTTAGTTTCGATGATGAATGAAAACAAATGCCCAAATTTCAATGTTTTCCACAAACAGAATTCTTGTTTTCCAGCCAGCTCTATCCAGGATATAGACACATGCCCCATTGCTGAGACACACAAACATACAGAGAAACTGAGTTGTCTCGATTTGATATTCAAGTTGAATGCTTCTAACTGGGATAGTAAATCTATTCCCTTTGATTTAATAATTCTGCATACCTAATTGTTTTCCTTTGACATCATGCAATATTAAACTTTTATCAATAAAAGACTTTTTTTTACAAGATTCACGTACAGTACATTTCAAATGTGTCAATTTAAAATGCTTTCATTCTGGAAAAAACTGTTCTCCTAAGTGCCCAGATATTTAGAAATGGCAGCCACGTAAGTACCTAGATAGTCTTTATGTCTGAATGGGGAGTGGAGAATGCAGCAAACCAAGGCTCCAGTCCTGCAATTGTGTGGAGCCCTACTGAAGTTAGTGGGGATTTCCCTGTGGAATTGAGGCCCAAGATGGAAGTGTGACTGACAGGAAAATGATGTTTTTGACAAATGAAGGGGTCACTGAGAGGGTATACAGCACAATCAAACTCAGCAACAGTTTGATATTGAGGGGGAATCCTGCAGCATTGTAGTGCTAAAGGGGGAGTCCATTCTGTTTAAAGTATGAACGGCGATATGAGAAGATGGGATGGTCCAGTAGGAAGGGAACGAAACCTCCAGTTTTTATTCCTAACATTCCACTATAGGGACTTCTGGATTTTTATAAATTCTGTGCTTCTATTAACCCATGTGTAAAAGGAGCATAATATTGCCCACTGAATAGGTGGATTCGGGGCTTCATTAAATTGTGTTGGTAAAGTCCACTGGAAGACTTTAAAATGTTCAATTATTTCTAAGAAGAATAGCTGAGAACAAAGAAGCCAGCAGGCTGCAAGAAACAGCCTGGCACTGGTAGCAGAGATTTGGGTGTGAACTAAAAGCAGCACATAGTTTGAGCCTTGGCATATGGTATTCTCATTTAATAGTTTCAAGACAACAAAGTCCTCTGAGGCTGCTATGAAAATTAGTTCAGTATAAAGGGTTAAAAAAGCCAACCTGACACCGCATACAGCATTTGAACAGGGTTACAAAGAACAAAGTCCCTGGCAAGGACAGGACAGCTTTCACAGGACCACAGGAAAGCAGGTGGAGTCCAACAGCTGGTTGGTGGAGGACTGGATTTTACTGCAGAGTGCCTAGGGACTAACAAATTTGTCAGGCCATATGTGGTGAGAACTGACTTTATTAAGATCTAGGGTAACCAGGGTTAAAAGGAGAAGGATCAAGTAAACTGATTTTCCAGAGAGTTTATCTATTGTAGGAGAGAATTCTGTGTATATTTTCTTCCAACATACTAACTTGATAAACTATTTTTAAATTAAGTAATCTTGCATGTTGGCCCACAAAAGTGCCATATTTTTGCACTTTGCAATGAAAGGACAAGTTTGTTCCCTTAAGTCATGTTACATATCTTCCCTATTTAGAGTAAAAATGGAAACAAAGTAGTCAGTGATGTTTAAGCAAAGAACAAATGGACTTTTTTTTAGCAATAAAGTTCATGCCTGGTGACAAAGAAATGAGCATGTACATTTGGATGGCAACGTCTGAGGAGAATTAATTTAGGGATTTTAGGGAAAAATTAGCTCAGAAAATTTTTAAAAATGCATTCAGAGCTCTAAAATGGTTACTTCCGACTCTTCCCTACACAATTGCGTCTCTTTGTCATGCAGGAACTTGTATTTTTATGCATGAGATGGTCAGCTGCTATAGAGCCTGGCTGCAGGTCCAAAGTGTAGAGAGGGATGAGACCAAAAACGTTTAGCAAGGTTGGATGCCAGCAGATACAATCAGAATGTATAATGGTAACTGAGGAAGGAAGGAAGGAGGGTCTAGAGAGAAAGGAATAAGGCATTGGACTGGGACTCAGGCATTCCAGGTTTTGTTGCCAGCTCTACCACGGATTTCTTTATTCTCTGCACCTCAGTTCGCCATCTGAAAAAGGCTATTATAATTCTTCCTTCCTCTTGTCTATTCAGTTTGTGTTGACAAACTTACTGTGATACAATAGAACTGCGCTAATGAAAAACAATTAAATAGTAAACCTACCTAGTGTGAAAATGTGTGGGCTCTATATTCAGTAGCTACACTTAACATCCACAACCAAATCAGCATTAAGATGAAGGTAGAAGACTGAGAAAGAGAATGATTTTTAAGATTGCTAATGCATTCATGTTCTTCCAACAATACACACCATTTTATATACATCTAGATTTAACAGGTGGGGAACCAAGTCTGGGAACTGGCCTATCACATTTGGACCGTATCAGCTTGTAGGTTGCAGGAACGGAAAAGATGTAACTACTACAGTCAAAGAAACAGAGTGATGAGACAAAAAGATACATCAGCAAATCTTCAGCCAGTTTACATGCATACATGATTTAAATCACATCCCAGGTCATTAACACAAGGCCATACCACCGCGCAGGTGGAAGTGCAGGCTAAAAGGCCACTGAATGCTGTGAACCTTCCCAGCATATCACAATTAGAAAACCACATGTGTTAAATGCTGTAGCTTGATGTAACTCCCCCACTCACCCAGAGAAAACCCAACCAAACAAAAAACATTGCCCTTAAATGTATTTTTAATTGGCAGAGAGGTGGACTGTGGTTTCACTTGCCCTCCACTGCCAAGCAGGTCAGGATAGACATTCTTTGCTGACTGCTGTAAGTGAACACAGCAGTGTAAGCATTGAATAAAATCTGTTAACACAACACAAACAAACCCAAAGTGACGATATAACGCAATGCAGCTTGCAATCCTGTCCCTCTGAAAATTTGTGCCTTTATTTAACAAAGGACTTTCATGGTATAGCCAATACCATGAAATGGTTAAAAACAAACAAAAACTACAGTCAGATTATTCTCTGTTAAATTCCATGGGGCAGATATTCAGTTGTGGCTCACAAACATATAGTGCAAGGGGCTGCATAGGTGACATAAAACACAATTTATTTATTTGAAAATGCTTCAGTATATGAAATAATACTTTGATATAATAAAATGACAAAAAAACAACCAAAAGGATAACAAAACATACCAAGGTCTACTGAAACTAGACAGATGTGATGCATATAGATAGGTATTTCTATGGCCTTCATCACTGTAGCATTTGAGCACATCCAAGGAGTTAGTTCATTCTTCCTCACACCACCTCTCTGACAGAGGGGTATAATATTATCCCCATTTTACAAGTGGGAAGCTGAAGCAGAGAGAGGTTGGACTAGATCTTGCCTCTTAGGGCTGGTCTACACTACGGGGGGAAATTGATATTAGATATACAACTTCAGCTACGTGAATAACGTAGCTGAAGTCGAATATCTAAGATCGGATTACTCACCCATCCTGACCGCGTGGGATCGATGTCCGCGGCTCCCCCTGTCGATTCCGCAACTCCGTTGGGGTTGGTGGAGGTCCGGAATTGATATAGGTGCGCTCGGGGATCGATATATCGCGTCTAGATGAGACGCAATATATTGATCCCGGAGCAATCGATTTTAACCAGTCGATATGGCGAGTAGTCTAGACATAGCCTTAGGCACAATCCCGAGTTTGAGGTGGCCCTAAGGGAGCACCAGGGACAATTCACTAATATGTCCTTTTACAATCTGCTGCCTGTTCTTCCCCACCCTCCACCCCACCTGCTCTCTGGGCACGCACATAGATGGCCTCTCATCCTTCTGCTTCCCTAGGAAGTAATGAATGGGAAGTTCCTGTGCTCCCCTGATCACAGCGACTGCCTGAACTGTTTGCCAAGGAGGGAGGAACAGTACATGCTTGTGTAAGGGCCCCAAGGTCACATAGGAAGTCTGGGACAGCACTGGAAAGAACTCAAATCTCCTGACTCTGCCTCAAATATAACTAACCACTCATTACCAGGCTCTTGTGAGAGCAGAACATACATACTTTAGTGGCGCTTCCCCAGGGCTGAATTTGGCTCATTGCCTTTAATCAAGGCTCTGTTCCAATTTACATAGGTCTGTTCTCAATAGACGCTGGAGAAAAAAAAAACCAACAACAAAAAAATATCAGAAAGCCAGGCATGATTAAAATGATCTAGTAGCAGCAGTCATCTCACCGGGAAAGAGCAGACAACTAGCACTCAACAGCAGTCAGATGTCTCACTGATTTTTTGTGTGTGTGTGTGTGTGTGCGCAATTTCCCCTTCTATCACAGCAGTGAGCCAAAATGAAAATTAAATAATCCATTCAAGAAATCTAAATCACATCCCCGGTGTAATCAAGAAACCCTTTGTTCTTAATGTCACCCTTGTTGCTTTTCATTTGGGAACATTGCTGCAAGTGTACCCACAAGATAAAGGGCCAGATTCTCATCTTGCTTAGCCTGGTTTTACACCGGTGTAACTCCACTGACTTCAATGGAATTACTCCTGACTTTTCTCCCCCGAAGTAAATGAGACCAGAGTGAGTCTCAAAGTCTATCATAAACCCAACGCTGTGGATACAGGTCACTGAGCTGAAAAGAGCTAATGACAAGATCTGTGCACAAGAGGAAATTGCAGTTTTCAAGATTAAAGATTTATACTGGCAACTGGAATACACAACTGATGTCAGAACAAAGATAGAGATTGGGCAATAAAAGAATAGTGCTTAGGATCTCTCATTGCATTCTGAGCCTAACCTGAGAATGAACTTTTAGCTCTCCCTGTCCCCAAAACTTTTTTCTTTCATGGCTCTCACACAGGAGATGCCTCTCTCTCTTTAATCCATGGGTGATCACATTTCTTTTTGAAGGTGTAAACATTATAATTTGCTGAGGGTTGGTGTGGCTCACTGTGTGGAAAAGGAGGATGTATTGCACAACCATTTGCAGATACCTAAGTCTCTGAGGGAACGAATTAGCACCTGCCTTTTATTAAGCACCTGAAAGGTGAAACAAGACTGTGAGGTGGCAGGAAAGTGCAAAGAGTCAGCCATAGACCAAAGCCCACACAGCAGCTGCAGAAAGCACTTTGAACAGATACCAGTGGGAGAAAGGAAGGGGTAAAATGGGGCCCAGAAAGGTGTCTCCTGGACCTAAAATTGTTCAGGTAATTACCCTTCCCTGCCTCCAGGAGCCCCTCTGCCCCACACATGTGGATTTAGTCTTTGGGAAAGAAACTGAACTGTTCCTGTGCCAGCCAGAGATCAAAGCTTGCCCAGGGACAGCTCCAGCAGGGACCTCTAGACACTGATGATATCAGGCTGCTTTCTGCAGGTTTCCTGTTAGACCAGGGCAGTCTCTCCTATGTGCTGTTTGGATGTTTGCTCCAACCGCTCCCACTCCCTCCCTCATTGCCTCTGACCCTCTTTTGCCCCCTCTCTCCCTTACTCTTTCCATCTAGCTAATCCACTCCTAACCTAACCCCACCAAAAAAGATTTAACCAAACAAAACCAACAACATCAAACCACTAACCTAAGATTTTCTGCCATTGAATTGTTCACTCTGCTTGTACTTTATACTTCTTGCCTCAACCTTGTGTCAGTTTTTGGAGCAGGGGCTGTCTGTACTGAGTCAAACACAATGGGACCCCAATCTTTGCAACCACACAGGCTAGAAACGTTTTTTCTTTAATGAAAGCTGAGATTTTTCAAGCAATTTCTTGATTTCAGCAGTTGAGGCTCTAAGAAAAATACCTGCTATCATGTGTCTCACGGTTAAATCCCAAGAGCTGACAACACTGCAATGAGCTTCATTGGATAAGCACTTCAAGCAAACAAGGACCCAATATTGCAGAAGCTGTCTGCCTCCTGCAAGGTGCTGATCTCCCTCAGTTCCCATTGACATCAGTTAGGGTTGCCACTTCTGAGATGCAGAAAAACTGGCCACTTTGCCCCCTCGCCTCCAACAAAAACGGTCCTAGTGCCAATTAGAGCTAACTTTCCTCCATGAGATTCTACAACCACCCTCCTTCCAGAACCCCCTGACAGCCAGAGCCCTATCGCCCAGGGCTGACAGCTGGAACCCTGATGCCCGGGGCTGACACAAAACTGCTGAGGTTTGAGAGTTCTATTGTGAGATTATGGGCGAGGCTTAATTTTACCTAGAAATCGCATCTCTCAATGACAAATTCGCATGTCTAGATTCTACCTTTCTTCCTGGAGCTTCCCTTCCTGGGGCAGTGCAGTTCCAAGCCACATCCAACACAGGACTGAGCCGAACAGGCATGATCTAGCCCTTAAACGTTTTTGCAGTAAACCAAGTGGTTTTACTATTACTTGTGTAGCTCGCAGCTCTTACTATGTCGGGCCCCAACTTCTGCAAGGTGTTCAGCACTTGCACTGTCAATGGCGTGATCTCATTTATATGAAACTTTACAACAATACATTTGACTCTGGTAGTAAATTTCATTGCAGCTGGCAAGATGCATATAGTTGTCGTGCAGAGACTGGAACTGAGAGTTCAAACGGTTAAACTGCTTAGTTTTAAACTATTATGCTTGTATCCACAGAATCAAAGGACAGATAAATGCCTGGTGTTTGGGGAAAAAAATGTTCTATGTGATTTTCTGGTGCCAAAGCATACAGAAATCTCATGTATCATTACGGAAAGGTAAGGAACACAAGGCTATTTCTGCAGCGTAAAAGTTTATTTTATGTTCCATTCTCTTTAAACATTGGCTGCTATTACATTGAATCTCTGCTGACAAAAAAGGGCACAAACATAATCTCCTTCAAGCGCAGGAGCTGAGCACAATGTTTTTACATCAAATGTGCCTGCTTAAAAAGAATATGCAGCTACTTTCCAAAGATGGCAAAAAATTTCAGGCAAACTGGACAGGTTTCAGAGCTGGGGGCAAGACGGTGATACAGTCTTGTAAAAAACAATATCTGCACATAGGAAGAGTAAATCGGAGGGAAATATCCCCTTGGAACTTTGCTGTATTAAATAGTGCCTTGGAGAATCAAATTTATAGTCAACTCATTCAGAATCTGAGAGCTCTGTATTTCTACTGGGAACTTCAGCAGAACAAGGAATATCCAGGACTCAAAGGATTCAAGATGACCAAAAATAAATCTTTTCTTTGGCTCCCTTTTTTTCCTTACACACAGAACCCTTGTAGATGAGCAGCTGAATGCAACAAATGCATGAGAAGATGACCTGGGAGAAATTTTCAGTGATAGAATTAATGCTGCTCAAGATGCTACTTCATTCATCTCCCTCTGATTTTAATCATTGGGGAACAGGAATTAGAGGAAATATTTAAATGGGCAGGGAGGAACTACCATAAAAAGGACCTGATTCTGCCTACATGACTTTTTGCACTCAAAATTCCTCTATGGGAGGAATGTACAAGGAATGTGTGATCATACCTCAAAAAGAGCCAACACATGTTTTGAATTTGCTGAAATTCTTGTGGGCTAATTTTAATCTTATTCTGTGCTAATCACTTGGGAATCTTAATGAAAGCACAATTTTATTTATTTATAGGCATTTTTTATGGCACTCATCACCACAGTATCTCGACACAGAACATACAAACACACGTAAGACAAGCCTTTTCCCAAATAGATCCCAATAAAATGTAAGACTTTTACCTCCAATGTCTCATTTCTATTGTTACCATTTATTAGGAGTCATAAGTTTCCTGCTTTTATTGTTCTTAACACGTAATACTATATACAAGTTCCCATGGTCTTTAATAGATGCTGTTCCAAATCTATATCTGTTTAGTTCATCTGCATTGGTCAGGAATGTCAGTAAAAGCTAAGTGCTTTAGTAGCTTGGAGCAGTGCTCTGATTAGATGTGTTTAGCGATCCCTCTACATCATCATCATTAGGGATGTATCCTCTGCCTCAAGCTAACCCTATTAACTCCAAGTGTAAAATCTGTTTGAGTGTGTTACCCTTCAGTTATAAGAGGAGGTTCAAATCATTTTTAGCAGCCTCAAATTGCACCCAAAAAAAGTAAATAAATACACACCACAGGCACCTTTAATTTAAGTGTCTAGCTTTAGGTACCCATTTTCGACAAAGATGCCCTTTCGATAGTACACTCCCTTCACATAGCAACCAGTTTTCAGATGTTTCACAGGCATCTCATAAAACGGGTCCTAGCTGGCAAGTCCATTAAAAAGCAATGATCTTGTGAAGCTTTTAATATCGACTGGGGTGATGTGGGTCTTTAATCACCCTCTCCCTCAGCCACATACATATGGAGTTGAATGCACATAGAAAAGTTGCTGAGATTATGAATGGTTACCAAATGTTCTCATTGCTCCAGGCAGCGGGGGAGGAAGGGGTGGAGATAATAGGTGGGGGCAGTTCACTGGGTCAGGTTCTGTCCTCAGATGCAGGGGTGTAATCCCCAGCGAAGTTATGTCTGAACAAAGAGCTGAACCCTCCTAACTCCATTAAGGAGAGCTCATTCACGCCAGGATTTTAATGCACCACCTCAGTCATCATCAAGACCTGAGGGCTTCAATAAGCCCACAGTAATCTGGAGCTTTTTCATTCACAAGTTGGCTTCTGACTTGGTAATGACTGAATGAGATAAATGGGTTTGATATCACCAAGGTTCTCTTAGTGGCCTATGAAGAAATCTATTAGAAGTGTTTACAGTATGAAATAGCAGAGATTTTCCACCTCGTTTGAATGAATCCCTTGACTTTTTTGTTTGCAAACTACCTGATTGCCATGTACATTTTTATGTGTCTGAGCTTCTCTCTGCCCAGCTTCTCTTGGCATTACCTTAGCTCAAACTGTTCATATTCTAGTTGAAGGTAGATAGATATTTTTCTATCTTTATTTCTGATGTAAAAAGGGCATAACTCCTGCTCACAACACACATTTATGCTACATAAAGAAAAAATCATCTGCTTTATGTTGCAAAGCACCTGAAATGGCTTTTTTTTTTTTTTTTTTTTTTTTTTGGAGTTCAAGCTATGCTTGTCTTGTTCAAATTTTCTTCTCTGTATTTATTTGCACAGATTGGATCTTAAAGTCCCATGTGCTCTACCTGAGGCAGACAAACTTCTTGATAGTTGATCATAGTTTTGGCAAGAACAAATTATATTGGGTCTGAGTGTTTGTCTTCTGACATCTTTTAAATCATATTTTTTGCCAGGTTTGGTGGTTGAATATAATTCTACCACAGAGATGTTAGTGATGCTAATCAGCACCAGGTCTGTTCCTCCTCATAAGAGTTGCAGGGCAGCCATGTGGAGTTCTCCTCCATATGCTCCCTTCTTCCAAGGCAATGTAGAATGTGATTGTTGAGATGGTGGCCAGGGCCGGCCTTAGGATTTATGGTGCCCAAGGCGAGATTATTAAACTGGTGCCCCTGTGCCTGATCTGCTCTTAGCAACACAAACATAAGCCTACAGTATTGGAAAACTTGCCACATTCACGTTATTAAAACCAGTTTAACTTAATTAAGCACACTGTAATGCTGATGGACTAGCACTAAAGAAGCAGCACTATAGAAAAAATTCTGATGACAGAATGATGCAAATTTTTTTTTAATTTATCAAAATTTTATTGGAAATTTATATGAAGAGGTATTGAAACAAAGATTTGTTTTTAATTAAAAGCAATCTTTCTGCCTTTTTTGGCTGCAAAATCAGTAATAATGTCATTGTATGACAAAGACAAAGTCGTGTCTTATTTGATTGCAAGAATAGCAAGACCAGTTAAGCATTCCTGACTCATTGCAGAGCGGAGATAGTTTTTAATGAGCTTTAGTTTTGAGAAACTCCGTTCTCCTGATGCTACTGTTAAAGGAATTGTCAGTAGAATACGCGTGGCAATGTACACATTAGGATATATGTCAACAAGTTTGCGGGTATGAATAAACTGTACAATGTCCATCACCAATTTTGCATGTGGCAACATTGATGACAGTGTACTCAATTCTTCGTACAGTTCAAGTCCATTTAAATCAAAACTATCACCGTGCTTCAGGAGGCTCTCTAAGTTCTTGCACTTTGTCATTAGTTGCTCTTGTTTTCCTATTTCGTTGAATTTAGTTATGTCATACAAAAATCCAAACTGTTCATGGTGTACTTGCAAGGTATTAAACCTTTCATCAACAGCAGATACTGCTTTATCCATCACAACATTAAAAAATTCAACCTCAAATTTCTTTTCTGGATCGTCTGTGGGCATGATCTGCTGTACAGATTCTTCACAAAGAAGTGTCCCTGGCCTTTTAAACTCATATTAACTATGTATTTACTTTATGAAAGTTGGAGAAAACATTGTGAAAACATAAAACATTGGCTGCCCAACTTCTGGGCTGGCAAAAGTTATACTGACTCATAGGGAAAAAAAAAGCAGGAGAATCTTAGTACAACATATGGTCACTCTATATCAGGGGTCGGGTCGGCAACCTTTCAGAAGTGGTGTGCCAAGTTCACTGTAATTTAAGGTTTCTCGTGCCAGTAATACATTTTAATGTTTGTAGAAGGTTTCTCTCTATGTCTATATTATATAAATAAACTATTGTTATTATCTGAGGTCTTGGCCACCGGTCCTGCTCAGGCCACTGCCAGCTGAGTAAATGAAACCCCAAACCGGCAGTGGGCTGGTGGATGGAACCCTAGACAAGGATCCCAGGCCCTGCTCAGCCCGCTGCTGGTCTGGGGTTCTGACCACCAACTCCTGCTAACCAGGATCCCAGCCACCAACCCCCCCTCAGCCCGCTACCAGCCTGGGATTCTGCTCACCCAGGCTGGCAGGAGGCAGAGTGGGGCTGGCGGCTGAGCTCCTGACTGACAAGGGGCCGGCAGCCGGAACCCTGGAGTAGCAGTAGGCTGAGTGCTGCTGGCACCCCAGACTGGCAGCAAACTGAGCCACTCAACCCCCCATCGGCCCTGCTCAGCCCGCCACCAGCCCGCTCAGCCCGCCACCAGCCCGCTCAGCCCGCTGCCAGCTGAGTGAATGGAACCCCAGGCTGACAGCAGGTTGAGTGGTTCAGCTGGCCTGCTCAGCCCACTGCCAGCCTGGGGTTCCTTGGGGGTCCCCAGGCCAGCAGCAGGTGCTGAGTGGGGCCGATGGCTGGTATCCCAGCTGGCAATAGGGCAGCAGCCGGAACCCCAGAGCAGTGATGGGCTGAGCCGCTCAGCCTGCTGCTGCATACCATCAAAAATCAGCTCACCTGCCACCTTTGACACGTGTGCCATAGGTTGCCAACCCCTGCTTTATACACTAGTAAGGAGATGAGCATATTACAGTTGTTGGAGGGCTCTTATCAGGAGTAACAGGCTATAAGAAAGTCAGTTAACATTTTTTGTTTCTCTGATGAAAACTTGCCCACTCCCTGCTTCAAACCAAACCTGTCACTAATAATTGTCAACAACTTAATTTTCTGTTTTTGGCTAAGATATTGATTTTTTTTAAAATAAATATTGAAATTGGATTCAGGATTGTTAGCAAGAATTTTTGGCAAACAAAGTTGTTAAATGACAATCTAAATGGCAACACAGTACTGCTTTCATGCTTGGCTCACCCCCCAGCCCGCTGGTCCAACAGCTGCAGTAGAGGAGGAGATAGGTGGAAAACTGCAGGACCCCAAAATCCACCTCTTGGGGTGCAGAGTGGCAACAGCAGCAGCAAACCCTCAGGTCCAATCACACGCCAATGGGCACCACCACCAGCCTTATGGACCATGGTGAAGTTAGCACAGCATCTGATCTCAGGGACAGGGCACCCATGGAGCCACAGCAGCTCATCCTGCCCTGTGCAGCTCCCCCCGGATGAGATGGATCGCTGGCAGCTGCCAGCCTGGGGGAGAGGCGTTCCCCAGCTAGGGTGGCCAGATCCAGATGTCCTGATTTTATAGGGCCAGTCCCGATATTTGGGGCTTTGTCTTATATAGGCACCAATTACCCCCACCTAGAGTGACCAGACAGAAAGTGCGTAAAATCAGGACAGGGATGGGTGGGGGTGGGGGGGTAAAAGGAGCCTATATAAGAAAAAGACCCCAAAATTGGGACTGTCCCTATAAAATAGGAATATCTGATCACTGTACCCCAATCCCCTATCCTGATTTTTCACACATCTGGCTAACCCCAGCCAAACCCCGTGTGACATTCCAATCCTGGCTGCCTGCCGAGGAAGAGAGTTACTTTCACTTTCATTCCTCAGCAAGCAGCCAGCCAGCCTCCCTTCCCCCCCAGCACTTCACCCAACCTAGCCCTGACGGAGGGGAGGGAGGAGAGAGAGAGGGGTGCTCCTGGGGAGGAGGGAGAAAGGAGGGATTGCTCCGTGGGGCAGGGGGGAGAAGAATGGATGTTATGGGAGACAACAAAGGATACTGGTTCCAGAGCCACAGAGCCTGCCTCACCTCACCTCAGCCAGGGGGGGAAGAGTCACACTCACAGGTGAGCTCCTTCCACAACCCCTACCCCCTCCCCTTCCCAGAGACCCCAGCAGCCAATCCCATTCCTCAGACTGTGCTGCATTCGGCTCTCTCTAGGACCCAGCAGCCCTGCTTCTACGCTGTCTGGGCTGCCTGGAGAGTGGTGCCCCCAGGCAGTGTGAGGCCCTACGCAGCTGCCTATTCTGCCTATGCCTAAGGATGGCCCTGATGGTGGCATTGGAGTTCTCTTGGATCAGTACTACAAGCACAGTTCCAAAACTCAGAGGATCATCACTTCCCTCCCATTCATCTACCTGATTGTGTCTTCTGCAGTTTAGGTCAGTCTCAGCATATTAGAGAGAAAAGGTGGGTCAGATACCTTTTATTGGACCAACTTCTGTTGGTGAGAGAGACAAGCTTTTGAGGTGAGACAGAGCTGAAGAAGAGCTCTGCATAAGTTCAAAAGCTTGTCTCTCTCACCAAGAGAAGCTGCTCCAATAAAAGATATTGCCTCACCCATCTTGTTTCTCTGATCATGTCTTCAGCACTTAAGGACAGAGTTTCAAAAGTATCACCAATATGGTCTTCGTTTAAATCCATGCAACTTTGCATATACAAAATACTTACTTGGGATGAGCTTTTGCGTATACTTGTATATTTCTACTCTTTTGCACTAACTTTACATATTCATATATGTAGATAGAAATGAAGGCCAAAGGCAAGAGCTGAAGCTTGGTGCAAACAGGGTAACTTGCTTTAAGCCTGGTCTTCTTTCAGAATATAAAAATCATGATTCATAAACCATACTCAGCTAATAGAATAAGTATGTAGATCTAGGGAACTTACCTTCCGAGACAAGGTAAAATATCTGTATTTCACTCATGCCTTCTTCAAATAGTTCCTTAAATCCCAACTCTCATTGAAAGTTGGGAATTAACCTCTTTTTCACGTACAGTCCAAATCAGGGGTCAGCAACCTTTCAGAAGTGCTGGGCTGAGTCTTCATTTATTCACTCTGATTTAAGGTTTTGCGTGCCGGTAATACATCTTAATCTTTTTAGAAGGTCTCTTTCTATAAGTCTATACATACAACAAATAGTTTAGTTGTATATTAAAGTAAATAAGGTTTTTAAAATGTTTAAGAAGCTTCATTTAAAATTCAGTTAAAATGCAGAGCCCTCAGGACCGGTGGCCAGAACCCAGGCAGTGTGAGCACCACTGAAAATCAGCTCGTGCGCTGCCTTCAGCACACGTGCCATAGGCTGCCTACCCCTGGTCCAGATTAAATATTACTTGCAGCATTAGTTCAAACACAATAGCTCAATGCATCGGTATCTACTCATACAGATATAGGTCAGAAACCACAATCAGGGCTTCCTGAAATTGCCTACTTGCCTAAAATCCAGTTGCCAGTGACAAAAGTGCTAATAATATATAAGACAATTACGGTATTAAAACAAGTACAGTTATGTAAATTATTATTAACATCACTGGTAAAAGAGATTCCATGGAAAATTGATACAAATGAAAATTATTTTCATCTAAATTTTCCACAGAAAATTTTGTTGAGTTGAAAAATCCAACTCTCTTTCCAAAAACAGTTGAGAGAAAAATTTTAAACCAGCCATAACTTTTGAGCCATCTAACAACAAACAAGGTCAAAGGGGTTTGTAAAAGCAATATAGACTAGAATGAAAGCACCTTTTCCTGATGAATAGAGTAGGAAGATTGTCTTAATTAGTGAGCTCCATTGAGTAGATTTATTACATTCATTGAAGTTCAGGTTCTGTCAGCATCTGCTTTGGCATGATAATAGCTATAACAATTTCATATTAACAGCTAAAAAGCCCAGAATTCAACAGAAAAAAAACAATTAAATATAATTGAGAGATATGAGAAGAGTTCTTTAGTGATCAGACTATAGTCTTTATTTGATCACAAATTAGTCCTAATTGGCTTGTCCCTTATGATAAATGCTGCTCAGTATCCTTATTCTACATACAGAAAAAGGAAAGCATTTTTGTTGATCTTGGGTGTTATGTTTAAGATGAATTCATAAGCAGCTGTCAGCCCCCAAGGAAAAGTGTCAACACTGATCAAGACAACATCTAAAGGTTTCATCTTACCTTCATTTATCTCCTGTCCCCAGAAGGTCTGAATCCATTAAATAGGAAACTCCAGGTAATGAGTGCTTTTGTTTTTTCTTTAAATATATTTAGAATGTAGCTGCTCAGGCACGAATATTGGCTCCAAAAGATCAGTGACACCTGTTCAGCTTTATTGATAAGAACAATGGGGAAATTACAAGTCTCAACTTTACTGTGTCTGTTACTGTAACCATGAAATATTACTTCTCAACCATAATGCTGATTTATTATGTCTACTATATAATGTGTATTCCACTGTTATATAATATTGCTGAAAACTCAGGGGTTCCCCCAGCACCCAAAGGTATTTCTGCACAGAATGAGACTGAACAGATATTTTAACTGAGATGAGTGTTTTTTGCGGAATTCTGGTGAATTCTTGGACCAGTCACCCTGAAGCACAACTGAATGTCATATACTCCATGGCTATCAATTAATAGCATGGGACAATGCCATATTGAGATGATGTGCTAAATTACATCCATACCTTGTATTTGTTGTAATTAAAGAGGACTTGAAATAAGTCTCAAAAATATAAAGGCAGACAGGAGAAAGCACTGGTGCTCTCTGTGGACCCAATTCTATGAAGCACTTAGCATCAGGCACACTGCTTACTACTGTGCAATGCAGAACTAACCCTGATATATGTGGTTGCAGGATTAGGCCATTAGCTGCCAAGCACTGATATCCTTATTTAGTTTTAAACTTACTGAAGTGAATGTGTGAAATTCTGGCCACACTGAAATCAATGGAAAAATTCAGGATTCAGGCTATCAAACAAGGACCAATTCCTGAAGGCTTTATTAACTCAGGTAAAACTTCCATTGTGGCCAATTTGAGTTTTCCCTGAGTAATAAATGCAGGTTTTGTTTTTACATGTGTACATTACAGGCATAGCATCCTTGATGTCAAAGGTCTCTCCCTAGTTTACCTGCTGAAACAGGACTTCATGTTTCCTCTGCTACAGTTGATGATTTCACTAACACCTAAAGCAGAGCATAGGGAATGCAGCTGTGTGTGTCAGTGATGTTGCACGAGAAATCTGGACACCTGCACTCAGGCTTTGAAGCTACAAAACTTTTCAGTTCTACTCTAAGAGTCCAAGAACAATGTAGCCCTCTTAATGGTTAATAATATAATCTTCTTTCTATCTGGGCAGCTATACATATATTTAGAAAAGCACATGTATACACAGAGAGAGATACATAAAACCAGACATCTCCCCTCCTTTTTATTTACATCCACAGAAATCAGATAAAATTCTAGAGAATCATGCACTTTTGAAAATTCTACAACAAGTGTCTGGAGATTGGTTCTGCCAAAACAGTAATTGGAATAGAGTCAAAAAGTTCAATTTTTTAAACAGAAAACTATATCCCATTTCTTTTTAACCAAAACACTGTTTTGATGGAACATTTTGGACCAGCCTTACTGTATAAATTAGTGTTTAGCACAATAAATACCACTGCACTCATGCTACAACTAGGCATTTAAAATATTTAAAGCAGTTTCACTTTTTGCTCATTGTGTTAATCTTATTATGTTTGCTTTTATCTTACTCTTATTGGTTTATGACATTTTCCAGAGTTACTACTATATCGTTCATTTCTGTGTTTTTATATATATGCCATTATTGTCGTCTCATTGAAACCTCTGCAAAACTCCTATGATGTTAAAGGAACTGGCATTTTACACTACTGTACAGACTAACCCATATTTTCCTTGTATGTATCCATGTTTTAAAATTTAACACTGAAATAGCTGCAAAGGAAAATATAGACTAGGAAGAAGCCATTCCACTTCTGGAAGGCACTTAGATACTATGGTGATGAAGGTCATATCAGAACTGATAAAGAGAAATAAATAGAAACAGAGTCTCTTGGCACCAAACTTTGTTCTCTCTACTGTCAAAGCAAGTTCTTTCTGCAAAGCAGTTGCAAACTATTCCACAGCAGCAATTTGGGAACATTTTGAAACATGATCTCACAAACGGCGGCCCTATTCTGCCACAGTTACCAACTTTGAGTAGTATTGCCCTTGACATTAATAGATTGTCTCATAGACATCACTTGGACTACTCATGGAATAAGGTACACACTCAACACATGAATAAATGTGGAAGAATAACACACCCACAGCATTCAGACTTATAACCCTTGGGCAGAAAACATTCCAAGTAAAATAAGTTGTTAGGCACAGCAGTTGCCAGGAAAAAGTAAATCTTTGTTAAGAGTTACTATACAATGGTATCCGAGATCCCCTCTGTCCTTAAAATAATAGTGACCACTGTAGCTGATTTGCAAGCAATACAGATGAGTGCCTCTTATTATACAAAAAATCCACTCACCTTTTATAATGCATCTGAGTGTAATCTTTCCTTTGAATTTATACGTCTCAGAGAAGCATTGGCTCTTGGAGATGCTAAACAAAAATAAGGATATCAAACACATGTTGGCACAAATACACACTTTCTACTCTGGACCCAACTTATTCATTGCAATAGTAGTATCTGGAGCCAAAAGAAAAATGTATCTCATGGCCAGACTTACAATATCATGGCTCCAGCTCGCTAAGCAACACATAATTCCCTTGCTTTTGTTTAAAACCTGCTGATTCCATAGTTCAAATTTCACTATGGACAAATGATCCCCTTCTACTTTCTGTAGCTCTTAGTGCTAGGCCTGGATAAGTCATGTGAACTTTTTATATATTCAGTCATTGAAATTTAATTTACTTATCTGACAAAACGCATCTCAGAATAGTAGGGGTAGGGTGGGGATGGGGGTTAACATCTTTTTATATATTTAACACCTTTCCTTTCATTCCATATATTTAAATTTCTATTTTTAGGCCAGTTCATTTGAAGATATTTACATCATTGGAAAGTTGGTATTTTCAAATGGATTTGGAAACCGTTCATTACCTTTTGCCGAGACTGTTGCCTGCATGGTGAGTTAGAGAAGACAGCTTCAGTGTTACTGAACAGATTAATCTTAGTTTGCTCATGATACTTTTATCACCCAATACTCTTTGTGGGGAGGGGAAGGGATGTATAAATCTGCTTTCTTGATCTGATCTTAAGTTTTATAAATGAAAATGCACATTTACAATTGTCACGCTCAAACCTTTCCTTCTCTTTTTGTTCAGTTCTTTCAAGAGAGAGATGATTAGCTTAGAAACAGCACTTGTAATGCGAGTCTAATATATGCTCAACCTTGTGCTGCTCTGCTCTGAAATGTCTCTTTCACATTTATCAGCTTTGCTAGGAAAGCATCATGATATAACTGGCTTTTTGTCAGGATCATTAGCCATTAACAGGTGGTCTGCATAGACTACATGTTTTTAAAACATAAGCCTGATGCAGGAGTTGAGGACCACAAGGAAGTGCTATAGAAGGCTACATTTAGAATGCTGCTTTAAGTGAAACACTACTCCAGGGAATATTTAAGGAAAGCCAACAGACCTAAGCAACAGTCATTAAGATGCTGCTCTGGAAATGGAACATAACATGCCCTAAGTTCAGCTTAAAGCATACATAGATACTTTGTGGATTTAACAAAAAAAAACAAAAACACAACTAATGAGGTTTAGCAAAACTGAACTGACTTTTCCTCTGCAAGAAAACACTTAGCATTTGAATCTGATTTTCTCATTTTGTCTAGAGTATCACAAGGCAATAAAACGTGATTTTGAAAATAGGCTGATTTTACAAGACAGACATTTTATTTCTTCTGATTTAGACTATTGTAATTATAAAACTGTTAGTTATAATAGCTGCATGACTGGTAGTTATTTAAGCATTATGGAATGTAATTTTGTTTTATCATCTTTTTTTTGTTTTTACTTTCACACTATATATTCTCAACACTCACTTGCTAATATTAGCATCAAATACTTAGGGCCTAAATAGCAGTAATTACTAGATGACACACTGGCTTCTATTTAAGCTGACATTTCAGTAACTTGACATATGCATTACATCTCTATTACATTGGAATCTAAATGGCACTTTATAAAAGAATGCTTTTTATATTTAGTTCAGCTGTTGATAAGAATAGGGAGGTAGCCCGCTTGTGTAGCTGTAGCTGTTTAAGAACAGCATATGTGTTGTTCCTAAGACTTGCCTCATGAAACGTAAAGGAATCTTAACAAGTTTTACATTCACACTGAAATTGATGGGTGTGGTGGGACATTCATTTATTTTTCCAGTACAGCTTAAAGAATATTAGTGTGCTTGGTAACGGACACCAAAATATACAATTAAAAGGCTTTTCCAGCTATTACATGCAATACTAAAGGCAACCACCATGATATAGCCAGTGTATTATCCTATGCACTGGATAGCGCGCACACACACAAAAAGAAATTGACAGGTTATTGTAAACAATGCCTATGCTACGGTGTGGGGACGAGGGGTTAAAAGACTTTTTTTGTTTTGTTTACAATTAATCATTCATTTCTAATAAATACAAATAGATAACTTTCTTTAGATCACAGTCTAGAGTATACCATGATTACAATTAGTTAAGTTTTGACTGCCAGCTATCATAGAGTCTGTATATCATCACTGTTTGAGTCCTCACCAGCATGTGCCTTTTTTGAGATTTCCTGTGACACACATTGCTGGCGCTACAATATCAGGAATTGTGGGAGGGGATGTCTTTGAACTTCCTCCTTTTTCATTTGACCTGGACACCTGCATCCTGGATGGTATCTCTCCAAGTTCGTCATGACAGTTCAATAGGAAATGGCAAATCATATCAGAATCATTGAAAGTCCTGTTTTTCAAAAGGAAACAAGGGTAGGTCTCACTTGAGCGATAGCTCTATATGCCGTGGCATTTGAAAAGGCAAATGACAATATTGCAGCTTGTGTAATTAGTGCGATACTACCAAAAGGCAAGTTTCTATCCATATTTATTAGCTGTAATTTGCTTTTAGATGGCACCCTCACAAAGAACATAACTATCACGCCTAATGCTTCATGTAGGACATTGCATTGACTGCAGAATAATCCATTACTTTGTAGGTCTGATTCCTGGTCTCTTGTGTTTTCTGATGTTGCTAAATGAGCCCAAGATTTCTAGCGTAAAAAATAAAAAATGTGCAAAGGTAAAGCTGAGGTAGCCCATAAAACCAAGAAGCAAGCATGAAGAGGGCAAGGAGAAAACACAGGACAGATAGGCAATGGCACTGACTTTCCCCTAAGAGGCCAAATGTAAATTGGGATGTATGTGCTGAGTGAACAGTAGAGACAGGTACGAAACAGCACATTTGTCTGCCGTGGCAGCCTGAAATTTACCAGTAATAAAGCCACATGTCTAGTCAGGGAAACGTCAAGGTGACTGACATAGTCTTGGCAGGTGTCATTTGCTATCTTCAATCATTTGCTATAGGTTCGAATTCTATCACTGTGCTTCATGGTTTGAACACTGCACTTTCTTTCTCAGACTGAAGTTTGATTGATGGTGCATGAACTCTCCTTGTTATAACTGCGTAATGCCTCTAGAAGGCACTGAAGATATTTTTAGTCTGTCATGAAATATTTTCTGAATATTAGAAAATAGCCAGATCTTTTAGAACAAAGTTGAATTTTAAGGATGGTGATGGAGAAAAGTAAGAAGACAGACAAAATCTGAGTATGTGTTTCATGCTAAATGAAACAGGAAATGGTGTCCCTAATATTTCTGAGTATGGGTTAGTCAGGCATCCATCTGGTCATACTCCTGTAACATGTCTAAGAGGAAAAAAAAAACAAACCACCCCATTCTCTCTGAATTGCTGTTATCTCACTTAATGAAAGCTCTTTTCCTATGTAACAATATCTATTGAACATTTTAAAAGACATTAGTACAGTACAATTCAGCTGAGCTTTCTCTCTCTTTCCCCCATAAAATCTCAACTTTTGATGTTTTTAATTACATATGGTGACTGAGATAAAAGTGGACGACACTCCTCATTGTACATATATTGCACTGTTGTGGCTTTGATACAATTTAATCTCAGCCCACAGTTGATGAACTGTCTCTCAGCAAACTTTTGAGAGTCAATTTTAAACACACTGTTACCTTCAGATAACAGTAACACAGCATACTTGCCACACCTGAGAAAAGAGTATCCCATTAAAGAAAAACGTAGCACAGTGAAGACTGAAAGTGGTGAGGTATGTAAAATCATAAGTTACAATTGCTTATTTATAAATCCTGGTCCCCTCCAGTTCAAAGGGGATCACGATTGATCTTTAATTGTGCTTGGCAAATACACAGATTGTAAATGTTAGGTAAGATTTTCAAAAACCGCACAACTTCCATAAGCACCTAAATAAAAGGGCCAGATTTGCAGAAGTGCTCAGGATGATGAGATTAAGAACAATGCTGGAACCCTATTGAAGGGGGGAAAAAAACTGACTCAGTTAAGTGCCTAATTAGGTGTTAGCACTTCTAAAGAGTCTGACTATACAGACACTACACACATTTAAAGTTCATAATTTGCCTTAGATCAGGGATAGGCAACTTATGTCATATGTACCAAGAGCGGCACACAAGCTGATTGTCAGTGGCACTCTCATTGCTTGGGTCCTGGCCACCAGTCCAGTGGGGCTGTGCATTTTAATTTAATTTTAAATTAAGCTTCTTAAACATTTTAAAAACCTTATTTACTTTACATACAACAATAGTTTAGTTATATATTATAGACATAGAAAAAGACCTTCTAAAAACATTAAAATGTATTACTGGCATGCAAAACCTTAAATTAGAGTGAATAAATGAAGACTCGGCACACCACTGCTGAAAGGTTGCCGACCCCTGCCTTACATATTTGTATTGTTTATTATTTTATCTACATTCAAATATCTAATAAAAATAATACAGTAAGAGTTCTCAGCTCAAGCTGTTTCCTTAATAATTTCATCACTATAGATCATCATTTTTCTGGAGGCATTCTGATTCTGAATGCTTCCAAATATCATGTATTCAGCCATTAGGGAAGGGAAGAAAGATCTTTTGTGCACTTTCCTTCCTTTTCTCCTCCCTTCTCAAAGTTCAGATTCAATTTCACTCAGATACCTGCCTGCCCAGTTTGTGGAATTCTCAACACCAGACTTCAGGTTATGTCTCTGAAAGAAACAAACCCCAACAGGGAGCAGGAACTATATTTCTTGTGCTATTTTCAGGCATTTTATGGATTGCTTTGAGTGTTTGGCTTGTTAACCACAAACTCTGAAAAGAAGTAGTAATTATTGGAAAACATTTATTGAAGAATTTTTTTTAAAAAAGCTGCCTCTGTGTTGATAATCATGATGATACAAATAGCAAAAGTAATGAACACACTGAAATATAGCAAGTTTTCATCACAGATCTGAGAACTGGCAAAAGTTGCCTGATGCACCAGACCAGGGTAAATGTAACTCAAGTGAGCAGAGAAAAAAAAATTAATATAGTACTTATAAGGGCTCAATTATTTTGGTACTTTTAATTAACCCAAGGAATTCCACCTTTTCATACTATCTATTATTTGGATCTAAACGTTTAGTTACTTTCTAGTCAAGAGATGTGTTCTCCTCCCATAACTGCCTCCATTCTCTCCATACAATTCTTTATTGTTTGCAATATGCTTTGCTAAATAGATCTTAGTGTGGCAAATCTAATCCTGCTAACTTTACTACTCCCTGGGACTTCCCCTGTGCATAAAGTTAAGCACATGTGTGAGCACTTTCAGGGCCTTGATTTGTAGCTTCAAGATTCTGGACTTGTCTATATGTAGACTTTGTATATGGCTTAGTTCTGTTTGAAATAGCAGTACATCAAAAGAACTACAGAACTTCTAAGTATCAGAGGGGTAGCCGTGTTAGTCTGGATCTGTAAAAAGCGACAGAACTTTTAGTGTGTGATACTGGGATCCACGTGGTGACTTTGTACAATATTCTAGTCTGATGTGCACTTTCACACCCTGGCTTGCAACACACTAAGTCACCTTGTAGACAAGCCCTTTGGTATAGCCACCTCTCAACTTATCCTCTCTCTATTCAACCAACAGGGAAATGAAAAAAGATGTCACTTGTAACTTTACAACCTCAAATAAGGCAAACTATTAAACATTCAATTTTCTGTGCCCATGGAACTATTGTGCAAAACATTTTAATGCTGAACTTCCTTTTCTCTTACCCTCTGTTGCATTTTATGTAGGTGATTTCACTGAAGTGGTCTAATAGACAGAATTTGGTGTCCCGTCTTTCTTAGAGTCTATGTATGTTCTACATAATAGGTGAAATCCCAGATCCAGTGATGTAAATGGGAGTTTTGCTATTGATTTTAATACTATCAAATTGCTGATTGCAATTGCAGGTAAATTTTCAGAGATGCACTGGAGAGAGTGGAAGCAAGAGAAAAGTCGGTCAGTTTCAGTCCATCTCCAGCACAAAGACATGCACCTTTAATCTTTTATGATCTCACCACCCCCCATGCCTGGATTATCTGCTTCATACATCCATAAATGAAAGAAGAGTCCCAGCCATTTGGATGTGAAATATTGTGATCAGAAGAAAATTAAAATGTGCAATGCAATTTTCAGAGCATGTAGATGCTAGACTAATCTAAGTGCACTTCCTTCCCCAGTCACATTCATTCAGTGGTGCCAAATTCTAGTCTTAGTAATCCTTGTGTAACCCATCACAATTCATTGCAGCAGGATGACAGTAGAATTTGACTGTTTATTTGATGATTGCCTGTTACTTGCAAAATTACTACTACTTTAGGTTTCTACTTCATGGCAAGAGAATTTTCAAATAATCCACACACAGGTCCAAACTTTGGACCAGTTTGTACGTGAATTTCAAAATTAGTGAGGAATGGTCTTGTTGGTGTCACTAAGCATAACCCTACGTAACTCAGGAGGGTGGAAGGCCACAAGAGTATGGAGCCTTCCTGGTTTTAGGCCTCAGCAGACAAGAGTCCCTCCATGTTTGAACTTTAATCGACCTAAAAGGCCAGGTGTAACAGCTGTTATCAGTTGCAACAGTTCTAACTGGTCTAAAGCAGAAATAATGAGGCCTGTGCACCTTTAGCAGAAGGACAAGATAACTTGCAGAAGGAAAACTTACTAACGAGCTGCCGCGGCCAAGATTACTTAATGCACCTGCGCTTACGTAATTGCTACAGGGGGAGGAAGGAGGAGGAGGGAGGGGAAACGGGGGATTGCTAGTCAGTGAGAAAAGTTCTCATGGATATAAAGGAACAGACTGCTTGTTTTAGGTGTGCTTGATCTGAGTCAATCTCCCTGCACCGCTTTGAGATCTCAAATAAACTTGGTTTGCTTCTCCACCCTGGTGTGTTTATTGGCGCGGCACACCAGGCGACGGACCCCCCCCGCTGTTGCTTGGCCTCAGGCAGTTATCTGCCGGCAACAGTTCTTGGCGCCCAACGTGGGGCATTGAGGCTAAAATTAGCCTTGCCTGGGTCCCTTCTGGTGGTCGACGGATTGCGGCGACGACCGACGCCCAGCGCGCACCGGTGACTTCACCGGGGGCCTCGGCGGAGACGCAGTTCGACTGACCCCAGAGGGCACAACGGTGCAACGCGCTCGAGTAGTGGAGAAGCAGTTGAGGGCGACGGTGAGGAACCGGTCCCTTGGATAAGGTAGGAACAGTCCAGTGGTCTGGATTTTTGCCTGTTATGACCTGGGGATGCCCAGTGTCACCCTAGGATATGGGGCAGGGACAGAGTACAGGCAGGGCACGGTGTACACCCTTAGAATGCATTCTAGCGAATTGGGAAGTGCTTGGATCAGATCCACTAACTAAAAGCAAACTAAAAAGTTCTGTATAGTAGACTGGCCTCAATATCAACTAGAGGACCAGAAAGGTGGCCACCGGAAGGATCACTTAATTATAACACGATCCTCCAATTACTCCTGTTTTGTCAGTAAATGGGTAGCTTCTGAAGTTGTTTGTATGGAGAGCTCTTGTAAAAATACCCCACTGTAGCTCCAGTTCTTCCCTCTGTCTGGCAGAGTGCAGGGATCCAAAAGCAGGTTAGGGATAGTGCAGGGAAAAAGGAGGGACCTGTTTAGAAAGGGGAGACCCCATGTCCTAGTGCACTCTCTCCCTGTTGTAGCTAAAAAGCAAGATCAAATGCAGAATGGTACTGGGGGCCAGTGTGAATGACTGTTACCGGAAGACGCCCAGAGTACCCTGTGAAGCAAAAGCTCGTGACCAGGACTACTCTAACGCAAGCCCGGTAACTAGTGGATCTTTAGGAGGTCCAACCCATGGTGGGCTGACTTGGCCTGGCATCGTCCGGTGAGGAAGCTGCCTGGGTCTAGGAGTGTGTGTACCCATCTTCCCTTCCCCTTTCCTTTCTGTGTGGGCTACTGACAGTCTGATCATCTCACTGGATGCAATCAGAGTAAGCGGCGCCGTCTCCCAGAGACTAGCCGACGCTCTTTGCTGAAGGGAGGTGTAGGAGGGTCGTGGCCATCCTCGTTAGCCTCTCCTGTGTGAGTACCCTGTAGGGAAAAATCCTTAGTTTATGAGCCGCTAGCGCGGACAGGGCACCCTCCCTGTGTGTGTAAGTGGAAAATGGGTGGGGGACAGTCTAAACATTCCATCTCACCCCCTAAGGGTACCCCAGCATATTACATGTACGTACATTATAGTTCAACAACCTGCAGGTATTTAGAGAATTGGAATATTTACACCGTGAAAATCCATCTAAATAATGCCCACTAGAAGGTACTTCAATCTAGATAAGATCATACATCTAAGAGGAGCGTTTAATCACCAAAAAGCCCTGACACAGGGTGAGCAAATTTGTCTATTGAGGAAAGGAATGGGTTAATTTAAAAATCATCTTGGCCCAGGGATGGAAGGGGGGGATTGCTCTGCGTTCAGGGTCAGGAATCGGCGCGGACTGTGCTTGGTGCAGGGAGGGGCTGCTTTCGGCCCCAGCTGGCTGTGAAGGAAAAAATATAGACAGAGGCGAAGCAAAGGAAATACAAGTTACAGAATTGAGAATACATTTCCAAAGCTTAACTGTCCAGTAAGATCCAACAGTGTGCCTTTGTGACCCCGGAGCCGGTGTGGCTTGGTGACACTGAAGAAGCCGCAGGCAGCTGACCTGGACTGGAATCTCTGAAAGAGATGCTGCAGAAGATTCCAGGGTGCAAGAGAACAGCCCTCCAAAGAGCAGAAGCATGTTAGAAATTCTGGACAAGCTGTATACAGGATAATCTCCAGTTCACCTCTCCCACCTTCTCTGAACATTATACACAGAAGTGGCCAGTCTGGACGTACGTGTGTGGGTATGAAAGGGGCTTGGGGCATTAATGTTTTCCTGAGTGATGAGGGAGCGTTCCCAACACTCTCCGTTGTTGTTTTATTATTTTATTAATGGAGCTTTAAAATACAGTTATATGGTGTGTTTTCTTTATCTTCCCCCAACGATCCTGTAGTGTCAGCCTGATCACCTGACACGAGGGATAGATTGGTAACAGAAATTTGTCACAGTTTGGTGAGCAATTAAGAAGGGGGGAGCCCTGCAGAATTTACACCATCTATTTGTTTTACCCTTGTTATTTTGTGTTTGCTTTGCTTGGTACTGTTGGTGTTATATGTTGAGAACTGCATGAGTAAAAGTGAGTCCTAATAGGATAAGAAAACGCTATCTGGTTCTGGTTCTGTTCTGTTTAACCGGTTACTGTTGTTTTTCTGCTCTGTTCATTTGGGCGTTAGGAGTGTGGGCAGAACTGAACCTCTTGTTCGTAATTCCTCGGAGTGGAAGCCATGTGTGCAAGAAAGTTCTGAGGTTGAATTGAGATCCTTCTGTCCCGTCCCCTGTAGCGGTCAGTGTATAGAAGTGGGAAAGTCTGGCTTAGACTGTAATTCCCTCTGCTCTCTGTGTAATTCTCTTTTCTGTTTAAGTGTCAAACAGATGAATGAGTCTCTGGGTAAACCCTCTAAGAATAGTCCTTTAAATTATATGTTAAGTAAATGGCCTTTGCCCAATGGGCCATGTGTTTTTGTCCAGGTGGCAAGCCTCATGAAGGAGGACTTGGGTAGTCTTGTGAGTAAGAATGTTTAAGGGAAGAGACCAGGAGGGGTGGGGGCTAGATGAGAAGCCCACCCTCCTAGCTAAACTGGTAGTGGAACAAGTTGGTGCCCATGGAAGGGACGGTTCAGCAAGAAAAGCAGGATCGGGCCCAGGCGGGCAGGCAACAGACAGAGAGATTGGAAAACAGGTTGGAAAACTTTAAGGGTGTAGTGGAAGGAAGGCGTCAGTAAGTGTAAGCATGGAGATTTCAAATACCCAGGACTTACTTGGAATGGTGATTTAAGTTGATAAAAGTGGCTGTTGGGAGACAAGCAAGTGATTTAAGGGAGAGTGAGAAGTTAACTCTGTAGTTGCTGAACGAAACAGCAGTTGAACTTTGTAAAAATGCTAAAGAAAAAAAAGTTTTTGGTGTCTGTGAAATGTTTGTAAATAAATTCAGGAAAAGAAGTTATTGGATTGCAATCATTTGGTTTGGCTATGAACAATTTAGTTGAATTAGCTGAAGAATGTATACAGTGTTATGTAACTGAAAACCTGGGCTGCCTATGAAACAAATACAAGAAACTATGGGGTAATTCCTCTGTTTTGCCTGAAGCCAACAAGAGTATTTGTATATTTCAAGCGATGATTGTCTGCCCAGAAGGGGTGGGTAGACCTCTCTTTTTTTTTTGTCTTTCAGATAATCAGAGAAAACTGATGCCAGCTGAACAGCATTCAACGTACCATGCATTTACTGGCACAATAGGAATCATGTTTTGTGTTCTATGTTCTGTCCTGTGGTGTTTGTCTTGTGGCCGGAATTTTTGTGTTTAATATTTTTATAAAATAGTCTAGTTTAAAATCAAACAAAAAGGTTAAATTAAAATGCAGATATTTGTTTTGTTCAACTTGGAATACAAAGTGTTTGGATAAATCAGGAAAATGTAATATACTAAAGTCTAATGCATTTCCTTAAGTAAAGAAAAGAAATTTCATTGGCCAAACTGTTAATTGCAAAAATTGTTGTTAAAATTTGCATACCAACAGTCTTTGAAAGCAAAGACATGAAAAGTTAACCCACTCCCCATATTGTACATGGGATCTTTTTGGCTACCTCAGATTTCTAGCCAGAGGGCTGGGGATGGTGAAAGGCTATTGGACTAGAGGTTGTATTGAGTGAACTCCTCAAAGTGGGTGTGCTTGTCCTGGCTTGTTGCTCCAAAGCTCTGTAATAAGGTTATTTTAGTAAAAGGGTGTGTGTGGCATATATTAAATAATAAGACTAATGTACTGTATAATGACAATGTTTATGTCTTCATTGTTGGGAAGAAGGTGTATAAGTAAAAAGTGGAAGTTTCCTTTGCAGGTTAAAAGAAGCCAAGAAGGGAAGAAGGACAAAGAACAGAATGAATTAACTGAAAAAAAAATAAAATAAAATAGCAAGCTCAGGCTATAGATAAGATACTGACTCCATTCAAGAACACTGCTCACAGTTAAGACTTGGCTAACAACCAGGAAAAGGAGGGCTTGAATTTGCCCACGCAGCTATGAGATTTGCAAAACATTGCCAGGCACTAATGAAATGTGTTAAGTTTCTTTTCTCACAGGTAAAGAAGAGCTACCCAAAGACCCTAGCAGCCCTACCACTCTTTGGAACCAGGAGACGGGATTGATGTAAAGGTCCACCGACGAAAGTCTGCTCTGGCTCCACCCTGGAAAGGCCCTTAAGTCCCGGTGACTACCACCGTCGCTGTAAAATGTCAAAGACTGACTGCATGGACCCAAGATTCTCACTGCAAAAAGACCCCTCCACATCGGGAGAATTCTCCTACTGATGATTAGCCTATTTCACCTTCTAGCTCCACTGTGCCTTCTGGACAGTAGGGAAAAAGTACAAGGATGCTGCACCACGACTGTTTTGGGAAAGAAGAAGGAACACTCGCTCCACTGAAATTGCCAAAGTCCAGGAATTCCTGACTAGAAAGAACATTAAGAACTGACCCTGGTGAAGAAACAAAGAATTATACACTGGTGGGAGGACATTTGTGGGACCCATGTTTGGGAATGTGGTATTAATTGGATTTTGGGGTTTATTCTACAGGCTGCGCCCTGTGTCCTGGAGAGTGACTAATAATGTAACCCCCCCTCCTATGCTATTAATGTCGATGCCTTTTGAAAGTACCTGAGAATAGTTAAATAACAGGTGTATTATAGTACTACACCAAGGAAAGATGGTATTGAATATCACTGAGGCTGGGAAGGCATTGCAGTGGGATCTAGTATGTTTAGGAATTCGGGATTTCCTGAATTACCAGATGATGGCCATTTGAAGTGATCTTGAGTACCAGACTTGGCCCACTGCCCTTACAGACGCATCAGAAATACCATCTGATCTGTGATCATGGAGACATACTTGGACACTTCCTGGGTGGAAGTGTGGCTTCCCAGGGCAGGATGTGCGCCCTTATAGGGGATGAATGCTGTACTTATGTCCCAGAAGACGCACAGGATATTAAAAAGTACATCCTGTCAGCCAAACAGGCTTTTAAACAGTGGAAGGCCCAGGAAAGGAAACCCACTATTTCTGATTCCCTCTGGGGCTGGTTACTTAACCTGGGAAAAATAGGGGAAGGCATTGTTCACCTCCTGCTCACTGGTGTGGTGTTGTGTATTGTTACTCTTCTCTTGCTTGCTTGCTGTAAAGCACTTCAGCTCCCTAGAGCTAAATCACATGTTATCCTTTAAATGTGAGAACACTCAGCCAAAAGTTTGTTGAGTATTCTCAAAGGAGGGAGTTGTTGGTGTCACTAAGCATAACCCTACGTAACTCAGGAGGGTGGAAGGCCACAAGAGTATGGAGCCTTCCTGGTTTTAGGCCTCAGCAGACAAGAGTCCCTCCATGTTTGAACTTTAATCGACCTAAAAGGCCAGGTGTAACAGCTGTTATCAGTTGCAACAGTTCTAACTGGTCTAAAGCAGAAATAATGAGGCCTGTGCACCTTTAGCAGAAGGACAAGATAACTTGCAGAAGGAAAACTTACTAACGAGCTGCCGCGGCCAAGATTACTTAATGCACCTGCGCTTACGTAATTGCTACAGGGGGAGGAAGGAGGAGGAGGGAGGGGAAACGGGGGATTGCTAGTCAGTGAGAAAAGTTCTCATGGATATAAAGGAACAGACTGCTTGTTTTAGGTGTGCTTGATCTGAGTCAATCTCCCTGCACCGCTTTGAGATCTCAAATAAACTTGGTTTGCTTCTCCACCCTGGTGTGTTTATTGGCGCGGCACACCAGGCGACGGACCCCCCCGCTGTTGCTTGGCCTCAGGCAGTTATCTGCCGGCAACAGTCTGAAGTTAGGATATGTGTAAGCATATTAAATGCTTAAGATACGCTTACGCTGAAAATAAGTGTAAATCACTTTAAAGCTGCCTCATGTACCAACTGTATGGAGCAAACTAGTTCTCTAGTCGTGCTGCATGTTCAAGAATCACCACCTCGGAAGTGCAGACCCTTAAGGAGGAGAGGTAGTGCTCTCTACTGGACAGAGCGCTGACTAGGAATCTGAAGACCAAGGTCTAGTCCAGGCTCTGCGACTGACCTGCTGTGAGACCTTGGGCATGTTGCCTCACCTCTGTGCCTTATCTTGTCTATTTAAACTAAGTTCTTTAGGTCAGGAACTGTCCTTCACTATGGACATGTCTACACTGCCCCACAATTCAGACTATACGGATGTGAATAGCAGCATGCATCTAAGTGCTCCGCTGTAACTCTGCTGTGTGGACACTGCAGGCTCAAACTGAAAGGTTCCTACTTCACATTAACTCTCTTGGCTTATGTTAATGCGAAATAGAAACCTTTTAGCTCGCACCCACAGAGTCCATACAGGGGAGTTACAGAGCAGTATTTAGGTGGACACTGCGATTCGCATCCCTGTAGCCCAAACTGCAAACAATGTAGGCATACCCTATGTATTGTACAATGCCTAGCACAGAGAGTCCCCAGTCTCAGCTGGGGTCTCATAGCTCTGCTATAATACAAATAATAAATGATAATGGAACACTGGTGAGACATAAGAAGGAAGGCTTCCACCAAATTTGCAGTGAAGGCCAGTCAAAGGGGTTAATGCTAACTTCACATTGAGCAGACACTGTGCTCCAAAGTGTCTTTCACGGAAAACAATGACGAATGTAGTTTACATATAATCATAGCAGCAGTGGTCATCTACTAGTCTGGAAAGCTGCAGATGCAATGAACACAAAGTTAACAGCATAGGAGCTGGCTCGGGTAAAATGGTTCATAAAACTTTTCAGGGACTGTAATTTATATCCTCCATTTTAGAACTTCTAAACAAGGCAGGTGTTTCCTGAAATGGATCACAAGCTACAGTTGTCAGCAATGGAAGAATAAACATACAAATGCAATGCATGTTCAAAGTTCCATTGTTTGTAAACACTGAAGAGTTATTGCTATTTTTCTAAGACATTTTATAGTAGTTATTAAACATAGGCTGGAGAGTCTGTTAGTTGTGCATTAAATGTTCTCAGTGTTAAAAATGTGCAAAATGCATCTGGAGTCGATAACTTTTCCTTTTGCACTATAAAAAGTGCTTTTTTGTTTCCAACAGTAAATGTATTGTTGACTATTTAATTTACCATTTGTTTTTACATATTTTTCATGTTTTCACAGAGAATTCCATCCAACATAAATATTAAGCATGTAAATTAGGAAAAAATTAAGCTTTCTGGTACTGGCAATGAGAAAACATCAGAAGGTAGCAATATTTTGCTTTGAGTCATTACATCATGTATTAGATGTTATTTATGTTACAATAGGTGCTGTTGGGGAAAGAAAATAGCGATTGGCATGGCACCAAGAGAATCCAGAAGTTTACTCTGGACTCAGGGATGAGGAGTCCTCTGGTGAAATCTACAGTGCAACTTGAAAGGGAGTATTAAGGCAAAGCAGGTAATATGAAGACACTCTATACCTCTGAAAGGTAGACACATGGCTCTCTAGGAATGAGTGAATGATACACAGTTGTCCTGTTGCAGACCCTCTGGTAAATTGGGTAGGATTTCACAACACTAGGATTTGGATTATGCTAGACTGTATTACTAAACATAAGCACCCAATAATTCTTAAAACAGATGCTTCTGGACCTGAAGTTCATCTTCTAACATAGAGAGTTGGTCTCTGCACAGGAAAGGGAGTTATGGTGGACGGAGCAATGAAAGTTCAGAAGCAGCCTTCTTTTCAGCTGCCAAAGTCTACTTCACGTCTGTAATGACAAACCCCCTCAATCTGACCTTCCATCCCAAATGTCAACTCATCTGAACCTTTCACTGCACCCTTGACATTGGCCTGTAACAATCATTTACCTAATGTTTTTGGTAGCATTGCTCATCTCTAGCCGGCATATTGGCACTTAAAATACAATACAGCAGGTAAGATACATGAGATACCACATGTTGTACCACATGATGACAAGAAAGTGCTATAGGTATGTTACATTATACTGGGGCAGTAGCCCCACTGAAGTTAAACAGTAAGCTCGTGTCAATCTTAACAGCCAATTTTTTTCTAAATGCTCTACAATCAACATGCTTTTTCAGATTGTCTTGAAAATTGGTGCTGTGCCTCACTGGGGTCTGGGTTAGGGCAGTGATCAAAATCTGACGTCATTTGAGCACGGGGTTCCCAAGTTATAATCCCTTCCCCAAAAGAGTCACATGCCTTCAAAACTTTACGGTTCTGATAATTTTTTAGTTACACCTGGGACTCAAACTATCACCCTGACCCTCCCCAAACTAATATTAACCATTCGAGATTGATCTCAGTGAGCAACCAGTGTCCCTTTCCGGAAGCAATATGTAAAAAGTTAATTGAAGCTACAATGTGGCTCAAGCCAAGGCAAGAGAAAGCCTCTCTCACATGTGCAGCAGGAGAAGGGCTGTGGCAAGCCAGACTGTTTGCAAATGGCCTGATGTCTGAGTAACTAGGTGGCTGAAGGTAACATGCTATGGCCATTGATCTCCAGGCAACATCCTTGTATTGCAAACTGGAGTCTTGCCCTTACCAGCTTCTTGACAATGCTTTTTTTTGGAAATTTTACCCTGAGAGCAAACTTTTGGTTTAAGAGCCAATTTTCAAAGTGCTCTAAAATCTACATGTATACTCAGATGGTTTTGAAAATTGCTATGCCTCATTTGGGTTGGGGTAATGTTAGCGATGCGAGTTTAGGGCCATTTGGTAACAAGAAGGGTTTCTACAGGTATGTTAGCGACAAAAAAGGTGGTCAGGGAAAGTGTGGGACCCTTACTGAATGGGGGAGGCAACCTAGTGACAACTGATATGGAAAAAGCTGAAGTATACAATGCTTGTTTTTCCTCTGTCTTCACAGACAAGGTCAGCTCCCAGACTGCTGCAATTGGCAGCACAATAGGGAGAGGAGATGAGCAGCCCTCAGCAGTGAAAGAGCATGTTAAGGACTATTTGGAAAAGCTAGACATGCACAAGTTTATGGAGCCAGAGGCAATGCATCTGAGGGTGCTGAGGAAGTTGGCTGATGTGATTGCAGAGCCATTGGCCATTATCTCTGAAAACTCGTGGTGACGAGGAGGTCCTGGACAATTGGAAAAAAGGAAAACATAGTGCTCATCTTTAAAAGACAGAAGAAGGAGAATCTGGGGAACTACAGACTGATCAGCCTCACCTCAGTCCCTGGAGGAATCATGGATCAGGTCTTCAAGAAATCGATTTGGAAGCACTTCCCATTTGCTCGTCCAGTCTTTCTAAATAGTCCCGAACCACGTCTTTTTCCACAGAGGGCTGGTCACCCCCTCCCCATACTGTGCTGCCCAGTGCAGCAGTCTGGGAACTGACCTTGTTTGTGAAGACAGGCAAAAAAAGCATTTAGTACATTAGCTTTTTCCACATCATCATCTGTCACTAGGTTGGCACCCTCATTCAGTAAGGGGCCCACACTTTCCTTGACTTTCTTCTTGTTGCTAACATACCTGAAGAAACCCTTCTTGTTACTCTTAACATCTCTTGCTAGCTGCAACTCCAAATGTGATTTGGCCGCGCTGATTTCACTCCTGCATGCCTGAGCAATATTTTTATACTCCTCTCTGGTCATTTGTCCAGTCTTCCACTTCTTGTAAGCTTCTTTTTTGGATTTAAGATCAGAAGAGAGTTCACTTGTTAAGCCAAGCTGGTCGCCTGCCATATTTACTATTCTTTCTACACATCAGGATGTTTTTTTCCTGCAACGTCAATAAGGATTCTTTAAAATACAGCCAGCGCTCTTGGACTCCTTTCCCCCTCATGTTGTTCTCCCAGGAGATCCTGCCTATCAGTTCCCTGAGGGAGTCAAAAGTCTGCTTTTCTGAAGTTTGGGGTCCATATTCTGCTCCTCTCCTTTCTTCCTTGTGTCAGGATCCTGAACTCATCCATCTCATGGTCACTGCCTCCCAGGTTCCCATCCACTTTTGCTTTCCCTACTAATTCTTCTTAGTTTGTGAGCAGCAGGTTGAGAAGAACTCTGCCCCTAGTTGGTTTCTCCAGCACTTGCACCAGAAAATTGTCCCCTACACTTTCCAAAAACTTCCTGGATTGTCTGTGCACCGCTGTATTGCTCTCCCAGCAGGTATCGAGGTGATTAAAGTCTCCCATGAGAACCAGGGACTGCGATCTAGTAAATTCTGCTAGTTGCCGTAAGAAAGCCTCGTCCACCTCATCCCCCAGGTCTGGTGGCCTTTAGCAGACTCCCACCACGACATCACCTTTGTTGCTCACACTTCTAAACTTAATTCGGAGACTCAAGTTTTTCTGCAGTTTCATATTGGAGCTCTGAGCAGTCATACTCCTCTCTTACATACAATGAAACTTCCCAACCTTTTCTGCCTTGCCTGTCCTTCCTGAACAGTTTATACCCACCCATGTCAGTACTCCAGTCATGTGAGTTATCCCACCAAGTCTCTGTTATTCCAATCACACCACGCACTGCTACAGGCTGGGGACCAACTGGCTAAGTAGCAGTTCTGCAGAAAAGGACCTGGGTGTTACAGTGGATGAGAAGCTGGATATGAGTCAACAGTGTGATCTTGTTGCCAAGAATGCGAGTGGCATATTGGGCTGCATTAGAAGAAGTACTGGCAGCAGATCGAGGGAAGTGATTATTCCCCTCTGTTCAGCACTGGTGAGGCCACATCTGGAGTACTGTGTCCAGTTTTGCTCCCCACCCCCCACCACAGAAACTATGTGGACAAATTGGAGAGAGTCCAGTGGAGGGCAACAAAATTATTAGGGGCTGAGGCACATGACTTATGAGAAGAGGCTGAGGGAACTGGGCTTCTTTAGTCTGCAGAAAATTAGCATGGGGGAGGGGGTGTTGATAGCAGCCTTCAACTATCTGAAGGGGGTTCCAAAGAGGATGGAGCTAGGCTGTTCTCAATGGCAGCAGATGACAGAACAAGGATCAATGATCTCAAGTTGCAGTGGGTGAGGTCTAGGTTGGATATTAGGAAAAACTATTTCACTAGGAGGATGGTGAAGCACTGGAATGGGTTACCTAGGGAGGTAGTGGAGTCTCCTTCCTTAGAGGTTTTTAAGACTCAGCTTGACAAAGTCCTGGCTGAGATGGTTTAGTTGGTGTTGATCCTGGTTTAAGCAGGGGGTTGGACTAGATGACCTCCTGCAGTCTCTTCCAAACCTAATCTTCTATGTTTCTATGGTCCAGGGATTCCTCAGATAGAACACTCCCAAAAGGATCTTTTTTATATGAAAATTGCTGTAAAACCTACACACCTTTGTCTTGAAGAATGGTATGCTGTAAAAAGGAATGAACTAGAGCTTGTGGTACAACTTTGGGGTGATTTGGTCAAGTAGTTCCTGAGATAAAGCCCCTTAAAATTAGCTGGTAAGTTTTAGATTCTTAACTTTTTTTGATGCAAATCTAAGGCTTTAATAGTCATTACAATTATAGCATGGACTGCCCCTGAGATCAGCTACTGTATGGTACCAAGGACCAGTTAAAAAAATATATCAAAGGTTTTTGCACTCTAAAGGCTTTAGCATCTCTATCTATAGGCACTCCATATGCGTGAGACCTGTCCATAGGGTAATGTAATCATTTCACATTCTCCTCCCCCATTTCTTCATCAGTGGGACTGAGAGCGATCAAAGAAAAAGGCAAGTCACTCTCAGTGTCAGCATGATCCGATGGGTTGATGAGCATCAGGAAACAGGCCCATAGTAAAGAGGCTTATTCCAAGGCCTGCCATAAGGTTCACATTGAGTAATGTGGCACCAGGATTCTGTTGTCAGTCAAAACAGAAACTTATGTTTATCATAAAAATAAACACAAAAAATCTCAACTTTCTAGAATAATCCATCTAATCTACACAAACCAAGGCTTCTCATTTATCATTTCCACCCCACAAAGTGCTGTTGTTTTTATGAAAAAGAGTTGTGAAGGAAAAGCCAGACACTAGCAAATTAGTCATATGATCATTTTAAAAGCAGTCCTATTAATCCTCAAATGATCTCTTTCTCCCTCTGCCAACCTGCTATAGAAGAATCAAGTAGTGCCCAAAATTCAACAAGCATTTAAAAATGATATTCTAACACAAAAGACTGAATTTTGTATAACTTTTTTGCCTTCTGTTAAAAAGGAACTTCTGGTGCAACTTTAACAGGGATGGTGTTATTGCCCCATCATAAAATTGCTGTGCTACATTAGGGCCAGAGATAGTGGTGTGAGCTGGGGTCCTTTGATCAAGGGGTTCCTGAGATACAACTCCCTCTCCAATAAGAGCTTCTCAATATTCAACAACTCTAAAATCCACATGCATACTGAGATTATCTGGAATATTGGTATACAAAAACAGGGGCAAGGTGATATTTGGAGTCATTTGATCAAAAGGCCTCACAGATAAAATTCCCCCAGTAAGGAACTGATTCTAATAAGAAGATTGGACTACAATTCGCATGCATATTGAGTGGGGCTGGTCTGTATTTTCTGATTTTCACAGGTTTAAGTATGGGTGAATTTAATATTCTAAAAGAGCACAATACACTGCTAGTCAGCCTCAACTTTGCATTAAAGATTTTGGCAGACTTACACATTGCATACATTCAAGAAAATAGACTGGAATAGGAATTTGAGAAAGGAAAAAACAGGCAACTTTCAAGTATCTTCTGCAGTGTGGTAGATTTCTTCCACCTCTATCCCCACAAGAATAAGCAAAAAGTAGCCTGTAGTTTTCAACCATCAAGATTGCTTTTCATTGATCAAAAGCCTAAAAATAAACAAAAAAATTCTCATGTTGTCACTGGACTATTGTCAAAGCATAAATTCTGTGGGTAATTTTCTTCTCTCATCTCTACACCATGGATCTTGACTTAGGATGGTTGACTCTCCAGAGACTGGGATAATCATTTGGATGTTTGCCCAAAACTCAGGTAAACTTTGATAGCCCCTCTCCCTTCAGTACACAACCCCACATAATGCTCCTCCTCAACTTCTGTATAAACCTCCCACTACAACACGACCAGCCATAGCCAATCTGTACATGTAGGGAGAGCACAATGTCAGAGGTGAAATCCACCTTGCAGCTCTCATACAAATAATAATAACAGATTCTGCCATTACTGAATCACTGAGAATGGAGGATAGGTCCATCAATGGCTATTAACCAAGATGGTCAGGATGCAACCCCATGCTCTGGGCATCCCTAGCCTCTGATTGCCAGAAGCTGGGAATGGACAACAGGGGACAGACAGATCACTCAATGATTGCCTGTTCTGTTCATTCTCTCTGAAGCACCTGGTATTGGCCACTATCAGAAGACAGGATACTGGGCTACATGGACCATTGGTCTGACCCAGTCTGGCCATTCTTCTGGGATGCCTTGTGTTATGCCCTACACATAGTGAGAGATTGTAAACCCTTTTGGGCAGGGACTATCTGAATAGACATGATAAATAAAGAAAGGAAGGGGAAAAACAGAGGTACAGAGAGGTGAAGTGACTTGCTCACCATCGCATTAAAGGGTCAATGGCAGAGCCTGGGACAAAAAAATACACATCTCCAGTCCAGTGCACAGTCTACCAGACCACAATGTTGCATCTTCTGTTTTGCCTCTTCATGCTCATTGATCCTAGCTAAATAAGCGTTCCAATGTTTTTCAATGACAGCTAATTTCCCACTCCAAATAGGAAAATAGATGCTTTCCTTTGTATTGTATTTCTTTAATCAAATGTATTGTGCACATACATAAAATACATTTACCACTTCCATGAAAAGAACAGCATCCCACCATATGTTTAAAATACACTAAATTAAAGGTCGTGAAAAAGTTGTCGGTTTTGTAATACTGTCACATATTTTAAAAAAATGTGTGCAGACGTACAACACATGTATGGAAAACATACTTTGTTTCCTTATGGATATCTCTACATTTGACTGTCTTAAAAAAGATGACTCAGATGACTTAAATGTAATAGATTCGGATTGTGTTACAGACTGGCTGGTAGCCTTTGGAATTGAAGTAGACACAAATGGACTGCTCCTTAAAGTGGCTGAAATTACAACTGTTGGATGGGAGTTCATGAATCTTGATGTCCCACTTAGTCCTCTAATGGTGAAACCTCAGTGCACAGCAGGAGATGCTAGTCTGCTGTGATCCCAGGCAAGTGTAGGAAGAAGTGAAGTTAGCATTAGTAGAAATTTGAAGCAGCTTGTGCTCCTACAACCTTACACACAAACAAGCAGGGTAACAAAGAGGTCAATGAGGGACAAAGGAGAGATATGATTTTAACCATATTATTCATTATCATGCTAGAGAGCTACGTAGCTATGAGTTCCCCCTCTTCAGCCCAACTGCTGGTCTCTGACACAATCACTAGATCATGGCTCCTACACAGCTCCACAGAGTGCCCTACTGCCTTACATTCATGTGGAACCAGGTACTGAATCAAGCTCCAGTACACAGCACTAGGCATTGCTGCACAGTCTCCATTTAGCACTACTGCACCTCTGTGACCTACCTCTAGAAGGGCAGCCACCAATCATTGTGATAAATGGCCTAGCTTCTACAGTTCTGTTTACGGGTTTCACTCCACCCTCTCCTTGTGATACTCCTCCCTGGTAATAATCTCAGTTCTGTCCTATTCCACTTTGAATGGCTGAATAATCAGACCCAGTTGCTTGACCACTCCCTAACTCTATTCTTTTCAACAACCTCCTTTTTTATTTTACCAGCAGATTGCTCATTTGCCTAATTGATACCCTACCTACTTTATTGAGGTATTGCGCTATTGTTTCTCTGCATATTTAATTGACCAATTTATTCATTGCTCAGGTGACTTCCTCACTAATTAATTATTCTCTGCTTAATAAATTCATCAGTTGGTTAACTAGTTGTTTGGACAACATGTTCATTTGCACTAAACCTTTTCTGCCCAGTCCCTGTCCTTCTACTCATCCCATCTTCTCCACCTTGTCTGCCACATTTCCATGTTTCCTTCCTTATTCTCCCTTTTGATCCTTTCATTAACTCTCTTCTTTTCTTCCTTCCTTCCTCTGTGATACGCTGTACCCCAAACTAGCATCCTGTAACCCTCATATTCATCATTTGTATATGGTTCTGATATTTCATATGAAGGGGGCCATGCAAGATATCTTATCTGCTGAAACCCATTATTCTGTCAAATTATGTGTATATCATTAGCGTATATGAAGTTATGAGATTTTGCTCTATGATCGTTATTGAAATGTTGTAAGTTTGAGAGTCTCCATTGCTAGTTCTCTAGTGACAACAAAGGAAGTGATACTCCGAGGAGGGTGTTACATGACCATTAATCAGCAGGGGAGTTGCAAACAGGGCTTTTACAATTTTGTAAGAAAAGCACCACACAATGGGGATTGCTCAACTTTGTGACTCAGCAAAGCCCACCAGAACATGTCTGGGCTAGTGTTTTCCAGGCACATGGACTGAGGATATAAAATAGGGGACAGTGGCACAATGCTTTTAACTTTTTCTTCCCCCACGTACACTGGAAGCAACAAGAATGTTGGGAAGAGGAAGACTTGAACTGAGGAGACTCTTCCCAGACTTAAAGGGGAAACCTGGATAGTAAGGACTGCAATGTACCAACAACGAGGTGAGAAAAACTGCTTGATCCAAATACTGCCTAATCTAATAAGGTTTAAGGTTTAGACAGTATGCTTACCTTTTATATAGTAGCTATCTCTGACCTTTGGTGCCTACCACTTATAATCACTTACAATCTATCCTTCTGTAGTTAATAAATCTGTTTTATATTTTACCTAAAAAAGTGAGTTTTATTGAAGTGCTTGGAAAATCTCAGCTCAGTTTACAAAGGCTTGTGTGTGTCCTCTCCCCTTTGAGGGGAGGGTGGACTGGGTAATAAACGTACGCTGGTCAGGCTTCTGACCAATGCAAAATGGTACAGTTCTGGGGTGCCCGCTGGGGACTTGGGATATTTGCTGGTACCTTTCTCTGTGTGTTTTGAGAGTGGCTCAGGGAGCATTCATGCAATCTAGCTGGGTATGGGGCTCCACATGTTGTTATACTGAATGATAACAATGCCTGGAGGGGTTTGCTGTTTATCACTAGCAAAGCATTGTGAGAGACAGCCTAGGTTGGAGAGTTAAGTGGGCAGAGCAGTACTCCAGTTCCAGGTTGTACCCTGGGGATCCTATCACACCATCTCTAACTTCTCCTTTGTCCCCCTTCCCCCGCCCCACCCCCCGAGTATATATCTTGCCTCCTCTGCCAATCTATTCTCAGATGCTTCCCCTCTCTCTCTCTCTCACTTCTGGCAATGTTTTCCCTGACTCTCATCCCACTTCATCAGGATCTGTGCCCTTCTTCAGCAATCATCTCATCCCTTCAGCCCCAGGAATTCTCACCTCATCATCTTCCACAATGTGAGATTCTCTTTTCACACACTGGGATGGCCTCTTGCTGATTTCAAGCCCTTCTGTCACTCCTCCTCCCCTCTTTGTCTGGGATCTAGCCAATTTATTCAAGGGTCAATCAACAAAATCCAGTGCAATCTTTCTTTTTTCACTTTTCATCTCACTTTCTCCTCACATCATTTCAGGTTTCTCTCATCATTGACTTCTGCTAGATCTACTCTACTGTGGTAAGTCGACCTATATAACTCAACTCCAGCTAAGTGAATAACATAGCTATAGTCGACGTAGCTTAGGTCGACTTACTGCGGTGTCTGCACTATGCTGGGTCAACAAGAGATATTCTCCTGTCACTTTACCTTACTCTTCTCATTCCTGGTGGAGTACTGGGATCGACCAGAGAGTGATCTGCCGTTGATTTAGCCCACTAAATTGACCCCTCGTGCATCGAACGCTGGAGCATTGATCCAGTGATAGTGCAGACATAACCTTTGAGAACTCTCACTTACTCTTCTCCTGCAACTACTATATTGTTCCTTTGACTATCTCAACAAACCCTTTACCCTGCCCCCAACTGCTTACCCTACCCACACAGTAAATCTTTCCCTCTCCTTTGGCACTTTCCTGTATAAATATGCACCAGTTTCTCCTGTCCTATAAAAACTGCTCTTGTCCCTTCCCATTTTCAACTACCATCCACTTTCCCTCCCAAATCCAAGATTATTAGTAAGGCCATCTACCTACTCTGTATTAACCTCATTGCATCAAACTCACTGCTAGATCTACTCTCAAATGAGCTCTTATCTAGCTAAGTTTCAAGGCTTATACAGCATCCATATGGACCTTTATGCTGTCTTTGATACAGTTGGTCACTCCCACATCCCTGACCATATAACTTGTCTTCTCTTGGTCTTTTTGACTCTGACTTCACTGCTTCTCCTCTTACTTCTTTAACAATACTTTCATTTGTTTTCTTTGGTAACTCTTCTTCACTGCATGTCCCCTCTCTGTTGGAGTTCTCCAGGGGTACATTTTTGGCCATCTCCTCTTTTCCCTCCATGATATCTATGGGTGACCTATTCCACTTACAAGACTAATTATCAATTGACCCCTTTAAGAGCTCTCAAAAGTTGGGTCACCCAAAAACTGAGGTACCCAGTATCATTAGTGACTTTTGAAAATGTTGGCCTGTGATTTCATTTGCTTCGTAAGGAACCTAGCACATTTCTGTGTACTCAAAAATAAGAAAGCTTGTATTCTAGCATATAAATTCTATAGCTTCATTAGGAAAAACTCCGTGTTCACCTCCTATTTGGCTCAGAGATGTAGAAAGCATCATGAAAGTTCTACATATTTATGTGTTTGACTCAGTTCTATGATGAAATAACAAGGCTAATCAAGGACAGGGATCTCTGAGCCAAGAACAAACATAGAACCAAAGATCTATCTGTGCTTTCTTGGCAATATCTCAGATAGAATGTAAGGTCTCAAATGCAGTGTTAAGAGCTTGTGGCCTGATTTTGCAGAAGTGCTGAGCACTCACAATTCTCACTGAAGTTAATTACAGCTGTAGGTGCTCAGGACCTCTGAAAATAGGTCATTGGATACTATTGATTTAAGAGAGAGAGAGAGAGAGAGAGAGAGAGAGATTTGTCTGAACTCTACCAGCTTTGTTCATTTTCTCTAAAGTGAAGATCTACACCACTCTTGCAAAATGTATATTAAATATTTCATGCAGTTTAGTGTTTCCATGGCACCCTCTTCAATCTTGAATAAAGTCTCAAAAAATCTAGGCTTTAGCTCAATTGTGCAAGTAATTGTGAATGGGAACAAGTAATTTCCCAGACCCTTTGCATCGCTGTCTTGTGAGGACACTGCATTTTGGAAAAGACACAGTAGACTAATTTCTGCCCTTACACACATAACTATAAAGATGGAGTAACTCCATTAATTTTATTTCAATGGAGTTACTCTGGTTTTATAGCAATAAAAACTAAAAGCAGATTTTTTCCCAGTTACTGTAAAGAGTAACACTATATACGAGTGGAATCAGATTTAAACATTCACTTTTCAGCCCAACCCAAATAAGAATAGATGGACAAGAATTCCATTATTTATTGCCCACATTAAGTTTATGAGTATGCTATTTCATTTGCCATCCTACCTGAGACTAACTCTCCATCCAGAAACAGATTAATGGCTCCTCACCCACTTATTTTCTAACCTCCCTCCACTTAAACCTCTAACCTAAAGAACAATCTTACCGTGGATATTCCTTATTTTATCTATTTAGAAGTTTCACCCTGTGATTATTCATAGACAATTATCTCACCATTGTTTTTCCATGTCTTTGAAGCTATAACATAGAAACCAATTTAATTCCACATCTTTACAATTTAGACCAATCTTCAGAAGAAGCATTCAAGCATGGATACCAGGTTATATAAGGAACACTTAAGCATGACATCTGGATAGTCAAAAGGTTTTGACAGAAGTCATTGAACTAGAATGCTTTAAACTTTTAATCAAAGTTCAGAGCAGTCTGTAACAACGTTCAGAATTCTTTACTGGCCATGCTGGAAATTGTGGTGAATACTTCCATACACTGGAGCTTCAGAAAGCAGTGACTAAGTCTTTCACTGCAGTGGCTGATTGCAGCTGGGAGGATCATAGATATGTTATGTTCCTCAGGAAAGGAGATGTTTCAACTTGTGACATGCTCCCCCCTTCTCACAAACAGAGGCTCATAGACCAATACCAACAGACCAGGTCCTGGAGGAGACACTCTGTTCTACCATTGAGATGAACTTTACAGCTGTATCCACTGTAATAGCAGGATAGGAAAAAGAGAGGAGCTTGCAGCCTTGTGTGGCACTGTGGGCATGCCCCTCCTTAATTTCCCCTATTGGGGCAGCAATACATTCATTTTCACAGCCCAGGGGAAGGAGAAGTCAACACACACCGACAAATAGCACATCCCCTTTTAATAATGTTTCAGGGTAAGAGCAATTACAATACACAGTTCATAAGGTCCTCACCTCAGGGCCCTAGTTCAGCTCCCAAAATTGAAGTTCACAAACAAAGTCTCTAGTTAGGTCTGTCTCCTATAATCTAAGAGAAACAACCATCGTCCACTGCAGCCTGCATGACTTCTACTCCCCTTTCTCTTTCTCAGCATCCTGTTCAAACAGATCAGCCCTGGGGTCTCCTTGGATACACCCCAGGCAATCCCAGCTGTAGCCTCCAGACTGTCCCTTTAAGGAAGTGGTCCCAAACCTTTTTAATCTAGCAGGCGCCAGACGACGAGCCACAGAAGACTGTGATGGCGGACGAGCATATGCTGAAATTCTGCTGACAAGTAGCATCATCCAGAGGCGTCACTACAGAAATACCGCCGAAAATCAGCAACGACGCCTCTGGATGCTCGGCGGCGGCATTTCAGTGGATGCTCGTCCGCTGGCCAGTATGTGGACACACTTAGATTCCCAGTGGGCGCCATGGTGCCCACGGGCACCACGTTGGGGAGCCCTGCTTTAAGGAGTAGTACATTCTTTCACAGAGGTAATTATAGATGAGGAGAGAAAAAACTATTTTTAATGTGCTTTAATCATCATTAAGCAATCAGAAGAAGTGCTGTAATGTGTGAAATGGCTACCATCAGTGGTACACTCAGCAAAGTATATTATAATTAAAGATTTTTTTTTCAAATATGTTAACTAATTGTATCTATTTTAACGTGGTTTGGAATTCCATATTAGCCATCTGATAGATGACGCCAACGTTTAGGCTTTAACAGGAGTACGGATTTTTGGTCAATTGAGAATTCCCCATATTGTTCCACCAGGAAGGAGGGTTCGCCTCCCTGTAGAACAAATAGTGATTCCCACCTCATGACTTAGTCCACTCCAGGATTTATATGGGTCCCTGAAAAGCTGCAAGGCAGCCAGAAATACCAATACTGAGTGCTTGGGACTTCAAACCAGCTCTTGGACAGGAAGGCTGCAAAACACATAAAAGGACCATGAAAAATATTAATGCACCAACTGTTCATAGGAATTCTCCAAAAATCTTGTGGGAAGCAGGGGGACGGATAACATCCCTCCTTTTAACCCACACCTTCTCCCCACTGATCCTAGCCTTTTGTGAAGGAGACGGGAAACTCCTTCACAAAGTATCCTGTGTGTGCAAACTGTAGCGGGATGATTCATGGATTTAAGATCAGAAAGATACATTAGACCATCTAGCCAGACCTCCTACATATCAGCAGCCATAGAATCTGATGATACACCATAACATTTTTCTGCAAACAAACCTCCCTTCCTTCCAGAATTCCCATAACCTTATTTGATAATTACCTGGAATTCCTTACTTAAATAATTCTTAAGTGGACATCTCCATGTGGTTCAAATACCCACATGAACCAAAACTAAACACGGGAGCAAAGGAGAACTCCAAATCTGGCAAACCCCATGCAGTGGTACAGAGACCTTATGGTTCAGCTTTTCAAAAGTAGCCACTGTTCTTGTTCGCCTCAATTTTGGGGTGCTCTACTTCAGAAATCTCTGTATTTATAGGATCTCTATTTATTTTCCTTCTCACATTGGTGACAAGGTTTTTTGTATTTTTATTTTTCATGTGGTGACCTTGCAGGCACACCACAAAAGACATCTAAGTGATAGCATTTTTTGGACCAGGGTGAGGGTATGCTTCCTAAACAGTGAAGGAGCGGAATGGAGATTTTATAAGGTGGCTGGCTGGACTTTTTTCTGAAGTGCTCATATAACACTGCTGAGATTTAAATTATATTGTTAATGTGCATTAGGGTGCCTAGATACTTGGATCAATAAATATATTGATCAATAATTTTTTTGGAGGTTACGTCAAAGAGGTGAGATTTGCATTCCCCATTACTCAATGATATCACCCAATACTTCCTTATATAGTCAGGGGGATAAAATCAAAGACTTGCGCATGTGCTTTTCAGAGAGTGCCTTTGTTAAACCCCTATTGCTGAATGAACACTACCCATTTACTTCACTGGGACCACTCACATGTCTAACACTAAGTATGTGCATGATTCTTTGTAGGATTGGGACCACAGTCACCACTGCTCCAAGTGTCCATTTAACTGTATGGACAAATGAAATACTTTCTAAAAATCATTTCCGACTGCAGCTGTTGTGTCTGTCCCTTTGCTTTTATTGATCATTGGGACTTAGGTTTAAAGGATCAGGTAGGGAAGAAATATATGGTCTTTCTTTTCTAAGTAGGAAGGATGTTAAACCTTTCTGAAAGCAACTTGGTTGAAGGTAAAAAATGTTTCAGTTTGAGAGATAATTAGAGTGCATCATAACATAATGGGTTTGGTCTGGGCATTAAAATTAAATTAAAAAACTCACTCTGTCCTTGATAGAGTGAGATTTTGTTTCTATGTGTGTGCCTGCTTTAGAAAGTTTGGTGGTTTATGGATCTGGATGTAGTATATTATGATCAAATTGATCCTCATTGAGCAGAATTCCTCCTTAAGATCAAAGGAGGGTGTTTAAGGACATTATTTGAACCCTGTACTTACTATAAAAGGATTAAACTTGCAATGTTTCTCTTTTTCCATTTGTTCTTTCACTCTAGTTTGTTTGTTTCCTTCTCTGGTCAATTCTGTCCTTTTCTTAATGGCTATTACTGGATACCATATTCCTATTTCTTCTCTCACATTCTTAACTTCTTGTCCATCTTCTTTCATCTTTCCTCCATTTCTTTCTTATTTCCATTTCCCCATCTTTTCGCTATTTCTTTCTTGCTCATCTGGTCACCAGACTCCTCTTCCTCCCAGCCATGACTCTCAATACTTCTCTCTCACTCAAATAGCCTTTGTCCTCTCTTCTAGTCTACATAGGATCTTATACCTCTTCCTTTATATTTGGTCAGATCTTTCCAACCCATCTCCTTCCTTTATCTTTCCCCTTTCCTGCACAAGAGCTCCAGAATTTCTCATTCATTCTTTCCCCTTAACCACACCAGCTTGCCTCTCTCCTCCTCCTCCTAAAGCCCTCTCAGTCTCCCTGCTGATTCAATAAACAATGGCAAATTGAGGCGGTAAGAGCATCTCCTGTTTCTCTTTTCTTTCTCCACACCATTCCCAGTATCCTGGGAGAGCCTGGCTGCTCCCACTTTACCAGATCCATTAATTTCAGTGCTTCCCTGCTCTGATTCAGTGAACTATCCACCCATCTATTCTTAGGCCCAGACCCACCTCTCTGGTTCATGGTTCTCTCTAGGCAGATAATATAATCTGTGGGATTCCACAGCAGAATATTGTCTTGCTAGCAGGACCATCTACAGGTAGTTTGATAGAATATTATAATGATCCGTTATGCTTGACCATCAGTAAAGGGTTTCTTCACAGCCACTTACTGCACCTGTGTCTTTGCCAGTCATTGTGGGATTCAGAACAGAGGGGAAGAGTTCCAAAAAGAGTCATAGGTATTTTCATCTTAAACTTAGACTGTAAACTGTTTTGGCCAGGGATCATCTTTTGGGTCTCTGTTTGTACAATGCCCAGAACAACGTGTCTCACTACCACAATACAAATAATATCTAGCAATGACAACATAAGAATGAATAAAAGATGGTGAGAGTCACAAAACGAACCAAAAGGATTTTAGAAGTAATATGGCGACTTTTCATACTATTAAGTGATTAGAGACTTCATGCAAATGTCTTTTTGAGTGTGGAAGTAATGGAGTCAAACCACCTGTCATGGTACAATTCCCCACTCTGAACCTTAGCGTCCAAAAGATGGGGTACCAGCATGAATTCCTCTAAGCTCAATTACCAGCTTAGTACCCGTAGCGCTGCCATCAACCAGGAATTCCAGTGCCTGGTACACTCTGGTCCCCTCAAAACCTTGCCCGGGGACCCCACAAGACCCAGACCCTCTGGATCTTAACACAAGGAAAGCAAACCCTTTCCCCCACCGTTACCTCTCCCAGACTTCCCCTCCCTGGGTTATCCTGGAAGATCACTGTGATTCAAACTCCTTGAATCTTAAACAGAGAGGAAAATTCACCTTCCTCCCTCCTTCTCTTTCCCCCTCCCAGACTCTTCCTGAGAGAGAAAGTAATCCTGACACAGAGAGAAATTAGCCTCTCTCTCCCTCTTCCCTCCTTTCTCCCCACCAATTCCCTGGTGAATCCAGACCCAGTCCCCTGGGGTCTCACACCAGAATAAAAAAAACAATCAGCTTCTTAAACAAGAAACTTTTAATTAAAGAGAGAAAAAAACAGTGAAAATTATCTTTGTAAATTTAAGATGGAATAGGTACAGGGTCTTTCAGCTATAGACACTGGGAACTCCCTCCCAGCCTAAGTATACAAGTACAAATTAAAATCTTTTCAGCAAAATACCAATTTGAACTCCTTTCAGCCAAATACATATTTGCAAATAAAGAAAACAAACATAAGCCTAACTCGCTTTACCTACCTAGTACTTACTATTCTAGATCTATAACAACCTGTATCAGGGAGATTGGAGAGAAACCTGGTTGCACATCTGGTCCCTCTGAGCCCCCAGAGTGAACAACTACCAAAAACTAACAGCATACACAGAAACTTCCCTCCCTCAAGATTTGAAAGTATCCTGTCTCCTGATTGATCCTCTGGTCAGGTGACAGCCAGGCTTACTGAACTTGTTAACCCTTTATAGTCAAAGAGATATAAAGTACTTCTGTGCTATTAACTTTTCTTATCTGTTTATGACACCACCACTTGGGCCAGATAGGAACCAGCTGGAGTTCCCTGAATGACAGTGAGCTACGTTCCTCAATTCAGTACATTTCTAGATGCAATGCTATTTCAGAAAGCTCTTAGTATTCAGCAGGATCTGTCAGGTGGGCAGGCTACAAAACCACGACAAAAAACAGAATGCACTAAGAAATAACATACATGGTGCAAGATTATGTGCCCGAATATCAAGTAGTTCTGTATTTAAAAATCAATTTAGATTTATGAGTACATAAAAAAAAAGTTACTTTAAAAGGCAAAATTGTCCAAAAAGCTTTATTGTCAGTATAATTTATTATGGAATTAATCCATTACATGTTTGTATCAAGTCAGGCTGGCAAAGGAAACCTGCGTCTTATCGAAATCAGATTGAGAAGTATAAATGGAGAATCTTTAATGGAGTACTAAGCGCACTTCAAACAGCCAGCCATATGGACTGCATTACAGCTTGGGGATGGTTTCCCTTGAGCCATCAACTTAGGCAATGGAGTGCAGAAGACTCTTTATTTGATATTGTGTGTTCAAGAAAAATGATGCATTAAATAAATAATAAATAATTTAGCTTGTAAGCCTAGGCCCCAGACCTCCTCCCAAGCCCCCCTTCCCGTCCTATAAAATTTGTTTTTAAAAACAAGAGATAATATACTAATCTGCTGATTTTACGGCGTTTTAAAAGGGAAGTCTGTCCAATCAGACACCGCAAGGAACACCAGAGATGTTATATCATCAGTCAGCACCTAGCCAATATGCAGATAGGGCCGAATTAATTGATTCTATGATTAATGAGCAGTAAAGCTTTATGGACCATTCTGATTTTTAACAATGTTTATGTAGCCTTGTAAACCAGAATTTGTGTTTCATTTGGAAAGCCTGTATGCACAACAAACTTCTACACAAATAATTCCCACTTACAATAATCTCCTATAATTTATTGTGTTTAAATTATATTAGCAACCAGGGGCTCAGTGGGCTCATTCCTATGAGAGGAGAGGTGAGTGTGCGGGTAAAATACTGAGCTGGGACTCAGGAAATCTTAGTTTGGTTCCTAGCTCTGTCACAAACTTCCTGTGTGAATTTGGGCAAATCACTTAATCTCTATGCACCTCTGAGCTCCATCTGTAAAATGGACATTCTACTTCCTTCCTCTAACTTTTTGTTTGACTTATCCATTTGCATTCTGAGGTCTTCATGGCACAGATGTTCTTTTTGTGTGGAAACATAGCAAACTTTGCTATGCTTAAAACAGGCCCAGTACTACAGGGCTGCAAATGTCCTTCTTGCCCCTCCAACAATCTTCAAGGGGCCCCAAGTTATTGTCAAAAAGGCCAGAATATGAATCATATATACATACACACACACACACTTACTTCATCCTTTATATAAATTCTAAATCACAGCAACATGCTGACATGGTAGCCAAATTTAACTATTTTAAACTCTTAAAATCCAAGATTTTCCAGAGCTCTAATTAGCCCTGGACTCCTGGAAGATTATTTGTTTTTTGTTTTTTTTAAGATAGCAACATCTAGGGACCCAAAATACCGACTTGCCCCCAAATAATGTTACCGTAGAACCCGCCCTGACTTAAAAAGGTCACTCCATAATTTTCCAGGTACGTGGAGAATTCTATATGTATATATATATATTTCACACGTAGATTACATTTATTTACCTAAATGTAAGGTATTTTTATCATGCACCATGATTTTTTTAAATGACTTGTTTTTGCACTAGCAACTTGCTGGTGGGAAATAACTGTAGATACATTCTGTGCTCACAATTATTTCAAAACATGGTTTTATCATCATCTAAAAGACCTAAACTATTGTATCAGCAACAAAAAAATGGTAGGTGAAAAAAAAAAAGGCTTTGTTAAGCTGATGCTGAAATCTAGGTCCAATGATATTTTTATCTCATTATTTTGTTTACTACTGTAGTATTATTTGAATTCAAGTAGTAACTAGAGGCCAGCTCAGATCAGGCTACCATTGTGCCAGGAGCTGTACAAACACAGAGAAAAAAAACAGTCCCTATCCCAAACACAGAGAAGATGGATTTGCCAAAGGTCTCACGGCAGGTCAGCAGCAGGGCAATAGAACCCACATCACCAGATTCCCAGTCCAGAGCCCTATGCACTGCCACACATTGCTTACTGATACAAGTATTGAATAGATTTAATTATAGTCATGCAATATTGGACATAAATTGCTGATCACCACCATATAATACTAGTATTAAATTTTGCAATTTAGGTTATTGCCTTCCATCTCCAAGGCCAAATTTTGATCCAGTGTTTAATCCAAAATAAAAAAGTGTCCTAACTTTTCAAAATGTTTAATCAAATACACTTACTGAAGTACAAATCTTAGATGGGCTGGCCTCCTGCTGTTCATCCTCATGACTGCCTGCCCACAAACAGTTGGAGGAGAAACTCCTGTTCAGCCTGTTTGATTTGCATTGGTTGGAGTCTTGTCTCCCTCACTGATAAAGCAGGTCATAGACTGGTGCTTGAGAGCTGAGAACTGAAGATAGGAGAATGGGACAATGATTGAATGCCTATATTATTCACACATTTGCCAGTAAGCCAGGTTCACAGGTGTTCAAATTCAGCTGAACCGATCAGCCCAGCTCACCAGAAGAGCAATATCAATTTTAATTAAAACTGTACTGTGCTGACATAATGTGTGAGTGAACGAGTATATCCACAGATTGGGTAACACCTAAGACTCCCAAACAGGAAAGAATCTTATTTCAACAAAAGACTAACATACTCACCCTTTTACTGGATCAGACTTGCATTTTGGCAGAAGTTTTAACAGAAACTTTTCATATTTGAATAAACTAACATTGCTTTTCACTTACAGAACACCTTTTGCCACAGGATCTCAAACGACACCATGAGCTTGAGTTAATTAATCCTCCCAACACCCATGTGAGTCAGGTAAGAATAATTATGTTTGTTTTACAGATGCAAAAAGTGGGGAGGTTAAATGACTTGCTCAAGGTCAAACAGCATAATGGGCAGAGTTGAAGACAGAAGCCACTGCTTCCAACTCCCACTCCTACATCATATAGGAATATAGCAGTTAGACAGTATCCCTTTAACTAGTTGTGAACCATCAGCTGGTGCCCATTTTATTCCATGTTTAGAAATCTGCCACAGTAGCAGTGTATATATGTGTATAGGCATTGCAAGTTTTGTATAGTTTATAAAAACTTAGTTATTAGGAAATTGTTCTACTTGTGTGGTTTCTTCATACTATGTCTATTGTATAAAAAGCAAAATATACAACACTTATCCATTTCACAAGCAGTGTCTTCCCATATTCTCTCTGAGTCTAATACAGAACTCCAGGCTTGTTGACATTTACAGTGCTGAAGCTACGCTGCGCCACTGTAGTGTTCAGTGAAGACATCACTCACACCAATGGGAAAGTTTCTTCCATCAGCATAGGTACTCCATCTCCCAGAGAGGCAGTAGCTATGTCAAAGGCAGAAGCCCTCTATCAACATAGCACTATCTACACTGGGGGTTAGGTTGGTATAGCCACATTACTCCACACCCCTGAGTGATGTAGTTATAGTGACATAAATTTGTAGTATAGACCAGAGCTCAATGAAGTCAATGAAAGGACTCCCATTGATTCCAGTGGGCATTAGTTTGAGTCCAATGTTCTTTAAAATGAGGTATTCAAGTAGAAATTTTAAATCATTGTCTGTTTTTAAAATATCAGCTCCTTTGCTAAGGCAAGCCAGTTAATTGAGCAGAACAAAAGAGAAGTACACATTTAAAAATTACAGGTAACTGGGGGGGATGCAATGATGCTCTCAACTCCTTGTCCTCCCATTCCACAGCTGCATAATGATCAGTCAAAAAGATTCGGAAGAAAGAATATGATGAAAAGAAGGTTGTTCCCTTGTGGTTTGTAATCAATAAATGTGTTAAAGAGATTACTTTTTTGCAAGCAAATAATTTAAGAAAGTTTCCTGATGCTTCAACTATTTACCACCATTTTTTTTTCATTGAAAAGGAATGGTAATTTATCAACAGACACCATCATTTAACAGGGCAGGAACATTTAGCAAACAATTAACAAATTTAGAGACAATATCAAAGTAGATGTAATTTACAAGCCAAAGAGCTGGAAAAACTTGTACTTTAAAGACTAACAGAAACCTTCTTACACCAATCTTGTTATTTGCTCTTCCTACTATAGGCCTCTCTTCCACTCCACTGAATTAAGCTACTCTAAGGCACATTTATACTACAGGCACTATTGCAGCATAGACATGGCATTGTAGCTATGCTATGGAATCCCACAGTGTAGACTGTAGACTACAGCAATAGAAGGGTTTTTTCAGTCGCTGTAGGAACTCCATCTCCCTGAGTGATGGTTACTAAGTCAACAGAATCATTCTTCTGTTGGCCTAGCTGGCTCTGCACTTGGGGTTAGCTTGGTATAACTATGATGCTCCGAGGTGTGGATTTTTCACACCTCTGACTGCCATAGCTATGTCTACCTAAGTTTAAGTGTAGATCAGGCTTTAGACCCAATGGTCCAAATTCAGAGGCAGTGTAGGAAGTCAAAAGTTGGATGGACACAGTTTTCAAACTTGAGTGCCTAAAAGTCTGGTGCTTAAATATAGCTTAAATAAGTTGCCCAATTTTCACCACTGCTACATAGACTATCAAATAGCCACATCAGGTGGTAATGATTTTTTGCCAATACCAGCCTGGATCGAGTTCTACCTGATGACCTAGATCTTACTGACTCTTGCACTCCACTATCCATCCACAAAATTATCTAGTTTCTTTAGTTTTTCATTTGAAATTGCATGTGTCGGGTTTGTTACTATAACAGTGAGAGATTAGTGCCAAATCTCTTCAATTTTATTAGTGGAACTCAAATATAATTAACTGCAAAGTGAAGTTCAAAAAAGTCACATTGTGATGGTGAGATGTGAAATATCTACAGCACGGTAATGTAGTTAAATTCCAAGAATCATTAGTAAATTAATGCACATGGAGATTATAGAATCATTAACCCTGTATTTATGGATTTTGGTTCCATTCCTTATTTTGCTGGTTTGATACCACAAGGACTTTCCAATAGTGCTATATTTAAACAGTGATTTAGGATTTGTCCTTTTAAAACCTGTGAGATTATGTATCAAGTTACTAGTATAGGAGTGACTATGCTAATGAGATAATGCAGTATTAATACCAGTGTGAGTATGCTAACAGTGTTAAGTCTCTGAGTATGCCCCGTGTGAGCAAAGGGTGTCTAGAAACCTGAGCAAACACAATCTGAGTGTTCATGCAAGTAGTAGACAGCTCTCTGTGTTCTCTGAAATAAGCCTGCCTTCTTTGGGCTAAAAAGTTTGCTGATGTCTGTATCATATCCTGCTTGCTAAAACACAGTTCAGTATCCAAAAGTATTAAAATATATATGCATACATTTGGTGGGTATTTTGTTTGCTGGAAAATCTTAAAAACAGTTTGAACACAAACACAATAAGTCCCAATCATTACTGTGTGAGAATCTCTATGGAAAACTGTACTTATACCATAAGCAAGACTGCTGAGCTTTATTTTGGAAGCCAGAGGCCTAAGTAGAAAGATAGAGGGGAGGAGTGTAAACCTCTCTCATCTCCTGGGTTAAGCAAATGTATTTTCCAAAGACAACATTGCAGCCTCTATTTAGTGTCTTAGGAAAGTTATGTTATTTCACTCCAGTGGGGATCAGAGCTTTTCTACCTTTATTTATGACTGTCGTTTTTATGCTTTAAACTCTCAAGCCCTCTCTGACTATGGAACCATTCATACATCCTGAAGGAGTTTCAGATAATTTACTGTTGGTAGACAGCATTTCTTTCACAATGGTGTGAGGAATTACATACTCAACTCCTCTTATATGACTTATGGGCCAAATCCTGCCCTCGTTTGCACATCCGTAATAATAATCAATCTCCTCTGGGACCATGGATGTGTGCTGGTTGCTTGATGGATAAGAAAGCAGAGATTTTTCACCAGACTCTCACAACTATCCTGCACTCCTCACTGCTAGCCTATATAGGTTGAGAAACCAAGATCACCTCTCATCTGGTGTTAGTTTAAATGCTACCATTTTTTTATGCTGCATTAAAGGCAGAAAAACAACATCCCTCCTCATCTTTCTGCCATTTAGCATATTTTAACAGGGAATCTGCTGATAGAAAATCTGATCTGAGAGGAGCTTTAGTTTTATAGTAACAATCAAAAGAGAAGAGTGATATGTAGTGCAGTGGATCTCAAAGCTTGCTGGTCAAGCAAAGCATAACATCCCTCTGTATTGACATCTTCTATCCAAGTACCCCCAGGTCAGTTCTGCCCATCATCTCAATACAGTTTAAAAATAGTGACACCTTGGAAGACTTATCTCTCAGATAGAAAGATAAGAAATAAGAATGGTGAGGGTATGGGGACATGGAGGGAATGTGAGGGTACAGGGAGGAGAATGGGTGACAATGGTATGGGGGAGAGAGATGTGGGGGACATGCAGAACCCCTGCCATGTAGTGGAGAGGGAGAAAAAGAGTGGCACAGAAAGCCCCTGTCATGATAGGGAAAGGGGAGAGGAGAAGAGTGAAGCAGCACACAGAGCTCCCAGCAGAGGCACGGGGTCCTACAGAAACAACAAAGTGTGTGATTCTCTATTCACACAATAAATCACACCTTAATAGAAAATCTGTCTTGTGGATCATCTCCCCTCCCAATCATAACTACATGGACCCACTTCCCATCCTCTTCATCATCATATCACATCACATCACAGTGGCAACTACATAAGTAAATCAGTATTACAGAAGTATTTAATGTATTTTGAGTTCTTTACCATGCGATTTAGCAGGCAGAAAGTGTAAGAAGAATTACCTATCTGCGCCAAGCCTTCCCTCCAGAGAGCGCACCAGTGGTCCACAGTTTTAAGCACCATGGTCTTAGTGCTTAAAACATAAGACTGACTGGTAATGAGGGAAGATCTAACTTTTATTCCAAAACAACCAGAAATCATTATGTGGCAAGTTACTTCACTGTCTGGGTCAGATGCACCTCTTCATTGCAGAGTCATGGATTCTAAGCCAGAAGGGACCATTGTGATTGTCTAGACTGACCTCCTGCATAACACAGGCCATAGCATTTCCCCAAAGTAATTCTTGTTCCAACTAGACATATCTTTTAGAAAAACTGCCAATCTTCATTTAAAAATTGCTAGTGATGGAAAACCTATCACAGTGTGGATATTACTTATCTCTCTAGGTCACAGGAGTGGTTTAACGATTAATCAAAGTTTCTTTGCATAGCGCTTCAACCTCTAAGGCACTAGATGAGTGATAGAGGAGTATTAATAACTGATATGTTTCATTTAAAAGACAAAAATATACAAGAAATGGTCCCTAAAGAATACTAAAAAGAAAGATTGACAAGGAGAGACAACATTGATTTATGGATATTAGTACAATCAGATATCATTTTGTGCTCTAGAAAGCTAAAGGAAACAAATACAAGCTATGAGCGATGGACATCTATGGGAGATATACGCCTGTTTCTAGAAAGTTAAAGTTTGTGGTCACAGTTGCCAACTTTCACGCAATAAATAAGCACGCTGACTTTCACAATAAGCCAAAAATCAAGCTAATTCCTTTTCAAAACAAGGTCAAAACAAGCCAGTCCCTAAGAACTCCAACACTCTATGAGACTAGATCCCCCCTGGGTGCAGTCTGGGACTGTGGTCTGCCCGCTGTGCATCCCTATTTTCTCCCTCCCCTTTCCCCTTCTTGCCGTGAGCCAGTGAGAAAGAAAAAACAAAAAACAAAACAACAAGCTACAAGCCAAACAAGGAAAAAGCTACAAGCCAAAACTAGTCAACAAGCAACTCACAAGCCAATTAAAGCCAAAACAAGACCAATTTCTGCTTTTTTCTTCATGGGTTTGGCATGTCTGTTTGTGGGGAGTCTATATCAGAAACAGAGTGCCCACAAAACTGAAAAAAATATTAATAATTACAGAAACTCTCTCAAATGAGTTTAGTTGCTTTCAGATTCAATAAAATGTGTGAGATGCTAATCACCAACGATGACCTTCAATGGTTAAAAACAAGGATGAATTAGCTTTTCAACTCAGATTTACCATATAGAGGGTTTTAATACACAGTGAAAATGAAATAAAGCATCTGGGTAACATTCCTTCATAGCACCAGCCTCTGCTCAAACTTAATCCTTAAGCACTATAGTTCACTATGTTGAGGTTTAATATATATTTACCCACCTTTTATTCACAAACTGTAGTGGGGGAGGCCTAATGCAGAGACAATTTAAAAAAAAAAACAAACAAAACACTAATACAACCGTAACTTATCTTTTTATTAAAAAAAAAAAAACCCACAACACTCTTCCTGAAAAAACTGAAATAAAATAAGGTTATTTACTTATTGCAAACAATATCTTGGATTTTATCTTGTATCAAGAAAGCTCAGTGTAAAAGATATACATTCCCATTTTAAATTAAATTGGGCTAATGATTTGGCTTCGTTGTGAAGATGTGAAACCTAGGACTGGATATAATCATATCAAGCCCACAAGTCCGGTTGAGCTAGTGCATGTGTTTCAGAAAGACACCAAAGCACGATTGACAGACTCCAAGGAGATAGAGAGTCCATCACAGCCTCAAACACTTTGTTCCAAAAGTTGAAGGAGGCAACATTATACCCACTCCTAAGCATAAACTTCATCTGTTCAGGAGACAGAGCTTTCTCAGGGACAGGTTTGAGACTGTGTAATGAATTCCTATAGGAATTAAGAGTTATAACAAGTCCCTCCACCTTCCGCTCCAGGTGCAAGGTGCACTGCTTTGACTTGCCATCTTTAGCAAACACTGAGAAACGTGTACATAAACAAAACAAAACCACTTACTGCGTTCAATTTTCCATGGGGTAAGAGGAAGACAGAAAGAACAAACCTTACATGATATATGTCACTCAATGCCCCCCGAAAGTAGATCAGATAGTAAGGTGATGAGCATGGTATAAGAACCTATGTAAATTACAATTAAAAAAAAATAATAATAATCACATTAAAGAGAACATTAAGGTTGCAAAGTCATTCAGAAGTTAGGAAATGCCAAAACTAAGGTTGCCTGTGCAACATTAATTCAGACCCCTGGAGCACATGTATTAAGATACAGTAGCTTTCCATAGATCGCCTTCCTCATTCAGGGCAAAGGACACACCTTCTCAGGAATGAATCAAGGTTGTGTATTGATGGAGACTTGTCTGTAGGACTTCTGATTCTTTTGTTGCAGAAGCTGGAAGGTGTGCAGTGGAAAGGCAGGGAATTTCAGGAAGACAAAGGAAGTTCTCATGGATAAAGAATTGGATTCTGCCCTGGAGGATGCTATTCCCGTCTCTACCTCAGAGTTCCTATATGATCCTAATCAAGTCACTTAAACATTTTTGACAGATGGTCACCAATTGTGTGTTCCCCATATTCTTGGGCAACTTGAAACAATAGTGCTGAACAACTGAAATCAATGGAAATTGTGCTTTGAACCTTTAAAGTGCTATATAATGCTAACTAGTCTGAAAAATCAGGTCCTAGAAATCTCCAATTGTCCACCCAAAATTAGTGAATATTTTTGGCGTTAATCTCTCTGTGCCTCAGCTCCCCATCTGCAAAATAGGGCTAATACGTTCCCCTCACCTCACAAGGGTTTTGTGAAAATGGATTCACTAATATCTGTGAAGCACTCAGATGTTACAGTCAGGTGTGCCATAGAAAAGCCCATGAGAAAGAAAGAATTCTGTCTTTAAAACAGGTCTTCAATTGTATGAAGAAATAAGGCATGGAGTCACACTGAGCAATGAAGAGAAAACTAAATATTGAACAGCTGCTCACTAAGCGCTAGTCTACACTACAGACCTATATCGCGATAGCTTCGTAACACAGGGGTGTGAAAAATCCACACCCCTAAGCAACGTAGTTATAGTGACCTAACCCTCCTCTGTACACTGTATGCAGACAACACTGTCAGTGGGAGAGCTTCTCCCACGGACATAGCTACTGCCTCTCATGGAGGTGGATTAACTATGCTGACAGGAAAGTTCTCTCCTATCTGCTTACAACGTCATCATTAAAGCACTACAGCAGTATGCAACGTTTGAAGGGTAGATTTGCCCTAAGCAAACATGCCCATTCTGTGTACCAAGTCAGTCAGGAATACTGTGGGGAAAAAGCCAGCACATGATCACGTCATTAGAGCCTGGATCATATTCAATATTCACAAGGGGGCTGAACTGAGGTTGCACAAATAACCTTAATTCCAGTATTTCCTAACACTGCCACCTTAATAATGTACTTTTAATATAGCTTGTGCGTGTGTAATGGAATAGAATATACTCCACAGACGTAGAGTGGGAAATGACTCAAGAGTAGTGAAGCACAGGAGGAAAGAAGTTCCCACTTGAGCTGCTCTGAATTAGGAGCAGGTTTGCAGAGTCCTTGGTTTAGCTTTGACTCTTTACAGGGGGCTGAAAAATTACCCTCTCGGTGACTCAGCATCCTTAAGTCTGCAGGGTGTGCATGGCTGAGAAGCCAACCAATTTATACCCTGCTGACCTGGGCCTTTTATAGAAAAAACAGGGACTCAGAATCTGACCTTCTTAGTACTCTATTTTGGACAGCAGGCCTTTGAACTTCCTCTAGAGCTTGGGGAAATTATGAGTATACCAGACAATTCTCATACAAGATGAGAGAGGCAGAGTTTACTACTTATCATCTTTCACAGAAATGAGAAGAATTAAAATGCTGATACCTCATTCTCATTCCTAAGATTGCAGCGAGAACAGGAAAGGGAAGGAATCGCTTCTGCTGACAATGGCAGAATACAAGGCTGTAGCAATAATACACTCTCATTCTAATCTGAAGATTATCATTTTGTCCCCCTTCACCATTCTCATTCAGCACAGGCCAAATATTTCCAATAGGGTGACATAGGTTTGTAGCCATCAGGAAACTATTACTGAGGCTTTAATTAACAGCCTGGTATTAGTACAATACATAAAGGATGGAGAGCAAAGACTCACCAGAGAACAAAAAAAACACAGACTAACTCTTTTTATACAGTTTGATTTTTTTAAATGGGGTAACTGAAAAAAAAAAAAAAGATTATTCCCTAGTTTAGACACTAGACACAAAATGCTCCCTTATACAGGGAATGAACAATGGATTCGCACAATTAAAAAAAAGGGATGTACAACGTAAAGTAGAAAGTTAGACCACTCACTGTCCATGACAATAAGTCTCTTCATGGAATGAGAACAAATAATCCAGGAAATTTATTGAGCTTCTGAATAACCCTCCCTGTGTTGAAGAAGTTTGGCTGAAATCAGGGCCGGCGCTAGGCACCAGCAAACCAAGCACGTGGGGCAGCACAATTTCAGGGCCAGCAGCATTCCGGCCATTTTTTTTTTTTTTTTTTTTGCGTGCTTGGGATAGCAAAAAACCTAGAGCCGGCCCTGGCTGAAATCTTCCAATCATGATTTTTAGGGAACTGGAGTGACGGCAATCTGCGAACTTATGGATGCCAGAACATATGTTTGAAGGGAACGTCTGGTTCCTCATACCCCTTGCAGTATGGCTCCTAAAGTACTCATCTTCCCATTGGCTATCTACCCAATATCTACACAACCTCTCTGAACCCAAGGGTAGTGCAGACACACAATTTATCTAGCAGCATGAGCTTTGGCGTACATGTCTGCCAGTCCTAGAGGGAAGCATAACACATGGTCTAGCTGCACTCTGGGTGCCACCTTCTGTCTATCTTGGCATCCACTACCTGAGTGCCTTTTGTCCTCAGATCCACTTGCAAAACCCATCAGAACCCTGGGCCCAGGGAGTTACACCTGAGGGGCATTTGTGAACTCTAAAGAGAATGGAAAGCATTTAGCAACCCACATCTCATGGTTTTCCTGAGCATAGAGAGGGACGGTTTCATTTCCTGAGTAAATTAACTGGAAATACTAGATAAGGGAACGGCCACATTTAATAACAGGTCCTTCAACAGCAAAGGCAATTACTGTACTGGAAAAGTAGGTCTGCAGTTCAAGTATGTGGTTTTCAAATAAGAATGAAATAGGAACAGTAACAGTTATCAATACAGTTAAGTGAGAAAACAAAGGTTGCATTCTTGTTTCATTTCTTTTATTCTCTGAAATATGATTTATGGCAACATTTCATGTGTTTCATCTTGTTGAAACCAAAAGTAATTTATTTTACTAGAAAGTGCTTTATCCAGTCAAAACCCTGCATCCACTAACTCCTACAGCTCCTTTTGATTACAATGTACCAATGCCCCAATAATGCATACCATATAATAAGTTGCATGAAACTGTCAGACTGTATCCTCCAACTTTTATTTTAAAACCACAAACATTTAGACTCAAAATGTGCATACGGATGTGAAGTTTCATTCCTGAGATATAGCGGGGGACATAGCATGCCAGGTCCATGTGACAAGAAAAACTGCATCAGCTTCTAAATACCCACTGAAATAATCAACAAGTCCATTTCTCTTAATTTAGAATGCTATCATTCACTATTCTGCCAGAAAAATAAGTCATGTGTGTATTTATGTTTCTCTCAAATGACTGAAGCTTCTAGTCGATTGACCCACTAGGTTGGGTGTCTCACAAAGAAAAAGATTTCTAGAAGTTAGGCTCCTAAATTTCTAGTCTGAATTTTAAAAGCGCTGAGCATCTTTGAAAAATCAGGCCATTTCTTTGGGTAGCTAAGAATGGAATTTAGACGTCCGGTTTAAGACTCCTATTTTTAAAATCTTAAAGCCTAAGTTAGAAATGTGACTGAAAATATGATTGCAAATATTAAACAGACATCCTGAGTATAGTTTTTACTGGAAACTTGCTTATAACAATAGAGATATAATTTTCAAAAGTGCCTAAGTACCATTTCCGAAAGTGACTTAGGAGCCTAAATCCCATTTTCAAAAGTGAGCATGCAATTAAGTGTAAATCTCATTGAGTCATTTCAATGAGATTTAGACTTAATTGCATGCTCACTTTTGAAAATGGGATTTAGACTCTTAAGTCAGATGGGGCAGATTTATTAAGATATTTATGTGCTTAAAGATGTGCCTAAAGCACTTAGGTGCTTTTGGAAAATTCCACTAGGAACCTCTCTATAGACACCTAAATCTTTTTGCAAATCTAGCCTGTAAGTGCTTTGGAAAATTTCACACTTAGGTCCCCTTCTTTCATATCTTTAAAGTTCCTAGAACACTGTTAGTATAATATAAATGAAGTAGTAATATTAACGTTTCTTCATCACCTCATGTCTGAGAAGGCATTGTTGGGGTACGAGAAGTCTTTCTTCTTCGAGCCCACCCCACATCCATATACAGTTTCACTCCAGAAAGAGCAAATTTAGGATGGTATGAAAGGATTCACTTGGAAGCAGAACATGCTTATGGTGCAAAAGAAAATGCCACTTCTCACTATGTGTTAAATTCACCCTATGCAGAGGGTCTATACAAAGCCTATGCATCATTTAAACCCCAGAAGTGAAATGCCCATTGACTTCAATAGGAGCAGCATTATGCCAAGGCTGATTATTTTTGAAAACTCCACCTTAGGACTCCTGTGTCATCTGCCCTTGACTCGCTAGCCTTCAGTATGACACTTAACCTGTCTGTGTGACTTTTTACCCAACTATATATAACCTGTGAAACCTGTACATAACATTTCTCTACTTCACACGAATGCTGTGAGGATTATTTAATGTTTGCAAAGCCCTCTTGAGATCTTCAGATGAGAAGTGCAATAGGACTGTAAAGGATTGTTACAACAACTGTGATGTCAAGCAGCAACATGACAACTGACCTCCACTGCAAGGCAAAGTCTAGCATCTAGCATCTAAAACAATAGTTGTGTTGTGTTAATTTTGATAGAATAATTGGGCCCAAAGAGTCCAAGGTGTTAATATGACCTTGTCAGTGTCCAACATTAAACAGTTAAACAAGGTTGGGGGCGGGTGGGGGTTAAGTAGAGAAACCTTGGCCTGCTTAGTTCCATGGCAACAACCACCTCTAAAAATCCTTTAAACCTTTTATTAAAGATACAGAAAAGACAGAAAACAGTTACAATATTTAACATGTAAAGTATTAAGAAAGGCTTTCAATTTAACAATATTCCTTAATCCCATTCCCTTTGACCAGAGAAAGGATTTTTGGGTTATTATTTTTTTTTTTAAAGAAACCCCACTGACAATCTTTTTAAATGGCATTAAATATGATAACTGTCCTTTTTAGGGAAAAGAGAAAGATAGGTGAGACAGGCTGGTGCAGTTGTTAGAGTCCAATCCTGTTTCCTTTAATACAAAACAAGAAACACACAACATAGGAGAAAAAGGAACAACAAAGATTAAAAATTAATTTCCAATCTCTGGTGGGGACTCTACCTGGCATACTCACTGCTGGAAAGACATGGGCATAGCACACTCTCTGATCAGCCAGTCTGAGACCTGTCAAGCTTCTACCAGCATCAAGCTGTTTAGCGCATTGTTTTTAGCTGCTTCTCTGGTCATGGACCCATGGTAGTGGTGCAAAAGATGTATCCTTAAACATCTAAGGCAGACTCTTATTAAACAGAAGGCAAAGAGAGAAAGGAGAAAAAATAAGCTGGGGAAGGAAAAGGACACACAAGGGAAGGAGATATGAGCAGGTATCCAAATCTCACATTCCAGGTGATGTTGGGGACTTGGACATCTCAAATTAGCTTTGGCTATGTCACTGGTTCCCTCTCTCTGACCTGGTCTACCCAAGACACCTTTCAGGATCAGGACAAAGATCCAAAGGTGTCACGGTGGGATCCAGAATATTGTAGGGGGTCGCAGCCATGATGGTTGATGGTTCACTTTGCTAGTCCCACGTGCCTCCAGACTGCATCTCGCTTCTCTGCCCCCCCAGGCTCTGATCGCAAAAGGGAGTGATGGGTGAAGTAGCCAATCCCCTCCTTATCTTGCCCATCAATTTGGCCTAATATTCTTACACAACAATTTTGTTTTACTAAATTCCATTCTCATTTGTCTACCAGGCATGATCAGAACATGTTCTTTAGGTGGTGTCAGAACATCTTATTGTTGGAATAATATAATCTACAAAATTCAGCAAAATGTACACAGTTTTATGTGCCAGACTGAGTTGGACTTGTGTTACTTTAGACAATGTAGAGTACTTTAGACAATGTAAAGTACATGTGTTTTGTCTATCTTCCTTCTCTCTCCCTCTTCTGATTTGGAAAACCAGTGTGTCAAAAAAAAAAAAAAAAAGTAGCATTTTGGTATCAAGAAGCACCTTTCTCCAGAGTGAAAGTTTAGAAGCCAATAGGAAAATATTTTTGTGGAAGAGTTCTTAGACAGTAATATTCCCATAAAAGATTGTTTTGTTATGCGTCTGTCCCTTCAGTATAAAAAAAAAAGGCTGACACCAGTGCATCATAGCAGGAATAGCACAAGTTAATGGTGGTGCAATAATTCCTTCTTAACATGGAAACAACATATTACACCAACTTTTTTTTAATTATAAAAAAATATTGAATCCCTTCCACCTCAATCTAATAGTCATTTTCCCTAACAGCAAGCATTAATGACTTCCCTGCCTAATGAAAATTAATTGCTAGTCCGCCTTGACAATTACATTGTGATCGATCAAGTTTAAAGGAGCTGAAGGGTCATTTGCTGTAATTCTAATGCAATCCATTAAACCTGCAGCAGATGATAACCTTTAACTTAGTCGCATATTAGGGAATACTAATGGCAACTCTAGATGTCACTGTTTATACAAGAAGTGATACATCATATTGTCTCTTTTTCCTAAACTCTTTTATGGTGTTGTTGTTACTTTGCTGATACGGAATTTCCTCTACCCATGGACCATCATATCTTCATAGTCCTGCTGCATTGCTATTAAAGTCTGATCATACAAAGCCTTCTGTCAGTGAGGTGAAAGTGCTTAGCATATTGCAGGATTGGACCCTTAGTCCTTTTAAGGAAAAGTGTTGTAAAATCAGTCAAATTTGCTCCGAGCTGATACAAAGAGCAGCAAAATGAAGCCAGTTGCAGCGCACAAGTTTTCTTGTTCTTATAAAACGCAGTAACTGTACTACATATTCTTGTGCACCATGTACTAGCACATAACCTATTAACTATTAACATATATACAAATATACTTGTGTAATGTCTCTCCTATACCTCAAGAGAGTCATTTCAATTTATTATATAGTCAATTGAAATAGCTAGGTGACTTCACAACCATTTCACTTCACATGGTTCCATCTTCAGGAGATTTCTGTGCTGCTAAATATTCTGTCATCACCTTTGACAACTCCTGAAGGTCACCAGTAGACGAACTCTTTTACTCTGACATTATGTTGACAGACGATTTAAAGAGCAGACAGAGGAAGCGATTCACAGTGTGCAAAAAGTTCTGTTGGTCCTACAAGCCTTAGTAACTCCTCTCCATACATTGAGAACCACCTACAAACACCTTATCTGTTCATGAACTATTTACATATACACAAATACAGAGCACTCCTGTAATGAAATTCACCTCATGTTAGAAAAGGATGCAACATGCACCCTGTGTCAATGCAGTTAGTGGTATGAGAGAGGGGATGCACTTTTAGAGGAGGGCAACTTATAAATCCGTCAGAGCTCCCTAGGAGCAACACCAATGTAAACTGCCCAGAAGAGGTGCTGAATCAGGCTGGAATTTTCAAAGGAGGTAGGCACTGAAGTCCCATTGGATCTCAAAAACTTGAAAAGCCTAGTCTCAATGGATTTCCCAGCCAGCTTGCCCTAGCTAAAGCCTGTAGCGTAGATGTAGCCTATGTAGATGAGAGGGGAGTTTCTATTAGGAAAGTGCGATGAGAAGTTTAAGCTGTAACTGGGTCACATGATCAAATGCTGTGTCAAAGGATGATGAGCTGCTGCTTTGATCAGATACTGGGTCTCTCTGTACTCTTGTGCTTTTAAATGTGTGACAAGGGCGCCTAGAGCTTTGGATTAGTGCCCTTCATTGGGGAGTTTGTACAATGCGTAGGCACTCTTAATCTAACTAATACATATACATAGTCTGTATCACTATGCCATATTAGCACCTCTCTTCCAGAGGTGCCACGTTGGTGAGTCTTGCCCACGTGCTCAGGATTGGGAACAATTTTTTCACGAGGTCAGATTTGCAGAGACCCTGGGGATGTTTTGCCTTCTTCTGCAGCATTGGGCTCTTAGAGGTTTAAGCTAGTGTAAATGGTGGATTCTCTGTAACTTAAAGTCTTTATATCATGATTTTGGGGACTTCAGTAATTCAGGCAGATGTTAGGGGTCTATTACAGGACTGGGTAGGTCAGGTGCTGTGGTCTGTAATGTGCAGGAGGTCAGACTAGATGATCATGATGGTCCCTTTTCATGTTAAAATCTGTGGTGTAGGATCTCAAAGAAAAGATTTGTATCCAAACCTATAATAAAACTATCCAAAGATTTATTAGCTAAGAATGAGAAATAAGGTTAAAGCAGGTAAACAGACACACAAATAAGTTACAACCTTAGGGCAAGTCTACACTTAAAACGCTTTATTGGGGTAGCTGTGCCACTGTAGCACTTTAACAGAGATGCTCTAAGCTGATGGGAGAGAGCTCCTCCATCGCCATAGTTAATCCACCTCCCCAAGAGGCTGTAGCTATGTTTGCGGGAGAAGCTCTCTCACCGACAAAGTGCTGGAGCACCCATGGGAAAAATTAGTGGGTGCTCTGCACTCACAGGCAGCCAAGCTCCCCTCACCCCATCCCACCTCCTCCTCTTCCCATGAGCTTGCCCCGTCCCTGCAGCTCCACCTACCTCCCAGCACTTCCTGCCCAGCCACTGCCAAACAGCTGTTTGACAGCATTAGCTTACTCCAGGAGGGAAGGGGAGAAGTGGGAACGTGGCACACTCAGGGGAAGAGGCGGGGCTGGGGATTTGTGGAAGGAGTTTGAATAGGAGAAGGGAGGAGGCGAAGTTGAGACTTTGGGGAAGAGGTTGGAACGGGGGCAAGGCCTCATGGAAGGGGTGGAGTGGGGTGGGACTGGGGGCAGAGAGGGGGTTGCACCCACAGGAAAAAGAGGGGAAGTTGGCACCTATGTCTGCACTGGGTATTAGGTTAGTATAACTACGTCATTTGGGGGTGTGAAAAATCCACAACCCTGATGTAGATATACACATTCAAGTTGCTGACAATTCTGGTTTATACCCTTCCTCACTTATTTTAACCCACACTCAATCTCTAAACAGTCAGAGTTAATCACTTAAAAGGATAAACAGACTGAATCTAAACAAATAAGAGAATGAGGTATTAGATTATTCAATTTTAAATGATAAATCAAGTGCTATATAACATGCAGTGCTTCTGCGGTATTAAGGCAGCTTAAAGTGGTTTTTCTTGTTTCTTTTAGAAATTCTAAATTAAACACTTAGAGGAAAACCCATATTTTGGAGAGGAAGAGAGAACATGTGAGTTTCTGAATGCAGTGAAATATTACAGCTTTTCCCAGACCTTTCGGAACAATAGCTTTGCACAGATATAATGCTTTTCCACAGAATATCTCAAAGTACTTTGCAAAAAGGTATTGTTTCCTTCATTTTACCGATGGAGAAACTGAGACACAAAGGCCAGATCCTCAGCTGGTGTAAACTAGCATAGCTCCACGGATGTCAGTGGAACTAAGCTCATTACAGTAGTTGAGAGTCTGGTAACAGAGTTTAAGTGACTTGTCTAATTCCACACTAAAAGCCAGTGGTTAAGTCAAAAACAGAATTCGACACACTGTCACACAGTTTTAATGAATAAACAGACTGTTCTTATACCTTGCTCACACTATGGATGAAAAATAGTTAACTTTTTAAGTAGACTGGCTGCTACAAGGAGTCCAGATCGTGCTCTCAGTCACAGTAGTATAAATCTGCAATAATTCCACTGACATCAGTTAAGTTACCGTGAATTCATTGGGGTATAACTGAGATCAGATGCTGACCAATGAGTAGAGATGTACCTGAAAGGCAGGGGAGTGAAAAAACCACAAACATCTACTGACGTTTGGAGATTCAACTATTAAAACAATAGCAAAAGGGGAGGGTAAACAGAGGGAAGAAATGAGGACCCATTTAGCACAAAATCAAGATGCTGAAATAAAAATTAATCAGGAAACCAAAGGACATGAAGAGAAGGAAACCATTTTGAAGCACTTGGAAGAGAGGAAGGTGATCAGGAACAGTCAACATGGATTCACCCAGGGCAAGTCATGCCTGACCAACCTGATTGCCTTCTATGGTGAGATAACTGGTTCCGTAGATATGTGGAAAAGCAGTGGACGTGATATATCTTGATCGCAAAGCTTTTGATACAGCATCCCACAGTTTTCTTGCCAGCAAGTTAAAAAAGTATGGATTGAATGAATGAACTGTAAGGTGGATAGAAAGCTGGCTAGATTGATCACTATCCGTTGAGCCTGACAATGGCTCGATATCTAGTTGGCAGCCTGTATCAAGCAGAGTGCCTCAGGGGTCAGTCCTGGCGCTGGTTTTGTTCAACATCTTTATTAATGATCTTGATAATGGGATGAACTGCACCCTCAGCAAGTTCACAGATGACACTAAGATGTGGGGAGAGGTAAATACACTGGAGGGTGGAAATAGGGTCCAGTGTGTCCTAAAGAAATTGGAAGATCTGATGAGGTTCAGTGAAGACAAGTGCAGAGTCCTGCACTTAGGACAGAAGAATCCCATGCACTGCTACAGGCTGGGGACTGACTGTCTAAGCAGCAGTTCTGCAGAAAAGGACCTGGGGATTACAGAGGATGAGAAGCTGGATATGAGTCAGCAGTGTGCCCTTGTTGTCAAGAAGGCAAATGGCATATTGGGCTGCATTAGTAGGAGCACTGCCAGCAGATTGAGGGAAGTAATTATTCCCCTCTATTCAGCATTGGTGATGTCACATCTGGAGTACTTTGTCCAGTTTTGGACCCCCCACTACAGAAAGGATGTGGACAAATTGGAGAGAGTCCAGCAGAGGGCAATGAAAATTATCAGGGGGCTGGGGGCACATGACTTATGAGAAGCGGCTGAGGGAACTGGGATTGTTTAGTCTGCAGAAGAGAAGAGTGAGGAGGGATTTGATAGCAGCCTTCAACTAGCTGAAGGGGGGTTCCAAAGAGAATGGAGGTTGGCTGTTCTCAGTGGTGGCAGAAGACAGAACAAGGAGCAATGGTCTCAAGTTGCAGTGGAGGAGGTCTAGGTTAGATATTAGGAAACAGTATTTCACTAGAAGGGTGGTGAAGCACTGGAATGGGTTACCTAGGGAGGTGGTGGTATTTCTATCCTTAATGGTTTGTAAGGCTCTGTGTCATAAACAGATAGTTAAGGGTTAATGTCTCTTTTACCTGTAAAGTGTTAAGAAGCTCAGTAAACCTGGCTGACATCTGACCAGAGGACCAATAGGGGGACAAGATACTTTCAAATCTTGGTGGAGGGAAGTCTTTGTTTGTGCTCTTTGTGTTGTTTGTTCATTTGTTCTTGGGACTATGAGGGACCAGACGTCCATCCAGGCTCTCCAAATCTTTCTGAATCAGTTTCTCATGTTTCAAACTTGTAAGTAATTAGCCAGGCAAGGCGTGTTACTCTTATGTTTGGTTTTCTCAACTTGTAAATGTTTCTTTTTGCTGGAAGGATTTTACCTCTGTTTGCTGTAACTTTGAACCTAAGGCTAGAGGAGGCCCCTCTGGTCTATAGGAATCCGATTACCCTGTAAAGCATTTTCCATCCTGATTTTACAGAGATAAGTGTTGTAACACCAGGCCTGCTTCTGCATGTCTGCCCTGGCCTCCATGCTTAGATGCAAAGCCAGCACGTACACAGAGCTGTTTCCTGTTATTGTCTTTGCCAGTAAAGGCAGAGGGATGACCGTTCCAGTAAAGGCTGAGGCTAAAGTTTGACTGCTCTGTTGCAACTTTACAGATATTTTGCAAACAGCTTGCAACAGAATATCCCCCGCCTCTTCGGGGAAACTCGGCGAAACCCTATCTATAGTTTATTTAACCTTATTTGGTAGACGAGAAGCCCCATATACCTATCAGCGATTTCGACACTAGATCTTGGGGGGCGTCACTTTGGGTATATCTATCCTGCCCACAGTTTGGCAGGCAGAGAGGAGAATGCACCTGAGTCACTTGCACCCTGAGTGCACCCGTAACTGAGCCTGATCACCTCGAAGCCTCTCTCAGCTCTCGTGTTTCAGTGGAGCTTACACGTCTGCCGGCCGTAATGTTTTTGCATTGGTTTGTATTAGTAAGTATGCTTTGTAATTAATTGTTTTTGGAAGTTAACAAGATTTTCTTTTGGGGTTAACTGTATATTGTGTCTTTCTTTGTATGAGTATATTGTGTGTTTCCTTGTATAAATAGAGTTGTTAGTCAATATTGTTTCTGTATCACTAATAAACCATTAAGGTAAAGCCATACGTCTCAGTGCCTGCACGCTCCCAACATTGTGCCACAACTGTTCCCCCTCTAAACATCCAAAAACAAACCTTTATCGTTCGGTCACCCCTGCAACCTGGTAGATAACAGGTGTGCATCTGACTACTTGGGTCCTCGCATACTATCGGGTGACTAACAATAAGTTTTACCTTTTCTTTCTTTAATTAAAAGCTTTCTTTTTAAGAAGCTGATTGATTTTTCCTTGTTTTAAGATCCAAGGGGATGGGATGTGGACTCACCAGGGATTGGTGGGGGAAAGGAGGAGGATGGTAAATTCCTCCTTGTTTTAAGATCTAACGGGTTTGGATCTGTGTTCAGCAGGAAATTGGTGAAGTCCCTCAAGGCAACCCAGGGAGGGGACGAAGTTTTGGGGGAACAGAGAGTGCCCCAGACACTGGAATTCTGGGTGGTGGCAGTATACCAGATCTAAGCTAGTAATTAGGCTTAAAAGTGTCCATGCAGGTCCCCACATCTGTACCCTAAAGTTCAGAGTGGGGAAAGAAACCTTGACACTCAGCTTGACAAAGTCTTAGCTGGGAAGATTTAGTTGGTGTTGGTCCTCCTTTGAGTAGGGGGTTGGACTAGATGACCTCCTGAGGTCCTTCCAGTCATAATCTTCTATGATTCTACAAGAATTGCTTGAACTACCTACACACCATTTGAGTAGCCTGAGTAATAAACAAGAGGAATTGGGTCTGCTCATTTATGAGCAAATTCAATCTAGTTGGTAGACATAGTGTGGAGATTTGCACTACTGGAATGTTAAAATCAATGGTTATAACCTATTTAAGAAGGATCCAGTAGGCAGAAGAGGAGGGAGAATGGCACTACCTGTTTTCAAGTCATGATTATACAAAAGAAAACAATCTTGACTGCTTAGAAATCAATTTCTAACAAGTAATGCACAAGATAGGGCATTAGTTGGTGTCTCTTACAGACTACCAAATCACACTAGGTAACTAGATGGCCACCTCCTCATCCACCTATCCATAACATATGGGTGGGGGTGGGGGAGGAAGCTGCATGATCATGAGGGACTATGATTTGAGTGATTCATGCTGCCATTACTAAAATATCCTTGTCACCTATAATATTTAGAAGTTCCAATTTCCTAACTCAAAAAAAAAAAAAAGTGTTGTAGCCAACAGAGAGGAATTCTATATTTGACCTTGTCTTCATCACAGAACTAAGTAGTAATGGAAGCTTGGATACAAGGAATCATGACTTGATCACATTTATAATGTGCAAGCAGAATATGTCCAGACCAGTAAAACACACACACACACATACAGACACACACACACACACACACACACACACACCCCCAGCTAGGAGGAAGAATTTTACTGGAAAAAATGTGCATGATTTTTGGGAATCATTTTAAAAAACTTTACTAGGTACCCCCAAAGCCACAATCAAGGAAGGTCAACCTGATTTATAGGAGAAGTGAAGGAAGTTGTACGTAACTGATAAGGGAAGCAAAGGGATACAAGGAGAAATCTATGGCAAGCAGCGATAAAGACAAAAAAGATTTTTTTTTTAAATTTAAGAACCAAAAGAATCTTGACAATCATGCTGGTCCATTACCAGATGGAAACAGAAGAATTATCACTAATAATGCAGAAAAAAAGACAGAAATGTTCAATAAATTGTTCTGTTTTATATTTGGGAAGAAAAAAGAAAAAACAGATGATGTAGTTTCATTATATGTTGATGACAACAGCCAGAGACAGGACATTAGATGGAGACGGCTCTGAGTTACTACAGTGAATTTTTCCCCAGGTGTCTGACTGGTGGGTCTTGTCCACCAGCTTGACCTTGAGCTTATCACCATATTTGGGGTCAGGAAGGTCTTTTTACCTGGGCCAGATTGGCAGAGACCCTGAGGATTTTTCACCTTCTTCTGAAGCCTGAGACATGGGTCACTTGCTGGTTTAACCTAGAGTAAATGGTAGAGTCTATGTAACTTGAAGTCTTTATATCACGATTTGAGGACTTCAATAACTCAGCCACTGTGCTTGAGGTGTGCAGGATGTCAGACTAGATGATCACAATGGTCAACATGATTTTATGGAAAATAGATTCTGTCAAACTAACATGATATCTGAGATTACAAGTGTAGTTGATAAAAGGTAAGAATGCTGACATAACAGACTTCTGTAAGGCATTTGACTTAGTGCGAGAATGAAGTGCTATTCTGAATAAAACCTTAGTGTCTGCCCCTCGCCAGGATTTTTTTCCTCTTTTAATCATGTTTCTCAACTCAAACCTCAACATATGCTCTGACATTTTAAACTAGATGATACTTAAAAATTAAACCTGTGAAATGTTATGGTTCTGAGGCATATTAGAAGCTGTGGCATGTAATGTAAATAGTCTAGTTTCATTCAATAAAGGTAAAAATCACACTGCTATCAAGTGTCACACTGCTGATGTGGAAAAAAATTTAGCATTGCAAGAAGTTATTAAATTGTTAATGGCCACATTCTATTCTTGGGTTTGTGGTTTGATGCATCCTGGGCACAATGTCAAACTGCATCAACATTGACAGCTTCTAACAAGCTCAGGGGAAAATAAAAGCAGGCTGAATGAATACACTGTTCTGTAAATAAAGAGACATTATAACCATTTAAAGTGAGACAGGATTTAATTTAGAAAAATTAACACAGATTTCTGAGATGGCAAAATGCTGCAATTTTCTAAATCTCATCCTGATTGGTCAGGGGAAGGTTATGTTCCTTGCTAATGAGAAACACTAAATGCCCCCTCCTTGGAGGAAAGCTCAGCATATCAACCAGATAAAGGGGGAAAGGGGAGACTGTCAATATAAATTTACACAGGAGTTATTTCTTCATTTATAAAATTAAATGATCCATTTCCCACCTCAGAAATTTATAAAAGAAAAAAGACAATGTTACTCAGTGATTTTTCTTTTAACAACTTATAAATAAATAAGTAAATAAATACACAAGCAAGCAGCATTAGATTTGGGCAAAACATTTTCAACAAATAGTTTTTCCTTAAAAAAGGTTTGGTTTTTTTTTGTTTGTTTGGGTGGGGGTGGGGAGGGGAGGGGGAATCCTGAAATCTATTTATTGAATTCAGGTTGGATTTGGCAAAAGATTCTGGCTGAAAAAGAAAAAAAAATGTTTTTGAAAGAGTCAAAAATGTTTCACTTCAACTATTTTTCTTTTGACTTTTCAATTCAAAACAGTGTTTTAAATTGACCTTTGTTCAATTTAAAACTAATCAAATTATTTTTTTTTCCAGATTTTTCTGTCCCCTCCCCCAATGAAAAATCCATTTTTTGCTCAACTCTACCTGGACATATTTCCTGTGCGTCACCCCTTTTCTTCTCCTCACCAACTCCCAAACAATAGTCACTATTAAAATAGCATTAGTTCCCAATAGTTACCATGGTTATTTCCTAGTCTTTTTATAAGGAAAAGCTGTAGGATCTCATCTCACTGGGTGGTAACTGTTGTTAAATGCTGGAGTGGAGGAAAGGGGGGGTTAATTGTAGCCAGTGTGCAGACTTCATTCTGCAATCATTTATCAGGCACAACTTTCTTTAAACTACAGCTTCCGATATTAAAGTCAATAGTTTTGCCGAGGACTAGGCCCATATACTGGGCAACATGACAAAAAATTAATTCTGTAGGAGTCCTATTTTAATATAGGCAGATTAGATGTGATTTTTAAAAGCGCAGCTTGTTTAGCGGAGAGATCCTTTGTTTCAATGAACAATTAAATACATTCCCATCGTTGGGAGGATTCTTCCTGCTATTAAGTATCATCAACTTACAGCCTCCTAAAATGTTCTTTTGTCTACACTACAGACAAGGTCTACAGTCAAATCAAAGAAAAAAAAAAACCCAAACACTGCCAAGGAGAGAGAGAAGGCAGACATGGGGGACTTCATTTAAGGAAAACAATGCTGTTCAATTGCTATAATTATTTTTATCATTCTAATTCATAAAATGTACTCTGAAAATGGACAGAGATTTATGCTATTCACCAGGCAATTGGGAACGTACATGAATGGGACTTCCATTTCTGTACCAACACAATCTAGAAAGTTATGCTCAGTCAGTCACACATGCTGTTCCAGACAGAGTTCTTAGAGACATTATATAGGTTTAGCAGATGCTCCCCTCTGGAACCAGCCATTATTTATGTGCTATTACATGTACGCCAACAGACCCCAGTTGCTGGCATGCAGGATCAAACCTAGGACCTCTGGAGTTTAGTGCATGAGCCTCTACTGCATGAGCTAAAAGCCAGCTGGCTGTTAGCTAAGGCCGTAAAGCAGACTCATTTTCTCTCTCTAAGTGGTCTCAGTACCACTAGATGGGACAGAACACCGCACCCAGAAGGCATGTGGGTTACACTAACTGCCACCTAAATCTTCATCTCCCAGTGTCTGAATCTCACATATGGCATTACCACAGAAAAGTCTCCAGTCTCTACTTTAAAAATAACGAGGAGTACTTGTGGTACCTTAGAGACTAACAAATTTATTTGGGCATAAGCTTTTGTGGGCTAAAATCCACTTCATCAGCTGCATGGAGTGGAAAATGTATATACCTGCCTACTGTATTTTCTACTCCATGCATCTGATGATGTGGGTTTTAGCCCATGAAAGCTTTTACCCAAATGTAAACGTGTGGACTCACCCCTGCAGTGCCTCCTGCTGGTTGCTTCAGGGAATTAGCTCGATTCCAGCTACGGAGCACCCTCTGCAGGCCAGTGATCCACCTGTCCTCTGCTGGCCCCGGGCCCCTCTCTGGACCTCGGTGCCCCTTTAACTGGGTCTCCCCCCACTCCCAGGGGAACCCCACCCCACTATCCCCACTTTGCCTCAGTATTGGCTACTGCCCAGTCATTGTCTAGCCCCACACCCTGGGGCTGACTGCAGTATCAGCCACTCATCATAAGCGAAGGGATTTTGGCCTGGCTGCCTTTACCCACCCTCCGGCTGCCCCTCCGCAAGCCCAGTACCTTGCAGGCCTAGAATTAGGCCCTGCAGCCTGGGGAGTTGCTGGCCTAGGGCTTCCCAGCTCCTAAGGCTTTTCCTCCAGCCCTGCCTTCCTTTAGGTCCCCTGGGTGAGTCCCTGAGCAGCCAGGCCTGTCTCTCTCTCCCTGTCAGAGAAAGACTCTTTCTGCTTCTGGCTCTCCTGGCCTTCTTATACAGCCTTGTGGCTCAGTTTGGGGCATGGCCCCCAGATGCAGCCACTCCCGCCATCAGCCCAGGCTTCTGGCTCCAGCTACGGCCCCTTGCCAGGGTTGTTTTAACCCCTTCTCTCCCGAAGCAGGAGTCCACCTTGCTACAACAAATAAATTTGTTATTCTTTAAGATGCCACAAGTACTCCTCATTGTTTTTGAGGATACAGACTAACACGGCTACCACTACAAAACCAGTCTCTACTTTGTATTTCTGATCTCCATTCTGAATAAGCAAAAATCACTCCACCCTGAGATGGATGCTGTGGACCAAGGGCATGCTCAGTAAGAACTAAGAATTTCTTAAGAAAAATTAGAAAGGTGTCTCGGCAAAGAGCCAAGTGTATGTGGGTATGGTTCATCAGAATCACAGCTCTGATATAAAAGGACAGTGACCATGTGCAAAATTGTCAGCTATTGAGCATTTGCAGTAAGGCATGATAGAGAGGTCAGTCAGTTAAGTGGCTAGCTGGCCAGAACCCACTCCTACCAGTCACAACTTGCTTTAAAGGCCAGAGCTGTCAATCAGAATTCTGAGGTAATGGTCAAGACTGAGCATGTGTGAGTGAAATAACTGTTGCCAAGAACAGGAAGGTATATAAAGAAAGAGCTAGGATGGACCATAAAAGGTCAGATGCCAGCAACAGTTTCAGAGTCTGGAGGCAGCATCTGAGAAGGAGAGAGGCCTGCAGGAAGAGCCAGGAAGCCAGCAAGAGAAGCCAAAAGGAAAACTGCTGCAAAGAGAGAAAAGAAAGCTGGAACAGAGCAGAACTGACTGACCGGGAGTTGAACAAGCAGTGGTAGTGATTTTTAAAAGAAAGCAGCAATGGATTTATAGAGTAAGCTTAATATTATTTTAATTATAGTTTAGGATAGTGTATAGTATTTAATGTGTGTGTTTGAAATGTGTGCATATTTTAAATTATATTTTATTTTTGTAAAAACTTTAAAGCAATTTAGGATCTGCTGTCAGCAATTTGTTGCAAGTGGCCAGTTTGCTTCACTTAAACTGTAATAGCATATAGTTCAAATAATTCTAAGTGCTCTTTAACTTGCAAGCAGTGCTTTGTGTCTCAAGATTTTGTCCCTTGTTTAGGATTGTTAGATCATATTATAGTAAAGATTATTAGTTACTTTAATAAGAAGATAGGCAGTATTCTTTCCAAAAACAAACTGTCAATTACTTTATTGGAAGGTTATATCAGAGTCCTTTAGCATTTCCTGAACAACCCTGGGAACGTTTACCTTGGGAAGAAAAGACTAAAGGGGCAATAGGCAAGTTATTGTAGCAGCACCCCAAAATCTATTTCAGAGCAACAATGGCAGCCACCAGAGACTGCAGTCACGAGATCCACCTACAGAGGGAATCACGGTTCAACTTCCAGTTAAGCTATGTACAGCCACCTCGGAGAAGTAGATCCTCCCTCGTGATAGGTGCAGGTCTTTGTGTTTGTGAGGGAAGACTGAGCTCCACCCACAAGCTTGCTCCTCACCAGGAAGCAGGAAAGGGTTAATGCTTGGCCCAGAGCAAAACACCTCTTATTCCTTCTTAAGCCACCTGCCATTAGTTTCAGCATCTGACCCATCGTTTTCTCATTACAATGCAAAGTAAAGATTTTTGAGGGCAAACTGGGGTGTTTGGGTTTGCAACTGCATGTTTCACATGAAAATAACAGCCTCCATTAGCGTCTAACACAGCAGGTCTCAAACTTTTTTTATTGGTGACCCCTTTCACACAGCAAGCCTCCAAGTGCAACCCCCCTAATAAATTAAAACACATTTGTTTATATTTAACACCATTATAAATGCTAGAGGCAAGGGGATTTGAGGTGGAGGTTGACAGCTCACGACCCCCCATGTAATAACCTTGTAACCCCCTGAGGGGTCCCGACCCCAGTTTGAGAACCCCTGGTCTAACATTTGAATGTCCTTGTGTGCTAACTTCTTGAGTATATTGAACCTGAAGTCTTAATATAGGCCATTTGTTAGCTTTATACTCTGCCATTCATTTTGCTACATGCGGAGATAGAACTTCTATGGAATTTTATTTTAAGACCCAATCCTGCAAAATCCTAGTCATTTCCTGCAAGGTGCTCTGCATTCTCAACTCACTTTGAATGTGAGACCCCACTCAGCACACTCTGCAGGATCAGGTCAGATATGCAGCTGTGCTTTGAACTTCTGGACTTTTTGCACAGTCATATTTATGGCAGTTGTAAAATGCTATGAGTCAGCTGAAGCCTGGGCCAGCATGCTTCCCAAGAAAGGAGTGTCTCAACAGCACCAAAGAAATTTGAGGACTGCAGATTTTCACTTCCTGTCATGAGTGCGGGGTTTATTTTTTGGATGATTGTTCTGACAGATAATTTAGGCATGCCATTTGTTTCTTGACATTTTATAAGCAAAAATCTCTTTTTACTGGAAGCTCAAGCTCAGTCTGTGCATTCAATTTGGCTGCAAAATTTCTGGCAGAAGGATCATCAGTATTTGTTTGCACTCAGTCACTGCACTCATGCTAAAAACTTCAACCCCACTGGCATGCATTCAGAAGTGCCACCAAACATATACAATTGAAATAAAGAAATGCGAATTATCTTTGACTCTAAAGCTATGGAAAAATCATGGAAGTGGTACTTTAGGCATGAGGAATCATTTTAGTGCTTTTCATGTATATTTTAAAACATTAAAATGATGCCTCAGTTTCACTTTCATGATTTTATATATATAGCTACTTTCTTTCTACTAAATCAGCGATCCTGTCAATACCAGAATGTTCACAAGTCATTGGAGAGAAATGGCACTTTAAAGCACGCCTTGCATGTGTGAAATCAAGACACATGTTCTAGATTTTCTTGCAAACACTTGAGTATGTCACCAAATTTAAGAGGCAGTGGTTTCCCCATTTCGTTTCTGAGGGAGACACTTTAGCACACAGTTAGCAAGGGGCAAAACCTGATATCAGTACACAGCCTCAGTAGGCAGGCTGTGCACTGATGAATTACATGGAGACAGATCTAGAAAAACTCATCTTTCCCCCCTAGCCACAGCGTGGCAACAAAAGAGCTGTATGTGCTGGTACTGCACCTTCAGAGCTGAAGTAACCATGGGTGCATTTCTGGAAGAAGGTAAACTTGCCAATAGTTGAACATCTGTCAAGTGGTAGCAGATGTCAGAATTCTACAGTTTTCCCACTAGAGGAGAAATCAGCGACTGGGTATTTTCCTTAGGGAAACTTGTTTATTTATATACATCCATCCTGGAACAGAAATGGTCACTAAGGGCATGCAGGCAATCCACTCTTTTAGTACAAACACCAGGGAGCAACTCTCCCTCACAAACCAATTCTAGTTACAGGGACTAGGCAGAGAATAAACTTCCGTGCTGTTTGCCACAGATCCCCCAAAGAAATTACATCAGAAACCAAATGATGGAGCGCCTCAGATTTTGGCAAGTATTTAAATTCTATTTGCAAAACTTCGGAGAGCCCCAGGCAAACAAGGATTGTTGTCACCTATGAAAACAAAGATGGATCTACACAGCTGACTGATCCTACTCTCTTCCATCTCCCAATCTCCTCTGTGGATCAACAACAACTAACTTAAGTAGGGTAAAGAAAGAAGAAGCTATATGATCTGGACACCACCAGGAAACCCACATTAGTATTATCCCTGGACTGGAATATCAAATGGATGGCTTTAAATTAGTCCATTTTGGGTTCTGAGGTTGGATGCCTCTTCTCCACCTTTGTCAGAGACCATGAGACTCTTTCCCTGCAACACTGTTGCCACACCAGGTCTAAGGTTCATCCACCTAAACTTGCTCAGCAGTGACTTCAGTTCTAGTCATAACTGAGCAGAAACAAGGACTCTAAAGGTACTCCGACAGTTGTGGTGGCATGTGAAGTACAGACACTGCAGGCCCAACTAGCATGGGTATAAACAGCATTGCAGAAGGCGAGGCATAGCTTAGGAGAGTAGAGTGCCCTATGTGCATAAAATATATGGCATTTATCGTACATAGCACCTTACATGCCCATGCAGTGCCTCCCACATCTATACAGCTACTTTTAGTACTGTAGTATCCTGCTCCCTCCCTCTTGTCAGAGCCTTTCAATGCCACACATGTAGTGTGTGTACTCTACATGCTGCTGCAACTGTAGACAAAGCATAAACTGAGTCTGATCAGTTCTGTATTTAAACACTAAAGCAAGAAGGTCAAATGGTATCAAGGATTCTTAACACTACTAGGTAGGAACACCTGTCCCCACTTACTCTGACTCTCACTTGGATTTGGGATCACTACCTAGCTAGCGAAGTTACATTTCGGGTGACCCTTTCAGACAGAAGATATCATATTGCCTTTAAATAAATCTATGGTATGCCAACATCTTGAATATTGTGTGCAGATGTGGTCACCCCATCTCAAAAAAGATATACTGGAATTGGAAAAGGTTCAGAAAAGGGCAACAAAAATTATTAGGGGTATAGAACAACTTCCATATGAGGAAAAATTAATAAGACTAGGATTTTTCAGTTTGGAAAAGATGACTAAGGGGTAATGTGATGGAGGTCTATAAAATCATGACCGGTGTGGAGAAAGTAAATAAGGAAGTGTAATTTACTCCTTCTTATAACACGAGAACTAGGGTCACTCAATGAATTTAATTAACAGGTTTGAAACGAGAAAAGGAAGTACAGTAATTCTTCACTTAACGTCCTCCCACTTAATGTTGTTTCAAAGTTATATTGCTGCTCAATTAGAGAACATGCTTGTTTAAAGTAGTGCAATGCTCCCTTATAACGTCACTTGGCTGCCTGCTCTGTCCAGTGCTTGTAAGATTCTGTGGAAGAGCAGAAACTTTACAAGGGAGCATTGCACAAGTTCGTCTTCTCCGCCTCCTCCCCCTCCTTCCCAGAAAATCCTAAGCGCTGCCAAACAGCTGTTAGGAGGCGCTTATGACTTGAGGGGGTGGGGGAGAAGCAGCGGGGATGCGGCTGCTCCAGAGAGGAGGTGGCGTGGGAAGAGGTGGGCCTGGAGTGGAGCGGGGACACTAAGAGGTGGGCCTGGAGCATCCCCGGCAATGTCGGCGCCTGTTCTTCTCTGGGGAAGCTGCGACTGCTGCTGCAAAGGTGCTTCCTAGTGTCCTTGCCCAGAGCAGGCTGTGCCTGTGTGGGGTAAGCCAGGGGCACTTCCAAGCCTCACTACAGTACTGTACAGTATAATGTCTTGTCTGCCCCTGTAAGGAGGCGCCCTGGCTCCCCGCCGTGCCTGAGAGGGACAAGCCAGAGCAGGTGCCTCAGTGAGCGGAGTCAGCACGGCCTGTCCCCGCCCCCCGGAAGTCAAGGGGCGGGACAGGAAGTATAAAAGCCCGGCCCCAGCGCTCAGTTGGGCGCAGGCTGCTGGAGAGGACAGACGCTGGTGCCCGGGCTCCCGCCGGGCCGGACCTGCCCCGCGCCCACTACCCAGAGGAGTGCTGGCTGGACTTGCCTCAGACCCGGTACCCGGAGGAACGTCGGCCTGACCTGCCGTGTGCCCGAAACCCCGAGGAGTGGCCTGAGCTTCCCCACGACCGGTACCCGGAGGAGCCCATGGTCTGGGACCCCCCAGACGATGCTGGCAAGGACCAGGTACCCAGAGAGGGGGAGGTTGGAAGTGGCCCGGGGATAGCCGACCCTGGTTTGGCTCCTGAAGAGCCCGAACCCATGTCAGTGTGTTGCGGCCAGGATCCCCACTGACCGCAGCGGGTCTTGACCGCTGCTAGGGCCCCGGGCTGGAACGCAGTGGAGTGGGTGGGCCTGCGTTCCCCCTGCCACCCGCAACCGGGTGGCAGACTCCCCCTCTTCCTGCCTATTGCCACTGCTCTGCCCTGACCCAAAGGGCCAGAGCTAATTAGACTTGTGTTTGGTGCCCCGCCCGAACCAAGGGCTGGGCCCCTTTGACTTTGCCACTGCTCTGCCCTGACCCAAAGGGCCAGAGCTAATTAGACTTGTGTTTGGTGCCCCGCCCGAACCAAGGGCTGGGCCCCTTTGACTTTGCCACTGCGCTGCCCTGACCCAGAGGGCCAGAGCGAACTAGACTTGCATTTGATGCCCCGCCCGAGCCAAGGGCCCGGGCTGATACTGTGTTTGCTCAGCCCCTGCTAGAGGCCTGAGCCTGAACTATTACTGCCCGCCCTGTCCAAGGGCCTGGGCTGATACTGTGTTTGCTCAGCCCCTGCTAGCGGCCTGAGCCTGGACTATTACTGCCCGCCCTGTCCAAGGGCTGGGGCTTATCTACTTTGAGAGCCCCGACCCCGGCTAGAGGGCCAGGGCTCTACCTTGTTTACAGGCCTTGTACCCCGCTCAACACCGGCCACGGGGCTAAGCCTACCCGGACTGCAGTGCGTAAGGAGGCGCCCTGGCTCCCCGCCGCGCCTGAGAGGGACGAGCCCCGACACGACCGGCTTACACGTGGAAGCACCACTGGGAGGGTACACAGCGCCAGGATGTGGGCGCGGACCCTTAACGCCGGTGAACGGGGGGCCACGGGAGAGGGAGCCCCCTCCCCCGAGATGGACCTGTCCCACCTCGCCGCCCTTCTGACAGAGAACCAGGATCGGCAGCAGGCGGCGCAGGCACGACGGCAAGAGGAGCAGCAGGCCGCCCAGCTTCAGCAGCAACAGCAGCTCGTCGAGCAGCTGGGGACTCAACAACGCCAGCTGATCCAGGACCTGTTCAGCAGCAGCAGGAGTTCCAGCTGAAATGCCTCCAGCACCTTGCAGTGGAGCGGGGGCCCTGAGAGGGGGTCCAGTCGGGGGGCACCGATGGCGGCCCGGGGCCCCGCCCACCGATCCGACTGACCAAAATGGGCCCGGGTGATGACCCGGAGGCCTTCCTGGTCACCTTTGAGCGGGTGGCCACCGTCGTGGGGTGGAACCCTGACCACTGGGCCTCCATCCTGGCGCCGTATCTGACAGGAGTGGCTCAGGCAGTCTACCGAGGCCTGTCTGCCGAGGCCGCCCAGGACTATGGGCAGGTGAAATCCGCCATCCTGGACGCCCTCGATGTGAGCCCGGAGACGTTTCGACAGCGGTTCAGGGGCCTGACGTATCCCACGGGGGCCCGGCCTCGTATGGTGGCCCAGGAACTGCGGGAGACCTGCCGGCGGTGGTTGCGGCCCGACCGTCGAATGTCGGAAGAGCTAGCCGAGCAGTTGATCCTCGAACAGTTCACCCACATCCTGCCACCGCAAGGAAGGGCCTGGGTCCTCCGTCATCGACCGGCAACACTGGCCGCCGCTGTCACCCTGACGGAGGACTTCCTGGCGGCAGAAGCCCCGATGGGCCCGACAGGCCGACCAACCCCACCAGGACCAGAACGCCCCGACCCCGGGAAGAAGGCGACACCCACCCGGGCTGCAGCCCCACCAGCATGGCTGGCCCAAGCCCCAACGCCCGCCCCCCGGAAGGTGCCCTGGAACCTCGCCAGGGACTCCCGGAGGACCCGGCCCTGAGTCGGACGACCCGACCTAGGGCCTTGTTTCTCCTGCGGCAAGTCAGGACATCTCCAGAGGGATTGCGCCCAAATGGAGTGTACCTTTGGCCAAGTCTGCTCCGGGGAGGCTCGGGCCCGGCGCCGACAGCCCGCCAAGATTACGGCGCCTGTGATGGTGGAGGGATACCCGACCGTGGCCCTCCTCTACTCCAGTTGCGTACAGACCTTAATCCGCAACCACTTAGGTCCCCCAGCGGATGCACGCCTGGGGGAAATTCGTTTACAATGTATCCACGGCAACGTACGGCCGTACCCCAGCGCCTGGGCCCGACTGACAATAGACGGGGAGACCTGACGGATGGTGGTAGGTCTCGCACCGAGTCTGGCGTATCCAGTAATCCTGGGCCGGGACTGGCCCGGGTTTCCGGCCGTCCTACACCGACATGCCGGAGGCAGCCTGGGTCCCGTACCAGCCTTGGAAGGAGAGGCCTCAGAAGAGAACGACGATGAGCGGGGGCCCCCAGAAACAGAGGAGGATGAGCTGGACCCCCCGGAGGACCCCGCCGCCGAGGATGGGGACGATGCTTCCCCGGGCGAGGCCAGGGATCCCTCGGCCCCCACGGACTTCTGCCGGGACCAAAGAGCTGACCCCACCCTCAGCGAGGCATATGAACATCTCGCCGCCGTGGATGGAACTATCCTCGATCCCGGGCGAGCTGCCCGGTGGCCACACTTTGAGTTGCGCCAGAACTGCTTGTATCGGGTCGAGAGGGACCCACACACCAGGGAGCCCCGATCACAACTCCTCGTACCCCGCTGTCATCGGCGGGCGGTCATGAAACTGGCCCATGACGTCCCGGCTGCCGGACATCTGGGTACTGAAAAGACCCTAGCCTGAATATTGGGGCGCTTCTATTGGCCGGGGATATACCGCGAGGTGAAGGACTATTGTACCTCGTGCCCGGAGTGCCAGTTGACCGCGCCGGCGAGGACGCCCAAGTCACCACTGGTCCCGATGCCATTAGTCAAGACCCCTTTCGAGCGGGTGGCCATGGACCTGGTGGGACGCCTCCCCAAGAGTGTTGCGGGGTTCCAGTACATACTCGTGATGCTGGACTACGCCACCCGGTTCCCTGAGGCGATCCCGCTCCGTAACATCACCGCCCGCACCATCGCAGGCAAACTGGTTAAGGTCTTCGCCCGTGTTGGCTTGCCCCGGGAGATCCTCACGGATCAGGGGACCAATTTCACCTCACGGCTGTAGGAGCAGGTGTGCAGGCTCCTGGGGATCAAGCAACTGCGAACCTCGGTGTACCATCCCCAAACCGACGGCTTGGTAGAGAGGTTTAATCGCACCCTCAAGGACATGTTGCGAAAATTCCCCCCAGAAGACCTCCGCCGGTGGGACCAACTACTCCCGCCCCTGCTCTTGGCGGTGCGAGAGGTCCCCCAGGCCTCAACCAAGTTCTCGCCGTTCGAGCTATTATATGGCCGCCAACCACGGGGCCTGTTGGACCTGATGAGGGAGACTTGGGAGCAAACCCCCTCACCCGCCCAGGGTATCCTGCAATATGTGATCCAGCTCCAAAAGCGTCTCAAGCAGGCTGGGACCCTGGCACAAGCAAACTTAAAAGCCGCCCAAGAGATGCAGGCCCAGGCGTACAACCGGGATGCGCGCACCCGGGACTTCCAACCTGGAGACCGGGTCTTACTCCTCCTCCCCTCCAGCGAGTCCAAGATCCTGGCTCGATGGCAGGGCCCGAACGAGGTGGTGAGGAAGGTGGGCCTTGTCACCTATGATATTCGTCAGCCCAGCCAGCGGAAGGAGCTTCAACGATATCACGTTAACCTCCTTAAACCCTGGCGGGAGCGAGAAGGATTGCTGATCGATCCCTGTCCACCAGAACCTGAACTCGGGCCCCAGGTACACACTACGGAAGACCCCGAGGGACCCCAGCTCGGGGAAACGCTGACAGAAGAGCAGCTGGAGCAAACCCGCTGCCTCCTTCAAGCATTCCCTCGCACTTTTACGGCCCAGCCCGGGTACACCTCCATGGCCTATCATCAGATTCAGACGGAGCCGGGAGTGGTGATCCGGGCCACGACCAGACCCCTGCCGTATCACCGAAGGCGAATCGTTGAAGACGAGGTACGGGCGATGCTAGACCTGGGAGTAATTGAGCCGTCACAAAGTGAGTGGCATAGTCCCATCGTCCTGGTGCCTAAACCCGATGGCTCCCAGCGTTTCTGTATCGACTTTAGGCGCGTTAACGCCATCTCCAAATTTGACGCCTACCCCATGCCCCGAATAGACGAGCTGCTGGCCCGGTTGGGAGAGGCCCGCTATATTACGACCCTGGACTTAAGCAAGGGGTATTGGCAGATTCCCCTGGATCCGGCCTCCCAGGAGAAAACCGAGTTCGCCATGCCGACCGGCCTGTACCACTTCACGCGGATGCCCTTCGGCCTTCATGGGGCACCCGCAACGTTCCAGCGCTTGATGGACCGCCTCCTCCAACCACATCATGACTACGCCGCAGCCTATCTAGATGACGTGGTCATCTACAGTCAGCAGTGGGAGACCCACCTGGACAAGGTCGCTGCCGTCCTAAGGTCCTTGCGGGAGTCTGGGTTAACGGCCAACCCTAAGAAGTGTCGCATCAGCTGGCGTGAGACCACCTACTTGGGGTATACCGTTGGCAATGGACAGGTGAAACCTCTTGTGGACAAGGTTCAGGCCATTGCCGCCTGTCCGCCACCAACCACGAAGCACCAAGTCCGACAGTTCTTGGGGCTGGCGGGATATTATCGGAGGTTCATCCCCCAGTTTGCAGTAGTGGCCGCCCCCTTGACCGGGTTCCTTACCAAGGATAGCCCGCGACACGTACGCTGGACCCCCGAGTGTGACGAGGCTTTCCAGTCACTGAAGGCAAGCCTCTGCAGCAAGCCAGTTTTGTTTAGCCCGGACTTCCAGCGACCATTCGTCCTACAGACAGATGCGTCGGAAGTCGGGCTTGGGGCTGTCCTCTCACAGGAGGTGGATGGGGAGGAGCATCCGGTTCTTTACATCAGCCGGAAGCTGTTCCCCAGAGAACAAAACTACGCAGTCATCGAAAAGGAGGCCCTCGCGGCGAAGTGGGCCTGCGATACTCTGCGTTACTACTTCCTTGGGACCCCGTTCACTTTGGTCACTGACCACTCCGCCCTCCAATGGCTATGCCGGATGAAGGACCACAACGCGCGGCTTCAACGGTGGTACCTAGCCATGCAGCCCTATGCCTTCACCGTCCGCCACAGGGCAGGAAAGGACCACGCCAACGCGGACTTCCTTTCCCGCCTGGGGGGCATGGACGAGCCTGGCCCCGTCGCCCGGGAGCCAGCCTTGAGAGGGGGTGTGTGTAAAGAGGCGCCCTGGCTCCCCGCCGCGTCTGAGAGGGACGAGCCAGAGCAGGTGCCTCAGTGGGCGGAGTCAGCACGGCCTGTCCCCGCCCCCCAGAAGTCAAGGGGCGGGACAGGAAGTATAAAAGCCCGGCCCCAGCGCTCAGTTGGTCGCAGGCTGCCGGAGAGGACAGACGCTGGTGCCCGGGCTCCCGCTGGGCCGGACCTGCCCCGCGCCCACTACCCAGACGAGCGCTGGCCTGACCTGCCCCGCGCCCATTACCCGGAGGAGCGCTGCCTGGACCTGCCTCGCGCCCACTACCCAAAGGAATGCTGGCCGGACCTGCCCCGCGCCCACTACCCAGAGGAGCGCTGGCTGGACTTGCCTCAGACCCGGTACCCGGAGGAACGTCGGCCTGACCTGCCGTGTGCCCGAAACCCCGAGGAGTGGCCTGAGCTTCCCCACGACCGGTACCCGGAGGAACCCATGGTCTGGGACCCACCAGACGACGCTGGCAAGGACCAGGTACCCAGAGAGGGGGAGGTTGGAAGTGGCCCGGGGATAGCCGACCCTGGTTTGGCTCCTGAAGAGCTCGAACCCATGTCAGTGTGTTGCGGCCAGGATCCCCACTGACTGCAGCGGGTCTTGACCGCTGCTAGGGCCCCGGGCTGGAACGCAGTGGAGTAGGAGGGCCTGCGTTCCCCCTGCCACCCGCAACCGGGTGGCAGACTCCCCCTCTTCCCGCCTATTGCCACCGCTCTGCCCTGACCCAAAGGGCCAGAGCTAATTAGACTTGTGTTTGGTGCCCCACTCGGACCAAGGGCTGGGCCCCTTTGACTTTGCCACTGTGCTGCCCTGACCCAGAGGGCCAGAGCGAACTAGACTTGCGTTTGGTGTCCCGCCCGAGCCAAGGGCCCGGGCTGATACTGTGTTTGCTCAGCCCCTGCTAGCGGCCTGAGCCTGAACTATTACTGCCCGCCCTGTCCAAGGGCTGGGGCTTATCTACTTTGAGAGCCCCGACCCCAGCTAGAGGGCCGGGGCTCTACCTTGTTTACAGGCCTTGTACCCCACTCAACACCGGCCGCGGGACTAAGCCTACCCGGACTGCAGTGCGTAAGGAGGCGCCCTGGCTCCCCGCCGCGCCTGAGAGGGATGAGCCCCAACACGACCGGCTTACAGCCCCCAAAAAATTTCCTTGGAACCTAACCCCCGGCATTTATATTAAATCTTATGGGAAAGTTGGATTTGTTGAACATCGTTTCACTTAGTTACATTTTTCAGGAACATAACTACAATGTTAAGTGAGGAGTTACTGTATTTCTTCACACAACAGACAGTCAACCTGTGGAACTCTTTGCCAGAGGATGTTGTGAAGACTAAGACTATAACAGGATTCAAAAAAAAACTAGATACATTCATGGAGGATAGGTCCATCAATGGCTATTTGCCAGGATAGGAAGGGATGATGTCCCTAGCCTTTGTTGGGTATGGGTAACAAAGGATAGCTCACTTGATGATTACTTGTTCTGTTCATTACCTCTAGGGCACCTGTCATTGGCTACTGTCAGAAGACAGGATACTGGGCTACGTGAATTTTTAGTCAGACCCATTATGGCCGTTCTTATGTTCTTAACTGGATCTCTCGGTGAGTGCTTTGGGAATACATTTTTGTCATAGACACCATTCTTCAAAGATGTAAGGCTGGCAACAAACCAAAATAATTCTTGGACTGCTTTGCTTCAAAGTGAGAATCAAGCATGTCATTGTTTTTTTAACTGGTCTTCATTACTGCCTGAATTATTTTGTTCACAAACCAATTAATCCTCTTACTTCAATAAATCCATGTGTGTGAATTGAAATTATTTGTCAGTGCGCTAAAAGAATGAGGGCCAGATACAGATTCCACTTACATGATCGTAAAAAAAGGAGTAACTCCTCTGAAATCAATGGACTTGCACTGATGCAAGTAAGATTTGAATGAAACCTAAAGAACACTTTTTTGAACTTTAATGGCCCATTATACAGTTAGGTCCATCTGTTTAAAATAATCTCCTCTTTATGGTCTAAAGAAAGGTTCTGATATCCATGAAACCAAGAGAACTTGTCAGACATTCAGAGGTCAGCAACCTACTGAGAAAACAATCAGGATGTCAACCCCTTCTTTAGTTATCTTGAAGACCGTGGCATATTTGAAATGTGCTTTGCCAAATAAAAGGTTGGCTTTCTAAATCATGATAGCTATCAAGAAGAATGTTGAATGCTTAAGAGGTCCGCTGAAGCATGAATCTTCAATTATGCAACCTTAATACATAAGAAATGGGAGTGAGCTAACCATTCCAGCTCAAAAAATTTCCCAGACACACAATGATTTATTTGCCATACATGCAACTAGTGAAAAGCAATGATAAGGATACACCTGAGAAAGTTAATAGGTAGGGTCCTCATAGTGAAATACAGCTTTCACCACAGTTTAAATTTAAAGGGATTGTCAGAGCTTCAGATATACTGTATTCCTAAATTTCACGCTGGCAATAAACATTTGCTCTGGTGCCTTGGTTGGAATTTTTATCATCTACAGGAGCATCTGAGTAATAGATCTATCTATAAATCAAATGGACAATTTCTGTTGAGAGTTATATTAAAAGCCAAGAGACTGAGGGGCCAAGTCTTCAGTCGGTGTCTATTGGCTCGTGTAGATCCCTTTAAGTTGAAGAAGCTACAACAGTTTACACCTGATGAGGACCCAGTCAGGAGTTTTCAACAATGGAAAACTTCTAAAAGCTTCCTCCTTATAAACAATTTGGAGGGCTCACAAAAATCAGGCCTTTTGGGGGTTCCTAAAAACAAATAATTGTGAGCAGGATTCTTTCCTGGCTCACACATCATCAACAGCTGACTTTGTTTTAATTGCAGAACTTTATTACTGCATGACACAAGAATCAGAAAGACCACAACTTGACTTGCACATACCAGACTGTTTTTATTTTAAGATGCCAATGCAAAAACACCCAGCCCATCCTTTTACATGTAATCTGAGCACGTTTGATTTGGAGCCACTGAGAAACAATGAGCATGGATCTTCATGAGGTCACTGACAGAGAGGGCCAATTTTCAAGCTTGCTTTCCTAAGCAGTGCAAAGGAAGGAGGCATTCACCTTAAATCTCCTACTTTGGATATTACCAGTGAAGGGCTCCCAGCAGGTATAGAGCTGGCATAGCCTGCTCCTAAGCTTTCTTTCCCTGTGGCCTTCAGCCACAATGCACCATGGCTATGCTGAGCTAGCAAAACTGTACTTTGGGCCAGTTACCAACTGGTAGAAATTAGAGGACTCGCGGCCACTCTAACCCTTCCTGTAGTTGGGGCAGCAGCAGGGAATCAGGGAGCTGCAACACTGATAGCTCGTCTGAGCACAGCAGAGAAGCTGATCTAAAGTAAAATTAATAAAGCATGTTGGTAAAGTGACTGATTCCCACATATGTAAGTTCAAGCTGACATCCCAGCACCCAGATACTCATTCTAGGTGCCTAAATTCTTATCTAAGCATTCAAAAATGGTATTAGACATCTCTTAAAATGCCTATGTTTGGACATTGAGCTTGCAATTTACCAAGACAACAAAAATTGCATTCTCATTCTTTTGTCTGAAATTTGCTGTCAAATGAGCTCACAAACATTTTACATTATTAGCCCCAACTAGCTACAACTAGCCATTATTAGTCTACCACTCCACATGTGCAATATTATTAATTCAATTATTTTGCTTTGGATGTTACTATGAGTGGAAATTAGACTGTATTACTGAACGATTAGTACAACAATGGAAAATAAACCTAATACTCCTACTGGAGCAATATCAGTTGACTAATATTCAGTCCCATCTTGTCTCCATGCATCAGTATTTGGACACCACCATCTGTAAAGTATCAGCCACAAATATAAAACAGTGATCAACAGGAAGATAAGAACAGAATTGGTTACAAACCTGGTGCTACTAGGCCAGAATTTTGGAAACACCTTTGATTACAGGTTGAAGCAATACCAAACCTTTTAAACACAGAGCACACCTAAGCAAGAGACAGCTGTGAATGATTTGCTCTACCCCAACCATAAAACTCAACATGATTTGCCAAGAATCTGAATTATTAGGCCATGGGGAAGGGAGAAGAAGCAGGCTTCAAGTAATGAAGTGTCACCCGCAAAAGAGGAGAAATAATGGAAAAAACTATGGTTATCTCAAGTCTGGGATAATTTGCAGTAACCTAGGATGACAATTATTAGTACATGAACCCAATACAAAACCATGTGTTTATTCTCGCTTCAGCATTGCTAAATGAAACCCATTTTAAAGTGGAAAGCATCCTGCTGAAACAGAAGTCACTTTATTTCTAAAGTTCTGTTATTTTGCATTTTATATAAATCACATTTTCTCACTAAAATGTAATAACATCTCTCACTTGATGAAAAATAGCCCAGTTAGAAGGAAATTAGTTTCCCCTTGTGCTGTTCCTAGAAACAGCCATAAAAAGGTTTAAGTTGCAATATTTGGGGAGTGAGGAAGAATGCTGGGTACAATTTGTTAAGAACAAGAATTAGATTTTCAAAAAGAAATGTGTTTTGTCTTTGCATGTCGTCAGAGCTGTTGATTTAGCAGTTTGATGATCCTATAATAAAGCAACATCCCCATTTTGGTTCCCACGCTGAGCTAACTAGGAGAATCATTTAAAGACCAATTGACTGTCTCCACACAGATTTCATGATTGCTTAGGCAATGAAGCAGAAGAGGACTGCTGAGAAAGCACAGTATGAATTTAACCATAAAGAAATTAAGGTGAACTGAATTCTGTCACCTTGGAAAATGGGAACTCAGGAGGAGGAACAACAGTGGCAGGAGATACTTACTGACCATCTTTCTTGGAATACTCCAAAGAAACTATTATTCCCATTTTACTGATTGGGAACTGAGTCACAGAGAGATTAAGGTTATTTCTACTCCTTAGCAGCACAGCTATAGTGCTGCAGCTGTGCTGCTGTAGCACCGTAGTGTAGACGCTTCCTACACTGATGGAAGGAGTTTTGCCACTGATGTTGTTAATCCAGCTCTCTGAGTGGCAGTAGCTAGGTCAATTAAAGAATTGTGCTGTCAACCTAGCCATGTCTAAAGTGGGGGTTAATTTGACCTAATTATGGAACAGATAGCGTGAGTTTTTTCACAGTCCTGAGCAGTGTGGCTAGACCTGACTAATTTTTAAGCGTAGACCAGGTCTAAGAGACTTTTCCAAGGCCACACAGGACATTTCTGGTACATCTCAAGAGCCAGTCTTGTGTTTTAGCCACAAGACCCTTCTAACACAAAACAGCAGATTCTCCTTTTCGCCTCATGATCATAAAACAGCAGATTATGTATACTGATTAACCAGTTTAAACCTTAATTCTCATTCAGATAATTTAAACTAACTTCATGTGCACAACAGCCATGCAAGGCACAAAACTGAGGCTAGAGAGAACAAAATTGTGTCTATGTCGTAGATTCTTCGACCAATCATGGCTCTATAATAAAACATACAAAAATAACTGTAAGGCCTGATTCTAACAGCTGCTGAGATCCTGGTTTCCAATTGGCTTCTTTAGGACCAACTGTCACTCACTGGCCCTTTCAGAGGCCAGCCATAGGTGTTTATTCAGCAAGACACTTAACACATGCATAACTAAGTACCACCCTACGTGTTTTGCTCAACTGGATCTATAGTTTGGAATTTAGGGGACATATTAGATTAATGGACTAAAAGTTTAATTCTGTGACTGGAGTTCAGATCTCAATGTAAGTCACACAGGAATGGTTGAAAATTTTCTGTTGAGACTTTCTTTTTGTAAATAAAATTGTTTAGTTGAAAACCCAATTTTCCATAAAAAAAAATTCTGCTTTTTGCAGGCAATGTAGACTTTTCCTCAAAAAATAAAATACTTTCAAACAAAATGTTCAGATTGAGGGTGATACCACAGTGTCTCATGGGAGTTGTTTGGGTGCCTCACATGCGCCCCTTTCTTCTCTATGGGGCAGGCTTCCTGCAGGACAACATCTTGCAGGGTGCATCAGAGTCATGGGACTCCTATGACACCCAGCAGGTGTCAGCAAAAGGTGAGACTAGGATGTATAGGGAAGGTGGTCCAGCCAGGGAGCCCACCTGAGAGAAGGGGAGGAGAGTGCAAGGCACCACAATAGCATTTCGGAATGGAAATTCCTTGGATTTTGTCCAAAATTGTTGGTTTTCAACTTGTCAAAAAGTCAGAGTTTTCCATGGAAATTTGACAAAAATCATTTTTTGGTTGGTTTCGCTGAAGTGTTCTGCAGAAAGAAGAAAAACATTCTCTGACCAGTTTGAGTCACAAGTTAAGGAGCTTTTTTGGCTCTTTCAAGTCCACATTTGTGAACAAATTCATCCACCCTTTCACATGGTTGCTAAGACAGGTGCACAACTAATAAAAAAAATCTCTGATACTCACTCAAATAAAATATGGCCTTCACTTAGAGTCCTGTTGTGCTCACTTTCCGTGAATATTCTAACAGATGAGTTAGATATACAGAGAGAGACGGTTCATTTTGTACTTAGAGATGCACTGGCAATGTGACTTTAAAAGAGTTACACCATCTGGTCAGGAAACAAAGAAATAACTTGTGACCCGTGTGCCCAATCAAAACTAAGCAGCACAGTTAAAGTTAAAACATTTCAGCTTTCAGATAGTCACAAGGATCTAAAGATCAAGAATTGTTCAGTGAATAATTATGGCAAACGGAAAGAGGCTAAATTCCTCAGACACATTACTTGCTCACAAGAGATTCAGGACTAGAATAATAAGGGTGCTGCAGGTCAATACTGAGGAGAATTAATAGTTCTGTGTAGGGAAGGTTGTGCAACTCGTTTGTCTCAAGCTTTCACATTAAGAAGTATTAAACTCCTCACTGGTTAGTATGTCTCTCTCTCTGTCTCTCTAACTAAACAGGCAGCAATTGATCCAGCGGTGGGGGCGGGGGGGATTTATCGCATCTATATAAATCAACCATGGAGCACTCTCCCGTCAACTCCAGTACTCCACCAGAACACAAGGAGCACAAGCAGAGTCGACGGGAGAGCATCAGCTGTTGACTTACTGCAATGAAGACACCGCAGTAAGAAGATCTAAGTATGTCGACTTCTTAGATCAACCCTGTGTGTTAGTTTAGACAAGCCCTAAATTCACAAATATTTTTTATTACTGACTTCAGTTTTCCTACAACTCCTAACTAAGCAGTGTTGGGGCAACTGAAATAATAATTATAATCATACCTTTATATAGTATATTTCAACTAAATGGATTCCAAAGGGATTACTTCAATGCAAAGGTCATTTATTTCCAAATGACAGTTTCTTTATATTCTCCTTCCTTTGATGGATACACATAGAAATGAAAGATTCAATACATTTTCAGGATAAGTTATATTGCTTCACACTTTTAAGATTTTAGAATGCTCATTTTCAGCGAAGATGATATAAAAATGGCATTCTGGTTCCTAGCCTCTAGAGCCACATTTGATTAAAAATGCAAGAAAAAACATCCTGCTGGCTTACTGTAGTCTCAGCCGACAGTTTATTATCCAGTTTATAAGAAACATGTTATTCATATGAATGGAATTATTAGAAACATAAATTAAGATATAAACATAGATGCCCACTTGCAATTGTTGTTGATTTCATTAGCATGGTTGAAAAATACTCTCCAGCCAGTTGCTTTAGGAATGGCTTGTTTTAATTTGCTTAGTCTTCAGTCTCTCATCAGCCGTTCTCTGGTTTGGCAGTGAAAAGTCAAATAATGTATGGAGAGAGAAATGGAAACAGAGAATATAGGCTATGAAGGAAATTAATCTCCTTGTGTTCTCTTTGGAGTTCTAATACAGTTTTCGAATTTGTACACACGTGAGAATTATATTTCTCCTCATTTCTTTTAAATTACAGAGCTTCTTATTTTCCTTTGTTTCTCACCAATGTTGTAATTTTATGGATTTGCACAAAGCGTCAAAAGGCTTCTCATGCACAGTTAAAACTGTTGGACTAAGTCAGGAGAAAAGATACATTGCTGAGAGAGAGAGATCTCACTCATCTCTATTTTGTGCTGCAGCTGTGGAATTTTTTGGCCTTTCTTTAAAATAAGTTAGTTTTACTTGGAGGCGGTTAAGGCTTTTTTTCTAAAGTACCTAAGAGAGTGAGGCACCTATTTCCCATTGAATTTTAAAGAGGAGTTGAGCACCCAATTTCTTTAGGCTCTTTTAAAGACACCAGTTTAAAGACCAAGGGACAGATCTTCAGCGGATGAAAGTACATGTAGCTCTACTGATGTCAATGGAGCTATATCCGTTGACAACATCTGAGATTTTGTCCCCAGATGCTTCATCCAAATTCCATTTCTTTTTGTTTGAGTCTCTTGTCTCCCAGTTTGTAATGCTCAGAAAAAGAAAAGACATTTTAAATGTTATAGCATTGTGTATTGGAGGGACACCATCCACTTGAAATCTAGTCAGTCTGAAAAAAGCTGAGATTAAAGCAGCATTAAAAAGGATCACAAGGACAGGCCTCATCCTCTCATCTGTCTACAGCATGTTGAACTTCAATACATGAAACTCAAATAAACCGGCAGCTACCGCATTAAGTATTGCTTTAAGGCTAGTCATAAAGACCTCACACAACAATTTTAAAAGTCTGCTTATAAGAGTTTAGTGCATACTCTACTTTCTAACAACATAAATGAGTTTAACTTCCAGATCTCCTGCCCATTCTCTGTCTCTCTCTCTCTCACACACACACACACACGGCAATTGCTTAGGGCTACATCATTCTGCACTTGTGTATGGTTTTTCAAAAAAAGGTAATCACAATAATAGAGCCCCAGGTCCTTGACCTGACCTCACTCCCATTATTTTCTTAAATGTCTTTCCAAAGCGGAAGCCTTTTCATCAATACTTTCTTTTTGGCTTCCTAAATCCAGGCTTACTTACAGTCTGTTTCAGCATTACGAGTTATGTTTTCAAAGAGTTTTAGCCACATCTCTTCCACTTACCTTAATGGGAGCTGAGTGGTTAAAACTCCACACACAATGCTCTGAAAACGAAGGAGCATGAGTCAGTTGAGGGGCTCAGGCAGACTGGAAATGACAAAGACGACAGGCAGTGAGGTGTTCCCAGTTTAAGCAATAGCTTCCAAGGAAAAGGAGCTTGGCGAGTGACTTGTGTGCTTCCTGCAGTGCAGATGGCCAGGCCACAGACTAGCACACAGAAAAGATGGCACAGCTGCTTTCAATGAAGGAGTGATGCAGCAAGAATCCTGTCTTTAATATGACAGAAGGATTAACTTGTGAGAGACTGGGTCTTGTGTGAAATCCAAAAAAGAGAGAGAAACTGCTGAGACCCAGATGTGTAGTAACCTTTTAAACATAGTCTTATGGAATCCATAAGACTATGCACCAGGTATATTAGACAGGCACCTAATATTACTGGTGCCCTTGACAGCATTGTCATTGGGTGTCTGTGTGTGTGTTCACATGCGGGGATGGGGTCCCTTCATGGATCACAATTCCTCTTACTTATATCCCCATAATTCAGAATGATTCCATTAACTTCAGAGGAGTTACTTCAGATTCATACTGTTGGAACGAAAAGCAAAGTTTGGTTCCATATCTGTGTCACCTTTCTCAACTGGCTGACAGGGTGAAGCTGCTCCTTTCATACCAGGTAAAGGCCCATTCATGATTTTGAGGGCCAAAGGTCAGGGGTAGAGCTGTGGCCATGTCTACACTACAAAATTAAGTCAACCTCAGTTAGCAGCAAGGGACTCCAGGCTGTCAACTGTCAGGGACTGACAGCCAGAACAGTCAGTGTAGACACTGCATTGACACTACATTGACCTAACTATGTCAACCTAAGTGCTCGCTCACCGAGGTGGAGTTATTAGGTCCATGTAGTGGGTAACTTACATTGGTGGGAACAATGCTGTAGTGTAGACATGGGCACCGACTTTCATTTTTCCCCTGGCAAGCTCCACTCTCACTCTGCCCTGAGACCTCACCCCCACTCCGCCCCTCCCTCAAGGTCCTGCTCCCACTCTGCCCACTACCCGAGGACCCCACCTGCCCATCACTCACTGTTCTCCATCATCCTTCAAACCAATCCCTGAGCCACAGATCAGCTGTTCAGCAGTGGCAGCACCAATCAGTTGTGGCTGGTGGGTGCTCAGCACCCACTGTTTTTTTCCCCCCAGGGGTGCTCCAATCCAAGAGCACCCACAGGGTTGGTGCCTATGAGTGTAGGTGGTTACAGGGTTAGGCTGACGTAAGCTGCCTTATGTCAACCTAACTCTGAAGTATAGACCAGGCCTCTGTAAATAAATGATCCGCACATCCCTCTGGCAGTTTAAAACTGACTCAAAAAGATTTTTTTTTAATTCAATAAAATTAGTTTGTTGGTTTGGGTCAAACAACATTTAATTTAGCCTAAAAGTAGACATTTTGCTTCACTTTCAAAGGATTTATTTATTACCAAAACAATTAAAAAAACCCCACACCTTTGAAAGAAATTTCCAATAAAAAGTAGTTTCAACTTGAAATATTGAAATGTTTCATTTAAAAAATGTCAGAACAAAGATTTGCCTTTTTTTTAAGATTAAGTTTTCTTTCAACCAAAAACAATACAGTGAAATCAAGACAATTTGGCATAATGTTTTGATTGTCCCAAATTTACATTTCTCAGTCAAAATTTTCACCCACCTTTAGTCAGGAGTTCTTTTGCCAATGCTTGACATGGTATCCGTGTATATGCACACACGAATCATCACAGTAGTCCTGCCTCGAGTGGCTTTGCTAGAAATCCATTCCTTAGTTTCTCCCATCAGCCTTTTCCAGGCATTCCTTAAGATCAGCATTTCCCAAAGTTTGGGGGGCTCACTAGGTAACAGACATGCCACCCACCTGCACGAATGGGTGGTGGAATGTCCCAGCAACAAGGGAGGGAGACACTCGGCAAGGGACAATAGGTAGCTTCTCCCCCAGGAGGCTCTGGCACCCATTGGCCATCTGGGGAGGAGAGGTGCTAATTGGCCAGCATTACCCAGATGCCAGGACTTAACCTGGCACAGATGCCATGTGGAGCCTCTTTTGGCTCTGTTCCAGTAGCCCAACCTACCCACCTAAAGTAGGAATGGGAACCCAGCCTGACAGGTGATGTTGGTCTAACTGATCACCTGTTTAGGGGTCAGGAAGGATTTTTTTTCTCCCGTGGGCCAATTGATGGAAGTCCAGGGAGATTTATTTTGTGTTTTTTCCTTCCTCACACCACCTTCAAGCCACAATGGGTTAAGTTTCAATGAGATTAGTGCCAAACTGAGGTACTTGGATGGAGTTGTTTGTTTATCACACTTTGCAGCCAGTTATAGTACTAGTGCAGTTATGAGAATAAAAAGAATAGTTCCCAGAGGTAAAAGACCTGGGATTTTGGTGATGCACCTTGGGCTCATGTGATAGGGTGAGAATGTGTGACCATCACAGGCTGAGGTTAGACCTTATGGTTCTCGTGGGCACAGGTCCCCACCCTGCCATACTCTATGTCCCCCTTGTGGGGAGCAGGTTGCTAGGACTCAGAAAGAGAGGAGTCCTAGGGGATAGGCAGAGAAGAGCCTACCTCACATTATGAGTTATATGGCAAGAAACCCTGTAACCCCCGCACTGGAACCAGTTAAATGCCTGGTATGGGAGAGTATGGGTAAAAGGTGGATAGCGCCCCTCCCCTGTGGTAAAGTTTAATAAAAGTTGTGGCCTGCTTCTTAATTCAATGCATGTGCCTGTCCTCATTTTGCCTCTATATCCACATCAAGGTATATAAATTAAGCAGCATAGGCCTATAACAAATAATGGCGGGGAGCCATGACTGATATCATTTTCCTAAAGTTGAGCTAAAAACTTTCCAAAGTTTGTGAAATCCTGCTTTAAATCTTTTCTCCACATTTATTTTCATCTGATTTTCTCTTTTTCCTCACATACAAGACACACTATAGAAGAAATTTGATATTTTCTAGGACAAATAGAAAACCCATAGCACCAGTACTGATTTTCAGACTTTATAATAGGATATTTTGAGTATTTTATGCCTTATGCAGACTTCACTCTCCTTTCAAGCTCAACCATTATAAGGCCATTTCTGCTGTTGAAGGAGTACGTGGAACTGCAGTAGAAGTCAGTGGGATCTCACTTATACATTTTAGGGCAGAATTTACTCTTCCTTATTCTTTTTATGCTAATTACTTTACTAACAACTAGATCCTCAGTTCCCTTTTGCAGTGTAAGGTATATGTTATGCACATTGCAGTATTACATAATCACTGTTTGCAGTGTTCCTTATAAACATGCCTCTTCAAAGTAGATTTGACCCTAAAAGTCTTCCGTAAATAACAGAGTCGGTTAATGCTGTTGTTTTTCCTATAGAAATACCATGGTGGAGAGAAGTACTTCCTATAAGGATCATGGGAGCTGAAATCAGTGATGAGCAGATCTAGGGTCTGAACCTTAGAGCTGGTGTGGGAACAGTGTTGTGATCAAAGACAACATATAGAATCCAGAAACAGAGAGGTTCCCCACTAACCAAAATCATTAAGAGTTGAAATCACTAAGAACTGGGCTAAGTGGTGGAACCATGCAGCTAGAGGCAGTAAGCCCAGGAAGTGGCAGATACAACTGTGAACAGCAAAGGTGGCAGAAACAGTGGCAAACAACAGCAGTGGTGAACAGCACCATTACTCAATACCTCTAACCTGGACTGGGAGGTGAACCCATGAATTCAGAACTTTGCTTACTTTGGACAACCAACTGTGAGTGGGGTGCAGTGGAGGAAAAGGGGAGCGGCTTGTTAAAGGGACATTCATCCACCAGACTTTCACATGGCTATGTGGGAAATTGAGGCAAAGAATACTGCCCAAGATACTGTGGGGTGGGATTTTACTTATGGTTTGCATATGTCACAGGGTCCACTCACCATGAGTGGTGCCTCCTGCTTGCTGTATTGGGGATTATCTCCTAGCTTGCATACTCTCCCTTAGGGTTGCCAACCCTCCTGGTTTCTCCAGAAGTCTCCCAGAAATGGTCTCTTTCTCTTGGAGGCTACTAAAGCCAAACTGGGAGATTTTAGGCCGCTAAAAGTCTGGTAGCACAGTGGGGCAAAGGCAGGCTCCCCACCTGCTCTGGCCCCCGCACAGGTCCTGGAAGCAGCCAGCACATACCTGTGGCCCCTGGGGGCCACAGGAGCTCTCCAATCATTGCCCCCGCCCTGAGCGCTGACTCCACAGCTCCCATTGGCTGCCTAAGGTAAGCACTGCCTGGCCGGAGCCCACACCCCTCCCACCCTCCTGCACCCCATCTCGCTTCCCCAGCCCTGAGCCCCCTCCCAGAGCCAGCACCCCAAACCATATCCTGCACCCCAACCCACTGCCCCAGCCTTGAACCCTCTCCCAGAGTCTGCACCCCATGCCCCCTCCTGCAGGGCTAGCATCTGGAGTCCACCCCATCAAAGCAGCCCTTTGAATCATTGCTGTAGTCTTTCCCCACATTAATGCTGAGATTCCTTTCCTTTTTAATAAAAGTTTTCTTTTGTCATATACAGATTGAGTACTTGTGAGTGGTGAAGTGCTGCCTCTTTAGGATATATCTACACTGCAATTAGACACCCACAGCTGGCCTGTGCCAGCTGACTCAAGCTCATGGGGACTGGGCTAAAAGCTGTTTAATTACAATGTAGACATTTGGCCTCAGCTCCAGCATGAGCTCTAGGCCCTTCCCACCCCACAAGGAACTAGCACCCTAGGCTGCAGCCTGAGCCTCTACACTGCAATTAAATAACCCCTTAGCCTGAACCTCAAGTCAGCTGGCACAAGACAGCAGCAGGTTTTTATTTGCAGTATAGACACACACCCAGAGGCACTCAGAGATGGTGGTTAGTTGTCCCTGATTTCTGCATGGGGGCTCAAGCCTATTCTGTTTTGGAACATTAAGAGGAACCCCTCAATATTGAACGTGGCCCTTACTGCTACTGATACTGTCAGGCAGAAGGGTGACACTTATTTCTTTTTTATAGTGCGCCATAAAAGTAACAGGAAGCCCCATTATCTGCTTGGGCAGATGGGATGACATTCAGCTGGCTCATTGTTGCAGGGGATAGGGAAGAAGGGAGCGTAACTTCCATGGCACTGTCACTCACCCTGCAAAAGCACTTCAGTGGTGGCAGCTTTACAGAGCTTAGTCTGTGCACTATGGGAGAGGGTGGAGCTCGTGAGATAGCAATTCTCCATGGAACTGCCCCAACAAGCCCAGGGAATACAGCAGTAAGTTAAATGGACCTATTTACCTACTCTTTCTGGTGTGGAACTGCCCCCTAGAGAGCTGGCAGGGAGCCATGCTGCTGAAGAGTAGCAGGGTCCCAGGTTAGACTGGGGAGACACAGGGCCATATTTGTCAAGATACTGAGGTGTGAGAGGAGGCTAATTCCCTAATCATTCCATAGGACAAAAGTAAACACCTCTCAGCAAGGAAACCGTATAATGAAAACTCAGATTGCTAACAGCATTGTGACTTTTATACAGCAGTAGCCAATATGGGCCATGTTAGGGACAAAAAAAAATATGAACTGCCAAAATATGCTAAAAATAGCCATTTTGTGCCACACAAGAACCAGTGGCTACAGCTGGAAAAGCATTAAACAATTAAGATATAAACATGATGATATGAAACTGAACCCCAATGCTAGCACAGGATGAATTGCTAGATACATTTACATTAACATAATCTTAAATATACCCTGTTATGATCTAATTTTATCTTTACACACAAGGAACATGTTCAGCAATTACATCTACCAACTTTTATGTGCTGATTAATTTTCATATTAATCAAACTCTGCCATGATCACTGCATTTAAATTCACATCATCCAATACTCACACATGGCTTGAGGGAGGAGGCCTCACTACTGCAAAAGTAACATCAAGCAGAAATAGGAAGTAGCGTTTACAGGAAACAATAATCATGTTCCTACCTTAAAGCTTTAAAGAGAAGGGATGAAACTCAGGCAAATATCTCTGGAGTCTCAGCCAGGCAGTACCAGTCAGCATTCTGAAGAAGGGGTATCCAAAGCAGAGAGCACATCAATAACATAACTGTTATGCTAGGTTATTCTCCTTGCTGACCTCTGAACTCCTTTTTCTTGCCCAAGTGCTTCTCTGAGGCACATGAAACGTAACAGCCTAAACTCACGGAGACCAGGCTCAACAGGCTATAAGGAGCTTTGATTCCCCGAGCAAAGGGAGCAGTAGCAGTTCCCCCACAACCTGCAGGAAAGGTAGTGAGACACTAACAAGGCCATCTGATGGGGCTCAAGGAAAAGCATTTCTCTAACAAGGAGGAGAAGCATGTGGGGGTGGAGGTTATTATCCACCAGTATCATATTAACAAAATAAAAATTGTTTAAATGAAGACTTGTTTTAATAACAGCCATTATTTATCATAGCAATCTGTAGTAGTTAGCTGCTGATTGCACTGCTACTGTGTTCACCTGGACATGGCAAACCCCTACCACAGTCTGACAACCCTTGTGTTTCTAGGAGCTCCTCAACAGAAGGAGGTGGGGGAAATGATCTTGTTCCCAGCTGATTATGGAGGTTAACATGAAAAATATGTTTGTAAGAGAATAGGCTTGTACAGCCTGATCCCAAGCTCACTGAAGTCATACAGTGCTACTCAGTGTTGTATCAGCTATAACAAATGATACCAAAGACAGTGACGGGATGGTCCAAAGCCCACTGAAGTCCATGAATCTCTCACTGACTCCAGTATGTATTTAGATAAGGCCCTTACACAATAAATAGTACCAACTAGTATGCTCAAAGGCAGCAGATGATGATAATACTCAGAATACACTTTAAGGTAGCATTCTGTATATATCCTTGCATTGCTTTGTAAACTTATTTTATTATTTTGAAAATCATGCACTCACAAAACACCAAAAGCCAGATTCTGCTTTCACTAGCACTGGTTTAAATCTAGCATGACTCCCTTTTAGGTCAATGGCCCCTCCGTATGATACCCAGCACTATCTGAGCACCCAGTGAGTTAAATCCACCAACTACAGTATCTTCCAAACCCAGTTCATACAGAACTTCACTGCATTCACTAGTCCTTTCTACACGATTTGGAGCATTTTTTTTTTTTGAGCCGTGCTGCAGTTAGAAAAGGCAGACATGGGATCATGAAACTCAGTTCGTTTGCAACCAAATCCAAGTGTCCCTCTAAGATGGCAGGCCTGAGCCTTCAACATTTTAGCCACACAGTCCCCTTCTGTTTCTCATAATCATATCTGGGTAACTAAGCTTCGCTTGCTGACAAGAGGACTTTATAGTCAGGATTATCACAAAGGAGCTATTTCACCAGCATTAATGCAGAAGATGAAATTGGAGATGCACAAAAACATAGTACAGAGGGACTTAATATATATATATATATATATATATATATATATATATATATTATACCAGTATTTAATGTAATTATAATTTTTTTCAACTAGCATAACTGAAATTAATCCCAGACAATAACAATTTCCAGACAAAAACATAATTGTTCAAACTAATATCCTAACACACATACACAAGCTTTCAATTTAGGGAGTAAATACACTATTGGAGGTTTGGGGAAAACAGCCCTGACTAATATAGCTACTTGTTTTCTGAGCATTGTGGAATGAAAGACCTAATACTTGTTTTGTGCTTCAAATATGATACACATTTTAGGTACTTTGCTGAAAGTCAACACCACAAAATGCCAGTAAATTCAGATGTTTCTCATCATGACCTTAAAACAGCCACAGATGGGTCTCAGTGTGGCCTCAGTGAAATTGTACCTGATTTGGGCCTTGTCTATATGAGAATAAATGCACCATTTAAAATCATTTTTAAACCTATCTTGTTAAATCCCATATGAAGATAGTATTTAAACTGGTTTAACCTCATGTAAATCAGTTTAGTTTAATTTGGTAATTGACAGATCCAAGCTGAACCAATTAAAGCTACAGTTAAACCAGGTGAAGTGCATCTATATAGGGTGTTTGCACCAGTTTTAACAAAAATCAATTTAAAATAGAGTTAGTTTAAACTGGTGCAGCTTTTCTTTTATCCTAAGATCTTACAACAGTGAAAGTGAAATCAGAATTAGGCCCAGCACAGGTCATGTAAAAAATATCCAAAAGTTATTTGTTCACAGGTACCAGATTCCCATATTTGTTCTTGCTTAGCTGTAGGAATGTTACAGATTAGAAATCAGTTGAACAAACACAAATAGATATTTCAAACACACATTGATGATTCTGGAGAAAAGACAATTATACAAAATAAACCCCACTTCACACGCAAAGTACTCTTTGCTCTCACATCACCCTGCAGTTTGTCATGTCAAGACAAAAGTCAACAGATTAGGAGAGAATTCTTTATCATTAGCTGATCCTGGCCCCAGAACACAGGAAGAACTGTTTAAACTTTGCTTTTATTAAGTTAATTAGAAAAATGCATGTTTAGTGGGGTTTTCCCTTCCCCTCCATCTTATCTGAAGTGACACTTTGTTTAAGGTGTGAAGAACTATCGCACTACAAAATGCAATGAAGTAAAAGATGGTGGGTTGTATCTTACAAACAAGGACCAATCCTGTGCCCTTAGTTAGGCTTCCCATTCAGGCCAATGAGCTGCCTGCTACATTCTCATGAGTAAAACACATCTCCCCAAACTAAGTGGGGCCTGACTCTCTTCTGATTTGTAAAATACTACCAAAGTCACAACAGGTTCTACACCCATTTTGCATTCACATGTCAATGAACAAGCTTGAACTTGCTGAGAGCAGGAAGAACCCTTCCCCTCTAACTGAGGGATTGGGGGCCAGTGGCTTTGTGAAGAAGGGAGAGTGTGCAACCTGTAAGGTAACTTTAATTTTGGGTTACCTTCTCCTTAAGGAGGATAATTACTGCACAGCAAATTTCAACTTTAGTTGTTTTTTAATGTAGCTCCATTTATATACATATTTAGCCAGATTTTTTTCTCTATCCAATAGTCAAAGTGTTTTTTTCTTTCACCCTGTCAGTGCAAAAATAGCTGAAGATAACATGCACCACGTTTCAAAGCCTCTCAAGATATGGCCTAAAAAGTGAAAGATTGACCATCTGAAAACAGGAGGTCATACAAAACACAGTTTTGTACCTTACATTATAGCTAATGTTATTTGTGCCCATTTTAATATACATTATCTATAGTCACACACACACACTTTAAACTACCCTGTCTGCAGCAAAGAACTCAGTTTAGATATACCTACTAATGAACACCATAATGTTCTGAGTGTACAAGCTTGTAGCAGATTCTGTGCAAAATAACTAGACCTCAACTGTCATTGGCAATTTGGGGTCATAGTTTCATTACCTAGAGACCCAGCTGAGGTTTATTACTAGTGAGCCAATCTTTGCAACCAGAATGCAGATCAACAGTAATAAGGGAAGTTTCCAAAATCCTCCTTTGCCATTTAACTTACTAAACACTAACTTCAATCAATTAAAGCAAAATTTTATGGCTAAAACTTGTTGCCTTACTTATGTGAGTATATAAATATAATATGTATAATATAAAAAATATAATTGGAGATATACCTATCTATCTCCTAGAACTGGAAGGAATCTCAAAAGGTCATTGAGTCCAGCCCCCTGCCTTCACTAGGCAGGATCAAGTACTGATTTTTGCCCCAACTCCCTAAGTGGCCCCCTCAAGGATTGAACTCACAACCCTGAATTTAGCAGGCCACTGATCGATCCCCCCGCCACTTCAGTCTCACTGAAATCAGTGGAAGTACTTATGTGAGTAAAGCAAGCAGAATTTTGTCCATAATAGCTCTTCATGTCTATTTTGATTCAAATAAAATATAACCATAAAACCATTTCATTTTGATTGGGAAAAAAAACCCAACAGTTTTCATATCTAAAATCTGGCACAATCAAAATAATCAAAGACTTTTACTCTAATTGTTTTACTTAATGAAAGTATTCTGCATTTTATCATAAAAATTTTTTATTTAAAAGAACCCTCTTACCGATTAGCATATACTTATCTTATGCATGGAGAGTTAAATCTCTGTTTAGTAAGGTAATATTGTGCCCCTAAATTTACCCCCAAAGGATCTGATTCTGCCACTCTTACTCTGAACTTGGTTTCAATGGCACTATTTGCAGAGTAAGTTATTATTCAGATTATGTTAGTGTGGCAGAAATGGAGCCAAACAAATCCAATGGAAATGTTGTCAGAGTAAGGACTATAGGCTTGATTATTCCCTAAGCAAGAACAATTTATGTGAGGCGCCAGGAAACTTCATAAGCAGAGTTCCAGAGCTCCTTTTAAATAGTCCCATAGGGATGGTAAGGTTTGCTCCTCCATGGAATGGGACACAGGATTCGGTCCTCTAAATGCATGGAAGTCCTGAGTTTGGGAGATATTCAGGGACTCCAGGAGAATCCATGAGGGGACTTTGTGTTCCACAAAGATTCCTAATCCACTGATTCCATTGACACCATGATTACTAAAGAAACCTTGCCCATATACCATCCCCTACTGTGAGTACTCCTGATACCTCCTTTTAGCAGGGCTCACTGTGCAGGAAGACACAGATTATATAAATCTGCATACCCCCATTTGCTGCTCCCAAAGCCATGGAGCCAAATCTGCATGGTGCATGCACATAAAAGCTTACACAGGGTCAGGAGAAAGGCAAGCAATCACAGGACCTGCTCTCCCCTCCCTCATCCCGCATGTCCAGCCTGGACCTGTTAGATCGTGGTTTACTTAGCTCAGGGACGTGGAGGTAATGATCTAGCCCTGAGTAAGCACTGTAGTATTTGCCCCATAGTTTGGCCGAGTTAGAAGAGTGTGCTGCACTTACCAGTTTACAGCGAAGCAGTCTTTTGGTTCTTTTGCTCATCAGCAAGCTCAGCCTTCTCTTAGGACAGGGCACTCTGCTGAGTTTTATTCCTAAAAGCAGAGTAGATGTGGAAATTTATTGTAAACAACTTCAGAGGAAAAGAAATAGAAGAAGAAACTGTTCTAGTTTTTGAACCAAAAAGGGCTATGGAGTTTGCCACTGTTTTTCCAATCAGACTAAATGGTCCCGCAGGGATAGCATTTCAGGCAAGACAGCTTATCTGAAGGAACAGTTCCTTGATTAAAGGAGCAGTGATAAATCACAGTCATAGTATTCTCCAGTGCAGTGTACTGTTTTAGCCATACACAACAAATGAAAAGGATATGAGACACTAGACATTAGAGAGTCTATATGGTGAAAGGGAGTTTCAGAGTCTACACAGAGTTATTTATGTGTGAAAATATTTTATTCCCTTTTTTCCCCCTGGGCTGCTTGTACTTTTCTTCCAGTAAGTTTTGATTCAGCTCCCAGAAATGAAAAATGACTCTAGAAGAAAACAGCTCTGAGTGTGATGAAGATTAAATCATGCCAAGAAGACAATAACATATTTACTCATCTATGTTTAATATTTATAATAATTCCATACAAAAATCTACATTAAAAAAGCATTGACGTTGCAAAGTCAAGCAATTAAGTGAGGAAATAGTTGGAAATGGTTGGTTGCCCGTGCTACCTTAATTTGGCCTCTTTGTGCATATGCAATTTTAATGACATGAGCGCAAATTTTTTTCCCCACAGGACGCCTGTCTGAGTCAGTGCACAGGATGGACAGTGCTCACTTAATGGTCAGCTATTCAATATTTCATTTTATGCTTATTGTTCACTGTGTGGCCTCAGCTCTTAGTTAATTCACAATATTCATACTATGTCCTGAATACGAAATTATTAATTTCCTCATGGGCTTATCTGTGGAATTAATCACTAGTACTGAGGGATTCACAAATATGAATACATTTATCTCCAGATTGTCACTATGAAAACAGGTAGTAGTATCTCATTTTACAGGTGGGGAACTGAGGCACAGGGAAATGACTAGCAAAGATGTACACTAATTTTGAGTGCCCCATGTGAGACACTAGGCCTGACTTTTCAGATGTAGCATTTTATTGAACTTAATTTGTTCAGAATGCAGGTCCCTTTGACTTCAATGGCAGCTGTGAGTGCTCAACACTTCCACAAAGCGGGGCCCAAATTTCTCAAGTTGGGCGCTCAGTTAGTGACCACTTGTGAAAAGTTTGACTTAAGTGACTTGCCCAGCATTACACAGGAATTCTAAGCCAAAGGCAGAGATAGAATCCAACCAGGGCAGCCTTCAACAGCCCTGACATTAGACCATCCTGCCTTCTCCTGCCTTATTCATGGTACACATTCCAGCTTCTGCAACAAAAGATGCCAGGGCCCCAAGGACACTACACTACAGAACCCTGATTCATCCAATTTATCCAGTGCACTGAAGAAGGGAGAGGTCCTGTGTAGTAAATAGCATCTGATTATCTGACGCTTCTCCCAAAGTTCAAGTCCTTGTACCAAAGCATTGAAGTGCTACAGATTCTCAAGCAAACGGTTGTAATAATATATTAACATGGGCAAAAGAAAGAATGTACTTATCCCAAATAAAGAGCTGGTCAGAAAAAGAGTGATGGAACCATTTTTTGTTGGAAAAAAACCATTCCATCAAAAACAAGTCAATGTAGCTGAAATTTTGTTTTCAAAAATCCTTCCTTCCCCCTCCCCACCCTCCAAAGGAAGAAAGTCCAGACCGTGTGAAACATCCTTTTATGACATTTTCAGAAAAGTAGGTTTTATTTTTCATTCTGAAATTTTGCATTGTATTGTATGTTACAATATAAAAATAATTAAGAAGTCAAAATCAAACTGACACAAAAATAAAATTTGGACTTTTCCTTCATGGAAAATTTCAAAATCCTTCACAAAATGGCATTTTCATCCTCTGCACAGTTCTAATCCTTAAATTCACTCTGAGAAAATACTGAACAAATTCTGCCGACAAGGACTGCCAAAAAATTCAACCCAAGGCAGACCCAAATATAGAAAGTTTCATAGAATTGTAGAGTTTAACACCAGAAGGGACCACCAGATCATCTAGTTTGATTTCCTGTATATCACAGACCATCAACAGCATCCAGTACCTGCACACTAAACCCAACAACTGAAATTAGACCAAAGTATTGTAGCCCATAGGAGACTAAATTATTACGCGCCACACGCAGAGAACAGAAGGGACCAATGTGCATCAGTTCCCCACGGTGGCAGGGAAGTGATTAAGTGATATATAACTGGATAATCTGGGAAGAGACCTGCACCCACATGCTTCAGAGGAAGGCTACTCCCCTCAACCTTCACCAAAGTCACTGCCAATCTGACTATGGGGAGAATTCCTTCATGGCCCCACACATGTGGCCCCACATCCTTCTCCTATGATACAAGGACCTGATCTTGCTTCTTTCCAAATACAGAAGAGAAATGTTTATTGAATAGTTCTGCCTTTTCTGAATCAGAACCATCTCCATCTAGGAATGATCCTATACTATTGCTAGAATTTATTTTGTTCCTAATATATTAAAAAATAAAAATTCTTTTTTAATTTTTTTACAGTGATTTTGGAGCCCCATTGTAGAGCACGATACAGACAATTCCAGAGATTCCAATCTAAATAGTCAAACAAACAAAAACAACTTAAAAGCCAAATGTCAACAGGCACAGATATAACTCTGGGACTTAAGTACTCTACATGGAATGGTTCCATGGGCTGGTGAAGGAGGAGGAGGAAGGCACCTTTTCTAATTTGTTCCTCCATCTCCACAGAGATACTTGGACCCCAATTCAGCCTCATATTATCTTCCTGGCACACAATGCTTATGGAAAGGTTTCCATGTGCTACAGTTTATTTTCTTTTCTAAACAGTACAATATAAACTAGAGCATATGTTATTTCAAGGATGGCATGGCTCCCGAGTCATGAAAGTTTAGCAGTGTCCCGGGCCCTTAGTTACCACACATTCAAAGTGTTTTTTATTTTTCCGCAACTGTCATCAAAAGCAACTACAGATCTCTGAAGGGCTGGTGGAGAAATGGGAAAAAAATACGTATTATATTTTTATAACAATAAGTTGTGATGGATATTTGTTAGGGCATTTATCTGTGACTATGATAAGTCAGGATTTCAGACAAGCAGTTTGCAGTGGTTACAGGTTAAAAAACAAATAAACATTTATTACATTTCTGAAGGCCATTAAATGCTTAAGAGAAATCCTCTTCATCAGCTATCATTTTCCTGCCTTCAGCTGCCCTGACCCTATAGCTCATCCCCCACCCAGCAATGTACGATGCATCAACTCTCTTTATTCGTATGCTTCCTTAAAATTCACCTCTTTGGCATGGCTCATGAGCATTAGCCCACAGGCGCTGGAACTAGGGAGCTGGGGGCGCTGAAGTGGTTTCCATCATATACAGAGTTTATTGTTCGGTTCAATGGCTCTCAGCACCCGCACTATACAAATTATTCCAGCACGCCTGCCTTAGCCCATACAAGTGTTATCAAGCCTTGTCATTCAAAAATAAAAAAAATGTTAGCCTAAAACTTCAAGAACCCCCCACCAAAAAAACCCTTTCAATACCCATGACAGCAAAGGAATGTAATTCACCTGTGGTGAAGAGGATTGGTGTGCAAGGTCCTCCTATTTAAGAACCCCACAGGGCCTGAGGGGATGAATACCATCAGCTGTACAGGGGCACATGCACAACCTCTATGCTCTTCAGAAACTGTCTCCATGGCAGCAATACATAGCCTATTGTGGAAATCTACAAGAGAGATTGATTGGCTTATGCATGGATTTCTGTATCCCATAAAACTGGCAGAGGGAGACTGATGTATGGAAAGGAAGAGCTAGGAAAAGAGTCCTCAATGGCAAAAACAAACAAAAAATCTTTAGGCTTTGATCCAGCAAATATCATGGGTGAAATCCTGGTTGTTGTTAGTAGCTACCGGTGTGGTGTTCTGCTCTTGTTCGATGATTATAACAGTCGGCTGCGTGCATGTTCCCTCTGTGTGCTGGCCCGGCTCTGCGCATATAGCTGACACAGCAAACCCTGAAAGAACCGCCAAAGACCACAGACTCGAGCCAGGTTTATTGTCAAATGAAGCACAGTAATAGTTTCCTATAGACTCTACAGGACATACTACGAATATGTGCCCCCTGGCAATGGACACAGCTCCGTCAATGGCAGGACTTTCCACTGCCCCCTAGGCTGGCCAAAGACGCGCACTCCGGGACCTACTTTTAAACTATTACAGGACAGATTACTCTTCCCTACTGCTGTATTGAGGTACAGCCTCTTGGCTCATTAGGGTGCTTTCTCCCCTTTGATCATGTTGTTCCAGACATACAGATCTATCCATCATGCTGTCCTGTCTTTAAGATGCACCTGCCTGTTCCTTGTTATGTCTATGGAGTGTCCTTGTATCAGGATGCCAGGTGCCATCTTGGCACAAGTTCCTCTTGCTAGCCCTTATGTGTGAACACACTTGCTTCTAACAACCCTCTTCTCGCCAATTTCTGTGAGTGAGGCCTGCCTCTGGCTCACAGCCCAGCTTTTGCTTAGCAGTGTCTAGAAGTACTTTGGTTCAGGCTTCAGGCCTCAGACTAGGCCTCTGACACAAGAGTTTATATTTCAGGGCCTCATCTTACTACACTGGTCCCACTGAAGTCAATGAAAAAACTCTCATGGACTTCAATGGGAAAAAGAATTCACCCTGTGGGCTTAACGTTATTCATGTGATTAAATAAAGTTAAGCACATTTGCAGGCTTGGGCCCTTATTTTCCATATGTGGAACTGTCATTTAAACCCTTCATTGATGAATTCATAGCTACCACATGCAACATGAATGTGAGTCCCATATGTGGAACAATTATATACTACCCTTAAGGTGAAATCCTAGCTCCACTGAAGTCAATGGAAAAATCCCCCATTGACTTAATGGAGCTAGGACTTTGCCCTCAATGTTTATCCAAGACTTCTATGTGAAGCCAAGAAGAGTTTCATTTAAGGGTAGTAACTACAGGGTATAATCTTGCTGTCATTCCAAGACAGAAATTCCTACTGGAGACTTGAAACACAGAGGACCTTTGTCATGGTATTCTATCCCCAATCTGAACCTTAGAGTCCAAAAAATGGGGTACCAGCATGAATTCCTCTAAGCTTAATTACCAGCTTATATCTGATACGCTGCCACCACCCAAAAAATTATAGTGTTTTGGGGGCACTCTGGTCCCCCAAAAACCTTCCCTGGGGACCCCAAGATCCAAATTCCTTGAGTCTTACAACAAAGGGGAATAAACCATTTCCCCTCCCCTTCTCTTTTCTTCGTCCCAGATCTTTCCCGCCCTGGGTACACTAGGAGATCACCGTGATTCAAACTCCTTGAATCACAACACAGAGAAATCAGGTTTTTTCCCCCCTTCTCTCTCCTTCCCAGGCGTTCCCTCCCTGGGCTATCCTGGAGAGATAGACAGATTCAAGCTCCATGAATCTAAACAAAGGGATTCCCCCTGTCCCCCTCCCTTCTTTCTCCCTGTCTCCCACCACTTTCCCAGTAAGTACAGACTCAATTCCCTTGAGCCTCAACAAGGGGAAAAATCAAACAGGTCTTAAAAAGCAAAACTTTTAATAAAAAGAAAGAAAAAAGTAAAAGTTGTCTCTGTAATTTAGATGGTAAAAGTTACAGGGTCTTTCAGCATATAGACACTAGAGAGAAGCCTCCCCCCAGCAAAATACAATTTAAAATACTTTCAGCAAACTACACATTTGCAAATACAGAAAACAATCGAAAGACTATAATCGCCTTTCCTACTTAATACTCACTATTCTGAATATATAAGAGACTGTAGCAGGGAGATTGGCAAGAAACCTGGTTGCACGTCTAGTCCCTTTCAGGACCCAGAGAGAACAAAGCAAAACTCAAAAAACACAAACAAAGGCTTCCCTCCACCGAGATTTGAAAATATCTTGTTTTCCGATTCGTCCTCTGGTCAGGTGTTTTTGGTTCCCTGTTTGTTAACCCTTTACAGGTAAAAGAGACATTAACCCTTAACTATCTGTTTATGACAACCTTAAGTTATGATCAAATAAAAAGTCACTGAAAACGGCTAGAGTAAAACTGGGTATCCTTGCCCTCCCCTCAGGAGAATGTCAAGTTTTTCAGAGATAATCTGCTGATCAAGTGCATCAAGAAATAAACTGCTGCCTGATATACAAGATACTTCAGAGACAAAGTCAAACACCTCTAGTAAAGTTTACAAATAAATTAAATGCAAGGGTCAAGTTCTGCTCCCAGTTCAGAAGAATCCAGTGGCATTACATTCAGTGTGAATAAGAGTGGAATTCAGTTCCTGTTAGAGAGAGCACCACTCAAAGCCTTACAAAACTGAAATGAATAAGTTGTACTGTTAAAAAGAAGCTACTGTTTTCCATTTTGATGGGGGGAAGAAACAAAAAATTGCATTGTGCATAGAATTCAACCTACCTTAATATTATGGCAAATATTTCTAAACATACAGACCACCAGCATATGTCCGCTCTCCTCCTGGGCTTGGGGCAACAGAGTAAAGTACAATAAATCCTTCAGGCCTAAAGTATGATGGGTTAATCCATAGCTATACTGTATGTCACCATAGACTATGAGTATGCTAAAATATTATGGGCCCCTTCTGAGGTTTAGAAAAATTGGATTCCTTTAAACTGTCATCCAAAGGCAGATTTATTCTTGAAGTTTGTGTGCAATAACTTATATATAACTGGGCTTTTTGTTCTAATCATGAACATTCAAGGCTTAACTGTTATCATTTTGTGTTTGCAGAGTTTAAAAGAACTTTAATGGTAAGCTGAGAAAGATAATTTCTCTTTCTACCCTGCCCTATGCATTTTTCTGAAAATCATTTTTCCTGCTTCCACAATAACCTATTCAATTTTAGCATCTCATTTCAAAGCACATAAATAACCAAAAGCAAGTTAACAATCCTGGAGTCAGTCACCCATACCCGCTTTCTCCTGCAAGTAACCCAATAAGGATTACTCATGTGAATAAAGACTATTTGCATTAATAAGGTTTTGCAGCACTATCTGAATTCTATTTTAATAATAAAGAGCCTGATCCCGAAATTAATCTGAAGTCAAAACTTCCATGTCACTTCTGTAGGAGGAGATAATCATTTATTTCTTCTTGTCACTGTTCACTGTATTTAGGAGTCTTTTTTTTTTAACTTTGAGTAATATTATGGTCAAATCCTGTTTGCCTCACTTGTACAAATAGCCCCACTGAAGTCATCATGCTGGTTAAGATGGGCAAAATTAATTTGAAGCCAAGGAGTTGCACCCATTTACACCAGAGAATTTGGCCCAGTAAAGTGAGCAAGATTAAGCACTATGGACCAAATCCTGCAAACTCTTACCCTCAAGAGCAGTCCAAATGAAATCAGTGGGACTACTTATGAAAATAAAAATTTGGAGGACTGAGCCCTATATGTGCCCTTAGTTGTTAAACCAGAAAATAAATTGCCTCATCATGAGCTTCAGATATTTTTCATGTTTTCAAAATAAAAATTATTAAAGGGAATTTTCAACCACTTAGGCTCATTTAAATTTTGTAAAATAAAGTGTTGTCATGACAGAGTTGGAAGGTTGGAAGTGTGGGAGGGTGAAATTTACAAAACCTGATCTGAATATAAATGCAAAAGAAGTTAATTAAAGCAATTTTGTGTTGCTTATTTTAACATATGTAATGAATTCCCTGAGCCTAAGATGTGTGCTTACAGAGGCTTTTATAAGTCTTTAGAGCAAAAGAAATATATCTGACCCATAATGTACATACTATAAATAGCATAATATATACATTAAGGATTACAAACACAGTGTTGCTGCTAAAAGCCAGCTTTTCAAAGAGAAGATTTTAATGCATCAGTAAATTCATTCTGCTTTATCCTTTTAATTCGGGACTACACAGACCCTAATTCTTCAACTACAATTTAATTATTGTTTGTCTAAACCTTATCCAGGCTGATACTACCTTCTCTGCATTTCCAAAACACCATTTGAATTTTAGATGCACAGAGTTACAGGATGGGGCCCATAGTATACAGTGTATATATTACAGTCATTTATTATTTGAAACAATTTACAGTAAACATTTATTATAATGTAAACATCGCAGTTAATTACTAGAATAGCGTTCGTGCTCCACCAGAACATGTAATGGGATTTGGAGCTGATCACGTCTACATGACCAGTTCTTTGAGGTGCTGAGAAGCCTTCAACTCTCATTGAAATGTAATGGGGAGCTGTGGACATTCAGCACATTGCCACAGGGGCTCAGCACCTCGTAGTATTAATGTCTGTGGGAAGATTTTCAAAATGGCAGTTAGGCACCCAGCTACCATTGAAAAACAATAGCAGCTGGACGCCTAACTGCGATTTGTGCCTTTGAAAATATCTCCGTATATCAACAGCCCGGTTCAATCCAGGTCAATAGTGGCTGGCCCAATGAGAGAAATTTGGGACCCCACTACCTCACATTCATTGCGATGCCACACCCCTGTTGCCAACATTTGGGGGGGGACTGAGCATGAGACCCTGGTAAGTGTCTTTCCTTTCCCCCTATTTCTCCCCACAGAGTCATTACCATCACACAGCTGTTCAGCAGCCCTAATGAAATGATTCTTTCTAGTGGACAACTGTCCACATTGCAGTTACCTTCCTTGGCAGCCTTAGCAGAGATGCAAAGGATTGAACAAGCCATGAAGACTGAATGACCTTCTCATCCTTGGAAAGCTCAGCGCTATGAGGAGGTCTGCTATGCTCATGATCAAGTGGTACCAGACCAGTGAATATATCGAGGAGTTAAATCCTCAAGACTGTCAGGCTTCTATAGCTCCTGTTCAGGGTTCATATACATGGGCTGTGCAGTACAAGGGAAACCACAGCTCCTGCTGTTGCTGAACTGTTGTTAAACTGAAGAGACATAAGTGTCCATCATGGTCATTCTCCAGTCTTTCATGAACACTAAGGACCCAATCCAACTCATATTAACATCAGTGGAAAGATTCTTGTGGACTTTAATGGAAACCAAATCGGCTCTTAAACTGACAAAAATAAAAATAGTGAGAACTAAGTCTCTTGAACCAAGACACTGAGATATTATAGCGATGGGCATGGCATAAAAGCCTAAAAAGGCCAACACAGAAATAGTCACATAAGTACTGAAATTATTGAAGGAGGGAAAACTGCCAGTATACTAAAATTCACATCTTGCCCATCAATGCTTATCAACTCAAATGGCTTGCGAGTATGAATTTTCTGAAAGCTTGCTTCAATTTCTCTCATTGAGAGAGCTACACCTGCCTTTGGGGCAGGTCAGCCTATGAATAAGATTCACAGAGACCTTTGAAAACAAGATAAATAGAAGACTAATAGTGTGAAAGATATTCCCACAAGTAATGTGGTACCGCCATTCCTCAGACAAAAGGTTCTGCCAGACAGTGTCATCTGTTCAAACCACAAAATCATTACACATCCCTGTTTGTCATGCTTTTCTGAATTATGTTTATAGTAGTCTTCTTTTCTGTGTGTCTGTTCAAATTCTTTAAATCAACTAAGCATTGATGTTTCGTTCCAAACTACAGAAAGGGTATAAAAGGACTGAACACATGGTTGAACTCACCACTTCATATATTTTAAAACATGTTTGTAATACATGATAAAAATAAATGTTAATTGTTCATAATAGTACAATATCTTAACTCTCTAGTAATATAGACTATGACACAAGTCAGCCATGCCTTGATCTCATGATTAGCACACCAGAGTGGGAGTCTGGTGTCCTGGTTCTTTTTCTGGCTCTGCTACTGACCTAGTGAAAGTCATGTCTGTGCCTCTGTTTTCTCTCCCATCTTGGTCTATTTAGATGTTAAGCTCTCCAAGGCAGGGACTCTCTTTCAATATGTATTTGTAGAGTGCTCAGCACAACAGGGCCCCAATCTTAGCTGGTCCTTTGGGTGGTACTGAATCACAAATATTAAAATAAATATAATACAAATTTGGGCATCATGGAGGTGCCAGGGCATGACTGTGCAGATCTCATTGTAGAAGTGGGACCTATGTACAGTAATTAAATTCCCTAGTCAGGGCCAGATTCTAAGAGGACCAGAGAAGCCTCGGCTCACATTGAAATCAATGGACATTGAGGGGACTCAGTCTCTTTTGAGATTGGTCCTTTAATCCTGAAAAGAATGGCCAAAAAATGCTCCCCAGTTTATGTGCTCTGAGAGGCTCTCTGATAATTTGGGACCATTTCAGGAAATCCAATATTTCATGTAAAATATGCTTTCAATGCCCAGTACTTGAATTGCTTTAAAAACCCTTGAATTCCATTGTCTGTTTCCCCTTCATAGCTACATCACTAGATATATTTGAATCTGCACCCTCCATTGAAATGTATGTGACCTTTCTCCTTAATTGGTCCCAGTTTCATATCTACACATTTACATAATTTAGATTTTGCTTCCATCAATCTTACTGTCACAAAAATATGTAGCCTTTATCGTAAGATTAAATCTTCATTCTCCAGGATCAATGTTTTTGTAACCTCCTTGTATGTAATGATGCCTTCAACTTACATGTGATATCCATCAGGAGAGTCCATTATCCTGCTTGGGGTATGAAATGTTCCCATTTTCTTTCTCTTTTTATATCAGTGGGTTTTTTTTTCCTTTCAATGGTGAAGATTTTTTGTGTGTTTGTTTTTTTTTATAGTTATATGGCTCAATATCTATGTATTTTAAGAGCCTGTTCAAGAAACCGGATAGCAAGTGTGAAAAATAGGGACTTTTTTTTTTCGGGTGGGGTGGGGTATAGTTGTGTATATAAGACAAAGCCACTAATATCAGGATGATTCCGATAATATTAGGACATCTGGTCATCCTATGTTCAACGTAGGTGTAAGCTCTACAAACTAGTAAGATGTTGTAGTAATAAAAAACGTCATGGTAAAAGGAAATGGGAGAATATGTAAAGGTCAAAAGGACATGGTCAAAGAAAAACCCTCCTGTATTAGCAACTTCCATATGAAACCTGTGTTATAATCATTTAAAACCACATGGCCTTGATATGGATAAAAGAATGGATTCCAATGAACCTAAAGAACACAAAAAAGCAAAGAATCCTGTGGCACCTTATAGACTAACAGACGTTTTGGAGCATGAGCTTTCGTGGGTGAATACCCACTTCCTCAGATGCATGTAATGGAAATATCCAGGGGCAGGTATATATATGTGTGCTAGCAAGCAAGCTAGAGATAACGAGGTCAGTTCAATCAGGGAGGATGAGGCCCTGTTCTAGCAGTTGAGGTGTGAAAACCAAGAGAGGAGAAACTGGTTCTGTAATTGGCAAGCCATTCACAGTCTTTGTTCAATCCTGAGCTGATGGTGTCAAATTTGCAGATGAACTGAAGCTCAGCAGTTTCTCTTTGAAGTCTGGTCCTGAAGTTTTTTTGCTGCAGGATGGCCACCTTAAGGTCTGCTATAGTGTGGCCAGGGAGGTTGAAGTGCTCTCCTACAGGTTTTTGTATATTGCCATTCCTAATGTCTGATTTGTGTCCATTTATCCTTTTCCGTAGAGACTGTCCAGTTTGGCCGATGTACATAGCCAGCTGCTATGTACACTATAGCACTATAGCAGTACACTATAGCAGACCTTAAGGTGGCCATCCTGCAGCAAAAAAACTTCAGGACCAGACTTCAAAGAGAAACTGCTGAGCTTCAGTTCATCTGCAAATTTGACACCATCAGCTCAGGATTGAACAAAGACTGTGAATGGCTTGCCAATTACAGAACCAGTTTCTCCTCTCTTGGTTTTCACACCTCAACTGCTAGAACAGGGCCTCATCCTCCCTGATTGAACTGACCTCGTTATCTCTAGCTTGCTTGCTAGCACACATATATATATACCTGCCCCTGGATATTTCCATTACATGCATCTGAGGAAGTGGGTATTCACCCACGAAAGCTCATGCTCCAAAACGTCTGTTAGTCTATAAGGTGCCACAGGATTCTTTGCTGCTTTTACAGATCCAGACTAACACGGCTACCCTCTGATACTAAAGAACCCAGTGGACTTGCTTGTTCTGTCAACAGATGATCACTGTCCAAAAAGAAAAAGGAACCCAACTGACACCCAGAGAGGGAGTTCTTGTCAAATCTAAGATGTTACCTTACCCACCTTGTCTCTCTAATATCCTAGGACCAACATGTCTACGACAATATTGCATATAAGTCTGTCATATATACCTATACCCTGAATATAGCACTCCCATAACAGTAAATGGCTCAAATGAGCACTGATGTTTTTGTGAGTGGTTATGTACAGTAAAAGTCACCATCTGGCAGTTGTTACCACACAGTTACCCCAAATACAGTCTATTAAATATTAGGGGTTGTAGGGAGCATATGTTACCGCTTGGCAAATGATGGCTTTTTTATGGCAATTTTTATACTTGTGTTTTCAATGTCACTTAACAAGTAAAAGACTCATGGATTTAACACAGAGGTTTTCAAACTGTGGGGTTTGCCCTCCTGGGGCTGGGGGGCATGGAAGAATGTTCAAGGGGGACGGGACCACGATGTTCAAGGCATTTTTTACCTTTTTAAATTATTATTACATAACAAGAACATGACATTGACAATTACACACATTGAAATACTATGAGTAAACATTTTGCAACTGATTTCATCATAATGGACTTTTTTGGCCAATACAAGATGGCAGATGCAGTACACAGGAGTGTGTTACCATGTATTTAAATATAAGCCAATGATCATTTCTATAGCAACAACTACCATCCCTGCCATCCAGTTTCATATATCATATCATGCCATTACAACAAGCAATTGTGCAGTGCTTATTCCGCTGGTGTGTTTGATTTTTTTCATATCATTACGTGATGAAAAATGGATTGGTACTTATTGCCAAAAGATGGTAGTGTTCTGAAAAAAAAAGGCAGGAACTGAAATGGCTAAAGTCGATACAGAAAAAAAAATCTACAGAAGCAAGAAGATATGATGACACACATTTGGATTTTGGTTTCACTTTCATTGCAGTTAAAGGAGAAATTAGACCTCAATGTATAGTGTATGCAGTAACTTTAGCAAATGATAGCCTGAAGCCAACAAAATTAAGATGCTATTTAAAAACAAAACATGGCGATCTGGCAGGAAAGAACAGATATTTTTTTCAAAAGCTGCAAGAAATTAAACAAAAAAAACCTCAATGAAAAATGTGGTACCCACTCCTGCAAGTGCTTTAAAAGCACAATATCAAGTTGTGTACCACATTGCCTAGAATAAAAAGCCCTATACAACTAGGGAAAAACTGATTCTCCCAGATGCAATTGACATTTGCAGGATGATGCTTGGTGACAGTGGGACAGAGAAATTAAAAATGACCCCGCTGTCAGACAACACAGTCAGCCGCCGAATCGCTGACATGTTGGAAAATATCAATGCACAGCTGATCTCTCGATTGCCAACCTGTTTATATGCAATCCAGTTCGATGAAGCAACGGATATATGAAAAGAAGCTCATTTAATTGCTTACATTGGGAACTCTCACAAAAACTTCAGTATTGGAAGATGTTTTGCTCTGCAAGCCAATTAAGAGGCGTGCAACTGGATCTAAAATGGTTAACATTTTAAACGACTTCCTAACTTCTCACGAGATGAAGTGGGAAACTTGTATCGGAATCTGCACACATGGAAACCTTTCTATGTCTAATAGGTTTGAAATTGCTCCACATATATTGTGGACTCATTGTATGCCATGAAGACCTTGCCACTTGAAACATGGATCAGGAACTTACTGATGTTCTGAGTTCTGCTACTAAAATTGTAAACTTTATCAAGATGCAGCCCCCAAGGGCACGTCTCTTTGTTGTTTCACGTGGAAGACAGGTTTAAAATAAACAGAAAGGAATTATAGTTTTCCTTAAAGCCCCACTCCTGGAGTCAAGTGGATATGTGACTATTTCAGCCGGTATTCTTAAAGAAAACGTAAGTTTCTAGCCCTCATGGCTGTGGAGAAAGCTTCAAAATGTGATCCCAGTACACCCTAAGGCTCAAAAGACAGAGGGCAAATAAAAAGAACACAAAATCAATTATTTTATATTTTCTCATGATTTTTGGTAAGCCTGACACATGATTTTTGAAGAAGTTGGCAATACTGCTTTCAGATAAATATTGAATAAATAATTTTCCTGAAGGAAATGCACCTCTAAATGACTGGATTATCCAACCTTTTGTAGCTGAGGTAGTGACCTTGTCCTGTCTCTCAAATGACATTCAGGAGAAGCTGGTTGAATGTCAGAGTGATAGGACACTGGACATTCAATTTTAAAAAAAAACAGTCTTTGGGGAATTTTTGGTTGAAAGATGGCTTAGAATATCCAGCTTTGTCAAAGTGTGTGATCAAAGCTCTTTTGTATGATTCATCTTATTTGGGTGAGATCAAATACTGTGTGCTGGCTGTGATAAAGACAAAGTACTGTTAAAGACAGGAAGTGGAGGACATCCTCAGTGTTGAAACAGGCACTCTCTTCACACTAATTAATTAATTAGTATCTGTGTATGGGAAACCTACAGGTGTAGGTCATTTAATGAAAGTTGGGTTAAAAGTCTTTGTTAGGTTTATGAGTAGGCTATCAAGCATACTTTTCCATGTGTCTATTTTTGTTTGGGTTGGGAGGGCACAACCAAAAATTGTAACTCAAAGGAGCAGGGGTCAGCTCAAAAGTTGGAAAACCGCTGTCTTAACATCAAAGAAGATGTGTTTAGAATACACTGTGAACCACTGTATGATGCAATTTATTATCTAGTAGAATACTGCAAAACATTCCAATACCATCCTTGCTTTCTTTTGAAAAAGCTGACATGTTAACTGGCTTCAGTCTCATGAGGGGCTGAGAGGGACTTGTTAAGTTAGGTCCTCCAGAGAGACTGCTACAGAGGAGAGAAATGGTACAAAAAAACCCACAAGAAGTGAGGGATGCTTCAGCCTTAAGTGTAATTTTTCCCCAGGACATATTTAACTCCCTCAAGTAAGTAGGAAATGTCAGCTGAAGTACATAAAACACAGCAGTTATGCATCAGGAAGATATGCCTGCAGACTTTAGTAAGGAAGCTCAGAGAAAAATACATGGCTACTTTATCCCAAGTTAACCCAAGACAACTAGAGAGAGAGAAACACAACCCAAAGTGATAGGTGCACAGCTCTTGTCCCTTCAGATGAGTCACATTAGAAATTTTGCTGATGTGTCCATAAAAGGAAGATCATGCTGTTTACGAGATGTCCCATTGCAACAACATTCAGCTTTGTCTAAAGCTTCTACAAATTGTAGAATGTAAAACTCAAGCTAAAACCTATCAACTGTTGGACAGTTCTTCTGGATTAACACAAAATTGTTTATACTAGGTGCAATTAAAGAGTGGTGCAGTACTCTGTGGTATAAATAGCTCTTCAATAATAAATAATCTCTGCATTTGGGGAATTTTGCAAACTTGTGCTAATTGTGGAGTGCTCCTGGCGAGTGAAGCTCTAAGATAATATTGACAATATTTGCTTATTTTACTTCATTAGTTTTGGGATTATTTTGGTATGATTTTTTTCCTATGGGGGAAATAAAGTGATCAGTTCACCCCTGAAATAGTCCAGCTATGGACAATTTAAATGTTGAATGTTTTTCTATTGTTAGGCCAGTTTAAAACTATTTGTCTTTGGAGCCAAGGTTTAGTTAGCACAGAAATGCCAAACTATAGCTTTCATTCCTTAAGTGCTTTCCTTTATCTGTGAAAGACTGAAAAATGGCTTTTCAGCTGGCACCAGTGGTTTTGGGGAGTGCTACAGAGCACATTTTTGTAAACTGCTTATTCCATGTTTATTGGCCTCACTGCAGGGATTACAGAAGACCACACAATTGGGTTGATCATTTTCCTTCACGTTAACAGACTGAGTTTGGAATGGCAGCGGCTAACCTTAAGGAAACCCAGGCTAATGTATGATTCTTCATGGAAAGCTTTTCAACATTAAAGAGGATTCTTGCTTATGGAGGGAACTTTAGAAGTTGAGGACCCCAAGTCCTATTGAAAGTCAATGGAATTTGTGCTCCTAAATCTCTGAGACGTTTTTCAAAACCTCCCCCATAGGCACTTCTTTCCTCAAGACACATCCAGTGTCAAGGAGCTGTGCACTTGGATACTTCATGGAGAGAGAGTTCTCTCTCCCTATTTGAGACTATGGGGCCAATAAAAAAGAACATCTCCGGAGCCTCTGTACATTTCCTGTGCAGTAGTGACAGATCATTTTTCCTGCCCCTCTTGTAGCAGAATTAGGGAAATATGCATATTACAGTGAGTAACTGTGGGGTACAGCTCCGCTGGCAGATAAGGAGAGTAGACTTTCACAGACAGTTGTAGAACTTCAGAGACTTTTATAGCCTCCACATGCGTGAGAGGATTTGGCCTATTGATGCACATATGTGAAGTGGTTTTATTCTCTCTTTCTTTGTTCACGGAAATATTTGGGAAAAGCTGATCTTTGTTTTGTTCTGTCTTTTGTTCCCTACTCACTTAATCATCACAGCACCATGTAGAATCCTAGTATGCAGTTAGAAAAGGAAAACGCCCATTATTCCATCTGCAAATGGTGGGGTTGGGTAGGCTTCATCTTAGACTACAAAAAACTAAAAAGTAGAACTGTAAAAAAAATTTAATGGGACAGTTTTCCTTTGGAATATGGTTTTAAAGTTTACAAATCTATGAAAAACTGTGTGTAGCACATGGAACAGCCTTTGATGTTTTCATGTATAGCCTGCTTGATCCCCAGAATTAACACTGAGTGGGGTAATACCAGAGGAGCAGCTCAAATATCCAAAGGGGCTGGCCAGGGGCAGGACATTAGCCCTGCAGGGCAGGGGTGGGTGTGGCAGTGACATTACAAGTGCCTTTTGCAGGACCTCAGCTTATTGGTCAAAGGAAGTCAGGAGGCAATGACCTCACAGAGAAACCCTGGACAGGCTTCAGGACAGGTGCACTCTCAGAGGCCCCCATGGCTTTGCTGCAGTAAGTCTCCTTCTTGAGGTCTCCCTTTGGGGCCTGAGAGAGAATTCAGGTTCACGTACGTGAGTGTGACAAGGAGCCTCTTTGGAGTTCTATCCTTTCCTACAAATAATTTTGTTATAAAACAGACATTCCCGTTGAGAAGGGAAGAACCTTGGAAAGTTTTGGTACCTATTCAGCCTGATCCATCTGGTGCTAGCCAAACTTTAGGCATGAAAAACACTAGGTTAAGGTGGGAGAATTTTTTTCCCCCCGCTTAGACCTTTGTCCCTTACAATCACTGGGGACATTAGGGTTTGTCATTTTTGGTTTCCCTTTTCCCTGCTTCCCTCCCTCCATTGGTGAGGAGGGGTTGGTCTGTAACCTTCATTGTGGGAGGTCCTCAGGAAGAGGTGGGACTGGAAGCGTGCTCTGACCGTGATCCCCACTGGTGACTTGAGCTATCCTTTGGACCACTTGGTGAGACCCCTCAGCCTCCTGCTCCTCAGAGTCTCAGTGCTGATTGGCTGAGCTGGGGTTCTAGTGACATGGAGGAGACCAAGCAAATAAGCCATAACCAATCATATACTAGATGAATTTTGCTGCTTCTCTCCATTAATTTTCCCTGAGCATTTCACGATTCTCTCTAATGTTCTAGTTCTTCTAAAATACTTGCTGAATAATTACAGTAACAGTTTTCACTTTTTGGCATGCGCTTAGCACAGATCTGGCAAGTCTTAAAGCCATGGGAATCACGGCATTCCCCAGTAACAAATGGGGGAGGAAACAGGTGGGAAGAATCCCCTGTAACTAAAACTTATAAGGAAACTACTAAATTAACTAGTGGAAACTAACTATGCAGAGCATATAGAGTACTGCTAGTCCACTTGCCAAAGCAAGAGAAGAGCAATGGGAGGTTCCAGCTACTGTCACTGGCGGTAAGAAGAAACTGAGGGGATGCAAGGTCGTCAGGGGTCTATATTGGATGCCATAAAGGAGCGACTCCAGGAGACGCCCAGGCTGACCCTAAGGTTGTTGCTAGGGTAAAAATCTTCCAGCTACTGTGCACGTACTGTCGAATGGGAAGAGGGACACTTCTTTAACTCCTGCTAGTAGTGAGTCTGGGTGAAATAATGGGCATTAAATCACTTTGTGGGGGAGAAAGGGTTGTTTCAAGGTGTTGAGCACCAAGGCATTCTAAAATTTGCTAAAATGTCTAGTCTAGGAAACCAAGAAATGGTCAGGCACAAATTTTAACCATTGTCTTTCTTAAATCTCATTCAGGGATGTGACTTCTGTTATTTTAGTCACCTGGGGTTCTTTGCCAGAGGGAGAGAAGAGGTTCCTGGCTCAACTTTTGTGGCCTTAAACTAGGTTCTTTATACCAGTTCTCTTCTTAAATCCTAGAAAAAGAATGACAGGTTTCAGAGTAGCAGCTGTGTTAGTCTGTATCCGCAAAAAGAACAGGAGTACTTGTGGCAGCTTAGGCCTAGTCTACACTGGGAGAGGGGCGGAAATCGATCTAAGATACACAATTTCAGCTACAAGAGTAGTGTAGCTGAAGTCAACGTATCTTAGATTGACTTACTTCGCGTCCTTGCGGCACAGGATAGACGGACGCCACTCCCCCATCAACTCCGCTTCTGCCTCTCGCAGCGGTGGAGTTCCGGAGTCGACTGGAAGCACATTCAGAGATCGATTTATCACGTCTAGACGACACATGATAAATCGATCCCCTATAGATCGATCACTACCTTCCGATCCGGTGGGTAGTGTAGACGTACCTTTAGAGACTAACAAATTTATTTGAGCATAAGCTTTTGTGGGCTAGAGCCCACTTCATCAGATGCTGTAGCCCATGAAAGCTTATGCTCAAATACATTTGTTAGTCCCTAAGGTGCCACAAATACCCCTGTTCTTTTTTTAGAAAAAGAATATCGTCACATACATTAACAAGATAGCACCTATGTTTAGGTAGCAAAGAGGACCTGGGGACTTACAGACTAGTCAGCTTCACTTTATACCTGGAAAGACAGTTTAATAATTTGTTCCAGTATCAGTTTGTAAACACCTAGGGTTATAAGGATTAGTAAGCATGGAGTTGTCAAGAAGAAATCATTCCAAACCAACCCCATTTCCTTCTTTGTCAGGGTTACTGGTCTCATGGATGCACGGAAGCAATAGACATGATATATCTTGGTGTTAAGTTTTTTGATGCAGTCCCACATGACTGTCTAATAAGCAAATTGGGGAAATGTGACCTACATTAAATTACTATAATGTGGATATACAACTGGTTGAAAGATCTTACTTATGAGTAGTTACCAACATTTGGCTGTCAAAATGAGTTGTACCTACTGGGTACCTACTGAGTACCTACTGGGGTTCTGCAGGGGTCAGTCCTGGGTTCAGCACTATTCGATATTTTCATTAATGATTTGGCTAACTGAGTGGAGAGTGTGCTTATAAAATTTGTAGATGACACCAACCACTTTGGAACACAGGTTTAGAATTCAAAATGCCCTTGACAAATTGGAGAATGGGTCTGAAATCAACAAGACTCAATTCAATAAGGACAAGTGTGAAGTACTTCACTTAAGAAAAGGCAAATGCAGAACTACAAAATGAAGAACCTGCTATCATCCTGCTATGAATCCTTGCTAATTACCTGCAATGGGATGTGAATGAGAGAGGCCGGGATGTGTGTTTGGGGTCTCACCAGGACAGGCTTCCTTGGGGGAAGAGAGAACTAAGTGATTGCTAGCGAGAGAGTCCAGAGCCATGGGAGAGTTGATACCCAGTGACATAACTGCTAGGTAGCCCTGCAGATAAGCACAGCCCCCATCAGAATTTGGCAGAGAAAGCAAGTAACATCCCAGACTTGCTGTGAGACCTGAAAAAAGAGGAAAAGGATAGAGATGGTAGAAGTATTGAAGTGGCTACTGGACAGCCTCCAACAGCAGGTGGCCTAACTGCAGAAACAACACTACCAACTGTTCCAACAAATGGCTGCCCAGGAGCAACAACAGGGGACACAACAATGGCAGCAGCTTATTCAGGACTTGGCAGTGTAGCTAGGAGAACAGCAACAACGCCTCGTCCAACAAATAGTGACCCTCTGTGACAGAGTGTAGTTACCCCACACTGAATAGGGAAGGGTTAACCCTGCACATTAAGCCAAGGAACTCACGCTCCCTCGCTCCTGCTGGGTGTGCTCCAACTGGAATACTAGTATAACAAGCTCAGTCAGGGCTTATAGCAAGACCCAGGTAGATACCTGGCTACTTGAAGATGCCCAAGGGAGGTCAGAGCCACTGAGAGCTGCCCAGGCCAAGGAACCTGGAGACCCCGGAAATGCCACATCAGGAGACAGGGTAGGAAGTATTCCAGTGGGACTGTATGTTGTTAACGTTATAGAACCGAAGGTTAAGTCACTGAGTTTTGGTAGGATCCCTGCTGACCCAGTGATGAGTGTACTTGTTGCTAACAGGCCATGGGCTCGGACCCATTGGAGCAGGAAGGGCCTGGGTCCCCCTACCCCAACCATCACACCCTGGGTAGTGTCCATCCTCCTACAGCCATTAAACCACATCTATACTGACTCTGGCCATTAGGCCGCACAGTGCCAATGGAGAGGGCAGCTATATTGACTCTGTCCATTGGGCCAGACAGTCCTGAGAGACAGGGCAGCTATATTAACTCTGGCCATTGGGCCAGGCTGCACTGAGGTAAAGGACAGTCAGATGGACTTAGTTACGGGGCTGAAAAGCCTTTGTCCCTCCCAAGAGGGGGGCAGGGTGTACTCACCTTGAATACCCTCTTACAACTTCAGGGGTCAAATGTAAACCCTGCAGCAAGACCTTCGAACACCACTACAGCTAGAAGCATTCTGATAAAATTTGCAAAGAAGAGGAGTGAAGATGACCCAGAAGCCATCGTCATCACCTTTGATGAGGATGCCCTGGCAGCACAATGGCCACCCAAACACTGGGCTGTTTTATTGGCAGGGCCGTAACCAGGGCAAGGCGGGCGGGGCAGCAGTCTAGGGCACAGGCTCAGGAGGCCGGTGCAGAAAAATAGAAAAAATATCATAGGGACTAGAGCCCTGCAAGAGGCCTGGGTCCCACAGGATCCATTGCCATAATAGCAGGAGCTGGATTAACACTCAACAAACAATGTGGAAGCAGGTGGGAGTGGAAATGGGAGTGAGCATTGTGGGGTGGGATGGGAAGAGTATTAAAAAAATATAGTCCTCTTGTGAAGCAAGCAATGTGAACCTCCCATCCAGCACCCACCACTCTCCAGCTGCCTAGCCCCGAAGGCAGTGCCACCAGCACTGGCAGCAGCACAGAAGTAAGGGTGGCAATACCATAGCATGCCAACCTTCTGTGCTACTACTTGTGGAAGTGCTGCCTTCAGAGCTGGAGGCCAGGCCAGTGACCTCTGCTTTCCGGTCACCCGGCACTGAAGGCAGTACCACCACCACCAGCAGCACAGAAGAAAGAGTGGCTGGCAAGGTGGTGAGCAGAACAAGTGGCTGATGAGGTGATGAGGAGCCATGGCTGGCGGGGTGGCCAGCCAGAACACGTGTTCAGATTGCAGAGCATGCAAGGTGCCTTCTTCCCCAGGGTGTGAGATGAACTCACATACCTCTCTGAAACCTGTCATGTAGATGCACCTCTGAACCCTGGGTCCTCACTGACCAAGAACAACTACTGTGAGTGGGGTATGGTGAGGGAGCAGAGTGGGGCACAGAAAAGGAACTGTTGATTGTAGAACTCAAGAACATGAGATGGAAGGCACCTGTCCCATGCACTCTGGGGTGGGTATCCTGCTCACAGTTTTATGTTTATGAATCCTGCTTGTGGTATTTTCCCTAATCAATGTCGGGTGACTTCCCTCCTTTCATTAAGTTTCTTTCCTACACTCGGACTCTGTGCTTGCAAGTAGGGAAGTATTGTCTCTCAGAGGCACCCAGGGTGGTGTGTAATTTTACCAGGTTACTGAGTGGGGGCTTGGGCTCGTTCTGTGTTGTTTTTTTTGAAAAGGAATCCATAGATATTGAACCCAGCCCTGCTTCCTGCCAGATGCACCTGGCAGAAGGGTAACATACATCATCCAGTTAGCAGCGAAGAGATCCAGACCAAGATGGCTACCCCTCTGATACAATCATCCAATTAATCCCCTTTCTAGGGCACTAAATACATCCAGACAACTGGTGCTGTGGACATTATATGAAAATATAGGCCTGTGGGCCAAACTCATTCATATTCACTGGCTTCCTTAAGACCTCTTGGACCAGGAGTGCACGAGGAGAAATAAACAATAAAAATAAATGCTTAAAACCTAGTTTAAGATACAGTTTTTATTAAATGTCTGAAATAGTGGAAAAAATAGGGGAATGGAAATGCATAGTCTATTGCTACATTTTGTAACCAGAACTGGCTATTACTATAATAGTTTCCAAAGTTTTCCATGTGTTTTCAGCCAGTTTCTTATAAATGATAGCTACTGTTAGAGCATAACACAGGATACGTTTTCAAATAAACTATTCTAAGGATGGATTTTGTATGTCTTGGATGCACGAGGAGAAATACAATCAAAAGCCAAATTATTACAACCACCCAAATGTATGAAATTGTCCCCCCTGGAAATAGGGGTCTAAATTTTCCAAATGAATTTTGAGTATATCAGTTTTTGGCTGCCTAGTATATGACACCAGAAGATGGCCTGAGTTTCAGTGTGAATGAACCTACTTCCATGATCAGCCTTTTTGGAAAAATCAGGCCCCATTAAAGGTGTCTAAAGAAATGAGATAAGTATGTTTGTTGAAACTGGTACCTCTGAACCTGAGAGTTTTTATAAGGTTCACAAGTATTGACATCCTTACTCAACAACTCTAACCAAACTGGTTGGATGATCACAAACATTCCTCAAAGTACTCCTGTAAAAATGGCATCTTTCATGACAATTCTAATTGAAGCCATGATGATCCTCAATAAATAGGGCATTTAATACCTCCTCTCCCCACTCCCCTGCCCACTGATGTCCTCTATGTGTTTACATAAAAGATATAATGTTAATACTAACTAGACTACAGTGATCCATATGCCTCAACCCCAACCAGGAGAGATCACCTCTTGTGAGCAAAGGATAGCTTAATCTCCATGCCAATTCAATCCCTGTCTTCTCTGCTGAGGCTGGCCGGATGATACCAATTAGTGCCTCCTTTCCATTTTATATTTTGGTACATTTGGAACAGAGCTCTGACCAGTGAAAAGATGTCCAATGATAACTTTTGCCATCTAGAGACATGGGGTAGATATAAAACAGAAACCTAGGAGTTAAAAATAACTATATCTCATTACTAATCCTCAGAACCACCCATTCCCTGCTAACCTTTAGAGACGTTTTAAAACCATACTAATGCACTCCGGGGCAAACATTATCTTTATAATCCTGAAAATACTCAACTTTAAATCGTATCTAGCAAATGAATTCAGTGTATAACATTATCACATTACGACACTTCCTTACATGTCTTAGCAATTAGGAGCTTGCTAGTTCTTTTGCTAGAATTGTTACACTAAATAAATGTTTCTACAGTACATAAAAATGCTATTTGATTACACAGACATCCAGAAAAAAAAAAGTCCTGACAGACTTCAAAACATGCTGGAAGATGGAAAAAGAACCATATCTAGATTGTGATGACATGCTCAGCATTACTCAAGGCCATTGATATTATGTATAGTTTATTTGACTGAATGGACTCCAGATAGCAAAACGAGAATTTGCAGACATCTTTGTTCTCAATGTAATGTGGAACCTACACCACATTTTAAACTTCACTTTGTCAAAGAAAAGTGGCTGAACTAATGACTGGTGTAATTCCACTGACTTTAGTGGAGATGATTCAACAATGAATTTGGCCCACTTAGTCAAAAAATATAAATCAGATTATAAATACCAAATTTTGAAAAATTTCCTTTCCTTTTGTTTTAGGAAAGTGAGAATTTATTAAATAAATGAATGCATGTGAATTCCTTTCAGTCCCAAATACACAAAGCCAACAAGCCTTTTATTTATACACAAAAAAAGCAGTAAAACTCTTCCATATTTCTCATAAAAAATAGCAAATATCTGAGTTTCTAAAATCTATGTTTTCCCTAATGTTGAAATGTGCAGGCAAGCACAAGTCTGAATTCTACACCCTTCTCTGCATTGGCTGCAGGAATTATATTCTGATCTCTTTCCTGATGCAAAATATTAACCTTTGCCAAATACATTATACAGTAATTAAAAACAGGTCTAAATCCTTTATCAATCAAGATTTCAAAGACATTATAGTGGGCAGATGTTATTTCAAGCTAAGATGAAAGCTTCATATTATCATGATCACAATTTGTGCACTATATGCTTCTATAACCACAGCTAAACTCAGGGAAGATTTAAAAATTGTGGCTTTGTTTGAAAAAGGAGAACTAGTTCCCTGCTTGCAATTAGTAGGTGAAAAGCCAGCAAAAGAATTTCACTGATACAGGCCTTTTTGAAAAGGGATCTTACATGTGTACTTGATAGGCTGAAAGTGAACCAAGGAGTCTCCAGAGAAAATGAATAGTGGTTGTAACTGAAAAATGATCATTATACCTCAAGGGAATAAATCATTCCAAAATACAATTTCAGAGCAGGATGACCAATAGGCTACAGCAGCCAAGACGACAGATTTTTTAAACTTGGGTTATCTGACCTTTTAATTTAAACCACAGATAAGGAAAAGATGAAGAGTGTCCTTCAACTCTGGAAAGCAACATTAAAGATAACTATGGTGAATGCAGCTCAGTAGGCTATATTAAGTCCTTTGAAGTGAATACATTTCTGATGATTGTGCTTATAAATAATGTATCTAAATGCTAGCATTACAGCCAAAGTTAATCCAGCCATGATATGTTCATTTAATTATCAGTTCTTCTGATGATTTGATTTTTCTCCATTTGCTGAGGTGATTCCTTGTTCACATAGAGACAGTTGAAACAAAATCTGTCAGAGGAAACATATTCCAAAATGGCAGGGTAGCCTTACAAAACTGCCATGAAAATTTGCCACTCTAGATGCAAAACCAACTTGCTCATCCTTACTATGATAATGACAACAACAACATTTTATTTACCAGCCAAAATAAATCCTTTAGGCTGGATGAGAGGGTGAGTAGATCTTTACAAGCTCGTGGTACAGAACATATTATTGAATGACTCTTTATTGTACTACTTATAAATCTTACTCTGATTACATCCAAGACAAAGCCATTTTATATGATGTCCCTTCACCTCTCTTCCAATTGTATTTGTTTCATTTTCAAAACCCATGGTACCTATCATTACCATGCCATTGTTTTTGCTGTCTCTCTCTTTGGCCCAATGAATAATTAGTTACGCAAAACGAAAGAATCCAGAGAAATGCTAAATACCTTACCCCACAATAACCATTGGCTCAGTTATTAGAGAACTTACCTGTGATATGGGAGGCCAAGCTTCAAGTCTCTGCTCTGATTCCTCATTAGATTAACTCAAATTTTACCTTGGGAGTGTGTCATTCCAGAAAGGATTTTCAATATGATTGTTTTAGAATATTAAACTGTACATTTGACCTTATCCATCAGTAATTTTTCCCTCTGGGGCCATGTGACACTACAGGAAATCTTTCCTCCCTATATGTCACCATATGTATATGGTGTACCACCTAAGGACATAAGCTGATGCTATTAATTCATTCAAATAAGACAGTCTGTTTATGATATCACAGATCTTCAGTTGTTTCAAGGTTGCCCATGTTTCTTTGGTTTGCCACATATTCCATTTCTGCTGGACAAACACGCAACCAACCTGTTGTCACTAGGGATGGGAGAGCCTGGAACAAAGCCCTGCTTCAACAAGCTTCTCCAAAAAATTCTACTCTCAGCACATGAAAAAAATTTCAGGCACACTGTTTGGGCTTTGGTGAAGTAATGTGGTTGACAGTGGGTGGAGGGGCAGCAGAATCAGGTGTACAATGGAAAGTTAATTACATCAACTTCAGGTTATTTTATTAAAGGCGCCTTAAGTACTATTTAGCCACAGTATACACTTACACTTCCTACTGCTTTCTGAATTTAACATGACTTTAAAATGTTTAATGTATTTGGTATTTTAAAATTCAGGAAGTTCAGACTTATTAAAATTATGGCTTTGGACCTTACTCTTCTAGCTACTACTATGTTGCCCATGAACCTGTTACTCAGAGACCCAGAGGGGCCACCCCTCCAGAAACTATATGGCCAAACAAGGAAATGCTGAGTTAAATCCTGACTGGGGTCTTTCACCCCTACTATGTAACTGACATTTCCATCAAGTTACAGAGTTGAGTGACAAGAGATTTAATGTTTTGTAATGAGAGGCTAATTTTTCAAAAATTATATTGAGGGCAAGGGGTCTATGTAAGAGGGCTGTGTCAATGAAAATACCACAATGGTGATATCACATCCAGGGTCACTAAGATTACCACCTACAGACGTCCCAAAGGTGGAGACTAAAGAATGAATTTCATACGTCTAGTTATGAGTTCATGTTACAGAATGTAACCATATGTAGGCACTCAGGTTGAGGAAGCAGAATCCCTAGAAATGTCAGAGAAAAAGACAGACGGTCAGACAAATACACACATAAAAATCTATTTTACATTTTCAAAGAATAGTAAACAAATATCTTGCTTTCATGAAAGCAAAATAGTTGTCCACCTGCATTTATAAAAACACTCTCTTATATACTGGTGCGTGTGCATGTCTGTATGTGTGTAACCTTTTATTTTGTCTTTCAAGAACGCATTTTGATAGGTGGGTGGAGAATCAAATGGGAATTTTAATTTCCCTTAATTGCTTTAACCTTAGTACGAGGCTTATTTGTTTACCTGAAACCTGTAGAAAAATATTGGTGGTTGCTGACGGTAAATTCCAACTGCCTAAGGGTAGAAAGAATTATTCTGTTCTCACACACAAAAATACTTGACCCAGGGATTACATTCAAAAATTGGGGTCAAATGTGCACCAGCTGAGTTAATTTATAAAGGCCTAGCCTGTCTGAAGAAAAACCAAGAAAAGTATGACAAAAAAGAAAGTCCAGGAAAAATCCCAGATTTTTACAATAGCTTCAGGTGAAAACAACAGCTGCTACAGCAAGATAAATCAGTATAACCAAGGAACATAGCTGAGACTAGGATGGTATAAACATATTTTTAGATAATTTTCAAGTTCACTTGAACACTTCAGTGTGAAATTTCTTAATTAAACCAAATCTTTATGGATTTTGCTTCCGATTAATGTTGCCCCAGAAGCTTTCCTACAACAGTTCACTCCCCCCATCATGCAGACCTCCAGTCAAACCAAAGATAGCCAGAAATGGGTGGTCAGGGTTAACTAATGGAATGGTGGTGGCAGCAGGAGGGAGAATGCACAGAACACAGAAAAAATTGAGTTTGTAGAACTAGATGCTGTGTAAAGGCAAGACAGAGGAGGACAGCCCTGGAGAAGGAATTTGAGATTGCCTCCTAATGAAGTAGTAGGAATGATGGCCTAGTGGTTGGCAATCTTTTCAAGTTGGTGACTGCTTATTCTAACTAACCAATCACTAACTCCCTCATTCAATCCCACACAACTTCCTTATATTTACTCTAAAAGAGTAAAAAAAAAAATCAACGATAAGTCTATATTATTTGTATCTGTGTTTTGAGAGGTTAGTAGAGATTACTTGACACTTAAAGGTAAGACTGTGCAAGGGACAAGGGGAGCGAGGTTTTCTTTGCTTTAGATTGTAATAAAATTTGCAATGCCTCAGAACCCCAAGTTGTTAGTTGCAGTTTAGAGTCACTGGCCTAGTAGAGGGAAACTGGATTAGGGTCTCAAGAAACCGGGGCCTTGTCTATACTACCGCTTAAGTCTACATAAGTTAAGTCACTCGGGGTGTAAAAAAACCACCTCCCTGAGCAACATAATTTACATCGACTTAACATGTTGTCTACACCATGCTAAGTCGGCGGGAGATGCTCTCCCATTGACATAGCTTCCCCCTCTCATTGAGGTGGATTAATTAAGATGACAGGAGAGTGCTCTCCTGTTGACTTATTGGGTCTTCACCAGACACTCTACACTGATGCCACTGCATTGATCACTACAGCGCTAAATAGGCACCATTGTGAAGACTAACCCCTGGGTTCAAATCCTGGCCCAGGGAACAATAGAGCTAATACTTCCCTACCTCACCAGGGTGTTGAGTAGAGCTGGATGGGAAAAGGTTTTGAGACGCCAAGAGACCCACTGTCCCAGTGGTTAGGGCACTCACCTGGGATGTTCCTGAATCAGAGCAGGGACTTTAACTTCTACATTCCAGGTAAGTGCCCTAACCCACTGTTTCCCAAATGGTGGGTCCCAACCTACCAGAAGGCCCCTGGAAAGGTTCTAGGTGGTTTATGGGCCTGAGGCAAATATACATTGTGCCAGGTGCAGGGTGGAGGCAAGGGTGGCAAAGCAAGCCTGCACCACACTCCACCTGCAGCAGCGGCTCCTGTTGCATGGGGCTGGGCCCAGCTCCTAGCACTGCTAATTGGTGCACAGGATTATATGACATGATGGACAAGTGGCGAGGCCAAACCTGAGTGGAACTGTGATCTCATGAGTCAGGTTTCCATGCCACGCACCCATATTTGGCCCAGCCACTGCTCCATCATGATGAAGGGGTGTTTGGGTCACACTTGGGTGGTGCTGTGATCCATGTGCTAGGTTACAATGCCCAGAGCAGGGACCTGGGCCTAGCTCCATAGGACGGGAGCCACCATTGCAGGGCAGGCTTGCTCTCCAACAATGCCCTCAGGGGCATCCCCTCCACACACAGCTGGGAGTAGGGTTGCAGAGACAGAGATACTGACCTGTAGTCCAGGGGTTAGAGTCAAGTCCCCGTGTCTCCCACATCCCAGTGAATGCCCTTATCTCTAGGTTACTGGCTGTTCTGGGGTGGGCATCCCTCCTGACACACTCCTCAAAATTCCACACTGGACCTGTGGAAATCCATTCGTATGAAAGTGTTGTTGAAACCAACCCTTTCCCACTAAATAACCCAATTTGACAAACCAGCATTTTGCCAACAAAAAAATGTTTTGTTGAAAAATTCCAGATAAGCTCTAGTTATGAATTTGAAACCTGTCAATGACTGTGCTTTGGTAATGACGACCATGTAAATACTTAGATAATACCGATAACAGCTAACTTATTAACTGGTCTGTCTTGTAACAGCTCACTTTGCCCTGTTCAGCCTGCACAGCAAAGCCAGAACGAAGCATGCTCCAGCAATGCCCTCTGCTAGTCACACTTTACAGTGGAGGCTTTCAAGGAGCTAGGATAAAACTGCAATATTGGCTCTAAAGTTGGGGCTTTTAGTCATTTGGGGGGGGTTGTTGGTTGTTGTTTTATCTTTCACCCTCCCTCTTAGTCCACCTTCTTATTACCAAAGTTGGCGCCCTTTTAGATACCTATGTTTCTGATTGGTTGAAGCGTAAGCCTAATCTACCAAGCAACAGTAAAGGCAGGAAAGGGTCATTTGACTCTGTTATTCTGTATAGTGATAGAAAAGTTATATAAAGGGATTGCAGACTCTGTCAAGTGCTGTCCGCTCAGAAGGCAGCCCGGTTTGGTTCAACTTGCGTCTGTGCTCGGTCATGCAACGGAGGAAGAGGAACATCAACAGCACACCCATGCTTGCCTGGTTATCCATCATCAAAGAAGACCCTCTTTTCCATCTCGAGTTCTTGAGTCCGGTAGCTGTCCTCAAGGTCCCAACCTGAGTTACCTGAGAAGTAGGACAGATGAGAGCATTGTGAGCCATCTACATCTGAGCTCCTGTCCCTCCTAGAGATGGAGTAAGTTTGACATTTTATTTGTGTTATGCCCATATTGGTTAGGGGTTGGGTCTGGGCTTCAAGCCCACTGTACTTGTAAAACCACTGAGTTGTTTTATGCTGTTTTACTCTGTTTAATGCTTTATTGCCCTTTCCCTATCTTGTGTTACTTATCCCATAATAAATCCTCCTGCCTGTTTTCACCTTTTAAAATGACTAATTTTCATTTGACCTGTGATTAATAGATGATAGATCCCACAGGGGAATTGATCCTTTGGAAGGTGAGGTCACCAATTCCAGCAGCCTCTTCCGGTACCACTAAGATAGGTGGTAAAATCCAATGTGAAGAAGAGGTTGCTGCCCCTTTACTGTGGCTGGAGCATGGAACAGAATCTGGCCTTTTATCTTTCATCATATTCATCTCTAGCTGGGATCTAATCTCTGACTTCCAATGCGTATACACATCTCTGGAGTCTGAAGGAGTCTTATTTTTTCCCCCTATTGAGAATGGAAAATAGCAACACAAAGAAAACAAAATAAAATGCAGTCCAGATTAGAAGTAGGCAGTGTTGTGTCCACTGTACACTAGTTAAAGAAAATACTGTGGAGGACTTGGTTTTACGGCTTCAGTTTTGCTGTAACTCATCTATGCCCCAGATTCGACATATTTTTCATTCTTTGTCCCAATATTTATGATTTAAAGTGTGCAATAATAACCCCTCAAATTGTATTCTCTCAGATCCATCAAGACTGAGAGCTTAAATTGAATTCAGGAGTTCCAAACCAAATCTCCAGAGGAGAGGTGGGATAAAGGGATCATGGGAGTGGGATGTGTTGTCAATTGTATGCAAGTATGAAAAAAAGTTTAACTTTGAACTGTTTTCTTCCTTTTCCACCTTGGGCATAAATCACAAGGCACTGATCTTATTTGGCTGGGTAGCAGGGATGGCTGGAATGTTCTGTGGTCACGATAGCTAAGACATGTCTGTGTCAAGCCTCTCCTCCACCAAAATAAGGCTACTCTACAGCAGAAATGTACATATTCTGGGCAGCGGAGTCAACACGCAGGGTACTGCAGAAAGTGCAACAAGACACTGATTTGTGGAAAGCTCAGAAAATTCGAAGGTGAAGCAATGATTATATCCGTATTGTTTTCAACCATTATATACACAGCATACTTCTTTTTAGAACACCAAAGCAGAAATGAAGTTTGTTTGTGGTGTATTGCTTCATTAAGGATCTATGGATGAAAATCATGGCTCAGGAAATAATGGGGATAAGCCACCACAATGCAGGGAGGTACTCCAAAGCCTTAAGGCACCACTACTTAAGTCACTAAAAACCCTGTGTTAAGGACTCACTTGAGATGTTAGTGGTTTACAGGTAGTTTTAAATGTCCTTTACCCTGGGATGAATTTCAATTTATGGAATAGGACAGATTTTCCAAAAGCGACTAGAGATTTTGGGTGCCCAATTTGAGACACCAGAAAAGAGCCTGACTTCTAGAAAATCCAAAGTACCCTCCACATGAAAATGAGATCCTGGTAAGGTTTCCCAAATTGGGCACTCAAAAGTTGAGGCACCCAAAAAAATCACTAGTTATTTTTGAAATTCTTTGGCCTGCGTGGACACATATTGTATGTGTGTTATCAGTTAGATCATTGCTTAGGCATCGTAAAGGCAGAGGGACTTGAACCAACAATGAAACAAACAGACAACGACTCTGTTTGTTTTGGGGGTTTTAGTTTGTTACGCATTATTGAAGTGGATTATGTAGATATGTTTAAAATATACTGATACAAGACACGGTATTGACATTGGCTCTGAAGTTATGTTTTTCGCCATGCCAGTTTTATTGTAATAGAGAAAAAATTAAAAAGTGATAAAAAAGAATTTGGTGGAGCGAGGGTGGAGCGATGAGCTGATTTTGAATTGGTTTTAAAACAGCTCATGGGAAAGAGAAGGCTTATTTTCCTTTGTCATGTAGCAATAGGCAACATTAAACTTTGCTGCTACCACTAACTGTCTAGCTCTGTGTGCCTGTAATTTGTTCTTCATTGATTGACACAGATAATTTATTCACCAGTACAGCTGCAAGACCAGGATGGCGATGAAAAGCTATGAACCCTATAGAAGACATGTAATCGACTCCCATTTAGACAGAAATTCAAATTGTTGTTGACTAATCCCTTCAAGGCTATTATTAATTATCGTAGAAAAATGGTGCTAGATTCAAGATGTTATGATCCAGCTTTGCATTTAAGCAAGCTGATCCTCCTCTATGAAAGCCTCCTGTTTTCTATTAAGCGGCTATATAAACAGAGTTTTTTCTCATGTATGCCCCAGCCCCCTCAACCCCAGGATGAATGAAAAGCAGAACATCCCAAGGAATTTTACGACTTCACTTCCCAAATAATAAAGCAGAATGTTGGAATCAGGTAGCATCCAGGAGTGAAATTCTGGTCCTACAGAAGTCAGTGCAAACTTTGCCATTGACTTCAGTAGGGCCAGAATTTCAGATGAGGCCTTTTTTCCTCATTTATTATCACGAGAGAGACAAGGAAGAATAAATAATTGCATTGCGTACAATGATCTCCATAAGCGACATTCACTTTGTGCAAAAAGCTAACAAAAAGTTCTATATGCATCATTTAAGCTCCTTCTAAGCCCTCAAAACTTGGCTGATGCTGACCTTCTGTACAGAGGTGAGTTTCACTCAATGACACCTGAAACCATGTAAAACTCACCTACCTAAATTTCCTCACAAGCTTAAAGTGTGCATAAAGCTGTCAAGTTCCAAAACCTCTTGGCCTGAGCCTGTATAGAATTTCAAACAAACCTGAGATGATTTGCTGCTCTGCAACAAAACAGTGGGAGGATCATGGATTTGATACAAAGCTCATTGGAGCACTGCAGTTTTGTCTAAGTTCAGCTTTGAGATTTTTCAGTTCAAACATGAAAGTCAAGCCAAAAACAGAGTTGCAAGCTCACGTAGAGGAAAACCAAAGAAAATGTTTACACATCCCACTGTGAAGCAAGGCCATCAATTTTCTAAAGATCTATAATAAAGCAACCTATTTTTAATGTACCTGCAGTACTTTATAAAGTTTAATTTACATTTCATGGTAAGTCAAGAAATTAGCGGTTTGGAGAACTCGTGAAACATAATTTGAGGATATCAGACATAATAGTGGCATATTAAGAAATAAAAATCTGTTCCGTTGCTGATTTATTGTTTCACAATAGATCGCCTATTAAGATTTCATACCCAAGCACACAATGTAAACATGGAGTGAAACTGGATATTATTGCCCGTAAAATACTACAGTATACAGGGCCAAAACACAGTATTTTGAGACAGAGCTTTGCAAGCTTTTCCAATTTAGTTAAAACAAAGTTTCATTCCATTCTTGTGCAAGGACAGATTTGCATGGGTTGAAGTGTGAAACAGTTCAGGATCAAAAGCTGTTTTCTTAGAATTCGTAATTTTGTTCTGAACTCATTGGTAAACTGTGGTTGTGAACAATCATGGTTATGCATGAAATTGGCTCCTTCCCTGGAACTTCTACAAAAGTGAGACTTCTGGCTGTAATGGAAGATGCTATGTGAATTTTCCCAAAGATGTTTCAAACTTGAAATTCACCATCAAACAGTAGCTTCACAAAGTTATTGGATAGTCAAGCAGAAAAAAAAAAGTTAGCAAAAAAGCATAGGAGAGTTGGCAGATATAAGATTTCTAATAAACCACTGCTTGGTTTTTAATGCCAGTACAAAGCTTTTTTAATTCAAACATTTAAACTGAACTCTACTGTAAGCTTTTGTGGTTTGGACCATTATCCTAGAAAACTACCATATTGTAACTGCATGGGCTGTAACTATTTCAGCTAGGGGCTGTTCTTTGCTGGAACCTAAAGACAATATTTGGGCTTTCATAACACATACTGAACTTTTAAACTCCTGTATTAGAATTTTTATCATGTTTTGAAGTCCGTCAGAAAAATTCTGTAAAGGATGAAATAACTCAAAATTAAGAGAAAAATGTGTTTAAACATATGTTTATCCTGCGATATGAAGAAAGGCTGAAAAGAATGTACTATACATTAAAGTTAGTCAAACATTTTTTACTAAACTTTGTCAAAAAAAATGCTGGTTCATCTAAATCAAAATGATGATAAAAACTTTGTCAGGAAGTTCAGGTCCAGCATGTAATTTCCAGTCAGACTTTAGCCCAGTGGCATTCACCTGGTCCTGATTCAGAGAAGGGACTTGAAGCTGGTGTCCCACAACTCACATCAGCGCCCATCAGAACCAACTTCTCTCTCATGATCTTGCATGACAAATTTTGTAAGGTCTCATTTTCATTTGAATAAACAATTTTTGAAATTTTCACAAAATTGTTCTTTTCTGGCCATCCCTACTATACATCTCAGCTAAACTCAGTGGAATGTTTAGCTATGCTATCTGACTTGGGCTTTGTTTTACGATTTAGACTATTCAGTCTCTCTCCTTCTCTCTCTTCTTCAACACAACTTTTCCAGAGGCATTGCTGTTCCTTCTGTTGTTTGTAGAGTCCACGAGTAACAGGGCTAAAGACGTGCCCAGGAAAAGCAAAAATCTTGCCCCAAAACAACTGCTCTGCTATGGTCCTGTAGCCTTAGAACCTCACCTGTCTGCAGGAAGAGTGTCTTTTGTACAAGGAATCATTGTTATTCAATGGAATTAACCTTGCAGTGCAGGAAATGAAGATCATAAGGAATTTTAAAGCTCCAGGGCAGCATGATAAAATCTCTGTATACTGGTGTCTACAAAGCCATTCGCATCCATAGCATATCTCCCATGTCCATCATGAAAAGGATGCGATCATAGCTGTCAGCATGGTGGCTTATGATTTGATTAACAGCACTTTTGACTTCAGTAGAAGGTGTGGGTGCTCAGCATCTCTTGGAATCAGGCTATAAATCTGAAAATTATATCAGGCTCCTTGTTGAAAGGGTAGAGAAAAATCAATACTCTATCTACAGAAGGTGACTTTCTAAAAAGCTGCAGAAAATAAGTGTCAGTAGTGGCAGGAGTATGGGATCAACTTCCTTTTTCAAAGAAAATGCCACCAGGTTATACAGATATACGAGGTAGGTGATGTAATATCTTTTATTGGACCAGCATCTGAAGCTGGACCAATGTAAGATGTTACCTCACTCACCTGTGTCTCAATAATATTCTGAGACCAACACAGCTACAACCACATTGCATACAGCAATGGAAGATATCAAATTTTGCCACCTGAAATGCAAACTCCATAACATGAAGAAAAAGGAAGCAAAACTTAACAGCAACATCTACTTCTTGAGCAAATGCAATAAACACATCATCATCCCCAGAGGACTCACACACTGTAACCCTCTGACCACTACATACAACTCCAAATATGCTGAACAGCTCTGCAAAAGGACTTCAGAAAAACAGAGGAACGATTTACTGCAACTCACATATTCCATAAGGGATCACCACAAACAAGAAATCATCACACACTCCCACAGGCTGTATAGAAGTTGGTTCAATAATATATTACCTTCACTTGTCTCTAATATCCTGGGACTAACGCAACTAAAACAACACAGCATACCAGGTTATTCAGTCATCCCCAACCTTCAGCATCCTGCAGGTTGCCTCTAGTGAATATTTGATGTCATATTTTATATCTCCAATATCAGAACTTCCGCAGATAACCATCAGCAAACTACAATACCACCTGCTGAAGTGAAAAAAACAGATTGACAGAGCCAGAAGAGTACCCAGAAGTCATCTACTACAGGCCCAACAAAGAAAACAACAGAACGTCACTAGCTGTCACCTTCAGCCCTCAACTAAAACCTCTCCAGCACATCAAAGATCTACAACGTATCCTGAAAGATGATCCCTCACTCTCACAGATCTTGGGAGACAGGCCAGAACTCGCTTACAGACAGCCTCCCAACCTGAAGCAAATACTCACCAGCAACCGCACACCATGAAACATAAACACTAACCCAAGAACCTATCCTTGCAACAAAGCCCGATGCCAACTCTGTCCACATATCTATTCAAGTGACACCACCATAGGACCTAATCACATCAGCCACGCCAGCAGGTGCTCGTTCACCTGCACATCTACAGTGATACATGCCATCATATGCCAGAAATGTCCCTCTGCCATATACATTGGCCAAACTGGACAATCTCTACACAAAAGAATAAATGGGCACAAATCTGACATCAGGAATCAAAACATTCAAAAACCAGTGGGAGAACACTTCAACCTCTCTAACCACTCAGTGACAGACTTGAAGGTGGCAATTTTGCAACAAAAAAATTTCAAAAACAGACCCCAAAGACAGATTGCTGAACTTGAATTAATATGCAAATTAGATACAATTAACTTAGGTTTAAACAGAGATTGGTATTGGGTCATTACACTAATTGAATCTATTTCCCCATGTTAAGTTCTCCGCACATCTTCTATGGGTCATCTCAATTATCACTTCAAAGGGTTTTTTTCTCCTGCTGCTGCTAGCTCATCTCAATTGATTGGCCTCTTACAGTTGGCATGGCTTCTTTCACCTTTTCGTGCTCTCTGTATGTATGAATATCTTTTTGCTGCGTGTTCCATTCTATGCATCCAAAGAAGTGGGCTGTAGCCCACGAAAGCTTATGCTCAAATACATCTGTTAGTCTCTAAAGTGCCATAAGTACTCCTGTTCTTTTTGCAGATACAGACTAAAACAGCTGCTACTCTGAAACCAGCCTTAACAATGAACTTCCTGAATTCTGAGCAGGTAAAATCTGAATTTTAATATCATTTTTTTCCATTTAATTTTTGCACTTAATGCAACACGTTCCACAATCATCTTCCATGTAACTAGTTACAGGCAAACTGCAGGAGTCATGATGCCTTAACGCAAACAGAAACTAAAACCTTGACCTTTCTTCCAAGGTGAAGTGATAGGAGGAAATAATCATTGCTAATTTGAGTTAAACAGCTATTTGCATGAGTGAATTCTAAGGGCCTATTTATACAGCAAAGTTTACCATGGCAGGACATCATTGTTATTACATCTCAATGCTTCAACCATGTATTTTAACATCCTTTGCTCCTGCCTGTGTGAATGAGATAAACCATGTTCTAGACCTGTTATGGAACCTTGTTATAGCCCTGATGCTAACTTTTTGGTACAATTACCAATTGAACCAATTAATATAAATGAAGTTACTCTGTATTTGTATCAGTGTAAATAATAGCAGAATTTAGCCTCTGACCTTTACAGGGCTATACCTCTGTGATTTAACATAGCTATTCAACAAATGGCTTATGTGACCATTTTTCAATGTATAGTTTGTTCCTGAACAGCTCACTGTTAAGGGGCTTAGTTCTTCACCCTGTTACTTCCTTGGTCTTTCTCACATGAACAAAGAGCAACAATACCCGAAGTCCAAAGGTGCAAAGAATTTCATGTTTATTGAGATGAACTTCCAGGCAAGCATGATTCCAGTTTCCTTCCTTAGTGTCCCCCTTCCCAGCTCTGACACCAGAGCCTTGCCTGTGTCCCTGTTCCTGTTTCCATCCCCTGTTCCCATTTCCCTCTTTAGCAAAACATAATCCCAATTCCTCCACCCTCCATCCCCAGTCCCTGTTCCCATTTTCCCCCCCACTTCCTGATTGACTGCAGACTATATAGTAAAACTTGAGTTCTGCTTAACTATACCTTAACCAATCATTTTGCTGAAATTTAACTAACCAATCCTAACATATTGTAACATGGTTATTTAACCAATTATATTCCACCACCTTAATTGGTTTACACCCAATAAAATTAATTATACAGCAGACAGGAACAATTACAGAACCAGACAGAGACCATGTAAATAAACATACAAAACAATACAGAAGTGAGGATTTCACAACTACATCTATATAGACATAAGGGTTTTACAACTACATCTATACAGACATAAGGGTTTTCCAGCTGTGTCTATTGATAAATGAGTTCTTACTGGACAGGATGCTATTAAACTAAGTTTCCTTTTACATCTTCTAGGCTCTTCCCTTTCTCTGGAGGTGATAGATTGGATCACCTTCCTAACAGCCCCAGATTGCCTTATTTCAATATGACTAAACAGGGCCTCAGACTGTCATGGTAAGAGAAGGCCATTACACAGACAGTGATTTTTGATTCTCTCTTTTATATCTCTATAACTAGCTAAGTGATAAGAATACACCTAAATTCTTAAAGTATAGGCCTTTGCAGACAGGCCTGAATATCTATATCCTAACACTCACTGTGACAACAAAGATGATTCCCTATTCATAATATGCTGTGGTTGGTCACCTTAGTCTCTTTGTAGTGTTCCCTGTGATTATTTATATTATATATATATATGAAATAAAGCCTCCAGGCTCAATTCTGCCTACCTTTACAAGGGCAATTCCTATTCACTTCAATGGGACTACATGAATGTAAGAGCATCAGTGGACTTGGTGGATCGGTGCTCCTACTTGGACCTACGCCCTCAGAACCATAGACAAAACTTCTATAAAATTAATCATCTCTTGGCAGACTTTGGATTTTAACCTCTTATATATATATTAATTGTACTGACGTAGCTCATCTCCATTAGCTATAATTGGAATAACCCATGGAAACCACAGGGTAGAAAGAGGAGAAAAGACTACAGCAATGGAGTCTCCATGTGCTTTGTGGGAGGTATGGGTGATGGACAGAGTTCAGCATCTAATGAGGAGCAAATTAAGCTGAGGCCCCTCATTCTTGTGAAATGATACTACAGTATGTCCCTCAATTGGAATGAAACAAATTGATTTCCAAATGCCGCAAAGTGGTCCTACATGAATGCACCCTCTGTTCTACAATGCTGCACATTTGCCAACTAATCAGAACTGGGCTTTTGATCTTGACATTTTCTCTCTTGAATGCAGAAAATAATGATTCTGTCATACGAACTCTAGCAGATTGGTTAAGCCACAAGCTTGTTCCATATGTTTGTAGCGTACACCAGAGGGAATTGTGACAAATGGTTTTTCAGTGTTATTAGAGCCAGATTTTATTTCACTAATGCTAGATTTCTTGTGTTAAAAAGAGCAAGTCCTTATATTATTGCCCCAGTTATCTCTAATTTTATCAAAATCTATTTTACTCCTGAAGTTGCTTTTCAATTATTGCTTACAATGGCTGGAGAGTATAAATATTGTGAGAGTAAAGTTCCTGAGCTGGTGCCTTACAAGGTTTACAATCATCAAATGGACTTGATATGGCAAGTATCAGAGGGGTAGCCGTGTTAGTCTGGATCTGTAAAAGCAGCAAAGAATCCTGTGGCACCTTATAGACTAACAGACGTTTTGGAGCATGAGCTTTCGTGGGTGAATACCCACTTCCTCAGATGCATGTAGTGGAAATTTCCAGGGGCAGGTATATATATATGCAGGCAGGCTAGAGATAATGAGGTTAGTTCAATCAGGGAGGATGAGGCCCTGTTCTAGCAGTTGAGGTGTGAAAACCAAGGGAGGAGAAACTGGTTTTGTAGTTGGCAAGCCATTCACAGTCTTTGTTTAATCCTGAGCTGATGGTGTCAAATTTGCAGATGAACTGAAGCTCAGCAGTTTCTCTTTGAAGTCTGGTCCTGAAGTTTTTTTCCTGCAGGATGGCCACCTTAAGGTCTGCTATAGTGTTACTAGGGAGGTTGAAGTGTTCTCCTACAGGTTTTTGTATATTGCCTTCCTAATATCTGATTTGTGTCCGTTTATCCTTTTCCGTAGCGACTGTCCAGTTTGGCTGATGTACATAGCAGAGGGGCATTGCTGGCATATGATGGCGTATATTACATTGGTGGATGTGCAGGTGAATGAACCGGTGATGGTATGGCTGATCTGGTTAGGTCCTGTGATGGTGTCGCTGGTGTAGATATGTGGGCAGAGTTGTCATCATCAGGGATCTACAACCCATCCTGGACAACGATCCCACACTTTCACAGGCCTTGGGTGGCAGGCCAGTCCTCGCCCACAGGCAACCTGCCAACCTGAAACATATTCTCACCAGTAACTGCACAGCGCAACATAGTAACTCTAGCTCAGGAACCAATCCATGCAACAAACCTCGATGCCAAATTCTGACAGATCCTTGGCCAAGATCTTCAAAAGAGACTAGTGATTTTGGGTCCCCATTCGGAGTTTCCTTAAAGGTGCAGATTTTCAGACAATGCTGAACAACCATGCACCAAAAATCAGGCCCCTTTAAAGTGTCTCAGACTGGACACTCAAAAATCAAGGTCATTCAAAAATCACTAGTCATTTCTGAAAATCATGGCCCAGATTCATGTCAGCCTGTAAATGTACAATACAGAACAACATATGAGCTCAATGAACTATGAAGCTATGCAATTTTAGAAGTTGAGACAGATAAGCACATACCTATCTTGAAGATACAACACTATGACCAAGGTCTTGGCATCTTCTGCAGCAAGCTTGATCTAATTTTTGCAGCAAGCCAGTGAAACAGACAAGAATTTTGCAGCAGCATCAGATGCATTTTTAAAATTAGAAGTTTTATTGGCTTACACATGAAACCAGCTAATACAAATCAGTACAGTATTTCTTCTATTGTCTATTTTGATATTTATTTTAATTTATTTTATGGTGCCACTAATTTCAGTGTGCTTCAGAATTCCAAACAAACTCAAAGTTGTATTATAGAAGTTACAGGGGAAGTTGGAGTTTCTGGCACCTGGGTAGGAATTGAGGGGAGGCAGTTTTGGATTGTAGGATAGGTTCTTTAGTTGGATGAGTCTGCTAAAATGAGCAGCAATGAACAGGTTGCCATTTAAAACATCATTATTAGGTTTCAGTTAACACCACACTGAGATGAATGGAGGCAGTTCACACCCCTCATAGCTGTTGTTTCAGGCTGTCCGCAGACTTAAGATATCAGTTTACACAGAGGACTTATCTTTATTGTGGGGAGAAGTGTGTTGGATCCATGCAAATTTTTAGGGTAAATCTATATTACAAAATTAACATGACCTAAGTTGTGTCGATGTATGTCCAATCCTGAATTTGCTTTTGCATGTTCACACTATGCTTCTTGTGGTAGTGGTGTCCCCTCACCAATAGCATTTACACCAATATAACTGTCAGTGTGGGGCATTGTGGGAGAGCTTCAGAAAGGCAGCAACAGTCAATGTAAGCAACACAGTATCCTCATTGACACTGTCAAGCTAACTACATCGACCTAAGTTATTAAGTCAGTGTAGTAGGCGAGTTATATCAGTGGAAGCTACATTTTAGCATAGACACTTACAGAGTTAGGTCAACATACGCTGCCTTACATCAACCAAACTCTGTAGTATAGACCAGGACTAAGTGTTAATGCATTGTACCAGTGTAAAAAGGGACTTACACAGTCAGTTTACTCTGGTTTGAAATGGAGGCAACTCACACTGGTATAAGTCACTTTTTACACCACTGCTGTACATCTAGAATGATATCAAATTAACATGGCACACATTAAATAAATTCAAAACTGGCTAACTGATAGGTCTCAAAATGTAATTGTAAATGGAAATTGTCATCGAGTGGGTGTGTTTCCACTGAAGTCCCACAGAGATTCGTTCTTGGCCCTATGCTGTTTAATATTTGTATCAATGACACAGAAGAAAACAAAATCACTGATAAAGTTTGCAGCTGACACAAAAAATGGGGGAGTGGTCTGGTTTGCTCACTGATTCAGAGTTATCTAGACCACTTGGTAAACTTGGTGCAAGCAAACAGTACACATTTTAATATGGCTAACTGTAAATGAATGTGTCTAGGAAAAAAAGAATGTAGTCCATATTTACATGATGGGGGACTATCTGGGGAGGCAGTGACTCTGAAAAATATTTGGGGGTCATGGTGGATAATTAGCTGAACATGAGCTCCCAGAGTGATGATGTGGCCAAAAGGGCAAATGTGATCCTGGGGTGCATAAACAGGAGAATCTTGAGTAGGAGTAGAAAGGTTATTTTACCTCAGTATTTGACACTGGTGTATCTGCTACTAGAATACTGTGTGTAGTTCGGGTGTCCACAATTCAAGAAGAATGTTGATAAACTGGAGACGGTTCAGAGAAGAGCCATGAGAATAATTAAAGAATTAGAAAACACATATTAGAGTAACAGACTCAAGGAGCACAATCTATTTATCTTAACAAAGCAAAGTTTAAGGGGTGACTTGATTACAGTGTATAAGCATCTACATCAAGAACAAATATTAAATAATGGGCTCTTCAATCTAGCAGAGAAATTTATGACATGATCCAATGACTAGAAGTTGAAACTAGGCAAATTCAGACCGGAAATAAGGTGTACATTTGTAGTCATGGAATTAAGTAACCATTGGAACAATTTACCTAAGGTCATAGTGGTTCTCCATTCCTGACAATTTTTAGACCAATATTGAATTTTTTTCCCTAAAAGATCTGCTCTAGAAATTATTTTGGGGAAGTTCTATGGCCTGTGTTATTCAGGTCAGACTAGAGGATCACATAGATTCCAAGGCTGGAAGGGACCAATCAGCCTACACTTTCGTTATTTGTACACATTCCAAGACAATGATGTCTCAATCCTGACAAGGGCCAATAGGTGCTACTGCAGTATTAAATATATTGAATATAGAATATTTCTTATCTCTTTTCTTGTGCCATGTCAGAACTACGTTTCTAGCTGGGAAAACTTACCAAGTGTGGCTCTTTTTATCATTAATCTTACTATGGAAACTGAGATCAGGGAAATAAAACCTCACACCTGCCTTCTGGAATTGAGCTGTCTTTGGGAAAAAAAGGGCGGGAGGGGAGGGCAGACAAAAGCCATAAAGCTGGGAACCTTCCCTTCAATTATGCAATAAATTAAAGGAAATGCCAATGAGATGGCAGACAACACAATGTAGCAGGAGTAGATGAGACAAGACAATTCAGGAATAAAGACATTAGGAGAATATCTAGGCAGAGGTATGTTAACACTTCAGGAGGGGGAAGGAAGTATTAAGAGTGAGTCCACCCACCAGTATTCACTGTTCAAATTGCAGGTTTGATGTTAAAGGAATGTAAAACAGCCATTTTCCAAAAGAGTTGGTCTCAAATTTTAAGGGCTGGGGAAGCAGCTGAGTGAATATCAGGTATGGTGTGTTTCTCAAGCTAATTTAATTTTCTACATTATAGTTAGGCTTGGAAAGATTAGATTTTTTTTATCAGTTAAAAAAAAATCAGGAAATATTGATTTCACCATACAGGTATATGTCGACAAATCTTTCCATCGATAATATTTAAAACTTACAGGTAGGTAGGCAAAGTAAGAAAAATGCTGCTTGAGAACTTATTAGAATTTGATTTAAATATATTTTCTTCATATATTTAGATATGTGATGTTGATAATTCGTGTTTTAACAGTCATAAAGCTTTAATTTTTGAATCTCAACATCTACGGTCATGAAATAATTGTCTAACCTGCCCCCCATAATCTCAATTCCCCACAATTTCCTACAACTGTGCAAATTTAAAATAGATTAAAAAAAACCTTTAAAACCATAATTTTGTGCGATTGTGAAAATGTAAGGACATAAAAATTAAAAATGCTTAAAATAAACATTGATATTGTGTTGAAATTATAAAAAAATTAAAATCAAATTCTGGTAAGCCTAATTTTAGTTTAGGATGGAATACCGACTTATGTTATTATTAGAATAAAGAATATGACCCATTTCTGCCTGATCTGCCCCGTAGTCATCCTGAATAATATCTCTCTTGAAAGTATTAGCATTTAAATCAATCCTGCTACTCAAGTAGTGAGGCACTGCTCTTTTGCATTAGGGATCAGAGAAGCAGGTCCACAGCGGTGCTGTACCCTTTTAAGCACATTACTGTCTTTTATCTCTGAGGTGGCTGCATTTCTGTGGTGGGAAAAGTGATCCCTAATATGCAGTTTACATTGTAACAAAACCAAACATTAAGAAAATGTTTTACTAAAAACTGCAGAAAACTCCTGAGCAAAATAATGTTTTTAAGTTATTTTTCCTTTAGAAAAAAAGAACCTCTTCTTTTGCTGCTCATTGCAAGGTACAAAACCCCAAAACATTATAGTAAATATTGGATCAAATTCTCTCACTCACACTGGGGCAATACCACCAGCTTTGACGGGATTATGCTGTAACAACTGAACGGAGATTGTTGGTCAGTTCATGTAATGTAATCCGCTGCTTCATTCACCCTCCCCTCTTGTCTTCTGGCTTGTGCATCTCAGCTCTACATTCACTAAAAGTGAAATCAGTCCCTCTACACAGGGTCAGCATAATCCACTGGACCACATGCAGGCTCCACAGAAGATATGGGTATCTGGGACACCAGGTAGCGTTAGAGTATGGCTTTTTAACTCAAACTACATGCTAGACTCACGCTTTTAGCTCTGCAAGTGTCCAGTTCAATCTTTGACATTGGCCAAGATGATAACTATCATACAAAAAGAGATTACAACACCCATTCAGCCACAGGAGGGTGCACATATAACACATGCTTAGCAGAGGATCACACCAGCACCACTGAAGTTCCATCTGAGCCCTGAAAATAGAGTGTAAATGCAACATCGGCAGAATGCTGGGTCTCTGCATGGGATAAATTTCCCTGTCAGCACTCTGTGGCAGAACCTGTATTTGCTTTGGTGAGCACTTACTCATACAAATAGTGTCTCAGACTTCCAAGTAAGAGTTCCACAATCAGACTCAGGTCACAGCATTCCCCTGGCTCCATCCTTCACCTCAGTCTCCATGGTCTATTCCATAAGCAGAAAATCCACTTATTTCTCATATTCACCTCTGACACACATGGGTAAGGTGTGTGCATGCGTGTGCCGCATTACAGACTGCACCACACTTCTCAATCCATAGGCTCGTCAGTCACAGTCTGCAGACATCAGACCAGGCTCACACCTGAATCAGTGACACTTCTCTGATAAAAGCTTATCAAGGGATTTTATTTTGGGAAGATGAGAAAATACACAGGATCCAGATTCTGGCTAGAATAGAAGCTTATCTTCTCAAAGTTACAAAAAAAGCAGTTTCCTCCAAATAGATGATTCTTGTCAGAACGCAAAGTACAGCAAAGTGAGCCGCAGATGAAATGTCCTTGCCACATGTGCTGTATGCTTCAGTCACCTTTAATTTTAACTTTTGAACCAAATGGCTTAGTTAGAACTCACAAAACTGAAAACTTAACAATGAACTGAATTTCCTATCACTAATCAGTGACTGAATGTGAAAGGAAACTAAGAGCTGTGTTATCAACCCTACACAGACTTCATTTGCAATGACTGTCTGAACAAAAATGATTTGGGAGGGATAGAGGATTGGTCTAATGGCTGCACAGTGTAGTAAACTGATATTTTTGATCTTTGTTTTCTACTCTATGCAGTTCTCCAAGAACTAGAGCAAGGTACTAATGACGATACTGCTAAATGGTTTCATAAAATTATTTCCACCTTTAACAGTTTAAAATAGAGCTGATTTTTATTTCACAATGGAAGTTTATTTTTTCCCTCAATTGACACTGCTTAACCACCCTCTTTTCATTCATTTTATTTCACCGTGCCAGGTATTTTTCATTCTAAAGTTTCAATCCCACATTTATGTTTGTGCCATTAAGCATATGAGTGGTCCTACAGAAGCTAAAGTTAAGCATGTTATTTGTTCAGGGGCGGCTCCAGGCCCTAGCACGCCAAGCGCGTGCGTGGGGCGGCAAGCTGTGGGGGGCACTCTGCTGGTCACTGCGAGGGCGGCAGGCGGGCTGTCTTCAGCGGCTTGCCTGCGGAGGGTTCGTTGCTCCCATGGCTTCGGACCCTCCGCAGCAAGCCGCTGAAGGCAGCCTACCCGCCGTGCTTGGGGTGGCAAAATCCCTAGAGCCGCCCCTATATTTGTTATTAAATGCACCAAGATTAAGCCCTCTTTGCAGTAGGCACTGTACAAAGATAGTCCCGGCCCTCAAAAGCTTACAATCTAAATAGACAAGACAGTCAACATCTAGGAGGGGAAACAAAGGCACAGAAAGGTGAAGCAACTTGCCTCAGGTCACACTGTAGGTTCCTGGCAGAGATGGGAATAGAGCCCAGATCTCCTGAATTCCAGTCTAGTACTTTCCAAGTGCTAAACAAACACATAAGCAAAGGTGTAAGGTGCAGAGCCCTTTTTCTAAAATCACCCCATCCTTTTCTGAGGTCTTTCATTCTCCCCTGAAATCAACCAGTCCCTCTTTATCAAAGCCTCATCTTGCCCCAAAGAACTGCCATTCCCCCTCCGTAAGTTCTCTATTTCCTACGCTACAATCTTATGTTGACGATCCACAGCAATAAGTGTTCTGTCATACATATGCGTAACCCCCATTGTCTGGCTATGCAGGAAGGACAGGAGACACGGATTGTGGCTTAACTATCTGGGAGTACCTGACAGGTAAATTTGTACAATGCAGGTAATTCCATAACTATTTACATACACTGTGGAGGGAGGCAGGGCCAGTGCAAGGATGTTTTGTGCCCTAGGCGAAACTTCCACCTTGTGTCCCCGCCCTGAGGGGTCCGCGCCGCCCTCCCGCGGCAGCTCTCCCCCTCCGCGCTGAGGTGCCCCCCCTTGCGGCATCTCCCCACCCCCTATCCTCTGCCCTGAGGCACCTCCCCCCCCCCACGAGCATGAGCACCCTGTCACTACTTCACTTCTTCCGCCTCCCAGGCTTGCGGCACCTAAGCTGATTGGCGCCGCGAGCCTGGGAGGCGGGAGAAGTGAAGCAGCCACAGCGTGCTCAGAGTGCTCGTGCTCGTAGCAGGGGTGAGCTGGGGTAAGGAGTTCCCCTGCGTGCAGCCCCCGCCCCCCACTTGCTGCAGGCGGCCCTCCCTGCGCTCCCCCACCCCAGCTCCATCCGCCTAAATGCCGGCAGTGACCGAGGCAGCTGAAGATTTGATCGCTGCTGAAGAAAATGGCGCACCTCAAATCCCAGCACCCTAGGCGACCGCCTAGGTCGCCTAAATGGTTGCACCGGCCCTGGAGGGAGAGAGTCTGTCAGTCCTCCACCTTTACCTATCCTGATCCCCAGCCACCCTGCTGCTGGGACCTCACCCCTCTCTAATGAGGGTTAAGGGACAAGCTTTATAGTGGGGGTTCTGAGAGTCATTAAAACAACTGTAAATGCTGTATTTGATGGAAACCACTTCAAGCTGGGGGTGTGGAAGTACACCCAGAACCAGCACCTACGGTAAGGGGGGTTATGAAGGATGAGGTCTTAGTGTGACATTACCAGAGAGTAGTTATCAGTGGTTCACAGTCATGCTGGAAGGGCATATGAATTTGGGTCCTGCAGGGATCAATTATGGGTCTGGTTTTGTTCAGTATCTTTATGTTTTAGATAATGGCATAGAGAGTACATTTATAAAGTTTGAGGATGATACCAAGCTAGAAGAGGTTGCAAGTGCTTTGGAGGACAGGATTAAAATTCAAAATGATCTGGACAAACTGGAGAAATGGTCTGAACTAAACAGGATGAAATTCAGTAAAGGACAAATGCGAAGTACTCCACTTAGGAAGGAACAATCAGTTGCACACATACAAAATGGGAAATGATTGCCTTGGAAGAAGTAATGCAGAAAGGGATCTGGGGGTCATAGTGGATCACAAGCTAAATATGAGTTAGCAAAAGAAGCAAACATAATTCTGGGATGTATTAGCAGGTGTTGTAAGCAAGACACGAGAAGTAATTCTTCTGCTCTACTCTGAACTGATAAGGCCTGAGATGGAGTATTGTGTCCAGTTCTGGGTGCCATATTTCAGGAAAGATGTGGATAAACTGAAGAAGGTCCAGAAAATAGCAACAAAAATGATTAAAGATCTAGAAAACATGACCTATGAGGGAAGATTGAAATAATTGGGTTTGTTTAGTCTGGAAAAGAAAAGACGAAGGGATGGCATGATAAAAGTTTTCAATCACATAAAAGGTTGTTACAAAGATTGTTCTGTTAACCTCCGAGGACAGGACAAGAAGCAATGGTTTTAAACTGCAACAAGGGTGGTTTTGGTTGGTCATTAGGAAAAACCTCTTAACTGTTAGGGCAGTTAAGCACTGGAATAAATTGCGCAGGAAGATTGTAGAATCTCCATCACTGGAGATTTTTAAAAGCAGGTTGGACAAACACCTGTCGGGCCGGTCTAGATAATATTTAGTCCTGCCATGAGTGCAGGGGACTAGACTAGATGACCTATTGAGATCCCTTCCAGTCCTGTGATTCTATGATTACCTAAGGTACAATCTGGACTGATGGACAACTGTGTCCCCTCAATTCCCTAACCTGGGGTGCCTTTTACTCTGCTTTACTGTGAGAGCAACCACTTCTGGTCTGCTCTCACACAGCCTCCAGAATGTAAGTCACTCCAGTTATACTGTATGAATACTCTGGCCAGCCACTCATGAGTTACATTACAGGACAATACTAACAAACTCCTAGCCCCAGACTTTCCCCAAGAAATGTGCTTCTACTGCCAAGCACCCTCCTAGACAATACGAACTCATAGAAAGTCTGTCATTTACTAATAGAAAATGATATGCACAAATCTTGTTATCCCAAATAGAGTTTCCCAAACACTTCAGTCCAAACACACTGGTTAAGATAAAACAAATATATTAACTACAGAAAGATAGATTTTAAGTGTCTACATATCATGAGGAGCAAAAGTCAGAACTGAAAGAAATAAAATATAAAACACAACCAATACCCAGCCTAACCAGCCCAGTGAATACAAAGCAAAGGTCTCCTTCACCACATGTTCCAGCAGTCCCAATGTCTGAACCTCTTTCAGTCAGGATCCTCCCCCTGCCCAGTGCAATGCTGCTATCTTTGTTGTTCATATATTGATGATTCCATGGGTAGAGAGCAAGGAGGAGAAGATTAGGAGCGGGACGTCTGTCCTCTCCTCTTAAAGCCCTTTCTCTTGTGCAAGAATTATATCCAGCTGATATTAAGAGACAGAACATCTGGGTGGCCAGGAACTTTAACCTTGTTCTTTGTCAAAACCTAGATCTTTTGCCCACACCCTCTCTCCTGCCAAAGAGTGGGCACCTAATCAGGCGATGGTCTACTTGATCTTGACACCTCGCTGAGGCATTGGTTAGCCTTTTGTCTCTAGGTAGCTTGTTTGTGACTGCCCTCCAGAACATGCTGGAACAAGTCTTAGTAATATTATATAGTGGAATCCACTACCTTTACGTACAATGTAGCCACACATATTTTATCAGGACAATAATGATTAGCAAATCATAAGTTTTCAAATGATATCTTACACAGTATGCTTTGTACAACATTTAACATAATCTTGCAAAATGGGTTACAATAGGGGTACAGACTGTCACAGTTGTCTCCTGCCATAAGAGCCCTGAACCCCCACTGTTTCTGCTCCTTTAAAGAACACCTCTTAAATCCTTTACCACTCCTTTTTATCTGATAACGATATCCCTTCCCTGTGGAATACCTGCACTGGACATCCACCCCATGCTTATGTAATGTGCTGCAGTATCATAATCTAACCCCTGCTTCATGTTCATCCCAACTAAGCCCCAACCCACTGTGGGGAAGGCAAAAACCCCGCACCTTGCATTGGTCAATTTGGTGGTGAGGGAACAAATTCCTTCCCAGATCCTCACAAAAGAAGCAATGAAGTGTAATGCCCACAGCAGATAATGACAAAATTAATATTTAATTAACAGAAGGGTGGGGGCTGCTCTACCTGGTCCAGGTAAGAGGGCTTTTCCTGCACCATCATGGACATAAAAGTCCCTCCTCTCTTCTGGTGACCTTGCGGTGAGATGGGTCAGCAACCTCACACTGACATGGTATGAAGAAGTCACTCTCTAGCTCAGTAGCTTGTAAAGGGGCCACACACCTTTTTGTATAAGCCCTGACAACAGCCCCCACCACTTAATGTGCGGTGACGTCATTAAAGTGTACCAGACTGGCTAAAGCACATTACCTGGATGTTTAATGATGATTGTCTCAACACTGAACGATTAATGATGAAATTTAAAATCATCACTGGGCTTTAGAGTTAACATTCTACTGAGATGAATGAGGTTAGTGCACACTAGTCAGGGCTATACCTTCATTTTGCCTTCCTGCAAATTCAAGACAACTCTGAACTGACTCACATTAAGAAGAAGGTCATCCATCAGGAAGGCTAAAACCATGTATTTTTAAGTGAAACCACACAGTCTGCAATAAATGATTGTATCCAAGGTAAGACTTAAGCGAGGTACTCAGTATTGCTATCCACTGCATATATTTCCAGCAGTTCAGTGAGATGACTTAGCCAAAACTAGTTTCCTCACGAACTGGAAGTTCGGGGGTTCTTTTTAAGCAATGGATCATTTGTGTGACTGTCAATAATCTTTTCTTTCTTTCCCCTTACAGTTTAGAAAAAAAAAGTCTCCCAGCAAGAGCTATCTGGTCAGGAAGAATCTATGCCTCACTAGAGGGAGGAAAAACCAGGGAGTGTCAGCAAATTCAGGTCCTTACTTTCCAGTCTGGTAGAATAATTAAAAGAAAGCATCATTCATTTTCCTCCATGCTCAGTTCTGATAGTTCACATGGTGAGAAGCAACTCTTGCCATATATAAACAATTATCTACAGTATATTTTACAATTAAACTTTACTGGATAAAAGTGGCTTCATTCTACCACCCACAGCGTAGCGGTCCAACATCAGAGCTTATAAACCATTTTCCATCCTCTTCTAATGATGGTTTAACAACCACAAGAACTTTTCTGTTTAAATCTGAAATATTTCTGTTTAAACATTTAACCATTCCCAACGTTTCAGAGGCCGTTGACAGTTTACAATGTCTCATGCGAAAGGCAGACATTCCTCGCTATGTGACCTCGTACAGTTCTGCACTGAGTAGAGCTGGCTTAACTACAGAGTGAAGCCAAATTAACTAACTGATTTATTTGTTGATATTTTAAATTGCAATTAGCAGCTTCTTTGATATAGTACATATGTTGGCAACAGGAGTCTATGGTGATGCCTGGGTTCCCATCAACAGAGGATCCAGTCTTAATTTGCCTAGGGGGCCCACTCTCATGGGCGCCAGGCACTCTGAGGACAATTATTTAATATTAAACTGAGTAATGAATTTAGTAAAGATCAATATGATAATTCATGTAAAAGACACAAAGTTCGCAAAACAAAGTATAAAGGGCCACATTGAAAGAGTTCCAGTAAAGTCACTATGTTTTATAAACCACATTACCACCACACAGTGTTGGTCTTTGTCCCCCATTAGTGCTCAGTCTACATAAGATAACGAGTTTGTTCCAAATGCCGCCTAAAGAACTACTCAAGCAGTAGATATTTATGTTTTCGGTACAAGAGGTCCCAGGCTCAATTCCCTACTGACAGCTTAGAGTTGTTGGTTATCAAAACTTGAACCCTCTCACATTTATACAGGCTTACTTTATGGGAACAATATGGCCTCAAGATATATAGAAAATCTCATTATAAAAGCAGGACTCTTCACACATGATTGAAGAAAAAATAGGGCAGGGGGAAGGAAAGAAAGAAAGAAACTAAATCCCAATTTCAACTCTATTCCAGTGCAGAGGCCTCGAAAAGTAACCCAGTGAAGCGACTCGGCCTTGCTATGTTATTAACATGCTTGATTGCTTTCCCTCAAGTTTTGGAGAACATTTTTAGCCTATTTTCTTTACAGTAAACAGAGTTTTTCAAGCTATAACACCCTGTCAAAGCTGATTCCTCACTCTGGCACTTCGAGTGCAGAAGGTGGGGGCCCGCAAGGATTCTAAAAATTAATACTTGCCACTCCAGGCTTGTATTAAACTCTCAAGATTACAGCTTTTTTCTGACCTTGGCTTGGTAAAAGCTGCCACCACCCAAATGCAAAAAAATCAAAACCCGTTGGACTCAGGAAGGAGCACTTGGGAATTCCTGCCTGTGGGGTACCCTCAAGCCCTTACTTACACACACACACACACACACTCACTCCGGGGAAGAGCTGAGAAAGAAAACAAAGGAAATCAGCTGTTGCCACCAGCTAATCAAACAGCATCGGCACAAACCTCTTAGGACACAAAAATCCAAATCCTGTTCTTAAAAAAGGTAAATTTTATTAAAAACAAAAAGAAAGAAAATACATCTGGAACTTGGGCTTTTGCTAGATTTTAAAAGAGTAATTCCAAAAATTAAGCACCCAAAAGAGCTTTCTTGGGGGGTTCAGTTTAAAGGTTACAAGCAAACAAGAGCATCCGTGGTTAGCACAGAGGAGATCCACAAGCCAAAATAAAGAAATAAACCTGATTGTGTCTACCTAAACATTCCCTGTCCAGTGATTCCTTCTAGGTATGAAAGACAATTTTTCATATTTGGTTCTAACCTTACACAGCATTCCTGCTTATAGCATTGCTGCTCCGTGTCCCTGCAGCCCTGAGAGAACAGACAAAGGGAAAGTTTTTGCCCCCCCAATTTTAAAAAGTTCTAGCCTTCCCATTGGCTCTTTTGGTCAGGTGCCCACTTTTTTTCCTTTAGCTGGGGGATTTTTTAACCCTTTACAGGTAAAGCAAGTAAAGAACAGCTACTAAGAGGGCTTTCACAGCTAACTGGCTGGCTGGGTGTTCATCCAACGGAGCTATCCCCAACTTTATTTATCACACACCCAGTCATGATTTAGCAAACCATTAGTGCAGAAGACTTTGTCCTTTCATTGCCAAGATTAGTTCCTTCACTATCAGTCCATAAAAGCAGTTTTTTAAACCACACTTATTTATCTTGAGGTACAAAATACCTATGACTCAAGGCATGTCCTAAAATGACTGAATTGGTGTAAGGATACAATTTGTAGTAAGTATTTTATTAATATAAAAAATTCAATACTTTCCAGTGACAATTCCTTACAATTTGTTAACTTCCCAGAATTGGTTTTGCGTTTCTAGGACTTGTTGGATAAATGATTTTGCCTTTAACATATTGCAAGAGGAAAAGTAACTTCTGATGATACTGTTGCATTGGACTGGTCTTAGAATCTATGTCTATTGCGAGACTATTACTATACTACTATCCCCAGTGGTATTGTTTTCTAACCTATTCATACACTTACCAATAATAGCACTCCAGGGGCCCGCAACTCTTACTACCCATAATGAGACTGAGGTTTGACTTTAGCTGATTTTTTTTCAAGTTCAAAAACAGTGTGGAATTCAGTTTGAGTGTTGTGTGATGGTTCATGTAAAACCAACTGTCCCATCCCTAATTCTGAAGCTAGATTATCATCAGCTTTTTTAGCTTCTTAGCAATGTCTTGTACAGCACTGAATGCATTGTCAGCACTTAAGACATGATAATAAACTAATAAGTAGAGCTACTGTACCAATGATATGTTCATCTAATGAGGAAAGTATACTATAAGGTGAGGAAGACTGCTTTCCCCTCCCCCTCAAACTGAACCAAAAAATTGTAATGCAGATCTTTGACACCACTCATGATTATGGCCAATGACCAGTGCACACAACCAGTAAGACCATTTTCACACTGTCACTAATTTATACAATATAGATTGCACTGTGGCTAGTCATGTATAGAGGCCTTTTGTCCATGCTCTTCAAAGAACAACAGAACCAAATATGGAACTGGCTTAATATGCTTCTTTTGTGTGCTTTACTTAATTCCTTAGCTGCTCTTCAAATGCTTCTCTCTTCATTAAAAAGGTAGCAAGTTTTCTGTTGACTGACAGCTCTGGAGGCTGCAGTGCTCCATAGAGCATATTTAACATCGATTATAACTGTGCAAGCTTCCACATGCTTCCTCAGCCCTGACCTAGGGTGACCTAGTGGTGATAAGGGTAGTTTAGCATCCATGTGCACGCAGCCCTTGACCTCTTAATAAAACAGCCAACAACAGTGCCATATATTGCATTTTTTTTCTGGATTTTTTTGTTTGTTTTATGGATATCTGCTCACGGGGAACTAGACTGAGAATATCAATGAATTCACATGGGCCAACAACTGACCATTGTTCCTGGCCTGGTCTGAACACAAACCACGGACATAAGTGTAAAATACTGGTAATGGTTTATCAGCTTTCTTATCCAGGGTTTCTCAACCTTTTCTTTAACCTATCACCTCGTATTCATTGACTTACACTCAGTTCTTAGAAGTATCCAAAACTCTGACCGAATTTGACCAAACTGCCATATTCAAAGTGCAGCTCAGCTGAAATCTTTTGTTTCCTACCTTCAAGCAAAAACAGCGTTAGATAATGGAGGGCACATCTACACTGCCCTGCAGTTCAGACTACAGGGGAAAGACTAGAAGTGCACACAAAAGTTCTGTAGTGTAACTCCCCTAGTGGACGCTGCCAGCATGAACTAAAAGGTTCCTTGTTCACATTAATGCAGTCCTCTAGCATTAATTACGTTAGTGTAAACTAGAAACCTTTTAGTTTGCACCTACAGCATCCACCCCAGGGAATTACAGCAAAGTATTTGGTGCATGCTGCTATTCACACACCCTCTCCCTCCCCATAATCTGAACTGTGGGGCAGTGTAAACAAGGTCTGTATCTCACATGGTTTCTATGTAAAACTATTAACTGCTAGGCTTAAAACTTGGTCTAAGTTTGCTCTAAACACAGTCATGTTTCACACAATGATCATCCCAAATTGCTAAAACATAGGTTGACAGTGTCCAAATTTTTGTTTAGAACAAATCCCATGTGTTGGGGTGGTGGAGCAGGGTTCACTCTTCTGAACTCATGGTTTAAGATATGGTGTCAGTTACCATGCAGGTCTCCAAAGCTAAAGTTCTCTTCAGAGTTTATGCTTGTTTTTTAATGCCTATGCAATATATTTATTTGTTCTGTGTGTGTTTTCTTGATTTATATATGCATATGTATAGTGCACATTTAAAAATAGAGTGGGGACAATATGCTTTAAAGTCCTACAAAAAAACAAAACAAAAAAACCCCCACCAAAACAGAAGCTATGTAAAAATTGGTAGGAAAATGCAGTAGCGAAACACAAAGCTAGCTTTCAACCTCATAGTCTTCTATGTTCTAGCCAAGTTCATTGCCAACTGGTCACAGGTGAAGACATTTTAGACCATGATTTTGAAGGGTGGTGACAGGTCTATATCTATAATATATATTCATCACTTGCACATCTGGTTTATATCTGTGTCCAGTTATAATGTAAATTTTTAGAGTCTTGAAATGTTTTTCTTTTGTATTATTACATGTTAGTGTAGCGTACACTGCCTAGAAGATATCCCAGCAGTTAACTGATACAACAAAACAAGTGTCACAAATATTAGCAGAAAACAAATCAATACAGAAATTAATTGAAGTGATATACTAAAGGTTGTTAACAGACTGTTGAAATCTAGGGTGATTATAGTGAGAGATGTTTAACACTAAGCCAGGTACAACTTATGGTATGGTACAGCAGTTAGTTGATATTACTGGCAAAATTATATTTATCGGTTGTATGCAGTAGCGCCTAGAGACCATAACTGGGCCCCATTGGCTGCAGATAATTGATCAGTGTATTCAGCCGTCTCCTCCGGTATTTACATAAATACAATATCATGCCACATCATAAACTCTACATTGTAAAGGCAGCTTGATCTAGTGGATAGGGCATTAGAGTGGAATTCAAGACTCTGCCACTCTATAAGGTCTACCACTGACCTACTGTATGATCTTAGGCAAATCAGTTTACCTCACTGTGTCTCCCTTTCCCCTTCCAGGCTTGTCTAAATAGGCAGTAAGCTCTCCAGGGGCACAGAAAGTCTCACCATGTGTATGTACACAGCTAGTATAATGGTGCATGACCAATGCTGCACACTCCAATCTTTTAAATGATGCTGTAGTTGCCATTCCTGTGATCCTAGCCCAGCTAACCCTGAAGTACCTGCCTCTGCTCTCTGCACCTCCAGCCCCCACCACAGGAACTGGCTCTTTTCCTCAATACCATCATGCCATAGCAAAGGCTTAAACTACAACCCAGTCCTTAAGGAGATTATCAACTCTGGTAAATTTGAACTACCAACTAGAGAAAGTCATTCTCCCTTTAATCCAATAGCTCAGTATCACTGTATGTGTTTGAATGAATCTGAATTCAGCAGTGACCATGAGATGGTTCAGTTCAGGATCACCACAAAAGGAAGAAAGGAGAGTAGCAAAATATGGACCTTGAACTTCAGAAAGGCAGACTTTGATTCCCTTAGGGAACTGATGGGCAGGATCCCCTGGAAGGGTAATATGAGGGTGAAAGGAGTCCAGGAGAGCTGGCTGTATTTTAAAGAAGCCTTATTGAGGGTGCAGGAACAAACCATCCTAATGTGCAGAAAGAATAGCAAATATGGAAGGCGACCAGCTTGGCTTAACAGTGAAATCTTCAGTGAGCTTAAACTCAAAAAGGAAGCTTTCAAGAAGTGGAAACTTGGACAAATGACTAAGGAGGAGTATAAAAATATTGCTTGAGCATGCAGGGGAGTAATCAGGAAGGCCAAAACACAACTGGAGTTGCCGCTAGCAAGGGATGTGAAGGGTAACAAGAAGGGTTTCCACAGGTATGTTAGCAAGAAGAAAAAAGTCAGGGAAAGTGTGGGACCCTTAATGAATGGGGGAGGCAACGTAGTAACAGATGATGTTGATGTACTCAATGCTTTTTTTTGCTTCAGTTTTCACAGACAAAGTCAGCTCCCACACTGCTGTCCTTGGCAACACAGTATGGGGAGGAGGTGAGCATCCTTCAGTTGTGAAAGAACAGTTTAAGGACTATTTAGAAAAGCTGGACATACACAAATCCATGGGGACTGGATGCAATGCATACAAGAATGCTGCAGGAATTGGCTGATGTGATTGCAGAACCATTTGCCATTATCTTTGAAAACTTGTGGTGATCATGGGAGATCCCGGACGATTGGAAACAGGAAAATATAATGTCCATCTTTAAAAAGAGAAGGAGGAGAACCCAGAGAACTACAGACTGGTCAGCCTCACCTGAGTCCCTGGAAAAATCATGGAGCAGGTCCTCAAAGAATCCATTTTGAAGCACTGAGAGAAGAGGAAGGTGATCAGGAACAGTCAACATGGATTCACTAAGGGCAAGTCATGCCTGACCAACCTGATTGCCTCCTATGATGAGATAACTGGCTCTGTGGATATGGGAAAAGCAGTGGATGTGATATCTTGACTTTAGCAAAGCTTTTGATACAGTATCCCACAGTATTCTTCCCAGAAAGTTAAAAAAGTATGGATTGGATGAATGGGCTATAAGGTTCATAGAAAGCTGGCTACATTGTCAGGCTCAATGGGTGTGATCAATGGCTCGGTGTCGAGTTGGCAGCCGGTATCAAGCAGAGTGCCCCAGGGGTCAGTCCTGGGGAGGGTTTTGTTCAATATCTTCATTAATGATCTGGACAATCTGCAAGTTTGCAGATTACACTAATCGGGGGAAGGGGAGAGATAGATACTCTAGAGGGTAAGAATAGGGTCCAGACTGACCTAGACAAATTGGAGGATTGGGCCAAAAGAAATCTGATGAGGTTCAACAAGGACAAGTGCAGAGTCTTGCATTTAGGATAGAAGAATCCCATGCACTGCTACAGGCTGGGGACGGACTGGCTAAGCAGCAGTTCTGCAGAAAAGGACTTGGGGAGTACAATGGATGAGAAGCCGGATATGAGTCAGCAGTGTGCCCTTGTTGCCAAAAAGGCTAACAGCATATTGGGCTGCATTAGTAGGAGCATTGCCAGCAGATCGAGGGAAGTGATTATTCCCTCTATTCGGCACTGGTGAGGCCACATCCGGAATATTGCATCCAGTTTTGGGGCCCCCACTACAGAAAGGATGCGGACAAATTGGAGAGAGTCCAGCGGAGGGCAACGAAAATGATTAGGGGCTGGGACTTACGGGGAGTGGCTGAGGGAACTGGGATTGTTTAGTCTGCAGAAGAGAAGAGTGAGGGGGGATTTGATAGAAGTCTTCAGTTACCTGACGGGGGGTTCCAAAGAGGATGGAGCTAGGCTGTTCTCAGTGGTGGCAGATGACAGAACAAGTAGCAATGGTCTCAAGTTGCAGTGGAGGAGGTCTAGGTTGGATATTGGGAAACACTATTTCACTAGGAGGGTGGTGAAGCACTGGAAGGGGTTACCTAAGGAGGCGTTGGAATCTCCTTCCTTAGAGGTTTTTAAGGCCTGGCTTGACAAAGCCCTGGCTGGGATGATAGTTGGTTTTGGTCCTGCTTTGAGCAGAGGGTTGGACTAGATGACCCCCTGAGGTCTCTTCCATCCCTAATCTTCTATAATTCTATGAATCATTTTAAAGGCAACAAAAAAATAAAAGACTTAAGTGCAAAAAACAGAAGTAAGCCAAAGAAATTCAGTGTCATTGACTGGGTAGAGAGTCTAATTAAAATTGAATGTGCTTAGCTGTAACTAACGTCATAATTCCAGGTAAATTAATATATCAAATAAATTAAAAGCACAAACATTCTATGAAATTTTGGGTTGATTTCTGGAAGAATATGAATACAATTAACCAGTGGGGGATTAACACCCGGTCCCATGAGGCCTGGTCCCAGGAGCCCCAGCCATCTTGGGAGCTCCCTCAGGAGTGCCAGAACCTGTGTAGAAGTTGAGGGGAGGCAGTGGTGTCAGAACCGTGATCTCACCCCTTGCTCCTCCTTTTCTCCCTAGGGCTCCACCCCTGGCCAGGCCAGAAGCTGCAGCAAAGCCGTGATAAGAGCCACACAGGGAGCCCGGGCCACTGTGGGGAGCCTTGGACCCTCCATCTGCCCTGAGCAGGAGACCTGGAAGCCTGAGAGCAGCACCCAGCCCATGTCCCCGCCTCCCAGGGAGCACCACCCAGGGCAGGTGGAGGGTCCAGGGCTCCCCACATAGGCCCTGGCTTACTGGACAGCTGTCATAAACAGATGGTTAAGGGTTAATGTCTTTTTTACCTGTAAAGGGTTAAGAAGCTCAGTGAACCTGGCTGACACCTGACCAGCCACCAGAGGACCAATGCGGGGGGACAAGATACTTTCAAATTTTGGTGGAGGGAAGTCTTTGCTTGTGCTGTTTGTTTTGTTCGTTGTTCACTCTTGGGGCTAAGAGGGACCAGATGTACACCCAGGTTTCCTCCAATCTTTCTGAATCAGTCTCTCATGTTTCAAAATAGTAAGTAATAGCCAGGAAAGGCAGATTAGTCTTATGTTTGTTTTCTTAACTTGTAAATGTGTATCTTGCTGGAAGGATTTTTACCTCTGTTTGCTGTAACTTTGAATCTCAGGCTGCTGGGGTGGGGGGGAGTCCCTCTAGTCTATATGAATCTGAATACCCTGTAAGCATTTATCATCCTGATTTTACAGAAATAATTTTTATTTTTTCTTTCTTTAATTAAAAGCTTTCTTTTCAAGAACCTGATTGATTTTTTCCCCTTGTTTTAAGACCCAAGGGGATTGGGTCTGAACTCACCAGGGATTGGTGGGGGGGAAAGGTGGGAGGGGGAAGGTTAATTCCTCTTTGTTTTAAGATCCAAGGAGTTTGGATCAGTGTAGCCTCTCAGGGTAACCCAGGGAAGGGAAAGTCTGGGGGGCGGGAAAGGAGGTAGGATGGTTTATTTCTCCTTGTTTTAAGACCCAAGGGATTTGGGTCTTGGGTTCCCCAGGGAAGGTTTTTGCGGGGACAGGAAGTGTGACAAACACTATATTTTTGGCTGGTGGCAGCGTCCCAAATTTAAGCTAGTAATTAAGCTTAAAAGTGATCATGCAGGTCCCCACTTTTTGGACTCTAAAGTTCAAAGTGGGGAAAAAAACCTTGACAGCAGCTCTCACCATCATCCAGCTCCAGCTTCTGGCCTGGCCAGGGGGCAGGGTCTGTAGGGGGAAGGAGGAGGAGCAGGGAGAGGAGCCCTGTGGGTAAGGGGGGGCTAAGGTCCACCTCATCCCCCCACAGGCTCACTGGCTGCAATTCTGGGCCCCAGGACAGAACAATCAATGGGCCCCCAGGTACGCACAAGGCATGCCTGTGGGGACAAGGTCCGCCTGACATTAGGGCGGTGCTGCGTCTGCACTGGCTGGTGCCCAGCAAGCTGCCTCCTGTGCAGGCTGGGCATGCTCTTCCAGCATGGCCAAGGCTTCCATATGCCCTCCCGGTTGGGTTGCCAACTCTCTAATTGTGCAAACCCAAAGACCCTTGCCCTGTCCCCTACCCCTTCCATTCCCTGAGACCATGCCCTGTCCCGCCCCTTCTCTGAGGCCCAACCCCTACTCACTCCATCTCCCCTCCTTCTGTCGTTTGCTCTTCCTCACCCTCACTCACTTTCACCAGGCTGGGACAGGGGATTGGGGTGTGCGAGAGGGTGCAGGCTCTGGGAGAGAGTTTGGGTGTGGGGGATGCAGGCTCTGGGAGGGGCATGCAGGAGGAGGTGTGGGGCTGGACTGGGGAGGAAGTTTGGGTGCAGGGTGCAGGCTCTGGGAGGGAAGTTGGGTGTGGGAGTGGCTGCTGGGTGTAGGCTCTGGGAGGGAGTTAGGGTGGGTGGGGTTCTGGGAGAGGATATAGGCTCTGAGAGGAGGTGCTGGAGGGAGTGCGGGGTTGGACTCTGGGAGGGAGGTTGGGTGCAGAAGGGGGTGCTGGGTGTGGGCTCTGGGAGAGAGTTTGGGTGTGGGCTCTAGGCTGAGGGTTGGGGTGAAGGAGGGGGCCAAGGGGTCAGCGCTTACCTTGGGCAGCTCCCGAAAGCAACACACATATCTCTGTCAGCAGCTTCTAGGTTGGGGACCCAGAGGGACTCTGTGCACCACTGCCCACAGTTCCCGGCCAATGGGAGCTGCAGAGTTGGCACTCGAGGAGGGGGCCAGCACATGGAGACCTCTTCTCCCTCCTCCCCCAGAGGCCACAGGGATGTGCCAGCTGCTTCTGGGAGCAGTGCAGAGCAAGGACTGGCAGGAAGCCTGTCTTAGCCGCACTCCGCTGCCAGCGGCAGCAGCCGGGGGCCTCTGAGCCCTTTTAAATCTCCCAACTCCTGGGGCAATTGCCACCTTTGTCCCCCTGCTGGGGGGCCTGTCCCCCCCACTGGAAAGAGGCTCACACTGCTCGCACCACGGATCACCTTATCAGCTCCCCCGCCAGGAAGCACAGTCCCTGCCTTTACCGCACCGCAACTATCCTAGCTTCTACTCCCATGTTAAAAAGTGGGTGGGTATGCCCCACTCCCGAGTACCAGCACTCCCAGTCTCCAGGGGATGTGGTGGGCCCAAATGTTCTTTGTGCCCAGAGCCCCAATAAATCTTAATCCACCTCTGCAATTAACTAACTCATCCCTGCACAAAGGGCCAGAACAAGGCCTAAAAAAAAAAATCACTTATTATTCTGACATTTTGTTGTTGTGTGCATTGTATTTATATAACACACAATATATACATGTATTCAAACATATATATGCACATACATACATAATAAGTTGCGAAGTAAAAGTTGAAAAGTCTCTTCTTTCCAGTAAGTAGTATAATATATCTAAGCTTGACAGTCTTTCATTAATCCACCCTAAATTCCAACTTGCTCCTAAATTTCAAAACATTCATACATTCTCAGAATGGTGTCCTTTGAGGAATTTATTGCCGTGGTGTCTATTCTGATTTCTAGACTGGGTGCCTGACATATACAGCCTTATAGCATCTTGCATTCTGAGAGAACACAGCGATTTTTCCATTTACCATAAAGATGCCTGCTTGTTTTTTCCTTCACTCACTGATACTATATTGCCAGGAATGATGTCATGCTATTCCTATCATATCTCACAATAACACTTTCCTAAAGTAAACCATAATCTCTTAAATCCACTGGACAGTGGCTGTCCAAACAGAACAGATCTCTCTTTTTTTAATAAAACCCAGGTGATAAATTAAGTGCTTCTGATAAATGAGAGCCCCATAGTTCTGCAGTCCTAATCCTCCCGTGGAGAGAAATATTTGACCAGGCATAATATGTTTCTTATGAGGGAGGCACAGCATCTTTCACAAAGAAGCCAAGGCACAGAATTTACGCAACCAATTATTTGCATGGATATAGTGCAACCGATTATGAAAAGAACAATAAATATAAGCAACTGTTTTTGTCTAGAAAAAATAAATATGCATTTTTCAAAGTTGGTTGCCTAAATCCATATCTAGGTACCCATGTAGATGCAATTTTCAGAGGTGCTGAGCATTCACAGTACTCACCTCCTGGGTGGATGTAAAGGCTTAACTTTAGGCAACTACTTTTGAAAATATTGGTACTGCAAAAACATAAATTCAGAAATTGTCCCAATAAAAATATAAAAGGTTTAGCATATAACTTTTGCTGTTATCTATTTATCTGTCTATCTAGGTAATTATATGTCCCTTGTCACCATAATTTTGGAGCACCATCGAAGCATTTAAAAATAACTCTCTCTCTCTCTCCCTTCCTAGCTTGCAGGTTTCTGGCCTGTCTGGCTATGTAAGTAGTGTTCATGGTGTGTGCAGTGAGGGAAAGCAAAGAGTTTTGCTTTGCGTTCCAAAGGCGGCAAGGCCTGTGGTCATGGTTGCTCTCAGAGTGAGTTCTCTAATCTAGGGCTAGCTCCAGTGAAAATTGTATGTCCTGAACTCCCACTAGTGGACAGTTTCATTGCTCCAGAGGTACTCTGATGTCCTGAGAGGCCATGTCCACGGAGGCAGTGGTGGATTAATGCACAGGTCCCGGGGCCCTGGCCAATTTGGGGCCACAGGAGTGCCGAAACCTATGTAGAAAAGGGGGCCACCAGCACCAGAACTATAGCACTGCTCCTCTTTCCTCTGGGGTGCTATCCCCTGCTCCTCCTCTTTCCCCTGCAGCCCTGCCCTCTAATCAGGCCTGAAGCCAGAGCCAGACTAAGGAAGCCCACGCTGCTGCCGGGAGCCCTGAACTCTCCACCTGCCCTGGGCAGGGGCCCAGGGAGCCTAAGAGCAGCCCCCGGCCCATTTCTCTGCCCCTCAAGGCCCTGGCTGTTTGGGGAGAAGGTTGAGCAAGGGGCAAGGCCCCCATCAAGGGCAGGACTAAGAGTTGTTGGGTTGTTTCCTGGCTCAGCAAAATTAATAAAGGAAAACATGATTGGCTGTAAGATGTTCCTCATGTGCTCATCAGCTCTTTCACTGTAATAATAATCAGGATACTGTAATCGATTCAGAGGCTGAACCCTCTGAGACCATGGCTTTGTTAACAGTTGAATGATTGATAATCCCCAAATTCCATTTAAGCTACATCAGGGTTTTCTATATAATACATTTTCCTTACAATATTTATTTTTTTTAAAAGGCTAAGAAATTGAACACACTTTACTATGCGTGGGTTTATGTCAGGATTGGGATATATTCCATTTTCATCAGAAAAACAGATCATGACATATAATGGTTTTGCTAGTGTTTGGAAATGTAAAATTTGAAAGTGATGTAATTATTAGTAAGGTCAGAGTGACGCTCAGATACATTGATCTCAGAGATTTACTATATGAATTAAGACATGGGATACAACCTGATCTTACTCAGATGTTATGCCTTAAGTTAAAAAAAAACACTTTCCTGACCTTAAATCCCTCATAAGATATTAATATCTTTTTCAATTTCCCATTTTGCATGGTTCTAGTTAGCCACCTTCTCAAACCACCCATTATAGTACAAAACTGCTTTTGAAAATCTTAATGGTCTAACTCAGTGGTTCTCAAACTAGGGCCACCACAGGAAGGGCAGCCAGCATGTCCCTCGGCCCACACTGCTTCCCGCAGCCCCCATTGGCCTGCAGCAGCGAACCACGGCCAGTGGGAGCCGCGGTCAGCTGAACCTGCGGATGTGGCAGGTAAACAAACCAGCCCGGCCTGCAAGGGCCTTTCCCTGAACAAGTGGTGGCCCTAGTTTGAGAACCACTGGTCGAACTGACAAAGAATCCACAATATATTATTGCTGTTTCTTCAAACAGCTCCATCATTTCAAAGAGCCTGGTGAGACAATTAGAATAAATATTTTACTAAAAATGTCCAAAGCTAAAGAGCTTTTCACTATTCTTTCTATTTATGGCTTCCTATTGAATATTCTGAGTCTGCTGAAGAAACTCTGCAAGACAGATCACAAATAAGCACTTAGGTAATTTGCATGACTGATTTTAAGTCATTCTCAGCAAAGATGGGCTTTCAAACAAAGCTTTATTTAAAAAACTAACAAAATATATCAAAGTTTGGGACTCCAGTATTGCTAACTGTGTTTTACTTAAAGCTCTCATTCGGATACTGAGAGATTGCATGAAAAACTCACTTTTTTCCTCAGTAATTTTCTAGCTCCTGTGGTTGTGGGAAAAGCTTGAAAGCATGATGCCACTTAACTGTAAAGGCTCAGAAACCAGCAGCACTATAAAAAGAACACAGCCCTTTTTTTTTAAATCTCTTGATTTTTTAAGCTAGTTTTATGATTTGGGGGGCCTGACTAATGAAAGCAATGCTTGGGATGTCTCCATTGAATCCTGGGTACATGTTCTTCACAAGAGGGTCGTCTCAGACTACTGTTTACATAAACTATGCACTTATCTTGGCATGGACCCATGTTTTTACCCTCTGACAAGAACTCTGATTATCTTCAGCTTGTCCACATTCTTGCCTGGGGAGAAATGCCCAGTACATTGGTAGTTAATGTACCTCTCTGCAGTAGAAGGCAAGTGTAAGCGACCACAGCTCCAGTGACATTATGAAGTTGCTGTAATGGACTGTGCCTTTAAGAGCCCACACCAGGAAGTGTGGCTAGATCTTGGTGTGACACATGCCACATTTCTGTAAGTAATTGACTAATTACAGCAAGGTTCGCCTCTCACAAGTTCAGGGTAAATTTTACAAAACAAGATCTGACACCTATAGACTAAATAACGGGCCTAATTTTCTGAAGTCACTTAGCACCTCTGAAAGTCAGGTCATTTTTACTGAGGTGCCTATATATGGATGCAAATGCCTCGCTTTAGGAATCTCTGGTATATTGGCCTTAAGTTCTTTCATAGCTAACTATGAAAAAAAGTTGTGGATTACGTTGCTCACCATCAAGAAATGATTGTGGCTGTAAAATAATTTAAGAATGGACTCTTGACCTCTACTTTATAGTGTAAATCTGTGGTTCATTTACACTAAGTAACTAATCTCTTTATGATCTTACATTTTCCTTTGTGTAACTGTTCATCTTCTCACTAATTTTCATCAGGAGCCTAAAAGGTATGTTCCTTATTTGGTTTTGGCAGTCTGGTCATCTTCCCTAGCGGCTGAGAAAATACTAACAGACCTAGGGCTGACAGATGGTTATACTTTCCTGACAAATTATTTATTTGAATTCTGAAACATCCAGCTCTTACTTACTACTTTTTCAGTTAAATTTCAAAACTCCATTTATCAACTAGAGTGATCACACATTGACTACCACCATGCATCAAAGGTAATGTACTCATTTGCTCGTTTCAAGTAACAGAGTTAGCAACAAATGAAGTGGTTCTGACAGAACAACCACTAAATGTAAGTTGTTATCCAAAGTTTGAACTGACCTACACACTTGTTTAAGTTCAGCTAGCTTCATCCCTGAAGTGCTAACCTAACCTGATCTGCAGATCCCAGACCTATCATATGCCTCAACCCAACCTCTAACATCTCTTCCTGAGAGCTGGTCAAAAATTAATTTAAACAAATTCCAAAATATTGTAAAGTTGTTTCCATTGCACAGGATTGAAGATGGGATCCATTATGACAAAATTTAAAAATTTTTTGTTTCTCAAAAAAATGAGTATTGATTAAATGAGAAATTTTGAAAGTAGTCCAGATAAAAAATGGCCTAAAAACTAGTTGTGAAAAAAATTATAAAAAACAATTTGTCAGTTTCTCAATTTTTTAATTTAAAAAGACCATTTTAAAATAAAAAATATTGGAAAATATTGACCATCTCTTCTCCTCCCACTTCATTGTTGATTCCTCCCTATGCTTTTTTAAGATGCAAGCCCAGCAGTTCCCTGCTAGGAATGGGTGTATATAACAGGGCTGGCACCCACTTCTTGCAAGTGCCCCCTTCTGATTGGGCATATCTGCATTCTTTAGGTCTGGAGACCCCTTTCGGTGGTTGTGAGGCAGGTTATCAGTGACTCAGCCCTCCAGCCAATTCACACTGTCTACATATTAGCCAGCACAAACCCCTTCTGGGCTATACAGTCCGCAGGGCCTCTCTCTCTCTAGCTCTCCTTGGACTCTAGTCTTTAAGAGGCCCAGACATGATCTTTCTATAACCTTCCTCAGGCAGCCTCTCACTCCCCTGGTCCCTGCCAGCAGACTTAGCTGTCTGTAGTCCTGCTGTTCTTCCAGGCAGCCAGGCCTACAGTCCATCTTCTCCTGCTCCATGCAGCAATTAATTACAGTGCTGTTCTGCAGCTCCTTTTATATGGCCCTCCTGGGTCCTGACTGGCTGCTTCCCTTGCAGCCATTCTAGCCTGCTTGGAAGACCTATCCACTGCTCCTTTCCTGGGATGGGTGTGGCAAAACCTTGAGGCACCCAGCAGAGGGCCTTTGGGCCTAGGCCATCCCGTCACAGTGTACTATTGCCCTACAGGTTTCCTGGTCCTCCAGAAGGCGTTTCAAATTCAATATTATCCAAAGGATTTCCAGTTTTAGGTTAAATATTATTAAGAACTCTCAGGGGTGTTTTGTTACTTTTTAAAAGCATGCAACAAAATCTCTCTTTTTTTAAGTCCCAAGTATCACATCCAGATGCAGAAAATCACTCATCTCTTTGAGGCTTCATCCTTTGGGAGGGGCGAGAGTTTAATAGGGGATCAATTTTCTATATCATCTTAGGAAAACAAAATATATAAATGTAAACATGTTTTAAAAAGAATAACCTGAGTTTATTTATCAGAGGGGTAGCCGTGTTAGTCTGGATCTGTAAAAGCAGCAAAGAATCCTGTGGCACCTTATAGACTACAACCCATCCTGGACAATGATCCCACACTTTCACAGGCCTTGGGTGGCAGGCCAGTCCTTGCCCACAGACAACCTGCCAACCTGAAACATATTCTCACCAGTAACTGCACATCGCACCATAATAACTCTAGCTCAGGAACCAATCCATGCAACAAACCTCGATGCCAACTCTGCCCACATATCTACACCAGCAACACCATCACAGGACCTAACCAGATCAGCCACACCATCACTGGTTCATTCACCTGCACATCCACCAATGTAATATACGCCATCATATGCCAGCAATGCCCCTCTGCTATGTACATCGGCCAAACTGGACAGTCTCTACAGAAAAGGATAAATGGACACAAATCAGACATTAGGAATGGCAATATACAAAAACCTGTAGGGGAGCACTTCAACCTCCCTGGCCACACTATAGCAGACCTTAAGGTGGCCATCCTGCAGCAAAAAAACTTCAGGACCAGACTTCAAAGAGAAACTGCTGAGCTTCAGTTCATCTGCAAATTTGACACCATCAGCTCAGGATTGAACAAAGACTGTGAATGGCTTGCCAACTACAGAACCAGTTTCTCCTCTCTTGGTTTTCACACCTCTACTGCTAGAACAGGGCCTTATCTTCCCTGATTGAACTGACCTCGTTATCTCTAGCTTGCTTGCTAGCATATATATACCTGCCCCTGGAAATTTCCACTACATGCATCTGAGGAAGTGGGTATTCACCCATGAAAGCTCATGCTCCAAAACGTCTGTTAATCTATAAGGTGCCACAGGATTCTTTGCTGCTTTTACTGAGTTTATTTAAAATTCAACACCAAAATGTCAGAAAAAATACAGTATCACAAACTTGAAGTGCTAATTAGCCATTTTTTTTACCCAATATACTTCAATTCTGCTTTTTACCACCCACCCCAGCCATATTCTGTATACATGACACTGTGTATGTGCATATGGACCAGCCATAAAGATTGCAACAAATCCATGGTTATTCAGGTTCATTTCAGACCTTCATAGTGACCGAAGGGTATAAATCAGTTGCATAGCTCAAGAAGCACAGCCCACTACCCGGCTGCCTGAGCTCTAGAGTAAACACCAGTAACAGATTAGTGTCTTTGACACACAGCATGCACACACACGGGCACGCACACATGCAGTTAAGCAATTCTCATTTTACCCCACTGGAGAATAGTGGTGCATATACACGCAAATGTAATAAACTCATAAGAACATAGGAACAACCACATTGGGTCAGATCAATGGTCCATCCAGCTCAGCATCCCATCTTCTGTCAGAGATTGGTGCCAGATGCTTCAGAGGAAGCGAACAGAATAGGGCAGATCATCGAGAGATCCACTCCGTCACCCAGTCCCCCCTTCTAGCAGTCAGAGGTTTAGGGACAGATTGTGCCTCTGACCATCTTGGCTAACTCAAAGTTCACTAAAAACAATGAGGAGTCCTTGTAGCACCTTAAAGACTAACAAATTGAAGTGGGTTATATCCCATGAAAGCTTATGTCCAAATAAATGTGTTAGTCTCTAAGGTGCCATAAGAACTCCTCATTGTTTTTACTGATACAGACTAACACTGCTACCCTTCTGAAACCTGTCAAAGTTCACTATATGCATAAACTGACTGGGTTTATGCTTACCTCCAAAACATTCAGGGAACTGAATACTCTCTTCTGAACTCAACTCAACATATTACACCTTTTTTCTCATGATAATAGTGAACACTTTCATGGTGCTCCCAGACTGTGATATTTAGTATACCTCCCAGACTGTGATATTTTCCATCTTTCTCATTATTGTATGTAAAAACACAGAAATTGCTGAAAGAATCAAATTTCAAGAGGATAGGCTGGCTGTTCGCTAACCTGGAGAAATCACACCCCAGAGAGCAGTTTTGGACTTCAATTTGGTTCACAAACAGCAAAATCATTCATCTGACAGCATGTATTTTACCAATGTAAAAACACTAAATCATAGGACCAGACCAGGATTATCAATTCAGTGATATACATTTCAGTTGAGTGCAGTGGAGTGGTTTACAAAATAAAAGAATCCTGTTTGAACTATTTCAGGAATATCTCCCTTTTCTCTGATTGTTATTGCTTTCTTTGCCACTTTAAATAACCAGGGACTAGAGGTGGGTGACACCAATCATTATCCAAATAATATGGAGTAGGCAAATTTCCTTTCATGTGGTATCGTTATCATAGGTATACAGGAATCTCAAACACTACTAACTTTAGATTCCCCTTTTTGAAAATTTTGCCTTAAATCAGGGAGGAACTTAAAGGTGAAGATAAGAAGCTTGTCATAAAGAGCCAAAACCTGCTATTCTTAGTTATGCAGATATATATCCCCATTGACTTTGGCAACAAAGGTTTCAGCGATGCAGGAATCTAACTGCAGAATCAATATTTAAAACATGATGAATGGCTACAAAACTAAGAAAACACACAAATCAGTCCTGCATCTGAAGCCCTGCTCTAATGGAAGACATAACTAAGTGATGTAAACAAAGGGAGCTAAGCAAGTGACAACACACAAGACCACCCATCTGGGACAGACAGCTTGCTTCAAGGTTATCTGACTGTTTCTTTTGCCTGGGTTCACACAGTGACAATTTGGTCTATGTTCTGTTGACAGTGACCACAGATTAATTAGATCAGCAGTTTTCCAATTGTAAACATTCCCAACTCAGCAGACAAACTTGCACATAGTTTCCACTATGTTTGTCAGAAAAATCCCTATCCTGATATTTTATCTAATCTTCAACATTTCCACCATCTTTGTTTGTCCTAGCAGCAAGGATATGTAGGTGAATAGGTACAGAGGCATGCACCACTACGGCTGAGAGCTTCCCATACTACGTGGTTTTTTAAAAATTGTTTAAAGCCTTTCATTTTATGTTTTCAGATTTTTAAAAATCATCAAATGGAAGTTAAAAAAATACAAATACATTACACTCATTCATGGAGGATAGGTCCATCAATGGCTGTTAGCCAGGATGGGCAGGGATGGTGTCCCTAGCCTCTGATTGCCAGAAGCTGGGAATGGGCAAGAGGGGATGGATCATTTGATGATTACCTGTTCTGTTCATTCCCTCTGGGGCATCTGGCATTGGCCACTGTCAGAAGAGAGGATACTGGGCCAGATGGACCTTTGGTCTGCCTCAGTATGGCCATTCTTATCTTCACTGCACAGGCAGCAAAAGGGATGCTGTGTTTTACGAAAAAATAAACGTAGTAAAATATTTAAGGGTAGATAAAAAATACTAACACTTGTTATGTCATATTGGCTTTTGAAATAAAATGATTGGTACATTAAGATAATTTCTTTTTATTGCAAACCATCAAAAAGTAAACAGAGCGAAATTCTGCTGCCCTTACTCACAGCAAGTAGCACCTCACTCCATTAAACAGCCCTAATGATTTCAGTGGGACTACTCATGGAATAAAGTACTTCTCAAGGTGAATAACACAGCCCTAAATAATGCAAATGATTCTTCCATCTCTCTCCTTTCCATTCTTGTTCTTTTCTCCTAATTGCTAGTGCTGAATGCTGGTTAACAACGATAATCCGAGCGTGCTCTTGCTCTCTCTCTCTGGCTAACATCCTCCTCTTTTGAAACTGTTGCCATGTTGTCTTTACTACTGTTCCATAGGATCCTAGGGAAGTGCCGTGGGAAAGGGAGAAAAAGCTCCACTAACTCATTTTGTGATTAAAGTGCAGCATAGAAAGAGGTTTTGGGCAAATTCTACTTCTCTTGTCCCTCTTGAGGAGCTTTGCCCTGGTTTTATGGACTCCCAGTGTGTGGTGCTTCTGAGCAGAGAATGATGACCAATAAACAGTTTTGCTGATAACTACTTGCAGATCAGGCTACACAATTATGCTCCTTCTGAGACAGGCACACAAGGGAGGGATCTGCAATACACTTGGAGCCAAAGTAACGCCCTTCTCCTTTTGAGAATGATATCCATCTCCGACAGCAAATATAAAGGCAGTTGAAACAAGATTTCATGGGTCTCAATTCCCATAGCCTTTTCTGAGCATCAGATTTGATCACCATTATAAAACATTCTATGTAAGTATCCTGGACACTGTAAAAAAAAATCCCAAACCTTTTAGTTCTGTATGATTTAGCAAGTAGAAAGAATCAATTTTGTGGAAGACATTTTGATGTGCACTGGAGAGCTTTCAAATCAGCTTTCCATAAGGTAAAGAAGGGACCATATTTCTTTCTGCTGGGCTATTGTGCATTTTTTTTCCACCATGATCTACCTATTGTGACACAATTTTCAACATTAATACAAAGGAGGAAAGGCTGCTATTTCAATTTATTTGCAATAATAAAAGTACTACAGAGTCACAGGAAGGCGGCGGCTGTTGAGGTACAAATTAGTGTGTGAGAAATAACTATATTGAAGGAATTAAAACCATATAAAAAGTTTCTTTAATGGAAATGAGGTCCTCTCGCAGCAGCATTTTCAAAAGGAAGAAAAGAGATTAGATGTTCCAAACAGGACATTAATCTTTCAGTTGTTCTCTCCTTAGAACCAAGTCCATGAACTGCATATGTGTTTTTATTCCGGGGCCAAAGTTGCAGGTCACTTTTTATTATTAATAATAGATGGCTACTAGATAGTTAAGCCTCTTGTTTTTGTCATGTCACTGACAGATGTTTACATAGAAATCCAGTTAGGTCAGCACTACCACATTAAAAAAAAATGTTTCAGTTTACAATGTGCAGTAAGCATAGAATTTTCAGAGCAGATTCCTACATGAAATAGAAGCTATATTTATTGAGAATTGCCTGAACCAAATACTTTCAACACACTTTAGGGGAAGGGGGCGGAGGGGAATCCAGATCTGAATTTCATAACCTGCATATGCATTTATGGGGACAGATTGTGGCTGTCCTCTATCTGGGGACTGCCATGCAATGAAAGTGAAGAATTACAGAAATAATTGCTTTCATGTAACACTGAACAAGGAACTTATTGAAAGAAGGAAAGCAGTATTGTCCCTGAAACTACTGTCTCTTCTAAACTGTGGAACTTTCCCCCTAGAACCTTCCCCAGATGCAGTACTGCACTCTGCTATAGTTTTGAAGAAACTGCCTCATATATCCCTTACACTTTCCTCCATTGTTTTGCCTGTCTAAATCATTTGCTTACAGGGACCCTCAGCAGGGTTAAGAACTTGCTCAATATTCCACCTATCACTTCAGTACATTATACCTTAATCAAGTTTTACATAGGAGCTCAATGAGCAGTGACAACAACTGATGTTGTTCAGTATTTTTCCTCACTCAGTACAGGGTCTTCTGCTTATATTCCAATAATTAAAGAAGAAATCTTGACGCTGCTTAGATTAGGCCTATTTCAGCTTCTCATCCTTTAAATCAGGCCCACAAGCAGTGAAGCACCTCTAAGTTGGCAGGGCTATTCTGCTTCGTTGACTCAAAATATCTGAGATTTGGGTTTACTTCAGTCACTGACAGAAGGGTTGCCCTTTCACTAACAGATTTATAGCATGTGGTCTTTTTGCTGCAGATTTCACTTAGCAACTGATACTTCTGTCCCTACCATTTCATCCTCTTGTGGATTTTGAGCTTGAAATCATATTGTACCCCAAAAGCTTAGAACTCAGAGATGGCAAACTGACCTACTGTCAGTGACTGTATCTTCTGGAATGCATAAAGGAGAGAAAATGCCTTTTATCTTTTCTATGAACTTTCAACTTCTACATCTAGCAAGTAGAATTGCCATACATCTAGAAAAATAATTGATGCCTTCCAAGTACCTGTCTATCCATTTTCCTCACACAAGTCCTAATGTCATTCTTTCAGAAGAAAGATCAAGAAATGCTGCATGTACTAGAGTTGGAACTCAAAGAGACTATCTGGTCATTTTGCAAAACTTCATTGTATGATTCCATGGGGCACTTTAGGCTCTGCCCTTTGCTGGGCTAACAGATCAATATGAAGGTTCCCTCCTACATCTCATGAGGCCCCAGAGTCCCCTACATACTCTTTTTAGTATGTCATCCCACAAGGGCTGTGAGACTACAGTACAATTACTATAGGTCACCTTCAGCTTCAGAGAGGTTCCCTCTCATTACTTAGGCAGGATAGACTGGAAATGGGACTCCTGGTAAGTAAATGATGATCAGGTTTTACACACTTCAATACAGGTTGCAGATGTATATCAACACTAGCAGCTATTTTCATCAGTTCTCATTTAGGTGGGGAGACTGGCCAATCACTCCAAATAGTATCTATGTGCATTTCTATATTTTCCTGAATCTCTGGAGAAACTGGGTGCCAAAAATGGTCCACAGACTCTGATCCACCAGTAGTAGCTTCACTTGTGAGTAGACTGTGATAGGTTTAATTCTCACTGAATGCATAAACAACCTCTGGCAACTAAAATACACCTTATTCAGGTCCTTACTGTTTATACAATGTGTGACAAAGTTCTATCCTTGACTCCATGGGTCCTGCATTTCTTGGCAGATTTTTGCTAGCCTCAGAGGCTCACTGTGATCCTCAACATAGCCCTTCTCTCTCTAGATGCATGTGCCACACTTACTGAGCCATTTTCATCACAAGCCAACAACAGAGGTGAGGAGAAGCAATCTTCTCTCACACAGTCTCTGTTGTCTCCCAGTCTCAGTAATTAATCAGGGAGGCAAGGCGGGAAACCCAGGCCCACCCTCTACTCCAGGCTCCAGCCCAGGGACCCTAAAATCAGCAGCTATGGTAGCTGACTTTTTGGAAGTAGGACATGTACAATTCCCTGGGCCACTTCCTCACAGCAGCCCCACTCAATATCTCCTTCACCATTACCTCAGGACCTCCTTCCTTACACCTGACATGGATTCATACTGCTTCATTCCTCCAACAGCACAACTCCCTCCTATAACTCCTGACACCCACACCTCACTGACTAACTGGGAGGCTTTTAACTAGATCCAGCCAGCCCTTGATTGGCTTCAGGTGTCCCAATCAATCTAGCTATCTCCATTGCCTTCTAGAAGGAACTTAATTGGCCCCAGGTGTCTTGATTAACCTGGAGCAACTGCCATTTGGTTACCATGGTACCAGGGATTTGTTTAGCCTGGGGCTAACATACCTGTTCCTCACTACTTTACTGTAGCCATCTGGCCTTGCCCCATCACAAATGGTACGAATGGCCTGTGGTCAGTCAACAGCTTGAAATTATCAGTACTCTACAGGTATTCTGTGAACCTGTCACCCATCCATACACCAGCCAAACTTCTCTCTAGTTAGGTGAAATCCAGCTGCAACAAAATGCTACAGGCTTCTATTTATTGTAATGTTAGTAGAGTAGAAACCCCTCAAAGATCATAACTGTTGGTATTAAAAGTGATTGTATCACCAGACTTGGAAACCATTATAAAATGCATTATTGGGAACTTGTCACACTGGGAAAGTGTTCAGTAAATTATTTAGAACTTCCTTCCACTCCTGTGCTTTATCCCTGCTTGTTGTAAGCAGTTCATAAAGAGCTTGGGTTTCTGAAGACCATTTTGGTCTGAATATTTACACTTGTTCTAGAAAAACACAGACTTAGACAATGACAATAAAACATTCCTTTAAAAATTAAATTATAGGGGTAAAATCCTGGCTCCACTGAAATTATGACAAGATATCCACTCAGGTTCTTCTATCTATGTAAGGTTCTCAGATGGTCCCTATTACTGTAATATGTAAGCATGTCACAGTCTTTCATGTATTTATCCTCACAACACTCCTGTGAGGTAGAGAAGTGCTATTATCCTCATTTTACAGATGAGGAACTGAGATACCAAGAGACTTACTCAAGGTCACACAAGAAGTCTGTGTTGGAGTAGGAAAATAAATCCAGGTCTGCTGTGTCCCAGAATAGTGCTCTAACAAATGGATGATCCTTCCTCTCAATGGAGCCAATGTTGCAATGTTTTTTTTTTAATATTCTCTATTAAAATCTTATGCTTAAAGTTCTGTTTAACTGAATCTTGATTCCCAGTTTAAATTCTGAACCAAAATAAAGAAATCTTTAAGCAGAAATATCCAACCTACAATGTTCAGGTGTGAAGCCAGATCTGAACTTCTCCTTGGCTTGAAAGTTGGCATGTCTGGAGTTTCGGTCCAATCCAGAATAGACATGACAGCCAGACTCAAAGCTTGGCTCAAGTTCCCAGATTTAGGAGTAGATTTAGAGCCAATCTACGCTACCATGTACCAATGCAGCTGCACCAATGATGCTGCGCCGCTATAGCGCATCTGGTGAAGACACACTATGCCAGTGGGAGAGTGTCTCCTACCAACATAGCATGGCGTGGACAGCGCTTTAAGTTGATTTAACTTACGGCACTTGGGGGGTGTCATTTTTACACCCCTGAGCAATGTAAGTTCTATCAACTTATGTGGTAGTGTGGAGGGTTTAACTTTGGACCCAACTCTACTTATAAGAGTATTGTAGCTCCAAAAAGCTCTGGAGTGGCGTAGAGCTCCCAAAGGAACAGGAAAAAGGAAAGACAAAGAACCACACACCTATAAAACATTTGAGAAACAGAAAAATAAGCTGTTATGCACTCTCTTACAGTGCTAGCTATTTCCACCAGGAACCCATTAGTTCAGCTCCCTCTCCTGCCCATAAATCTATCCAACAGTGTAAAACATTATAATTTCAATGCTCTCACAAAGACAACAGGAAATGTTTCTTCCTGAATTACATATGTTTTTAACCAATGGCTCCAGGCGGATGTGTTCACCCCATCTACAAACCAGTGAAAGTTTGCTCAGAGGGAAAGAAGCTGAAGGATTTTTTTTCCATGGTGATTGATAACTACAAACACCTGTATTTAAACCAACAGACGTCTTAAGAATCACATGAAGTAATGAAGCAGCAACAAATCTTATGTTTGCCACTGTATTCCCTGACAACTTAATTGTACTTGACTGTATGATATTTTAATCACGAGACTGGAGTAGACCCAGTCAGACCAAAAGGAGGGACACATTTATCAATGTTTGTTCACCTGTTGGATCCAAACCAAAAATGCCAGTCCCTTTTCATCCACAGATGTATCTACATGCTCAGAGATATCTTATAGACTGAGTCAATTATTTTGACAGAGTAGAAATACAAGGTGGTCCTGTTCATTGTTTCACTAGATATTATGTTTCTCTTGTAAAACTGCAGATGAAAATTAAGAAATCATACAAAACAGAGCATGTAATTTTACAGAAGTCCAGATAGCATTTCTGACTGTGAGCTGACAGCCATCAGTCAATAAGAAGCAGGCAGCTTTTTCACTGTTAACACACACCCTCATGAGTGCTATATTGATCATGTCAAATTAAATTTTAAGTATGGTATAAATAAGCCTTCCCACTCCTGAATACTTTCTGAAGAGTACGAGACCACAAAAAGATACTTTGAAATAAAGTACATATATTTTAAAATATGAATATTTGGGCCAATTTATTTCCAGGAAAATGTGCAAGATGACAAAAATTGGAGAACTAAGGGCCAGATTTTTAAAAATATTTAGGGCCCTAAATCCCAATCTAGACCTACATACACTTTTTCTGACAGAACGGGTACAGAATGATCAAACTTCCTTCTTATGTGAAGGCAAATTCACCACAACCCTAGGAAAATGAGGTGCACACTTTTTACAGTTAGGGTCATTAACCACTGGAACAATTTTCTTAGGTTTACGGTGGCTCTGCCATCACTTCAAATCTTCACATCAAGATCAGATATCTTTCTAAAATATATGCTCTAGTTCAAGACATTATCAGCTTGATGCAGGAATTACTGGTTAAAAATCACATGGAAAGTATTTCTTCACACAGTGCAGAGTCAACCTGTGGAACTCTTTGCCAGAGGATGTTGTGAAGGCCAAGACTATAATAGGGTTCAAAAAAGAACTAGATAAATTCATGGAAGATAGTACTGTCAATGGCTGTTAGCCAGGATGGGCAGGGATGGTATCTGTTTGCCAGAAGCTAGGAATGGGCGACGGGATAGATCACTTGATGATTACCTGTTCTGTTCATTCCTTCTGGGGCACCTGGCATTGGCCACTGTCGGAAGACAGGATACTCGGCTAGATGGACCTTTGGTCTGACCCAGTATGGCCATTCTTATTTTCTTATTTTCTGTGTTATACAAGAGGTCAGACTAGATATCCTTTAAATGATGCCCTAATACCCATGAATCTGTGACTATTATCTCCTTATCTGGCTTCCCTGCTGATGATGTCAGCAAGTTTGCTACTTAGTACAAATTCTGGTGGTAGGAGTTTTTGTTTGTTCTTTGTTTCATTGTGTGGACACTTGGTCACAAATAGGGTCATCAAATGTCCCGATTTTATCAAGACTGTCTCAATATTAGGGGCTTTCTCTTCTATAGGACCCTATTACCCACTCTCCCGGTCCCAATTTTTCACCCTTGCTATCTGATCACCCTACTCATAAGGAATTGGACTGAGACTATGAAACTCGTTTCCACATGGGCCTTTGACTAGCTAACAGGATAAGAAATAAAATAGCAAACTTTCTGATGCTACTGAATTGGACTGCACTTGAATAAGTGCTTAATACATTACATGACAAATTAAAAATGTATTTCATTTCCTCCTTGCCAGATTAGAATTTATTATACATCTATTCGTCACCTATGATTGCAATGTCACAAGTTCCAAAATCAATGACATTTTAACTGTAGTTCAAATGTCATCTCAGAAATGAAACCAGTGATTTTGTTTGACAACTTTATTCAACAGTTCCCCGGTAGCATTTATGGAGTCTGCTATCTTATGGAGCATTATTATTATGTTCAAATTATAAAGTGGTTGGTTTGGTAGTATTTTGAATAAGGCCTCAGTCCTATGCACTGGATTTGGATGGTAGCTACTTCATTGAAAGTGCTGTTATAACAACAGGTGTTCATACAATGGCCATCTAAGTATGCACAAAGACACTCTGACTGCTCTGTTGTTATGGGCTAGTGTGAAGTAAAACACTCTTTGGCAGTGAAAACTTTTTTGAAATTCCTTTGTATTATAGAGCAGCTATACAAAAGAAGCGTTCATGGCCAGGCTACCTTTTCATGCCATGCAGTCCTAGATGAGCATCTTAGATTAGGGGTAGGTTAAATTTGTTAGTCTCTAAAGTGCCACAAATACACCTGTTCTTTTTAGATTAGGGGGTTTCCCAGGCAGGAAACCCAAGAGGGGCTAAAAAGCAGGACCAAGGGACAGTGAATGAAATTTCCATGCCATGTAGTTCTAGCAGCTTGGGCTAAGAGGCTTCCTAATGGGCTAAGACAGGAACAATCTACATACTCAGAGACAGAGAAATGAAATCTTGTCCTGTTGAAGTCAATGGGAGTTTTGCCATTGACTTCACTGGGGCCAAGATTTCAGTTAGTATGTATTAGCAGTGAGTCCAAACAAAGACAGAAGGTTAATGAGCTGCTATTCTTGGTTAAAGGGCAGTGAGTCTTTAGCTGAGAGCTCTGCAAGGCAAAGTTGCTGGTTCATGACCCACTTGTTCAAGGAATCAGAACTTGGGTACATATGCTAAATAAATAAATTATTCTAAGACAGGGGTTCTCAAACTTCATTGCACTTCAAGCCCCTTCTGACAACAAAAATTAGTACATGACCCTAGGATGGGGAATGAAGCCTTAGCCTGCCTGATCCCTGCCTGGGGAGCCAAAGGCCTGGTGGGTAAATCCAAAGTCCAAGGACTTCAGCTCCAGGCAGTGGGGCTTGGGCTTTGGCTTTGGCCCCTGGACCCAGCAAATCTAAGCCAGCCCTGGCGAACCCATTAAAATGGGGCTGTGACCCAGTTTGGAGTCCCAACTCACAGTCTAAGAACCTAAGAAATATACCTATCTCATAGAGCTGGAATGAATCCTGAAAGGTCATTGAGTCCATGCTGCTGCCTTCACTAGCTGGACCAAGTACTGATTTTGCCCTGGTTCCCTAAGTGGTCCCCTTGAGCACTGAACTTACAACTCTGGGTTTAGGAAGCCAATGCTCAAATCACCAAGCTATCCCTCCTCCCTAAGAAGTTTAAGAAATACCCTGATTCTGTTACTGATTTCTGCTGCAACAAGGGAAATCCGCTTGCAAACCCACCAGACCAGCTACCACTCCACAAAGGGACAACTAAAAGATGGCATCATGCTTTCTCTGAGGTGAAAGGGTTCCCGCTGTGCTATGGCAAGACCTTGACGGGAAGGGGAAATGTGGGGTATCATGTATTTGTAATTTTAAAGCTAAATGTCCCCTTCTAACTAAGTCATAGATCCTATTTCATCAAACAGTTTTACAAGCTGTAGACACCAGCTTTGTGGGTCTTAGGGAACATTAGAGTGGATAAGGAATGCTTCATGGCAAAGGGGAGGGGGTGGAAAGCACAAAGGTATAAGGGAGTGGTAGAGTCTTGTCTGGAACAAAGCAGTGGGGAGAAAGGGAGAAATAGCTGAGCTGAGAGTGCTAAATTTGTGGCAGATTATGATTGGCCCTTAGGAGAAGATGCAGCAGGATGTTCTTTATATGTCCTGCATAAGGACCAGGAAATCACAAACCCTGGTCTCAGCTAGGAAGTGCCCATAGAATCACAGAAATGTAGAACTGGAAGGTACCTTGAAAGGTCATCTAGTCCAGTTCCCTGCACTCAAGGCAGGACTTAGTAATAAATAGACTATGCCTGAGAGCTGTTTGTCTAACCTCTTCTTAAAACCTCCAATGACAGAAATTCCACAACCTCCCCAGGCAATTTGCTCTAATGCTTAACTACCCTTTCAGTTAGGAAGTTTTTCCCAAATGTCCAAATGAAACCTCCCTTACTGCAATTTAAGCCCTTTGCTTTTTGTCTTATCCTCAGAGGTTAAGGACAATTTTTCACCTTCCTCCTTGTAGCAACCTTTCATATACTTGAAAACTGTTATTTCCCCTCTCAGTCTTCTCTCCTCCAGACTAAACAAATCGAGCTTTTTCAATCTTTCCTCATAGGTCATGTTTTCTAGACCTTTAATCATTTTTGTTCCTCTTCTCTGGACTTTCTCCACATCTTTCCTGAAATATGGCACTCAGAACTGGACACAATACTCAGCTGAGGCCTAATCAGCAGAATGGAGTGAAGGAATTGCTTCTCGTGTCTTGCTTACAAAACTCATGCTAATACATCCCAGAATGTTCATTTATTTTGTAACAGCGTTACACTGCTCACTCATATTTAGCTTGTGATCCACTATAACCCCCAGATCCTTTTCCATAGTATTCCTTCCTAGGCATTCATTTTCCTTTTTGTATGTGTGCAATTGATTGTTCCTTCCTTGCCGGAGTACTTTGCATTTCTCCTTATTGAATTCCATCATATTTACTTCAGACCATTTCTCCAGTTTGTCCAGATCATTTTGAAATTTAATTCTACCCTCCAAAGGACTTGCAATGCCTCCCAGCTTGGTATCATCTGCAAACTGTACTGTCTATGCCATTATCTAAATCATTGATGAAGATAGTGAACAGAACCAGATGCAGGATCAATCCCTACAAGACCCCACTCAATACGCACTTCCATCTTGACTGTGAACCACTGGTTATTATTCTCTGGGAATGGTTTTCCAATCAGTTATGCACCCACCTTATCATAGCTCCATCTGGCCTGTATTTCCTTATTTTGTTTATAAGAAAGTCATGTTAGACAGTATCAAAAGCCTTACTAAAGTCAAGATATACCACATCTACTTCTTCCTCCATCCACAAAGCTTGTTACCCTTTCAAAGAAAGCTATTAGGCTGGTTTGACATGATCTGTTCTTGACAAATCCATGTTGACTATTACCAAGGCTAAGTTTTTCCACGGACATTTTTAGTAAAAGTCACAGATAATGAAAAATTCACAGAAGCCCGTGACCTGTCCCTGAATTTTACTAAAAATATCCATGACAAAATGGACAGCCTGGGCAGCTGCGGGCAGGCTCAGAGCTCCAGGGTTCCCCTCTGCTGGCAGCTCCGAGATGCAGGGTTGCCTCAGGACCCCCATGGCAACCTGGAGCTCCGGAGTTCCCCCTGCCACCCATGGTGGCCGGGAGCTCCAGGGGTCCCTCCTGCCATCCATGAAGGCAGAGAGTTCCAGGTTCCCTCTCTCACCCACAGCATCCGCAAGCTCAGGGCGTCCCCCCTGCCACCCAGGGAGGCAGAAAGCTTGGGGGTCCCCCCTGCTGGCTGGGGCTGCTGGGAGCTCAGGGGGCCCCTCTGCCACCCACGAAGGCAGAGAGTTCCGAGGGTCCCTCTTGCTGCCTATGGTGGCCAGGAGCAGCAGGGGTCTCCCATGGCACCCACGAAGGCAGAGAGCTCCAGGGACCTGGGAGCTGTGGGGGTCGTCCCTGCCACCTGTGGAGGCATAGAGCTGTGGGGATCCCTCCTGCCAGCCGGGGCGTCCGGGAGCAGCAGGGGTCCCTCTTACTGTCTGCAGCGGCTGGGTGAGGTGGGGATCTCCCCTGCTGTACACAGCAGCTGGGAGCTCCGGGTGTCCCTCACTGCCACTCACAGTGGCTGGGAGCGGCAGTGGGTATGCCTGCCATCCTTGATGGCCAGGAGCTGTGGGGGGGCTCCTGCTGCCTGGGGTGGCAGGGTACCCTGCAGCACCCTGCCTCCGCAGACAGCAGGGGACCCTGCAGCTCCCAGCTGGCAGTGGCTGAAGTCACAAAGGTCTTTGGAAGCCATGGAATCCGTGACTTCTGTGAACTCTGTGAATAAATGACAACCATAACCATTACTTATCACCTTACTATCTTCTAGGTGTTTGCAAATTGATTGCTTGATTATTTGCTCCATTATCTTTCTTGGTACTGAAGTTAAATTGACTGGTCTGTAATTCCCTGGATTGTGCTAATTGCTCCTTTATATAGATTGGCACTATGTTTGCCCTCTTCCAGTTCTCTAGAATCACTTCTGTCTTCCAAGAGTTTTCAAAGATAATCACTAATGGCTCAGATATCTCCTCAGTCAGCTCATTAAGTATTCAAGGATGTATTTCATCGGCCCTGGAGACTTGAAGATATCTAACTTCTCTAAGTAATTCTCTAAGTAATTTTTCACTTGTTCTTTCCCTATTTTAGCTTCAGATGCTACTCATTTTCATGGGCATTCACTATGTTATACATCCAATCTCTACGAACCTTTTTGGTGAAAACTGAAACAGAAAAGTCTTTTAGTTCTTCTGTCATTTCCAGTTATCTTTCCCCTCTCCCTCATTGAGTAAATGGCCTACCCTTTCCTTGGTCTTCCTCTTGCTTCTAATGTGTTTTTAGAATGTTTTCTTGTTACCCTTTATCTCTCTAGCTAGTTTAATCTCATTTCATGCCTTGGCCTTTCTAATTTTGTCCCTACATACTTCTATTGTTTGTTTATATTCATCCTTTGTAATGTTACCTAGTTTCCACTTTTTGTAGGACTCTTTTTTGAGTTTCAGATCATGGAAGATCTCCTGGTTAAGTCAGGGTGATGTCTTGCCACATTTTCTATCTTTCCTACACAAAGAGAGTAGAAAGGAGGTGAGACCATAGTCGCACCTTCTTCCTCCACAGCTACCCAAAAAGCTGACCTCTCTGGTTCGAAGGGCATGCTGCTCCATCTTAAAGATTGGGTGTAATCTTCACAGTCCCCGGGTGCTCTGTAAAGTTCGAAGAGGGCTTGTCTCTCTATAAAATGCAGTTCCTACAGAAGCATCCCTTTGAGCAGTACAGCACTGCTCCTCCCACATTTCAGGGCACAATCTAGCCCTCTATCCATACCTTTGGCTAGGAGGAAACATGTTGCCAAACCTCACCACATGTCCATAATTCTCCTTACATACCTTTAACAGAATTGAGCACATGCTCAAAGAACTATAATGCTGATTCAGGAGGACATGTATCCTAGGAATACATAAGCCTGCAGGACTTCAAGGGGAACAGAGAGAATCATAGAATATCAGGGGTGGAAAGGACCTCAGGAGGTCATCTAGTCCAATTCCCTGCTCAAAGGGGGACCAATCCTCAGACAGATTTTTGCCCCAGATCCCTCAGTGGTCCCTCAAGGATTGAGCTCTCAATACTATGTTTAGCAGGCCAATGCTCAAACCACTGAGCTATCCCTCCCCGCAGGCATGCCTAATTGCTAAACAGTTATTTCCAGGAACTGGCTTCTGAGTGATAGTCCTTCAGCACCTCAGCTATGAGGTATATATGACTTTTGGAAAGCTAGAGGTTTGTAAAATAATTTGCAAGTTAGGAGACTCGGCCTTTTCTTGGCAAAAACAACTTAAACATCCATTTCAAGGACTGGTGGACATAGAAACATGTGTCGTTGCGAGTGTTCTGGATCCTAAACTTAATTTAATTGAATTTTAAATAAAGAAACTAATTTGGGCTTTAGCTAAGTTTATATTTACTAGTGCATATTAAAAAAAAAAAAGCTCTGACAGTTTTGCAGTGTTAAGCAAAAGTCTAGAAATTCAGGCTTAAGATTCACAAGTAACCTTGTTCTTAACTCTACTGCTTGCACATATTTATCCCGAGGTCTTTCCTTACTGGATCACATAAAAAATCACACCTCTATTCCTGCTAAATAATTTGCAACTGTTTGAACCTGAGCGTTTCTCACTATTCATATCAAGTTCCATGCCAACAGGCCACAAGCATGTGCCATATGAGCAGCTGAAAATATTATTGTAATGATGGTTGTGTGGCCAGAATGTACTCCCTATCACAGTGCAGCATGTGTCCTGCTTATGTACTCAGACGCCTTTGTTTCTGAGATGTTTAGACAGGTGGTATTGTTACGGCCTGTGAAGCAGATGTGCACCTATGACTAACAGATCATAAACTGGGAGAGGTTAATAAAGGGATAAGAGGTTTCATTCTCATAATATCAGTGGTGAGGCATGCCCAACAGGAGTCCAAGGTGTAACCATTATATAAGGTGTATTACATGGTTTGTGAAGCTTATTAAAAGTTAGAAGGTGTTTTTGTCTCTCTCGCACCTCTCCATTGTCTCCTTTCTCTCCCTTGTCATGCAGTTACAAAAATATTGTGGAAGTATGTTCTGTTATAAAAAAAATTCTCCACCCTGATTTAAGGTGTCAAACAGTTCATTTTACCTGTTTGCATTTGAGTATTACAGCAATAACCCTGGAAAACAGCCAGAATATTTTTGTTAATTTTTTTTTTTTGGTAGGTAGGCGATGATTAGTTCAAAGGGCCAAATCCTGCAGTGTTTTCTCAGTCCGCATGCAGGGGAAAATCCCATTTTATAGATTGGACTCAAATCATGAAAGCAAATGTGGTAGTAGTACCAGAGCATTACAGTAAGTCATAGGTTCAGGCCTCCTACCCAATTGATTAACCAGAGGTTAATAAAGGGTTAATACATTAAAAACTCCAAATTAGAAGGGGAAAAAATATCACATTGTGGTGGTGGACCAATGGAAGGAAAGAGATTAAGGGCCAGATCTCATCTAGTGTAAACTGCTATGATTCCATGCTCAGAGAATCTGGTCCTGAGAGTCAAGGCTCCCTCCAGCCTTCTATTATTCCCACCTTTGCCCTTCATTCACATTAAGACCTTCAGTGAAGTTTTACATTAATCTTTCTGCCTCTCTTTCTTCATTTGTACATTGGGTATAATGACACACAGTTGCTCCACGCAGGTATTGTGAGGCTAAATTTATTAACATCTATAAAGTGCTTCAAGTTCCTCTAATGAAAAGGGCTGTAGAAGTGCAAACTATGTTTGTATTATAAAATGAGAGGGAGAGTCCTAAGCTGTATATTAATATCTCACCCAGAAAAGCTCATATGCTTTTTTACAACGAGCCAACATACAAGGGGAAACTGCAGATCCAAGATATAATAAAAGCAGCTGTATAAGAAAGGTGTTATCTGTTTAAACAGTTCACCCTTTCAGATCACACCCTATATTAAACATGCATTTGGATGTCCACCTGAAAACACAAGTGTTCAAAGGATTGGGATTAAAACAAGAACCACTCAGGGAAAATCTGATCTTTTGATAACTTCTTAATACAGAGCTTCCACCATGAGAGTTTGGAACAATATGATTGCAAGTTACCCCTAGCTGTATTTTATTTACAGTGGCTATTGAAAGATTTAACCACGGGGTATATCTACACAGCAATTAAACACTTGCAGTGGGCCCATGTCCACTGACTTGGTCTTGTGGGGCTCAGGCTGCAGGTTGTAAAACTGTGGTGTAGACATTCAGGCTTGGGCTGGAGCCCGGGCTCTGGGACCTGAGCCCAAACGTCTACACCACAATTTTACAGCCCAGCAGCCAGAGCCCCAGAAGCCAGAGTCAGCCTGCCACAGGTGTTTAATTGCTGTGTAGACATACCCTCTGAGACTTGAACTAGGACCTTCCTTCTAGCTGAGTCAGTAGAGGTTGTACTAAACTTGTCTCAGCTGGAAGTCAGTCTTTGCATATTTTACAGACCCATTAATCTACATCCACTAATTCACCAAACCAAAGAACATAACTCAGAAACTTTCCAGCTGGCTCAGCAATCACCAGGAATCTGAGAGATATGTGGCTTTTATCTCTCCTGTAAGAAAATATTTGATAGTACAAATATGAAGACTTTTAGCTACACCATCTAATTTTCAAAGCTTGCCACAATATCTGGGCATTTTTCCTCTCTGGATTATATTTAATTTAAAAGATCTGACATGCTTGGGGTATCAAGTACATGGTGTGTTCCACTTAATATCCAATTACAGAAATTGACTGACAGCTAGATCAGAGATGACACTGTTTGAAGTTGTCCTGGCTTTGTTGGCTTTGACATGTTTTTTTTTTTTTCATTGTTCAAATACCCAGTGCCAATCCTGAAAACCTGAATGCTCCCCGGTGCTTCCTTTGGAGCATGCCGGTGGCACGGCACATGGAAAATGAGTTCTCCAAAATGCGCGCTTCTGTAGTGTTGTGTAATTAGAGAATGTGTGTAATGGAATGTAAAAGATCATTTTAGTTATAAAGCAAACACACACCTTCCAAACCTTGTGACATTTTATCCTGTCTCGAATGATCAGGAATATCTGCATTTGCCAGGAAAAACCCAACTGCCACTTGTCATAACCTGGGAGCTATGGAAAATCTAAAATGATTTATGAGGATATACTCCAAAAGCTGAATATAATATGTAATCTGTAAGTCCTCCTTAAGAATATATATGGCAATTTAGAGAGATCTTTCTAATAGCGGGTGAACTGTTAAAACGCTGAGATAAGCCCTGAACAGCAAAGTTCAGAAGTCTTCAGATCCTGAGTTTTTATTTTGGATATTAGAAAAGGGATATGAAATTGGTGTGGCATTTTCAAAATTGCTAAACCTATTTGAACTGATTTCAATGGGAAGCTGAGTTAGACCAATGTGAAGTGTTTTTGAAAATCCACCTTCAGTGGGCATCATGTGGCAGTTTTATTCTTCAAGGGCAAAATTCTACTCCCATTTACCCATATGCAATCCCCATTGATTTCCAAAGGACCTGCAAGGCCCTCTGAACCACTTAAATCTCATTTAAACTCTTAACATAGATCTTAAGTTGCAAGTAAGGGTAAAATTCTTCTCTCCCTTGTATCTGTCTAATACAGGGGTCTCAAACACGTGGCCCGCTGGGTTATTTCCTGTGGCCCGCCAAGCTCTCCACGCCACTCCCCACCCCCCAGAGTTATTTCCTGTGGCCACTGAGCTCCCCTCACCCACATCCCTGCTCCTCTGCCTACATCCAGGCACTTCCCACCTCCAAACAGCTTAGCACTTTCCAGGAGGGAGAGGGACGGGGAGGGGAGCTGCACGCTCAGGGGAGGAGGCGAGAAGAAGCAGGGATTTGGGGAAGGGGTTGGAATATGGGCAGGGAGGGGGCCAAGTTGGGGTGAGGACTTTGGGAAAGGGGTTGGAATGGGGGCAGGGAAGGGGTGGGAAGAGGCAGGGCCTCAGAGACGGGGTGGAGTGGGGGCATGGCCAGGGGCAGCAGGTGGGGGCTTTTTTATCTTTATATGAAAAGATGTCAGTGATGTGGCCCTCGGGCCAAGGTACTAGTCCTTATGTGGCCCTCATGGTGATTTGAGTTTGAGATCCCTGTTCTAATACATTGATGCCAATGGAGGTTGCATGGGGAGGGAGGTGAAGGACAAGCAAGAATTACTCCCAAAGCGCATAATACTCAAACTTTTATGTGCCTTTCTAATAGCAATGGGCCTGGGGCAAAACCTAGGAGCTGCTGAAGATTTTTTTTATAGTGAAATTTGAACTAACATTTCTACAAATTGAAGAAGGAAAAATTCCAAAATATTTTCAGCTTTCATAAACGCCCTGGATTTCAACAGCATTGTTACATTTTAACTCCTAATATCAAAATCCTGCTCACCTTACTGAGAGTGACTGCTCCTTTATCTATGTCAAGTAGGCTCTGACTGAGTACCCAGCAGTCTGTGTGCAAAATAAGAACAGCCATGAAAAGAACAATAGATAATTAAAACATTTTTTAAACAGACAGCAGCCATCAGTGTTCTGACTGGCCAACACTGTAAGGGTCAGTCACTGATAGAGCTCGTCAAAAAATTTATGATGAATCACTTTTCTGCCAGGAAAATGTGAAACTTCATCCAAATTTTTGGTGGGAAACTTTTCTTTTTGTTAAAGTTGAAACATTTCAGTATCACCTTTTTTGTTTTGACTTTTATTTAATATATTATAACGTAAAAATGTATAAACAATAAAGTAGAAATGACACATTTCAACCTTAAAAAAATTAAAAATTTTAGAACATTTCATTTTGCAGGAAATACTGAGATTTTGACTTTTGTTCTGATTTTAAACAAAAACAAATGTCAAAATCTCAGAATTTCCCAAGGGACAAAAATTCCGTATTCCAGGCAACTCTGGTCACAGGGATTGTAGTAGGCTGTGCCAATGAAGCCTTGGGTAAGATTCAAGGAACACTTCTTTCCATATGAAATAAATAAATAAAGACCCAGGTTGAGATTTCCAAAGGAGATTATGAAACTCATTGGGAGTTGGGAGGCTAAGTCTCTTAGGATCCTTTGAAATTCCAGCTATGATGAAAGAATGAATGAACAAGGATATTTCAGTGTACAGAGGATATGTCTGTATGTATAACTGCTTACAGAATTTTTGACTCTAGAATCATGGGACAGATTTTCATAACATTATGTGGTCTGTTTCACCCAAAAGAGCCATACAATCCAGAGCTACAGCTGGATATCTGAAATGACATCCCAAGTTTCATTTATGTCATTGTTGTGAAAACACACCGAAGTCCCATTACACTGCATTATTTAAAATGACAAAGTCAGCTCAGTGTTTCAGCTCCAAGTCCTGTGGGCTGAATCCTGATATTGTTATTCATTCCAAATTCCTTTCAGGATCAAGAGGAATTTTGGCTGAATGAGGAATATAAAACTGCAAAAGATGATTTGGCCTATAGATTTTTTAGCTGGAATTTCCTATGTTTTGTCTGTGTATGCCTGTGTTTTACTTTCCATTTTCAGTAGTAGCATTCTTTTAAAAATTAAAAAAATAAAGAAAAAAATTAATGTTGAAAACTACATTACCCATGTTAGGTAATGAGATGTAAGAGAGTTTAAATTTATATTATCTGTTGTGTCAGGAAAGTAAGTTAGTAGGCTGTAATTACACTCAATCCTCAAGCTTCAGGGATCAGCAGCTGGAGTCAGGAAGACATATTCCCCTAAGGTACAGTAAGGAGCACTATGGAGATTTAACACTTTCCTCTGAAACATCCAGAATTGAGACAGGATAGTGGATAAGATGGAGCACTGGTCTATTCCAGTACATATCCTGAGATTATAAATAATAGCTCTTGTAATGCAATGGATCAATGGATTCCGACAGCTCCTACATGAGTGCTTCACATGCACTGCACGGCATGCTAAAAAAATCAGGAAAAGGAATAAACAGACTTCCCTGTTTAACTCATTATTTTTCAAATATCAGAAGACTTTAGGGCTTGATTTTCAGAACTTCTGAACATCCAGAACTCCAGCTGAAGTCAATATGAGCAACAGGTGCTCAGCGCTTCTAGGAATTAGGCCCTTAGTCTATATATTATGCACTAAATATGACTAAAATTTTGCTGTAAGAAACAGAGAGAGAGAGAGAGGGAGAGAGAGGCTATTTGTGCTATAAGAAAGCAGAGAGTTTACAATACTCACATATAAATTAATTATATAATACCAGCCAAGAACTAAAACGTGGCCTGACCCTCAACCTCATCTCAAATGAATGTATAGTATTATCAACACTACTTAAGGGTTGAAGGAATTTCCTGTTAGTTTTCATCAACAGGAGGAAAGCTCCCATAATCAGGCACTGACACAGTATCCTGCCATACTACACAAATAGTTTAGGAGTAGAGAGGTTCTCTGTTTCTTTTGATCTCATCCCACCAACATGTGCAATGCAAGACACGTTTTGCCCTTGCTGTCCACTGTGTTCACAGAATAGGATTTCACTGTAAGTCAAAGTAACAGAATAATAGTGTCACATATTATTGATCTTTAATTTTTTGACCTTTTTAATTTTTGAGGTTGGTCCACTTTCTCACCATCCCTAACCCACATGGCTGAATATATACTGTGCCCATAGCCTCAGCTTCTATTCTGTGGCTCTGATCTGTGCCATGATCCTGCCCCCCTATAGGGTAATAGCAGGTTTCAGACTTAAGAAGAATTGAGTAGTTCATACCTCTTGGTACTATTGTCTCAGGCTGTGTGCAGACTCTCAAGAACTGGTTACACCTGGGTCAGGTTCTCAAGCTTTTTAATGGGAACAGGTTGTGATGGGCTGGATCACAGAAACCCCCTTGGGAACTGCCAGCTGATGTGCCAAGACTACTTCTGCCCCTGCTTTCCCTTACAACCTGGGAATCCAGCACCCTGTCTTGTTGAGCCAGACATGCCAATCTGTTCCAACACAGATCCAGGGTCTGAACCACGTGCCCCAAAGCTGAAGACTTAACTGAAAGCAACTTACAGAAGTGTTCCTGTCTTTAACACTCAAATGCACAACTCCCAATGGGGTCCAAACCCCAAATAAATCCATTTTACCCTATGTAAAGCTTATACAGGGTAAACTCATAAATTGTTCACTCTCTATAACACTGATAGAGAGATATGCACAACTGTTTCTCCCCCCCCAAGGTATTAATATATACTCTGGGTTAATTAATAAGTAAAAAGTGATTTTATTAAATACAGAAAGTAGGATTTAAGTGGTTCCAAGTAGTAACCAACAGAACAAAGTGAATTACCAAGCAAAATAAAATAGAACATGCAAGTCTATGTCTAAGAAAACTGAACACAAATAAAACCTCACCAGTTCCAATAAGCTTCCTTTTACAGACTAGTCTCCTGCTAGTCTGGGTCCAGCAGTCGCTCACACCCCTTGTAGTTACTGTCCTTTGTTCCAGTTTCTTTCAGGTATCCTAGGAGGTGGAGAGGCTCTCTCTTTAGCCAGCTGAAGACAAAGTGGAGGGGTCTCCCGAGGGTTTAAGTAGACTTTCTCTTGTGGGTGGAGACCCCCTCCTCTCTCCTGTGTAAAGTCCAGCTCCAAGATGGAGTTTTGGAGTCATATGGGCAAATCACATGCATGACTCAGTTTTTACAGGAAGTAGCCATTGCTCATCTGCTATCTTGAATGTCCTGATGTAGACTTCTTACGTCTATTGGAGACTTCCAAGATTCATTGTCCCTTAAGTGCTCCTTGACTGGGCACTTAATTTGCACATTCCTTTCTCAAAAAGCTGACCAAATCCATTGCAAAAGGCTACTTAAAAATCAGGCCAGTACACAGCCAATATTCATAAATTCAAATACAAAATGATACAGGCATACAAATAGGACTGATAGATTCAGTAGATCATAACTTTTCAGAGATAGGTTACATGACATAGGTAGCATAAAACGTATTCTAGTTATGTCATATCTACATTCATAAGCATATTTCCATAAAGCATTATGGGGTGCACCATCACACAGGTATTTTGATCTCATCAGGTGACTCCATGAACTAGTGTCCTAGGCATAAGTCTATAAATTCTATGTCTTAAATAAGTCTTGGAGTCAGGAACAAGTGTTCACCAATATGAAGGAGGCCTGTACAACTAAGATATTTAATACTCTTGCATGTGTTAGGGCAGGAGTCAAGTTAACACACTAGAATCTTGGTCACCAGTAGGCACTAGAGGAATCACACACTGCTCTTTTTATGAAGGAGCAATAAGTGGCCGTGCAGAAGTCATTGCCCTAGCCCGCTTCTGCTCTGATGAGGTGCTCCTGGGACCTTTGCACCAGCTGTACCCCAGCATACTGCTTCAGTGAGCTAGGGCAGGATTTTTCCCTCAGAGAGGGAAGAGCACTGCCTTTACAGATTTTCAGTTGCATCATGTAGCCAGGGCCGGTGCAAGGATATTTTGCGCCCTAGGCGAAACTTCCATCTTGCGCCCCCCCCCCCCCAAATCACATACATTATACACAATACACGATCACAGAGTAACATGTTATAATTTAGAATTTATGTTTCCGCGCTTTAAGTTTAGCAAATTTAGAAACAAGTTCCTCCAAGTCAATGCTGTGAGCAATGTCATGTTCTAGTGACAAGGTAGATAGCCCAACAAGTCTTTGTTGCAACATTGATGTTCGCATATATGTTTTTATCAACTTGAGCTTCGAGAAGCTTCGCTCACCACTGGCCACAGAAACTGGGAGAGTCAAGAGGATGCGAAGAGCAATAACTGTGTTAGGGACACTATCTGTCAGCTTATTTTCCCATATGAAGTTCAATACATCTTGTGGTGATGAACTCCTTGGACTCGTCTTGCAATAGCTTGCAATTCACTGCACAAGTCAAAGGCATCAATATCTTTGGATTCACCATGTTGCAAAGCTTTCTCCAGATTCAAGCAATGTTCCATAATTTGCTTTGGTGTTTTATTTTGCAAACTGTAAACATCATATATGAAGCCAAATACTGAACTAATTTGCTGCATCAATGTGAATCTTTCTTCAACCAAATGTATTGCTGTGTCAATGACTGCAAAGTAAAAGTTCACTTTGAATTTTTCTTCCGGATCATAAATAGGTTCGTCATCTGCTTCATATGTGAACTGCTTCCTCTTCTTTCTAATACAGATTGGATCTGGTTCAAAAAGTGCCGGTACATCCAACTACTCCGCAAGTTCACCTGCATCTACCAATGTTTTCTCAAAGGCTGCGTCACTTCTGCGGCCCAGAAGAAACTTCTTAGTTTCTCCAAGTTGATTAATGGCATCACATATATCAAATTCTTTTGCCTGAAGTTGTTTGCTAGTTATGTGGATCTCAAACAATATGTCATACCACAAAACAAGAGAAACAAGAAACTTGAAACTAGAAATGTCTTTTGTAAGAGCCTTTGCATCAACTCGTGATGTATTGCCAGATGATCCTGTCAGAGAATTGTCTTCATAGATGTCTACCAGAGCATCACAGATGTCACCAATGAAAGCAGGATGGAAAAGCTCCCCCCCAAGAAGACCTAAGACATGATGGCTGGATACATAAACAGACACCTGTCCCTCACAGGCACTACCTCATAACATGCCAATTTTGCTCAGGACAGAACATCATAGAGGAATACCATGCATTCAGTGGTCTCTACACTGGCCAAGCAACAGCATGACAACTAACCTAACCAGTCCATCCAACTTTTTTGACTGCTTCTTGGGCACTGGTGAGGGGTAGCGGTGCCAGACTGAGCTCGGTGATGGGTGCACTACAAATCTACAAACTGAGGCAAGGTGCTGGGCCTAGAGTCCTGCTGAGACTGCTGTCCTGCACCAAGTGGAGCACAGCCTCCATGAGGAGAGAACTCAAATAAATATCACGCTCCTTCTGCATGATTCCCCCAAGCACTTCTTCAGGCAGCTGCTATGGGGGTCACTCACAGGCTTAAGCCTGCGTGTTGCAGGCAAAACACAGCAGCAGGGCTTAAAACTCAGACAGGGCCGCCCAGAGGATTCAGGGGGCCTTGGGCAAAGCAAAATCGGGGGCCCCTTCCATAAAACATTTGCAATACTATAGTAACGTGTATTAGGAAATGTAAAAAATAACTAGTGAAATACATTCAAAAATTAATTTGTAATAATTTGAAAATAAACTAAATACATTATTTAAAAACATTAAAAGCTGTAATGGTATGTATACATTTGCAATTACATAATGGGCAGTTGCTGGGTGATTGTGATAATTTGTACCAATGGGCTGTCATTGCCTGGGGATGGTGCTGTTGTTGCCCACGGCTGGGTGGGGAGCTGGGCTCTGGGTTCAGGGGTACCCAGCTCACAGGGGCTGGGCTCAGAGATGTGGGGAGATAGGGTCGAGGGGGTTTCCAGCTCAGAGGGACTGGGCTCGGAGCTGGGGGCCAGGGCTGTGGGGGGGATGGGGTCAGGGGGGTGCCTGGGGGCACTGGGGCAGCTCAGTTCTGCAGGCTGCTGTTCTCTCCAGCCGTCCAGGCACATGGGGAGAGGGGGTAGGAGCATGGACCAGCCAAGGACCAAGGGGGCAGGAGCACAGGCACCTGAGGCTGACCTGCGGGGAGGCACTTGCTTACCTTGCCCAATGCATGAGCGTTGGGGTCCTCTTTCTTCCTCCGCTATACCAGACCACTGCTGAGGCTCTTTTCTTCTCCGTGCCCCTCGCTGGGGCTGACGTGGAGGCTGAGCCAGGGGGTAGCTGCGGCTTTCCTCCAGAAGAGAAGCCCTGGTGTTGCGCCCTAAGCAGAGCTGCACAGCTCTGCCGAGCCGCTGGCACCCCCGCCGGCAACAAGAAAAATTGCAGAGGCTGGAGCCCCTGCTCTGGGAGGGAGAGGGATTCTGAGCCTCTGCCTGCAGCTCAGGGATTCCCCTGGGTCAGCGCAGCCGCAGTCAGCCCGAACCTCTGGGTTGCCGCGGCAGCGCGCTGACCCCAGGGGTGCCCTGGGCTGCCGCAGCGGCTCCCTGACCCGGGGGGCACCCTGGGCTGCCGGGCTGCTGCAGCGGCTCCCTGACCCCGGGGGCGCCCCGGGCTGGACAGCTCCCTGACCCGGGGGGCGCTGTGGGCTGCCGGACTGCCGCAGCGGCTCCCTGACCCCGGAGGCGCCCCGGGCTGCTGGGCTGCCGCGGCGGCTCCCTGACCCGGGGGGCGTCCTGGGCTGCCGGGCTGCTGCAGCGGATCCCTGACCCCGGGGGCTCCCTGGGCTGCTGGGCTGCCGCGCGGTGGCGCGCTGACCCCGGGGGCGCCCTGGGCTGCCGGCGGCAGGCAGCTGCTGTCGCGGGCAGCTCAAACTACCTCTCCAGCAGCAGCGGCTGCAACCATTTAAAAAAATTTGGGGGGGCGCCGCTTTTTGGCGCCCTCAAATCTTGGCGCCCTAGGCAACCGCCTAGTTTGCCTAAATGGTTGCACCGGCCCTGCATGTAGCCGAGTAGGGGAGGGGAAGAAAATATAAACAAAGAGCAGAACTTTACTCAGAAAATGGGTGTTCTATATATTTCCTATGCGAAACCCCTACCCCCCGAGAAATAATTGCTGATTAACTTAATTGAGAGCCCTCCCTCTGTTTTACCACAGAGACCTCACAGCTATGGTCACATTTCCACTTATTGCTTCACACCATGCTTTGCTGAGAATCCCTAAACACAACAAATACTCATGCTTTATTAAGCACCTGCTTGACTTATTTGAAGAATTTGGCAGCGATGGCACTAATCCTGACCTTTGACTTTTCCTGTCCAAAGCCAAAATGGTTATTTCTGCTGATTCTTAGTTTGACATCAAGAAGCAATTCATTAATTCTCAGATCCTCCAGCCTTGTTTTCTGTCCTTGTTGTTCATGCTTGTCATGTTTGTGTACTTCAAATTTGTTAAGACTGATGTAATATTCCCACAGCTATGGAGAAAGAAACCACAATCTGAACTGATATTAGCTCCCTATGTTCCCCCCAAAACACAACTACCGATATTTTTTCTCACAGATAAAAGAATGACACCAGACATTTTAGTCCACTGCCAACAAGCACGTACCCACAGACAAGATTGAATATTCTAGGTGAAAAATATATATGCCACCTTCTGTAGAACAAATACCATAAGCCATGATTCGTTACTAGTCCCGCATTACTGTGAAAGTTGAAAAGACCATCTGAACCTTTTCTCTGCCATTACTAATAATTTCGCTAATACAGAACAATGATGAATGCACTTTCTATATATGTAAGACTCTGGGACAACCTAGCGGCAAGGATATAGACCCAAATTAAAGAGGAGACATGGGATCACAATGGAAAGTTGATATCAAGAAGGCTTTGGAGCTGCTGTTTATTGACTGAAGCTAACTGGCTGTGCATCTCATACATAATACAAAATCAGAAATCTAATGTTTACCATGGTACCAACCTCAACAATGACCAGGGCCAAGGTGATTTCTAAATCGACCCATCTAGATAATCGCCTAACTCATTTACATTAATAGGCATAGAGAGAGGTCATCAGATGTAACATTCTAATTCAGTTTCATCTTTTTGATCTTAAGTATATGAAGGTTTCACTTGTTACCTGGTCTGGTGACTTGCAAGTATCGCTAGTTATTCTGCTTTCTACAAACTGCAGGCCAGATCCTCAGCTGCACTCAATGTAGCTGCTCCAATGTACAACAGCTGAGAATCTGTCCTGTGTGTTTTGTCTTCTTTACAGGCTGGTGAGTCATTTCTGTATTGGTTTTTACCTTCAAAACTGAGTTTGCCTCCAGGATTAGTTTTTTGTCCTTGATCTGACCTTTTAGAGGGGGCTATCTCTAGCAATGGCATTTGTGAGACATTGTGGACCAATCCGGCAATCCCTGGAAAGGCAAAGTTCCCAGCAATTCAATGGAAGTTTATGAGATTTGATGCTGTAATCCAATGACCCACCTCAGTGCCATAACTAAGAGCAAACTGTCCTTTTCGTCAGTGCTGGCAAGTACATTGAAACTGCCCCCTGCAATATTGTTTATGCAGTTTACTTCCACCATGCGCCATTTGAGCCTTTCATGCATCACCTGTATATTTACAAAGCCTTAGTTCTGTTTCCCTCATCAGCAGATGACAACTCTGTTTTCACTACCTTGTTCTCTTTCATTGCAACAAGTCATTGCCTCCTACCACATAGTTCTTTGGCTTTCATCAGTTGTATCTGAACTCAGAATCTTTAATGCATTTATCTTCACAATGCCCCATGAGGTAGGACAGTACTATTATCCTCATTTTGCAGGTGGGAAACTGTGGTGAACAGAGAATAAGAAACTTGCCCAAGGTCATACAGGAAGTCTGTGGTGCAGCAGAACATTGAACCAAGGTCTCCTAAGTTCCAGGCTGGCACCCTAACAACTGGGCCATCTTCTCTTCCTCTAACTATCACTGATCTTTTTTGTTAGATTCTTGTCAGGGTCTTATCTTTCAACTCTTAATGAAATGACTACACAAAGAGTTCTATTGAGGTCAGTGGGACTACTTATACAATGAGCCCTTAATTTTATGTTTTTGATCTTATTCTAGTCCTTTTATAAGGTATGAGTTTGGAAGCCTCCCATGCACAATAACTGTTCTGGAAACATATTGTCCTGGATACTACTGATGGAAAAATAAGTGTTGCAGAGACAATGTGATTTTGATAAAGGCTTCATGAGTAGAGAGAGAGACACACACACACAACAACCTGGCTGGTTAGGGGCTTAGTGACACCCACTTTTGCCTGATTCAAAGCAGTTTTACATCGTAACTCTGTGATTCAGACAAAGCAGGGATTTAAATCCAGTTTACCTACATTTCAGGTCAAGGCCCTAACCACCAGGCCATAGCATGACTTTTCTGCTTTGCTTTTTCTCTACCTTCCAAAAAGCCTTTTGATGTCATCTTTGGCAGGGAAACAACATCTCCACAGCTTCATCAAACCCATATATTTCATCAAAATTTTATTTAATCAAAAACGTTCCCTGCTGCTCTACTAAGTGTTGTCAGATGCTACTGGTGTGGTGCTCTGCTCTCTTCTATGCTGATATCACTCAGCTGCGTGCGTGTGTTCCCTCTGTGTGCTGTCCCAGCTCTGCGCAGATAGCTGACACAGCCGATCCCAAGAAAACCCCCAATGACCACAGAGTCTAGTACGGTACAAAGGCACTTCGGCCAGGTTTATTGTCAAACAAAGCACAATGATAGTTCCCTCTAGATTTTACTCTACAGGACATACTATGAGTATGTGCCCTCTGGAAATGGACTCAGCTCAGTCAGTGGTGGGACTTTCCACTGCCCCCTCAGCTGAACAAAGACACCACCCCAGGGATGCATTCTTATACACAGGTACAAACAAGTTACACATCACTCCTGACGTATTGAGGTGCAACCCCTCTAAGTAGCAAGGTACAACTCCTCTACGCAGTAAGGTGACGCCTCTCATCTTGTACATGTTGGTTGGAACAAAACAACTCTATCCATCATATTACCCTTTTGGCCCTGTCATTGGGATGGGTCAGCTTGTTCCTTGTTATCTGTGTGGCGTGTACAAGTATGCGAATGTTCTGATATCTGGTGTCCAGTACCTTTTAGGTATGTCTCTTTTTGCAGCATCAGCCCTTTCCTTGCCAGCTTCTGTGAGCAGGGCCTCGCTCTGGCTCACAGCTTAACTTTGCTTTATGCTAGTAAAGTCCTGACCATTACTTTAGTTCAAGTCTTAGGCCTCATACCAGGCCTCTGATACCAAGGTTTATATCTCAGGGCCTCCTCTTACTACATTCTCCCACTTTTTGTCTTTTTATGGGGAAGATGTTTACCCATCCTCCCAGAAAAGCATAATGCATGGACTAAAGATAACCCAGTGGGCTAAACACTGTTATGTGGTTACCTTATTTTACCATCCATACACTCATGCCCCATCTGTCTTTTTAGTCTGCACATTCCCTCGTACGACTGTTAGGCAGATTTTATTATGCAATAGTTTTTTAGTCCCTTATGGTGGACCTGGGAATGTTAGGCCCGGGACCATGACTGAGGAATGTAATATTATGATAGAGCCTTAGAGGCACTCCCAAATAATTAATATATATGAATTATATGGATATGGCATATATATTTGTAGTGTGTATGGGCATATATGTATAGTATGTATGTGAACATATGACACCACCTTATATCCAAGCACAACTATGTTTTTCCAGGCTGCTGGTGTACTCTGGCCCTTTTACTTTGGTGACACAGATAGAAACACACTCTTATTAGGGCAATTCCAGTTATCACCTGTCTCATCATTAGTAGTAGGCTGAGTGTTTTAAAATACTGGGATAGCGATTGTGATAGTGTGTCCCACAGTGTATATGAGAAGTAAAACAGAAATGTGGAGTAGTGACACTACCACTGAGGCCTTTATATATAAATATATTGTAATTAGTTACTACACAGTACTGTCCATTCATGTTATAGATTATCCTTAATGCTGGTTGTCACCCTCTGGCCAGCTTTACTGGGCAGGAAACAGAAGTGGGTAGCTTCTCTGTTCCGTTGGTTGATGTAGATCCAGTTGTTTCTTATGGATGCTGTCTTCCAGATAACCTACTGAACAGATAGTAACCAAATTTATCAAATATTGCTGTGTCAGGATTTAATATTGGTACCCAGACACTGAACAAGATTGTTTTGAATACCATGTGCCTCAGTTAGGATGCAGTGTCATTGACCCAAATTATGACTGGAACTAAAAGGGAATTTGTTTACTCAATTTGTAGTTACTGTGTAACTTAATTTCTTTACCAATTTGTTTTTTCCTTGTCTTCATGTTGTTTGCTGCCATTTGGTTGTTGATTTTTACCTGTGTGTTGGTTAAGCAGTTTAGCAACGTTATGCACATTGTACATGTTGTACAGCAATTATACAATACCGCAATAATACAGCAGTACAGCAATAATACAGTTGTTTTTACACAGTAACCAAGTTGAAATTAAATGACAGTTTTCCTGGTCCAGCTAGTGGTTTTTAGCTGATTGTGAACTTAATTGTCCATATACGGTAGGTAGAGGTGTATTTGACCAGTCTCTTATTTATAAAGCACTTCATTTTTCTTTTCTTGATTCTTGGGGGTTTCTTCACTATATACTGAGTCTTCAGGGTGTGATATTTTCTGGCGTCTTTGGTCTGTGGGATGCAACTTAAACAACTTTTGTCAGTTAACATAATAAAGTTTTTTGTTTTGTTTTTGTTGTGTTTTTGTTTTCAGTAACCCAAACTTAATACACAGTTTAACTTAGCTTGTTTACAATGTAATAAGAACAATGTAATAGGGACCAAGTCTTTTATAACACAACCTATACTTCTGCAATTGTTGTATAGACATTCATTTTCATTCGGGGTGCATTACTAATATTTCATAGTAAATGTAATGCTTAACAGCTAAAATAAATGCTCACAATCTTCCATGAGAAGGTCTATTGCTTTCCCTTGCTGAACACTTTGTTTTTAGTAACATAATTTTAACAAGCTTTTTACAGTTAATTTGCTTGTGATACCAACTTCACTCTTGTTAACTGTTTAGAAGCACAAGCCTTAACAACCACTGCTTCCCATTAACATAACATAACAAAAGAAGAGCATATAGAATTAAACCAACTATAACATTAAACCAAAATAAATTTTAAATACAGATACATGCAAATACCTTGAGGGTATTTGACATTATACTTTCAAGATGCTTTGTTATGTTTGGGAGTCAAAGGTGGAAACCTGTCGAAAATGTGGAAACCTGTTCAAGTTTTTTGGTTAGCTTTATGCATACATTGTTATTTTAAAACATTTTGGTTATGATAGTCTTATAACTATATTTAAAAGTGCAAACAAGTTTATAAAAAACCCAAACAAGAAATGGACATTTTGTTAATATTATCTTTACCTTAATGTTTCCCCTTACATTTTTTCTTTGAATAACAAATTTTAAAAATACTTAAAAAACAAAAAAACCCTGTGATTGATAAAAGAGAATTCTTTTTGTTTGCAATTGCATTATTTGTTGAAGCAGAAATATATGTACATATATTTGTAACTGAAACCTTTTTGAACTTTCCACAAAAAATTTATGTTAATAATACTGTGATTATACCCAAACCATGATTTTAAAATAGTGTGGTACCACATCTACATATATATTTTTAAAAGGGTATAAAATGGACTTTTGTTGCAACAAAATACAAATAATTTAAAAATAGTCATGTGACACACACAACATAGACACAAGACACACACGACATACAGGACAAACTTACAATTAAAAACAAATGGCGCCAGAATTCTATTCATAACTATACAAAATAACACAACCAAAAATAAAAAGGGTTAAACATTTGAATAAACAAGTGATTACCTTATTTAAAACTTGTAGCATAAATTTGGTAAAAATATATTAATATTTGCCAAATATATTGTATTCATTTGGTAACAAGGAATTTTGCATTACTTTATATTTAACATTATTTTAAAACTCTGCTATATGAAAATAAGAAAAGCTCATGTTTCAAATATTAGTTAGTGGTTAGGATTAGAAGCAAAGAGTGCATTTCTGTTGCTTGGCAACCATATCTTCAAGAAAGTTAAGAATAATTCCAACTGTTACATTCCTGAAGGGTTAAAATAATTAATTTACTGGAATTATTTAAAGTAAAGTTTTTACGTTGTTTTCTTTTTGTTTCTTGTTTTGTTCTGTTTTCAACTGCTTTATCTTTTGGAGGTTTCTATAAAAACTATAACTTTTAACTTATAAACAAAGAGAGCAGAAATGAGGAAAGGCAGGGGAAAAGTGTGGGGGCGGGGGAGAGCAACCTAGGAAGGTAGCGAGACCTGAGCCAAGGAAGATTAACTCTATCAAGGTATTTGAAAATACAGGCAGCAGCAGCAAGTTTAGCAAACTGAGAAAATATATAAAGGACAAAACTTAACTGGTATGTAAAAATATATGAGAAAGAAGGTTATATTTTCAGATATGAGCACGGAGTGTGGTTCCATGGGTCAAAGCAATTGGGAACCTGCACAGTTGGGAACCGCGGCCCTGGTTTTTATCCTGGCTCTGAGAGGAGAATGAGGGTAGTTACCTGCTCTTGTAAAACCTGAATTTGTTCCCCCAGTGTCTGTTGCTTTTGTGTGCATGCCAAATGGATAGTGGGAGTGAACTTTTTTGCTGCAGTTAGCTGTTTTGTGGCAACTCTATGTATTAAAGCATCAATTCTAGGTGTCAACTCGCTTAATTTCAGTTTTTTACTTTGAAATTCTTTTTTATTCACTCCCCTGAGATCGAGTCGCAGCTCCTGTCTCCTAATGTGCTCTGTGAACAGTTCCATTTTTTCCTTCATTTGATTTACCAATTCAGTGAGAGTACTGTTTGCTACTCTTTCCTTCTGTGCACTTACTTGTCCTGTTCTGACAGGCACCAGTCTAGGTTCCGGTTTAAGTTTAACTGGAACCCGGCTTTTATCATAAGGTAGTGGTTGCAATGCAGTGTACCCAGTTTCATCTTTTACTTTTACTAGAACCACCTTTTTCCGCTTTTGTCCACATTCTTCAGGCACAGGGTAGCTACCTGAAGTGTGTTGAACACCAGGGGATGGCACTTTTTGCTTCAGCAAGTTTTTTACAGCTGTCTCCTATTTTTTATTTTCTTGCTTTACTTGCTCAAGCATATCATGAGTCTGGACCACCCGTTGCCCTGCTAAAAGAGCTTGGGCTTTCCAGTGCTCGACTGCCCGGGTTGCCTCTTCTACTTCCCCTGTTTTTTTCATTACTTGTTTGGCCAGCATGCTAGCATGCTGTTTAAGCCATCTCACTGCCATAGACAGTAGTTGCAAAATTCTTGCTTTTTTACTTTTATTACTATTTTTCAGAGCCTCGGTTTCTACCATCGCTCTACATATGCCAGTCCATGTTTCCCTATTCTTCCGTTCATATGGACCCCCCCTTACTGGCAATGCAGTGGGTCCATGGAGTTATCAAACTTCATGGGGATCAAAAGGGAGGGGATAGGGGGGTTCCCTAGCACGAGGTTTCTGCCATGTTAGATCATGATTCCTACAGCAGGCAGATCGCTTGCTCACCAGATCAGCGGTCGGGGTCACTAGTGTTGTCAGATGCTACTGGTGTGGTGCTCTGCTCTCTTCTATGTTGATATCAGTCAGCTGCATGCGTGTGTTCCCTCTGTGTGCTGCCCCAGCTCTGCGCAGATAGCTGACCCAGCAGATCCCGAGAAAACCCCCAATGACCACAGAGTCTAGTACGGTACAAAGGCACTTCGGCCAGGTTTATTGTCAAACAAAGCACAATGATAGTTCCCTCTAGATTTTACTCTACAGGACATACTACGAGTATGTGCCCTCTGGAAATGGACTCAGCTCAGTCAGTGGTGGGACTTTCCACTGCCCCCTCAGCTGGACAAAGACACCACCCCAGGGATGCATTCTTATACACAGGTACAAACAAGTTACACATCACTCCTGACGTATTGAGGTGCAACCCCTCTACATAGCAAAGTACAACCCCTCTACACAGTACGGTGACTCCTCTCACCTTGTATATGTTGGTTGGAACAAAACAACTCTATCCATCATATTACCCTTTTGGCCCTTTCATTGGGATGGGTCGGCTTGTTCCTTGTTATCTGTGTGCAGTGTACAAGTATGCGAATGTTCTGATATCTGGTGTCCAGTACCTTTTAGGTATGTCTCTTTTTGCAGCATCAGCCCTTTCCTTGCCAGCTTCTGTGAGCAGGGCCTGCCTCTGGCTCACAGCTTAACTTTGCTTTATGTTAGCAAAGTCCTGAACATTACTTTAGTTCAGGTCTTAGGCCTCATACCAGGCCTCTGATACCAAGGTTTATATCTCAGGGCCTCCTCTTACTACACTGAGCACCTCTGAAAATCAGGCTCTAATTGTTTAAACATTTTCAGTGCAAAGATAGTAAAATGGAAAGAGAGAGCTCAATGTGTAAAACTTACAGGAAGAGTCTTGCTGAGCAGTGATCAAACTGAGATGAAGACAGCCAAAACTGTAAAAACAAACCCTAAAGGTCAAACTTTTGGTGCCCACGTCATGGGTGCCAAACACAATTCTAGAGTGAAGCTGTGTGGATTGCCTCCATAAAGGTCTATAGTACCACTTCAGTTCTCCTTAGACCCTAAAGATGGTTCATTAGGTTCGAGTACATAGACAGGCAATATTCACAATCATAAGAATTCAAAAACCATGAGTCAGACCCCAGATAATCATGGGAGTGTCTTAAAAATAACAGGATAAAAACAATTAGCATTGTTTTTATTTGCCGTCTTGTTTCTGAGCCTTTCAGCTGCACTCTGGTCACATTTTCAGGCTTTGCTCCACAGCCCCAAGGGCTAGAAAACACACTTTTTATTTAAAAATAATGAAAGCTGAAATTCACACTTAACCGCTTGGCTCGGGGAGCTGAGAATTTAAGAAAACATCAGATTTTGTGAGACTCATGATAAAATCATGATTGACTGGCAAGCATGATGATGGAGTTACACCAGGCATGAATTTAACCTATTTGTAACCTATTTGGTTTACCATAAAATATGTTGGTTCAAATACAGGAAACCGCTATTTGCATTAACATTCTCCGTTTTAAAATCTGGGCAAGCTTAGGAGAAGTATTTGTATAAGACTTTTACATGTTTCCTTTCATTACTTCAGTTATAACCTTTATCCATGCCCACTATTTATGCTCCTAATGGATCCCACAAATAACACACTCAGGTTCTATAAATAATCAGCTTTGCAATTATCCTTTTAGTATTAAACAAAGTTACTAGATGTATTGGAAATGCCATAGGACTCTCGGGCAGTGTGGGAATGCAGACCTACTCTGGCTTTTGAAACTTGCTTTATTTTTGCTTTTCTTTAAAGCACGTTGCTTTGATGAATAATTCATCTACCAGCCAATGACTACAGGAAGTTATTGTCTTTGGCAGTTGTCTAAATAGTTTCTCGATTTAGGATAAGTTCAAGGTGGAGAAAGCTAGAATCAGTACCAATAATCTGGTGTACAGGAAACAGACAATAAAAAGACTTTGAATTATCATTGCTTGAGTGGAACTAGTTACCTTAAACTAAGGTGATTTTTAATTGATTAAAAAAATCTCCATAAAAATAATCCACAATATAATGTCAAAAAGAGGTGATTTTGTATTTCAGAAAGACAGTATCTATTAAATTATAAGCAACTTTTATTTACCTCTTTTCAGAAAAAAAAGACAGTTTCTTTTAATTCTTCCTCAGACATACTGTTTTCTCGAATACAAACTAATATCCCCAACTCTTTGTCTACTACAGCCCTTTTGCACCACCACTCTGTGAATTCAAGGGCCCATACATCTGGGGGAGCTAGCCACCTGGGAATTCCCACGGTTAAGAATATTTTTTTAACTTTGCTATTTTCTCCTTTTGTGTGCCCATATTATTTTCCTTTGTCCTGAAGCAATGCTTGACAATGTTGGTTTTAAGTACAGCTGTCAAAAATAATTGAATTTAGACAAAACGTTTCTCAATTTTTAAATAGTTATAAGTTTATCTTCAGAAAGGTCCATAGGAATCTCAAAACCAGAGAAGAATAATGGTCTGTCCCAGACTACTATCTTTTCTCTGAAAGTAATTAGTGCCAGATTCTTCAGAAGAAATAAACAGAAGTCCTTGAAATTACACCTTACAGTACAAAACATACCACAAAAGGAAATTTCTTCCTGGCTCCAGCTGTTGATCCTCACACTCCTCAGATATGGTAGGAGGCAACAGAATTGCTATAGATTGAATAAAGACAGGTATAGTTACTTAATTATGGATATATGGGCAGATTGGATAGTTCAGGCCTGGACTTTCTCTGATTCGAATACCTGCTGATAGTTATAGTCATGCCAGACTTTTAGCTACATAACCTAAGAAAATCATATTGCCGACAGTCATATCTTTTACCAAATTAGGACAGAAACTCTATGCCACAGATCCAGGCTCCAGGATTATATACCAAAGCCTTAATGTACCATATGTTCAGCTCGAGATCTTACACAGTGACAGTTGGATATGATCTTTATTAGTCTTACCTTTGTGGAGGTTAAATGCACAAATGAAACCAGTATGTGTAGTTTTAACTATATTTTTAAAGATGATATGAATGAGGTGGCAAAATGGACAAAGAAAATACCAAGCATCTTGCCTCTGGTGACTTATGTTTGATTTGATTCGGCATAGAAGCACACAAGACCTTAAAGGTCTAGGTTGTGTTTTTGCAAGAAGGCTCTATTGAAGACATGCACACAAATTACTGTAATACAGGACAGTTGTCAAAAAAGGACCAACAGTGATATAGAATAATGAGTCCATGATATAGAATCTGCAGTTCAAAATGGTCTTCTGCTAACAAAAAACAGCTGTATCCACAATACATCTGAATTGTATTCACCAGTGTCTCCATACTTGGAAATTAGAAAAAAAAAACAAGAACAACAAATTTTTCAGTCAAATCCTGCTGATCAAACAAGCAATCTATTAATACCAATGATTGGAAAACCCTCTCTGTAGTGTTTGGAATCCTTAGAAACACTGATGAAGTCTATGGCAATAACTCAGTCTAAATCAAAGAAATAACTTCCATCAGTTTCTAATTGCTAGACCACAATGTTTAAACAGATGAAAATCAAAACAAAAATGTACCTTGATCATTCTAAACCACCACCTTTAAATATTTCAGAGTAAAATTTGCTTTTTATCAGTTCATTCTATAAAGCCCAACAGTCACTCGATGTTTTGACCAGTGATATTATGGAAGCTGAAATAATGGGGACGCCCCATAATTGCACTGTCTGCTGCAGAAGAACTTGCAAAATTAGATGTGACTGACTAAGCACAAGAGCTTATAATATTTTGCAATAAAATATATGAGAACTATGCAGCTAATAATATTTTTATTTGATATCATTTTAATCAGGACTGGTGGCCCATTCTGATAGTTGCTGTACAAATATAAAAGATGATCTTTTACAATTATATAGTTCCTGCTCAGAACTTCAACCCAAACTTAAATTATCCTAATATGGCGCGTGAACATGGAGTCAACCAACCAGAGAGGCTGATAACATATGGCCTTTTTCATCATCTTTTGTGGCCGGATTCTTAGTTACACCGCACAGTACTTTATTTCCTATAGTACTATTGAGTTCAACAGTACTACTGGGGCACTAAAGTCCTACTCAGCACAGGCAAGGGAGGGGAAATTAGGTTCCAAGCTAGCACTGTAAAAGGATTCATCCTGAGGTTCAGTCTCCAGCCAACTCCTGCTGTGGTTGATGTGTGGTTTGAATTCAACACCCTATGTGCTCCAGCATTTAAAAGTATAGTCACCACAGCTCTTTAAACTACACCACACAACTGAAAAATTAACAAAACACCTAGTGGCCATTTAGGGAGACAAATAAAGAAAAACACCACAACTGCATCCATGTGAAGCTGCAGGAATATTTAGGTAGTTGGAATGTAATTATCGGAGTTGGAATTTCATCGTGGAGTTAAAGTCTCATGGAATCTTTAATTACTACCAATAAAATTCAGCCTGTGCTAAACTTGATTAACTGCCATTGTTTTAAGAGAGACAAGGTGGGTGAGGTAATATCTTTAATTGGACCAACTTCTGTTGGTGAGAGATAAGCTTTCGAGCTTACCCATACCTCTTCTGGACTTGTGGCCTATCCACAGGCAGATCTTTCCCACAATAATACAAACTGGAAAAAATATGAACACTTCCATGCAGCTCTTGATCTCAGAATGGGGCAGCCCTCATCTCGTTTTCTGTCCACCGTGATATCCATTCTACAGGTCTGAAACAGGAATGGGAAACCCCAGTGGTGTATGGGGAAAGCTTTGTAACATAAGACGGATGGGGTAGTGGCTAGGGCTTCAGCCTGGAACTTAGGAGACCTGCTCTGCCACAAGCTTCCTGTGTGATTGTGGTCAAATCACTCAGCCTTTCTGTTTCTCGTCTGTACAATAGAGATTCTAGCTCTTCCCCACCTCACGGGGGTGTTGTAAGGATAAATATGTTAAAGACTGAGATCTACAGAAGAAAATGCTCTAGAAATAGTAGTAGTATTGGCCCTGATCTCACAGCTGATTCCAGACTGGTGCTCATTGACTTCTGTGCTGAGCCCTGTTAAGAGTTAATATAAAGGTTGCATAAAAGAAGGGATTTATGAAACAGTTTTTATTAGTCCTAGAAAACCTATGAACAATACTGTGTATTTCCCTATATATGGTACATTATTTGTTAACTATCTATCTACAGAGATACCACATCCCTTTTGTAGAGCGCCATCATAACCAGGGCCGGCTCCAGTGTTTTTGCCACCCCAAGCAGCGGAAAAAAAAAAAGCCGCAATCGGCAGCACTTCGGCGGCAGCTCTACTGCCGCCACTTCATTCTTTGGCGGCAATTCGGCAGCAAGTGCTTCTCTCCAAGGGGGACTGAGGGACCCACCACTGAATTGCCACCGAAGAGCTGGACGTGCTGCCCCTTTCCGTTGGCCACCTCAAGCACCTACTTGCTGCACTGGTGCCTGGAGCCAGCCCTGATCATAACAAGCCCCAGGGATTGTATGGAATGAGCTGAAGAACTGGAGTATTATTTTTTAAGTTTCAAGTTTCCTGAAATCTTTTCAGGTTTGTTAAAGCATTTCTCTTCCTTAATTAAATTATAATATAATCTTCACTCTCACTATAAGCCACATTATTATCTGTATTTCCCAATCAGGATCATTGTGCTACCCACTGTAGAAACACAGAGTAGAAAGACAGTCCCTGTGTGACTCTAATTTAAACAATCCTCTTACAAGAAAAGCTTAATTAAAATCAAAATATTGATTTCTAATTAAACAGAAGCCTATAACATGAGAAAAACAAAGATTTGTCTTTGGAAACAGTTATTTCCCTGAGGCTAGGACTACTAGAAAGTAAATATAAACTACACAATGATCCTTGCAAAGACTGTAATTTGCAATTTCCACTTACTGATATCCAGGCTGGGGGTGGCATCCAATGTGAAAGGTGCCTACTGGTGGAATCTCTCAGGCAGCAGGTGGGAGAGCTACAGGAGGAGGTGGCTAGGCTGAGGAACATCCATATCCATGAGCAATTCCTGGACAGTATCCATGTGGAGACAGCTGACGGTGCTGTCCCAGTTGACAGGACTACCGACACTCCAGTGGAGGAGGAGATACCTCAGGGTGTATCTGACACACCAGTGGAGGAGGAGGCTCAGGGTGGACACAGCCAGCTGGTTACTTCTAGCAGCAGGCAGTGCTCCACCGCTGCTGCGAACCCTCCTGCTGTGGTAAAAGATAACCGTTATGCTTTTCTTGATACAGGAGAGAAGGAATCACCCCCAACAGTTAAGGAGGTGAAGCCTCGTACCCCTAAGGCTGGGAGGTCTGCTGCCACCACTGATAAGAAACGTAGGGTAGTGGTGGTTGGAGACTCTCTGCTGAGGGGGACGGAGACACCCATCTGTCGCCCTGACCGTTCATCCCGGGAGGTATGCTGCCTGCCAGGGACCCGTATCCGAGATGTTACAGAGGCATTGTCGAGGATTATCCAGCCTTCTGACTACTACCCCATGCTACTCATCCATGTGGGCACAAATGATACTGCGAGGTGTGACACTGAGCAGATCAAGAGTGACTACAGGGCTCTGGGAGTATGGGTTAAGGAGTTTGGAGCGCAGGTGGTATTCTCTTCGATTCTTCTTGTTGAAGGTAGGGGTCCGGGCAGAGACAGATGCATCGTGGAGGTGAATGCCTGGCTGCGAAGATGGTGTCGCCAGGAGGGCTTTGGCTTCCTCGACCACGGGATGCTATTCGAGGAAGGACTGCTAGGAACAGATGGCGTTCACCTTTCGAAGAGGGGAAAGGCCTTATTTGCGCACAGACTGGCTAACCTAGTAAGGAGGGCTTTAAACTAGGTTCGACGGGGACAGGTGAGCAAAGCCCACAGGTAAGTGTGGAACAAGACCTGGGAGATGGGTTGGAAACAGGAGGGAGCACGGGCTATAATGGCAGAGAGGAAGGAGGGTCAGGGCAAAGCTGGGAGGCAAGTTCAAACCAGTATCTTAGATGCCTATATACAAATGCGAGAAGTATGGGTAATAAGCAGGAAGAACTGGAAGTGCTAATAAATAAATACAACTATGACATTATTGGCATTACTGAAACTTGGTGGGATAATACACATGACTGGAATGTTGGTGTGGATGGGTATAGTTTGCTCAGGAAGGATAGACGGGGAAAAAGGGAGGAGGTGTTGCCTTATATATTAAAAATGTACACATTTGGACTGAGGTGGAGATGGACATAGGAGACGGAAGTGTGGAGAGTCTCTGGGTTAGGCTAAAAGGGGTAAAAAACACAGGTGATGTCGTGCTGGGAGTCTACTACAGGCCACCTAATCAGGTGGAAGAGGTGGATGAGGCTTTTTTCAAACAACTAACAAAATCATCCAAAGCCCAAGATTTGGTGGTGATGGGGGACTTCAACTATCCAGATATATGTTGGGAAAATAACACTACGGGGCACAGACTATCCAATAAGTTCCTGGACTGCATTGCAGACAACTTTTTATTTCAGAAAGTTGAAAAAGCTACTAGGGGGGAAGCTGTTCTAGACTTGATTTTAACAAATAGGGAGGAACTTGTTGAGAATTTGAAAGTAGAAGGAAGCTTGGGTGAAAGTGATCATGAAATCATAGAATTTGCAATTCTAAGGAAGGGTAGAAGGGAGTACAGCAGAATAGAGACAATGGATTTCAGGAAGGCGGATTTTGGTAAGCTCAGAGAGCTGATAGGTAAGGTCCCATGGGAATTAAGACTGAGGGGGAAAAACAACTGAGGAAAGTTGGCAGTTTTTCAAAGGGACACTATTAAGGGCCCAAAAGCAAGTTATTCCGATGGTTAGGAAAGATAGAAAATGTGGCAAAAGACCACCTTGGCTTACCCTTGAGATCTTGCGTGACCTACAAAATAAAAAGGCGTCATATAAAAAATGGAAACTAGGTCAGATCACGAAGGATGAATATAGGCAAATAACACAGGAATGCAGAGGCAAGATTAGAAAAGCAAAGGCCGAAAATGAACTCAAACTAGCTATGGGAATAAAGGGAAACAAGAAGACTTTTTATCAATACATCAGAAGCAAGAGGAAGACTAAGGACAGGGTAGGCCCACTGCTCAATGAGGAGGGGGAAACAGTAACGGGAGACTTGGAAATGGCAGAGATGCTTAATGACTTCTTTGTTTCAGTCTTCACTGAGAAGTCTGAAGGAATGTCTAGTATAGTGAATGCTTACGGGAAGAGGGTAGGTTTAGAAGAGAAAATAAGGAAAGAGCAAGTAAAAAATCACTTAGAAAAGTTAGATGCCTGCAAGTCACCAGGGCCTGATGAAATGCATCCTAGAATACTCAAGGAGTTAATAGAAGAGGTATCTGAGCCTCTAGCTATTATCTTTGGGAAATCATGGGAGACGGGGGAGATTCCAGAAGACTGGAAGGGGGCAAATATAGTGCCCATCTATAAAAAGGGAAATAAAAACAACCCAGGAAACTACAGACCAGTTAGTTTAACTTCTGTGCCAGGGAAGATAATGGAGCAGGTAATCAAAGAAATCATCTGCAAACACTTGGAAGGTGGTACGGTGATAGGGAATAGCCAGCATGGATTTGTAAAGAACAAATCGTGTCAAACTAATCTGATAGCGTTCTTTGATAGGATAACGAGCCTTGTGGATAAGGGAGAAGCGGTGGATGTGATATACCTAGACTTTAGTAAGGCATTTGATACAGTCTCGCATGATATTCTTATAGATAAACTAGGAAAGTACAATTTAGATGGGGCTACTATAAGGTGGGTGCATAACTGGCTGGATAACCGTACTCAGAGAGTAGTTGTTAATGGCTCCCAATCCTGCTGGAAAGGTATAACAAGTGGGGTTCCGCAGGGGTCTGTTTTGGGACCGGTTCTGTTCAAAATCTTCATCAACGATTTAGATGTTGGCATAGAAAGTACGCTTATTAAGTTTGTGGACGATACCAAACTGGGAGGGATTGCAACTGCTTTGGAGGACAGGGTCAAAATTCAAAATGATCTGGACAAATTGGAGAAATGGTCTGAGGTAAACAGGATGAAGTTCAATAAAGATAAATGCAAAGTGCTCCACCTAGGAAGGAACAATCAGTTTCACACATACAGAATGGGAAGAGACTGTCTAGGAAGGAGTATGGCAGAAAGAGATCTAGCTTAATATGAGTCAACAGTGTGATACTGTTGCAAAAAAAGCAAACGTGATTCTGGGATGCATTAACAGGTGTGTTGTAAACAAGACACGAGAAGTCATTCTTCCGCTTTACTCTGCGCTGGTTAGGCCTCAACTGGAGTATTGTGTCCAGTTCTGGGCACCACATTTCAAGAAAGATGTGGAGAAATTGGAGAGGGTCCAGAGAAGAGCAACAAGAATGATTAAAGGTCTTGAGAACATGACCTATGAAGGAAGGCTGAAGGAATTGAGTTTGTTTAGTTTGGAAAAGAGAAGACTGAGAGGGGACATGATAGCAGTTTTCAGGTATCTAAAAGGAGGAGGGAGAAAACTTGTTCACCTTAGCCTCCAATGATAGAACAAGAAGCAATGGGCTTAAACTGCAGCAAGGGAGATTTAGGTTGGACATTAGGAAAAAGTTCCTAACTGTCAGGGTAGTTAAACACTGGAATAGATTGCCTAGGGAAGTTGTGGAATCTCCATCTCTGGAGATATTTAAGAGTAGGTTAGATAAATGTCTATTAGGGATGGTCTAGACAGTATTTGGTCCTGCCATGAGGGCAGGGGACTGGACTCGATGATCTCTCGAGGTCCCTTCCAGTCCTAGAGTCTATGAGTCTATGAAGGCACATTTTGCTACAGACAAACAGAACTCAAGCCTCCCCTATCTGGAGATTTTTTCTAAACCTACTAGATGAAACAGGTTCCGTCACCCCAGAATAGCAATAAGATAGACACCTGAAGGGAAGCGAAAAATGAGGCTGCCCAAAAACAACATGGCAAAGATCTGTGAAAACTGAGCTGAAAAACCTGGGGCACAGATGAAGAACCACTGAAAGACAGGAGTGGAAGAGCTTCGTCACTGCCCTAAACTCCAGAGGCGTAATGGAAACATGATGATAATGATGATACAAGCCAAGTGGGTTCTACATTTTGAAAAAAACAAGTTTCCCATCGCTTGTCTGAAACCCTGACAGGCCTTTGTAGTATTTCCCCTCCTTTCCCCAAAAAACTGTTATCTACAAAACTTAATTCTAAAACCTGAGATGAACATAAAAGCGTTCTGTGCGGTTTAAATTAACACAGTAACAGCATAAAAGCTGCATATAGTAAAGCTTTAAGGCAAGACCCAGAAGATCTGGCATATCTTTAAAAGGGTTCATGTGTGGAGATAAAGGTGTTTAAGAAAAACAAAAGATATCTTAACAGGAACAGAATGGTAGTTGCATCAGTGCAGATAATGATATGGCCTTCCTACTTCTCATTTATTGCAAAGGACTAAGATACACTGCCACAGTTTGTGGCCTGCAAAAGGGCAATGAGGAGGGGGGTAAATTTAAATTATATTGGGGAAATTATGTCTACCGTTAAACTTTACCCTAATAAAGGTATCTTAAAAAGGGAGACCTGTGTTGTAGTAAGTGAAATAATAAGGTTTCTATTTCCATAGCCAAGGAATATAAACTGCAACATGCTACCTGTGAGAACATGCTGTCTCTCTCAGAAAAAAGGAAGGGACAATCTAACAGGAAATAAAAGTACTTACTGCTGGAAGGAAGGAAGGCACAACAAACAGCAGGCCGTTGCAGAATGGCTACTTTAGATGTGCAGCTGTTTGTTTCTGCCACGTTTACAGGGTCAGTTTCCAGACAGGTGTGCTGGGGAAAAGTTCCCAGAAGGCAGTGATTCTAGAATAGAGACTATGTAGTCACAAAGGAAGGTATTTTGGAGGGAAGGGTGTGTCGGTTTTGTGTTTCCTGCATTGTGCTTAAATTGCACTACTTTAGATTGAAAAGGAGAAATAACATTTTGACCTGGTAGTGTTTTATACGCACTTTCTCCACCATCTTGCATCTTGTCTAATCATTTACAGCACTGCAAAGAGAGTGAAAATGATTAGCCAAGATGGCTGGCAGTGGCGATTCAGGTCCTGTGGTTCTCAAGAAACTGCCTTTATGCAGAATGAACAGACTCTCATATTATTGTGATAAACCTATGGCATTATATTGTGGCCCTGCTCCATCATTTCCCTTAGACAGAAAATTTGAATATTGTGAAACTTGACAATAAGCCTAACATTTTCCATGTTTGATGTCTATGGGTCTGATTCTTCATTTCTCTTAAGCTTGTGGAGTCATTTAATCCCATGGAAAGTTAGTGCAAAGTGGATATAAACTACTAATATCCTGATCTGAGCGAAAGTCAGGTCCCTTCTATTTAACTAGATGTCCACATGGAATTGAGGGCATCAGACAGTTATTGATGAATTTATCCTCATAAAGGAGGGAAGCTGAAGGGAGAGAAAGGATGGTCTTGTGACTGGGATGTTAGCCTTAGACACAGGAGACCTGGCTTCATTTCCTTCCTCTGCTATAAACTTACTTTGTGAACAAGGGGAAGTTGCTCAGGCCTCATCTACATGGCAGAGTTTTGTCAGCAAAAGGCAGATTTTGGCAGCAAAACAGTGGAGGTGTACACACTACAATGCCACTTTTGGTGATTTTTCGTTTTGGCAACAAAATAAAAGAGCTTTTTTGCAGCAAAGTTAAAGCGACAAAGCACCAGTGTAGACACTGCTGTTCATTATATTGCCAGAACTGGCCTCGCCCAGTATCGCACAATGCCCACCATGACCACTCTGCTCATGGTTTTGAACTCAGCTGCCCTGCAGGCATGTGCCCCTCCCCTTTCAAAGCTTCCTGACACAGCTGAGCCTGCTGCTCTGCTCTGGGAACAAAGAAGAAAACATTAACATGGAATGCTGCTGTCTCCTGCACTATGAACACAGAGGTAGGCAGGCAAGCAGGGTGTGTGTGTGTGTGTGTGTGTGTGTGTGTGTGTGTGTGTGTGTGTGTGTGTGTGTGTGTGTGTGTGTGTGTGTAAAAAAGAGAGAACCCACTGTGCATGTGTGTGTGTGTGTGTGTGTGTGTGTGTGTGTGTAAGAGAGAGAACCCGTTGTACTGTGCAGAGCCAGGGAGGGAGGTGGGGAGGCGGGGCTGATATCTGGGGTGTCCCACCTCCACCTGTCTCAGAACTGGTTGCTGCCAGTGGCTGTCTGAATGTAGAGACAGCATGCCAACACACACACTCTCCCCCAACATATGCACCCCCCCAGCCCACACTCTGTATCTCTTACATACCCCCGCACTCTCTCACACAATTCCCCAACACACAATCTGTTTCTCCTCCTCTCAGACACCCTCCTCCCTCCCCTTCCACTTAAGTTGAAAAGCGACTGACAATCTAGTAGGCCAATGGAATGATAAAACTGAAAAACCCTCATCATGTGATGCTTTACCGGCCCCATGAGGCATTGCAAACTCTTCCGAAAGCACTCTGCGGCCAGTTGCGCAGGGGGATAACTACTCACAGTGCACTGCTCTCTGTGTTGATGCAAGAGTGCTAGTGTGGATGCACTCTGCCAACACAAGGAGCATAGTGTGGACATGCAACAGTGGGTTAATTAAAATGCTTTAATTAAAGTAGCAGAACTTTTGACAACAAAACTCTACAGTGTAGACATAGCCTTTTTCTCTCTTTGTACCATCAGTAAAATGGGACTAATGTAGTTTATTCCCTCAAAGGGGTGTTGTGAGGATAAACATATAAATTCTGACTTGCTTCAATACTTTGATAACGGGAGCTATTTAAGTACTTTAAAGAAATAAGGCCTTAAACACATGGCAATTTTTCCTCACTTAAAATCAGTGTGTTCCCTAAGTGTCCCCCTCAGCTCCAATAACCCACCTTCAAACCCCAATCACCCAAAGCTCCGTTCTCTTGTTGTGCTTTGAGGCATACAGGGTTTTCACTCTGATGCTGAGTTCATGGGGTTTACTGTTAAAGGTAAGTTTTCATTGCTGATGATGCTCCTCTTTGTGCATTGACTCCAGTCAAGTGGGTGCTTATTTGGTTCCAGACCATAGTCCTATCTATCCTCTTGTACTAAATGGTATTCATGATGATTCCCATGAGACTGAGGGATTCTTCAAGCTCCTTTTCCATGCCCCAGTTGTTGATGTCCCATGGAAAAACAATGTTCCAGATTGCATTCTACAAACCCTTTGAGTTTTAGATTGTCAAGGCCTAGAAGGCGTCAGCTAATTTGAAAATTTCACATCTTCTGTGAAGCTACTCTCTGTATTAGTATTAAATGTCTGTGTAACCATTTTCTGAAGTTTCACATTTCTGTTCTTTTCCATTTGTACTGCCTCTCATTTGAGAGTATGTGTTGCACTTTCCTGATGCTTATCACAGCTAGCCTATCCGGTAAAATCAACATGCATGTTCCACCTAGTACACAATGACTTTCCTCCACTTTCATTAAATATTTGTAGAGTATTGCTGTGCTTGTTACTTTGCACTTATTTTAGCTATTTTACTCATTTTTTTGTTGTTGCCCCTTTAACATTTTACTGCTGCTGATACTGCCAAAAAGTTGAGATCACTTCCTGCTTCCACAAGACGGGTCACTGGTTTCATGGTTGAGTGGCAAGAAATGCCAAAATTCACAGGTTCCATGACAATGGTGGCCACTGTGACAAAATCTTATCCCTACTCATGCTTAACTGAAGTAAATGGCTTATTCATGGCAGTAAAGTTGAACACATAAGTGTTTGCAAGCTCGGGGCCAACGATTGTTACGTCTAGTAAAATCTCAGCACACAATTAATCTGGGAATGCATGAGAGAGGAAGAATGGGGTTACGGTAAGTAGGGTATGTGGAAGGAAAACCTTTGAAACTGCGCTGGCAACTATATTCCCTGACAGATGAGGTGTTTGTGGTTGTTTTTCTTACAGAACCCACAAAGATGGTGGTAAAATTGGGCCCCCCCAATGCAGAGGCTGGCTGGTGTGCAGCGAATAATGGAGGAGACCACACATTGAATAGTAAGAGGGGAAAACAAATAGGGAACAGCTGGCTCATTGACTATGCACTGTCCCTGCTGCGTGCTGAATTAGGCACGGCTCTGCAGATATAATAGTATGTAACCATGTAATTAAAGTTTTTATTATAAAGAACATTAAGGCTGTAGAGGGAATCTTAATGTTGGCACTGCCTGACTTTAAAGTGTTTAGCTCCATTTGACTGTAACACTCTTTTAAAGATGCGTGTCAACCTGTTCCAAAACATGCTTAGTTGTAATTTTTTTTCTTCACAATTAAGAATTAAATCTGAGTCAGAAATGTGGATTTGATACACCAGTGTAGAGAGCAAAGGAGAGAACTCAAACTAGAATAATGCTAAATATAATTGTACTTGTTGAACACCCTCAGCCGGTTTTGAAAGCATTGCTACGGTGTCACTGTATCACTCACTGGTGAAAGTGTTTATAGGTCTCCCCTCTGTGCCCATCCACAGAGGACAGGAATTGTTACAGCTTGTAGTTGTAGACACTTGGTGTTTTAGCTCAAGTTATAGCAGCCCATACTTTTAGCCCTGATGGTCCCCCATTCAATCCTTTATGTGATAACCAAGATGATGTAACATCTTACCCTCTGTGGATCAGCACAGAGAAGGTCCTGAAACACACTCATCAATGGGCAACAAGTGTACTGGGTTACAGGTTTCAGACTCCTCACTGTTTGTACTGGGTTAAGAACTCCACTTTCTACCACTATTTACAAACCATGCATTAGCTGCAAGCAATAACAATACAGAGAAAATGTGGTGGTGGGGAGCCCCTGTGGGCTATTGTCTGTTCTTTCCCTCACTCCAAAATTGGATCAAATATATTACTTGATAGAAACCTAAATTACTACCAGTGTCAAGTAAACTTTGAATCTCTTGTCATTAACATTATAAATTTCATTGCATGTGAATAGCCCCCCAAGTTCTTCCAAATGGCCAGATTTCACCCCTTCCCTCCTTTTCTCTCTTTGAGTAGCGTCTTATTTTGTCAGCAGCCCCACTGATTTCACAGAGACTAGATGTGGAGTAACGTACTACTCGCTGGGATCAGCGGCATGCAGAAAGTTTAGTAAGCTAATCAGTTTCATAAAGGCTGTTGTGTGAGCTTCAAAGAGCTCCTTGCTTGTGCAAGGGGCTCATAATTAAAACGACATGCCAAACCGGGTACTTCAGTAATTGTCTTCAAGTTTGACCCCGTTAAACCTTTTCAGATAAAATGAAATATTTCAACTTAATTAGCTTTCCTGTCTACAAGTACCCATGAAATAGTGCCATGCTTTAGACTCAACCAACTAAATATCTGACTGCAGAAAGCCAGCTGAGGATTTAATTTTTTTCCTCTTTCTCTCTACTCTGTTGAGCAGCCTGTACATTGCAGTGGATAAATAACAAAACATCTCATCCTGCCGGAGTTCAGGCTGCTTTACCAGCTGCACACAGGGCCAAAGCCTGGTCATACTGAAGTCAACGGCAAGAGACTGCAGTGGAACCAAGATTGATCCCACACAGGGTTCACATCATCCACTACTGAAGTGAGGCCACCTGCAGGGTGGGGAGGGGGGCACAGCAGTTGTTTAACGGTGCACAGTAATACAGAGCAATCCTTTAGGCTCAGAATGAAGAACACCATATCCAATTGCAACTACAGGTGCAATTTAGGTAGGCAGAATGTTATTACCACAGCTGGAATTAGGCTTTGAGTCTCAAGAATAAAATACCATGGGAGCTCTTGTGTCCAGAGGTCAGAAGCAGTGTGGTCTATTGGATACAGCGTGGGCCTGGGAACCAGACCTTCTGACAGTGCCACTGAGTTGCTGTATGGATCCGGTAATGATGTGTTGGCAGTATGTTTACAAAATATTCCCCCTTAGTCGTTCATAAACCCTATGAGCCATGGGTGCCTGTACTGGCAGACAGAAAGGGACTCAGGAAGGGATTGTGTCCCATTCAAATGAAAATATATCACCCTCATAACCATAATCAAAGAGCGAGGCAACAAAACCAGGCAACAAAATTCCCCAAACTCTGATGTTAATGACCCTTTGCCATTTAGTGCAGACTGGTCCATTCCAAAAGCATTTACAATTTGTATTTCAATGAACCACAGGTATAAGTTACAGTGCGTGCAATTGAATTGTGTTCCACATACAGAGCCAATTTTGTGCATGGCTTTTAGGGTGACAATTTAGCACCTATTGGGCCAATCTTGCTAAGTGTATAATGACTTACATCCAATAGCAGCACTGTCAAGCCTTCTGTAGGACTTAAGTCCTTATAGGCTTGTGAAGGCCCTTCTTCATGAGGGAGTGAAATTTACCTCACTGCAGAGGGTGTGCGGGGTAACAATCTACATGGACCTTGAAGGGAGGAGCACAGGTTGCAGGAGGGAAGACACCAAGGAACCAGTCTGTGTGCACATTGCTAGAATGTTAGTTGTACCTCCTCTGTGAATAGTTCCTATCATAAGAGCCAATTTAGTTTTTTGAAACATGGAGTCCTCTCATGTTATTAACTAGCATGTGGTATATGAAACATGCACAAGGTCTATGTATCACTTATGTCCCACTTAAGCCTCATCTAGAGACTAAGTGCTTAGGCCTTGAGCAGGCTGTCTGCACAGGGATGAATCTCACCAACAGACTTTATTCGAGTGAAACTTCAGTTGAAGTCAGCAAGATATGTATTTGAGTAAGATTTGCCCTGTTGACCTTGTATTAGTTCCTTAGGCCAGGTTCATACTACAGAACTCTTGGTCGGCAGTGAAAAGAGATGTGATCCCTCACTGACATAGCTGTGCTGGCAGAAGTCCCTAATGTAGATGCAGCTAGCGAAGCTGTCCTTTTATTGTTATAGCTTGTTCTGTTCAATACTATATGGTAAAATTGACTCCCACACAGAGAGTCAGTCTATGCACCACTTAAGCCCTATAACATAGACTTAAATGGTGCATAGTTCTTGTGCTGGACTTCTAAAATAGTGTGAATTTTGCCCTAAGTGAAAATATTAGCCTTACTGACAGAATGTGGGGCATTAACCAAATTCCTTTTGATCAGTCTTTTTGGCTGGGACTTTTCTCTTGAGAGCATTTGGGGACCTTTTGAGCAGTTTTCCTGAGATATTTTAAATGTTCTCTCTTTATTGGGGGGAAAAAACATGCATCTTCATACAAGTGATTGAAAAGATTATAGATCAATCTCTCTTGATTTGTATGTGTCACAGATTTCTCTGTTTCTTATCTGATAGTAAAGTATTCCAGTTTTTAAGTCAACATGTTGACAAGCAACTTTAAAATGACTTTTTTACGTTTAGTTTACAAAGAAATCTCTTCCATTTAAATCATGAAGACATCATAAAAAAACAGAACTTAAGGAATCCTTTAGAGCTGGTTGAATATTTTTTTAAAGTTAGATGAGTTTTGGAAAATTTGAGAGCAATTTTCAGTCTGTCATCATTTGTGATATTTCCATTTTTCCTGAATTTTCTTGTACAACATTCATTTTCAAATTGAAATTTTCAAAAAATGTCTAAAAAATCCTTTGTGACTAAGGGCTTGTCTGTGTGGGGAAGTTAGTTTGGAGTAATAAGCTGGGGTGTGAATTTAAAATGCACTAGCTACCCATGTGGATACTGTTATGCTTTAAAGCACACAAAGGCACTCCTAGTGCTGAGTATATCCACACAGAGAGTTAATGTGAAGTATCTAGTGTGCACTAGCTGCCCCACACCAGCTACTCTGGGCTTTTTCCCCATGAAAACAAGTCCTAAGATGACCAATCAAAATTGGCGATGCAAGGCCTTCCCCCACCCCCAAAAAATAAATATATATATATACATTTTGAAAAGCAAGAAACAGGCAAATCTTTTTTTCGCAAATTTCTACTGAAGTTTTTTGGAAAAAAAAAAGAAAAAATATGAAAAAGTTTTTCCAAACAGAATTTCATTTTTGAAAAATGGCAGCACTTCGATAAAGTATTTTTTTCCTTTTAAAATTTGACCATTTCTAGCTATCAGATTTCTGGAACTTTTGACAACAAATTATATAACTTTGGGTGGTGCTTTGAAGTATAGTAAATGCAAGTTTTGTAAACTGATTGTGGCTTTCAGCTATAGGCAGATATACGGTACTATCCTATGAAGTGCTAAGTGCTTTCAAAACTCATAAAAGTAGTGAAGCCCACAAGGATCTGGCCAGGGTAGCCACGACACACCTCTGCAGACAAGTTATCTGCCTAAGCCTTCTGTTCCAGTCACTATTACCATGTATGTTGAATCTTCAGAAAACGGCTGGTCTTGGCCATGAATCCATTTAATAGCAGGAGTAGCAAGAACAAAATGATAGAACACAAAAAGCAGCCAAAGGCACTTATATATAATAAGAGTAATGGAGCAGAATATGAAACACCACCAAAATCGAGACATGTCTGGGTCCATTAAAAATATCATGACTGCCTATGAGTAGACAGATGACTTTCTTGGCACGGGCTATTTGAAACCATTAACTAGTGGTCCATTGCAGTAATAAAAGTCACCTGGAAACATTTTTCTGGTTGTTACATCACCCAGAAAGTTTTTGTTTTAAAGCACAACAGACATTGATTTTAAACTGGAGAACTGTACACAATGACAATACAATAAAGTGGAAAAAGATCAACTTTAAACAAGAGTTTCAAAATCTCATTATTGAGGCAAATTTCATCTTCCGATCTGTGATTTATCTTTCCAGATCTGGTTTACATCTGTCAGTCACTGAATTGTTTTGTGTCAAAACATTAGGAAAGTTTGTGGTAGACGCTAGTCTATACAAACACAAGTGCCTAAGAAAAAACATTGTCTGAGATGAGAATATATGAAGAGGCCTTCTAGTGTGTTTAACTTTATACACTAAGCAACGAGTCAAATCCTGAAATCTTCACTGATTTGCCTAGTCTTTTTCTTAATGTCAGCAAGAGTTTGCCTGAGTGAAAACCAAGGAAGGATTTGGCCCAATAACTTGAGACAACAGACTTGGATTGTAGCTAAAAACAAACCTGAACAATTAAGAGCCCCATCCTGCATCTGTTGACATCTGTGGCAAAACCCCCATTAATTTCAATGGGGGCAGGTTTAGGCCATTTAGCTGAACATTGGTGGTGATCTGTTGTCCCAGTATTATAATTTATTTAAATATTCAGCACTGTGAAAATGTATGCCTGGCTAGGACACCTTTAGGATTACCATAATTAAAATACTGTCTGGAAGTAAATAACAAGATCATTTTTCACAGCCTTAAAATTCTCTCACTAGCTGTTCTTTTATCCTTCCTTTTTTCTTTCTGTAAAAAACTTATTTTATAAACCTCAAAAGTTGGATTACAATTATAAAGGATTTCACAGATTTGCTAATCACAGAAGCCTAATTCTGAATAATATTTGTGACACTAAGGTGAAATATAATAAGGGACCACTTAAATTTTTATAAATTGTAACAGAATATATTGGAGAGACATGTGGACTTGATTTTCCTGTCACGCAGGTGTAATTCCAGTGCCTTCCATGAAGTTAACTCCTGATTCTCCTCTGTATAATGAATCTCTACATAGTTATCTACACTGTAAGCGGCGTCTTGGAATAACTTGCTATAATTACTTTTATTAGGTTCAGATCTATATTCTACTGAAGCCAATGGGGCTTTGGTCACTGACATCAATGGCTGAGCTGGCTCTGTAAGTATTTTTAACTCATATTAATCAGTTGCAATAACCTTGTGTTACACATAAAATAAAATGCATCCAATTATTTACATAGGTCCCTACAAAACCATCATACACATCACAGCAATTTAGTAGGAACATGAATTTCCACTGATCATTTATTAATTTTTATAAGGAATTTGTAAATGGTAGGTGCATATCAACACTTACATAGATTTCATTAAAATTTCAGAGCATTTTAGACTATGGGCCCAATTCTGATCTCACATGAATGTAAACCAAGAGTAATTCCATGAAGTTTAATTGTGTACATCAGTATAACTGAGATAAGAATCAGGGTCCAATGTCTAGTTGAGGACTGGCAAAATCAAGGATCTTGGCTCCTCAGTACGTGTGTAAATTTAACTGCTTGTACAGAAAACTGTTTGCCTGTGGTATGAATACATATTCACACCTGTCCCTAGAATGTTTTCCAGCAAAGAAACCAGTTTATCAGAATAAGTGTTAAAAAGCTTTATTCCTTTGTCTGCTAATCCCACTGTCAGATTTATGTTAACTGACTTCTGGAATACTACTATATTTAGCAACTTGTTGAATCTTAAAGCTTATATCAGTTTTCAGCATTCTAATTACTATCCAAGTTGCACTGGCTGTTCTGACAGCATGTTTCAAACTCATGAAACTCAGGCAAACACCAGTTATGTTCTGAAGTGGGTTGAGAGGGAAGTTTGGGTTTTTTTTGGAGGGTTTTTTTTGGGGAGGGTGACTTTTAGGAGGGGTGTTGGGGTGGGAGAAGAGTACTTATTACTGATCGGAACAAAGTTTTTTTTAAAGTCAGCACTAGGGGATCTGTTTAAAACCTTCAGTTATTAATGTGGAGATAACTTTTTCCATGCTTAACCCAAACTTTGGGTAGCATTACTTTTTATTGAGCCCTTTAAGGAGGCTGGGTTCAGTTTCATTTTAACTATGAGTGTGTTGTGGCTCATTGTACAGTTTAGCAGCACAATAAGACCCTCAAGTCCTCATTTTGAAAGTTAAGTGGACCCAAGTTTGTGCCTTTAAATTATCTGTCTCTTGTTGCTACAATTCCCTGGGTTAGCGCATTCTGTTCTCCTTTGAGCCTGTCTTTGGGATTGTACATTACAAAAAGATCCGCTACTCTTACTCCTGACCTTGGTTATTAACAAACAATTGTCTAAAGAAATCCCTTCTTACTCTCCCTCAGTGTTCCCTGGACTAGCTAGCTAATTTACTGGTCTCCAGTGCCCCTTGGAATCATTACCAGTGTATCATGTACTGCCGTGTATGAGAAGCAGTGTGCTAGTTCAATGTACATCGCTTATAAAATGTATTGAACCACAGATTTTTATCTGCACAATATTGTTAAATACCCCTCCCCAGGGTGGTATGAATCCAATATACATAATGACTAAGAGGATATTGAATTTATTTCCCCAGGATAGAAGTGGCCTCATTCCTCGCTTGGGGCTTCACTCTGCTACTTCACATAGCAGAGTTGAGGTCAGTCCTCTGAGAGGAATCCTATTGCAGGAACACTTAAAATAAAACAAAAATTCTTGAATTTAAGAGTAGTAACATTTTAATTCGATCTTCTAAAGCTCACAGTCCCAGTGGTGCAGCCCTTAGCCCACCAAGACTCCTGTTGAAGGTGACTGGAAGTTTTGTGCGAAGATTGTGGCACTAGGCTCTGCAAAGCTATTTAAACCTAAAGGAAACCAGTTCTGTTCAGCTCTCAAGGAAGATGGAAAAAAGTACTGAATAAACACAAACAGCTTATTTAGAGCCAAATCCTGCTCACCTTATCTCACTGAGTAGGGGCACTGAAGTCTAAGGTTGCCAACTTTGGTTGGATGAATTCCTGGAGATTTCATCACATGACATAATCTTTAATTGAAGATTAATCTTTAATTCCTGGAGACTCCCAGACCATCAGGGAGGGTTGGCAACCCTAAGAAAGTCCAGTGTTTCTACTTTCATGAAGAAGGTATGTAGGGTTTATGCTGTAATCAATAATTACAATACTGAGTCCACTCTTGCTCCCTTTGACTTCAGTAGTAGCAGGAGCAGGCCCCTTGTCAGTACATGTAAGCATGGGCCCAACATGGGTTATTTGATGCAAGCACCTTAGCTTAGTCATGGTGTGGCACCACTCATTCCCCGGAGGACCAAGTCTAAGAGATGGCACCCTCTGGACTGATAAAATACAACAAGGAATACATTGGTGCGTTCTGAATGGTAACTGCAGTCATCCTTAGGCAAAAATTTTCGAAAGTGATTCAAGATTTTGAGTGTCTCATTTTTTGGGTGTCCAACTTGAGATTTCTTAAAGGGGCCTCATATTTACAGGATAACACTCCTTCCGGAGTCTCAAATTGGGCACCAAACATCAGGGCAGTCAAAATCACTAGTCACTTTTGAAAATCTTGGCCTAAGGTGCTATTGTTGTACAAGCTGATTTCTGAGCATAATGCTTACTACTGTGAAAAGTTCTATAGACATTAATAGGCTACTCAGAGTAGTAAGGACTAAGCTTACTAATAAGAGCCTAGGACATCAGTCTCTTTGATTGAAGGTCCTGTATAATGAAACTCCCCTCTCATCTTTTATAATATTTAACACTTGCAGAGTACACTATCAAAGTACTGTACACAAACTACATAATGCCTTCTAATTAACTAATGTATCTCTTAAAGAAAAACCAAAAAATCTAAAATTAATGACACAATATCCCTGGCTTTATATAATGCATGCACATTCTGTTTTGTTTTTTTGTTTTTTTACAATAAACTTGAGTCAGCTGAGGTTCTTTTCTACAATATGACAAACACATCACCATATTAGTATCATTTATCAGAAAGGAAATGTACAATGGCACAGATTGTATGGACACAATTATTGATCAGGAACTGAATGCACGCACACATTGGGTAGCAGATAGGGATAATCTCCAGCATGCAGAGCCAAAATTCTTGGTTCCTTAATGAATTGCACACCAATTACATGGCGTTCCCACAGACTTTGCTCTCAAGACATGTAGAATGCATGAGAAACAAGTAAAGTCTGTCGGTTTAGTATCCATCAAAGCTTTCTTCCATGTGAGGAAGTGGCTAATTTGTCATTTCACACTCAAAGAGGCGTGAAAGGCAGAAAGGGGGAGATTTGGTAGAGTAGAGGAGAGGGGCTGCGAAGCATGAGAAGAGGCAATAGACCCGATTTTGATCTTGCTTACACTAGCGTAAATTGGGAGAAAGTCCAATGAAGGCAATGGAGTTACACTGGCTTAAATCACATCTGAAGGAAGCACAGTGTCTCTTCCTCATACAAGAAGATTTATCTTATTAAAGAGAGAAAGTAAAACTAGGAACATTTTACAAATGATGTTATTGTAAATTGCAAAGCTGCTCATCTCTAACTTCTACTTCTGTTTATTTACACGTGGGTTCTTTTTGTTTTTATTTAATTCTAATAAAATAGTATTAATTCCAACAACACAATGCCTTGTTTGAAATACACAAGAGCTTTTATAAAACAAATACACAAGGCTGAGGAATGTCTGCTCTCTCCCCAATGTTATACCTGGCATAAGAGCACTCTCAGTTTCTGTCTGTCGCCAAATACGTTTCCCTCATTGATTCTTGTCATCAAGTTCAGGAGGATTTTTGTGCGTGTACGTTCTCCACTCCTCTTTTTCTCTACAACAAACTAATCATATTCCAGAAAATGAAGCCAGCTGGGGGTTAGAGTTGTAGAGGTGAGTGGAGACATTCAGGGTAAAACCTTCACCGAGACAATAGAGATGAAGGCAGAAATCCCATTATTTGTTAATAGGGTTTGTGCACATACCTCCCACGCTCTGCTTAGGACATTTACTCTTGCTGGCAGCGTCAATCTGAGTCAACATTTCATTTCAGCAGCTAGAGGCTGCTTATGCCCTAATGAATAAAGCTCTACATTTCCTCCTATTAAAATGTGATTACATTTTTATGGGGAAAACGAGCGTTACTCTTAAGCTGATATTTAATTTGATTTTTTTGCTTTGCTTCTATATGCCAGCAAATGCCACCCATGTACCTAAATATATGCCCACTGGGTAATTTAGTATAGTTTTGCAGATCTGTCACAAAATGGCCTGTATCTATATGGCACCTCCCATCCTTACAAGATCCCAAAGCACTTTTACAAATACATGCACATACCCCTGAACTGCAGCCATCTCTGGGGTGGAATGATTAATAATGCACTATAACACAGACTTTAAGTCTCATAAAAACTATGCTAGAGAAGCTGTGAAACACCCACATATTCATGAATCAGCTTCTTGCGATCTAAGTGTTAATTAAAAAATCTCAATTTCTGGGGGAAAAAACCCAGATTTGGAATTATTGCCTTGAGTGCGATGCTCAAATAAGGAACTTGCCATTTGCTTAAGTATTCCAGTATTACAGTGCAGTCGTATACAGACTAATAATGACTGTACATTATCTAATCTCAGTATGAAGCAATCTTAATTAATCGGAAGGATGCACAAAGCAGAACACAGTATTTTTGCATGTTTAATGTCCTTTCTTTAAATAGAATATAAAAGCTACGTAGATGCAGGCCTGGCATGTGGGCTGCTGACAGGTTCATGGTGCCTTCGATTTTGCTTTTTCTTCATCTTCTGCATGTGCTTCCATTTTGCCCCACCTTTGTTCCGGTGCCGTCGCCTCCTTCAGTGCCACATCTGTTCACAATACTCATCCAGGCTGAAGCTGGGGCTGCTGACGAGTTGGATGTAATCCTTGTACCACAGCCGCGACTCAGTAAGCAAATCTTTCATCCATCTGTCTTTGTCCTCCGTTTTCTGAGTGCTTTCCATGTGCCCGTTCTCTATAACTTTCAAATTTAACTTCACAGTGGTGTGAATGAACATGTGCTCTTGTGCTTTGCAGTAATACGCCCCTGTGTCCTTTTTCTGCAGGCTGCAGATCAGCAGCCCGTATTCCGTTTTGATGATCCTCTCATCAGCCTTCAGCTGTGAGATTGGACACAGCAGAAAACAATGCATTAAAAGCACAGGAAAAATAAAATTTAAGTACGTGTTAGGTGGGGAGTAGAGGAGACAGAGGGGATGGTTGGCTCAGGGACTGACAATGAGATATGCAGCCTTTTACCTCTAGGTCACTGGCATATAAGTACCTTAGATAAACAGATGCGTATGGAACCATTTGAATTTCAGAGTTCTACTATTCAATTGATAATTATAGTCTTATCAGCATGCATTAGTTAAAGGTACATACAGTCTGAGAGGATAGAGTCACCAAGGAATAATAACATGAAACAGACCAAAACAACGGTACGGTAGCCTACTTTCTCGAAGCAAGGGTGGGATAGTTAACTGGACAAATCCCATTAGACTGCAAGCTGTTCGGGGCAGGGGCTATCATTTTATTCTGTTTGTATAACATGTAGCACAATGGGGTCCTGGTCCACGACTGCCGTGCCTAGCCACTACAGCAATACAAATAATAAATCAATAGTAATAACAATTAAGTCAATAAGTCTCATTCTGATGGGACACTGGTTTACAACACTCTCTTAACTTCAGTGTAGTTACTCTTCATTTACACCATTGTAAGTGAAAGCAGAAAAACGCCAATAAGATTCAGGGAGCTAAAACCAAATGCAATTTTTTTATCACGTAGGGTTCAGGATCTGTGAATGAGAAAACCTAGGAAAAACTGAGATTTAAAGCTAAGGCTGAATTTCCGTGCATTATGTACCCTATTCACTGCAGCATTTGTGGATTGTAGTTGAGATTGTGAAGGCTGTGGAAATACTTGCTATATCTAGCACATTATGACATGTTAGCCACTGGGGTGCTGGCTCAATGCACTTGGTACCTGAGGTAAACATAGCCATCCATGCTGCCAGCTACTTTGCAAATCTGGTAACCTACAAATGATTTACAAAATTAATTAAGCCTCACAACCCCTCTCTGAGGCGCTGATATGTTAGGATCCTTGCAGATGGACAAACATGGATGTTATGTGATTTGCCAAAGGTCACACAGACTCAGTGGCAGAGCTGTGAGTAAAGCTCTGATTCCCAGTCCCTTGCTCTAATTCCATACCCCAGGGTTCATTCCCTCTGAAGCGCTGATGTTCGAAAAGGAAGCTGGCACTTCACAGAGTGTGCAGTGTTCTGCTGCCACACAGAGGCTGCAGGGGAGAACAACAGCAAAGGGATTGTGGTTCAGTTTGATTAGCTCACAATGCAGCATGCACATTAAGCACATCTTCAGCACCACTGGTGGCATTGTTATAATACGCAAGGATTCTGTTTAATTCACTATTGGGCTGAGTGCCTCTCTGGGGAAAAAAAAAAAGAAATCTGGAAAACGTCCCAGACTATACGTCTGCCCTTCCAGCATATTTCAGATGATGAAGATCAGGGAAGCATAAAGATGAGTAAATTAACTTTATTCACAATGAGTAGACTACACACTGTTTTTATGTGAAAAATCTGTAAGCTATTCTTCATCCCTAAATAATATATATAAGTCCTGCTTGCCTGGCTTGCTACCATACTAGCTGAAGCACTCTTCAGCCAGATATGTGCAGCTGCCTGCGTACCATTGATGACCCACTCAGAGAGAAGACGTCAGCTACTAGAATGGCGGGGTGGTCTACTGAACAGAACCCGGCTCAGCTGGGGCTTACTGGTGGGTTCTGTTTGGTTCTGTCACGGACTCACAATATGGCCTGAGGCAAGGCAGCTCAGTTTCCTTAGTCATAAATTGGCGACTATAATACTTACTGCATCACAAAGGGGAAGTCAGGCTTATTTAATAAGTGTCTGGAAAGTGTTTTGTGCTCTTTGGATACCAGGCACTATACAACCCCAAAGTTTATCTGAGTGAAACTAAATTAGTCATGGTCAAAATACAAATACATTTCCGCAGCTAACAGTCCTGCAATAGCGAGGGTAATTCAATAAGTCTTTTTCTTCGCTAGATTCTATCACATAGGGCAGTTTTCCCAACCTTTTCAGGATGGCATCCCCTTATTTGAAGAAAAATTTTTTTGCAAACCCCTTGCGCTTATTGTAAAGTAACAATAAAAATGTATCAGTGATAACAAAGATAAACCAATATAATTTATTTGTGTGTGTGTTTCATGCTGTTGAGAGACAATACTTGACCCTGAAGAGTAAGGCTGTGTGGGCAGTGATGGAGAGAGATTTTCTTTGATTAAGATTATAATAAAATTTTCAGTGCTTCACAAACCTCCCCCATCTCCCCAATTGCCTTTCATGATCCCCCTTTTCTTTCCACGTAAGGATTGTGACCCACCAATTAAGAAACGTTGACATGGATATCTGCTGGATAGCTGAGGAAGACAGAGAAATATAGAGTGGGATTTTCAAAACTGCTCAGCATTGGCCTTTACTCTGCTGCCATTAGAACCCATATGGATTTCAACAGGAGTAGAATTAGACCAAGTGAACTTTCTTGAAAATTTCACCTAGACATGGCATTATGTTGCGTCAAGTGATACCACAACATTCGGTATCCTGTAAAGATAAAATGTAAAGGAGATCTTTTAAGTTTTTGAAAAGACCTATTTTAAGGGTAAGGGTTCCCTCACTTTTTCCTATGATTATTTCTAAGGCCACCCAAAGATGTATTATTAAGTTCCTTCCAAAACAGAAAGAAAACAGAATGCCTTCTCCAAAGTGTTTAGAAAGCCAAGATTATGCATTTAGTCAGCATGGGTATGGCAGTATGAGGAAAGGTTTTTAAATAATTCCAGGAAAGCATGTCTTAACCTGGCTAATATCATGTAAGCATAATGGCAAAAGTGGATCTTAAAAAGGGGCTTGAATGAGTTGAAGGTGGTGTCTTTTCATAGAAGCTCAAGCAGCTCATGCCAGGAGTAGTGTGCAAGAAAGTGCAAAGGGGGCTGTGGGTAAAGTTGATGACCAAAGCGAAAAGTCTGGTGTCGCTGGTGGAGCAGAAGAGATGACACAATAAGAGACAAGAGGCTCGAACCACTGCTGAGCCCAGGTAAGGGAGTTTCAAAGAGGCATCCTGTGGCTCCATGGCAGCATCATTTTGAGCAGATTGAGGGCTGTTCTACACTATGTCCCAGCTGCAATGTCCTCTGAAGAGCTGTTTGTCAGCTGGGGATCACCAGAGTACAGCTTGCGCTGGCCACATCTCTGATTCTGGAGGCAGAGCGTCAGCTACATTGGCTTTGGGCAACCAGATATCCTGATATTATCAGGACCATCCCAATATTAGGGGTTTTGGCTTATATATGCAACTATAGCTCCACACAAAAAAGTGTCCTGATTTTTCACACTTGCTACCTGGTTGCCGTATATTGGCTACACGTCGGACCTCCTACAGTAAGGGAATTTGCAGCTGGATCTTTAAGCTGGCTGTTCACTGGTTCAAAGGAACCACAGTGGGGCTCAGCCTGTTGTCAGGTAAAAGGCAGGACAGAGCTATAGAGGCTCTTGAAGAATCTAGAATTGGAAAATAGCCATTTGGTCACTTAGTCCATCTCTGTACTAATTATTACCATGCAGTATTTGTAATACAGTAGCCTTCATATGCAGTTTGACATAGTATAGTTATAAATGTGCTAACATTGAGGTTCCCATCACTCCCCTTGGGAGCCCACACCACAGGCTAACATCGCTAAAGTGGTTGTGTCTCTTAATCCTAATCCATCTCTACTTCAACTTTTAATTAATAAGGTTCTTATTCAATGTCCCATTTATATGTTGATTATTGATATATGATGACTGTCACCCCCTCCTTTTCTGTGTCTTCATTGTTCATTCCTTTCTTATTCTCTGACAGGATGAACTTATGGCTCTGATTTCACACATATTGAGCCACACTTCATCATGGTTTTCCCTCCCACTTCTCTTTTTTGGTATCCTGTTTATGTTGTTTTACCCACAGGTTCAGAACTCTTCCCGACTTTCCTCTCTACATTTTCCCCCACAGGACTCTGGAGTTTCATAAACACCTGGCATTTCATTACTTGGTAGTAGATCTTTAACCTTTCACTTGAATGCTTAATTTGTTCTTTAGTTCCTGACCTGCAGACGTAAAACATGTTTTATTAAATTTTGAGTATAGTGAAAAGCCTGGTTACATAGGAGATGTCATTTTATTTCTGTCATATGTGGTTTCATTATTTTTCAGCATATCATAACCATTAATTCTGCTGGAACTATAACGAGGTTTTTTTTTAGCAATTCAGAAGACCAGAGATTCCTATTCAATAATGTGATTAACTTTAAGCAGGTATTTTAAGCTGAACATAGGATTAAGTGTTTTGTTGAATCAGAGCTAATATTGTGAGCCACAGAAATTAAGCAGTTGATTGTCAACATTTGTCCATGTAACTTTTCTGGTGTCATGTAGTTGCTTTGATTCAGCTTGCAAATAGGTTGCAGTGTGCATGCTATATCTTCTCAGTGACAAGGTAGCAGAGTTGGACAGCATTCTCTATATTATTTCAGCAACTTTTAAATAGTTTTTGATCTTTGTTATAAAATATTAAATAAAATGTGTAGAGCACAGATACAGAAGGTGCCTGACAAAGGAATAAGAAGTTCATTTATATTAGTTGCTTTATTTTTACAGCATGAATTTAGCAGTTGCCATAAGGATGGCAAATCTTGAAACAGTCAGATGGAAAACAACTAAGGATTCAAAAGTGACATGGCATCAGGTTAGGTCACCATTTTTTGTCCTTTATAAATGGTATGTTTAGATGGCTCCCTCATTACAAATAATTCACATGTCACCTCTTTCACAGTTAAAACATTGCACCTGTCTGTGAGAAGATAGCGGTTTCAAAGCCTGCCTTCCCTCATTAATCAACATGTGAAAAAGCACTAGAGGTAAAGCTGAGCTAACCATGGGTTAAATGTTACCACTCAACAAAGAAAGGGTGGAAGAAACAAAAATAAGGAGCATTTACTGAGAATTCTCCTTGGTCTTCATTATCAGTGGCCTATATCATCATTCCATTGAGAAGGTGGATCTTTTTATTATGTGCCATGTTGTTACTGTTATATTGAGACAAATAATAATTGAATTCAAACTGTTTTTACAACATCTATTTGTACATAAAAATCTAAAGAAAAAATGAGGAATGTGTTGAGCACATAATAGAGAGACAAGATGGGTGAGATAATATCTTTTATTGGACCAACTTCTGTTAGTGAGAGAAACAAGCTTTTGAGCTTACACAGAGCTCTTCTTCGTTTTTTGGGACATAATGTCATTATGTATGGAGAGACATCAGTTCCACTATAGGCAAGGCTGAAGCTAACTTCCCATTGGAAGGGTAATTTTTAAATTCCCACCCTACATTTACCCAAATCAAATCAATCTCCCTGAATTTCCACATGGTATATCTCAGCTCAGGATATAGTTTTTTTCTTGGAAATTGTGGAAAAAATAATGGTCTGATTTAAGAACTTCAAGGAACTAAAAAACAAACAAAGAACAAACAACAACAACCCACCACCACCACCCAGTTGGTTAAAGTATAATAGAAGTGTGAAAGAATCATTGGTCAACAAAATGAAACAGTTCAAACCTTTAAAGAATAACTTGACCCTGCTATCAACACCAGGGGATTTGCCCAAGCAAGCAAATCACACCACTAACTTATGGTAAAAAGCAAATTGGCTGCACTTTTAATTAAATTCAACAGCAAATTAGTCAATAATTACCTGCTATGACATTCCATCCCTATCGGGCAATGTGTATTTCAATCTGGCCCAGAGTTCCCACTAATCACCATTTACTGGGTCCCCAAGACAAAATTCACTTCTCAAAGAATTGGGCCTGATACAAGATGGTGTATTCTTAAATCTTTATCGATAATAAGGTCTTTGCCCATAACTACTATTCTCTGCCAAACTTAGCCCTCTTCTCCATTCTGCTTTCATCTGACTTTTGGGTTTGGGGTTGAATAGTCAGAGAATCTATCTACAATCACCACCAGAAACTCATGCCCATGAAGTCATGGTCAAAGAAAATAGGCTGTAATCACACAAAAATCATCAACCACTGACTAAACCAACAGAGACCAATGCCTCACACACCAATTCACCACGAAAAACATCAACACCACAAAACAGACATCACTGCCAGATGCAACTGAAGCCCAATCCCTCCAACCAGGGAAAAATGCACCTAGGGGAAAAAATGCCTCCCTGTCTCCAATATGGTGACCACAGCAATAGAGTTCAATGTCCTACCAGACACATACCTTTCAAAGAGGATTACCAACCAGGCAGGATAGCCCAATCCATGGCTAACATCAGCCAGCGAACATTGGGTGGGACAATGGGAAAGAGTGAGCTGCTGGTGAAGAAGCTGAAATATGCTTGTCATAAAGAGATAGCTAAGGGTTATTGTCTCTTTCACCTGTAAAGGGTTAACAAACAGTGACCTGCAATACCTGACCAGAGGACCAATCAGGAGACAAGATACTTTCAAATCTCGGTGGAGGGAAGCCTTTGTTTGTGGTTTATGGTTTTGGCTTTGTTCTCTCTGGGTCCTGGAAGGGACTAGACATGCAACCAGTTTTCTTGTCAATCTGCCTGCTATAGTCTTTTATATATTCAGAAGAGTGAGTATTTTTAGTAAGAAAGGCGGTTATAGTCTTTTGATTGTTTCTGTATTTGCAAATGTGTAGTTTGCTGGAAGTATTTTAAATTGTATTTTGCTGGGGGGGGGGAAGCTTCTTTCTAGTTTCTATAAGCTGACAGACCCTGTAACTTTTTACCATCTAAATTGCAGAGATAACCTTTTACTTTTTTTTCTTTCTTTTTATTAAAAGTTTTGCTTTTAAGACTTGTCTGATTTTTCCCCCTTGTTGAGGCTCAAGGGAATTGAGTCTGTACTTAACAGGGAAGGAGAAGGGAGGGGAAGAGTGGAATCCCTTTGTTTTAGATTCACGGAGTGTGAGTTTGTCTCTCTCTCCAGGAGACCTAATTTCTCTGTGTTGTGATTCAAGGAGTTTGAATCACAGTAATCTTCCAGGGTAACCCAGGGAGGGGAAGGCTGGGAAAGGCAACGGCGAGGAAAGGGGTTTACTTTCCTTGTGTTAAGATCCAGGGGGTTTGGGACTTGGGGTCCCCACGAAAGGTTTTTGGGGGGACCAGAGTGCCCCAAAACACTATATATTTTTGGGTGGTGGCGGCTTAACAGATCTAAGCTGGTAATTAAGCTTAGAGAAATTCATGCTGGTACCCCATATTTTTGGACTCTAAGGTTCAGATTTGGGAATTATACCATGACAATGCTGAGCTCCCCAGTGGGTTATCTTCCATCACCCACACCATACAAGGAGTTAAACCATATCAATGAATAGGCCATGGTTTCAAAACATATGGCTTACTATGTCCCATGGAAATGACATGACAACCTGGCAAACCTGCAGCCATAGGAGACTCTGGGTCAGGCTAGCTGAATATTTTTAAGAAACCATAGGAGGCCAATGTTAATAGCTTTGCAGGGAACACTGGATTTGCTTTTTCTGGCCCTGACACCTATTATGTACATAACACAACACATAGGAATTTAAAAAGGAATAAACAAACAGCCGAGCTTAAGCTGCAGGAAATTCAGCACATTAAAGCTTTACGAACAAATGATGTACAGGCTTTTTTTATTAATCCAAGTCACAAAAAATGTTCTCCCACACGTCAGTGACTAACCTTCCAAATATGGGAATAAACATGATCAATTGCGTGAGCAACACTAAATACAAAAGCACCAGATAACTGACTCATGACCCACCAAACCACAGGGAAACGCACTCCCCCTGGCAGCAGAATGACCTGGTGACAGCTCCTGTACCACAGGAGATCCTGTCCCCTCCCATAGGCCATTCTGACTGGAAGTAAGATTCTGAACCATGACCTTAAAGGTGAAATGCAGGAGACATCCTGCTGGGCCAAAGGCTCCCAATCTAGTCTGGATTTTGCCCTTTCTCTCCCCTCAGGAAGCTGTACTGCATGTCATGGACAAAGCATAACCATCTATTTGTAACGTGAGGTTTAAAGATCTGCTGAAACATTCCAGCTACACCACTGTAACTAAAAGTCTGTAACTTAAGTTCCAGGTGCACTGAGTCATTCACAAAGCATGGTATCGTCATCACAATAAGTTATACCTTTAAGACATGTACTACAATAACATACAGTGTTATTAGAGAAATATAATGCAGGAAGAGAGAACAGAATATAGAACTGTAACAGGAAAAGTTAGGGTAGGGTATTGACTGAGCAAAGATCAGGCTACATGTTAAATACAACTACGTCATTTCTGTTACATATGGTGTTTTAGTCAAAGTAAAGTGCATTAAAAACCCTCAGTTTAATATCGCTCTATATTTGGATTTTCTATAGAGGCCATCTGTGTGGTATCCAACACTGAGGGAAAATTTTCAAACATGGGTGCCCAAAGCTAGACCACCTCAATAAAAAGAACTTGTGGTTCAGAGATGCCAAACACCAACAGGAGTAGGGAGTGCTCAGCATCTCTTAAAATCGGGCTGATTTATTTAGGTGGTTACACATGAATTTACTTTAGGTACCCAATTTGAAAATGCAGCTTTATTAATTTTTTCTTTATCTTTAAAAATAACAAAAGAAAGAACAGCATTGTATTGTATTGGTCCCTGGATATTAGCGAGACAAGGTGGATGAGGTAATATCTTTTACTGGACCAACTTCAGTTTTTTCGAGACAAGCTTTCAAGCTTATAGAGAGCTCTCGCCAACAGAAGTTGGTTCAATAAAAGCTATTTCCTCACCCACCCTATTTCTCTAAAAGAAAGAACTTTTTTTGTTTTGTTTTGTATTGAAATGCACCATCAGGATGGTTTTGAAAAGGGAAAAAATGGTTGCCCCATTGCTTACGATAAGAAAAACTAGACTGGGTCAAAATATTAGCAGATGGAACATAGGAACAAACATTCACCGGCAAGGATGGAGATGAGCTAATAGGTCAGTTCCATCTCTAATTCCTATGATCTTGTAAGTAAAAAAGGACTCTGTTTGGGGACTTTGGTGGGGGGAAAAAATATAAGAAAAAAAAATCCAGAACATGAGCTCCAGCATCTATTTTATCAAGATAAAACATCGTGTGTATACTCCCATGGATATAGTGGCAGCATGTGATAAGAAACTCTTTGCTTGTAGTTAACATTCATAACACAGAAAAACAATCTGGAGAGTTTTCTTCTTAAATGTGCCCAATGGTTAATGTGGCATTTTATCAAAACTTGACTTTTGTCATATAAACACGTCAGATTGTTACATAGTGCAAGCCTAGTAAACATTGCCTTGAAAGGCTGCAAATGTGTGCTGGGTGCATATTAGAGATGCAAGTGTCATAAAACTTATGCACACACCCCCTTACGCCTTTCATGCCAGCTTCTTGGCTCTATTTTTTGAACCAGCTGTGGAATCCTGTCATGGAGAGGAGTCTCTGGGTGGCATAAAACCTATATGGCTCACTCTACACTACCTGTTCTCATGGCCTGGCTTAGGGAGTGGGGCCAGAGCATTCTGACAAATTGGCTATGTGGGGCTATTACAAGTTGGTGAAAGTTTGCCCAGTCCTTAGCCTGTTCTCATGTAACCAAAGGCCAGTTTGGCCTTAAGCCAGCTCCAAGAACAAATGAGATGGAAAGGTCCTTTAAAGATATCTTTGTTTTGCCCACTATCAGTTGCACCGATTGAGTCTTCGATTTCTAACAAAATCTGAATTTTTCCAAACTGGGTTGAACAAAATCCAGGGAGGAAAACAAGTCTTGTTAAAGCATCAGACAGAGACCCAGGAGTTTCAATTCCTGGTTTAGCTACAGCAGGGGTTGGCAACCTCTGGCACGCGGCTCGCCAGGATAAGCACCCTGGCGGCCTAGGCCAGTTTGTTTACCTGCCACGTCCGGAGGGTTCAGCGGATCGCAGCTCTCAATGGCTGCAGTTCGCCGCTCCAGGTCAGTGGGGGCAGCAGGAAGCCGTGGTCAGCACATCCCTCGGCCCGCGCCACTTCCTGCAGCCCCCATTGGCTGAACCTGCGGACGCGGCAGGTAAACACACTGGCCCAGCCCACCAGGGTGCTTACCCTGGTGAGCCGTGTGCCAGAGGTTGCCAACCCCTGAGCTACAGGCATGGACATTAGTAACCCACCAACCCCGTCGTATCTCAGTTTCCCAGCATGAAAAATGAAGATGATAATACTTAACCAACTTTGCAAAGCACTTTCAGATCTAAGAAGTGTTAAACATCATTATGAAATAAACCCTCTTCAGATGTAATATTTCGTTAATGAATGTTTGTAAATTCTTTTGAGAACCTTGGTTAGGTATTACAGAGGCGAAAGGTTGTTTTTATAATAACTGTGGCTCATCTGAGCCCCAGTTCCAGTTCCCTGTTCTGGTCCACAGTTAAGCACGTGCATAAATCCCTTTGAAAAGAATGGGACTTAAATAATTGCTCAATTGTTTTTATAAATTGGGTTGTATGTAATCGTATACTTAAATGCTTATCTGAAGAAGGCCACTAGTGAGGTAAGGAATACAACTTCTTGCACAAGAGAGTCAAAAATAAAACAATTAGGGCAAGAATTTCAGTATTTCCGGAGTGATTAATATAGGTCTTCCAAGCCATGTATAGCACACTTCTCAGTTTAGCCACCTACGTCTGTTGTTGTTCTTTGGCCATTCTCAAGACATAACAGCAGGCCTGCTGATCAGAATACAATATAATTTTTGAAGTATTGATGGATGTCAAAGACACAATAAATCACTATACCTTTGTGACACTCTGTACCCCAAAGCAACACTCTGGCACTCCCATACGATTATGTTATGTTTTGAGCAAAGTATGCCTGGTGAGGTATCATTCTAAAAGCCTTAATCTGTTGAACATTAATATTCTGTTGGATTGCATGTGCTGCCATTGCAGTTATGAAGTTATGGAGTTTTGCTGTGTGTGTTACTGAAATATGGTGTGAAGTTGGAAACACCCACAACTGGCCTTTCAGGTACAACAATGGGGCAGCCAGAAACTGATGATGGCCCATTAAGGGGAATAGACACACTCACAAGGATTACTCCAGGAGCCGTATATAATGTAAACCTCCCAGAGATAGCACATGCACAATGGAGGCTACCTGACTCGCGTCATAGCAAAGGAACTTTCCAGCAAGCTGGAAGAAGCTATAAAAGGGTAAGTAACATCATCATTTGGCTTCACTCCCTCCAAAACTCAACACGTGGAAACATGTCTAGAAAACAAAGACTGAACTGGGGAGGTGGTCCCAGGCTGGAAAGGAGAATCCCAGATAGTATATAAAGGAAATATACCATCATGGTGAGACACTGCTTGATTTAAATCCTGTCTGGTTTATGAAACTCAGATTACCTTTTTGTTTGTTATTTATTAGATAGCCAACACTGATCTGTACTTATATTCACTTAAAATCTTTCTGTAGTTAACAAATCTGTTTTATATTTTTTTACCTAAAATAGTATGTTGCTTGAAGTGCAAGGGAAATCTACTCAGGAGCAAGGGCTGGTGCATGTCCTCTCCACATTGAGGGAGGGGCAGACTGGGTAATAAGATTACACTGGTCACGCGTCTGACCAGGGCAAGACAGTACAGCTCTGAGGTTCTAGGCTGGCATTGGCTGGAGCCTCTGTATTGTTGGTTCATGAGTGGATGGCAAAAGCATTCACGTAACCGGGGGCGGCTCCAGGCCCCAGCACGCCAAGCGTGTGCTTGGGGCTGCAAGCCATGGGGGGCACTCTGCTGGTCGCCACGAGGGCGGCAGGCAGGTTGCCTTTGGTGGCTTGCCTGCAGAGGGTCCGCTGGTCCCACAGCTTCGCCTGCAGGAGGTCCAAAGCTGCGGGACCAGCAGACCCTCCGCAGGCAAGCCGCCAAAGGCAGCCTGCCTGCCGTGCTTGGAGCGGCAAAATCCCTAGAGCCATCCCTGCATGTAACTCAGCTGAGTGTGTCCCTGCCTGTGAATGGCTGTGTGAGTGCAGGACCTTGCAGCTTGTCACAGCATCGCAGTGTGAGAGGGAGCCCAGGTTGGTAAGACAGGCTCAGCGACACCACAGTTCCAGGTTGCACCCCAGGGAACTTGTCACAGCCTTTACCTAAGGCTTTAAGCCTGGGGCATGAGACATGTGAGATATATAAATACATTTGTTATGTGTTCATGATCAGTGGTGAAGTTCACTTTGCCAAGCTTGAGTGTGCAGGGGTTGGTACAACAAAAGTACCCCAAAGCCAGGGCCTGCAGACAGTCCTGTTCCTCCAGCTCATGTGGTGGAAAAGCAGCTGCAGCCTGAGCTACTTGCACATAAAATTGATTATCTGACTCCCAAGGTTAGCACCCGTCACTTCTCTCTATGGCCCACTACTGTTGTCCTAGCCCTCATGTGGCCTCCCACATGGCAACTTTCCTCAAAGAGCCCAGATGGTGATCAGGGTCCTCTGCAACCTGATACAGGGCTATAACCTCACAAAAATCAGCCACAGCTGGAATTTCTTGGCCTTTAGAAAGAAAGAGATCAATCTTGCCATCACAGTCAATGGGAGAGTTGCTAGTGCCCACAATCAATGGAAAACCGAGCCATAAACCATGGTGCATATTTAATAGTTCCTGTAGGACTGTGATATTTAAACTCTGCATGAGCTTGAAAAAAAAAAACCAATTCAATCTGGTTCAGATCTAAAGGCATAACTATCTAAAGACTGGGATGAACATTGAACAATAAAGCTCATCTAAAGCCTTCGACCAGCCTATCTCCCCCTTTTCACTACCACCACAGTTGTGATGACTACACAGGTGGTAGGGAGTGGCCTGGGATGGAAAATGGCTTTTATGAGGGCAAAAGTCATTCTCTGTGAGGGGTCCTTGGGTTTGAACATCAGTCCAAACCAGTCCCAATGTGTTGACCTTCAGGACATGCTCTAATGCCCATTGGTTTTTCAGTAGCTGTGAGAGGACTCCATGGGAAATTATAAAGATTGTAAGGCAGGAAACATCTCGGGTGCTGGTCCTAGACTATGGAATTAACTCCCCCAGGAACTAAAGTTCTCAGATACTAGCGTGATGAGGGTGGTATGTAAACTTATAGAGAGCTGAACATTCTGAATATGTTTTTGGCTGCTGAGTTATTCCATGTGTTAATTATAGGGGGAAAGGGTGTTACTGGAGTAGTCTGTCTTTTTAAAATGCACCCAGGAGTGCTTAGAGCAAAGGTTAGGTTCTCTCTCACTCGCTTGCTCTCACTCTCTCCCCATCCCTTTTTTTTTGAACAACTTTATAAATCAGAATAAATAAAATAAATCTGCCTGTAGTACAGTGCAAATGGCTTCTCTCCCACCCTCTCTATGCCCTAAATAGTGATACCAGAACACTACATGATCCCTAAGGTGAAGCAAGGAAAAGGCAAACATCTACTAATCCCAATAACTCCTGCCTTCGAATACTCAGCTGAATTCTCCCCTGAGGAAGCTTGCCTTGATGCCTATAACTTACCTCTTCTCGATGTTCTTCTCCAGAGCATTGAATATACCACCTAATCGAGGCTTGCAGGGACTTAGGAATGCATTCCAGAAAAGATGAATTAAATTCAATGCCAAAAATCACCTTTTCATCAGCAGTTTCATGACTAATGCCTGAAAAGCAAAAATGGTACCAAAGATTAACCCTGACCTGATTTTTAAAGCAATGATAAAATAGACTGATTCAGAACAGAGGCTATAGGAGCAAGTGAATTATAAAAAAGGACAAAGGAAACTTAACTTTTAGCTTAAAATCTAACAGCTAGGATTTAGAGGTGGCTGCTAACTTTTCTCCGGTGCAACTGTTTTTTAGAGCACTAAATAAAATCTGTACCACTGACTTACTTACGTTTAAAGAGATACAGCCACTGCTGGTGAATTCAATATTTTACCTGCATTTTTCCTCTGCTCCATCCTCTGTGCACCCAGTGGAGACTGAGCAGAGTAGAGGTGGGGTAGCCATAAGTGCTGGTTGTAGTTCCATCAATTCTGAGAGCCACCAGGGACCGCTTTAGCACCCTGCATACTTTAGAGCAGCCTTGAGGCTATCTGAAATCACTCCCTTTTAGTGGCCATCTACTAGGCAGTTACTACTGAAGCTCAATGTGTTCCAGACAGGGCACTGAACTAGAAGTAAGGAGACTTGGCTTCTTCTCTTGCCTCTACCAATGAATTTGAAAAAGTCACTCCACTTCTCTGTGCTGTTGTTTCCCCTCTCAGCCTTTGTCTGTCTTGTTTATTTAGGTTGCAAGATCTTCAGAGCAGGGATTGCCTCTTGCACTCTGTTGGTGCAGTGTCTAGCTCAATAGGGCCCTAATCACAACTGGAGCTGGGAGATGCTATCATAATATAATTATTATATATTATTAATAGTTATTATTATTAATCTGCCAGGGGCTGGAAGTGGGGTTGCACAAGGCCATCTGAACCTGTTTTACAGCACCAGGGGAAATACCCACCTTGCTGCTAAAGCTAGCCATACATTCCATTTTTGCTACCATACTGGGGCTCAGGATGGAGTTCATATTAGTACAACATCTAAGTAATTTTGTATTTGTTCATCAAAGACAGTAACTTCAATAATCATTATTCTACAAAGAGATACCTGACTGCAGCAGTCGGGATGGCATCCCTACAGTAACCCTAAGCTCTGTGGCATATCTCAGATACCACTATGTAGTAATTGTGGGGTGAATCATGAGAGTGCAATCCCAGCCCCATTGAAATCAATGGGAGTTTGGCCATTAACTTCAATGGAATCGGGATTTCACGCTGACATTTTAATGATCCCTGCGGTATATATGCACAGTGAGATCCCAGTATACCGTGCAACAGACTGGTCTTTGATCTCATGGCAGACAATCCTAATTTTTGCCACGAAATACGCTGAGTTCTGCAGCAGGTGACATGAAAATTATTGGAGATCAATCAAATAGAGCAGCTTCTACTAGGTCAAAAATTAAACTCGGCAATACTATCAGTACTGTTGTGTTTAAGGATGTAAAAATTGGCTAATAAAGTTAACCAGTTAAGCAATTACAATTATATCATTTCACTGGTTAACGATTAATTGAGGTCGCTCTGGCCAGCCTGGCATAGCGGGGGCTGGGGTCCCTCCGGCTGGCGGCACAGTCCAGCGTGTCTGGGGCTGGGGCTGCTCCAGCCCACCTGGGGTCCAACCAGCCCGGCCAGAGCTGGGTTCTGCCAGCGCGACCAGCACGGTGCAGCCGAGGCTGTGGTCCCACTGGCCGGCTGGCCTGACTCAACTGGGGTTGCTCCTGCTAGTCACACACAGGCAAGGCTGGGGTCCCTCCCGGTGGCGCAGGGCCGCTGGGGTTAACAGTTAAGATCTATTAACAGTTAGCCTAATGCTAACTGGTTAACCGTTTAACCTTTTACATCTCTAGTTGTGACTGGGCTGTTCATTTTAATAATTGAATGTAAAAACCCCAGACTAACTTAAACTTCGGTTTTGAAAGTTTTTCATTTATTTTACACTGTCACAGAAATTGCAGCGTAACCGCAGGATTTAGCATTGACAGTACACTCTGTAAGTGAACTGCAGCAGTTGCCAAGTCAGTGAGCCAGACTGTTTGGCAGCTGGGAGAGGGGGATTTCTTGTTGAGGGAAGGGGAAGCTCATGTTAATAGGGGGAGTGTTTAAGTAGCTACAGGGAAGGGGAATTAGAGGGTTTGGCAGCTGGAACAGGGGTTGGGACTTTTGTCAAATATGTGTATGTATTAGGGGAGGAAGAAGGAGCATTTTCTGCTTCCTCAGAGGTTTTCATACTTGGATTTCTCTCCAGATACTCTGCAAAGGAGCGGAGGTCCTGGCATCTCACTCATGGTGGGGTATGGGGTATTCATATCTACTGCCCTATTTCTCCCCTCATGTGGGTTTCCGCTGGTGACTCTCTCGCATGGAGTATGTGTGTGTTTTGGTGGGGGGGGACGGAGAGTTGTTTTCGCCATTTACTTCTTTTAAGTTCCCATGGCTCAGTGAGTCTAACTGCTGGATGAGGGCTGAATGGAGAGAATTTGGGGATTCTAACTGCCTGGGCATTAGCTGCCCAGATATCTGCAGAGGCCTAGTTCCAAAGAGCATAGTAAACAGACAGACACACTGACCGTACACACCTTGTTGGAGGAAGAGGCACAAACAGGGCCGGTGCTACCATTTAGACCAACTAGGCAGTTGCCTAGGGTGCCAAGATTTAGGGGCGCCAAAAAGCGGTGCCCCCAATTTTCTTTTAAAGCGTTTCAGGGGCCGCTGCACTGGGAGGGAAAGGGAGTCTGAGCCGCCGTCAGGCAGCCCAGGGGTTCCCCTGGGTCAGCGCGATGCCGCTGGCAGCCAGCCCAGAGGTTCCCCTGGGTCAGCGCGCCACTGCCAAGAGGCAGCCCAGAGGTTCCCTGGGTCAGCGCGCCACCACCGGCAGCCAGCCCAGGGTTTTGGGCTGCCGGCGGCGTGCTGACCCAGAGGAACCCCTGGGCTGCCTGTCAGCGGCTCAGACTCCCTCTCCCTCCCAGCGCAGCGGCCACTCCATCCCACGTGATTCTTCTCATTGCCAGTGGGGGCGGCGGGGGCCGGGCAGAGCTCCGCAGCTCTGCTTAGCGCACATGGCACGAGCCTGGCGACGGGTGCAACAGCAGGGCATCTGGAGCAGAGGTGAGCTGGGGTGGGGAGGTGCCACACAGCTCTGGGAGGGTGCCTCAGGGCGGTGGGGAGCTGCTGCAGGGGGGCGCCTCAGGGCAGTGGGGAGGAGCTGCCACAGAGGGGTGCCTCAGGGCAGAGCTGCCACAGGGCAGGGGGCGGGGTGCAAGGTGGAATTTTCACCTAGGGCGCGAAACTTCCTTGCACCAGCCCTGCAGAGGTGAGCTGGGGTGGGGAGGTGCCGCATGGCTCCTGGAGGGGGAGCTGCCGCGGGGGGGTGCCTCAGGGCAGGGGGGGGATCTGTTATGGGGGGGGCGCCTCAGGGCAGAGCTGCTGCAGGGCTGGGGGGGGGGGCACGCACAAGGTGGAATTTTCACCTAGGGCGCGAAACTTCCTTGCACCAGCCCTGCAGAGGTGAGCTGGGGTGGGGAGGTGCCGCATGGCTCCTGGAGGGGGAGCTGCCGCGGGGGGGGGCGCCTCAGGGCAGGGGAGGGATCTGTCATGGGGGGGGCGCCTCAGGGCAGAGCTGCTGCAGGGCTGAGGGGGGGCACGCACAAGCTGGAAGTTTCACCTAGGGCGCAAATACTTACTTCCATATCCCAGCACTGAGCGACTGGATCTCCATATTTAACATCTTGCCTCCTGGCTCTCCTATAACAAGAGCATTAAAATGTGTAACACTTGAGGCATAATTGCTAGAATTCAGTAACAAAATGAAGAGGAGCTCGGCAGATGTGGGACCGCAGCACTCTTGCCCTATCGTTGGTAATTACACCCCTAAGTAAATCCAGCCTCGTTCTCAAGTGGCATGTGGCACAGAGAGATTTGTACAAATGGCACAAAGAGACAGGCTGGTGATTTAAGAAAATCACTCTGGGAAGAGAGATCTGCCTAGAAGAGGGTGAGTGCAATCTAGTGGCAGAGACAGCTTCCAAATCAGCTATAGATGCTCTGCCAGATCCAAAGGCAGAACAGATGTTGTGATCTGGTGGGCCAGATCATCTTGGAAACCATCAGAACCCTCAACATCCTACATCATGTAAACCTATGAGTTTCAACAGACCACATTCCTGACGCAATTCAAGGCCAACACAGTGTAATGTCAACTACTGAATTATCTAAAACAAGCAATGCTGAAAAAGAGTAGGTGCTGCTTCAGATGGAACAGTTTTGAGAACAGCAGCTTCAGAGTATGGTTTGGGGAACTTTATGCAGAGATCAACAGAGCAGGGGATTGGGAGTCAAGATTCCTGGATTCTTTTCCCAGTTCCACTATTTAACTTGCATAGTGATCTTTGGGCAAATTACTTAACCTCTCTGTGACTGTTTTTAGGTTTTATTAAAATAATATTGATAATACTTATCTCTTAAGAACTCTCATCCATAGATCTCAAGAGGATAAATCTAATTATATTCATTCTTCAGATGGGGAAACTGAGGCATAGAGAGGCAAAGTCACTTCCTTGAGGACACACTATGAGCCAGTGTCAGAGATGGCAATAGGCCCTTACTAGTGCAAAGCATAGCAATGTCTAAGTGGAAGAGCCGGCTCCTGATGCCGATGTGTCCATTTGGAGAAGAGACCTAAATATGCCGGGAGCACAGTGTGCCAGGTTGCTATACTGAGCTAACGGAAAATACCCAAGTAACTAACCTATGGAAGATGCACAAAGCAAAACACCAATCCCTTCTTCTGGAGCCTCACACCCACAAAGATTTGACCTATCCACCAAGCCAGGGAGCTCTATAAATAAATGATCCCTCATTCTCTGTCTCCGCATGCAGTGGAAAGAAGCACTGCAGCCGAAAGAAAGCACTGCAGCCTTCAGCAACCCCATGGGACATAACTTGTCCATTGAATCTTAGCTTTTATATTTCTCTTCTCGTTTACATTTCTCTGAATTTATTCTAGTTCACTTTAGCTTAGGGGAGAATATACATGGTTGCCCCATGAATGATACAACAACCCACAACTAATTAACTTCAATCGCTCATTTAATCATTTAGGCCCAGTACTGCAGTCCTTAAAGAAGCAAAACTCTCATCACAGACAGCAACCATGGACCTTTATTGTAAGCTGAGCTGGGCAACATTTTTCAGATGAATTGTTATATGCCAAAACAATGCAGTTGCAGCCAAAAAATCTTTCGTTTGGGAGGGTGAGGGAGAATATTTTATAATCTGATTAAAACTAAATTTTGTTTCAATTTTTTGGAACTGCCAGCAATCTGACCTGGGAAAAAATGCCTTTGCAACCTCGCATGTGACAATCAGTTAAACCCCATGAGCACGAATTATGAGGACTGCGCACAGGACAGTTTCATCAAAGGGGTGGAAGAGAAGGCTGAGGAAAAGCCTTGAAATAGTGGCATGAACTGAGAAATTCTGGCTGACCCAGTCAGAATGCTAGTAGGGGGAGCTAGTGCCAACTCAGTAACTCTATTAGCCTTCTAGAGTACAGCACGAAATCCCTCCATCTGGCTCAGGGAGAGTTCAGATATGGCTCCCGTGGTCCTTTCTCTTTTGGGAGCAGGGGCGGCTCCAGGCACCAGCACACCAAGTGCGTGCCTGGGGCGGCAAGCCACGGGCAGCGGCCTGCCAGTTGCCATGAGGGCGGCAGTCAGGCTGCTTTTGGCAGTGTTTCTGTGGGAGGTCTGCCAGTCCCGTGGTTTCGGTGGCAATTCAGCAACGGGTACGCCAAAGACACGGGACTAGCAGACCTCCTGCAGGCGCGCCTCCAAAAGCTGCCTGACTGCCGTGCTTGGGGCTGCAAAATACATAAAGCTGCCCCGTTTGGGAGGCTGGTGCTGCAGCTGGTATTAGCCCAGCAAAGCACTTGCGTACTCTATACCAACACACTATGGCTCTCTGTTCTTCACTAGTCCATGGATAGAGGTTTGTAAACTCTAAAGCACTTGAGCCATGAGACCTGTGTCTTTTAGCTCAGACAGCAGCAGCTCATCCATTCAGTTCCTGCTGCTAGCGACCCACCTAGGGGTATCGAGTGGGAGTCACACACCCCATTGTGATTGTGCCTGGCTCCCATGCAGAGGCACAAGTACGGGAGACTCCTTGAATCACTTCCCTCCTTTGCACACTCATGCAGAGCCAGACACAGTCTAGCCCTTAGCCTCATAACTTGGTATCTTAAAGCACATAGCATAACAATAAGTATCATGATCTTGTTATGTTAGACACCCTAGCACAGTTACCGCTATTCATATTTAAGTGCTGCACTGTTTTCATAGCACTCCCACCAAAACATGGACAAAGTTATGTCTACAATTTACCTAAACAGCATGCTGAAAAAGTGCAACTTGTTTTCGCTGGCCTAGAAACTCAGTGGGGAACCTCTGAAGCCCTTAATGTAAGGTATATGAGTGGGTGGATTTTCCATAGGAACTCTCTATATATTCTTACCTTTTAGAAGTTGGTGCATATCTGGAACATGTGTTTCCATCCCAAGCATAGTATGGGTCTCTGCCAAGGCAACAGTTTGCACAAGCCTTCCCATACGTGTGACATCTGTGCAGGGAGAGCTGAACCAATCCATCTTTGGAACCAATGTACAATTGTTGCTGCAAATCAGGCAAGGCGAATGAATTAGAAGCATTCTTCAAGCAATTATTTTAAATGTTCTCTTTCTCGCTACCACCCTCGCAATCTTTCAATCTTGGCCCAGATTGTACTGAACGAGAGAGAATTTCACATTCATTGTAAAATGTTTCTCAGGGCACTGTGTACACTGGACAGTCTCCATCCATTGCAGATGACATGATGGTGGAAAGGGGCTATGGAACTGGAAGGACAAGGATCTAAAACACTGGTAGGATGCTGGCATGAATTTACAGTATAAAAAATTAGCAGCAATCCCCCACAGCAAAAAGTAATTTTAATAATAATTTTATAGTGGAAGATAGATCTTGATGTCAAGCTCAACAGCCATGGGGCTCATCTCTGGTTTATGTCTTATGTTCCTAAAACCTCATGCTTCAGGGTTTCAGATAGTCACCTGCACAGGTCAGGAAGGGATTTTTTTTCCCCTCCAAAGTATTTATCGTCTTTCACTGAAGCATCAAAGATGGCCCTGGCTGGAGATGGGATATTGGATAAGGTGATCCAGGGCTCTGAGGTGACATTGAACATGCTCTCTCTCAGGTGCTTGGCAGGCTGATTCTTGCTCAAAGAGTCTAACTGATTGTCACGTGTGAGGTCGAAAGGAATTTTTCCCCAGGTCAGATTGGCGGTGACCTTGGGGCTTTTTGTCTTTCTCTGCAGCATGTGGATGCAGGTCACTTGCTAGGATTACCTGGGTGTATCTCTCCTAATCATTTCCCTGCCATTGCAGAGACCTCAGGTACTGTGCACCTCGGTCTCTCACCTACTCTCTGCTGTAGCACATAACAGTTCAGTTTCTTGTGGGCTGTAATACTTGGTTCTAATTTCAGTTATTGGGTTTAGTGTGCAGGTCCTGGGTGGTGTTGGTGGCCTGTAACATACAGGAGTTCAGACTAGATGGTTTGGTAGATGGCCTGTAACACGCAGGAGGTCAGACTAGATGGTTTGGTGGTCCCTTCTAACTTTAATCTATGACACTGACCTGGAATTCGGGATATTTGGATGACCTTGAGCAAAGAACTATACCACTCTGTGCCTCAGTTCGGCATGTAAAATGGGGAATAATAATACTTCCTTTCTTCCACCTTTTGTGACTTGTGTAGTTAGACTCTAAGCTCATAGCTTGAGGACTGCCTCTTACTATGTGTACATACAATGCCTTGCACTGTGAGGTCCTGATCCCTATTTGGGATCCCTAGTGGTGCTGCTTGTAATACCACTACTATAACCAACAATAAAATAATAATAATGTCTCATTGAATTGATAGATTACACAGAGTCCAATTTTTGTTGTGTCTGGAAAATATATGTGTATTAACTTAATTCACAAAACCCACATCCATATGACTAAGGATTTGTATCCATGAGTAATTACCAGTTTGTGCATACAAACTACTATTTGCAAGCAAATGTCAATTTTCCAGGCAAACTAGTTCACACTATACTTTCCAGATGCAGCTTAAGTGGCAGCCTTTGAAAGTTTGGCCAATAAGCAACAGATGTCACCAGCAAAGCAACAAGCTAAATGCTCAAAATACCAAACTATTCATGTGAATTAAACAAGTGTGTGAATTATCTGCTTCAGGGACATCTCCATAGTTGAGATAAATGATGGATGCTGAAAAATTAATGAGTGAATGTCAGTGTACCTGTTCATTGACATTTGCTTCTGTCTTTAATAGAAAAGATGACATATCTTAACACCTGCCTAACTACAAAATCAATAAAACTACAGATCAATGTAATTGGTTTATGCAGATGTGAAAAAAGATCAGAAATTATGACCGCAAGCAAATATTCTCTGCTACTTGCAAGTAGATGCCTTTTATCCAGGAAGATTGTAATTCACCCTGCACAGAGGGCCAGCACCAAATCTAAAAACTCCATTTAAGAACTATTCTGAAGGCTTAAATGGGACGGAAGGGATGCATTTTACTCCTCTGCACCAAAGGTGAATTTTACCTCTAGTGAAGTCAGTGAATGTTGTGCCAATGACTGTAGTAAGAACAGGATAGTCCTGGTATATTATCTATGCTCTATCACATAATGGAACATCTAAGCCTATTGTTTAATGTTGATGTGGCTTTAAGAATAATAAATGGTTTGCAGCTGCTCTCTCCTCTTCAATTTTCTGTATTAAAAATATGTAGCGGTAACATTTATAAAATAGAGGACTGTCTGCTGAGCAAACTCCAACCCTTTTAGTGTTAAATATGATATGCCATGTTTGCCCTTGACGTTATGTTATAAGAATGCAGCAAATTGGTGTACATGCTGAAACTCCTGATTACTTGGCAGACTGTCGAGTAATCTTGGTATTTTCAAAGTAATATTTATAATTGGTGTTCATTGCACTGGAAAGAGGACATTGAGAGCCTTTAAGATTCTCATCCTATAGATGATGTATCAAAAGGCACATCGAGAGATTAACTCAGTAATATCAGTTTTACAGAGTCCGTACTAGTGCTGTGTGAACTCATTGTGTCTGATTTCAAACCCACTTGATCATTTTGGGTTGGAAAGTTTGAGTATGACCCCACTGTTCTTGGGCTTGAACTGCCCTTAGGAGAGAGTCCATGGAAAAAGGGCAGATGGTGGGCAGAAAGGAAAACATTAACAAAACAGTAAGGTGAAAAATGAAGTAGAGCTGGACACAATGAAAAGGGAACAGCAAGGGACTGCCAAAAAGGAGGAGAGAAACACTTGGATGAAAAAATAAATCAGCAGGCACATTCTATTCTCCATTACACTAGTGTAAATCAAAATCCACTCCACTCCATCAACAGAGTTAATCAGGATTTATGTCAGTGTAATACAGAGCAGAATTTGGCCCAATATAGATACCATTTATGGGCAACTCACTGGTGTTAGCCTGACTTAGTGGATTTCTTCTCTCTCCGACATTCTACTGGCATTGCCAACCCGAAGCACACTAAACCTCGAATAAAGCTCAAAAAAACCCACCCCAAAACAAAGCAAACCAGAGATTGATTTAAAAATAATTAATAGATATTTGGTTCATTTTATTTGCCTTGTGGCTTTTGTTTCTTTTTTTTAAACTTGATTATTTGTGTTTTCAAGATTTTCTCCACAACCATGAGGCTTGAAAACATTTTTTAAATGATAATGAGGATCACAGGACTCCAGAATCTGAGGCTTTAGGAAAAACACTAAAAATCAAGCAGTGTTGGTGAGACATGATAAAACTGCAAGAGTTGGCAGCAGTTTCCTAGGAGCTTGAAAATTCATGTTATTATTGATTCAATCACCTTTAGAAAACCAAAGGATCTCAATGTTAAAAATAAAATAAGTTTGGGAACTTGCACTAGTTCTGAGAAATGAATTGTTCAGAGGTTGATTTCCACAAGGTTTAAAACTCCCCTAAACTATTCTCTGATGCTGTTGAAACACCCAGTGGCTGTTAATGCTTACCTTGAAAATCTGCAGCTCTTCCACAGTCCACTTCTCCTTTGTAATGCTCACAACTTTCAGTACTGTTCCTGTGTCTGAAATAAAGGTATGTAGTATACAAAGCAATGCTTGTATTTCAGTATTTAAGTACAGTTCTGTTTCTAACTGACTTTGTATTAACTCCCCTTCCCATTCCTTTTCTAAGTGATGCTCTAAACTTCAGTTAGAAAGAAGATTAAAAAAAGGAAACTAGACATCAGAGATCATGTTTAATGTAGCCAGGAATTTGCTTTCTAATATGTCTATCCATCCTAGGTACTTGTATCGCCTCCATCACTATAGTGTCTGTGCAGCTCACAATTTTTAATGGATCTTAAACAGCTGTTTTTTCTTAACCTCAGAATACTCTGTGAGACAGTGCTATTAGCCCCATTTTACAGATGGGGAACTGAAGCAAAGTAAGATTTGCCCAATCTCACAACAGAAATTTGTGGAGGAAGCAAGGAGTTGAACTAAGGTCTACTGAGTCCCACTCTAGTGCCTTAGCTACTGGATCATCCTTCTTTTTCAGTAAAAGCTTATCTATTTAAACAGTTTTAGGAGCCATAAAGGGCCTAAAGTCCTTGGCTGAATAGGGGTCTTAGTGACTACCTGTGCAGCATGGTGTGATCAGATTTAAAACTGAATTAAAGTGCTTTTAAAATCAAAAAAAGAACAGGAGTACTTGTGGCATCTTAGAGACTAACGAATTTATCTGAGCATAAGCTTTCGTGGGCTACCATCCACTTCTTCAGATGCATAGAATGGAACATATAGTAAGGAGATATATATATATACAGAACATGAAAAGGTTGTTTAAGATCCCAAAGGATTAAGGGTGGAAACTCACACCTGCTGAGGCCCAAATGTGGGACATGTCATGTGACAGTGACCCAAAGTTAGGGATACAGAAATGTTACTCACGCAAGAAATTTGAATTGCAGTGAGATCCTTTATTTTGGTTTGAATAACTCTTTGGATCACCTCAGCTCCAAGATTCTGCATTTCTGCTGTAAATAAATTCCAACCATAATAGTGAAGGGACACCAAGGCTGTGTGGCATTTAAGTATTTGGGATTGCAGTGAGTGGCACCCCTGAAAATGAAGCCCAGTTGAGAGGTGTGCCTGAACAAGGCCATCTGCAACACCCACATCTCACTTGGCCTAAACCCGGGACTCAGGAGCTGCACAAAGCCTTGTGCATGGGTTGCACATTTTCCTGACAGAATACGGTACACATAGGGAGGCAGGTTGGAAGTCTAGTGAATTGAGTATTGGACTCTGGAGTTCTAACCCCACCTCTGTCATTGACTCACTGGGTGGCTTTCAGAAACTCTGTGCCTCAGTTTCTCAAATTCATCAGGAATTAAAACACCTCCCTACCTCAAAGGGAAGATAAAATTCATTGATATTTGTGAATCCCTATTAAAGATGTCAGGCTTGATAATCTACTGGGTCATCTACTCCCCAGTGCTGTAAATTCCAGTTGGTGCAGTCTCACCATTGCAAGGGAGCTAGCCAGCCTTGCCCCCAAAACACACAGGCTGGTGAAGGGACATGGCTTGGATGTCTGGAAGATGCAAGGCAGGACTGAATCAAGCCCATTCAGTACTAAATAGTATGTGTTGTATTAAATCAACATATAAAACAAGTAGTATTAAAATGACAAAAATACATTTTAAAGCAAAGTAGGAGACTACAGATGATGACTTCAAGTGGACATTAGAAAATGTCACTACCTGCCTTCTGTGTTAGTAATGTCAACACCCTTATCTAGGGTTGCATAGATACAAAGGGCTGCTGCTGGAATAGCTATACGTAACAGGCAGCCCTTCTAAATTCTCTAGCAATGTTGGTTGAACACATTCAAACATATTTTAAGCTTCTGATCTTATGGTGACCAAAACCTCCCAAGTTATTTGGTGTATTTTTTTTATTCATTCATTACATAATCTTTGAAATATTATCTTTCAGCCTGAATTTCTACAGCATAGATTTAAATATAAAATGAAATAAAACCATGTACTTCTGAAAAAAGAAGAGCTCATTAGTTAACTAACAGGTGCTGTAGCTAATATTTTTCTCTCCATTCAAATTATGGAGCACCACCTAGTGACTACATGGTACCTAGCCACCTCTAAATATCTAAAGCACAATTACATCTATCTATCAGTAGCTAACCCGACAGGAGGTTAGCTATTGATCTAATATAAGTTCATCTGTATGAAAACCTACTGCAGTAGTGGATAGCACAAAACTGAATGCAAATTGTAGAACATGCCAAAACAATATTCTATGTGTTAGGCAATAAATCTACCTTTTCTGAATCTATGTTTAATGTTTTCGTAACTTTTCAGCATGTGTAACTTGAATGATTGTGTGTGTGTTGTGTGTATGCTTCAGATGTATCTTTTATACTTGAATTGTAGGGGTTCACAATATTTGAAAGTGCATGATTATTTTCCTCCTTTGATTGCTGTCAGAAAGACTTCATTCAGAGGCAAAGCAATGAAGGTTCTCCATGATTGGGGCAGTGCTTGTTCCTGGATAGCCACCTGTGCTGTGAGAGCAAGCCACACTAAAGTTCTTCCTCATGCTAAAATCCTAGTCCAGCTCACTCTCAGTCAAGCTGATGGGAGCCAGCAAGCTAGTGAAGATGCTTCAGCAAGGTGGAAGGTGAATAGGCCTGCTTTACAGGCTACCCTGACTGCCCTCTGACAGCATGTCTACTCTGCGTTTGGGAGCGTGATAAGTGTTCTCAGCCGGATGAGTCATCCTTGTCCTGAGTCTGACCTGTCATTACCTGTCAGAGTCCTAAGGGTCCAGACAATCCACAAGCAAGGGTCTAACCGGGTGACCCCAAGTCAGGAATGTAGGCTCCTAATTAAAGCAGAAACTCCAGTATGCTCAAGGTCGCTACCAAAGCTGGATTTCCAATTAGGCACAGTGGGCACGTGCCTAGGGGCACTGGCATTCTAGGTATATTGCCAAATATGGGACTTTCTAGCCTGGCATAATTTCTTTTTCCTGCAGAGAATGTTCTGCAGTTCCATGTTTCTCCCACCAGAGGCAGCTGTGGCACCAGAACAGCCTAAGCTGGCTGAGGCTGACAGCTAGCAGGCGGGCGGTGGGTCTATCTTTTCCTCAAGTGAAAAGTCACAGCAGCCTTCTTGGAGCCAAGTTAGGAGGCAGAGCGGGCCACCCAGGGATGGAGGGTCACAAGGCTCCAGGCAGGACCACATGGGGACACAGGAGGGGATTCCAGGCAAAGCCACATGAGGATGCTGGTGGGGGGTTCCAGGCAGGACCAAATGGGGCAGCAGGGGTCTATAGGCAGGACCACATGAGGAGTGGGAGTGCACTGAAGATGCTGTGCCTAGGGTGTAAATCCGGCCCTGGTCGCTACCTTGATGGGGAGCACCCAGCTGCCTGATAGTTCTGACAGACTGCTCCTGCTCCAGCCTGTCCCTGCTCTAGCCTGCCACTGCTCTGTCCCAGCCACAGTTGGTCACCCAGCTGTCTTGCTAAGGAACAAGCCTTCCAACCTGGGATTACAGACTTGTGTTAGTGGGGCTCATGCTAGTACTCTAAAAATTGCTATGTAGGCTGAAGCTTGAGCTCTGAAGTCAGGGGAGGGAGCTTAAGAGCCAGAGCCACAATGTCTGCAGAGCTATTTTTAGGGTGCAAGCATAAGTCCTGATAGGTCTGTGGAACAGGGCTGGGAGGCTCACTCCCAGCAATAGTATAGACATGCTCTGAAGAGCCAAGGAATGGAGGAGTGTACAGACAGATACCTCTGTGAGGGACAAGGAGATACCAGGCCACCACTTAGGCAATGGCAGCATGTATATGGGAAACCTAAACAGTTTTCAGGGAAGCAGGAGGGTCCCACCATAACCTCTTTGCCACACTTCTCAATGTTTCTGTGGCAGGGAGTTATAAAGACAGGATTCATGGTTTGGGGGTTGAAATTCAGTGGTTTTTTTTCAGAATGTCACATTGATTTGTTGTCATATATCCTAGATTATTTGCCTAACATAGGCAAGGAAGAACCTAAACTCTGCCTTAGCAAAACCTGCAACGTTCTACCATAACCCAAAGTGGACAGTCATAGATGGTGAGAGAAGATGGGGGCAGGTTTAGGTGCCTTGTAAAGCCCAAATCAGCACGAAATGGGTGCATCCAGACAAAGAAGAACGCCGAGTATAAAAAAGGCACACAAGCTCAAAGTGTGCATGCTTCATGAAGCTTTGAGCAGAGCTGCACCCATGAAAGAAACCACAATGTATCTGGTATTAGGGATAAACTTCACTCCCTGTCTAAATCTGTTCCCCACTCCCACATGCACACACACACACAAAACCTGGGCTTTGCGTGGGGGAACTAAGCAGGGTTGTGGGGAGGAGAAGTCCTTCTCCAAGTGCAGATAATCCATGCCTTTCCTGAAGCACTTTCACCTACTAGATCCAAGTAAGTGTGGATCTTTTGGTTCTGCCCCAAGCCATACCCAACACTCCCCTTGATGCCAACATTCTGAGCCAGCATTGTTGGCACGCAGGGGTGCAGTGGCTATTCTGCACAGCCACTTCACCCAGACCTTCCCATGCCATCCGTCTGTGGTAAATTTCACCATGCATTAATTCTCCTTTTCTCTGAAGGAGTGAGTTACTGTGAATATTGCATTAGGTTGATTACTTCAGCAGATGCAAACCTGCGTGGAGACAGGATATGGTTGCTTAAGTGATTCCTATAGGTATTACAGTATGTAATTATCAAACGTGCGGGTTTTAACTTCTATTCTCTTTCCATAGCAGCAATAGAAATGGGAATAAAGAAACAAAATACAGACACTTCAGCTACTATTTACAACAAATCAGTCCCTTATGCCCTCCAGTCTCACATGTCACTTTTTTTTTGGTTCACAGACCTACACAGAATAATGCATTCCTATAAACTGCATTCACTGAAAAACACCACAGTGAATAGTTCAATAAACCAGAACAAACAGCCAGACTGTGCAGGTTCCTCCGAAACAGGCTTAACTTCCCTCCTGTTTGTTATTTTATTATCCTAGCAGGGCCACTGGTGCTCTTTTGGTTAAGGTTTTGTCAGCACTTCTATTATAATGCCTCATTTTTAGGGATTTATAGTTTTGACTAAAGTAATTCATTACCGGCTTAAACTTTAAATTTTTGAGCTTTTAACCCAGAATCAAATGGTTCTACAATTAAAAAAAGAAAAAAAACCCCTCAGCTCTTCTGTTCAGATTATTCTGTTTTGCTGTTGTACTATAAACCAGTTAGGACCTGATACAAATATAATTGAAGGTAATGACTCTTCAGTGAGGTTTAGAACATCTATTAAAATAATTTCCATGCGGGTCATAGGCTCCAATTCAGAAAAGTAGGTGCTGAGGGAGAATAGCCCCCAGGCCCACCACTTCCACCCAAGCCCAGGGGTGGCAGGTTTGTATAATTTTTGGTGGCAACCAGAATGGGGCCAAGTGTCACGTGCCCCCCGACACACACCCACACACCCCTCCCTGCCCTGTAAGCCAATATATATATTTTTAAAACAATGTAAAAATGGACTGGAAACAGTAAGCATTTAACAGTTTCCCTACATTGGACAATGTGGGGGGGAGGGCTCTGACTGTGCGTGAGGGCTCTGGAGTGGAGCTGGGGATGAAGGCTTTGGGGTATGGAGAGGCTCAGGGCTAAGGAAGAGGGTTGAGGTGTGAGGGTTTTGGAGTGGAGCTGGGGATGAAGGCTTTGGGAGGGGCTCAGGGCTAGGGAAGAGGGTTTGGGTGTGGGGGAATGAGGGCTCTGGCTGGGGCTGGGAATGTGGGATGTGGGAAGGGCTCAAGGCTAGGGAAGAGGGTTGGGGTGAGGGGTGAGGGCGATGGATGAGGGGTTTGGGGTGTGGGAGGGCTCAGGGCTAGGGAAGAGGTGTGAGGGGGTGAGGGCTCTGGGTGGGGATGAGGGGGTTGGGGTGTGGGAGGGGGCTCAGGGCTGGGGCAGAGGGTTGGGGTGCAGGAGGATGAGAGGCGTGGGCTGGGGGCGTGGGCTCTGGGGTGGGGCTAGAGATGAGGCATTTGGGGTCCAGGCAGGCTGCCCTGGGGCTGGAGCCAGAGAGGAGGATTCCTCCCAGCCCTCTCCCCACTGGCAGCAGCAAGGTCCGGGGCAGGCCTCCCTTCTTCCCCCTAGCAGCACACTCAGCCCGCACCAGTCACTGCACGTGCTCCTAGGGCCCCTCTCCGGTCCAGAAAGCCCCCTCGCCTACCCTGTGGTGGGTGTCAGGGAGAGAGGGAGCTGCCATCACGTGTGTGCCTCCTCCCTCTGCAGTGCCGACACCTCGGCCTGCCGCTGGTGCTGCTCCCTTTGGTAACCAGCAGCAACAGTAGCTGGAGAGGGAGCGCAGCACGGGGCGGCAGGGCAGCCGCCCAATACCTAGGGTGCAGGCAAGGATGCTGCAGGGGAGGCACGCAGGGGCAGCAGGTGGGGCCGGGGGTTGCTCTGGGAGAGGAGCACAGGGTGGCAGGTGGGGCCAGGGGAGAGACCCAGCCCCAAACATTGGTGGTGCTGGGCCCCCGGGCCCTGAATATTGCTGGAGCATGGGCATCATGGGCCCATATAACTCACCGCCCCTGCGCAAGCCCCCTGCCACCAGACCCCCAAGCCCCCACCACCACAGCCACCGACCCAGTCCTGCCTCAGGCTATCCCCCCAGCCCCAACGAAACACCTGGAGGGCAGGTGGCATGTGGCCCCAGCCACCCCAGGCCCGGAGTGCCAGGAAGGCAGGCAGCATGCGGCCATAGCCCCTACAATCCGGAGCTCCAGGAGGGTGGGCGGACACAGCCCACCCAGCCAGGGAGTGGGACTGCACTGGGGACTGGAGCCTCACGCAGGCCAGAGAGCCGTGGTAAGCTCGGGGCAGGGCCACGCCTGGCTGTTTGGAGAGGCACAGCCTCCCCCAGCCTCTGTGACCCACCGCCCATGCCCATTGCATTCAATGAAGTAGGCACATGCTTCAAATGTACGTGTGTACAATTAGAGTGTATAACCCTGTGAACATAGGATCAGTCACTAAGGGCTAAATTCACAAAGAAATGTAGGCGTGGTACAAGCCTGGGAATGGCTCTGTAGCCTGGTGGTTGGAGCTGTTATCTGGGAGATAGAAGAAACAGGATCCAGTCCCCCTGCTCCAATACCTTTTTTCATTATTTAACCACAGTGGAACAGCTTTAACAGGAGAGCTTCAGAAAGCCTACTGTCAGATTGTCCCCTAGCCCAGTGGTTAGGGCTGCCTGCTAAGAGGTAGCAGAGCTTAGTTAAAATCCCTATTCCCTCTCAGGAAGAGGGGAGACTTGAATGGGGGGTGATTCCTATTTCCCATGTGAACACCTTGATCACTAAATTATAAATTATGAGGAAAGGCCTTTACCCTCCCTCCCTAGTGTTTTGTATAAGCTTTGCTATAGGGGCCCAATCCAGTGGGCAAGCTCTCTGAGCACATTTACCAGCTCAGCCCCTGCAGATGAGTTAGGAAGAGAATTGCTTATCTTCCTTCAGTTCATGCATTGCTCTGAGGTTTAGGTGTCCAGACGCTTGGCATGGGACTGCAGTGCACATTCTCAGAGATGGAAATGTAGGTGCCTGTCATGGTATAATTCCCCACTCTGAACCTTAGCGTCCAAAAGATGGGGTACCAGCATGAATTTTTCTAAGCTCAGATACCAGCTTAGTACTTGTAGTGTTGCCACCAACCAGGAATTCCAGTGCCTGGTACACTCCGGTCCCCCCCAAAAACCTTGCCCAGGGACCCCCAAGACCCAGTCCCTCTGGATCTTAACACAAGGAAAGTAAACTCTTTTCCTCACTGTTGCCTCTCCCAGGCTTCCCCTCCCTGGGTTACCCTGGAAGATCACTGTGATTCAAACTCCTTGAATTTTAAAACAGAGAGGAAAATCCACCTTCCCCTCTCCTTCTCTCTCCCCCTCCCAGACTCTCCCTGAGAGAGAAAGTAATCATAACACAGAGAGAAATTAACCTTTTTCTCCCCCTTCCCTCCTTTCTCCCCACCAATTCCCTGGTGAATCCAGACCCCGTCCCCTGGGATCTCACTCCAGAATAAAAAAAAACCAATCAGGTTCTTAAACAAGAAAAGCTTTTAATTAAAGAAAGAAAAACAGTAAAAATTATCTTTGTAAATTTAAGATGGAATATGTTACAGGGTCTTTCAGCTATAGACACTGGGAATACCCTCCCAGCCTAAGTATACAAGTACAAATACAAATCCTTTCAGCAAAATACAAATTTGAACTCCTTCCAGCCAAACACACATTTGCACTCCTTCCAGCCAAATACACATTTGCAAATAAGGAAAACAAACAAAAGCCTAACTCACCTTATCTACCTAGTACTCACTATTCTGGACATATAAGAGACTGTATCAAAGAGATTGGAGAGAAACCTGGTTGCACGTCTGATCCCTCTGAGCTCCCAGAATGAACAACAACCAAAAACTAACAGCACACACAAAAACTTCCCTCCCTCAAGATTTGAAAGTATCCTGTCCCCTGATTGGTCCTCTGGTCAGGTGACAGCCAGGCTCACTGAACTTGTTAACCCTTTGCAAGCAAAAGAGACATGAAGTACTTCTGTTCTATTAACCCTTAACTATCTGTTTATGACAGTGCCGAAGCAACTTTTATTGCAAAAATGTAGATGCTGAGTGATTTTAGGCACCTACCATGTTCAGGAACAGCTGAGAGGGGCCTGATTCTGGGATTTAGGTGCCTAAAGTTACAGTTAGGCACCTAAGTCCTTTTATGAATCCAACCCTAAGTTAATAATTTTCTGGTTTTTAGAACAGGACAGGCTGAGAAAAGGAAGAAAAATATTCAGGATTGTAAGTGTTGTTTTTCATGTTGTGTAGTTTAAGCAAAATTGACCTTTCTGTCGAAATTAATTGAAATTTCAAGGATGCGATTTGACCTAATTCAGCTGGATCTCATTGCATAATTTGTTCTCACACCTCTTTATTAATTCACCAATGTGTGCAGCCAGCTCTTATAAACATGTCAATTCCTTGCTGAAAATAAGAGGTTGGTTTTTAAAGAAAGTAAAGTTAACAATATCCTTGGCCAAATAAACGTGCTGTGTGGTCCACTGCCACCTTTGTTGGCTATAACCTACTAATTCAAAAATTCAGAGTTATTGAAAAATATCGTAATGCGGACCCCAGGTGGTTCACTAAAACGCAAAACAATATTTATGAAAGATCAAAAGTTCAATGCCAGTGAAAAGCAACCATCTATTACATGGCTCAGTACTATAATAAATATTTTCACATTGTCTTATACCGGCCTGTATATTTTATTGGCCAGAAGTGGCACAATGGCTGGATGAAAAAGAATTAAAATATTAATTGTTAAGTTCACTGTCACATGTCAAAATAGCAGATTCTAGCAGTCTCAAAGCAGCTGAGAAAATCTTGTTTGAGCACTGAGTGAAACACATACATGCTCAGCAAATAAAGGCTCTTTGTCTCTCTTAGAAATTCTCCTGCTCAGCGTTCATTGTTTTACTACAATATATTGGCAATGGCAAACATTGTTACCTACAGAAAAGCACTTTTTGAAAATATTTAGAATTACAATTAACGCTGCAGCTTTTTTGTATCAATTGCATTTGTAAGAAGCTGGAACTTGAAGTAAGACTCTAGGGATATTCACGGGTCTGGTGTTTTTGAATTGCAGTTTGCACATAATCTCTGTGTAAATCATTTTAAACCTCCCTACTGATACACTAATATGCAGACCACTAAAAGGTTAGGGGAGGGGAAAGGACAGAAATGAGGAGCACTGAGACATGGCATTTGGCTTTTTTTTATTGAGAAAACAAGGATAAAATCATTTTAAATAACATATGAAATAAGATCTCGGAATCGCAGTCAGACCAGTCAAAAGAGTCTACATTGTAAAATGTATGCTAGTTCCTTATTCTTCATTTAAGGCATACAGACTTACAGCATTTTTTTTTCAAACCTGGGTTCCTAAAGTTAGGTCTCCTAAATCTGTGTGTAAGCACCTAAATGAAAGTGAGCTGATTTTCAGACTTCCAGAGCACTTACTAGTGCTACTGAAGTCCATGACAACTACAGATGCTGAACACCTCTGAAAAGTGAGAAGTGAATCAGGGCCATAAATTCTATTCTCTGAGCTTTAAATATCCCAGTTACCAGATTGGTTGGGGCCAATAGGTTTACATTGGGCTGGCGCTAGCATTTAGGCAGCCTAGGCAATCACCTAAGGCGCTAGGATTATTGAGGGGGCGGCATTTTGCCAGGAGGGCAGCAGGCGGCTCCGGTTGACCTGCGGCAGGCATGCCTGTGGAGGGTCCGTTGGTCCGCGGCTCCGGTGGAGCTGCCGCAGTCATGCCTGCGGATGGTCGGCAGGTGGACCTCCAGCAGGTGTGCCTGCAGCAGCTCCACCAGAGCCACAGACCAACGGACCCTCCACAGGAATGCCTGCAGCAGCTCCACTGGAGCCGTGGGATCAGCGCAAGGGGCGGCAAAATGGCAGTGCGCCTAGGGCACGAGAAACCCTGGCGCCGGTCCTGATTATAGCAATGACATACATCACAGAGAAGCAGCCAATTCCTTTGTCATTGACTGGTCCCTAATAATTCTCCCCATACTAGAGTGGTCCTTTAAGAAGAAGATTGCAGTGAGTTTGGACCTTTAGGCATTGCCTAGAAAGACCTCCTCTGGTCACCTGTGGGGAAACCAGCAAGACTTGGTCCTCCAGCAGCTAGAATGGCTGGGAGCAGGCAGAGGCCAATCAGGGCCCAGCTGGCCAGATAAAAAGTGCTAACAGCTTCTCTCAAATGGCAATTCTGGGTGAAGCAAGGGGAGAGAAGAAAAAAATCTTTCTCTGCCTTAACCCAAGAAGCCAGGCTTGGCCAGAGCCTATTTCTGACTGCACTTTGTATTTACATCAATGCGAAACTTTTGATTTATTTTGGGGAGTGTAAGGTCCAAGTGGCCCATCCTGAATTAGACATTAATTGGACTTCTGAAAATTAAGTGTGCTCGCTTTGCCTACTAGTTCAGGCAAGCTGGTAACAGGGAGTCTTTGTGCCTGCAGACCTGCTAGAGCCAGGTGGGATGACTCATGGTTACAGTCGTGCTCAACCTATTTACCATTGTGGACCATGTATTCAGCTCTCCATTATGTGGGCCACACCCACACAATATATAATACCAGTGACCATGATAAATAATATGGCTGGGGAGGTGAATCAGCTGGGTTCTGTACAATAGTCAGGATTGTTCTGAGTTGTTGATCACTGCAGGATAATTGTGAATCCCTGACCTCAGTGCTTAAAGTGGACTGAAAAAAGCATGTGGAGAGGGGCAAGGGGAGTCGATGATAATCCCATCTGAAATAAATATTTATGCACTTGGTGGGGCAAGTCTTAAAATGCACCCCTCGGTGACCCAACTCCATTTTTAAAAGTTTTTTGCCAGGACTGTGACCCCCTGCAACTCTGCCTACTTTAAGCCTTACCTGAGCTGGGCCCACAAAACAGCTGTATTGTCAGCAGGGTGTCCTCTTCGAGGTTACTGTGCTGTAGTGCACACAGTAGCTCTGTGCCCTGGGCACCTCTTACCTGGCTAGGGTTGCCAGGTGTCTGGTTTTTCACTGGAATGCCTGGTCAAAAAGGGACCCTGGTGGCTCCGGTCAGCACTGCTGACTGGGCCGTTAAAAGTTTGGTCAGCGACGCAGCGGGGCTAAGGCAGGCTCCCTGCCTGCCCTGACTCTGTGCAGCTCCCAGAAGCAGTGGCATGTTCCCACTTCAGCTCCTAGGCATGGGGCAGCCAGGGGACTAGGCTGTTGCTGCGTGCTAGTTGGGCTGCAGGTGGCCCAAAGGCTGTGGGTTGAGAACATAATCATCCAGATATTGCATGTTGTAAGCATAAAGTTCTCATTAGCTATTTGAAGGTACTTGGGTGATTTCCATTGTGGGCAAGCAGCTTGACAGTATACACCCAGAGTCACTCTTTCTGACAGTGAAACCAATAGAATGCTAGGGTAAGGATTTTAGAAGTAGGAGCCAGACTGTGAGACTTAGTGGTGCAGCAACATAAGGACCAGAAGGATCATCTGTAAGAGTTGTGTCCCAGACACTGCAGTCTTTTGTTGCATTTAGGCTGCAGGGCACCCCTCCACTATGGAAAAGAGAAAGACTAGAACTGCTGCAGGATGTGCAAATTGTACACTGTTTTTTGCAGAGACTCAAAGGAAGTTAGAAGGAGACTGTGGGCCTGTCGCTTGTTTCCCAGACTTTAAGAAGCTGGTGTGCCTACAAGGGCTTGGACACCATTTCACAGCATCTGAGAAAAGTAAACCTCCCAGAGAAGAGCCCTAGGGGGGGTGGATGTGTATGTATGTGCATAATTATGTTATTCATTTGAATTTTTGATAGTAAGAAGCAGGGCAGTACCTAGGAGGATGCAGGACCCAGGACAAATCAACCTCCCTCTAGTCTCCTCGCCATCCGCAAGGCACACCCGCCTGCCTGGCTGCCACTTGCTTCCTCACCTCTGCCCCACCTGCCCACCCACCACTCTCTCCCTCACCATCTGCTCCCCTGCCTGCTGCTTGCCTCATCACCCACCTGCCCATTGCTCCCCTCGCTGCTAGTCTCCTCGCCATCCATCCGGTGCCCCCCCCCATCTGCCCTTCTCCTAGCTCTCTGCCTGCCCACCTCCTAACCCCTCTCCGGCCTGCCAGCCTGCCTCTCACCTCCCCGTTCACTTTCTCACCCCACTCACCCATCCCCCTCCCACCACACCTCCCTGCCCACCTCCTCACCTGAATATAGGGGCAAATAGCATCCCGATTGTACATTGGTAAGGATGCAGGACAAAGGGCTAAATATTGGGACAGTCCCAATTTTATTGACACACGGGGCCCCCCAAAGCACAGGGCCTGGAATGGTATCACCCTATACAGCCTATCCAAGGGACGGCTCTGGTAACAAGTACTAAAACTTGGGTGGCACACACATCCTTCCCCGAAAGTGTTGTCTTTAAAATAGCTGCTATTCACAATATTCACAATTGTTTCAAGGTCATAGGTGAACTGTTGTGTATTCATACAGATAGATTTAATATACATTTTCCTTTAGAGATTTTGTCTCTTTCTGTCAGAAGCTTAACTCTATCTTATTTAGATAGATATATAAAGTCCTGAAAAGATTAAACTCTGGTCTGGTCCCCAGCTGAAAAGTAAGCTGAGAAACAGAAAGTAGAAAGAAATATTATATCCAATATTAGCATATTGCCTTCTGCAAACGTATTACACATACATGCAGCATACTCAGTTCATTTGAATACTACAGTTTTAGGGGACTGGGTGTGCCACGGAGCTGTGCTCGAAAAGGGCTTAATCCTGCTCCCATTAAAGTCCATAAAAAAACTACTATCAAGTGTAATGGCATGAGGCCATGCTGAAAGTCAGGCACTGCAACTGGGCCTGATTACTATATAGAGATGTGGGGGAGGAGGGCTCAATATGAGTGTTTGTGTGTGGGTGAAAAGTAGGGGACTCAGAAAAGGGAACTCATAAAGCAATATCATGAGGCTAATTACCCTCATTGAATATTTTGGCCCAGCTTTAGCAGTTGCCTTTTTAGTGCTCCAATAATAAATCCTGATGCAAATTTACTAGCTGAAATGCCTGCATATTGCTGTTTCTTCCCCTATCCCTGGAATTATGTGACAATCCATTGTCAGTCAAAAGGGTAAATCATTCTGGAATTCTGCAGCAGAACTTGCAGTTTGAAATAGGCTTGCAGTGGAAACCTAAATGGAACTATCAGTTTTTCATATTAACACCTCCAGGAGTATGAGCTTCTAGAATTACCGAGAAGGATATTTTCACATCATAAAAAGGGCTCAGTCTGAATTTTAAGCCAACCCTTTCTTTTTTTAACTTCTTTCCTCAAATTTTATTTTAGAGGAACAGATGAACGTAAATCTGACCAGGTCTCATCTGATATCCTGCCTCTGCTAATGGACAGTACCAGTTGCCTCACAGGAAAGTGCAAGTAATCTTGCATTAGGCAATGACAGGAGAACCTGTTCACAGGAGAAGTTCTTTCTTACCCTCCACTAGTTACAATTTATCAACATCCTTCTTGAATTATGGGCACCAGTATTCAAGCAGCAGTCACCCCAGTGCCAAAGACAGAGGTGAAATAACCTCTTTCCTCCTATTCCAGATTCCCCTGTTCATGCATCTGAGAATTGCAGTAATCCTTTTGGCCACAGCATCGCACTAGTTCATGTTCAGCTGATTATCCACACACACACACACACACAACCAACAAAATCTTTTTCAATCACAACTTCCCAGGATAGAGACCCTCATCATGTAAGTATGGCCTACAGTCTTTGTTCCTAGATGCATACATTTACTTTTAGCTTTATTAAAAAGCATATCATCTGCTTGCACCCATCCTACCAAGCGATCCAGATTGCTCTCTCTCAGTGAACTGTTTGCTTCATTTACCACTGCCCCAATTCTTATGTCATTTGCAAATTTTATTAGTGTTAATCTTATATTTTTTAAGTTATAGATGCTAAATTGAGGAAGAAGAAGCCAGAGACATTTTAGCTCAAAGCTGTGTGAGAAAATTGATTGCACAGTCAATTCAGATGAAACATTTAAAGATAAGATGGCATTTTTGTATCCTTATCCATTTTATTCTTATAAGCATCAGGGAAACGATGACAGAATTGATAAGCCATCGTTAAAAACTGTACTTATTATCACTTGTTTCATAGAATTATAGGGTTGGAAGGGACCTCAGGAGATCATCTAGTCCAACTCCCCTGCTCAAAGCAGGACCAATCCCCAAATTGCCCCCTCAAGGATTGAGCTCACAACCCTGGGTTTAGCAGGCTAATGCTCAAACCATTGAGCTATCCCTCCCCCCTAATATTGAACATCAGAATGTATACATATATACATGGAGATATACCTATCTCCTAGAGCTGGAAGTGACCTTGAAGGTCATTGAGTCCAGTCCCCTGCCTTCACTAGCAGGACCAAGTACTGTCCCTGACAGTTGTGGTTGGTTGGTTTTTTTTTTTGCCCCAGATCCCTAAATGGCCCCCTCAAGAATTGAACTCACAACCCAGGGTTTAGCAGACCAATGCTCAAACCACTGAGCTGTAATTATCCATATCAAGAATCCCCTGCCTCACAAACAAACAAAAAAAAAAACACCTCACCTCACTTACACTGTATAGTTCAAGGGTAGGCAACCTATGTCACACGTACCAAAGGTGGCACGCAAGCTGATTTTCAGTGACACTCACACTGCCTGGGTCCTGGCCACCAGTCCAGAGGGCTCTGCATTTTAATTTAATTTTAAATGAAGCTTCTTAAACATTTTAAAAACCTTATTTACTCTACATACAACAATAGTTTAGTTATACATTATAGACTTATAGAAAGAGATCTTCTAAAAACGTTAAAATGTATTACTGGCACGCGAAACCTTAAATTAGAGTGAATAAATGAAGACTTGGCACACCACTTCTGAAAGGTTGCCAACCCCTGGTATAGTTTATAGCCTTGCTAATTTGTCCCAATGTCTGGATGGCCCTTTGAAAATGACTGAATTCTGTAAATAATTAAATAAAAAATGTATTGATAAGAGGCAAATTGACTTATAAAAATACTCTTCACAGCCTGAAATGAACCAGACCTGATTATATTTTATTTTTTCGCATCCATGTGGACCCCAAAATACTTTAGAAACTTCACTAACTGATTGTACAAATAATGATCTCTGTCTATATATTACATACCTTTATCCATAAAGTTAATCTCTAGTGTGAAATGCATGAAGGTCTAATGCAGGAAGACAAAACTGTATATATTTGAAATTACAACGATTATACATATATAATTACCCAAATTTGACACGACAATAGGATTAAAAGCTCTAGTCTTGAGAAAAGTGCTGTGTGTCAAATTTTATTTTAATTTTTATAAACACCAGGAAATTTTTGAGTATTCTTAACAAAAAAAATCTTTTTCCTACATATTACGGAGCTGTTAAAAATGTTCAAATTTTGAATTCTGAAAAAAGAAATGTTTTCCTCTTTTCCCTGCCCCCCTGCCCCAAGCAGCTCTAACTATAGCATTTTTCATGGCTACAAGTGGACTCTCATTCAACAGGATTCTTTTGAACATCCCAACCCACACCTCAAAGGGCCATTTGCAGAGTGGTGCTCTTTAACATCATGAAGAGATATAATGACTCATAGGGAAAAGGTGCACGCACAGAAACACCACTTTGGTTTTCCTTACAAATCTCTCATGTGAACATAACCTAGCTTGACCATGGTTAGTATGGGGTCAGAAGACATCACAGTTTGAAGTATTATGAATGAAAGCAAATAAACATTCACTAAAGGCTTTCAGTGACCATATGACCAAAATGTGACTCTATCTGGTAATTTATATATCATGACATTTGAGTACCTTGCTGTTATTAATGGATTTCTTCCTCTCTTCTCTCATGTGACAGAGCTAAGTATTAATTCTATTTTACAGCTGGGGAACTGAAGTGTGGCAGCTGCCAACTTGGTCAGCACACCAGGGATCTTTAGAATCAGAAGCATGAACTGCTACAGCTTGAGCTAACAAGAGAGGGTCAGTAGATGGGGTGTGTAACAACCTGTATATTCTTCAGATTGGCACAGAAGGGCACCTGCAAAACATGCTCATCAGTGGGTTACAGAAGCACAGAGAGATTAAGATCGGACACTTCCACTAATTTTGGATGTTCAATTCAAGATACCTAAACCCAATTTTTCAGAGTTCTTAGTATTGTATAGCTCATTATATGCCCAGAGCTGAATTCCCATTGACCTTAGTTGTGAATACACAGTACTTCTAAGGGTAAATTAAGTGATTTTGGCCAATGCCACACAGGGTATCTCTATCCGAGCCACAAGCTGAACCCAGGTTTCCCATCCACTGCCATATCCACCAGACCATCCTTCCTACCTTGCTATATCTTTCCCCATATATTTCTCCACATATATTACATGGAAACTATATATGAAATATGTGATACCTAACCTAGTTTCATCTCACAGGCCATCTGACATGAAACTAAATGAATTTTAAATATATAAGTAAAATAGCACTATAATTGTTAATATATTTACTCTAAAATATATCTAGTTCCAAGCTCAAGTCTGTATAGACTACATGTATTCTATGTGCATATGAAATATCTTTGATGAAATATAGGGGAGATATGGTTTATCCATACAGCTTAGTTTTGACATAAGGGAGTTGTGTGTTTCTATGGAGAACATAATACACAAAGTGGGAGAGGCAGGTGTTCAACCGGATTTTCACATAGGAGTGTCTTAAAGGTCACTCATGGTGATGAGATCTCAGAGATTCCCAAATCTGAATAAAGTTACTCCTCTCCTCCCCACTACACTAATCACCTACTGCTCTATTGTCAGTTGGTGACATGGGATGGTAGGTTTTCCTCTTCAAATTCGACATTGACCATCTCTTTCAATAAAAAACATGGGCATCTTTCACTAGCCATGATAGGCAGGGGCCTGAAACACTGGTGGCAATTTACATTTTCTTTGCTTCACCTAGAACATCTTGCTCTGTGAATGTGCCATCTTGCTCTGTGAACTGATCAGGTATGTATTTTGCCTAGGGTTGGTGCAGGGTTGCTGCTGTCTAGAGATGTCTCAGATGTGCTCTACCTTTTTAAAGAAGTGTATTACCAATACCTCATATAGTGCTGAGTTGGTTTATAGGGTGGATTGCGATTAGGATTGACACAGTAGTTTAAATTCTGTCAAGTATCAGAGGGGTAGCCATGTTAGTCTGGATCTGTAAAAGCAGCAAAGAGTCCTGTGGCACCTTATAGACTAACAAATGTTTTGGAGCATGAGCTTTCGTGGGTGAATACCCACTTCGTCGGATGCATGTAGTATTCACCCACGAAAGCACATGCTCCAAAACATTTGTTAGTCTATAAGGTGCCACAAGACTCTTTGCTGCTTTTAAATTCTGGAAATTCTGCAGGGCAGAATTACTGACACCAATTGGACAATAGCTTGGGGTGTACATAGGGTTTTACAAGGATCCTTTGGATCAGATAAATGCATAGTAGTTCACCCAAGGATGATACGTGAGATTCCTACTGAGAGCCAGTAAAACACTGATCATCATAATCATTGTAAAATGTGGGAACAGATATTATTTAGGGATTTGTGTGGCTACAAAAAATATATTCTTAACGTCTTGGAGTTGTGGCCCTTCACTTGGAGGTGACATAGCTCTGTAATGTTCCTTTCAGGCAGTAGGTGACAGATACTTATCTCCCTGTTTGATCATCTGTGTATTGTATGCCTCACAATGTATGCCTGTTTGCAGACTGAGCCACAGACAAAAGAAGACATTGCAAAATCTACATGAAAGGAAATCTACAAAATGAGACAAATGGCAGGGGGGTCCTTTCTATGAATAAAGTCAAAGTATTGTGCTGGTATATCTGGGGGTACAAGGAAACAAAGGGGGTCCTTCGCCAAAGAGGCAAGCGGACAACATGTTTGTTTCCTAAAAGGAGGGTCACCGCAAAGGTTGGCTGTAAAGTGCTGCTGGGATTTGGGGCAAGCAATATTCTATAAGACTTGAGAGTATCTTGTTAATTAAGTCCAGGCTCTAGAATGTGTGTTATGATTTTATTTTATAAGTAACAATTTGTTTCCAATACTTCTACTAGCTACTACTTCAATCTCTATGCTTTGTTAAATAAACTTAGGCTTGATTTCACTAGAAACATACCGAACTGCTGTGTGTCAAGCAGAGCGGTGACCACGGATGGAACTGGTAAGCCAGGACGTACTGTTTCTTTGGAAGCAGTGAATCTGTAAATACTGTGGGCTGGACACTCCAGGAAGACACTTGGAGGGGCTGGAGGGTGTCTGTCGTGAACCTATAGAGTAAAAGTGGGACCTGTGTAGACCTGGAGGGAAGAACTCGTTACCCATGGCTGGAGGAGTTGGAGAGCTGACCCCGGCAGGCACAGACAAGGCTTTCTCACAGTAAGGGCAAGTGTGGTAGTGAGGGACCTCACAGCCCTGGGTACTCCTGGAAAGCATCACTCTTACCCTCATCCATGACATTGGATGTGTCAAAGTTAGACTCAGGACTCACAGTTTGTCAGTCCACTCTGTTTTATTAGCGCAGCGCTCCACCAATAGCACCCAGATAATGTGAGTGGCCATGCAAGACCCAAACAGTCTTATTTATACAAATAAAAGAGCGGGAATTAGACAAAGGGACAAAGAAAGCAAAACTGTAAAATTCACCTGGGGCACAGCATGCATATCCTACTTCCTTACTCAGTTTTATCCATCTAAGGCTAATACTTCACCAATTGCCCTTAAACGGTGCAATTGTTCTATGTTAATGTCTGTATTCCTGACACCTGGATTGCAGCATTCCAACAATTTTGCTTAAAGGTACAGACAGCATTTCTTTAATCCATTCTATTTTCACAACATAATTCATTCTACTTTCACAATCCCTCCTTTTGGTCAAGCGCGCGCCATGACCAATAATTACTGGGTTCCACAAATTAACCGTTCCTTATTTCTTTGTTCATCAGTGATATTTAAAATCATCATATTAGCACTCTGTTTTGGGGCAGTCACCTGGGTGACACAATTCTGGATACAACAGGAGATTAACTGAAAGCATACAAAAATTACTAAGATTCCAAACAGGATAACTAGGGCTCTCTGAAACAACCAGTTTCCTATGCCAGAGAAATTGAACAGGTTACTTAGCCACTTCCATAAAGAACTCGGATCTTCATGGGGAAGATATGCGATTTGTTCTAAGTGGCTAGCGCGATCTATTACCTCATTGGTATCGTCAGGTATAAACAGACAACATTGTTTTTCAATGAGAGCACAGATCCTTCCTTTGGCCGCCAGCACTATGTCCAATGCCTGACGGTTCTGGAGGGCCACCAGTCAGATTGCCTCTGTTTCTTTGGCCAAGGCTTTTAAACTTTCTCTGTTTTTATTTGCCATTATTTTAACTACTGCTTGTAACATCAGGAGCCTTTTTGCCTGGTGTATTACTCCCCCAAGTGGGATAAAGGAACTGCCAATAGCCTCTTCCCAGGTGTCATTACTGTTTCATATTGTGTTAAACGGACAAGGTCCTCCAGTGAGGTCTGGGGAATTGAATGGGTAGCCAGGACAGGAACACCAGTTTGAGAGTGGGCTGGGATGTGGCTGCAGAACTAGCATTTAGAAATATTAAGGGTCTGAGCTATCCACACTTGCTGCTGGATAAAAGAATTGTCATTGTGGACTCCCCAAACCTTAAGACACCAACAGCCGAGGAACAGGCAGCACCAGAGGTGCATGTTGGAGGCAGGGCCCTTCTGGTTCTGACAACCTCAACTGAGGGAACTGCAGTCACAGTTTTATGTTCACCAGGCAGCAGGCGCTAGGGTCACTACTGCTTCTTCTTGGGCCTTGCTTTATGTAGTCGTCTGCTTCCGGCAACCCTTACGAGAGCGTAGATTGTAAGGTATTGCAGGCTGTTTCTCTATGTCTTCTTCTGGAGTCAAAATTGACTCTGAGTGGTCCTGAGGTGATGATTGGTTCACTAGGGGTGGTGCATTCTTACACTGCGAAGCATGTATCCACTCTGAGATGCCAGAGAGTTTAACAGCCATCAGGGTAGTAAGCAGTGCCTGATGATTCTTTGATGTTCTTTAAGTCTCTTTGCTACTTCTTCCTTGACTCTGGCTATAACAATGGCCTTCACACCTTATCTTTTCCTGATGCATACATTCCTCATTTACACAAATAGATTGAGAATACAAACAGTAGTATTTTATATCGAGCAAAAAAGCATTGTAAATTAAACCTTGCAAGTTTTACAATGAATAACCAAGACAGTTTACATTGAGACCCAGGCCTTCAATGTTTCTCTAATTTACTTAACATAGACACAATAGAGAATCCTGTCTCTTACTACTTAAATCTTAAAATAAAGAGTTAGAGAGGGCCCAATTTGTAATGCATATGGGAAAACAGAATCTTATAGTCCCAGGGGGTCATTTCTTTTTGCTATTTAAAAAAAAGTGGCTAGCAGGATGAAATTAAATCGTACATTAATTCTCATAGTACATTATAAAATCCAGCTTCTACATATCCCCCTTTTGACACTAAGATTATTAATCATCGTGTTACTTTTTATTTAGTCCACATAATAGAAAATACTGGGAGGTGATTTGAGCCTGTGGCTTTAGCTTTGCATACATTTGTTTTATTCACCAGCACATTTTAAACATTTTAATTAAACACATACAATTTAAAACCAAAAACAATTAGAGGTAGTAACATTTGTATGCCAGTAGTTGTGGGAGACCATCCAGAAAATATGTTATACCAATGGTAAGCTGTTATGTTTTTTTGCAGTGGCAATTTTTAACATGTTACCATTTGTGTGTATAATATGAATGGTCCATTTTTTACATTTTTTTTTTTAAGGAACTATGTTACCTTTTTACCTTTTAACAGATGATTGGTAACTGTTTGCCATTTAATGCCAAGATTGAGAGACAACTCAGCTAAATCAGTGCTTACAGTAAGCTGAGACTTTTTGTTGTTGTTGTGGCAAATAGTAAATGCGATTATTGGTAAACACAGACTTACATTTACATTTACATTTGCTTTTTGGTAGGTTGCTAACACTTTTTAAACACCTTTTCCCAAGAATTAACACATACACATAACCCATTATACAGTACTTTGGATTATTTGAAAGACAAAAATAACATTTTTCTACCCCTTTTGGGGTGGCATTGATTATTGGTTAAAGATTCCATTTTTTTACAAAGACCTTTGTTTGTTTTATAGGCAGGCCAGGTTTTAATGGCTTTTACATTTTAAGGGTTATGCAAAAATTATTTCACTGTTTAGTTATTAAATTTATGAGGTGGTGTACCTCAAGTTTTTTTTTTTTATATAGCAGACCAAGTTTGTAATGTTTTTTCTGCTGCGTTAAGCTTTAGTTTATTCACAAGTAATAGCTGAGAAGCATTATTACCATATTACTTTAAAGGATTTTTTCAAAAATTATACACACTATACGTTGTTACAGGGGTACTTACTAACATTAAATTTATTTCAATGTTTAATATTAACAATAACATTAGCATTAAATTTATTAAAGGTATCTTGTTATACCATGCCTTTTAGGTAGGCAATTTGTTTGCTGACCAGGTATGTTATTTATTTGCAGCTTCTTTTGTGCTGGGAGTTCTTACCGTTTTTTATCAGTTAGGTAATTTGCATTAACACAGGCTTGACTTTTGGATTTAAAGCCATCAGCAGAGCTCAGAGACTCTGTCTTAACACACAGGAATCTGAAAAAGAAAAAACAGCCTATTGCGGCTCTTTTTAGAGCCCTAATAGGATTTTAATTCAGCAGCACATTTCATTTGCATTTTTTTAACCCCTTTCTACAATATACACTACACATGTCCTAGGGAAAATGCACATTTTTTTATACTATAACTTTTTTAAAAACATTAGCCATATTAATTTTTACATAAGGTATAACTGATTTTTTTGTTTTTAAAGGGTTTTTATGTACCCTTATCAAAGTGACAGTCTGATTGATTATACAGAGCTATTTTAAGGCTCAGTGTTTTTAACATTGCTTCTTTTTGATTTGTGCACCTTACCTTTGCTGTTGCTTTAGAGGGTTACCGTTAATTTTTTATTTTTTTATTATAGCTCTTACCTGCTATTGTTACCAAAAAAAACCCCAAACAAACAAAAAGACTTCAGAATCTTTACCTATTTTCCTGATTTTTACTGCCCTACTGCAGCCATGACTTGGTCTTTATTTTAAAACATTTTAATTTTTGTAAAGAATTAAGTTACCCCTTAAAGGTTAAATGCTAAATTCCAAAGCCAAACAGCACTAATTACCTGTGTCTTGCAAAAAGATCTGTCAGTTTTGCAACTCTGAATTAAAGAGTCAAATGAATTTTTAGTGGCATTAAAAACAAAAACAAAAACAATTTATCTCACACCTAGAAAACAGGAGTTTTACAAACCAGATGTGTTGGTTTAGATTTTTAGAACTTTACATATTTTTTACAGACAAACAGATACATACACTTTTTCTTTTTCTTAACATTTCTTTACACTGCTTTGTTTTTACATAGCTGTATATATATTTGGATTATTTACAAGCATTCTTTTGGAAAAGGGCCCATTTTTCCTTCAGAATGGCTGCAAAGAAACCAAGAATTCTGGTTCTTTTTAACATTTTTACAAAGTTTAACTGCTTAATTTTTTTCAGCCTCTGTAGAGTTAACTTTTTACTCTCTTTCCTTAAATCACTTGTTTATGTCCCAAAATGACACCTTTATTACCTCAGATTTTACCATTTTAAGTATTGTTTCAGGGGTTCATGCCTGCACTTACTGCTTTTTTTACTCCTGACACTATTCCCTTAGGGCTTTCAACCCGTTTTTCAGTTTTTTTATCTGTTGCTTGCCTGGGCCCGATCCTGCTTTTTTCAATGTACCATTTGTGAGTGCTATTGTGGTTACTTCACAATTTTGAAAGAAATGTTTAAGGAAAGGGACCAGGAAGGGTGGGGGCTAGTTGAGGAGACTTCTCCCCCCTTGCTGAATTGGTAGTGGAACACTAACGAATTAGTTTCTGAGGTAGGCAACAAAGGGGAACAGAACAAGGGGCTTGTTGTCCTTTTAACAATGAAATGGGAGTATGAAGGGGGTTGGATTGATCCAGGGTTTGGAGAATGGGCTAAAGGGGAGCGCTCGGTCTGGTGATGGGAGAGGAGGCTTTTAATAAAGCTTTTAACTTATTATTTGAATAATTGAGAGAAGTAAGTTTTGATTTTGTTCACCTACGATTTTTCTTTTCCCACCACTGAATGAAACAATTAACCTCTTCTTTAGCCAATTTAGTTTTAGATTGGCTGAGTTTGTCCTTTAAGACGTTCACTTAATCTTTGTTTCAAGATTTTAACAGTGGCCACTGAGTTTTGGGATCCCCGAGTTAGTCTAGACCATTTTCCCAGAAATTTACGGGAGTCTGGACCCTTTTTACAGGAGTCCGGACCCATCCTAAATACATAACATGAGCCGGCGTTCATTTAGGGAACTGTCCCGACTTAGACGTCTGTTTACCAATACAGGAGGACTTCACACACCAATCACACAAGAAGGAAATTTGGATTCGTCAGAGCGATGCCCAGTGCAACACACAAAAGGAGCCCACAGTCTACTGCCTCAATCGCCCTTGCTTTCATACCAGGGGTTTTACCCAAAGTGCGGTGCGGCTGCGATTGGGCAGATTCCACTCACTCAGACCACGGGGACAGGAACCCCTTGGTCGGCCGATCCCCGGACAGAGACGGCACCCAGACTCAAATACTCCACAAGAGGACGGATAGACACAGAGACAGGACAGTCCTCAGTCCAGACAAAACACAGAAATAATTACCTGACCAGATTCCTGATGTCAGATCCTGGGATCCCTACCAGAACAGAGTGGGAACCAACAGGTTCGATGGCGCAGACTTCACTGTGGTTGTGCGCCTTTCCGTTCTAGTGGAGGACCGCTCGGGCCAAATGCCCAGGTGCCGGCTGCCACAGTCATCCTACAAAAACAGTCAGGAATCACACAGACCCAGTGAAGACGGTTGCCATCTCGGTGGAACCTCCAAATTGTCAAAGTTAGACTCAGGACTCACAGTTTGTCAGATCACTCTGTTTTATTAGCGCAGCGCTCCGCCAATAGCATCCAGATAATGTGAGTGGCCATGCAAGACCCAAACAGTCTTATTTATACAAATAAAAGAGCGGGAATTAGACAAAGGGATAAAGAAAGCAAAACTGTAAAATTCACCTGGGGCACAGCAAGCATATCTTACTTCCTTACTCACTTTTATCCATCTAAGGCTAATACTTCACCAATTGCCCTTAAACAGTGCAATTGTTCTATGTTAATGTCTGTATTCCTGACACCTGGATTGCAGCATTCCAACAATTTTGCTTAAAGGTACAGACAGTATTTCTTTAATCCTTTCTATTTTCACAACATAATTCATTCTACTTTCACAGATGTTAGGAATTCTTTCTGTTGGATTTTATCTGTATTTGAACGTGTTTTCCAGCAATTATCTAGCTGGGCCAGCAGTGGTGACAGTTCAATGAATGTGGGTATTCTACAGCGAGGTCTTAAGCTCTTAACAGGCAGACATTAGGTAATTCTAGATTTTTGAAAGTGTCATATCTGCAGAAAACTCCACTAACTTTGCACATGCGAAATGAACACCCAGCAGCAATGAAGTGGAGATGTAATATGCATTATGATTCGGCATAGAAATGTTCAGATGCCGACTTCTTGATAAGACACTCACAGTTTGAGTGAGAGCTAGTTGTTGCACAACAAGAAATATTCAAATATGTCTTAGAATGAAGAATCTCAGCTTTCTTAAAAAAAATGTAGAACAAACCATACCTCCCATTTACCAGTGGCAAAGCTTGACGTTCTTCACTATAGATTGCTACAGGGGAAAATATGTCTGGCTGATGCACATATTAGTGATATACAATGAGGTACGGTACAATGGTATTGTAATGAACTGGCTGGTATGTCATTTAGAGTGAGAACCATTTAACTGTGTGTCAGGAGCTCTACAATGCTAATAGCTAATGAAAATTCTTCTTTAGCTTAAGTAGTAGAGGGCTATGATTTTGGAACAGGAGGCTCTTAGTTGTAGTCTGCTGCTGCTGTGTGGGTCTAAAGGACAACCAGTATAGTGACAACGGAGAGTCCTGGTTGGCTATGGACTTGCTGTAGCATTGCTGAATGGTGTTAAAGTTTATTATCTAGTAGTACAACTTACTTAGCTAATGCAATGGATTAGCATAGGGCACTGTGATGCATCTGCTAATGGTAATGCTTCAGCTGCTCAAGGGGCTGTAGGGCCAGGAAGGGAAGATTCCAGGGCAATTGGGAACAGAAGGTCACAGAAGCAGGATGTCTGGGGTCCTGGGAGGAACAAAGCATTTGAAGGCAATTGGGAAATGGTACTGGAATCAACCAGATGTTACAGGTATTAGCAGCTGAAATGCCTACAGTACTTGTCTCAGCTGTGTTAAAACTAGCACACTAACAAGGGACTGTATCAGGTCAAGGGTTGGAACCACGGCACATTGGAGACCTCACAGAAGAGCTACATGTGTCTCACACATTAAGGTTGATGACTCCACATGCACGTTAATGACTCCGATCTTTACCATGCCATATATGACTGGTGCTGTCAAAGAGAACACCTAGAATTTTTAATGAAGAAGATATTAGCCTCCAAGAGGATAAATCAGACAGTGGGATGGATGTGGAGTTCTGTTTCTGACAATGCATTGCGTTGATGTATATGATCTTGAGAAAACCATCTTTGTCTTAATCCTCCTGCTCCACTTTACAACATTTAGATACTTATTGAACTGCTGACCAGCTTAACTAATTAATGTTGGTAAAGCATTTTGTGTGCTGCTGTCTACATCAACGTATTACTATTACTTTTAAAATCTGAATCAAGAAAGCCTATGAAAAAGCAAACTATGAATGTGGTCTGCTAGGTGGGTCTGAGGGCAAAGGATCTGATTCAAAGCCCACTAAAAAAAAGGAGAAGTCCTTGTGGCACCTTAGAGACTAACAAATTTATTTGGGCATAAGTTTTCGTGGGCTAGAACCCACTTCATCAGATGTATGAAGTAAAAAATACAGGAGTAGGTATAAATACATGAAAAGATGGGGGTTGCTTTACCAAGAGTTAGGTCAGTCTAACGAGATAAATAAATTAACAGCAGGACACTAAGGGAGGAAAAATAACTTTTGAAGTGGTAAGAGAGTGGCCCATTACAGACAGTTGACAAGAAGGTGTGAGTAACAGTAGGGAGAAATTAGTATTGGGTTTTGTAATGACCCAGCCACTCCCAGTCTTTATACAGGCCTATTCTGTTTGTATGTAGTTTGCAAATTAATTCCAGTTCTGCAGCTTCATGTTGGAGTCCGTTTTTGAAGTTTTTTTGTTGAAGAATTGCCACTTTGAGGTCTGTTATTGAGTGACCAGAGAGATCGAAGTGTTCTCCTACTGGTTTTTGAATGTTATGCTTCTTGATGTCAGATTTGTGTCCATTTATTCTTTTGCGTAGAGACTGTTCGGTTTGGCCAATGTACATGGCAGAGGGGCATTGCTGGCATGTGTTAGCATATATATCACATTGGTAGATGTGCAAGTGAACAAGCCCCGGATGGTGTGGCTGATATGGTTAGGTCCTATGATGGTGTCCCTTGAATAGATATGAGGACAGAGTTGGCACCAGGGTTTGGTTCCTGGGTTGGTGTTTTTGGTGTGTAGTTGCTGGTGAGTATTTGCTTCAGGTTGTGGGGCTGTCTGTAAGAGAGGATGGGCCTGTCTCCCAAAGTCTGTGAAGTTGCAGAACTGGAATTAATTTGCAAATGAGATACCATCAGATTAGGCCTGAATAAAGACTGGGAGTGGCTGGGTCACTACAAAATCTAAACTTAATTTCTTCAATACTAATTTCTCCTTACTGTTACTCACACATTCTTGTCAACTGTCTGTAATGGGCCACTCTCTTACACTTCAAAAGTTATTTTTCCTCCCTTGGTATCCTGCTGTTAATTGATTTATCTTGTTAGACTGACCTAACTCTTGGTAGAGCAACCCCCATCCTTTCATGTATTTATACCTGCTCTTGTATTTTTTTACTTCATACATCTGATAAAGTGAGTTCTAGCCCACAAAAGCTTATGCCCAAATAAATTTGTTAGTCTTTAAGGTGCCACAAGGATTCCTCATGTTTTTTTTGCGGATACAGACGAACACAGCTACCACTGAAACCCAAAATCCACTAAGTATTTGTAAGGATTCTCACTGATTTTAGTGGGCTGTGGATCAGGCCCTAAATAGAATATGGGCTACTTTAGCAAATCTCCCCAATTGATTTAAGAGGGAAGTCAAATTGTGTGAGGAAGTTTTCCTTTTGGTCAGTCTCTTCCAAGAAGTCTGGAGATCTTATTCTCACTTGGGGGAAGTTGCTCCTGCTAACTAATTTGGAGAACAGGAAAAAGGAAATTGCACACTAACGGGGTTTACACTAGACAATGGAACAATCTCATTATTGTTTAAACATACAAGCTTCAATTTTTTTACCCTACTTCTCTTTTCATGAGACAAAAAAGGTAAATAAACATGAAAGACATATGGACTTACTACATTTTACACAACAGAGTGCAGCTTTATTGGGCTTTATTACATCTTGAAAAGATTAAGTGCACCTGCCTATGAAGAATCCTCCTCCATCCAGATAAGCAGGCAAAGGCACCTTCTTTATTAGAGCACATTCAAAGGAGACATTTGACTACACTGTTTTATAGCAAGAGTAGTTTAACCAATGACAGAACCTATAACTTGTGAGGTGCAAGACTGCCACCTAGTGGTTAGACTCAAATGTAGAGGGGACACACAACATTTCTTTGGACTCTATGGAAGAGAAAATGTTCAGTAGGAAACTTACATTTCTCTTCATTTTAATTGATGATTCGGGTGGGGAGAGGGTTGGTGCTTTTCTTAACTTTCATATTGTTCTGCACACAAATCTGGGAGAAAAAAAGTCCAGCAAAATGATTAGCATCAGTAATTTTTTACAGTTGTTTTTGTTATTTATAAATTATAGATTATGCTCAGAGAACTATAATGCTGATTCAGGAGGACATGTATCCTAGGAAAACGTAAGCCTGCAGGACTTCAAGGGGAACAGTGAGGTTCGTGGAATATCTGGGTTGGAAGAGACCTCTGAAGGTCATCTAGTCCAACCCCCTGCTCAAAGCAGGACCAATCCCCAGACAGATTTTTGCCCCAGTTCCCTAAATGGACCCCTCGATTGAACTCACAAGCCTGGGTTTAGCAGGCCAACGCTCAAACCACTGAGCTGTAATTTGAGAAAAATGCGTAAAACATAAACTTTGTTCAGTGCTCCAGCTTTTTCATTAACTAATGAAACTGTCCTTCCCTGCTCGCCCACTGGAGCAGCGCAGAGCCCTCCCGGGAGGCGAGGTGGCGAGCGCCCCACTGAAGGAAGCCCTGGCCGCCCCCTTCAATCCCCCCTTGCTTGCCAGGTCACACAGTCCGCTGCCCCGGGGCACATCTGCAGGGCCGAGAGTCCCCCTGCATCTGTGCTCCAGCCGCCCTGCAGTTTGTTTGTTTTTTCTTCTTCGCCGCTGCGGCTGGCCCACAGGTTTTGGGGTTTTTTTCCCCCTTCGCTGCTCCGGCCAGCCCTCAGGTTTTGTATTGTTTTGTTTTGTTTTCCCCTTCGCTGCTCCAGCAGACCCGCAAGTTGTTTTTTTTTCCCCTTCACTGCTCCGGCGGGCCCACAGGTGGGTGTTTTTTTTTTTTGTTTTTTGTTTTTTTTATTTGGGTCGGCAAAAAAGCCAGAGCTGGCCCTGCTCACGTGTTACTCTTTATGGATAAATATCCTGTAAGACTTATGTTTGGCACAGTGAGTTCGTCAGGTCTGAGATGAGAGTTGTTTGCAAAGAACAAGGACCTTTCTTTGTTCCTTTGCTAAGGGGCTTCTGTTTCACAACTACCCAAAGGCGTTATCTCCTGGTTAAGGCATTAGAATGGAAATCTGTTCCTGGGACGAATCATGTAACCTCCCCGTGCCTCCATTTCTCTGTTTAAAACAGGGATAATAATACTTAGCGAGTTTAGAGGCACGTTATGTGACTTCATATGCTATATAGTGCCTTTACAATGCTTTATAAATGACAATGTAAGTCTAATTACTATTAATTTCAAATAGATCCAATGATGGTGCATCAATCTGTTTAGCATAACAAAGAGACATTTAAAGGTTGACTTGATCACAATCTACAAGTACCTAATGAGGAACAGAAATTTTATAAGGGATGGCTCTTCAGGCTAGAAATAAAATGCAGAGTTTTAAGAGTGGTAGAAATGAACTATCGGAGCAGCTTACGAATTGTGGTGGATTCTCAATCACTGGCATTTTTAAATCTAGACTGTATGTTTAATAAAAGACATACTCTCATTTAAACAGGAATTAATTCAGGCAAATCCTTCAGCCTGTGTTAGACAGGAGGTCAGACTAAGTAATGGTCCCTTCTTACCTTATGATCCATGAATCAAAGATTTTCCTAAAACCATTCCATTGTTCCTACTGTTAGAAACATTTTTCTTTCCTTTTCCTTAAGTTTTCCTGGTACAAAAGTTTTCAGCTACTACATTCTATTGCTAGAGGTGAGAGTGGAAATCCAAAAGGTATAACATTCCAATAAACATCTTGACTTTTGAGTTACCTTTATCTGAACTGGTCAAATTATTTGGATTCAAAATAAGGCTGCAAATCTTGTGAGAACAAGTTCTTTTGCAGTGTTTTGGTCCCTCGGTCTCTAGCAAAGGCTAAAACCAGCTAGGACCCACAGAAAAGTGTGATACTGATTTTTCTTACATTTACCCAACCTCAAAAAGATTCAGGTCTATTTTGAATAGATGGGTGCAGCTTCCCAGCTGTTATTCTTTTAGCCAAATCAGTTTTTGCATTCCTAGTTGTTATTCCTTTTTTACTAAACCTCTTAGCAGTTCAGGAAAGAAAAACATTTTGTGAATTTGAGATTTTTTTTTTATTAAATTCAATTGTTTGAGTAAAAGGATCATACCTGGCCCCAAATGAAAAGATCTCTGAAAAGATTTCAAAGGAAATTGTATTCTTTGTATAACTTCTCGAGTGCAGTGTATTAAAGTATCAGAGGGGTAGCCATGTTAGTCTGGATCTGTAAAAGCAGCAAAGTATCCTGTGGCACCTTATAGACTAACAGACGTTTTGGAGCATGAGCTTTCGTGGGTGAATGAATACCCACTTCGTCAGATGTATTAAAGGTTTGTCTGAGCAATGCACCACTAGAAACTCTTGCTCCCAGGCGGCATTACAGACATCGGGTATGTATTTTGGTTGTCCAATAGGAAATAAGTGCTGTTCCACTTGCAGTTCTAGAGCTCAGCAATATTATTATGCAGCTTTTACACTGGTTGTGTTACTTACATATAATTGTGTTTTGAAGGATATAATACCCTAAAATTAGGAAATAAAATTAAATGTATCATTGTTAAAAATATCAGGAAGGCTATACTGGTTTCTCCAAATAACCCCATGCTATATAGAAAAATTAAGCAAAAGAGAAAGAAAAGAAAAACAAGGGGCCAAGATCTTCAGTTGGTGTAAATCAGGGTAGCACCATTGCAATAAATGAAGTTACACTATTAGCCCTAAATGTACACATCTAAATACACAGAGCTATCATCAAATAGCCTCCGGATTAATTGAATGTTCTGTGTTTATTGGCTTCTAGCTATCTCACTTCCAAAAGATTTGCAATCTAGTTGTAGCATGTTTGATCCCAGGACATGAAAGAGACAAGTAGGTGAGATAATATATTTTACTGGACCAAGTTCTGTTGGTAGAATGTGCAAGCTTTTGAGCTACACAGAGCTTTTCTTCTGGTCTGGGGAAGGAAGCTGAGGTTTGTAAATCTGTCCAGTGAGCAGAATAATTGTCAGACATTCTTATGTTCGTAGTAACCTTCTGTACCTGACCTTTGCCTATTGTGCCATAACTTCTATTCTGGAATACAAAGATAGTCTGAAGAAGTTAGTCCTTCCTAGGCTTCCATCAGGTCAATGGGAAGCCTTTAGATAAGACAGATGTGTGTATACTGTTGTCTTGAAATTCTTTTCCTCTTGTATTATCATTTCTTCCTACTGTTAAGATTAAACTACACTCTGAAGATTGTCTGATCACTGTATTCACCACTGTTCACAGACTTGCAAAGGGAAGAACCACAGATGCCAAATCCACTCAAATCTGCTCAGTAAGCACGGTTGATACAGAGGATGCTGTAGCCATGGGCCTAGTCTAAGAGTGGGAGAATTGTGTGATTCCACCTCAGGAGAGTTAATGGCAATGAGGCCTAATGCCTGAGGGGGTGTATTTAGAGGGTATGTCTGCATTGCATCTGGGAGCAAGCTGTCCAGCTTATGAGCTCATGCTAGCATGCTAAAAATAGCTGTGTAGATGTTACTTTGAGGTTGCAACTGTGGGTCTCGCATTTGCCCACCCCCAGGCTTGAGAGCCCAAGCTCCAGCCCAAGCCTCAGGCATAGAGCAACATCTCTGCAGTTATTTTAGCTTGCTCACACAAGCCAGTACACTTGGGTTGGGAGGTTCGCGCCCAGACAGTTAAGTTAGGAAGGGGACAAAGGGCAGCTAGCCCTGTAACCATGCCATCGTGCTTTAGGTGTGGGTGGCTTTTACAAGAGGCAGAATAATGCTGCGCAGATCTGCAATAAAAATCCCTTTACGTGGCTGCCCTTTCTTTGTGAGGTCTAGGGGCTGCTATGGCCCCGGCGGAGAGCAGTGAGGCAATATGGTTCCTGCATGGGCGGTGGATATAATAGGCCAGGGGAGACTAAGACTCCCCTAAACCAAGCCCTGTCCCTGCCCATGCTCTGCCATCTCCCTCAAGCAGGCGGGAGCTCAGCTTTGCCAGAGCTCAGTGCTGAGGGCAGCCCAGTAGTGGTGGCGGCTTGGGGCCCGGGGAGGTTTGGCTGCAGCTTCTCTGGCCACAGGGTGAGAGGGAGCATTCAGGACTCCAGCGAATTGGGGGTAGGGGTGGGGCCTTGGGCAGAAAGGGCGGAGCTGCATGGCTCACATGCCGCCCATGGGTTCCTGTAAGAGACATATCACCTGAGGGACAGGGAGCCAGGGAACCTGTGCAGATGCTCCTTCCCTGTGGGATTTTTGTGGATTTAGGAACTGACTTCCCTGCCATTTCTACAGCAGTTAAACACCACCTCCCTGCCAGTCCAACTGCTACATCTGTCTGGGTTTAGTAATACTCCATTTATCCAATTCTCTATTATCGGGCTCTCTGTGTTAACCGAACAACCAGCGCACATAGGTCCAAAGTAGCCACTAGATGGCGATGTAGCCTCGCACTTTCCACTGTCCGAATTATCCGAATTTTTGATTATCTGAGGCTACGTCTACATTACAGCATAAAATTGAAATTACTAAAACCGGTTTTATAAAACCGATATTATAAAATCGATTTTATGCATCCACACTAGGGCACATTAATTCGGTGGTGTGCGTCCATGGTCCTAGGCTACCATCGATTTCCGGAGCAGTGCACTCTGGGTAGCTACATTAAAGGAATGAGACCAATAACTTTGATTTCTGTCCACACTAACCCTAAATCAATATAGTAATATCGATTTTAGGGTTACTCCTCTCGTTGGGGAGGAGTACAGAAATCGATTTTAAGAGCCCTTAAAATCGATTTAAAGTGCCTTGTAGTGTGGACGGGTACAGAGTTAAATGGATTTAACGCTGTTTAAATCGATTTAACTGTGTAGTGTGGACCAGGCCTGATCTGACCCTAGCCCCAGTTAGATCGGATTAAGGGGTTCTGCTGTACTTATACGGCCCTCGTTAGTGTAGTGTCTGGATTCCACGGCAAACTGGGAAGAAGTTCCATTAAGAACCAGTGCATGGAAAAACCCACTTTGGGGTAGCATATATGAAACAATCCAGATGTGTGTTTGACATGAAAAGCCATTCAAATACACTTACGTGACAATAAAAGAACTATTTATCTCTGGATGAAAAGAACAGCTGTAAAAACACCAACCTTTACCTCATAGGGGCTTCTTACAGGTGAGCTCAAATATCGTCCATCAGCATGTTAGATTTGGTCATTTGTTTTTAGAGATTTGCCCAGCCTATATTTTGCTGTTATGCGTTCCTAAAGTCATTATTTATTATTTCTAGACATGGTTGAAACTTGTATTTAAAACGCCTTCAAAATTACATTTTTTTCCCATTTCAAAGGCACTGAAGAGGATTTTAATATAAATCTATAAAATATTTTTATTGGAAATGTTGTAAAAATGGTTGAACTCTTTCATTCACTGAAAAAAAATCATTTTTGATAAATGAAAAATTTCAGAATCATTTTAGATTCAAAGCAAGTTACAAATACAATAAAAAAAGAAACATTTTGAAAAAGTCATTGTGGGGACAACATTTTTCATTTTTGAATAAAAAGACCCTTTTTTGATGGGAAAAAAATGTGTTTTAAGAATTTGAATGTCCTTAATTATTTCCAGCGGAGTGTCAACTGGTGGCCTTAACTAAGAGCAGGACCCCATTGAGCTATACGTAGTTCAAAGACATAGTAAGTGAATGTACCTGCTTCAAAAAGCTTAGAGTCTAAATTCACAGGACAAAGTGAGGGAAGGAAATAAATATTGCTCCCATTTTACAGGTGGGAAACTGAAGTTCAGAGACAGATGAGGCCTGATTTTTTGGAAGTTTTGAGTACCCACAAATATCAGTGATATCTATTTGAGCAGTGAATGTGCAGCAATCAGATTCTGAGTGACCTGCCCAAGTTCACATAGAAAGTATGTTGCAGGGCTGGAAATCAAAGTCTGATTTTCTGAGTTCCAGTCTGGTACCTTAATGAAAAGGCCATTGTTCCTTTGAAATGATAATGGTTTTTACCCCACTGGTTGGCTTTGTTGTGGACCACCTCTTGATATGGTACATGGTTACTATTTCATTGATTTAGGTATTGGTGTACTAATTTTAATTAGTAATTAAATTTGGTGTATTAATAAATAAAAGTGGTTCCATTACTGATGTCTAATCATAGCCGGTACTTTCAGAAATATCCTTTTGACATTAGATTTTATCTTGAAGTCCATGAGAGTTTTATTTTTGTTTCCGTGCCCTATTCCAGTTTTACATCCATATTGTAAGGTGATGATGGCAAAGCATTGGAATGCCACCTGTCTCTTGAATTTTTCCATAGCTTTTATCTGTTCATCCAGATGGTTTGATTTGCATTGACAATTTTTGTGGCTGCTTCAATTAGCTTATGCTGTTTCATGGTAAATCTAATTATTTTAACTTTCATTAAAAAAACCCACAAACTCAACAGAAGATTTTAAATCAAATGCAGGAAGCAATAAACATTAAAATATGTGATCATAAACTGTAGCCCAGTGGGCTAGTTTATCTCTATTATAAATTCACTGCTTTGTATTGTATTGTGCTTTCTATATTCAGCAGTAATGCAAGGAACCTGCAGGCTTTCTCCTGTAAGACATTGGCTTCAGCAGTTAGCTAAGGTTTGAAGCCTGTGAACTTTGGCATAGATAAACTTAGGTAACTCATACATTTTGAGGAACTGCAAATTAGTGGTGTGTGTGGGGGGAATTTTGTCCATAATGACATCAGCCAACCACAGAATATGAACAGGCACCAGCTTCTGGACAGAACATCCGCCCGCAAGAGTGCCATGGCAACGAATTGATGTATATGGTAATGGGGGTGAAATCATACATACATTAACCTATGGAAGAAGGAGACCTTAACATTGATAAGGGGAAGAAATACAAATAACCCCTTACTGAATATGCATTAGGCATGGTATTGTCAGTGTAATATATTATAAAAGTGGCATCCCAACCGGGGGCAGTAGGAGAGAGAGAGGTGTAGCCTTTGGGAGGGGCCAGAATGATGGACACTGGTGTAGATGAGGAAGGTGATGGTTAAGAAGAAGATAATGGCTAACGTTTCAGGTTGTTCTGCAAGGGATGGTGTGAGTATGGATGTTCAGATGTACTTTCTGTATTATTGCTATCTGCTGAGTTAGAATGTGCAACTTTGCTAAATATATTAATACATTATTTATTTGTAAACATAAAAGAGTTCCTATAGTGTGAGTGTTGCACCTGTGCATATTGGGGTTCACAACTATATAATAATTTCAATAATACTGGGCCTGATCTTGGGACAAGAATCTGTCAACTCTCAAAGTGATAACTGGGAATTTTTATTCATAATCTATAGACCAGGCTACAACACCCAATGCTATAGTCTAACAGAGAATAATATTAGAAGAGTATGTTGGTTAATTTGTATTACATCCACTTTAATTAGACATGTTTTCCTTATTATTGTGCTACAAAAAATTCTAGCAGTAAATTACAACATTTTTGAAAAATTAACAGCATCTGATACGATATCAATATTTAGCTATTATTTATAGATTGTTTTTTCTATTAATATAGACATTTTGGGCCAAATTTTGCTATTGGTACTCTGGTATAAATGAAGGATAATTCCATAGACCAATTTACACCTATGTAAATGACATTAGAATTTGGCCCTAATTATTATTAGAGGTGGTGAATCTCATGTAGTTGGTCAGGAAATTTCCAATAAAATGTTTTTGGACAGAAAACACTGTTTCTGCAAAATAAAAATTTCCCATAGGAAGTATTTGATTCCTGCCCTTTTTCCCACATTTTTTTTTGGGGGGAGAAGGGAGGGGGCAGGAAAACCAAAATAAAGTATTTTGTTTCAGATAGCACTGACCTGAAAGAAAACATTTCAGTACATCAACAAAAATCAAAATATTTAATTTTGGATCAGTTCAAAATTAATCTTCGTTGGTGTGAGCTGTCATTGTGCCTCATGTAAACTGAAGTTCAGACGCTTCATGTGCCAGTCTCCTCCATGAGCCAGTCTCCCTGGTTGGACTACATCTCCCTAAATGCCTGCTCTGAGCTCAGGTGGACTTTAACTAGAAGAGAATGGATGATTTTGGGCCCTAGGCCAAGCATAAGACTTATTTTCTATGCCTGGTCTGTCAGGGACAGTGAGGATGTAGGTATAACAACTAGAAAGAAGAGACATAATGCAGAACATCTCAGGCCTGATGGTTAACTAGACTGGCTACCAGTAGTGGACTGTGATCCAATAACCCCTTAAAGCCAACTGGAAAGAGGGTTACAAGAATATCCTGATTCTGGTATGTTCATTCTGGTTCATCAAAGAATTTCATGAGAGGTCTTAAATGAAAGCCAAGGGTCAAACCAGTCACTGATATCATTGTGAAATGGATGCACAGACACTATGTAAGGAGTTGTACATGTATACTGAAAATATGTTCATAGATTCTATAACACAGCAGAGGGGGAGAAACAGGTTTTCTGTCAGTGAGGAAATGCTTCTTCCCTAGTCTTGTTGACAGAATGTAAATTAAGCATTGTAAGCTAATACAATGGATTTTCAATTACATAGGGAGTTAACAGGGAAATGTGAAATCAACAGGGAAAGAAGCACACAGGAAAATAAGCCAGGTGGTTATCCTGTTCTGAGTATAGGCAATGAACTTTGAGGGTATAAGTAGAAGGCAAAGAAGACACTCCTTTATCCTGCACCTAGGAAATAAATGGGCAGTGTATTTATAGTCATGAAAATGGGATCACAACAAACTTTGGTTGAAATTCTGCAGAGTAATTTGAGGGCAGAGTATATTTCTTTAATCTGTTATGTTTAATCTCTAGAAAACATGTTTTGATTTTTTGTATATGTAACTTTGTGTTTCTATTACCCTTACTCCCTATCTCTTAAATCTTTAGTAACAAACTTATCCTTATTTTTACTATAAATATATCTCAGTATTGTGATATTAAGCAAAGCGCTGATCCTGAGTTGAATCATACAAGCTGGTGTGTGCACTCTTTCCTTGGAGACAGAAAACCTGATATTTCTGGGAGAGTTCAGTGGGTAAGGGGCTGGACATTATAGGGAAGTCTTCAAAGAGGCTGAGGACTTGGGTGCACATGTTGTTGACCTGTAAAGCAAAGTAAGGGCTGATAGAGCATGGGTGGCTAACAAGCTGGTAGTGTCAGGGAGTTGACACTCATTTAAGCACAAGCAAGTCTCCCTCACACTGGAGGGTAATAAGGTGACTCACAGTCCTGAGTGCCCCGAGAACCACCACATGGACACAGTTTTGTTAAATGGTTTAGGGTCTCTGCAGTTGTTATAGTGCCTGTTTTCTATTTCCCTGCAATGAAAGAGGCTGTCACAACAAGCAGTTATTGTAGAAAAGGTACCCAGTACTGAAGAATGAAATTATTGTTTATAAAAGTGAATGATAAATAGCATGGCTGGAGCCAAGCATAGGCCCTGATTCCAAAGCCCATTGAAGTGAATGTAAAGAAGATCCTGCTGAGTTCACTAGGCTTTAGATCAGGTCCATGGAGCAGGCAGGAAGTGATCAAGCTCCCTGGACTGCTATGTTAAGGGTCACTCCTCTGATTTCCCCTTGTCATAAACAGATGGTAAAGGGTTAATGTCTCTTGTACCTGTAAAGGGTTAACAAGCTCAGTAAACCTGGCTGACACCTGACCAAAGAACCAATCGGGAGACAAGATACTTTCAAATCTGGGTGGAGGGAAGTCTTTGTTTTGTGCTGTTTTCTTTGTCCTCTGTTCTCTCTGGGGTCTAAGAAGGACCAGACATGTATACAGACTCTCCAATCTTTCTAAAAAAGTCTCTTCTATTCAATACTGTAAGTACTAGATAGCAGGCGGATTAGGCATTTGTTTGTTTTCTTTATTGCAAATGTGTATTTTGCTGGAAGGATTTTAACTCTGTTTGCTGTAACTTGTATACTTGGGCTGGAAGGGGGAGTCCCTCTGGTCTAGGTGAAGCTGAAAGACCCTGTAACATATTCCATCTTGATTTTACAGAGATAATTTTTATTTTTTTCTTTCTTTAATTAAAAGCTTTTCTTTTACGAACCTGATTAATTTTTTTTTTATTCTTGTGTGAGACCCCAGGGGACGGGATCTGGACTCACCAGGGATTTGTGGGGGGAAAGGAGAGAAGGGGGAGGGAAAGGATAATTTCTCTCTGTGTTAGGATCACTCTCTCTCTCTCAGGGAGAATCTGGGAGGAAGAAAGGAGGGGAGGAATGGTTTATTTCCCTTTGTTTTAAGACCCAGGGGGGTTGGGTCTTGGGTCCCCCAGGGAAGGTTTGGGGGGACAGAGAGTGTACCCAAACACTATATTTTGGGTTGGTGGCAGCGTGATAAGATCTAAGCCAGGAATTACGCTTAGAAGGGAACAGGAAGGTCCCCACTTTCTGGATGCTAAAGTTCAAAGTGGGAAAGAGACCCTGACACCCCTGGAAGTGATTCTCTCATTAAGGATGCGAAATCTGGATTGTGTAGGAGATTATGAGGTTATACTATCTCATATAGTGTTGTTTAGGTATTGCATTGAGTCTATAATCCATTGCTCTGTAACTTCTGTTAAAGAAATCAGGTAAGCACCTGGAGAAAACCGTCCTTGTTCACTTACGACCTAAAGTGACTTCTACTTGGTTACTCAACATGGTTGCATGTAACTTTTAACAGGAATCCTGCCTCCTTTAGTCAACAGAGTTTCTTCTCGTTTAGCTATTAATATATAAAGCCAATGACGTCTTTAACAAAAATCCATCAGAATGCTTTTCTTCCTTCCCCTGTTTACTGAGGCCTGTAGCATAGAGCACACTATGTATCACTAAAGCAGACATGTTTAGGAGTAGCAGAAAAAAGTATATCTGACATAGACAAAAAGGATTGTCTTGTAGTTAAAGCATTGGCGTTGAGACTCAGAAGATCTGGATCAGTTCTCAGCTATAAACAGACTCCCTGTGTGAACTTGGATGGATCACTCGATCTGCTCATGCCTCAGTTTCCCATTTTGTAAAATGGGGACAATATATTTCAACCACCACTTGCTGGTCTTATCTCTTTAAATGATAAGCTCATCAGGACAGGGACTGTCTCTTACTTGATTTGTACAGTGCTTAGCAAAACAAGGACTCAGTCTCACGTGGGACCAGTGGACACTTCTGGAATAATGGGTGAATAAAGGTTAATGTAACATAACTAGCGTCTCAAAAGAAATTAACTAGTGAGTGGGATTATTCTATATCTGCTATTGCTGAACTGTATGATTTTTCTATTCTGGTGATTTGTCTTGTGTCTTTGTAGGCGTTCACTTTGATGTTGTTTTTTCATAATAGATTTCCTATGAGAGCCTGAGATTTCTTTTCTTCATTCACTGGTGCAAACTATACCTTTTCAAATATTGCTCTGGAAAATGTTTCTTAGCTGAGCTTTTAGATTGTGTGTAGGCCATATATTTGAATAAGAAGGGCCATATTACATACAGCTAAGTTTGGAAGAGATCCCAGGGTAAAACAATATTAAATAAAGTGGAATAAAATCAACATGTGGATGTTATCAATGTAGAATGGAAAATAGCCAACTGGAGTGGGGAAATTCCCACTCAGAGGGAAACAAATAACCAGTATTTAACATTGCTGCCAACACAAAGGGCTAGCACAGCTCGTAAAGTAAACTCAGGTGGTGTGGGGATTGGATTGTAAAGGGAAACACGAGTACATCCTTTTTTACTTGCAACCAAATATGTAACGCTTCTGTTGAAAAAAACAAAGGATCCCAGCAACACTGTTAGATAGGGAGATTATAGAGACTTCACATAGACGCAGCCACTATCCAAAGATGTGCATAATCACTGGCAACAGAGAGCCGACTATATTACAATATGAGAAGCAGAGTGAACTAATGGACTGAGCACATGGGTGAAACCCAGGAGCTGTTAAGTTCTCACCTTTGATCTATCATTCACTGGCTATATGGCTTTGGGCAAGCCACTTAGGTCCAGATCCTCAAAGGTATTTAGGTGCCTAAACTCCCATCAATTTCAAGACACGGAAAGCTACATCTGAGAATCTGGGCCAGGGGCCTCGGCTACACTGAAGAGTTGCAGTGCTGGTAGTGGCTTTACAGCGCTGCAACTCACTCACTGTCCACACTTGCAAGGCACATACAGCGCTGTATCTCCCTGGCTACAGCGTTGGCTGTACTCCACCTCGGCCTGGGGAATAACGACTATAGCGCTGGTGATGCAGCGCTGCTCTGCCAGTGTGGCCACCAAAAGCACTGTTATTGACCTCTAGAGGTATTCGGAGGTATCCCAGAATGCCTGTTCAGCCACTCTGCTCACCAGTTTGAACTCTACTGCCCTGGCCTCAGGTGACCCGTCCTTTAAATGCCCCGGGAATTATAAAAATCCCCTTCCTGTTTGCTCAGCCAGGTGTGGAGTGCAATCAGTGAATCTTTGCAGATGACCATGCCTCCACGCGCCAAACGAGCCCCAGCATGGAGCAATGGCGAGTTGCTGGACCTCATCAGTGTTTGAGGGGAGGAAGCTGTGCAGTCCCAGCTGCCCTCCAGCCGTAGGAATTACGATACCTATGGGCAGATATCAAGGACCATGCTGGAAAGGGGCCATGACCGGGATGCCCTGCAGTGCAGGGTTAAAGTGAAGGACCTGCGGAGGGCCTATTGCAAAGTCCACGAGGGAAACCGCTGCTCTAGCGCTGCCCCCACGACCTGCCGTTTTTACAAAAAGCTGGACGCGATACTTGGGTGTGACCCCACCACCAATCCGAGGACCACGATGGACACTTCAGAGCGGGGCAGGGAGGGGGAGGAGGAAACCGAGAGTAGGGGTACTGGAGTGAGGGGAGACACCCCGGAGTCCCTGGAGGCATGCTGCCAGGAGCTCTTCTCAAGCCAGGAGGAAGGTAGCCAGTTGCAGCAGCCAGTACTTGGTGGAGGACAAATAGAGGAGCGGGTTCCTGGTAAGCGGCTTTTATTTTCAGGATGGAAATTTTTTGGGAGAGGAGGGAGGGTTAGGGCTGCATGCATGCATGCATGCCTAGATGTGGAATAGCGCATTGATGTGGTCTATCACGTCGTGGTAATCGGCCTCGGTAATCTCTTCAAAAGTTTCAGCCAGAGCGTGGGCAATGCGCTTGCGCAAGTTTATTGGGAGTGCCCCTGTGGTCCTTGTCCCAGTCAGGCTAACGCGTCCGTGCCACTGTGCCACGAGGGGTGGGAGGACCATTGCTGCACACAGGCAAGCTGCATAGGGGCCAGGGTGGAATCCGCATTGCTGCAGAAGACCCTCCCACGCTTCCCAGGTGACCCGCAGCAGTGAGATATCTTCCAGGATCAACTCCTGTGGAAAATGTTGGGAGAGTGTTCAGTGTAGGTGCCCCCTGCAGCTGTTTGCTTTCCCCAATGCACAGAAACCCTGAGGAGAGTAGAGCCCTGAAGCAATCAGTCCCCCTTACTCATCACTTCGGGGCTCCCGTGGCTTACGTGAGCTCTCTTTGGGATGGGAAAATTATGCTATTGTGAAGAATGTTACTTACTCCTTAACTGTGTGGGAATAACTGTCTGGTATAAACAATGCTGCCTCTGTTAAGTGTTGCATTTTTTGCGTTTCCGGAAGTGTTGCATTTTTGTTGCACAGTGTTGCATGTTAAGTGTTGCATTTTTTGCCTTTCTTGAGATCTCGGCTGCCCGTGTTATCAACAGCTCAAAGACTACAAAACCTCCGGAAGAAGCCGCGAAAAAGCAAAGAAGACCTGCTGCAAGCAGTTATGGAGCACTCTGTCACAGAGAATCAAAAAGTGCAGGACTGGAAGGAAAGGGAAAGCAGGATCTGCCAGAAAAACGCAGCGGACAGGAAGAAAAGCACAAAGCAGCTGATAAGCATCCTGGCGCACCAAGTGGACTCTATCCAGGTGCTCGTAGCCATGCAGGCAGACCACTACCACACCCGCCCCCACCTCCGTCCCAAAGCTCTTTCCCTTGTGCCCCAATGTCAGCTCAAAACCCCCTTCCCCAACATCCAGGTTCTTACCTCCACCAGCTGCCTCCAACACCTGTATGTTCACCAACCAGCCCTGAGAACTACAACCCATACCCTCTGCACTCAACCCCCATCACCATGCAGTATAGCCATCCTGAAGTGCAGCAGTCATTGCACAGCACTCCAGACAGGACATATTCAAACCTGTGACTGTACAGTTCCCCACCCCACCCCCCTGCCCTTTTAGGTTCCCAAAAAGGTGTGTATCTGTCAATAAGGTAATTTTCTTTTCAGTGAATGAATTCTTGGCTTTGAAAACAGTCTTTATTATTGCAGAAAGTCAAAGATACCTTAGCCCAGGAAAGAAACAAGCACTGCAAATCAGCTTAGGAAACACAGATTCCTACTAACATTGTAACCACTGCACTTCACTCCCGCAAGGCACCAAACATTACTGTTGGTTTTCAACCTCAAATTCCTCCTTCAAGGCATCCCTAATCCTTGCAGCCCTGTGCTGGGCCTCTCTAGTAGCCCTGCTCTCTGGCTGTGCAAATTCAGCCTCAAGGCGTTGAACCTCGGAGGTCCATGCCTGACTGACTCTTTCACCCTTCCCTTCACAAATATTATGGAGGGTACAGCATGCAGATATAACCGCGGGGATGCTGCTTTCCCCCAAGTCTAGCTTCCCATACAGAGATTGCCAGCGCCCCTTTAAACAGCTGAAAGCACACTCCACAGTCATTCGGCACCGGCTCAGCCTGTAGTTGAACCGGTCCTTGCTCCTGTCAAGGTTCCCTGTGTACGGTTTCATGAGCCACGGCATTAACGAGTAAGCGGGATCTCCAAGGATCACAATGGGCATTTTGATGTCCTCTACTGTGATCTTCCGGTCTGGGAAAAAAGTCCCGGCCTGCAGCTTCCTGAAGAGGCCAGTGTTCCAAAAGATGCTTGCATCATGCACGTTTCCGAGCCAGCCGGTGTTAATATCAGTGAAACACCCACAGTGATCCACAAGCACCTGGAGAACCATGAAGAAATACCCCTTTCGATTAACGTACTCAGATGCTAGGTGGGGTGGTGCCAGAATAGGAATATGCGTCCCATCTATCACCCCTCCACAGTTAGGGAAACCCATTTGTGCAAAGCCATCCACAATGTCCTGCACATTCCCCAGAGTCATGGTTCTTCTTAGCAGGATGCAATTAATGGCCCTGCAAACTTGCATCAATACGATTCCAGTGGTTGACTTTCCCACTCCAAACTGGTTCGCTACCGATCGGTAGCTGTCTGGAGTTGCCAGCTTCCAGATTGCAATAGCCACCCACTTCTCCACCAGCAGGGCAGCTCTCAATCTCGTGTCCTTGCGCTGCAGGGTGGGGGCAAGCTCAGCACACAGTCCCATGAAAATGGCTTTTCTCATCCGAAAGTTCTGCAGCCACTGCTCATCATCCCAGACTTCCATGATGATGTGATCCCACCACTCAGTGCTTGTTTCCCGAGCCCAAAAGCAGCGTTCCACGGTGCTGAGCATTTCCGTGAATGCCACAAGCAAGTTTGTGTCGTATGTGTCACGCGACTTGCTATCATCATCGGACTCCTCATCACTTTGGATCCTAAGTAATAGCTCAACTGCCAAACGTGATGTGCTGGCGAGACTCATCAGCATATTCCTCAGCAGTTCAAGCTCTATTTCCCACAGAAATTGCACTGCACAGAAACCGTTGAAAGAGTCAAGATGGCGCCAAACGTGGACAGAAATACAAGGATTGCTGGGATGTGAAGTGATGCATCACAGGGTGATGGGACAGGAAGCAGAATGACCCACCCCCTCCGCCCCCTTCCCACAACCCATCATGCCAGAATGGGAAGAGGTGCTCTGTGGGATAGCTGCCCATAATGCACCACTCCCAACACCTCTGCAAATGCTGCAAATGTGGCCACACTGCAGCGCTGGTAGCTGTCAGTGTGGCAACACTGCAGCGCTTTCCCTACGCAGCCGTATGAAGACAGCTGTAACTCCCAGCACTGCACACCTGCAAATGTAGCCAAACCCTTAGGCTCCTTCTGTAAAAACTCCCTGTAAAATAGGGATAATCATAATATGACACAGAGAAGTTGAGGTTTGATTAGTGAGTGATTTTCAGTATTATTTTGTTTCAGCTGTAGTTTGGAGAGCAAACTCTGCATGGCCATCTTCAATAGCTGGATATCTGTTCACCTACCACATGATCATATCATGCACCAAAATACTGCCCTCAGATAGCACCAAAATACTGCCCTCAAGTAGGACAGCTATTTCTGCAGCCATGAATACTGTTTTGTAGGCTGAACTGGCATTTACAGATTTATCACCTTGCATAGGCTGGACTCCCCAGAAGTACATTAGAGTGAAACTAGGGCTATGATATTGTTCCTTTAGGGCAAAATTGTCCCTCATGCTAGTGTGAGTGCACAAAGGGAAGGGTGAAAACAGTACAGGAGAACTGCCGGCAGACCCTACACTCATGGGAGTGAAGGGACCAAACATTCTATTCTCCCCATTTCCTCTGGTAGGGGGTGAGAGTGGTTCATGCCCTGAGTAGCAGCCCAGAAAACTGGCTGGCCACTGAGAAAGGAAAGAATGTACCATTTGAGATGAGATGCAGTACATGCATTTCTCCTGTACACTGGAGAACAGGGGGAGAATTTTTTCCTTAAGATGCATAACTCTTTCCAGAGGTCTGCCCAGTGGTTCTAAACTGTTCCTAATTTGAGTCATATTGTAATCAACACAATCTGGCAGACCTGTGGGTGTTTACGGTTCATTGTATGTGGGTGCAGTTCTGCTGAATGAGGATGCAGGACGCACAAAAATATGCAGGGGTTAATTTGCTTATTGTGAGTTGTGGAAATATACTCTACATGGGTGTTTGCACTGAGACATTGGAGTGTGTAGCTATATGGTTTTCAGGAGGTATGAACCCCCTGCACAGAGTCTTTGCATCTTGCACCTCTGCCCAGTGAAACCAATTATTTGGGCCACAAGTTTGGGTCTGAAGGATGATAAAAAGAAAGGATGTGTTATTTTTGTGGCTAGTGAATTCTAAACTATGCAAATTCATTCCCTGTACCAAACCTGGAAAGCAGGTGCTTGGATCTCACAGGGATTGGAGAAGATGGAATCCTGGTCAATTCTACATGCATTGATTGATTAGCCTAATAAATTATATTTGAAAGTATGTCGTTGTGTTGCAACACTATTGTTTTAGGACATATGACATATTGGATTTGAGCAGTGGATGCAGGTGAAATAAAAGGGCCATTTTAAAGTTAGGGATGCGGACTAGAAGAAGGTTAGAAATACACAGTTTATTTTTGGTTTATACTTGATAGAGCTCTCAATTATAAGTACATTTTTGGTGTTATAATACACTCCAAATTGATCAGCTGACCTAACAATAATTCACCTATGTCTCTGGAACAGTTTCTCCGCAGAGAAAAAACATTATTTCCTAATGACAACTAAATTAAAAACCAGAATTTCTCCTCATTTAATAAGCAGAAGCTCTTCCTTATAATTGCACAAAGACTGCTGTTACTATTAATGTTGCAAAAAATAATAACCTTATTAAGCTTTATTAATGTTGCAAAAAAGTAACCTTATTAAGCTTCCTATGAGCAAAATAAATGAGTTCTGATAAATATAGCTTCATTATGGTTCTCTTTTATAATTACAAAACTATATCTTTATGCCACCAAATGGATGTGTATGCTGACCATTACTGTTTAAAATCTGATTCTTAAAATCAACAGTCAGTGGTTTCAATTTACTTTTTACATGGCAGGAGGCCACATCATAAAAGACTTCGTGACAATTGGCAGTCTCCTCATCTGCATGCTTCAAAGTTTATGGCTGGAACTAAGGACAGAATGTAAAGACAATGAGATGGCAGAGGTGTACCTGAGGGTAGAATCTGGCCCCAGAGACCCTTTATAGCTGGTGATCACATCTGAGAAGGAAAGAACCATCTTGACTTTCAGATCCCAGATTGAGAAAACAAGGCGAGCATTTGGAAATAACTGTTTAAAATGTAAACTGTCTGCATTCAATGTGGAAATCATTGGAAGACATTATATATGGAATCTCATGATGCTATTTTTACAGACATACTTTTCAAAGTAGAACCATGCTTTAAAGTTTTGGTGCTACAGAGATTTGTGGGGTATTTTATTACTGTACTTTGGAAACATTTTTGTCTTTAATTTATGTAAAGTACAACCAGATACTGAATGCATGCGATAATGATAGGATGGAATATTAATTTTCAATATGGCTATGCAGAATCCTGGTTTGAATATCAAACATTAATCTGTAGCAAACATGCTGTATATTTCATAGTGTTCCTGAAAGCTAAAGCAGTTTACATTAATAGATAGGGCAAGAAACTTCCTTTTAGTGCAAAGTAGTACAGTCCACACAGCTAGGTAGTGTGCTGCAAATTAGTGTACTACAGATTTAGGTTCTATCTTGCTGTGCATTAAGTCTCTATCTAGACAAGCCCTTACACTCTCATAAAGCAGAAATAACTGACATCCGCTGAGTTATATTGGTGTAAAACTGGCATGAGAAGGGAGTCAGCCTCACTAGATTTTCAAGGAGGTAGATTAGCTATTTTAATTCAACACGATAGAGACAGCAGTGACACATTGGACCTTATTCATTATTGTCCTCCACCTTGTATAGTCATTTACGTGAGTTCAAAGTGAGCATTGGAATGGTTGCATTTTACATTCATTTTATGTGCCAAGAGCAAAGCAGTTTACAGAGCCCAGGTGGTTGTTGTTTAATATTTGTGTTTCTGTAGCCTGTGGAGGCTCCAGCCAGGGATCAAGACACCATTGTTCTAACACAGAAAGAGAGTCCCTGCCTCAAAGAGCTTATAATACAAGTAGACTAGACTAGACGATATCATCCCTTGATGGAGGCCCAAGAGTAGCCAATATCATCCCTTGATGGAGGCCCAGTCAGTTTAGAAAACAAACTCTTCATATTTAATGTGGAGAAGGAAGATGTGCATGCTTTCATCAGTGAAAGTTCACAGGCAGTTTAAAATTAATGTTGAATATTTAGGTGGTCAACGCCTCACATGCTGATTCTGAGAATGCTTCAGAAACCCAAAGATGAATCTCTACTATAAAAATTATAAATCTATCCCCAGAAATATATTTAATTCCCTCCTGGAATAGTTGCATTGGGAAATTTATTGTGGCTACCGTGGCATCTTAATTTAAATAAATACCTACCACTACTTGAGGAAGTTTATTTTACTTATTTCCCTTCTATCAACTGAATGTCAAGAAAGCCAGCAATTCTTTGGAAGATGAGATTTAGAAGGTGCTAACATTGTGACTGGCTTAGAGTGCATATTCTTATATCAGTTCAGATACGATTGCGAAAGCTTTAATACCTGAATTGGAGTATTTCTTATAACTTTGAATGCATTTCTAGAACTGGTCAGCATTTTTAAACTGAAAAGCCTATTCATTGGAAAATGACCATTTCAAACAAAATTATGAACAGTCGTCAAATTGCCAAAATATTTTGTTTTTCATTAACAACTTTTAGATTTTTTAATAATGTCATCAGAATGTTTTTGCTTACTAAAAATTGGATTTGTTGGTAAACAAATAATTCCCATGGATAACATGTCAAGAACATTTTGTGGAAAACAGAAAGTTAAAAATATGGGGGAAATGGTCTGCATTTAAAAAAAACTGACAAAATGAAGTCCTAGAATAAGCAACTCCCACTGAAGTCATTGGGAAGTATATTCAGTTACACCAGGATTAAATTCGTCACCTTGAATTAAAACAATGTATTTGCATGGATTGTTGATAATAATTAATAGTGGGGCCAGTTTTCCCATGCTGGACCTGGTGTAGTCATTTATACTTATGCAAAGTGAGTGTCAAATGATATTGAATTAGAATGACTGGTCAGAGTGTCAACTTATGCAAATCAGCACAAGTCCATTGAAGTCAGTGGCCCTGCACCAGCTAAGGCACTGGCAATATAAAATGAACAGTTCCATGGTCCTCACTCTCCACTGCTTTGCACCTTGTGTAATTGTTAACATTTGTCCAATAAGGGGGTAAAATGCTGATTTGGGAGCCTTTTGCATAGATGCATATGACTGCAAAAATTGCAGGCTGTGATGATTCAGTCCTCTGTGTTCAACAATTCTTCAATGGAAAATGTATTTAAAAACCTTGAAAGATGATATTGGTTTTAAATGAAATTTCACAGAGCCTTCCAATAATGCACATCCAAAATGCATCTTCCATCATAGGTGCTGGAAGTAGTGGTGCTGCAGCACCTCCTGGTTTGAAGTGGTTTCCATTATGTACAGGGTTTACAGTTTGGTTCAGTGACTCTCAGCACCTCCACTACAAAAATGTTCCAGCACTCCTGTATTCCATTGTTAAGATTCTGACACTAATCAGTCTGGGGATGGGGATTAACAGCATTCCATGGATCAGAGATGTTCCCATTGGTCCATAGTCAGACATTGGGGTTGCCTACACTAATTTTTATGGAAGGGAAAAAATAAGTGATTGATTTCTCCAACAGAAGTGAGTAAATAGAATCTATGTGGAGCACTTAGTGACATTATAGTGGTTTGGATATGTTTCATTTTACCAGGAAGGCAATAACATCTTTATGACTTAACAGCTTATAAAGTTGAAAAATGAAATCCCAGTGTCACCGAGAAGAGTGAGAAAAACAAATTGCACAAATGGAGTTCCCTTCAGCTGACCAGCAGCAGCTGTATTTAGCAGTTATTAAATGTGTCTGTGCCTCTTATTGATAAGTTAGCCTTTCAGATTCACTGCTGCAATTGTTCAGACAGAATATCAGTTGCGCTTTTTAATATCAAAAGCTTTTGAAAGCAGTATTACAGCTGTTGAATTTGCAGATTTTTTTTGTGTTATTTCAGTGTTACATTTGTAAAAGTCAGCTAGTAAAATGGAGACAGCTTTTCACTTTGAAAGGCTAGAAACAGCCATCATTTATCTACAATTGTTATTGATTTTCACATTGTCATCATGCCTGGGAGCTCTAGTCATGGCCTAGGACCCTAGGGTGTGCTAGGTGCTGTTCACACACAGAACAAAAAGTCAGTCCCTGCCCGCAAAGAGCTTTCAATCTAAGTATAAGAGACAAGAATGGGATGCAGACATACAGGGGAGTTCCAGTTGTTCGCAGGTACAGACTTAAAGCCAGATTGTGGGCTGCCCTGGCTCAACAATGCTGGGGCATTCAGAAAATCACCTACCCCCACTTAGGTGACTAGTCCGTTATCCTGCATATGTTACATGATAAGCATCATTCAGCCACTTGGCAAAAGACAATAAAGCATGACATTTAATGACTCACACCTTGACATCATTCTCATGACATTAAAAAAAGACTTTGATCTGTTGGACTGTTCCATTCAGTACAAGGATATTGTTTAGCTATCTGAAGTTTTCACAGCTTATGCTTCTGTTTTCTTGTCTATTAAAAGTGCATTTTTTTTCAACTGGGCTGTCCTCCTTCCTAAATAGCTGACTGACTGACTCCTAGTGTAAGACTACTAACACAGGACATATGGCATCATGGGGGTATTATTTCTTAATCCTCTGAAAGCTTTTTATGAGACATATTCTTTTACAGTTCAATTAGTGCTTTAAATGAAATGGAACATAAACTGAGAAGCACAAGTCAAAAGAATGATGGGCCATTTCCCCTCAGAAACCTTATCTCTCAAAATTTGGCTCTAAATAGCTGTTCGCAGGTTGTATTTATCTATTACTGAAAAAGAGAAACATTAGCAAACTTGAATCTACCTGCTTGCAGGAGGCTCTGAGGTCTACTTGCGCCAAACAATAATAATCAGAGACTAATAGAAACCACATGTGGAATGAAGGGCAATTTATAACCAAATGCTCAATAAAAACAAGTAGCTAGGAAAGATCAGTTTTCGTGTTCTACCTCACTGATTATGCAGAAGTCCCTAAGGCAGTTATACTCGGTATATTGTATCCAGAAAATACCCTCTTTATGAGCAAAGGTATAATCCTAGATTTGTGCTTCCTTATCTTTCTATTGCATCTACCTATGTATTAGCAGGGACAGATATAACACAGTCCAATGGCTGGAAGTTGAAGCTAGACAAATTCAAATTGGAAATAAGGTGCCATATTTTAACGCTGAGAGTAATTAGCCATTAAAACAATTTACCCAGATTCTCCATTACTGACAAATTTTAAACCAAGATTGGATGGCTTTTCTAAAAGATCTGCTCCAAGAATTATTTTGGGGAAGTTCTATAATCTGTGTTATACAAGAACTCAGACTAAATGTTCATAATAGTCCCTTCTGGCCTTAGAATCTATGAATCTGTTTTAGGCAGGAATGGTCTTGTGAAGTGGGACTCAAAAGATCTAGCTTTGCCACAGACTTCCTGTGTGACCTTGGGCGAGTCACTTAGGGGGAACATTTTCAAAGGCACAAATGAGAATTGGATGCACAATGACCATTGACTTCCAATGGGTCTCAAGCACCTATCTGCTCTTTGTATCTTTGAAAATCTCCCCCATAATCTCTCTGGGCCTAAATTACCTATCTGTAAAATGGAGTTGGTTATACCCTGCAGGTGTATTGTGAAAATACATTTATTATTGTTTCTGAGGATCTCAGTTACTAAGATGATGGGGACCATATAAGAACCTACCTAAAGCTCAGAGACAACTATAAAGCACCAAACACTATGGCATCTACATAGGGAATGAAATTAGCACAAATATCATCATATGCAGACCACTGAACTAAACTGTGTTTTAACTTCCTGCTGTGCCTTCCTTCTGTCCTCTCCCAGTCTACTGTAGATAGTTCTATCTGTGGATGTAACAAAATCATATCTATAATCTCAAATACCAGAAAATAGTGACCCAATCTTTCAATGTATTGCTGCCAATCTTCATTTTCTACAATAAACACCTCAGTTTTCCCACAAATAGCCATTCCTATATTTTCCTCATTGACAGTTTTATAAAGGGACCACTCAGTGCATAAGAAACACACTCCACTTAGAGGGATGCAGGCTGCGAACATGCTGCTATATTACAGAATCACTTCCAATGTGGGTGGAAATGCCCACTAAATAAACAGAAGGAGGGGGTGGAGCATAAGGTGAGTATATTTTTCCAAAGGGAAAATGGGACACAGCACGGGGCTGGCCTGAGCCCCCTGCTCATGCACAGAGGCCAGCTTGAGCCACCCTGCTGCCCACCTATGAGGCCAGCTCAAATTCCCCCATCCCCCACCGCCTGTGGGGCCAGCCCAAGGCCCCCTGCCACCCGCCCACACTGGGCCAGCCCAAGACCTCATCTACCCCCTGCACATGGGGCCATCCCAAGACTCCCCGCCACTCACTTGTGTGGGGCTGACCCAGCCTGACCCTGAGCCTGTCATGGTATAATTCCCCACTCTGAACCTTAGCGTCCAAAAGATGGGGTACCAGCATGAATTCCTCTAAGCTAATTACCAGCTTAGAACCTGTAGCGCTGCCACCAACCAGGAATTCCAGTGCCTGGTACACTCTGGTCCCCACAAAACCTTGCCCGGGGACCCCCAAGACCCAGACCCTCTGGATCTTAACACAAGGAAAGTAAACCCTTTCCCTCACCGTTGCCTCTCCCAGGCTTCCCCTCCCTGGGTTATCCTGGAAGATCACTGTGATTCAAACTCCTTAAATCTGAAACAGAGAGGAAAATGCACCTTCCCCCCTCCTTCTCTCTCCCCCTCCCAGACTCTCCCCGAGAGAGACAGTAATCCTGGCACAGAGAGAAATTAACCTCTCTCTCCCCCTTCCCTCCTTTCTCCCCACCAGTTCCCTGGTGAATCCAGACCCCGTCCCCTGGGGTCTCACACCAGAATAAAAAAAAAATCAGGCTCTTAAACAAGAAACATTTAATTAAAGAGAGAAAAACAGTAAAAATTAGCTTTGTAAATTTAAAATGGAATAGGTACAGGGTCTTTCAGCTATAGACACTGGGAACACCCTCCCAGCCTAAGTATACAAGTACAAATTAAAATCTTTTCAGCAAAATATAAATTTGAACTTCTTCCAGCCAAATTCACATTTGCAAATAAAGAAAACAACCATAAGCCTAACTCACCTTATCTACCTATCACTCACTATTCTGAACTTATAAGAGCCTGTATTGGAGAGATTGGAGAGAAACCTACTTGCATGTCTGGTCCCTCTGAGCTCCCAGAATGAACAACAACCAAAAACTAACAGCACACACAAAAACTTCCCTCCCTCAAGATTTGAAAGTATCCTGTCCCCTGATTGGTCCTCTGGTCAGGTGACAGCCAGGCTCACAGATCTTGTTAACCCTTTACAGGCAAAAGAGATATGAAGCACTTCTGTTCTATTAACTCTTACTTATCTGTTTATGACAGAGCCACTCTCCTGAGCCCTCCCGCCCACACAGGACTGGCTTTGAAGTTTGCCTCCCCCTCCTCCCTGCACATTCCTCTGTCCCCTGCTAGGGGTCACAGCCCACCTTTTTGGCAAAACTCTGCATTTGTCCAGTTTGCTCTTGCCAGCTGATGCCCCATCGGCAAGAGTAAATGGGACGAATGCCCACTTTTGCCAAAAAAGTTGGGACGGCTAGGACAGGGCTTAAAAAAGGGACTGTCCCAGCCAAGATGGGATGTATGGTCACCCTAATCATGGCTCCAATCTGTAATACTCTGCCTATCCCAATTAACTCCTTGATGATCAGTTTACTACAGCTGGGTTTCTGTGGAATAGTGGGGTTGACACAGGCATCCCAGAACAGACAGTCTCAGGCTCCTTCTGATCCCTTCTGGTAGTGTTTTCTACACTCCATCCCGTTGCAGCAGAAGGAGATGGCAGAGCTGCCTCCATCAGCTTTACATTGGCTGGGGAAATCCTTCTATATGGCTGTACTTCTCCATGGGAAATTTCCACCTGGATCACACAGTACACAGTACAAAGTAAACTTTGTGGAGTAGAGAATCCATCCCCATCTCCACTAGGAAAATGGCCCATGGCTGACAATTATTGTCAGGCAGGGATCATTTTCCTAGTACAGATAGGGTCTAAAGAGGCCTCTGCTGACTCCAAGGTTCTGCTGCTGTTGTCACATTTTACATAGTATCCTGCAAAGTCCACGCTAAGAGCAAACCACAGGGCTGTATTAATTATTGTAATAATAATTTACTCTAATTATCTGAGATCTTTATTCCAATCCTTTCCCATCTGCCCTCTTCCCCTCTCCCACATCCTATGGAAATTCTTTACTTTAGGTTTAAACTAGCTGGAGAAGCCAAATCTTTCTCTCAAGGTTTCTTCACAGCCACAGCCACAGCAACTGGATATTAAACTAGCTGGAGAAACTAATTTACCTCTCTGAGCCAAAACTTGTAATAAAATCCAGCTTTCTCTTAAAGCCACAGCGGAAGAGAAACCAGCTCTGTTATACTAATATTTGTTTAGTTTGGGCTCTTTGTTAAGAAGCAGGGGCAGGACCTTAAATTCTATTTCTGTGTTTTGTTTGGGGAGAGAATTCTAGTTTTCTTGTCCTTTTGGAAAGAAAGAAAGAAAGACTAAGATGCCTCCCAAATTCAAGCAAAGGGGCCGCCTAAGTAGAGGCACTTAAAAGCACTGTCACAGTTGCAATGCAGTGAGCATCTTTCAGTTCTCGCCTTTCTTTCCTCTTTCCATTTTACAGATGGAGAAACTGAGGCACAAGCTATCATGAGGTTTAGGGGAGTCCTGTTTGAGTAACACCTTTGAAACATTCAGTATGCTCTCCCAACCATGCTAATATATATTTGGAATTTTCACTAAAGTATAGTAAAATTGACTTAAGCCTTGTCTACAGTACGGGGGTAAATTGATCTAAGCTACATAATTTGAGTTACGTTAGTAGCGTAATTCAAGTCAACATAGCTTAGATCTACTTACCATGGGGGTCCACACTATGCTATGTCAATGGGAGATTGTCTCCTGTCATCTCCCCTTACTCTTCTTGTTCCAGTGGAGTACAGGAGTCAACAGGCGAGCAATCTGTGGTCAATTTAGCGGGTCTTCACAAGACCCGCTAAATTGACCATTGATGCATCAATCACTACGTGTTGATCCCCAGTAAGTGTAGACAAGCCCTTATTGACTGGAATTTGGGGTTGAACTGGACTGCTTTTAGGGGTATACAGTCACAGAATGCTTTGGCATTTTTCAGTTTTGTTGAGGAAACTTCACCCAATGAGACTCCAATGGTCTGGGAAGATGTGAAAGTCTCTAGGGCAGTGATCACAAGGATTTAGAAATGCTTGTTGTCCTGCTTAATGGCCCTTTTCCTAATCATTACTGAATATTGTCTGACACTGATGTACATTTCTGGTGACAACCATTTGGTATACATCAGCTAAAGTCATTCTGCAAGGAATGTGCATTGCATATCATTGACTTCCAAAGCGTTTTTAGATTGGAATCAATAGATGTCTTAGAAATACAATTTAATGTCCAATTGTTTTGTTGATGATACCGAGGATATAATCTTCATAGTGTATAAACAGCCTTCCTGATTCACAGAGACCTTTCTTCATACCTGTCACTTTGCATTCTACCTCTCACATTGCATTATATGATGCTTTCTTTCACAGGCTGTGATGTATCAGCTTGAATCATCCTACATTCAAATGATAACTGAGCTTTATAGACTGGAAAAATCTGTCTGTGCTTTCACTAAAAAAGAGCATGAGATGTCCCCATCAATCCTGGAGTTGCACCAGGAAAGAATGATTCTCAAAAGGTTCTGGAGTTTGGATTTGATTTAGGTATGAATCCAAAAGTTTGGAGAGGTATCCGAGCTAGCCAAACATCTTGAGGTAGGAATGTAGGATTGGAAATCTCCCCATCTCCTAAATAAAGCTACTCCTGAACAGGAACATGCTTGTAGCTACGATGCAGATGAGGGCCATAGAAGTACCTGAATAGATACAGAGATTACCCTGCAAATAAAGCTGGACATGAATTTTTTGCACATTATTTTCATCAGAAAATGATTAATCAAATTCAAATCTTTTTTATGGAAATGTACCAGTTTAAATGAAACTTTTATTAAAACAGATTTCCAAATAGTATGAAACTTCTGGTCAGAATGAAAGCATGCACAAGCACTGGCTGATTCAGAGCAGGAATGTGAACTTGGATCTCCCACGTCCCAGGTAAGTGCCCAAATCAGTGAGCAAGAGGTTATTTGGAAGGGCTCTCAATCTCTCCTGTTGGAGCTGTTCCAATATGGACCACAGCAAGACTGACTATATAAACCTGGTGGTTAGGGCCCTCAACTAGGATGCAGAAGATCCAGGTTCAAGTTCCTCCTCCAAAGAACGGACTTGAAGATGGGTTCCTATATCCTAGGCAAGTGCACTACCCACCACTTTGTTCGCTATTCCAAAGACACTGCATTTCCATGAAAATCTCTGAAAGGTCTCGCTTTCATCCCAAGGTGGAAAAGGACATTTTTTGAAATCTCAATATTTCTCAGGACAGTAAAACTATTTCCTGCCCATCTCTAGCTGCATGTGTCTTTATGCTGTATCTATTGTTTTCCACTGTTTTCATTTTTACTCAGCCTCCTTTCTGCTCCCTTTTACAATGTTATCTCCCCAATAAAACTCAAGTTTGAGTCAAATGAGTAATGGGATTAAATTAAGAAAAGGAAAATATAGGTTGAATATCAGGAAAAACCTCCTGGCAGCACGATGAATTAACGTGAAGGATAGTCTCCCAAGAGAAGTGGTGGAAAAGCCACCACTTTTAAAATAAGCATTAGAACATACTCTCCAGGGTGTAATCCTGAGAGATGGACTGGATAACTTCCTAGGGCCTTCCCCTCTCTAATGTCTCAGATTCTGTGATGGAAAGCCAGTCATTTTCCACTGAGAATGGAGAACACGGCTTGTTAAAGTTTATAAGGCAAGCTGAAACATTTATCTATGTGACATGAAAGCTGATGAAACAGAAATTAATATAAACACTTCTAGGCACCCAGGGAACCTTGGTTCTCCTTTAAACATTGGAGGGAGACTGATGCAATGTGAAGTTTTGTTCTTGTCACTGACCCATGCGTACCTGAGCAGCTCACGTACAGTTTGACCTGGGGTTTTCAGCTGCTACATTCCATTCACCTTAGTGAGCACAAAAGGCTGTATGTCCATAGCATTCTATATATCATTACTTCTCCATGCTGCTTAGAAAGATAAACATTTTTTATACTAAGGATTTATAGCCAGCTCAGCAGGCAGTATGAAACATTTTAAAAATAAAACCTTGTGAAAGCAACTCAGTGAAAGTTAGTGCCAATTTTAGAACAGTCATTCATATTTCTAGAAATATAGGCTCTGATTTTCCACTCTGGGCCAGTGCCACTCAGAGAAACTGGGGCTCCAATTCAGAGCAACATGGCCCTGGCAAAATTAAAACTGCACAGACAACCTACTTGCAGCACTCCCACTCCTTCACCTTAGGCCAGCTGGCACAGGAAGGAACAGAGCCACATTCACCAGCTTTATAATGGTGGAGGGTTCCCCTGTGCAGGAGGAATTCTCCTCTAACTCCAACTGGTTTAAAGGTGCTTTGTAGCACTTAATGAGGGAGAACAGACCCATGGACACTAGCCTAGGACTTGAGAGAACAGCGTTCAATCCCTTGATCTGTCACAAGGTTCCTGTGCACCTTTGATATATTCTCTGTAACTCTGTTCCCCATCTGTAAAATGGGGGAGAGTAGCACTTCCTTACCTCACAGGGATGTTGAGAGGAGAAATACATTAAATATTGCAAAGTGCTTAGATAATATGGTAGTTGGGGGCATACAAATACGTAGAATAGAATATGCAGCACAAATTGGCATTAGCCAACTAGGGATTCCAGCCCATAAACTCCAAACCTGCATTCAGAATGTAGCTGGCATTTCCAGTTACATCTGCAGCATGGGCATGGGTCATTTGCAGATTGAAACTAGTATAGATGGCAGATTCTCTGTAACTTGAAGTCTTTAAATTATATGAGAACTTCAGTAACTCAGCCAGAGGTTATGGGTCTATTACAAGAGTGGGCGGGTCAGGTTCTGTGTGCAGGAGATCAGTGTACAGGAGATCAGACTAGATCAGTGATCCTCAAACTTTTTACCTTGCACCTGACCCCCCTTACCGCTGTCCATGCCCCCCAGCCCCTGGAGCCGGGGCCATGGCTCTGGGAGCAGAGGACATGGACAGATGTAAGGGGGCCGAACTTGGGACCATAGCTGGGGGGTGAGAGTGGAGCCTCAGCCAGGGACCGAGGCCAGTAGCTGGTGTCCCAGGCACGGGGCCCGTAGCCATGGCCAGAAGTAGAGCCCGGGGGAACAGGGCTGTCAGCCAGATCCCTGGGCGCAAGACCAGAAGCCACAGCCAGGAGCAGAGCCCCGGGAGTGGGGCCAGCAGCCAGGACCCTGGGCACGGGGCTGACAGCAAGGGCTGGGGCAAGAAGCAAAACCAGGTGGTACTTCCTCCTCCCCTCCATGGGGGCTGGCCCAGGCCCCAGACCCCCCCCAAATGTTCATCCCCACCCCCCCAAAGGGGGGCGCACCCCACAGATTGGGGACCTCTGGACTGGATGATCATAATGATTAAATCTTTCTCATCTTAAAGTCTATGTGTCTAAATCATGGGAATTGTACTTCATCATTGTCATGTCATATATATGTGCTATATCTCGATTCTATATGGCTTTTTAGATAAATCCACATAACATTCTCATAAGCAACCTAAGGAAATGTGATCTAGATTAAATGGCTATAAACTGGGTGGGAAACTTGTTGAAAGACCATATTCTAAGAGTAGTTATCATGATTTTCCATTCAGGATTTTAAAACAACGGTGACAAATTGAAGAAATGGTCTGAATTCAACAGGATGACATTAAAAAAAGACAAGTACAAAATAATACACTTCAGAAAGAAAAATCAAATGCACAACTACAAAATGGGGAATAACTGGCTAGGCAATAGTATTGCTGAAAAGAATTTGGGAGTTATAGTGGATTACACACTCCATATGAACCAACAATGTGATGTAGTTGCAAAAAAAGCTAACATCGTTCAGGAAGGTAGTCACAGGAGCGTTGTATATCGAACACAGGAGGTAACCATCCCAATCTATTCGGAACTGGTTAAGCCACATCTTGAGTACTGTGTCCAGTTCTGAGCCTCACACTTGAAGAAAGATGTGGACAAATAGGAAAGAGTCAAGAGAAGAGCAACAAAAATGATAAAAGGTTTAGAAAACCTGACCTATGAGGAGAGGTTAAAAATACTGGGCATGTTTAATCTTGAGAAAAGAAGCTAGAGAGGTTTCTGATAACAGTCTTCAGATATGTTAATGGCTGATATAATAAGTACAATGATCATTTGTTCTCCATGTATGCAGTGTTGTTGTAGCCATGTTGGTCCCAGGATATTTGTTCCTTGTCTCTCTCACCAACAGAAGTTGGTCCAATAAAAGCTATTACCTCACACACCTTGTCTCTCTAATTGTTCTCCAGGTCCACTGAAGGTAGGACAAGAAGTAATTGATTGCAGCAAGGAAGATTTAGGTTAGAATTACGAAAAACTTTGTAACTATAAGAGTAGTTCTGCACTGGAAAAGGATTCCAAAGGCGTTTATGGAATTCTTTTCATTGGAGGTTTTTGAGAATAAGTTAAACAAACACCTGTTTGGGATGGTCTATGTATACTTGGTCGTGCCTTAATGAACTCTCAAGGTGCCTTTCAGCCCTACGTTTCTATGATTCTATGTACTCAGCATGTTGTATATCAAAACATTGGCCAAGATTTTCAAAAGATTTAAGAGCTGAAAAGACTTAATTTTGTATGAATAATTTAAAATAACAATTACCATCACTGTAACGAATGAGTTAGTCATCTCCAAACTCAACTCTAAGCTATAATTATAGCTCCCTGGCACTGGCTGCTCTTCAGCGGTCAGGCTAGTGTTTATAAAGTGCATAAAATCTAGTTCTGATTTGATTAAAATTTCATCTTCTACCTTAATTACATCAGGCAGGGTTAATGTGAGAGCTAGAAACCGTGCTATATCATAATGTGATGTAGGAGAGCTAATTAAAGCTATATGATGGTGTCTTAATTGTCTAAATGCTTTCCTACTTGAGATGGAAATGCCCAAGTTGACTAATTGCTGCAGGAGGCTACGCACAGAAAGCCAGATCCTTCGGTCCATGTGTGATGCATCCAAGGCAGTTCAGGGACGAAGGTGCAAAGGTGACTGAGACCTTTGGGCCAGATTACCATTGCAAATTAGAGTAACTGGAAGGCTCCTGTAGCTTATGTCAGTTACCCAGAGCCCAAAAGGGGCCATTTTGAGACACAGTGATTGTCTGTGCACATGAACACTTTAGCCATCTCCCTTTCCCCAGACATGTCCCCTGTACCAGCAGTGAGGGGGTATTGGAACCATTTTGCCCCTGGAACAGCACAGAACAGCCTGAATACATGGCTAGAGACTCTGTACGGCACAGCACAGGCACACTTTGCAGCCATGCCACTTTGAGTTGTCATCAGGGCAGATATGTTAAAATAAGCATGGGTTATAGCTCGGTTGAAACTTTGATAAGACCTCTATGTAAAACCCAGGTGTGCAAGGTAGGTCAGTAACACTTTTCCTTTTGAGTCAGCACTGAGCCAATGTGACAACACGATTGAAGGAGGCACTGCTTCTGAGATGTCAGCTCTTAGAATACATGTAAGTCAAGGTTTTGACTACATGCCATCATAAAAGATCCCATGGCACGGGCTGCTGCTCGCTGCTTAGAAGTACCTTTAGTTTCATCTCCTAAACATAGTTGTGTAATATTGATGGCAGAGAAGAGATGATGCATTCAATATATATAAAATAATTGGCAAAGTGCTTTGTGATCCTGCAGGGTACTTTTTAAAAAATAAGGTATTATGTTCTGATAAGATTCTAACAGACGTAACATCCAGGAATGATGTCATATAATTAGCCAGGTGGCCATGAACTGATATTATCATTTCTAGAAATCACAAAGCAATGCTTCCATTAAAGACCACAAATAATTTAGCAGTGTTCTCAGCTGTAGTGGTAAAGTAATTAGTTGTGTATAATCCCCAGCATATCTTCTGAAAGATATTATGGCATACTGCTCTCTTTTTTTCTCATCAGTATATTATGTTATTTCTGCACTTTTCCCTTTGAGTAATTATGAGGACAAAACCCTTTTTTCATTTGTTTGTGTTCAGAATTATATTGTGTTGTTGGTATCACAATGGCAGTACTGAAAAGCAAAGCTGTCCACACAAAACATGAGTTCTGAATTGGGTTTTCTGGTTCATGAATAAGGACCATAGACATTTCCATATTATCTGTTGTCATTGCTTGGTGTTTGTGTTTGTACCTACCACAGTGAGGGTTCTGGTCCATAACTAGGGCTCCGAGGGGCTACCACAATTCAACTAATAAACAATAATAGTAATGCTGGGTTAGACCAATGGTCCACCTAATCCAGTATCCTGTCTTTGACAGTGACCACAACTAGTTACTTCAGATGAAGATGCAAGCTTCTTTCTAATTCCTGTCAATTAGAGATTTGTTTACACTCAAAAAGGAATGTGGGTTGATAGCCCTTTAGTGGAACTTAGAACCAGGTGATCCAATTCATTACCCAGCTCCTTCCTTCATCTAACTTCCAAATTCTCTCTGCTAACAACATGAAGTTACTTGCATGGTATGGTTTCACTTTATGGGTTGGATTTTCTGCCCTAACATAGATGAAACAATGCAAATGCTCAGATTTCTGTAGAGGTATCTGGAGAGTACTGTTCACTAGCTGGAGGCCTTATTTTTATTAGAAAACATTTTTCATTCATACTTGAAGGGTTGTTTTTTTTCTATTTGCTTTGGAAGATTCATATTGCTCTGCTATATTAAAAAGGATAAGGGCTTTGTATTATTATTAAAGACAACTTTATGAGAAATTCGCAGCATGAGGATGGGCTCATGTACAACACAGTATGATGGGTACTGCTTCAGAATCTTTAGCTTCTGTTGTGTTATTAACTCACTCCTTCCTCCAGTGGGAGCCTTACTCAAGTGGAGTCAAATTGTGACTCTTGCTGTGCACCCAAGCAAAGCCAGGGGCTTTAAGGCCCTCCCCCTCCCGCCTTAATTACCTGTACTCAATATAATCCGGCAGCCAGCTGGTTTATGGTCTGTGCTCCTAAGAACCTCTGAATGCCAATTGACAGATTGTACATTGTTCTGTCACAGTAATTCCTGACCGACTTGACAAACTCACTACATTTAACATACTGCTTTCATAGTATTTATCCATAAAGAATGTCATGTGAGGTCTCCAATAAAAGCCAGGGTCATACTGTCCATTAATATCATAGTGAAATGTATGAATAAATACAGTAAGAAGTTATACTGAAAATATGTCCCTAAAAACATCTGAATCAATCCAGGGTTGACAATCAGGTTGTCAGTTCACATATAATTTAAGCTTCGTAAGCCAACACAATCTAAGCCATGTTTGCATACAAAGTCAACATGAGGATGTGAAAACAACATGAAGTAAGCACACCAGAAAACAAACCCCAAGGGGTCATACTGACTCTAGAGACCAGCAGTGAACACTGAGGGATATAAAGAAGAAGGCAAAAGCCTTCTTTTCCCACACCACAGGAAGTAATCAAACAGTGTGATTACATTAGTGAAAACAGGACCTCAACCTGCCCTAGCTGGAATTGCTGTGAAGGACATTTTGGTGAGTTAAGACTGCCTTTAGACAGATGGTTAGCATGTTAACGTTAAATTTAGTCTGTAGGAGGCAGGTATTGATTTTGTTTTATATGTAACCTTTCTGTTTCTATTATTGTCCTTGCTCAGTAGCTCTTAAATCTTAGCCTTAGATAACAAACTTATTATTGTTTTCACTATGAGTATATCTCAGGGCTGTGATGTTATAGAGCAGCTGGTCCCCATTTGACTCAGACAAGCTACTGTTCCCTTCAGTATAGCAAACCTGGTATTTCTGGGAGTAGTCAGTGGCAGGAGCTGGACACTACAGCTGAATGCTTCAAAGTGTCTCTAGGACTCAGGTGCACCGATTGTTAACCTGCAAAGCATAGAGAGGGCTGGTATTGCCCTGAGGATATTGTTTGGGTGGCTAACAGAATGGTGGTGTCAGAGAGCTAACACCCAATTAAACGCAAGTAATTCTTCTTTTTGGTGGAGGTAGGAGGATAACAACGTGACTGACAGTTCTCGGCACACTGAGAAACCATCACAGGGTATATACCACCTGTTCTCTTTTTTTAGATTCTATATCTGAAGACCATATATTTTAAGAAGCTGCCTGATGACACTCAGGGGAAGCTCTAGGCACCAGCAAAGCAAGCACCTGTTTGGGGCAGCCCATTTACAGGGGCACTAGGGATCCAGCATGGGTGCTGAGAACCAACAGGGTGCCCTGGGAGCTGTAGTTCCTTGGTTAGCTCCTTGCCTATGGAGCCAGCCCTGGATCAGGGAAAGAACTACATTTCCCAGCATTCTCTCTGGCATGATCAAAAGGAAAGGGAGGGGGAGGGAGGGAGGTAACTGAGACCTCATTCTGCAGTCTGCTGTGAATGGAGAGCTGCGCTGTGAAGGGCAGGGATACCATATTTTAACATTCAAAACATAGGACACTTCATGGGGAGGGAGGGTAGTCCCACCCTGCCACCATCCACTCCCTCTGACTGCCCCTCACAGAAACCCCAACCCATCCAATCCCCCCTGCTCTCTGACCGCTGATCACCCCCTCCTGGGACCCCACCCCCTATCTAAGCGCCGCTGCTCCTTGTCTCCTGATTGCCCCCTCCTGGGACCCCTGCCCCTAACTACCTCTTGGGACCCCACCCCCTATCTAAACCTCCCTTCTCCTTGTCCCCAACTGCCCCCTCCTGAGACCCCTCCAACTTCCTCCGTAGAACCCCACCCCCTACTTGTCCCCTGACAAACCCCCGGGACTCCCATGCCTATCCAACCGTTGCCTGTCCCGTGACTTCCCCCCCAAAACCCCTGACCCATCTAACCCCCCTTCTAGCTGCCCTGACTGCCCACCTAAACCTCCGCCACATCCAACCCCCCCTGAAGAATTACTTGTGTTTAATTGGGCGTTAGCTCTCTGACACCACCATTCTGTTAGCCACCCAAACAATATCCTCAGGGCAATACCAGCCCTCTCTGTGCTTTGCAGGTTAACAATCGGTGCACCTGAATCCTAGAGACACTTGGAAGCATTCAGCAGTGGTGTCCAGCCCCTGCCACTGGCTAATTGGGTGAACTAAATGGACAGTGCACCTCTCTATCTGAAGCCTAGCAAGGGAGGCACATGGATCCCACCAGAAGTTAAAATGATAAGTAAGGGAGGGGAGGCTTTACTACTTGACCTGGGCAGCTTTAGATACAGTACCAGGCATGTAGGAGGATTTCCACTTCTGAGCCATGGAAGCAGAAATTGACTGTCCTTGACTGGCTAATTTCTGTAACAGGGATTAGGCTCCTAATGCTCCTGTGATTGGGCCTAAATTTCCCAGCGTGACTAATGTTTTTTTATTGCGTTCATTTTAAGGTGTCCAACTTAAGAGTCCTTAAATGGGCCTGATTTTCAGAAAGGGCTGAATATCTACCCTCTCAAAATCAGACCCCCGTTAAAGTGTCTCAAGTTGGGCAGCTAAAAAATGGAACCCAAAATGGCTAGTCACTTTGGAAAATATAAATCCTTTATTTTTAAAATAGAAATAAAATCACAAGGAATTGCATGTCAGATCAGAATAGCACAGAGGCCAGAAATGAAACAATATCCAGTGGTAGCTCTTGCAGGAGCAGGACAGACAGTAGTTCACAGTTGACCTCCCAAGAGATCAGTTACTTTTAGTAGAGGCAACCCCTTATGAGTGGGTATAATTAGCTTTAATGCAGTCAAAGGGAAGGGAAGCCTTCTCATTCGTATGGACCAATTTAGGTAGCTCTCTGCATTGCTTGAGTGGTAGAGAAATAACTACATATGGATTTAATCTTACCAGAAAATGTAATTTGTGCGCATATCAGATGTTGTATAATTTACCATAATCAAAGTGGAGTTTGACAGAACATAGTCTCCAGCAGCTACGATAGTCATGATGTCTGTTCTGTTTATTCCTTTTTTTAAAATCTAACTTTTCACTGCCTCATATTTCGACACCTCTGTCAAAGAGTCTGTCATCAGAATTAGCTCACAAGTCCTGCCTGATCCATGTGGTGATGGTTGACTTGCAAATAGCCAATTAACCAACAGTTATGCCAAACAAGGAGGGAGGTAGAGTTTTTTTCTATTGGTCCCAGAGTTACTGCCTTTATATAGAAAATCAGAGCCTTGCCTTGCAAAATCTATTCCAACCTAATATTTTTCTTACATCCTACAAAGTTGGAGAAGTCTAGTAAATAAGACACTGGTCTGGGAGATCTGGATATTCTATTCCTAGCTCTGGCACTGACCTGCTACATGACCTTGGGCAATTTTCTCACTTGTTGTAGGTCTTGCCAAACCTTTTTTGAATTTTCAAGAAACTTCAATTAATTTTTAGTGAATGAGTTCTATTTATATTATTTTACATGCAGGAACACATCAATTAGATTGCCAAGGACATGGGATGGGGGCATGTAGTTGTTGGCTGGCCTACACTATAGCTTAACAGAATAGTCATTGAACCTCTCTGTTCTTGAAATGGTTTGGTTCCATCCACATTAACCAATGCTAGTTAATATAAATGCCCACACAGGCCAATTCCAGGCACCGTTCTTTGCTTTCTGTACTGTACTTCCATTTTTCAGGAGATGACAATTTTTTATGGCTTATTGTAGAACAATATTATAAATGATGCATTCTCTCTATTTAAAAAAAATACTTTACATTTCAAAAGAAAACATTAAGATCATTAAGGATAATTTAACGTTTTATATATACAGTTTTACTTGAATAATGGCTTTAATAGTTTCAAAACAGCTACTCTGTGCCAAAGCATGTTCTTTTTACTGTGTTCTTAAACAGGAAGGATGGTCCAATGTTTAGGGGCACTAGCCTAGGACTTGGGAGATCCAGGTTGAATTTCCTACTCTGCCAAAGACTTCTTGTTTTATGGTGGGCAAGTCCATTAGTGGCTCTGTGCCTCTGCTCCCCACTTATAGAATGGTGAGAATAGCACTTCCCTATCCTAAAAGAATGCTGTGATAATAAGGACATTAAAGAATGAGGCACTCATGTAGTAGGAAGAGAGCTTGAGTTATAAGCCCTTGTATTAGAGGCCTGGTATGAGGCCTGAGCTAAAGTAGTGGGCAAGCTTTGCTGATATTTAAGTCAGCAAATATCAGGCTGTGAGCAAACATCAGTGTCTGCCTGCTTACAAGTTCACAGAATCTGGCAAGAACAGGGCTGATATTGCAGAAACACATTCTAAGAAGTGCTAGGCACAGAGTACTCAGCAAACACACCCAATATCAAGTAGTACCAGAACATCTCAATATCAAAGATGGTACAAAAACATTCCCCAAGGATAACAGGAGTACACTGACTCCTCCTGAAAGATAAAATCAGGATGACAGAGTGATTAATAGAAATGTTTTAATCGCACCAACATGTACAAGGAGATGGGTAATAACTAGCCATGTCAGAGGGCAGTAACTAACTATAGGGGGGGAGGGATAGCTCAGGGGTTTGAGCATTGGCCTACTAAACCCAGGGTTGTGAGTTCAATCCCTGAGGGGGCCATTAAGGGAACTGGGGTAAAAATCTGGGGATTGGTCCTGCTTGGAGCAGGGGGTTGGACTAGATGACCTCCTGAGGTCCCTTCCAACCCTAATAGTCTATGATTCTATGATTCTATATCAGAGGGCTTGATCCTGGTCCCACTGGACCCAATGTATAAACTCCACTTGACTTTAGGGAGAAATGGATCGGTGTCCAAGTTACGAGGAGAGCAGGATACAGAGAACAGCACTTTTACACACTTACTTCCATCCCAACATACCCTTTATGATCTACAGAGACCCAAGTGCAGTGGTTCTCAAACTTTTGTACTGGTGACTCCTTTTACATAGCAAGCCTGTGTGCGACCCCCCTCTTTTAAATTAAAAACACTTCTTTACATACTTAACACCATTATGAATGCTGGAGGCAAAGTTGGGTTTGGGGTGGAGGCTGACAGCTCACAACCCCCAGTTTGAGAACCCCTATTCAAGTGTATGTATTTGCTCTAGAGGGTCTTCTGTAGCATCCAAACAATAGACAGCATGCTACAGAGTTACTGCTGTCTCCTTCCATGACTCCCTCCCTTGTTACACCCTCTTTTGCTCCCATCTATTTACGTGAAGGAAGTGGGGGGCATCACTCCTTCAGGTAACCCCACAAACACTTCTGCCTGTAACTTGACCAGATTATGGCAAGAATAAAGGGGAACACTGGAAGTTCTCCCACCAGCCTTCAAGTTTCATGTCAGTGTTTGAGTGCTATAGACAGGAGCTGCATCTTCATGTACTGAGACTGCAAAATAGGTAAAGATAGCTAATTGCTATTAGAGTTTGTGACTCTCATTGAATGAGTATTCTGTGTTTAATATTCAAAAATAAGGAGAAAGTTAATTAAAACTTCAGTTATCTTACAATTTTTATTATGATTATTTTTTAGTGTGGGAGCACTATTCACTCTTTGTACTGTTCTTCCTGTGATAAAAGGTTCTTTTTGGGATCCTCTGCTGAAACCACTCAGCTAGTCAACTAACCAATAAAAAACCCTGATGCAATAAAAATACAAAACCGAGAACAGCAAAATATCTGACTCTTTCCCCATCATCACATGTAAATATGAAAAGAACTGGTGAATCAGACTGGTTGAGACAGTTTAAATAAAACAGTTTGGCTAAAATCAAATAACATTCAGAGTATCCAATTAAAATGAAAAATTAGTTTCTCCTCCCAAGTTACCGTTTCTGTCATTAACACCACAAGGGCTTCCCCACTGGAAGGTTAACAATAGCACTAACCTGCTACAAAATGCTTTACCACTAAGGGCAAAACAGCTGCTGTTTTCTGCTCCAGTAGCTCAGCTTCTCCCAACCCACCCAGGTCACATGTTCCTTTCTAAAGCATCTGCCTGGACTGGTTGCCCTCAATGGAGACAGAGTCCAGCTACAGAGAACCTACTGAGCGTGCCCAAAACTACCACACCCAATTCTAGAAACTTCTGGGCATGGAGTGCTAATTGTGCATTTGCTGCCTAGCAACAGTGGCCCAGACACAACTCATTTCTCCCTCTCCCCCGTCCCCGCTTCACTATAGACCTCTTAAAGAGATATCTCCCTATTAGGCATGTGGATTACACTGACACTTGTAAACAAAATATTATTTCTCAACATCTATTTGCTTTTGCCTCCCCTGAGTCTGACAAGAAGCAGAAACACAATGAGAAAAAATATTCTTCTAATACTCAAAACCAGTCCAAACACAAGGGATTCTAGAACTCTCCTAAGCGCCTATTCTCAAAAGATTTCAAGACCATTTTGCTTCTGATAAGAATCTGAGCTTTTGGATGCTTCTCTAAGCTGAAAGAAAACTCGGTCCTTTCTGATGTTCAGACTATCAGCTCTTTGGGACTGAGGCTGTGTATTTATTATGTGTGTTTAGTGAGACAGTACCTTGATCCCTCTCTGAAGTGCAGTGGTGTACAGTAACAGTTTTAGTAAGGCATACAACAACACACTTGTATGCTTTAGGCCGTCCAAAAATGGCATCCTCCATGCAGCGTGACCTCACTCATACAATGCACACAAGGTCATACTGTGACCTCCACAGGGGCTGGACGGACTCAGCCCATGGAACAGATCCAGCCCACAGGCCATGAGCTGGACAATGCACAGGTGGTTGGGTATGTGCCAGCATGCCGCTCCTGAAGCCTCTAGGTGCTACTATAGTATAAATAATGAATAGCAATTATATCTCAATTCTATGAGAAAGCAGTGTGAGCCTGGTCTTGTTTACAAAAGCTATAAGTAAATGTCTCAAAATATCTGCCGCGAAAATGTGCCTTGGCTGGGTAACATTTTCCACAAAATCTTTATCATCCTTATAATTGCTAGTGTTTGCTGTTCAAGGGAACAGTGTTGTTCAATCCTCAGAAATAAATCAGCTTTCATTAATCTTAAAAGATTGGCTCCAGCTTCTGGACTAAAACATTTAATGTAGCACAAAGAAAGAAATATTGTTTGATAAGCAATACTACTGGTTTCTTCTTCATTGGATTGATTAGCTATTGTAAATGCACTATGCAGAACACTGTCAAGGCTGAAATGATGCTGCCTTTCTAACAGATGAGACACTGACATTCGGAATGGGAGTTGGACCAGAGTTTTCCTATTCATGCCCATCTCTAAAATAAACCTTAGTTATAAATTCCATGCACTTATTTAGCTATAACAACATATTGTCATTCCTTGATGTTAGGGGAAAAAATGCTTTCCACAAAGCCTAAATCCAGTATGTGACTCAATATCATCTTCAGAGAGAGAAAAATATTGCCTATTGCTGCTTATGTTGTTTCATTGTGGCTAAAGCCTATGAAGTGACCAGTCACCTCTAAATTGGTTATATTCTAACTGCCACTCACAGTCCTGACTCACTTCCTTGTGGCTGAAAATGTAGATGCCATGTTTCAATAGGTTTTTTTCCGCCATATGTGAAACGCAGAAACATTTGGTTCCCCACAATGTGACCATTCATTAGGCTGAAAGTTTATTCTGTTCTTACAGCGTTATAATGGCTCAGACACTATGGGGGTCCTGGAAGTTAACAAAAAGCAAACTCAGCTCACATTTCATTTAGAAAACTAGTCTCAACATTTTGTTGAGAATGCTGCACATTTTGTGGGGAAACCTTTCAAGATCCTGGAAACTAAGATATTTTTAACTATTTCAGGCAATGTCCGTCTCAAAACACACTTTGGCTAACATATTAAAGCCAAACTAATTTGTTCTGCACATAAATTCATGGCAGGGCTTCAAAATCGTTTCTGAGGGAAGGAAACATACCCCTCCCTTGCTGCTCTATACGCCTGCAGTTCTGTTAGTTCACATGGAGTTATTTCGAGCCCTTCTGCCAGATTTCCTTCTGCAGTGTGTCCTCTGAAAACTCCTTTCTCTGTTCTCCTAACCCAGAGCAATGTTGTCTTGGTCAATATAATGGACTGAACAGCATTTATGTTTGATGGGCAGCAGACATTTGTTTTCAGTCCCAACCAGTGCACACTTCTGTTTTCCTGTATTAACTGCCTCCTGTAATTACTCACACTGAGTTTAATCAGGCCCTCCTGAGCACCACACTACCTAGTGATTCCAATTCTTCTGTTACTTTACATGATAGTTGCCAAGATGTTACATTGGAATGTCTATTAATTATGCTCCAGTGAAAATCTTGAGACAAAACTCCTGACACAAAAATGTGCCATGTTGGCTCTAATTACAGTATAGTATTTGTATCAAAATCTTTTGACTACTGTGCTAATGGTTGCAATAATCTTTTAGCACTTACACCTCATTATCACAAGCACCAGTTAGGTTTCAGTCATATACTACATCCTGCATGGACAGTGGTGCATACAAGGAATCACCTTTAATCAGAAATACTGAATCTGAGCTCCTTCCAAATGTCTGCTTCAGAGCTAAGGAAAGAAATTACCCCATCGAGATATACTCACTGCTAGGAAGATAGAAATTATAAAGGAATCTCTTCCACTCTATGTGTAATGAAACATAGAAGTGGGAAAGTAAGAATGTGTCACATGGATACAGGAAATCTTACAACTAGTGCTGTCTTGAAAACTTCACATTAGACATTCTAAAACCTTAGCAATTGTGTTTTTCACAGGCCACCTGTAAATTTTCACTTGAAAATTGCTTTAGAGAGGGACTGAAAGATTCTGAAGTGCAGTTTGCCCTATTGCCATGGCAAACATCAATATATTTTGTTGAGCCAATGTTTATATCTATGGAGAAAGGGAAGAAAAAAAGTTCATTGGAGTGATAAATCTTAACTTTAATGCCTTCTGATAGGTTTGGGAAACAAAAAAAGGAATGATTCAAACCAGCAATGCTCACAAAGAGCCTGATCCTGAGCGAGGCAGAGCATCCACTGTCTGACCAAAGGGCTTTTGCCTTCCGACAAATGGGAATTTAGCCACTCATATTTGATAAGCGTTATGTAAATCTTTTCTGCAGACTGCTTTATCCCTGGCCACTTTCTCTCCCCAGAGTCCAATTGCTTTATAGTCTACACAAGGATTCTTCTCCCTGTACTTGTATCTGTGTATGCTGGGCCTGATCCAAAGCCCACTGAAATCAGTAGAAAGATTGACATTCAGTTATACACCAGGCTCACTGTGCATGTTAGTGTCTTCCTGTTATAGCATTGAGAGAATATACATGGCACGCTGCTTGGTATGAACGTGAAAGATCTGGGTCATGTGTTAAGAAAAAGAAATCACATAACTTAACTTGCATTGTATTTAATAGATATCTCTCTACTAAACTACAACAGAAGAGAAAATATGTAATACAACACACTTGGCCACAACTGTAAACATGACATTCCTGTTCTATCATGACAGGTTACAGAGTAGCAGCCGTGTTAGTCTGTGTTCTGTCATAGCATTCAAAGAGTTTGGAACCTCAAGCTCTGTATTTAACTTTTTAAGGTCACCTTAGGCTGTAATATTACTTTCATGGTCATAACCAGTAGCAATCACAATTTGCACTGAACCGAAATGAAGTCATACCAGGATATCATGAAAGAAATACCACTCTGCTAAAGAGAAGCATTTTTTCATATAGTTATATTTATTCTGGGGGCTTCCTAGGCTTCAGTTTTCTGCTACTTTGTAGCCCATCAGAGCCAATTCAAGGAATGTGAAATAATCTGCAGGCCTATTGCAATACCCTTAAGCTTGGTCTTTAACATTGATGTAAAATCAGTTTGATGGTTAGCAATTTACTGTACTATATGCAGATATACAAATATCCATGACCCTGGAGGCATAAGCCAGCCACATCCACCTTCTAATTCAGAGGTCCACAGCCTCAGCTGACATAAACTGGTGTAGCTCCACTCAGTTCAAAGGACCCATCCCAGCTTACACTATGTGAGGATCTGATTCATAAAGTCTTAAGATAATAACCATCTATGTCAAACCTGCTTAAATGCCAAGAGTGATAATAGCTAATGTACTGTATGTGGCCTGTCGGGATTAGTCATTTGGTTAGGGTTGTCTATGTGTTTGTGGTAAAGGTAATTTTATGAACTGATCTCAGCTAGTGATGGAGACCTCAAATATTTCATCAGTTCAGTTCACATAAGCACTCAAATTCAGCTTAGCCAATTCAACTTCCAGCTTCAAATCTGAACCCCTTTAAAAAGGGGTTGAGTTTGGTTCCAGGTTTTACTTGTTTCACATTGTTCAGTGCTATTTCATCTAGCACTCATTCATGACAAATCCATTTAAAAAAAACATTCCGTCATGCTCTTCCCATTCCTCCTCTCAGAGCACTAGGAGCTGTGTATATCCACAGAAAGGAATGAGTTACTAAAGTTGTCTGGAGAAAAGAAATAAATCTCATTTACTAAAGCTTCACAAAAAAATAGTTCTAGACATTTAGAATGCTGCTGTTGCCAGAAGTGGAAGAAGTTGCTTTAGCTGAAGGCATAGTTTGTTGCTTTAGGCTTTTCTTCCTCCATCCTTTCCCCTGCAAAGTAAAGATTACTTCAAGATCAAAAGCAACACATAGGCTGCCATTGTGATGATGGGAAGCATTTTGTGGCATCCCACATTAAGAATGATCTTTCCTGGCTTCAATGTGGTTATGCCATTGATTTAGCTGAGTCTTTCCTACTGAAGTTTTGAAAGATTTCATTGTAGCTTTGCATTCTGCTTAATGTAGCTTGTTACATTATTCACAGTAAAGTCCAAAGTTATGTAAGATTTATATTGCATATCCAGGAGGTCTGCAGTTTAAATGATCTTCCCAAGATAGGTTTGGGGACATTTTTCATAGACAAAACACTAATGGGATTTAATTACACTATATTTGCATATGGGTTTTTTTCATTTCTATGTTTGATGTAAACTCACTTTGAATGACAATGGAGGAAGAGGGGCAGGAAGCGGGGCATAAACTATGAAGGGTCTAATGCTAAACACATTGAAGTCAATGGGAATAATGGGCTTTGAATCAGGCCCTAAAAGAACTAAATGCTCTTTCTCTGTTCCGGTCCAGGAGCATCAAAAGTACAGTCACAAAGGCTGTTCTATGTCAGGACCTAACACATATTCACACTCTTAAAAATAGGCCTCTAATATCTGACCAAATAATGGCTGATCTCTGGATGCTTTAATGCAGAGGTGGGCAAACTAAGGGCCACATCTGGCCTACCATTTGTTTTAATCCAGCCTCAAGCTTCTGCTGGGGAATGAGGTCTGGGGCTTGCCCCGCTCCAGCTCTCCATCCGGGGAGCAGGGTCCAGGGTCATGGCATGTCCCCGCTCCAGCTCCTATGTGTAGGGGAAGCCAGGTGGCTCCACTCCACATGCTTCCCCCACCCCAAGCGCTGCCCCTGCAGCTCCCATTGGCCAGGAACCAGGGGAGCTGCAGGGGCAGAGCCTGTGGACAGAGCATTGCTCAGCAGAGCTGCCTGGCCCCGCCTCCATGTAGGAGCCAGAGGGAGGGACATGCTGCTGCTTCAGGGAGCCACTTGAGGTAAGCACCTCCCCGAGCCTGCATCTCTGAGCCATCCCCCCCTATGCCCCAACCCCCTTCCCCAGCCCTGATCCCCCTCCTACCTTCCAAACCCCTCATCCTCAGCCCCACCCCAGATCCTGCACCCCCAGCCAGAGCCCTTGCCCCGCCTGCGCACCAACCCCCTGCCCCAGCCCTGATCCCCCTCCCTCCCTGCCTCCCTCCCTCCTACACCCCAAACTCCTCATCCTCAGCCCCTCAGCCAAAGCCAGAGTCCTCACCCATCCTGCACCTCCCCTCCACCCCATCCCAGAGCCCCTTCACTCACCCTGAACTCTTCATTTCTGGCCCCACCCTGGAGCCCACACCATGAGCTAGATCCCTCATCCCCTCCCACACCCCAACTCCAATTTTGTGAGCATTCATGGCCCGCCATACAATTTCATAGATTCATAGATTCTAGGGTCAGAAGGGACCAATGTGATCATCTAGTCCAACCCCCTGCACAAAGCAGGCCACAGAACCCCACCCATCCACTTCAATAACAAACCCCTAACCTATGCCTGAGTTATTGAAGTCTTCAAATTGTGGTCTGAAGACCTCAAGCTGCAGAGAATCCACCAGCAAGTGACCCATGCCCCACACTGCAGGGGAAGGTGAAAAACCTCCAGGGCCTCTGCCAATCTGCCCTGGAGGAAAATTCCTTCCTGACCCCAAATATGGCGATCAGCCAAACCCTGAGCATGTGGGCAAGACTCACCAGCCAGCACTCAAAAAAGAATTCTCTGCAGTAACTCAGATCCCATCCCATCACCAACCACTGGGCATACTTATCTGGTGATAATCAAAGATCAATTGCCAAAATTAGGCTCTCCCGTCATACCATCCCTTCCATAAACTTATCAAGCTTAATCTTAAAGCCAGATATGTCTTTTGCCCCCACTACTCCCCTTGGAAGGCTGTTCCAGAACTTCACTCCTCAAAAGGTTAGAAACCTTCGTCTAATTTCAAGTCTAAACTTCCTAGTGTCCAGTTTATACCCATTCGTTCTTGTATCTACATTGGAACTAATCTTAAATAATTCCTCTCCCTCCCTAATATTAATCCCTCTGATATATTTATAAAGAGCAAGCATATCCCCCCTCAGCCTTCTTTTGGCTAGACTAAACAAGCCAAGCTCTTTGAGTCTCCTTTCATATGACAGGTTTTCCATTCCTCGGATCATCCTAGTAGCCCGTCTCTGAACCTGTTCCAGTTTGAATTCATCCTTCTTAAACATGGGAGACCAGAACTGCACACAGTATTCCAGGTGGGGTCTCACCAGTGCCTTATATAACGGTACTAATACCTCCTTATCTTTGCTAGAAATACCTCGCCTAATGCATCCTAAAACCTCATTAGCTTTTTTAACGGCCATATCACATTGGCGGCTCATAGTCATCCTGTGATCTACCAGTACCCCAAGGTCCTTCTCCTCCTCTGTTGCTTCCAGCTGATGCGTCCCCAATCTATATCTAAAGTTCTTATTATTAATCCCTAAGTGCATGACCTTGCACTTTTCACTATTAAATTTCATCCTATTACTATTACTCCAGTTTACAAGGTCGTCCAGATCTTCCTGTATGATATCCCGGTCCTTCTCTGTGTTAGCAATACCCCCCAGCTTTGTGTCATCCGCTAACTTTATTAGCACATTCCCGCTTTTTGTGCCAAGGTCGGTAATAAAAAGGTTAAATAAGATTGGTCCCAGAACCGATCCTTGAGGAACTCCACTAGTAACCTCCTTCCAGCCTGACAGTTCACTCTTCAGTATAACCCGTTGTAGTCTCCCCTTTAACCAGTTCCTTATCCACCTTTCAATTCTCATATTGATCCCTATCTTTTCCAATTTGGCTAATAATTCCGCATGTGGAACCGTGTCAAATGCCTTACTGAAATCTAGGTAAATTAGGTCTACCGCATTTCCTTTGTCTAAATAGTCTGTCACCTTCTCAAAGAAGATCAGATTGGTTTGGCGCAATCTACCTTTAGTAAAACCATGTTGTACTTTGTCCCAATTACCATTGACCTCAATGTCCTTAACTACTTTCTCCTTCAAAATTTTTTCCAAGATCTTACATACTACAGATGTCAAACTAACAGGCCTATAGTTACTCGGATCACTCTTTCTCCCTTTCTTAAAGATAGGAACTATGTTAGCAATTCTCCAATCGTACGGTACAACCCCTGAGTTTACCAATTCATTAAAAATTCTCGCTAACGGGCTTGCAATTTCATGCTCCAGTTCCTTTAATATTCTCGGATGAAGATTGTCCGGGCCCTCCGATTTTGTCCCATTAAGCTGTTCAAGTATGGCTTCTACCTCAGATGTGGTAATATCCACCTCCATATCCTCATTCCTGTTTGTCATCCTTCCATTACCCCTAAGCTCCCCATTAGCCTTAATAAAGACTGAGGCAAAGTACTTATTTAGATATTGGGCCATGCCTAGGTTATCCTTAACCTCCTTTCCATCCTCAGTGTTTAGTGGTCCCACTTCTTCTTTCTTTGTTTTCTTCTTATTTATATGGCTATAAAACCTTTTACTATTGGTTTTAATGCCCTTTGCAAGGTTCAACTCTACTTGGCTTTTAGCCTTTCTCACTTTATCCCTACATGTTCTGACCTCACTAAGATAGCTTTCCTTGCTAATCCCACCCTTCTTCCACTCCTTGTAGGCTTTTTGCTTTTTCTATACCCAGATGTGGCCCTCGGGCCAAAACGTTTGCCCGCTCCTGCACTAATGCTTTTATCTGAGTGTTGGCTGCTAAGCTCCATAGAAAGTAGTATGAAAAAACTGTTGGATAAATACATTTCATAGTTGAATGGTACTAATTTTTTAAATATGAGTTCCTGTCTGGACACCATCTAGGCTATATCATGAAATAATACTAGAAGGTTGATTGCTTCCTGCTCTTTTAACTATAAAATTATGGGGGCCCTATTATCTATTCCAATATAGCTTCCTTACACTCTACTGCTAGGCAAAAGGTCTGTAAAGCTAGCACATCTGGCCAGCTGGCAATTCCCCTTACATAGTGGAAATTACTATGTGGTCTAGAGATAGCATTTTGCTCCTATAGTACCCCAACCCACAGTCCCTGGTGTGATTCTGTATAGAAGAAAGGTGACCATGTTTACACTAATGTATCATCACTCATGTATCACCACTGTTGTACAGCTATGATAAATCTTGTATAAAGAATGCCTTGTAAGGTATTAATGGAAAAGTTATAAACTGCTAAGTATTATTATCCTGTTTAAATCTATGTATCATCTTTGTATATGAAGTTATGAATATTTGCTATGTGTTTGTATCTTAAATATGATGTTTTCTTCAGTGATGCCCCAAAAAGAGATTTGCATCAAGGCTAGCCAGACTGCTCGATGGTCCCTTAAGGACAATCAGGTCTTCCAGGGACCTCTCCCAAGGTCTCTTCAGGCACCAGGTAGGCAATGAATGCCTCAGGACTCAGCAATGCACATGTGAGCCAGGACTCCATCTTAGTTCCCGTGACTTTCCGTGCACCTGGACTTAAAGGTATAAATTGCACACTATGAAATCATGCTTTATCTTTAGTCCTGCTCTACTTCTCTGGACTGTGATTTCCAACAACGGGGAAACTTTGAACAAAGGACTGATGACCCCGAATATTTTGGGTGACCCAGAGAGACTTATTGCAATCTGGCAGACTTACCATCACTGTTATTATCCTGACCTACTGACTCTGAAAATCGATTGTAATGTATCTGATTCCTTTAACCATTTCATAACTCTCTTCTTTTCTTTTCTTTTTTTATTAATAAACTTTTAGTTTAGTTACTAAAGGAACTGATTGCAGCATGGCTTTGGGGTAAGATCTAAAGCATATATTGACCTGGGGTGAGCGGCCAGCTCCTTGGAGTTGCAGGAACCTATTATTTGTGATTTCTGGTTTTAATAATAAGTTATCGCAGAAGTCCAGTTGTCTAGGTGGTAAGACAGGGACTAGATTGCCTAAGGGGACTGGTTTTGGCTTCTTGTTAACCAGTGTGGTGATACAAGATCTCACTTTTGTTAGTGGCTTGGGGATATCTAGTTATAGAATATACCACCAGTTTGGGGTATGTCTGCCCTGTTCCTAGCAGTTTGTCCTGAATTTGGCATTCTCAGTTGTGACCCATACAAGGTAGTGTGCACAGGCAATGCATAGGGGGACATATGGGGTCAAGTGCCCCTTAAGATTTCTGCTTGACCTGCCACGGGGGAGGGATAGGGGCTCTGTCCTTCTCCCGCTGCACCTTCCCAGCACGCTTAGCCCCTGTCCCTAGCAGCAGGGCCCAGGAGGAGAGCAGAAGGGGTGGGACCAGCCCCTTATCATGCCAGCACTCTGGGTTGCTATTCTGTGCTGCCTGAAAGAGAGCCCAGCTGGGGAGGTGGTGGCAGCAGACCACCCTCCTATCTGGCCCCAGCTGGGTCTGGGCCCAAGGACAGGGGCTGAGTGAACCAGAGTCCCCTCTCCCCGCTGACATGTTTACAGCTTGCTTGGCCTTTGTCCCTGGCTGCTGGGCCTGGGTGGGGAGTGGGCTGCTGTCACCACTTCTCCAGCCAGGATCTCTCTCAGGCAGTTGCTGCACTGCACAGAGCAGCAACCCGAAGCGGCCAGCTTCAGCCATGTGAGAAGCGGTTCTCTCCCGCTACCCAGCTGGCCCTGGCTGCCAGGGAGAACAGCTGAATGTGCCAGGAGGAGGAGGAACCACAGCAGGAGAAGGGCAGAGTCCCCCACCAGGTAACTCTGGTGGGGCAAGGAGAGTGCAGTAGCCCCAGTCTGGGCACAGGGGTTGCTAGGCAGAGGAGGCACATGTCCTCCCCTTTAGATTGTGTCCCCCCAATATCAGGAGGCACGAGTCGTCTATGGCAGTGTGACACCAGGCATAGGACAAATGGCTGGGGCCGGTGCTGTCCCTAAGGAGGTGTAGGGCCAGGGGTGGAAGTGACAGATTCGGCTCTTCCGAGACTGATCACGCCAGCCAATCTCATTGGCCCAAGGGGCCCCCCAAAGTGCGGGATCCAGGGCCGTCACCTCGATTCACCTTACCCAAGGAACAGCTGGGGCAACAGACAGCTCAGCATAGGAGAGAGCCGCGTTATGGCTGTGCTAACTTATGATGGCAATTGAACTTGCCCCAGAATCAGGGGAATGTTAACATGGTGAAAAATCACATTTCTCCCTCCCATTGCTTTGGGTCCTGTGCTTGGCTTGGGTCCTGTCCATAGCTTTGCCAGAGACAAGAATTGGGGAAATTTTCTGTGAAGTTGTTAGGTGAGGGGAAATAATACAGCCAAGTAGCCATGCTTTCCCCTCAAGAGTGTGTGTAGAGCTACAAAATAGCCATCTCGATATGTGTTATATTTTCAAACAAGCGATTTGATCATGACAAATGTTTAAGGAACAGAATATCAAGACATCTACTCTTATCATTCTCATGGTGTTCTTTTTGACCACATCCACCTTTATTCATAGATTACAAGGCCAGAAAGGACCATGGTGATCATTTAGTCTGACCTCCAGTATAACAGAGACGATAGAACTTTCCCAAAATAATTCCAAGAGCATATCCTTTAGAAAAACATTCAATCTTGATTTAAAAATTGAAAGTGATGGACAATCCACTATAGACCTTAATAAATTGTTTCAATGGTTAATTATTCTGACAGTTAAAAAATTACACTTATTTCCAGTCTGAATTTGTCTAGCTTGAACTTCCAGCCATTGGATCATATTATATTTCTCTGCTAGACTGAAGAGCCCATTAGTAGATATTTGTTCCCATGTAGGTACCGATACACTGAAATCAGTCACTCGTTAGCCTTCTACATGAAATTACTATAAGGTGGGAGCACAACTGCTTGAAAGATCATATGCAAATAGTACTTATCAATGGTTCTGTCAGACTGGTAGGGTGCATCTAGTGAGGATCTGTAGAGGTCAGTCCTGAGTCTGGTAGTATTCAATATTTTTATTAATGACCTGGATAATGGAGTGGAGAATATGCCTGTAACATTTGCAGATTACACCAAGAGGAGAGAGGTTGCAAGAATTTTGGATGACAGGAATTAGAATTCAAAACAACCTTAACAAACTGGAGAATTGGACTGGACTGACTCAACAAGATGAAATTCAATACAGACAAGTGCAAAATAATACACTATACGTAATACAAAGTAAAAAAATCAAATGCACAACTATAAAAAGGGGAACAGCTGGCTAGGTGGTAGTACTGTTGAAAAGGATGTAAGGGTTATAGTGGATCACAAATTGAATATGAGTCAACAGTGTGATGCAGCTGCAAAAAATGCTAATATCATTCTGGGGTGTATTAACAGGAGTGCTGGATGTCAAACATGTGAGGTAACTGTCTCGCTTTACTCAGTACTGGTGAAGCCTCAGCTGGAATACCGTGTTCAGCTCTTGGTGCCACACTTTGAGAAAGATGGAGAATCCAAAGTACAGCAACCAAAATAACAGATTTAGAAAACCTGATGTATAAGGAAAGGTTAAAAAAGTTGGGTGTGTTAGTACTGAGAAAGGAAAACTGAGGGAGGACCTGATAACAGTCCTCAAATATGTTAACGGCTATTATAAAGAGGATGGTGATCAATTGTGCTCCATATCCACTGAAGTTAGGACAAGAAGCAATTGGCTTAATCTGCAGTAATGGAGATTTAGGTTAGATGTGACAAAAATCTTTCTATAAGAAAAGTTAATCTCTGGAAAAGTGTTCCAGAGACAAAAGGCTTGTGGGATCCCTATCACTGGAGGTTTTAAAGAACAGGTTGGACAAAGATCTGCTAGGGATGATCAAGGTTTTCCTGGCCCTGCCTCAGCGCAGTGGGCTGGACTTGATTACTTCTTGAGATGCTAATGTAAATTGCGTGCAAAAATCCTAGCACGTCGGAATGACAATATACCAGAGGCTCACCATGGTAACTGTAACTTTTCATACATACATCAAATTATATTCATGTACATGATTTATTTAAAACATGTACTGAATGTGTTCTCAAGTAGAACACTTGCTGTTTTATAAATTAAATGTATAGCCCAAACTGCTTTATTACCCACTGTGGCAACCAGATCCCAACAATATGGTTGGTTTGAATTACTATAATACTGTTCCAGTCAGTACCCATTATACCACAAATCAGAATCTGATGCTTTAGGCTACATTCTTTTTTTTTTAAAGCTGATATTACATGTGCAGGCATAGATACAAAGCAACATAATGCACTGAGCTAACTGTTGGTTTTAGTTGGCACTGTTCAAAGAGGAAGAGAGAGGAACTTACCTAGAATGAAGTTCACAAAATTAATATTTAATGAAGTGGTAATGGGGGAGGGATAGCTCAGTGGTTTGAGCATTGGCCTGCTAAACCCAGGCTTGTGAGTTCAATCCTTGAAGGGGTTACTTAGGGATCTAGGGCAAAAATTGGTCCTGCTAGTGAAGGCAGGGGGCTGGACTCAATAACCTTTCAAGGTCCCTTCCAATTCTAGGAGATTGGTGTATCTCCAATTTTTTATTTTATTTTATTTATTTTATAAACAAGAGAAGTGCAAATTATGCTCTTTCACAAACAGAAGAATAATCGCTCTTGTTAAGAGAGTAGGATGATTTGATTCAAATAACGTATCTAAAATGCACCAACCTAGGTGAGTTGTGGGGTGTATAGTGGCAATAAACTTAAAAGAGTACCTGGCAAAGGAATCAAAACTTACACCAGTATTCTGAAATTACTGGACTCCAAGGTTTTGGACTTAACAGCTCAAGAACTTTGTATTTCAGTTTAAAAGGATGATGAATCAATTGAAGGAAAGTTTGAAAAACATTTTTCAAAATATCATTCTTAAGAAGAGAACTTGTGTCTGCTCCATATCAGTCCATAGCGAATTACAAGGGGCCAAGTTAATGGCCCCCCCCAAAGACAACCTTTCAACACATGTAACACATACCGCCCTCATTCTCTGTGCAGAATCCCCTCAATATCTATGGAAGCTTTACCAATTTTGACTGAAGAGTAATGTGTTTTGTTTTTGGCATGAGGTAGAGATTGCCAATGTTTTGCTATTTGTTTGAGGAATTTGAAGCAATAGCAGATGTGCACCATATATTTACTGTGTCTATATGTCTATGATGAAGGCTAAGGGGATAAATATCTTGTCTTGAACTGATCAAGAAAGAAGAATGAAATTTGGAGAATATTTTGCTCACAGGGGTTGTGTGATATAGCTGTCACTAGAAATTCATTTTCATGGAGGCAACTTATTGATGACATGTCCAAAGATATTCCTCTTGCCCAGACTCCAAATGCCCCTTTAGTACTTTCAGATATTTATATAGTGCATTCTGGAGTTTAACTTCTTTAAGCTTGTTATATTTTAATATACTTTAACAATTTAGGAATTGACACCAACCTTAAAACAAACTCTTGCAGTGCAATCCATGTATCTGTCTATCTAAGCTGCAGAAGTAGTCTGTTTTATCTGTATTTATACTGTTAAAATAATCTATTTTTATTTGTCTAAGCTTGTGGTTTTCAACCTTTTTTTCATTTGCGGACTCCTAAAAGATTTTGAATGGAGGTGCAGACTCCTTTGGAAATCTTAGACATAGTCTGTGGACCCCCAGGGTTCTACTGACCACTATTCTGTGGTAACAACAACCTTTCATGGACCCCTTAGGCATGGTCTGTGGACTAGCACGTGTTCAAGTGCTAAAGCCATACTTTGCTATCCTTTTTCTTCTGGGATCTTAGTGCTTGGAACTCTCCCTCCAGCTGAATTCCTTGTCCCCTGCAATGGGGGCATATGAAAAGAGGGGGACAGAGAAATTAACCCCTGCTATGCTTCTCTGCTCTTTGACCTGGAAGAAGCGGGGGTAGGAGTGTGGGAGGGGCGATTTTTTTGTTGCTATTTTGCCCTCCAGCCACTAGATGTCAATCTTGTGTTGGTTTCATCAGTCACCTCTCATCCTCCTCCTTCTCACTATTACCCCATTCATTGTAGCACAAAAGGCAACCACCGGGGAGAGGGTGTACTGCAACTGTTTGGGGAAAGGCATGGCAGGGAAGGATTCACTGCTGTGATCTTAGCAGACCTACTGAGGGAGTCCGCCAATGTGCTTCTCTGCAGGAAACTCATGTGGGGCCTAAGATAAGGCTAGGATTTGAGGGAAAGAGAAGCTGTCGTCAGCCCTTTGGGTGCAGTATGAAATAATTAGTGACCGTGTGTAGGGGAGTGCAAGCTCCCCTTTCCCCCCAGATTTCAAGTAATCTCTTCCCCTGAACTAGGGTGACCAGATGTCCCATTTTATAGGGACACTTCCCATATTTGGGGCTTTGTCTTATATAGGTTCCTATTATCCCCCCACCTCCTGTCCTAATTTTTCACACTTGCTGTCTGGTCACCCTACTCTGAACTGCAGGGAACAAATTCAGTGCAATACATTTCAGTGATAACGGACATCCTGTTCTGTTTCAGTCCTGCACTTGGTGTTACCTGCAAAGCTGTTCCCATTCACAGGAGTTAATAGTTGTGAGCTGGTGTTTGCCAGTGTAAGTGGAGCAGTGTATGTCCTGGTCTTCATTTCATCCTACTTCCTTCCTCTACTAGTGCATTTGGAAGAGTCAAACTCACCTTAAAAGATTGTGGGTTTTTTTGTTTATTTTTTTAAAGAAATTGTTTTAATGCATGTAGTTAATAGAGAGAGGAATCCACTGGTATATGCCAGCACAATGTTTTCTTTTGAGTCTTAGGCATTCATTTCTCTGTGTTTCACTTTCCACCAGAGTCTCAAAGTCCAGTAGATTTGATTGTATAGTAAATATTTTTTACTCAAAGTCTTTTTAATGAATGAAACTAAATTTCATTTTTAAAATGTTCACATTTATTAATCTAATGTCTAAGCTTGCAAAAATTTATACATGTGCTTAGCTTTACATACATGAGTAGCCCTATTAACTTCAATTTGAGTATTCCATGCGTATATGTTTGCAGGATCAGGGCATAGGTTGTTAGTAATGCAGTTAAGGAGAAATATTAACATATATACAAATCCTGAAGCCTCTATTCATATTTTACTTAGTTCTAGCTCAGGCAAAATCCCAGGAAAGTCATTGACTTCAATGGAATTCTTTCATGTCTTGTAGAAAACACTTACTGCACTGCAGGATTGGGTTGTCTCTTGTGTATTTCACTTACATAGTTATTCTGTGTAGTGGGAGGTATGTGGAGAGATATAACACATCAACAGGAAATTCCCAATAGAAAAACAGTGTAGTGGGTTGGGATGGGTCTCACTAATTGGGCACAGAACACAGAAAGGGGCAAAGAGAATGTTCTTAGACTTAACTTAGAGTGTACAGAAATTGTGTAGCCCAGTGCCATGACTCTATCACTTTACATTTGTCATTAATAGTGAAAGAACCCACAGCAGTGCATAAAGATTCAAAACAGATTTACTCAATTGCATATGCTGAAGGAGAATAGTTTGTGTCGATGTTTCGTGGATTTGACAAAACCAAGTGAAAGAAAGTTACTTTTAATACTTCAGAATGGAATGGAATGTCATTCCAACACCAGTGCTGTTTCTAGGAGGCTTGACCAAAGGAGAGCACTTTACAAAGATAAAGATCAAAGGATCTTGGACTATGACTGGGGAACAATTCAGATAAAATTCCCAATCCGCTTGACTGAGCATTATCCAGTGTGTTCAGTTGTTCTCTGTTCTTCCTTCCTTTCAATCCATCCCTAATGCAGCTGCAAAGATTTTCTTCCTGTCTTGCTTGTTCCTATCTCCTTGCACATTAGCTTCAAGCTTGTCCTCCTCACTTTCAAATAATTTCACAAGTCCATCCCAGTTACATTTCTGCCTCAGTCACCTCTTTATGCTCTCTGAAGGCACCAGTGCTTCTCTTCTGACTGCTCCCTTTGTCTCCTTCATCCTCTGCAAAATTTGCACCTTTTTATGATGCCGTTCCCCCATGTCTGGAACAGCTTCCTGGTTATTCTGTGCCAAGCTCAGTTTTTCTGTTTCCTTCAAAACTGTTCTTTAAAAAAAACATACATTGCAGCTTTGGCATGTTTCCATGACATGGTGCAGAGATTTTACACTCGATCTGACATACAGGGAGTTAACTCCCTTATGGCAATGTCTGGCAGCCCATATCCACATAAGATGAAAGAGGGAGGAGTTAATTAGTCAAGGCTCCTGAATGAAGGCATTAGGGGTCTCAGGGCTGGTCTACACACAGGGTGTATCTGCACTTACAGAGTTTTTGTGCTGTAAGTTTCACCGGTGATAGGGAACTGGTGAAAGTGCTGGTTTGTGTACTCACTCAACTCCTCAGGTGTCAGAAAGTGTTTACACTACCAGCACTTCCATTGCTGATGAGAGCAGTGCTGTAGGGCAGCTATCCCACAGTGCAGCTCTCTCGAAAGGTCTTGTGGGAAGTGGGGGTGAGCAGAAGGCATTCTGGGTCTCTGCTCAGTGCCCCGTGCTGCCCTGCTTCTTGTCTCAGGAGCACCATTACTTCCTTGTTTCTTCTGTGACATTTTTTTAAAACCCCCTGCTGTCTGGCTGCTTTCTCTGCCACATCTACAAACAAAGGGAAAGGGAGCTTCAAACTTCCCGGGGCTTAGGCCTGGTTTACACTGGCAGGGAGGGAGGTTGATGTAAGATACGCAACTTCAGCTACGGGAATAGCATAGCTGAAGTATACGTATTTTATTTTGACTTACCTCCCGTCCTCATGGGACGGGATCGACAGCTGCGGCTCCCCCGTCGACTCCGCTTCTGCCGCTTGCCCTGGTGGAGTTCTGGAGTTGGCGAGAGTGCGTTCGCGGATTGATATATCGCGTCTAGACAAGGCACGATATATCGATCCCCGATAGATCGATCGCTACCCACCGATCCGGCGGGTAGTCTGGACGTACCCTTAGGGTGGGGAGGGGCACAGATATCCACGTGTCAGAGCAGCAGAGATGCTGGCCAGAGTAGTCACTTTTGGAACTGTGGGATATCCTCCAGAGGCCAAAAGGTGTTTACAGTGCCAGAACGTGTCTTCACTTTCACAGCAGCGCAAAAAGAACAGAGGTAAGAGCTGTATGCCTCTTGTGGTTTTCTTTTTGTGGTGAAACTTCTGGAAAAAAAAAACACTGCAAAAGTCATTAACAAGTGTAGACACTCCTGTGGTTTTAGTGCAAAAAAGGGACTTTGTGCACTTTAAATGGTAAGTGTCGACATACCCACAGAGTTGCACTGCTTCAACTGTAACTGTGTGATTTCAAACGAATTGAGTTCAACAGATGCCAAAGACTGCGTGAACTCTCTTATTTCAGTTTAAATCAAGCTTCTTTCCGTTTAGCTTAAGTCAATTAGGAACTGGCTTAAGCTAAGTCAGTGGTCCCTAAACTTTTCAGGATTGTGCCCCTCTTACTCCTGTCCGTCTCCCCCCTCGAGCTGGGCTGGGGCGGGGGGAAACACAGACAGAGGTTAGGGGGCTGAGGCTGGGGCCATAGCTGAGGAGAGGGGAGCCAGGGCACTGAGTGCAGGGCTGGGAGTGGAGCCCTGGGCACAGGGCCAGCAGCCGAGGTCCCGGGTGTGGGGCTGGCATCCGGGTCAGGAGTGGAGCTGGTTGGTGCTTCCTCCCAGCTCCCCATGCGGGTTGGCCCAGACCTCAGCAGCACCCTTCCTCCTTCCCCCAAACAGTCCTCCATGCTCCCCTAAGGGGACACTTTCCACAGTTTGGGGACCTCTGAGCTAAACCAATATAAGCCATTCAAATCAAAATAAGGATATCCAAACCATGGTTTGCACCATTTAACTAACTAATAATAACACATACTCAAGGTCTTATGTGCTTTTCAACAGTAGGTCTCAAAGTGCTGTCCAAAGTATGGCAATAGCATTATACAGATGGGGAAACTGAGGCACAGATAATTGAGGTGAACTGCCCAAGGTCACACAGGAGGCCAGGGCCAAAACTGGAAATAGATCCTGGGCCTTCTAAATCCCAGTCCAGAATTTTATTGATTAGGCCACACTAGGGTTGCCAGGTGTCTGATTTCCGACGGGAACGCCTGGTCGTAAAAAGACTTTGGCAGCTCCATTCAGCACCGCCGACCAGGCCATTAAAAGTACAGGAGGCGGTGCTGTGGAGCTAAGGCAGGCTAGTCCCTACCTGTCCTGGCACTACACTGTGCCCCAGAAGTGGCGAGCAGGTTCAGCCCTTAGGTGGGGGCCACGAGGCTCCATGCGCTGTCCCCTCCCTGAGCACTGGCTCCGCACTCCCACTGGACAGGAACGGCAGCCAATGGAGCTGGGAGTGGGGGGAGGGTGGTGCCTGCATGTGAGAGCAGTGCATGGCGCCTCCTGGCCCCCTCGCCTAGGAGTCGGACCTGCTGGCTGCTTCTGGGGCACAGTGCAGAGCCAGTCAGCCTTAGCACTGCTGACCAGGAGCCGCCCGAGGTAAAACTGTTCACCAGCCCCGAGCCCCAACCTCCTGCCTCTGTCCCGATTACCCCTCCAAACCCAGAGCCCCCTCCTGCACCCCAAATCCCTCATCCCTGAGCCTACCCCAGAGCCTTCACCCCCAGCCAGAACCCTCACCTCCCCTGCACCCCAACCCCCTGCCCCAGCCCAGAGCCCCTCCCACACTCTGAACCCCTCATCTCTCTCCTCATCCCAGAGCCAGCACCCCCAACCCAGAGCCTGTACACCCATCTGCACCCCAGCCCCCTGCCTCAACCCTCAGCCCCCTCCTGCACCCCAAAACCCTCATCCCCAGCCCCATCCCAGAGCCTTCATCTTCAGTCAGAGCCCTCACTCCCTCCTGCACCCCAACTCCCTGCCCCAGCCTGGAGCCCCCTCCCGCACCCTGAAACCCTCATTTCTGGCCCTATCCCAGAGCCCGCACCCTCAGTTAGAGCCCTCCCTCCCTCCCACACGCCAACCCCCTGCCCCAGCCCAGTGAAAGTGAGTGATGGTGGGCAACAGTGAGCCACTGAGGGAGGGGGAATGTAGTGAGCAGTGGGTGGGCCTCAGGAAAGGGCTGGGGCTAGGGTGTTTGGTTTTGTGCAATTAGAAAGTTGGCAACCGTAGGCCACACTGCCTGTTCAGCTTCTACAGATCTGTGTGCAGAGAACCTATCAGGATCAGCACCAGAGCTTTATTACAACAGTTCAACCCCAGTAGCAAAAGATAGAATAGAATTGAGCAGGTTAAACCAGAAGGCAGATTTTCACATCAGAAGACTGTTTTTTGTTGAATGATGAGCAGGTCCTTTTTGCTTTCCTCTTGCAGGGCCACTCGGGGGCGGGGCAGGTGGGGCAATTTGCCCTGGGCCCTGCAGGGGCCCCCACGAGAGTTTTTTGGGGCCCCTGGAGCAGGGTCCTTTACTTGCTCTGGGGGCCCCGGAAAACTCTCATAGGGCCCAGGCCCCCGGAGCTTCTTCCGCTCTGGGTCTTCGGCGGTAATTCAGCGGCAGGGACCCCCTGCCATGGGTCTTCAGAGCACTTCGGCGGCACGTCCCAGAGCGGAAGGACCTCCGCTGCCGATTTACCGCTGAAGCAGGGGCCCCCCACTGCCGAGGACCCTAGGCCCCCTGAATCCTCTGTGTGGCCCTGTCCTGTTGGTTTAATAATAAAACTAATTGAGGTTTCTGTTTGTTTAAAATTGATTTAACTTGGATTTCTGAGTAAATCAGGGCAGCTAATCCCCTTCAAAAGGGTGTTCCCTCTCAGGAAAAGAGAGAGGAGGGAGCATTTCTCCATGAAACATTAAAATCCAAACCTCCTGAGAAATGACTGGCATCTGTATAAGAGCAAAGAGTCTCTAGTCTCTCTTAGTGACCCATACTTGTTATCTTCTTATTCATTTACTCTGGACTGGATAGCAAGAGGATTTCTAGTTTGAGACTTTCTGGAAAGATTGGGAAGAATTCCTCTCTGGGGAATAAAAAAAAAAAGAAATCATTTGATGTTTACTGCATGGCCAGTTTCACTAACATGCAAATCCTAGACATGTGGTCCTATAATTAAACCCATATCTGTTATAAATGAACTGAAAATGCAGTCCTGCTGACTAAGAGAGCTCATGAAGCTCCTAATTTTTTGATTTACAACTGAAGAGCACCTCTTGCCGTTCACGTGTATTTGTCAATGAAAACTGTGTTCAGGCCAGATTGTGCTATGTGGTCAGCTCATATATTCGGAAAGGAAAGCTCATGCAGAAGACGTGAACAATTTCCTTTGTTTAATACCAAGGACTATGTGGGATTTCCTAAGAGAATGCGATGGGGGTTGATTCAGAAAATGAATAACAACATGATCTTTTGAGAACCGAAGGTTAATATAAGAAAACAGCATCCAGAGGAGATGATATAACTAGTCAAAAGTCCCATAGAAGACCCAGAGGCAATAACTCCCAAGCAGTCAATGGTATGCACCAAAGAAGGATAAAAACTTTGCATCACTGGTAGAATTTTTTTTTTTACTGCTTGGCATCTGGGACCTTAAATCAAGGTTACAAGTACTCTGCAGCAAGCTTTATGTAGGTTCTGCAGCAAGGTCCCCAGGGTTCTCAGGCACTGTGTTGACCATATCGGATATTCTATGACAGCTTTAGATTTTTATTCAATTAAATAGGATCGTAAACAATCCAGTCAGTACAACAGACCTTGTGGTCTTTGTTTTTATATTAAAGTCAATGTTATATTTTGTCCTTTAAATGTTTTACGCTCAAGGTGCTAAAGTGTGTATATCCACACACAGCTGCATGTAATATGCATTGGGCATGTCGGGGGGAGCGGGACATTTTTGGTAGCTGGATAGGGATATAATTGGTGCTTTTAATTTGGCACATGGGAAGACTGTGGAGGTGACTGGGGGCGGAGGGGCAAACGCATTAGCTGGCATTATTGTAATAGCAAAATAGTTGATATTAGCTTCAAAGTTATCATGATCAGGCTTAACAACCAGGGCCGGTGCAAGGATACTTTGCATCTGAGGCAAAACTTCCACCTTGCGCCCCTCAACCCCACCACTCCCCCCCAGAGCATCGATTATAAACTTTCAAAAATGAATACTGCATAATATGGCATTGTTTATTAGAATTAATACACGTTCGACTTGAAAATTTATTAATTTCATTATTTAGTCTACATATTTAATGAAAATAAATGAATAACCTGACAGGGTGTGGGGCTGGCTGGCTTTGGGCAGGGAGGTGCGGCAGGGGTTGGCTGGAGACAGGGGGTGCAGGGCTGGCTGGAGGCAGGGGAGAGGGTGTGGCAGGGGTTGGCTGGAGACAGGGGGTGCGGGGCTGGAGGCAGGGCAGGGGGTGCGGGGCTAACTGTGGGCAGGGCAGGGGGTGCGGCAAGGGTTGGTTGGAGATGGGGTGCGGGGCTGTCTGTGGGCAGCGCAGGGGTGTGTGGCAGGGGTTGGCTGGAGACAGGGGGTGTGGGGCTGGCTGCGGGAAGGACAGGGGCTGTGGGGTTGGCTGGAGACAGGGCAGGGGGTCTGGGGTTGGCTGGAGATGGGGTGCGGGGCTGTCTGCGGACCGGACAGAGGCTGTGGGGTTGGCTGGGGACAGGGCAGGGGGTGTGGGGTTGGCTGGAGACAGGGTGCAGGGCTGTCTGTGGGCAGGGCAGGGGGTGCGGCAGGGGTTGGCTGGAGACAGGGTGTGGGGCTGGCTGCGGGCAGGGCAGGGAATGTGAGGCTGGCTGGAGGCAGGGGAGGGGGTGCAGCAGGCGTGGGCTGGCTGGAGATGGAGGTGTGGGGCTGGCTTCGGGCAGGGCAGGGGGTATGGTGCTGGCTGGAGGCAGGGGGGGTGGGGCAGGGTAGCAGGTACCAGGGCCGTCCCTAGATATTCTGGGGCCCTATGCCCGCCTCTCTGCGGGGGGGCACAGGGGTGCCCTATGCTTCTGTGTGGGGAGCAGGCCTCGGGGAGGGGCTGGCTTTGAGAGCAGGGAGGAACCACCGCCCAGCACTCACCCGCACCGTGGCTGGGGCCGGGTCTCTGCACTTCCCCCTGCCGGTGAGTGTAGGCCTGGCCCTGCTGCAGAGCTCAGGGGAGTGGGGGTGTGGTGGGGCTGAGCAGGGGCGGAGGCCCTGAAGAAGAGCCAGAGCAGCAGGGAGCAGCACAGCATCGGTGGCTGGAGGAGGAAGGACATCACTTCCTGGCCAGCTGGAGCTGATTAAAGCCGCAGCGCCGGGTGAGCATCCTATACATTCTGGGCACTGCTTTTTGGCGCCCTCAAATCTGGCGCCCTAGGCAGCCGCCTAGTTTGCCTAATAGTTGCACTGGCCCTGTTAACAACCAATGAGGGGGCTTGCACTACAGCTCTAAAATAGTTGTGTAGATGTTCCTGCTCACTGAGACTCACCCCCGCTTGCCGGTTTCAGAAAAGTTCAATCTGGATCTGAATTCCCTCTAAGTTCAAAGGTGTGCAGATCTGGTTGGGTTCATTTCTAACTAAAAGTATATGAATGTAGCTACTTAGTGACCTTGGGCAAGTCACTTGTTCGAAAATCTCTCAGAGCTATTGTTTCAGATACTTACATCATTTCGTCCTGTGGCACCTTATAGACTAACAGACATTTTGGAGCATGAGCTTTCATGGGTGAATACCCAAAGTAGGTATTCACCCACGAAAGCTCATGCTTCAAACCATCTGTTAGTCTATAAGGTGCCACAGGACTCTTTGCTGCTTTTACAGATCCAGACTAACACGGCTACCCCTCTGATTCTTTACATCATTTCATTATTTATGCTTTGTTTGTTTTTGAAAGGTGTTACAAAACATAAATTTAAAAAAATGAAGGCTTAGATTTTGTACCACGATTATTCTGCAAGAGGTAGATTCTATAATACTTATAATTAAGGCGGGGTCTCATGTATGCATACAGAACATAGAATTTTTTTATATATTAATGGGGGAATTTGCAATGATTATAACACAGTTTCTGATCATGCAATTTCCTGGATATGAAGACTCAGAAAACTAGGTAGTACTGTATTACCATGATTAGAAAGAAGAACTACAGTTAAGTAATAATAATATTTAGCACCAACATGATGCTTTTTGTACATAGATCTCAATCATCCCCATTTTACAGATTGGGAAACTGAAGTACAGAGGGGCAAGTGACTTGCCCAAGGTCACTAAGTAGCTAAATTCATATACTTTTAGTTAGAAATTAACCCAACCAGATCTGCACACATTTGAACTTAGAGGGAATTCAGATCCAGATTGAAGTTTATTACATGCCTTTATGTCTGTAAGGGTACATCTACACTGGAAAAACAAACAAACAAACAAAAATCCTGTTGGCAGCAAGTCTCAGAGCCCAAGTCTACATGCAGAGGTTGCGGGGGCTTGCATTACAGTGCTAAAAATAGCTTGAACTTCAGCCCAAGTTCCACCCCGACAGCTGTTTTTAGCACCATGATGTCAGCCCCAAGATTCGCTGCTGCAGATCTTTTTTTACACTTTAGATACACCCTAAAGTGCGGAACCAAACCCCTAGATTGAAATACCCTCAATTTTTGAGAAATTAGCTCCACTTCTCAGCTAATCTTAGAGGTTTAGAACTGAAGATTGGCATGCATTGTTTAAATATGGACATCTGGTAGTGCTAGGTTCATTTCCTTGCCAGAGACTTTTGGATTTCTGCAAGAAGCCAGTTGGGTTTTAGTGGCCATTTCTGAGTTTCTGGTTTTAGTTCTCATTATTTAAAACAAAACAAAAAACCCTCTCTTATTTTCATATCAGTCAGTGGGTCTCAACTTTATACTGGGAATCACCACCTCCCATTTAGCAACGTGGGATGGGCAACATGGTTCTGACCCTCTGACACCTGTTCACAGCCAGAGTACGGCCCTGTTATTAACACTGCTGGTTGTTCACACATGATATCAAAACTTTGGTCAAAAGATGGAGAATCATGTTCTTAAAACCCTGCTCTGAGACATAAGGGATGTGGGTTCTATTAGTGGCTCTTTCACAGTTTTCCTTTGTGACCTTGGGATGTCATAGTCATATTTATAAACCAGAAAAATATTTATTTTGGGATGCTGTAAGGGCTAATTTGTTAATGATTGTAAAGCACTTTGCACTTCTCCAGTGCCTTCCATCAGAAAGTAGAGGTGTGTGTGTGTGTGTGTGTGTGTGTGTGTGTGTGTGTGTGTGTGTGTGTGTGTGTGTGGTGGTGTTTGGCTTGTTGCTTTCTGCTCTGGAGGGCTTCCTTCATCATGCTTGTCTGAGTATAATAATATGCTATGTCAGATTTCGTTGTAAAAGTGAAGCAGTGGCAGAATGATTAAATCAAATTAGAGTAACAGATGTTTGCTCTTCGTAGAAAAGCTCAATCGTTTGGGAATGTGTAAACCAATTATTTTTGTTTTTCAGCTTTTCCCTGACTGCAGTTCTTCGTGAAACTCTGTGATTGGTCTTTCTGTACTGTGCTTCCATCAGTAATAAGGTTTATTTGCTGACAGCTGTTGATAAGAAATAGTCATGATGTGAATATGCGCAGGAAATACCACCTGCTTTTTCTAACAACTGTATCAGGGGTGGGCAAACTTGTTAGCCCAAGGGACACATCTGGGAATAGAAATTGTATGGCAAGCCATGAATGCTGACAAAATTGGGGTTGGGGTGCAGAAGGGGGTGAGGGCTCTGGTTGGGGGTGCGGGCTCCAGGGTGGGGCTGCGGATGAGGAGTTTGAGGTGTAGGAGGGTGCTCTGGGCTGGGATTGAGGGGCTTGGAGGGTGGGAGGGGGATCAGGGCTGAGGTGGGGGAGTGGGTGTGGGGGGGGGTGAGGATTCCAGCTGGGTGGATGGGCTCTGGGGTAGGGCTGGGGATGAGGAGTTTGGGGTGTAGGAGGGTGCTCTGGGCTGGGACCGAGGGGTTCAGAAGGCAGGAGGGGAATTAGGACTGGTGCAGTGGGTTGGGGCATGGGGAGAGGCCCAGGGGTACAGGCAGTGATTTCCCTAGACCCCCCCCGGGAGGGGGAAACCCCCCTGAATTTCCTCAACACCCCCCCTAGTTTTGTGAGCTAGTTATATACCAATTTAGTGACTGTTTGGAAATCTGAATTTAAACTGAAACATTAATACACACTCAAAAGCTTATACAGTGTATGATAAAATATGTGTATCTGAAAAAGTATACTAGATTTGAAAAGTATGAACATAAACTAGCTTCCTTGCTTCCTTATACAGCTGTTGTTTTTTTTGATGTCAGTGCATTCATGATGTTGGCCAACCTAATAATATCAAATGTTGATTTGTAAGCAAAGTCTAAATGAGCTCTCCCTGACAGCTAGTGATGAGCTGGGGCTGTGGGGCCAGATTATATTTACATTCACACCTAATCTACCTAGGTATCCAGCAAACAGAGCTGTGTTGTCCAAGTGATAGATTTTGGCTGGGGTTGGGTTACAAATCACTTGAATGTGGGACGGAGGGGATGAAATGTTGTTCTTATTCTATGAGTAAAGGGCAGTAGAACTGTACTTAGCCTGTGATGATTTGAAGGCATCAAGAGAGAGGGTGGGGATCTGTCCCTCTCCACTGTTTAAAGACAGAGCTGATTAGGCTCCATAGACAGTCTTTTGTTCTAAGTGACCACTGCAGCTGAAATCACTGACAATCAAGTCTAAGTGCTTAGTCCTGTTGTGGGGACAGTGTTCCTGTGGGACAGCGTTTTTGTGGAAGAGACAGCCCAGACTGCATTAGCACCGAGGTTCCCCCAATGAGAGCTCAGCTGAAATGACTGAGAGCTGGTGGAACCACAAGAGACCAACTCGCAGAGGTCACAGGGGCAGGTGGCAGCAGAAGGTGACTGCGCAGGGCCATTGGCAACACAGCGGTGGAGTGAACGGTGGCACGACGAGCAGCCATAGCCAGAGCAAACAGTGAGCAGGTGGAGGAATGAGCAGGGTGCCTTCTTGTCCCCTACCTGGAAGATGTACTCACGTGAAAGCACCTCTGAACTCTGAGTCTCCACTGACCAAGGACAACACCAGTTAGTGGAGTGCGGTGGAGGGAAAAGTGAGGGGCATGTTGAATAAACATTTGTTTGTTGGACTATATTTTAGTCACTTTGCTCCAGAATGCTGGATTTGTGACTGGGAATGGAAACTTATATAAATATGTTTCCTAGTAGGCCAAGATTTTTAAAATGCATTATTTGCCAAGGTTGTTATCTCACATTGTTGCTATCTTGGGAGGTCATTATATTGGGGAGTTTCTATACTAAACATTTTTATTATTATAATTAATTTTTACATAAGAATGGTCATACTGGGTCAGACCAATGGTCCATATAGCCGAGTATCCTGTCTTGCAACAGTGGTCAAGGCCAGGTGCTTCAGAGGGAATAAACAGAACAAGTAATCATCAATTGACCATCCCCTGTTGCCCATTCCCAGCTTCTGGCAAACAGGCTAGGGACACTCAGAGCATGGTATTGCATCCCTCCCCATCCTGGCTAATAGCCACAGATGGACCTGTTCTCCAGGAATTTATCTAGTTCTTTTTATAATCCTGTTATAGTTTTGGTCTTCACAGAATCCCCTGGCAAAGAGTTCCCTGGGTTGACTTTATATTGTGTGAAGAAATACTTCCTTTTGTTTTTTTAAAACCTGCTGCCTATTAATTTCATTGGGTGACTGCTAGTTCTTCTGTAATGTGAAGGATTAAATAAAATTTCCTTATTCACTTTCTTTGCACCAGTCAAGATTTTGTAGACCTCTATCATAACCCCATTAGTCATCTCTTTTCTAAGCTGAAAATTCCCCGCCTTAAAATGGCCTGCGGGCTGTAATTTGCCCACCCCTGAACTATATGGTGGAACCTGATTTTCCTTTACCTCCTTATACTTAAACAAGCTTCTTTGGGGAACTGTGTCTTCCTGGACATAAGAAGGGGCTGGTGAACTTAAATGTAACAGTTCTTTAAATTTGCCACATAAACCCAGATCTTCAAAAGCGCGCCATATATTATCTAACAACTTCTCAATATTCCAGAATTGTAATGGAAATTACTTACAATAGCTTCCTTCACTCATGTCATGAGAGTTCTCTTTTGGGTCCACTAGGTGGCTAACAAATGTTGAAATAAAAGCAGTCATTTGCCTTATCTCACAGAACACAATACATATCTAATTTAAAAAAGCTTCCAAATGACAAATGTATCACAGCTAAAGGCGCTTTCCTCACGTACTGGAAAGCTGACTTGGGCAAATTTTGGAGAAATAAATGGCCTTAATATCCACTCTAAGTCATTTTAAAAGTATAATCAATCAACATACTTAAGGGAAATTTAAACAGTGCCTGATGGGGATAATGTGTATGTGATGGTCCAGGAAAAGGTATGAAATTAGCCTGGGGAGGAAGGGGGAGAATGCATAACAGAGGGACCATATATGAAGATGTGCTGCCCCCGTAAATAGTGGTTTTTGTTTTGTTTTATTTTGTGGGTGGGAAACGGACCAGGGTGGAGTTGTGGAAAAAAATGTATGTATCATGGCCAGATCGCCCCGCTTTGGTGATTATTTGTTTAGTATGAAGGAGGAGTAAACCTACACTGTGGGTTGGAAAGTTTGATTCATATTCAAGGCGAGACTGGGACAAAAGAAGAGAGCTGTTACAGAATCAAACAGACAGAGAGAGAGGAGCAAAGCAGAAGGAGGGGAAAGAAAATAAAAGAATATGTGCAGTAAATTAGGGCACAACTGACTTGTAAAGATTGGGATGCCTTTTGGCAGCAGGAGAAAGCTTTTGGTCTTCTGGAGTGTTATTAGTCCCTCTCTGTCTCCTTTTCCTTCCTGAATTACCTCCTCATAGCAATAAGTAACTTGCCATACTAAATGTATGTATGTATCCAGACAGGCTCCAAACTCATACTAACTACAGTGTTTTAATGTTCAAGGATGCACATTTTAGTGATATACAATTGTTCCACAAGCTAATTAATGTACAATGTTCAAGGATTTTACAGAAGAGTGCATGAAATAATGTCTGTCCCACCAGCATCATCTCTATAGACACATCCAAACCCACCAGGCTGGCTGAAAGATAACAAATCCGCCACAGAGAATGGGGATATATTACACTGCAAACAGCTAAAAAGATGGAAACTTTTTGTCTGTAAAGCAAACAAAAGAGAAGTTTAATAACCAGATATTGTTATTCCTGTAAAAACATCTGTTCCATTCAAAACGTAAAGAATAATACAAGTAGCCTGGCTGTGGTGGTATTTGATTAATCATAGTGATAAACTGAGAGACTCACACTGTCAAAATGTAAAACAAAAGAATAATGCTTTTACCATCTGGCTTGGAATCACTTTTACCCGTATAGTCTCATATGTTCGTCCCAAGCAATAGTTATGACTGTGGAATATATACTATCCCCTAGGGCCCATTAATTAGCTTGCGGAACAATTTAGAGGTTAGAGAGATAACAGAACTGTTATTAAAACAAAGGTCTTGAATGTTGCCCAAGCAATAGCAAAGAGTGGAGAGTTGGAATAGATTAAAAAGTGCTTTCTGAAGGAATTGGTAATGTGATCTAATAACCTGTGAACCATTAGAAAGAATTGTATTTGCTGTTAGGAGAACAAATGGGAACAATTTCCCACAATTTGGCCAACAGTCATCAATTACATTGAAGAGACAGGAAATATAGAATAGACTTTTAGCTTTCTGTGGCTTATGCTATAGTAATTTAAGGACAAGTCGGTTGAATAGCTCTGAAGACTAAGAGCTTAATGAAATATGGGAGAAGTAATAGCTTCTGCATGGAGTATATTTTACAGCACAAAATGTTAAGGCCTCTATTGATTTGTGCTCTTTTGTGAATGTCTATTTGATAAAAAGAATTTTTTGATACACATACATTTCTTGCCTGGTGTCTACAAATGGATTATACCATACCATTACATACTGTATACTTTCTTTTGTGCATTATAATATAACAGTGTCTTAGCTAGCAAACGTCATACCTCCAATAGACTTTTACCGTGTCTCCTGTGGTGGCCAATGAATAGATATTGGTTAGTCGTGTATCAAGTTTCCTGTGATATCCACATTTAGTCCAACATAAGCCAACACCTGGTTAATTTGTTTACTGTTTTAGAAATGGGCCTGAACTGATAGCCCAAACTTGAACACCTCCAAATTTGGAGAATGTTTGGACCTAAATATCATAGCTTTTACTTGGTGCAAGTACATTTCCATTAACAGTACAAAGTAATAATGAATTACAGCAATGGCAGTTTTTGTAATCTAGGTACGTAGCATTTAGGTGAAATATTACTTGAATAAATTTCTAATGATGAAATACAAAATGTGAGAGAAGTTTTGGGGTACTAGAAGAATAAAAGCTTTTCAGTAAGCTATTCAGGTCCCTTTCTTGCAAACACTTAGGCACCTGCTAAATTTTACTCATATGAGTAGTCCCATTGAAATCAATGGGATTACTCATATGAATAAAACTAAGCATTCGCATAAATATTTGCAAGATTGGAGCATTACATAATGAAATTAGGAAAGCAAACCGCAGCATAGAAGACAAAACTAGATAAGGGTCCTTAACATATATGCAGGCTACATTTACAAAAGCATTCCACACTTCACAAGGGCTTTCGATGGAGTTTGTTTAGTACAAGTGTGCAATGTGCAACATCTGAGTAATTAAAACTCTTTTAAACATTAATTATAATAACCTCTTCAGCCTGAGCAAAATTGGCACCTTTATCAATATACATTCTCTCTGAATCATTAATGAATAATCCAAACCTGCATGGACCAATTCATATTTGGAACTTGATATTTAGTGTTTACACATGAGTATTTACTGAATCAGAGTAAACATTCATATAAAATCATTTCTGTGGCAACCCTTTAATCGTGTACTGTGGACATAGACTCAAGGAAATGCATTTTCTCATATAGGCTTTATCTAAATCTTTTCCCAGTGATAAAATATGGATTAAAAAAAATTCTAACTTGCACTTGATTGATTGATTATTATTTTGTGTTCCAGTATCACTGAGAACCTCCAGCTGAAATCTGGGCACCTGTTGGGTGCTGTACAGATGCATAGCAAGACAGTCTCTGCTCTAAAGAGCCTTCTTTCTAAATAGACAGACAGACAAAGGGCAAGAGGAGAAACAGAGAAATGAAATGGCTTTCCCAAGGAAACACAGAAGGTCAGTGGCAAACCAGATCCAGAACCAACATTCCCTTATCCCTAACCCCATTCCCTGTACATTACATTAGCAGGACTGAATCAGCTTACCATATTCTCTTCTCAGTAAATGCACAGATCTGCTTGTTTTCTCTGTCTTTGGTTGTAAGCAACAAGACGCTGCACCAGATCCACAACAAGTGTAAATCAGTGACATTCCATTGATATTAGTAGTGGCACAGTGATTTACACCACCTGAGGAATTAACTTTGTGCATTATGCATTTTTAAGAGAATATGACACTTTTGTAGACATAGTCATTTAGTCATGTGCCTCTAAAACAGTACTGTGTCAAAATGAAACAACCAGTTTAAATGTGCCGTCAACTACTCATATGTTTCTGTTTCTTTAAATGTTGATTCTTGCATTTGAAGTTATTAAGCCTGATTCTCCGTTCTGTTGAAGAACATGGATTACTCTGGCTCAGCTTGAATGGTTACCTGCTGTAATGGAGCGGAGAATCAGGCCCATTGTTGACAAAGTGTACACTTCTCCACAAAAGGGCTTGTAGTACTGGATAGTTAAAATGCAATTGTTGTGAAGCATGATTTTAAAGACATTGAAAAACCAGGATAATAAATAAAACACAAAGATTGAAATTGTGCTCTCAGGTATACCTGTGCGACATTGTGATGGTCATTGCCCAGATGTAATGAACGGTAAATTTTGGCAGTGCAGCACTCTATGTGAATGTGTGTTGAGGTTCTGGAGGTTTGGCATGTGGATTGATGGGGCTTGGAGAATCCCACACTGTTTGCATCTGTGACCATCCCTCCACTCTCTTCCTGCAGAGTTGGTGAGCGCAAAGGTTACGGAGACTACTCCAGAGAATATATGGCGTCTGCTTCTACTCTGTACCCAGGGAGAGAATTCTTCTATCTGCAGTGATCTCCATTGCTTAGCCCAGTTAATTCAGCTGGGCACTGGGCATGAGATTTGTGCCTTAGTACTGGCAACTGTCAGAAGAAATAGCTATGAATGGTAATTAATGCAACAAGCATTGATCAAGAGAATTAGTCATTGCAGATAACCTGTGGCTGCTAGTATGTATTACTAGCGATTTTAGTCTTTGCATTACTTTACATAAATGACATGTTAAAGAAGGTGGTGTGTACAGTTTATCAGGTGTCAATTCCTGGGTCACTGATATGATAAATAACATTAATAGTGGCGGTTCTCCAGAGGTTAACTTCCACCAGAAGAAAGCAATAGAGAAATGTATCCTACTGCTCTGACCTGAGCCAGGCAGGATACCAGTTTAAATAAGCATGTGTGTTTAGATATCTTAGCTGGAAGTATGTCAGATCAGATATCTAAGAATTGGGGAGTAATTTCTGATTAGAACCAGTCTTGTTATTCATTACAAATAATATTTAGAGTGAATTTAGCTATTTGTCTCTCTGCATTTTCATTGTTCACAAAGTGATCCTGAGTTCTGAGAATGTTTCAATAGTATAATAGTTTGGATGAACAATTTTCATCTTGCAAGATGTTTGTGAACTGTTGACTTTGAATATGTGCTGCTTGTGGCCTGTGGTTAGTACAGCTGGTTGGAAGTTGGGGGTGGGAAGATGTAATTCTCATTCTATTTTTATATTATAAAACAAACACACACACACACACACACAATCATGGCACATTGCACAGTATTTCCAATATGTAAAAATGTGTTGTGTGGGATGCTTTCTAATATTCCAGAAGAGTATCTTCAAAGTGACTCATGTCACCATGGGCAGTCAATGACTTTTTAAACATTTTGTCATATTTTTGTTAGAAAAATTATAACAGCTCTAGTGCCAAATGTTGAAGCTGGTGGTTTGTGTTCAGCCTGCGTAGTTCGGATTCCTAAGCAGCCTTACATCTATGTAGTCTGTGTTTTGGGTGGTGGCTCCTATCATTTTTGCTATCTCTAAACAAAGGAACATTTAACTATTCCCTCATTTAGCCTTCTTGAAAGGCAGCTGTTACATCCACCAGCTTCAGTGAGGTATTTTCCAAATCCCTTCTCTCCCACATGATAATGTTTTATATTTTCATCAACTTTGTTTTAATAAAGTTTTTTCATTCCGGGCTATATCTGTTAGAAAAGTGATAAAATTTAATGAAAAATGTTAAATATTAAATATTAAATATTAAAATGTCATTGATTCTAATGGTGATGTGAGTCACATCAAGGTTACTCTTCTGGTATATAAGACGGGATCCCAAACAACACATTTTTACATATTGGAAATACTGTGCAATATTGCATGATATTGTATGGCATATTATTACATGAGAACTCAGTTTTGTGACCAACTAAACAGGGAGCATAGGAGTTGTCATACCATTGATACTAATGGTCCCTCTAGTCCAGTATCCTGTTTGTGACAGTGCCTAGTTGCAAGAAACTCTTCAGTAGATAGTTATGGCCCATTAGGAAACTACCGCAACAGTTAATGGGTTGGCATATGGTCTGAAGCACGAGAGTTTAGAACCATACTAAAAATCTTTGATTTGATTGATTATAAAGGAAAACTTGTGTTTGTCATTCTTAGATGTTTGATCAAAATCACATATTCAGTGTTGCAATTAAGTGACCATTTATTTCAGAATCACATTTTGGGGAAAATAGAGATATCATGCAAGCCATAATAAGTTTGAGTTTTATAGTACAATTAATGTGATTTTTAAATCTCTTAGCCGCTAATAAATTGAGAGACATGTAGTTCTTGCAACTAAATTTACCATCTAAATGAAGACGACTCACTGAAGTGGCTTTTTTTCTTTTAACTGTATTAATTATTCCGTGTATAAACCAAATGATGTGGGTTGCAAAAGCATACTGAAGAACTTCCTCTGTCTTTATATAGAATGGAACAAGCACCATATGACCACGTAATTAGTAGTTAGCTCTGCAAATATTCATGGACTTAATCCTACAAGGATGCATTTTTACAGTTGGTACAACAAATAAACATCTAGTCTCTGATCCAGGAGAAGCCATTTGAGAAAACATTCCCTTTAACATCTTATTATTCTCTCTAGAATCCCCTGTAAATTGTATTTCACTACTGTAACAACCTGAGATGGACTTGCAGCTGAAGCAATAGCAGGCACAAGATGTAATATGTATACATAGGGCAGGATTGGGCAGCAGAGTCTTTTCCATGATCGGGGAAAAGGGAGTAGAGACGACAGCACCTTGCTGCTGGGCAAAAAAGTGTCTAGAGTTAGCAGTAGCACACGCTGCCTGTTGGAGGCTGCTACAAATCTTGTAGACTTGGCATTGGATGTATGCTGTGAAATATAGGGGTACAGGCATATGGTGAGCAGTATGTATCTGCATATTCATTTCCCCATACTCTTAAACAGAACTGGTGGTAGTTGTTTCTTTACTATGAGAAGTGTTTAGGTTCATTATATATTCCTTATGGAAAGTCCCATAGCATTTAATAGAAAATATTCTATTAACAACTAATAATTGTTAATTTTTCTATAGAATTTTTAACCATCCCATAGACTTTTATAGAGAATTCTGTCCCTGATACAGAATTCTACAGGATGGTTACAAAATACCTATGAATTGATCTCCTTGTCTGGTAAATTCTGTATTTTTTTAAATGAGTAAAGAAGCTTATAGGCTTCAATAAAATTAAATTCTATATGACTTTTCTTCCATAAAGGTTCAAGATGGGAAGCTGTGTAGAGAAATCAGTGTAGGGAAGGTTAGAGAAATATGTAAGATGTGCAGGTCTGAGTGGTCCCAGTTTAGGAAAATATCCTTATTCGAGAAAGCATTTAAGCTGACCTCTTTTACTTAAAAAAACTGGAATATGTTGAATGCAACATATGGCATTTTTGAAGTATTTCAGAAATGCTAACGTGGAAAATCTTGCCTGATTTTTCTAAAACTGTATCTGTCCCTCCTTCCTTCCTAAGCAATGAACTGAGAAACTTCTCGTTGTCTGGGGATTTTTTCCATATCAATCCTTTTGTGTTTAGCAGAAAAGCCTCTTCATTTCCCTCCATCCATCCTGTTTTTATGATTCCTACAAGCAATCTTCTAATATCAAGAAGAAACTCAATTGAGAGGAGATGAATGTGAGGTAAAGGGACCAGGAATTGTCAGATGGCAGGCAACTGTGTATGTATGATTAATGACATCTCTTACGCATTTGGGCATGAATGGGCATGATTCTGCAGTCCTTACTCAGGCAAAAGTCCCAAAGAATTCCTTGGGAATTTTGCCTGTGTAAAGGCCTATTAATTGTATTAATTTATAAAATGGCATGCCCTTTACTGATTTGAGTTGATGTAGTAGTTTCTCAGTGGCCTTGAAGGTAAGGATGAGAATTTGTATCTTGATGTGGAAAGAGATAGAAGGACAGTGGAGGAAGTGGAGTAGAGGAATGGCATGATTAGAGTGACATGGGCGACAATGTCCAGGTGTGTTAGAAATGGGATTCTGATTCAGTTGTGGTTTGACATACTTGAACAGGTAATTTTTTTATAAAGATAATATTTAAGGGGGATGGCATAGCTGGAATTTTTAGACTTTTAAATTTATGCTCTAACATGCAAAATTTTATTTCCTGTGTAAGCGAATAACATGAGATAACTGCAATAAGGTATTTTTTCTGTAAATTCTTTTCTTATGTTACTACACAGATGGATTAGGCTAGTAGATGTGATCTTCTGTCATTTGGCCTGAGGTCATTGAGTTCAATGGCTTTGCATCAGGTTCCTGGTGATTTAATAATAGGAAGGGGCCTGAGCCACAAATTTTGACTCTTATTGAATTTACCCAAATGTAGGGGATGTGTAGATCTCGGTTCTGTGTTGGATCTGTATCTCCTTGGTTTCTGCAGACTACTCCATGTGTTGAACTGCTTTCTCACTTAAGAAGTGTCTCATGGATTCTTTGAGATGTTGTTCCCATTGCTACTTCTAGAATGCAGTCTTTTCCCCCTAACTGGTGCTCAGAAAAACTCTTGAGGTTTTGCTCAGCATGGTCTGCAGAGCACAACTTTTTCACTTCTGTCCTTCCAGTCTGTATATGAGGCCCTGGACATAAAGTATTCCACTACCTTTTCCAGAGGTTACATGCAAAGCGAGTAACCCTGTACCCCTGGATTTTTCATACGAAATTACTTAAGTCCAGAAACATCAAATGCAATAATTCTATTGCAGAAATAATGGTGAGCTGTTAATGACAGCACGTGCTGAATTGAGGAAAAGCTTAGGAAAGCACAAAATAGAGCAAAGGGGTTATTAAAAATGTAATTAACTAAAAGACATGGGAGAGAAATTACATTACCACTGAAAATAATGCTGGGTAAGTTATTTAAACCCATAATGTCACTAACTGCACATAGAATAATCCCTTTTAAGCATTTAAATATGAAGAAATTTTACCTCCCTTACTAATAAATTATTCTATAAAACAGTAGCTTTGTTATGTACATTTTTTGTAAGCTAGTCTTTATTTTTGCCCTCTAAGCCTCATTTTTGCCCTTTATCCCCTTATTAGGGATAAAACTAAACCCAGACATATACCAACTTGGCCATTTAAAGATGAATGGATTTAAGTTCAAATTATAGGTTTGTGACTGTGACCATAAATCATCTTGTCCTGCCTTTAAAGCTGTTTTAAAGTTGCCAGTGTTTAGTAGAAATAAGATGAACTCTTTTAAAAGTAGAAATATATTGCACATGAAATATCAGAGTGTAAAAACTGAAGTGACAACAAATTTAATTATAGCCAAAGGGAAAGAGATGAAAACATATCCTGCTTTTCATGTGTCCCCCTTTTTTTTTAAATTCTTTGACCAGAAAAATATGGGAGACGAACAGCTAGGAAGATTGTCTTAATTTGCAGAAATTAATGTGTGATTTTGCCTTGCTTTTCTGGTATCATTCTGGCCCATACTGACTCTGAATGGTGGGAACTAAATGGAGGAGATATGGAGTTTCTGTTCCTCACCTCATTAGTGCACTCATGCAGTGCTCGTACTGGGTGGTTGAGAGCAACTCAGCTACTGCAGCTATCATTGCTCCCCCTCTTGAAAGGAGCATCGTGTGGACAGGCCTCCAGCTGTATGGCGCATATGCTCTATTGTGTATTATACACCGGAAAACAGGAGTAACCATGTGCATCTTATCACTTATCCTTCCCCACCTCCCCTAATGGGAGTCAACGTACTTTGGACTTGAGGCTAGTTCTGTTGTTGGGTGCATGGCTACACTTCCCTTCTCCCAACCCTTCTCTTCCTCTGAGACTAGGGTGACCAGATGTCCCGATTTTATAGGGACAGTCCCGATTTTTGGATCTTTTTCTTATATAGGCTCCTATTACCCCCACCCTCATCCCAATTTTTCACATTTGCTGTCTGGTCACCCTATCTGAGACTCCAGCGGGAAAGGGCAGGATTTAAGCTCTAGATTTTTCTGTGAACAAAAATCCAGTTTTGGTTACATCACAAGATGGAACATCCACTTTTCATGGCTTCTTGAGGAATTTAGGAAACGTCAAGTGTTTAGGGGCCAAATCCTGTCATCTGTACTCAGGCAAAGCCCTTATCAGTGCAGTGGGAGTTTTGTCTTTGTAAAGATGAAAGGTATGTCCAATCTTAGTCATCATTAGAGCTGAAATTTGGCAGGCAAAACTTTTTGTTCACCAAAAATATGCAGATTCGGGTTGATGAAATATTTCACAAATTTGAGTTTATTTTGGCATTAAACTCAGGTATTAAACTCCTACCTGCCTCATGGGGCCATAACCGTGGTACCCCCAACCCACCCAGCAATATTGTCAATCTATCCAACTACACACTCAGCCCAGAAGAAAAGTCTGTCCTATCTCGGGGACTCTCTTTCTGCCCTGCCACCCCCACCAACATGATACAGTTCTGCGGCGATCTGGAAGCCTACTTTCGCCGTCTCCAACTCAAAGAATACTTTCAGGACAACACTGAACAGCGCACTGATACACAGGTACCCTCCCACCATCAGCACAAGAAGAAGAACTCCACATGGACTCCTCCTGACTGTCGAAATGACAGTCTGGACCTATACATTGAATGCTTCCGCCGATGTGCACAGGCAGAAATTGTGAAAAAACAACATCGCTTGCCTCATAACCTAAGTCGTGCAGAACGCAATGCCATCCACAGCCTCAGAAACCACCGTGACATTATCATCAAAGAGGCTGATAAAGGAGGTGCCGTTGTCATCATGAACAGGTCTGACTACCAAAAGGAGGCTGCCAAACAATTCTCCAACATCAAATTCTACAGGCCACTTCCCTCAGATCCCACTGAGGAATACACTAAGAAACTGCAACATCTACTCAGGACGCTCCCTACACTAACACCGGAACAAATCAACATACCCTTAGAGCCCCGACCAGGGTTATTCTATCTACTACCCAAGATCCACAAACCCACAAATCCGGGATGTCCCATCATCTCGGGCATTGGCACTCTCACTGAAGGACTGTCTGGATATGTGGACTCTCTACTCAGACCCTATGCCATCAGCACTCCCAGCTATCTCCGTGACACCACTGATTTCCTGAGGAAACTACAATGCATTGGTGACCTTCCAGAAAACACCATCCTAGCCACTATGGATGTAGAGGCTCTTTACACAAACATCCCACACACAGATGGAATACAAACGGTCAGGAACAGTATCCCTGATGATGCCACAGCACAACTGGCTGCTGAGCTCTGTGCCTTTATCCTCACATACAACGATTTCAAATTTGATGACAATATGTATCTCCAGATCAGTGGCACCGCTATGGGCACCCGCATGACCCCACAATATGCTAATATTTTTATGGCCGACCTGGAACAACGCTTCCTTGACTCTCGTCTAATCACGCCCCTTCTCTACCTACGTTACATCGATGACATCTTCATCATCTGGACCCATGAGAAGGAGACTCTGGAAAAATTCCACCACGATTTCAACAGCTTCCACCCCACCATCAACCTCAGCCTGGACCAATCTACACGGGAGGTCCACTTCCTGGACACCACGGTGCAAATAAGGGATGGTCACATTAACACCACCCTATACCGAAAACCTACTGACCACTATGCCTACCTTCATGCCTCCAGCTTCCATCCCGGGCACATCACACGATCCATTGTCTACAGCCAAGCACTGAGGTACAACCGTATCTGCTCTAACCCCTCAGACAGATACCAATACCTACAAAATCTCCACCAAGCATTCTTAAAACTACAATACCCGCATGAGGAAATAAGGAAACAGATCAACAGAGCCAGACATGTACCCAGAAGCCTCCTACTGCAAGACAAACCCAAGAAAGAAACCAACAGGACTCCACTGGCCATCACATACAGGCTCCAGCTAAAACTCCTCCAACGCATCATCAGGGATCTACAACCCATCCTGGACAACGATCCCACACTTTCACAGGCCTTGGGTGGCAGGCCAGTCCTCGCCCGCAGGCAACCTGCCAACCTGAAACATATTCTCACCAGTAATTGCACACCGCACCATAGTAATTCTAGCTCAGGAACCAATCCATGCAACAAACCTCGATGCCAGCTCTGCCCACATATCTACACCAGCGACACAGGACATAACCAGATCAGCCAAACCATCACCAGTTCATTCACCTGCACGTCACCAATGTAATATATGCCATCATATGCCAGCAATGCCCCTCTGCTATGTACATCGACCAAACTGGACAGTCGCTACGGAAAAGGATAAACGGACACAAATCAGATATTAGGAATGGCAATATACAAAAACCTGTAGGAGAACACTTCAACCTCCCTGGCCACACTATAGCAGACCTTAAGGTGGCCATCCTGCAGCAAAAAAACTTCAGGACCAGACTTCAGAGAGAAACTGCTGAGCTTCAGTTCATCTGCAAATTTGACGCCATCAGCTCAGGATTAAACAAAGACTGTGAATGGCTTGCCAACTACAAAACCAGTTTCTCCTCCCTTGGTTTTCACACCTCAACTGCTAGAACAGGGCCTCATCCTCCCTGATTGAACTAACCTCATTATCTCTAGCTTGCCTGCACATATATACCTGCCCCTGGAAATTTCCACTACATGCATCTGACGAAGAGGGTATTCACCCACGAAAGCTCATGCTTCAAAACGTCTGTTAGTCTATAAGGTGCCACAGGATTCTTTGCTGCTTTTACAGATCCAGACTAACATGGCTACCCCTCTGATATTTGGCAAATTGTTTCAGCTGAAATGAAAACAGTAAATGTTTGGAAGTGTCTAAACAAATAATTTCAACATTATCAAAATAAAATGCTTTGATCGGGGGGAGGCGTCTAGATTCACAAGGGAATTTAAATGCCATTCACAAAAGTGATGAGAAGATGGGGCCATTATCACCTCCCTTACACCCTAGTGGGTAGGACGACACTCACCTGGAATGTGAGAACCAGGTTCAAAGCTCCACCTGGTGCTAGCATTTGAATTCTGGTCTTCCACCTTCCAGAGGGGATCCCTAACCATGGGGATAGTGGGTATTCTGAGGTGTGGCTGTTTCATTCTTTCCTGTTGATGCTATTCCACATTATATAAAATACTTGAATAATCATTGGACCAGAGAGAGAGAGAGAGAGAGAAAATGAGTCACAGTAGCCTAGTGGTTAGGGCACTCTGCTGGAAGAGGAGAACAGCCATCAAACTGAAAAATCAATTGTTAGCACAGCTCTGTATTTATTGTTTCTGAAATGGTATTTTCAAAGACTAAGCACGTGCTCAGCATTATGTCCTGGTGCTAACACTTCATAAGTCGTTGAAAGGAAAGATTCTAAAATAGGGCTAGAACAAAAGGCATTAGCAATGCTATAAATTATATTAATTTGTGAGTAACTAGCCCAATTTGCAATAGAACTGCCTAGGCAATAGGTTCTGTCAACTTTTAAAAGGAGAATATAGAAAGCCCTAAAAATATTAAATTTGCTTATTTAAAATAAGTGTCGATGACTGGGAAATATTCCAATCAGACTTTACAAGTAACTCTTTCCACTAATATTTATTCCAGTATTTTAGTGATTACTCTTTCCTAAAAGCTACCAAGTAAAAAGCCTGATTCAGACAGCAAATGAAAATATGCCAAAAAGTCTTGTTTACATGGAGGGTAGAAAAACTTCCAAGATGCTGATATGAAGCTGACTCCTTGCTCCACTTAATTAAACTTGTAAAAGCTACAAACTCTCTTGAGAATGTGACAAAATCTGGGAAATGCAGGGAATAAAAACTGAAGTTTATAATGGAAAGATTGTTTTAGCAACAAGATATGTCCAGTCTTTCATAGTAGGACAGTGATATTTAGTGTTTCGCGTCTTTTATGCTGTTTCCTCCCATGCTATGCCTTGCTTTGAAGTTTTGAGTTAAACAAACAAGTGCAGAGGTCGCACCAATGAATTACCACTGCAGTGACACCTTTGGCTTTCTCTAATCCTCATTTCAATTTGTCCACAATTCATTGTCAAGATCTGAGTTGATATTTCTTTGGACCAGAACTGAGAGGCCCATTTTATGTTGTTGTTGTGAATGAGTTTATGAAATGACCAAAAATGTGATACCAGGATTTGACAGGGGATTAGAACAGCTGATCAAGAGATCCTTAAGTGGATCAAAGCACCTTCTAGAATGAGTAACTTTACAGATTCTTGTGCAGAAAAAATGTTTTGCCTTTGGGCTTTTATGAAATAATTTAATCTGTAATATTTCAATGAAATAAATACATATGAAAACTATAAAATATTACACCAGATTTTGAGTGCATGAAACAATGTAAGTTCCAAAGAGTTTTGTCTTCTCTTTCTAATATTTTAATTATTATATTAGCATTCATAGATGTAGAAAACTTAATTTCTCATTTTTTTCATTAAATCATTCTTTACATTTTCTCTTTGTGGAGACTTCATTCCATCATTATTTCTTCTTCCCAACCAAACAGAATTTGCTTTCTGATTTAGTTTGTATCTGTGTACAACACCTTACAGCCAGGGGGCCTAAACACAATTTAGGTAACAGGGAACTTTTGGACCAAACTATGTCATCCGGAGATCCTTCTTTTTCTCTGTTTGTAACTTAAGCATTATACCATGATTCTTCTCTTGTTGGGAAACAGAAACAATATCATGTGCGGTCAGAGGTGATGCATGGCAGTGGGTCAGGCATCGCTCCCCCCCCGCCCAAGCTGCTTGGCTTGTAGTGAGCATGGTCACACAGACTGACCATGCCCAGTAACATCTGCCCCACCACTCTCAGCAGTCCCGGGTCATCTCTCTGTGTAGTGTGACCCGTTGTCAGAGAGGATCTGGAACCTTCTTATCCAAGAGAGGATCTGAATCTGGAACCTTCTTATCCAAGAGCATGGGCTGCTTCTACTGGAGTTCAATAATACTTAGTTTTATATAGGGATTTTCACCTGTAAATCTCAGAGCAAAGCACGTAAGTATCATTATCTTCATTTCACACAAGGGGAATACAGTACTGAGGCATAGATAGCTGAGGTGACTTGCCAAACGTCACACAGGAAGCTACTGACAGAGCAGGGAATAGACCCACAGCTCTCCTGAGGCCCAAATCAGTGCCCAGTCCATAGGACCATGCTATCTGTCTTTCTACCTGGGGGAAGGGGAGAAACAGCCTTGCAACAGTGAGTCTCAGAGTCCAAGTCAACTGACTCAGCTCTTGCATTTCACGCTATGAGGCTAAAAATATCAGGGTAGATGTTCTCGCTTAGGCTGGAGCCTGGCTTCAAGACTCAACCACCATATCAAGTTGCAGAACCTGGGCTCCAGCCCAAAGGAATACGTTGCTATTTTTAGACCCATAGCATGAGCCCAAAGGCTTCTGACCTGGGCTCTGAGACTCGCTGCCATGTTTATTTTTGCCATGTAGATATGCATTTAAAGAGCCTAAGAACTATTGACTTTGATTCTGAAGCAACAAATGCTTTTGAAAATGTGCCTTAGGTAGCTTTGAAAACTCTGTCGTAAATCTGTCTCTGTCTGTTCATCTGTACTGAGAGTCCTGATGATAGACCTTAAACCTTATCTCAATATTTATTCCCTCATCCATGCTCTTCTTTTTGTTGTGGTTTTTACTTACCTCTTTATAAACAATGAAAGGTCTAGAATCTAGTTAGAATTTAGACCCTAGCACATAACACTCAACAGATTTGGCGTGTTCTGTATTTATTGGCCCAATTTCATGCAGATATTCATTTCTTAACATATTGGTGGTTTCTGTGTCCTATTAACTAAACACTGCAACATATTGCTGAAGTCAGTTTTCATACCCTGCTAGATGAAGTATAGCGGTATTAGTTTCATCTTGGTGTATATTAAAAATGTTGATATGGCACTGGTGAAATGCCATATGTATTCAGTATTTTAAAATATTGTATTGAAGAAATATGACTTCCTAATATAATACAGATTGGAAAATATTTTACTTCTCTGTTGTTTTCACATTTCATTAGTAATGAAATACACCACCATTGTAGGCTTCTGGAAGAAACTTTCAGCACTACAGTGTCACTTACTTCCTTACAGTGATATTGATGGACAGTAATTGGTTCTGATTATAACCACGGAGTCTCCTCTTTTATTCAACAAGTTCAATCTTGAAAAATCTTTCATATCCTGTGGATTTTCTTTTTCCTCTTGATTGTTAATTTTACATCTTAGAATAGTTATGGACAAGAGTGCCCCAATACCAAAGCAGTATGATAGTGTTTTGCAACAGTTCTGCACAGGTGGCATTTAGGGTGACCATATAGCAAATATGAAAAACACGACATTTTTTTCTGGGGCAGGGAGCAGAGTTGTGTTCATAAGACAAAGCCACTAATATTAGGGTGGTCTTGATAATAGCGGGACATCTGGTCACCCTAGACTGACAGTTGTTACACAAGTGTAAGGCAGCAGAGAATCAGGTCCTTAATATATATAGCAAAAACTGTATAAAATGCTTTAGAGTTTCCGTACATATTAGTCATGTAACCTTTCTGCTAACAGCATCAACAGCAATAAGGGTCAGGTCCCCTGTATTCATTCTAGATGCCTTTAAGCAGGCAAATCTGTACCTACTTGTAAGCACACTCAACTAGGGGGTTAAATAATTTTATTGAGGGAAGGAAGGGGAAAGGACAGGATGAACTTTAATAAACATTGCAATTTAACATTTTCTAGGTAACACTTTCTAGAACCAAGTATCTCAGGGTGCAAGAACCAAGTATCTCAGTTAGTAGGTCCAGGCGCTCCAGGTAAAATCAGGGTCTCTGTTTCTTAGGCAGGCCTGTGACTCTACCTCCTGTGCTGCTATAATGATTTTAGCAGCTAGGACAGGGAAGACTTACCAAAGTCTTTAAGCTGATGTAGATGGATTCTGCATACTCCTCTGCCCCTACCGTAGCACACACAACTGGAATAGATTGCCTAGGGAAGTTGTGGAATCCCCATCTCTGGAGATATTTAAGAGTAGGTTAGATAAATATCTATTAGGGATGGTCTAGACAGTATTTGGTCCTGCCATGAGGGCAAGGGACTGGACTCGATGACCTCTCAAGGTCCCTTCCAGTCCTAGAGCCTATGAGTCTATGAGTCTGCTACTCCCTTGCTGGGTGATGGGGTGGGCCCAGCTACCCTTTGCTCTGCCTGCTGCAGGGCTCTGTTCTTTGTTTGCTACTGACCAGATGACTTATAATCACTTCAAAGAGCTCTGTTCATGCAAGGCCACCGTGGCTCTCAACTCAAGTCTTTCAGGGACCAGGAGATTGGTGGTCTGAGGGATCCACCACAGTCCCTACCACTCAGAGAGGTATTCCCAGGAATAAGTCATGAATGTGTGTCTTCTTCTCTTGAATGTTGCTTCTTTCCAGGGCTTCTTACCCAACCTTAGAAAATATCAGTTTTGTTAGGGTGACCACTGTCATAAACAGATAGTTAAGGGTTAATGTCTCTTTTACCTGTAAAGGGTTAAGAAGCTCAGTAAACCTGGCTGACACCTGACCAGAGGACCAATCGGGGGACAAGATACTTTCAAATCTTGGTGGAGGGAAGTCTTTGTTTGTGCTTTTTGTTTTGTTTGTTGTTCACTCTTGGGGCTAAGAGGGACCAGAAGTGCACCCCAGGTTTCTTCAATCTTTCTGAAACAGTCTTTCATGTTCAAAATAGTAAGTACTAGCTAGAAAAGGCGAATTAGTCTTATGTTTGTTTTCTTAACTTGTGAATGTGTATTTTGCTGGAAGGATTTTTACCTCTGTTTGCTGTAACTTGAATCTCAGGCTGGGAGGAGGGGAAGTCCCTCTAGTCTATATGAGCTAAATACCCTGTAAACATTTTCCATTCTGATTTTACAGAGATATTTTTTACTTTTTCTTTCTTTACTTAAAAGCTTTCTTTTTTAAGAACCTGGTTGATTTTTTTCCCCTTGTCTAAGACCCAAGGGGATTGGGTCTGAACTCACCAGGGATTGGTGGAGGGAAGGGAGAGGAGGAAGGTTAATTCCTCTCTGTTTTAAGATCCAAGGAGTTTGGATCAGTGTAGCCTCTCAGGGTAACCCAGGGAGGGGAAATCTGGGAGGGGGAATGGAGGGGGGATGGTTTATTTCTCCTGGTTTTAAGACCAAGGGGTTTGGGTCTTGGATTCCCCAGAGAAGGTTTTGGGGGAACAGAAAGTGTGCCAAACACTATATTTTGGCTGGTGGCAGCGCTGTCAGATCTAAGCTAGGAATTAAGCTTAGAAGGGTACATGCAGGTCCCCACCTTTTGGAAGCTAAAGTTCAAAATGGGAAAAATATCTTGACAACCCCATACTGAGTCATTGTCCAGGCTTTGTTCAGACGGTCCCAGCAGGGTAATCACCAAAGTATCATCCCCATGTACCAAACTAAGCCAATTTATACCCCATTGCCCCCAAACTATCCACAGTTAATAAATGAGGCATTGCCTTGCTCAATCAGTTCCTCTTGCTCTCCAGCAGATGCCAGCAGAGAGCTTACTCAGATTCCTATCTTTCCTTGTAGGCTTATGGCCGCAGGGCTTAACAGTTAAATAATTGTTAGTGGAATGTAGTAGTCTGGCAGCATTTACCTGATACGCTCCATCCTGTGCCAGATCCTCAGCTGGTATAAATTGACATAGCTTCATTGAATTCAGTAGAACTTTGCTGATTTACAACCAGCTGAGGACCTTGTTAGCAAACATTGATCCTGACCTTGCTAGCAAATGAGTTCTGATGACTTACTGAGGTAGGCGGTGCATTACCCCAGCCAGTTATAAGGGAGATGGAAGTGGTTTTTCGGAGAGCGAGAGAGAGGCTCTAGAATGTGGGCTGAGCAGTTGCTGAGGAACCCTAGGAACAGTCAAACCTGAAGAAAGGCATGAGTTGGACTGTATGCTATTGTTAATTTGTGTAGGGGGAGAGTTTTTGACTTTGTTCTACAGCACATTGGGAGATGTTCCTACACAGATGGAGAAAGAGAACTGAATAGCAGGCAAGGGAGAATACATACCATGAGTCTGATCCCCTCTGATACAATCTCAGAGTAACTCCACTGAGGCTAATGAAGTTACAGCAGTGTAAGTCAGGTGTAAGTGATATCAAAACCAGGCCCCCATTATATATATTCACTTGAGATTCTTTCTCTCCAGGTTTTAACACCCTGTCTGTTTCTGTGGTGTGGGTGCCATGAAATAAAGGAGTTGATGATGTGGTGGAATAGGAATACTCTTACTGTTTTAATTCTTTCTCTACACACCAGAAGAGAATGATAATTATTCTCTCTTCAGGAATGTTTTTCATCCAGCAAACTCAACCTGCTTGAAAAATTTGAATTAGTTGGGCCTACCAAACTCCAGACAAATAGAGGATGTGGTGTTATCCCCACTCAACAGATGAGGATATTGGGGAGGGGTCAAAGAGGTTAAAACCTATTTTTTCAAAGATGGCCTCTAATTTATGCTGTGTTTTGTGTGCCCAATTAGAAACATCTTGAGCCTGCTTTTTCAGAGTGCCGAATACCTGCAGATGGCCATTGACTTCCAGCCTGACAGAATGCTCTCAAAATCAATGAATGCTCTCAAAAATTTTGGTCTAAGATGCTGAAATTGACACAGAAACTCAAAAGCAAAGCCTCAAGTTTTATCCAATTCAATGAATCCCATGCTCTAGTTGCCAAACTCGCCTGGCTTTCAGTCCTCAGAAGTTGGATGGGCTGGTTGTGCTTTGCTTTCAGGACATCTTTGGACTTTAGAACCCAGTGATAATGGGCTTACATTACCCCCTCCTCCGCAGATAAACTGCATATTTGACCTATGTGTTCTTTTTGTAGTATTTTGCTATAATCCAGTAGCAAAGTTTTGTAAAATATATTTTTTGTAAAATATCGAAATAAAAAAGTGTTTGGTGGTGGTTGTGACCTTGCTTAGGATAGACCAAGAACTAATAGTGTAATGCTACAACTTTTTATTCTAAATGAGATCTATGCTAGAGGCAAGCTACTAGATTTAATACTATATTCTTTTCTGTGAAGGAGGGTAGGAGAAATATATATCCCTAAGTATAGACTATGTGGTAAGTTTGGATCAAATCTTTTATTCCTTGCTCAGTATTCAATAAAATAAAATCCTCAGGCTACAGTTTCTGGTCTCATTTCAGTGAAATACAGAGTTCACTGAGAAGAGAATCTGGCCCATAAACTTAAATGAGAATTTTGAGCACAATCTTGATCCTTCAGAAGTCAATAGCCAGCTTATGCATTTGGGCCTTGAGTAGACTGAAAGATACTACCCTTCATTTGCTAATTATATCCTTGTCTGATGTCTAAAACCATCATTCTCATTATTTTGTTTACAGAAACTGCACAGACAGTCCTATAGCAAGGGCATTTTACCAAATTCTCATAGTTCATCCCTGAGAAATAAAATACCCTGGCATCATCTTAGTCCTGACTCTCACGTTCAGTCTGAGTCTACTTTGATCCTTGGGTCTTTGATGTTACAACTTCATTTTTAGATTTTTTTTTTTAAGTAGTGAATGGTTTCCTTTAGAGGCTTGGGATGAAATACTTTTATAGGTTTCAAGGGAAAATAAGCATTTCTGTCACATTTGTCTTTTATTATTTGTAGCATTTTGGGATACATCTTCTGTTGTGTTTTTTCTCTTTTATAAAAATTACTTCCATCTATTAGTCTCATTGAAACCTTCTGCAGCATCAATCTATAATTGTGAATCCCTTTTCAATAAATCGGATGTCAATAGGAAGTCAAAGTGGACAACTGAATAGGACAATTGGACATTCTAAAGCTATCTGAATAGGACAATAGTCAGTTGTAGATGTGAATAATGTGACAGAAGTTAAAGGTCAGGGGGTAATCCACTCAGAAGTCATTCATGATTGATATTTAAATAGCTTCAGACACTTAAAAAAGTTGTATTCCATCTCACAACAAAATCTCTCTATCCCGATATGCATGACAGCTGCGCATTGTAGGGAGATGTTCGCCATTATCTTGCTAGTGCCTAAGATGCTCATAGACTCATAGACTCATAGACTCTAGGACTGGAAGGGACCTCGAGAGGTCATCGAGTCCAGTCCCCTGCCCTCATGGCAGGACCAAATACTGTCTAGACCATCCCTAATAGACATTTATCTAACCTACTCTTAAATATCTCCAGAGATGGAGATTCCACAACTTCCCTAGGCAATCTATTCCAGTGTTTAACTACCCTGACAGTTAGGAACTTTTTCCTAATGTCCAACCTAAATCTCCCTTGCTGCAGTTTAAGCCCATTGCTTCTTGTTCTATCATTGGAGGCTAAGGTGAACAAGTTTTCTCCCTCCTCCTGATGACACCCTTTTAGATACCTGAAAACTGCTATCATGTCCCCTCTCAGTCTTCTCTTTTCCAAACTAAACAAACCCAATTCCTTCAGCCTTCCTTCATAGGTCATGTTCTCAAGACCTTTAATCATTCTTGTTGCTCTTCTCTGGACCCTCTCCAATTTCTCCACATCTGAAAGAACCTTATCTAGAATAATACTACTTAAGCTACTTCTTTTTTTTAAGGAAAATATTGGATTTTAGCTAAACAAAGTTCTTTTTTCTTGGCTAGGAAGCAGTTAATTAATCACAAAGAAACAACCAATTTTCAATTCACTTAATCATTTTTACAAACAGTTTCCCCCCCCCCTAATAAAAAGAGACCACCTTAAAATGTGTGTTGTATAGAAGGTAACTGCAGGAATTGATTGAATGAACTCTTTCTGGAAGTATGAAATCCACCTATTTTGCTTGCAACCATGAATTTCTTTGATGATGTTATATATATTTCCATACTGGGGAAAATATGATAAGAATGGAAAATATACTTAAAAATTATAGGTTGCTTATTTCTAATGGAAGCAGCCATAAGATCAAACTAAATAAACAGTTGACAAAAGTGTAATGAAGTTCAGCTGCTACTGGTTTGAAAGAAATCCAGCCTTTATTTTTGTGGCTAAGACACTGTAACATGCAGTGGTAACATAGCAAACCATTTCAGGGCCAAGTTCTGCCCTCACTTGTGCATGCTCATGTTGAAGTCTCAGCGGGTAGAATGTCGTTATACAAACTAGATTATGACCAGCAGATAATACTCTATTAAGTTAGGGTGCAGTGGACTAACATATGAGGTCTGTAACACATGCATAAATGAAAAATGTTTACATTCTGGGGGTGAACTGGGAGCGGTGTAGAATATAGCTAGTTGATTTGTGATTTCATAGATCATCAAGGTTGGAAGGGACCTCAGGAGGTCATCTAGTCCAACCCCCTGCTCAAAACAGGACCAATCCCCAGATTTTTACCCCAGTTTCCTAAATGGGTCCCACAAGGATTGAACTCATAACCCTGAGTTTAGCAGGTCAATGCTTGAACCACTGAGCTATCCCTCCCCTCACATATTAAGTCAGCCCACTTGCCAATGTACTCCTGAGCAGTTGTGTGGGCAGAGGGTTCTAGCTGCCATTTAATAGCCCACTTAGAATCTGAGAGGATTCCACTTTCCTCATGATTCATGCAGACCTCCTGTCATAAACAGATAGCTAAGGGTTAATGTTCTTTTACCTGTAAAGGGTTAACAAAGGGAACCAAACACCTGACCAGAGGACCAATCAGGAAACAAGACTTTTTCAAATCTGGGTGGAGGGAAGTTTTGGGTGTGAGTTCTTTGTTCTTTGTCTTAGTTCAGTGACCCTCTCGGCTCTGAGAGTGATCTTTCTATCTCCAGGCTTTCTAATCTTCTGTTTCCAAATTGTAAGTACAAGGATAGTAAGACAATAGGTTTATATTGTTTTTTTGTATTTACATATGTGTAGTTGCTGGAATGTATTCTTTTTGAATAAGGCTGTTTATTCATTTTTTCTTTTAAGCAATTGACCCTGTATATTGTCACCTTGATACAGAGACCATTTTATGTCCTTTTTCTTTCTTTTTATATAAAGCTTTCTTTTTAAGACCTGTTTGAGTGTTTTTCACTGATTAAGGCTAAGAAACGAAGGGAGGGGGAAAATCTCTTTGTGTTAGATTTACTAAGCCTGACTATGCGTACTCTCTGGGTGAGAGAGATTAGATCTCTCGGTACTTGTGTTTCAAGGACTTGAAGCAGGGAATCTCCCAGAATACCCAGGGCGGGGAAATCTGGGAGGAGGTAAAGAGGGTGGAATCCCTTTGTTTAGATTCATGGAGCTTGAATCTGTATATCTCTCCAGGAACCCAGGGAGGGAACACCTGGAGGGGAAGAGGGAGAAGGGAAGTGGGTTATTTCCCTTTGTGGTGAGACTCAGGGCATCTGAGTCTTGGGGGTTCTCCAGGGAAGGTTTTGGGGAGACCAGAGTGAGCCAGACACTGGAATTTTTCTGGCTGGTGGCAGCGATATCAGATCCAAGCTGGTAATTAAGTTTGGAGGTTTCATGCTAGCTTCTCATGTTCTGAACTCTAAGGTTCAAATCTGAGTAGGAAAGTTATGACACCTCCCCTATGCAAAGCCCGTTCATATGCACTTTATGGAGAAGAGTGGACCTAGTAATCATTCTGTGCATAACAAAGACTTAATTTTAAAAACGCTGGGAAATGTTGGCTCTAATCTAAACTCTCCCAAAGTACAGAACTCCCAGTTAATTGTTTCACGTTAAGACTAATTAGCTCGACAGATAGATGTTGATGTCTGATGGTCCAAATATGTGTTTTCAAGAATGTCTCCAGAGTTCCCAGATTGTGCGGTACTTAAAGGAGAGATTTACCATGTTATGGCTATTGCCATTAGGCTCTTAGGGTAAGAGCCAGAAAGAGAAAGATACTGATTGGAATGCGTGTGCAGTGGCAGCTGTGGGTTCTGTAAGTTGTGTTTGTTTTTGTTTGTTTTGGAATGAACTAAGGTTTGAATGAGGCCAGTATTTGATAGGTTACTTGAAACAATGCAACCTACTGAGCTGCAGCTGCCTTTCAGCAATGCAATAACTTTGTATGAAAGGCAGGCCCTCACACTTCTTTGGTACTGAAAAAAATTCTCAGAGGAACTGTCTACATTATGCTAGATGCTGTAGCAATCTTGCTTACTGTCATAAGTAGTATTGTAGCCATGTGGGCCCCAGAATATTAGAAAGTCACCTTACCAACTATCATGACTTTATTATGAGCCTTGTGATAGCTATTTTCCTTAAAACATCAGCTCCTGGCATCAGTAATTACATGAGATTTCATTTTTTACAAAAGTTTCTAACCCTCATTGAAAACCTTGAAAACTTGACTTGAGTGAATCCTAAAGTCTCAAAACACAAAAGCACATTAAAAAGTACCGCAAATTTGTTGTGATTTTCAAAAATCTAATTTTGTAATCTAATCTCATCATTTGCAGGCCTAATTCACATTTGGGATTGGCAATATTGTTACTGAGTGTAATTGTTCTTCATTTCAATTAAAGAGAACCCAGTTCCCAACGAAGAGGAAAAGACCAGTCTGCTACCTTCGTGTGTCTCATAGATTGTGAACTCTTCGGGACAGTGACCATGTTTTTGTTATGTGCGTTTAGGTCTAGCATAATAAGGACACAGACCCTGATTTGGGCTTTCAAATGCTACAGTAATATGGGTAACAAACGTGATACAGTGTGCTGAGCCTGCAGCCTTCTATGCTGACCTGTGTTGTCTCATTGTTTCCTTGTGCTCCTCTCTCTGTTTCTACATCTCATACTGAGAATTGAAAGTTTTTTGGGGGCAGGGACTGTCTTTTTGTCCTGTTTGTACAGTGCCAAGCACCGTCCTGGTCTTTGATTGAGGCTCTTGGGTGCTACCACAGTTGAGGTAATAGTGATGACCTCTAGCTTCGGCCTGGAACCTCCCAACCTTCAGTCAGGTTTAAGGGTCACCCACGCTTACAAGATGTGCATAAAAAGGAGAGCAGCGACATGGACCTTGGGTCCAGGTGCCCAGGAGTAAGTGAATGCACCTCAGAGCAGATGGGAAAAGAGAGCCGGGTAGCAGGTAGCCTTGGCTAAGCCACATGGCAGAGGCCTTCTGATTTGTTGCCAGTATATGCTCTGCAGCAAATCACTACCTTCTATCTCCCCAGCAAGGGAGAGGAGCAGGGAGCAAATAGAGGCATCTCAGCCACAGTGATTTCTGGTGCTACTCCTGCCGTGCTGTATCTTCTGCACCACCATCCCTTGCTCAGAACTCTCTGCCTTGAGCCACATTCTAGCCCAAATACGGATCTTAAACTGCCATTGCTGCACTGAGCCTTTAGCTCTAACATTACGGTGAGTATATGCCTCTTTGCCAACTCTGGATCAGCTGGAGCATCCCTAAGTCCTATCACCTGACTCAGGAGCGGCGGAAGCTCCATAAAAGTGGAGGGCCACCAGCGCTCGAACCATGCCCCTGCCCCCCCATGCCACCCCTTCTTGGGGCTCCGTCCTCACATCACCCCATCTCCGTGACGCCCCACCCTCGTGCCACCCATTCCCCCTGAGGCCCGGTCCCGCACCACCTCCCGCCTCCCCCATTCCCCGCTTGCTCCTCTCCACCCCCAGTTGCTCGCCCTTACTGCTGCTAAAAAGTGATGGGATCATGGCTTTCTAGCCCCACCTATTCCGGCGTCCCTGACCAAATTCCTGACAGCACAGTTCCATTGTAGCCATGATGTCAAGGATTCCTTAGCTAACAGCAGCTCCTAGGATTCTTCAGGGGCTCTAGTGTGGGAGGCAGCATAGAAATGCAATGCTGCCTTGATATTATTGGAGCAGGAGCATAAACGAAGTATCAGAAGGAAGAGTAACGCTGCGATCATTTGTTTACTTCATTGAGTGTGCTTTTTTTAAAGACTGTGGATTCAGCTGCACATTTCCTTTTGGGCATTTTTCTTGTATTCAGCATGGAGAGACGATGAGCTTTCAGATTTTCTGGGCAATAACACTTTGAATTCTTCAATAAATGGTCATATTTATTGGTCATTTAGCTCTGACCCTTAGTAGTTGATCTGGATTGACAACTGGATTTAAGCATAGCATATGAAACAGCTGAATTATGAAAACTCAGTAGTGTTACTGTCTCATTTTAGACTCATTAAAAATTATACCATGCAAAGAATATTTTCTGCTCTGTATAGGATGCAATGCCACGCTAAGTGACTCATTTTTAGTAGATTCCAAATATGTTCAAGGTAGTAAAACCTGATATAACATCTGGTATTCATTGATTTTCTGCTTTAAAGACTGTTAGTGCTGGTCTGACCAGGGCACTAGAGAGTAACTAGTTGGAGTTCACACAACATAGATAATGGTCTTATTTCACATTTGACCCTAGACCAGGGGAGAGCAAACTTTTTGGCCTGAGGGCCACATCTGGTTTCTGAAATTGTGTGGAGGGCTGGTTAGGGGAGTCTGTGCCTCCCCAAACAGCCAGGCATGGCCTGGCCCCTGCCCCCTATCTGGCCCCCCCTGCTTCTCACCCCCGATGGCCCCCTGGGCTCTCTGTCCCATCCACCTCTCCCTGTCCTCTGACCACCTCTGGCCCCCTCTGCCTCAACTGCCCTCCGCTTCCCCATCCAACACCAACTCTCATTCCTGACTGTCCCCCCCGCCCAGGACCCCTGCCCCATTTAACCACCCCTTCTCTCTGACCACCCCCAGAACCCCTCCCCCTGACTGTCCCCTGCCACCCCATCCAACCCCCCACTCCTTCCTGATTGCCCCCTGGGGCCCCTGCCCTCATTCAACCCACCGTTCTCTTCCCTCTGAACGCCCCAACCCCTAGCCACACTCTGCCCTCTGTCCAAACCCCCCCACCCCACTCCCTGCCCCCTTACGCTGCCTGAAGCACCGGTGGCTGGCGGCACTACAGCTGTGCCACCTAGAGCACCAGGACAGGCAGCCGGAGCCTGCCACGCCACCGTGCAGCACAGTGCACCGGGCCAGGCCGTGGCTCTGCAGCTGCTCTGCCGCAGGAGCTCACAGCCCCGCTTCCCAGAGCATGGCACTGGTGACACGGTGAGCTGAGGCTGTGGGGGAGTGGGAACAGCAGGGCAGGGGCCGGGTGCTAGCCTCCCAGGCCAGGGCCAGACAGGAGGGTCCTGCAGGCCAGTTGTGGCGGCTAGAGGATCTCTGCCCTAGACCCATCCTAGTTATTTACTGTTGCCTAGTCTTCTCCAGTTAGCCTTACCTTTTTAGAAATATTCTCAGACAAAAACTGTTAAGATGGAGTTAAAGCTGAGATAAAAAATAATCGGCAATTTAGAATAAATTACATTAGAGATTTTGCAGCTATCCCCCAAACAAAGCATTATAATCCCAGGAAATTCAGAGTTCACTTTAAATCTGAAAGGAATTCAAACATGTTAAGGTATGGAAATGCTCAGTTTGGACACCCTAACAGCCTTTGCGACACAATTTGGTAACTATACAATCATATTTAAGACATTTTAATATTTGTGAGTCCAGATTAGATTAAACTAATTTATAAAGATGTATTTGATTTCTCCCATCCAGCATCCTACTGTGTTCCTAGAGGGCAATTCTCTCTGCTACTGTCAATTTGGCAGATCTATTGGAAACAAAGAAATCCCGTGGGGCTGGGTCTTAATATCTTTGTATTCTCAGTCATTTCCTCCAGGATGGTATCTTCTCTGATTGGGTACTCTTTCTGGGTCTTGAAGTTGTCCTTGGCAGAACTTACTAGTAGAGTTGAGTTGGCAGTGGTTACATTTTATATTAAGATAGCTATGTAATGCGATACACCGTACATGCTTTTACTAGAAATTATGTCACTCTAACTGCAAAATTACCAAAAATCAGATCGCATCCTCAGAACAGTATATACCAAGGAATAGTATAAAACAAAATTAATGAATCATCAAACTGAAGCTAATGCATGATCTTACTGCTGCTGTCCTCTTGCTTCCTTCCATTCCCCTAGTTGTTTGTACTCTTCATTCATCAATTTATGTCTTAACTTAGATGGCACTTTGTTCAGAGCAGGCACTTTAGACAAAAATTCCATCTTGGTTACACCAGTGTAAATCTAAAGTAACTCCATTGATTTTACCGTAATTGCCATTTCGACCGTTGTCACTTATCTTTCAAGCATCATGCAGATTTATGGCACTATACCAATAAATGCAAAATATATTGAAATGTCATATATATATTTTTAATCTTATTGACAGTATAAAGAACCAGGTGCATGCATTTATCGTGGAGATTGTGACTTAGTTGAGAATCAGTGCATGAGGGAATCAAAATCCAACAAGATGAGCCAATGGGCTAACTCATTGGCCTGTGTAACAGAGAACACTCTCCAGCCACAAGATTCCAGTCCTTTTGCTTCAGGAGCTCAGTTTTCATTCTTCATAATAAAACTGTTTAACATATCAGTTACTTCCTTTTCCTCAGACCCTAGGGTTTCTGCCAGAGCCTATCTACTCCCTTCATTTCTCCCTCAGCTCTGTTGCTTAATAGCCTTTATGAACACCAGGTGATCATCAAGCTATCGCCTGATCCTTGGCCTTAACCTCAGCTAGGGGGGGCAGCTGATTAATCACAGGTGGGGCAGGCCCAACACTTCCTAAAGGGCCAGCCATGTTGTAAGGTTACTAAATGTGAGCTTTGACCAAAATGCTGGAATTGTGGCCGTTTGTTTGCTTCTCAGATGAGCCAGATATTCAAAAGTTGCTTATTTGCCACTTCTGCCTACTTCCCAGCCTCTTGTAGGTTCATGTGTGCATGCATGTTTTCCTTTATCCAGGACTGGCTCTAGGTTTTTTGCTGCCCCAAGCAAAAAATTTTTTGGCTGCCCCTCACCCCAGTCCTAGGCTCTCACCTCGCCTCCCACCAGTGCCCTCCCCCACCCATACCCCCTGCCACCCCAGCTCTGGGCTCTTCCTGCACCTGCACCCTCTGCTGCTCCAGCCCTGGGCTTCCCCCCACCAGTGCTGACTCCACCTGCTCCCCCCTCGCCTCCAGCCGGTCCAGCTTTGGCAGGGTCGGGGTAAGCAGCGGGGCTCCTGGGCTGTGCCTCAGCCCAGGGTCCTTCCAGCCAGGGCTCACACTTCCAGGACCGGCCGGGACCCAGAAGGGCAGAGCCGGGGGACTGCCCTGGCAGGGGACTGAGGAGCTGGGGCAGGGTAGCCTCAGAGGGAGCGGAGCCCTGGAGAGCGGGATGCGGGCCCCGCACAGCAGCGCCCCGCCCTCTATGGCCCTGCTGCTGCTGCTGTTTCTGGCTGCCCTGCCACAGTCCCTGGGTGGCTCCGGCCACTTTGCCCAGCCCTGGCTGCGACACTGAGGGGCAGCCGCCCTGCGGCACCTGCACACAGGTCCATGTGCCCCGTGGGGCAGCCCCCAGCCTGAGTGTCCCCTGCTCGGAGCCTGCCTGGCCCAGCCACAAGGTGTGAGTACTGCTCCCCCGTGGCGCAAACCGCAGCGGCCCCAAGGCGCTCCTGCATAGGACTAGGGCCGGCTCTAGGCTTTTGCCACCCGAAGGAAAAAAAAAGTGGCCGGAGTCCCCCCCCACACATGTGCCACCCCAAGCATGTGCTTGGTTTGCTGGTGCCTAGAGCCATCCCTGCCTTTATCTAACTGCATAGCTGTCCAATATATGCCCTGTTTCTTTGACAGCAGAAAACCATTTTCAGTTTGTCACATAAGAGTTGCACTCTAATGCTGCTGAACGCTGCTGGTGAGTGATACAAGAATTGGAAGTACAAAGAAGGGATTGTAGAATATGGTCTTTAATGAATTTCAGCTATAATAACTATAGATTAAATTCTTTTGTATTAGATCATGTAAAGTTCCCACTGAAGTTTGGCATAAGTAAGGAATGAGCCCAATATTATTAATATACTGCCTTTTTTTAAGCATAAATGAATTTATGAGGAGTCATAGGTAATGTTATCAGCAACCTGTCCCCAAAGAAAAGAAATGTATTAGAATTAGTATTTTGGACTTTATGTTTGACAAATGGCATCTGTTGTTTTGAACAAAGACACTGATCAGCAGTATAATCTTATGAGATCCCGGACACGTAGATTTAATTTACTGTTTTGCCACCAGAGATTACACTATCTTCTCTAAATTAGCAATCAGGTTAGGAGGAAGCACATATTTTTTTATTCCTGGGAAAGTCGAGGAGAGATGGCTTCAAACAAGAATAACTGATAAATTAAAACAGACATTTCACTGTTCTAAATAATTTATTAGTACTCAGAAAGGAACAGACAAATACTCAGGTGGCTAATTTTTAATGCTGACATCTCAATGATTTACTAAAAACATCTGCCAGTCAGGTTATGTGTGCTCCATTCAATACTCAGATGCTCGTAAAGAAGCTGTCCTGATGGAATGAAAGTGCTACTTCAGAACAGGCATGATAACATTCAGTCCAATGCACATGCCAGTGTTGATAGAGAGATTAAGTTTCCCTTGAGTATTGTCAAGTACAAGCAGACTTTCCTTTTTCGTTTTCTTTCTTTCATTTTTTGAGTTATGCCAAAGTTTAGTCAGGTGGTGAAAAAATGTAGCGGGAGCAAATAGCTGAAGCCTTGAGCCGATGCATGTTGTAGCTATAACACTTCATAATAGTTCGTAAAACCTTTAAGCTTTTGTCCAGAGTTTGGCCGTGATTCAGAAAGGCACATGCTTAAATACCTAACTTTAAGCGCATGTAGTCCCAGTGACTTCCATAGGACTTCTCGTGACATCAGTGGAACTACTCACGTGATTGGAGTTGGCACATGCTAAAGCATCTTTCTGAATCAAGACCTATGCTGTAAATAGAGCCTGAATGCAGTGCTAATTATTGGCTGAGTAAGCAAGGCCCTACAATCAACTTCATGGCACTTATCTCTCTGTGACATAATCACAGAAGTTGGTCCACTAAATGATATTACCTCACCCTCCTTGTCTGTAACATGATAACTTTTGAACATTGCATCTCATCCATTCCAAAATTTCAAGGGTGGTTCTAGGCATAAGTGGGTAGAACCCTATTGATCAAAAAGCCTCATTTAGAGGAAAATAGGCCCATGGGCTTCCTAATGCTGCAGGCTATGGAATCACTCTGGCACCTACAGCCATCACTTGCTGTGTGGGAAGGGTGTCTTTAGCCTGGAGTCTAAGAAAACTAAGTGAGCTATATAAGGAGGGTAATTGAGGGGACCTGGAGGGGGAAGAATGGGGATGAGAGGGAAGCAGCGAGGATTAGAGGGATGGGGCACTGCTAATGTGGGGAATGGACCTGGAGAGCACTCGGTAGGGGGCAAGGTCATGATGGAGGAAGCAGCAATCTGGAGTACAGGGCAGCACGGCGAGGGGAGGTGAAGCATCAGGGACCCGCAGGAGTGTGTGTGGTGGGGAAGGGGCTGGGGAGAAAGGTCAAGGGGAAGCAGAGACCCAGAGAGGAGTAGGGGAGCGGTATGGGGTGGGAAAGCTGGGATCTGGAGGAGGAGTGGGGGAGTGGTTGTGATGAGTAACTGGAAGGTAAAAGACAAAGCAGCTCTGCGGGCAGGTTGTGTGATGTCTGTAATCCTCTACACCTTTCCCCTGCAGTGCTACCCCACTTCCTACACATCTTTCTCTCCCCCCCTTCACCAAATTGCTGCAGGCAGAGGCATCTTGCTGGAACCCCTGCTGCTGCCTGAACATATCTCAAGAGGCAGCGTAACATGCTGCTCTCTCATTGGGTGTACAGCTTGTGGGGTTACCTGACAGCAAGTGTGAAAAATCAGGACAGAGGGTGAGGGGTAATAGGAGCCAATATAAGAAAAAGACCCAACTATCGGGGCTGTCCCATAAAATCGGGACATCTGGTCACCCTAACAGCTTGTCGTACAGAAGCAATGAAGTGTGTGACCCCCTATTTATAGAAGGCTGTGGACAGCCATCTTTAAAATAATACATGTATTGTGTAAGCACTGACAGATTTGTGGCCTGATCTTAAGAGGTGCCAAGTTTATCCAGTAGTGAGCTCAGTGGCTTCAAATCTCAGTAAAGTCAGCCCTCCTCTTGAAATCTTTATTTGAACATGCTATAGGTTGGATTGTGTTGGGTGGTGATAACTCCTGCAGGGTGAAATTGTTCAGGCTGACTGCAGGATCTGGTGCCCACCTGAATGACATAGTTTTGCTGAGGTTGCTTCAGGAATTATGGCTTGATCCTGAAAGGTATTGAGCAGTCTGGCCCCAGAATAGCAAGTACTTAAGTACCTGCTTAATTATTAGCAAATAAGCCATCTTGTTGACTTCAAAGGACTTTTCACATGCTTAAGAGCTTTGCAGGACTGGGGTAAGAGCACTCAGACTAAACTCCGAGTAAAGTGTATATTTTACTAAAGTAGCATTAATCGCTGTACTGGTTCTTTTCAGTGCACTGCATTGATATCTGTTTTTGAATTATTCATTTGCAAAAGAGCATCTTTCACATCATTACCTTGCAGTACTGTACACCATTAATGAATTAATTCATGCAACATCCTTGGCAATAGGAAAGTAATATTCCTATTTTATAATTAGGTGAAAGAGGGATCAGAGAGGTGAGTGGTTCTTCCTAAAAAGTGACTAAAAATATGTGTTCTACATCTATTACCTCTTAAGGACTTCCATATTAAAAAGGTTTTTTAAGAGTAAAAAGGACCATATCTTTAAATCAGGACAAGTTATTTCTCAGGCATGTACCATTATTAGTAATTAAAAAAACACAATGCCTCTGAATCCAGCTTGTTTATTTAACAGTTCTCATGATCCAGCCCAATGAGCAGATCTGTTGAATAAGGCTACATCTACACTTATGGCAGCATGGAGTACAGATGCTGCAGGCTTAGCTAGCCTGGGTATAAATAGCAGTGTAGATGGGGAGACCTGGCTGAGGCAAGTTGAGTAAAGTGCCCTAACTCCTGAACCTCCCATTTATATACCCTACATGATTTGTCTGCATGCCAAAGCAGTGCCTCCCACATCAACAGTGTCCCGCTGCCTCCCTGCTCCCAGAGCCTTTCTCCACCACAGTGAAAGGCTCCAGCAGTGGGGAAAGGCTCTGCTGCAAGGAGGCAGCAAGGAAAGGCTCCAGCGGCACCATTCTGCCAGAGCCTTTCCTCACTGCTGCTGGAGTTTGTCACTGCTGTCTGTACAGCCACATGTGTAGTGCCTGTACTTTACGCATAAGTGTAGACATAGCCATAGAAGATGTATTTTTATTCAGTAGATGTCCGTAGAATTATGCTTCAAGAGATTTTCCCAGGGTGACCCAGAAAGTTTGTGGCACACTAGAACTAGAACTCAGTTCAAGAAACGTGTACACAAAATAATACTGTTTCCAGCTGAAACAAAGACTAATAGGTGTATCTAATCTCTCTCTCTCTCTTGTTTTATTGTTTTAAATTCTTTCAGATTTGGTCCTATTTTGTTTAAAGTAATTCAGAAAAAAATGAGCAATTTTATAGTACTCTATTTAGGATTGTGGAGTAGAGGGCAGAAACTCAGATAAAATAGAACATGGCTAAGTATCTGTATTGGCTAAATACATTGGAATTTTGCAAAAATTCACTAGAGGAAAATATTTTGGTTTCTATACCAGGCACAGACCAGATATTTTGCCCTGCAGCAGGTGTAACATTTTTAAAATATTCTCTAACATTCTTCATAAGAAAGCCTTCAGTAAAGCATGACTTCTCAAAACTGTAGTAAAATAAATAAAATGTCATTTAATGGTGATTCTTAACATCTGTTGACACAGTAGGTAATGGCTAATTCAGCATTAAGGAGCTAATGAAAATCCAAGTGAGGATGATACATGATGTGAAAAGTTCACCTTTTGACTTTCTACAGTATAACCTGGTATCATAAAATCTTGAGACATTCTTATCTCCCTGTATATTTTAAATTAACGAGAATTGTTTTAGCTTTTACACTTTATCGTTTATCCTTATTCTTCGTTTAGACTGAGCCAGCAAACCACTTAATCGCATGTTTAACCTTAGCACAAGCTTGAGACTTAAGCACAGATCAGTCGGACTTTACATATGCTTGAAGATCAGCCCATGTTTCAGTGTGTTGTTGAAGTTAAGCCATATTGCCAAGCAGAGGTAGAATGGTGAATGTGCTCTATAGGCAGGCTACAGAATAGCTGTCTGGTAGAGGGTTGAGGCAGCATGAGACATCCACAACTTCTTCTCCGCCACAGGGTGAACAGCTGGTTAGCATAGCCTTTGCAAAAAGGGCATGCTTACGCCACAGGAAGATGTTCCTGGCAGTGTCTACCAGCCGTAGTGCAATTTAAAGCTGGCAGAAATGCCAACAGAAAGCAGGAGTGCAAATTTGCTACCTTTCACTTGAAGCAAACTCTGCCTCACAGGAAAGTGACACATGGAAATGGATCCAACAGGGTGAGGCAAGCTTATATATTTTACTTTACAACAAATAGAACAAGTAGAAGCAATGATATGGTACTGGACAGAATTAGGAAATAAACTGCTTCCTAGAAGGTAACAAAGCAGATAAGTTGCAATAACAAAAGTGATGTTCAAGATAAACCTATGGTTTTGTAGGCCCAGTCCTGAAACCCTTTTTGTATGAATCAAGCCAATTCCTCTGAAGAATATTCATCACTCTTCATGAATTAATTGTCATAAGTAAGGCTACGATTATGTCCCAGAAGTCACAGAATCTGTGACTTCCAGAGACCTCCGTGACATTTTCTTCTTCAGCCCCATGGCTGTGAGGCTGGAGCTGTCACCCAGAAGGGGCACAGGAGCTCTCAGCTGGGGTCCCAGCTGCAAGCGCCAGAGCTCTGAGCCACCGCAGGGGTCCTGCAGGGACCCCGGAGTTCCCATCTGTTGTGGGCAGCCCCCAGAGCTCCCAGCCACTGTGTGTGTGTGTGTGGGTGTGGGTGGGGGGGACTCCACAGCTCCCGGCTGCCATGGGCACCCCCCCAACCACTAGTTCTGGAGCTCTGAGCCTCCCCTGGCAGCGGGGACCCACAGGTCCCAGCCACTGTGAGTGGCATCAGCAGTGGGTGCTGGACCCCTCCACCCCTATTCCCCATTTTGTCAGATTTATTTTTAGTAAAAGTCACAGACAGGTTAAGGGCTTCTGTGAATTTTTGCTTATTGCCTTTGACCTGTCTGTGACTTTTACTTAAAATTACCATGACAAAATCTTAGCCTTAGTCATAAGGAACAATAAGAAGCAAGTAATGTTTTAAAGCTGATTTAGTGTTTCTTTTAACTGCGATGCAGGGAGTGCTATTACTGGATATCTCTTGTGTTAGTGGGCACACAAGGTTCATCAGACAAAAAATAAACTTTTCATCACTTTTCTCTATATAAAATTGCTTCGCATTTTTTGCACAGTCTCTCGTCTGACTATCCAGTGTAACCAAAAACATCCACATAAGACCTGAAAATCTAAGAATGCTTAAGGCAAGACTTCTGTGAAGACGCTACTATGCCGATGGGAGCACTTCTTCTGTTAGTGTAGTCAATCCACCTCTGCAAGAAGTGGTAGCTATGTCAGCAGAAGAAGCTGTTCTGCTGACATGACGCTGTCTACACAGGGGCTACTTCGGGATAACTGTGTCGCTCAGTGGTGTGGATTTTTCACACACATGAGCAATATAGTTATACTGATGTATGTTTATAATGTAGACCTGGCCTTTGTTTTCAAACAAAAAAACCCAAATGCAACATTTTCTTTCCGAATTGTGAACAGAGGCAAGACAGCCACATGCTCTTGCATGAAACCAGAAAGTGAAACTGACTAGAAACACACAATAAAATTAGTAAGATTTCACTAAGGGAAGGATTAATCCTGCAATGAGAGCTGCAGTGCCCAACCCTAGGGTTACCAGGTGTCCGGTTTCCAACCGGAACGCCCAGTTGAAAAGGGATCCTGGTGGCTCTGTTCAGCACTGCTGACTGGGCTGTTAAAAGTCTGGTTAAAAGCCTTGGCTTGGTGTGGCTCCCGGAAGAGACTGGCATGTCTCTGCTGCCCCTAGGCTAAAATAGACGTCGATAAACCATTGGTGTAATCACTGTGATTAATGAACAATTTCATACAAATTGAATGCTATGCACAGATAGCTCATTTTCTGTTCACCAGTTAACTTATTCTAATAAATTATTGGCTGTAAATAGTTTGCCAATCCCAATTTACCACCTTAAAAGTATAGGGAACTACCATCTCACATTGCCATAATATTACAAGGGCCCGCTTGCGTTCCTTGCCTTGTGACTGTCACCTAAGATTCTCTCTGTCTGAAGAATGTTCCTGGTCCTGCTTCTCAGGCAGCAAAAATGCTTCGTTCAAGTTTCAGCATGCCTGTTTGAGGAATTGCAGTTATTGGGCATGCTGAAACTATGACAAAGCTGATAAAGCAGCTGTGAGAATTTTCTCCTTTCAAAAAGGTAATGCAAAACTGGTGGCCTAAACCCAACAAAATCCTGCAGTTTGTCACCTGCATCCTCCTCTCTCTACATATCTTGGTATTATATATTCAAAGTCCACTGCAGCATCAAAAACTCTAATAAAAGAGTGTTTAAACAGGGCAAAATGCCCACATAAATAACTGATACATCTGAAACAGAAAATAGCAATAAAATTGTCCAACCATCACACATTGTCCCCCTCCAAAACATTAAAACATTTGTCAGTGTATGAAACAACTCGAAAATAAGATCAAAACCAAAAAGTCTTCAGTTGGGCATGGAAGGCGCCATAGCTGCACTATGGCAGACATCCAGGAGAAGAGATTGCCAGAGACAAAGATCTACAACAGCAAAGATGCTGCCTATTTGGAATAATTAGTTTATTGATTAATACTTAAATAGTTATTTCACTAGAAAGTCACATATTCCAATCCTGCTGATCTGAGATGTCCAAAAGTGATGACAGTCAGTCAGTCCCTCAGTGAAACAGATCCTCTATTATTTACCATCTATACCAGACTTCTGACATAGTATGATGCCTGTGACATTCTGGGATGTTATCCAGATCAGTGAGGGAACACTGTTTGGCCTGCAATCTTGGTACCCCACAGTGACTTGCTGCAGAATCTCCCACCTGGGCCACTCACAAACAGCCTGCCAGCATGCAGGTCACATCCTGAATGTCTGTGTAAAACCACAGTTCTGGTCCAACAGTTCTAATCCCAGCAGCCTGTCAGCAAACACCAGCCACACTCTGGCTTTCACCAGCCTTGGTTACTATTTAATGGGTTACTCCAATATACTCCCAGTCCCAGATTCCTACCCCTCCATGTATGTTCTGTACTGTCCAGTCCTCTTGTGGACAGTCCAGAAATATTTGATCTATTGTCCCTCTAAAGGAACAATACATAATAACTTGCCACCTTAAATGGAGTTACCCGGACATTTTAACGTAAACATACTGAGACATACAAGACAGCAAGTTTTATTAACAAAAGATAGGATTTTAAGTGAGTACAAGCAATGAGGCATAAAAATCAGAAATAGTTACAAGAAAAATAAAGATAAACTGCTTTCTAGTGCCTAATGTAATAAACTTTATTTGATTCAAAGTAAAGTTCTTACCACATCCTTCCAACAGCATTACTGACCAAAATCTCCGGGACAGGATCCTTTCTCCAAAGTCCAACAGCTGTTTCTTTTGTCTTCTTAGGTGCAAAGAGGGATTTTAAAAAAACTCTTGGACAAGTTTAAAAAGAACTTGGGATATTTTTGCTCCTCACTATTATAGTTCATTCACCCTATGAAATGAATTTGCCTGAGGGTTACTCCTAGTTAAAGTTTATTCAAACAGTAAAGAAGGCAACATGGTGTCTGGAGGTGAAAGAAATTCCATGCTATATCTTCTCACCTCTGCTAAGACACAGATCTGTTTGTTCCTACCCCATCACACTTCCTTGGCAAGGAATGGCCACTTGATTGCCTATCAGTTTTGATGACACCTGAGTGCAGCGTCATCTTGTCTTTTGTCTTTGAGAAACAGATTTACCTACTCCCCAGACTTGTCTGGAAAGCACACTTCAGTTATGATTTCAGCTTATATTCATAACTTCAACAGAATGGTAAAACGTATGTAGCAACATTCCATTATTGACCGGCAAGTTATTAGTTTTCAAATAATACCTTATTTTGTACAAAGATTATTACAGTGGTCTGTAGAGTATGAATTCAGGATTGTTAGGTATATCAAACTTCTGACAGAGTATGGCACCCCCTTTTGTTTTATTTTCATAGTTTCACAGGTAATAGTTACCCCTGGATTTCTCTTAATTCCTTCAGAGATAAGCTTCTACTGTGATTTACTAAATTTCCTTGGTGTGTAGTCTATAGTGTGTGGTCTGGTGAGACAGAGAGTTGACTCCTAGTGCCTGATACTGCAATGGACTGGTTAATCAGACCATCTGGCTAATATTCCTCATTCTAGAACTGATTCACTGTGTGATGTTAGTCAAGTTATTTAACGTAGTGCTTTGTTTTTATTACACATAAAAACTGAAATCTGGTACAAATCAGTTGTTTTGTGGAATGTTTAAACTTCAAGACTCCTTATAAGAAATAAAAAGGACGTTGGATATTTTTTGCTGTTTTTAAAATTAAATAGGCAGCTAGTATTGTTTTTAAAACTATTATGAAGAACAAGTTTAAGCTTTCTTTTAACGTCCATTGTTTGCCTGGACTGCTTGAGACCTGAATGCTTGTGTACGAGGAACTTTTTGAGTTGGCTTCTTAAATACCTTCATGTTCATACCTTCAATACATTTGATACTCCTGAATGAAACATAGGAGCCTTGTCTTATGACAGGCTTATTTAAAGAGATACAAGCTACGAAAGTGAGATCTTGGAAGAGTGTTACCGTTTTCATAATGTAATAAAATACTGTAATGATACATACTTAATAATAAATAGTGTGTAATAAACACATCATAAAAACAAATTTTATATTTCCAGGATCAGTGCTTTTATAATTTTTGCTCAGGTAAGAGAGGCTCAGGCCACTGATCTAGTCTGACCTCCTGCACAACTCAGGCCACAGAATCTCACTCATCCACTCCTATAACAAACCCCTAACCCAGTGGTTCCCAAACTTTAACAACCTGTGAACCATTTTCAATAAAATGTCAAGTCTCATGAACCCCCTCCTAAAAATGAATATTTCTAGGTATTTTCTCCTTTACCTGAGTATAAATTATAAAAGCAGTGATCTTTGAAGTACATGCTGTGAAAGTAGAATGAATTATATAGTAAGAATAGAAAGGATTAAAGAAATGTTGTCTGTACCTTTAAGCAAAGTTGTTGGAATGTTGCAGCCAGGTGTCAGGAATACAGACATTAACATAGAACAATTGCACCGTTTAAGGGCAATTGGTGAAGCATTAGCCTTAGATCGATAACAGTTAGTAAGGAAATAGGATATGCATGCTGCGCCCCAGGTGAATTTTACTGTTTTGATTTCTTTGTCCCTTTGTCTAAATTCCCGCTCTTTTATCTGTATATATAAGACTGTTTGGGCCTTGCATGGCCACTCACATATTCTGAATGTTATTGGCGGAGCGCTGCGCTAATAAACAGAGTGGTCTGACAAATTGTGAGTCCATTTTCAATAAAATGTCAAGTCTCGTGAACCCCCTCCTAAAAATGAATATTTCTAGGTATTTTCTCCTTTACCTGAGTATAAATTATAAAAGCAGTGATCTTGGAAGTACATGCTTATTACACAGTATTTATCATTACAGTATTTTTATTACATTATGAAAATGGCAACATTCTTCTCCCTTTTGTAGCTTGTATCACTTTAAATAAACCTGTTATAAGACAAGGCTCCTATGTTTCGTCAAAGAGTATCAGATGTGAAACAGCATGAAGATATTTAAGAAGCCAACTCAAAGAGTTTCTCCTACACAAGCATTCAGGGCTTGAGCAGTCCAGGCAAACAACGGACGTTACGAGAAAGCTTAAACTTGTTCTTCGTAATAATTTTTAAAACAATACTAGCTGCCTATTTAATTTAAAAAACAGCAAAAAATATCCACCTCCGTTTCCATTTCTCATAAGGAGTCTTGAAGTTTAAATCTCCTCAGTGTGATAGATATGCTTGCTTTGATCTGCTTAGCTGCTGGTCCCTTGCTACCCGGGGTCCCTAGGGAAGCTCTGTCCGCCATTAGGGAATTTTTCCCTGAGAACTCTCTGTAACATTTCGTGAACCCCCATGAGTTCATGAACCCCAGTTTGGGAACCACTGCCCTAACGTATGTCTGAGTTATTGAAGTGCTCAAATCATGGCTTAAAGACCTCAAAGTGCAGAGAATCCTCCAGCAAGTGACCTGTGCCCCATGCTGCAGAAGAAGGAGAAAAACCTCCAGGGCCTCTGCCAATCTGCCCTGGAGGAAAATTCCTTCCCCACCCCAAATATGGCGATCAACTAAACCCTGAGCATGTGGGCAAGACTCACCAGCCAGCACCCAGGAAAGAATTCTCTCATCTACTCCAGTCCCCTGCTCCAAGCAGAACCAGCACCAACTAAATCATCCCAGCCAGGGCTTTGTCAAGCCGGCCCTTAAAAACTTCTAAGGATGGATCAGTAGCCATCTTCCATTTTATTTAAATTTTTACTCTCCACTACAGCCCTAATTAAACATTAGAATAGCTCCAAGTTTTTACCAAAATGATGGGGCTGAAATTTGTTCATATTATATAAAATTCTGAAGCAGGATGTGACCACAAATTTTAGGACATTTATACAAGAATAATTGATCTAAGAATTTATCCCTCAAAACAGTAAATGTCTATATGTTGGTTGGTTGGGACTTAGGAATTCTAATAGCAAGGATATTGGATTAGAATTTTTGTAACAGTGGAAACTTTCTCTCCTTGAAAAGGCAGTGTTCTCTCTTGAGATGATGACAGACATCAAAAAAGGGTAAAACAAAGTGGATAGTATAGTTTACACAGACAGAAAGCTGCAAAGATAAACGGCCAGATCCTTCAGAGTCATGTGGCTGCATCACCTGCAGATTCTGGTCACAAAGCCAGCAGAACCAGCTCTGGGAGAATCAACCCAATTCCAGGGGATCCTCTGGTGGTGTTTGGGCTCCTATTGCACCAGTAGCTGCTGGACAAAGGAGTGAGACTGACATGAACCCCTCTGCTTCACTGGCCCCTCAATGTTTACATCACCTTTGCTCCCCACCCTTTTGAGCTGTATGCTTCTTAGCTGCAGCCAAGGATCTCATAGACTCATAGACTCTAGGACTGGAAGGGACCTCGAGAGGTCATCGAGTCCAGTCCCCTGCCCTCATGGCAGGACCAAATACTGTCTAGACCATCCCTAATAGACATTTATCTAACCTACTCTTAAATATCTCCAGAGATGGAGATTCCACAGCTTCCCTAGGCAATCTATTCCAGTGTTTAACTACCCTGACAGTTAGGAACTTTTTCCTAATGTCCAACCTAAATCTCCCTTGCTGCAGTTTAAGCCCATTGCTTCTTGTTCTATCATTGGAGGCTAAGGTGAACAAGTTTTCTCCCTCCTCCTGATGACACCCTTTTAGATACCTGAAAACTGCTATCATGTCCCCTCTCAGTCCTCTCTTTTCCAAACTAAACAAACCCAATTCCTTCAGCCTTCCTTCATAGGTTATGTTCTCAAGGCCTTTAATCATTCTTGTTGCTCTTCTCTGGACCCTCTCCAGTTTCTCCACATCTTTCTTGAAATGCGGTGCCCAGAACTGGACACAATACTCCAGTTGAGGCCTAACCAGCGCAGAGTAGAGAGGAAGAATGACTTCTCGTGTCTTGTTTACAACACACCTGTTAATGCATCCCAGAATCATGTTTGCTTTTTTTGCAACAGTATCACACTGTTGACTCATATTAAGCTTGTGGTCTACTATGACCCCTAGATCTCTTTCTGCCATACTCCTTCGTAGACAGTCTCTTCCCATTCTGTATGTGTGAAACTGATTGTTCCTTCCTAGGTGGAGCACTTTGCATTTATCTTTATTGAACTTCATCCTGTTTACCTCAGACCATTTCTCCAATTTGTCCAGATCATTTTGAATTTTGACCCTGTCCTCCAAAGCAGTTGCAATCCCTCCCAGTTTGGTATCGTCCGCAAACTTAATAAGCGTACTTTCTATGCCAACATCTAAATCGTTGATGAAGATATTGAACAGAACCGGTCCCAAAACAGAACCCTGCGGAACCTCATTTGTTATACCTTTCCAGCAGGATTGGGAGCCATTAACAACTACTCTCTGAGTATGGTTATCCAGCCAGTTATGCACCCACCTTATAGTAGCCCCATCTAAATTGTTCTTTCCTAGTTTATCTATAAGAATATCATGCGAGACTGTATCAAATACCTTACTAAAGTCTAGGTATATCACATCCACAGCTTCTCCCTTATCCACAAGACTCGTTATCCTATCAAAGAACGCTATCAGATTAGTTTGCCCGATTTGTTCTTTACAAATCCATGCTGGCTATTCTCTATCACCTTACCACCTTCCAAGTGTTTGCAGATGATTTCTTTGATTACCTGCTCCATTATCTTCCCTGGCACAGAAGTTAAACTAACTGGTCTGTAGTTTCCTGGGTTGTTTTTATTTCCCTTTTTATAGATGGGCACTATATTTGCCCCCTTCCAGTCTTCTGGAATCTCCCCCGTCTCCCATGATTTCCCGAAGATAATAGCTAGAGGCTTAGATACCTCTTCTATTAACTCCTTGAGTATTCTAGGATGCATTTCATCAGGCCCTGGTGACTTGCAGGCATCTAACTTTTCTAAGTGATTTTTTACTTGCTCTTTTCTTATTTTCTCTTCTAAACCTACCCTCTTCCCATAAGCATTCACTATACTAGACATTCCTTCAGACTTCTCAGTGAAGACTGAAACAAAGAAGTCATTAAGCATCTCTGCCATTTCCAAGTTTCCCATTACTGTTTCCCCCTCCTCATTGAGCAGTGGGCCTACCCTGTCCTTAGTCTTCCTCTTGCTTCTAATGTATTGATAAAAAGTCTTCTTGTTTCCCTTTATTCCCATAGCTAGTCTGAGTTCATTTTGTGCCTTTGCTTTTCTAATCTTGCCTCTGCATTCCTGTGTCATTTGCCTATATTCATCCTTCGTGATCTGACCTAGTTTTCATTTTTTATATGACGCCTTTTTATTTTGTAGGTCACGCTAGATCTCAAGGGTAAGCCAAGGTGGTCTTTTGCCACATTTTCTATCTTTCCTAACCATCGGAATAACTTGCTTTTGGGCCCTTAATAGTGTCCCTTTGAAAAACTGCCAACTTTCCTCAGTTGTTTTTCCCCTCAGTCTTAATTCCCTTCCTTAGAATTGCAAATTCTATGATTTCATGATCACTTTCACCCAAGCTTCCTTCTACTTTCAAATTCTCAACAAGTTCCTCCCTATTTGTTAAAATCAAGTCTAGAACAGCTTTCCTCCTAGTAGCTTTTTCAACTTTCTGAAATAAAAAGTTGTCTGCAATGCAGTCCAGGAACTTATTGGATAGTCTGTGCCCCGCGGTGTTATTTTCCCAACATATATCTGGATAGTTGAAGTCCCCCATCACCACCAAATCTTGGGCTTTGGATGATTTTGTTAGTTGTTTGAAAAAAGCCTCATCCACCTCTTCCACCTGATTAGGTGGCCTGTAGTAGACTCCCAGCACGACATCACCTGTGTTTTTTACCCCTTTTAGCCTTACCCAGAGACACTCCACACGTCCGTCTCCTATGTCCATCTCCACCTCAGTCCAAGTGTGTACATTTTTAATATATAAGGCAACACCTCCTCCCTTTTTTCCCCGTCTATCCTTCCTGAGCAAACTATACCCATCCACACCAACATTCCAGTCGTGTGTATTATCCCACCAAGTTTCAGTAATGCCAATAATGTCATAGTTGTATTTATTTATTAGCACTTCCAGTTCTTCCTGCTTATTACCCATACTTCTTGCATTTGTATATAGGCATCTAAGATACTGGTTTGATCTTGCCTCCCAGCTTTGCCCTGACCCTCCTTCCTCTCTGCCATTATAGCCCGTGCTCCCTCCTGTTTCCAACCCATCTCCTAGGTCTTGTTCCCCACTTACCTGTGGGCTTTGCTAGATTCTGGACTAAAGAATCTAGGAACGTGGTACATTATGGGTCCATTCTCACAGTTTTCCTTGGGCTAAATTCCCATAATTACTGGAATCACCTATTGGAGATACAAGGTGGATGAGGTAAAATCTTTTATTGGACCAACTTCTGTTGGTGAGAGAGAAGCTTTCTGGGACCTGAAGAAGAGCTCTGTGTGGCTTGAAAACGTGTCTCTCTCACCAACAGAAGTTGGTCCAATAAAAGATATACCCCACCCACCTTGTCTCTCTAATATCCTGGGCTTGACATGGTGATAACTACACTGCATAGAATAACCTGTCTGAGTCCCAGTGTTTTCTGTTTCTGGAAGCCAATAATTTTTTATTTAATCACTTCTCTGAATTTTTTCCTGCTTTGCAGTTCCACAATCTGAGCTGTTGCTTTATTAAACCTCCCCACCAAAGTAGTTTAGTTGAATTAATTATGTTTTTTCTTTAAGCTTCTTGATATTGTAATGCTAGCAATATTTTAAATAGTTTGTGATATAGACCTGGAACAATGCAATTGATTTCAATAAATGTTACAATAAAATTCATCAAAAGCAGCGGAGAAATAACCCTTTCTTGTTTTGCTACACCTTTCTGAGGGAAGTACTGTACCTATTTCAGTGTATATCTGCTTCTCAATAAGTTTCTGCTTTCAATCATATTTGAGTTATTATAAAAATAAAGAAATCTCTTTGTACACAGACTCTCCATGATTCTTTGCCAACCCAACATTACTGTAATGTGTTTTCAAGTAGTTTATTATTTGCCCTGGCAACGATTCTTCTTTTGATGCTATTCCATTGATTGTTGAACTTATCTTCTTTTTGGCAGCTAACATAACTCACTCAAACAGTGAAATGGCTACTCTGGCTTTGAAATGTAGAAGGGCTAAGTAGAGGACCTGGATTTAATCATATTTCACTGACTTTTTACAGTTGCAGTTAATAATTATTCCACACCTGACTAGAGTATAAAGTAATACTAGCATTAAAATATTCTACAATATCTACCTATCATTGTCTATCTGAGGGTTTTATGTTTCCACTCATTAGTGTAGTACCTAAGTGCCTTGCACATAAACTCAGTAACAATAGCAAAATCCCTAATGGATTTCATAGTTCTCTCACAAAGTTTAATGAACTGTGGCTGCATAAAGAAACCATGGTTGTCAGCAGAGATTGAACCTTGGACCTTCAGGGCCAAAAAAGCACAAGGCCCTACCATTTGAGCTAAGGAAAGAATTTTACTAGCTGTAATGTGAGTAAGTTATGGGGGCAACTGCTAGTGGGGAGACATGATTACATGCAATTTGAGACAGGGTATTATATAAGCCTCAATACATGATTAGAAATGGACATGGCCTGCAAAGTTCAGAAATAACTCTGCCTTCAAACTCCCCAACCCTTCCAAACTTTTTTGAAGGTGTTCAGATGGTGTTCAGATGGATTTCAGATGGATTTGGCTCAACAGAAAGTGTCTCTTTTCTCTTTCTTTATATTGTGTTATTTGCAAAAGGTGAAAAATAATTCAGTAAGAAATATCACTTGGATTCTATAGTTATTGTGATCTGGTTTTTTCTGTGGATGAATAGAAACTTTTTGCTTAAAGTTTCATTCACAAGTTGGAGTTATTAGTACATAGAAAACTTTTTAGTCCCTGCTTTAAGTGCAAAACTCATCTTAATTTTCACATCAAGTGCCTCCATAATAAAAATAGGACAGCATCATGCTGTCTACCTTTTAATCCGCTATTTGGCCTGCATTAACTCCATAATATGTGCCTTTCCTATCATAGTGTGCAAGCCTGAATGGATTCTGCAGCAGTAATATTTCAATTCTAGAGTGTTATTGATAGTGAAATTATAGCACAGTAGTCTTAAAACAAAGACACATGAACATGCAATCAACTGTATGAACTACATTTAAAAATGCTAATATCAAATTATGACTGAGATTTTATATGCATAAAAGTTAAGGTATTCAGAATGATGGTTCCTACAGCAATTGTAACTTAGCCCTTGAATGCATATTTAGTACTTTAGAATATTACTGAATGTGACATTACCTTTAATATACTTGTGCAATGTGGAGGTGGGAAATATAACTTAGAATTTCATGTCTGTTTTGTTGGTAATCTCAATCAGAATGTTGCATTAATAGTTTTTTTCTTTCAAGAGGAGAGAGAATTTTTAAAATGCACATTTGAATATGTAGTCATATGTTTTCCTTCCTGGCTCTGTAGAGGTGTGGTTAGTCTAGTACTAAAGAGTTGTAGTAACTACTGCAGGCTTTACTAAGAATTTCATAGGGCTACTTGTGGGGGCTATTTTGGAACCAGAAGAGTTTCTGAAACTTGTCAGTCATTACTGATAAGAAATAAAGACAACCTGGGGAATTACAAACCAGTCAGCTTAACTTCTGTACCCGCAAAGATAATAGAGCAAATAATTAAGCAATCAATTTGCAAACACCTAGAAGATAATAAGATGATAAATAACTGTCAGCATGGATATGTCAAGAACAAATCATGTCAAACCAAGCTGATAGCTTTCTTTGACAGGGTAACAAGCCTTGTGGATGGGCAGGAGAAGCAGCTGATGTGGTATATCTTGACTTTAGTAAGGCTTTTGATACTCTCTTGCATGTCCTTCTCATAAACAAACAAGGGAAATACAACCTAGAAGGAGTTACTATAAGGTGGGTGCATAACTGGTTGGAAAATCATTCCCAGAGAGTAGTTATCAGTGGTTCACAATCATGCTGGAAGGGCATAATGAGTGGGGTCCCACAGGGATCAATTCTGGGTCTGGTTCTGTTCACTATCTTCATCAATGATTTAGAAAATTGCATAGAGAGTATACTTATGAAGTTTGCGGACGATACCAAGCTCGGAGGGGTTGCAAGTGCTTTGGAGGATAGGATTAAAATTCAGAAAGGTCTGGACAAACAGGAGAAATGGTCTGAAGTAAATAGGATGAAATTCAATAAGGACAAATGCAAAGAACTCCACTTAAGAAGGAATACATACAAAATGGGAAATGACTGCTGTCATAGCATTCTTTCTCAAATCTGAACCTTAGAGTCCAGGAATGAGATACTAGCATGAGTTTCCCTAAGCTTAATTACCAGCTTAGGTCTGATATGCTGCCACCAATCAGGAATTTTCCAGGGCCTGATACCCTCTGGTCCCACCAAAACCTTCGCTGGGGACCCCAAGAACCCAGATCCCTTGGGTTCTTAAAACAAGGAGAAATAAGCCATTCCTCCACCTCTCCCCCTCCCAGAATTTCCCTCCCTGGGCTATTTTGAGAGATACTGATCCAACCTCTTAAATCACCATACAGAGAAGCATCTCCCTTCCCTCTCACAAAGAGGCAAACAGATTCAAGGAAAACAGAGAGAGATTTTATCTCTCCCTCCTCCCGTCTCCCGCACCAGTTCTGGTGAGTTATCCCAATCCCCTGGGATAAAACAAGAAAAAAATCAATCAGGTTCTCTAAAAAGAAATCTTTTAATAAAAGAAAGAAAAAGTAAAGAATTATCTCTGTAACTTCAAGATGTAAATATACAGGGTCCTATAGCTTACAGATACCAGAGAGAGACTTTCCCCCCAGTACCAATACAAATCAAAATATTCCCAGTAACTACACATATAAAAGTTAACCAGCCAGATCCACAATTGCAAATAGAGTAAAATGATTAAAAAGCCTAAACCGCCTGGTTTTTACCTTCTATTTGAAAAGAAACTTAAGAGAGCCTGTAGTACTGTCTGGTCTTTCTCAGACTCTCCGAGAGAAGAACAAAGAACAAAGAACTCACACCCAAACTTCCCTCCACCCGAATTTAAAAGTATCTTGTCTTCTGATTGGTCTTCTGGTCAGGTGTCCAGTTTCCTGTTTGTAACCCTTTACAGGTATAAGAGACATTAACCCTTAACACTCTGTTTATGACAACTGCATAGGAAGGAGTACTGCGGAAAGGGATCTTGATGTCATAGTGGACCATAAGCTAAATGAGTCAACAGTGTCATACCGTTGCAAAAAAAGTGAACATGGTTCTGAGATGTATTAGCTGGAGTGTTGTAAGCAAGACACGAAAAGTAATTCTTCCGCTCTACGCCGCACTGATTAGGCCTCAACTGGAGCATTGCGTCCAGTTCTGGGTGCCACATTTCATGAAAGATGTGGACATAGTGGAGAAAGTCCAGAGAAGAGCAACAAAAATGATTAAAGGTCTAGAAAACATGACCTATGAGAGAAGATTGAAAAAAATTGGGTTTGTTTAGTCTGGAGAAGGGAAGATTGATGGGGCTATGATAACAGTTTTCAAGTACATAAAAGATTGTCACAAGGAGAAGGGAGAAAAAATGTTGTTCTTAACCTCTGAGGACAGGACAAGAAGCAATGGCCTTAAATTGCAGTAAGGGTGGTTTAGGTTGGACATTAGGAAAAACTTCCTAAGTGTCAGAGTGCTTAAGCACTGGAATAACTTACGTAGGGAGGTGGTGGAATCTCCATCATTGGAGATTTTAAAGACCAGGTTGGACAAACACCTGTCAGGGATGATCTAGATTATACTTAGTCCTGCCTTGAGTGCAGAGGACTGGACTAGATGACTAGGTCCCTTCCAGTTCTATGATTCTGTGATTATTACATTTTTTTATTTTAAAAAAGATCTAGTCCCCAGAAATATGTGGGTTAAGACTAATTTGCACCCTTCTTGGCACTGGTGATAATGTTTTGTTAGGCTGATCTTTAATTGATTATCATGCACATAGAAGTATAACCTAGCCTTCAGTATGGCCTCCTTTTTTGGCTTTGGCAATACAAAACGGCTGTTTAACTCTCCTACCTGGCATCTGAGGTTTCCCCTGGCATGGAGAGATCTCTGAGTGTAATAAAATTATTCGACGCAACCGTATTCTATCACCCTCCTTGGTAGGATAGGGACTGACTACTGCTATGTTTTGGAAATTCCCAGACATTTTGGGAGCTCCTACCAGCCAGGACAAGAGCTTATCTAGAAAAACAGTTTGTGGCAAGCTGGGGTGTAAATCTACCATGCACTAGTGTGCTCCACACTAATTGTTCACATGGACTCTACTAGTGCTCACTAAAAGTTCCCTAGTGTGCTCTGATCTACTCCTCTTTCAAAACATTAGTCACAGTTCTACAAGCAATAGTGGAGCCATCTAGTGACTATAGTTAAGGGTTTTGCTAACTTCTCTACTGAAGGAGTATTTGGCTGGCAAATATGTGATCATCCTGAGTTGAAACTTGGCATTTTAGGTGTAAGTCTTAGGAAATTTAAAACAAACAAAAAAATATTGAACATTTTTATGGTCACATCTGATATCAGGACAGTCACATTTATCAATAGAAGCTGAAGAATACTTTCTGTGATGTTAATATAAAACACACTATATTGTGTGTCAGTGTTACAAAGTTTGTTTGTTTATAGATTATACACCTACCCTAAACCACAAAAGCAAAGAAATGAAAAACTAAGATGTCTAACAGTACTTAACATCTCTCTTTACCTGGAAAGGCACCCTTCATCACTAATGCAACCACCATGTCCCACAGACCATACACCACAACCTTGACTTTGCCTCAGTAGGAATACCCACTCCAAACTACTGCCACTACCAACAGCCTGGACTTCTCCCCTACTATCCCTTTTAGTACAATGCTGGAAAATCAAACTCACCCATCCTGACAGGAAGATCTGCCGTGTTAGGCTATGGAACAGTCTCCCAAAGGAAGAGACAGGAGTCCCCCAGTGTTTGTGGGAGAGGGGCCTTTTAAAATAAAATTGTTCTGTTGGGGGAGCAGGGGTTTTGTGACTCTTTTAGTCTCTAATGTGTATGATACTTCATGTGAATTTACCAGAAATATAGTACCAGGAAACTTGCATTGCTTTATGCTACTGTTATTGGAAAATATTTTATTGTGATTTAAATATAGCTTCTGTGTAAACAAAATGTCTTCTGTTCCTGGCATCATAATTAATAGAAATTCCAAAACCCACAGGATGTTTATTGGCAGAATTTAATCCTAATTGTTTGTTACAGGTATTTCAGTTGGCATTGAGATGGTTTGGATATATTAAACTATAACTTTGCCTATGCAGTGAAACTTTGGCAAATATATATAATTGACCGATACTAATCAATTCTATTCAGTTTTACATAGGTTTGTATGCAGCAGTCATCACCGTAGTATCTGAGCATCTTCCAGTAGTGCATTAAACAACATGATTAAGATGTCATGTGTGGTTTGTTCTTTCTCTCCTCCTCTTCCTGGGAAAAAACTGTTTTTTGGTTTGACAGGGATTTTTATTTTATGTTATTTTTTATGTACAAGGTCCTCAGTGTTCATGTTAGAGAACGCAGTTTGAAAAGTGTGCATTGCTCTTGGAGAAGAGGCTCTGTGATGGCACTTGGTTCCTGGCTTGTCCTACAGTCTCAGACCAGCCCCGGAGAAACCTCTTTCCCCCAAAGAATTTGAGCTTTGCCCTTGAGGTAAAAAGTTCCATTCTGTCTGATGAGTGGAGTGGTTGATCGGTCTTGATCCTGTACCATTTGGTGCTTGTTTCAGGTCATTGAGCATCTTGAAGATAGGGACTAAGCCTTAAACTTGATTCAATTCTCTGTGAAGCCCATGTAGAAAGTAGAGGACAGGCTTGATTTGCTCATGGTAACTCATGTTGCTGAGGAGATGCACTGTGACATTGAATTCTATCTGAAATTTGCTGAGGGCTTTATGTCCAGTTGACATTTGTGTCATGTCCATGGTGATGCAAAATGCCTTGTCCTTTGGGGGTTCTTTCCCTAGAGGGTAGAGTCGTCTCTCATTTTAATTATGGTGTACCAACCTTTGTGATTAGAATCAGAATCTGAACATCCCTGGGTTTGTTCCTCCCTAATTTCCACCCTATCCACCTTGAATAATGAACAGAGATGGACTTCAGTCACAAAGTGCAGATCCAGAGTGGCTTTTTATCTGGGGGTTCAGAACAGATGTTCTGGTTTGGGCCCATCTCTAATAACCCACTTGAATGCAATGGGAATTATTCTACTTGGAAACTGTGATCTCATTCAAGATCAAATGGAATTTGGGAACACAGTAACTGCCATATTGGATCAGAACAGTGTTCCATTGACACCAGCATCCTGTCTTCATCAGGTACCATTACCAAGTGCTTCATCGGAAGAAAACCTATGGTAGAAATATTTGGGCTACCTCCCACACACAAATTTTCTTCTCAGTTCCCTCCAATAGTTACAGGTTGGCTTCACAGACTGTTTTAGTGCAAGCATGGCTACTGTTCAGAAGAGTTTCCTTTGTGAATGTGGGAGGATGAAAGCTAATCTTTAGAGGTTGGCAAAAAAATTTCAGCAAAACCTTTTTCGGTAAAAAAATGCCATTTTGACTAAAGCAATTTTGTTTTTGCAAAAATGTGTCAGTTTTAATGAAAATTCCATTGGGAAGGTTTGTCAGTTTTAGGTTAGAGTACATGAGAAAGAGAGAACCCAGGATAACTAATAATGCAGGAGAACCCAGGATAACTAATAATGCAGGAGGTTTAGGCTCAAAAGCAGGGACTGGAAGCCAGAGTTTGCAAATCTCACCCTAGTGCCCTAACTAGTAGGCTATTGGCTGTCCCCAGGTGATGGCTGTCTCTTTCTAATTTTCATTAAATTTTTTCCAACCTCGTCCCAAACTTTTCATAAAACAGAATTACTGTTTTCTGGCCTTCCTTCTTTGCTACTTTCTATGGAACTTAAGTTGCAAAAGTCTTTAAAAATAATATAAGCATTTTTTGAGCTTATATCTTATAAAACTCATTTCACCAAACCTGAAATATGGTTCTAAATTGATTTGACAGTATCCACTTACTTTTCAACATAGTCTTATTTATTTCTGTGCCCACTATATATTTATGTGGAGAATAGTTTCTCATGTATGTCAGAGGCTAATGTGGAATATTAGCATTTTTAGTATACAGTAGTGTATAGTTAGAAGTAGCACATCACTAAATACTGTAATAATTTAAATATACTGTAAAGAATTAATGATTTGGGCATTGACTATTATCACTATACAATGTACAGTCTATGTATTACATTATATAATGCATGTGTTTCATTTAAAATATATATGATTACAGTACTTTGTGTGCCAGAACACAAATTGTATCCCTAACAGCACCTCATAAATTTGGGAAACAGACATTGTTACACAACCCAGATGCTTTTGGGGAGAATATAAGAACTTCATTAACAAAATTCTCTATTGATATAAATCCCATAGACTGTGATAAGTGGGGCTGGTGCAGATTGAGAATCGGTGAATCAAAATTTGTCTCCCTGAATGCCCTTTTCCTGCCCAGAGTTTATCTTGGTTTATGAGAGAATATGATCCAATATGTGTGTTCAAAGACTAAGAAATTAGTGAGAATGAGTGTGCAAGTGTAAGGCCAACAGACCCCAGTTGTTGGCGGGATTGAACCAGGGACCTCTGGAGCTTAGTGCATGAGCCTCTACAGCATGAACTAAAAAGCCAGTACCTCTTAGCTAAGGCCGTAGCGCAGACTCATTTTCTCTCTCTCTTTAAGTGGTCTTGGTGCCACTAGATGGGACAGAACACCACACCCAGAAGGTGTGCGGGTTACACAAGTAAGCAGGGGTAGTAGCAACTCTGGAGAAATTTCAGTACTAGAAACAATAAGCTGCACCTTCTCACATACGAACAACAGCAGAAAGTGGTTGAAGGTTAAGTTAGATTTAAATTTATAAGCTGCTAACAAAGAAAATATGTAAGGACACTGATCTCTACTAAAAAATGCCATTGACTGATGTAATTTGACTTTGAGGCCTACAAACTGATCTTGAGCAAATCCAGAGATGGGTGTAAATAGATTGTTGAAGTGATGAAGTATTTTCAAATATGTGCTATTTGATATTTTCCTAGAAAAAGTACTGAGTCCCTAGGCTTCCTTGAGACATCCTTATTTTGTGAGATAGAAGATAAGTGTCTTCATAGATGGCATAGAATTTTGATGTTAAATCAAGGTTCATTCCAGAATTTGTAGTTTTGCAATCCCATCTCTTGTGTGCCAAATAACCATTTTCTTCTTTATTGAAATTCTTTCTTAAGAAACACTCTTTCCAGGAAGTCCTTCACTGCTGACCTACTGTGGAAAGAAAATAAAACGGCAGCACCTCTGACTTGACCATCATTTACCGATAATTGTTCTGTTATTGCTAGTTTAGAACACAATTCTGCAGGCTTTACACTGTGTAGGATTAATGTGAGCGATGCAGCTGAGGCCAGTCAGACTAACTGCGTGAGTAAATGCTCATCAAAAGTGAGTAAGTGTTGCACGATCAGGCCCTAAGTTGCTAAGCTTTTTAGGGTAGACATCTTGTCCACTTCCAGTCTGTTATGTACAACATTGATAACACAGATGGCCTTTGGTTAATAATAATAACATGAAATCCATATCACAGATATCTCAGTGATACTGATGGCTAGGGATACATCTATGTAGCAGGTATCTGTGAGACAAATCTTTCTTGCATTACTTATGAAAGTACTGCCAATTGCAAGAATTGCCCCTACTTATGAAACCATTGTTGAAAAATGTAAGTTCATAGTTCTGGCCTTCACATTCAGACAGACATGGCTAAGCAAGAGAAATTGTTTTGGAGATGGACACAGAAATATGGAGCCTGATGCAAAGGACAAACGAATGGGTTTGTGGTATAGGAAGAAGCTGAGAGGGAGGCAAAAGACCTGTGTCTAGGAGAAGAGAGGCAAATAATATAGGCAGAGAAAGGATTAGGGACCATTTGTAACTATAAACTATAGGGCTTGAATAAGATAAAGTAAGGCATCTTGTGAAACATGGGCTTGGTGCAGAGAACTAAATAATTTTGGAGAAGACAAAGGACGGACAAACAAGAGGACTGGAGAGGCCTCAAAAGGAGGAGAGGAGACAGATATGCTTAGAATGTCATGGACAAAAAAGTGTTTACAGGAGTCAAGAAATATCTGATTGAGAATGAGTGAGGCAGTAACACTACGTGGTAAAGGCCTAGAAGCTCAAATAATTTGGGAGAGTAAACAGAACAAGAAAAGATAGTAATTGGTCTTGGGAATTGGAGAATCCCTGGAATAGACATTAAAGACCAAAGTATATTGTGAAGAAACAAAAATACCCTGGGAGCTTTTCAGCTAAACAAAGTTTGATACAGTACTGCGTATGGTTTTCATATATCTCATAAGATACCAACAAATGTGAAAGGTCTTTGACCAAGATCTGCAGTTGAAATTTGAGCACTCATGAAATCTAGGAAAGTTCAAATCAGGATCCAGGTCTAAACTTAGCAATAGCCCCCTTACCGCCACATGAGACTGATCCAAATGCATCAAACTCTGAAAATGTTTGAATGTGAATCTGAACTTTAAAGTTTGGGCCCTTCTGTAGAATATTTTTATTTATGAAAAATATGTTTATTATATTCTTGGTTATTTTTTGCTGAAAGGACTGGTAGCCCTTATTACTTAGAAGGAAACATGCTGACACAGGCTTAGCCATGGTATTGCACAAAGGTGTGCAAATCCCCATCTCCCCCCCAAAATGAGACAATATATTAAAAATAAAGTTGATGGATTTCCACTTATTAAATATATCAAAATATATATTTAAATGTATTAAAAATAAAGTTATTCAAAGAGTTCAAAACTAGCTATGAACTGGTGTCATGAAGTTTGGATCCAGATCCAGACTTTTGCAAGGTTTGTTGGGGAGTGGAGACTGGATCCATATTGCAGAGGGAGTATTCAAAAGGTTTCCTTTCATATGTAGTTCTAGGAAAGGGCAAAGGTTTGAGGAGGAAGGGATCTTAATCTTGCTGAGCAGTTTCTCCCATCTCTAGTAATAATGGATGGTTTCCAAAATAAGAATCCTACAGGACATACATGTTTGAATAATGTGATGATCAAAGAACAGTCCTTTTCTAGTAGCCGACACACTCTCATTTATCCCATCTTACAAAGGACATAATTGCTGTATTAGAGGTCAAACTGCATGTGCAGAAAATATGTGGTTATGAGGAGGAGTACTACTCAGAAAAGTTTTGGTTGAATGGTTGGTATCAGAATTGTTTCTTTTGGATAGATTGTGCCCAAGGATAACATATTTTCAAAAGCCCCAAAGTCCTATTTTCAGAAGAGACGTAAGCTCTTAAGGCTCCTAAGCCATTTAGGCACTTTTTTTTTTCCCATGCTTTATGTGAGGTGCTGGGGAAGGAGCAAGGAAGCTCACCGCCACACACAGTGTTCACAGTTGTGGGCTTTACACTTCCCTGATTGTACGAACTGCTCTTAGCTTGAGGAGGGCACAAAGTTTACCAGGCTTTTGCACCTTCTAAAAGGATGGCACAGTTTCCTGCCACTCCCCGGAAGCTCTGGGAGGCATTTTTCCTGCCTGAGGTCTCCTGGAGTTCTCACTGGTAAAGTGTGACTCAGTACCATCTTCTGCTAGAGGGTCTGCTTTCAATGCACAAAGAAGCCATGTCTGGTTATATTACAAAGTAAAATCATGAAAAAACTCATATGATTATTGTGTTAAAAGAACTTTATTAAGGTCACAAAAGTTAGGAAATACCAGAACTAAGATTACCTGAATAAGCTTAATTTGGGCCCCTTATGCATATGCGTTATGATACAATTTTTAATTATGTGATCACATACTGATTTTTTCCACAGGACTCTGCCTCATTCAGCACTTTGCTGAGCATGTGCAAACTGTGATTTTTCTGAGGCTTATAACTTGACCAAATTGGACTGGATTTTCACAGAGGCCGTCAAAGGCAAATCCTTGACACAAAGGCCACTCCCCTGCCAAATTTCTAATTCCTTCTCCAAAGCATGGGTCTAGAGCTTGTCAAAGAAAAGAAAAAAAGGCACCAGGACTATTTTAACTATGTTAAAATATGGGCAAAAAAATCACATTTTTCTCCAGCCTCGTTCTTGGAAATGGCTGAAGTCATCCAAAAAATCAGCCTGAGCCAGACACCTGGCATGGAAAACTTCAGCCCAAATGGTTAAAGTTTGGCAAAGTTATTAGCCACTGAGAACAGGGTCTTAAATTGGGAAGTGTTGGGCACCCTTAATAATAGGCAATGCTACCAGCCCCCATCTATGAAGAAAATACATGTGCTGCATACATAATTTGGTGGTGTGCTCCCCTTGAATTGCCTTTCACTAACTAACTTTGCCATCCAGCTCATTTCAGCTCAGTCCAGTTCTGACATTGCCCCTTCTTATTCTTGATAGAGTTCTACTGTATATGCTTTCTTTCACCTTCCTTCCCAAAGCATGCTAATATCACTGCTAGTACCCTATGACCACACACAAAGAGTTGAGATTTATAGCTGCAAGAATCTGATGCCAAATTCTGGAATGTATTTTTCCACAAGCAATAGCATCTTGGTATGTGACGGGCTTCCTGTCTGGTCTCACTGCTTTGGCCATCTTGGAATGGCATGAGAGGCTGCCGTAGGAGGGCTTTGGTCATGAGTTGTCCTCTCTCCTGGTGCCATTTTCCATTTACTTGCTTTTGAATCTGAGGAAACTTGATCCATTCTGGATGCTGTATTAGAAATCTGGGCTTACAAAAATACTATGAAGAGGCTATTTTTTGCTCTAGGAAAACATACCATTTGTCAATCCTGTCAGTGGTTTGTGATATACTGTGTAAGTAAATACACCGATTGTGAAACTGTGCATATTATGCATGCTTCATTTACATACTGAGTAGTCTTACTCTTTTTACACTGCACCTCTATGAGCCACTTTACTGGAGAACAGATTCCTCCCTCAGAAGTTACTGTAGGACAGGATCAGTAACTTTTGACACACAGCCCATCAGGGAAATCCGCTGGCGGGCTGGGATGGTTTGTTTACCTGCAGTGTCCACAGGTTTGGCCAATCACAGCTCCCACTAGCTGCGGTTTGCTGCTCCAGGCCAATGGGGGCTGCGGGAAGCGGCACAGGCCAAGGGATATTCTGAACACCGCTTCCTGCAGCCCCCATTGGAGCAGCAAACCGTGGCCAGTGGGAGCTGCAATTGGCCAAATCTTTGGACGCAGCAGGTAAACAAACCATCCCAGCCCGCCAGAGGATAGCCCTGATGGGCTGCGTTCCAAAGGTTGCAAATCCCTGCTGTACGAGTTCATTTTCATGTGTCGCCACATGTAGTGAGAGTGTGTGTCATAATGGATAGAGCACTGGAGTGGGATGCAAGAAGCAAGTTATTCCCAGCTCTGCTCCTGAATTGTTGGGTGACCTTTCAAATTCTTGTCACTGCCCTGTGCCTCAGTTTCCCCAGCTGTAAGATGGATATTATGATGCTTTGTAAAGCTCTTAGAATTCTACAAATGAAAAATACTATATAAGAGCTAGGTATTAGTATTAACAAGTTACCATATTGTAACAAGGATCAGCCTAGAGAGATTTTGGGGCTGTAAGTGAAAATTTAAGACTTTGAAAATGCTCTGGATATTTTCCTTTAGCTCAGCGCTAGAGGCCTGTGCTTCAAGTGCTGATGATTCCATGGCATACATTAGATCTACAGAGGGATCACCACTTTTTAATATTGCAAGCTGTCTGCAGGAATAGAATGTAGGACTATCAGTATCAAAATCACAGGCCTTTACCACATCTATTGACTGGATACTACATGTGCATACTTCATAATATCTGAGTATGGATATGCCTTTAGCTGGCAGCAATACAAGGCTTTTATCCATGTGAGTGACCCAAGAGAAGAAGACTTAATATTTATTATTAATTTTCTTTTATTTGTATTACAGTGATGCTTTCAAACAAAATCATGACTCCATTGTGCTACATCAGGGGTTCTCAATCTTTTTTTGCTGATAACCTCTTTGAAAATGTCAGGCTGTGACAACCCCCCTCCCCCATACCAAATAGCTCTTACTTCTGCACTACTGCTGATGGCAGCACTACCTTCAGACTGGGTGACCAGCCACCACTTTCGCAACCCCTCTCCCCAATTGTCTTGTGACCCCCTTTTGGGTCAGGACCGCGAGTTTGAGAAACACAATGCTAGGTGTTTTGAAAACACATAGTGAACACCGTCCCTGACCTGAAGAATTTACAATATAAGTAGACAAGTCTAAGTATGGCAGGGAAGAAGTATTACATCCCCATTTTACACATAGGTTAAGTGACATGCTTGAGGTCTCACAGGAAGAACGCAGCAGAGTCAAAAAATGGAGTCCTGAGTCCTAGACTAATTCTTTAATCACAATACATCAATGTTACATCTGCACATCTGATTGCCAACTGGGCCTGGAACCAAAAAATCCCCAGAATAATACACTGAAGACTGCAGCCAAAGTATTTTCATTCTGGCTGGAACAAACAGGAACCAAAGTCTTGTGGAAGATTCTGATTTCCTGACAAATTTTGCAGACTCCAGGTCTTTGGCTAGTTCAGATAAGCATCCAGATTCTGGGATATTTATCCACTCTGAATGTAAAGTGCAAGCCTTTGGAGCTCTGCCAATTAGCCATCACTATTCATTATCGTTAGCGTGGTGCTATTACAGACAGCATTTGGGGCAATGCTTTTTGAAGAGAGTATAATTACACCTAATAAACTAACTTGTGGACAGGGGAAAAAAAATGTCAGCAATCCTTCAGCATCTTTCTTTAAAGCAGCTGCTCTCCTTTAATATGGTTGCTGTGGCTTTTAAATTACTACTCCCACCTGTCTTGTGTTTTTTGATTTGTGGGGAGCTAGGCTTTCTAAATCATGCATCTGAAGAGAGTGAGGCAGAGGAGCAGCAGAAACTGAGACGTTTCAAAGTCCATCACTAGAGTCGGGTCATGACACCAGCATAATCATTTATAAATCTCCTCCTCCTTAAAACTTTTGTAATCCAGTTGTGTGGGTTCTAAAAGGGCAGGTCAATGACTGTTGATAGTCGTTATTTTCGGTAAGAAGCATGTTTGTGAGGTTTTTTATCATCAGAATATAACAAGCCTAATTTTGATGAAAGCATGTTTATAACTCTGGTGGCTATCATTCTTTCCTGACAAACGGATCAGTGCCACTCTCTAAAAACACTGCAGGCAAGTCCTGCTTGTGTAATAATAAAATAAAAAGCATTTCATTTCATACTGGTAAAATCTCTGGACCATTTCCTACTGGATGTGGCACTAGGGATGTATGAAGCTATAGCAGCACAGTGCCTCAGGGGGTTGTAGAAAGAGCCCACTCAGAAGCAGTATATACTGGTGGTTTCAAAATGTGCATCATGCTACCTGCGACCCTGCCTTCTATCATATGATAGTCATGTCCCCTTCTGACTGGCTTATATCAGTGTGTCCAAAAGCAGAATTTGGACCAGTATGAATAATAATAGTAGCTAAGAATCCTGTGGCACCTTATAGACTAACAGACGTTTTGGGGCATGAGCTTTCGTGGGTGAATACCCACTTCGTCAGATGCATGTATTCACCCACGAAAGCTCATGCTCCAAAAGTCTGTTAGTCTATAAGGTGCCACAGGATTCTTTGCTGCTTTTACAGATCCAGACTAACACAGCTACCCCTCTGATACATGAATAATAATATCACTCTTCACTTTCAAGGCGCTTCACAACCTATCCCTACCCCATCTATCAAGTCTCATAGCCTATCAAAATGTCTACTCCTGCCTCTGATCAGCCCATGACACCAGCCTTCATATACCACTTGTTAAATTTGCAAACATCACCTTAATTCTTTTTCCCAGCCAGCCTCTCACCCTTGGGAGGCATTCCCCATAAACACCCAAAAAACTATCTCATTATCCTCTTTCAAAACCCTCCTTAGAAATACTCCTCTGCCAGGGTGCTTACAAAAAACTTGATAATAGTTAGGCCGCTGGTGTGCTGATACTACTGATGATCATGCTGATTAATATAGTCTCATTGTTTCCTTGTGCTCCTTCCATCTGTGCGTCAGCATCCACCAGTTGTGTCTTGTCTTATACTTAGATTGTAAGCTTTTTGGGGCAGGGACGCTGATGGTAGCTGTTTCCATGGCCAACACCAAAGCAGGGACTGCATAACACTGGTGTAGATCTGGTATAACTCCATTTGAGTGGACCTGGTGGAAGAGAAAGGAGAATCAGGCCCATTGTGTTTTCTCACCTTGCACCCATACATAAGCACCTAAGATCCTGCAAATACAGTATTTGAGAGACATGGATTATATTCTATGAGAATTACACAAGTGGGCAAACTTTATATTCATGGCAAACCCCTCTAAAATCAGTTCACATTTGTTTTCAGTACACATGTGCTCTTCCCACTGTAACAGAGTATATGGGTCTTGATTGCAGTTTGTATGTTTTGCTGTCAGCAAAAAATACAATGTATTTCACTGTGCAAAAGAAGAGACTGAAATGCCTTCAATTACATCTGCATGACCCAGTGACTCATTCTCTATTTTAGGAATAGTCCCAATTTCCAATTGTGATAATTAAGCTTTCAGCTCAGAATTATGCAAAATCCAAACAAAAGCTGGAGGTTCTTAAGGTGCTGGGCTATGCACCCAGTAATATTATGACAGTCAAACTATAAATACAAGGGACCAACTTCTGCTCTCACTTACAGTGGTGTATATTTAGAGCAAATCCATTGGATTTACATGGTAGAATATATGGATTTGCATGGAAGAGTATACATACACAGGTGGAGTTCTACCCTGCTCTGAGCTGAGCATACATGCACTGTGGGTCTGATTCTGCTCCATTAAAGTTAATGGGAATTTTGCAATTGACTTCATTGTGAGTAGGACTGAGTCTTACTTAAAGTCTAATTCTTCACTGCCTTGTACCGTGCGTAGTAACTTGCACTAGTGCAAACTGGCTGTAAAATGCTACTATTCTATCAGACTTGGTAGCATTTTACTCCTACTCTGCACTGATAGAAATTAATGGACCAGATGCAAGGCAGTGAAGAACCAGGTTTGTAAAATCCAAGTGGATCCCCTTGCTCTATGAGTAACTCAGATAACAGTCTCAGTCTGTATAACTCAGCCTGTGCTTTCTCCCCAGGGTTAGCTTTTGCTAAGGCTTACCTATTTTTCTTCTAGATCCTTCAGCCTGTGAAAGAGTGACTCCAACCCCCATATGCTCCTACAGTGGAGCTCATTAGATACCTGATCTGTGCTGAGTGACTCATCACTGATCACACTGCACCGCCCTTGAGTTGGAAGGATGCTTTCTGAGCCTCTGGATAGTGGGGCTGGCTTTTAGGGCTCGCAAGGGAGAATCGCACCTTTCCATTAAAAGAAACGGAACATAGCAGGTATGTTTTTTTACCTTGTTTCCTTGCAGAGATGCCTTGAAAATATAAATTGATACAAATGAATGTAAGCTACCGTTAGAGTTAAAAGCAATATTCAGCTGGGCTCTCCTTCTGAAGCAGAAAATGTGGCAGAGAGCTATAAGGAGACATATTCATATTTTATGTAAAAATAATCAGTTATATTTGGGTTTATCTCATAGAATAATCTTAGTGCTTTCGCTCAAATCCATACGCTGGCCTACAGGTAGGAGTGTGAGCATAGTGGACAAAAATCCCCATCTCTGCTTGTTAACATCTGTAGCCCTCCCAGAGGCTGGGAATGAACTAGCTAGATCTCCATTAGGTAGCTGCTGTCCAGCATTTGCACTCATTATTGCAGTAGCAGCTACAACAGGGTGGAGTTTCCATCACGAATTTTGGGGAGAGTGGTTCATTATGTAGGCCGTGGAATACACTCCTGCCTATGCCAGGTGCTCCAGAAGAGGAGAAATCAGTCCTCTGGTATAATATTCAGCCACATGTCCTTTGAGTTACTTCTATACAAGAACACTAACAAATATAGGCCTCAGTTATGCCATGACTCTGTATGGAGCCTTATTTACTTCAGTGGTGTTCTATGTGAGTGCATAGGTCTGGCCTGCATAGTGCAAACGCTAGGACTGAGGGTATAGGCTGGTGAGAGAAGGTAAAGAACTTTTCTGTTACAGAGACTGCATATAACTCCTTCTGATTCCACAAAAGCTAAACTCCAGGCAAACCAATTCTAAAACATCACCCCTTCCTTTTAATTATAACGCCAAAGATTGAACTGTGCTTAGCAATATGTAAAAATAGAATGTGCTGTTGACAAGATATCATTATCCGATGCCTTATTACTAATTCATTTGTTTTAGAACGAATTGCTTGGAACAAGTCACTGTTAATTGTATAGCAGGTTACATTTACGTTGCATGAAAGCATCAGATGGAACTGAGTTCCCCAAATCGTCTTTATGAGTGACTTCTAGACTCTCAGGCACCTATTAGCTGTCCTTATTCAGCAAAATCCTTCCAGTTCCATCAATTGAGTCTTATTTTACTGCAATTTTTCTACAGTGCCCTGCTATAAAAAGTAAATTTGTTGGAGCAGTTACAAAGGAAAAACTATTAAGCAGGTCAAAATCTTAAAACATATTAAAGGTATAATAACATCTTACATTTTTAAGTAGCATCCTCCATCTCTGAGGATCAAAGTGCTTTACAAATGTAGACTCCCAATGATTTCATAGAATTTGGCTCTTAAATGGATACACACAAGGGGGGAGAGGCAGTGGGGTGGATTCAATCCTACTATTATGGGTTGGGGTGAGAAAATCCCTGCCAAACCTACCACTTGTAGAACTTCTTATTGCTCCTACCATGACAGTATAATTCCTTTCCACACCACGTCTGCCAAAGCTCATCCCCCTTTTCAGGAATGTGTGGACACTCTAATCACAGGGTTGAAACACACTGTTGGCACTATATGGAAAATATAATAATAATACTAGAAGGAGGAGTGCCACCTCCTGAATCCGCATCACATATAGGCTTGCACATCTGCAATTTTTTTATCATATAGTATATAATTTCAAATGAACAGTTTCAACATTTTTCTTTTAAATGAATCATTGGGGCGATTTTTGCACTGCATATTTCCCCTGAAAATATATTAGTCCACTTTCTTTATGCAGTCACTGATAATATGAAAACTGTTTTTGTCCATCTTTCAAGCTATCTTCTTTAAGTGTGTTATTGAGGAAAATACTTTAGACACACAATTGCTGTTCTACACACAAAGTCTGTTATTTGATGGGTTGTAGAGTACTTATGTAGCAAAAGTACCAAAATTTAAACTCTTCTAAAACCTAAGTGTTAATGGTCAAATCATTGCTTGTGCAGTTAAAATGATTGGAAATCAATAATTAGATCAGCTCTCTAAATATCTAGTGATTTAGATGTAATAATAATGATAAATAACACCTAGCTTTCATATAGGACTTTTCATCAGTGAATGTCAAAATGCTATACAAAGGAATTCAGTATTATCTCCATTTTACAGATGGGAAAACTGAGGATAGAGAAGTGAAGTGACCTGCCCAAGGTCACCCATCAGGCCAGTAGTAGAGTTGGGAATAGAACCCAGATCCCCTGAGTTCAGTGTTCTATCCACTAGGCCCTACTGCCTCTCAAAACAATATCTCCCAGTGAATAAGGCATATAGCCTACTATAAATTATTATTTGTACCACAGCAATGCCAAAAGGACCCATTCATGACCAGTGTCCAATTGTGCTAGATCAGGGGTCGGCAGCCTTTCAGAAGTAGTGTGCTGAGTTTTCATTTATTCACTCTAATTTAAGGTTTTGCATGCCAGTAATACATTTTAATGTTTTTAGAAGGTCTCTTTCTATGAGTCTAGAATATATAACTAAACTATTGCTGTATGTGAAGTAAATAATGTTTTTAAAATGTTTAAGAAGCTTCATTTAAAATTAAATTAAAATGCAGAGCCTCCTGGACCGGTGACCAGGACCCAGGCAGTGTGAGTGCCACTGAAAATCAGCTCACGTGCCGCCTTTGGCACACATGCCATAGGTTACCTGCCCCTGTGCTAGATACTGTACAAATACAGAACAGACTAACGTGGAACACTGAAACTCATAGATGCCAAAAAATTCAAATAAGGGGGAATACATCTCTTTGTAACAAAGCTTAAACTTACTTGTTTATTGATTAAAATGACATTCCACACATAATTTTCCCCCAAGCCTAGCCCAAAGATGTATTCTGTAAAGGGATCCCCACACATTTAATATTTGCAGTGCATATTTCTAGATATAATTGTACAAATAAATATTTTGAGTATGAATCACAGGCTACAATGTTATTAAAGGCATTTCTAATGTAGCTGTAAACTAGGTACGTACTTGTGCTCTGTTTGTGTAATATGAACCCAGTCCAGCTTCCATTAAAATCAGTAGTGTGTCTCTCCACTGTTTAAATGAAAGATTAGGCCCTGTTTTCCTGCAGTACCAGGAGAATTGTCTCCTGATAGTTTTACCTTCTCTATTTTGATTGCATATTAGCTCAAGCTTTTAATGTTTTGATTTTAGCTAAGTAATTTTGAAACTATTGTCTATCATGCTGACCAATATTGGTCTCATTGGTTCCTTGTACTTCCCCATCCCTTAGGTTGTAAGCTTTTGGGGCTGGAGACTGTTTTTTGTTCACTGTTTGTACAGTGCCTAGACAATGGGGTCATGATCCATGACTAGGGTTCTTAGGAACTACAGCTCTGATCCTCAAAGGTATTTAGGTACCTAACTCCCATCTAGACCAGTATCTTGTCTTCATCAAATGATTCATCCCCTGTCACCCATTCCCAGCTTCTGGCAAACACAGGTTAGGGAAGCACAAAGAAGTCCCAATCCCAGTATGGTGTCCCTTGGCACTACCATACTATAGTATCAGTAAAATGGTACCATACGACCAGTATGGTAACTAATACTAAAAGTTAGCAATATGAGACTCAGTAGGAGTAACTGAGCAAATGATAATGATAAACCTTGATTATGCTCAATTAAGTCAATTCAGTGCAAGACTTCAATACAGAATTCTATGAAAGTTTTGCCTATGCATTTGGTGCAATAATAATATCTAGTACTTGTAGAGCACCTCACATTTTCAAAGCACAAAGCATTACCTAACTTATCCCCATAGCAATCCTTCAAGGTGGGTAATCTTATTTCATACATTTTACAGAAGAAAACTGAGTCAGAGAAGTTGTGATTTTTCCCAAGGCCACACAGCAAATAAATCCATGGCAAAGCCAGGCTTAGCACTGAGGATTTCCTGGCTTCCAGACCTGTGCTCAGTTCCCCAGGCCACTCTGCCACTTAGTTAACTAATTAAAAATATGAAGTATATGCCCCCATGAGTGTAACTGTTCTTCCATTTAGTGTATTTTCTCTAGGATTAAAAGTTTGTGGTGCTAATGTCACCAACTTTGTTCTCCCTCCCCCTATTTTACTAGCAGATTTACAGTAATGCTTCAGGACAGAAAGAGGCCGTGTGGCTCCATGCAATCTTTCTCTGTAGTACTTACCCTCTGAATTTTTTTTTATTTTTTTTCTCTGCTTCAGAGTGCTTCTCTAACACTTTTGAATGATCACAGCTGTGGTTTCTGGTGCCATCTCAATTGATCCATTCTACATGTTAATTATCCCTTCCCCTTCTCCTGATTGCCACAGAGCCTGGAATTTTCTTTTTTGACCTTGTTAATTTCTCTTCCTGTCTTCTATACTCCTCAGAGTTTTATGTAACCTCTATTCCCTTTTAAATCCCCTTTTCTTCCTCTTGTTACTATTTATATTACCCTAACACCCAGAGGGGTTGTGCTACATTCGGTTTCTACATAGACATAGGTAGTTCTGCCCCCAAAGACTTTACAAGCTAAGAAGGGGTTTGTAATCTTAGAAAACATAAATTTGCTTTTTCTGTCTCTGTTATTGATGCCCCCTTTATACCAATTCTAGTTCTTTGTTGTATTTTCAGCAATTTAGTAATATTTAGTGTGAATTAGTATTATTGCACTGTAATACTACAACAGTGGTCCTTTAGATCTTTGCACAGTATTCTTAAAAATCTATTATAATTGGTGCTCTATTCCTTACTATATACAACTCTATATTTGTTTGCTTCCTATTTCCATATTGTACTTTGAGTTAATGTATGGTATATCCTCAGCCCCAGCTTTCATTTGGATACCACTCCCTGGGAGGCTTGCATATGCTGGTTATGTATTTGCTTGCATATACTCCATATATTTGCTTTACAAGAGCTGTGTAGTAACTTGTAACTTCTGGCAAAACACTGTTCATAGCCCTTGGAAGGAAGAGATATGCTCAGGTGCTGGCATTTAGGCAGACTGGCTTGCTGTCAGTATATCATCAGTATAAGGCTGTTTGCTATGCAGCCTTACAACCTCGGTCAGGAGGGAGAGAGATGTGGGTCTCCACCAAAGAGAGGTGACAGCTGGGAGCTGGAAAACTTAAGTGGGTGCCCTCAAGAGCCAAGAGAGAGGGGAACAGGTGCAGTTACCCTGAAACGGGGACAATATGGTGACTGTGTGGATGGGATCTATGACACTTAGGAATTGCCAATAAATTACTAACAGCAGAAGAATCAAGTATTGTAGAAGGAAAAAAGCACAGAGAAAAGTGTATCATTCTTTTGGGGGAAAGAATAGCAAAAAGAGACACAGGAATAGGATTTAGGACCCATGGAAGAAACAGATGCTGAACTTGTATGAGCAGCTAGATTCCCCAGGGAGTAGTACTTCTCTGGAAGCGTTTACAACCTAAGTACTTCATCTTAATCACCCCCACTGTATTTTAGTTCCTGTAGGAGCTGTGTAACCTTCCCCGTAGAGTAGAATGCAGTCATATCGAAAATATTCATAAATGCAGTACAGTATGATACCCAAAGATATTGTATGGGATTGAAGTGTCTGTCACAAAGATGCTATCTGATTTACTGTAATTATACTAGAGTTTAGTAAAGTGCACCCATTTAATTAGGAGGATACAGCCACCTCTGGATAGGAGAAATCTTGATGCCAGGTAGTCTTGGAGTTTGTACAACATTTCTGTGCTGTCATACAGAAGAGCTGTGACTGAGGACAAGAGATGCAACTTGGCAATGGACATTGATACCATGAAGATCTGTTCAGTTGCACTCTTTTGGATAGGGCATAGTCCAGTCAATCCAGACTCTTTTTCCCCATTAGTGGCTACTTTGATCAATGTCAGATGTTTATACTGTTTGTGGAGAAGGCAGACCATGTCTTGGCTGGTCTCCCTGAACCTTTTGACTGTGTGCTTTCAGATGGGTCTCACTCCTTGATTGAATTCAACTTGGCTTCTGGTAAGGATTTCTGTGGCCTTCAGAATTCTTTGTGCCCGGCTACTTGCTGTTCTAGTCCTTGTCCATCTTGAGAGCTTTAAGTTAACAGTGATGCTGCGATGACATAATCAGGCATTACTAGTTGCTCAGATAACAAAGGTAAGATAATGACCACTCTTAAACATGCAGAGATCCCTACCATCCTCAGAAAATCTTCTCTTAATGTTGGTGGTCTTGCAAGGCTGAAACTACTTCTTCTTGGAGATTATAGTTAGGAAAATGGTGGCTATTCATTACACTTATATTTGGACACCAGTAACTTCCTGAAAGATTACAGCCTTCCTCTAAATGTAGATGCTTTTAAGGGTCACATGAATAAACCTTGTAGATTTTAGTTTGGAGTCACATGGTGCTTTGGTCATTTTCTCAGTCTCTGGCAAAAAATCATAGAATGCGTCCGATGAAGTGGGTATTCACCCACAAAAGCTTATGCTCCAATACATCTGTTAGTCTGTAAGGTGCGACAAGACTCTTTGTTGCTTTTTATAGAAATCATAGAATCATAGAACTGGAAGGGACCTCGAGATGTCATCTTGTCCAATCCCCTGCATTTGTGGCAGGACTAAGTACAGGTCTGTCGCAACTTACATGCATTTAACATGCGCAATTTCAGTTTTATGCTGCCCAGAGTCCGGGGGGGCTTGGCCTCAAGTGAAAGAAGCGTGACCTCAAGATTTAAAGTTCCTGGGGCACCAGCTGTGGCTGGGAGTCCCAGGGCCTTTAAATCGCCCGGGGGCTCCCAGCTGCAGAGGTGGCTGGTAGTCCCTGGGGCGAACTAAAGGGCCCAAGGCTCCAGCCACGGTGGAGCTTCAGCCCCTTTAAATGCCAGCCCCAACCCGGCTGCCAAAGCTGCTGGTGGGATTTAAAGGGCTCCTCCAGGCTCCCCACTGTGGCAGGAAGCCCGTGGAACCCTTTAAATCCTACCCGCAGCTCCAGCGGCCGGGCCGGGGCGGCATTTAAAGGGCTCCTCTGGGCTTCCCGCCATGGCAGAGAGCCCAGAGGAGCCCTTTAAATGCTGCCCCGGCCCTGCTGCCGGAGCTGTGGGTGGGATTTAAAGGGCTTGGAGGTATAATTTTCAGTATACACGGTTTTCACTTTACGCGATAACCACAGAATGGAATCCCCGCGTATGATAAGACTTCCCTGTATTATCTAGACCTTCCCCTGTAGAGTAGAATGCAATCATATAGAAAACATTCATAACTTCAATATAGTGTGGTCCCCAAAGCTATTCCTGACAGGTGTTCGTCTAACCTGTTCTTAAAAATCTCCAATGATGGAGATTCCACAGCCTCCCTAGGCAATTTATCCAGTTCTTAACCCCCTGGCACTTAGGAAGTTTTTCCTGATGTCCAACCTAACCTCCCTTGCTGCAATTTAAGCCCATTGCTTTTTGTCCTGTTCTCAGAAATTAAGAAAAACAATATTTCTTCTTCCTCCTTATAACAACCTTTACATTTTTGTAAATGTTATCATGTCTCCTCTCAGTCTTCTCTTTTCCAAATTAAACAAACTCATTTTTTTCAATCTTCCCTCATAGGTCATATTTTCTAGACCTTTAATCATGTTTGTCACCCTTCCATGGACTTTCTCCAATTTATCCATATCTTTCCTGAAATGTGGCACCCAAAACTGGACACAATACTCCAGCTGAGGCCTAATCAGCATGGAGTAGAGCAGAAGAATTACTTCTTGTGTTTTGCGTATACATCTCAGAATGATGTTCCCTTTTTTTGCAACAGCATTACACTGTTGACTCATATTTAGCTTGTGATCCACTGTGACTCCCAGATCCTTTTCCGCAATTACTCCTTTCTAGGCAGTCATTTCCCATTTTGTATCTGTGCAACTGTTTATTCTTTCCTAAATGGAGTACTTTGCATTTGTTATTATCGAATTTCATCCTATTTACTTCAGACCATTTCTCCAGTTTGTCCAGCTCATTTTGAATTTTAATCCTATCCTCCAAAGCACTTGCAACTCCTCCCAGATTGGTATCGTCCACAAACTTTATAAGTGTACTCTGTATGCCATTATCTAAATCATTGATGAAGATATTGAGCAGAACTGGACTCAGAACTGATACCTGTGGGATCCCACTCGTTATGCCCTTCCAGCATGACTGTGAACCACTGATAACTGCTCTCTGGGAATGGTTTTCAACCAGTTTTGCACCTTATAGTAGCTCCATCTAGGTTGCATTTCCCTAGTTTATGAGCAGGTCATGTGAGACAGTATCAAAGGCTTTACTAAAATCAAGATATACCACGTCTACCATTTCCCCCCCATCCACAAGGCTTCTTACCCTGTCAAAGTGATCAGGTAGGTTTGACAAAATTAGTTTTTGACAAATCCATGCTGACTCTTACTTATCACCTTATTATCTTCTAATGAATACAATGGGCCTCTCAGCAGCTTCTGAGATGATAGTGAGTTGTTCTTTGCTGACTAAGGGTTGCTGTAAGTGTGTCTGGAACTGACCTGCCCTGATTCAAGTCATACTCAGAAGACAGCAGTCTGTTAATGGTGATGGTTAATTGTGTGTCGCCACTGACAAGGTTGATATTGCATCCCTCTGGCATCTCTTCTGTCTCCCATGTTGTTCAACATACATACAAGGTCACTTGCTGAGATCATTTCTAAATATAGGGTAGAGTACCATTAGGAAGCTAGTGACATAGCTATATGTCCATTTTCCCTTATGCTCTGAAAATTCAGTCTATGCCCTCAATCAGTGTTTCCCAAAGCATGGTACACGTATCCCTGGTGGTACATGAAAGGGTTTCAAGTGGTACGCAGCCTGTTCACCCCAGCTGGCAAGGGGCCGGCAGCAGGCTGAGCTGGACCAGAGACCAGGACCCCAGGTGGCAAGGGGCTGGCAGTGGGCTGAGCGGGGCCAGTGGCCGGGACCCCAGACCCGTGGCGGGCTGAGTGGCTCAGCCCAACGCCGGCCAGGGGTTCCGTCTGCCAGTCCCACTCAGCTTTCTGCCGGCCGGGGGTCCCGTTCACCCAGGCCGGCAATGGTCTCAGCCGGGCTGGCAGGGAGAACCTGTTCACCCAGACCGGTAAGACGAATGTCTCAAAGGGGGTATGCAAGTGTTGCAAGTTTGTGAAACACTGCCCTCAATGATTGCAGGTATTAGTCTGCAAGTCTGGAACAGAAAAGTCTATCTGCCTCATAGAGGTCATGTGTGGGGAGGCCCACACTTCCTTCCTGTCCCTGGCTGGGATTTGTTTAGAGAGGTAGTGAGTCAGACTGAGGAGCTCAGTGAGAACATTTTACCTTGCTCTTCCCCAGGAGGCCGGTTTGTGTTGTAATGCAATGTACCAATTTGTGTGTATTGTTTTGTATTTTACAAGATGAACACAGTTCTTTTTCCTGATCTTTGTTGTGCTTATGTTTCCTGACTATGTGTTTCAGTTTTTGCATTCCATCAGCCTGTAAACCTGCTGTCTGAGAAGTCAGAATTGAGTTAAGCTGGGATGAAGGTTACTATATGTGATGTAAATATGTGTGACTTGGCAATACAATATTACCCTTTCATTTTCCATAAATGTGTGGGACTTTGAGCATGGAGTCTGGCAGAAAGTCTGCAGTGTTCATAACTAACAAATCAGCCTTGAATTTAGACTTAATAATTCATGTGGATACAAGTAGATGCCTGTAAACGAGATGAAATAATTTAGTTTAATGACTCTACAACTCATGAACTAGACGACTTTAAGACTCATGTTTCTAACCACTGAAATTTAAAGTAACAGATGCTTCAGTAATGGGAAGACTTCTAAATTAAACTAAGTCTTATGATTATATGCTGTCACTATTCAAAAAATATTCCTAGTCTTAGAAATAGTCACTCAGATATTCTCTGTGTTGTAATTATTAGTTTTCCTTTAATAATCCAAAAAAACTGGTGAAAAAGTAAAATGAGTTCTATGAAGTTTTTAAATAATCTTAAAATATAATGTAGTGAATTATCTTACTGAATGTTTTACACGTGACTTATTGGGCTCAATACATGGGTTCGGCCTGGGTTTTATAGGAGGTCATATTTGGTGATTTAATGGACCCTTTTGGGCTTGAAGTGTATGAATCCACTTCCTCTCTTAGATACACATATAAGAGATCAAATTTTCAAGGCTGGAAATTTTCAGTGAAGAACTATGTCAGCTTTCTAAAAAAATAAGTGGGTAGGATGAGTAAAATACAAAGAGTAAAGACAACAACAGGAAACAAACAAACAAACAAAATCACAAACCAGTAGAAGGATTTTTCTGTCGGTTGCATTTCAGTTGAGCATAAAATACCAGAGTGTGGCCTGAGCCATGCCTCTATCTAACCCGAAAATACTTTGATGACCCTAACAGTGTAGTCCAGGGATCAGCAACCTTTGGCACGCGGCCTGTCAGGGAAATCCGCTGGTGGGCCGGGATGGTTTGTTTACCTGCCGCTTCCGCAGATTCGGGTGATCATAGCTCCCACTGGCCGCGCTTCGCTGTTCCAGGCCAATGGGGGCTGCGGGAAGCGGCACGGTGCGGGCCGAGGGATGTGTTGGCTGCCACTTCTCACAGTCCCCGTTGGCCTGGAACTGTGAACCGCAGCCAGTGGGAGCTGTGATTGGCCAAACCTGCAGATGCTGCAGGTAAACAAACTGTCCCGGCCTGCCAGCAGATTTCCTTGACAGGCCGTGTGCCAAAGGTTGCTGATCCCTGGTGTAGCCCTTTGCAAACATCCCTCTTTTCCCTAATATACTTCCTCATCAGCTTAACCCCCATGTGATTCTGGTTACTTCAAAGCAAAGGAGTTTTCTAACCAGCAAAAGAAGAGAGAGACTAAAACCATACACACCCATTCAACCTGATACATCCCCCAGACACACTGCCACTGACTTGTTTCCTGTCCTATACATCTCTGCCACCTTATCTAGATGGTGATTGCACACACTCAATCAAGCTTTTAATTCTGATTAAATATTACCTGGCAAACTAACTGTGTGTTTCAGGTAAGACAAAGGTAGAAAGCTAAGTTCCCTCTAAGCTGTGCAGCTGCGTAGCAGCCTTATGATGCCTCTCCCCCAGCCCTGGACCTGCCGCAGCTTGGAGAGAGGCGGCCCTCCCCTGGCCCCAGCATGGCCTGGACCTGCCGTGGATGGGGAAGAGGTGCCCCTCCCCCCAGTCCACGTGCTGCTGCAGGTAGAGAGAGCTTGGGGGAGTTCTCTCTCTCTCTCTTTCTTTCTTCCATAGCTCCAGGGCAGCCTGCACCCGAAACCCCTCATCCCTGGCCCTACCCCAAAGCCCGCACCCCTAGCTGAAGCACTCAACCCCTGCATCCCAACCCTCTGCTCCAGTCCTGAGCCCCCTCTCACACTCCAAACCCCTCAGTCCCACCACATTAATTTTTTTATGTGCACCAGTATGGGAGTGATGTGTCACACATCACCTCCATATTGGTGCACATAACAAAATTCATTCTGTACAGGTATGGTAAAAATTAGAAAGAACACTGGTAGAGAGACCTGCTATTCAGGAGTAAAAATGGTAGGTGCTATCGGAGAGGTGTTATAATGATGACAGGCACAGCACCTCTTATCTAGTGATCCTATAGCACTCAGCAGACTTTAATTCTCACTAAGTATTACCTGGCAAACTAACTGTGTGTCACAGGTAAGACAAAGATAGAGAGCTAAGTTCCCTCCAAGCTACTCGGCTGCACAGCAGCCTATTAAGCGCTTTAAAGAGATCACTGAAATATAGCCACCTCTAGGGATAGAGAATGGCAGATTTAAGAGTGTAAATCAAGATTATGTAAGGAATCAGGACAGAAAGTGAGGAATATTTGAATCAATGGATACTCCTTGAGAAATGTAGCAGAAAGGAATAAACCTATTGGATTTTAATCAGGATACAGGGAATAAGGTTCTTGTAAGAAATGCCATTAGGTCAGGACCACAGCTATATATCTTATCTGAAGAACAGCACCCCTATGAATATGCTGGCTCCTATAATAATACATTATATTTAACTTTTCTATTATAAAATGCTTCTGATTCATATAGCACCTTTCCTTGAAGGAAACACTGAGGGTGAATTCCAGCACATTACTCTCTAGTGACTTGACTAGGATTTTACCCCACCTGTATGGATTTGGGAAGTGGGTTTTTTTGTTTGTTTGTTTGTTTGTTTTGCAAGGTTGACAGCTCTCATTTTTGTTTGTTTTTCATTTTTGTTTTGGTAACGTGTTCAGAAGCATTGAGGTAGATCTCTTCCTTTTCCAAGGTACCTGCGGTGATTCCATTTAGGCTCCTATAATATACAGTATTTAAAAAGAAGATGAATGAGGCTCTTATTCCATTTAAACAGGATTCTTAATTCTGAAATAGCTGTTATAACATTATAAAGTTTCTTGTTGAGTCATTTTCTATAAAACACAAAGTGGGTTTTATACAACTTTTTTTTTCCCTTGAGTGCTTAGGGAATATTCTTGACACAAAGCCTTCATTGGCAATCACCATCTGTCTTTGTGTGGCAGGCAGGTACTAATTGGCAAAAGTGAAGGGAGTCTGGAACAAACACATAGCTCAGTATAGCCAGCCCTGTTCAGTTGCAAAAAGAAAGTTCTTTGAACTTTTACTGGCTGTTCATCAAATCAAGCTTTTCAGGGCAACAAATGCTTAGCTTTGTAGCAGTGTTAAGAGTACAATATTTGTAGCTGTGGGGTTGTGACGAAGTGTACTGGCTTAGTTTCCTGATAGTTTTTATTGTGGAAGAAATACATTTAACCATTGATACAGTTTAAGCTGTTAATGTAGCTTTTGTTTTAACACTTAACTGTTTCATGGGAACTGCTTTGGTCCCTAAGATGTAGAAATAGTGTTTTTGATTTAGGACATAGAGACTAAAGTGTACCGTGTACATTATTACAAAGCTCTAATTTCACTGAGATTTTCTCTCATGTCAATAAGTATATGATTAAGAAAGTTTAGTATTTAAAAGCATGAAGCTGAAATCACTATGTTGTTGTGTCTGTATTTTTTGTATGTTAACAGCCATATTCAGGTGGCTTTATCTATGTTGACTAGGACCTTACTGTCCCCTAATCTGCATGTAGTCCTGTTATGTGCTGTAAGATTAATCACAGTTTAATATTGATAGAATCACACCTACATGTCTTTCAGCCTATAGTAAACTTCTTTAAGATGTTAAGACATTAAGGTGTTAAGCTTTTTGTATTTTGTTTTTTTTTAAACAGCCTCTAATTTTTCAGTTGCACTTAATGGGGGGCATGACCATAGTATTTAGATGGCATAACTATCTCATTGTTCCTGCAAATCATATATATAAATGGCATTGCTTTTTTCCCCAAACTGAAGGTTGAATTGGGCCCCTTCAAAAGTTAGTCCTAAGAAATATCTTTCAAAATGTGTCTCACACATAGCTGTATTTAATAACAATATCAGATTTAGAATGATCATGCAGTATGCTATAAAAATTGTGGTTTACTGGTGTGTAAACTGCTAGATAATACAAATATAATTTTCCAGGTCTAACAATATTGATTTTTCAGGAAAAGTCCTTCAGAACTTAATGGAAAAGTATAATAATCTTATAAGTGTTTAGCTATCCTTTTTGAACTTTAGCAATGTGATCCAATGGTTAGAGCAGTGGACTGGGACTCTGGAGACCTGGGATCTATTCCTAGCTGTGTTAATATGTGCTATGTCTCTGTGCCTCTGTCCTCTGTTCCCAACCTTTGTGTTTCCTTGCCTTGGTCGGGTGGGATTTTCAAAGGCGCCTAAGGGAACTAAATGTGAATTTCATTTGTATTTGGAGGCCTGACTCCAAATGATTGGAGGTTCCTTAGAAAATCTCAGCTTTAGATTGTTAATTGTTCACAGCAGGGACTCTCTCCATAAGTATTTGTAGAGCACAAGGCACAATGAGCCCCACATCTTGGTTGGGGGCTTCTAAGCCAAATAATAATAATAGCATATAGAACTTATACAATATCAAATTATAGATCTCATCTGTAGCCCATAGAACTTTATGGATTGATTTCCTTTCTAGGGTCTCTTTCAACCATTCTCTAAACTTTTATACATATGTACAATAATTTCTAAAGAATTTTGCCTCTGTTAAATTCTATGTACATTAGATAATATTGTAAATCATTAAAAGTCTGAAAAAAAATTGTGGAGGAAAACTGACTCTGAATGAACAACAATATAGTGAGCTAAAGAATTCTAGTTCACTTTTGAATGTTCTTATCTTTAGTCATGATTAACTGCATATGTGAGGGGTGTCACTGGCCTGCACAAGAAATTGCCTTCAGTTATGTTGATTTTCTGCAAAAAAATTTGCACTTTTCGCTGCTAAAATTATCATGATTTTACTTAATTTACAGTGAAAATGTATTTTCCTGTACAGAGACCTTGCTAGTATTCATTGAAAATCTGAGGCATGAATTTGTAATTAAATTGTGAGGCCCACTTTTGGAACATTAGTTAGAGCTTCCCTTCTTGATTTTGAAAAACTAAGGGTTCAGCTGCACCAAGTGAAAAAGGCACAAGGTCTTTCCTGCTTGTGCCCGAGCATGAGGCCAGACACAATGATGGTGCTTATATAACAATTACCATTTTGGCTGACACACTAGGAAATGAAGCAGGGATTTCTATAGCTAAAAGCATAAGCAGCTAAAGCTTAAGCTATGAAGATACAGGCTCTATAGCTGGGTCTGTAACAAATATGAGCATGGAAACCATTACGCTGCATTTAGACAGGAGACACTTTGCACACCCTCTCATTAAAGTGTATGAAAACTGATGTTGCATGCCATGCCAAAGATGACAGAACAGAGCCCTTTAAATTTAATTTCTGAAATGACTTGCTGCATTGCTCTGAAATGCTTATGAGAAAGAACATCTGTTATTCCTCCTCTAAGCATGTCTCTTCTCATCTTCTTTGAATGAATACACTGAATCAATGCAATTGTTTGATGGCGACTGAGGAAGAAGTTTAATCAAATGGCTTTTAGGTAGGAACAATCACAGATTAACACTGACAAGCAAAAATTAGTGCCTAAAAACATGAAGGGAGTCAAGATTAGGTAGAAACAAAGGGGCACATTTTTTTCTCTGATGTAATGCAGCATTTCCTCCCCAGATTCAAGACTTAATTTTTCTAATAGTTTTAGAGAACATAAATGAACGGGACTTTTTATAGGTCTTGGCTATCTATTCTCATTTCAGACTTCATTCACTGAGGAGATTTTCTCTTTCTGGACTCAATAAATATCTTCACACACCAAGATCTTTGGCTAACTACTAGTGAAATCTGAGTCCTCTTGGACAAAGATAACTAGTGGACCTGACCCAATCGCTAATATACATTTTAAGCACTAAGATGAATCTAAGGGCCTGAAGACTCTCAATCCTTGCAGATGAGCTAGATGTCCTTGGCTGTCTTCTAACACACGTAGCTTTGAGTCTGAATATCATTTTGAAATATCTACAGCCATTTAATCAGTAGTTTGGCCTTGGTCTAAGAGCCGCAGATTAGCATTTTTTCAGCAGCTGTGAAGAAAAGACACTGTATCTCTCTCCCTCTCTCTCTATATATAGATATCATATATAAATTATTTCAGGAGGGCAGGGGCGGCTCTAGGCATTTTGCCGCCCCAAGCACGGCAGACAGACTGCCTTCAGTGGCTTGCCTGCGGAGGGTCTGCCGAAGCCGAGGGATCAGCGGACCCTCCACAGGCAAGCCACCGAAGGCAGACTGCCTGCCACCTTTGCGGCGAATGGCAGAGCGCCCCTAGTGGCGTGCCGCCCCAAGTGCGCGCTTGGTGTGCTGGTGCCTGGAGCCTCCCCTGCAGAAGGGGAATAAGGCACCTAAGTACAAAATAAATAGAACTGTTTCTCTGCTACACCACTGTTCTACTAGAACCTCTGCTCATGTCTAATGTAATCTAACGATGCTGAACAGAGACATCAGGGACCTTTTTATAGAGATCTGCTTATGTATCAAGTTGATGAGAATTGTGGCAAGTTGAGTGTCACAAGGAATCTTATATTCCTACATATTTTCCCCCCATGATTTTTGTTTTGACTAAAGGAGCAAGCGGCTAAAGAGTTTTTAAAATGTGGGGGAGTGGCAGGGGCTATGAAAAATCTGAAATGTCACATGTCACTGCATTTAATAGAGAGTGAACTACTGGTTCTCAGCAGCAACAGCACTGGTAACTTTGGAATTTGTTTAAAGCTCAATTTGCATAATCCTAAAAATAAATCAATCTTGAAACATTCGCTGTGCCAATGTGCATCCACGCTCATTTTTTAGGCCCTGAAGGTTCTCATTTTTTTTATTTTAACAGTTTGGGGATTATTACGGACATTGTCAACAGATTTAGTGCCAGCAGATTTAGGGCTGACTGAGGATCCTTGTTCTGAAATGATTTGCCTTAGTATATTGGTGCAGAGCAGACATGTGCCTAGAGTGTGTACTCAAATGATTGATTTTTCTTTATGACTTGGTCTATTTCATGTTGCTGGTAGCAACCTTGAAGCCAAAGAATGGCTTTGTTGAGTCCCACAATCCCTTTGAAAGCTAAGCTTTTAAGAATGATGGCTGTTGCAAAAGTCAGATTTTGTTAGTACATGATGGGCATATTGAAGGGAACTGTTATAATTCCAGTTTTGTTTGAGTTCTGGTGTTGACAACAAATGTTACCAAAGATTCTCATTTTCTTCCTGCTCACCATCTACAAGAAAGAGTTGGCGTGTTCTTTAGTGCCTTGGCAACTATCTGTGGGTGGGTCACATAATTCAATGTAGGATGCTTGCCAAGTGCACCCAGATTTTTTGAGAATTAGTTACAGCAGTGAATGCAGGCATCTACTATGCCAATGTCCATCCATACAAACACCAGGAACTTTAGAGGCTGTGGATACTCTGTAGCATCTGTGGAAAAGCTGTATATAATTTCACCTCATCTGGTGACAATAATGAAAAAATGTCAGCAAGTCTGAATGAACTGGTTGCATCTCCACCTATTATCCTCAGTACACACAGTTTGCATCCTGGAAAAGATCAAGGATAGAGGGCGTGTGATCAACGTATATGGATAATATTTTATTTTATTTCCAGTTTGGGCAATATGGAGATATAGCTGAAAGAAGGAACAAAATTTGTTTACTGTGCTATCCAAATACCTTTTTAATGTGCTTGTGGTTCATAAATTTTAAGACCAGAAGGGACCATTTGATCATCTATTCGGACTTCCTGTGTAACAACAGAATACAAAATCCATCCAAGTATTCTTGTATTGAGTCCAATAACATGTGTTTCACTAAAGCACATCTTCTAGAACAGCATCCAGTCTTCATTTGAAGATTTCAAGGATTTGAATATCCCGTGGTAGTTTAGTCTGATGGTTAGTTACCCTCACTGTTAAAAATCCAAGCTTTGTTTTTAATTTGAATTTGTCTGGCTTCAGCTTACAGCTACTGGTTCTTGTTATGCCTTTTGTTGGTAGACTAAAAAGCCCTTTAGTACGTGGTATTTTCTCCTCTTGTTACAAATGATTACTAGGACTGCTGGGCATTTCATTGGAAACAACCAAGATTCCTTGTTAGACAAGAGGCAATAGCACTTCCTATCTCCTTTGACATGCTACTTGAGTTGACATGATGATTTGGGGCAGGCTATAAGAGCCTGATCCAAAGATCTTGGAAGCCAATCAAAGTATTTCCACTAACTTGAATGACCTTTAAATCAGGTGCCTTATCAGGGGCTGATAATTTAAATTGAAAAGAGTCTTCATCTAATAAGAATCTTCTTAATAAGATATATCTGCTCTGGAATAAGGTGTAGCTTCTCATTGTATGTCTCTCAGGCTCTTGGTTTTTTGGGTATGTTAATAATTTTTTATTTTCCTAGGGCCACATTCTGATACCCTTACTCTCACTGGATAGCACCTTGCTCCATGAATAGTCAGAATGAAATCAGTGTGACTGCTTGTTGATCGACGTACAGTTTTATGTGAGTGTGGGTGACAGAATCTGAGTCTTACTTTGTCATTTGTAGCAGATAGCATACTTGGAACTGTTTGGAAGGTTTAAAAGCTTCTATTTCTATCTGCTTTCTAAAAACTGCACAGTCTGATCAACAGTTCTGAGAAGCAATCTGATCTCATGGTGGGGTGGAATCACTGATATATACAAGAAAATAATTTCTTGGCAGTGATTAGTTTAGCTTTTCCTTCCTTCCCAATTTCTCTAACATCTCTTGCCAACTAATAACAGAATAAGAAGATCTGGTATGTTTGGGCTTACAGCTGAATAGTACAGTACTATAAAGCAAAAGCAGTACCACACCTTCATGAAGTAGCTTTGGATTCTGATCTCAGTTATGAAACCTAGATGTGTAGGGCTGGAAGTTATCTTGAGAGGTCTTCTAGTCCAGTCCCCTGCACTGAGGCAGGACCAAGTAAACCTAGACCAATTCTGACAGGTGTTTGTCCAATCCGTTCTTAAAAGACCTCAATTCCACAACCAGAGCTTTACCTTTTATAGTGAGAGCTTTTCCTAGTATCTAACCTAAATATCCCTAGTTCTAGATTAAACCTGTTAATTGTCCAACCTTCAGTGGGCATGGAGAACAATTGATCACTGTCCCCTTTATAACAGTCATTAACATATTTGAAAACTGTTATCATGTCTCCCATTGGTCCTCTCTTTCAAGACTGAACATGCCCACTTTTTTTTAATCTTTCCTCATAGGTCAGGTTTTCTAAACCTTTAATCATTTTTTGTTGCTTTCCTCTGGAGTCTCTCCAGTTTGTTCACATTTTTCCTATAGTGTGGCATCCAGAACTGGACATAGTGTTACAGGTGAGGCTTTAACAGTGCCGAGTAGTGCAGGGAAAATTACCACCTGTATCTTACATACACCACTTCAGTTCATACATTCCAGAATAACATTAGCCTTTTTTACAACTGCATCATTTTGTTGACTCATATTTAGTTTGAGATTCACTATAACTAAGGCTATGTTTTAATCATGGGTATTTTTAGTAAAAGTCATGGACAGGTCACGGGCAGTAAACAAAAATTCACAGGCCCATGACCTGTCCATGACTTTTACTAAAAATACCCACCCTAAAACTTGGGGGGGGGCGCAGATGCTCCGGGGGTGATGGGGGAGGTGACCCAGTATCCCCATTGGTATTGGGGAAGGAGGGTTGGTGGAGCTGGCAGGGGCTTCCTACCTTGCTCCACATCCCTGAAGCCCCTAGGTGGCGGAAGCAGGGGCCAGGGCAGGAGTTCCTCCACTGCTCCTACTGCAAATGCTGGCTGATGCAGCTCCAATTGGCCGGGAACTGTAGCCAAGGGGTGCTGCGGGGGCGGGACCTGTGGGTGCCAGCAGTGCACAATGCGGAGACCCTTCTCCACTTAGGAGTTGCAGGGGGCCCCTCCCCAGGTAAGTGCCCCCCACACCCGCCAAACCCTTGCCATTAGCCTAGATTCACAGATTCTAGGGTCAGAAGGGACCAATGTGATCATCTATTCCGACCCCCTGCACAAAGCAGGCCACAGAACCCTACCCATCCACTTCTATAACAAACCCCTAACCTATGTCTGAGTTATTGAAGTCTTCAAATTGTGATTTGAAGACCTCAAGCTGCAGAGAATCCACCAGCAAGTGACCCATGCCCCACACTGCAGGGGAAGGCGAAAAACCTCCAGGGCCTCTGCCAATCTGCCCTGGAGGAAAATTCCTTCCCGACCCCAAATATGGCGATCAGCTAAACCCTGAGAATGTGGGCAAGACTCACCAGCCAGCACTCAAAAAAGAATTCTGTGCAGTAACTCAGATCCCATCTCGTCCAACATCCCATCACCAACCACTGGGCATACTTATCTGGCGATAGTCAAAGATCAATTGCCAAAATTAGGCTCTCCTGTCATACCATCCCTTCCATAAACTTATCAAGCTTAATCTTAAAGCCAGATATGTCTTTTGCCCCCGCTACTCCCCTTGAAAGGCTGTTCCAGAACTTCACTCCTCTAATGGTTAGAAACCTTCGTCTAATTTCAAGTCTAAACTTCCTAGTGTCCAGTTTATACCCATTTGTTCTTGTATCTACATTGGTACTAAGCTTAAATAATTCCTCTCCCTCTCTAATATTAATCCCTCTGATATATTTATAAAGAGCAAGCATATCCCCCCTCAGCCTTCTTTTGGCTAAGCTAAACAAGCCAAGCTCTTTGAGTCTCCTTTCATAAGGCAGGTTTTCCATTCCTCGGATCATCCTAGTAGCCCGTCTCTGAACCTGTTCCAGTTTGAATTCATCCTTCTTAAATATGGGAGACCAGAACTGCACACAGTATTCCAGGTGGGGTCTCACCAGCGCCTTATATAACGGTACTAACATCTCCTTATCTTTGCTGGAAATACCTCGCCTGATGCATCCTAAAACCGCATTAGCTTTTTTAACGGCCATATCACATTGGTGGCTCATAGTCATCCTGCGATCTACCAATACCCCAAGGTCCTGATCCCCCTCCAACACACTCAAACTGCTGCTGCTGGCCCAGGGGCTGGTCGGCTCAGGCAGCCCCTGGGCCAGCTCCAGCCACTGCAGACATCACAGAGGTCATGGAAAGTCACAGAATCTGTGATTTCTGTGACCTCCATGACAGACTCGCAGACTTAACTATAATACTCCAGGTCCTTTTCTGCACTAGCCAGTTGTGCAGTTTTCCTTCCTAAGTGAAGTACTTCACACTTCTCTTTATTGAATTTCATCTTGTTGATTTCAGACCAATTCTTCAATTTGTCAAGGCCATTTTGAATTCTAATCCTGCACTCCAAAGTACTTGCACCCCCTTCCAGCTTGATGTCGTCTGCAAATGTTATAAGCATAGTCTTCACTCCATTATCCAAGTCATTAATGAAAGTATTGAATAGCACCAGAGCCAGGAATGACTTCTGTGGGACCCTACTACATACCCCAGTTTGACTGTGAACCATTGTTAACTATGCTTTGAATATTCTTTCAACCAGTAGTGAACTCACCGTATAGTAGCGCCATATTGGCCATATTTCCCTAGTTTGCTTATGAGAATTTCATGTGGGACTGTGTAGATGTGCGGACTCACCCCTGCGGCACCTCCTGCTGGTGACTTCCAGGAATTAGCTCTTTCCAGATCCAGAGCGCCCTCTGCAGGCCGGTGATCCTCCTGTCCTCTGGCCCCCGTGTCCCTCCCTTTTACATGGGATGCTGCCCCCTGGCAGTAACCCCTTTCTCTCAGGGTCTCCCCTCCGCAGGAAACCCCCACCCTCTGTCCCCACCTTGCCTCAGTATACGGCTATGCCAGTCATTGTTTAGCCCCTGCACCCTGGGGCAGACTGCAGTATCCACTTACTCATCACTGGCAAGGCTGGGTTTGGACCTGCTGCCTTGGCCTACCCCTGGGCTGCCCTCTGCAACTCCCAGTACCTCTTGGCCTTCTGATAGGCCGCAGCCTGGGGCTTTTCAGGCTGGAGCTCCCCCAGTTCCTCTGCCTTTCCCCAGCCCTGCTTCACTCAGGTACCCTGTGTCCAGATCCCTGCAGCGAGGCCCAGCTCCCTCTATGGCTAGAAAGAGACTGTCTGGGCCTCTGGTTCACAGCCTCTTATAGGGGCCAGCTGGGCCTGATTGGGGCATGGCCACAGCTGAGCCTACTTCCCTCAGTCAGCCCAGGCTTCTTGCCCCAGCCACAACCCTCTCCTGAGCTGTTTTAAGCCCTTCAGGACAGGAGCAAAGGTCCACCTTGCTACAGACTGTGTCAAAACCTTTCTAAAATCAGGATATATAATATCTACAGCTTCCTCCATCCACTAGACCAGTTACCATGTCAAAGAAGGAAATTGGGTTGGTTTGGCATGATTTGTTCTTGACAAATCCATGCTGGCTATACCTTATAACCCTATTATCTTCTAGGTGCTTACAAATTAATTATTTAATAATTTGTTCCAGTATCTTTCCAGGTATTGAAGCTAAGTTGACTGGTCTATAATTCCCTGGGTTCTCTTTGTTCCTCTTTTTTTTAAATAGGTACTATGTTTGCCCTTTACTGTCCTCTATGAGTTCTCAAAGATAATTACTAAGATGGGAGAACCCTGTTTATCTGACCCTCCATTATCCAGTTCTCCATATTAACCAAGCAACGAGTGCACACAGATCCAGAAGCGGCCATCTTTCCTGTGGAAGGCACTGCTGACTAGCACATTCCCATTCTCCAGCTCATCCAAATTTTTCATTATCCGATATGGTCCTGGTCCCAATTAGATTGGATAAATGGGGTTCTGATGTAGTTCCAAGTTTGCTTCAGCTAATTCCTTAAGTATCTTAGGGTGAATTTCAACAGGTCTTGCTGATTTGAATATATGTAATGTATCTAAATATCCCTTTACCTGTGTGTTCCCTATTTTGGCTTGTATTCCTTTTCCTTTGTTGTTAATATTAATTGTTTGGGGTGTCCAGTCACCATTAACCTAGTGATGACTGAAGCAAAATTGGTCTTAAACAGCTCAGTCTTCTTGATGTCATCAGTTGTTAGATCTCCTTCCCCACTAAGTAGACATACACTTTTCCCTTCATCTTTCTCTTCTCTTGTTCCTAATGTATTTAAAGAGTATCTTCCTATTGCCTTTTATGTTCCCTTGTCAGTGTAACTCATTTTGTGCCTTAGCCTTTCTGATTTTGTCCTTATGTGCTTGTGCTGTTCTTTTGAATTCCTCTTTAGAAATTCATCTCTGTTTCATCTTTTTGTAGGATTCCTTTTCAATTTTCAGGTCATTAAAGAGCTCCTGATAATGGCCTCTTTCTGTTCTTCCTAGCTTCTCTTCACATTGGGATAGTTTAATATTGTCTCCTCAAGAAACTTCCAGCTCTTCTGAACTCCTTTATCTCTTAGATTTTCTTCCTGGAACCTTACCTACAAGTTCTCTGAGTTTGTCAATGTCTGTTTTTTCTGAAGTCTGCTGTCATTATTCTAATGCTTTCACTCCTTTTTTTCCTTAGAATAATGAAATCTGTCATTTAATGATCACTTTCACTCAAATTTCCTTCTTCTACCTTCAGATTCAGAACCAATTCCTCCCTGTTAGTCAGAATCAGTTCTAAAACAGCTGTCTCCCTGGTTACTTCCTCCACTTTCAGAAACAAAAAGTTGTCCCCAGTACATTCAAGAGCTTATTGGGAATGTACTGTTTTGCCATATTACTTTTACTACAGAAATCTGGGTAGTTAAAGTCCCCCATTACTACCAGATCTTGTGTTTTGGATATTTCTGTTTTTAGAAATCCTTCATCCACTCCTCTTCCTGATTTGGTGGTCTATTGTAGATCCATAATATTATGTTATCCTATTTTACCATCTTTTATCTTTCAATATGATAAAATATGTATATATAAAGGACCATCAGTTACTGGAGTTGACTTTTGCCCTTTATATCCCTTGTAAGTTTTTGTCCTCTCTAAAGTAACTGTGATCAGAATCTGGTGCTAACCCTTTCCACAGTAAGACATTTTTTCCTGTGGGAAGGATATTCCATAATTATCCTCTAAGGGTTTTCTTGCATTTTCCTTTGATGCATTTGGTATTATGACTATTAGAGAATAGCAATTAGACTGTATGGTTTAATTGAGTATGGCCATTCCTATACCATATATATTCTTCTATGGTGTTTGGAAACATGGTAGTCTTTGTGGAAGAATGGGGATTAATTTTTCCCTAGACAGTGGTTTATACTAGGGGGGCACTCTCCCTTTGTAAATTCTATTAATTCCCAGATAAAATGGTGAGATTATTCCCTCTATCAAGGGGTTATGAGGAACCCTCTGTCATCCTGAAGCACCAACATCACAACATTGAGGCTGTGTGTGCAAGGGGCACAGGTGTGTCTGACTAACCATTTCCTTTTTAAAAGTTTCTCCACTTTCTTCTCTTGCTGAAGCAAAAGATTATGTTGTCTTGTATGCACAGGCTGTTCTGCAATAGCCTAGTTTAAATGGAGCATTCACCATATTTTGGCTCATCACAAACCTGACCATATCTAACACCAATTTTTCAATCCTCAGTCAAAAAGTCAAACAAAAGCCATTTGATGCTGTTACTTACCAATTTACTCCATAATCTCCATCTTCACCTCTCTCTCAGGTTTCTGTGCTCTAGCTTAATATAACTTGACCACTAAAGCACCTCACCAGGGATACAAGTACAGTTTACTGTTGGACACTAGTATCGTGCGTTGGACTTATTTGGAGGTTTCTCAGGCAGGGTTGGTCTGCAGTCAGATGGTTCTCTGAGTAGTACCAGATAAGCATGCAAGCGTTTTCTACAGAGGCCACAACTCACTCTCCATTAGTGTAGACACACCCACACTTTACCTGAAACTCTGCAGCTCCTGAGATGTTTATTTTAAATGCATATGTATTAGGAATAAGAGATTGAACTTAAGGTGTGACAGATGGATTCTCCTCTTTCTTACTCCAGTATAACTCATGTGAAGTCAGTGCAGTTTCACCAATGTTAAATTGAATTATGTGAGTGGAGAATCAAACCCAAGATGCTCATGCTTCAAGAAGAACACATGTGAGGTCCCGTTCATACAGTTACTAACAATCTTTCCATAATAACATGGGGAAACGTTTAACTCCTGCTTCAGTTGGGGAACCCCTAAAAGCTGAAGGTACTCTTGCTAATGTACTCTCTGCAAGGGAAAGGTCAACCTTGTTCAAACATGGGAGAAAAGTTTAGAGTCGTAGAAGCGGCCAGCCTTCGTCAGGTAAAAGCAAGAGCAATGAATACCACTCATTTTTATTGGGCTATGAACTAGTTCTAGGGAAGCTCCACACTTGTTTGTGCACGAATGCAAAAATTTATTATTCCTCAGTAGATTTGGGGATATTGGTAAGTGTTTATGACCTTAACTGATCTGATCCTACTCTGCTAATGTGTAAGACTGAGGCCTTCCTTTGTGCAAAGCAGGGGTACCCTGTTTTTGAGAAACCATGCATCCTAGATTAGAATCTGGACCAAAGATTTAAGATGATGTTCCAGGCTAAGGGGGCCTTAAGTGATGGTAAGGAAGGCCAACAGGAGACAATCATCTCCCCTGCCTCTCATGAATTGGCCAATAGATGGGCACAGAAAGTGGAACCTACCCTTGACCTCTTCTGCTTCTCCATGTGGATTTCAGACAGGGTGATGGAGAAGTTAGGGGGAAACCAGACCTCAGAAGGAAGCCTCTTCCCTCTGACATAATAGATCCCAGGAGGTGACTATCCCTCTTCCTATCTGATTAAATCTCCACCCCAAGATGAGAGAGGGTAAGGGAATGGGCATTACTGGTTGGGCTTTGTATTCCATGTATAAAATGAGAGATGAATCCAGTAAAATTAAATGCTACTGTACAAACAGGACTAAGTAATCATCAATGTTGTGCCAGAGGAGAATACACAATATTTTAAATTATAAATTTGACCTATAGCGAACAGTTTATAATCTTTGAATAAGTAACCCGTTGCCAGTTATGTATAGCAAGAATGATTGCATATTCCATATTGCTGTAAATAATTATTTGACAATATATTCCAATTACATACTAAAATGTAGGGCTACAGTTTCACATTAATTTAAAGATATGTAGAACAGAAACCTGGACTCCAAAGAGACAGTGCAGCAAGACCAGAAATGAAGGTGAGGATTCTGGTTTTATGGTGTTCATTGGAGAAGAATGAGAAATTTGATGACTATGTTGAAATTTACTGGCTGCCTGAAAACTGTTTTTTTCAACTACTTTAGTGTGGAAATTATCCAGAATTACTACCAACTCACTGGTTTGCTACCATAATTACCAGTAGTTCATAAATAAGAATAATCTGTTTTGGAACATCTTTCATAGTTGGGTGTTTGTTCTTAGATTTTTCTATTCAACTTCACATTTCTACTCTAGTTATTAATGTATCTCCCCTGTGTGTTGCTTTTCTATTGAAGATTCTGATTTCAAAGACTAGGCTACTATTAAAGATGTAAGGTCAAAAGGTAACCATTTTTTATATTCTAAAGAAAGCCTTGTTTTGGTTATAAACAATAGATTATTAATGGTGGTGATCATACACTCGTGTGGGTTTGCCATTGATTAATTAAGAGACTAATTAACACAGAGTTGTCTAACCCCAATGTTAAAATTCCAACAGTTCACTTGCTGTATATTCATGATAATTTATTCTCTTCCTGATTCACACAGAGTTTTAAATGTGGGGAAATATGCAAGTAAATAACACTTAATATGACTCAGTAAAATCCAAACATTATCACAGCCTGGAATGTATTTTTAATGTTAAAATTAAATTTATTTTAATTCCTTGTTTTTGAATATGCTGTTATGGTTTAAATTAACATCTGTCTAAAACTCATCAAAGCAAATAGACTCATAGTGAAAGCTGGACTACGTCCAACTGTACTTAGGGGAAGAGAAGAAAGAGTAGAAGAATCTCCATTCCCTTGAGTTGGGATTGCTGGTTCTGGTCTTTTAGCAGTAGAACTCTGCAAGGCTAGTAAGGCCTGAGGGTAGCATTATCATAGAAGATCAGGGTTGGAAGAGATCTCAGGAAGTCGTCTAGTCCAACCCCCTGCTCAAAACAGGACCAACCCCAATTAAATCATCCCAGCCAGAGCTTTGTTAAGCCAGGCCTTAAAAACCACAAGGATGGAGATTCCATCACCTTCCTAGGTAACCCATTCCAGTGCTTCACCACCCTTCTAGTGAAATAGTTTTTCCTAATATCCAGCCTCGACCTCCCCCACTGTAACTTGAGATCATTGCTCCTTGTTCTGTCATCTGCCACCACTGAGAACAGCCTAGCTCCATATTCTTTGGAACCCTCTTCAGGTCGTTGAAGGCTGCTATCAAATTCCCCCTCACTCTTCTCTTCTGCAGACTAAATAAGCCCAGTTTTCTCAGCCTCTCCTCATAAGTCATGTGCCCCAGCCCCCTAATCATTTTCGTTGCCCTCCATTGGACTCTCTCCAATTTGTTCACATACTTTCTGTAGTGAGGGGCCCAAAACTGGACACAGTACTGCAGATGTGGCCTCACCAGTGCCGAATAGAGGGGATCTGCTGGTAATACTACTACTAATACAGCCCAATATGCCATTAGCTTTTCCAAAGTAGGAGGAGAGGAGCCCTGGTCCTACCTCCCCTTTTTACCAGTCTGTAGAGCTGGCCCCACATGCAGGAAATCTGATAGCATCTTTGTAAAGAGTAGCACAGAAGTCATGCTCCGTGGGGCACTAGTAGGCATTTAGTCTCCATGCCACCACATAGGGCAATGCCATAAAAGGTCGCATGTGTGCCTCTGGACCCTATTCAGATGTCAGGTTGGATGACTGTGTGAGTTGCAGCCTCCATATAGATGCCCAGGAGGAGGGCAGGTACTGGGTAATTGGCGCATGGAGCCGAGACAAAAATCTCGGGGAGTCTACTCAGTTCCATAAGATCTGCAACTTCCTCTACTTTCTCATTATGACCTGTCTGATAACTGGTAGGAACCTCTCTGTGAGGAAAGCCTCTTCAGGGGAATCTTACTGCCGCCCTCTCTTGGTGAGATTCAGTATCCAGCACCGGTCAGTGTGCTGAGTGCAGAGGGCAAACTCACCGCACCTATTGAATAGGAGGTGGTATGGGTGGGTGGCCCCAAACACCTGCTCCTATGGTTAGGTAGCCTCCCAGAGGTAAAGGTATCTGGTAAAGGTAATCTCCTCTTTAGAACAGTGTATCTTTATAAAAAAATGAAGTGTTTGTATTTGGAAACACATACTGGATTGGCACTGATCTAATTAAACAGCATCCCCACTAACAGCTTTAACACGCTGGCTGGTATTGTTAAAGGATTAGGGCAGGGGTTCTCAAACTTCATTGCACTGCGACCCCCTTCTGAGAACAAAAATTACTATATAACCCCAGGAAGGGGGACCAAAGCCCAAGCCCCCACTGAGACCTGTCTCCCTGAGCAGGGGGCAAAGCCCAAGGGCTTCAGCCCCAGGCGGGGTGCCTGTAACCTGAACTCTGCCACTCAGGGCTGATGCCCTCAGATTTTGACTTTGGCCCCGGGCAGTGAGGCTCAGGCTTTGTCCCTACACCCTAGGAAGGAGGGGTAGCTCAGTGGTTTGAGCATTAGCCTGCTAAACCCACGGTTGTGAGCTCAATCCTTGAGGGGGCCACTGAGGGAACAGGGGTAAAAATCTGTCTGAGGATTGGCCCTGCTTTAACAGGGGTTGGACTAGATTGTGTCCCTTCCACCCCTGATATTTTATGAAGTCTAACACCAGCCCTGGTGACTCTATTAAAACAGGGTCTTGACCAACTTTGGGGTCCTGATTTAAAGTTTGAGCACCACTGGATTAGATGTATTATTGAGAGGCGTAGACTAGTCCACACTGATCTTTCTAGACAGTGGGATCCCCAAGATGATTTATTATTTGAGGAAACTGACCACATGAGAACAGATGGTTCATTTCAAGGGAAAGATCTATCTTTCTTTACAGCTTACCATTTATTTTTATAAATAGAGATTTTTAAGGATATAGAGTAGAGCATTTCTAAAGTCGATTATGTTAAGTATCTCAACTAATATTAAAGATACATTTAGGAATTGTTTCTAGTTTAGCCACTTGTATTCATTTATCTGAGCAGACTGGTTGCTATGAGTAACCTGTAAGGGGTGGGTCTTAAGTCTGTACAGGAATAGAGGAAGATTGGAAAGATCATGTATTAGGTTTGTTAGACCAGACTGGGGTTAACTGAGACCTGAGGCATTTCATCTGAACCCACCAAAGGTTGATGGATTACATAGTAAGTACAAGCAGCTTAAACCAGAGATGGACAAAAGCAGCACCTTTTATCTATCAGTGGTATAATTTGAGTTAAGTAATTGAGTTGTTGGCATTTTCATAAGATTAGAATTTTCATATTTCCTTTTTGAATGCAACAAATAGCTCATTTACATTAATGTTTAATTTCTTACCCACCCATAAAACAATTGAAAATACTAAACAGAATTAGCATTTAGCAAAGGATGCAACACAAAGACCTGCATACAGGTGAGTAACCCTAATGAAGTGAGTCTATTCATGTGAATTACTCATGTTAACAAGGGACTGCAAGTTTGCATCTTTAGTCTGAAATATCAAATCATGAAGATCAACTTAGAAACTGAATGCTCTGGTACAATACAGTGATGGGAGAAGCATTAAGAATAATTAAAACATATGATGATATAATATACTCTAAATAAAAATAATAGCTTTTGGCTATAGTACCACGGTCTCCAGTTCTGGGGTGTACATTTGGTGACACTTCAAAAGCAAGTCCAGTAGCCAAAAACTTAACACCAGCTCGACTTTTTCATATTTTGCTGTTTCCACACTGTACTTTTGTACTTGCAAAGGCCCATACCTTTCTGTACTGAAGTTTGGAAATATAAATAATGATATAACAAGGCAGTACTATGACTATTACTCTTTACAGGTGAATTTCACACATATGTAATTTGAGGATTTAAATGGTGTGCAAGCACTGTGCGGCTCATCTGCGCAGGTGTTCATTTCACCTTATGCTAAGTGACAGCTCTAATTCACCACTCATGCATATGGGTGCAATTCCTTTGACTACAGAGCCATACAGGTGCCTGAAGTTCTCAAATGCAAATATTCCAGATTGTTTACGCTACAACTTTTACAATCTGCCCGTGGTCAATTTTGAGCAGAAAAAGAGGCAACGTTTGTCAAATTATTATTATTAGTATTACAGTAGCCAAGTTTGAGGCCCTTGTGTGCTCAGCTCTGTGCAAATACATAGTAAGAGTGAGTCCTGCCTAGGGTGACCAGATAGCAAGTGTGAAAAATTGGGATAGGGAAGGGGAGTAATAGGAGCCCATATTTAAAAAAAAAACCCAAATATCGAGACTGTCCCTATAAAATCAGGACATCTGGTCACCCTAGTCCTGCGCTGACAAGCTCACACTATCTCTGTCCTTCTGTCTTGTCTATTTATAAAGTCAGTTTCCATGGGTTACACAGCAGGCCAAGCAGAAGGAACAGGTTTCCTGAACTACAGTCCAGTGCTCTATCAGTGCATCACTCTATTAATTATGATTTATCCAGTTAGCTCTAGGATAGATTGCACACTCTTTGTACCATTGCAAAGTGCAGTACAAAAAAATGCAAATAAAACTCTTGAAGATTAATAATACTGATAGATGTAGAAATATATGCAGATTTCTTCCTGTAACATCTGTTTTAAATTAGATGGAAACATTCCTCATTCTAGAATATCACTGTAGTTTTACCACCTCTTGCAAAAATAACACATTATAATGTTATGGTTCACTTAAAAATGCTACTATTCAACTTCTTTTTATGCTTTCGTGTGGTATAAGCAAACTATGTATTTTCCTAATCCATAACATCTGACTCCCTTAAATGGCAAGTGATGTCTTCTACATAAAAGTAGACCATTTCCATAGTTTTTACATGGGACTGTTAAGGTAATGCTAAAGAATACCTTGTTTTTTGCAGCACCATGAATGAGTTCAAATATCTGGGGATTAAAACTGCCTTGTGACTGTTGGATCTACAATGCTGTTGACTGTCTGAAGCATATCCTGACATCATTGATGTCATTAACCAATTAGTACTTGGAAAGGAAGAATTAGTTTGATTAAAATAGAAGGGATCCTCAAACTGTTAATGGCATTAGTCAGGTGATTGAAGTTAAGCATGCTTGTAAGTGTTTGCAGGATGATTGTCTATCTAATAGATACTTATGTGCCGCTCCTGAGCATGTCAGAAACATATCCTTGGTATGCCTCTCTGTTATAGAAGAGTATTATCCCCATTTTATAGATGGAGAATCTGAGGCACATAATGCAACAACTTATCCAAGACCACAGAAGTCTGTGGCAGAAGCCAGAACTGAATCCAGATCTTCTGAATCTTAGTCTAGTGTTTCACCTCTAAGACCACCCTTCCTTCCCCAGATGTCTGCATCTTTGTTCCACATATTTCATTTGACTTTTTTGTTGTCATTTTAGTGGCTCTTCATGGAGCATTCTTGAGGTTTCTATGGTCATGAAAAAGACTGCATATTCATCTCAGGGAGCTCTTGTTAGGAAAAGAATCAGGTGGAATAACTATTATAAAAGCAAATTACACCTGCTGGTGGTTGAGACTCAGGGCAGGTCTATACTACCACTAAGTCAATATAACTTACATCACTTAAGCACTGTCCACACCATGCTATGTCAATGAGAGATGCTTTCCTGACAACATAGCTTCCACATTTTGCTGAGATGGAGTAATTATGTCAGTGGCATACTGTGTCTTCACCAGACATGCTATAGCAGTGCAGCTGCATTGGTGCACCTGTGCCTATGTAGCATGGTAGTGTAGACTTGTCCTCAGTTATACAGACAGGTGGTGGAGACCAGAGAAGGGAGTTGCTTGATTTAGGATGATATCCCAAGCATGTTCAGATGCTCTTAAAATTTCTGCCATATATTTCCTCCTCCATCAGATGTAGACTAACTTGCCACAGTATCTGCCAAATAGATTTATATTTAGGAGGCACAAGAAAATAATTCTTAAAGAAAGAATTATCCATATTTTAGGGAAGGAAGTTCATACTCTTTTGTAGAGCTGAGTAAGATTACTATGCATTTGCACAGAGCTGAGCACACAAGGGCCTCAAACTTGACTAATGTTATACTAATAATAATCATTTGACAAAGGTTGCCTCTTTATCTGCTCAAAATTGTCCATGGACAGGTTGTAGATCTTGTAGTGGGGAGGGATGGCTCAGTGGTTTGTGCATCAGCCTACTAAACCCTGGGTTATGAGTTCAATCCTTAAGGGAGGCCATTTAGAGATCTGGGGCAAACATCAGTACTTGGTCCTGCTAGTGAAAGTGGGGGGCTGGACTCAATGACCTTTCAAAGTTTCTTCTTGTTCTAGGAGATAGGTATTTCTCCAATTACTAATTTTTGTTTTTAGGGTAAACAGTCTGGAATAACACATTTAGATTTCACCCCAACACAGTATTTCAGCATCTTAATGCCAGAATATTAATAGCCACTGCAGGTCTGATGTGCTGTATTTCAAAACAGAAATTAACTTGACAAATTAAACAAAAAGTTCATAAACCCTACTGAAATTTATTGACAAGGAGCAGGGTAAAAATCCATGTGGTGAATTATACAGAGATGGGGTAAAGAATTAGGAGAATGAAGAGAGGAGGACTGGATGAGAGAGGGCTGGATACTTAGAAAATGTTGATTTGCTGTAAAAGGGAAGGAATAATTAATTAAGCTTACATTGCACATTTTAGCTTTTCTGTCTTTTTTTAAAAAAATAAGGAAATTTTATCTGTAATATCCAGCAAAGTGCTGGAGAGACAGGATCATATTTCAGTGTCTGGTGGTAAAAGAAGTATTATTAGTAATTGAAGATATTTTGAACCAGGCGTTGCACATTCTTTATAAGGTGGGAGAGATCAGTGGAGTTTCAGTCCTAAAATGTGATAGGGTTAGCATCCTAGAGACACTTCATTTAAAGTAAGACTAATGGTGTCTCATGATTAATCATTTATTATTCTGAACATTTCTGTACAATAGGATCGAGACCAGGAGACTCAGATGAGATCTCTGCCATCAAGGGGTCTTCTCACACAATTCAGTGTGACATAATTATGTGAACTTTGCAAATGCAAAGGGCAGTATGTGATAGTGTGCAGATCCAGATTTAAAACTAGGACTCAAATCTGTTTCTGATTTCAGATTTTTAAAAATTCTTTATATTTTGTATATCCTGAGAAATACATATTAATATTTTATGGAGAATGCAGTTCTAAAATTAATAGAATAAACCTTTGAATAACATTTACAACTTTGGGTTACCAGATGGCTCATGGATTGGTTCCAATTCAAATCCAGTCCAGGTCGTTAGTGACTGAATGTTGTTACCATCTGATAACCTTGCAATGGCCTGTGAAAACTATGTGATGTCAGTCAATTTGCCACTAGGCATAGGTCATTTAATAACCTCAACTGACAGTTCTTAATAGCCTCAGCAGAGTGGCCAAGGACAGAACAGGCCATTTAGAGTGAACTTGTTGTCTCACCACTAGAGGTGTTATCTCTAGGACAGGGTTGAGGCATACCTGAAGATGGAAGGCTGTGCTGTTCATGCTTGTGCTGTAGCTGTTCTATGAATAAATAGAGAACTTTGGTCCCAAAGTGTCATTCCAGCACCTTTCATAAGCTGATGTCTCCTGCCTGGAGCCCTGAGCATGATGTTGTGACTGGCATGATTTACAGACTTCTCTGACACCTGTCCTTTCTGCATGCAGCAAGAGGGAGACCCTGGCATACGGGAGATAGGCAAGAACAAGGCTGCAACCCTTTTTCTGGCTTTTCCAGAATCTCCTGTAGAGTTTCTGGGTGCACCTTTCCCCACATACGCCTTTTAAATACACCCCAATCCATGGACAAGGGTTGCCAGGCATCCGGTTTTTGACCAAAATGCCCGGTTGAAAAGGGACCCTGGTGGTTCCGGGCTGCACCGCTGACAGGGCCAGAAAAAGTCCATTCGGTGGCACAGCAGGGCTCTTTGCCTGCCCGGGCTCTGTGCAGCTCCCAGAAGCTACTGGCATGTCTGGCTCCTAGGTTCAGGATGGACACAGGGGCTCCACGCACTGCCCTGTCTCCCCCCGAGCGCTGGCTTCGCAGCTCCCATTGGCCAGGAACCATGGCCAGTGCGAGCTGTGGAGGTGCTGCCTGTGATCACGGTCAGTGTGCAGAGCCCCCTGGCACCTCCGCCTAGGAGCCGGAGGTAAGGGCCACCCCACCAGAGCCTGCACCCCAAACACCCTCCCACACCCCAACCCCCTGCCCCAGGTTGGAAACCCCTCCCGCACCCTAATTCCCTCTCAGAGCAAACACCCCTGATCCCCTCTCGCACTCACCCCGTGCCCCAGTCCTGCGTCCCCTCACACACCCAAACTCCCTCCCAAAGCCTGCACCGCCTTCCCCTGCCACAGTCCTGAGCCCCCTCCTGCACCCCAAACCCTTCATCTCAGGCCCCATCCCAGGGCCCACACCCCCAGCTGGAGCCCTCATCTCCTCCCGCACCCCAGCCCCCTGCTCCAGCCCAGTTAAAGTGAATGAGGGTGAGGGAAAGCAAGTGACGAAGAGGGGATGGAGTGAGTGGGGCAGAGCCTTAAAGAAGGGGCAGGAAGGAGTGGGGCTTAGGGAAAGGGCTGTGGAAGGGAGTGAGGCAAGGGTGTTCTGTGATTAGAAAATTGGCAACCCTACCATGGACCCACAAAGTCAGCCTCATCCTAGCACTAGCCAAAGTGGCCATCTATCAGTCTAGGAGAAGGAGGCTTGATAGAGCCACTGTGGGTCCTATTTCCAATTCCTGATTATCTCACATATGGGGGCAATTACTCTGGGCAGTGTCTACTGACTCCTTGGACTTCTTCACAGAGTAGTGGGAGCTATCCAGTGTTCTCTGCTCAGTGTTCCCTCCTTTTGCATTGTTGATTCTCATGCCTATTCCTGTTTTACCATTTGTTGTCTCAAACAATCTGTTAACTTGTGAGCTCTGTGCCCCTTCTCTTGTTTGACGGAGTGGGCTTTTAGTTCTGGTAGGCTCTGCCTCCATTTTCAGGATTTTGACTATGCTAGCACCTTTTGTGAGCATTAAATTCACACACAAATAAGAAAAAAAAGTCTAATTTCCTACTTAGACTTGGAAATTAGTGAATGAAAACATCCTCTCTGGCACCTTCACCTCCCATGTGAGAGGAATTCACCTGCAAAGTGGTAGATAATCTGCTATGTTGATCTGATATTTATCATCATAAGATCCTGATAGCATTAAAAACTCTCTCTCTCTCTGTGTGTGTATATATATATATATATATATATACTTGGCAGAATTCAATTTTTATTTTTTATAATGTTGACAAATGTTTGTTTTTAAGCATTTTTAATTATCTATCTGAATTTTCAAAGTTGCAGGAAATTATAGAGGGTTCAGACAATAACTGTTTAAAGACAGTAGACACGGAGATTCAAAAAGCTAAAGCTTTATAACAGTTAAAATACAAATTGTCAGCATCACATGTCAAAATGTACGAAGGAAATAGCCTTAAATCAAACTCTAATAAGTTCTCAAGCAGCATTTTTTTTACTTTTCCTATCTGTAAATTTCGATTATTATTATAGACAGAAAACATTTTTCACCTGTTTGTGAGTGTATGGTGAAATTGATGTTCTCTGATGTTTACTAATAAAAATGTATCCTTCCAAGCCTAAATATATAGAACAGAGAGATCTTCATCAGAAGACTAACCTCTAAAAGTATCTGTGGAAGGAATAAGTTCAGTGAAGTTAACCTAATCAGCAGTTTTTCCAAAAATTAAATATGAAGTAAAGACAGGTGTGACTATTTAATTTTATTTTTAGGAAAACCTTTTAGAGAAATGTTTTAAACCAACCAAGATATTAACTGTGGAAAATCACTGTCTCTTGAGCTGGGAAAAAATGATCTTCAGTAAGACGTAATTGCTCCCAGCCCATAGCTATTTAACAGTTAAAGGCTGTTACTACAATAAAGCTTGTTGGTCAGCTGCTGGCTGTTCAGCTCATAATGATAGATGTTATCTACTACTGTTGATCAAGTTTTGTGTGTACATATATATAAATGCTTATGGGAGCATTAGGGTCACTATAAACTATATCCCTTGTCTTGCAAGGACATTCCAAATTTCAATGAGTGTGACAAGAAATATTCATCTTTCACAAATGGCCATCTGCTCTACTGAGCGCTTTTGTCAAATGGTCTGAGTGCAGTATTGAGCCAGGAACTCCTGAGTTCTAATGAATATTGAAACAGAGAAATTGTCATATAGCAAGAGACCAGTGGTCCATTAAGTCCAGTCAGGGAACAGAAACAATACTAAGATGTGACACAAATGACTCATTAAACCTTTTGAATATTGAATACTTGATACATTAGCAGCACAGCAAACAGTTTGCGGATAAGCTATCAACCAGAATTTGTTCTCACCAAATAATTAAACAATTTTTAATTGTAAATAGAGTAGTAGAAATTTCAGTCTGTTTATGGACAATTTGTGAGAAGGAAAAATGTAATAGAATGGGATAATAAGCTGTCCACCATGAATTGCATGGTCAGGAAGGAAAGATTATAGTTCTTAGTTTTTAGTAATTAGAATTCAGACTTAATCTCTGATCCAGCAAAACACTTGAGTCAATAGGATTACTTGGATGTATAAGATAAGCATGTGCTTAAGTGCTTTGCTGGTTCAGACTGTTGGTACTAACAAAGGAAATGTACTGTAATGCAGCTGCTGTTTATATGGTATATTATGTTTTTTAATGTTTGTAAAACCACATACCACTCAATTTATGTCTAATTTAGGGATTATACCTCACCTAGAAAATAACTTGTATTGAATATATAGATTTAATATATTCAGATTTGTTTTCAGTATTTTAATAGAGAATAAAATTCAGTGTAGCTGAAGTGAGCTCTGTGGACCAAATTATCTGCAAGTGTAAATTGGAGAGACAAGGTTGATCAGGTAGTATCTTTATTGGACCAACTTTTGTTGGTGAGAGAGACAAGTGACGCTGAGTATGTTTCCCAGATCTGAAGAAGAGCACTGTGTAAGCTTGAAAGCTTGTCTCTCCCACCAACAGAAGTTGGTCCAATAAAAGATATTACCTCACTCATCTTCTCTCTCTGATATCCTGGGACCAACACAGCTCCAACAACACTGCATTCCTGGTATAAATTGGCACAGTTCTGCTAACTTCAATGGAGTTGTGTCAGTTTACATCAGCAGAGAATCTGGTCCTTTGCCTTTTGCTTCTGTACTAATAGTAATTAAGTATTTTGGGTCTGAAATATTAGAAAAACAAAACCTAAGGAGTGAGAGTTGCACAGACTGCTACTGTGCTATACTGCAACCAAAACATGAGGGTATGGATATTTTCCAACCTGCCGCAATAGATATCCCAAAATGAATTAACATCTAGTGAACATTTTAATTATTACTCTTTCAAACTTTTATCATAACAACTGTTCTGGTAATTACAATGAGTATTAAAGTGTAGCTTGAAGCAAAACCACATAACTTATTGTAGTGTTAATCGGGGTTTCCTTAGGCAGCCATAATTTGTGCGTCCCTCTGATTTTGCGTACTCTAATGTTTCTATTTTAGTGAATACACATGTGCTTTTTGTTAGAGTGGGGAAATCATAGTAGACTAAACTGTAGACTAGGCTGCTTTTTGAGGGGTCATGCCCTCCTTTGGTGTTGGAGGAAGATGGCCACTTATACAAAAACAATTCATGATTCAGAGAATCCCTGCAGAGAAGTATGGTTTTCATTCGCTCCTCACAAACTACGCAAAGCTCCTATATAAAGACTGTTGTGTTTGTCTAATTGATCAAACTTTTAATTGCTGGCTTCCCCATTGCACACACATTGGTTTTGTTCAATTCAAAATAGATGTGAGTCTGAACCACAAATTTTATAGGATCATAGAAGTTAGGAAAAGACCTAATGTATCATCCAGTACATGTGTCTTCCAGGGCATGGCTGTCTATTTATAAATGATGGGGCTTCCACCACATCCCTTGGGAGACTATTCCACATCCTAATACATCTCACTGCCAAGAGGTTTTTTTTCCCAAGATTCAGCCTAAATATTCCCTTTCTTAGTTTTATCCTGTTACTTCAGATTTTATATTTTTGTATTACACCGAAATAAGCCCACTCCTTTGTGGGTTCCAGATTTGTGTAGATAGTTAACGTATCCACTCTTAGCCCCAGATTCCACAAGCTACTCTGTGTGGGCATAGGAGTGCTAATGGCATGGAGTAACTTTCAGGATTTGGCCCATAATATTAGCACATAATTTTGGATCCCGATTTCAAAAGTCAAAGGTGTTTTCGATCTGGCATTTGATTTTTTTCATAATTGGGAAGACCAGCTGAAAAAATCAGATTTGGATTCAAGGCTGGATTCCAAATACTATATCCAGTGTGTTTGGAATTTATTTCTCACCAAATAGAAACCTATCAGTATAGAAGGGTAACAGTCTTACTAATATTTGTACTTATTTTTCACACAAACAGAGTTTTTCACTCCCATACAGTCTTACTAAAAGTATGTGATGTTACCAGTGACAAAAAGTCCTCTGATTCTTAACAGGACAGAAATTTATCATTGTATTGTTATAATTAAATAAAACAATTATACCTACCACTTACAAGGTTCTTTTCATCCAAAGATTCCAAAAGACTTTACAAAGGAATATAACTTTTTTATGCCCATTGTAGATCTGGGGAAACAGTGGTATGTGTAGGTTTGTGTTAAAATTTCAAAAGCTGCCACTGATTTAGGATGCCTCAGTTCTTGGGTGTCTAATTTAAGACCCCTAAGCCCATACTTTTCAGAAGTGCTGAGAACCTCATGTTCTTATTGACTTTAATTGAGCTACAGGTGCTCAGTACCACTGAAAATCAGGCTTCTAACGACAGTTGTCTCAAGCTGCCCACTGAAAAATTAAGGCACCCAAAATGAGTCAACACTTTGGGGATAAGTACCACGGCAAGTCAGTGGTAGAGAGAAATAGAACCTACATCTCTTGTACCCCATTTGCACTGCTGTCAGTTAAGCAGTTAATTATTCCCACAGACCTGTGGGCACCTGCATGTATGGAACATCTGCACCAGCCCAAACAGTAGGATTAAATATCTACAAATAAATTATACCTGAAAATGCTACTGAACTTTGGCATTGCAGAGCTGTAAAATTGGATTCTTTAAGTTTAATTACCACAGTCACTGATTTTTATTACTGGAATAATGTGAAATGACTGGAGAGATTTGGATACCTGAGTAGGTGTAGGTATGGGGTAACACAATACTCATCCATCCTTACTAATGATATGTGTGATCTCAGCAGGGAGAAAACAGATTTCTTTGGGATAAAAGCCATCAAATATCTAGCAGTAAAACAGGACTGACACTCCAATTGCATCTCCACAGGGTCATAATTTAAATGATTACCTTAATGCTTTTTGATGCCTGGTCACCCATCTTGCTAAAATATGAAGTTGTTGGCTCTTCAAAAATGAGAGTGCACTAGAAACATAGAATTTTCAAGTGGTCCAGTCTGATTGCTAGTGGGCCAAATAAATATGTGTCTAGACTGATGTCCAGCATGTAATCGAATGGTAATAAGTGCATCCATCGTCATTACAGGGCAGATGGTAAAAAACAATCATTCACTATTCCTGGTGTAAGAAAAACCCAAATTCAGAGTGTAAATCTGGAACTTTCTTTGTTTCAAGTTGTGAATGATAAAGAGAAGTGATGAGATGTTCTATTTTTTTAAAACAATTGTAATTTTGCCTATGATGTAGCTGATACAGTAGTTTTTAAATCCTGTTCTAATACAGAGAAAAATGTGGATTGGATATTCTGGGTTTTTCCTGAAAGAGTGATGACATGGTTAAGGCTGGGATTTCAGAAGAGTTTATGGGATTTTGGTGCCTAATTCCCCTAAAGTTCTATATCTCCAGGTACTACCTGAAATTGTTTGCGGGCTTGGCTACACAGAGGATTTGCTGTGATTGCAGCCAGCACTGGCCAGCCACCAGTTTAGCTGCACTAATTCAAAACCTCTAGTACTAACAGGCAAAACTTACCTATGCTTGAAGTCAGGGTTGGTTGCACTGGTGCAAATCGCCGCATATAGCAGCTTACTGTGTCTGCAGTGGGGATTGCTGCTGGTGCAGTTGCACTGGAAGCTGGCCTCCGACAACTGTAAATGGGACAAATCCAGCGTGTAGCCAGGGATGTGATGCCATGTTTGTTGCAATGGGAATGTGGAATCCATTAAGTGGCAATAAAACTGGAACTGATTTTCAAATAATTTGTATTACAATGCATATGTAATTTTAAAACCTGCAACCGATTTGTAGTGAAATCAATTCATTATTTATAACTGCTTTTTAATTTCACCTTTAATATGATTATCAAAATAAAACATGGCCTAAAGTTTCAGACAGAAAATTTGTATGTTATGGTTGTTTTGTGTCTAAACAACCAACGTTAACTTTGTTAACAAGTGTTTCTGTTGTCACTCAAACCATAGCATTCATGTGCAGAGAGAGGCTAATAACTGGATTCAAATGACTACAAAGTACCTTTTGAAGCAAATAATATTACCTACATATAACCAATTATTTCCTAAATACAGTGCCATTGAAGAACCAAGGAACAATCAATTGGAGGTAAGATCATTAGAGAGCTTAAAGGGACAAACACATTACTTTTATTGTTCGTTCAGGCCAAAAAAAGGCATCATTAGCTTTGACTGGGTTTTTTTAATGTATATTCTTCCTGCTGAGTTAATAGGAAATAGCTGGTACACGTAAACACTTAGTACTGAACTTTTAACCACCCTGCTATTATTTGCTGCCCTGTGATCAGAAGAAAAATATGACATTTCAGTTTTCCTTGATCGTCAACAAATAAGTGTTGTTGGTTTTTTTCCCCATTTAGAGACCATAGAATTTGTTAACAACAACAACAAAAGTCGTCAAACCTCACATTCCAGTAGAAAAATCAGTAATTTGATTTTCATCCAAGAATAACCATACAATTCAGTGACCCATGTACTAATCATGAACTGGGTATATACATCTGATTTCAGGAATAAGATATTCTGATTTGACTTTCTTTTATTGTAAACTGGTAAAATATCTGTGAAAACAACAGCATTTGAAGGACACTCGTGTATTTTACCTTGTCCCCGCTTCCCCCCCAAAAAGGTTAACTAGAGTAAGTGATCTACCTCAAGAATACTAGGAAGCTTATTGGCATTCACCTGTCATTAATTTTAGAAATGGCATTACTGCAAACAGCAATTCTCAAAGGACAATAAATTCCAACAGTTACTTCTCAAAACCTAATCTTTTTGGAATTAAAAAAAGCGTAATTTAATTGAGAATTCTTTTTTCTCCATAGCATTGACTTTAAATAAAATGTTGTGGTCAGCTTAAAATATAGGTTCCTGATCATCAAATGCTTATGTTTATTGCCTCTTGTCCAAAGTAGATCCTGAATCAAAGTGAGAATGCACCATCTCTAAGGGTATGTGTACACTACGGGATTATTCCGATTTTACAGAAACTGGTTTTGTAAAACAGATTGTATAAAGTCGAGTGCATGCGGCCACACTAAGCACATTAATTTGATGGTGTGTGTCCATGTACCGAGGCTAGCGTCGATTTTTGGAGCATTGCACTGTGGGTAGCTATCCCATAGTTCCCACAGTCTCCCCTGCCCATTGGAATTCTTGTTTGAGATCCCAATGCATGATGGTGCAAAAACAGTGTCGCGGGTGATTCTGGGTAAATGTCATCACTCGATCCTTCCTCCTTGAAAGCAATGGCAGACAATCATTTCACACCCTTTTTCCCTGGATTGCCCTGGCAGACGCCATAGCATGGCAATCATGGAGTCTGTTTAGCCTTTTGTCACTGTCACCGTATGTGTACTGGATGCTGCTGACAGAAGCGGTACTGCAGTGCTCCACAGCAGCATTCATTTGCCTTGGCAAGGTAGCAGAGACGGTTACCATCCCTATTGCACCGTCTGCCATTGAAAATTGGCGATGAGATGACGGTTATCAATCATTTTGTACTGTTTGCAATTGGAAATTGGCGATGACGGTTATCAATCATTTTGTACCGTCTGCAGCTGGGTGCTCCTGGCCATCCTCCCTGAGGTCGGCCGGGGGCACATGGACAAAAATGGGAATGACTCCCCGGGTCATTCACTTCTTTATGTTTTCTCTAAAAATAGAGTCAGTCCTGCCTAGAATATGGGGCAAGTTTACTGGAGAGCACAGCCACTCCAGGTTAGAGCCCCAGAGATCCTGCAGAAATGATGAGCTGCATGCCATTCTAGGGGGTTCCCCTGCAACAACCCCACCCATTGCTTCCCTCCTCCCCCAACCCTCCGGGGCTACTGTGGCAGTGTCCCCCCATTTGTGTGATGAAGTAATAAAGAATACAGGAGTAAGAAACACTGACTTGTTAGTGAGATAAAATGAGAGGGAGGAAGCCTCCCACTGCTATGATAGTCCAGGCAGTACAGAATCTTTTCTTTAGACATGAAAGTGGGAGGCTGATAGAGCTCAGCCTCCAGTTGCTATGATGAGGACAGTTACCAGCCGTTCTGTACCTTCTAACGGAAATGACAGGGAGTCATTCCCATTTTTATCCAGGCGCCCCCAGCCGACCTCACCGAGGCCAGCCAGGAGCACTCACAGATAATGATGGTTTTCCACCATTTTGTATCGTCTGCCATCAGGAAAAGAAGGGCAGGGGATGCTGCTGTTCAGCACCACGTCTACCAGCAGCATGCAGTACACATACAGTGACATTGAAAAATGGCAAGAAACTATTGTTTTCCCTTTTCTTTCATGGGGGGTGGGAGGGGTAAATTGAGATATACCCTGAACCACTCCGGACAATGTTTTTGACCCTTCAGGCATTGGGAGCTCAGCCAAGAATGCAAATGCTTTTTGGAGATTGCGGGGACTGTGAGATAGCTGGAGTCCTTAGTCTCCCCTCCCTCCCTTCATGATCGTCCATTTGTATCTTTGGCTTTCCGTTACGCTTGTCACGCAGCACTGTGCTGAGTCACTGCTGTGGCCCCTTTCTATCATAGCCTGGAGATTTTTTCAAATGCTTTGCCATTTCGTCTTCTGTAACGGAGCTCTGATAGAACAGATTTGTCTCCCCATACAGCAATCAGATCCAGTATCTCCCGTACGGTCCATGCTGGAGCTCTTTTTGGATTTGGAACTGCATCGCCACCCATGCTGATCAGAGCTCCACGCTGGGGAAACAGAAAATGAAATTCAAAAGTTCACGGGGCTTTTCCTCTCTACCTGGCCAGTGCATCCGAGTTCAGATTGCTTTCCAGAGCGCTCACAATGGTGCACTGTGGGATACGGCCTGTAGGCCAATACCGTCAATTTGTGGCCACACTAACCCTGATCCAACATGGCAATACCGATTTCAGCGTTACTCCTCTCAACGGGGAGGAGTACAGAAACAGGTTTAAAGAGCCCTTTATATTGATATAAAGGGCCTCATTGTGTCGACGGGTGCAGAGTTAAATCAGTTTAATGCTGCTAAATTTGGTTTAAACGTGTAGTGTAGACCAGCCCTCACACAATAGAGAAGTAATGCTCCACAAGAACATTAAATACATTAATATAACATTAGGGTCTGACTTCAGCGGACAAAAGCAAAGACCTCCTGCACCATACTTTACCTGATGTCGGGATGAAAAGTGTTATATAAGAGCTAGGTATTATTACGCTGTTGTTCCTCTGTATTGACAGTCTCTGGGAATACTGTTTCACCATCAGTTAACACATAATAGCAGGGGTCAATGGGGTCATCCAAGTGGATCTGTGCCTTTCTTTCTGAGACATCCCAGAGGGTAGTATCGGGTAATTGCTTACCTGCTACTACTGCTCTGTCATCTGCATGTTCTATCTTGTCAACCCTCTGGTTTATTGAGCATTTGGCGGGGAGAGGGTGTTATAGGGTCAGTGAGGAATTTTGGTTTGTGGTGCTTCCAGTATATTAATGAAATACAGATTTATATTGCTACCTTTTCTGACCCTACCAATGAAGTGGAGCTATTTACCAGTGCTTAACAGGATATGGGAATGAGGCTGACTGAGATAAGAGAGAGAATGATCATAGACTAGTAAATTTCGTCTTTATTTTATCTGCCTATTCTAGATATTTCTTCATAGTAGTATCTAAAAGCTGAAATGGCAGAAATAACATCAGCACCTGATGGATGGGAGCTTGCTGATGTACACCAGCTGAGAATCTGATCCAGTCAATATAAAAGTTGTGTGCTTTTTATTCTCACAGTATCATTTAAGAAAGAGAGGAGATTCCCAGGACAGTAAAGTGTATCATGTTCAAAATCGGACTGTGAGCCAGAACTCCAGGCTGGTTATTAAAATATGTTAAGGCTATACTTGGACCACCTCTGTTTAAAAGCTGTAAACACTTCATTTTGTTTTATTGTTATAACATTTAGAATTTGTTACTGTTGCTAGTAGCTGAGAGTCTGCTTACTTATATCATGCCATGTTTACATGTCACTGTACACACTGCACTTAAATCAGTTTGCATAATATGTTAGAAGTGTTTTGTTAAGAATGTTTAGATTTACAGGCTTGGTGATTTCATTGGAATTGTTCTGGATTTACAATCGTCCAAATGAGAACAGAGCCTGGCTACAGTATTTAAGTATGCAATGCACAATATAATTAATAGTCCAATAGATGCAGTTTTAAATTATACCTACAGAAATATTACTCAGACTTTATGTAACAATTTGTTGTGCTTTCCTTTTCTTACAGACGTACTTAAGTCTTGTTCTTTAGGAAGCTGTAATCACAGAACTGTTCTGCCATCTGGAGTATATACCTTATATATTACACTAGTGTAAATCCAGAGCAAGACTATGGTGGTTATTGGATTTGTACTAGTGTCACTGAATGCAGTTTGTCCCTATATTCTTAAAAATTCTGCACTTTCCAATCATGAAATCACTTATTCCCCTGCCAGCATCTGCTTTACTGGGATTAAGTTTCTGAGACTGATTCAAAGTTGACCAAGATGAACCATTGCATTTAGTTTATTAACTCAAATATTAGAGTTACACTTGCCTTGGTTATATATCGCAGTCTCTCAGGATCCCAGCCAGGTACTCACACTCATCTGAGATTAAATCCTAATATTTGAAAATTTATATCGTTTTTCTTCTATCCAAAGAGTTCAAAACCCTTTACAAACATGCCGTACTACACTCCTGTGGGGTAGGTATGTTAGTATGCCCATTTAACTGAGGGGACAAAAGGGCACAGAAAGGTTATCTGTCTTGCCTCAGGTGGCCAGACTTGCAGATGTGTAGCTGTCCCTCCATGACTCACATTGCACATTCTGCACTTCAAGTTTGGGCAATGGCATGTAAGAGAAAAACAGATCCAGTGTAACAAAGACCACCTTCCTACACTGATGTAGAAAAAAGCCAGAGAAACGGTCCAGAATAGGAATTCCTCTCCACAACCCCGCCACCTCAGTCCCCAGCGACTCCCTCCAAATAAATCAATTGCCTCATACAAATATGCAATTGTCCCTTTTCTCGTGGTCCCTTAGTCACCCTTCCAATCTATTCATCCCGCACACCAGTCTCTCAGTCAGGGTGGATAATAATCAATGATTTAAAAAAAAACTCAGATTTTTTTAAATTCAGATTTTTTTTGATAAAATGCTTTTTGAAGAAAAAAACTATCTAAAGATACATTATAGCTTAAAGATATCTCATCATTGAATAGGGATTATAAATTCTAATTCTATAGTATCAGACAATATATTCATGTCATGTTTAAGAAAAGTTTTGTAAATGAGTTCCAGTAGTTCATGGATTAGGGACCCAATCTTATGGGGTTCCATAGACTTCTGTATAGATTATTTAAATTAATCTTTCTATCTATCCCAGTGGGACTCAGTGCTCAGTCTAGAGGATACCATCAGAGATGCTTAGTTTTGCAGTTCTCAAACTGTGGATTTGTGTCTCCAGAGCTAACGTGCTTGTTAACAGTAGAAATGTTTTTAAATAAATAAATAATATATAGAGATGAAAAATAAAAGACCTCAACCCTATTGTCCCTCTGCAAATTTGTGTACACAGAGTCAATCCCTGATCTCTCTCTAAAAGTGAAGTTTTAAAAAGTTCAACGAATAGAAGAAGATTGTTGGAGGCGGAATAGATCTGGACACGGAGAAGAAGTCTGGAGATAAATATGAGAAGCAAGGGACATATGCTTGTTTTATTAAAATATTATATGTTTGCTTTTGAAGAGGAAAATCCAGAATATTTAATGTTGTTGTTTTAGTTAAATAAAACAATTTAAATGCCTATCTGGTGATGTTCTCCTCCTAATACAGCATGGCAAGAAAATCCTCCAAATATTAATGATTAACCTGTTGAACTGAAGATAGTTCACCTCCCAATGACTTCATAAATATCTGCTTCAATTACTTATGATAAATGAAATAACCAAACATTCAGTCTTTTTCTGATATAGCTGTAAAACTAATCTGAAACGTTTTCAAAATAAATCACTGTTTAAAAACGTATAGTGTGTACCTTCTAAAAATGAAACCTACATCAATTTCTGTGTCGTGAAGAATATGTATTAAGGGTATAAGAACCTACAAGAATGCACTTTTATGTACAAATCCATGATTAAATCGAGTCTTCCTGACTAGTGATTTAAATCAGTTTGATTTAAATCAAATCCACCCTGGCTTCAGTTATCCCCTGAGGAGCTTTTCTCCTCACAGCAGCCATAGCTTCTGGTACTGGGGAGCCTAATGCTGTGTCTCCTTCCCTGGCTAGGGGCTCAGTCTACTCAAAGCTCCCGTTGCCGGACACCTTCCACAGCTCCCTCAGAGTTTCTCATGAGAGGCTCTGAGGGCAGTGACAGGAAGGGAACGGGGGCAGGGCCTCGAGCAATGACCCTGCCCACTCTGTTGAGAGGCTAAAGAGTCTCATTTCAGATCAAAAAGCCTCATCCTCTGGCCAAAAGGCAAAAATTAGGCTCGCTGGGCAGGTCTTGCTGATTCTATTGGAACCAAAACTCTGATAATTGCCATTATATATTTAAAAACAAATACTACTCTTATACGTCTATATCTACAGTGTACAGTACGAACAGTTTTGGGTGGCAGAGGAATTGCAATTTGCTCAGGTACACATCTTATCTTGGCTCAGATGTGCATCTCCCTCCATTTGGGGCTAATGCAGCATCTTCCCCACAGTTTCTATCAACTAAGGTTTAAAGCAATAGAAGCACAAAGGGGTGTAGCCATAACATTTTCAAAAGTGAACCTAATTTGGTGCATTAACTTTTGGCTGTACTACCTGGGACTCCTGAGGCCTGAGTTTTTCAGAGGTGCTGAGCATTTACAGTAGTGGATGTGGTATAAGAATCTGAAGAACAGAACAGAGTACGGCAAGATAATTTGGAAGTTTTGAGGCTCATACTATATGGATATGTTTTTCATATTGTACACCTGCACCCAGAACTTTGGATGGGCACTTATTGTAATACATTAAGTTAAAGGCTGCTCCATTGTCCATACAGGGATCCTCAAAAGCCTAGGAGTAAAAATGCTGTTTTGATCATCCCAAATTTGCAATGTTTCAGCAATTTTAGGCTTAAGCTTATACTTGAGAGAAAAATGAGTCCTCTAGTATTTTAAACTCAGTTAAGGATATTATTTTAATTAGGAAATATGCAAATACAGTTAATACAAATGTACAGAACCTCAGCCAAAGCCCGTTGAAATTAACTGGAGTCTCTCCATTAATCTTGGTCATTGGATCAGGCTATATACAACACCTTGTTAGTTAAAGCACACGACCCATTGACTGAGCCTCCTAATACTTCGGTGAGGTAGGTATTTTAATACCCATCTTGCAAATGGTAAACTCAAGCACATTGAGGTCAATGTTCTGCTCTAAGGCACACTCTAGGCACACTCCCTCATAAATGTATACCAGATGTAAACCGACACACATTAGTTACCAATGCTTTGGTTTTGACACAGGTATATTTTCTAATTATAGATTGTGAAAGTTTTCTCTGCTTTCTCGATTACAGTTTAAGAGGTGGCTGATGGGCAGTTGAAGACCTGATATTGCTTTATCATACCATCTAAACAATACATTCCCTTTGTTTATACATGTAATATATGTGTCTGACCCTGCGAACACTTATTTGCATAAGCAGCTTTATTCACATATAAACATGTCATTGAGATCAGAACCACAGATCTTATGTAAAGTAAGTATAATGGAGGGATTTTACTGTACAGAAATTATAATCTGAAGGGAAACTGAATTCACCAAGGTATCTTTAAAAGCAAGGTAAAACAATAAATAAATAAATAAATAAGTAGTATGCAAGACTGATATTTATTTGTTTACTGATCTGTGTATTAATGTGCTGTTTAATTAGTTTAAATTATGATATATTTAAACAGTTAATGATACAGTGAATCCTGCTTTTTAATTATTCTGGGAACAACAACTAAAATGACTTTCTAAAACATATTTTTCCAAAGGGAGGGGAAGAGGGAATCCTGGACCCCATCCTGGTGCCTGAGAATGAGAGATCATTAAGCAACTGGAAGGATCAGTGCACAGCACATGGATCAGAAATATTCATAGAAGCAGCAAGTAGTGTATATTACCTCAACCCTTACTGAACTTTCCCAGTAAATACAGCATGCTGACAGCCTGGCATCCCTGCTGGGTGGATCCTGCAACTCCAGGAGGGAATGGCACTTCTTGTTTTTAATTAGCAAAGGTGAAAGGTGAATTAAAACTAGCTGTTTGGCAAGTCTGAGCAAGGGACTGAGTTCTGAAGAGCACCAAGGAGGAGAGTTCCCCCCCCCCCCATGAATTGCTGAGCAGGAGGGACTGAAAATACAGCTTCTTCCTGAATCCACTGGCAGAGTTACTGAAGAGAGCTCAAGACACAACACTGCAGAGTAACGCCTTGGAATGTCCTCTCAGTTTATAAACAGTTGTCGCAGGGAGAGAATATTTTTACATGACATTTGCACAGCCTGACAATGTGGAGCTGTATGCTGTTCTGATGAGAACTGCACTTCCCATAGAGATCCTCACAAACTGTACAGAAAAAGACTTAGCTGCATTGGGAAAGTCAAGAGTGGAACTTGAAGCTTTTAAAAACAAAACAACTAAGTGAAGAAGCACAAGAATTTGATCTTGGGCAGCATGGCATCTACTAAGGACCTTTTAATCCTGGCACTCTATGGCTTGTTACTAGAGTTACCGACCTCATGTCATACAACAGATACAAGGCTGCCAAGATTACGTCTCTCACATAAAGGTAGGTCAGTATGTCAGCTAGGTTTTGTGACAAATTCAATCTTGCTGTAACTCCACCACTTCAGTGGAATTACTACACCATGGATGAATTTGGACACTTGACAGAATGAAATATTCCTATTCAGAAATTAATATGAATGATTTTTCCTGTGCTTAATAAAGGGTGCAATTTAGTTTGCTGTAGACAGCAATATTTATTTTAAAGCATTTCTACTGATTTATAGTGGCTACTACAATAGCCTTTTACACCTTAGAGTGCATTAAACTAGCTAGTCACTCTGTCATTATTCTCCATCTTCTGTGAAGATTGTTCTCTAACAAGGATGAAATGCAATAGATAACACGTCAATAGTTTATGATATGCTATCGTCTACCAGGTAAGTCCTAAGCAGTTAAATGCCTGTTTTATACATTTTGCTGTGGATACAACTTATGTATATAGTGAATTCATGTGCAGCCTGGTGACTCATCTTGTAAACTAGCAAATGTCATCACACTATAATTAAAATGACTGCCAATATAAGTCTGCTTTCAGTTTGACTGAATTGCCCAAAGATAAATGTCATTTTGCTATGAAATAGGTGGGTGGGTATAGAACTCTTGACTCTTTATTTTAGTTGCAGTTTACCTGAAGTTTGAATCCCTCCTCCTTAATTCCAAATAAAATCCTATGAGTCAACCTATGCCCTCATTTGCACCTGGGTAGTAGGGTTGAATAGATTTAAATTCATTCCCAGGTTTCTTTATTTCAGCTTAAGCCTTTTTTACATAAACACTTGTGCAGTTCCATGCAATTGTAGTTCTCTGCAGCAGCACACACATTAACAGATGACATAACTAGAAAATATGCAGCAGATTGTTGTTGCAGAGGAAGTTAAAAGGACAGAGTGTGCATCATATGCCCATAATCTGTCACTAAGAAATGTTTTTATATTATCTATTGTACAAAGATTATAATAAAGTGACTCCCTTCTTTGCTTACCTAACAAGGATGGGGAGGCAGGAGGGAAGGAAGAGGGAAAAATATCTGAGAAAAAAGAATAGGAGTACTTGTGGTACCTTAGAGACTAACAAATTTATTATAGCATGAGCTTTTGTGGGCTGCAGCTCACTTCATCGGATGGATGATCTTTTTGCGGATACAGACTAACACGGCTACTACTCCGATACTTGAGAAAAATTACTGTCGTTATTAAAACAGTCAATTAAGCTTCATCAATATGAAATATGTTATAATAGCAATTTTTTAAAAATGTATTGGCATCAGACTACAAGTACACATTGTGCAGAGTGTAAACTAGCATGAGACTAAACAGGATTTAATTGTCCTTTATATAGCAATCTGAATTACCAGTTATGGGAGAAAGAAAGGAAAAGCTGAATGGGATAATTGGTCTGAATGTCTTGTTAGAGGGCTAATAGAAGTGGATTTTGCTTTTATAGACCATTTGGAACACTTTTTAGTGGAAGAAAGATTAGTCTTAAGGAACTGTTTTGTAATTGAACCAGTGATTAACATCAATGAATGAAATGAATTGATCTTAGTTTTATACAGCAGACCTTACTTTTTTTGACATATGGTTTTCAAAAATAGTAGAAGCTATTGATAAGTGTTGACTTTATCCTGCTCTATGGAATCCGTCTCTTCTGGAAACAACATATTTGAGTGTCAATTTCTTATTAGGTGTAATTAGAAATACTGTCAAGTATCAGAGGGGTAGCCGTGTTAGTCTGGATATGTAAAAGCAGCAAAGAATCCTGTGGCACCTTATAGACTAACAGACGTTTTGGACCATGAGCTTTCATGGGTGAATACCCACTTCTTCAGATGCATGTGGTGGAAATTTCCAGGGGCAGTATATATATGCTAGCAAGCAAGCTAGAGATAACGAGGTCAGTTCAATCAGGGAGGATGAGGACCTGTTCTAGCACTTGAGGTGTGAAAACCAAGAGAGGAGAAACTGGTTCTGTAGTTGGCAAGCCATTCACAGTCTTTGTTCAATCCTGAGCTGATGGTGTCAAATTTGCAGATGAACTGAAGCTCAGCAGTTTCTCTTTGAAGTCTGGTCCTGAAGTTTTTTTGCTGCAGGATGGCCACCTTAAGGTCTGCAATAATGTGGCCAGGGAGGTTGAAGTGCTCCCCTACAGGTTTTTGTATATTGCCATTCCTAATGTCTGATTTGTGTCCATTTATCCTTTTCCGTAGAGACTGTCCAGTCTGGCCAATGTACATAGCAGAGGGGCATTGCTGGCATATGATGGCGTATATTACATTGGTGGATGTGCAGGTGAATGAACCAGTGATGGTGTGGCTGATCAGGTTAGGTCCTGTGATGGTGTCGCTGGTGTAGATATGTGGGCAGAGTTGGCATCGAGGTTTGTTGCATGGATTGGTTCCTGAGCTAGAGTTATTATGGTGCGATGTGCAGTCACTGGTGAGAATATGTTTCAGGTTGGCAGGTTGTCTGTGGGCAAGGACTGGCCTGCCACCCAAGGCCTGTGAAAGTGTGGCCTTGGGTGGCAGGCCAGTCCTTGCCCACAGACAACCTGCCAACCTGAAACATATTCTCACCAGTGACTGCACATCGCACCATAATAACTCTAGCTCAGGAACCAATCCATGCAACAAACCTCGATGCCAACTCTGCCCACATATCTACACCAGCGACACCATCACAGGACCTAACCAGATCAGCCACACCATCACTGGTTCATTCACCTGCACATCCACCAATGTAATATACGCCATCATATGCCAGCAATGCCCCTCTGCTATGTACATTGGCCAAACTGGACAGTCTCTACGGAAAAGGATAAATGGACACAAATCAGACATTAGGAATGGCAATATACAAAAACCTGTAGGGCAGCACTTCAGCCTCCCTGGCCACACTATTGCAGACCTTAAGGTGGCCATCCTGCAGCAAAAAAACTTCAGGACCAGATTTCAAAGAGAAACTGCTGAGCTTCAGTTCATCTGCAAATTTGACACCATCAGCTCAGGATGGAACAAAGACTGTGAATGGCTTGCCAACTACAGAACCAGTTTCTCCTCTCTTGGTTTTCACACCTCAACTGCTAGAACAGGGCCTCATCCTCCCTGATTGAACTGACCTCGTTATCTTTAGCTTGCTTGCTAGCATATATATACTGCCCCTGGAAATTTCCACCACATGCATCTGAAGAAGTGGGTATTCACCCACGAAAGCTCATGCTCCAAAACGTCTGTTAGTCTATAAGGTGCCACAGGATTCTTTGCTGCTTTTAGAAATACTGTAAGTATCATAGATATTACTTGGTGGTAATGGGGTGGGAGAGAGGAAAAAGACATAATGAATGAGATAAATAGTCCTACTGTTGTGTTAATACAGGGTGCTGGATTAGCTGCCACTTTTGGCAAGCTTCCCATGGTGGTTCTGTAGGTATTAAATGTTTCTACTCTCACTTAGTAGGGTAAATTGTTTTTCCACTGGTTAGAGTCAATGTGCATTTCACTGCATGCTGCTTTCATTTTCAGAGAGCTAATAATTTGGTCATAACACATCATAATTCTGTGATGCTTTTAAATAGATTATAAAATACCAGTTTCTCACTCAGGGCCAAATTTTGACCCCATTGAAGCCAGCTGTCACTGATTCCAATGACTTTACTGTGACAAAGATTTGGCCCTAATGCATTGACTCTGCTCCCTGATATGAGCACACTTATCACTACCTTATATTTGGTTCATATATGTATTGCAACTGCTTTTACAAGTTACACTGTGCTGGGTTCCTGCGTGCATATTCAAAGTCAAAAGTTAGAAGTGGCATACCTGTTTGCATCCTGGGAACACCTATTGTAATTCTCCCAGCTAAAAGAATGTAGCATTCAAGAGCAAGACAATGACTAAATGTCCTTGCTCTGTTCACTAACCAAATATGAATAGCAGGAGGGTCTCCCATCCTAACTTTATAGTTCCAGAGGGCTGTTGCTCTGTGTACCAAACAGGCAATAGAGTAATTATAATGAAATTATAACTTGTCCTCTTTACAAAGCCAAGTTATGCTTTGGAGTAAGTTGCCATTTTGAGATAGGTGACAAAGTCCATATAGGTAGTTATAGTATAGAATAGCCATAAAATCTGCACAGAGACAAATTTATAACAAACACTGATTAATAGAACTGCATTTGCTATTTACACTCCTCCGGTTTGTGGCTGTGTATGTTCATGGCTAATCAGGACTTGGAAGATTATATGATAGATAGTTTGGAGGACTGTGTGACTGGTAGTACAAGGAGGTATATGCCCAAGAATCAAAAGGATTTTTAACTCATCTGATTAAAAAGATTTGTATTTCAAAATATGTAAAACATTTTCCATGAGCTAGAAATTAGGGAAGGAGTTTAACTTATTAATATTTAGTTTAATTTCAGAAATGGGCTCATTTGAAATAGCTGTGAAGCAGGAGATCCTTTTTCTGCAGAGTAGGCAAGGACTGGCCAATAGCAGTGCACACTTTTCACACCCATGAGCAGCAATATCAAGTTCCTGATGCACTAGAGTAACCTTTATGGATGAGACTAGCACAGTCGCCATGCTAAAGGGACAGACTGTGTAACCCTTACTCATGTGTATCAGCACCTACTCACTTAATTAGCTTCCATGGCAGTTCATCAGTAGCAGTACATTCTTGAATTACCAATAAATTTGTTAAGCCTCACATAAACTGTATTGGTGATTTTTAGTAAGGTGGACACCTGTCTGCAAGAAACGGGCTTCCAGTTCAGTTTACCCAGAATCTGCTCTTGCTTCCACTAGAGTCAATGAGAGTTTCACCACTGACTTAAGTGGGAACAGAATCAGAGTTATAGTTAACTCAACAGCCATTGGATGGTTGCAGCTTTTGGTTACTAATTGTCTGAACCAATTTGAACCAGTGACAATGTGTTCCCTCTTCCATTATGATTTCCTTGAGCCATCCATTCACCTTTCAGTTATCAGGAGATTTATACTAGGATTTAGAAAAATGTTCTTGGTTTCATGTTCATTTAGTGCACAGTTTTGTCTAAAGGTCATCATCTGATGATGAACAATAAACATCTTAGGGTGCATTATTACATCAAACTATTGATTCATGCTGATTTGTAGAGTTACAGATATATTACTGCTGTGTTCACTATTATAGAGAAATAAAGTTTCTACATTAGTATGTTACAAGTTGACAGCTACATTTAAAAAGATATAAAAAATCATTAGCTCATTTTATGTATAATACAGACTCTGCCTAATGAGGTGATAATGGAAGCCAAGTTTCAGCTAATAGTCTTTATCGGCTGATGGTAAAATTCTTTCCCAATATCCCACAGTTAGCATTCTCAGCCTGGGAAACACATAATTAAGGTGGAATCAATAGACACTGTATGTTAAACAGAAACTATTTACATTACATGTTGAAGTAGAACTGGTTTTGCAGAGGACAGTAGGTCTATATTTAAAAGCTAGCACAGCCGTGTTAACAGGATCTGGATCAAAAACTTTCATGAAAATGTTTGATACCCCTTACAAATTCAATTTACAATGCATTTTAAACTATGCTATGTGGTAATGCATTTTTGTGTTTGGCAAAGAGAAAAAAGTACAGAAATCCACCCAATAAAAATTAGCCAGAGTAAACAAAGGCTTTGGTATAATAATAATAAAAAGATTGTTTTTGTATCTGACTGAGTTCAGTGCATGAATCCATCCCATTACTTATTTTCACTAGCTAATTCAAGAAATCTCAGAAATTAGAGATGAGCAGAGAAAAAAGATAAGATCTCATTAGTCCATTTCCCTGCAAATGTAGGTTTCCTCCTTACATTATTAACAGACTGTCAGGTTGGGTATTAAATGTGCCGAGTGGTGAACCTTTCATCTCTTCCCTTGGGAAGCTGTTTGACAACCTACTGCATCTCTGTCAGGAAACTTCGCTGATATTATCATCCAAATTTTCATCCAAATTTCCTTCTCGGTTTCATCTTATTACATCTACTTATATCACCTAACTCCTCTCAGATATTTGTATTTATGTTGCTCCTTTGCCACTCCTTAGCCAAGCTGTACAAATTTACCCCTTTAATCTTTCCTCGTAATCACGTCTCAATCCCTGGATCTTTTTCTTGCTTTACTCTGAACTCATCCAATATGTGGGTTTTACCCTTCTGATAAATCATATCTGTGGAGGGTATATGTGCATTTGAAGGCGTCCTCCACCTCAGCCCATCTTCTTTTCCTAATTTATATGTCTATTTCCTTTTTCTGTTCTTAATTCCTCCTGCAGTTTAGTGAAGCTGTAGGCAAGCAGAAGGAGAAAGTTGGACTAAAAAAGAAGTGAGCTCTTCTCTAAGGAGGAACAATTTCAAATAAGGACAGGAGAGAGGGCTGAAGAGAGGCAGAAAACTTGAATGTCATCCATATCTGAATGTGAATTTTAATGTATATGATTAATTTCTGGGTTTTAGATTTGTTTAATCACCATTGAGGGCTGTTGTAATTTGTTAAGAAATTTGGTTCGCTGTCATTGTAGTTAAAATTGAGGCGGCATCGCCACTGCAACAATTTTCAACTATAACTTCCTAGGTGACCTCAGCTTTGAATTTATTTATTTATTTTTTTTTACTAAGCATGATCAAACTTTTAACTTTAACATTGTACTAAGCTAGGACCATTCAAACTGTTCATTTCAAATCTCGTTAGTTGTTGTGATGGTTCTTTGAATTATCTAGGAATTGTCTCGGAGCCCCAGTCATGAACCCGGACACAAAGACTGCTGCTGCTGCACAGAATGCATTGCATTCTTTTATCAGAGATTCACTTGAAAAAACAATCCTGATTTCTGAGAATGGATTTGCAAGCATTCACCAAACAAGTTTGATGAATAGGTTGCTCATAAACTTTGCTGTTCACGGTTGACTACTTATGTTGTATGTGTGCGACTGAACACCTGAATCACATGGTATTGTTTCTGATTCCTGACTGGATGGATGCAACTTTTTAGCTGAAGAATAATGAATACAGCAAAATGAAGAGCAAATTTCTGGGAGAGAATTTTTAGCTAAATGATCATTAATGATTGTAAGTATGCCAATTGCTTTATGAATGCACAGTGGTCATCTCAATACTCCAAATAAATGATTGTAGAGCCACATGAATCCTAATTAAGGCTAAGATTTTGTCACAGACATTTTTAGTAAAAGTCAGGGACAGGTCACAGGCAACAAAGCAAAATTCATGGAAGCCCATGACCTGTCCCTGACTTTTACTGAAAATATCCCTGACAAAATGAGGAGCCCAGCTGCAGGGTCCCCATGCTGCCTGTGGAGGATGGGCACCTGCAGGGGCTGCTCAGAGCTCTGGGGCCCCCACCACCATGCCTATGGGGACTTGGAGCTCCAGTGTCCCCTGGTTCAGAGTTCCGGGGTATCCTGCCACCCATGGCGGCTGGGACCTTTGAAAGACTCCGGGCTCCCGTGGGACCTCAGAACTCTGGGGCCCCACTGCCTTTGGCAGCTCAGAGCTCTGGGGTACCCCCACCGCCCGTGGCAGCTGGGAGCTTTGGGGTACCCCTGCCACATGTGGCAGTTTGGAGCTCCTAGGTCCCCTGCCCCCTGTGGCAGCCAGGAAGTGCAGGGGGCCCCTGTCCCCTGCGGCAGCTGGGAGCTGCAGGGGGACCCAGGTGCCTGAGTGACCAGGAGCTGCAGCCCCACCGCCCATGGCATCTGGGAACTCCGCAGAGCCCCTGGCATCTCTGGCCACGGAGACCCTGCAACTCCTGGCTGACAGGGCTGAATTCATGGTGGTTGCTGGGAGTCACGGATTTTGTGACTTCTGCGACCTTCATGACAAAATTGTAGCCTTAATCCTAACCAACTCAGTTTGCTTACAATGTGCTATGGAGGCCTATTCTCTCAATATCACAGTAAATGGAAATTATTCAGAGGGCTCAATGAGAGAGTTACCTATTCAGGCTCTGGGTCAGATCTGAGCTACAATTGGATGAGGATCTGGTTCTTTAGTGGTATATGACATGAATTGGTATCCATGACTTTTTTGCACTTGGATTCTTCGCCACACATGATGTATGTAGGGCACTGCAATTCTGAGTGTTTGGGAAATTAAGAACTATATTATGGCTGTAGTTCTATGGAATGTGGCTGCGAATAAAGACTAATAACCAGAATTATGAGTGTTTAGAAACAATCTGTGTCTCTGTCTTTCTCTATTTTTCTCTTTACCCAAATTCTTGACGCTAGATAGGACTCAGTGTCAGTGCAGAAATGTCCTAGGGGGGGAAAAATACAGATAGGAGCTCTTTTGTTTTAGGTTCACTTCTGTTTTTTCTCTCCTTTTTTGCTGTCTCCCACTGATCAGACAACTGATTACTTACACTGAAACCATAGCAGTTTTTACGTTTTTCCAACTGAGCCTAAAGGGGCTTGTTCACTAGAGCTGGAATTTCTGGCAAAGAACTCACCAGCTCCTCTCATAACTACATCTTATTAACAAAGGCTTTTGTGGGTTTTGTTGCAGCAAAATTCTGAAGGGATACACTGTATTGGTGTTTGTCTTGAAGCAGACAGCTTGCAGTATAACTTCAATTGGCTTGCTGATTTTGTTTTAGAGAACTGGGTGTCATCTGAAGTTTCTAATCAGTTATCTTGCTGCTTTCAAAGAGCTAACACCATCTGTTGTTGTAAACTTTTTTAAACACATTGCCTGAGTTATTATTCCTCTGGAAAAGAAAGCTGTATTTTAGTTAAATACATGCAGGATTAATATTATTTATGTGATTTACAGTATGTTGTGCAGGGCCATGCATCTGTTTCAAACCTTTTGAGAAACTTTTGGGTCAATAAATATTGTAAAACTGTGCGGTGGGAATACTAAATATTATTAAATCTAGTGTCCTGGTTTTCTTCATGTAGTCAGTCAAAGATCATGAAACCACAAAGTGCAGCCATCATTAATTACAAAATATTCATTTTAAAAAAAAACACAGACCCTGCAAGGAAAAAGGTGCAAATCTTTATTTTACAGCTAAAACCCATTTAGCTTGAATACATTATTCTTAATGTTGTATTTATTAGATAATCTGTTCTGCACTTAAATAGCCAGTTAAGGATACAAGATGGCAACATGAAAGAAAAAGTTGATGAAGAAAGCTGATGAAAATTTTGTGCTGTTGCAAAAAAACACTAACTACATTATGAGCTTGGTTTCAGTTCAAAGTTTCTGTAAAATAGAGTAAATGGATCTGTGTTTGTTTTAAAGAAATGGACATTTAAGTTACCAGCATAAATATTGAGCTTTGGGAACTGAGCAGATCTTCTATATACACTGACTTATTAAAATATTATTCCCTTTTCTGAAAATTAATAATTCACTTAGTGCAGAGTTTCAGTAACAGAAATGTTAGCAGCCTGTCCATGCCTTTGGCATTTAACTCTGGAAAATGCCTTTCTCCCCTCTCTCACTTGTTTCAATCTGCCTCAGTGTTACACATTCTCACTGTGGAGGAGGAAAGTTGTGAGCAGTTCAACTTGTTAACCAAGTCAGTTGTGGGCTAACATAATCGAATTTCCCCCCCTCAAGATCTTCTGTAGTTAAAATGAAGCTATAAGGTGATAAGATTTCACCATGATAGATCTCTCTGTCCAGCAGCTCTATAGTACTCACAGTGAATTTTGCCCTTACAGAAAAAAGGAGCACAGAAATATACCACCAGATGATTGCTTTTCAGGAAAATCTTTGATCTTCGTTACCATCATCAAAAATCTGAACAAAAATACTTGCCATGAAATCGATGATTTCTTGTCATGGAGTTGGTTAAGAGAGGAGAGAGGAGGTTCTCTCTTTGTGCACTTCAGGAATCCTTCTGCCTTAAGATCCTTTGCCACTAGGTCTTTTCAGAAGTCATTTAAATTACACCATATCAGTGAGGCATCTGGATACAATGCTCAAGCTCACTACACGGAGCGAGTAAATCACCTCAACATGATTCGCCCATCCTGTTGTTTCTTTTACAATCTACCAGAGATTTGTGGGTTTTTTACTAATGGGCTGTGTGTAGGTCCTCACAGATATGATTAGATGTGAAAGATTTGTTTACGGTTTCTGTACAAGTATATGCAGGTGGTCTGTAACCCTCAGACATGACAACATCGAATTCCTGCCAAACCTCTCCTGGTGCTGGTGTGATGCACTCACTATGAATAGCAGCCAGTAGCTGTAAAGTTTGCATGGCTCATACAGCTAGAAGAGAAATCTAAATAGACTGAAAACTTTAACTCATCCTTAAATTACTCTTTATTAGGCTCAGGTGAAAATAGATACTTGCTGGAGATCTAGTTCATCCACCTTGCTGCCTGTCTGAACGATACAACACGCAACATCCTTTGCTACGTATTAAGTCAATTAGGACTCTGATCTAAAGCCCATTTAAAGTCAATAGGAGTCTTAGTGTTGACATTAATGGATTTTGGATTAGGCCTTGAGTACAGTGAAGCTGTTTTTCAAACTGAAATGTTAGTCAGTGTGCAGGAATGTCACCTGCTTGTGTTCCATGTTTTAGACCTATTGGGGAAGGCTGTCAGTGTGAAACAAAACCTTACACTATGGTATATTATAAAAAAAAACTGTTTTGAGATACTAAAGTTGCTGTATTATTTATCTCCAAAGAACTTCATGATTAACATGTGACCACCATTGGTTATAGATAGATTGTATGGTGACACTTGGACCTCCAGTATCAAGAAGAATATTCAAGATAGTTATCACAGGCTGCACATGTTAGTTGGGAAACTACTTTCAATGCTTCTGGAAGACAACAGGTAAGAAGACATATGAGGTAAAGCCTGAATCAGCCTATTAACCATTCAACTTGGAGGAAACTCTGGAGTTTGCTAAGTGCAAAAAACCCTATTTTTCATAGGCACCTTATGTTAGTACAGGTTTTAAGTGACATTATAAGTTTATTTTATGTTAACATTCACACCAGAAACCTAGCTATGAGTTACACACTTTCAGTCAGGGGACTTGAAACAATATTATATGACTTATGTGACCAGTTGTAACTCAGCATAGTTTGAATTATTGGACTGAGTATTTAACAGCAAACCATGGAGTAAATGCAAGGTTAGAAAACTGATATATTCAAGAAAATCCTGATCTGTAGCAGACAACAGGGAAAATGTAGTGAAATAAAGTATTTGATGGGACTTATTCACTCAACTGTAATAATAGGTTTATTATATGCCAGCATCCTGAGGAGGGCAATATATAGTTCACTTTGGAGTCTGATCCAGCTGCAGAGAAAAAAAGAATAGAGTATGTGATTCTTATGAAATTATGTTGCTGACATTTCAATGTCATCAGCACTGAAATGTTTCCGTTTTCAGGCAGTATACTCCTTCAATGAAGCTTCTGAGTCTCATCCTTTGTCTCTGTTTCTTTATCCTCAAATAGAATATTTACTCACAGATTTAGGAGGGGAACTCTCTGGTATGCTAATGATTTTTTTGGCAAGCTGCTAATAAAACAATTTTTAAGCCAAAGAATTAATGTTTGGAAGAAAGTCATGTAAGTGTAGGAAGACTCATGATTCTATATGTACCTAGTCTATACTTACCTCTTTTGTGTTTATTTTTATTTAAAGGGCTGTTGATGTCAAACTGTGAAGGGATTTAGGCTTCCCAAGGAAGTTGAACAATGGGGTCCTTACGGGTGCTAAATTTGTTTTATAAGGGGGGGAAGGATATAGCTTGTACTTGTAACATACAAAATATTTGTTTAATAGGCTTAATAAAATAGCGAGAGCAACTGTAAACGTATTTTACTTGTTGAAGTACAATAAGTGCCACAGAAGGACTGACCATTTCTTACTCTGATCTTGCTGACCTTCGCTGAAGAGAATGATTTAAAATGAATGCAAAATATTGTAATCCTCGAAACTTCAGTATCAATAAATTGAGGTTTTTTCCCCAGCTATTAGTCCTCAACACAGTATTACCAAAATTTAATATCAGTACTCTTTCTGGCCATTCTGTACTTATCTTGAAGATAAATCATCACTTAAGTCACTTTGCAGCTGGAAAGCTAGAGGCTGGTGAGTGTTGTCAAGAACTCCTCCAACTCTTATTTACAACTAAGTCAAGTATTTTACTGTGGGTGGGTGTGTGGCATAAGCAAGAGTAAAAGAAAATAAGCTTGCTCATTTGTGTATTAAATGATTCAGCTCAGCTGATCGAGAATGTTATGATGCAAAGCTTGGAAATATCTGTTCTCTCTGAGCACAGAAAGATGTAAGCTGGTAAGTAATATGCTTGCCTTTTAGGTTTCTCATGCCTATTACAAGTCCTTGTTGCAGAGATGTCCTGTGCCTCTTTATGTCATTCAGTCTCTTCACTGTCTTCTCTTTCTCTGCTCCCTCATTTCAGGCCTTACAAAGTCCTTCTGCATATTTTCAGGTTACACAGAAGTCTGGACGAGTACCCATTTTCAGGAAACACTACAGGTGTAAAGAGGGTGTGTAACAAGCTCACTCATGATTGGAAGGATTAGTTGGCATCACCTCCTTCGGCTGCTCACCCCCTTGGTGTCTATGGACTCAGGACGCTCCTTCTTCCTGGCTTGGTCCCTTTGGCCAGGTCACTATAGTCCTTCCCTTCTGGGGCATCAAAGTCCCGCTGGACAAACTGTCTAACTGTGGTCTCTGGCAGTCTTCTGATTCAAGTCAATAGCACTGACCCAGTGGCCGGTGGGGATCTCACATCCACCTGCTAGCCCAGGGATCCTAAAATCAACAACCAAAGTCTACCATTTCCATGAGATTCTTCCTACTTTGCCCTCTGCAGGCTTTTTTCTCCACCACCTATCTATGTAAATCCCTTCCTTTGGGCTCAGGGTCCCAGCCCCAGTTTCTTCCTTCTCTCCTCATTATGCCCAGAGAGTGACTGCAGACCTCCACCTCTTCCTACCAGCCCTGCCTACTCCTGTCCTACATAATCCCTGCAGGGATGCTGTGGGGTGAACACCCCATCACAGGGTGACTGGTTGCAGTAACCTGTTGATTAGTCTATTATTTTGCACAATGACACATTGCAATACAGACAGTGTTTTACTAATTCCAAAGTGCAGTTTTTTGAAAAGTGGTTCCCAGTAAATGAATGTTTGCAGTTGTACTGGAACAATGCTACACCCTGACAACTTGTATTTCTTTCAAGCATTTCTTAAATGCTTGCATTCTTTGGGTTTAAAATGGTTCATGTTGAGAATAACAGATAAACAATTGCAAAAAAGGCTGATTGTTTCTCTAAAAGTGGCTTTGAGTACAGAGCTTACCTTTTTATAATCTAGCCATGTGATATATCAAACATTTAATCTAGAAATAGTGCTGAGGCCTCATTCTGCTGCCATTAATAGCGATGGCAAAATTCCTGTGAGTTCCCATGAGAGGAGGAACAGCCAACGCGTTCCCTTGCTTCTGTCCTTCCCTGAATATAAACCTGGCTTACTCATTTAGAGTCTGATCCTGCAAGGCCCTAAGAGCAACATTTCTCCATGCCCCCTATGCCTCTTTATCATAGGAAAGGCAGACCTCACTGGACATGCGTCTCAGATTACTTTGGAGTGTTCCAAGGTCTGTGGGTGCAAGGAGCTAGACTTGTGATTTATTATTTTGAATTATTTTATTATTGTGCTGTTTAAACATGTGCTCTTTACTTTTCTAACACTGGAAGAGCCCCTTTCAACTACAATGGAATAGCTCTTTTCAATGTTACAAAAATGCAGCAAATAACTGGGCTTTTTGCACACTGCTGGAGGGTACATACTGTGGGACAACATGTAAGCTGTCAAATCAAGCCATTCTGCTCTTAGAAGTGTATCATATGCCTGGTTAATGACAAATACTTATCTGAAAGCACATCTGAGGCCTTATGAGGATTTGAAAGTAATAACTGATAGTGTATATACATGCTTGCAAGACTGTTCATATAGTGTGCCAAGAATTTTGTAATGATATGGAAATATCGTGTAAATTAGAACTGTTATGAGATAGTGAACCAATTGGCATATATTGGTGCCCCACAATGATGACTGGGTATGTTGCAGGATACAAAGGGAATGCCGAAGGGTTTGTTTGAAGACATCATGTCTCAGCATATCTTGTGTCTAGGGTTACACAAACACAGCTATAAAGTAACTCGGAGAAAGTAGATCTCAAGCCTATGATGAACATTTGTTTGGAGTTTGTTTTTCAAGTTAGTCACAAATTATATTGATGACTGTAGTCCTACGGCTTGGTCAAGGTATTTTGCTGGCGTGTGTGAGTATTTAGTTTGCAAAAGGATGGCAAGTTTCCTCAGACGTCGGGCAAGTCTACACTACAAAATTAAATCGACCTAAGTTATATCGACTTACAACCACAGCAGTGATTAAAATGCTTTTGCATGTCCACGCTACACTCCTTGTGTTGGTGGTGCGCATCCACAACAGGAGCGTTTGCACCAAATTAATTGTCACGGTGGGGCATTTTGGGATGGTTTCTGAAAGGCAGCAATAATCAACGTAAGCAATGCAGTGTCTACACTGACACTGTGTCAACCAAACTACATCAACTTAAGTGCTACACTTCTCACAGAGGTGGAGTTATTAAGTCGGTGTAGTGGGTGAGTTACATCGTTCGGAGCTGCATTTTAGTGTAGACACCTACAGAGTCAATGTAAGCTGCCTTATCTCAACCTAACTCTGTAGTGTAGACCAGAGCTTAGATTCTCATATTCACTTTGTCCCAGAGGTTTGTTTTTAATTAGAATGTTGCTCTTCAGTCTATAAGGTCTGGGGTCACCAGGCATTGTGATTTGGATGACAGAGATTAGTTGTTACCATATTCAGAGGAGGTTCCATGCATGTTGTTGTAACTGCAACACCTCTCTGTTTTGCTTTTGAAGAGCAACACCTTGTAGTGATATATAACTATGTTGAGGATGGGGATGAACACCAGAGAACTGAACTGACAGTCCCAGAAGTTGGGATATCACTGTAACACTGCTGAGTGCAGTTATAAATAAATTACTTACATCAAGATATTACTTGCAAGGGGTGAAATCCTAGCCTTATTGAAATCAGTGGGAGTTTTGCCACTGATTTCAACAGGGCCAGGATTTCACCCATGACGTTTTCCCCGTATATAGAAACTAGACTGGAATTAGGGAAATTGAGGTTTGATTCCTGGTTTTACAATAAAATTCCAGTATGACTTTGGGTTGGGATTTTCACAGGGGCAGCTTGCTTAATTAATTACTTACTATCAAAACTATATAGTTAAGTGGCACATCAGATATCAGTGTATTTATTGGTAACATTTATGAATATATAGCAGTATAAAGAATTATCGAACATTTGCAGCTTCAGGATGGCTATATCGGCCTCTTACTTACCATGCTTACTAAAGGAATCACTAAATGCTGGACTTGTAGTATCTCTGGTCTTCATTTTACAACCACTGAAATCCATGAAAATATTATGTGGACCCTTTGAATCTTAGCCCTACCACCACTGTTTTCAGAGACAACAACTTCCATTGAACTCCAGTCGGAGGAAGAGTGGGCTCTTTTTAGGTCAATATGACTTAATGCTTATCCAACTTCTAACACTCTTCCCAACTCTACCCATAGGAATGTCCATTTGGGTGCTAATCAGTCCTATGGCTTTAGGTAGGATACTAAGCAACAGCAAGCCCCATTCAGTAGCGTACAGCCAGATTTACAGCCTGCTGAGCCACTGCTGGAATTTGACCAAATATACTCAGTACCTCTGCACTACTGTGCATCTTGTTCAATATCTTGCTGGATTGACCCCATCCTGCTTGTACAGATGAAGCAGTGTAGTCTAGAGATTGGAGCAGTGACCTGAGAGTTGGGATGGTCCAGTGGTTAGGGTCCTGGCCTGGGACTTGCAAGACCTTGCTCATTTCCTTGCTGTTCCTCAGGCTTCCTGTGTGTAACAGTAGGCAAGTTACTCAGGCCAGATTTACACTGAAAAGTTAAGTCAACCCAGCTACATTGCTCAGCCATGTTAAACATCCACACACCCTGAGCAAGGCAGTTAACCCGACCAAACTCCTGATGTATGCAGCACTAGGTTGATGGAAGAATTCTTCTGTGGACCTAGCTACTGCCTCTTAGGGTGGATTAACTACACCGATGGAAGAATCCCTCCCATCACAGTAGTGAATGTCTGCACTGAAGTGCTATGGCAGTGTAGCTGCAGTGCTGCAGCTGTAGTGTTTCAAGTGTAGACTAGCTCTCGGAACTTCCCTACTTCACAGGGGGCATTGTGAAATTAAATACATTTAAAAATTGTGAGGTGTTCAGATACTATGATAATTCAAGTACCTTACATAGATTGTCGAGACTTCCCTAGTTACATTCTCAGCTCTGCTACAAAGTAGCTATTAAGACTAAGTCAAAATTAGTGCCAAGCCTACGCTAAAAAGACCCACATCCCTGAGCAACGTAGTTAAACCGATCTAATCCCCACTGTAGACTGTGCTAGGTCAGTGGAAGAATTATTTGGCTGACCTAGCTACTGCCTCTTGGGGAGGTGAATTAGTGATGGGTTAACACTCTCTCCTCAACTCCCACCCTAGGCCTCAGTTTAAGTGTAGAAACATAGCATGAGTGGCTTAGTTTATTCATTTGTAAAATAGGTGTAATACCTCACATGGGTCTCCTGAGACTTAAACTTGTCAATTGCTTTGAAATCCTTGGATGAAAGGAGCCATGTTAAGTGTAAAGTGTTGTTATTTACACATCTACTCTCTTATCTGGGATGATAGCAGTTGCAGAAAGGCATGGGTCACCACTTCTTTCATCCAAGGATGTCAAAGCTATTTACAATTTAATAGAAGGTGCTGCTAAAAGTGACCCTGATTCATTCAGGCACAGCAAATAGAACACATAGGCTTCAAGAGAGATTACTAAGGCACCAACAGGAGACCGTCATTAAAAATTAAATAAATAAGAGCAGAGCTTGCTTTGGCTCACAAAAAAACCAAGCCACCTTTACTTTTGGCAGGTATTCATCTTCTTCATTCCTGTCCTTACTTCTCCCCTATGCACTACTGGGAAACTTGCTCCGGTGCATAAATTTCATCCAAGGTTTGACTGTTGTGGTAGGAGCCAGATAGATAATCTGTCATCAGTGCTCTAACAGGGCTTTCACCTCTGCCCAAGTTCCCATGTAAATCACAAACCATATAATCTGTTTCACAGGTAGGGCATAGTGCAGCAGACATACTTAGTGAATCCAGTTTATCACTGACTAATATGCATTAGGCTGAAGATATTTTCTTATATGTTAGTTTTAAGCATCATGCCTATTTTGTGAAAACTAAAAATGAGTATCTATGGATTTCTTGTTGTATCTTTACAATAAGGCAGTGGTCACGGACAATATAGTAAATGAATAAAACCCTGCAGAGAGGGATTTTCTCCTGCAAACAGATTTCCCCCAGCAGACACTTGCTGTTTTTAGATGGTATGGAATTACCTCTCCAGCCTTTTCCACAGCATTTTGGCATTTTCCATTCCAATCACAGAGAGATACCATTTAACAGTGCGATTAAAACTGCGATTAATCACAATTAATTTTTGAGTTAATCACATGTTAACTGCGATTAATCGACAGCCCTAATTATTACCTTAGAATCGCTGTTAAATCATTTTCTTCCTACTCTTTGTGGCCGAAAAGTCTTCAGTGAGGTCACTGAAATGCAGCTGGTGAAACAAATCACACTCAATTCACATTGATGTCAAATTATTCAATCTTAGCTGGTCCATACTTGACCTGAATCAATATTTGATTAGGGCCAATTTTGTAAATGAGCATTCGCCTCCAGCATTAGTTACTGGCAGTGTCCAAAAAATTCATAATGCAGTGTCTGCATTGGGAAATGCAAACTGCACAATCTTTTGTCACAAAAGATGAAGCAAGTTATTTGGAGATTTGTTTTTCTTCTCTCTTACATACAGTCTAAATTGGACCAATTCATCTGCAGAATCCTCCTATAAATTCATGTGATATTTCTCTTGTAGTTTAGCAGCAGAAGCACTTATCTTGCATGCAGACAGCCCACTAAAATTAGTAAAAAATCCAAAGTGGGCACACACTCCATTATATGCTTCATAACTATGGGCAAGTCTACACTACCATGCCGCGTTGATGCAGTTACACCAGTGCAGCTGCACCGCTGTAGTGCGTCTGATGAAGACATGCTAGGTTGACAGGAAAGTGCTCTCCCATTGATATAACTTCACCTCCACAAGAGGCTGAAGCTATGTCGGCAAGAGAGCATCACCCACCGACAACATGTGTGAACAACGTTTAAGTTGTGGTAACTTACATTGCACAGGAGGTATCTTATTCACACCCCATAGTGACATAAGTTACATAGACCTAAGTGGTAGTGTAGCTCAGCCCTATGCTGCAGCTTTGTGACAAATTTTTCAGTCACAATGTTAAAAACCTCAATTCAAAATTTATCTTGTCCTGCCAATATGTAGTTCAGCTCCTCAGATTCACTGAGGTTATTTTTTTTCCACTTTAGCTCTTTTTACTCTTACATTCAGAAACTCAATTTTTCATTATTTTATCTGCTGTTTCATAGCTGTCAAATTGTTCCTGTAGCTCTGCCACAGATTCCTTCAGGAAGCCCACCAATTTTACAGCAGTAATGAGGTCTAGCTCAGCAGCCTGAAGAGTGTTACCTGGTGACTGAAATCTCTGTAGAACTGTGTTTCAAGAGCTGTAAAGAAAAGCAGCTTCCAGCTTGTCCATTTTGCTTTGCGGAGATTGAGCGTCACTGTGCGTGCTCGATTTCTGTTTTAAATCATCAGCTAGACTTCTCAGAGAATCCTGATTATTGCCAACATGAAGACATAGTGCTTTTGTAGCCTGGCCATGGGCAAACCATCTAGTACTAGCCAATCCTTCAGTGTTTTAGTTCTTTTATTGTCGCTAGGATCTAATCCTGATGTAACAACATGCCAGCAATGGGTTGATTAATAGATTCCAGGGCCAGATGTGACCATAATGATCATCTAGTTTGACTTCTTATATCACACAGGCCTTATAACTTCCCCAAAATAATTCTTAGGGCATATCTTTTTTAAAAAAAAATCCATCTTGATTTTAAAATGGTCAGCGATGGAGAATCAGCCATGACTTTTGGTAAATTGTTCCAATGGAGCAGAAATTAAAAGGAGATTGAAGAAACAAAACAAAAAAAAATATTTACCTCTAAGCAGCAGTTTATGCTAGGAACCACAACTAAACTGAGGGAATGAGCTGCACTCAGAGCCCACTACTAGTGGATTAATCTCCTAAATTCATATTTGGAAACCTTCATATGTTCCGGACATGTTCCTGGCATTATCGTAACACTGACCTCTGCAATTAGATATGCCAAGGTTCATCTCCTGGAAAACTGGACAAATGGAATGGAAAAGTAGTTCTCCAAGACGACTCATTCGAGGCAGAAATTTCAGAAAATGCTCTTGAATCTGCCTGCCTAGTGATACATAGCGCACAGTGAATGTAAGCTGATCAACATGGAATATGTCTGGAGTGGAGTCTAATAATTGAAATGTACTTTTGCTATCTGCAGCTGACGGATTATTTCAAAAGTACTTTTTACCCCTTTAAATACATAAATGCTTTGCAAATAGTCAGTAATTCTCAGGTGCCTCAGATCTCAAACCTAGACCTGGGAGGTTGAGCCTTATCTGCTGCACTACTGAGCTGCAGGGGCTGATGAGGGAGCTGTTGCTCATACCCCACCACTAGAAGCTACACCCACTGACTCAGCAGGGTCAGATGACTAACAAGCAGACTGTTGTTGTAGGCCTGTTGTTGCATAGACTGATGAGAACAAGTCCCTGCTTCCTTGCCTGGATCCTGCTTCCTTGCATTGTCCCTGTTACTGCTACCTAACAGGCATCATCCCTGTTTCTGCTGCCATACCTTGTTCCTGCTTCCTCACCCTGACCTCAGTTGCTGACACTGGCTTTGATCCTTGGTGTGACTTCTGCCTCTAACCCTGGCTTTCATCCTCGGTATGACCATGACCCTGACACTACTCCTGGTTCTAACCACAAGGTCAGACAGCCCCTGTTACAGACCTTGACAGTGATAGGGATGAAGGCTTTCCTTTACCAACATTACCGTGTTTTTTATATGTTCATAAAGGAGAGAAATGAACTGACTCAACAATGTCAAGATACCCAAATATTTACTGTTATTTGGGGGAGCGCTCACTTTCATTATCACCTCTACAGTGAAGATCACACTCAACAAGAAATTTTACATCTGTAACAACCATGTCTAAGCACCTGTCTCCAATACGTTCACTTATTTTCAAGCTGTTTTTTCAGCTCATTGTACTTGGCCTTTTACTTGTGTCTGGGAAATGCAAGTAAGCATTGTCTTTTGATGATAAACTCTGGTCTCATGCTCTAAAATGGGAACTGCAGCATGTTTCCAGTCATTAAATCCAGCAGTATTAAGTGCAGGTACACAAGAATCCCTAAATAATCAGCATACAAAACAAAAACTGTCCTGTCAATGGTGAATAAGAAAGCTACTCAAGAGGCAGATTCTCCATTTTTCAGAAAGTACGTGAAAGGCATTTTTGATAAGCATTGCTTCTGATTTCTTGTAACTTTTTTTAATTGCTGAAAAATCTCAATTTTTATTTTGACACAATCGAGGTCCTTTCATAATCCAGGAAGATTGCAGAGTCTCAGTTGCTGGAGCCCAGAGTACAGTATAGGTGACAAATGGATTAGTTTTAATATCCACTATATTATTGCTTTCATATGTGGCAATTTTCACTCTCTTCTGAAACTGACTCACTGGAGAATGTAAAGTTAGAACTTGCGAGTAATTCACAGTATGATCTATGAATGTCAGTTGTTTCCTTCTGTCGATTTTTCTCTGATGACTATAGATCTTGGAATTCATTAATATTTTCAAAAAATTCTAATAGATTGGGAAACACAACATCTTTATTCTTATGTCATGCTGATCTTGGTATTTTATAATTCTCTGTTCGATAAATTAGCTGAAATACTAGCTCGATATTGAAATAAGGCTTATTGTTCTGTAATTCCCAGGATCACCTTTACCATCTCTTTTTAGATTGTACAATATTGTGCTATTCCGATCCGGATTTTCATGAGAGATTGCTTATTTTTATCAGTGGCTTAGGCATTTAATTCTAAAGTGTCCTCAGAACTCTTGAAATGCCACTGACTTGTATTTTTATTTAGAACCTAGTGATATTTTGGAATTTTTTCTTAAAGGCCTAACTCTCAGAGTGAAAGACAATCTCAGCTTGAGAATCTCAATTTTAGTTTAAAAAGAAAAAAGTGTGTAGCCCTCACAGTTGCAGAGAAAATCTGGAAAATATAAATAAGAGTCAAAAAACAGAAGGGAAATAAAAAAACCCTGCATCTCATGATTTTTAAAACAGCATTAGATACTTTAAACATGGAAGCCTGAGCCATGTGTGTGGTCGGCAAGACTTAGATGAGTGCCAAAAAGTTCTAGTGAGTTCTTCCTTAATTTATTATTATTAATTAGTTCTAGTACTCCTACTTTTGTCATCCTATTCTCTGACTGGGCCTTGTGTATATTACACCTCTACCCCACTGTAACGGGTCCCGATATAACACGATATAGCACGGGTTCGTGTACAGTACAGTAGCAGCAGTAGCCCTTTAAATCTCACTGGAGCCCTGCCGCCGCTGCCCCAGGGCTGCGGCAGCAGGGCTCGCTGGTGATTTAAAGGGCCCAGGCTCCCCACAGTGGCTGGAGCCTGGAGCTCTTTAAATTATTGCTGGAGCCCTGTCACTACTACCCTGGGGCTGCGGCAGCAGGGCTTGCTGATGATTTAAAGGGCCTGGGGCTCCGGCTGCTGTGGGGTGCCATGGGCCCTTTAAATCACCTCTGGAGCCCTGCTACCCCTACCCTGGGGCTGTGGCAGTGGAGCTCCACCAGCGATTTAAAGGGCCTGGGGTTCCCCCCAGCGGCTGGAGCCCGGAGCTCTTTAAATCACCGCCGGAGCCCTGCCGCCCCTACCCCGATATAATGGGGTTTCAGCTCCCCATGACCGCGTTATAGCGGGGTAGAGGTGTACTTGAAAAATATAGGTCTGGGATAGATGTTTGCCCAATTTTCTTTGAGGAAGAAGAATTCAAAGAAATCATTTACTCCCTTAAAGCCTCATGGATCCACCAATCCTTTTGTAGGCTCCATAAATAATCTATTTGCTTTTATGTCTATTTGAACTTCATATTCCTTCGTAGCTTTCCTAATCACCGGTTGCAATTTGTGTCATAATTTGTTTCTTTCTGTTGAGTTTAATTGGGCTGGTTTTCAATTTTTGGAAGGATACCTGTTTGGCTCCAGTAGCATCTTGAAGCTTGCTATTTAACCATATTGTTTTGTTTTACTTACTTTCCATATTCCTTTTCATTTGGGCCTGTTCTGACTCTGTTCTGCTATTCTTAAGTAGCCTCCATGCTGAGTCTAAGGATTTTAATTTCCTCACTTTTGGCTGTAGGGCCTTTTTTTTTTACTAGCTTTTTGGCTGATTTTGTTTTTGTTTTTAAAGCCCTCTTTCTAATGTTTCACATCACAGTACTATATTTTTGGTATGATTCCTCCCCCAAGAATGTTAAACTTAATTATATTGTGGCCACTATTAGTCAGTGGCTCAAGTATAGCTACTTCTTGAATCAACTCCAGTGTGTAACTTATGACGAGGTTAAGAATAATATTCCCTCTTGTGTGTTCCAGAAGCAATTGTCTGAGGTGTCAAGAAATTGCTTCCCTCAAAACCAGCCCCATTATGACATATGGTCAGTTTATGTATGAGTTGTTAAAGTTACCTATAACAGTCTTTAGATTTGGTGCCTCTTTGATCTCTCACCATTGTGTACTCAGTATCCTTTTCCAGTAGCAATGGTACAAAGCTTACTTATATATGACTTCAGATTTGTATCCAGACAATTTTGAATGCATTCTTCGTGTCATTACAAAATGTTGTTATGACACAATGACTACTTCCTGAAATGTCCTGGATAAACCTTATTGAACTAAGTTTAAGTATCTTAGGAATTCATTGTATTTAAAAATGCAAATATTTATGTATTATTGTGGAATTGTATGTAACTTCTTTAAGGGGAAGAGAAGGCTAATGTAAACCCAGAGGAGTGCAATGAGATTCAAAGGACTCTTTTAAAACTATGGGCCAGACAAGTTTGAACTTCTGAAGCTATGTCTTGAGGAGAAACCCATTGCCTGGCTGATTACCTATTCACAGTCTCTGCAGATCACACGCACAACTGGACACAAGAGGGACTCACAGATTCAAGGGCATGTTTGTTCTGAGCTAATATCTGTTATGAAGTTGTGACCATAGAAAACCTCGTTTGTGGGGTTTAAAGGACTCCTTACCAAAACTCTGGTTGGAGTCAGGGGATGATCTCTAGTAAGCTTATTAACATATGTGTAGGTTCTTCTATTGTTTTAATATGTTTTCTGTATAATGCTTTTATCTTAAGAATAAAGGTGCTTACTTAGAAAGAGGTGAGTAGCAACTTCACTGACAGTAGTTATGTTGTTTATAGCCTGTGAGGAGAAAGCAAAGCAGGCCTGATGAGATTGTATGTCTTGCCAGGGAATTCTCAATGTAATGTGGGAACTGTGAAGCCTGGGAAAAGCCCCAGTCAGCAAAAAGAGAGATGTGGGTCTCCGCCCAAGAGACGTGGTGGCTGGGGAGCCAGAAGCCTGAGAGTGGGTTCTTTTTTTGGACCACAACAGGAAAATATAAGTGTAGTTGCCCTGAATTGTGATATTTATAGCACTACATACTACAAGACACTTGTTTAAACATCACTGGAGACCATTAAAGGGAACAAGAAAAACTTTGCAGCTGTGAGTTTGTGGTACTTCCACAGCTGAAAATATAAATAAATCCCTGAATGGTTTAAAATATCTTTGATTTTAACTACAGGGGATTCTATTTATTAAGCACATATTGTTATCTGTGGTGGATAATGATGTGCTGATTTTTAGCACACCAATTTGTTGTATCTATCTCATCCCTAAATTTTTTGGTCTGGTTGAAGATAAGATTCCATCTCTCTCTCTTTTCTGTTTCAGAAAGAGAATTGCCTAAGAAAGGCCTCATTTCTAATGGTCTTAATTGGATCTCTCTTCCATTGTATCTGAATTTGGACTAGAGAATATCCAGATTCAGGCTACACTCTGTCCTGAATCAGTATAGACACTCACTACAAACCACTGAGCTATCCCTCCTGCCCACCTTTCCTAGAGGCAGTAGCTAAATCAACAGAATTCTTCCATTGCCCTAGTACTGTCTACCCTGGGGATTAAGTCAATTCAGCTAAATCACTCGTGTGGATTTTTCACACCTCTGAGCAATGGAATTGGATCAGCCTAACTTTTTAGTGTAGACCTGGCTTTAGGCTTGCTTCTCCACCTTAACTTGTTATATTGGTTTAATGTCAATATAATCATTGCTACCCATGACAATGTTTTAGATGCTCAGTACGTTAGAAGTCTAGTTTTAGACAACTAGTTTGGAAAAATGTTGACTTTAGTGTTCATGGAAAATGTTGACCACACTGCAGACTGAAGTTCTTTATTCAGTGGTTTGAGCATTGGTCTGTTAAACCCAGGGTTGTGAGTTCAATCCTTGAGGGGGCCATTTAGGAATATGGGGCAAAAATCTGTCTGGGAATTGGTCCTGTTTTGAGTAGGCGATTGGACTAGAAGACCTCCTGAGATCCTTATGATCTACACTTTTTACAGCATGGAGTAGTGGAAAGTATTACATCACTGTACCTTAACCCTGACTTAGAAGGACCTCTAGTGTTGACAAGATTTATCATTCTCTGCATCTATTAAATTCTTTGTCTACCTGCAGTAAGTGCCATCAGGACTACTGAAGTAGTATCAATTGTAAAAGTTTGTCCTTAGGCATCTAGACAGAAGCCAACAAACAACCATCAGATGGTAGCAACTTCTAATCAATACTTAACTGGTCCAGCTTCCAAATAGAAATGACCTAAATGGGAAAAGACACTCTGGTCCATTACCAGTCTCTTGAACCATCAAATCCAATAAGAAACCATGTTCTGAAAAAGAGGAAAAGTTGATCTTTCAATCAGATCATATAGCTGGTTTCAGTCTTACTGAGAGTCAGCTTTATTTTCTTTCAACTCCTTTACATTCCAGAAAATTTAGTTAAAGTTAAAGGATTTCCAGCTGCAGCAAGTTGGGTGGTAATTCTGTGATGTCAATAAATGTCTACTGGAGCCTAGGTTAACTCCACTAAACTTATGACCTAAGACAATTAGGGACTTTCAACCAGCAAAAGGTCTAAGGATGAACTTCTGTGGGTGAATCTGACACCATAAAAAGTCAGTGGTCTCTGATTTATTGTCTATACCATTCTGCATATTGCAGCAGATAAAAAAATTGTTTCTCTATAAAAACTTAGAATGACATCATAGCAGATAGAACAATAACAAAATCATGGCCACAAAATGATAAGTGATGTCTGAGCTATGTTTCTCTTTTTCCAGAGCAAAGCACTACTTAAAATAATATCCTCCATGTTAGCCACATTACTGTGGGTTCAAGAGTTAATAAAAAATGATAGCTGGCATATGATTATATGTTCTGAGTTCTTAAATAACGTGCATAATGAATTTGGTAAATATCTGCTGAATAATGCATAATGCTCTCTATATTTTCAGGATTTGCTTCAAGAAGATTAACTCATTGTTAACCTGCAGCCTATGGCCAGATAACTTTAGAAGAACAGATTACACTGAAAATACAGCCATTTCCTTACTAGCAAATACATTATAATCCTTAAGTGTTTTATTAATGAATTTATCCATTGCTCTGATTTTTGTTAAAATAAACAAGCTAAATAGGGTTAGGTTAATACATGGAAGGGAGACCTTGAGAGGAAATTCCAAGTGTTGCAGAATGTGAAAAGGCTGATTTTATGTCCTCATTTATGATTTATGTCCCCAGGTCCTCTCATTGTCATGCCTGGCACACTGGGCCAGGGTTTTATCCATTTTCTCTCTCCTCTCCTTTTCTCTTTCCAACCTTCTTGTTCTTTTTGCTTCCAAATTATTTTCTTTATTCCTCTCTTGCTTTGAAGCTGCCTTGATATGGAGAGATTGGAAGAGGAATTATCACAGCTAATTAGGAGAAAGATGTACACAAATTGAAGGGAGTACATAGAAGAGGCAGAAGAATGATTAAAGGATTGGAAAACAGACCTTATAATGATGGACACAAGGAACCTGATCTAGTTAACTTAACAAAGAGAAGGTTAAGGTGTGACTTGATTACAGTCTGTAAGTATGCACATGGGGAACAAATATTCAATAATGGGTCTTCAATCTAGCGGAGAAAGGTATAACAAAATCCAGGGGCTGGAAGTTGAAGCTAGACAAATTCAAAAATTCTTGATACAGGGGCACTCTGAAAACAGATGAGCTAATGTAGCACCAAGAGTTACATTTCCAACAGTGATCAACATCAGAGGCCCATTGCTATTTACATATATTCAAAAAAGTGTCTTTTGTTAAATAAGCTTTAGTCTCAGGTCTATAGTTTGTTTTTTTTTAACATTTGATACAATATTATTCACTTTGGTTAGGAGATAGTTGAATATCCAACTCACTGTTTCAAGCGCCTCTCAAATTATCAATCTTTGGCAGAGTTTTCAGGAAATCACAAAAGGATACTCCTGGCCAAGTAAATCCAGAAAGTTTCCTCAAAATAATAGAAGTTCGGGAGGTTCTGGAGCTTTCAATGCATCTAGCACATTCATAAGTAAATGCTTTCACTGGAGATATTTCCATGCTCCGGATCCAACAACAACCAAATTGTTGTTGAAGATCTACAAATGATTTAAATGTATCATTGTCTATTGGTTGTGACACAGTCATAATTCCTCTCTCCATCTAATCTCTCCACATCTAAGTATTGCCACCAATTTTAAGGATAGGATTTCTCCATAGGACTGCCTCCACATGGAAAAATGGATGGAAGCAGAATTTTCTAGCCAAATCTGACCAAGCTTGCCCTCCCAGCTGTTATTGTGGACTCTCTGGAGCCACCAAATCTATAACAATTTGATTGTAGACTGCATGAAAAGAAAAGAGGGTATATTAATTGTTGTTTGGTCTGAACTCAAGGTGGGATCAATGCAGACATATCTAACAGCCATGAAGATGCATGGCTTAACAAAAAGGAAATTTGATAATTTTTCAAGTTGGGAAAACAAAATCCCTTCAGAGACAAAGGGAGCTGTAATTTGTTCAGAGCCAGACTAGTTTCCTTACTTGCACCGCCAAAGGAACATTCTGAAAATATTATTGAATTCCTTAAAAGAAGTTTGTGGAATAGAACTAGAGGGACTCCCTCAGAACTTAGAAAATTCTCAGAAGAACATTCATTTTCAGTATATTAATTTTACCCACAAACTGAGATGTTACTAACTCCATCTCCCCAAATCGTTAGCCATTGGTTTTACATTTATCTTAGGTATGCCTTGAATATTATTGAGAATCTGTATTCCTAAATATTTAATGTAAAAGGATTACTATTGGAAAATCCCAATTTGGGAAAAGACAATTATGGGCATAATTTTTAATGCATAAGATTTCTCATTTACCCCAATTAATTTTATGTCCTGAGAATGCGCACGTTTATAAACAGTGATTAGAAGGTTAGGACTGGTAACCTTGGGCTTAGATACATATAAAAGAGAATCATCTGCATAGAGCATAATTTTGTGCTCTGTTTGGCCCACTCAAAACTATGAATATGTTGATTTGCTCGGATGGTAATTGCTACAGGTTCTAGAGCTAAAACAACCAAAGAGTGGAAAGGGGGCAGTCCTGCGTTGTACCTTTCTGTAACGGAAATGGAGCAGAAATAATAGCACTGGTAACTATCCTGGAAGTATAAAAGCTTAGTCCAAGCAATAAATATTTTTTTTTTGCTAACACATCTAAAAGATAGTCCCAGGCAATGTGGTCAAAGGATTTTTTGGCATCTAAAGAAATGACAGCTAAGGGTTCTTTACAATCTCTCGAAGCAGCAATAATATCAGTTAATTGACACAAATCATCTGATCCATGTGTGTTATAAAGAAAGCCCACCTGATCTGTGTGTATAACGTGTGTACAATTGTATGGCAAGAGCTGTAGCTAAAATATTAGCCTCACAATTGATTAAAGAAATTGGCCTATAATTACTATATAAGGTTAGAAATGACTGAAATTACAACTTCTCTTAGAGTAGGCGGGAGAGTTTGCTCATTCTTGCTCTCATTGAACATGTTCAACAATATAGGTGTTAAAGTTTCAGAGTACTTTTTGTAAAATTCAGTAGGGAACCAGTCTGCATTGGAGTCTGTCCAACTTTAATTTCTTTTATAACTCATGTCAGTTCTGTGATTTCTAGAGGGCATCTAAAAGTTCCTCCTGAAATCCAGAGATCTGCAGTAGAGACAATCCACTAAAAAAACTTATATAGGGCATGTTTTACTGATTCCTTCTTCAGCTAAATATAGTTTAGTATAAAACCGTTGGCATTATTTACTAATATCTTACTGTGTTGTATATAATTTATTGCTACTATTGTGAATAGCAGCAGTCTTATTTCTGTTAGCCTTTTTGCTTAAGTCTGTGTATCATAAAAACATAAAGAGCAGCCATTCTGGGTCAGACCAAAGGTCCATCTAGCCCAGTATCCTGTCTTCCGACAGTGGCCAATGCCAGGTGCCCCAGAAGGAATGAACAGAACAGGTAATCATCAAGTGATCCATACCCTCTTGCCCATTCCCTGCTTCTGGCAAAGAGAGGCTAGGGACACGATCCCTGCCCATTCTGGCTAATAGCCATTGATGGACCTATCCTCCATTAACTTATCTAGTTCTTTTTTGAACCCTGTTCTAGTCTTGGCCTTCACAACATCCTCTGGCAAGGAGGTCCACAGGTTGACTGTGCATTGTGTGAAGAAATACTTCTTTTTGTTTGTTTTAAACTGCTGCCTATGCATTTCATTCGGTGACCCCTAGTTCTTGTGTTATGAGAAGAAGTAAACATTTCCTTGTGTATTTTCTCCACGCCAGATTCCCAATAATTTTCCTTCAAATAGAATAAAGCAAACTCTGCCTTTTGGGACAGAAGTTTGTTGATTTCATATCTTAGATTGATGAGGGTTCTGAGTTTCTCTGGAGAGGAGGCAGAAGGATACTCCACATCCAAGGTCTTAATTTCCTTCATAAGGGTATCAATTCTATGTTCTTTCTACTTCTTTTTAAAGGAGGCATAAGAGATAAGACCTTTGCTGAAGGCTTTAAAGGCTTTCCAATGTGTGGCAGGTGATGAAGCAGTGGGGACATTTTTAAAAAGCAAAATAATAATGATGTATCAAACAGCAGAGAGGTATTTAATCTCCACAATTTATTTGAGTGGGGAGGGACATGCCTGGGGGGCTAAAAGATATATGTATCGGAGCATAGTGGATATAACAATAGAACCAATGCCACAATCAGTGATAGAATTTATCAAATCGTAGGACACTAAGAAATAGTCCAATCTTGATGACATTGAATGAGTGTAAGGAAAAAAATCCTAATGTCTCTGGCCATAGTATTTCCCAATTTCTGCACATCCTGTAGGCCTAAATCTGCCATGTATGTATGGGTATTAGTACTTTTAAACAGAGATGGAAAAGATTTATCAAGGACTGGGTCTAGAGTTGCATTAAAATCTGCAGCTATAACAACAGGATGGTGACCCACGTTATTTATACTTGTAAAAATATTAGGTAAAAAAATGGGGAAAAAATTGATGAAAAATTTTTGAGGTTAACAAAGAGTTAACAAAGATTTACTGAGCACAGTAAATCTGCCCGCATTGTCAGAGCTGGTGCTCAAAATATTTACATTCAACTGATGGGTTAGTATAGCAGTGCTCCTCGCATGAGAATTAAAGCAGCTAGAAACTCAGAGGTCTACCTAATCTATATTCAGTTTATGAGCTTCAAATTATGTTAGGTGTTTCTCCTGGAGCATGGCAATGTCAACATTCTGTTTTTTTACGGTGTGTGTGTGTGTGTGTGTGACATTTAATTATTGCAGACATCATTGTTTATATATACTCTATACAATATGAAGTTGCTTTGTGAATAAATGGGAAATTGCAATTTTTCCTGAGCAGCATACAGTTCTTGCATATTTAAGCAGCAAAAGTTATATAATCCAGGGGTAGGTTGTTGCTTCCCAGTACCTATTCTACATGAGTGAGAAGGAAATTCCTGGTGTTGGATGGTATTGGAAGGGAGACAGAAAGAGGAATTAAATACATGAAAAAACAAAACAGAAATGATAGCGGAGAGAGAAATACACATTGATACCATACTGTAAGAGTCCGGTGCTGGGGCTCATCCTTCTCAGGCGCGGCGGGGAGCCAGGGTGCCTCCTAACCGGCAGCAATCTGTCCAGGGCCTAGACCCCTCAGCAGGAGCTGAGCAAACAAATGGTCTCTAAACAAGGCAGAGTCCTGGCCCTTCAGTAGAGGCCAGGTAAACGCGGAGTCTATAAGCCGACCCTGAAGCAGGGCGGGGCAGTAAGCAGTCAGACTCAGGCCTTTCAGCAGGGCTGAGCAAGCGCAGCATATAAGCCCAGGCCCTTGGGCAGGGCGGGGAAGTAAGCAGTTCAGGCTCAGCTCCTTCAGTAAGGGGGCTGAGCAGCAGTTCCACGAGGAAGTCTATAAAGCCCCAAGCCCTGGTTCAGGACGGGGCAATAAACAGGTACAGGGCTCAGACCTTCAGGCAAAGGCTGAGCAGCAATTCCCACAGTAAGTCTATAAAGAAGGCCTCCTCAGGCCAGCGAGAGGGGGAGTCTGCCACCCTTGGGAGGGTGGCAGGGGGAACGCAGGCCCTCCCACTCCACTGCGTTCCAGCCCGGGGCCCTGGCAGTGGCCAAGACTCGCTGCTGCCAGTGGGGATCCTGGCCGCAACACACTGACATGGGTTCAGGCTCTTCGGGAGCCAAACCAGGGTCGGCTACCCCCGGGCCACTTCTGACCTCCCCCTCTCTGGGTACCTGTCTCTCGCCGGCGTCGTCTGGTGGGTCCCAGACCATGGGCTCCTCAGGATACCTGTCGTAGGGAAGCTCAGGCCACTCCTCTGGATACTGGGCGCGGGGAAGCTCAGGCCGCTCCTTGGGATACCGGGCGCAGGGAAGCTCAGGCCGCTCCTCTGGGTACCGGGCGGAGGGAAGCTCAGGCTGCTCCTCTGGATACCGGGCATAGGAAAGCTCAGGCCGCTCCTCTGGGTACCGGGCGTAGGGAAACTCAGGCCGCTCCTCTGGGTACCGGGCGTAGGGAAACTCAGGCCGCTCCTCTGGATACCGGGCGTAGGGAAGCTCAGGCCGCTCCTCTGGATACCGGGCATAGGGAAGCTCAGGCTGCTCCTCTGGATACCGGGCATAGGAAAGCTCAGGCCGCTCCTCTGGATACCGGGCGCAGGGAAGCTCAGGCCGCTCCTCTGGCTACCGGGCATAGGGAAGCTCAGGCCGCTCCTCTGGCTACCGGGCATAGGGAAGCTCAGGCCGCTCCTCTGGATACCGGGCATAGGAAAGCTCAGGCCGCTCCTCTGGATACCGGGCATAGGAAAGCTCAGGCCGCTCCTCTGGATACCGGGCATAGGAAAGCTCAGGCCGCTCCTCTGGATACCGGGCGTAGGGAAGCTCAGGCCACTCCTCTGGATACCGGGCGTAGGGAAGCTCAGGCTGCTCCTCTGGGTACCGGGCGTAGGGAAGCTCAGGCCGCTCCTCTGGATACCAGGCATAGGGAAGCTCAAGCCGCTCCTCTGGGTACCGGGCACGGGGCAGGCTCGGCCAGTGCTCCTCAGGGTAGCAAGCACGGGGCAGGTTGTGCCTGGCGGGAGCTCGAGCACCAACGTCTGTCCTCTCCGGCAGCCTGCGCCTAACTGAGCGCTGGGGCCGAGCCTTTACACTTCCTGTCCCACTCCTGGACTTCCGGGGGGCGGGGACAGGCAGCGGTGGCTCTGCCCACTCCGGCGTCAGTTCTGGCCCAGCCTTCTCAGGCGCGGCGGGGAGCCAGGATGCCTCCCTACACATACAAACAATAAGAAGTCCAAAAATACACACTTGACACCCGGGAACACCAGGTGAAACTTAGGTCTGGTCTACACTACGAGTTTAAATCAATTTTAGCAGCGTTAAACCAATTTAATGCTGCACCCGTCCACACACAGAGGCCCTTTATATCAATATAAAGGGCTCTTTAAACTGGTTTCTATACTCCTCCCTAACGAGAGGAGTAGCGCTGAAATCGGTATTGCCATGTCGGATTAGGGTTAGTGTGGCCACAAATCGACAGTGTTGGCCTCCGGGCGGTATCCCACAGTGCACCATTGTGACCACTCTGGACAGCAATCTGAACTCGGAGGCAGTGGCCAGGTAGACAGGAAAAGCTGCGATAACTTTTGAATTTCATTTCCTGTTTGCCCAGCATGGAGCTCTGATCAGCACGGGTGGCGATGCAGTCCCAAATCCAAAAAGAGCTCCAGCATGGACTGTAAGGGAAATACTGGATCTGATCGCTGTATGGGGAGGCAAATCTGTTCTATCAGAGCTCCATTCCAGAGACGAAATGCCAAAGCATTTGAAAAAATCTCCAGGCTATGATACAGAGTCCACAGCACAGTGCTGTGTGACAAGCGTAATGGAAAGCCAAAGAATCAAATAGACACTCATGGAGGGAGGGAGGGGGTACTGAGGACTCCAGCTATCCCACAGTCCACAGCAGTCTCCGAAAACGATTTGCATTCTTGGCTGAGCTCCCAATGCCTGTAGGGTCAAACACATTGTCAAGGGTGGTTCAGAGTATAGCTCGTTAATTTACCCCCTCCCCCCCCGTGAAAGAAAAGGGGAAAAAATCGTTTCTTGACTTTTTTCAATGTCACCCTATGTCTACTGCATGCTGCTGGTAGACACGATGCTGCGGCAGTAAACAGCAGTATCCTCTCCCCTCCCCTCCCTCGTGGCAGACGGTACAATATGACTGCTATCCGTCATCAGCAGCAGCCTATGAGTGCTCCTGGCTGGCCTCAGGTGAGGCCGGCCGGGGGCGCCTGGGTAAAAATAGGAATGATTCCCGGTCTTTCCCAGTAGATGGTACAGAAAGGCTGGTAATCGTCTTCATCATAGCAACTTGGGGCTGAGCTCCATCAGCCCCCTCCCTTTCATGTGTAAAGAAAAGATTCTGTACTGCCTGGACTATCAGAGCAGCGGGATGCTGCGCTCCTCTCCCCCGCACCGTTTAATGTCCTGCCTGGACTATCATAACAGCTGGAGGCTGCCTCCCCCTCATTTTATCTCACTAACAAGTCAGTGTTTCTTATTCCTGCATTCTTTATTACTTCATCACACAAATGGAGGGACACTGCAATGGTGGGATTGTTGCAGGGGCACCCCCTAGAATGGCATGTAGCTCATCATTTCTGCGGGATCTGACATGGAGCGGCTGTGCTCACTGGTTCTTTGGTACACTGGTTCTCTAGTACACTTGCACCATATTCTAGGCAGGACTAACTCTATTTTTAGATACCATAAAGGAGGGATTGACTTGGGGAATCATTCCCTTTTTTTGTCTTTGTGCCCCCGGCTGACCTCATCCAGGGGCACCCATGACAGCAGCAGAAGGTACAGAACAACTGATAACCGTCATCTCATCGCCAATTTACAATGGCATGGCAGATGGTACAGAACAACTGATAACCGTCTCTGCTATCTTGCAAAGGCAAATGAATGCTGCTGTGTAGCGCTGCAGTACCACATCTGTTAGCAACATCCAGTAGATATACGGTGACAGTAAAAAAAAGCTGAACGGGCTCCATGGTTGCCGTGCTATGGCGTCTGCCAGGGCAATCCAGGGAAAAAGGGTGAGAAATGATTGTCTGCCGTTGCTTTCACGGAGGAAGGAATGAGTGATGACATTTACCCAGAATCACCCGCGACACTGTTTTTGCACCATCATGCATTGGGGTCTCAACCCAGAATTCCAATGGGCGGGGGAGACTGCGGGAACTATGGGATAGCTACGATAGCTACCCACAGTGCAATGCTCCAGAAATCGACGCTAGCCTCGGACCATGGACGCACACCACCAAATTAATGTGCTTAGTGTGGCTGCGTGCCCTCGACTTTATACAATCTGTTTTACAAAATCGGTTTATGTAAAATTGGAATAATCCCATAGTGTAGACATACCCTTAGAGATCTTCACAGTTCTCTATCTGAGGCCCCAAACATTATACCTGTAGCAATCACCTATTACTAATAAAGACTTAAAATTCTCAGGAAGTTTTCTGGTCCTGCTTGCAGCCGTGGAACTTTGTCGGGAAGCTCATGATCTCGGCCTAGCAGCCGTCAATTTGTACTAAGCGCGCCTACAGTTGGTGATGTGAGTTGTTTTCAGGAGCAGCCTGCTTTGCTTTTCTCTGTTATCATTCTGACTTCTACAAAATAAAGTGGTTATTTTTCTACCTTTCAGCAAAAGTATTTTATGTTTAGATCTAACTTCTCAGGGTATATGCTATGAACACAACAGTCACAGGGTGGATGAGTTGATCCCTGTATATAGTTTCTATATGAGTTTCTCAAGTGTTCAGTTGTCATCCCGATGAAAGGCACTACATAAGCATAAAAACATTATCTCATTTGGGTTTACAAATCCCATACATGATGAAATACAGCTTGGATGCATGTGAGACCTATTGGCTTTAATACATTGGAGACAGGTTGTTGGGGTTTTTTTCCTTCCCCCATCACTGTGTCTAATTCAAAAACTCTCTCTTGAAGAAGGTAGGGGTCGGGAGTTATGCTTGTCAACTTTCCATATATACATATCTGGAATCTTTAGTTTCATATCATCTTATAAACATATCTGTCCTTTATCCATGTGTGTATTTGGAACACCCTTACAAAGAGTAGACAGCTGTCCCAGAAACCATTTTTTTCCTTGAGTGCTAATACTTTCTGGAACTAGACTATTCTTTTCCCTTTGCTGCTTATAGTCATACTGTCAGGTCAAGCCTGGTTGAGGCAAACATTTCACTTGTTTCATTTTAACATGTTGCAGCCACATTCTGATTAAAGCTTTAGTTTAACTAGAACTGACATAAGCCTTACTTCGGGCTGTTCCACAAATGAACTCAGTCACAGAGAAGGTAAACTAATAAAAAATTCAGATTTCCTCAGAATTTTCGGAGTCATTTAGGTAATATTTTGATGGCAATACTGGAAGCCCTCACAGAGGATACATTAGTTGTTGGTTTTAATTAACTTTCATTGACTTTTGAAACTCAGATAAGCTTTGATGCCAGGTTTATATTGTGCATAAATTGTGTCTCAATCAGATTTTTTGTGGAATTTATCAGCAAGGAAAAAAAAAAGAAATCTTGATGAATGAGTGGAAAGCAGTTCAGGGCCAGACTGTCATTAGTATAAATAGGTATTGTTTTGCTGAAGTCTGTTAAGTGATGCTGGTTTATAGAGGATCTGGTCTTTAGTACTTTGAGTTAGGTTTGGATGAGCACTCAAAAGTTCAGATGCTTCTAGAGAAGAAAGGAGTTGATAACAACTGAATGGTCTTGGGTCCAGGCATTAGGGTTAGTATCCTTACCAAGATATATATAGATACAACAATTTTGCAATTGTTTCTTACCTCTATAATATGCCAAGCCTTGCACCTGAAAATTTCTAATCTTTGAGCTTTTAAAAATCCAAATCCAGATCTGAATCTAGATCAGAATTTTGCAGCTTGGTCTCTACTCTTGAGTCAGCAAAATTGTAAAGGGAAATCAATCAAAACAGCATTTCTAATGACTTTTTGGTACTTCATGTACTTCAGCTGAAGGAGTTCTGTTTTTTTTTCAGAACCCACAAGGGTAGAACCTCCCAGAAAAGGACAGCAATGGGAAAAAAAGTTACCCAAACATTTCATTAGAACTGAACTAATGATTTATTTTAACGGTTCACTGGCCAAATAAAACAGTTGCCCCCCACAATTTTTGTTAGTTTTGAAATGAAACTGAATTTTTCTGGTGTTTCATGAGAAAACAAAAAATGAAAAAAAAATTATTATGAGTCAAACATAGCATTTCAAATGCCAACTCCAACTGACTTTTTCTTAACAAAATGCCAATTTGAATCTATTTTTTAAACAAAATTTGGATTCAGATTGACATTTCTGATTTTTTTTTTCAGTTCAACAAGGAGAAGGTTAAGGGCCCAGGAAGGCAAACTGGGATTAGGCAGTTTGCACATAAACTCAAGGGTCAACATTTTTCAGTTAAGTGCCTAAGGGTACATCTACTTTGAGCTGGGAGGTCTGATTGCCAGCTCACATAGATACACCCACACTAGCTCTGTTCAAGCTAACACTTAAAAATAGTAGTGTGTCTGTAGCACCGCAAGTAACTACTCAGGCTAGCCCAGTGGTTCTCAAACTTTTATACTGGTGACCCCTTTCAAACAGCAATCCCCTGGGTGCGACCTCCCCCTTATAAATTAAAAACACTTTATATTTAATACTATAAATGCTGGAGGTGAAACGGAATTTGGGATGTAGGCCGACTTGTGACTCCCTAAGAGGTCATGACCCCCAGTTTGAGAACCCCTGGGCTAACTGTCCCAAGAACAATTTTGCCTAACCCCAGGCTACTTACTTGGGAGGTTAGAGCAAGCTTCTGCCCATGCCGCTGCAGCATAATGGCATTTTTAAGTGCTAGGTTGAGCAGAGCTAGCGTGGGTACTTCTGCGTGAGCTGACAGTCATGGACTTGGGCTGCAGGGCTATAAAATTGCAGTACGGATGTTTGCATTTGGTCTGGAGCCTGTATTATGGGACTCTTCTCCCTCACGGGGTCTCAGAGCCTGAATTCCAGCCCCAGCCTGAATTTCTACTCTGCAATTTTATAGCCCCGTAGCCTGAGACCTCTGAGCCTGAGTCAGTTGACACTAGCCAGCCCAGTATATTTTCCATTTACTATTGGCATTAACCTCCATATCAAACAGCGATTTAAACTCAACATATGTTGCATTATATCAAATCATGCATGTCTTCTTGTCTTGATGCACTGTAATACAACCATAACTTGAAGATCGCTCAGGTTTAAGATCAAACTTTATTCCAGGGGACTTACTAGCACCCACTCTAAATTTTTCTTCCACATGACCCCCACTGCAGCCCCTCCTCCTGGCTCCACTTCTTAGATTCTAAAAGGAGCTGGGCCTCATAAGCCGCTGTTCCCAAATACTACATTTTCCCCCTGCAAACGCTTTTCTTTTTACAGCTGTACAATAACAAATTACACAATTTAAACCTTCAAAATTCCAGTAATTCCTCTGGATGTTACACCACAAAGTGCTTCAGCCAGTGATGGGCCCCACAGGAGTGTAAAGGTCTATGTGTCACCCTCAGGACAACAGAACCAGCAGAGGCAGAGTTAGATGTGAATTCAGAGCCACTGCTAGAGCAAGCAAAACCTCTGTTGGGGCAGGCACTACCCCTCCAGCTGCAGAAGGTGCAGTGGAAATTTCCAGACCTGCTTCACCTGTGATGGGCTCCCATACCTGAACTAAATTATTGATATGCCAGTGAGATCCATCATGCAATTCATATGTTATCGCTCCTCGATGCTGTATAACCTACACTGGAAATGAAAGCTGTGACCCAAACTTGGATCCCCTCCATGATATGCATACATGTACCCATTGCTTCACCACCAGGGTCTTCACCTAGCCCTCTGTTTTTCATCGGTGTAAGCTTTGGAGTATGCCTGATACTTCTGTACATGGGTGTGAACCTCTTGCAGATCTATGTTCCTGGGATCTTTAAGAAAGGGGTGCCATGAGCGTAGTGATAAGCACAATTATTGTCCCAGCAGCAGCAAAGCTGGTGAGTGACCTGTATCTCTCTGAGGAACAGCCCAGTAATGATGTAGTACTGAGTGAAGATCTTACAGAACAGGCAAACCCCTGGGACAGGTGAGCCTGAAGCCTGTTCTTCAATGTGAGATTGAATCTCTCTACACTCCTGTTAGGCTGAGGATGTTATCTCAGAGTACAGACAGGCCAGATCACTTTATCTACTAGGAATTGGGTAGAACAAGTAGGAACTAACTGCAGTCCATTATCAGTAATTATTCTGTGGGGATAACCCCACGTAGAGAACCACTCCTTCAGCTGATCATAGATTACTTGTACTATCTGCTGCGACCTCTGGCCATTTGGAAAAAAAGGTCATACGCTATTAACAGAAACTGCTGATGCTGTAGAGCAGTGTTTATATCTCCACATACGTGTGAACCCTGATGCCACACACCAAATGTTACTCCTGTTTCAAAGCAGAATAGATCAAAGTGTGGTACAGAACTTTTATTCTCAGCATCAGGGTCCGCACAGACACTGAGTGCATGGCAGGCCAGTGCAGGCTAGATTTACACCCTAGCTTGCCATGAACTAAGTGTTCTTTAAGTCTTGCTCATGTCGATTCCATTCTAGGTGAGTGCACATTCACATGCATGGTTGTTGGAGATTTTTGCCTCTGCGGTATCCATAGGGCTGGCTTTGGTGCCCCCTAGAGTGCCTCGCTCATGCCACGGTGTATCAGGTGCCGCCGGCCCTACACCCTCTCAGTTCCTTGTTATTACTCTTGGTAGTCAGTCGGAGCGCCTCTGTCCCTTGCTTCCCAAGGGGCCAGCAGTTCCTTTTTTCAGCCTTTTGCTTGTAGTTTGTAAATGGTTTTATTGTTTGTTAGTTAGTAGTTAAGTAGCCATTAATGGTTCAGTTAGTTAGGATCCCAGCTGGGACTTTGCCCGAGGCGGGGCATACCCCAGGCTCCGGGTTTTAAGCCCTGATCCATGTGTTACAGGCCTATACCTGTTAGTAACCTGCACAATAGTTGTCTGCAGTGCCTCAGGGAAACCTGTGTGATGGAGCACTGTCGCATCTGTCAGAACTTTCATCCTCGGACACAGAGGGACATGACTCAGGGCCTTCCTGGCGCAGGCTGCCTTGCACCCAGCTTTGGAGCCGGCTCGGCTCGAAACGGCACCCAGCACTTTGGCTTTGGTGCCTAGCGCACCCCTGGCACTGGGCTCCTCCCAGCATCGATCCCTGCCACTGGTGCCAAAGAAGATGGCACCGAGCAATCCCGCTAAAGGCACTCTGGGCAAAGGACTCTGTTTGAGCCTTACATCCACTCCAGACCAGCAGAAGGGCTCCACCTGCGGAGCTCCTCCCCCTGAAAAGACCCACCACTGACTCCAGGGAGTGATACAGGGTCCAAGTCAACAATGCAGCTGATGCCCTTTCAGCTTTCGGCGCCTGCAGAGCCAAGAGAACTCCCACCACAGCTGGCACCGCATTCAACAACAGAACTGGCTAAGGCTCCCTGCAAGGGCAAGCCCACCAGTAAGGCCTTGCAGAAGATAAGCGAGTGCTAGCAGTCTCTGGAGCCAAGACAGAGCCCTAGGTTGCCACACTCTTGGTCTCCACATCAGCCTAGGTCTCCGGCCCGTCATTACCATGCATTGGTATTGCACTCCCAGTCCCTGTCTTCGCGCCGAAGCTCTTTCAAGCATAGACGATCTCCCCAGTGCTGGTCCTCAGCATGTCATCTGTCGCCAATGCCAAGATCTCGAGGCCTCTCCTTGACATGGCACCGCTCTCCCTACTCCAAGCACCAGTCGGAACACTCCCAACCCCAGTCACCGGTGGCAACAGTTAGCCGCCAGACCCAGGCCTCGACAGTCCCGCTGTGGTCACCGGAGGGTGACAAGTTCTCTGGATCAGAGGCACAGTTCAGCCCCTTGCCCAAGAAGCAATGGGACTGGGCTCTGGAGGGTGCATCTGCAGTATCGGCGTTGGCCTGGCAGCTGGGCCAGTGGCCAACCTGTGGGGTTCCTGTCATGCCATTACCCCACTCCCACCAGACCGCAGTCGCCACGTCAAACAGGCCAGATTGGACAGCTGCAGCACCATCGGCACAAGATTTGGTGCAGGATGCTCCGATGGCCATCGCGGGTGGGGAACTGGTACTCACAGCAAGGCCACCCTCCCCAGCAGGTGAGGACACCATTGGACCCGCCCCTTGGTGGTCCAATCATCCTACTCCTGACCAGATAAGGCAGTGGCGGGCCTCTCCAGAGCAATGATTTCAAGGAACATCAGGTGCTGCTCCGTAGGGTGGCTTTGAATTTAGGCCTCAAGGCAGAGGAGATGGAGGAGCAAATGGACACATTGTTTAATGTGCTCTTGGCAGCTATCCCAGCCCATGTTGCATTCCTGGTGCACGAGGTGGTCCTGAACATTGCCAAGTCCATGTAGCAAACCCTGTCCTTTATTCCACTCAAGTCCAACAGAGCAGAGAAAAAGTACTTTGTCCCCGTGAAAGCGTTTGAGTAATTATACACTCACCTGCCACAGGGATCGTTGGTCGTGTCTGCAGCCAATGAGAGGAATAAGCAGGACCCCAACAGTTCGACCCCTAAAACTAAAGAGGCCAAGAGGCTGGACTTATTTGGTCACAAAATTTATTCTACGGCCAGCCTCCAGTTTTGGGTGACAAACAACAAGGCCCTTTTGGACCACTATAATTTTAACTTGTGGGACTCCCTCCTCAGGTTCAAAAACTCCATGTCCTAGGAAGTGGCCCAAGAGTCTGCAACCCTGGTGGAGGAGGGTACTATGGCGCCTCGGTGCTCCCTCCAAATGGCCTGGGATGTGTCCATTTCAGAGTCCATGTGGTCGTCTCTGTTGTGGTTATGAGGCACAGTTTCTGGCTACAGATTGCAGGCCTGTCCCAGGAGATGCAGGCCTCTATTCAGGACCTCCCATTTGATGGTGTCTACCTTTTCTCTGACCAGATGGATGTGCGGCCGCACGGACTTAAGGACACACAAGCGACTCTCCGCTATCTGGGGATGCACATTCCTCAGGTGTTGAGGCAGCCGTTCCTGCCTCCTTTGCCACCTCGACAGTGGCAGCCTTGTCAAGGCCCTGCAAAGAAACAGGACACCGGATTTAGCCACCACCGCCCATCATCATCCTGCTCTCCTGTGCAGCCTTGCCGGTGAAGCACCAAGGGGGCAAGGAATGCTCATTTTGAGGGTGTGCCTGGGGGTGACACACCAGCCATCTGCCTGAATTCTTCTCGCCTTTTCCTTGACCACCTTTTCTCTTACCATTCAGCTTGGTCCAGGGTGATGTTGGACTTGAGTCCTGGACATAGTTGCTCAGGGCTAAACTCTGCAATTTTTGGCCCTCCCATTTCCCCATCCCTCTTCAGGGACACAGGGTCAGTGCAAGGAAGTTTTGTGCCCTAGGAAAAACTTCCACCTTGCGCCCCCTCCGCCCCAGCCCTGCGGCAGCTCTCCACCCCCACTCCACCCTGAGGCACCCCCCTATGGCAGCTCCCCCCCTCAGGGAGCCTTGCGGCACCTCCCCACCCCAGCTCACCTCTGCTCCGCCTCCTCCCTGAGCACACCGCCCCGGCTCTAATTCTCCTGCCAGGCTTGCAGCGCCAATCAGCTGTTTGGCGCCGCTAGCCTGGGAGGCAGGAGAAGTGGAGCAGTGACTGCACGCTCAGGGAGGAATGCTGTGAAAAAAAATTGGAGGCACCACTTTTTGGCGCCCCCAAATCTTGGCGCCTTAGGCAACCGCATAGTTCGCCTTAATGGTAGCACTGGCCCTGCAGGGACCTGTGATGTTATCTGATTAAAATACAACCATATAGATCATTGTTGCAACCACTGTAATATATTTGCAACAAATCTTGTACAAAATGTGGCATGTGAGGTGTCTGTGGAAAGGTTATGATTTGCTAGTTATGATTATGCTATTTGTATCCATGCATCATTTTTCTATTTTAAGTTATGAATATTGGCTCTGTACCTGGATTTCAAATGTTTGTTCCTGGGGTAATGCCCGCAAGGTAGTTAGCCAGCACATCTTGGAGGGACTACTCAAATTGAGTGGCCCATCAAAAGAACATTTGACTGACAATGAGCCATGGGAGAAGCCTATCTACACTTAATGAAATTTCCTGCTGTGACTAGGTGAAATGCATGGACATGTGACTTGTCCATGTGACTGCAACCACAATCTTGCTACTGTACTTTTCCTCAGCAATAATAATTCGATTCTCTCCACATGGCAGATGATATAAAAGGCCCTGGAAACATCTCCATTTTGCCTCTATCCTGCTCCAGCCTCTATATTGCTCAAGCCTCTAGAATATGAATTTATACTAATCGGAGCATTCTAACCAATGGCCTGAGGATCTTCCAATGATTTGGAAGCAACCAGAGACTTGACTTAAGCTAGAAGTTTATTCCATCACTGCTGCATGCCTGAACCAATTTTAACTCTCACCTTTCTTTCTTTCTTTCTTTCTTTCTTTCTATATATAAATCGTTAGTTTTTATATACTAAAGGATTGGCATCAGTGTGATTTTTGGGTAAGATCTGAGTTATATATTGACCTGGGTATGTGGCTGGTCCTTTGGGATCAGAAGAACCTTTTATTTGATGAGACTGTTTGTAAAGAAACACTCATCTCTAAATCCAGTGGTTTTGGTTGTGACGTAAGAACTGGAATGCCTAAGGAAACTGCTTTTATGACTTCTTATTAGCCAGTATGGTGAAACAAGTTTACTTTTGTTGCTGGTTTGATATATCTTATAGAAGAATAGCCACCAGTTTTGGGTTGTGATTGCACTGTTTTTCAGCATTCGGTCCTGAATTTGGCATCATCAGTTATGACCCACTGAGGCATGGTTACAGGATCCTTCTCAAGAGCAATTCCTTGTCCAGGAGGTCGAGAAGCTCCTTGGCTTGAGGGCTGTGGAGGAGTTCCTCGGGATATGGAAATAAGAGGATTCTGTTCCCTCTACTTCCTAATCCCAAAGGCAAAAGGGGGCCTCAGACCCATTCTGGACCTGCGTAGCCTCAGCAAGTCTCTCAAGAAGTTGAAGTTCCCCATGGTTCCCCTGGCCTCCATCTCCATCTACATCCCCTTCCCTGGATCCGGGGGACTGGTACGCCACTCTTGACTTAAAGTACAGTTACTTCCATGTCACCGTATTCTTGGGACACAGACAGTTCCTGCACTTCATAGTGGCTGGGCATCACTTACAGTTCACGACACTACCCTGTCTTCGGCCCCCAGGGTATTCATCAAATGTGTGGTGCCAGTGGCGGCTTGCCTCAGATGTCGTGGGTCCAGATATTTCTGTATCTTGGTGACTGGCTTATCAAGGGCAGGTCTCTGAAACAGGTGCAAAGGAGCCTCAATCTAGTGCTTTCCACCTGCAGCAACTTGGGCCTGTTAATAAACACAGCAGGGTCCACACTAACGCCAGTCCAACGCAAAAAGTTTATCGAGGCGGTTCTTGACTCCACGCAGGCCAGGGCCTTCGTTCCTGAAGTGAGTTTCCAGGCCATGGCAGACTTAACCTCCTACATAAAAGTCCATCCGCTCACCATGGCCCACACGTGTCTCTGGCTGTTGGGCCACATGGCTGCGTGCATGTACATGGTCAGGCATACCTGACTTTATCTGAGGCCTCTGCAAACGTGGATGGCCTCAGTCTACATTCCCAGCAGGCACCCCCTAGACTGAGCGGTCACAGTACCGAGCCATATCCTACTGTCATTTGACAGTAGTGGGACCCCAAGTAGGTGCTCCAAGGAGTTTCTTTTGTGTCCCCAACCCTATCACTCACCTGGTGATGGGGTCGCTTTGGATCTGGGCTGGGGAGCCCACCTGGGTGAACTCAACACCCGGGGCCATTGGCTACAGCCCAACCTGACCCTTCACATCAATATTAGGGAGCTCAGGGCGGTTCGCTTGGCCTGTCAGACTTTCTTGCCCCACCTGAAGGGCAAGGTGGTGCAGGTCCTGATGGACAATACTGCCGCAATGTATTACATAAACAGGCAGGGTGGCACCAGGTCTTCGGCCCTTTGTCGGGAAGCACTTAGCCTCTGGGACTTTTATGTGCGGCACGACATTCACCTGGTGGCTGTCCACCTTCCAGGAACCAAGAATGTCCTAGCTGATTGCCTCAGCAGGACCTTCTCATCTCATCACAGATGGTCAGCAGGTGGGGGACTCCTCAGGTGGACTTGTTTGTGTCACGGCAGAACAGGAAATGCCATGTGTTCTGCTCTCTGCAGGGCAGGGACAAGGGATGTCTTCCAGATTTCGTGGTCAGGAGCACTCAGGTACCCCTTCCCACCAGTGCCCTTGATCCATAGGTCACTGCTAAAGATGAGGCAAAACAAAGCCATGGTCATCCTTGTGGCCCCAGCATGGCCCTGTCAATGCTGGTTGGGCATGCTCCTTAGTCTGTCAGCAGCCACCTCCCTGCAGCTGCCTCTTGGCCTGGATCTGCTGTCCCAGAACCACAGCAATCTGCTGCACCTGTACCTGGCAGCGCTGTACTTGACAGCTTGGCTGCTGCGTGGCTAAGTGGAGATGAACGGCAATGTTCCACCAGTATCCAGAAAGTCCTTCTGGGCAGCAGAAATCCCTCCACCAGAGCTACCTATGTGGCTAAGTGGAAGTGATTTATGTGTTGGGCCTCAGATTATCACATCTGTGCAGAAGAGGCCCCACTGCAGCACATCTTGGATTATTTGCTGCACCTTAAGCTCCAGGCCTATCCCTGTCCTCGGTCAAGGTGCACCTGGTGGCCATTTTGGCGTTCTAACCTCCGTTTCAAGGCAGGTTGATATTTGCCCACCCTATGATGGCGTGGTTTCTGAAAGGCTTAGAGTGCCTTTTCCCGCATGTTTGAGACCCGGCACCCCCTTGGAACCCTAATCTTGTGCTCTCAAAGCTCATAGTTCCCCCCTTCAAGCCCCTAGCCTCCTGCTCTCTCCTGGAAGGTCTCCTTCCTAGTCACTATAACTCTGGCCCATCAAAGTGTCCAAAATCAGAGTGCTAACATCCGAACCACCTCCAGGGGCTTCTATAAGGACAAGGTCCAGCTGCATCCACACCCTTTTCTACTCAAGGTCATCTCCCAGTTCAGTACTGGTCAGGACATATACTTGCCGGTCCTTTGTCCTAAGCCTCATGCGACACATGAGGAACGCAGGTTGCATCCCCTGGACATCAGAAAGGCCCTGACTGTCTACATAGATAGAGCAAGGCCATTCAGTAAGTCGACACGGTTGTTTGTTGCAGTCGCAGACAGAATGAAGGATTGCCCAGTGTCTGCCCAGAAAATATCATCATGGATTGCAGCCTGCATCCACTACGGTTATGAGCTAGTGAAGGCACTCCTGCTGGCGATTGTGATGGCTCACTTGTCCGTTCACACATTTGCTTTACACTATGCGCTGACCCAGCAAGCTTAAGATGATGCTGGTTTTGTTAGAGCAGTGCTCCAACCTGCGAGTTTGTGAACTCTGAGCTCACTTCTAAGGATTCTGCTTGTGAGTCACCTAGAATGGGAATCGACCTGAGCAAGCACTAGAAGAAGCAAAAAATGGTCACCTACCTTTCGATCTGAGCAAGCACTAGAGGAAGAAAAACGGTTACCTACCTTTCATAACTGTTGTTCCTCAAGATGTGTTGCTCATGTCCATTCCATTACCCGCCCTCCTACTCTTCTGTTGGGGTTGTCGGCAAGAAGGAACTGAGACGGCATAGGGCCAGCGGTGCCTGATATACACGGCGTGAGCTTGGCACTCTAGGGGGCGCCACAACCGGCCCTATGGATACCACAAGGCAATTATTTATTTTTAATTTTATTAATGTCATGTATTATTTTTGGTTTAATTAGCTGAACCAATTTAATTTTATCATTATGAAATATTTAATTATTATTTAACCTACAACATGCAGTAAGATGGGGAGCAAAGAGAATAGAGTGTATGTCACAAGTGTTTTATATAAAATCAGAAAGGACACTAATAGCTTTCCTAACCCCACCAAAAGAATAGATGCATCAAATGTAGATACAGTATATTGAATTCACGAGTGTGTTAACTGATACATATCCCTCATATTTTTCCTTTAACATTGTTATATTGCCTCTTTTGTGCTGTAATCCTAACTTTGGCCAAACCCCTCCAAATTCAATATTTCAACAGCAGACCTTGTTATTTAAAGACGGCTTCTTAATTGTTTTAATAGCACTTGAAGTTCTCAAAGCCTGTTGCTTTAATCCTAGGAGACTGCCCAGAAAATGGATGAACTGCTATAATATTAAGGCTAACAAATCTTCATTTGAATAGCCTTTGTAGTTTACCATGACAGGAAGAGTCATTAACCACTTTGTTCTCCCCGCTCAGTAAATCTAGACTTTCAAAAGATGGTGTAACCTACACTGCAGCCCAACCAGCAGGTTTCATGTTTTCAATTTTCTCATCAAGACTTTATCTCTGAGTTGCCTGCAGGATACTGAAGGCTTCCACATCGTGTAACAATTGCTGTTCGCTGTGGGGTAATTGAGAAGCTGGGATTCCCAGTGTTTCAGCTTACAAGGGAGTAGTACTGTGCAGTACGCACCAGTTTCCTGCCCTATTAATTAAGTCAAGGATCGTGCTCTTTATTTCATTATAGGCTAGTTAGAGAATTCTCATTTCTTCCATATTGCAAGAGATCATTTGTCTGCATCTCTGGGACAAGTGTAATAATAGATCAACTTGTATGTAACAAAGTGTGTCTGTGACCAATTCATTTGCAGTGATAGGCAGTTTGAATGGGAAAACATGCTCATGTAGAAAATAAATGAAGACAAGGAGACCTGCTCTCCCTCTTTCCTATTCATTGTATTCTCTAAATGACTATGTATTTAGGGGGGTGTGGAGGAGAGAGAGAGAAAGAGATTCTGTAGGCCAGTGGTTAGGGCACCCACTTGAGAGGTAGGAAATCCAAGGTCCAGTTCCTCTGCTCCAATCATTTTCATTATTTATTGACAGTGAAACAGCTTTACAGGAGAGATACCACATTGGAATACCCCATAAATGAGTAGTTAGAACACTCTCCTGAAAGATGAGAGATCTCTGTTTAAATCCTTTCTCTCCTTCTGGTGGTGTGGGGGGAATTGAACCTGATCTCCCATATCCCAGGTGAGTGCTTTAACCAATGGGCTAAAAATTATAAGGTAGGCAGCAGTACCGCCACCTCATCCCTGCAACAAATGCCTAAAGTGCCTATGCTGCCTGAGTCCTGTCCCCATTCATGGATCACTAAGCAGAAATAGGCACCTCCCTGCAGCCTGGACTTAGGTGCCTGTCTCTGTGAGAGGAGTTGGGTGTAGCACATACCCCTCTTGTCAGCATCTGCCATTGACCAGTTTAGGTGGCCCTCACCTCACATGCGGGCTTTTGTGGGTCACACTCAATGGGTCTGTCTCTCCCTGTTCATTGCACAGGGAGCCTAGGTGCCTAATTCAGGCTTTGTGCATCACAGTGTTGTCCCTGTGGGTACATCTTCACTACCCTCCGTATCGGCGGATAGCAATCGATTGCTCGGGGATCGATATATCGCTTCTCATCTAGATGCGATATATCGATCCCCGAATGCGCTTATATCGATTCCTTAACTCCACCAACCCGAACGGAGTTGCGGAATCCACAGGGGGAGCTGCGGACATTGATGCCGCGCCATGAGGACGATGAGTAATTCGATCTTAGATACTTCGACTTCAGCTACGTTATTCACGTAGCTGAAGTTGGGTATCTAAGATCGATTTTCCCCCGTAGTGTAGACCAGCCCTCAGATTTTCTAGGTGCCTAAACGTTAGGCATTGTGATGCTCAGCATTGCAGTGCCAAAGTCCCTTTGTGGATGTGGGGCAAAAGTTCGTTTAGCTGCTGTCTAGGGAGGAGTTGAATAACACCTCTCAGCTGTCTACTCAGAACATTACATAATTAGCTTTGTTATGGGAGCTGTTTCAACAGGAATATATCTGCTCTGAACCTGTAGTTCCTGAAGTGATAGTCTATCAGGAGAGGGGTGAGCAGGTGAACCTTGTAAAACCTTTAGCAAATTTTGCTTGCACCTGGCTGCTTTTATAACCTACCTACACAAGATAAACCTAAGGAATCTGAGGCAATTTATGGGAATTGGCTTAACTACTTGTTTTAAGAACTGGTGCATATGAGTAGGCAACGTACAACTCAGAGGGCTCTATGAAGTAGGAGAATGTAGAGATTATAGCATTTTAGCAGAAACCAATGGAAATAGGAAGTGCAGGCTTTTGTGTTTGGAAGTGTTTTGTCTTCTTTTATTTTTTCATGCACATTTTAAATAACAGTGTCCAACTTACAGTGGGTAATTCAGTCATCAAAGTTCCATCAGCTTTATATGTTGAGTGCCATCTTACCTGTTGGCAAAGCAAACATTTAAAGCATAGCAGATTTTACCTACTTTTTTTTTTAAAGGAATCTCTCTGTATTTGCAATGCAAAGTGATCATTTGGATTAAACCCTTGCTATTCCTGCTACATGGGCACAACACAAAAAGAACTGCTATCTCCCCATCAATGCCAGGCCATGGGGTTTCCCAGATCTCAGCACTGATGTAAAACAGACTAAGGGTCAGAGTGAGGGACTGATCTTCACTCAGCGTGAGTTGGTGTAGCTCCAATGACATCACTGAGGGTATGTCTTTGCCAGAGGTAGAGGGGTAATTTCCAGTTACCCATGCCAGCTTTGATAAAGCCAGCATGATAAAAATAGCAGTGTAGCCCCAGCTTCACAGGTGATGGGCGGGACTAGCTTCCCCCAGTACAGCACCATCTGGAACAGTGGGGTATGTACTGAGAGTGGCTAGCCCTTCCTGCCATCAATGTTGCTGCCGCTATGCGGTTATTTTTAGCATACTAACTTAAGCAAACCTAGTATGGGTGTTTCTACACAAGCTGGAAATTCCAGCTCCAATGCAGAGATACCCTCATTTACACCAGCTGAGGCTTGGGATCTTTAGAGCTGCTGCTTCCATAGTCTTTTCTCTGCAGTTTCTTTGCACCAGTGTAGGTAAGCTACCAGGCTAGTCCCATTTTGAACAGGTATTAATTGTGGACTCTAGTAATTTGCATAAGAAAGGATACAAAAATATGAATTAGATTGTTCCAAATTTCCCTAATCTAGATAAGTCCCAAATTATTATTATAATAATAATAAAATAAAAAGTCTTCAATCCATATCCATTTTTAATTAGCATGGCAGGTATTTTTCTCTTCTAAAAAAAACATGTAGTGCTCAAGAAAAATGCCTGATAGGCATCATTGAAGAGTCTGTTTAACCTCTGAGCAGGAATAAGAAGGCCAGTCTATAGGAAATCAAGTTCCCCACACTATTCTGTCACTGTCCATCATAAACCTTGCTGTAGAGATTAATTATATCTCCATCCCCATTCAATCTTTTCCCTGTCTGATTAGGTTGACAAGATACTAACTAGAATTGTCATTATAATCAGTGGTGGCTGTGGACATTTCGCCGCCCCAAGCACGGCTTCATGCTGTGGGGGGGCGCTCTGCCGGTCACTGGTCCCACGGCTCCGGTGGACCTCCCGCAGGCGTGCCTGCGGAGGTCCTCTGGTCTCACGGCTCTGGTGGACCTCCGCGCTTGGCGTGCTGGGGCCTGAAGCCACCTCTGATTATAATTATATTGAAGCAGCAGTTTGGGGCAGAATCAGGGCTCCATTGTGTAAGGTGATGTACACACTTCTAGTCAAAAGAGCTCTTGTCCCAAAGAGCTAATAATTCAGAATAGTGTCATTTTGGGATGCAGATGCTGATCCTTCAGTCTAAGGGCTGATCTACACGATTGGATCAACCCAGCTACATCACCTGGGGTGTGAAAAATCCATACCTCTGAGTGATGTAGTTAAGCGGACCCAAGTCCCCATTTTGACAGCGCTTCCATCGACCTAGCTACCCCTCTTGAGGAGGTGGATTACCTTTGCTGTGGGAAGAACTCCTCTGTCAGCCTAGATAGTGTCTACACTGAAGCTTTACAGCAGTGCAACTGCAGTGCTGCAGTTGTTCTGTTGTAGCATTTCAAGTGTAGACAAGCCCACAGGTGGGACTAATATTGCCAACTTATTTTACATAGGATGGTAACTTGGCCCAGAGATTTTAAAGAGAAGGTATTTTATGATAACATAATGTTGCATACTATAGGCCAATACCATCACAGATGCAAAAGAATCCTTATTTCTGTCAGAGACAGGCTGAATGGAAATTCTGTGCTAAAGGTATCTCTAGAAACACGGATGTTTAGATGTGCATGTATGTAGACAATCTTAAAATAATAATAATAATAATAATAATAATAATAATAATTAATATTATCTGAATTAGGTCACTGCATGCCACTGATATAGGTACCCTATGGGGACCCTGAGATAGATAGAACAGAATGATGGCCTAGGTCCATCTTATGGGATTGGCTAATAATGTGATATGGCACAGAAATTGTCATCTCTACCACAGTAATGCAACAGCCTAATAGGCCTCTGCTTATAAAGCATATCTATTGGCATGACTGACTTTGAGAGTCTACCTATATGCAGAGTATCAGAGGGGTAGTCATGTTAGTCTGTATCCACAAAAACAATGAGGAGTCCGGTGGCACCTTAAAGACTAAAGATTTATTTGGGCATAAGCTTTCGTGGGTAAAAAAAACACTTCTTCAGATGCATGGAGTGAAAATTACAGATACAGGCATAAATGTATTGGCACATGAAGAGAAGGGAGTTACCTTATAAGTGGAGAACCCGTGTTGACAAGGCCAATTAAGTCACTGTGCATGTGGTCAACTCCCAGTAAACGATGAGGAGGTGTCAATACTAAGAGAGGAAAAACTGCTAGTGATGCTCACATAAACACCACTCTATACCGGAAGCCCACTAACCGCTATACTTAACTACATGCCTCCAGCTTCCAGCCACACATCACATGATCCATTGTCCACAGCCAAGCCCTAAGATACAATCACATTTGTTCCATTCCCTCAGACAGAGACAAACACCTACAAGATCTTTATCAATGATTCTTAAAACTATAATACCCACCTGGGGAAGTGAGGAAACAGATTGACAGAACGAGACGGGTACCCAGAAGTCACCTACTACAGGACAGGCCCAACAAGGAAAATAACAGAATGCCACTGGCCATCATGTACAGCCCCCAGCTAAAACCTCTCCAGCACATCATCAACGATCTACAACCTTTTCTGGAAAACGATCCCTCTTTCTCACAGACCTTGGGAAGCAGGCCAGGCATCACTTACAGAGAGCCCCCCAATGAAGCAAATACTCACCAGCAACTACCCACCACACCACAGAAACACTAACCCAGGAACCAATTCCTGTAACAAACCCCGCTGCCTATTCTGTCCTCATATCTATTCTAGCGACACCATCATATGACCCAACCACATCAGCCAGACCATCAGGGGCTCATTCACCTGCAGATCCACTAATGTGATATATGCTAGGATAGCTTAGTGGTTTGAGTGCTAGTCTGCTAAACCCAGGGTTGTGAGTCCAATCCTTGAGGGGGCCATTTGGGGATTTAGTTGGTGTTGGTCCTGCTTTGAACAGGGGGTTGGACTTAGATGACTTCCTCAGGTCCCTTCCAACTGTGGTATTCTATGTGCCAGCAATGCCCTTCTGCCATGTACATTGGCCAGCGCAGACAATGTCTACATAAAAGAACAAATGGACACAAATCAGACATCAAGAATGATAACATACAAAAGCCAGTAGGAGAACACTTCAGTCTCCCTGGATGTTCAATAACAGATTTAAAAGTAGCCATCCTTGAACAATAAAAAAACTTGAAAGAGAAACTGCAGAACTACAATTCATTTGCAAACTTAACACCATTAATTTGGACTTGAATAAGTACTGGGAGTGGCTGGCTCACAACAAAAGCAATTTTCCCTCTCTTGGTATTGACACCTCCTCTTCAACAGACTCCTTGTTGTACCTATATGCAGACAGCTAGGCAATATATTAAATATTAATATTTATTGGGATAACTGCATGACTCAAGGGTAGGGTGACCAGATGTCCTGTTTTTATAGGGACAGTCCTGATTTTTGGATCTTTTTCTTATATAGGCTCCTATTACCCCCCACCTCCTGTCCCAATTTTTCACATTTGCTGTCTGGTCATCCTACTCAAGGATCTGTCAGTAGGATATTGAGCTTTTAATTTTCATGCTGATAGTTTGGCTATAGGTAATTGTGAAAGTAATTGAAAGCTGGTGTAAATCGTCAAGTTCAACTGAAGCCTGTGAACCGATAGCAGTGTACACCTTCAAATCTTGACTAAGTAGTCAATGGAATTGTGTCAATTTCTGTGTCAGAGGACACCTAAGTTTTATAAAGGATATTCTGAAAGCCTTTCATGATTAAAGTTCAAGGTACATATCAAAAAAGTTTGGTTTGCTTGAATTTGAGCAAACTCACAAAATACACGACGTTAGTATATTTTTGGTCACTACTGCCTCCCTGAATCAGAAAAAAAAATCTCATAGGAAGTTTTATACTGCTTAACCACAGCATATTTTTCCATCCTTTAGGGAAAACATAATATTGGTTGAAAGGGATACTGTGTTATGTGTAATCTAAAGTTTTCTCTCATTTTAATGGACTTTTCTAAAATATTAAAGGCTGGTAATGGAAAATTTTAAACACTAATGACTAAAATTACATCACGTTGTTTTCATTAAATGCTACCTTTAACCCGTAGGAAAAGAGAAGCAGTGATCAAAGTAGCAAATAGTTTCAACATCTTCAGTTTTAAAAAAGATAATTTAAAAGGATAAATTCTTTGTAAGAAATGAAATAAATACAGATTCCCAGTGACTGCATATTTTCAGCAATGGGTGATTACTCTACGACTTAAAGGGGCAGTTGTCGGTTTAATATTTTGGATGCTTATGAAGATTCTGCATGCACTCAACTTTCATAAAAATATCAGTATGGCTTGATATTGCGTATAACAACTAAACATTTTTTATCATCCTTTGAAAATATACTCTTAAGTTACACTCTACATATATGGGAACATAAGTGCAGTTGGAGTGTTTAAAATATAGCCAAAATGCTGTTGTGACGTGTCTGGAAACCCACAGACATGTTAGTACATATATTTGCACTGCCTATAACTAAATGGTTAATGCATTAGGACACTTGGGCCTATTTAAACATTGCTTTGTAATAATTGAATGTATACTAATTAGAGCCGGTTGGGAATTACATGTCAACATTACATTTTGATGGAAAATGCAGTTCTGCAAAATCAAAATTATCCACACATGCAAAAAAAGTCACTTAGTAAGTACACTAAGAGCTCTCTTTGAAAAATCAAGGCAAAAATACTCCATGAGGAAAGAGGACAAAAATATATATTTAAAGAATCACAAGTTGGCAAAGCACACATGATTAGAAGAGTCTATTACAAAAGCCCCATTCATCCAAATGTGCATATCCAAGCACAGAATTTGCATTAAGGTGTCTATTCAGATTAGGGTTACTTGCAAAAAGGTTTTACTGAGTTTGTCCTCACATACAGGGGAAAAACTTCAGTCACTCTCACTCCATTGTGTTCTACACCAGTGTACATCCGCCTATTTTTCTCCTGGTTTTTGCTGGGCTGTGGTTGGCCTGCCCCACTGAATCGGCTGAGCGTGCTCTGACTGGAGGAGCAGGTAGAAAGGGACTGCAGGCAAAGGGTGGTGGACAGGCTGGCTGCGGGAAAGTGGAATCCAATCTCCAGGGAGCCAGAGGGAAGGTTGAGCTTGAGAGGGGACCATAAAGCTGGTAAGGCCCACAGGCAGAGGCTTTGCTCCCCCTCATCCCCATTTGAGAGCAGAACCCTGCTCCTGTGGACTTTTCTTTTCTTAGAAAGAGAAAGACTCGCTATTTGGACTATAGGGACCACTGAAGGGATCTACTGGTAGGAGGTAGCCCAAGGAGGTGACATTGGACTTACTACAGAGAGCACCTTGCTGGTGTTGCTTTCCCTAGGGCCTGGACAGGCAGGAACCCAGTGGAGAGGGATGGCCCAGGTCCACCTCCCACACCCTGTTAAGGGCCAAGGCCCAGATGTGGATGGAAAGGTGATGATTCCTGGCTTAAGGTTAGGAACAGATATCTCTACAGCCCTGACAGAGGGGCAAGGGGCTGGAAGTTGGGTGTGCTAACCACTGGGCCTCCTGGCCTATCACCACATGGTTATCACAGCCACATGTAGGTTTTCATAAAGACAGCAAATTATCCAGTATTGAAACCACTTCTCAAAGTTAGGATTGTTGAGTCATTATCAAATGTTTCATTCAAATATTGCAGCATGACGAGCTCACAGACTGTGCACAGGATTTTTATTAATCCATCTGTGCTTAATTCCATGTGTTATAATGATAATAAAGAATATTATTATTATTTATGTGTATTATGGTAGCACCTAAAGGCCCCGCATCAAGATTGTGGCCCCATTGTCCTAGATGCTGAGCAAACATATAATAAGTAATTGTGTTATATAAAAATGTTCTGACACATGTCCTTCACCAAATTCTGATCTCATTTATACCAGTGTAAATTCAAACACTCCACTGAAGTCTCTGGATACATAGTGGCATCAGTAGTGTTACTTTAAATTTACACAGATGTTACAGCGATCAAAATCTGGGTGTAGCAAGGGTAGTCCCCTGCTCCTGCCCTGAAGGGGTGAAAACAGCCCAGAAGGGGGCTGGGGCAAGAAGCCTGGGCTGATTGGGAAAGTAGACTAGCTGTGGCCATGCTCCAATCAGGCCCATATAAAGAGGCTGGGAGCCAGGCGCTCAGAAGTCTTCCTCTGCCTGTAGAGGGAGAAGGGCCTGGCTGCAGGGAGCAAGACATAAGGTACCTGAGGGCAATGCTGGGGACTGGCTGAAGAGCTGGGGAGCTCCAGCCTGGAAAGCCCCAAGCTGTGGCCTAGCATTGGGCTAAAAGGTACTGGGGGCTGCAGAGGGCAAAGCAGTAGGTCCAAACCCAACCTTGCCAGTGATGAGTAGGCTGATACTGCAGTCTGCCCAAGGGTGCAGGAGTTAGACAATGGCTGGCAGTAGCCATATACTGAGGCAAGGTGGGGATAGTGTGTGGGGGTTCCCTGGGGAGGGGAGACCCTAAGACTAAAGGGTTACTGCCAGGGGCAGCACCCCAGGAAGAAGGGCACTGGGCCCAGGGAGGGACATGGGAGCCAGAGGACATGTGGATCACCAGCCTGCAGAGGGTGCTCCAGAACTGAATCGAGCTAATTCCCGGAAGACACCAGCAGGAGACACCACAGGGGTGAGTCCGCTCTTCTACACTGGTCCATTATTTTAAAATTACAGAATATTAGGTGCAATAGACATGCTGGAATTACTGGAGGCAGGGCTGCCCAGAGGATTCAGGGGGCCTGTGGCAAAACCATTTAGGGGGCCCCTTCCATAAAAAAAAGTTGCAATACTATATTCTTATGGGGGCCCCTGTGGGGCCCAGGGCCTGCGGCAAATTGCCCCATCATCATCATTAGGCAGGCAAACCATTTATTTTTAAACAGGATAGATCATGTTGTTTTCAGTCTCAGGGCCAAAATCTGTGAGGTTCTTATTAAAATAACTTTTTTATTTTCTTAGAAATTGACTAAGAGCACCATACTCAACCAAGGGCAAATTTCCCCTTAAACTTCTTTGGCTACCAAGGAACATAATCTATTCCTAAACATGGTTAAGGTTAGTGAGGTTTTGTGATAACAATCTAGAGTCCTTAACAAGATGTTAATAGACTTGGTGCGTTGTTCATACAAATGAAGGAATTCATGTGAACATTTCTATTTTTTTTTTACACTTTCTATTGGCCTGAGTTGGCTGCTTTTTTTTCAACCACAACACTTAACGCCAACATCTCAAATTCATGTACCTTGAGGGCCAGCCTTAAGACACGTGCCAAGTGTAGAGCTACTCAAGACCTCAGACTTTTAGGTTCCTCTTTTTGTCAGCACTGTTTTCCATACATACCCAGAACTCCTTATTCACCCAGCTGCCTGCAGTGACTCCCCTGGGGTCAGCTGGGTGCTCAACCATGTGAAAATCAGGCCAATTATTTATCTGCCTCAATATCGATTTGGGTACCAATTTTTGGAAATCTTAGCCTAAATGATTAGCTGAGAATGAAGTTCTTAAGTATTGATTAATGTGTGGTGTTTGCTAAAGAAAGACCAGTATTAATTTATAACCAGCACACCATATGCATGGCAAATTGCAGCTCCTTTTGTAACCTTCCCATACAGAAACATATAATTTCTGGGGGTTTTCTTAGATTTGTAGACTCTATTTAGGATTGTTGTAAACTCTGAGCTGGGTGTTTTCTGGCAGTTAATGAACATCACAGTTTATGGCTCTGCTTAGCTTTGGCATAGGGTTGCCAACTTTTCGATTGCAGAAAATCGAACACCCATGCCCCACCCCTAGGCTCTGCCCTGCCCTGCCCCTTCTCCAAGGCACCACCCGTGCTCCCTCCATCCCCTCTCTCTGTCACTTGCTCTCCTCCACCCTCGCTCACTTGCTCATTTTCAGTGGGCTGGGGCTGGGGTTGGTGAGTGGGGGGGTGAGGGCTCTGGCTGGGGATGCAGTTTTTTGGTGTGGAGCTGGGATTGAGGGATTTGGGGTGCAGGAGGGGGTCTCCATACTGGGGCCAAGGGAGTTAGAGTGTGGAAGAAGGTGGTGAAGGCTCTGACAGGGGGTGTGGGCTATTGTGTGGGGCCAGAGATGAGGAATTTGGTGTGCAAGAGTGGGTTCTGGGTTGTGGCTGAGGGGTTCGGAGAGAGGGAGGGGGATCAGGACTGGAGCAGGGGATTGGGGCATGGGAGTGAGTGAGGGGCGCAGGCTCTGGGTGGTGCTTACCTCAGGCAATTCCTGGACGCAGTGGCATGTCTCCACTCTGGTTGCTAGGCAGAGGCAGGGTCTGGCAGATCTGAGTGCTGCCCCATCCACAGGCACCGCCCTCCGCAGTTCCCATTGGCCAGGTAATGTAGCCAATGGGAGCTGCAGAACCGGCACTTGGGGTGAGGCAGTGTGCAGAGCCCTTGGTTGCCCCTAAACCTAGGAGCTGGAGAGGGGGCATGCTGCTGCTTCAAGCAGCCTCAGGGAGCCACTGCACCGCTGTCCGGCCACCAGTGAAATAGATATGGTAGCTCACCTGATACAGGATTAGTAGCATAAGCGCTGACCTTTAGTTTTCCCCAGGGGTGCTCCACCACTCAAGGGCCATCAAGGGCTTGCCCTTGCTCCACCTCTTCCCACCCCCACTCCCCCCGATGCCCTGCCCTCACTCTGCCTCTTCCTGTCCCACTCCACCCACTCTCCTGAGGCCCTGCCCTTGCTCTGACTCTTCCCGCCCCTGCTCCAACTCCTCCCCAGATGCCCCTGCTCGCCCATTCCTCGCTGCATTTCCAACCTCCCTCAAATCCCTCCCCCAGCCACCAAACAACTGGCCACCTAACAGCTGATCGGTGGCATGGCAGAACAGCTGGGGCTGGGGGTTGCTGAGCATCCACTATTTTTTTTCTGTGGGTGCTAGAATCACAGAATATCAGGGTTGGAAGGGACCTCAGGAGGTCATCTAGTCCAACCCCCGGCTCAAAGCAGGACCAATCCCCAAGTAAATCATCCCAGCCATGGCTTTGTCAAGCTTGACCTTAAAAACCTTTAAGGAAGGAGATTCCACCACCTCCCTAGGTAACCCGTTCCAGTGCTTCACCACTCTCTGAGTTAAAAATTTTTTCCCTAATATCCAGTCTAAACCTCCCCCACTGCAACTTGAGACCATTACTCCTTGTTCTGAGCTTGAGCTTGTTGTGCTTGAGCCCCAGAACACCCACGGAGCCGTCGCCTATGATCAGTAATATTAATTATTGGATTATCACAGTGCCTGGGAGCCCAGTCATGAACCGGGACTCCATTGCGCTGGGCACTGTCCAAATGAAAAACAAGAAGATGATGTATACCCCAAAGAATTTACAGACAGACAATAGAGAGAGACAGACAAGAGGTCTGAGTCAAAGATGCTGCCCAAGTTAACTAATATAGCCATCAAACACACAGTCGCTAGCATTTTTACTTTTTAAAGCTTAAAACAGGTTCTGTTTTTCAATCCTCTTTATTTATTTCTTAGGAGGTTATGCTGGAACTTAGTTAAGAATATAAAACCATGCTGAAGGAGCTAAAAATCCAGCTCCCACCTGAGAAGGTTTTCAAGCCTTTTAGCCCATCTCTGGAAGAAAAAGAGCTTATTAAAAAGCAAAATTTGAGTAGAAGATATAAAGGTTGAAGGGATGTAGCGAGCAGTAATGTCTGCTGAGGTGACAAGGTGCTGTTCGTAACAGAAATGCAGTTGGTAGGACAAGTAGAGATATAAAAGGGAAGTGTAGGATTATAAATAATAAGTCTTTGAGCAGGAGGAAAAATTTGGGAAGCCACTTTAAAGTTCTCAAGGATGACAAAGATGCTTATGGCTTTAGGTTTATAGTTACACTGGATTTCAGAATGTGCAACAGATATAGGATACATCAACTTGTTTATCTTAGAGTACCATGATGCTCCTGGATGGGTTGGCAGCAATTGGGATTGAACATGAGACCTCTATTGCATGCACTAAAGAACAGGATTCCAGGTAGCAAAGATGTAGCAAATTCATAAATCTGTTTCTCCTACTAGATTAACTGAAGTCTAACATCTTGCTAATACCATGCTGGAGAATTTATTATTTGATCTTCTAGTGAAGATTGTCTGATGCTAGGCTTTAACTTCTGAATGATAATTCTTTGCACTTAGACTCTTTTTCTTCTGAGGATCTCAGAGCACTTTGCATGTCTGCTACTAATCATGAGATACGACACCATTTTAAAGATAAAGTAGAATGAGGCACAATAAGGTAAAAGCCCAAAATTGTCATCTAATTTTGAAAGCCTCAGTTTTTGCATGCCCAAGTCAGAACATAGGGCCTGATTTTTTTCAGAGATGCTTACTGTCCATTGCTCCATCTGGAGTTAATGGGAGGTACCACTGCAAAGCATCTCTGAAAAATCAGGCCCTATGTGTTTCAAGTTTAGCACCCCCAAATTAGAAGGTACTCTTAAAAAACAAATATTAAGACTTGCCTAAATCAGGGGTAGACCTGTGACTGAAGCCCAGGAGTCTTACCTCCCAGTCCTTACTAGCTAAAGCACTTTAGCAGAAGCCCAATGCTGGACCTATGCTAAAACTTCTCAAGCTAGAAGTTATCTCCCCATGGAGCTATCTAAGCTCCAGGGACTCTGGAACATCCTTAGCTATGCTCATAAGTTTCTTGTTATAGAATTATTCACCAATAGAGCTTGTAAATATATTGAGCCATAGTTTATTTTCAGTTTGCAGAGTTCACAAATTCTGCCAACGGACGCATCCTTAACAAACACATTAAAAATTTTGAATAGAAACAGTCTAATGTCCCAGTGCCCTGTGCCAACACTCATAATTTTAAAACTACTCAACTCTATGTTCCTCAGATTTATTTTGCAGCTTAAATTTCAATGTAATTTACAAAAACAAATAAAATCTCTTTTGAAGTTTATCACATCAGACATTTTTTAGTGTGAAATTGCTGGCTGGAACAGATGCAGAAAATGTATTCCCCTACCCCCCACTTCCCACCCATCAATTTCGTGCAAACTTTCAAAAACAATTCACAGTTGGAGTGAGACCAAATGTAGAAAGTGTAATTCAAAGGAACTAATATGACAAAGCTATTGAGCAACTGGTACAAAGAGATTAGACTGGTAGTTAATGAGGGCAAACAGTACACGTACATACTATAATAAGTAGAACCATTTTCAGTTTCATAAATCTTTCCTGTGCCTGTTGACTGGACAAATTAGCAATACTGGCTTTTATCTTGCCTCCAGTAAAGTGGTCAGATTCTTAAAGGTATTTAAGTGCCTAAAGATGCACATAGCCACTTAGTGGGATATTCAAAAGCATCTAGATGCCTAACTCCTGTTCAGATCAATCAGTCAATGTACATATGTGAAATTAATGGCAGATAGACACCTAGGCACTTTTGACAATCCCAGTAGGCAACTCTCTGCATCTTTAGGTGCCTAAATACCTTTAAAGGTCTGGCCCAAGGTCATTAACTTCAAACAAATAACTGTAGGGCCAACATTTTCAGAGATGAACAGTGATTTTTTGTTTCTCAAATGTTGGGTATTTATTGCTGAGACATCTTAAAGCAGCCTGATTTTAAGAAATTGTTGAGCACCCACCTCCTGAAAATCAAGCCCCTTTTAAAATGTCCAACAGTGGTCTTCCGGAAACAGATCCCCTCAATCACTAGTCGTCCTTGAAAAATCTCAACATTAATCAGTTAAAATGTAAAGAAGTGTTTTGAGTAGCATTGCCTTTATTGAATGTTATTGCGCAGCTAGCAAAAGCTGCACAGAGTAATCTAAGGCCTCGTCTACACTGCAGAGTTTTGCTCGCAAACAGTGGAGGTATAAACACTGCAATGCCACTTTTAGTGACAAAACACTTCAGTATTGGCAACAAAATAAAACCACCTTATTGAGAGACATAGAGCTTTTTGCAGCAAAGTTAAAATGATAACATGTCAGTGTAGGTGCTGCCGTTCGTTATATCAACAGAACAGGCCTCCCCCAGTATCCCACAATGACCGCCATGACCGCTCTGCTCACGGTTTTGAACTCAGCTGCCCTGCAGGCATGCGCCCCTCCCGTTTCAAAGCTCCCTGAAGTTCTGACAGCTGAGCCTGCTGCTCTGCTCTGGGAACAAAGAACAAATCATTAACGTGGAATGCTGTTGTCTCCATACTACAAACACTGTTGTGCTGGGCAGAGCCAGAGAAGGAGGTGGGGCTGATATCTGGGGTGTCTGCCTGAGGACTGGTTGCTGTTGGTGGCTGTCTGAATATAGAGACAGCAAGCCGACACACTCACTCACCCCAACATACACTCTCCCCCAACACACACTCTGACTTTGTTCCTCCCCCCTACACAGACACTCCCTGTCACCTGCTCTCCCTCTTTCCCGCCACACACTCAGTTGAAAAGCATCTGGCAATCTAGTAGGATGCCAGTGGAATGACGGGATTGAGAAACCTGCATCATGGGGGCCATACCTGCCCCATGAGGCACTGCAAACTGTTCCCAAAGCACCCAGTGGCAACTTACACAGTGGGATAACTACCCACAGTGCATTGTTCTGTGTGTTGATGCAAGACCTGCTAGTGTGGATGCACTCTGCCGACACAAGGAGCATAATGGGGACATGCACCAGCAGGTTAATTAAAACGCTTTAATTAAAATGGCATAACTTTTGGCGACAAAACTCTGCAGTATAGACATAACCTCAGGTGCAGCATTTAATTTAACTTACTTTAAGACATCTGCGTTAATTCTTTGCTTTCTGTATAAGCCTTTGTTTAAATTCTGATCAAGAGCCTCATTGCTTAAATGTATATTAGGAACCTGTCACACAAACAAGAACATTTACAGATTGTGCAGGTCACGCCCATGGGCCTCAATAAATAAATAAATCTACATTAATAATGAAAAGAGGGAAAAACAAATCCAGGGGAAGTAATTAATTGCCTGCTAATTGATTCAAATAAGATTCACACTTCATAAGGTCAGTTTTAATTGCTTTGAAAACATGTCAACTTTCAGAGGCCTTTCGGGAAAAAAATGTTTGCTTTTGGTGGCAACAGGGAAAATTCAATACTGTGTAGATAGCAGCATAACAAACGGTCTGGAGTTTTTATTTTTAAGTTTTTCTTTTATCCATGTTTCCATTGGCTTATAACAGACCCTGGAAGACCTACTGCCAGTAGCTAATTATTCTCATTTATTTATATAATGCCGTAATATTTTTCTTCTTGAATCACTGAAACCGATGTTCATTGAAAACTAAGAGGTTAGCCATGATTCTTTAGATAGGGTTTCAGCTAAAAAAAACCTAGGTTCTGGCTTAGGCTACATGTCCACACACGGGAGTAAGAACCCTAACACCACCCTTATACTTTCCCTTACTGGGGTTTCTCAGATCTTGGGTCCACACATAGGAATAATCATTGCCTGCCCAAAGCAGGTGGCCAGGAAGGGGCATGAAATTAGCAGAACGAGAGCCTTGGCACTACTTCCCCACTTGCTGGCTGGAGAAGCTGAGCTGGCATGGAGGTGGGTAAGTAATTTCTTTCTGGTGTAGGCTGTTTGGTAAATTATTTCCTCTCTGGGAGCAAGGAGGGAGGAATGGTGACTCAGATGGCTCTGAGTCAGTGTTTCCATGGGGTGTTCCTGGGGTGGTGCAGTGTAAACATCAGCTCTTGCTGAAGGGTGCATCCAAAGGCACAATCTATTCTAACAAAAAGTAAAGAATGAAAACCATTTTTTTGTTGAAAAATGTGTTTGCAGAGAGTGACTTGAGAATGGAGTTTGTCCTCAGGTTTTTTCTGTTTCTCAATTGCAGTCCACTGGCATAAATCAAGAGTAACTCTGTGGAAGTCACCTGTGTAGTTGAGACCCAGAATTTGGTCCACTTCTTCCATTGCATTTAATATTATGTGAGAATTAAAAATGCTGCGTGTCTCACAGTACAAAATATACTGTGCATAAGAACAGCCATACTGGGTCCGACCAAAGGTCCACCTAGCCCAATATCCTGTCTTCTGACAGTGGCCAATGCCAGGTGCCCCAGGGGGAATGAACAGAACAGGTAGTCATCAAGTCATCTATTCCCTGTTGCCCATTCCCAGCTTCTGACAAACAGAGGTTAGGGACACCATCCCTGTCAATCCTGGCTAACAACCATTGATGGACCTATACTCCATGAACTTATCTAGTTTTTTTTTTGAACCCTGTTATAGTATTGGCCTTCACAGCATCCTCTGGCAAGGAGTTCCACAGGTTGACTGTGCATTGTGTGGAAAAAAATAATCCCTCACAGTACAGATAAAGAGACATGATCCTTTCCCTGAGGAGTTTCCAATCTAATTGATATACCAATATACCAGTATAAAATGATCTGAAGCAAACTGGGAACATACATTCACTACAAAGTGTAACATGGTATTTTGGGGAAGTGGAGAAGGGTATGAAGAGGATACCTTTCTGTAGCTTTTCATTGTACCTTAATAGATCAACCTTTTAAGAAGATCAGTGTATCAAATATGCTGAAATTTATTGTATTTTCCTTTCTCAGCTAATCAAATACATATGGATAATATTTCGCTCTGGAAGTACACTCGGATAGGCTCTGTAACTTTCTATATAGACCCTGAATTGGGAAAAAAAATTAAATACATCATAAAGTCCATCGCTGCTCAGGAGAGCACTTAAGCATGTGCCCAAATACTGTCCTATATAGAGAGGCATATGAATCAAAGCCTATGTTTTTAAGGAAGATATTCTAACCTTACAGTCTGCCCTTAGTATGGAGTGGAGCAGCCCCACTCCAGGAGCACAGCAGAGAACAAATTGTGATGTTACGTCAAAATTCCTCCAGTTTCATCCTTGCTGTGGGAGGGGAGTACGTTGCTTCACCCTGCCCCTGCATGCCTGGTCAGCTACTCTGGCCAACATGATGGGGGGGAAAAGGTATAGTGGGGAAAATAGCCCTGCCTCTCTTCCCCAGGGATAGTCACAATCTGAGCAGGCAGAGTAAGGGCTGTAACTCTCTAGCCATTGAGCATTAAATTGGATAAACGTGCAAAGTTTCCTCAACCTTCAGTTATCTTACGTCTTTCCACTAAACAATGAGACTGTGTTAAGGAGCAAACCTTACAATATCAACTAATTGCTACAGTCCGGCATTAGGTGACAATTCTGTGCCTGTCCGATGGAGCTTTGCTAGTACTGGACTCGCCGTCGGCCTAAGGTGTGCTCTGTTACTTAGTGTCAGATAAAGGAGACGCATCTAACTTAATTTTGATCTCATATTTTTATGACAAACTGTTGTGCAGATCAAAAGTGTGCACATAAATAAAATAAAACAAACCCAGAAACACATGCCCCAAAGCTCTAGATTTAGTATATTTAGCTCTAATAACTTTTAAACATCACTCTTCCATAGCATCACTTGCAGTAGTTGCTCATGGGAAGAGTACCCGCTGTGTACTGCATGTAGCACATCATCATACTCTTATTCACACAGCCTCAGGGATTTTTCTGCCAGTGAGACAGTAAATAGCAAGTGTTACACTTTCAGCGGACTCTCCTCTCTTGTTGTGGTTTTTTGAGGGCGATTGCTTTTTTAATAATAAAGGCAGTTAATTGGTGGCATGTCTGTACCAAAACAGATACATAATTATAGCACCAAAGTTTTCATCCAGAGGAAATGATTCAGGATCCCTGAGTCAAAAATGGAGCTGGGTAAATAATTGATTTTATTTTTTGATTCAGTGGCAGATCTGCAAAATAAATAAAAAAATTCAGTTCAGGTTGAACCAAATCTTAAATTTTGCAGACTTTTTGGTGACTTGAAAAAGTCTCTTTGAGGTCTATTTCAGAGTGGGGATTCAAACCTGGGTTTCCCACACCTTCACTGCTGAGCAAAAGGGTGGAAGGAGAAAAGGAGCCAGGAATCCCACCACCACTTTCTCTTCTGGCCTTTTTGTGAAGGGCTGAAACTATTCATGTCAAGTTTGCAAATAGTTTTGGGTCAGACAAACTTCATTTTTCCTCAGATAAACTATTTGTCTCAAATTTTGCCCGGCTCTAATCAGGAAGGAAAGCTCTATTGCATGTAACTCTTTCATTACCTCATATGTATCACCTCTCTGAATACTCCCATAGCTATAAGAATTCTTGAACAAGTCAGTCTATAGTCAGATGTGTGTGTTGCTAACTAGAGCTGGTTGGAAATTTCTGTTGAAACCACATTTTGACAAAAACCAGGAAAAATAAAGTCACGAAAGATATTTTCCAGGTCCTGATCAGCTATATTACTAACAATAAAAAAACACAGAACTGTATATAAACTAATTTCATTTACTATTTCCAAATGTATGGAATCACTAAACAGTTTAAACTTACAAAATAAATATAATTATCCCTATCTTACATATGGAGGCACAAAAATGAGATGAATTCCTCAAGCCCATACTTGAAGGTAGAGCTGGGACTGGAATGTGAGATTTCCTGGATCCCAGCTCACTACCTTAACCTCTCTCACTCACACATACAGTTTTATATAGCTAGATAGATATTGTGTGCGTGAAATATTGCAGCTTGAAATAGAGATTATCATTTCCTTTACTTTTTTCAGAGTTCTGTGCATGGGCTATCAGTCAAGTTCAAAATGCAGCTTTCCCAAAACACTAAAGTCCCTTTGAATCTGTGGTCTAAGTATACAAAAAAGATCCAGACAAAGAAGACTTTTCATCTTACCTGAAATTGTTTCAAGCATTGCCTCTACCTTTCAGGATTAATTCCTGCAGTCTCATCATTTCTTATTTACTCAAGCAAAATTTCCTGTGCCCAAGTCTCAGTTATACTTCCGTGACTGTATATCTTCCTAGTTGGTATAAAGGGTCTTAAAGTGGAATTGTATTTACATCCCACTTTACTGCCCTTTGCATTGCTTGGTATAAATTGGCCTTATTGTAAATGAGGAATGCGGGCCCTAAAAGTAAGGGCAGTGTTTTTTGTTTCTCAGGCCTGGTCTACACTAGGCTTAGGTTGATGTAAGTTGCCTTGCATCGACCTATGTGTTCACATGTCTACACTTAAATTTGTCTTTGGCTGCTTTAAGCATCCCGTTACAGTGACACAGTAAAACCACATCCCTGAATGGCATAGACTTGATTCACTGCTTGTCCACGGTAAGCCCCTGGCGGGCCACAAGATGCATTGTTTACCTGAGCATACGCAGGTATGGCCACTCACAGCTCCCAGTGGCCGCAATTTGCCGTTCCCTGCCAATGGGAGCTGTGGGAACCGGCATGGGCCAGGGCATGATTGAGCTACTGAGGTCAACACAGTGTGAGTGTGGACACTGCATGACCTGTATCAGCCCTAACTGTCCTCTAGCAGCTGTTCAACAATGTTCCATTCCCTACGACAGTGATCGTTCTGGTCACTGTTTTAACCTCTGTTGCCCAGGGGTCACAGAGAGTGGAAGTCACACCTCCCTTTAGACCAGCCTGCCTAGGTGTTTTTTAAAATGCCTTTTACTGATTGGGCACTTTGGTGAATACACTTAGCAGCTAAACCTTCTTTGTGTGATCATGCCAGCTCCACACAGTAGACACACTTCTGCCAGAGCAGACTGGAAGTATTGGATCTCCTGGGCCTGCGGGGAGAAAAAGCTATCTATATAAGCACATTTATGAACCAGTCATAGAAATGTGCATATGTAGAAGGAGATTGTATCAGGGATGCAGGCAGGGATATCGCAAAGCCAGGGAGCACAACAATAGATCCAGTGCTGCACCACAGGCCTGCCACTTCTACAAGTTGATGCATGCCATACATGGTGCAGACCCCAACAGCACCCTGCAGCTAAAACCACCATCACTTGTGGTAAATTGTGCTACTATTCAGTGCTATTGCCCTATACTCATACCCATGGAATAGAGATCAAAATTTTATAGCTTCCTACCACAGAATATCCCTCCTCCCATCCTTGGCGGGCCATACTCACTATGGCTGGGGCTGTAGAATCGTTCTGTGTAGAAGCACTCCAAATCTGACGTGTCAATAAGCATGTTGTATTAAGTGTCTGTAAATCCAATGGTACAGCTGTTTGATTGTTATCAGCAGCTTCTAGTGTGGTGGCCCTGAAAGATGCCCCCTCCACACCCACAGCATGCCTGGCTCTGATAAGGATGAGAAGGAAGACGACTATGTTCTGTGAGATCCTGAAACCCAGTGCTGCATCAGATGATGGACAAAGCGCTTGGGGAGCAATATGAATGACAGCATAGAGAAAGGTAGAGGACAGGAAACAGGCCCAGGAATCCCAGCAGGACAAGGATAGGGAGATATACCAGGACATAATGTTTCTCCTTAGGCCGGAAACCCAAATGCTGCAGGCTATGGTTGACTTACAGGTCTCAAAATCCTGGATTTTCCACCCTTAGTAGTTCTTGGAGAACTCCATGGTTGCTGCTTCCTACACCCCCCAATGTACCACGTGGCATCCTGGGGCTCATCAGAACCCCTACCATTCCTTGCTGGGAGACAGCAAGGAATACCCCAGCTTCAGATACACAGATCTGTGAGAAGCATGGTTTCTGTATGTATAGCCACAACAGACTATTTTTGTGCACTCAAATGGACATAAATGTTTACTTCCTAATTTAAAATTATCACTCCATTTTGTTAAAGATTTGTATAACATAGCCTGTGGGTTTGTATAACATAGGCTGAGGGTATTTTTGCACATTGATTTTCTGTACTGTTGCCAATAGTAATCTGCTGGGCAGGGAAGAATGCCCTGCTTGCAGCTCTCTGAACAATCCTGTGTTCTTAAAGATGCAAGCATCATACACCTTCCCTGACCAACCCACACTGATATCCCCAACATACCAACCACAGAAAAGTAACTCTTTTTGTTGATTTATTCTATGGCAATGTGGGCTGGTGCTGCCCCATTTGAGCAAATCTACCTGCTATTTCCTAAATGTTACCAAAAGTCACAGTCCTGTGTAGCAGGAGATGATTAATGGCCCTATGCACTTGAATGACAATGGCTTCCACTGTGGATTTTGCAACTCCTTAATGATTTCCGACTGACCTGTAGCAATCCAACATTGCAAGCGTCCAGAGTGTGGTTGCCACTTTCTTCTCCACTGTTGATGCAGCTCTAACTCTGGTGTCCATGATCTGGAGAGCAGGGGTGAGTCTGGCATGCAGATCCAAGAATGTAGCCTTTCACATCTGACAGCTCTGCAGCCATGGCCCATCATCCCAAACCTTCATTATGATCTAATCCCGCCAGCTGGTGCTTGTTTTCTCAGGCCCAGAAGCAGATTCCACTGTCTGAAGCTGCTCCGTAAATGCCACCGACAACCTATTTTCATTATGTCTCTCAGAAAACTGTCCTCGAAGAAAGTGTCATGTCCCCTGATCTTGTGGTACTCCCTAAGGGTCTGTGAATACAGGAGAATCATGCATAATGTATTTGTAACCCTCCATAACAAGAGTGCAGATCTCTGCAGATTCCAGGCTTCTGTCAGAGCTGGCAGACCCTGAAAAGTACTGTGTAAGTTTGTGGGTTCAACTAAAAAGATCCAAAAATTATTGGATACAGGTGGTATTATGCGATGGAGAAAGTTGCATACAGGGAACTCTTAGAGATCCCTGGGTGAGTTGTTTTTATCCCACAACACATTGTGAAAAATTAAGGAAAAGGCATTTCACCAGATGTTGTCATGTGGCACACTAGTATTCTTACCTATGGTACACCACACTTTACATCAACACAAGCACTCCTAGTAAGTGCACACAGCACTGATGCAAGCAGCCAGTTGTGCACTCATCTGAGCAACATACAAACTTCAGTGGTTGTATGCTGATATAACTTGTGTCAGCTTGTTTCAAACACAATTTGTAGTGTAGACATGGCCCTACACCACAAGGCTGCACAATCTCGTCATCTGATCCTCATCTTATTATAAGAAAATTTGCATTGTTAAACAGTACTACAGCCTAACAGCATGTGCTAGACTTCCTATTCCATTGCTGCAAGCTATTAAATATTTCAAAAACCTTTGTTGCTAGGAATTTTAATTATGACAGCCAGGGTTATTCGGCTGAGAGTTTTAAATCACGGGCATAGACTTCAGATCTTAGTGAATGAGGCAAGAGGTTACAATGTGAAACTTCATCCCCATTGTAAAGTTCATATGCTGCTGATTATAAACCTGCAAACAGAGCCCTAATTGCTTCTTTCTAAAACAGCTTTATAAAGAGTTATTTTGAGCAAAATTAGAATAGATTAAAAGGACAAATTGCCATGAAATATGTGTGAGCACAGTTCTAAAACTCTACTTTATGATTTAAGAAGATATTAGTGAGATGTTATTAGTAACATTCATTAGAAATGTTTGACATCTTTAGCCTATACTGAGTATAGATATAGACTATTTCCCAGTTCTGATGCCATGGAAGTCATTGGCATTACTCCAGTTGAATGAACTTGAGAGTAGGATAAGTCCCCTCTTCAACTTCTTTTATGATTTTTCTCCTCTTTTTACAGAGCTTACTTAAGCTGAACGTACCACATGTGGGTTCTTGCTTCATTGATTTACACTGTGTGCAACATCATTTGGGGATGTAAATCAGTGAAGAATTTGGTCCACTGTATTTTGAGATGAATTCTGACACGTTTGAAGATAATCCCTAAAATCATATTTTGACTCAGTGTTTAAAGTTTCTGAATAATTTGTTAATCCTGTTTTTAAGAACACACATTTTCAAACTCAACTTTTCTATCTGCCCATGATATATTTAAGACATCCAAGAACAGAGTCAGCCAGACTCTGCTTGGTAGCTGCAGCATGGGCAAATAAATGTATTTGAAGGTCCTCTTCATTGAAACGTAGCACTCTGAGAACACTCTACATGCACACAAAGAATTAATTTGCTCGAGACTTCTAGTATCGCCACTTCATAGAACACCTGTGTGTCAATGAGAATAAATTGTGTTAATCAGTAAAATATCTAATGGCATTATGCCCATCATTTTGCTTGAGTGAACATGTAAAGAAAAAAGAATCTAACAAAGCTAGCTCTCTTGAATTCCTCACATTATCCTTCCAAAATATTAGCATTCAGTAATTCATTTTTTAGCCAGCAATAATCCAGAAAACTAATGCATAGTAACATTGGATGAATGGAAGGGAAAGGTAGAGAAATTCAGACTGGAAACGGGTGCACATTTTTACCAATGAGGGTAATTAATCTTTGGAACAGCTAACCAAGGGAAATGGAAGACTCTCCAATAAGTCTTTAAATCAAGATTGGATAGCTTTCTAAGTCATATATACTCTAGCTCAACAGGAATGTGCTTGACACAGGTATTACTGAGTAAAATTCTACAGCCTGTAATGTGCAACAGGTCAGACAAGAGGATCATAATGGTCTCTTTTGGCTTTAAAATCTATGGGTTAATTCATGACCACTTTAAATCAGTTGCAAAACTCCCATTGATTTAAATAGGGACAGGATTCCATTCTATAAGTCTGTGAACAAATTTTCTAGTCGTGTTAGAGGAAAACCATGGAAAACACTTTAGGTACATTTATTTTTAGGTCTCTTATAAGTATTTGTTACAAAATGAATACAAGATCTGAATATATTGGTGTAGAGTTTATCGGCTGTTTTTGTACTGTGGCAATAATTTCTTACCTTCCTTTTTAGTCCCTTCATCCCAAGGGATTGCAAAGAGCTTTACACTAATCATCAAAGTGGATCATTTCATTTACCACTGAAATAAAGCTGCCCCTGAGGTGAAGCTGTTTTGTTTCGACTAGTTTTATACATTGCTGTTTTTATTGTATGCATAGGCTTATGCGTGAAGAATAATTGGAAAGTGGATCATTGCCTGGGTGTTGGAAAAAAGTAATTTCCACCCATAAAAGTACAGGATGTATTTTATTAACTATTTAAAAAGTGAATGATAAGAATTTTGCAATAGTATGAGAACCTTTCAGTATAAACAGTGGAGCATGTCAGCAACAACTATGAAACACCTCAAAAAAGTCCAGTATTACATGTAATATTCAGAGTGTGCCTTCTGATGCTCTGTTACCTTTAGCAACAGTTCTGTAGCTGAATTTCTATTGGAAAATGTGTTCTCCAGTTTAAATGAAAAATTATACTTCAGCCAGAACCCAACTGAGCTGGAATATCTGCAAGCATCTTTCTTGTACTTTCATCTTATAGTCCTGTAAAGTAGGTGTTAAATTTCTAGTATAAGAGCAGTCATGCAACTGAGATGATGTAATATTAGTATGGAAGTTACTAAACTTCTAAGCCTCTGTATGAACTAGATAATAAGAGTGCTGTGCTGTCATGTTTTCCAGAAAGTATTCTATTTCTAGTTACCTAAAGCACTATTGAATTAAATTTTCAGTCGTAATTATTGAATTTTGGATGCCTCCGTTTTTGAGTGCCCAACATGAGACATCCTGAGGGCAGCCTGATTTTTAGAGGGCCAGTATTCACAATGTCAAGTCTTCTCAAGTTGTGCATTCAAAGTTCCTAAACATTTTTCAAAATGTAAGCCATCCTGACTAAGAGTTATCTAGAAAAATTAAAGACTCTACATAAACAAGTTCCATAATTACAATATATTTAGGGGTAATCTGAAGCTGAGTTATTAATTTCACTGATGCTGAATGTGATAGTTGTGTAACAGCAGGTCTTTGACAAAATATGTATTATAACTACCTTCAGCAATAATCCTGCATTTGACTCTGGAGAGAAGGCCTGGAGACCTAAAAAATCTTTTCCCTCTCTAGCCTCAATGGGTATATGTACACGGGAACAAGAAACCTTGTGTTAGCAAGTTTCAGAGCTCGAGTCTACAGACTAGTAATCACTCTGTGGCCCTAAAAATAGTCATGTAAACCTTCAGGTGCAGGCTCTGAAGCTGAGGGAAGGGGATCAGTTGCAAAATCCAAGCTCCAGCTCGAGCCTGAACTTCTACATAGCTATTTTTAGAACCATAGAGCAAGTCTTGTGAGCCCACGTCTGTAGTCCCAAGTGTTTCTGGACTGGTCTACACTACAGAGTTAGATGGCTATAAGGTAAGCATCTACTCTAAAATGTAGTTCCCATCGATGTAACTCACCCACTACACCAATTTAATAACTCCACTTCCGTGAGAGGCATAGCACTTAGGTTGATGTAGTTAGGTCGATGCAGAATCAGTGTAGACACTGTGTTACTGCCTTTCAGAAGCCGTCTCACAATGCCCCACACTGATGATTAAATCGGTGCAAGCGCTCCTGGTGAGGATCTGCATTGCTGACACAAAGAGCATAGTGTGGACATGCAAAAGTGATTTAATTATTTCAGTGGCAGTACGTTGACGTAATTTAGGTCGATTTAATTTTGTTGTGTAGACCTGCCCTCTTTTTCTTTGCCGCATAGACATACCCTAAGACTCAGGTAACAGAGACAGCAGAAATCTAAATATCCCATTTGTAACATTAATCCACATGGAAGTTTAACTTTTACCTATTGGTGCTTTTCACAACTCGTCAAGGACCCAACCCTACTCCCAAATATATCTATTTGTGTCTCTCTATTGACTCCAATGAGAGTCATATGGGATTGCAACGCTCGTTGTTATTAATAATAGCTACAGTGCACGCTACATTGATACACATTGAGGACCAGATCTTGATCCTCTTAAAGTCAATGGAAAGCTTCCTGTTGATTCCAGTGGGACCACGATTTGGTCCCTGTTGCTTTATTTTGCATGCAAGTATTGTCTACATTTTCCGCTGCTTCCGATAATGAAGTATTGAGTATTCTGCGATTAAGACACGAAAGGTCTGCTGTTATGACCCCTAGTTGCTCCTGTCTTAAAACATTTCAGTACTTCTAAGATGTGTAATTCTGTTTCTTTTCAAGGCACATGAAAAGGGATAATGTTAGCATTTTGCAGTTAATTCAATTATTTTCCACTTGTGAAAACGTCAGCTGGATTTCCTACCACTGCAAAAAGGGCCCTGATTATTAGGTGTGATTGGCAGCCCAAACATAACTGCTGAACTGCAGCTAAAATTGAAGCATTTTATCATCACTTGCTACATATACTTTGTGACAAACCATTCAGCAAAACATTTAAACCATTATTCCAGTGAATTGATTTTCAACAGCAATTAATGGCCAATTTGTTAGATAATAGTCTCAATCAAAGCAGAGACCAGTTAGAATCTGCTCTAGTGATGGATAGGAGAAGTTATAGTATTTGTCATCCTAAACCACAGTAGTCGTTAAATATGATCGACCAAATTCTTTTTTTTATTTACATCCTTATACAACATCACAGTAGTCAGAGAACTTGGCCCTACACATTTAAAATTGTTCAGAAATAAGGAAAAAAGAGTGACACTTTACTGGAAAAATGGATCTTTGCCTGGATATTGAATACCATAATTTTCCACCCACAAAACACAGGATGTGTTTTATTAATCATATTTAAAGCAAAGCGTAAGAATTTTGCAATAGCATAATAGGAAAGGCTTTGACTTTGAAAAGCAGAGCATGTCGATGACAGCTGTGAAACACTCCTAACAAAAACATCTCAGTTAAAAGCTGACTAAGAGATGATATTAGAGTATAATGATGAGTGTATAGACCTTGTAGGAGAGAGAGGCAGAGTTCAGGGAAGCATGGCTATTGGTTTAGCATGCATATGATTAATCCTGGTTAGGGTTTTTTCAGACTACTAGATGAACCCTAGTTGGAAGTCCATAACGCAAAGATGATGAGTGGATGCTAGAGATGTGACTAAGATTTGCAGAGGACCAAAAAATGGTGTAGATCAGTATGAAGTCTAATAGGAGTCTGAAGATACTAAACAGGCTGAATACACCTAAAGCTGCTGTCAAGGCTGCGAGCAAAGAGATTTCTTTTAATTCTCTTCTCTTTAATTATACATTTTCATCTCACTAGAGAAATGTCCAGCCTATGGCACCAAGAAGTTTGCAAGCCTATAAAAGGGCTCTCTTACCTAAGGAGATGGTTGTATTTGAATGAGTGGCTGATAGAAAATGTTCCCACCAGACTTTGGGCTGGTTTTTTACAACAGCACAGGATATAGCCATTTTTCCTGGGCCAGGGGCGGCTCTAGGCATTTCGCCGCTCCAAGCACGGTGACATGCTGCAGGGGGCGCTCTGCCGGTCGCCGTCCCACGGCTCTGGTGGGCCTCCCACAGGTGTGCCCGCAGCGGGTCCGCTGGTCCCGCAGCTTCAGTGGAGCCGCGGGACCAGCAGACCCTCTGCAGGCATGCCGCCGAAAGCGGCCTGCCTGCCGCCCTCCTGGCGACCAGCAGAGCGCCCCCCATGGCATGCCACCACAAGTATGTGCTTGGTGTGCTGTGGCCTGGAGCCGCCCCTGACCTGGGCTAGCAGACAGAGTATGTACCCAAGGTCCATGATGAGTGTGTACTACCACACTGTACTGTCTTCTTCACTCCTGTTGTTACCCACACCAGCTGGATGCAAGCTAGCGCGGATAGATTAGCTTTTGCACAGAGTGGACATACTCTTTAAAAGCTTATGCTCAAATAAATTTGTTAGTCTCTAAGGTGCCACAAGTACTGCTGTTCTTTTTGCAGATACAGACTAACACGGCTGCTACTCTGAAACCTGTCTCCTGGAATGGGTTGTTTAAAGAAGTTTATAGGCCCATGTATCCTCTACACTGAAACTCTTGGGCTGGGAGAAGATCAGTTGATCATTCCCTAAGGAATAAGAGGGGACAGCTGCCTACCCCCAAAGAAGTAGGAAGTGAGAGATGAGGTTGCAAGTCACCATCCCTTGTGGACTTCAGATAAAGTTACTGTGTTGTAATTTTGGGCTATGGAAGTGGGGAATCTTTTGGGCTATGGAAGATGGAGCGGCGTGGGTGATGAACATTAGAAACTCCCAAATCAGGCTTGTTTTTCACCAATAAACAAGCAAAATACTGTAATTCCAGCTGAATTTGCACCCAAACTTCTGTGCTGGTATGTGATTAGATCAGGTATAATATATAGGGCTATTCTGTGCCTTCTCCCAAATTAAACTCATCTAAGGTTATTTTACTAGAACCTTCATTATTTTCAAATACAAGCAAATACAAAGAATTTAACAGTGGCTAGTAGAAACTAACAAAGCGTTCACATGCAATTTAAATCATCTTTAGTACAATCTTCTTTTTATTCCATGAACATTTTCAATAAGGTTCAGTCACCATTAGACTTTGCACTCCTGCATATTAAATAAACTATTTTTCTTAATTGTGGTGGCTTCTGTGTGGATAAGTACACTTATAATAGATAACATTTTGCTAAATTATATTAGAAAATATGAGAAATTGTTAGATTTATTTCAGAGAATTCTTTTATATCGTCATAGCTCAGTTAGCCACACACAGTCCTGTAGGTGTGCTGAGATTTTAAATATGGCACTTGTTGCATAACTCACAATTTTCCTCACAAATTCAATTTAGAGTAGCAAAGAATTACTGTATATCCAACATGACTGCTTCTGTAATTTTAGTACCTGCAAATCTGGAATCCAAAGAAAGCAAATATTTTTATAAACTCGCCTTTGTTATGTCTATATTTAATTAAATTTGGGAATATGATTTTTCCCCCATAGCCATCTGCTTTTTATTACCATACCTTCATTTGCCTACAAAGCTGAATAGGCATCATCTATTAATAAAGAGAAAATATTTCACTCTGCACCTTGGAACAGATACAGAATAATTGGAACCAATGGGAGAGGCTGTTTGTTTATTTATTTATTTTTCACCAAAAAGTTACTCTTCAAGTTAGGAACGATGATTCCACCGGTATGTCTTCTGGTTGAATGCACATTTTTATTGAGCTGTTACTTAATCCATCAAAGATGTTGATTATATCTTTTAATAACTTGAACAGTCAAGAAAAAGATTAATGTCATGGCAGTTTTAGCACAAAGCAGGCATTTTAAATCTGAGATATATGTCAGGAAGGGAAGAAATTGCCTCAGGGCAAAGAAGAAAGTATTGTAATATTTCAGTGAAATACATCTCTCCCACCAGTTCCGCCGCTCCAGGGAGGGATATTGCTAGATGTTTCTGTTAAAAGCATTCACAATTTGTAAAGTCTTCCAAGAAAGATGGAGAGAACTTGCTCATCTAGACTGTAGTCACTTCATGTAATAATATTTAGATATCGTTTTAACTCTGGGAATTATGTAGTTTATTCGGTGTTGCTCAGAGATGATGCACTTCAGTAAAATGCCATGTTTTTGACACTTTCCTTAACTAAAAGTAAGGAAAAATAATTTAAATATACGCTACTGCTTATCATGTCTTTCTCCCTCTCATACAAGGATCTCAAAAGCAGTTGGCAATCATTAACTGATTAAGCCTTCCAATAGCTAATGTGAGCTGGGTAAGGGATTCATGGGGATAACTTCAACACCACCACTGTGGCTTCAGGCGTATTTTTATACTGAGATAACTGATTCAAGATAACTATCTTAAAGTAAAATCCAAGCGGAGACCAGGCATGCATGGGTTTTATCTCAATTTAGCTAGTTGAGAGCAGCACTATATTCTCACCTTTCTTTGATCTAAATGCTCTAAATTGAGCTAAAAATCATGTGTGCCTTGTGTCCAATAGGATTTTACATTGTGTTAGCTATCTCAGTGTAAGAACACACCTAATTTTTGCAGTGAAGAAATAGCATGTAACATCTTGTCTACATATAGTATTTGCACCACAATAATTCTATTGGTTTACTGATATAAGCACTTTTATGCTCATATAACTGCATCCACACTAGGGGATTATACCACTTTAACAAAATTGGTGTCAATCTGGCTATGGTTGATATAAAAACTGTCTGTAGACCAGCCCTAAGGCAGCCCTCTCAAGAGTGGGATGCAGCCCTTGCTTCAATAGCATTCTATGCAAACATTTTTAAATGGGAAGATCACGAAAGTGAAAATTGAAATTGGGAGGGGAAGTTTAGGGAGACAGAATGTACCTACTGGGGTCTATATCAGCTCTTCATGATCTGCCCAAGGAGTACCCTCCATTTCCACATCTTCTTCACCCTTATGCATGGAAGATTGCTGTTCAGCAGGCTCCAGACCCATTTTTTCCACAGACCCTCTAGAAAGCACTCCATGGTTCCAGAACTTAGGGTGGGAGAGGCTGGCAGACTAGACCAACCACAAGAGTAGTTGGCAAGCCAAGGAGATATACGTTGTTTTCCTAACCCCTTGAAACTTATGCTACTCTTCCACTGCAAATATGCCCCAACCGCCTTGATAGTTCCAGGGCAAGTGCAGACAGCTGGAGTTCCTAGTAGCATAGCTCTAGTGGTATTGCACGTGGGTGGATGTGGGGTGGGGAGCATTAGGAGCTAGTGTGGATGCACAGAGGGTATCTGTTTGCAGAATGAGATTTTTCTGGCCGCTAATGCAAGCTGCAGTAGAGTATCAGGTTGCTATGAATACCGGTTTCATTGTAGTTAATACAAAATAAAATCCGTTTTATTGGGACACTGCTAAGAGATCCTGTTTGATAATAGGAATGGCTGCATGCTGCTGTTTTAATGTTCTGTGTACGGTTCAGGTGGGTTTCAAGAAGCTGATATTACAGAGGTCATGGCATTGTTGATTGCAATTATTTTTTTTAAGATTCTGCATCCATTGATTTTCTTCATCCAATCCGGGTCTCATTATTTTAAAATGTACATAGGTGCATACAGTCCAACTGTGTGGAACATAAGATAATAATCTGAATACATTTCCTTTTCAGTTTTATAGAGAGTTTATTTATGCTACTTGATGCTTGTGTTTTGTGAAGCCAGCAGTGTGTGCTGGCTGAAATGGGATGTTTTTCAGGATAGTAACTTCCAGACCGTTATAGCCTTTTAGGTGTTCGGTCATAACGCAATCCACACCCAGGGGACCCCAGTCCTGTCAGTCGAGGGTCAAAATTCTAACTATGTTAGGGCGACCAGACAGCAAATGTAAAAAAATTGGGACAAGGGTGAAGGGTAATAGGAACCTATATAAGAAAAAGACCCACAAATCAGGACTGTCTCTATAAAATCGGAACATCTGGGCACCCTAAACTATGTACTTCTCTTCAGTTAGGTGTGGAACTCCTATTGATATCAACAGAATCACAGCTTTCAGACTGATGGAACTGTATGGCCATAACTTTTCTGTGGCAAAATTTCTCCTGGTACTTGTTAAACCAACAGAATTTTTTCTTATTTACTATGGTTGTATGTGAGAAGCTAAAGTGAAGCTGAAGAGCTGGCAAAGATTTTAGATTTAAGCTTACAATGCAAGGTCACAGGAAAATATGCAAAAACTCTCCTGCTCTCACTTGCTTCTTTTGGCAGCACCTGAATAACAAAGCTTCCCTGCAAATCCCCTGGTGTTGATGAAAAGCTACCTAACTTCAGGCTAGCGAAAGTTCTGGCAAGCGTTAAATATATCCTTCCAGGCTGCCCTCTGGGAAACAAAAATCCCATCTGAGGATGGTTTGCAGTTGAAATAGGAGCTAGAAGTATTTGAAAGCAGTGCCAGGATGTTTTAGAAGATTTAATTATTAATCTCCGGGGCACTTAGTTAAGAAAGTGAAGTGTTGAAAGAGAAAAGAATTAAGACCATTAAAGTATGCATATTTGCAGTGTTAATAAAGACTGCCTCCGTCAGATACCAAGTCAAGTTTTATTTGGTAACAGTGCATTTCCAAATGGTTACCTGTCTTCCAGTGATCCAACGTGAAGTCAGTTTACAAACAGCATGGCCAGTACGTAATCCTAGACTGTATGAAGTGACAGATGTGAGAATCCAGTTAGTGAATATTAACTATCTGTAAAATTAGTATTCAGACCACGCAGATTACTAGCTGAAAACAGGGCAAATAGGTTTTGGTACAGGAAGAATGTCCTTGCAGCAGCCATTTCAATCCTTAGGGGCAGATTGTCAGAGTCTAGCATGGCTGCCTGGGGTGTAAAGCAGAGTAAGCCCCTGTTACTGTCCTTCTTAGATTGTGACTCTATGAGGAGAGCAGAGGCTGGCAAATCTGTGAACAAATATATGGGAAAGGAGCAGAGAGGTGAGGAGAGTGGGAAGAGCTCTGGCTTTGACCCTTGTCTTTGCCAGACACAGTAGCTGACTGGGTGCACTGGGAATAAAAAATGCTTCACAAAAAGGAATAAATTAACCCTCCCCAGAACAAGGGTATGGAAGAGTGGGGGAAGGTGTCTCTCTAAATCATGGGTTGTTCTGTAGTCTATTCTAGGACAGAGCAGCTATACACTATCCCTTACTAAGCACAGATTGTAAAGTTATAATAGTGAATATAGTATTATATAACAATACTATATTCACTATTATAACTTCACATATATATTATTGTTATATAATACTATATTCACTATTTTATTATATTATATAGTGAATAATATCTAGCTCTTTATAAAACTGTTTTCATCAGTAGATCTCGAAGTACTTCACAAAGGAGGTTATTATCATTGCTCCCATTTTACAGACCGGAAAACTGAGGCACAGAGTGGGGACGTGACTTGCCCATCACCCAGCAGGCTAGTGACAGGGTCAGGAATAGAACTCAGTTTTGAGTCTGAGTCTAGTGCTTTATCCACTAGGCAACACTGTGGTATATGCTTGGCCTGCCCACTAATGTATTCCTGGGTTTGCCTAGCAGAGGTAACAGACAGCTGAACTTGAGCTTTAATCCATGTGTTCACACACCAGATACTGTGTCTAGGATATTTGGGCTACGAGCTGTATAAAAAAGCCAGGCAGTCAGTTTGGATCATCCTTTTTTAAATACTCTCCTTGTAAGACTACCATGAAGTCTGACCAAGAGCTAAGAAAGTACTGAGCAAGTAATTTCTGTCCCAGCTTTACTGTAGGAAACTTTCTTCCCTCCGGGGAGCGGGGAATCAAAAAGTACAAAAGAGAAAGAGAGAGAGAGAGAGAGAGTCTAAAACTGCATCCCCCAAAGGCCTGTTTCGTGCACCAACACTTTGTTGAGTAATATTTTCTTTTAATCTCTCCCATGCTTCCAGATCTTTTAAATTTCTAGGACCCGATAACCCATTAGACCTAAGCTACCTCTCCATGATGGCATGAAAGCAAAAGATTATTCGTATATGCAGAGACTGTGCTAAGTATTGTAACAGTCTTACTGAGAAGAGTCTGGAAGCCTGGTTCTCAGTGCACACTCCTTAGCATCAATAGATAGCACTGCAGAGCATATATACTTTGATTAAGTGAAATGGAACCTTAAGACTGGAAGGTTATATGTGATGTAACAGTTTTATGTAGCTTTGTTAACCTGAAATGCTTTGAGCTCTTTATCTTTCTCAAGTTGCTAAGATATAAGTGAGCCAGAAAACCTTTTTCTGTTACTTGAGGATGTAAGAAATACAATGGAAATTCAGTTAGAGGTTAGGAAGAGTATGTCCGCTCTGGTGATGGCACGTTGCGTACATGTAGCTACATGCCACCATCATAAGAAGGCTGCATCAACACTGTGGTGTTTCAAGTGGCAGTAAAAGGTTCCGGCAGTGGGGAGGTAGAGGGGAAAGGCTCTGGCAGGGTTCTCTCACTGTGGTGGGGAAAGGCTCTGGCACCTCCCCACCAACAAAGAGAAACCAAAGTGCTCTAACAGCCAGTCAAAATCACAGGATGTCTATTTGTTCTCTTGCATTTAGAGGTGATAAATGATCCATGATTGGGTGATGAAAGGATTCTGAAATCTAAATATGTTAGAAGCTGATGGGCTGGCACCCGTAGCAGTTATAAGTGGTTCAGAGGGTACCCTTAATTAGCTAGGACCTGGAATACAGAGGTAGAGGTCAGGTGGCTTGCTTGAGAGCACTAGTGTATTAGAGAAGTGTTTATTAGGTGTGAGACCTTAATCTTAATAGCTGGTTTTGATGCTGACTTACTTTGTGACCTTGGGCAAGTCATTTAGAGCCTAAAGATGTATATAGGTGCCTAATAGAACTTTCAAAATCACCTAGCACCTAATTGCCATCGATTTCAGTGGAGATTATTCACCTAAGTTCTATTGAAAATCCCACTGAGCATTCCTCTGCATTTTTAGGTATCTAAATAAATACTGTTAAAAATCTGGCCCTTATTGTCTTGAGCTTTACATAGCCGTTAAAAGGGTTATAAGGTCCAGTTAAATAATGGTTGGAAAGTGCAACATGCATGCACAAATATTATGAGGCTGATCTGTTGCAGAAATGGGAGTAGAATTCAGACCGCATAGGTTCCTCTCGCTTTGCTAACACTACTGAACTGCCCACTGCACCAATCTCATTTGCAGGAGCATATTTTTCTGCAAGAGTGGCTTTATCAGTTTTTCTTTGTTGAGAATAATTAGAATTTCAGGGCTGCAAATTGATGGGAAACAAAATGATGAAATACTTTGCAATATTTGTATTTCTGCAAAAAATATTGCTGCTTTTTCACCCACCTCTGATGCAAGTGATGCTGTAGATTTTCTGTGCCTGCTAGAAGCTTAAAGGTAAACAAAGTATCAGTCTAACAGCAAATTCTGCTTGTGATTTCTTTGGCACTCACTGAAGTTCTGAGCTTTTGCTGCAATTAGTAGAAATAATAGGGGAGCTTGTAATCTCCTTTGGCCCATGACCAAACAGTCTTAAATATACTGATTGCATTATAAATTAGAAAATTAAGTACCAGAGCTTTAATTTTTGTAACTGAATTAAATTGGGTTGCATGGCTCTATTAACACAACCAATGGAGCATCCAATTGTTTGATTAGCTTGTATTTAGCATTTCGCAAACCTTAGGTTTGGAGATTAGTGGAGATAAACAATCAGCAGCTCAGATGTTTGGATCCTTCTTGGTGGTTTCAGCATTTGCAGAGACACTTGGATGGCACAGGGATTCAGCTATTCTTGCAGCTCTATGTGGGGTTTCTCCAGGCCAGGTTTGAGGCAAACTGGTGGGGATGGCAGGGGAAATGTTCATTGCTGCTATCCACATTTGTGCCTGTTTTCTGGTTAAGTAGAAATTTTCTCTGCCTCCAAGACTTGGGCACCAGCATCTTTCACACAAATGTTGTGAGGTGGTTTCAAACAAAGAAAAAAAAAGGCCAGTGCAATTTTGGGGCTGCATATGAAAAGGTATCATGTAAGATCATAACTACATGTAGGTCATTGTATTAAATTTTGGGTACCACATTAACAGAAAATTATTGATGGGATTTCAAAGGAAAACAACAATAATAATAAGGGTGCTTAGGATTGAATTAGGGCTTGATCGTACAAGTTACTGAAGAGAGCTGATCGGCAAAAGGGATTTGCAATTCCCACCCCCTCCTCCTTGCCTTTCAAAAATTTTAAATTGTTATGAGATCTTGCAATTAAAAAAACTAGCCCCAGTCCAGTAAACTACATAAACCCATGCTTAACTTTAAATGCTTGAGTTGTCCCATTAACTTTGTGGTGGAATACAATGGTTGCTTCCTCATTTCTCAACCAGCCCTCTGTTTTATGGGGCCAGATATGGAATAATGCGCAGCTTTAATCCCTAGGAATATCCCACTCGTGACCCATCTTCTGCCTGCCTTTCTTCCCTTTTTTCTGATCACAAAAGTATTCAGCTAATCAATGAAAATAGAAGCATCACTAGACCAGGAGGAAGACAGGTGAGTATCGACAGCAGGTTACACTGAAGCCAGAGGGGAAGACGGTAGAGGATAGTGTTGAGTGTAGGTCCTTGAAGAAAGCAGACCCTTAAGGGCGGCGATACTTGTTCCTCCTCATCTCATACTCTTCTAATTAAAAGTTAGTTAAAGTGCCTTAGCAGAATAAGGGAAAACTGGAGGTGAGTGTAGGTTATATTTTTAGAATTTACTGTGTGATACTTGACCTTAATTTTTAATTAAAATAAAAATCTGGTGAAAGCCACAAGTAAGGCTGCCACATCATGTGTGTGGTAGAACATCAGATTGTCTGTCATTATTAAAACCTTTGAAAATTAAAGTTTAGAGCTTTCCCTTTTAAAAAGGTGAGTATTTTTCATTTATTTGTTTCACCATTGAGTTGGACCATTGAAGCCTTGTTTCTAAACCACAATTTTTAATAAAAATACCATATTCCGCACACCACTGAAATAACTACCTGCGGCAACCCATCTGGAATTTATTTAATCTCATATCATGGGATTTAAGTCACTGCTCTCCAATTTGACATCAAAAAGTACAAAAAACAAAACAAAACAAAAACATTGACACAAGGATATAGTTATGTTTATCCTTACAGGAGCGGATTTTTCTTTTCTTTTCAAAGTAGCATCCTTTGGACTGGCACACGTCATTGCCTTATGGAACAAAAATACCAGAAATAGGCATGCTGAAATGCGTTCCCACAGGCCTACAAAATGAGAAAGCTGTCAGTTTTGCAATCCTTGTAGCACTCTGAATGAGTCACTTCCACTGAGCCCAATGGGAGGTTTCCATGTGAGAGGACTGTGAGATCAGGCATTAGGAGATTTCCCCCAGATATGCCAGGGGGCCATAATTCTAATGGCTGCGTCAAGACTTCATTCTCTAACATAATCCCAATGTCCATTAAAGTCAATGAGTGTCTTTCCATCAACTGTAATGGGCATTGGATCATGCCCAATGTATCTTTTTAAAGAAACATTTCCCAAATTATTTTGGTATCCTGTAGATGAGTGTGAATAACCAAACAGTTTTAGTTAATTTTATGAAGGTCCTTAAGTGTCCAGTGGCAAACAAAATACTTATAGAATTTGTGCTCTGTATTATGGGGTATGTTGTGCAAAGAGAATTTCCTTTTTTGAAGATAGATTATTTTTTGGCATTAAGCATTGCAAATTAAACTCAACAGCTGCTGCTCTTCTGTTGTCCCTCCTCATTCCCCCTCCCCAAAGTGGTTTGTAAAGGCCTGATCCACAGCCCGTTGAAATTGATTATTGTATTTCCATTGACCTCAGTGGACTCTTTATCTCGTCCTTTATATATATACCAGCAATGAAAAGCAACCAAAGCCTCTCCATTCTCTAAGATGGATCCACAGACCTCCATATTTCTGGCATTTTTGTGAATAGAAAGGTTGCTCACCTATCTGAAAGCATCCTAATATAGGGAGCAGGTTCTATTCTGCTATTCTATTGAAGTGTCAGCCAAGAGAAAAAAGTTAAAAGGGGCCATGTGGTCTGAAATGCAGCTTAGGTTAGCAATAATGAAGGCTCCATAGATTCTTGTTCCAGTGTGGGACAGAATGTTCTCTCAGTACTTCCTCTTCCCTCCCAGACAAGTTGTCTCCTCCCTGCCACAACCCACATTGTGGCGATATGACAGACTGAGCTCTGTTGTATGGAAGCCAGCATGATCACCTCAGCAGCAACCAACTGTGAAGTCATAAGATAAGATTTTGTCATTGAGTTCAAAGTGATCACGGGTTCAACCTCAGCTTCAGCCTTATGCCCCAGGGTGATGGGGCCAAAGCTGTCAGCCGCCACTAGCAGTGTGGGTTTGGCAGCTCTCAGCCACCACAGTGCTGGCCCCAGAGCGCTGAGCCACCAGAGGTAGCGGGAGCCCCGGAACTGTGAGCCACTGCGTACTGGGGCCTCAAAGGTCTGAGCTCCCCCGAGTGTCCCAGAGCTGTGAGTCAATCCCCCCATCAGCCTCTCACCTGACAGTCCCTTCCTCCTTGCCATTATTTTTACTAAAAATCACAGACAGGTCACAGGCTTCTGTGAATTTCTGTTTATTGCCCGTGCCCTGTCCCTGAATTTTACTAAAAATAATCCTGACAAAATCTTAACCTTAGTCATAATCAAAGAAATATGACTTCAGCTGAGGAATAAGCAGCAGGAATGGATGAACTGTAAGGAAACAAAATGCCTATTTTCATACAAATGTCTTCAGTCATAAAAATGGAAGAAAAATAAAACAGGACCTATGTGCTGTAGCAGCAGAGATTGCTTTACATAGGCCATTTTTGAAAGTCACACATGCAGGATCAGCAGGTCTTGAAATTGTAACAGAGTGAGCATACCACTATGGCGTGACCGAAATGAACTAGAGCAGTGTTCATGCTGGTATGTCACATTTTCATCTAAATAATTGTTAGTCATAAACAGTAGGGAGCCCATTCATATGTTTATCTAGGCTGTAAGTTGTGTTTTAATACACGCTATTGAGCAGAGGTGTTAGATCCTATGTTTATTTTTCTTTGTATCTTCATATTTAGTATCCTTAACCCCTAGAGATATTTTCCTAGTGTCTGACTGATGGTAAATGTAACAGGTTCCATAGGAAGTGCTTTTTTGAAATGACTACATTTTTTTCCCTTCTGACTCATGGAATCATATATATATGGTCTCTAAGGGAAGAAATAATATGCTGAAGAAGAATATGTGTTACACTGCTAGACATGATGTATTTAATTTTGCCTCATTCTGTAGCACTTGGAACAGGTTTAGAAATTAATACAAAGAAAAGTCTCAGAAGAAGACAAATGTTGGACAGTAGACTGCAACAGAGCCATGTGATTTTCATTTGCAATGTACTATTACTGTATTGAATTTCACTTATAATATTTCCTGAGAAAATAGCGTTCAAAGACATTAAAATAAATGAGAATAATATCAGTCCAAAGTTTCCAAAATATCCATAAATTTCACTGAGACGTAAAGCTAAGTTTTACTAAGCAAAGTAACTTCATTGCCAAGATAGAACTCTTGAAACATGTGCAGGCATTTTAAATTATAAGCCACCAACAAATGTATTTAATTGTATATGGTACTAAAACAAATACCCAGAGCAACATAGGTTACATCTACACTGCACACTTCTTTCAGCGGCACGTAATATATGTACTTGGGTAGCCCCAAAAGCACGAGTTTAAGTAGCAGTGTAGACAGTGAAGCACAGCTTAGGTGACTAGAGTACAGACATGTCTGAAAGATGTGGGAACCTACCTGAGTACTTTCTCTACATGTCTCTCTGCTCACCCAACCCCTGCCTTCCTGCCTACACTGCTATTTTTAGCCACGTTGTGTCCCGCTACCTCCCAGCTACTGGAGCCATTCCCGACCACAGGAAAAGACTCCAACAGCGGGGAAAGGCTCTGGAAGGAGGAGGCAGCAAGGAAGAGCTCCAGCAGGAGCTGCCTCCCACTGCCGGAGCTGTTCATTGACACATGTAGCTATATACCGCAGTGTGGATGTAGCTTGATACAACTGCAACGGCAGTTTTTAGCTACCCATACACTGCACGCTGCCAAAAGGTGTGGGTACTGTATACACAGCCTGAGAGGACAAAGCAAAAAAGGAGCAATTCTGAAAATATTTATTTAAAATCCCATCAATAAATGAGATTAAAATCTTTAAAAGTCACAAGAAATTCTGCATTTTGACTATGCAAAGGATGGGGATCCAGTGCAATGCTACTGCAAAGGATGGCAGAAAAGGAGACTTCTCCATTTATTGCGGCAAATGATGCTCTTGGGTGCATGCACTTGGACAGAGAGGATCCCTTTGATTTAAATCCCCAATGTTAATCATGATTTTAACTAGAATTTTTAAAAACCCACAACATTTCTTTAGTTAAATAAAACATCCTTGAATGTACTGGATACTCAAGAAAAAAAGTTTATCAAAACATTTTGCAAAATTAATTGATTATTAAACAAGGAGTATTATCTGTAGTTAGAGAACTGAGCTAATTGTTTCTGATCTTTCAGGGTTTTAGAACTAATAGATGTTCTTCCTCTCACAGCTGGATTACATACATAGGTTGGAAAAAAGAAAGCAAGATTTCTTCTTTTGTTATCTCCAACAGGTTTCCTAAGTTTGAAGGAATTAGTCATTGAACTGAACTACTTAAATAAACTAAAATGAAGAAAATATCCTCTTTTCTTCTGCAGATGTGGCTACCGCTGTCAAAAATGTTCCAGATGCTTAGCCAGTGACTTAACTGTCTTTAAAACTGGGCAGCAAATAGATAGTGCTTAATATTATTATTTTTATTTAATTTAAATAAAAGACATACGTTCAGGCCTTAGCATAGGTTGTCATAATTTCATATTCAATTTTATTTTTAAATAATCGTATTTATTTATTTAATTTAATTTAATTTAAACAATAGATTTTTGTCCACCCTGTGCTTGGGTGTAGCTTCATGAGGGAATGAGGGGTCTGTGTGTATTGAGCTAAGTCAGGTTTGCGATTTATATCACCAAGAGCTAGCATTTCAAAGGAATGTAGATGCCTAAAGATGCTAATAGGCTCCCAGTGAAGTTTCCAAAAGTACCTAAGCAGGTTAGGCATCTAAGTCTTGTTGAAATCAATGGGAGTTAGGCACTTTTGAAAATGCCCCTAAGTGCCTATCTGCATCATTAGGTGCCTAATTTCCATTGAAAACCTGGCCCCATGTCCTGGGGTTTCCCAAAAGGTCTGTTATTCAGATAACACAGATATAATTCTTTGTTAACTTAAATGGATTTATGAGATCTATCTATCTATCCATCTATCTAAGATATCATTAGTTCCAATTTTTCTGTATAGATTTTAACGTTTGACTTGCAGATGCATTTTTTGATGGAGTTATCCTGGACAAATATATATGCAGGAAATGAGGAAACTTTTCCAGTATATAAATGAGGAAAAAGAGAGAAGATTCATTCTGCACAGAGCAGTATTTTAACACTGACCATTGGGAGTTTGTGTTGGGAGTGACCAAAACTTGTTGACAGTTAAAATATAACAAGGACAATGCTATCCTACTGCCAGCAATGGGTAACTGTGACACTCTGTACTTTGGGGGAATACCCTACCCGCTCCCATGTTCATCCTTATAAAAATGATTGTGTGGTACCCAATGCAAAGTTTGTCATGTCAGGTGTCTTCATAAGGCTCATGCTGCACTGATCATTCTTGTTATAGTAAGTGTTGTTGTAATATTATGGGTTGTAATTTCATGTATATAGTTATGAGGCTGAAAATGTGTCCTCATGGCAAAAAGCTCTCCAAGAGCAGAGGGGCAGTTCACACCTCATCAGGGCATGTATGGGACAAACCCAGCCCAGACTCACAGGAACAAAGGACAGTGGCCTAGGCAACAAGGAGTCTGGTGGCACCTTAAAGACTAACAGATTTATTCTGGCATAAGCATCTGAAGAAGTGGGGTTTTTACCCATGGAAGCTTATGCCCAAATAAATCCATTAGTCTTTAAGGTGCTACTGGACTCTTCCTTGTTTTTGTGGATACAGACTAACACAGCTCCCCTTCAGATGATTGGCCTAGGCAGCAACAAAGGATCTGTTGGACACTCAAGTGAGTCACCCCCCTTTCTTTGATCAGTTTGGGACTACAATGAGGTAATGCTCACCTGACTCTGAAGCGGGGGGGGGGAGGCGAAACGAAGAGAGAAGAAAGAACATAATAAAGGGAAAGATGTTTGCCATGATCCTCCTCTCTCATCCACCTCCATCTAAAGACATCACCACCAAGCGACTGAAGCACTGATCAAAGGGGAGAGGCTGGCTGAAGGGCAACCAGCCAGCCTGTGGTGAGAAGCATCTAAGTTTGTAAGGGCACTGAAAGTGCTAAGATTACCTTAGAATGCATTTTGCCTTTATTTCATTTGATCAAATCTTGTGCTTTGACTTATAATCACTTAAAATCTATCCTTGCAGTTAATAAACGTGTTTGTTTGTTCTACCTGAAGTAGTATGTTTGGTTTGAAGAATGTCAGAGACTCCCCTTGGGATAACAAGATTGGCACATATCAATTTCTTTGTTAAATTGATGAACTCATATAAGCTTGCAGTGTCTAGAGGTCATAACTGCACACTGCGAGATGGAAGTTCCTAGGGTTGTGTCTGGGACCAGAGATATTGGCTAGTGTTATTCAGTTGCACAATCCAAGGAGCAGCTTACATCCCAGAGGCTGTATGTGAACAGCCCAAGAGTAGGAGTTCTCACAGCAGAGCAGAGTAAGGCTGGCTCCTAGAGTCAAGGATTGGAGTGACCTAGCAGATCACTGGTCCGGATAACACCAGAGGGGAATGTCACAGTAACTCATAGGGTAATAATCAAGTGTGAGTCCTGATTAACATTCCTTAAGGTACTGTTGTATTAAAGAGTTACCTATACTGGATATACTGAGCAAAGAGAACATTTAAAGACAATTCCTAGCAGAAAGTTAGGAAAGACTTCTATGAGCTGAAATATTATAGAGCAGTTTATGTATAGTAGTGGTTCCCAAACTTGTTCCGCTACTTGTGCAGGGAAAGCCCCTGGCGGGTCGGGCCACTTTGTTTACCTGCCGCATCCACAGGTTTGGCCAATCACGGCTCCCAGTGGCCACGATTCGCTACTCCAGGCCAATGGGAGCTGCTGGAAGTGGCAGCCAGTATGTCCCTTGGCCCGCACTGCTTTCAGCAGCTCCCATTGGCCTGGATCAGCGAACTGCAGCCACTGGGAGCCACAATTGGCTGAACCTGTAGATGGGTCAGGTAAACAAATGGCCCTGCCTGCCAGGGACTTTCCCTGCACAATCGGAGGAACAAGTTTGGGAACAACTGATGTATAGATATATAGAGAGATACATAATATATATATTGGTAAGATATACTACTATGTTAATGTAAATTTGTTGGCCAGCAAATTATTACAACAGCAAGAAAATTCAATCAGAGTAAAGTTAACCTTCAGTCCCTTAACTCACAAGTGCTTAAAATTACGGCAATGTCTACACACCAGGTTGGTCCTACATTTATAAGGTTAAATAATGTGGCTGCACATTTAAAGAGATTGGTTGAGTTTATGACACATTGGAAGGGATATTTTACTGACTAATGGAATTGACTAAGAATAATTAATTTTATTGACCATTGTACTTATTTATGTGAGAGAAGAATAGTCCATTCTCACGCTTCAGGGTGTGTACTGATCACCACAAGGTTCTTAACGCATTTTTTCACCACACGTATCACGCTGCAGTTTTATGGGGATTTTTCAACTTCTTCTGAAGCATCAAGGATGGACCAACATCAGAGGAAGGATACCAGACCAGAAGAACCAATGATCTGAGTAGTTAAGGCTAATCTTATGTTCCTGTTCAGTCTGTGCCATAACTCTTAGGAACAATGAACTGAGCAAAGTTGAGGCAGTGCAAACCTTACCTCTGATTTTCTTGTAAGTAGCTAATTAGCCCCTTAGCATTATTTTAACATGTTTTTGTGGTTTAGTTTATTTAATTTTGGATTATGCAGCTTGAAATGTGGCCTAAATTTTCAGAGTGAATGGAGCAGTGAGTTAACCTACATTTTGATGGGGTGAGGTGGTGCTGGCATGCCACAGCTGATACTGTAGTACAGTCAAGTTTATTCGTTTTGAAAACTAAAAAGGCTCTTTGATTTTGAATAACTTGCACACAAAATGCCAACTTAACAGGCAGTGGTATTAGCGATACTTTGCAATAATCTAGCATTATTCGATAAATTTAGCAAGAGCACATGGAAACTGAATTTCTTATTACAGCTTACAGTTGAATAACAGCTTGGCAGAGATTATGTTATATGATTTTATATATATACTGTTATAATTACTGCATAACATACATTTAAATAGGATCTCTCATGTGTAATATGATTATGCAAGATGCTCTTTGGGTCCCAGGGCCAGATCCTGATTCATCCATCAGAGTAAGTAGTCCCATTGATGTCAGAATGACTGCTTATGTATGAGAGTAATAACTTCTCATGTGACAAGTCAATAACAGATCAGAGACGGTGATACTCCCACTGATATGTCACTTGCATCTTATAGGAAAATCTGATACATTGATTTAATTGGAAACTAAGGTAGGTCAAAATGTTCTGGAGCAGAGGTTTCCAGAAAATTATTTGTGAAAAAAAGTTATTTGAAACTTTTGTGATTTTTTCTCTTCCTTTAAATAATAATAATAATTATAATTTCAAACAAAAGGAAAACTTTAAACTTTTTTTTCCACTAGAAAAAAAAAGAGAAGAGACAATATTTCCCTCTACACACTTTTACTCATAGTTTTTCATTTTTCTTCTTTTTTCCCATTGAAAAAAAAAGGGGGAAATGAAAAAATGAGGAAAATATTTAAATTATAATGATTCATATATTCATATATTATTCATTTAAGGTCTGCTGTGATCTTATCAGTCATTTGGGGTGTATTCGTTGGGGTGTATTCATCAAACAGCAAAAGTTTTCCTTTTAAAACAGCCGGACAATCAGTATTGGTACTAATTCCACACTGAACCTGTGATTTCAAAAACCCATAACTGCTTATGGATTCAAGTGCTGTACAGTAGTGTGTAAACAAAGACAGTGAAGTATTTAAGGCACAGAACTGTGAGACAGCACACTTAGATTTCATTCCTGGCTATTCACAGAGTTTCTCTGTGATCTTGGGCATGTCACAATGACCAGATTCTGCAAACAATTAATATAATTCTCTTGAAACTCCACTTAAATAAGTAGGGATTCATAGAGTGTGAGTCTGTGCAAAATTTAACCCTTCGTGCATATTAGCTCCCACAAGTGGGACAAACGTGTTTGTGTCGAGGAGAACACATTGATCCCTTTATAGAGGAGACATAGACCAAATTTATCAGTGGTAGGCCACTGATCAATGGGGTTGTACAGAAGCAATTGAAAGAAGAACTTAACCTGATATATTTCGAGTAATCTGAGGCTCTCTTTGTAAACTTCTGGAAGGGACATTACTGTGGATGAAGTCCTGAGGATTGCAAAGTATCTTTTGGGAGTTGGATCTGTAACACTGGTCTACAATTTTTGAGAAGTCGTCTGCTTCAGAGATAAAATGTGCTATTTATTATGTATTTTGATGTGCTGAATTCAAATATGACAATTAAAACAACTGATTGGCTACTGTTTCTAAGATATTTAAGTTTTTACATTTTATCTCTCTATATATTGTGTAGATAGTAGAGTTTTAATCATAAATTGTAAACCTAGGTCTTTTCCTGTGTTTATGGTTGCTTTACATGATAATATTTCACCTGTCCTGTTTATGTAACACTTTAAAAATCAGCAAAAGGGTTATATAAATAAAATTTATTATGAAACAAAAGGCAAAAAACTATTATGGCCATAGTTTAGTCCTATTCAGTGTCTCCTTGGCGCTTCTTGGCTTGTCTCTTGTATTCATTAAACGGAGCATCTCTTGTCACTGTCCAGCAATAGTCTGCAAGCATTGATGGGCTCCATTTGCCCTGATAGCCTGCCAGGAGATTCCACTGCTGTAGTCTGGAGCCCAACAGCTCTGCCTTACTCTTGGGTAGTTCCAAATCCCTGACAAGGTCATTCAGTTCACCTTGTGTTATGAGGTGTGGTTCAGAGGAGGAGGATGGGAGAAAATGTGGGTCCTGTGGCATTGATGGTTCAGGATCAGAAGTTTCATCCTCCTCATCTGACTCAAGTGAGAGTGATTCTGGTGCATCAGGAACCGGCAGCCCTTCTCCATGGGCTACTGGGCGTATAGCTGATGGAATGTTTGGATAATGCACAGTCCACTTTTTCTTCTTTGACACACCTTTCCCAACTGGAGGCACCATGCAGAAGTAACAATTGCTGGTATGATCTGTTGGCTCTCTCCAAATCACAAGTGTTGCAGCATATGTGTGGGGCCCACCTCTTGTCCTGATCTCCAATTTTGCAGCCAAAATCAAGGTGATAGGCTTTCTTAACCATAGTGGTTATACTGCGCTTTTGTGATGCAAAAGTCACTTCATCACAAACATAGCAGAAGTTATCTGCACTGTTCACACAAGTAGGAGGCATCTCTGCTCACTTTGGCTAAACAGAAATGTGTCCCTTTGCAAAATCAAACACTGACAAATAAGAGAGCCCGACACTGTATGATTTCTAGAGCTGATAGAGGGCAATTTGTTCAGCAGAGTGATGTAAGCTTCATTATGATTGCATCATCCATGACTTCTAGGGATAACATGATGCAATTCATATCATTGTATGACGCAATACCAGCTTCAGATTGCATCATTCATTGTTTTGCCTAAAAAGCAAGTACTATCCAAACCCAGTCATAGATTTATTTATAGATCCAGTCAAAGATGTATTTTAGTCATTTCTGGTTTAAATTGAGATCCCTTCCCTTTATAACTCACTTATCCTCCGCCATTCCCAAGTCAAGGGTCATATATACTGACCCAATAGTATATCTTGAAAACTAGAACCAATCAACAATTTTAAGCATCATTTTCATTCTCAGTGACCCAGAATTAGTAAAGTTGGACTACATTTATTTCAGAAGCATTTTGGCTGTAGACTAGGATTTTGGATCAGTCAAAGTAGAAAAAACTTCTGAAGAATCCATCCCATGTTTCTGCAGCACTTCAGTGCTTGTCGAACTAGGCCTTAATACTACTTAGATCAGTTCCCCATTGGACACATTAAAAAAAACTACATCCAGTTGGGTTTTAATTAACAGACTAAGACCTCCTATCAGGGCAAATATCCTCGAGGAAGGAATGAGTTTGTGGTTAAGGCACTGGACTGAGACTTAAGAGTTCTTTGTTCAGTTCTCAGCTATACCATAGTCTTCTTGTGTGGCCATAGGGAAGCAACTATGCGTCCGTACCTCAAATGAAAAATGTAGAAAATAATCCTTTACTTACTTTCTCCCACTCTTTGTCTGTCTTTTCTACTTGGACTTTAAGGTCCTCAGGGAAAAGACTGTCTCTAATTATAGATATGCCCAATGCCAAGCACAGTGGGGCCCTGATTTTGGTTGGGGCTGCTAGGTACTGCTGTAATTCAAAAGATAAATACTAATGTTACCTTCATACCGAGTTTTAGGGCTGGTCTACATGCAGAGTTGCACCCAAATAACAGAAGGTGTGAATTAAAACAGACTCAGTTATTTGGCTGCAAATCTCTGTGCAAATAATCTTATTTTGGAATAAAAGTGGCTTAAATTGATTTAGCTAAAGTTGGTTTATCAACCTTTAATTTACATCAGTTTTGCATCTTTTGTTCCAAAACAATTGTCCACACAGAAACTTGTCCCAGAGTAACTTAAAGTGATTGAAATCACACATTTTTGTTATTTTGGTGAACGTTTGTGTGCAGACAAGCCCTTAGTTTGTTCCTTTAAAGTTTCATAATATAATAGAACACAGAACCTTGGAGATAAGAAGTATCATTCAAAGTAACTTTCTTGTCTATGAATACTTATTAAACGTCACAGAATCTTTTGCCAAGATGATCAAAGTCATATTTGATTCCTGCCTTTGTAATGGATTAAACTTTTGTTTCCTACATTTGTCAGCATACAGAAAAAATAACACTAGTTGAGTTTTTTGACCAAGTGAATCCATTTATCAAGCTGACATATTGGCTACCACACAAAAATGTACAGAGTCCATCAACAGTGTAGATGAAGGTATAAATTAAAGCCAAATTTGTATGCCACTCTGAGATATGTGATGAATGGGATGCAACTTAGCTTCATTAATCTTTGCACATTCTTAAAATCTCATACTTGACATTTGTAGTGAGCTGCTTCTTTTATGGGCATTCTTTTTATTTCACTTATGTACAAAAGTTAATCATACTTCAACTTAGTCATCTCTTTGTCACTTACCCACCGCAGGGATTTGGCATCCCAGCCATAACACTGGATTACTTCACCACACATTCATCAGTCTTTATATCTCTCTTTCTCTGTTGGGGAAATGATTTCACATTCCACAGCTTCAAGTGGTGCAGTGTTTAGCACATTATTCAAATATAAAAAGGCATTAATAACACATTTTCCACATCAAAAATAAAACTTCATGGCCTTTGAGTTGACACACATGTACCAGTGGGACTTCTGTAGAAAGAAACAAGATGAGTCAGTAGCTGGAAGCCTGCAGTTTTGCTTGCAAATGCATTCTATGTTCAGTACCAGAAGACGTGGCCTCGATTATATTTCTGGAGTAAGTCAGGAAAAAAATCAAATGGTTACACTGGTGAAGGGGGAGCACTATCAGGCCATACGTAACTATGGTAATATCAAGGTGCCCTCCAAAAGGCTGTTAATTTATTCCTTCATAATGATTTGTGGCTAACATACACAGGAGAACAATTCTTACACAGGGGACTAGACTATCCAATACAATCACACAGGAGTGTCAATGGTCATCAGTACAGCCATTACCTCTCTGTAGGACTCTTCAAAACAACAATTTATAGGGGAGGGAGCATTCCAGCTTTACCCATATGTAATCTTCTAGGGGCAGTGTAATTTACAGTGCAGTTACTGCAGTAACTCTCCTGGATTTGACATAATGTGAAGGGGCAGCCATGTGTGGCCTGCAGTGTGCAATCAAGATCTGCATGGCACAGCAGGCTGCCGTATGCTCTCCTTTGTTGTGCTATGAGTAGTCAGAGCTAAGATGCCTAGAAGTCTACTACAGAACTGCGCTCCACAGATTAATACATAGCTCTTTCTTTAGTCCTGAGGAGAAGAGGGGATCTGAAACAAAATGTATAGCAACGGGTAGGGCTGCAAGCAGAAACTGAAGAGAACTAAAATGTTTGAACAAGTAGCCGGAGGAAAATGTCAAGCACCACAGTGCTGCGTATATGGTATTAGGGGATGACAAGGTGTCTGTAAGTATGGAATGAGTTCATTCAAGCCCCTTGCAGCCTGAGATGAAGCTCATTTGCAGATGGGACCCTATATTGCCTAGGAATCCTTGAAGCATACGTCATCCTCTACAGAAGTATGGATATCTGCCAATAGTAAGTAATTGATGCTCAGACTAGTAAAAATTTATGCTACTGCTGTAGTAAGACACATGTCTCATACGTTTTAGTCCAGTTCTTCTCTTATTCCGCCTGGATTTCCATAGGCCACCCTCCCCTTCCCCCCCGGAGCATAGAAATGATCAAGTTCTTATCTTTTGAAGATCTTCTAGGTGAGAGAAAAATAGTCTGATAATCTACCAAAAATCGCTCTTGGTTTGTGCTTGTGATTTCACAGCAGATTTTCAGCAAATTGCTATACTTTTCAACACACCGGATATGGACGCTGTGTACATAAGTGGTGCAAACTTAAGCAGATATATATAAATGTTGCATTATCCTGTGCATTCACTGTAGCTATCCTCCATTGCCATATAATTCAATGAACTTCTCTGCAATGCTGCTGCAGGCAACTTTTCAGCCAATTTCATCTAAATACTATTTTAAGAATAAGCAACTTTTCTTGCTATCTTGCTCTCCCCTCAATGAAGCCAGTGGGAATTGTGGGTTCTCAGCACCTCTGAAAATGAGGCATTTAATTTAGTACAAATTATGGGTTGAAATGCCCAGATGTGAACATAGTAACTTCATTGCCTGGAGCACTAAGATGTTGAACTTTACGTAATTAATCAGAGGATGTTGTTCAAGGGCCACTACCAACAGCGGTAGTAATTAAACCATTGTCTGTACATTTAACAAGTAATGAAGTAGAGCTAATTAAGAGTATGTCTGCAATGAAGATAAAAGGTAGAATTTCCAGCTTGAGTACATATACCTGCTCTAGCTCTGATTGAACTTGCCTACTGAAAATAGAAGTGTAGCCACCGCTGTGCAAGCAGCAGGATGGGCTAGCTGCCCTGAGTACATACCTAAGGTATAGGATGGTATCATACTCAGATGGAGTACACTTTTAAGCAACATTACAGAAGTTACAGTGGTACATTCTTTTAATATAACATTACATTTCCTTAGTGAAACTAGGCTTAGATCACACTCAGCCCTACACAACCATTCACACATACATAACTTATCAGTACTGCGGAGTGTGTGGCTGTTTTGAGATAACTACAAATCATAAGTATACGGCAAGGCATGAGGCCTAAGGTCAAGTCACCCCGTGCTCCTGAGGAGAGCAATCTTCTCCCAGGAAGGCAAACATATATATTTAAAATGTATCCCAATGAACAAGTGTTTCAACATATATCAGTTCGAGTTATTCACAAGGAGGAGGCAGATTACAGTAGCTCCTCACTTAACGCTGTAGTTATGTTCTTGAAAAATGCGACTTTAAGCAAAACGATGTTCAGTGAATCTAATTTCCCCATAAGGATTAATGTAAATTCACACATACATAACTTATCAGTACTGCGGAGTGTGTGGCTGTTTTGAGATAACTACAAATCATAAGTATACGGCAAGGCATGAGGCCTAAGGTCAAGTCACCCCGTGCTCTTGAGGAGAGCAATCTTCTCCCAGGAAGGCAAACATATATATTTAAAATGTATCCCAATGAACAAGTGTTTCAACATATATCAGTTCGAGTTATTCACAAGGAGGAGGCAGATTACAGTAGCTCCTCACTTAACGCTGTAGTTATGTTCTTGAAAAATGCGACTTTAAGCAAAACGATGTTCAGTGAATCTAATTTCCCCATAAGGATTAATGTAAATGGAGGGGTTAGGGGCCAGGGAATTTTTTTCCCTGTCTGCTAGAAGAGTACTTTTTCTGCTACTTGCAGGATTCTCTGGAAGAGCAGCCTGTCAGGGCTAGCAGGTGGGGGCTTGGAATCAGGGTGGGCCAGCAGCCCCCCATCAGCTTCCCTGCACCTCCCAACTGCTGGCAGACATCGCAGATAAGCGCCTTCCCCCGCCCTCTCTGTGCCTCCTGAATGCGGCAAAACAGCAACTTCGCTGTGTTCAGGAAGGGGAAGGCGCTGATCCGCAGGGCCTGTGGGTGGGAGGCACTGGGGGTGGGGGAAGGGAGTTAATAGGAGGGCTGCCAGCCCACCCTAGTTCCAAGCCCCCACCCGCAAAACAACGTTATAAGTGAACATTGCACAACTTTTAAGGAGTATGTTCCCTAATAGATGAGCAACATAACAACAAAACAACGTAAAGTGGGACAACGTAAAGTGAGGAGTTACTGTATATTCAAATGTTAATGAATAAATAGCATTCCATTCCTATTGATTAAAGCTTTAAGTCAATAAATAACTAATCATTCTGGTGCTACCAGAATGAATTGTTGATATTGTACCAAATAGCATTAAACAGAGATTTATAAATACACCTCTACCCTGATATAACGCAACCTGATATAACACAAATTCAGATATAACGCAGTAAAGCAGCACTCTGTGGGGGCAGGGCTGCGCGCGCCGACAGATCAAAGCAAGTTCAATATAACGTGGTTTCACCTATAACGCGGTAAGATTTTTTGGCTCCCGAGGACAGCATTATGGGGTAGAGGTGTATGTTGGACTTTGCTCTGAAGTTCATATTTGCTGGTTTGGCTGAAAAACTGAGCACTGGGAATATTGTGGTTCTTTACAGCCCAGAATGTAATGAACGGGAATGTAGTTTATTAATTAAAATACATAAAAACAAGCCCCAATGTTCACTAGAAACTGTCACATGACAGTAGTAGAAAGAGCCATAGGAAAAGAGATTTTCTTCTAAGACTGAACAAGGAACTTTAGCAGAATGGGGAAAACAATATTATTCCTGGAGCTACTTTAACTCTCCACCCAAGCTTCTGCCTGCAGCCTTTCCCAGCCCCTCCCACCCAGCCTTCCAGCTACAGTTTTAAACAGACTCTAAAAATATCCTCACAGTCATATTTTGATGAATACAGCTTCTCAGATTGAAAGAGGACCAACACAAGGCAAATACACAATTTACATCCTCGAAATTTGTCAGCTCCACATATTAAAAGAAATCACAGATCAGACTCTAAAAATCATGAGATTTAAAAAAAAACATAAAAAATAAAATGGAGGGTCTTTTCATTTGTTTTCTGGCATTTAAGCCTTTAAGATTCACTTCGCCAGATTTTTTCAAGCTTTGGTCTGTAGCTGTGAGGGGTAGAAAGTTACTTTTTTAATTAAAGTACAGAATCTAACAATCACATAACTCCAGGAACTGCACCGAAAAGTGCTAATTGTAATGGGTAGAACTGGTTGGAAATGAGAATTTTTTATTCCCCAGGAAATTCCAACATCTCAGGGGAAAAAAATATTTTGAGTGAGAAGAAGCTGCAATTTCCCATGGAACAAAAATTCTGAAAAATTTTGATTCAGAACCATCAAAATATTTCATGTTGACAGTGTCAAATGTTTAATTTTTGCCCTTATAATATATATAATATTAAAATTCATGTAATTAAGGAACCATTTCATTTTTACATGTATAAATATTAATATTATATACAAGTTTACATGAATCAAAACAATAAAATTGAAATGAAATGTTTTACCTTATTGAAACTAAACATTTTGATATTATTGAAATGAAATGTTTCAACATTATCAAAATAACATAGGCAGCTTGACTTTTTTCCTGTTGAAACAGTCATCAAAATTGATGCATTCCCTCAAAACATTTAGATTTTGAGAAAGCTACATTTTCAGATGGGAAACTGTTCAGTCAAAAAATTTTCAGCCAGCTCTGATAATAGGCTAGCTCATGTCATCTTACTTATACCAAATACAGCCTTATTCCTCAAGTAGTCCAATTAGAGCCAATGGAACTACTCAAGGAGAAAAATGCTACTTACTTTGAACAAGGATCAAAGAGTCCTGTGGCACCTTATAGACTAACTGACGTTTTGGAGCATGCGCTTTCGTGGGCGAATACCCACTTCGTCAGATGCATGAACAAGGATGACATTCTGCAAAACTTTGTTGCTATTGCATTGCATGGTATGTGCTATTTTTTAAACAAAGAACTACTTTATTTCCTGCATAAATATTATTTATAGCAAAAAAAGTATCTCAAGTGCAATTTCAAGAATCTCAACGTTCAGATCAATATCCTACTCAGAATAATAGTAATAGTATTAAATACTATGTGATAAAAATAGAAGGAAAAAATCTCCACAGTGCCATAAGCTTTTCATTCAGTCCACATTTGAATGTAATGCACATTAGCAAAGTATTGTTCATAATTAATAATAAATAAAGTCTATAAGTCTACTGCAAGGGAACTTCCACTTAACAAGAACAGACAAAAGGCAAACCTTTTCTTTCTGTATAACATTTCTTATAAAGATACAGTAATAAAGCCTCATGCAAGATGCTGATCCTTTCTTTACAATCAGAAGACTATGAAGGAAAGAAAATTTTATAAGCCACTTGACCTGGTTATTTCTCAGTCAAAGAGTATATCAGTTACTCTACACAACTGCAGCATTCCAAGCAATAAATTAAATTATGGACATTAGAAGCAAGCACAGTTTACATCTGGGCAAGATTTAAAACTGAGGCACATTTGATGATTTCTATAGTCTCAGCAGAAATATTCCTGCAGAAATAATGCTCTTAAAACATTCTTTCTTAAAAGACTTTATTCTTTCAAATGCCCATGTGCCTTGTCCATATTTGATTTTTTTTTAACGTGACATGACAAAAAGGACCTTGATTTCCTCAAATATTTTCCCTCTCTTTAATCGTTCTGTGATTTGGGTAGTTCTATTGCTCTAAAGTTCTTACTGTGCTCCAGCATCCATGCAGGCAAACTCCTGTGCTTGCCTGGGGCATATTGACTTCAGTAGCGTTTAGCTCAAGTCCAGGTCTGCCTGTACTGATATTTTTGTAGGTTTGGGGCCTTAATACATATGTAATACAGCAGGGCTTGAACCTGGGATCCTTGGTTCAACATGTGATCCCCTTCACCATGCTCTGTGATTTAAAAAAAAAAGGCTTTGACACACTCATAATTCCCATTTTGCTCATGCCAAACTGAGTAAGGCTGGATTATGCATAAATAATATTTTAATTCATTACAAAATTGTTTGATTAGCTCTAATGGCTGCACAAGAGGCTGGAATGGCTGTTGGCATTGCATCCTCCGGTTCTTGACGCTGGAGAACACTTCATGTAATTTATACTGAGAAGATCATAAAAACAGAACAGAAATAGACAGTGCATCAGGGTCAGATTCTCAGCTGGTGGAAATCAGTGTAACTGCATTCATGCCAACAGAGCTGTGCCAGTTTACTCCAGCTGAAGATCTGGCCTCTTTTTTTTAATTCAGCAGATTATAGTGAGATGCAATTTATGCTATTTATTGTGGCTATACAATTTTCCTGCCACCATCCTCAGCAACTGTAATCACTTCCCTACAGAGGTGAGAGTAGAACTGTATGAAAAGCTCACAATGAACCATAGACACCACCCTGCCAAGCTCACTTGTTTTCTGGATTTGGTATAGACACTCAAACTTGATCATGCATTTTTTTCTTCCCATAAAGTCCCATTGACTTCAAGAGAATTCAGGTAAAGATTGAAGTGTACCTGGATTAATGGATTGTTTTGCATCACAAATGCAATCTTAAAAAATGTGTGGCATGATGGTGATATTCACTCGTTTCAACTGTGTTTCACTTGGAGTTCTGGGATTCAATCTCAAAGCCAAAATTGGATGCGGGTGGGAGATAGATGAGGATGAGTCCGCAAGGATCAACCTTAAAGAAAATATTCACAGGAATCCTTGTGTAGCAAAGCTTTTGAGTTCTTTACAGCAATAATCTGGAGATAGGATCCTAATATTTTTTGAATGCTACTTAAGGTTTAAAAAAACCCTTTGACATGAGAATGTAAAAAGGGAGATAAAGTAAATATTTAACAAAAAGAGATTCCTTGCATGTCTTTGCTAGAACTCGCTTGACATAGAGGATGGGTATTTCAAGAGGCATAATTTGCTTTAAAGGGCTGTTGCTTATATTGCAGTATGTGGATATATAAATGCTTATCATTGGAATGTGATACAGAAGAGGAGGAGGGGTGGGAAATGGCACAGTGTCAGGTAGAATTACTTGAAACTTTAGCTGCATTGATTATTTCAAAGCACTATCCAAAACTCTAAGTGCTATAATCCAAGACAATGTAACAATGAACCAATCCATAACATTGCTGTCCTGCTGTAAATCCACCTCCAAAATAATATTAACCCATCAGAAAATAAATATAAAGAAAAATTAAGCTATTCTCCCAAAGGACATCTCTCCCAGCACTCCTCCAACCTTTTCACTCTCCCAAAACGTGCAGGATAGAAGCAATTTTGCAGCTTGTCCTGGACATTGTCAAATTATGGCTATTTCAGACTAATTGAGATGAACATTTCAAACTGTTAGATATTGTAAGATAGCTGCATTATTGATGCAGGAGATACTAATATCTGTAATTAAATCGCTTAACATAGCCCTACCGGCTGCTAGAGAAGAAAGAGAGAGATGGATATAACTGACTATTTTTAATTATTGAGAGATGTTCAGATAGTACTGAAGTCCATGTAAGAATCTAGATAGCTGGTAGTTGCCATGGGTGGAGTGAATATGTGACTCTATCAGGAACAGAAGAGGTGGTAACTATATAGCACAATTGATTGTGGCCATATTTGTGGTAACACCTGCACTGGGGCTGGAGTCACACAGAAAATGTGACAACTTTTTAAAAAGATCTTCTTTCTTTTCTGCAACATGGAGCCACTAGGGCTACTTCAAGGGCAGAACTCCACTGTGGTGTGGTTAGAGTCAACTGAGCAGCACTCGCTTACCCCAGATCAAAATTTGTCTCATGATCCTTTGAAAAACTAGACCTTTACTACAGGGACTATATTTATATTCTCATTGATAATTTGTTTTTGGTTTTTGATAGTGTTGTTTGAGATGGCAAGTAGCCCTGTTTGTAAAACAGAGCCTTATTTTAAAATACTGACATCAGTTATTATAATATACATACACAAATTTTACTACAAACCTACACATTCTGTGGGCTTTGGGGGGGGGGTTCTTCAGATCTCTGTTTGAACTGCCTAGGGAAATGGAGTGTGTGCTGTGTGTAGGTATCACTCTGGCCTCACCGCTGTTTGTTGTAAAGGTGATAAATCCAGCCAGTAATGCAAGATCAATACCCTGAACACCACTTCCAGATATCCACATTAGTGTGTAAAGAGTAAATTTTATCACGGAAATTAAAGCTGGAAATGGCCTGCTAGGTCATCTGATCCTTTCTCTGCCAGTGCATGGCTATTACCTACAGGATATTTTCTTGTGCTTCATCTCATCCAGTTTTCATTCTCTCTCCTAATAAGGCATCTACTACTTGCATTTGGAGACTATATCACAACTAATAGGTCTGACTGTCAGGACAATTATTCCTAGTCTTTATTACTAATTATCCTGCCTTAGACCACCCTAAACACTTCGTCTCATTCCCGGATGCATCATTTGCCTTATGCAGATATTTGTAGAGGGCTATCGTGGCCACCCTTAATGTTACATCAGGCCTGATTCTCCATTGACTTCCCCAGTGCAAAGTAAGTCCAGAACATGCCAAGTCAGAACTGTAGCCACTGTGCACTGTGGTGGAACAGTAAATTTCTTCTACAACTGTAAATGCTCCCTCATGGGAACAGCACCCTCTTGCCTCTGAGCCCAGATGCCATCTTCTGAGCAGCAGCAATGCAGGTTTTAAGCTGCAACATGAATCAGGAAAAAATTGGTTGGGATTGTCCAGAAGGATAAGTCGATTGCCAGACTTAAGTATGCACAGTGCGTCTAGGGGAAATAGGCATCTGTTCATCCAGGAAACTGTATTGGGAAGCCTAGAATAATCAGCTTATATCAGTGGTTGCAATGCTTGGGCAGTCCACCCTTAGTGATGTTATTTAAATTAAAGTGGAGCAGGAAAGCTGAGCAGAGGAACTTGTGAAAAAGGCTGGCTGTACCAAAGCAATGCAAAGAGACTCTTATGGTGCTATAAATCACTGCAGGCCAAAGTTTCTTCCCTAAATGGGTTCCCCTTATTCAAAAATGATCTCCAGGATCATGGTATACATTAAGGATGAACTACTATACTTATATAGCATCTGTCTTTCAGATCGCTCAAGAGCTGGCCATCTAATAGATGGAAGGGCTTGCTGCCATGGGTAAAGGGCTCCAGTGCCGTGGAAAGAGGGAAAAATTCATGAAGCACTAATAGGCTGCAGTTATGGTGAGGTTGTGCAGATGGCTGTGGTGTGGGCAAGGTTGTGGGTTTGGATTTTGCTCAGTTTCACACTGAAAAGCCCCCTCCAGTTGACCCAGCTGAAAAATGAGTACCCTACTAATGGGTTAGGGCCATCAAAGGCAGTTAGATGTGATTCTGGCCATATCACTCCCTTGTGTACTATTGGTTCTGAAATTGAAGCGTGTCAGCCCGATGAGCCATTGGCTCAGGGGAACTTTGACTTTGTAGAGATAGTGATTCAACTCTCCCATTAGCTAAAATGATATAGACCCTCTCCCTATAGTCCTTATGTGACAAGTAATAGCAGTCACATAGCTGATGACTGCACCTAGGTTGCTAAACCTTGATTTTACCAGAACAGAAGGTAACTCTTTTGCTTTAGAAAGGTCTGATGTACTTCCCCCACTTTGGCACTACCTTGCAAGCACTCACTAACATATCAAGTGGGAGGCCATGGACTCACCCTGTCAAGGGGAGATGAAGCACAGATAACAGCACTATCTATTCCACTCTTTATAGTTCTTAGCAGGTAAAACCAAATTCTGCCTGTCTCCTAAGACAAATGATCTTACTGAAGTCAGCAACTGTTCCCATGAGTACGTACTCACCAGTGTGGATAAGGGTTTCACAAATAGGACCTAATGCACTGGGGGAAATGATTTCATTTCACACAAATGGACATAAACCTCTGCTTTTATTGTTTTTTTTAATTAGCCTCTGTAGTGAAATTATTTCTAGCCCCCTTCACATCGTACTTTAATGTGCAGAATATTGCCAGCAACCTCACGCCCAAAAACAGAATAATGTTCCTAATTCCTAAGTCCTTAAATAAGGGGAAAATCTCCCCTAACAAATGGCAGAACTACTTGAATTCAACATTTTCCTCTAAAATATTAATGGAGTACAATATAAACAATTAAATAGCTTTCAGTTAAATAATGCATGCATATGAACTGTTCATCCCCGAGTTAAGGATTCCTACTTGTGACAGTTTGGATAAATATATTATTCAATGTCAAGTTATTTCATACAATACATGATGTATATTTTGCATCTGTTTCATAACATAATGGATGAATAATTGCATCTCACAGTATAAATACTGGAGCAGTATGCATCATGAATATAAATTTAATAGACCCTCAGATAATCCAGTGATTATAAATCTGTGCAAAATATGAGTTTCAGTTTACCTCCTGTGTCAAATGTTGCTGGAAGATCAGTGTATAACAGCTTTTGGCAAATATAAGCCTAATACAATTAACTCTAATTTTACTGTGGAACTGTTTCCTATTCACCCTGAAGCTAATGGGGACAGACTCAGGCATTTTGTCAGTTTCAGTGAGCGTGTTTGGAAGGCGTCATGTAGTCTATCCAGTTTATAATAATGAGAAAAAACACTCATTTGTATAAGTTGTTCTTTCATAGTGTGTCCCATTCCCCATCCTACCCCCATCTTAGCATACTAATACTTTTATCAAACACATATATATTAGCTAAATGTAGTAGTACAAAAACAATGAGGAGTCCTTGTGGCACCTTAGAGACTAACAAATTTATTTGGGCATAAGCTTTCGTGGGCTATGACCCATTTCATCCGATGCATGGAGTGAAAAAAGGTATGCAGGTATAAATATATAGCACATGAAAAGATGGGAGTTCCCTTACTAAGGGGGGGTCAGTGCTAATAAGGCCAATTCAATTAGGGTGGATGTGGCCCATTCACAACAGTTGACAAGAAGGGGTGAATATCAACAGAGGGAAGATGACACAGCTACCTTTCTGAAACCTGTAGTGGTACAGTGGGCACATTTCAAGAGTTGATTCTGGTTTTAGAGATAGTTATGCTTTCAGACATATTCCCTATTTTTAACATGGGAGAATAGCACTACAACCAGTAAGATCTCTAGAACTTTGAAGAATGTTTTGCATGTACTGACTGCATATCAGGCTGTGAGTGTTTGCTTAAAAACAAGTTCTGATGGCAAGTAGTTGGTCTTGTTGTTAAGACACTGAAGAGAAACTTGGGGTGGGTTCCAATTTCCTACTCTTCCATAGATTTCCAGAGTGATCTTGGGCAAGTTACTTTTAACCTGATCCATAGCCCATTGAAGATAATGGAAAGACTCCATTGACTTTAGTGAGTTTTACATCAGACCCTTTTTCTCTCTGTGCCTCAATGCCCCATCTAGATAATGGAGACAACACTTCTTTTTCACCACTTTCTTTTCATCTCCTCTATTCAGATTGTAAACTCTCCAAGGGAGGGACTGCCCTTTACTATATTTGTGCAGCACCTAGCACAGTGGAATCTAACCAGACCTTAGTTCATAGAATCATAGAATATCAGGGTTGAAAGGGACCTCAGGAGCTCATCTAGTCCAACCCCCTGCTCAAAACAGGACCAATCCCCAACTAAATCATCCCAGCCGGGGCTTTGTCAAGCCTGACCTTAAAAACCCCTAAGGAAGGAGATTCCACCACCTCCCTAGGTAACCCATTCCAGTGCTTCACCACCTTCCTAATGAAAAAGTTTTTCCTAATATCTAACCTAAACCTCCCCCGCTGCAACTTGAGACCATTGCTCCTTGTTCTTCATCAGGTACTGAGAACAGTGTAGATCCATCCTCTTTGAAACACTCTTTCAGGTAGCTGAAAGCAGCTATCAAATCCTCCTTCACTCTTCTCTTCTGCAGACTAAACAATCCCAGTTCCCTCAGCCTCTCCTCACAAGTCATGTGCTCCAGCGCCCTAATCATTTTTGTTGCCTTCTGCTGGACTCTTTCCAATTTTTCCACATCCTTCTTGTAGTGTGGGGCCCAAAACTGGACACAGTACTCCAGATGAGGCCTCACCAATGTCGAATAGTTGGGGGTCTCTAGGCACTACTGCAATATAAATGATAATAATGAAGCTGCAATGCTGCTGCTCTGTTTCTGTAGCCACTGTGGGATGTAAAACAAGAGTCTTTATGAGAAATGATTATTTTAAAGGTCACCCAGGTAAATATTTCATGCTCTATCTAGCAGAAAGTCATCTGTAACAACAGAAGGCATAGTGACCCAAGAAAATCATTGCATCTCTGCTGTTAAAATAAAACACAAATATTTTAAAACAAAGATGCCTTTGTATACAGACACAATAAAGAGGGAAATATTGAAGGTGCATGGTGTTTATACACAAACTGCGAAATTAAACAGGAGAGGGTAATTCTGAATCTGTGTTTCTCTTTCTCTATGGTTACTATCAGATGGGATGAGGGTATACAAACATGTACTTGTAATTTAGATGACATGTTTCTGTGTTGACTAGAAGGCCTTTCATTTTATTGGTTTGGGGCAGAGGTGAGTTCAAAAGCATTTAAGGGATTTAGGAACACAAATTCCATTGAAATGCAACGGGACTTGTTTTCTCTTTGATGTTTTAGAAAAATGTTGCCCCAAATTTATTATGATGATTACACTGAAAGCTACTAGTGGAAGCCCAGCTTTGGGATGAACCCTTAAATATTGTGTAAGGGAGCCCAAACTGTTTTTAACTGTATTTGACCCTTCAGCAACTAAAGCATGGCTAGGCATTCTTTGAACAAATTGTAGCCTTTGTTCCCTTTTTTTCCATGCACACCAGTAACAGAGGAATAGAAAATATGTGAATAAAAACGTGTGTAATCATCTGTGAAGGCTTAGGGTACCTGTGCAGTGCTTTATATAATTCATAATTGTTATATGACCAGTAATAGCTGCCTAATGTTGACATACCTTCTCCAGTTACTTTAGCTAACATTAATTTTGTCAAGATCTGCAGTGTCAAAGTCAAATGGCAGAAGTATTTTAAATGTCTCAGTTCTCTTGACTGCTAATATTTGCATAGCATTATCGACATTTTGAAAGGCTTCAAAGTTGTCCCTAGTTATTCACATAAAGGGTTTTTTTTTTCTCTCTCTCTCCCAAGATATTTAACTTTCCTAATACTTTGCAGAAAATTAGGTATATATGGCGAAGATCTGGGAAAACAAATCAGACAAGAAATGGTTTCTTAAGGAAGGTGTTTGCTATATACTACTTTTCTTATGATGGCTTTAAAAAGAGATTTGTAATTACAAACATTTATCCTATATCGGCGTATACCTTTAGTCTGTATTTAAATGTACCTTGATATAGATTTTTCCTTAAAATAGTGCATGATGTAAGCACCTTCATCTGGCGCTATTTAACATGGAAAACTATTTAATTTAATTGGACCTAAGAAACAAGCCTTGAGTTATGTATTTCTTAGGCACCCAGATTCCCATTAAAATGCATAGGAGTTCTGGGTGTGTCAGGAAAACAGAATCAAGCCAAAAAGGGCAGCCAAAGAGATGAAAACATGGGGCCAAGCCGCAGTTGGTAAAAATCAGTGTAGCTTCATTGAAGTCTATTATTTGCAGCAGCTGAGGTTCTGGCCTATTTCATGTTACTCTAAACCAGATCATTCAAACACAGTTACTTTGTTGAATTAGGAAGAGCAGATTCCAGAGGCACCAAAATATTGATTGCAAATGGTGCCATTTCTTTACTTTATATTTACAGATACTGTGCTCAGCCTTATGAACACTTAGGCTTAAACTTGGGGTCTGTGGTGTAGAAGGATTTTTTTAACTCACCTACGGAATATTATATCGTACTCTGCATCTGCTGTGAATAATTGATTTGGCAGAGAAGCTAAGCTGAAAATTTCCTTTCATCTTTCATTTCTTTACTTCTCAGTTTTCCCTCTTTTTTTGCTTTCCCTACAATGCCTCTTTTCTCTTTCCTTCTGTTTTTTATCGTGTTGATGGTTCCAGATAGCCTTGCTTATGCTGTCATTCACATGCCATCCTGTCGAAGAATGTATGCCCCATGAAAATCACTTGGGATAGATTATTTTTATCAATCCTTTCAAAGGAAATTCAATTTAACAGTCATTTTGAATAGCATAAAACACTAACTTATTTGGCATCTTTATTTTAAATGAAAACACCGGATTCTCTTCCTGTCAAAACACTGGAGTTCTCCATAGGAAGAATTCTACTACTGCTTGATTGGTAATAAGCATGTAGTGAGTGGTGCACATTAATAAATCAAGACCTCAAGAGTCCAATCTGTGTTTGATCACAAAAGTGTTGTACTTATTTGAACCATATGTACCTTCTAAAACATGGAGATTTATAAATCTCTTTCAACAGTTAAACTATTAAGAAATTAAATATAATTTAAGACATTTTAACTTATTTTTAGTAGATTCACTCAATAGAAACAGTGCCATATAATATTTATAAATAACAAAATTGGCTTTTCCTTGATAGGACAGTTAGGTAATGTTCTTCAGGACTATTTCAGGTTGTACACCACCAGAGTGTAACAATAAAATACTAATATTTTCACTTTTATATGTGTATTAAAACTCTTTTTCGGAATAACCATGGAGGAACTAATGGTATTTAACTCCCTATTTTGCACTTTTTGCTCAGGGAAAAGTCCTACTACAACTGCTACTAATAATACGAATAATAAATACATACCTAGATGTTATATAATGTTTGTCATCTGTACACGTGAAACTGTTTTACAAAAGAGATAAGTATCATTAAATATTGAAGTCAGTGTGAATTTTCCTGAGTAAGGAAAGAGAAAGAAGAGCTTAGGTGAGGGAGGGACAGTTTGCCTTTGGCCAGTCTTTGAGAGGGCACCCAAATCAAGCTGTAACCTGGCACATGGTGTCACAGTACCACTCAGGTTTGGCCCAGTGGCCCCTACTCCTTGACAGAGGGGTGACCAGACCAAACCTGAGTGGCACTGCGACCCCACACACCAGGTGGCATTGCTCGGAACAGGTAAGTTGCTTAGGCTTCGGCTTCAGCCCTAGGTGGCGGGTCTCAGGGCCCTGGGTTTCAGCCCCATTTGGTGTGGCTTCAGCTTTCTGCCCTGGGCCCCAGCAAATCTAATGCTGGTCTTGCTTGGCAAACCCCCAGAAACCTGCTCGTGGCCTCCCAGGGGGCCCCCAACCCTGATACAGAATAGGGTAACCAGGTGTCCAGTTTTTGACCAGAACACCTGGTTGAAAGGGATCCTGGAGGCTCCAGTCAGCACCACTGACCAGGCCATTGACTGTGCAGTTGGCAGTGGTGCGCAGCAGGGCTGGTAGGCTCCCTGCTAGCCTCCACACTGTGGGGCTCCCAGGAAGCAGCTAGCATGTCCCCCCTCTGGCTCCTACATGTAGGGGCAGAAGGGGGCTCTGCACACTGCCCCTGCCCCAAGCGCTGCCTCCACAGCTTCCATTGGCCAGGAACCACAGCCAATGGGAGTTGCGGGGGCGGCACTTGCAGACGGGGCAGCACACAGAGCCTCCTGGCCACGCCTCCACATAGGAGCTGGACAGGGGACATGCCGCTGCTTCCAGGAGCTGCTTGAAGTAAGCACTGCCCAGAGCCTGCACTCTTGACCCCCCCATGCCCAAACTCCCTGCTTCAGCCCCCCAAGCCACTGCTCCAGCCCTGATCCCCCTCCCACTCTCTGAACACCTCAGGCCCACCCCAAATCCCTCATCCCTGGCCCCACCCCAGAGCCCAGAGCCAGAGCCCTCACTCCCTCTCACATCCCAACCCACTGCCTCAGCCTGGAGCCTCCTCCCACACTCTGAACTCCTCATTTCAGGCCCCATTCAGAAGCCCGCATCCCCAGCCGGCGCCCTCACCCACTTATGTACCCCTACCCCCTGAGCCAGCTCAGTGAAAATGAGCGAGTGAGGGTGGGGAGAGCGACCGACAAAGGGAGAGGGGATGGAGTGGGGGGGGGGTCCTCAGAGAAGACGCAGGGCATTGGCAGGGCCTCATAGGATGGGCAGGACAAGGGTGGGCAGGAACATGGCAAGAGTGTTCTTTTTTATGGAAGTAGAAAGTTGGTAACCCTAGTTGAGAACCATTGCTCTGGTCAATGAAATATAAAGCTATAGGGCAAGCTTAAGAGCTGGTGAACTCAATGGACTTGTACTGATTTACACTAGCTAAGGATCTGGCCCTATGCCCATCCATTTGCATATATAATGGTGGTTTTTCTTGTTACAGTATACACACTTGTCATTTTTCTTTCTTTTAAATTACCAAAATTCGGGGGGGGTAAGGGAAGGGGAAATCCAAGCCCCACTGAAATCACTTGCGAAACTCACAATTTCCCCCATGATGACTATATTTTTGTTTTATTTTACATCTTTTCACCAGCTGTATCTATCCACCTACTCAGTTAGGTACACAATTTCCAAGTTTTTGCTCTTTCACAAACATTTCACTGACAGTATCAAATTGGAACCATGTGTTTTGCATGTTGTACAAATAGTTTGACAAAACATGCCTTTGCTCCTGGTTTTCCTTATTTTTTGTTAAGATCACGATGTGGCTCTAGCCTCACTTACACCAGTTCTGCACCAGTGTAACTCAGTTTACTTTGGTGTAATTACTCCTGATTTGCACCAAAACCAAGGCGATCAGAATCAGACCAATGCCTTCCATTCTGTGCATTGAAAGAGAGCATATTTGGTCTTTTTTCGAGCATACTGTTTTATCATTCTAAAACATCAGTATGGTCGCTCAAGACAATCTAACTTTAACAATTAATAAAGTGAGGAGGAAAATGGGCGCATGTCAAAAATTTATCCCAAATGTGTTATATTGTCACTTGTTTAAAATATGCATTAGTTCCATGTCATTATCATCCATTGAAGAAACAGATACTGAAAATGCTTTCCACTGGTTTGAAAAGAACCCCTCACCCTCACCCCCTTTTTAAAATTAAGTTTCCATCATTACAGTGAGTTGATGTTAAGTAGCAAAATATCAACATTCAATTTCTTTTCAAAAAAGAAAGAAATAAAATTGAAGACTAGAGAATATTTATTGGACTGACACATATTCCTTTGATTAAATTTTAAAATTTCTATGTTTACAGCCTGTTTAATGGTTTTATGTTGTTATTTTTAATGGGAGCTACAGCTTCAGTGTGGGAAGGGGAACTTTACTCCAGAATTCTACATGAGCATACACTTTGGTTTCTGTAGGAGTGGATTTAGTAGCCATACTACATATCTTGGCAGGTTTGTAATGTTTTATGTTTCCGTTGCATAAGACATAAAAATAGATCAGTTACAGTGCCACCTGCTGAATATGATCTATAATCACTAAGAAACATAAATTAAATACTTAGACTACGTCTTCACTACCGGCCATATCGGCGGGTAGCAATCGATTTCTCGGGGATCGATATATCACGTCTCATCTAGACGCGATATATCAATCCACGAACGAGCTCCTGTCGACTCCGGAACTCCACCAATGCGAACAGCGGTAGCAGAGTCGACAGGGGGAGCCGCGAATGTCGGTCCTGCACCGTGAGGATGGTAGGTAACTCAATCTAAGATACTTTGACTTCAGCTACGCTATTCACATAGCTGAAGTTGCATATCTTAGATCGATTCCCCCCCTAGTGTAGACCAGCCCTTAGAAGACAGAAAAAAGTGAGAGATTAATTTTAAGCACGAACAGCTACATAATGAGATCAGAGCACAATCTAAGAAGCTTATCTATGTAAATGCATCTCATGTTTTTAAAGGTTTGAATTCTATTGAATATTTGCAACTAAACCAAATTAGGAGGGGGAAAAACTCAAAATGTACCCAGCAATCTGTTACATGAATAGGATTGCACCAGTAATAATCTTGTCCAATAATGTAAAAAGATAAGGAGAAAGTTCTGTGCTTCATAAGGCACTTAGACCACCCAAAAGTACAATAATCACTTTATTTAATTTCAAAGAATTTTATGAAATGTAGTTTGTAAAGACAAATAAGGGAAGGTCTGTATTTAGAGTTGTGTTTGTGGAATTTATGTTTCACTTTGATGTTTGCTGCACTCAAATCCACAAATCCCAAAGAAGCATCTAGAAGAAAGTTGATTCCTCCATGGGAAGAATCATCCATGGACATCAATGATCTATCCTTTATGACTGGGACAAATATATTCTCCAAATGGAGCTTCTTAGCCAGGATCATCTGCTGTTAAAAAGACAGGATTGAGTCATGTGCCTCCTTGTAGTCTACAAGGACTGTAGGTTTACAAGCATCTGATGTGACAGGCAATGTAGTGACTGTTTCTGCTAGAATATTTGAATGTTGTAGCACTGTGATAACCAGGAATAGTGACAAATTGTGAATGTCCACAATTGACTCAATTCCTTTAGTTTGCTACTGTCTTTAGCTGTATTGGTCATAACAGATCAATGGGAACATAACAGATCTAGCTCCATTGAAGTCATAGGCAAAACACACACTGACTTCAGTGGGGCCAGGATTTCACACACACACACTCACCCCATGTTTATAAAAGGTGAAATATCTTCCCCATTTTGCATATTAGCTGACTATTAATTCCTGATTAGCATTCCTAAATAGGAAGAGTTAAATTCTTGATGCTATGAAAGTGAGCTTATATTACCCCAGTTATTGAGTGTAACAGAAGAGGATGTTTCTTGCAGCTATTACAATATTGCTTTCTGTTTATTGCTCTATCAAATTTCTGAGGAGTCGGCCTGGCTGCCATATTGTGGGTTAAAGTGGCTGCATATTATAGCAGAGTTCCGCACTGCAGTCTCTCACAATGACTTTTACTTCTACTTTTAACATTAACTGAAAATTTAAGTATCGCAGACTAAAAAGTATATGGATTCTTTTTGTGCATGGAAAAACGGAGTGATTACTTTCAGCGTTGTCACTATCTGCGACTTCATAAGTTCTCTCTTTTTTTGGTGTGATTCATTCTGTCTTTTTAGTACAATGGGTTGAGGTGAAAGCGTAGAGGTTGGGGAAGAAATGAAGGATCTTTTCCCCCTTTGATATACTATTTAGGCAACAGTATAGATATTCTGAGCCCAATAAATATCATTGAGATGTAGCTTCAAGTGTTCATCTGCAGTGTTTAAAAGCAGGATTGCTTTGAAGATTATGGGTAGGTCAGGGAGGCAGAATGACATTACTAGTGTACTAGCTCATGTTCAGTGGCAAAGATTCCTTGTTTCCCAGGGAGAAAGGACTGTGCCTCCTGTTATCAATTTTATATGGAATATTGCCAGTTCAGGGTCCCAACCTTGTCAGACTGATCCAAGCCCTTGTAAGATGATATTTTTATTTTGGTGATGGATTACTAGTTGTGGTTCCTGTGTATAATCATCTGCTCTAAAGTACTGATGGGTTGAGGACGAAGGCTGGTTTTACTGTTACCATCCAATTGGGAAGAATGACATGTCCAGAGAAATGAAACTGACTTTTGTAGGCTTGAGAACAGGCTGAATTTTATTCGTAAAACCACTGGTAGGTGGTTGTCCTCAAATTTGAAGGTTGTCTAATGAGTCATCCAGAAGGACTTTTTGATTTATCCTGTAATTATTTGTGATACAAGTCTCTCAGGATCTTTATCTCTCTGTCTTGGTTTCTCTCCTTTTCATACATCTCTTTTTGGCAAGAGGAGTGAGCAGATTTTGAAATTCACTTGTAGCAAAAATCTGAATTAATTAATACTCCTTTGTGTTTTGCCGGGTTTTTGCCAAAGCTGGCTAGCTCTAATATTTGTAGTCCACAGCTAAACTGATAATTAAAGAAATAAAATGTCATTCAGATTGTCTGCTCACATTACATGGACATCACAGATTAAATTAGAGAATCGATTACGTTATTGTTTGAGACACATGGCAAGCCCAAGTGCTACCTCTTGTTATGAAGCAGGCCTGAGAGGTTCACCTTGCATACTCCGCTTGTTCAGCATGTCAGAATCATTTGTCAGTGTCCCACATCTGGAAAGCATCTTCACTAGAAGAATGTGCTGCAGAATTAAGTAATGTGGGAGGTAAGATTGTATTTCTGTAAAAATTTAAAGAGGGAACTGAAGATTTTTTTGAGATGCAAAAGAGGTGAGCGATAGACTTGTGTGTTTGTGATGTAATGTTACACAAAGCCATGTGCCTGTGTAGCTTTGTCACCCTCCTTACTCCTTAACAAAGTACAAACTGGAACAAGGAACAATCAGTATTTATGGTTAACAACAGAAGCCTATATAGAGGGTCTAAACTGGGGCGGGGAGGTGTTGGCTTTTGAGAGTTGGTTATCAGAGTAAATGATTAGTGTAGGCAGCAGCATGTTGTTGGTGATGCACTCAAAATTCACCACTTTTAAAAAGCTTTCTGTATTTAGAACACTAAGCATATTTTGCTGAAAGAAAAAAAAAGGGGGGAGGTAATTTAAAAACTCGAGATGTCATAATCAAATAGTTCCCAAATTCATTCTTCTAGTAAGAGAAATATTTGCTCTAGCACAATCCTTGGAAGTTTGGAAAGATGGACACTATTTGAGAAACGAGCATTAAAACAGGGCAGAAATTAGCCATAGTGAATACAGCCTGGTATGACTCTGCAAATAGCCAACAATGTCCTGTCCAAGAAAGGAGAGCTCCTGGAGGCCCAGCACAGCTCATCATTTTTCATTATCCTCACACAGAAGGGAGAATAATCCGAATCAGTTCATAAAAAGTGTGTTTGTTATAAGAAAGGACTTGGCAAGTGAGATTGCCTTGAATATCTGCCAATGTGTGTCTGGATGGCAGAGGACAGACCTGCAGAATTGGACAGGGCGTGGAAAACAGTGAGCACGGAACTGGCAGGTTTTGTTCAATTTCAGATACTGTCATTCTTTTATGAAATATATTCTAAGATCCTATAGTGGCTGTAAGCCTTTGGTTTGTAAGTAAACTGAAAGAGTCAGTTTAGGAATGTGTAAATATTGAAACAACCATTTCTTTGTGTGCCCAGAGGAAGCAGAGAAATACTGTCCCTGCGGTAATGATGCTTTGCATTTATAAGATAAAATTTTCAAGGAGCTAATTACACTGCCTGACATAGCTAAGTAGCACTCTACTAATCCTACAGATAATTAAACTGAGATACATTGAGGTTGTGACTTGCCTAAGGATGGGAATGGAAGCTAACTGGACTTTCCAGTCCTCTGTGCTAAACACTAAACAATACAGCCTCCTGAAACGGTTCTTCCTCTCCAAATGGGGTATCTTTTAAATTTCTATAGCTCCATGTGAGATGTTCTTTATGGAAAAAGCCTTTTAGCTCTGGCATCTATACTGGCTTATCAAGGGGGGGGAAGCTCCTCTTCAGCTCACATGGTATGTAGTAGCTTCTGCATATACAACACAAGGAGCCTGATTGAATTCTCATATAGAGCAGGTCCAGCCACCAAATGGGAGGCTCTGCTAGTTGGCTAAGTATTACCTGGTGTTGAGCTACCAGTCTGTGGTCCATCTACAATACAAGGTTACGGATGAAATTTTTGCCATCATTTAGACTCACGTAGTCTCTATTGACTCAGGGCCATCCTTAGGATTTATGGTGCCCTAGGCAGGATTATTAAGCTGGTCCCTGTGCCTGTCTTGCTCCTAGCAACACAAACATAAGCTTACACTATTGGAAAACTTATCACATGCATGTTATTAAAACCTGTTTAACTTAATTAAGCACACCATAATGAAGATGGACTAGCACTAAAGAAGTAGCACTATAGAAAAGATTCTGATTTGACAGAATGATGCAAATAATATAATTTTTTTAATTTGTCAACATTTTATTGGAAATTTATATGAAGAGGTATTGAAACAAGGATTTGTTTTTAATTAAAAGCAATCTTTCTGGTCAGTAATAATGTCATTGTATGACAAAGACAAAGTGATGTCTTTTTTGATTGCAAGAATAGCAAGACCAATCAAGTGTTCCTGACTCCTTGTAGAGCGGAGATAGTTTTTAATGAGCTTTAGTTTTGAGAAACTCCGTTCTCCTGATGCTACTGTTACAGGAATTGCCAGTAGAATACGAGTGGCAATGTAAACATTACATAGGATATATGTCAACAACTTTGCTGGTATGAGTAAACTGTACAATGTCCATCATCGATTTTGCATGTGGCACCATTGATGACAGTGTACTCAATTCTTCATACAGTTCAAGTCCATTTAAATCAAAATGATCGCCGTGCTTCAGGAGGCTCTCTAGGTCAGGGGTCCCCAACGCTGTGCCCGAGAGTGCTATGGCACCCGCTAGATGATGATGCTTGTTGGCGGCAAGCAGAGTCATCCAGATGTGTTGCTGCCGAAATGCCACCAAATTTCGGTGGCATTTCGGCAGATGCTCGTCCACCCCCACGGTCCTTCATCTGGCGCCCGCCAGAGAAAAAAGATTGGGGATCACTGCTCTAGGTTCTTGCACTTTGTCATAAGTTGCTCTTGTTTTCCTATTTCGTTGAATTTAGTCCTGCTCAGCCCACCTACCAGCTGAGTGAATGGAACCCCAGGCCAATAGCGGGTTGAGTGGCTCAGCCAGGGTATCAGCCGCCGGCCTGCTCAGCCCGCTGCCAGCCTGGGGTTCCTTGGGGGTCCCCAGGCCAGCAGTGGCTGCTGAATGGGGCCGGTGGCCGGGACCCCGGGTGGCAATGGGGCAGCAGCCGGAACCCCAGAGCAGTGGCGGCCTGAGCCACTCAGCCCACCACTACGTGCCACCAAAAATCAGCTCGCGTGCCATCTTTGGCACATGTGCTGTAGGTTGCTGACCCCTGCTTTATACATTAGTAAGGAGATGAGCATATTACAGTTGTTGGAGGGCTCTATTTAGCAGTAACAGGGCTATAGGAAAGTCAGTCAACATTTTTTGTTTCTCTGATGAAAACTGGCCCGCTCCCTTCCCCATACCAAACTTATCACAAATAATTGTCAACAACTTAATTTTCTGTTTTTGGCTAAGATATTGATTTTTTTTAACAAAAAAATTTGAAATTGAATTCAGGATTGGTAGCATTTTTGGCAAACAAATTTGTTAAATGGCAACGCAGTACTGCTTTCATGCTTGGCTCACCCCCCAGCCTGCTGGTCCAACAGCTGCAGTAGAGGAGAAGATAGGTGGAAAACTGCAGGACCGCAAAATCCACCTCTTTGGGTGCAGAGTGGCAACAGCAGCAGCAAACCCTCAGGTCTGATCACACGCCAATGGGCACCACCGCCAGCCCAACAGACCATGGTGAAGTTAGCACAGCATCTGATCTCTGGGACGGGGCACCCATAGAGTCACAGCAGCTCATCCTGCCCTGTACAGCTCACCCCCCACCCCCCCCCGGATGAGATGGATTGCTGCCAGCCCGGGGGAAAGACGCACTCCCTAGCTAGGGTGACCAGATCCAGATGTCCTGATTTTATAGGGCCAGTCCTGATATTTGGGGCTTTGTCTCATATAGGTACCAATTACCCCCACCGAGGATGACCAGACAGCAAGTGTGAAAAATCGGGACGGGGGTGGGGGGAATAGGAGTCTATATAAGAAAAAAACTCAAAAATCAGAACTGTCCCTATAAAATTGGGACATCTGGTCACCCTACAGGTGAGTTCCTTTCCCCACCCCTTCCCAGAGACCACAGCAGCCAATCCACTCCCTCAGACTGTGCTGCATTCGGCTTTCTTTAGGACCAGCAGCCTTGCTCTTACATGCTCCACTGCTTCCCGTCTGTCCGGGCTCCCAGCAGAGCGGTGCCCCCAGACCTAGTGGTGCCCTAGGCGGCTGCCTATTCTGCCTTTGGCTAAGGATGGCCCTGTATTGACTTCACACCAGTTTCCTCCAGGTTATTTTACAACGTTTTTGCACTCTCACCTTTTGCTTTTTGGAGTCCATTATTGCTTTAGGGCTGTTTTAATCAGTGAGAATGGTACCTGACCTGGAGGAGCATACGTGTCTTCTGGATGTCCACTATAAACACATTTAGACACTGGGAACAAATTTTCCTAGTACTGTTCAATAAAGTCAATAAAGTTACAGTAGGGATGAATTTGGCACAGGAATACTAATTTTAAATATGGATCCCTATATAGGACAAACCTCTCTTAGTTAGACATCCAGATTAATATTATAGGAGGTGCATATATTTCCCTTCTCATTAGCCTGATCTCGAAAGTTGCTAAACTCTCTCAACATCTCAATGGGAGATGAGGATGCACCTGGCACGACTGAGTTTTATGTACCAGTCTGTCGATTTAAATGCCTAAATGCAGATTGCTCATCCTATTTCAGCACTCACATTTGAAAACAAGTCCACTCTGATTTCTTGTGCAGACCTAACCAAGAGGCATATCTGTCAAGTGAAATATTGTCTCCATTATGAGAATTTTGCTCCCAGGACAAGGTGCAGGTAAACCAGAGGAGTGTTACAGAGATATCTCTGGATGTTCTTCTGACCAGTGTATAAACAGAACTTTCCAAACCATTTTTCTCACCCCAAGGCTGAGTCAAAAATAAACTATATAGGGTTTTTACACTTGAAAGGGAATAGAAGGAAGTGTTATTTGAGACAAAAATTGTATTTGCAGTTCTGTTTTGATCCAGTTTCTTATATAAATACAAACATATATCTGAAAGATTTCATTTGGAGAAAGAAATTTTCTGACCATGCAGAACAGGTACAATGCAGCACAGCTTTTCTGACATTTCACCACCAAAATATCCCATTTCTGATCTTAATATAATACTAGCAGTGGTGAAAATGCTCTTCTACACAGGAAAGTTACAACCAATTAACTAAAGATGTTAAGTTAATGCACATAAGTTAAAGTGTGTTAACGCCCATGTGGATGCTCCCAAGTAATGTGGCATTAGTGTGCTGTAGTTTAATTGTCCATCATAAGGATTTTAGTCCCTTTTTTCAGGCTTGAGTTTTACTTTTTCAAAATAAACCAATTCACCACAATGTTCACCAATAAACAGGTCCCTTTCCCTAATGCTGGGTCCACAGAAAGAGCCTGAGCTGCTCTCTAAAGGTGTCGTTTCCAAGGCGTTCTTTCTGGACATTAAAACAAGTCTCTCTTCTCCCTTTTGCTGAGCCTTTCCTCCAGCAGCCTGGCTTTCAGGCTTTCTGGCCTGCTCCTTGCAGGATTACACTCCCCAGGCCATCTGTCTGGGATCTAAGGAGGGCCTCTCTGCTCCCTTCTCTCCCTGAATTCAGGCTGCCCTTTAACCCAGCAGATCTGGTAATGAGGGTACCTCTATACTGAAAAAACAGGCAAACAAAAAACCCTGCAGCAGACGGTCTGAGACTGAGTCAACTGACTCAGGTTCAACCTATGGGGCTAAAAATAGCAGTGTAGATGTTCCTGCTTGTGCTGGAATGTGGGATCTGAAATCCGCTCCTGTCACTGCGTTTCAGGCCCAAGTGGGAATGTCTACATTGCTATTTTTAACCTCAGAGTGTGAGACCCTTGTGCATCGAGTTGACCAGGGATCCGGGACTCATGACCATGGGTGTTTTTTTGTTTTGTTTTTATTTTTATTTTTTGCAATGTAGATGTACCGTGAGTCACCAAGCTTCTACCATCTGACCCCAGGACATATTCCCTTCAGTAGGGAGAGGGAGGATGAGCCTGGGACAGGGTGCAGGTGAGCCCCAGCCCTCCTGAAAGATCAACTCGCCATGTGGCAGCTACCCCAAATCCCTAGTTGCCTTTGAAAATGTGGACATACCAGGTACAGGATGTGTGCTACTCTCATTGATTTCAGTGGCAAAATTTCCATTGAATTCGATGGGAGCTGAGCTGGTCCTTCAATAGAAAAAACAACATATGAAAGGGATGAAAGGAAGCAATGTTATTGTGAAGTGACTGAGAATACACTTACTTATCATTGGGGGCTTAACAGACATGTAGCTTGGTAGAGGGAAGCAAAGGCTGGGAGAATTATCCACCAGAGTCTGAATTTCTGGCAAATGACTTTCCATTTATTCATCTTCCTTTTCTCATTTGCAGTTAATGTTCTAAAGAGTTGTTTCCCTTTTCTGAAACACTAAAGAGGAGGCATTTTGTTTTTCTGTCACATGATAGATTGAGCACAAAGCTTACAATGTCCAAATCCACTTCCAGGTCTCCAGGACATTTGGACAGTTTTGAAAATTGTTCTCAGGTGTTCTGTCTCTCTCTCTTACTAGGCATTTATAAGATTAAGAATACCTTAATGTTCCAAAAACCTTTTACCTCGTTCCCTAGAAAAAACATGAAAACAAAGTCGTGGAACTAAGTTGTTGGGTATTGATCATGCACACTGGTTGTATTTCAGAGCTCTGGGACTTAAACAGGACATCAGTCTTTCATAGCCCATCTGGATACCTTGGTCTTCACACAATGCTGCTGGATGAATATCAAGAGCGACTGTTTGTAGGAGGAAGGGATCTTGTGTATTCTCTCAGCTTGGACCGCGTCAGCGAGAACTACAGAGAGGTGCGGTAACATAAAATAGTGCATGGCATGTGATTCTGCATGAGAATGTAAAAGCAGCAAAGAGTCCTGTGGCACCTTATAGACTAACAGACGTTTTGGAGCATGAGCTTTCGTGGGTGAATACCCACTTCGTCAGATGTGCATCTGACGAAGTGGGTAGTCACCCACGAAAGCTCATGCTCCAAAACGTCTGTTAGTCTATAAGGTGCCACAGGACTCTTTGCTGCTTTTACAGATCCAGACTAACACGGCTACCCCTCTGATGCATGAGAATAACTTCCCAGGGCTGGGGGACTTGGATGGGTCAGGTGACTGGAAATGGGATATTGGATGTTTTCATGTTTACAGTTAAAAATGAAATTTCTCTCTTTTTTTTTTAAACTAAATTAATACCCACGATCACTTGACCTGCAAGAGATTGGTATAAATAAATATTTCTCACACTATTTCAGCTTGTTTATTTTGTGCATTCAACAGCATTTTGTTTGCAGTTGATTGAACTGTTTCCCTCGTATAGTCTTTCCCACAGCAATGGGGGGAAGGGAATGCATTTAGAAAACCAAAGAAGTACACAAATTGGAAGGGACCTAGATTTCAAGTTGACTGTGTCCCTTTAAGTCACTAACTCAAAGCCAATCTAGGTGAGCAGTGGCTGAAAGCTGATATCATTTGTAGCCTGTTCAACTGTTTATGGGAGAAGACTTGGTGGTTTCTACTGGAAAGGTTTGCATGTTACAAAATCATTGCTTATAGTCTAAGTGGAAGTCTAAGTGGAGAGACCTCCAATGAATGGGGATGGAGACTGAACTCTTTTCTGACCCCTGAGGTTCAGACTGGAAGCACATTGACAGAGCAGTGTAAGGACAGGTCCACAGTACGCACTGTGCTCGCCTGCTCTGTGGATAAAGGATTTTTAATTCTGGCCCTTTCCAACAGCATCAAATTCACTTCAGAATAAATAAATAAATAAAACACTGTTAGAAAAATATCTTTAACTGATTTCCATGGTGTACCAACCCTTGGACAATAAGTAGCTTATGCAAATACTCAGGAGACAAGTGTATTAACTAGGCTATGTAGGAAATTAAATGTTAGGACTCCACAAAGCACAGTGATACACACAGGGCCTTACTCTTCCACTGTAAGATGGGCGTTAACTGCCCTTGCATTTGGTAGAAATTGCTCGTATCCCGTGAGGAGAGTAGCATCCAGAGATACAAAAACATTTAAGTGTCTGTTTCTATAAAGTAACCAATCTTTCAATTAAGAGCAAATCAGCATAAGAAGAGATGACAGCATAGAACATTTTATGCTTCTGTCCAACCATCTTAAACATCTTGGCCCATCTGGACACACTCTTCAGGCTCTCATTCCAGTGACTTTAAAAGAAAGATTAGCCATTTATTCTGAAACTCCACCCTCTGTCTGGAGGCTTGTGCACAGAGTATATCAAATTTGTGGCAACTTTTTTTTAATGATATGCAAAAGATCAGAAACTGAAATAAATGTTCAGCCTGACTGAACATATTTGAAAACATGACCTCACTGAGCTTGGCGCCTCAGAATTAAACTTTCATAAGCTCTTTGGCTTTTCCTGTTGGTTGTCCTAGAGTGCATTGCAGATATCCACTCCAAAGTCAAGAGGGCAGAGTAGAGAGACTTTGACTGCTGCTAGGTCCAACAATTTTATCAGTAAAGATGTAGACGGAAGGCACTTCATTGGATGTTTTCACATTATAAATTTAGAGTGAAGTTTGAGTGATCCGGTTCATGCATTTCTACCTAAGGACCTCATCAAGCTGTAATTAATGGTATATTAATTAGCCATTTGAACTTTTCTTTCATGTTGCAAACACTCATTGGATTAATCTAAGACACAGTTATAAACCAAAGAGAGTATAATTACCATTCCAAACTGATACTGTGAAGGAGGAAATAAAAGAGAAAAGGCAAATGTATCTATTTCAGTCCTATCTTTGGTAAAAGAGACAAGTTTCCAGAAGCAGCAGGGAAATGTTGTAAAGCTAATGACTCTGGACCATATTTTATAAATCTCCTTTTGTCTTTGGTATCCTTAAAAAATGGTGAAAGAATTTTGTTGCAGTGTTCCCCATGTCTCCATGCCATAGAATATGAAAAGAGTTTTTATTGCCTCTGGCCTTAAATCTGAGACCTGGAGATTATCTAGAAAAAACAAAACAAAACAAAAACCCGTCTCATTACAGATGTATCCCCTCTGTCAGAAAACAGGCCAAGAATTCCTTACAATATTCAGATATGATCAGGGCCGGCTCTACTGTTTTCGCCACCCCAAGCAGCACGCCGAATTCCCACCGCGGACGGCAGGGGCAGTCCGTGTGCCGTTAGGGTGGCACGCGTGTTTCCTCAGTGGCAGCAATTCAGCGGCAGCTTCTGTCTTCAGACAGACAGACAGAAGCTGGGCTGCTGCAGACAGCTGAACATAGAAGCTGCCGTCAAATTGCCGCCACCATGGAAACGCGTGTTCCACCCTAGTGGCACATGGACTGCCCCTGCCATCCACGGTAGCAATTCGGCTCACTGCTTGGGGACAAAAACACATGGACTGCCACCCCTTGCAGATTGCCGCCCCAAGAACCTTCTTGGGATGCTGGTGCCTGGAGCTGGCCCTGGCTATGATGAGTTCGTTAGGAGCTCCTCTGAGAAAAGCAATAAAGTACTGGGTGGATGTAAAATGATTTTTGTGTTTGACTGCCAAAATAATCCAGCAAATCTAAAATAACTTAATTGGTGGAAAATTTGAGGTGTGCACTGTGTGGAGTCTACATGTTAAAGATATCTATTCTGTTTCCCAGAGTTTGATTCCCTAACACCACCAAATTTAGAATATTGAGTACATTTGTACCTGTAGGTGACTAAATATGAAAGTATTTCTCTTTCTAAGGCCTGAGCTACACTTGCAGGGGGGTTCGAACTAAGATATGCAACTTCAGCTACGCTATTCACATAGCTGAAGTCGAAGTATCTTAGTTGGAATTACCTGGCCTTCCTCATGGTGGCGAGTCGACTGCCATGGTTCCTCTGTCAACTCCGCTTACTCCTCCTGCCGAGGTGGAGTACTGGTGTCAATTCACCGATCGATTTATCGCATCCAGACAAGACACAATAAATGAATCCCTGATACATCAAACACTACCTGCCAATCCAGCAGGTAGTATAGACGTACCCTAACAACATTAAAATAACTTCATTTATTGTCCTGGGCACCTTTTACATCATTTTAAGAATCAATACAATTAAAACCAATAACAAGCTCTCAGGAAGCAGTCTTGTGGCTAAAGCATTGGATTAGGTATTTAGGAGACCTTGGTTCAACCCCAGCAGGCTGTAGACTTCCCATGTGACCTTAGTCAAATCATTTAATCTCTCTGTACCTCAGTTCCGCATCTATAAAATGCGGATAATGATACTTCCTTTCTCTTACCTGTGACTGTCTTACCTATTTGCAGTGGCGGATTAACAAATTTGTCACCTCTAGGCCCTCAAAAAATTGCTGTCCCTCCTCCCCACCCCCTGCGCCAGCTCACCTCTGCTCCCCCGTGACAAGCCTGGGAGGGAGGGGGGAGAAGGGGAGTTGCAGTGCGCTCAGAGGATGGCAGTGGTGGAGCGGAGGTGAGCTGGAACAGGGAACGGTTCCCGGCCCACACCACCGCGCCGAGTTACTCCCCACGCCCACGGGGCCCAGCTCACCTCTGCTCTGCCTCCTCCTAGCACACCGCTACTCGCTTCTCTCTCCCTCCCAGCGCTTTCGCATGGCAAGCCTGGAAAGGAGGTGGAAGGAGGGAAGCGCAGCGCACCTGGGGGAGGAGGCGGGCTGGGGATTTGGGGAAGGGGCGGAATTGGGGAGGGGGCACAAGCAAATTTGCCACCCCTGCAAATTTGCCGGCCTAGGCCTAGGCCTTGTTGGCATGGGCGATAATACGCCACTGCCTATTTGGATTGTAAAGTCACTGGATAAGGTGTTTCTCTTCTTAAGGTATGTGCAACACCTAGCATAATGAGGCCTTGATTTCAGGAGTGAGTTTTACCTCCAGATCACACACAGTAGTTTTATAACTTATAAAATTGTTAATGTATTCTACAGAAATAGTTCTGAACACTACAGCTTCCAGTGGTGATACTGTAGTGTTCTGGACCTTGTCTGGAGAATGCTGTGGTATTGTGTGGAGGTTGGGGAGTGATTGGAGGGGGGAAGAGAAACAGTGATCTGAGAAGTGGAAGGTGCATTTCAATAGGTTCACAGGACTAGTTCACAAAACCATACAAATGTTCAGATACTTCTGTATACCTTGTGAGGCCTCCTTCGTATGACCCTCACTGTCCTGGGATTTCTTATTCCCCTTGATACCACTTTTTGCATCTGGCTCTGCACACGTTTGAGGCCTGAGACAAAACCCACAAGACTATCATTATCTAACAACTCTTAGGAGAGGAGGCCTGTGTGGTGGTGTGTATTATTCATATCACTGTGGTGGAGTCTCCATCTCTTCAAGTCTTCAAATCAAGGTTTGAAGACTGGTTGCCTTTCTGGATGGTATGTCTCAGTCAAACACCAGTTATTGGGTTCAATACAGAGGTAATTGGATGAAACTTAATTGGCTTGTGATATACAGGAGATCAAACTATGTGATCTTCTGACCTTAAACTGCATGAATCTGTAGCTCATAACACTTCTCCAGACTGAAGTCTGGTGTTATTCAGAGACACTAAGCATCGTTCCAGCTCTGATTAAAACATTTCCTCTGCCTGAATTTGCTCAGAGTGGTTGCTTTATATAGAGTTAAACCAGGTGTGAGTTTAGCCCAGCTATCAGTGCAATCTTACCATTCCACATGCTTAGTCCTTTGAAAAGTATATTTTTAAGTAGCCTTTTCCTACCTTTTCAGTTCATTGTTAGCAGGAAGGATCATGTGCCATGGGTTCCTTAGAGATGAAAATAATGTTGTAGAAGTAAAACATTACTGAAGATGCAATGTACAAATGTGCTTCAGATGGTGACTCAGAGTAATGACAGTTATTGAATAATTCTGTCCAAACAGAAGGTCAAGCATGAAGCCCAATAAAGTGTGTTAGTGTAATGTTATTCCAGCTCAGATGCTCTGGAGAAATCTCCCAATTACAGCTAATGCCAGCATGCCAAGTGATTGCAATCCTGGCATAGCCCCAATGCAGAGTTAAGGCCGTCATCATCATATATAAAGATAAAAATTTAAACACCCAGAAAAATAACATGCAGAGGGTTAAAGGCTACCATTTACAGCCAGTTAGTATCTGGCTTAGTATGCAATGCAAATGCAGCCTACATTAGCACTGTTAAAGAAAATTCAGCATAGGCAAATGGATATACAGTGGTAAAATTCTTACAGATTTGATATGTCTATGTATAGTTATTCTAACAGCGCCTAGAATCTGTCTGTCCTACATCCCAGGTGAGTGCCCTAACCATTGGACTATAGACTCATTCTCACTCTTGCCTGGCAACTATTTAATATTCTGTAGCTTAGTGGTTAGGACATCAACCTGGGAGGTCAGAGACCCTATGTTTAAATTATTGCTCTAAATCAGGCAGAGTAGGGATTTGAACTCATCTTATTTACACTCTAGGTGAATGCTCTTACCAGAGTGCTACTGCCTCTGGCTTTGTTTTGGAATGCCTCCCAGATTGGGCCCAGCAGGCAAGATAGACTTGGAAATGCTTAGTTTGGAGATCCCACTAGGACTTAAGTGTGGGTATCAGAACTTACGCAGCTTTGAGCATGCCCATCAGCAGATACAGGAGGTTTTGCTGGTGGAAATTTGGCTGTCTTAGCAGCACTTGAGAAGGGATTTTGAGGACTTACATTTTGGATGGAAGCAGCAGAGAGTCCTGTGGCACCTTATAGACTAACAGATGTTTTGGAGCATGAGCTTTCGTGGGTGAATACCCACTTCGTCAGATGCATGTCATTTTGGATGGAGGTATTTAATGTGACAGGTCTAGATTCACAAAGGGATTTAGGCAGCTAAAATATAAAAGGTTTCATTTAAAAACATTTTGCAGATAAAATAATAATCTCCGAGTGGAATACGAACAAACCTTAATGTCAACAGTCACTTCCCACTGTTTATCTGTGAATTTCCAAGCAGAAATCTTATTTTCGTTGAGCTGAAAATGGTATCACCCAAAGTGGAGACATTTTTGTTTTCAGTTCTTAAAATGCTAAGAAGCGAAATTATCAGGCTAGTCACCCAGGTCATTGTTTCACATATTTTTCATCCATACAAAGTGGAATGAAACAAAATTCTATAGCATAGGTTAACTGAAAAGCCATTTGTGACATTTGGCCTTGCTTGCAATAATTGACACTAAGCGGCTGATCCTGCCTTTAGTGAGATTAATAGCTAAATTCTCATTTACTTCAGTGGGAGAAAATTCTCATTTACTTCAGTGGGAGTAAATCTGTCCTAAGTGATGTTTAGAGCAGGAAACAAGTGATTTTCAAATTGGTGTTCAATGGGAAAGTGTTTAAAGTCTTTGGATATTAAGTGGACACAGTTGTACTGAATTAGTACAAAATGCTTTGGTGCATGGATTTCCCTTCAGTTCAGAGAACCAATATTGAGTTTCCTCCACTATCTGATGGAGAAGACCGCCAGGAGAAATTAAATGCCTCCTTATAGACTGATATAGTTAACTTGTATAGTCAGAAACCTTTTGGAAAAATTGGAATATTTAGCTTAATAACTGTTCTGAAAACTGGAATATTGCAAAACATTATAAAATATTTCTGTATAGACTGTAGCAATGAAAACTGTACATTGAAAGTTGTGAATCTTTTAACCTCATCCATAGAGGAAAAGCTGGATTGGCTGTGAATTATACACATTTATATCCCCACTTGAATGATCTTGTGTTATTTCAGATACATTGGCCCAGTACACCCCAGCAGGCAGAAGAATGCACAATTAAAGGAAGAGATGCTGTAAGTATGATTAATTGCAAATTAATTACCTTTTAATTAGAAATGGGGTTGAATCAGAAACTTGGATCAAAGCATCCTTTAATTTTCGAGTGTTCAGAATCAGGATCCAATTCTGAATGTTGCAATGTGGATCTATAGCATGACTGTTGTTAGCATATTAAGCCACTAGTTTAATTGCTTTCAAGACCAAGCAATAGCTAAGCAACAAACACACTGGCTCCTACTACCACAGGTGGGTTTTCTTTGGAGGTTTCACACCTAGTAATGGCCAGGCCCAGCACTGCTTAGTTCATGAGATGTGATAGGACTGGCATCAGAATGAAAGCCATTTGCTAACAGATGTTGATAATTCTGTTTCTTCTTTTTCTCATGCAAGATCTCATTTACTCAAGATTGAGGAAATCAGAACTTTCTTATCCTCACAAATCCATTTCAACCAAATCTCGCCATTTTCCTACCACAACAATCCATTCCTTACTTTCTGTCCCACATGCTGAAACTCTCATCCAATTCCATATTAACATCTATTTTGAGTATTACAACCTCTTAATTTTAGGCCTCTCTGATACTAACTTAGCCATCGCCACCCCCTGCACAATGTGACTGTTAAAATTATTTCCCTCATCTCATCTGTCATTCTGAACATATCATCTCTAGCCTTCCCTTCAAGTTCTGCAGTAGCTTGAATAATGGCCTTGTCTCCTATCATATCTTCCCTCTTCACCCACTGTTGGTTGCCAGTAATGCCAGTCTAGACACCCTATTGATTTTTCTTCTTACATGCCTATCTCCCTGCCTTTGTTCATATTGCCATGTGCATGGAATATCATCCTATCCTGGTTCACCAAGCCGCAGCCTCTCTTGATTGTAATCTCTCCTAAAGACTAGACTACTTCTTACAGCATACCCACAAGAAGCAAGTTAAATTAATAGTAATATATAAAATGCACTGCAAGTTACATCCACCCCGTGGTCTGCTATCCCCACACAAAGATCTGTGGGACTTCAATAGGGATCAGTGCAAGGATGCCGGGGCTCACACCCGTACAGAGTTCCCATTTGGCACCATAGACTGAAAATTCTTGGGGCACAATTGATATTTATTTAGTACAGCATCAGGTTCATTGTCAGCACCTAATGAATGCACCTGCCACTGAGCTAGCTAACACTGGACGAGAGGATTTCAAAAGGCCAGAGATGCTTTTGATGTGTGAAAATACAGCAAAGAGTCAAGCGCAAACAGAGCCACAACAAATATTGTCAGTGACGCCTAGGAAGTTGTAAACATCAATAGTCAACAATAGCATGAAAAACATACTACTCATCTACCTTGAGGGCATGGAAGCACCAGTTCTGAGAAATGAACAACCAAGCTATCTCACGCCATACACATCTGAAGCTGAAGTGAATCTTGCTGAAGTTTCTAAAATGTTTGATAGACTTTTCTCAGCCCTCATTTCACTGAGGTTACTGCAATAGCAAGAGACTGGACTCGATGACCCAGGATATCTCCTCCACTCCTATGTCAATATATATATGAGATTAATAAGAATGGGACCTTTTCAGATTGGAAAAAAAGACAACTAAGGGGGGACATGATAGAGGTCTATAAAATCATGACTGGTGTGGAGAAAGTAAATAAGGAAGTGTTATTTATTCCTTCTCATAACACAAGAACTAGGGGTCACCAAGTGAAATTAATAGGCAGCAGGTTTAAAACAAACAAAAGGAAGTATTTTTTCACACAACACTCAGTCAACCTGTGGAAATCCTTGCCAGAGGATGTTGTGAAGGCCAAGACTATAACATGGTTCAAAAAAGAACTAGATAGTTCATGGAGTATAGGTCCATCAATGGCTATTATCCAGGATAGGCAGGGATGGTATCCCTAGCCTCTGTTTGCCAGAAGCTGGGAATGGGCGACAGGGGATGGATCGCTTGATGATTACCTGTTCTGTTCATTCCCTCTGGGGCACCTGGCATTGGCCACTGTTGGAGGATGAGATATTGGGCTGGATGGGCCTTTGGTATTACCCAGTGTGGATGTTCTCATTTTCAGTTTTTTGTGCTTTTAAAATCAGTCTGGAAGCAGAAATGGAAGGGGAAAAACATGAGAAGGACATTCCTTGTGGTGATTTCTTCCCAATAAGAAGCAGGGAGTACCATGAAATCATAGGATAAGGACTATCGTCTTCAGATTTCCAACCTGACTGGACAGAATCAAGATGTTCTCAATATTACCCAAACTTTTGGAATTTATCTAACTTAGTCTGATTCTTGAAGCACTTGAGGTTTATCTATTACTCCTTCTCAGGAGAGGTTGGTATTACAATCAAAGCCCCATTTCCCTTTGCTCACAGTGCTTTTACAGATTATAGTTTACGATGTTTTGTCCCCAGCTGCAGTCTTCCAGGTTTCTAGGGAAGTTAAATATTCATTCTCTTATAAAAATATACATTGTTCTTCTGCTATAATTGTTCAAATCCCCTGAAGTTTACGATAATGTTACTGCAATCACTGAGGCCATTACCGTGGAACACTGCAATGTTTTTTTCTCACAGGAATCCATGATTGATTATGAAATGCTCTATCATCAGTATTGCCAACCCCAAACAGTCAAAAATCATGAGTCAGGCCCCTCCATAATTATGGGATTGACTTCACACTCCATAAGATATTTTTTAAGTTAAGTTATGGGTCTTTTTATTTGATTGTGGTGTTTTGAGTCTTTAGTGTTTCTGTTTTCCAGCTCTTCTCTGCAACCATGAGGGCTAGTAAATTACATTTTTTTAAATGAAAGCTTAAGATTCTAACCTAATCACATGACTCAAGGAGCTAAGACTTTAAGAGTATGACTACACTGCAGCTGGAAGCATGCCTCCCAGCCCAGATAGACAGACAAGAGCTAGCATGCCAAAAAGAGCAAAGCATATATTTTGAGATGGGCAGCAGCGTGGACTAGCCACATGAGTACAAGTCCACCCGACCTCTTCGGTTCATACACTCTGCCTGTGCCACAATGTCCTTATTCCTATTTTTAGTGTGCTAGCTTGAATATCTGTCTACCTGGACTGGGAAGCACACTCCCAGGGCTGTGTAGACATACCCTTAGAAAGACATCAACTACCATAAGAGTCACAATGTTAGATTTAGCAATATTGTCCCATAGAACACTAACAACACAAAAAATCATTCCTGGTCCTATCTAGAGATCAGATTGAGCCTTGGATCATGAGGATATATAATGCTAGTAATTACAGGGAACTCGTAGAACTAAAATATTGGTCTATTCAATTTTCAACAACTGAAGTTGCTCAACTATCAACTGAACCTCAACTGGAACAGAACAGACTCCAAACACTTTCTACGTTTTATTTTCATTGTTTTCATAATCAGTTCAAGTGACCACATTATTCTATTGCTTATTTTAGACCTTCCCTACGTCCTCCTTCTATGCCATCTTTTTTTGTTTTCTAATACCACTTTCTGCAAGATAAATCCTTTTATAAAATGTCCTTAAAAATAAATTCTTAGACCCCTTACCTTTCACTGCCTCTGCTTTTTGTCTTTGCTGCCACCTTTCCTACTTCACTCTGAACGAAGCATATTATACATGATAAGATGTGTAAAAAGTTTTAATAACCGTCTCAGTATCTAACACTTTTCTTCACCACCTCTTATACTGTAACACTACAGGCCCTCTTACGGGCTCTTAAGAGGTTATCAGTTCATCTTGTAGCAGTAAAACTTTAAGTATTGTAGTCATAAACACCATTGAAGAAAGCTTGTAAGAGACTAAATAGGATAATTGAATTGGGAAACCTTATTCTTGACAACACGTGCACAACCTTAAACTTGAGCTATGCTTTACTGATTTGACTCAAGCCAAAATAAAACTCTATTGCTTTAAATCCTGTGTGTCTGCTGCAGACATGCCAAATACAGAAATGGGGCTTGTTTATTTCTTAATTGGCTTCTGAATTGCTTGTTGGCTAGTTTTTGGCTGGTAGCTTGTTGCAGCTTGTTGCTTCTTTTTCTGATGGGTTTCAGAGTCGCAGCCGTGTTACTCTGTATCCGCAAAAAGAACAGGAGTACTTGTGGCACTTAGAGACTAACAAATTTATTTGAGCATAAGCTTTCGTGGGCTACATCCCACTTCATTGGATGGAATGGAACATATAGTGAGGAGATATGTATATGTATGTATATATATATATATCTTGTAATCCATCCATACGTAGACCGGCCACATAAGTACTTAGACAAGGGAAGCAAAGAGATTCCCATGGCTCAGAGGAAGTGGGGTTGTTTTCAAATTATCCTGAATATTAAGTTTTTCCTCTTCTTTTAAAAATAGGACGAATGTGCAAATTACATCCGTGTCCTTCACCGGTACAACAGAACACATCTCCTGGCCTGTGGTACAGGGGCTTTTGATCCCCTCTGCACTTTTATCAGAGTTGGACATCCATCAGAGGTAAGAAATATATTCTAGAGCCAGGACACTATTCTGCACTGTAGCAAACCCCACCTATGTTTATATATAAGCATACACATTTAAGCACAGTGGAGAAGTGACGTTCCCTATATACCACCCCATGTGCAACGACCACTCACAATTGTGGTTATAAGTGCAAAGACTGGTCCCTAATAATGTTTTCATAGGCAGCCACCCCTAAAGAAAGAAGTTCTACAGAATTCTAAGAAGTCCTATAGAATGTAATAAGCGTAATAACCTTGCTATAGGTTTCTTTTTTAAACCATCCTATTGAATTAGAGAATGATCTTTCTACAGGATAGTTCAAAAACCTGTAGATAGGGCTTGAGAGCAGTTATTATAGAATCACATTGATTTCTATAGAAACCTCTTAAATTCTATAGGACCCTGACATAAAAGTTGGTTGGGGAACTGTGAGACCTGGCAGGCCACAGAGGAGAGCACACATTGATTTCTGTGGGACTGTTCATGTGAGTAAAGTGAGCAGGATTTGGTCACCAGACATCACCGTTATTAAGCAGTTACAAAATGACCATTTAATTGCAGCCAAATGCCTCACTGACAAAGTGTCATCCTGATGTCACGAATGAGTGATGAATTGCGGAGTGATTTCCAGCCTTATGTAATTATGTAAATAGCTAATCTAACTGAAAACATATTTTGGAAAATTACACATAAGATTGCACATTACTGTCACCTTGGAATTTGTTTAAATGAATTATATAGCACTTTTTGAGATAAAGGTGTATCAAAGTTTGCATCCTTAGTCTTTCCCCCCTGGGCATTTATAAACTGAATAATAATATGCTTTTTGATGTGCCAGGAGATGCAAGCTCTCATTCCAGGATTGATAAAATTTTTTGTTTCTTTTTCAGTGTTTTAGTTTTGATCAAACACAGCTGGTGCACTTAAACATCTTAATGCCTTTTGTAAGATTTCATCTTTCCACAGAGTGCTATGGCTCTACTCTCTGCTGACTTGCAACCTTTGCTACCACACTGAAGGCAATAGCACTGATTCTGATCTCTCTTACATCAGCAGATCTTCAAGGAGTATATTGGAGTTACTTATGGTTTACGTTGGTGTGAGGGGGTATAGTCAGGGCTAATGGGACTGCAGAGGGTGTCAGTCGATGTGGAGTTTCGTCCTAAGTCTATAATGTCAACATTCTCATGCAAGAAAAAGGATTTCTTGCAGTCTGCAGGAATCTAGAACCCTGCAATTTCAAGCTTTTTAGCTCAGAGTTAAAATCAGTCCAAGGAATGGACCAGGACTGTTAACTATCCATTTCATATAGTATTTAACGGCTGAATTCAGAGCACGTTGACCTCAATGGATTTTGGATCTGGTTCTGAGTATCTGTGTGCAACTTACCTGCAGCTCCATGTGATCCCAATTAGTTGGGTGGCTTGATTTACTCACATAAGCACTGATCCTGCATTCATTGCCCACCTAAAATAACCATTGATCTCAAGCTCTGTTTTTGAAATCCCCTAAACTTGAACAGCTCTTTGAGGACCTTAGTGCCTTCAACTGGACGCTGAGGCTGTTCGGCATATTGCAGAATCAGGCTCTTGGCTAGCAAGCTCACTCAAAATCAGCAAGTTCCTCTAAAAAGAATGAGGAGTACTTGTGGCACCTTGGAGACTAACAAATTTATTTGAGCATAAGCTTTTGTGGGCTAAAACCCACTTCATCGGATGCATGCAGTGGAAAATACAGTAGGAAGATATATATACACAGAAGACATGAAAAAAATGAGTGGTGCCATACTAACTATAAAGAGAGTAATCAGTTAAGGTGGGCTATTATCTAGGTTTCCATGTGAAAATTTGAACCCATGTTTGTGTGTGTGTATGTGGGTGTGTGTAAATCCATAAGGCAGTGAGGAGGAGCCATATCTCAAACTTTCCAGAAAAGCTGGGAGTAGTTTTGAGTCTGTGATAAGAAACAAAACTAGTTGAGTTTTATTTTAAGACTCTTCATGAAAGTTCTGCACAGATCTAATCGTTCCCCACCCGTTGAGAAGAATTGAAAGAGAAGGGCCCACATTATAAAGCTCACATGGAGCCACCACTCCACAGATCAGCAGCAGTGCTGTCAAAGCAGGCCCTGATCCTAGAGCCTTGGTTAGTAGGATGGCTGGGAATGAGCAGTCAAAGCCAGCCTCTCTGGGTATGTCTACACAGCAATATAACCCCAGGCGTAACCCCCCCACACTTGTGTCCACACACCAATTGTGCTAACTAGGGCTTGGACCTAGGGTCCCAACACCCTGCAGGGCTGGAAGGTCCAAGCCCATCTTAAGCTGGGACCAAGGGTCCAAGCCCTATTGTTTTCCTGTGTGCATGCAGCCCCAGCTTGACTTGGGTCCCAGCAGTCCTCCAGATGTATCCCAGAGTTCCTGGCGACAGAGGAGCAGTGTTGCAGCAGCCAGTGCTGAGGCCAGAAGCGTCATTACTGCCTGGATGAGCGTGTTCCCTGTTCCTGCTCTGCTTGCCATGGCAGCAGATCTAGCTCCTCCTCATTGCTGCGTGGAGCGTGCCGGGAGCAGGGAGCAAAGCTGACAAGCAGGAGGTGGCTTCCAGCCACTGAGATGTTGGGGGTCATCCTTCCCCGGCTGTGCTGAGCCAGGAGCCCTGCTGCTCCCACATCCTGCAAGGCAGCCACTTGGTCAGACGCCGCTCTCTTGCCCTTGCTCCTGCATGCCCCTGCCCTCCTTGGGGCTGAGTGTGCCGCGGCACTCAGGCTGCCTGCACCACCAGGGCAGCAAGTGGGAGCCAGCTCCAAAACTTTCCCACAGCCTCCTCTGGCAGCGGCTCTGACTCCTCCTCGCTGCAGGGAAGTTTTACGGCTGGCTCCCACTTGCGGCCCTGACAGCGCATGCCACCCAGGCGCCCTAGCACACACTGCCTCAGGGAGGACCCGGGGGGGCAGAGAGCAGAGCAGGAACCAAGCAACTGGCCTGCAGGGAGGGGGAGTGGCCAGGATGTAGAGGGTCATCCCTTCCCCGGCTCTGCTCAGCCAGGAGCTCTGCTGCTTCCCCTACCTGTAGGGCAGCTGCTTAGTCCCCACTTCGCTGTCTGGCCCTTGAACCCAGGCCCTCCTGCCCCCCCCGCCCCGGGGCTGTGTGTGCAGAGACACCTGGGCAGTGTGCATTGTCAGGGCGGTGAGTGGGAACCAGCCCCCAGACTTCCCTGTAGCCTCCCACAGCAGCAGCTCCAGCTACTCCTTGCTGTGGTGCAAAGCTTGCCCAGAGCAGGGAGCAAAGCTGACAGGCGGGAGGCAACTCCCAGCTGTCAGGATGTTGGGGATCATCCCTTTCCCAGCCGTCTGAACCAGGAGCTCTGCCACTCACCCTGCCTGCAGGGCAACTGCTCTGCTCTCTGTCTCTTGCTCCTGGGCCCCCCTTCCCTCCCTAGGGCTGCATATGCAGAGGCGCCTGGACAGTGTGCATACGTGAAGATCTCTGATTGGCTAGAGAGCTGGTAGGTAATCCACCCCTACTTCCGGTGGCCAGCTCTGCTGGGATTGGAGCAAGAACTGCATGGGCTGATGGAGAACTAAATGATACTGCTGCTAAGACCACAGAAGGCTGAGAGTCAGAGCTCCAGGCTTCGGGCAGGAACAACGTAAATACATGTCCTCATTGAGCTGGTCCTATGTAACCCACACACCTCTAGGGCGTGGTGTTCTGTCCCATCTAGTGTCACCGAGACCACTTACAGAGAGTTAAATGACTCTGCTCTACAGCCTTAGCTGACAGCCAGTTGGCTTTTAGCTCATGTGGTAGAGGCTCCTGAACTAAGCTCCAGAGGGCCCAGGTTTGATCCTGCTCACCAATGACTGGGGTCTGTCAGTGTTACACCTGCACGAGAACTGGCCAGAGCCCAAAGGCAAGCAGGGCCCTTATTGGCGACTGATGCCAGGGGGGAACTGGGACTTGTTTGTTGCTGATCAAGGTGACTGCTGCTGATCAAGTTGAGTGTCTGTTACTGATAACAGCGTTGGAGGGATTTCTGGGTGAAGTCTTTCCTTCCCAAAGGCTGTTATATGGGTCTCAATCCCAAGGCAAGCAGTGCGAGTTTGGAACTGAGTACCAGTAAGGGAAGCCCACACTCGAAATGGGCACTTCTAATTTAGCATCTTCATTAGATATACATTGAACCAATAAAAGCTTAGCTATTAATATCCTTTCACCCATAGGGGAGAAAAAGCTTAGAAATGAAGTTACAAGTGCTCTTCTTTTCATTTCCAAATGCTGTCCAAACACTTCAGACTGGTTGCCAAAGTAACTCAAGCTCTGCTGTAAACAATCAATCAGTGTGTATATTTAAAGATTGTAACCATAATTCCAAGCAAAAAATACAAAGCATTATTGAATGTTTTCTGGGGTTGGACTCAAAGAACTGAAACAGCACTGCTGTTTCCTGGTGTAACTGTTGGTGGGCTAGAGTTTACTTCACCACCTTTCTCCTAGTGCCAAAGAACAGCTCCCGTATAAAAGCATGTGGAGACCCAGAATCAGGGCTGTCCTTAGGATTTCTGGGGCCCTACGCAAGTTACCTGAGGGGGAATATTGAGGGATGGGAGGGGAAGGCGGGGGCTCCACTGAAGGCAGTCCCCAGTCGGTGCCCCTGATAGCAGTGTGTCAAGGGGGCCCAGCCTCCACCCCCGCTCATGGACCCCAGAACCCACCCACGCCCGGTGCCACCCATCCCACTGCTGCCCACCCGACGCAGCTTCTGCTGGAACTTGGGGCTTCCAGCCACTGACCACCCACCCGGCGCAGCTTCTGATGCAGCTCAGGGCTTCCCTCTACTGCCTGCCCGCACACATGGGTGGGGGTGATAGAAGCTGTGGCCCAGGGTCCCCCCCCGCACATCCAGTTTTGAGCTGAGATTCCACTCTCCAGTGCGCACGGCTCCCTCCTGGCACCCACAGCCCCACGCCAGCTCCTACCTTGTTGATCTCCCAGGGGGCGGAGAGAAGCCCTCCGGCCAGTGGGTGGTCTGAAGGGAGTGAGCAGTGGGTGAAGGGGAGGGGCCAGGGGCTTCTTCCACTTCCCCACTTTTTCTTAAAAATTTCCCACCAGTGCTGCTGATTGGTTGTCCTGATTCACTCTGCACATGTGCAGCGAGGAAGATGCCCAGTGCAAACTGCACACAACCTCCGCCAGCCTGCCAACAGGTAGGGACAGCAGAGTCAGAGCGTAGCACAAAGAAAGAAAGAAAATAAATTAAATCTAAACAGTTCAGTCTCCACAGAAACTTAGTGAGAAGAAACCCAAGAGTTTCAAAAGCTAAGGCTAAGTCTCATTTGCAGCCTTTGTATAGATGTTGGTGATCAATCTACTTAGTAAAAAGCATTGCAACACCATCTTCCCTTTGCTTGCTTGTAGAAATCTTCAGCAGGAATCCATGCAGACGCTTCCTCCTCCTCGGCTGAAATCACTCAGTTAGCTAGTCAGCTAACTAATTAATTGACCACCACTCATTTAAGCATATAGATTTAAAAAGTCCTGCTGCAAAATGCTTCAGAGTTAGGGGAAAACAGCCTGCTTTCTGCTTCTATGGCTCAGCTTCTCCCAACCCAGACAAACACATGACCTTTTGTAAATCAGCTGCCCTGAGAAGCTGCCTTCATGAAGTTCAGCTTCAGGGAACCTATTGAACATACCCAAAACTACCACACCCAATTTGAGAAATTTCAGGGTGTGGAGTGCTAATTGTGTGTCTGTGCATCTAGCAACAATGAGTCAGACACAACTGACTCCTGTTCCCTCCCATCCCAGCCCCCAGCTTCTCTATACAGTGGAACCTCAGAGTTACAAACACCTCAGGAATGAAGGTTGTTTGTAACTCTGAACAAAAGGTTGTGATTGTTCCTTCAAAAGTTTACAACGTAACATTAACTTATCACAGTTTTCAAACTTTACTATGCAGAAGAAAATTGCTGCTTTCCCCTTATTTTTTTAGTAGTTTATATTTAACACAGTACTGTATTGTATTTGCTCTTGTTTGTTTGTTTCTGTTCTTTCTGATTTTGTGCTTCTGGATCCAAATGAAGTGTGTTGTATACTGGTCAGTTTGTAACTCTTCGGTTCTACTGGAGATCTCTTAAAGAGATATCTCTCTAGTAGGCACATGGGTTACAGTACAACATTGAAATTAGCCTTTCTAGTTATTTGAAATAAAATTTTAGGGGGTTATTTACATTAGTGTAAGAAACATTGTTCACATTGCATGTATTACTTTTGTTTTGAAAGTTTGGTTCTAGTTAGGAATGTGACTACAAAAATAACATCCATATTTATTCTCTCTCAACTACTCAATGTCAGATTTTCTCAGTTTGCCAGGCAGAAAAAGATGATTTTTTTTTCTAACTTCTTACATTACAGTCTCAATTTAGGAGCTGCAACATCCAGCTGTTTTCTTTCTGTGTCTTACATCAACACGAATGATTAAGATTTTTCAGTCAAAATGACAGTTTTGTTCATAATGACTGAGGCCGTGAGAATTCTGAACACATTGACTCCATGGTAGGAACAGTAGCAAAATTGATGGGTATTTTTGTTTAATCTTTAAATTAAGCAATTGGCTCACATAAACATAAACAGCAGACCTAGAGCCAAGTTCTACAAAATTTACTCCCATAAGTTAATGGGACTACTCACCTGCATGAGATTTTGTGGATTCAGGCCTGTGTTGAGAATGGAGACATTACTTTTGACATAGTCAATGTTCGACTAGAACCAACATAGCAAAGAACTATTTTCAAGGACCCATTCCGACCCTGAAGACAATGACAGTAAGGGTTCTGAGCACCTAAGAAGTTAAGTCCCTAAGTTAAAGTCATATGAATCACAGAGAGTCACTGTCTTCTAACATTGACTAAGGAACTTCTTTAGAAAGAGGAAAATTGTGTTGTTTCTAAAACCATTCTGTATACCTCTCGTTTCCTCATTGCTTCTCTTGCAAACTTTTCCCATCCCCTCCTGATTAGCACTTCCTGCTACAGATGCAAAAAATCAGTGACCATCTCCTCGGAGCCCTGTTTAGGAAAAAATAAACAATCAGCTGATAAAAACAGAAAACAAAACGAACAAGAAAATAAGAAAAGAGGTGTTCATGGCAATAAGCATAGCTCTTGATCCATCACTGATGCACCGCTGTCACCTTATTTGTCCATCCCTCCTTCTCCTTCCTTTCTTTATTGTTGTCCCTTGCTGTGATATGCCAAATTTTGTTCCTAAAGTTACACCGGTTGACAACCTGGGAATTTTCTCAATGAACTCAAGTGAGGCAGAATAAAGTCCCAAGGGTGCATAACCACATTCTGATCCAGCTAGTGTAAATCTGCGTAGCTCAGTGGCCCTCAGTCTCAGAAGGTGCTTAGTGCCATACCTGTGGTGTGGTAGAAATAATACATTATTGAATAGGCTAGATTGTTATCTTACTGTCCAATTTGAGTAAGGAGTAGCTGCACTACCCAAGGAGCAGTGTGCGGACCAAATTGTGGCTCAAAAATCACAATTTGGACCCAGCTTATTGCTTTCCTCTTTGGGGATGCACCAGCCTGGTACCTGGAATAGCTTTCTTTCCTCCTCCAATCCCCTGTCTCTGCTTACCTGTGTGGGAGAAAGAGTACCAGCCCACTGGCAACTGCTCTCCCCATTGCATAGGGTCTGGCAATGAAAATAGCAGGGGAGCATGGTGACTTCTTTTACACTTCAGATGGCTCAAACCCAGGCTCACCATTAAACCCAGTGACCGAACTGTGTTTGCTGTATTTTTCTTCTCTTGTTGTTATTACTAGAGACATTTGTATGAAACAAAGATCTTTGTTTCTTAAAAAAATTCATCTACTCCTGCATATTTCCTACTGTTGAGTCTTACACACACACACCAGAAACTACCCATCATGTCACCATGAGAGACTGAGCCATAGAGTCAACTGGACTCCCCAAACTCAACTTCTCAACTCCCCAAACTTCTCAACTTAACTTTGCATAAACCTTAAACTACATGTAGGGATTTGAACTGTCTTTTTATTTCTGAATATTTGCATATTCTCTGAGGGCAAAAAGTACATGAACATTCAACAGGAATTTCTGAACTATAAAAGATTTTAACACCATAATTACAAGCAACTGAAGCGTCCAAGAACAAGAAGGCAGTTAGATACGCTTTGGAATGAAACATTTAGCTGAAACCTTTGCCCTCAACAGTTACAGAGAATGTTAGTCATTTTTCAAAGATCCATGGAAGTTTCATTCACTAAAAGATTCAGAATTTCTTTTATAATAGATAGTTATGATCAGTGGTTATTTTTTTTTCTGTGTAGACCCCCCAATCATTTCCCCCACTGAGGTGCAGAGGCTATCTCCTGTGGGATGAATATTATAATTAGCACCCAACCAACTTTGCTGCTGGGGAATTAAGGTAAAGCCTTTTATTAATTGCCCTCATAAGCAATACCATTTTGTACTGTGCCGCTCTCCACAGCTGAAAAAGAAAAGGAGATGTGACTTGCAATAAGTGACAACCAGGACAGAGTTAATAAGTCACTAGACCATGTTTATACAGTGCCAGATTTTTTTTCAAAAAATGTTTTGATCCTTGAATTTTTAAATAGGAGACACAACATGTCTCTTAATAGGCTCATAAAAATCAAAGTTTTATTGAGAGAGCAGGAAATGTAATAAGAGCAGAAGTTCATATGTCTAGTTATAGGTGAAAGGAGTGTTTTTGTGAAGTTGCTGATACTTTGCGTTAAAAATGTTGACACTTCAATAAAAAAATAGTAGCTGTGGTTTGAAACACAGCATCTGACAGGAAACTCCACAACTGAGATTAGGGCCCATCTGAACTCATGTACCTCATTTGGTTGGGGGTGTAAGTATGATAATGCCTGGTGTTATTTGGTGGGTGTGGGATCAGAGAGAATCAAACCAAATAGCAGTGAAGCAGTGCGAATAGCATCTAGATACTGTGGGGGCAGGTGGATGATATAAAGCTAAGTTAGATTTTTCATCTGGTGCTGTGTGGAATTATTGATATATCGTGCTCAGATAAATCATGCTCAGAACCAGCACTACTTGCACTATGTGCACTACTTTTGAGCCAAAATTAAACTCTACATCCTCAAGTGATGTAAATTTTAATAGTTTCATCAAAGCCAACAGTGATATGACAATTTACACCAGCGGAGGGTCTGACCTTCAGAATAAGGTCAAAGTAGCGAGTAGACTCTCTGCACAGGACTGAATTTCATTCATAACAAGTAATTGTAGCGTTCACAAATTAGAATATATATGCTAGCATAAATAAAAACTACTTTTTGATGTAAAAACTGGATGGAATGACTTAGCTAAATTTTCCTACACCCCATCCCCTTAAGAATTATAGATTCCAGTCAGAAGGAACCATTGTGATCATCTAGTGTGACCTTCTATATAACATGGGCCACAGAACCTCCCCCCAAAAATTCCCAGAGCATATCTTTTAGAGAAACAGCCAATCTTGGTTTTCAAATTGCCAGTGATGAAAATCCAGCATGACCCTTAGTAAATTGTTGCAATGATTAATTACTATCACCATTAAAAATTTACACCCTATTTCCAACCTGAATTTGATTAGCTTCAACTTGCAGTCATTAGATCAAGTTATACCTTTCTCTGCTAGATTAAAGAGCCATTTATTAAATATTTGTTCCTCATGTAGATGTTTATAGATTGTAATCAAGTCACCCCTTAACTGTTTCGTTATTAAGCTTCTTTAAGGTTTATAACTGTCCTGATGAGGTCAAAGGGACGCTGTTCTGGTGAGCAGGGCGACAAGTTGGAGGTTCAGGGAATGGGGACTAAGTGGAGTGGGAGGGGACCTGTGGAATACTGGGAAGGGGGATGTGGAGTTAGTGATAGTTAGTAATAGGGTAGTGACCTCCTCCTCATGGCCCTCCTTGCTTATCTAGAGGGTCTGAGCCCATCTACCCTCCCATTTGAGCTGGGATCTGGGGGGTCCCCATCCTCTGGGGATGTCCAAGCCACACTCCCTGTACACCTGTGTCTGTAGCAGTCCCTGTAGGGTCCCTGACCATCTGTCAGGGTGTGGTCCCCTTTCCCTACCCTGCCTTTCATGTGAGCTAGGTTCTGGAGGGGGCTTGCATTTATGGGAATGTCTGAGCCCCACTCAGTCCCTGACTCCTCCAGGTTTGTGCATGATCTGAGGCTCCCTACTCACCTGTGGTGGGACTGACCCATCCATTCCTGCCCCCGTCATGTGAGCCAGGTTCTGGGGAGGTTTACTTTGTTGGGGGTATCTGAGCTCCTCACAATACCCCCTCATGAGGTTCGGGGATGCCTTGTACCTTTAAGGGGGTCTGAGCCCATCTCTTTACTCCCCCCCACGTGAGCCAGGAACTGGAGAAGCCCTGCCCATCTGAGTGGTGAGTTTAGAACTGGCATGCTCAGCACATGCACCAAGAACACACTGCTGAGACTCGGGTGAGGAGCTAAGAATGCGTATGCCTGACACATAGAAACTTCAGCACTGAGTGGGGAGAGGGGAACACCTGCTAACATGAATGGAGCCATTCATACATCTCAGAGCTACTGTTCAGGCTGTATGCATCTCCATTGAGTATTCACTTTCATCTAGCTGAGAACATCTCATTGAGATGAATGGGCCACTCTTCACTTTTCTGATCCTGCTATTCTGGTGATGGCTGTGTATGCTAGTGTACCAAACTTGCATGTTCAGCACTCTCATATATGCTGGGGAAACATGGGCAACTTATGCTCTTCAGGAGAAAAGGTTAAACAGTTTTCACCTACACTGTTTACGCTGCATACTCAAAATGGCAAGATAAAGTCACCAACACAGAGATTCTTCAGAGGGCAAATTAACTAAGTGTGACAGCACTGCTCAAGCAAAGATGACTGTGCTGGCTGGGCCATCTGAGTAGACTGGAAGATGGACATCTACCCAATGAGATGCTATATGGGGAGCTATCAGAGGGAACTAGTTTTTTAAAATGTATATTGGTAGTAGTCAATGGTCATTTAGGCAACTATAGTTCTCACCTAGGTTTGCAGATGACACGTTACTGTGGCTAAGTAATAATCAAAGGACCTAACTTTTACAGAGTGCTTTTCATCTGCAGATCTCAATGAACATTACAGATGGGAAACTGAAGCACAGAGAGGTTAAATGACTTGTACAAGGTCACCCAGCAGACCAGAGGAAGCTATCCCAAGCTTCACTATAAAAACACATATAAGCAAGATATGAAGGACTTTGTAATTCATCCTGATGCATTTGAAATCTTGGCAAGTGATCGTAACAAGTGGCACCATTGTCTCCATCAGGGCATAAAATTCCATGACAGGATCTGGCTCCTCCAGCTCGAAGAGAAAAGAGCCAGTAGGAAGCAAGCAGCTCCCAACCAAGGTACATACGTTTGCAATAACTGCCAAAGATCATGCAAATCTTAGATTGGACTATTCAGTCATGTGAGTCATGGCAAATCATCTACATCATAGGTTGCAATTCCCACCATCTCTCACAGACGAAAGGATACCATCCTATTCTGGGGTGATGGCTGTGTAGGGCATCTCCTCATGGTTAAGGATAAAAGCTGCTTTCTGTATAAAGAAAGACGCTTCTCAGTGCTCTAAAATCTGCAGTCTTACACCTTTTGTCTCGAAATTTGCTATGCCTCATCATGGGAGATCTGGGGGACATGGATGAGATTTATCTCACCAGACCTGTTAGCAGCTACACATTGCAAACATTTCAAAGCATGACCATTTCCCCCATTCTACTATAACAAAAGTGTACAAGGGGGGAGGGGAGCAGAATCATAAGCAACCTTGTGGTCTAGTGGAAAGATCACTGGACTGGGATCATTCTTAGCACTTCCTCTGGTCTGCTGGGTGACCTTGTACAAGTCATTTAACCTCTCTGTGCTTCAGTTTCCCATCTGTAATGTTCATTGAGATCTGCAGATGAAAAGCACTCTGTAAAAGTTAGGTCCTTTGATTATTACTTAGCCACAGTAACATGTCATCTGCAAACCTAGGTGAGAACTATAGTTGCCTAAATGACCATTGACTACTACCAACATACATTTCTTTTTCTGTTTAAAAAACTAGGAATTAAATGGAAAAAATGTTGTTAACACAGAGTTAAGGGTGTCCAAATGTATCTCATGCCCTACCAGAATGCTGAGTTCAGCAAAACTCCAACTTCAGATAAATGGGAAATACAGAGTTAAGGTAAACACGCATGCAACTTTAACTCTGCTCTCTTTGAATAGTGCCCCACAATGCCCATAACACACACATGCCCACTCTGCCTTTTCACTGTGTGTCAACTGCTCTTGCTTTAGGCTCCAACACTGAGCCAACTGTCCTAACAGAATACCTTACTTGTAAAATTCAACAACCACTTCATACCCTTTTACAATCCCTTTACCCTTGCACACAGGATACCACTATAAGCCTATACATTCTCCTACACATCATTGAATATACAGACTGCTCTGATATCCCACCTTCCTATTGACAATATCCTTGACAAGAAGACACCAGTATCCTACTTTGGACACAACCTTCACCATTCTGTATTGAAATGATGCAGAGTGGAACCCCAAGTTCCGTATGCACCTCCTTCCTTGATAATACATAGGGGAGAGGGGACTCAGACACACATCTCCCCATGTCACAATGACAGTTATTCCAAGCTCTCCAATTCATTCATCCACTATTCTATACATCTCCACCTAACACCGTGAATGGAGCTGGAGTGCATGCAGATAATTCCTAGTGGTTATTGCCAGCAATGAGAGGGCAGAATTAAAGGTGTGTGGGTGTTTACCTTATATCTGTATTTCCTGGTTTTCAGAAGTTTGAGTTTTGCTGATCTCGACATTCTGGAAGGGCATGAGCAAATAGTGGGCAACCTTAACTCTGCATTAACAAATATTTTTTTCCATTTAATTAGTATTAATTTGTATTTCAGTAGTCTTCAAAGGTATCATTCAGGATCAATTCCCTATTGTGTCGGGTGATATACCTTGTTCCATTAAATTACATTATTTGTACCAAAACTCCCTGATTTCATTCAGGGCAAATTTATGTCTTCCCCCCTCCATCTTATACTGATAAAAAATGGCAAAATTCTGCCTCTTCGGAAAAATCCTGAATGTTTACCCAGATATAAATTCATAATTTTCCCATTCAAAAACAGCTTTTGGCTGCATCAAGTGGAGCACTGAGCTCCTCCAATGCCTAGTGAAGTCAGAAGCAAATTTCCATATACAAAAATATCAGTGATTTATTTGTCCAACTTGAGACACTGTAAATGGCTTTTCAGAGGATGGCTTTTCAGCACTTTCTGATAATCGAGACCCTTTAAGTTGCTCAGTCTGGACACTCAAAACTTTATGCACTTTAGAAAATCTTGGTCGTAACTTCTTATGTAATAATTGCAAAATGCTTTGGAATCCTTCCGTAGGAAATCTCCAGTGATGTAATACATATGCTCTAGTGTTTCTTTGATCAAAGTTTTGTGAATTTAAATAAATAGTATATCATGATACTGCTCTGATGGTTTTAATATAAAATAATAAACTTTAATCACACTGAAACATGTTAGGTAATAGGCAACATTTATTAGACTCTGCCTCTAGCTTGGGTTATACCATCAAAGTCAAACCAATTGCATTTCTTTCTAAATCAAATTAATTATAAATTCAAGGACAAGCCATATTCCCTATTCAAAGATGAAATACATAACAGATGAATGTAGTGATCTAATTATAATAATGGTTTAATTGCCAGTGCTTTATAATTCCAGGCTGCTTAGCAAAGCTGGTACCAGCAATTACCTTTCCAAAAACATAGAATTACATTAATTAATAGGAACATACAGCTTTTTTTTCCTTTTTAGAATATCTTTATTACTTTGGCTCTGATGCATGTTGGTGTCCCAAATATAAATTGGAAAACCAATTTATATTTAGACAAATTGCCTTAAAATTAACTGATTTTTAAAAAACAAATGACTGGATTAGAAAAAGAAAAGCTGGAATACTGATTTAGCTGTCCCTTTCAAGAGATACAATGGATGAGCTGATATCTGCAAAGGAAGCTCCGACTAGCTGTCTTCCAACACATATGTTACATAATAAGAAAGCTAATTATTTCTGACTTCGTTAAATGCTTCTGAATGTCAAAAGGGCCAAACAAGTCAAAGAAGATTTTTACTTGGCTGCTGGAGAGAAAAGAACAGGATCCATTGTGCCTAAAATCAATTCTTTCCTTCCAAGGAAAGAGCAATCAGAGAACTCCCCTGCTCCCCTAGGGTTCTATGAAAAGTTGAACAGGCATACCTCCCAGACACCGCTCTCCAGTTAGCCTGAGAGAAGCCCTCACTCAATACCAGGTTCAAAAGGTGAGGGAAGGAGAAGAAAATTTCCTTTGCTGTCGTCTCCCTATACACCAGCATCCCTTATAATGATGTCATAGCTGCCTGCTTCAATTATCTCCAAAACAATGGACAACACTCAGATCTCCAACCCAAACACATTGCTAAACTCATCCATTTCATCCTCACCCATAACAATTTTACATTCAACAACAAACATTTTATACAAACCCTGGGTGTTAGGATGTCTCTCCAATATTCCAACCTCTTCATGGGCCACCTTAAGAAAGAATTTCAGGACAAATGCACTACAAAACCAATGATATTCTTGAGATACATCAATGATATTTTCATCTTTGTGGACAGACGACCTAAACTGCTTCATAGATTTTCACCACAACTTCAACAACCACTGCCCATCCATCAAATTCTCCCTAGAACTCTCCTGTAGGACTATTAACTTCCTGGACATCATGATCAACTTCAGCAATGGAATTTTACGGAATACGACCTACAAGAAACCCACGGATCACCACACTTACCTTCACAGATCTAGTAACCAAGAAATCTTTTATCTTCAGCCAGGCACCCAGATACCATAGAATATGCTCTGAGGAGAAAGTCCAAGATACATACCTTAACACGCTTTAAACCACCTTCATCAAACAAAGGTATTCCACCAGAGAAGTAGATTGCATCATGAACAGTGCACCCACGTACCCTGAGAGACCATACTTCAATGTGGAACTAAAAAACCTCCAACTGCACACCCTTAGTTGTCACCTACCACCGCACACTGGAACCCATACAGAGTATCATTAAACAATTACAATCCATACTTGATGGGGACCACATTCTAAATAAATATTTCCCACACACCCTCCTCTGCATTCAAGCTTTCTGGTTTCGGATGCCTGCAATCTCATCATCTGAAACAAGCTCCCCACAGACCAGGACCCTCCAACTCAAGTGGCACCAGAACCTGCAGAAATATCTTCACTGCTAGGATGATCAACACCCTCCATAATACACCTTTCATGATCCATGGATCCTATACATGCCTATCACAATATATGGCATGTCTCACCCAGTGCACTAAAAGCCCCAATAACAACTCTGTGAGTGAAAGTAGACAGTCACTACACTCTCAAATGAACTCGCACAGAAAAATGATAAAAGACAAAAACACCATACCACCCACAGGTGAACAACCACTCCATATATATATGCAGAATATTTCAGGTTCATTGGGATGAGCTCATAATTTGATTAAGGGGTAACCTAATTATTTGGTTAAGGGAAAGTGAAATAATGATTTTTGGTCCTCAAAAGTGGTCTATTCACAGGGCCAGCAAATGTGGGGAGGGCAGAAGAGGTTTTGCGTTGTTCCACGGCACCTCTACTGGCTTATAGAATAAGTAGCATAGATATGCCCAGATTTGCCTCCCTACCAGTTGTCCTTGGTCAGAATATATGTATTCATTTTTATTTTAAATCTGTCCATTGCCCTATAGGGGTGTAGTAAATTACTAAGGCAACATATAACCACCCGCGTGAGGAGAAATACGGAAGGGAAAACAATCTGGACCATAATCTTACTCTCAGACCCTTTACAAATTATATACCTATAGCTACAGTGAGATGCAGCCAACATCTAGAGCAGAGAGCATCAGCCAGACAAACAACTGGGTGTCATAGCATGTAGGGAGAATGGAAACTGTGGTCAGGGACAATGGGTTAAACCCTTTGTGGCACTTTCTGTAAGAAAAAACTTTAATGTTTACACTGAGCAGACAGAACCTCACTTTAAATGCCTCCCATAAAAGAGCCTCAACTCAGTAAACTACACGGAACTGCATGTATCAGCCTCAGAGGACTGAAAGGGTAAGTCCTTCCTTCCGCAGTATGAACTGTGGTTCTAGGGAATCTACGGTTGGTACTTCATACCTGATGCATAGGTTACTAAGCTATTGCCTTTACAATTAGCTTTGAGGGACTCTGCATGTCAGAATTCTAGGGGAGGAAGAACCATTCCAAATTATGAATCTTTGGGGCCTGTTGGAAAGGAGCAAGCATTACATAAGCAAGAAATGTGGGCGGGCTCAGTAGAGGAAGAGGGTCAGTGAAGCCAGGTGGGAGTCTCTCTGAATGTGTATTTGCCCACTTTTTGCTCCATATTTCACCTAAATGTTTTCACTGGATTTCTTTCTCTGCCCTCTCATTTTCCTTTATTCACATTTTCTCATAAGTGGAGCATGAACACAGTAACATTCAACCATCTACCGTGCTTTTGAGCCAACATAGTTAGCATGGTTTCAGAATTAGGCAAAACAAGTTCACCTCTTCCCATTTGAATGAACTGAATTGATCTGACATTTGAGCTGTGAAAGTGTGTTTAAAACTTGTCTCAGTTTTAATGTTAAATGGATTGTCTTTTGCCTTCCTGAATAGTATTTCACATTGTTGTCATCATCCTTTCAACTTGATCTATTCATTTAAAAAAAATAAAACTGTATCAATATTTATTTTTATTATTCAGATAGCATTTCTGGCATATCATTTTGCAATCTAAACAAACATAGCTCGGCTCAGTTATTTCTTCTGTATGCCTTTTTCCTCTTACCTCATCTCCATTCTCAACATGCAAGGGATTAAGGAGCTGGAACATCTGGTTTCACTGATCAAACAGAAGTGGGTGGTGGTCAGCCCTTCACTAGATAGAGTGTATGTCAAATTCTTACCCTGAAAATATTTTCTCAGAGACACAACGTCTCTCTCTCATTGCCTGGATAAGGAGCCACCCAGTCAGAAAGCCATCAATTAAGGCTTTGAGTATTTATCAAGAAAATTCAGTTATGGACTCAAATCTGCAGCACTAAATACTATGAAATAGTTTATTTTCTCCAGTCTTTTCCATCCATAGTTCATGTAAACCTAGTCATTAAATGTATGGATGTTTTAATCTGATGCCATGAGTTCATGTATGTAAAGTGATGCCAGGTAAGCATCATCATTGTGCATTGCTTAAATGCGGCCACATTCTAAGTTTAAAGTTAACCAAGCTATTTAGGTGAGGAGTGTGAATTGATCGGCCATATGTACTGAATTTTCTATCACATTAGGTTTAGCCCTTTGCATGATTAAAGACAGGTGATCAGAAGGGGACAAATCAATACAGAGAAACAATGTTGCTATCAAAAAGAGTAAGGAAGATTCCACCTGTGTTGTAATTTGACAGAAATAAGTAAAACACTCTGCAATGTACAGAATTCATCATATGAATGGCTGGATTCTGCCACCATTACCTAAGGTAAATAGTGCCTTTCCCTGAGAGGACTCCAATTGAAGTCAATGGGACTGGTTGTGGAGTAAAGTTGCTACATAACAGGCATAAGAGTGGCAGAATCCCAGCTGTAATAATTAAAAACAGCAGGTATGGAAGCTTCATTGATGTTAGGTGATCTTTTTGCAATTTTATGAAGTGACCTCTTTTTTCCCACAGAAGTTATCAATCTTCAAGTGTATAAGCTCTTCATTCTGCTCATATTCATCCAGCAGCCAATGGTTCGAAAGATTGACTAGACCTGTTTTAATCCTTGGTGCTCCTGGAAAATTACTTTTCATTTCACACACATGCACCTTCCCCATCCCTCGCCCAACCCTACCCCCATGGTTTGTTACCTTTCTCCAGATACAGCACCTGCTTCAGATGCAACCCTCAGTAACAAGAACAAGAGTGATGGGGCTCTGAGATTGTCATCCTCTGCATCCATCTCACTTAAAATGGGATTTTGTTTGGTGGAAATGCTTCATGTCACACTGCTCTACAGCCAAAATGCTTCTGAAATAAATGTAGTCCAACTTTACTAATTCTGGGTCACTGAGAACGAAAATGATGCTTAAAATTGTTGATTGGCTTTAGTTTTCAAGATATGCTATTGGGTCAGTATATACGACCCTTGACTTGGGAATGGCGGAGGAGAAGTGAGTTATAAAGGGAAAGGATCTCAATTTAAACCAGAAATGACTAAAATACATCTTTGGATCTATGAATAAATCTATGACTGGGTTTGGACAGTGCTTGCTTTTTAGGCAAAACAATGAATGATGCAATCTGAAGCTGGTATTGCATCATACATGATATGAATTGCATCATGTTATTCCTAGAAGTCATGGATGATGCAATCATAATGAAGCTTACATCACTCTGCTGAACAAATTGCCCTATATCAGCTCTAGAAATCATACAGTGTCGGGCTCTCTTATTTGTCAGTGTTTGATTTTGCAAGGGGACACATTTCTGTTTAGCCAAAGTGAGCAGAGATGCCTCATACCTGTGTGAACAGTGCAGATAACTTCTGCTATGTTTGTGGTGAAGTGACTTTTGCATCACAAAAGCGCAGTATAACCACTATGGTTAAGAAAGCCTATCACCTTGATTTTGGCTGCAAAATTGGAGATCAGGACAAGAGGTGGGCCCCACACATATGCTGCAACACTTGTGCAAGAAATCTTTGCCAGTGATTGAACAGGAAAAGGAAATCTATGGCTTTTGCAGTGCCAATGATTTGGAGAGAGCCAACAGATCATACCAGCAATTGTTACTTCTGCATGGTGCCTCCAGTTGGGAAAGGTGTGTCAAAGAAGAAAAAGTGGACTGTGCATTATCCAAACATTCCATCAGCTATACGCCCAGTACCCCAAGGAGAAGGACTGCCAGTTCCTGGTGCACCAGAATCATTCTCACTTGAGTCAGACGAGGAAGAGGAAGAGGATGAAACTTCTGGTCCTGAGCCATCAATGTCACAGAACCCACATTTTCTCCCATCCTCCTCCTCTGAACCACATCTCATAACACAAGGTGAACTGAATGACCTTGTCAGGGATTTGGAACTACCCAAGAGTAAGGCAGAGCTGTTGGGCTCCAGACTACAGCAGTGGAATCTCCTGGCAGGCTATCAGGGCAAATGGAGCCCATCAATGCTTGCAGACTATTGCTGGACAGTGACAAGAGTTGCTCCATTTAATGAATACAAGAGACAAGCCAAGAAGCGCCCAGTAGACACTGAATAGGACTAAACTATGTACATAATAGTTTTTTGCCTTTTGTTTCCTAATAAATTTTATTTATATAACCCTTTTGCTGATTTTTAAAGTGTTACATAAACAGGACAGGTGAAATATTATCATGTAAAGCAACCATAAATACAGGAAAAGACCTAGGTTTACAATTTATGATTAAAACTCTACTATCTACACAATATACATAGACATAAAATGTAAAAACTTAAATATCTTAGAAACAGTAGCCAATCAGTTGTTTTAATTGTCATATTTGAATTCAGCACATCAAAATACATAATAAATAGCACATTTTATCTCTGAAGCAGACGACTTCTCAAAAATTGTAGACCAGTGTTATCAGAGGGCCTCATCTTGGGAACTTTGTTATTGACTTCAGTGGAAACAGGAATGGATCATATGTTGGTCACTTAGTTTGACATTCTCTCTTATGTAGAGGACCTGCACAAGGCCTATACCTTAAATCCCACTTAAGCTCTAAAAGCAGGCTCTAAAAGTGGTGCAATAGGGCTTTGTGCTGGACCTCTGCACCTGGCAAATTTCAGCCTTAGAACTTATTTCCAATAATACCTAAGGTAACGATGTTCCCGTTATTGATCTCCTTTGACAAGCCTCTCCCAATTCACCTGATGCCATTGCTCTTTCTATGGACTCAAGCGTTTTTCTATATTTCTTTTGCTTTTGGTTATTTTCTGTGTGATAGCAGAGCCCTCCAAGGAGGCTACTCCAGCTTAATGAGTGAAGTAGTTTCTGCTGCCCTCACATATCACCTCACAAAGGGGAAATTATTGGAGGATTTACATGGCATTAGGTCTGTCCACATCCTTCCTCCAAACTTCCCCAGTTCCAGGTGCCCCTTGTGTGCTGCTGCAACTGCAAAGAGAGCCCTCAGGTGTCTGGATCCTGCTCCATGGAGCAGAAGAGCACTTTCCCTTCAGATTTTTCCCCTCCTTGCAGGGCCGACCCACAACATTTTGGCACCTGAACTGGGGAGCTCAAATGATGCCTCCATGCCCCCTCATTTGGGCCAAAACTTTGAAAGGTCTCAATTCTGCCTTCTTCCTGTTCTACTCCTCTCATGGTACTGTTCTGCTACTTAGGAGAAATAACAACTTCAAATGCTTTGTTCAAAAATTTTAAGTAACACTTAACTTTCAAATGCATGAATAGCAAACGTAACTTTTCTTGTCTGCATAGTAAACACCAGCATCTTTATCTGTTTGAATAATAAAGTGGTGCTTTCAATGCCTTCTTGGTTGCAAAGATTTGAACTGCTTCCTGAAGGTCCACAGTCTGGGCCAGCTCATGCTCTGTTGAGATGGTTGCAATGCCGACCAGCCTCTCCTGTGTCACTGTGGAGCATAGATATTAAATTTTTATTAAATTCAGCTTGGAGAAGCTGAGTTCTCCACTGGCAACTGTTACAGGAAGTGTTAGAAGTATGCGCAGAGCAACAAAAGCATTTGGAAATAGGGTGGTCATCTTATTTGTGCACATATATTCCAGAGCAGCCTTTGGAATTGATCCTGCTGAAATGTATCTTGAAAGTGCTTTCAGTTCATCACCTAAATCACTTGCATCAATATCGCGCATGTCATTATGCGTCAACACTTCTCTAGTGCCCTGCATTGCTGGTGTAGGTCTTCTTCAGGTATAGTGAGGAGTTTTGGACTATCAGCCAATATCCCAAATTACTGCTGTGTTCCTTGAGCTGCATGAAACATTCTTCAACTGACTGTATTGCACAATCTAGCACCTGGTTAAAGAATTCAACTTTTTGTTGTTTGGGGTCTCTTATGGGAGTATCCCGTGCCTCGTAATCAAAATGTCTTCTTCTTTGGTGAATCTTGTATTCTTGAATGGGTGAGTAAATAGCTTCAGTGTGAAGTTCCTCTGCCAACTTCTGTGCACTCTTCAGAACATTTTGAAATCCTTCATCTGACCAGTAAGACTTTGCTTTGTCCAGTTGTTCCATTGCTCCAGATATATCAAGATCAACACTTTGGAGTCTCTTGCTTACAACATTTATTTCAAACAGTATGTCATGCCACAACGCTAAGCCACAAAGAAATTTCAAGTTATGAACGTTTCTGGTGATTTCATTTCCCTCTGCCACTATTCTCCCATGAATAGTTCCTGCCATAGCATTATCCTCCATAATGACAACTATGGCATCATCTGTCTTCCCAATTTGGTGTTTGATAGGCTTTATCGCCTCCTTTCGACTTTCCCATCATGTGGCACTCAATGGTTTCAATGTCAGAGAGGACGTTCCCAGATGGTGCTTCAAAATTTGCCATCGCTGACTTGATGCAGAGAAAATTACATAAATGCTTTGAATTACATTAAAAAATTCAGCAGCCTCACTAGAAGCTGATGTTGCATCACCAAGTTCAATGAATGACAACTGCATGGGACAAAAAAACCTCCAGGGTTTAACCCTCGGATCCATGTCTGCACTCCTCTGTTCTTTCCTCTAATTTTGGCACCATTATCGTAGCCCAGGCCTCTTATGTCAGCTATTGCAATTCCCATATCTTCCAGCTTTTTAAGAAGCACATTTGTCATACCAGCTCCTGTAATATCATTAATGTCAATAAATTCTAGAAAATGCTCTCTGACAGTCACCATTGCAGGGACATTTTCACTAGGTTCTGTTGTTGTTACAAAATGCTCCATTAAAGTCATTTGTTCCATATGGCTGATGTCAGGTGTGCAGTTCAGAATAACAGAGTAAAATCTTGCTGACTTCAGATCTGCCACAATCTTTTGTTTGTCTGACTTTTGTTGCCAGTGACTGTATGATCTCATTTTGAATTGTTTTTCCAAGGTAGTGGTGTCTGTATATTTCTTGGGTGGTGACTCTTCTTAGATGCTTCTGGAGTACAGCATCAAACTCAGCCATTAGTTCCACAATTCTAAAGAAGTTTCCATTGTTTGGCACATACAGCTAATCTGAAGTGCCACACAATGCTAGGTTTTGGGTAACAAGCATTCTCACAATGGCAATGAGCCTTCTCAGAACATTTTGCCAGTAAAGAGACTCTGATGCAATCTTCTCTTGATGCTGATCATCTATGGTGGCCTTTAATCTTAGTCTCATCTCAAGCTCTCTCCATCTGTGGAATGGTCTCTGGTGATTTGCTGCCTTCTCATGGCATGCCAGATTTCTAGCCAGATTTTTCCAATCCTTTGTTCCTGTAGAACCCAATGCGGCTGGAACATTAGACTGGAAGAGTCTGCAACAAAAACAGTATGCAGCATTCTGGGTTTTTGAGTACATAAGCCATGGCCTCTCCACTTTGTCACCATTGGGGATTTCACGCCAGTAATGTGTTGGATGGAAACGTCTATTTTCATTATCTTTGGGGAACATGAAGTTTTTCACTTGCTGGCACCCATGCAGTACAAGAAAGTCCCTCAGGCTACTGCTCAAGTAGGTCCACAGTCCTGGATCATCTAGACTTAAGTAGCAGCTTTTTCTTGCGGCTCCACCACACACTTCTTCGATCTACATTTTTCTTCAGGAATGCGCATGGTTACATCCATTTGAGATGGAGATATGGATGCTGCAGTAGCTTCCAGGTCACTCTGACTAACTGGAAGATCAGGCATCTCCTCACCACTCACATCCTCACTGGGGCTGGAAGGCTCACCGTGAACATTTGTGTCTATGTATTTCAGGAGAGCTCCTTCCTGCTTAGATAGAAAATCTTCCTTTGCTTTCTTTCTTTTTCTGAATGCTTCCCCGGAGGGACGTTTTCTTCTTTCACTCATGACTGCTGTTCTGTGCCCGCTATAGTGGCTCTCAACACTCAGTTGAAGAGGACAAAGCAGGCTGGTAGCAGGGCCTGAGTGCAGGAAGATATCAGCGTCTTAAGAGCCTAACTGGCTCCTACTACTTCAGTTGACTATCTATTCTTCTCACGTGGGTTCAGCGAAGCAGCAGGAAACAGGAAGCTCCCTGAGAAGCTGGTGTTAATCAGTCCAGGCTCCTAGGGGTGTTAGAGAGGTACATAAGAGGCTCCTCCTCCTCTCTCTCCCTGCAGCTCTGCTGCTTTCTGTTATTCCCTCTCACCTTTTCTCCTGCCTGCCTGTTATGTCTTTTGTGCCCTCCTTCCTCCAGCACAGCACTCCACCATCTCTGTGCATCTAGAGCTGAGAGAATACATACGCACCAGCAGCAGACACAATTTTCTACACTCTGGGTCCTAGTGGCACCCCCCCCCCACACACACACACACAGTGTGACATCTGAGGCGGCTGCCTCAGTTCGCTTCATGGTAAGGCCAGCCCTGCCTCCTTGTGTAACCACTGATTACTGTGTATTTAGTTTCCCCTGTCAAGGCCTGGTCCACAGAAGATATGAGTCTGTTACAGCTAGAGAACCTGGCTCTGTATCTCAAGCTGTAAAGACCTTTTAGCTCTGGAGGTCTCTGGTATTGGCCAAAATGGCAGCCATCACATTTGTGCCCTTTAAGTGCACAATTTCCATTAGCAGGGCCCCTCCACACCATTGGTCCCTACAGAGGATATGTACAGCTATTGACCACACCCGTGTCCCTCCTAGAAGTCTGGCCTGGATCCACGATTGCGTAATGAAGGGCTTTGAAATCATCAGATGATGTCTGTGCTCTCTCTGTGTGTAATTGTTACTATTGCCATAGTTTTCCACATGTATTAAATCATAGAGCGCTTTTTCCAGCTGCTTTAGGGCACAAATATTGGCAGAAGCCACACATTTCTAATCCTTTAGCAAAGCCAGCCAGCAGCCTGACTCAGTTCCAGATTTTAAATATGTTTTTACATTGAAGCCCAATATGTCTGCACAATTTAAATATAGAATAAAATGAATGGACCTGAAAATTACACCTGAGTTTTCAAGCAGGATTTAATGTCTATAATATTTAATGCACTCTCATTGATCTTTTCACTGTCACTGAATAGCAAAGGTGATTGAAAACAGATCTCAGGAACAAATGCTACCCCCAAAATAATCTTCTTCCTGCTGGATAGAGGAGGAACAGAAAATTTCAGCTGGTTCTATGTGGACTTTACTTTTTATTCAAAACCTATCTCTGCTCTGAGAAAATAAAGTTAGATGAACATGGAAGGTAGGATTTTCCAAAGTGCTCAGCACTGGGCCAACTTTGCAGCCAGTGAAGTTCATGGTAAATCTCCCATTGCTTTCAGTGAGAGTAGAGTTTGGCCAGCATTTAACTTTTTTGAAACATAATATGTTTAGAGCTAATATTCTTCTGGCGTTTTCTATAGAAAGCCGTGATTTATAAGGAATGCTCAGTTACTGAGAAGTAATTAGCAGCGGTTCAGAGAGTCAGTACAATTAGAACTTAGTTGGTGCATAGACCTTTTCATAGGGATTAACTTCACCAGAAGTGTTTTCCTATTACCCCAGGCCTTCTTTCAATCGGAAGCATTGGATACTGGAAAGCAGAAAAATGTGGCCTAAAACCTTAAACAAGAACGCGAGCGAGAGCTTGGCAACACAATGAGGCTAGTAGCAGAGGCAGAGTTGTCGGACCCACACCTGCCTTAACAGAATGATTTCCTTGTATTATAGAAGGGAAACAAATTTACTATAGAACAAATAAGTCAGGGCTTGGGGAGTTGCGTGGCCTGTTACCTCATCAACTCCAGAGGTTCTTCCTTGCTGGCTGGAGCTCTGCAGAGAGCATTACTGCAGAACAAGTTAAAAATTACTTAGATGAGTTAGATGTCTTCACGTCACCAGGGCCTGATGAAATGCATCCTAAAATATTCAAGGAGCTGACTGAGCAGATATCTGAGCATTAGTGATTATCTTTGAAAAGTCACTGAAGATGGGAGAGATTCCAGAAGATTGGAAAAAGGCAAATATAGTGCCAATCTATAAAAAGGGAAATAAGGACAACCTGGGGAATTCAGACCAGTCAGCTTAACTTCTGTACCCGGAAAGATAATGGAGAAAATAATTAAGCAATCAATTTGCAAACATCTAGAAGATAATAAGGTGATAAGTAACAGTCAGCATGGATTTGTCAAGAACAAATTGTGTCAAACCAACTGGTAGCTTTCTCTGACAGGGTAATAAGCCTTGTGGATAGAGGTGAAGTGCTAGACATGGTATATCTTGACTTTAGTAAAGTTTTTGATACTGTCTTGCATGACTTCTCAAACAAACTAGGGAAATGCAGCCTAGATGGATCTACCATAAGGTGGGTGCAAAATTGGCTGGAAATCCATTCCCGGAGAGTAGTTATCTGGTTCACAGTCATGCTGGAAGGGCATAACAAGTGGGGTCCTAGTTCTGGGTCCGGTTCTATTCAATATCTTCATCAATTATTTAGATAATGGTATAGAGAGTACACTTATAAAGTTTGCGGATGATACCAAACTGGGAGGGGCTGCAACTGCTTTGAAGGATAGGATTAAAATTCAAAATGATCTGGACAAACTGGAGAAATGGTCTGAAGTAAATAGGATGAAATTCAATAAGGACAAATGCAAAGTACTCCATTTAGGAAGGAACAATCAGTTGCACGCATACAAAATGGGAAATGACTGCCTAGGAAGGAGTACTGTGGAAAGGGATCTGGATGTCACAGTGGACCATAAGCTAAATATGAGTCAACAGTGTAACACTGTTGCAAAAAAAAGCGAACATCATTCTGGGATGTATTAGCAGGAGTGTTGTAAACTAGAGATGAGAAGTAATTCTTCCGCTCTGTTCCGTGCTGATTAGGTCTCAACTAGAATATTGTGTCCAGTTCTGGGAGCCACATTTCAGGAAAGATGTGGGCAAATAGGAGAAAGTCCAGAGGAGAGTAGCAAAAATGGTTAAAGGGAAAAAAAAGTGATCTGGGTAACTACAGGCCTGTTGGTTTGACATCTGTAGTATGCAAGGTCTTGGAAAAAAATTTGAAGGAGAAAGTAGTTAAGGACATTGAGGTCAGTGGTAATTGGGACAAAATACAACATGGTTTAACAAAAGATAGATTGTGCCAAACCAAACTGATCTTCTTTAAGAGGGTAGCAGATTTTTTAGACTAAAGTAAATGCAGTGGATCTAATTTACCTTGATTTCAGTAAGACATTTGATACGGTTCCACATGGGGAATTATTAGCTGAATTGGAAAAGATGGGAATCAATATGAAAATTGAAAGATGGATAAGGAACTGATTAAAGGGAAGACTACAATGGGTTGTACTGAAAGGTGAACTGCCAGGCTGGAGGGAGGTTACTAGTGGAGTTCCTCAGAGATTGATTTGGGGACCAATGTTATTTAATCTTTTTATTACTGACCTTGGCACAAAAAGTGGGAATGTGCTAATAGAGTTTGCGGATGACACAAAGCTGGGAGGTATTGCCAATACAGAGAAGAACCAGGATATCCTACAGGAAGATCTGGATGACCTTGTAAACTAGAGTAATAGTAATAGGATGAAATTTAGTAGTGAAAAGTGCAAGGTCATGCATTTAGGGATTAATAACAGCAATTTTTGTTATAAACTAGGGACGCATCAGTTGGAAATAACAGAGGAGGAGAAGGACCTCAGAGTATTGGTTGATCACAGGTTGACTATGAGCCACCAATTTGATGTGGCCTAATGCGTTCTTGGATGCATTGGGCAAGGCATTTCCAGTAAAGATAAGGAGATGTTAGTACCGTTATACAAGGCACTGGTGAGACCTTATCTGGAATACTGTGTCCAGTTCTGGTGTCCCATGTTTAAGAAGGATGAATTCAAACTGGAACAGGTACAGAGAAGGACTGCTAGGATGATCCGAGGAATGGAAAACCTGTCTTGTGAAAGAAGACTCAAAGAGCTTAGCTTGTTTAGCGTAACCAAAAGAAGGCTGAGGGGAGATATGATTGCTCTCTATAAATATATCAGAGGAATAAATACCAGGGAGAGAGAGGAATTATTTAAGTTCAGTACCAATGTGGATGTGGACACAAGAACAAATGGATATAAACTGGCCATCAGGATGTTTAAATTTGAAATTATATGAAAGTTTCCAACTATCAGAGGAGTGAAGTTCTGGAACAGCCTTCCAAGGGGAGCAGTGGGGGCAAAATACATATCTGGCTTCATGACTAAGCTTGATAAGTTTATGGAGGGGATGGTATAATGGGATAGCCTAATTTTGGCAATTAATTGATCTTTGACTATTAGTGGCAAATATGCCCAATGGCTTGTGATGGGATGTTAGATGGGATGGGATCTGAGTTACTGCAGAGAATTCTTTCCTGAGTGTCTGGCTGGTGAGTCTTGCCCACATGCTCAGGGTTCAGCTGATCACCATATTTGGGGTTGGGAAGGAATTTTCCTCCAGGGCAGATTGGCAGAAGCCCTGGGGTTTCTTTGCCTTCCTTCGCAGTGTGGGGCGCAGGTCACTTGCTGGAAGATTCTCTGCACCTTGAAGTCTTTAAATCATGATTTGAGGACTTCTTTAGCTCAGACATAGGTTAGGGGTTTGATACAAGAGTGGGTGGGTGAGATTCTGTGGCCTGCATTGTGCAGGAGGTCAGACTAGATGATCATAATGGTCCCTTCTGACCTTAAAGTCTATGATTTTATGATAAAACATGGTCTGTGAGGGACGATGGAAAAAATAGGTTTGTTTAGTCTGGGAAAGAGAAGACTGAGAGGGGACATGATAACAGTTTTCAAGTACGTAAAAGGTTGTTACAAGGAGGAGGGAGAAAAATTGTTGTTCTTAACATCTGAAGATAGGACAAGAAGAAATGGACTTAAATTGCAGCAAGGGAGGTTTAGTTTGAATATTAGGAAAAAATTCTTGTGAGGGTGGTTAAGCACTGGAATAAATTGCCTAGGGAGATTGTGGAATCTCCATCATTGGAGATTTTTAAGAGCAGTTTAGACAAATACCTTTCAGGAAAGGTCTAGATAATACTTAGCCCTGCCATGAGTGCAGGGGACTGGAGTGGATGACCTCTCAAGGTCCCTTCCAGTCCTATGACTCTATGGAAGTTTCTTGCCATAAGTTAGATGGTGAATTCACATTGTTGTCTGCTTGGGTGGCAGTAAAAGTAATTTTGAATTTCAGATCTTGCCATTCCATTGACACCTGGGCAAGGCGGTCAGATGGGTATTTTTCCCTCTCAATAAGCGGATGATACATTTTGAAACTAGAATACTTCTGCAACTAAAACTATTGTGGCTTTCCATGTATCTAGGTGTACATAAGGTTGCTCAATACCAGATTGAGTACTTGCATTGCTTACTATATATTAGGTTATCGTTTTGCTCAAGTGAGTAGTAATTCTGTAGCTTCAATGGGAGTGAGTGAAATTATGCACATGCTTAAGTGCATGCAGGATGAGGACCTAAGTGCCCTCTATACGAGCTTCCTGTATGCCTGGTTTTCTTTTAGCATCAGCTCATTCTCTATTGGTTTCAGCATCTTAAATGGTTTGGTTCTTTGGTTTCCTAATTAAAGGCATTGACAGTGTCTGAAAACTTATTTTACTGTTCTAACCCAGTGTACAGATTTAGTCATTTGTTTATACAAAAAGGAAACTTATCTAATACTCTTGGGTATAATATAATAATTGTATATATGGAAACTGTTTAATCTTAATTGTTCCGCACATTACTGAAAGCTAAATGATTTGAAGTGTCTTTTCAGACCTGATCCTATTGTCAGTTATGCTACCTAAAATATAAACCTCTTTCTCCCTACATCCAGTACAGTATATCTCTTTCCCCACATACTTTCTTGATGAGGTGGAATGTTCAGCTTATGAAAGGTCATAGAGTTGCCAGTTCATTTCAGAGCCTTGTATTTGAATTAAAACACTAACTAGGTGCTGTGCTGATATATACAGACGTGCTCTGTGATTTTTCAATATTTTTTTTTTAGAAAATGTGGGGGGTCAAAGTTCTTTCAATACACCCATCCTGAAAGAAGCCTCTGCGTAGTGTATTTAACATCTGTATATATTAGGATGTAGGTTTTAAAAAAAGCAGGGAAAATCATTTTGCCAATATAAAGGATGCATATTTGCAAGAAGGATGGTTTAGAGATCAGCATGGCATGTGGGCACAGACAATTTGCATTAATAACTCTGTTGTAGTCTCAGAAAGAAAACAAAAAGAAAACACAAAGGAGATGGGTTCCATCAAAAACACTTCAGTTGTCTGTTTGGACACTAGTTTTCTTTGGAGTCCTCCAGCTTTTAACTTTTCCTATCACATAACAATATCTATTTGCAACAAGGAAAAGGTCTTTCCAGTTGCCATGTTTGATGAACTATAAATAATATATGTCAACAGAAGTTCCTTGGTGCTTTAGGTCACACTGTTTTTGTAATGCACCAGCACCAGCATCTTCAAGGTGCTACTGTCATCTCATATAAATCTGAGTATTATATACCTATGCATCCACTCAGATACAGACACACCTGCTCTCTATATAAACTATTGCAAAGTATAATGGCTCTCTGTCAACACAAAATTATATTCTCTCCATGGAAATTGCTCTAAAATTATTTTAAATATGTTAATTATATTTAATACATTAAAATATTAATTTAAATATACATTGTAAATATATATAAAGAGAAATTTCATCCATTATATTTATCCTCACTGTTCAGTGAATGACCCCATCATTCAGTTTGTGATCTCCAACCTTTGTGTTAAATGAGAAATGCAGGGGGCCTGTGGAAATAACAGCATGTGATCGTGTTATTAGGACGGTATGGTAGTGCATACTTACAAGGGGACATTTGGCATTTCCTGACTTGTAAGTGCTTGTCTTTGTAATCTTTATGTTCTTTTAACACACTTGTCTAATGTCTTATCTGGGTTTTTGTTTAAAGATAAATTTTAGAGGAAAAGAAATTCAATATGTGGAGCTACTTGCTGAGTCCCCCTAAAATGCTGTGTCCTGCGTAGTGGGCCAAATACAACTTCCGTTGCATTGGAAGGATTACTATTGACTTCAATGCAAGTTGAACTGGTGCACACCTTATGCCATGAATCAAGGGGTTTTTGCAAGACCCTGCTTCAGTTAATAGAAATCTTAAAGATAAATAAGGCCAAAAAGAACATAAGGGGTATGTCTATGCTGCAGCTAGGAGCCTGCTTCCCAGCATGTGCAGGCAGAAATGCACTAGCAAGCTAAAAATAGCAGTATGGCCCATAGTACTGACTTTTATTTTTCCCCAGGAGTGATCCACCCACTTCACCCTGAGGATCCACCCCCCACTCCACCCCTTCCCCTGAGGCTCCACCCTCTCTCCACCTCTTCCTGCCCCCAATCCACCCTCTCCCCGAGGCTCTTGCCTGCCTGCCAGTTGCTGCTCTCTGCCCTCCCCCAAGCACCTCCCACCAGCCACCAAATAGGTGACCGATGGTGCCGCTGAACAGCTGATTGGTTCTGCTGTGCCGCTGAACATATGTGTGCCTGGTGCTTGAGCCCTGGAGCACCCACGGAGTCGGTGCCTGTGGTATGGTCGCAGCGGCACAGGCAGTGGCATGAGCTAGTCTCCCAAATATAAACCTGCCTGAGTCCCTAGATACATACTCAGGTGGCTAGCCTGGACTGCTGCCAGTGCTGACGTGGCCACATTATTATTTTAAGTGCACAAGCTCGATACTGAAGATATTTGAAGTTAATGGAGATAAGGCCAAAGGCCTTGTACGTTGTGATCTTGATCTGAAGACTAATTAAGGTCTTCCCATTGACTTCAATGAGCTCTGGATCGGGCAGTGGATGACTGTCTGTGCACTATGAGAGGAAGAAGCAGCATGTGAGTTGTTTGAGGGGCTAAGCAGAAGACACTTGCTGCTTTCTACATGCTATCATAGAATGTGATTTCCCATGCTTTACCAGGTTACTTGAACAGAAAAAAAGCAAGTCTGCTTGAGCAGTGTGAGTCAGATCTCACCAGCATCCTATCCATTGCTTGTCCCCTCAGAAAGTTACTGCATGCTTTTTCACAAGCAAATATATGAATATCTCTCACCTCAACATCCCAGGTTACAGTTTTGCCCTTTGACTGATTTTGCAGGTGAAAATGATTCAATGTTTCTCACACTGCTGTTTAAATATCCTCCCATATGTAAACACTGATACAAGAAGGCCAAAGGACCAAATCGTTTCTTGTATATGATTTCATTCGCTAATTAAAGACAATACAATGTTGTGACCATTCATGCTAGAAGTGAACTTTGCCCAGTATGTCAGATTGAACGTGAAATGATTCAGGAAATGCCAAGAACCATTGTTACAGATTGCTACCTACAGTCATGGTGGCCTAAAAGTGTAATTTCCCCCAAGGAGGAATTACTGGTCTGCAATACAAATTACCATGAGTTCTTATTCAAACAGAGGCATAATTCCCCTGCAAGTTACTAACTTGATACGTGACTTCATCTGTACTGTTTGATACATATTTATACATATATTTTTAACTAAAAGTGCTAAAATCAATATCTTTCCCAGTCTGTCTAATGGCTCAAACTTCTTTTCAGAGGAATGACAATTCCTTTCCCATTCCTTTTCATGAACATTTTGAAGGTCCTGTATTATATGGGAGAATACTGTACCCCAAACTTTGCTGATAATTACCATTAATAGATCAAGTTATTCATTTTAGGCCCATTCCCAGTGGAATCAGTAATAGTCTCTCCATTGACTTCTGTGAGATATGGTTTGGGTCATTTTACTGTATCTTCAAGGAACACACATATCAATATCTCGGGGGGGTTGGGGCATTGCTATTTTTCCCCTTACATGGAAAACACTTGAGGAGTCTTAAAACTGAAAAACAAACAAGGAAAATCAAATTATTTTACCTCATAAATATACTTTCATAGGGACATCTATACATAGCCCCTTTATTAAGCCAGTGTTTAAAGCTGACCATGTGCGTAAGTGCTTTGCTGAATGGGAATGGATTTAAGCACATGCTTTGCATTAAGCACAACCTGAAATTCTTTGTTGAATCAGAACCAAAGGCAAGTGACAAAGCAAATCTCTACTGTGCAATTTAATGTAGCCCTGCAACTTCAATAGGTCTGATTTTCCTTTTCTTACATTATTATTTGTAACTTACATTATATTTTTATTTTCTAACGTTATTAATTTCCATTGAGTTAGTTAACAGTAAAATGGCTGCAGTTCTTGGAAACCAAGTATATTTTTGCAAAATATTATTATTTTAGTAATAGCCAAGTGTGCACTGGGTTTCTTTAGTCATAGAAATTATACATAAAACTTGGATCTCTGTTTTTTTTCAAGCTATGCTTAGATATTAGTAACTCCACCCACCCATCTGTGTTGTTGGGTGAATTTTACCCTAGCCACTGGAAAATGCCTGTGAAATAAATGACAAAGTTGAATTGCTATGTACTATCCTGTAGGGTGTGAGTTTTTGTCTGATGGTCTCAAAGGTTTCCAGTGTCACACACATGCAGGAAGGGCTAGGATGATAATATCAGCCCTTGACGTTATTAATGTGTCACCCTTATTTCATTTAAATTGGCGTCATGTGGAAACAAACACATAGTCATCTTCAGTGACTAACCTCCACAGTTAGAAATGCTATATTTGTTGTGCTGTCCCAGAAGGCTAAGGTGGAAAATCTCCCTTGGAAAAAGTTATTGTCTACATGTTGCAGGCCTTTTTTGTGATGAGCTCATGCATCTGCTAGTATTTAATGTGGTACGTGTCCTGCTTTCTGTCAAAACTAGCAAGGCCCACTGAAAAAGTCTCCATGTTACACTGAAATCCAATTTTTTGCCTACCTTGATTGATAGTGATGGCTTGTAAATTTAAACCATATTGCTCAGTCAAAAATTCCAGCTGTTAAAACATAGATAATGACAGGACAGTATAAATACTGCCTACCATTCTCACTACAGTTAAACCTGCACACTGCACAGTGCATGAACCATAAAATAGATGGTTTTTGGTTTACAGATTGTCATCCTGGCTCAGTGGGTCAGTTTATCTTTGTGTTGTTGTTTTTTTTAATTGGTTGCCTGCAATAATAAGAAGAACCCAGTGAGCTAAGTTGTCCTGTGTGCAAAAACAACTTCACCATATGCAGGTTACACTGGACTCCCGTAAAACCACTCATTGATTTTAAATTAAATGGCGTAATGTGCACCGTACGTATTATGGCCTTATTTCTGCAGTGAGATCTGTGAAGGCACTGTGGTCTGTCTGCATAGGTCTCATTGCAGGATCCAGGCCTAAATGACTGTAGAAAGTGCTGAGGAGAAATGGATGGTTACAGTTTACAGCATTTTGCATGAACCTGTTTTTTTGGTTTGGGTCACGAGTTTCACATTGAGCTTTGGGTTTAAATGAGTCCAGGGAACCAGCACAATGAAATGTAGAAAAAACCACTGAGTTTTGTCTCATTTCACCGTGAAACAATAATGTGTCTCAGGTTCACTCAGAATCCCTCCACAACTCCTAGAATGGTCGTAAACCCAAGGCAAGTTTTTGAAGAATGTGGCTCAAAATTAAGATTTGGAATAGCAAGTGAATTTTCCCTGATGGAAACTGTGAATTTTTGAATAGAATATTTATATCATCCAATGGAATTATATAGCAGATAAATAATTCTTTCTTCATTCCCATTGACTGCTTGAAAAATGATATAAAAGGAGATAATTTTCTATTAATTTCTATAGATTTTAACAATAATTTCTATAGAACCATTTTAAATTTCTGTGGGACTCCACTGAGTTTGTCTTTATCAAATTCTATAGGCAGAGGGTGCTTTAGACAATCTGCCACCTTAGACAGAAGTTCAATATGGTTCCCCCTCCTCATAGGTCTAGGCTGGCAGATTTGGCCCAGTTGCCCCTGATTTGGCTTGATGGAGGGGCAGCTGGGCCAAATTTGAGTGAGCGGCATTATGCTCTGGCCTGCTGGCTTATAACACCACTCAAATTTGGCCCAGTCAGCCTACTGTCAAGCTGCCACTTTAGGCAGCTGCCCCAAAATCTACTGCTCTAGTGAGCTGCATAATTCACCAATAGTTAAGAGTGGCCCCAGTCTATAAGATGTTCCCATAAGACTAGCCTGGTTTGGGTTTACTTACGAAATTTCACATATCCATAATTATAGAGCAGTGGCCTACATTATTTCCTTGCATGACATAAGATTTTTCTCTGCCAGGTTTCACTGTCCCAAGTTGATCAAAAGCTACTGCTTTTAATGGATTTTACCTAAGTAAAATTTGAGCAAGAATTACAGTTTATGGTTTGTAAATAGGGCCATCTCTTGTCATGAATACACCGCCCCCTCCAGTTTGTTTAAGTTGCAGTTCTGTGTGCAAAATAATGGCACAACAGGAGATATGGACCCTACCACATCAATTGCAGAAAACATTAGTGCTGCGTAAATAGCATAAACAACTTTTCTGCAACTGTTGGTGTGAAATGTTTATGTTAATTTGCTTCAACTCTGTGTTCACCCCTGTTTTCTGTTCACCTTATTTACTGAAGAATGTTTCTTTTATCGGTTTTAAATTTGCAGTCATTGATTTCATTAAATATCTCACTGTTCTTTTATCATGAGAAGGTAAATGGACAGCACAACTATTAGGAGATCATGTTAAATCTATGAACTCACAAGTTATTTCTCTAATTACTTTTCACCTTTGTCTTTTAGAATTGTTCACATTCTTTGGTTTTTATTTAACTGATTTACTGACAAATGCTTCAGTGAGGAAACTCAAGTGTGGGAGGGGCAATATTTTTCATTAGTACCTTTATTTTTAGTAGCTGGTTGAGACAGAGATAACAGCAGGTAGGCACATTCTCTTAAGAAGAATTTCCTTTACATCACATTTTTGGACAGTTATGACTCTCTAGTGTATACTTCATGGTTTTCAGTAGTATATTTTCCCTTTGTTTTGTTCTCCTTATTGTTCTTGTCTACTGTCGACCCAAAACATCCTGATTTTTTTTTTAACCCAAACTGGTGTTTGATGTTTAAGAAATTTGGGATGAAATTCAGGTTTCCACAAGAATCCTATTCCCTTGTGGCTTGAAAATTGACCAGTAGCAGGATGGAATAACCCAAGCCACAGGATAAGGTGGTAAAGTCTCCCTCTGTCTTTTCCTCACATCTCCGCCTTCCTCTCTTTCCCTCTCTTTTTCTATGTTAACATTGGACTATTGGTATTCTAAATTGATCGGCAATATTACTGTAGGCTAACAGAGTTCTCACTCCCCAGCTTCTGCATGCACATGTCAACCCAAATAGCTTTTCATATACAAGTGTGGAAGGAACAAGATGCACAAGAAAATGGAGGAACTTGCACAGAGCAGCAAAATATAATTAGAGCTTCAAAGAGCGTCACTGAAGATTTGGAAAGAAACAACACTCTTCAAATCTAGTGACGGAGCAGGCAGCAGGAGATGGGGACTAAAGAGGTGCCAAGTTACCATTAACTTCAAACCACATCCAGCAACAAGGGGATGTTTCAAAACAGCACCAGGAAGGAACCAATCAGAGCTCATGTTTCAAAGCAGAAAGGCTAGTCTTTAACTTCCCTCCAAGTATCAGCGGTGTGTGCCTGTGGAGTGGGATAATTAAATTGTGCATAGGTTTTTGTTCAGTCTCTTATCTAACTAAAACATACCGGTAAAGAAAAGAAAGCACTCGTCAATAGTTATATTGAAACAAAGTTGTTTGTTTCAAGGACTCCAGCTTCACTGGTTTCTAGTCGTTAGATGAATCTCAATTTTAAAGTATCCGTAAATGAGCAGTTTTGTAATTTTTTTACCCACACCTAAATAAATATAGGTAGATGGGAGACCTACCATGGCCAGACTCAGTGGCGAGGGGGTAAACACTCACTGGAGAAACTGAGTCAGTACTCAGTGTGTCTGTGGCAGGGGTAAAACATACCCAGGATCTACTGGGAGTGGTTAGACTCTGGCACAGTTAGGAAAGTTATGGGCCACCACTCCACTGAGATCAGGGAAACTGAAGCACAGCTGAATCGTTCTGAGGCCAAAAACTGCTGGGTGCAGTGAGTCATTGGTACAGCTCGGTAAATAACAGTGGGCCAGTACTCCACTGAGAGCAAGACAGACTACTGGGAGCAGAGGCCACTCAGGGGGTAAGAGATCTGGTTTCACACCTTCGGGGATGGGGGGACAGACAGATCCCTTTACTGACCAGGGTGATCCAGATGGGTGTGAAGCAACCACTTGGTGAAGTATGGATGTTAAAGGGGGGAAGTCTATGGGTAAAGGGGGTCTTTGAACTGATGCCTGCAGAGTAGCCAGAGGCTAATCCTACTGCATTAATTTCAGGGAGAAGTGTGATACAGAGGCCCATTGATGGTTTACTACTGTGTGTCAGCAACTTTTGTCATGCCTGACATACTCACCAGACCTAACATACTGTTGTCATAATCTGTAACTAAAAGGTATCATGTAAGGTGTCATATACAAACTGATAACACCCTAATCCAGAAAATCATTGAGTAGTGGAAGTTCCAACTGTGTTCAAAGAATTATAAATATGTGCTAGAATTATGTACTTTAAATGTGTTTGGTAAGCAATGCACAAACCCAATCTGCCTAGACAAAGGAATGTATATTTGCTTGTCTGACCAGGCTAGTCGTTATGGAGAGACAATAACGGAATATTTACATATAAGATAAACAAAGTTATCAAGCTAGAAAGTGAGAGAGTAGACAGCATGGTGTCTGCACCCCAGAAGAAGGGAGAAACTTTGGGCTTATTTTTCAAAGAATACATTTCAAAGGTTCACTGGACTAAAAAGAAAGGGGGGGATCTCTAATTTCTCCTGAGGAGTCAAAGAAGCCCCATGCTTTGAACTTTGTGTATTGGGTCCTGGCTAAATGTCCAGTCAGCCATGCTGAAAAAACGTCTACGATAAATGAACTTCTCTGAACAAAAGACTCTGCTTTGTTAAGTTTTAGGCTTAGAAGTACATTTTTACTTCTGCTTATTTATACCCATTTCTGTCCTTATTCCTTACTCTTGTTATCACTTAAACCTAGGTTCTTTGTTAATAAACTTGTTTTGCTTTTAACACAAACCATCTCAGCACTTTGATTGAAGTGGAGGGTGTGTCAATCCCAGTTACATTAATAAGCTGTTGTGTGTTGTCTCTTTAAAGGAACAACAAACTTAATGTATTTGAGTTCAATTAGAGGGCTGGACACTGCAGAGAGATGTCTTTGGGGAACTTGGGAATTAGGGATCACTGATGGTTACCTGCACAGTAAGGTTTGGACTGGCAGATTCCTGAAGAGTTTGCTGACAAAGCAGACAAAATGGTGTGTCAGGGAGCTGACACACAGTTTAGCAGCTGCACACTCACTTGTTGAGGCAGAGTAGTTAACAGTATCACAGGGGTAGCCGTGTTAGTCTGGATCTGTAAAAGCAGCAAAGAGTCCTGTGGCACCTTATAGACTAACAGACATATTGGGGCATGAGCTTTCGTGAGTGAATACTCACTTCGTCGGATGCAAAGTAACAGTGATTCACAATTCTAGATGTCCTCGGTAGAGGTCACACTGGTGTACTAGTCACTGGGTGAATCTCAACTTTAAAGTATTCTTAGATGGGCAGCTTTGTTATTATTTCCCCCCGCATCTAAATGAACTCGGACTGTCAAGCGATTAAAAAAATTAACCATGATTAATCGTGCTGTTAAACAATAATAGGATACCATTTATTTACATACTTTTGGATGTTTTCTACATTTTCAAATATTCATTTGAATTACAACACAGAATACAAAGTGTACAGTGCTCACTATATATTTATTTTTATTACAAATATTTGCACCTGTAAAAAACAAAAGAAATAGTATTTTTTAGTTCACCTAATACAAGTACTGTAGTGCGATCTCTTTATCATGAAAGTTGCACTTACACGTGTAGAATTATGTACAAAAAATAACTGCATTCAGAAATAAAACAATGTATAACTTTAGAGCCTACAAGTCCACTCTGTCCTACTGCAGCCAATCCCTCAGACAAACAAGTTTGGTTACATTTGCAGGAGATAATGCTGCCACTTCTTGTTTACAGTGTCACCTGAAAGTGAGAACAAGTGTTCGCATGGCACTGTTGTAGCCAGTGTCACGAGATATTTGCTTGCCAGATGTGCTGAAGATTCATATGTCCCTTCATGGTTCAACCACCATTCCAGAAGACATGCATCCATGCTCATGACAGGTTCTGCTCAGTAATGATCCAAAGCAGAATGGACCAACACATGTTCATTTTCATCATCTGAGTCAGATGCCATCAGCAGAAGGTTGATTTTCTTTTTTGGTGGTTCGAGTTCTGTAGTTTCCGCATCAATCGTTGCTTTTTTAAGACTTCTGAGAGCATGCGCCACAATTCTTCCCTCTCGGATTTTGGATGGCACTTCAGATTCTTAAACCTTGGGTAGAGTGCTGTGGCTATTTTTAGAAATCTCAGATTAGTACCTACTTTGCATTTTGTCAAATCTGCAATGAAAGTATTCTTAAAATGAATAACATTTGCATCATCATCCGAGACTGCTATAACATAAAATATATGGCAGAATGCAGGAAAAATACAGAGCAGGAGACATACAATTCTCCCTCAAGGAATTCAGTCACAAATTTAATTAACACATTATTTTTTTAACAAGTTTCATCAGCATGGAAGCATGTCCTCTGGAATGGTGACTGAAGCACGAAGGGACATATAAATGTTTAGCTTATCTGGCACGTAAATACCTTGCAATGCCAGCTACAAAAGTGCCATGCAAACGCCTGTTCTCACTTTCAGGTGACATTGTAAATAAGGAGCAGGCAGCATTATCTCCCGTAAATGTAAACAGACTTGTTTGTGTCTGAGCAACTAGCTGAACAAGAAGTAGGACTTGTGGGCTCTAAAGTTTTACATGTTTTTTTTTTTTGAGTGCAGTTATTTAACAAAAAATGTCTACAGTTATAAGTTGCAATTTCGTGATAAAAGAGATTGCACTCCAGAACTTTTATGAGGTAAATTGAAAAATGCTATTTCTTTTGTTTCTTTTTTGCAGTGCTAATATTTGTAATAAAAATAATAATATAAAGTGAGCACTGCACACTTTATATTCTGTGTTGCAATTGAAATGAATGTATTTGAAAATGTAGAAAAACATCCAAAAATCTTTAATAAATTTCAGTTGGTATTATATTGTTTAACAGTGTGATTAAAACTGTGATTAATCGCGATTCATTTTTAAATCACAATTAATTTTTGAGTTAATCACATGAGTTAACTGCGATTAATCAAGAGCCCTAAAATAAACCTAGCTGGATGGACGATGTTCAGGGTAAAAAATATTTTCTTCTGGGGCAATTAGTTGAAAATGGACAATAAATGATTAATGTGGAGAATATAGCTGGATAAGGGGAAATTTTAGGAGTCACAATTGACCTCAGAAGATCTGTTTCTTCCATTGTAAACACTTCAACAACCATATAACCTACCCAGTGCAAATGGTGTTTCCTATAGCTTAAACATCTTTTGCAGGACGTATTCAATCCAGAGGCAGTGGGACTGCCAGAAATCCACAGTTTCTGTTGTTGTGAAAAGAGCTCCACAGGTTTACCAGACCAGCTGTAGCCTCTTAAGGTTTCCGGGCCCAAGTGACAGTCCCTAATTTAGATTATCTGTGCTGGGCCTGGAACAAAAAATTGTGTATAAACCTGAGCCCTAGCCAATGGGGAAATGCCTTGCAATACATTAAAAACTCTATTCTTGATATGTGATTAAGGCTGATCCAGCAGAAAATTATGTTTAATTCACACTGGTCTCCACATAAGTTACAATGCTTGGGTTTTCCCAACACAGACTGCTTCTGGAGATGTGGGTCTTCTGGAGCCATGCTGGCTCATGTGTCTTGGGACAATCCCAAGATCCAGTCTTTTAGGCTAGAAGAAGATAGGAGGATTAATATGATGATGGGTACAGTCTTAGAAATTACTTTACAAACTGTGTTTTGGGATATATCCCAACTTCGTGGAAACTCTCAGCTCATGGAAAGCTTGTTTCTATAGTGCAGTGCTTGTAGCCAAATGGCTTACATTGCTTTGATGGAAGAGCAGATTGCTTCCAGGATAGAAGCTTGGCAGAGAGGTCTGGCTGGCTGGCACCTACAGAGTGAGTAACATTTCAGAGAAGATGGGCCTTAGAGAAATTTGAAAAGATTTATTCTAACTTTGTACAGGCCTTGATTGGTCTCTAGCAGATGGGAACTGAAATGTCACTCTCATTACCCTCTCTTCCCTCTCCTCCTCCCACAGCTCTGTTTTCTGCCCTCCCATTCTTTTATCTTGCTGTCCCTTTTTAAAAACCTTTACTTTTTTAGATCCCTTTTTTGTGTGGTTTTACGTCTACCCAAACATTTGACATACATGTGTACCACCAACCTGAAACTGAGATCAGTTCACTAAGCAGAAGGATTGAATGTATACAGTGTGCTGAAAGAAACAATATGGTTTCATATATTTGTTTGAGTGAATCTGTGACACAGAACTGGCATTGCTGAAATACATGGTATCATATATTTATAATGCAAATTCTTGATTATTGTACTACGTATATTTTGCAATCTAATTGCCATAACTGTATTTTCTACTCCTCTCCCCACTTATTTTTGAAGGGGAAAAGTTTAATATATACATTTTAAAAAAAGGTTTCCAATTAATGCACTAATCACATACTTAGATATTTATCTACCATTTATTCAACACTCGGACAAAACACACTCACCCACCAAAAACCAGCACACCCCTCCAATAATTTTGAATATTAACATTTGATAGACATGCCTCGCTTGTTAAATATGTGTAATCAGAAATTTCACTCAATTTATAAAATCACCAGAAACAGCATGTCTTGAGTAATGTAAAGGTGCTCACTTTGTAATAAAGGTAATACCCTGTTAAATGAGCTGGGGATTATATTACTGTTTAATGTTTCTCTAAGCAAAAGCTCACTGTTGTAATGAACATTGTTTTGGCTCTGATATTTACATGGCAAAGATTTGTTAAAACTTCATAAATAAATAAATAGTTTTAAAAATATTTTCTTCTGTGCTCTCACTTGATATTTTAGTTAAATAATCGCATTTCTCTGAAGCTCTTTTGGGAACCCAGAAAAATACAGGCGATAAAAGAGGCAACATTGCAGGAGCAAGAGTTCAGGTTAAGTCTTAAACTGAGAAAGTTAAATTAGATTGCCCATCTTCTTCCAAGACTAATTTTGGAGTACATCTGCAACATAAATCACATCACATACTCTGAACGTTTTAATCAAAGATTTATTCCTAAAACTTTCTAATACAAAGAAGACACACAGAAGCCCCAAATCTGTGCTACATATATTATGCCATCCTATCTAGAGAGGATGAATACATTTCTTTGCTAGATAGTTATTGAATATTTAGATAATTTTAGAAGAGGTAGGGAAATTTTCACTCACTATGTCCGTATAAATGAATCACTGATTCTAATATATGCATATTTCAGTGAATGTTGCAGTGTAGTCTGCATGCAAAGGTGTTTTGTGGAAATCAAAGACTCTTTATAACAAATTTATTAGTGAACAATGGTAACCTTGTTTTCTCCACTCAGAAAAAATCAATTCGGTTCAGAGATATCAAATATATTAAAGCTAATATTTTATTCTTTCATTTTAATGTAGTATTTATGCTATTTTCTGTGACTTTCTTTGAAGGATCATCTATTTCAACTGGACTGGCACAAATTTGAGAGAGGACGAGGCAGGTGCCCTTTTGATCCCAGCTCCTCCTTCATCTCAACTTTAATTGGTAATGAACTTCATGTCTCAATCTTCAAGGAGCTGTCAAACTGTCTTTCTGAGTCTATTTCGTCAGATCTCCGAGGTGTTGTCAATATTTCTTTACAGCCTTTGGCATGTCAGACTTACTTCTGTGAGTGGTGCCCACATTAATATTACATTCCAGACAGTGTTAATTTGAGCAAGCGTATCTCAGACAAGCGAGCAAATGTTATATTACGTGCGCTGTTCTACAAAGATAATTGATTGTCACTTAATATTAATGGTAACATCAGTTTTCTTTTCTTTCAAAGCAAAAGTATGTATTCAGCTCAAAATATTTACACAAATGAACCATGTATCCCAAAATGACAGTTTGCACTGTGAGCTTCAAAGACTTAATTTTGACAACAGGAATCTTAGAGAAATGCTATTAGGCCTAATGGTTTTATAACTGAGGGCTTCTGTTGTGTATGCAACCTATAAGTTTTCTTAAGATGCCAAATGTAGGGGAGTTGTAATTGTCTCTTCTTGTAAACCAAACAAACAAGGTGCTTATAAGTAGAAAAGTGTGTTTTACACTGAACATTGCAGCAACAGAACTTGGCTCCAATCATACATAACAATTAATGTGGGCAAATTACCAGGCCACCACAGAACAACATTAACTGCTGCCCACGAGGCTCTTGTTGCAGGATCAAGATCTTTGAATCTAAAATACAATGCAATCCAGTATGTATTTATTTCTAACGTGGTGTTCTTGGGCAGAGTGTAGGATATCATAGCTTGCCAATCTTACAGTGCAAAGATGTTAGACTAGATAGGGACAGTAGACAAGGAAAGGTGTCGATAAGAATTGCAGGTAGAAGAAACAGGCCAACGACTAGTGGTTGTGGGAAGTGTAAATGAGATGATTTTTGAGCTTTTCTTGAAAGAAACAGTGAGATAGAGAGGTGGGCAGGCTGATTCACAAAGCTAACAAGGACTGCAAAGAAAGGACAAACTATCAGTAGAGGAGAAGCGCAAATATTATGAGTAAGAATAGGCTTGAACATAGCGAGTAGAGGGAACACCTGAATCTAGAGGAAGGATGAGGAGATATGTATCAGGGAGTCATTATGAAGAGACATGAAGATGAGGAAAGTGATTTGGTTTGATATCTTTCTGGAAAGAAACATTCTGGAGATAGTTTTGTGTTCTCCTGTTTTTCTTGACGTTTGCACTTTACATTGCAGTGGCACAAAATTTGTGGATTTTAATGCTTTTTTGTTGTTTACCTCAAACACCAAATAGACTGTATCATCTTGAACTAAAATCAGAAAGCCTACCCCTAGTATTTCAAAGGTGCGTACCATGAGTGGATAATATTCAGATACTATGTTCACGTATCCTTTCACTTCAACACATTATTTTGGTGAGTTTTCCCTCCAATACATGTAAAATCCTTGAAGTTACTTTTGTTCAGCAAAATCTAACATACTGTAATGCATTCGCAGTATCGTTCATCACAGCTCAAATAACTTCATATTTAGTGGCTATATAGACATGGAAGATCCAGAAAAAAATATTTTGATTGATTTACACATGCCCTGAAGTACAGTTGATTATGGGTCTTTCACACACTCTTCATCTCTCTGTGTTTCAACCATTTCATAACCAAGACCGTGATCACACAGTGAGCTCTGCATAGGTGGTCCACCTGCACAGAGCTTAACTTAGGACTGGAGCTTAGCAGTACGGTCCTACAATTCTCAGTCTTTACTCAGGCAAAACTAAGAAAATAAATTAAATTTGATTCTGCTCTAACTGCAAGGTCAATGCGAGTTTTATTATTGTCTGAAATGGGAGTCAGATTGTGTCCTAATTGAGCACTTCATGCCTGGCCATAAGGTATTTGCACTTCATGCCTGGATCTTGGAAAAAGCAGTTTTTGGTACATCTACACATCATTTTAAAACCCACGAGTCTCAGAGCTCAGGTCTACAGACTAGGGCTCCCAGTACGGCACTAAAAACAGCTGTGTAGACAGGCTTGATCTTACGCTCAGGCTTGAGTTTAGACTCTGAAATCTGGAGAGAGGGGTGGGTTTCAGAAACTGAGCTCCAGCCCAAATGACAGCATCTACACAGCTTTTTTTAGCACCATAGCACAAGTCCCATAAGCCCTAGTCTGTAGATCTGGGCTCTGAGTCTGGTGCTGTGGATTTTGAAATGCAGTGTGGACGTATTCTTAGAGGTCCCATTCTAGAAGCTCTTCATGTGCAGAATTTTCACTGAAGTCAATTAATGTTCCACAAATGCATGGTTTATAGGATCTAACTCCTAAGAACCTATAATATTTTAGTATCAGTAGACAAATGATCTCACTGTTTTCTACTAAGCAGCATGAAAGTTTCCCAAAAACTTCAGGTTCACCAGGAATTTGTTTTATGTTAAGAATCAGATTAAATTTTCTAGGAAAAAGTCATCCTTTAAATACAAATATAGCCAGATTGTCTACATTCAAATTGTTTTGTGAGGAAATGCTGTATTCTTAAAGGGTCATACAGTAGCTCAAGGAACCTATCCTTGATGTTATTTAAAAAAAATACTCTTCTGAGGGTATAAAGTTCTTAAAGGTATACATATTTTTATATATTTTTTATATTTAAGGGCTCTCATATTCATAGTGAACGGAAACACTAGAAGAGTATGTTTTAGAGTGATTTTTTTTTACCCCTTTGAGGCCTACAGTGGAGCAACCACAGAAGACATAACACTTGGCAAATGAACAGAATGAATTCTTAGGGCATCTTATGAGACCATGCAGTGTAGCTGTTTGGGTTTGTGGCAGATAGTTTGACAGTTTGGGGTGAATTTGTCTGGAGGACAATGAGAGCGTAGAAACAAGCATTACAGCCGTTAATAAATAACCTTTGTGTGGATGACACCAAAGCAGCAAGAGTGAAAGGCTGAACTATTTGCTCGGTCCAAGCAAAAGAAATGAAGGCTAATCTTTGGATGAGATAAGGCAACAGGAAGATTAGTATTGTATGAGAAAACAGGCTAAGACTTACTCAGCCTAAGAAGACTTTAGTCATTTAGCTATACGTGGAGCATTCAGCCATAAAAGGAGATAAGAGATTAAGAAAATAAGAGGATGAATGAGGGCCTAGCCACAGGCATCCAAGTTCCATATTTCTATGCTGGCACCCAGCTTTACCCAAACATATGCCAAAGAGGCTTGTGCACCTGAGCACCATGACCAAGGGATTCTGGCTCATTCCACGTGAGAGTAGGACCTTTTCTTATCCATTCCTTCTTTCTTGGCCCCTTTATCTAATATTGGATTTGGCACCTTACTAGACAAGCTAGTGTGTGCTTGGAGAACAATCTGCCCAGCAGAAGGGCTGGTCCTCAACACCAACACTAGCTGGCAAGAGTGTAAACCCAGGATTTTTTTTTATTCATCCCAGATGAAGAACGAATATAAGAACATAAGAACAGCTGTACTGGGTCAGACCAAAGGTCCATCTAGCCCAGTATCCTGTCTACTGACAGTGGTCAATGCCAGGTGCCCCAGAAGGAGTGAACCCAACAGGAAATGATCAAGTGATCTCTCTCCTGCCATCCATCTCCGCCCTCTAACAAACAGAGGCTAGGGAACCCTTACTTACCCATCCTGGCTAATATCCATAAATGAACTTAACCTCCATGAATTTATCCAGTTCTCTTTTAAACGCTGTTATAGTCCTAGGCATCACAATCTCCTCAGGCAAGAAGTTCCACAAGTTGACAGTGCACTGTGTAAAGAACTTCTTTTTATTTGTTTTAAACCTGATGCCCATTAATTTCCTTTTCTGGCCCCTAGTTCTTGTATTATGGGAACAAGTAAATAACATTTCCTTATTTACTTTCTCTACATCACTCATGATTTTATATACCTCTATCTTATCCCCCCTTAGTCTCCTCTTTTCCAAGCTGAAAAGTCCTAGCCTCTTTAATCTCTCCTCATATGGGACCCATTCCAAACCCCTAATCATTTTAGTTGCCCTTCTCTGAACCTTTTCTAATGCCAGTGTATCTTTTTTGAGATGAGGAGACCACATCTGTACACAGTGTTCAAGATGTGGGCGTACCATGGATTTATATAAGGACAGGAGCTGCTCTAGACATTTCGCTGCCCCAAGTATAGCAGCATGCAGCGGGGGGCGCTCTGCCGGTCGCCAGTCCCGTGGCTCCGGTGGACCTCCCGCAGCTTGTGGCACGCCTGCGGGAGATCCACCAGAGCCACAGGACTAGCAGACCCTCCGCAGGCATGCTGCCGAAGGCGGCCTGCCTGCCGCCCTCCCGGCAACCGGCAGAGTGCCCCTCGCGGCATGCCACCCCAAGCACGTGCTTGGTGTGCTGGGGCCTGGAGCCACCTCTGTATAAGGGCAATAAGATACTCTCCATCTTATTTTCTATCCCCTTTTTAATGATTCCTAACATCCTGTTTGCATTTTTGACCGCCTCTGCACACTGCATGGACGCCTTCAGAGAACTATCCACAATGACTCCAAGATCTTTTTCCTGATTTGTTGTAGCTAAATTAGCCCCCATCATATTGTATGTATAGCTGGGGTTATTTCTTCCAATATGCATTACTTTACATTTATCCACATTATATTTCATTTGCCATTTTGTTGCCCAATCACTTAGTTTTGTGAAATCTTTTTGAAGTTCTTCACAGTCTGCTTTGGTCTTAACTATCTTGAGCAGTTTAGTATCATCTGCAAACTTTACCACCTCACTTTTTACCCCTTTCTCCAGATCATTTATGAATAAGTTGAATAGGATTGGTCCTATTGTCGTATAGCTTTGTAACAAGGGAAAGGAAGTTGTAAACAGGGAAATAAGTATTATTTTCAAAAGCACCTAAATGACTTAAGTGCCTAAGTCTCATTAAAAGTCAATGGGAGTTAGGCTCCTATTTGACTAGGGCCCAGATCCTCAACGGTATTTAGAAATCTAATTCCTATTGATTTCAATGGGAGTTAGGCATCTAATACCATGGAGAAGATGGACATAAGTCACTTTTAAAAGTGAGACCTAGGTGCTTTTGAACATTTACCCAAAGGCCTTTAACAAACCATAAGTTTAACCCAATTCCTTTTTTTGTTTTGTTTTAAATCTCTTTTGAAGGATTTGAAATCTGTTTCCATCTTGTAACCTAAGGACTTCCTGACACCACCAAACCCTCCATTCTTTTGAGACCTCCCTCTAAATTTCATATTACTCCCATTTTTGTTTAACTGATTACCATCTTCCCAATTATAATTTGTTTTTAAGCAGGAATCCAGCGTCCTTCCCAATGAGCTGAACAAAATTACTTTAAAGTTTTATCTACCTACCTCTCTAAGCATGCCTTTTCAGTTCTGTCCTGTTCAAACCCATCACCGTGATATCTGACCATTTATTTTTGTGCCCATCACAGTGGTATCTGAATACTTTACAAATTTAAGTCCATATTATTGTTCTGAAGAAAGACCTGAATTTTATTTTCTCTCCCATAGTCTAAGGTTGAGCTAAATTGTTTAGAACTTCACTTCTTTATTCTATCCTTTGATCACTGTCTCTTTCACTCAGTTGTTCTCTTTTCCATTCCAAGAACAGGCATGAAAAACCAGAGGAATCATTATCAGAATGGATTTTCCTAGACAGAAAATAGACATTAAAACCTAATATAAATTTATCATAGCTTGCTTAAAGTATTAGATATATCAAAAGTTATATGCCTAAACTGTTTTATCAGCCACTGTGGTCTTAGTCAATCAGCCTACGTGATTTATTACAGAGCTGCTTTGACTATTGAAAGCATATGGGATGATAGGAGGGTTTTTTGTTTTGTTTTTTTACATTTACATTTTATGCAACATCCTGCAGTTAAACATCTATTCTGTTTCCTTATTCTGGCAATAAATTGTGACAAGTTTAATCATTCATAACAGAATTTTCATCACAAGCTACTTTACCATCAGGTCAGATGACCTGTCATAAAACTCACTAAAATGTGGGATATTCACTTTTAAAGCCAAGTCAGGAACTCTCTCATTTTATTGAACCAGGATTTGTAACTGAAGTGCTGAAATACACAAACTTTTCTTTTGACCTAAGTAAACTGATTTACATCTGATTTTAGTCATACATATAGCAAATGATCTTCCAGATTTAACTATTTCTAAACTTGTATCACATAGCTAAAAGTAATTCCTCTTATTTTGTTGTAAGGGCCTAGTTCTGAGCTGAATATCCCCACTGGAGTCACTGAGCCCCAGATCTCAAAGATATTTAGGCACCTAACTCCAAGGGGAATTAGGTACCTAAATACTTGAAATCAGTGGGAGTTCGGTGTGTAAGTATCATTGAGGACCTGGGCCTGAGCTGCACCTGTGTAGAAGAACTGCCTCATACTAGTACTCTTCATTATTATGTTTTAAAAATATAGAATATGTACCATTGGGGTGCTTTGCAAAAGTTATAGTTTAGCGGCTCCATAAAATGGAGGACTACTAATGGTAACTCTTAGTATTTCCATTGTTTTACTACTTTCACTTCAAATTACTCATACTAAAAACATCACCAACAACTGAAGCACAGCCATTTCTGAGGTAGAAATCTATTCTAAACTTGCAGTAATTTTAAGAGGAGAAGTGGGAAATAATATTTGTTTGATATTACACAAAGGATTCAACTAAAAGGAATGTTGCAACCTTGTGCTGGAATTTGGCACCCTTTTAACCTTGGCTTATACCTGTATTCTTAGGAAAATTGTCGTGTGATACGGCATGTGTTTTATGTCACATCAAAGAAGAGATTTTCATCACAATACTGCCCCCTATTAATTTGCTGGTATATTGCATTATTGATAACTGTGAGGATACTTGTGTTGTTTCTTTTAAAATGTAGCACAAAGCCAGGCAAGAGGGAGATTGGGGACATTTCCAGGTAAAATCTCTATAAGGAATCAGAGAGAGAGTAGCTGTGGAGACGGTACTCCTGATATCTAATAACGTTTCTTGTTCAGTGTTAGAAAATAAAGGATTTTCTACTTCTTTACCATTGTCACCTGAAAGAAAATCAGTTCTGCATTTTCCTCTTCTTTGCACATTTTTGCAACTTTTACACTTTTTTGCTTAGATGCACAAAATCCTATTGTCCTGAGCTGTCAGACACAATTCCAGTTGCTTTTCAGGATTGCAGAAATTGTCTCTTTATTTGTTATATCTAATTAAAAGCACTCCAAAGCAAAGCCTGACTTGATTTTAATGAGTTAAAAAACAGAAGATACATTAGACACATTAGATAGTGCACAACGCATGTGTCTTCTCCAGAGAGATAAACTATACCCACTCAACTGCGACCACACCAAAATCAGGTTCAAATATTCGTTACACAGTCTACCTAAAGTCTATATGCTGTCAAAATCTTGTTCTGCTGATTAGAAACAGATTAGTGTGAATATTTTAGAAAATCAAGCAAGAAAATGCGTCATTTCCCTATACACACTATAACATTATACAGGTAGTTATGTTAATCTTGTGTATTAATTGCTCTGGCACATCCTAAAAAGTTTACAGTAATGGACTGCAATGTATATGTGACCTTAAAGCAATGAGAATCTCATTATTGAAGTTTAAAGAATCCTAATGCGGTACCTATTTGTTCCTCGTTCGGAAAATATACATTAGAGAAGCAGCCAATGTTGGCGTTACCCTGCATTCTGAGTGCATCTAAAATGCCTATGGAATTTTGAGTGTACTAGGAATGCAGAATTCAGCCCTGTTGTTTCAAATAGCAGAATTTCCTTTCCATGTATGAAACTCTTAATCAAAAATCATTTTACCTAACCATTGGAGCAACTTATTAAGGTTTGTGGATTCTCCATAACAGGCAATTTTTAAATCAACATTATTTTTTTCCCCTAAAAGATATTCCCTAGTTGTTGTTTTTTTTAATATGGAGATATACCTATTGCATAGAACTGGAAGGGACCCTGAAAAGTCATTGAGTTCTGCCCCCTGCTTTCATTAGCAGGACCAAGTAGTAATTTTGCCCCAGATCCCTGGGTGGCCCCCTCAAGGGTTGAGCTCATAACCCTGGGTTTAGCAAGCCAGTGCGTGAACCACTGAGCTATCCCTCCCCCTCTTTCTCTATACTGCCTGGTAATTGATAGTACGAGGATCAAATAGTAATTAATTCAAGGGATCCAGGGAAGTGTTATACAGGAGGTCAGACTAGATCAGGGATCAGCAACCTTTGGCACACAGCACGTCAGGGAAATCTGCTTGTGGGCCGGGACGGTTTGTTTACCTGCAGCGTCCACAGGTATGGCTGATCGCTGCTCCCACTGGCCACGATTCGCCGATCCAGGACAATGAGGGCTGTGGGAAGTGGCTTGGGCCAAGGGATGTGCTGGCGACTGCTTAGTGTGCCAAAGGTTTGCCGATCTCTGGACTAGATAATCACAGTGGTTCTTCTGGCATTTTAATCTATGAATCTGTGAGTTGCATCAGTGTTAACATATTTTGAAATGTTTTCCTTGTGAAGCCAGCTATCACAGTCCACTAATCCAAGCTCCTATTGCTTTTCCCTGATTTTTCTGATGAATCTTCTTGCTATGGAATCAATAGTTTGAGGCAGGGGTGGCCAACCTGAGCCTGAGATGGAGCCAGAATTTACCAATGTACATTGCCGAAGAGCCACAGTAATACATCAGCAGCCTCCCCACAATCTTCCCCTCCACCCCAGCTCCCAGCACCTCCCCCTCCTTCCCCGCACCTCCTGATCAGCTGTTTCATGGCATGCAGGAGGCTTGGGGGTGGGGAGAAAGGGAACAAGGGCATGGCAGGGGAAGGGGCAGGAACAGGGCTGCCTTGGGGGGACAAGTGGGGCAATTTGCTCCAGGCCCTGCAGGGGCCCCCACAAGAATATAGTATTCTATAGTATTGCAACTTTTTTTTGTGGAAGGGGCCCCCATAATTGCTTTGCCCCAGGCCCCCTGAATCCTCTGGGCAGCCCTGGGCAGGAAGGGGGTGGACAGGGTGCAGGGCCTGTGGCAGACCTGGGGGTTAAGCAGTGAGCACCCCTTGGCACACTGGATAGTTGGCGCCTGCAGCTCCAGCCCCAAAGTCGGTGCCTATACAAGGAGCCACATATTAACTTCTGAAGAGCTGCATGTGACTAGTTTGAGCTATTAGACAAGCAAATAGTCAAAAGAGAAGAGATGTATTTGTTTAATCTGTTCCCTACTTTATATAATCACTGTGCTTACAAAAACACTATGTTTGTGCAAATTTACAGAAAGACAGTGGACGGGGCACTAACCTGGGAATCTGAAGTTCTATTTTGGGTTCTGCCCTGATTTAGTGGCAACTACGAGCAAGTAACTCTTTGTCCTCCAGTTTGAAATGGGATGCCTGATGATACTTACCTTCCTTTGTAAAACACTTTGAGATCTACAAAAGAAAAACTCTGTATAGGCTTATCCAAAGACAATGCAAAATCTGCCATTGACTTCAGTGGCCTTTGTACCAGGTCCTAAAAGAGCTGAATGTTGTTAGTAAGGAAGGAGGAGAGCAAAATCAGAAAACCATAAGAAACTTTTAACTTAGGGTTACAGAAGGAACAACCATCCTGCATCTCCTGTATATTTCAGTTATATAAATCCTGTAACATAAACAGGGAATATATTAATCTACATTCTTAACTGAAAAATAAGAATGGAAACTTCTACTTATTATAAGCGCAAAATGACAGTAGGGATTATTAACTCTGGAAATTTATCAGCATTTTCAGACATCTGTGATTCATTCTGTATAACCCTAAAGTTGCATTTGGGTAAGTTTTGTTTTGGGGGATTTTTTTGTTTGTTTTTGGAGGGACAGTTTGCATTTCATTTTCTTGAATTCTTTTTTTCTAGAAAAGAGAAACATGGAATTGTCTTTTGTGCTCTCACTTAAACTTTGATGGTCACCTTTCTTTGAACTTCATGGGATGTGGGAGGAATGTTCTAACCTATTGAGCAAAATCTGCTGAATTGACTTCAGCTAAGGAAAGGCTTCAGGCTTGGATCCATTTTTTTGTCTGGAAGGCAGGCAGTGTTAACAGTTCTTTAATTAATAAAACCTCTCTCTCTCTTTTTCTCTCTCTCAAAACACAAATCCTACCCCAAGCAGAGATTTTACCTAGAAAAAGGAAAAATGACAGACACTGAATAGTTTGACCTGGTACTGCACAATGTTTTGATTAAATAACTAGAACTATATAAAATTAAAATGGGAAAACCGATTAAAAGCTGACCAACTGATAGGCTTCAAAATGTAATTGTAAATGGGGAATCATCATCAAGTAGATGTGTTTCTAGTGGGAGACCGCAGGGATTGGTTCTTGGCCCTATACTATTTAACATTTATATCTATGACCTAGAAGAAAAAATAAAATCATCACTGATAAAGTTTGCAGATGACATAAAAATTGGGGGAATGGTAAGTAGTGAAGAGGGCAAGTCACTGGTACTGAGAGATCTGGATCAGTTGGTAAGCTGGGTGCAAGAAAACAAGAAGTGTTTTAACACAGCTGAATGTCAATGAATACATGTAGGAACAAAGAATGTAGGCCATACTTGCAGAATGGGGGACTCCATCCTGGGAAGCAGCGACTCTGAAAAAATATGTGGGGTTCATGGTGGATAATCAGCTGAACATGAGCGCCCAGTGCAACGCTGTGGCCAAAAGGGCTAATGTGATTTTAGGATACATAAATGGGGAATCTTGAGTAGAACTAGAGAGATTATTTTACCTCCGTATTTGGCACTGGTGCGATCACTGCTGTGTCCAGTTCTGGTGTCCACAATTCAAGAAGACTGTTGATAAATTGGAGAGGGCTCAGAGAAGAGCCCCATGTGTTACAGGGATAGAATCTAGGAGGTCAATCTGTTTAGCATAACAAAGTTAAGGTTAGGGGGTGACTTGATCACAGTCTATAAGTAGCTGCATGAGGAACAAATATTTCATAGTGGGCTCTTCAGGCTAGCAGAGAAAGGTGTAACGTTACTCAGTGTCTGGAAGTTGAAACTAGAAAAATTCAGATGGGAAATAGGAAGTAAATCTTTAACAGTGAGGGTAATTAGCTGTTGGAATAATTTACCAAAGGTAGTGGTGGATTTTTCATCACTGGCAGTTTTTAAATCAAGACTGGATATTTTTCTAAAATATGTGATCTGGGAATTATTTTGGGGAAGTTCTATGCCTGTTTTAAACAAAAGGTCAGACTAGATTACCATACTGATCCCGTTTGGCTTTGGAATCTATTATTCTAAGTCCAGGAGAGAGTTTGCTATTGATTTTACATGGAAGGTGCTCACATACAATGGAGTTGGGTGGCCATATAAAACTCTGAGATACAGATAGGTGAGCACTCCATTAATATGCACTGTGATAGCGGAATCTTCACAACAGGGGGATAAAAAAAGTAGAAATTTGTGCCATAATTTTCAAACTGGGAGTCCTCAGGTCAGTACCTAAATCTATTTTCTGAGGGCATTTTGTACATATGAAAACCTGGCCATTTATTTTGGTGCCATAATATGATTTTAAAGGCTTGATCCAAAGTCTATTGTGGGACAAGAGAGAAAATAGAAAATCCCCGAATACCAAAAAGGTAAAAGTTTGCAGCATCAAGTTAAAGTTCTTATGCTGAGACCACTGCCTGTCATGCTGACCGTAGCATAATCTCATTGTTTCCTTGTACTTCCCCTGATAGCTACTGTCTTATACTTAGATTGTTAGCTTTTTAGGCCAGAGGCTGTATATCATTTCTGTGTATGTCTGGCACCTACTATAATGGGGATTTGGTCCATGGGGCTTCTAGGTGCTATTGCAATAGAAATAATACAATGGTAAAAAGAAGTACAGCAAATGCTTATTTGCATCCATCTTCCAGCTGATGGTATTTTCCATGTTTTAACTGTACTGCTAATCAACTTGTTCAAAGCAGAGAAGCATCATGTTTTGAATTATAAATTTCCAGTTTTACTGCTATGAAGCAGCCTGTGATTTGTCAGATGGAATTTTTGACAGGGCGATATATTGGTTGTGTAGTTCATTAACATGTTGCAAAGAATGTTTTGAATATTATTCAGACACTGACAAACTCTACTGTCTTAGCACCACTGGGGTGCTGGGTTGTTGGTTTTTTTTAATTTCACTTGCTGATACGTTACATGATGGTGACTCAGTTTATGTTATAAGGTAATACCCATTCTTGATGAAGAGAAGCCTAGGGGAAAACTTCCCTCAGTTCTGAATCAGCTGTGGTCTCTGAACCAGTCCCAGCTGCCAGTCTGCTGTAAACTTTTCAGAATCATTATTTCGACTTACGGTACCATTAAGTTCTCATATAACTCTTAACAGAAACAAAATCCCCACCTATCGGGGGATGTGCAAGCAGAATTTGTGCTTTCATTAAAGTCCATAATCACTAGCAAATGTTATTGATCAGTATGTTTATTTTGATTAGGGAGCAAGAAATGGTGTTACTGAAATCTCCACACAGATTAGCTTGGAACTGGAAATAATTTACTTCCGTCTGTTTGTATAGTTTGTGGCAGCTGTTTTATTTTATAATGTAAGTCTGCCATCTAGTGGTCATAACAAGTTACTTTTTAATGAAACCTAACCAAATGCTAATATAATCTCAGATTCATAAGTGGTATATTATTAAAATACCCTAAAACAGGCACTTGATGTAACTTTAGGATTTTCATATGTGCTATCTGCATCTCATCTGTAACAGCAAGTGGATGGAGAGGTTATCAAACACTGAAGTCTGGTCCAGTGCTGCCTGACTAGTGTTGAATCCCTAATCCTTGCAACTTCACTGGACTGGTCACCTCCTACATATGGATGATATGTGACTCCCCAAAGCCATATTTTTTGGAAAGTTGAAAATGGGAATACATATGCTAAGAGGCCAGTGAAAACAATAGAATAACACTCTCAAAGCCCCCCTAAAAACTGGCCACGCCGACCCAAACACATGGGAAGCTGCTGCTGCTGGTGGAAGATCAGGATTGTGGCAGACCTGTTGGTCTGAAGTTAAAGCCATTGAGAACAGCTGAACAGAAAAAGCCAAAGAGAAGCAAGTGAAGAAAGCAGGCTGTGGCAAAAACCATGTGGCCACGTCTGCCAGACATGTGGACACATCTGTGGATCCCTCACAGATGGAAACAACTTGACTCTCTTATGTCGACTATGACTATTATTTATTTATTAAGAGGTGGATATTGTCCTTTATAAAACTTTGAAATCAAGTTTATGTTTGCATATGTTTTCTTTTAGAAAAAGACAATGTGCTACATTTTAATATACTAGTAGTTATTAAGTAGAAATCTATGGGCTAAAAACATAAGGGGCAAAGTTTTCAAAACAGCTCAGCTTCCATTTAGGAACCTAGAGAAGGGCTGGATTTTTCAAAGTGAGCAGAACCTAGCTGTTCTCATTAAGTCTCTTATGGACAGATTTTCAAAAGTGATCAGCACTCACCACGCTGGGCACTTCTGAAAAATCTGGCCCCATTTCTGTTCACAGCTGTCTTTCAGAAAATATCCTACCACTGGACTCCCCCACCTTAGTCTTTCCATTGGGTAGTACTGTTCTAAAATAACATTCTGCATGCAAATGAAAAGATTAATGCCATTTTCCTTGGAAATATAGTTGGTATAAACAACCATGAACAAGAAATAGGATTACAATAAGGTAAAGCATTTTATTAGTCTCTGATACTGAAGCCTCAGCTCCCAGTGAAGTCACAGTATCTCAGAATCAGAGTTATTATTATAAATTTATTATTGTAATTATATATTATCTGTGTATTATGTAGTGCCTAGCGGCTGCATCTGAAATGAGAGTCCCATTCTTCTAAGCACTATACAACACAGAGTAAGACAGACCCTGCCGTGAAGACCTTTTAGTCTAAATCAGTGGTGGGAAACCTGCGGCCCGCAAGCCGCATGCAGCCCATCATGGTAATCTGATTTCAGGCCACGCAACATTTTGTTGATGGTGACCATCTGCAGGCATGGCCCCCCGCAGCTGCCAGTGGCTGCAGTTTGCCATTCCCAGCCAATGGGAGCTGTGGCAAGCGGCGGGCCGCAGGGATGCCCACCACTGGTCTAAATTGACAAGACAGACAGTGGCTGGGAGAAAGAAACATTAACATCTCCATTGTACAAATGGGGCACTGAGGCAGATTAAGTGAATGCCATAGGTCACACAGAAAGGCTGTAGTAGAATCAGGAATTAAACCCAGATCTCCCGATCCTAGTCCTATGTCATAATCACAAGAACATCCTTCTTTTCTAAAGGACTGAAGTCAATAAGACTCTTTTCATCAACTTCAATGAGACATGAATGAGGCCCTAGATCCATTAAGTGTAGGTACCTTTTGAGGAGCACAATTTGTTTTTAGACAGGAAATTTCACCTTATAAAATAGTACCATCTATAGCATGCTATTCTCTCTTATTTATCATTTGTATTACAATACTACCTCAGAGCTCCAGTCACAGACCAGGATCCCATTGTGCTAGGTGCTGTACAAACACAGAACAAAAACACAGTTCCTACCCCAAATAGTTTACCCAGTTTCTCTTCCTTATTTATTGTAGCTTAAGAGTTCTGTGTCATGAGGAAGGGTGAATCTGGTGGAACTTTTGGTTTTGCTAATCTTACTAATGAATATACTGTATTAAACTCTCAGTATAGACATAGACAGCATGGAAACTTTTTCTCCTGTAATTTAAACCCATCAGGTATTTTTAATCCTGAGGTTTTTTCAGTTTTTAACAAAATGTTTTTCTCACAAAAGAGAAGCCTGCACTATGTTGGAGAAAACAGAATTCCTCGCTACCTTCCAAAAGCTAGGCTGGCTTCCAGCAGGCTTCTAACACCACAGTCTTGTCCAAAGTATTAACTACAACTTTCCTATGTCTTGAAATTATGGGCTTTGGGGTAAACTTGTGCCACAGGCCAGCATCCGTTAAACATTCCCATGGGTTGGCTTTTTTCCTAATGTTCTCAGTTCATACACAACCTCACATACTCAATGCCTGACTCAATCTCTTGGCTAAAGTTGTAGAGAATATTAACAAGTTGTATCTATCGTGTTTTTTTTCATCACCACTTCCAGAGTACCTAGTAAGTACAGTATTGCCCTAACTTGTTTACTAATATGTCTGGTCCGCAGGGGGTGAGCTGTTTGCTGGGCTCTACAATGACTACTGGGGGAGAGATGCTGCTGTCTTACGTACTATGGGTCGTATGCCACATATTCGAACTGAACCTGATGATGAGCGTTTATTGAAAGGTACAGAAAGTGAAAGATACAGGGCCCCTCTTCTTTATAAAGTTAGGGAAATCTTCTTTGGAGATCTGTTGTTTATCAGAAATGAGAACTACAATGTCATGAGCCAGATTTACCCTGGATCCAGCACAGAATTTTAGAGAGGGCTCCTTTCTGCACAAGGTTCTCCCAAGGGGTTGAAAGAGTGCACCAACACAGGCTTGCAGACAGCAGTGGACAATGTGATTCCACAACTGGTAGGTCACCTATGAAGAGTGCATGCTTAGGGAGGTTAGATGTGCTGATTCAGTGCAGCAGCTAAGGAGCCTCCACCTTAAGCCTGAGAGAGGACAGAGGTTTTTCCAGTGGGCCTCAGACCTGGGGAACAAAGAGGAAGGTTAGTGCAAGGAAGTGCAGTTTGGATCTATTTGTGCCAGTGCAAGTGAATTTGACTCATTGGCTTTAAAATGTGATTGTAGATTGGAGGCATCTTGAAAGTGGTGATTTTTTCAGATGCTAAGTGAAATCCTTTTCCCACTGAAATCAATGGGAATTTTGCCATTGACTTAGTGAGTTGGGATTTCAACCTAGATACAAGGCCTCATTTCACCAAACCACTTATATATGTACTTAACTTTGAGCAAGTGTTTCAATCTCTTGACTCCAATGAGACTAAATACATGCCTGAGTAGTTTGCTGAATCGCGGACTTGAATACTGCAATGGCAAGTACTATATGAATCAGTGGTTTTCAAACTTTTTTACTGGTGACCCCTTTCATATAGCAAGCCTCTGAGTGTGACCCTCCCTTATAAATTAAAAACACTTTTTTATATATTGAACACCATTATAAATGCTGGAGGCAAAGTGAGGTTTGGGGTGGAGGCTGACAGCTTATGACCCCTCATGTAAGAGCCATGTTACCCCTTGAGGGGTCCCGATCCCCAGTTTGAGAACCCCTGATATAAATGATGTTCAAGATAATTTAAAAGTTTGATAATTAAAAAGATACTCAATACATAGGCAAAATTGATCTTATCTCTAAGAGATGTTCTCTGTTTGTTTAAAATTAGGTATCATGGTGGTATGGTTACAGTTTTGTTTTTTAATTTCCACGATTTTTACACTGTGATTATCCTCAGCTTAGTCCTCAATGACAGCAACATATGGCTCCAGAATATCAAAGCAGAAGTGTATGAAATGTTTACATTAAAAAAGCATCCTATAATGATATCATGTCAGGTCCTAAGCTCCTTAAGAGGTCATGTCAATGGAATGAATGCAGTTCCTGCTTTTGAAGAAAGCTGTAAATGCTTTCCCAGAATGACTTGGGATGAAAAGGAATCACTCAGAACTCTGCCTAGGTTTGTGTTAAAGGTTCACAACATGTGTAAACCCAAATTTCAGTTTAGTAATGAAAACCCAAACCAGAAAAGTTCCACGTGGTTACCGTTTCCTAACAAAGGTGCACCCAGCTCCTTCTAGCTGAACAGAGCTGGTCCTTTATCTCAGTGATAAACAGCACTTTGTCTGAAGCCAAAATTGGTATTCCTAGGCTTGTTTTGTATGTGGCCAGAGATTGCTACATACACTCAGTGCCAGGTTTCAGCCTAATTTAAGCTAAAATGTAAAAGCCCCAGAGAACAGGGCGGGAAAGATCTTTTCCTTGAACATATACAAAAGCATATTGATATGCGAATTGGAGCTATAAAAATATTTTGGAAGCTAATGTTTTCCACATGTTCAGTAGGTACCCACCCAAATAAAATAGGTTTCTACTCTGTTTCCTCACCCAAAATGGTAGATCTTTCCCTGGAAAATCTCTGCTTCCTTAATCACATTTTCCTGTTCTCTATTAAAATGGTTAATTGATTTTTAAAATATTTATGATGTTTTAATAAACTTGAGCCAACTCCTTTTTATTTCCTTCTTTTTTAAAGAACCAAAGTTTGTTGGCTCATACATGATTCCCGACAATGAAGACCGGGATGATAACAAAGTCTATTTCTTCTTTACTGAAAAAGCGTTAGAGGCAGAAACAGGCGCTCATGCCATTTATGCCAGAGTTGGACGAGTGTGTGCGGTGAGATTCTTTTGTCCTGATCGTCTATTAGAAAAACTTACTGTGTGCTCACTTTTTCATACATTCTCCCACCTCCAAATGTACCATCAGTTAGTATTGGGGGTGGAGGGGAAAGGCGTCAGATGGGTCTGAACAAAAATCCCGCATCTAACCATCCTCCAAATTTTGGGAAATTCAAAATCCTAACCCACATTTGGGCTGGAAGCTGAAACTCCACATCCAAACACTATTGAACTCTTTAGTGAGGATGTTCAACATCCAGACATGGATCCAAGTTTTGTGGTTTAAGCCCATCTCAGGTTCTTTTGCATTTAAGTAACAGTTTGGAAATAATAATGATACTTAGCACTCAATGCTCGCACAGCATTTCCCCAGCCAGATTCTAACCTGCATCAGAGCTCTCCTTGGAACAAGGGGTGGAGGAGGAATAACTGGCTGTGTGAGGGGTTGGCTCCAGCCCCAAAGCCACTTACAGCTGCTGCCAGGCCATTCTAAGTAACACAATGCTTTATGGTCCCTACATACATGGTAGGATATGGGAGCTCAGCCACATGCGCCCAGCACATACCTTCCTGGCCCCAGTGTGCCACCTACATCAGGGATTGGAGGAACAGTATTCACAGGGGTCCCTGTGGATACCAACAAGGAGCTGTCCTTGGATTGGAATATTCTGCTGCTTGTTTGCAGCTGGTTTCTAGCTTCTTTGTATGAATAGCAAAAATCACAGAATATCTGGGTTGAAGGGACCTTGGGAGGTCATCTAGTCCAAAGCCCTGCTCAAAGCAGGGTCAATCCCCAAACAGATTTTTGCCCCTGATGGTCTCCTCATAGATTGAGCTCACAACCCTGTGTTTAGTAGGCCAATGCTCAAACCACTGAGCTATCCCCCCCAAGACCAAAAATGAGCCAGATCACAATAGATCCAGTCTTACATGTGGCGAACAACTTTTAAATATGAACTAATTAATCCTTGCAATACCACTGTGAGCTAGTAAGCAGCATAATGCCCATTTTACAGATGAAGATAATGAGGAAAAGAGGTGAAATGATTTGCCAAGGTCACGCAGCAAGTCAGTAGCAGAGCCAGGAATAGACTGCAGATTTCCCAGTGTCTAGTCTGCCTTTGAAGGCAGCCACATTCATTCTTCATAACTAAAGGAAGACTGATGGATGTACAGAGATGTACAAATGGAACAACCTGCAAAACTACTTTCTTAGCAGAAGACACAGGATGTTACACTTAGCCTCCAACAAACAGCTTGTTAAAATTTCTTATGCAGCCCCTAGTTAAAAGAGAGTCAAGTATATGAAACATCCTAAATAGGGATGGTATCAGACTGAAACCCAGATTCTCAACATCACCAATGCTTGGCATCCAGAAGCCCGTGTCCCCTCTCAAGGTTGAGAAATGACACTGCACCTGGGCAGGCCAGGTGGGAAGATGGGGTCTGAGTGTCTGGCATGTGAGGCACTGAGGCCAGCAGCCGCAGTGAGGATAGTTCGACTGGGATTGATGAGAAATTTCTGGGAGCTCCCCAATATAGGTCTTGGGACATATTTGCAGACTGTGTGGAAGGTTGCAGTGAATTAGTCCTGTCTGTACCTGTTCCATAGACAGATTTGGGGCTTCTGTCTCCAAGTCTGTTGATCCAGCGCTGCACTCAGTTCATATAAAAATATACGGTCAACTAAAATGTTTGGACTATTGAGTTAACAGACTGTAGAAATAAATGTGAAGGGTTTACAACAGCTGGACAGGTAAAACTAGTTGCAGCCCTGGTATTTAATTAAAAATTCTTATAAACCCACAGCTTTTAATGAGAAATTGAATACATCTCTACAGTTTTACTAGAGACTGGCCCCAAAACAATAATTACAAGTGGAATAATAGAAATGTGGTTTGAAATTGTATGCTTCAGACACTGAAAGGCATGATGAAAGCGCAAGTCAACATAGAATATTCCTCTAAATTACATTTATCATTTGTTTCTCTCTCCACACAGAATGATATGGGAGGACAGCGAATGTTGGTAAATAAATGGAGCACTTTCCTCAAAACCAGACTGATCTGCTCTGTACCAGGAATGAATGGAATCAATACGCATTTCGATGAATTAGGTAAACATCTTGGACAGAAATAAAGTTACACCACACTGTACAGAATGTGAATTTCCCTGCTAATCCCTTTTAACCCTCAATGTAGGACATTAACAGGAAGTGACTACTAATCTTTGAATTACAACAAATATATATATTCCATATATTTCTATACATATGTTCCTTATGTTTCAATATATATTATAATATATCAAATGGATTTACAGAGTAGGCTATCTTCCATTACACTTGTATTTATTTATATCATGTTTTTAAAAGCTGTGTGAAATTAAGTTGTGTACTGAGAAATAACTTTACACTGTTAACAATCAGTCAACTCTATGTCCTTTGGGCCTGGGAAAAGTAGGTGAGTTATAAATAACATTGTATTTTCATTTTTACAGAGGATGTGTTTTTGCTACAAACTCGGGATAACAAAAATCCAGTGATATTTGGACTCTTTAACACTACAAGGTAACCAGCTAGGAAATACGACGGTAATAGAGGCATATTTGACCAGTCTATAATTAAGGAAGATGTCAGTTGTGTGATAAATATCGTATAGCTGATACACATTGTATAACTGATCAATTTAATTCTGCTTCACTTAGAGCCTAATCCAGAGGTCAGAAACCTTTGACTCGTCAGGATAATCCACTGGTGGGCCATGAGACATTTTGTTTACATTGACGGTCCTCAGGCATGGTCTCCTGCAGCTCCCAGTGGCCGTGGTTTGTACCCGGCCACTGGGAGCTGTGGGGGGCCGTACCTGCGGATAGTCAACATAAACGAGATGTCTCATAGCCCTCCAGCAGATTACCCTGATTGGCCGTATGCCAAAGGTTGCCGACTCCAGCCTAATCTATTGTCCACTGAAGTCAATAGAAGGACTTAGATTGACTTTATGTGGCGGTGTATCATTCCCATATATCCTGATTCAGCAAGAAGTTATACAAATGAATAGAGAAAGTCTATGAGTAGAAGGAGGGTCTAGAGTTTAGGGGCCCTAGTCTAGAAGGTGGGAAACTGAGGTTCAGTTCCCTGTTCTTCCATGGACTTCTTGTGTGACTTTGAGCAAGTCACTTGTCTCCATGACCTAATTTTGCATCTGTAAAATAGAGATAATAGCACTTCTCTACCTCAAAGAGGTGTTGGGAGACTAAATACATTAAAAATTGTGAAGCATCAAGATACTATGGTAATGATGGAGGCCATGTTAGTATCTGAGGTAAGGTCATCTGTCCCATTAAACTCAATGGGACCAATCACATATTTAAACTTAGACATATTGTTAAAATATCTTGCTAAATCTAGATTTCATGAGTACTCATTATTAATGCATTCACAGGGTATTACATTTATGTAATAAGTTCTATTAGTATCATTAATTCAACCACTAAACTGTACACTACAGTTACAATCTTTGCTTTAACATCTTTGATTTTTATTTTACAGCAATATTTTTAGAGGATATGCTATATGTGTCTATCATATAGCTAGCATCCGAGCAGCCTTCAATGGACCTTATGCTCATAAAGAAGGACCTGAATACCATTGGTCTCTGTATGAAGGAAAAGTACCTTACCCCAGGCCTGGTTCGGTAGGTCCAAGAGAAACCCTATTTTCTATTGTGATGTCAGTCTAATTCAAGTTGGGAAGCAAATAAAATAAACAGGTCATGATGGACAAATATCATAATGTCCAGAATTGTGATCATGAGTATTTGATATCAATATGATGCCATTGAAAATGGATGTAATGACTCTAGCAATACATTGTTAAGACAATCAACAATATATTTTACTCAAAATAAAACAATGAGAGTTAGATCCTGAGGTACTCAGAGGGCTTTGGGTTAGACCCTAGTTATCACCTCGTGACTGTGTCTACAACGATTACACGTTTTGGCGGTTTTGGGGCAAAAAATAAATGGAAGTGGTAATTGACTTTTTTGCAATATCTCCAATGTTTTCTGGTTTTACTAGTTTGGAAATAGCATAAAACCAGGAGTTCTCAAGGTATTTCACTACCTCTTTGCTGGTCCCTGCCAGGACCAGGATATGCAGTGGAATAGGAAAATGTTAGCACAAAAATAGTATAGAAATGTAGGACTGAATCATAGAATATCAGGGTTGGAAGGGACCTCAGGAAGTCATCTAGTTCAACCCCCTGCTCAAAGCAGGACTGAAAGGGGCTTGATAGGTCACCTAGTCCAGTCCCATGTACTGAGGCAGGACTCAATATTATCTAGACAGTCCCTGAGAGGTGTTTGTCTAACCTGTTCTTAAAAACCTCCAATGATGGATATTCCTCAGCCTCCCAAGTAATTTGTTCCAGTGCTTAACTACTCTAACAATTAAGAAACGTTTCCCAGTGTTGAACCTAAATCTCTTTTGTTGCAATTTAAGCCCATTAATATTATGTCCCCCTCAGTCTTCACTTTTCCAGATTAAACAAATCCAATTGTTTCAATCTTTCCTCACAGGTCATGTTTTCTAGACCTTTAATCATTTTTGTTGCTCTCCTCTGGACTCTCTAATTTGTCCACATCTTTCCTGAAGTGTGATGCTCAGAACTGGACACAGTACTCCAGCCGAGGCCTTATTAGTGCTGAGTAGAATGAAATAATTAATTCTTGTTTCTTGCTTAAAACTGACCTGCTAATACATCCCATAATTATGTTTGCTTTTTTTGCAACAGTTTTACATTGTTTACTCATATATAGTTTGTGATCCACTATAACCTCAAATCCTTTTCTGCAATACTCCTTCCTAGGCAGTCATTTCCGATTTTTTATTTGTACAATTGATTATTCCTTCCTAAGTGTACTTTGCATTTGTCCTTATTGAATTTCCTCCTATTTAATTCAGAACATTTCTCCACTTTGTCAAGAACATTTTGAATTCTAATCTTGTTTTCCAGACCACTTACAATCCCTCCTTGGTACCATCTGCAAACTTTATAAGCATACTCTCTATGCCATTTTCCAAATAATTTATGAAGATATTTAATTGAAGCAGAGGCTGGTCAGATCCCTGAGTGACCTCACTCAATACGCCCTTCCATATTGACTGTGAACCGCTGATAACTACTCTGAGTATAGTTTTCCAACCAGCTGTGCACCCATCTTGTAGTAGAATTATCTAGGCTATATAAAATGTTAAATCAAGAAAAGTTAATCCACTGTTTTGAACCTTACTTCAAAGTTCTCATTCAATTTGATGCAGGTTTTGCTCAAAGGATCAAATGGTTCTTGATTCCATAATATAGGTCAATGCTCAGACTAGAAATAAGGTGCAGATTTTAAACAGTAAGAGTAATTAATCATTGGAACTATTCACCTAGGGATGTGGTGGATTCTCCATCAATTTAAGTTTTTAAATCAGGATTGGATGTCTTTCCAAAAGATATGCTGTAGCTCAACCAGAATTTATTTTTGGTGCAGAGATTACTGGGGTGAAATTCCACAGCTTCTGTTATGCAGAAGGTCAAACCAGACTAGCACAATGGTCCCTTCTGGCCTTAATATGTATGGCTATGTACCATGGTGCCAGGACCCTACAGATGGATGGATGGCTTTGATCTGAACCAGTTCCCACTTTCTATCCCTTCTTCTGAGCATCCTGCTTTCCATTCCATTTTTCAATCTATTCCAATGATTTGCCAATTTTACAAACATGATGAAAAGAAATAAAGATTATTTTTTACAAATTTGCAAAGAACAGAGCTGCAGAAAGAATATAAATGTGTTTCATTCTTGACTTTGTTATGACTTCTCCCAGAAATAGATCTTAGTCCCAGTGCATACTAGGTGAAAAGGAAACCCTGGGGCATACTCTGCAAATTCAACAGAGCTGGCCTTTTTCCCATAGCATATTTTGCCAGTATACAGGAGCTGGTATCTGCACAGTTGTTTGTGTGTGGCATAAAAGTTTTTATTTGGTGTATTGCCAGCTTTGTGACGGGGATCACTTACACATTCCTTGCATAGAAAGAGGGGAAGAATATTTATGATGATGCTTCTTCCCAAGCATGAACCAGCATCCCTTTCTCAGGCGCCCTCTATCTGTCTGTCTGTCTCTCATTTTCGATGTCTCTAAGGCTCCCATCACCATGGAATCTAAACACCACTATTCTTGGTGGTGGGCTTCGGAGCGTTTGAAAAGGTTCTCAGCACATTCACATTCCATGGATATCAATGGTAGCCAAAGGTACACAATACCTCCCAAGAGTTTATCAGCACCTCACAGGATCAGGCCCAGGGTCAAGAAGGCCTGATTCTCCTCTCACTTCCTCTGATGTAAATCAAGAGTAACTGTGTTGAAGTCAATGGAATTGAACCATGGAAAGCTGGTGTGAATGAGGGGAGAATTAGACCACAGATTTTTTCCCCTCCCCATATGGCTCCTTCCCTACAGTTGTCTTGTGTAACTCATTAGCTATACAAGGTATTATTACCAGCTCCAATTTTGTTAGGCTCAACAAGCCTTTCCTGTAAAATGTCAGCCTCATGCAGATTTTTGGCTGTGTGAGACCCATTTACATATGTAACGTGTTTAGCTAAAACACATATGCTGCTTTGAAATGTCGCCCTTTTATCTTCTAATTGGCTAAGGGTTTGTTCTCCTGAGTTTACCAGTGAAGTAAACAGTTTGCTGGTTCATTACTAATGGTATTGCTTTTGCTTTGCTATCTGAACCAGTATTAAGCTTTATGCTAAAAGCAATCATATGCAAAAATAAACTGTGTGCAATCCATTTATCGTTAAATCACAGAAATGAGAGGTAGACACGCCGATTAGATTATCTAGTCCATACCAATGCAACTTCGTTCCCTACAGTATAATCTCAAATTCACCATCCAGTCTCATTAAAAAATGACTGTTGCTTCTGCAGCTTTTTTTTGGGATAAGAGTCACAAGCCAAAGTACAACAGAATATGTTCCCCTAAAGAGATTATCTGGGATTTGAACACTGTAAATGAGATTTATACCATCTTGACCATCTTGATGTCACAGGGTATTTTGTTCCTTTGTTGACATGGGGACAAACTTCAGCTATTCGTGTTGAGTCAGGATAAAAAGACTGGCAAGTAAAATGCCTAATTTTCAGCCAGGTGGTGGAAGGAAACTGAAGTAATCATCTCCCAATTTAATACTTTCCATGAGACCGCTATGCCAGTTATTTTATCTGACAAAATAAGAGGAAGTGAGGATGCACCATAAACAGATTGCAGAATGGTTGATTATTTTACAAAGATTAGATTCTTCTCAACTATTCTGCAAGTCCGTATTCATTCCTTTTTCATGGAGTAAAACCCTCATATCCCAGAGCAAGGACTGAGTAAAACTGAACGAGAATTTCCACATTAGTCTCTACATTTCTATTAGGATATCTTTTTAAACAAATCTGAATGTCTGAGTTTTCTTTTTTTCTGAGCAAGTCACTAGCACTGAGCCATTAAATGGAACTTTCTGGTAAGAAGGACAATATACTGTGCTAAATACTCAGCTACTGGGAACCAACTTCAGCCTAGTTGATGGGGAGACAGGCGAAGGAGCTGTGCCATTCCAACTTGACACCCATATCATGCCCCTATTCTTCGTGGCACCTAGAGGCCCCAACCAAGATCAGGGCCCCATTGTGCTGTCATTATCATCACCAAAGGGACATCGACAATTTGTAGATTCAGTGCCACTTGGATCAGTCTCTGGCAAGGTGGTTAGGGTAGTCTAGCTGTATATTCAGTTTATGTCCATCTCTGGCAATCTTATCGCACCACCCAAGCTTTTGGCACCCATGTGATTGTTGGACGTGTAGCAGCATTCCTTGGTATGCATGCTTTGGAATTTGTTGGTCTTCCGTTCTAATAATATGCCTACATTAAGAAAAAGCAGCAAAGAATCCTGTGGCACCTTATAGACTAACAGACGTTTTGGAGCATGAGCTTTCGTGGGTGAATACCCACTTCCTCAGATCCACTTCCTCAGATGCATCTGAGGAAGTGGGTATTCACCCACGAAAGCTCATGCTCCAAAACGTCTGTTAGTCTATAAGGTGCCACAGGATTCTTTGCTGCTTTTACAGATCCAGACTAACACGGCTACCCTCTGATACTTGACTACATTAAGAAAGTCGTTCAAACCAAATCAATGCTGATGGAGGGGTTTGACTTTGAATATCCTCATTTCTAACCTTCTCTTGCCACTTGATATGGAGCAGCTGAAGAAGATGATGGGAATCAAAAATATCAGTCTGGGGTTCTTTAGCCTTCCTCAGTGTGCATGTTTCATTGCCATACAATGAAGTTGGTATAACTCTGGTTCCATATATCCTCAGCTTCTCAGCAAACAAAGCAAGCTGAAGGCCCTGAAAGAGGGCAGCAGCTGCTGTTCTATGTATGTCCACATCTTTTGAGCACCCTCCAACCCTGTCTGTGATTCTGCCCATGTATTTGACAGTTTCCAGCTGTTCAGTATCCCATCTGTACAAGTTAATACTGAGCTGGCTATAATCTAGAACTGGAGGATGCCAGAGACTTAGTTTTTATCTGTTTTGACCAAAGTGTGGTGCTTTTTGCTCTACCAGATTGGACATCAGCTGCAGCAATTCACTAAACTGAGCGAACAAGACAATGTCATTGGTGTATTCGAGATCTCAAAATAGAATGATCTTCAGGTGACTGTCGCAAATGGCTGCCTCCTCAAGCTTATCTATCAACCAATCAATGTTGATGTTGAACAATGGTGACATAATGCAGCCTTGCTGAACTCCCAGAGAGATAGGAAACAATGCCATATATCTGTCATTGACTCAGGCACAGATTTCAATTCCATTAGAACTCTTCTATCAATGACACAATCTTCTCAGGGACTCTGAGTCACTCCATTGTGTTAGAAACTATGCAAACAGAGAGCAAGGGTCAGTCCCTGGACTTTAAGAGCTAACAGTTTAAATAGAGAAGATAGACAAAGGGTGGGAGCAGAAAGAGAGGGACAGAGAGGTCAAGGTCACCCAGCATGTGAGTGGCAGAGTCCCAGTTCACTGAACCCAGAGTCCCAGTTCACTGAATCGCGTTGCCTTCCTATGCTCATGCGTGTTGTGGGACCTGGATCAGCTGGCTATGCTCGCTTTATGCTAGCTGAAGATTAAGCCATCCTTGACTGAGATTTAGGGCAGCGTTAGGGTCATTTAGTGCTGCTCCAGTAGCACAAAGGGCCCTTTGCGTGGACCAGGCACTGGCTCTCTGAGTTTGAGCTGGGGACCAGACTCTCAGGAGTGGCATGTTGGTGGTGCCACTTCTTGGAAGGATGTTGGTTGCATTGATCCTAGTGCCTTCTCCATATTTAGTTAATTCTGAGAGCAACAGTGACAAAAGAAAGCGACAAACCTTGCTCACCTCTGTGAATCAACTTCTATTGATGTTGGCTGTCAGATGAGACTAGGTGGAGTCTATAAATTGGGGGAGAAGAGCAGTTTTAAATCACACAAACCCAGAGCTCACATGTTTGGTAGAACTAGACTGCTTCTGGCAGACTCTACAGTCTGTGTCTGATGGAAGCATTACTGTGGTCACGTGTGTAATCAGGCTACTACTCCGTTGTCACATCTATTGTATTTTTACTGTGATGCTTCTGAAAACAACACCAGCTTCCTCAGAAATGGTGTTGAAGGGAAATTTTAGAGGCAGCTGTATCAACCAATTCCTTTCTAGAGTGCCTTATTGCTTTTAATTCAAAAATAAAAGCCTGCAAAGGATGGTTTTTATTAAATCTCTCTTGAGTTGGAACTTTGCAATGGAACTTGGCTATGCTACTCGATATGCTGTGCAGTCCAGGGAAAGCAGAGGTTCAGCTTCTCTGAAAACCCCAAACCTTTTCCTTTTATTACAAACAGCTGGTGAAACTCCATCCTTAGGCTGATTAGACAATGACTTCAAAGTCAACACTGAGCATTCATGGAGTCAACCCCAAAAGTGGAAACAAACTTCTCCCCCTTTGACAAGTGCAGGAGCTTGTTATTGTCAATTATAGTTGGCTGCAAGTTTCAAATGACCATTTCCAGTAAACATTAAGAGGATTTTATTTCATTTTATTGATTGAAAATCCAATTTAAATAGGGAGAGCCTGCTACTGTGGCTTTGCTCGAAATGCATCTGAAAACCACAAGATCATGCGGAGATTGGAAGGAAGTGGATGTTACTGAAATATTTCCAGCTTGCTCATAAAAGCTTTCAATTAGAGATCATGAGGCAAATTTGAAATGAAGAATCTATGTTAAGTTAGGGGACATTATCCTATTCTTTACATAATATTTAAAAATTAACTTTTATGGATAATGCCACCGTTTAGCCCTATAAGTAAATTTAACCCAATCAGTAAATTTGCTCCAATCACTGTCTTACCGTGTATTTGCTTTGCAAAATGGTAGACTGATCAAGCGAAACATTGGTATTTCAGGCTAACCTGTGATATATAATACTGTCATTATGAGGTAGAAATGAGAGTTAAATGCAATGCCACTAAGCATCTTGAGATTAAGAATTACTGCTGGTGTAGTGGGTTCATTTTTTAAATGTGCTTAATTTCCTATTATGGTATATTCTGCAATCAAAGTAAAATAAACTATAGATTGATACCAAATGTTGCTGTTTTGCTCATTTTACGTGGCTGGCTATACTGAATAGGAAAAATGAAAAAAAGCCAAGAACCAGTCTGATAACCTTTTCCAAAAAAAAATGAGGGGAAAGGAGGCACTACACTTTTTGAGAAAAACTGAAAATGTTGATGATGTAAATTTTTCATCAAAAATCTTTTTACAAAAAAAAAGCTGTTTTTCCAATAAAATAAAGCTCTCTGGGTGTGCCTGAGCATGGGCTAGTCTGCCCGAGCTAGTTTGAATCCAGCTAACTCAGTAACAACTGCATTGAAGACAGCTCAGCACAGTCAGTGGAAGCCCAGCATGGATCCTGGGTATATATTCGGCTCACTAGCCTGCAGAGTCTGAAGCCTGTGCTGCTTTATTTCTGCTGTTGTTACCCATGTTAGCTGGAATCAAGCTCGCCCAAGTAGGCTAGCCTGTGCCCAGCTTTTGCTGTGTAGACATATTCTATGTCCAGGGGCGGCTCTAGGCATTTTGCTGCCCCAAGCACGGCAGGCAGGCTGCCTTCGGCAGTTTGCCTGCGGGAGGTCCCCGGTCCCACGGATTTGGCGGCAGCCTGCAGGAGGTCTGCCGAAGCTGCAGAACCAGCGGACCCTCTGCAAGCATGCTGCCGAAGGCAACCTGTCTGCCGCCCTCATGGCGACCGGCAGAGTGCCCCCTGCTGCTTGCCGCCCCAAGCACACGTTTGGCGTGCTGGTGCCTGGAGCCGCACCTACCTATATCTGAAAAAAACCTGATCAGCTCTACTGTATTAGAGACCTGGAGCTAATGTATTTCTGTAATACATTATGAGAGGCCTTAACAGTAGTTGGAAAACTCCTTTATGTGAGTGTATGTGTGCATGCACACATATTTATACACACATCTATGTGTGTGTATGTGTGCATTGTGTGCTACATGTGTGTAGATAGATAGATAGATAGATAGATACTGTGGTCAAATTCAAGCCCTCATTGTAATTAAAAGCAGAATCTGGTCCTCTGTATACAGTTGGGACCAAACCAGAATGCCTTTTCCTGAATAAGAACTAAATAAACTCCTATTGACTTCAGGGAGAATTCTGTTTGAGCAAAGACTCTGCCCACTTGCAGATCTTTGCCCCTGACTACTTCTCATTGCTAGTCACTCACTGCTCTACTGCTCAGACTTTGCCCACCAGCAGTTCCATCTTCTTTCATGCCCAGTTTATTCACTAATCCCTGAAACGTCCATGCTTTCTCTTCTCCTGGGAGCTGTGGAGAGTCAGCATCCTTGAGAATGAGGCCTATACCATATATCATCTATGCCAGCATTAAAAAATATCCATGCGTATAACCAATCTATCACATGTTTTTGCAGTGTGCCAGCAAAATCAATGGCGGTCTGTATGGTACCACCAAAGACTATCCTGACGAAGCTGTCCGCTTTGCAAGGAGCCATCCACTGATGTATCAGCCCATCAAACCTGTCCATAAAAGGCCAATACTTGTGAAAACCGATGGCAAGTACAACCTGAAACAAATAGCGGTGGATAGAGTGGAAGCTGAAGATGGGCAATACGACGTCTTGTTTATTGGCACAGGTAAATAAAAAAGATGGCATTTTATCTTTTTTCCTGCCAATTTCAACCAATCTATGACACCTCTCCAAGATTAAGCTCTTTCTGTTTGATAGGCATCAAGGTGAAACCACAATCCTAATAAATAATCATACTCGACATTTTCATAGCACATTTTATCAGTAGAGCACCAAATGCAAGGAGAGATTAGAAGTCCCCCTTTCACCACTGGAGAATCTGACGCAGCAGTTTATCCGAGGTCATTGAGCAGACCGGTGGCAGAAATAAAAATAAAAGGGGCTGGAAAAGAAGGATTAAAAACTGGGGCCTAGATTTTTAAGAATGGGAGACTAAAATACAGCTCCTGCAAAGGGACCTGAATTTTCAAAAGTGCAGCTCCCACTGATCACAGTTCAGTGCCATGCCTGAGACCCAGATTCAGGAGAAATTAAAATAAATGGTCTGATTTTCAAAGAAGTCAGTGCAAGCTGCTGGCTTTGTGACTGGGGACCACAAGTCTGGTGGCTGGTATTAAACAGAAACAGTCCGGTTTTAGACCTACACTGTGAGGCAGTACCAGGAACTTGGCATTGGAAGAAGGGGTTGGTCCATCCAGCAATTCAAAAATAAGCTGCCAAAAGTTCGAGAGTTTTACTAAGTTTTCAGACATTCCTAATACATTTTGATTTCTCAAAATACCTTTTTTTTTTAGCACCCATAAAACAACTTTGAGAACTTTGAAAACTTTGGAAAAGGTCAAATATGTCACAAGCTTTCATATTCCGAAGTCTGGGCAGGCCCACAGAATGGTAACATCCTTTAATGCCTAACTGTTCTGGAAATGATTTAAGGATTCATACCTCTAAATTTCATCATAGCAACAGGGATTACTTGACACAGGCAGTAATGGCCAGTTTGCCAAAAAAAAAAAAAGCATTTAGTGCAAGCTATCTTTTAACTCATGAAATTTAGATGGCAAGCACATTTCACTGTTCAAAGGCTACAAAAGAAGTGTACTTGCAGAATAGCAGGGCGTGCTTTAAATTAATGCTATTTTCTAAACTTTAAAATTTTGATTCCAATATGTGGTGAAATTAATCACATGCCATGTTCCTTGTCATGTATGCTTCTATGCTGGATTTCATAATGTTGACTGTATATTTTATGCTCTACACTTGTGTATATATAGTAAAACTTGCATGCTCAGAAAAGCAAATAGGTCCCTGATCAAGCAAAAACAAAGATGTAGCCAGCAGAGCCACTCACCATCGTTAAAGATGTGCTTAAGTGCTCTGCGGGACTGGCGCCTAACTGCAACTTATTCTTCACTTTATAATTTGTTCTTTGGCGACAAGAATTTCCAGCCTAGCAATCTTGGGTTCAGCAACTTTGATCCCAATCATGCAGTCTTTACTCTGGCAAAAAATTCAGGGGTGCCCTTGGTATTATTTTGCAGGAAAGGGTCTGTCTTCCTCTATCTGGATCCAACACCTGTAGTGTTCATGAAGTCTAACTATGAATGGAGTAGTTTGAATGGCTTATCAAAGAGGAAGTCTAAACTTCAGGGATAACGTTCCACAACATGCTTGTCAGCAGGATTCACAGAGGGACTTAGTTATGAAAATCTGAGCTCCGGACAGTAATTCTTTTTAACTGTTCCCTCAAAAAATGGACCTCTTTGATCCATTTTTTCTTTGAGGAGAGGTGTTGGAGCCTACTTAAATGGTTCCTTTTTATGTACATCTGTTTTATCTCTCCCTGAATTTTTTTCCCCTGGTGCCTTTCTGGTTAATTTTGTTCTCCTGTAAATCAGAGATGAATGAGAATAACAGGAGACAGGAAGCAGCAATTGCCGCTGATGATGACAAACTCTCAGAAAATAAACTCTCGAGAAAATAAGGGATCTTTAATAACGGGCAGCAAGATGAAAATGAAGCAGAGGGAGACTAACAGTTGTTCCATTGTGTGAATTTATTGTAACACAACTGCAGTAAGAGGCAGTATTGTCTAGTGGATTGACCACGGAACCAAGAGACAGAGCAACCTCAACTGTGTTCCTGACTCTGCTCTTACTTGCTGGGTGGCCTTGATCAAGTGACATAACCCTTAAAAATCTCAGGTCCAAATCTTCAAAGATATTTTGGCACCTAACTCCTACTGAAGTCAGTGGGAGTTAGGCACCTGAATACCTTTGAAGATTTAGGCCTCCACTTCCTGATTTGATGTCACATGTATTTTTGTGTTCAAGATGCAAAACAAAAGTGGATAAAAAAAAAACTAATAATATGCAATACATTTGCAAGTTTGTTGGTTTTTATTCAATATCAGTTTAAAGAAGTTATTTTGATCTTTGTCAACTGACAAATTAATATTACTACATGTTATGACTTCCAGGGTGTTTTCTGTTTGCTTCCAGATAATGGGATTGTGTTGAAAGTCATTACAATTTACAACCAGGACACAGAATCAATGGAAGAAGTGATTCTTGAAGAGATGCAAGTATTCAAGGTACAATGCCCTGTGTAAGAAACATATATCCAACTGTCACAAATTTAAATTAAAATGCCCATAGTGTATCAATATGAGTGAAAATACAATATCTCTGTGCAGTGAAACTCTCTGATGAGACTCTAGTTTTTTCATAGGAAATTTTCATTATAAACAGAAGTTTAGTTGAAAGAGCTGAAACAAGTCAGGAATTTCACTCTGTGGTTTAAATCACAGAAATGTAGAGCTGCAATGTTCTAAAGAAGTCATCTAGTCCATTGTCTCATGCGAAGGCAGGCCCAGGTAAAACTAGACCATCCCTAAGAGGTGTTTGTCCAACCTGTTCTTAAAAACCTCTGTTGATTTATTGGATTCCACAGCCTCCCTTGGTACCTATTCCAGCACCTAACTGCCCTTATAGTTAGAGAGTTTTTCCTAACATCTAACCTAAATCTCCCTTGCTGCAGATTAAGCCAATTGATTCTTGTCCTATCTTCAGTGAACATGGAGAACAGTTGATTAAGGGCTGTTTATAACAGCCCTTAACATATTTGAAGGTAGTTATCAGATCCCCCTTCAGTCTTCTTTTCTCAAGATTAAACTTACTCATTTTTTAAAAATCTTTCCTCAGAGATCAGGTTTTCTAAACCACTTATCATTTTTGTTGGTCTTCTCTGGATTCACCTGTTTGTCCACATCTTTCTTAAAATGTGATGCCCAAAACTGGACTCAGTACTCCAGCTGAGGCATCACCAAAGGAAAGTAGAGAGGGCAATTACCTCTTGGGTCTTACATATGATACTTCTGTTAATACACCGCAGAATTATATTAGCCTTTTTAGCAGCTGCATCGCATTGTTGCCTCATATTCAATTTGTGATCCACTATAACTCTCAGATCTTTTTCTGCAGTACTACTGCCTAGACAGTTATTACTCATTTTGTATTTGTGCTTTTGATTTTTCCTTCCTAAGTGTAGTACCTTGAACTTGTCTTTATTGAATTATTGAATTTCATCAACTTCAAATTATAAAGGTCATTTATAATTCTAATCAGGGGCGGCTACAGGGATGGTGCGTGCTTGGGGCGGCATGCCGCGGGGGGCGCTCTGCTGATCTCCGGGAGGGCGGCAGGCAGGCCACCTTTGGTGGCATGCCTGCGGAGGGTCCGCTGGTCCACCGAAGCCGCGGGACCAGCGGACCCTCCACATGCACACCTGTGGGAGGTCCACCAGAGCCGCGGGACAGGCAACTGGCAGAGCGCCCCCCACGGCATGACGCCGTGCTTGGGGCAGCGAAATGTCTAGAGCCGCCCCTGATTCTAATCCAGCCCTCCAAAGTGCTTGCAACCCCTCCAAGTTTGGTGCAATCCAAAATTTTATGAGCACACTCCCTACTCCATTATCCAAACTATTAATGAAAATGTTGAATAGTTCTGGACCCAGGACAGATCTCTGTGGGACCCCAATAGATAAGTCCTCCCAGTTTGACAGCAAACTATTTGAGCATGGTTTTCCAACCAGTTGTGCAGTTTAATCTAGACCACATTTCCCTAATTTGCTTATGAGAATGTTTTATGTTCAAACAGAGCCTGTAAGATTTTAGGCTAATTTATAGGTAGAAGACTAACTGCTTGATTTTATCCCTCCCCGAAATAGTCAGTTACACATCTAAATGGGTTAAATTGCAAGCATAACATGGCACCCAGATTACTGGAGATTTAGTGAAGGTCCAGCTAAAAACCAAGGCCCAGAAGGAGAGATTCAGTATGTGCTGTGGGCCAAATCTTGATTCCCTGCTTAGAAAAAATTTCTGTTGCACTCAATAAGAATGTTTCCTGAATAAAAATCACAGTTTTTTGGTGGGTAGCAAACTAGATATAATGAAATCCTATCCACCGAGTCACTACAGTTCTAAGACTACAGGGCTTGGACCACTAAGTGGGACTAGTTCTCAGTGTAGTCCATGAGAACTCTGTTCTGCCAGTATCACAGGAAGTCAGAGAAAAAGACAAAGGGGACAGTGCCACAAGATGCAATGTCAGAAAATTTAATTTATCTATTGTCAGCCTGCCATCTATAAAGAACACTCTGCTTGTCATATTAACGTGGGACAAAAGGGATCAGTGAAACCAGGACCTGACATTATGGTCAGCATGGCAACTGCTATGTTCCCATTGGGTTTGATATTATTCCCTGAATTAAAAATACGTGGGTTTTAAAAAATCACTTTTTATAAAAATAATAGTTCTCAATTTCATTCATTTCCTTCACTCTGACAAAGTGACCTAGAGAAAATGAGGGTACTTCACCTGGTATAGAGAGGAGAGCCACATACCTTGAGTAATACTATAACTCTTCCTGTTAAATGTACACTCATCATAAACAAGGCATTTCTTTTGATTTCCATGTAAAACAAAAGACCAACCTCTTTTTTTTTTCAGGTGCCAGTTCCTATTATTTCTATGGAAATATCTTCAAAGAGGGCAAGTATTTTTCTGTGTTTAAAATAACATGATTCAATAACTGAACTGAGGCAAAGATCTAAACTGCATATAGCTGGATACCATATATAAAATGATTAGGTCAAGTAATATATGGTAATGTTTTAATATAAACTCATAGTTAATCTTGCTCTGCTTTTTATGAAACGTTTAGGTTTTTCCTTGCTGTATAAATCTGCGGCGTTCACATTAGCATCCATTTCAAAGCAAGTGAAAATCAATCTAATTCATGAGTTGCTGGCATAGTAATCACACAGAGAATAGCTTGAGAGACAGGGACTTTGTTGCTGATAAATTTGAAGCGATTGAGCAAGGGAGCATGGGGATTTCAGTGTACGGGAGCCTCCTTTGTACTCTCCACCTTCATATTCAGTGGCCCCAGAGAGCGTTGGGCACGATTTAAATCATAGTTTCTGAGTGTCCACCAGAGCGGGTACAACTCAAGCGGTCTCCATGATGCTCCTAGCTCTTTCTCTCATAGGGAGCAAAAGACGCAACTGGGAATCTCCATATCAGTCCAAGCTGGCCTCAGATCTTCATTTTACAGAGGATGGCTGAATATTAGTTCAAATGACTGGAGTCAGCCTGGTCGAGGGCAGGAATTTGAAACTGAGTCTATGGCTTTCTGGGCCGGAAAGGGCCGAGCACCACAAAGGGCTGTTGGGAGAGACCCCTCTCTCACTGATAAACAGAAATCTGGTGGGTTTGAACCACATCAGGACCAACCCTTCCTCTCATGGGGCTACTGAATGTGGACATGGGCAGCACAAAGGAGGCTCTCCTTGCCCGGAAATCTGCATGCTCCTGTGACCAATCACTTTACATTGATCAGCAACAGATTTTTCCTTAGTCCCTGCTTCCCTCAAGTTATTCCCTGCTGTGATTATTGTGCCAGCAATTCATGAGTCAGACTGATCTTCCATTTGCTTTGATAATATGAACCGCACAGATTATAATGAAACAGAGCATGATTAAGATGAGTTCACATTTAAATATCACACACTATTAGATGATCTCGCCTTTATATACACTTCTTGCATTTCACATTTGTCACACTCACTCATGTGTGTATATATTATAGGTGATGCATGTAGCAACGCCTATAGTTTCCCAGTACTTCCCAGTATAAGACCCTGTTCTCAGTTGCTTATAGCTTTGCCAAACTTTAACTTCTTTGGCTGAAATTTTCCATGCCAAGGTGTTTGCCTCGGGCTTTAGAGTTTCCACAAAAATGGTTCAGCCATTTCTGAGTATGAAATAAGGAGAAAATACGTTGTTTCGCTCGTGGTAATCAATTGGTTTGAAATTCTTTTTTAGAAGCTCTAGCATCTCATGTTTTGGAGCAGGGACATAAAATTGGGCACAGAGGTCACCCTGGCATCAAGGATGTGCCTTGTGCAGATCCCATGAAAAACACCCCAAAATGGCCAAGTTATGAGCCTTTGAAAAAAATCTCAGTTCACACATGCCCAGTAGCGACTTGTTAGAGTTTGGCTGGTAATTCTCTGAAAATTCCACTGCACTGAGCATGCTTCAGCCCCATACAATGTCCCACCCTGCAGAGCAAGAGAACCTGCTCCACCAGAGCTGCAGGAGCTGAGCAGGTCTTTCCCTGCTATTGCTCCTCCCAGCGACTATGGTCCACTGTCATGCCGGGCACCGGAACTTAAAGCAGGAAAATAGTTTGTGAGTGTGTGTGTGCTCACGGGGCCACTTCCTACACACACCTTGCTGGTACCCTTCAGCAAGGAGAAGAAGGAGGAATCAGCCTGTCTTGAGTGCAGAGAGATGAGGTGCAAGGGGGAGAGAAGGAGCAGGGGTTGTGGGAGGGGAGATAGGGGCAAATGAAGGTAGCTGTGGTCTCATCAGGAGAAGAGATCTGGGGAAAGGAATGGGTAGTAACGGGGGAGGGTGAGGAGGTAGGAGCATATATGGGGACAGGTTCAGGAGCAGAAGGGAGGAGGGGATAGGCGCATGAGGTAAAAAGGTTAAGAGCTGGCCAGGGGATAGGAGCAGAGGAGTGGGACTGAGGCATGAGCTTGGACCAGACGTGGGAGAGAGGCAAGAGGAAGAGGGGCAGGACCCAGTGCTAGGAGGGAAGAGAAAATATAGGAACAGAGGTGGGGGGGAATGGAGTAGAGTGGGGGGATAGGAGCAGGAAAAGAAGAAGGAGAGGGTGGGTAGAAGCAGAGTTGGACAGGGGAGAGAGACAGAAGGGTTTATGACCACTAGAACACACTCCCCTACGGAGCCAAGAACTGAACCCAGGAGTCCTGAGTTTCAACATTCCTTTGCTGTCTCTCAAACAGCTGTGAAACACTCTGGCAAAGTTTGTCTCATCCGCATCTTGTGCTGGCCCACAGAGATAATAACAGTGTAAATCTGCTGTGAGTTTTTCAGTTGACTCAAGCACCAGAGCTCTGTTCTGGGACTCTATAGGTCCATATCCTGCTGATAACCCACAAGGGGATTATTATGGTTCCACATGATGGAATTTCTGTTTTTCAGTTTGCTTTTTTAAACACTTAGAAAATTACACTCAGAAAAACTACGTTAAAATTATAATAAGGTTACAAAGTCAAGTTAGGAAATGCCAGAATTGAGCTTGCATGTACAATCTTAATTCTGCTCTTTCTGCGTATGCATTATGTGCATCCTTTAATTGTATGACCACAAACCATTATATGACCTGCCTCAGACCATGCACAAGATAGCTCGCCAAGAGGGCAGAAGGGAATTAAGCTTGCATGGACAACTGTAAAGCTGACATTTTCTAAAGTTCAAGTGGCAAATGACCTTGTCTTTTCCTAGTAGATGCTCTGCCCATAACAGTGTGTGCTACATTTTCTACAGCAACAACTGTATGTTGGATCTGAGTCTGCCGTAGCACAAGTGAAGTTCCATCAGTGTGACATGTATGGCACAGCCTGCGCTGACTGCTGCCTAGCAAGAGATCCTTATTGTGCTTGGGATGGGATATCCTGTTCTAGATACTATCCCACAGGAATGCAGGCAAAGAGGTGAGAACTGTATTTTGCTTCAAAATCCTCTTTGCATAATAATTATCTAAAGACTTCCTATTGCAACAGAAATGATTTCCCTTCTCCCCCTCGTATAAATAACTGAACAATGATATACTTTAGCCAATGATTTATTAACCCAGCCTTTGGAAATACTGAAGGATATAAATGAACATGCTGACATGCACAGATGTTAAGTGCACACACTTCTTAGGAGCTAGACACACTGAGTGTTAAACAAATGTCTGATGTTCCCAATGCTACAGCTTGAAGACACGACTTCATTCTCTACAATGTGCAATAATTTATTTAGATTGTATTATATGGTGAACTATACAATTCAACAGCCTATAAAAAGAAAGAAAGCAAATATATTAACAGCCAAATATCATTGCAAGACATATTCAGACAGTGCCTAGCTCTCTATCAATACATTGTAATGATTATTGCAGAAGTCAGCAAAAGGGCATATTATTTATGATACAGTCCTTTCCATGATTTACTTTTAATTACTTCTTCTGCAAAAACATGTTCATATTCATTAGAACTACAACTTGGCCATTTTCAACAGGCTTACTTTGAATTAATGCAAAGATGTGTTCCTTTTGTACTGAGATTCTGCTTAAAAAAAAGTGATGATGATTACTCCAGAGGCAGTTCATGATGTCTCCAAATCCACCAATGCTCTCTTAAAAAACAACACAGGTCTATGGTTTTTTGTTTGTTTTTTTGCTTCACCCACGATACCTCATTCTTGTCCTCCCATAACTCTGGAAGCTTGGTAGTCTCAAACCCATTGCTAACTGTAGCTAGGCAAAATGAATGCTTCTGTAACTTTTGAAAAGGTAATGGGAAGAGAATTGGGTAGCACAGTCTTCTGGATAGACTGCCTCATAGAAACCATACGTGAGCAAGACAGCCAAAGATTCAGCTAAAGAAAGAACCTATCAGAACATTCTGTCTTTGCAAGATCCAAGTTAAGCTAAGTAGAATCCATGACATGTCTACACATTGTATCAGATCCTCCATGCATAACTCATGGAAGCAGTCCCAATGGCGTAAATGGAGACCACTCACTTGCCTATAATGAGAAGAATCTGGCGCAGATTGTTACAGTCCTGGAAAGTACTGGTGGAACAGATACATCATCCGTTATATTCTGGGTCAGTAAGCATTGTTCCCTACAGCATAAGCAGGAATTGGATGATCATAATTATATTGCAAATTAGATACTTGTCTAATCATGTAAATGCCCTGGAGAGTCCTGATTAATCTATTTAACTAGGAACTGTGTGGTGCAGATAGCCTCATGCTGTCTTGCTAATGCACCTCAACAAGATTCTGGAGGGTTTGTTTCTGGAGAGAAGAGAGTAGTTCAATCTCTCCATTCACTCCTTGGCTTCTCTGCTGTTAAGAGCTAGCTATGGTAATGGGGGCTTTGTGATGTCCACTATTAACTGGACTTGAGACCACAAACTTACTTTACATGCGGGAGGTCACTGATCCGATAGTAACAACTTTGCTTTGCTATCCACCTGGTTCAGGGTGGAGAGACTGAGCCTGATGGAAAAAGTAGGTCTCCGTAGAGCGAATGGAGCCCCTCATACTGCACCACCACCACCACCTTTCAGTGCTTCTAGGTAAGATGCAGGTCTGTTGTGGCTGCCTGCATTCTGGACTCACACAGAGATGTTGAGCAGCCCAGCACTCAACACCTCAGAAGATGTGTGTTTGAGTTAGGGTTAGCCATGTCTCTGTTCTCCAACTTCTCCCTGCCTTGTGGCTGGCAAGCTAACTTAGGGAGTAACCAAAGGCACAGCAAAAACTACCTATAAACACTCATGACCTAACACATCTGGAATCATTGGTTTCTTTCCGGCAGCCCCAATGACATCATACCACTTGCCACCATTTCCAAGCCGCACTCCCCTGCCTTGATTTGGTCCTAATGCTAACCCAGAAGCTTGAATTTAGCCCTAATTGTATGGAAGTGAACACAATATATTTGGGTTGGGTTTGAAATCTTAAAATCAGTCATACTTAAAAGTGCAACTCAAGCAGAACCACATCTGGGTAGTTAATTCCACCCCTCCTTTAGATCAGCTACTATTTCCTTTAAAACTTAATGAGCGTAAGACGTGAAAAGTGTTTAAACAAACATAAAATAGAAAATCTGCAGGCTACTACATGTTGTTAAGTAGGTTGCTAAAGAATGTCGTTACTGCTGCCAGGTTGTTTTGGCTGCTCAATACTTCTGTTCTTGGAGCTCCAGTGCTATCAGCACTAGCAGAGAGTGCAGCCTGCTAATTCAGCAGACCTCGATGTTTTCAAGAAATAAAGACCACAGGTATTGTTTGGTGATACAGGCACTCAGCCAGGTTTATAGAGATAAATGTCCTGAGTTCTAATCCCACAACCATGATAACTACATGGTAACTCCAATTCAACATTGTACTAGAGTGCAGAGTTGTTTTTAAGTCCATGCCTGTGGAAAACGCTTAAACATGTGATTAACTGTAAGCAAGTGTTTAAGTCCTAAAATGGGATTAAGCGTATGTTTAAAGTTAAATTGATGTTTAAGTGATTTATAGAATAAGGACCTAAGTGCTAACCCCAAAATCAGCATGGTATTAAATACTAAGAGGAGTGAACATGAGTGGCTGGTACTAAATAAGGATATTGATATAATAGGCATCACAGAAACCTGGTGGAATGGTGACACTCAAGGGAACAAAATATATAGTAATGATAGAATAGATCATGCTGATGGGGGAGAGGCATTATATGTGAAAGAAAACATGGAATCAAATTTGTAACAATCTTACATGAATCAAACTGTACAATAGAATCTCTCTAGATATAAATTCCATGACCAGGATGGCGATGGTGATTGAGAAATGCTCGTGGAGATTAGTCCTCCTATAAAAATAAAAAATTTCAGTAATAATGGGGTATTTCAACTATCCCCATTATTCACTCGGTACATGTCACTTCAGGACAGGATGCACAAGTAAAATCTCTAGACACCATTAATTTCTGCTTCTTAGAACAGCTAGTCCTGGAACCCACTAGGGGAAAAGGCGATTCTTGATTTAATCCTAAATAGAGCAACAGATCTGGTCCAAGAGGTGATCATAGCTGAACTTCTCAGTAATAGTGCCCATAATATGACTAAATTTAACATCCTTGTTGTGGTGGGTAAGAAGGACACCAACGAAGCCCACCACAGTAGTATTTAACTTCAGAAAGGGGAAACAACACAAAAATGAGGAAGCTAGTTAAATGGAAATTAAAAGGAGCAGTCACAAGAGTGAAATGCCTGCAAACTGCATGGACACTTTTTAAAAGCATGATAATAGAGGCTCAAATTAAATGTATAACCAAGGCATCCTTTAAAAATTGGAAGTAAAATCCTACTGAGGAAAATAGAAAGGAGCATAAACTTTGGGATGTCAAGTATAAGAGTATAATTAGGCAGGCCCAAAGGATGCGAGGGAGATTCCTGCACCTGAACCATTCTTTTTAGGTGACAAATCTGAGGAACTGTCCCAGAGGGAGATGTCTGTAGGGCAGGTTTTGGAACAAATTGATAAATTGAACAGTAGTATGTCACAAGGACTAGATGATATTCACCCAATATTCTGAAGGAATTCAAATATGAAATTGAAGAACTACTAACCGTGGTACGTAATTATGATAGTGTGTACCGAGCCTTTTGAGGCCCCCTGCTGGAGGCCTTATGGTCCTACCACATTCCCTTCCAGGAAAGGGAGCACTGAAGGTGGGTCTTCCAGGATAGGCTAGAAAGGCTTAAGGGAAACAGCCAATTGGAGTGTGGCAGGCTTATATAAAAGGAGTTGCAGGGCTTGAACAGGTCAGTTCCTGGCTGGACCAGAGGGGCAAGAAAGAGTATTTGTTATTGGTCACAGGCAATCAAGAAGAGAATCAGAAGAAGGACTCGAGTGGTACTTGCATGCAGCCAGGAGGAAGAGGATTTGAAAACTTCAGCCCTGAGGTCAGGGTGAAGAAAAGGGGGCTATGTGTGAAAAGGCCCAGGGAATAACAGCTGCAAAGTGAAGGAAGCAGTACATGGCTGTTGTATATACGGTCCCTGGTCTGGGACCCAGAATAGTGGGCAGGCCCAGGTCCCCCCACCAGCCAATGCTGGAGTGGCCTAAGCCCCAAAAAGGAGACATGACTCATATAAAAGATCAAGAAAAGGGATTTAAAGAGGCCCAGAGACATGGCTGGAGATCCTGGTGAGGATTAACTTAGAGTTCTGGTGGGACTCTAAGAAGGGGATAAGTTTCCCATGGAAGCCCAAGCAGAGGTCTGGACTTAAAGGAGCCCAAGAGGGGCAGAAGAGAGAAGGCATCCTCAGGAAGCAGAGGCTGACTCCATCTTGAGCCAGGGAATTGGATGACTTCACTTCATATTTGTTTTGGACTTGAATACCCAAGAAGGGATGTATCCATTTTACAACAGTGTGAATTAGCCAGAGGGCTGAGCCATTGAAGACCCACCTAATGAGACCTAATGAGGATGGCTACCATGATGCAATTTTTAAAAAAGGTCTCAAAGGTGATCCTGGCAATTACAGACCAGTAAGCCTAACTTCAGCACCAGACAAATTGGTTGAAACTACAGTAAAGAACAGAATTATCAAACACATAGAAGAACATGATTTGTTGGGAAGGAGTCAACATAGCTTTTGTAAAGGGAAATCATGCCTCACCAATCTATTAGAATTCTTTGAGGAGGTCAACAAGCATGTTGGCAAGGGTGATCACATGGATAGTCTTCTTGAACTTTCAGAAAGCTTTTGACAAGGTCCACCACTAATGACTCTTAAGAAAACTAAGCAGTTATGGGATAAGAGGGGAGGTCTTATCATGGATCAATAATTGGTAAAAAGACAGCAAACAAAGAGTAGGAATAAATGGTCAGTTTTCACAATGGAAAAGATAAATAACGATGTCCCCAGGGATTTATACTGGGACCTCTGTTGTTCAACATATTAATAAATAATCTGGAAAAAGAGGTAAGCAGTCAGGTGGCGAAGTTTGCAGATGATACAAAATTTCTCAAGATAGTTAAGTCCAAAGTAAATGCAAAGAGTTACATGGGGATACCACAAAACAAGGGGACTGGGCCACAAAATTCATTGTTGATAAATGCAGATTAATACACATGGGAAACATAATCCCAGCTATACATACAGAATGATGGGGTCTAAAGTAACCGTTACCATTCAAGAAAGAGGTCTTGACGTCATCATGGATAGTTTTCTGAAAACATCTGCACAATATTCAATGGCTGTAAAAAAGCTAACAATGTTAGGAACCATTAGGAAATGGATAGATAATAAGACAAAAAATATCATAATGCCACTATATAAATCCATGGTACACCCACACCTTCAATCCTGTATGCAGTTCTGGTTGCCCCATCTCAAAAAAAGGTATATTAGAATTGGAAAAGGTACAGAGAAGGGTAATTAAAATGATTAAGGCTCTGGAACAGCTTCCACATCAAAAAATACAGGGACTATTCAGCTTGGAGAGAAGGCATCTACGGAGGGATATGACAGAAGTCTACAAAATCATGAATGGTGTGGAGAAAGTGAATAAGGAAATATTATTTAGTCCTTCACATAACACAAGAATCGGAGCCAATGAACCAATCAACCAATGAAATTAATCTTAACATGTTCATTTTTTTTTCGGAACCATTTTCCTAGCCTTTCAGTCAGGTTTCTCTTACCACAGCTGTCACTCATAATAGCAAAATGTCACCAAACAGATGGATTTGCCTCTTGAATGAGGCAACAAATAGAGGAAAGTGCTGCAGGATCATGACTTTCCTTAGCCTTTAGCCCATGCACTGATTATTGTGAGCCAGAGCACAATTCATGTCTGCTGGTATCCTATTCACCCAAAAAGAGGCCTCAGACAAGACTGATGGGGCTCATAAGATGAGTTTGCAGCCAAGGCCAATGTCTGAAACACTTTGTGTATTCACACCTAGGACTAGAGAATCCAAGTCCTTAAAAATATCTCCCACTGCCCGGGATCCTAAATATGCCTTGCTAGCAGACACTTTATTCATCCTTCTCAATCTCTTGACTGTGGATATCAAGAGGTGCAGCTGCCATCTTTATGTCCAAGTAAGAACCACTATGACAAGATGAAAAAGTCATGTGATTATGGCAAAATTCCAGCTTTCATTTAATAAAAACAACATAAGTTTCTATTCCTCATGACTGTGAAGAAGAACTTGAAAATGTAAACCCAGTATAATTAGTGATAAGATGTCTTCCAAGAGTCTGCAGAGAGGCTGGAACAATAGTTGATCTGCCCCATATATCTTAATGTGATGTTAATTCTGAGACCTTCCAACAGCAGGTTCTTCCGTGTGTGATGATAGGATGAGAACTCCTACCTAAAGTCCATCATCGTAAAGCAACCTCCCTAACACCTCCTCATCCCTACTTAAAATTTCAACACGTATGGTATTCCATTGGCCAGATCCTCAGCTGGTGTATAGCAGCAGAGCTCTAATGAAGTCCGTGTGCCTGTGCTAATTTACATCCACTGAGGATTTGATCCCCTGTGTCCTGGTGGCAGGAAGAGCTATGTTAATTACTGATATTATTTAAATAAGGACAAAGTCATTAAGCTTGGCTAATTTCTGTTATACATTGTATATAGTAGGTACACATTCATACGAAAATAATTGTGCTCTAGGAGGTTCACCATATTGTCCTTTTAATCAGCTGTTCAGCCTTGCATATGCAAAACTGATAGTTCTGTATAATTATTCTTTATGCAAACACAGGAAAATTATCCTGAGTTCTAACTGTAAATTTTAGGATTCAAAACACTGCAACTTTCAAGGTGGTAAACTCAGCTTCCTGATATTTTCTTTCTTAGCAACTAGCTTTAATCTTATTAATGGTTATGGTCAGAGAACAAAGTGTTCAAAATAAAAACATCATTCTTGTTGGTATTCGTTGGAGAGTTTGGTATTTGCATTTATTTTCCATAGTTTTGTAAATAACTTCTTTTCAAAAACCGAGAGAGTATTGTCTAGTGATTAGAGCAATGATTCTTGGATTCGTGGCTCAGCTTTGGTAGTGACTCAATAGATAGGCTAGTTTCCCCTTTGGTAAAATGAGAATGATAATACTAATGATGTAGGGGCATTGGGAGGCTAAAGTAATGTTTGTAGAGTGTTTTAAGTTCCTCCGATGAGAGGAGTTATACAAGAGCTAAGAATTAAAAAAAACCTCCACACAGATTATAAACTGTGAAAGACTCAAAAGAACTTTTCTACTAAATAGTGTTATGTGTGTGTGTGCGTGCGTAAAAGTTCAAAGCAATCTTGCAGCCAGTAAATTCAACCACTTAGGAATTCCCCTGCCTATGGGAATGCTCAGTTACTGTTGAGTTGCTATAACAGCTTCTATCACAGGCCCTCTACAGCTCTGGGGTACAGGGCATGGTTAAAGGAGGAGAATGTTTGCAATATACAGCAGCTTTCATGCTGCTCCAGATTTTGCCAGGGATCAGAATGGTGAACACAAAGAAAGCTTACAGCCTCCTCCAGTCTTCTTTCCCCTAAACTAGCATCGAATTGGTCTAGAATATCTGGTTTCAGTATCTATAGATTGAGTCAAATGCACATATCTGAGACTTTCCTTTAGACATATAAGACTTCTACAGACAGTCTCCTCCTTCAGGCATCTGTGCACCTTCAGTTTAAGTGATGAAAAACAGTACTGATGTATGAACCTCATTCCACACAGTGATAGTGCAGCCAATGTTTCAGTAGTAAGATCGAGTTCTCTGAATTTCTAGTGCATCCAACTTAAGTGTAAAAGGTCAACAGTCCAAAAGTTAAATATATTTCTTAAAACAATTCCATTTTTTCCCCCCAGACGTTTCCGCAGACAAGACGTTCGACATGGAAATGCAGCTCAGCAGTGCTTTGGCCAGCAGTTCATTGGTAATCCACACACAGTACAGCAGAATGCTAGTGAATGCCTAGAGCAAACAGCATGGATTTTACGCAGGGGAAACATCAAGGGCTGAGTCTGACCTCAGTTACACAGTTTTTATACTGATGTAACTCTCTTGATTTCAGTGGAATTATTCCTGATTTACACCCTAGACATTAGAAGAACACTGTGAGGACCAAGATCCCAATGCAGGAACGCTTTCCTTTTCAAGACAGTGCTTAACCATGTACTGTGCTTAAGTCCCATTGGATTCAGTGAGACTTAGGAGTATGCTTAAGTGCTGTCCTAAATAGGGATAGGCTTGCATTCATACTTAAATGCTCTCCTGAACCACAGCACGAGTCCTGCAATTTGCTCAATGGCCTCACATCCCATTAATTTCAACCAGTGCTACTGTGTGCAGTATAAAAACTTAGGTAGGTAGCAGCTGCCAGGATGTGCTGAGATCCTTGCCAGATCAGGCCCAATAAATTTAAAGAAAAAGAATCAAAAATCAGGGGATTCTCTGTGACAGATGTTTCTCCAGAGAATTTTTTGCTGAAATTGTATTTTTCTGCAGGATGGATTAGAATTTGAAAGGGAAATATTTCAAGATGAAATATTTGTTAAATTTGCCCTGGGTCATTTAATACCATCCATTTCCAGCAGCATAGCATAATATATTCCATGGGGATTTCTGCTGGAAAAAAATAGAGGGCATCTATAGTCCGCCGTGACACTTAATTGCAAAACTGCATGCAATGAAGATCGTAGATTTGATTGCGAACTACACTGGGAACCTCACAATAGAGCATAGCAAATGAAAATAAAGAGATAAAGAGAAATCATAATGGTTATTAATTCACAGAAACTGATCATGAGTTTGTGTCAGGAAAATATTTTCCCTGCACTCCACTCCTCTTATAGTACTATAAGAAAATGAACTAGAAAGACTGCTGCCTTGTTTCACTATAGCACCTGCTTTGTCTGTTCTGCCATGTATTTCACTATATGTAGGAGCCTGCAACTGACTCTTGATTAGTCACATTCAAATGAATTTTTTAGTAACATTTGGGTGGCAAAGCTAGACACTTGTACTTTCTATGCATGTGTCGTAGAGATCTGCAGTAGAGCTGGGCTGGGAATGGTTTTTCCATCCCATGAATATTTTTGAGAGTTCTAAATGTTTTCCTGTCTTGAATTAAGGGGAAAAATGACATCTCAAAAATGTTTGCAATCTGAAAAATTGTGTTTTTGTTTTGCATTTTGGATCAACTGAAACAGTTTGTTTTGATAATTTTGGAATGTTTTCTTTTGATTTTGATTCCCCCTTTCAGTCTAATTAGCCTGTATTTTGAAACACAAAGTTGCTTTGAATCAGAATTTTTTGTTTGAAAATGTTGAAATGAAACATTTTGACAATTGGAAGCTTTTTCCTTGACAGAACATTAATCAAACCCGACCAGGTTTCTCTTACCACAGCTGTCACTCATAATAGCAGATGGATTTGCCTCTTGAATGAGGCAACAAATAGAGGAAAGTGCTGCAGGATCATGACTTTCCTTAGCCTTTAGCCCATGCACTGATTATTGTGAGCCAGAGCACAATTCATGTCTGCTGGTATCCTATTCACCCAAAAAGAGGCCTCAGACAAGACTGATGGGGCTCATAAGACGAGTTTGCAGCCAAGGCCAATGTCTGAAACACTTTGTGTATTCACACCTAGGACTAGAGAATCCAAGTCCTTAAAAATATCTCCCACTGCCCGGGATCCTAAATATGCCTTGCTAGCGGACACTTTATTCATCCTTCTCAATCTCTTGACTGTGGATATCAAGAGGTGCAGCTGCCATCTTTATGTCCAAGTAAGAACCACTATGACAAGATGAAAAAGTCATGTGATTATGGCAAAATTCCAGCTTTCATTTAATAAAAACAACATAAGTTTCTATTCCTCATGACCTTGTTTCGTGAACAGTTTGGTTTTGATGAATCAACATTTTTGGTTAAAAAAGAAAAAAAAAGCCCATCATCAAAAAGTTCCCAACCAGCTCTAAGCTATACAAATTCTGGACACACCATGCAAAACAGTTTAGATGTTCATGGGTTTTGAGGGTTTGATCATGTAACATCCTAAGAAATCTGTTCCCGAACCTGAAAAATAATTTATCCCATGCTTACTGTCAAGCATGTAAATAGTCTTATTGGTGTCATTGACTTCAAATTAAACACATTTATATGTGCTTTGCTTAGCACTTTGCAGGGTCAAGCCCTATAGACACATGCACAATCACAACCACCCGTCATGCAGTACTTTGGCAGGCTTAGGGCTGGCTTCTGTTAGATGCTGAGGTGAGCCATGCCTTCCATTCCTGTAGAGAGTGGGAGCAGAGGATGCTCCACAGTTCACAGGATAAGGCCAATAGTAGATACTAAATTTCAGTCATTACCTGGAGGGCTATGGATCAAAGAAGTCCTTAAAAAGATCAAAGGAAACATGCTTAATGAAAAGGATAGCATTTATTTTAGTTACACAGCTGGCAAATAAATAAGAATCTTACTTTCCTTCACAGGAGAAGCCCTGGAGAAGACTGAAGAACGGATAGTATATGGAATAGAGTACAACAGCACTCTTCTGGAATGTACCCCTAGAACTTTACAAGCTAAAGTGATCTGGTTTGTGCAGCGAGCCCATGAAGCCAGGAAGGAGGAGGTAATTTCCCATGTAATTCTAGTTATACCATGTTTATAAAAAGGGTCAGTCATATTTGGGATCTTACAGGTAAATGAGCCTTCCCTTAATTCTGAGGAGCTTTGCTTCCAGCACTCCAAAGGTGGTGGGTCAGTGTGCCTCAAACGGAGGTGACCCATGCCACATCCACAGCATTTGCCCTCCTGCATGGCCAGCCTTTTTTGGAGAGGCTTAGCCTCCCACTGCTTCTTACACTTACACTCTTACACTCTTAATGGAGACTCTACCACATCCCTTTGCAAATGATTCCAATGATGAATGTCTATCACTGTTAACAATTTGCATCTTATTTGAATTCTCTAGCTTCAACTTACAACTATTAGTTCTTGTCATTCTTTTGTATAGTAGTTCAAAAATGGCAAAGAATCCTGTGGCACCTTATAGACTAACAGACCTTTTGGAGCATGAGCTTTCGTGGGTGAATACCCACTTCGTCAGATGCATGTAGTGGAAATTTCCAGGGGCAGGTATATACATGCAAGCAAGCTAGAGATAATGAGGTTAGTTCAATCAGGGAGGATGAGGCCCTGTTCTAGCAGTTGAGGTGTGAAAACCAAGGGAGGAGAAACTGGTTCTGTAGTTGGCAAGCCATTCACAGTCTTTGTTTAATCCTGAGCTGATGGTGTCAAATTTGCAGATGAACTGAAGCTCAGCAGTTTCTCTTTGAAGTCTGGTCCTGAAGTTTTTTTGCTGCAGGATGGCCACCTTAAGGTCTGCTACAGTGTGGCCAGGGAGGTTGAAGTGTTCTCTTACAGGTTTTTGTATATTGCCATTCCTAATATCTGATTTGTGTCCATTTATCCTTTTCCGTAGAGACTGTCCAGTTTGGCCGATGTACATAGCAGAGGGGCATTGCTGGCATATGATGGCATATATTACATTGGTGGACGTGCAGGTGAATGAACCGGTGATGGTATGGCTGATCTGGTTAGGTCCTGTGATGGTGTCGCTGGTGTAGATATGTGGGCAGAATTGGCATCGAGGTTTGTTGCATGGATTGGTTCCTGAGCTAGAGTTACTATGGTGCGGTGTGCAGTTACTGGTGAGAATATGTTTCAGGTTGGCAGGTTGTCTGTGGGCGAGGACTGGCCTGCCACCCAAGGCCTGTGAAAGTGTGAGGTCATTGTCCAGGATGGGTTGTAGATCCCTGATGATGCGTTGGATAGGTTTTAGCTGGGGACTGTATGTAATGGCCAGTGGAGTCCTGTTGGTTTCTTTCTTGGGTTTGTCTTGCAGTAGGAGGCTTCTGGGTACACGTCTGGCTCTGTTGATCTGTTTCCTTATTTCCTCATGCGGGTATTGTAGTTTTGAGAATGCTTGGTGGAGATTTTGTAGGTGTTGGTCTCTGTCTGAGGGGTTAGAGCAGATGCGGTTGTACCTCAGTGCTTGACTGTAGACAATGGATCGTGTGATGTGCCCAGGATGGAAGCTGGAGGCATGAAGGTAGGCATAGCGGTCGGTAGGTTTTCGGTATAGGGTGGTGGTAATGTGACCATCACTTATTTGCACCATGGTGTCTAGGAAGTGGACCTCCTGTGTAAATTGGTCCAGGCTGAGGTTGATGGTGGGGTGGAAGCTGTTGAAATCATAGTGGAATTTTTCCAGAGTCTCCTTCCCATGTGTCCAGATGATGAAGATGTCATCAATGTAGCTTAGGTAGAGAAGGGGAGTGAATGGACGAGAGCTGAGGAGTGTTGTTCCAGGTCGGCCATAAAAATATTGGCATATTTTGGGACCATGCGGGTGCCTATAGCGGTGCCACTGATCTGGAGATATATATTGTCATCAAATTTGAAATAGTTGTGTGTGAGGATAAAGGCACAGAGCTCAGCAGCCAGTTGTGCTGTGGCATCATCAGGGATACTGTTCCTGACTGCTTGTATTCCATCTGTGTGAGGGATGTTTGTGTAAAGAGCCTCTACATCCATGGTGGCTAGGATGGTGTTTTCTGGATTCTGGATACCCCTCTGATACTAGTTCAAAAATGTATTCCACCATCAGATATCGGCCTTACAGGATGTGATCAGTGCTATCTATCTTAGTTACTTATATGGTCCTTGTTACAATGTATTTATCCTCACAATACCTCTGTAGTGTAGAGAAGTGCCATTTTCCCCATAGGGAACCAAGGCAAGAGAGACTAAGTGACGTGCCAATTCTCACTCAGAAGGCCTATAGCAGGCCAGTAAATTGAACCCAGGTTTCCGATGTCCTATGCTGGCACTCTCATCACATAATCTCCTCCCTCCTGCCATAAATGTAACACTGTATGTGCTTGAAAAGGGCATGTTACAGCATCTTAGATTTGTGTCTAAATACTCACTGCTGAATTTGTAGCCAAGTCCCTACGGTACATTTAAAAATGATTGCACCAATATTCCTAATGTAGTACTACAATCTTGTACTCACTGTGACTGCATTGATAATACAGCAAAGAATCCTGTGGCACCTTACAGACTAACAGACGTTTTGGAGCATGAGCTTTCGTGGGTGAATACCCACTTCGTCAGCTCATGCTCGAAAACATCTGTTAGTCTATAAGGTGCCACAGGATTCTTTGCTGCTTTTACAGATCCAGACTAACACGGCTACCCCTCTGATACTTGATAATACAGTGTATCATTGACTCGTTTCTCAGGTGAAGACAGATGACAGAATCGTCAAAATGGACCTTGGCCTCTTATTCTTAAGGTTGCACAGGCTGGATGCAGGGACTTATTTTTGTCAGACTGTGGAACACAGCATTGTTCATACAGTGAGAAAAATCACCCTGGAGGTGGTAGAGGAAGGGCGCGTGGATGAAATGTTCAACAAAGACTATGAGGAGGACATACCTCATAAAATGCCATGCCCAGCACAAAGCAGCATTCCTCAGGGATCGAAGCCATGGTACAAGGAATTTCTGCAGCTAATAGGGTACAGCAACTTCCAGAGGGTCGAGGAGTATTGCGAAAAGGTATGGTGCACGGATAAGAGGAGGAAAAAGCTGAAAATGTCCCCGTCCAAGTGGAAATACGCCAACCCACAGGAGAAGAAGGCACGCATTAGGCCAGAGCATTACCGCCTCCCCAGGAACATAGTTGACTCTTGATGGACAAAATCCATCCATTCTTTCTGGGAGAATTTTTATTTGGACCTAAGGAATAGGGAGAAATCAGTCTTGGGTTTGGTAAATGAAACAGGTTTATATATATATTAAATAATGGGACTGAAAACAGAAAAGTGTTGTTAAGTTATAGCTTATACTAGCTGTTTCTAAATAGGTCATTTGCATTCAGTGTTTTCCATTTAAGGAGAACATAACAATCATTGTACTTTGAGTGCTTTCGTCAATTTCCCATGTGGACCATGCTTCTGCTGTATAGTCTTGCATATTAAGGGAATACTAAAGTAAACTCAGATAGCTAAGCATTGACGAGCGAAGAAAAATGTGATGTATAATTTCCGTTGCTTTCACAAATGTCCTAGTGCTTCTAAAAACAGCACATTGCAAGATCTTAGCTTTCACTTGTGGCCTGTTTGTCTGTATTTGTAAGAGCCACAAGTTTTGTTAGTGTGGTGTACTCTTATTTCTAAAGACGTTAAAAGGGAATCTTATTTACTTCCCATCATTGCTTGTGTTTACCAGTAATTTGTGAAGCACAGTGTACTACTATCACAACTAAATAGTACTGCCTTGTAACCTGATGTAAGTCAAATGCATGCAGAGAACAAAAACAGAATGAAGTTCTTCAGTGTAATTTGCTGTAAGACAAGAGTGTAAATCATGGTTATGGTAATGGACAGTTGGCTCAGTAGATATAAGATTTATAAGAATGCCCTCTTGTGGAAAAAGAGAGCATTTCCTTATATTGGTGTTAAACATTTTCTCCAGAAATGTGCATACAGTACTTGAGTGTTATCCACATTCTCCTGATTTGCAGCCTATCTGTTAGTTTTACAGCCTTTCTGCTGCATGTGCTGAAATCTCAAATATTTCAAATACAAGGTTAGAAATCACTTGTACTGGGGAACAGAGTTTAAAGAAATGAGCAACATATTAAGGCATTCAATGTAATATGCTTTTGGTGTAGTAAATACTGGTGAAAGAGACAGGTAGTGAAAACAACCTGTATTTGTATAGTTGCATGGTCTGATTTACCTGATATGGAATCTCTTCTTAGCACAGTTATTTTGCTGAACTTGTGAACACTAGGGATGTGAGATCAAAAGAATAAGAAATCACTTACCACCTAGAATTTTCAGAGTATCACTAAAAATATACAAAGCTTTAATTTATGTTTAATTTTCATATTTTTCTGAAAAACATAACACATTTTAGCACAAAGAGTCACATGAGAAATTGGATGTGAACATATGAATTGGAACTAAAAACACCTGAAAATATAAGCTACCGTTGTGATATAAAAATATGAATCACAAATAGCACAGCTGGAAAATTCTAGCTGAGTGTGAGTTCTGCAGGATCCTTTCCCATCTGCTTAGATGGGTTCTAGTGTGTGAATGATTACATCCCAAATGTGTTGCACCACTAGATAAATCAACTGCTTCAGTCAGAACGTGATCCCAACCATAATGAATAGCCCCAAGTCTATAAAATTGGTCTGTCTCACAATTTTGAGGTAACTAAACATATATTTCAGGGCTGTTCCAGTGAACAGGTTCATATACAACTCTCATTCCACCTTCAACTTCTAATCAAGAAACGGTGTCCGGGATTAACGATCTGGGGCACACAGATTTGTTGTTAACCTAGCAATCCTGTTATTAACCTAATACTGGAGTGGAGGTCACTGCTGTGCACTCCAGTGTCTCTAAGATACTCTGTATGTGGAACTGACAAAACACTGTGTCTGAGAGAAGGCAGTTGCTGGGATCAGAGTCTAAAGCTAGAATCGGAGTGAGCTTAACTAGGATCTTATCTCTTCAAAAGCATCACTTGCTGGGAACAGAGAGTGTCTTGGTGCTCAGAGGGATGCTGTGTGCAACTTGCCAGTAAACAGAAGCAAAAGGAGAAGCAAGATTTCATATTATATCAGTCACACAGATAGATAAACCTCTCTAGCATCTAGTTATTTTAAGTAGGCTGCAATTTATCTAAGAGTTTGCATGGCACATAGTTGGAGGGACTGGCTTAGTGATCCAGTGGCAAAGGCATGAGGAGATCAGAGCTCTCTGCTCCCTTGCCCAGGAGAAACAGAGAACATTATGGAAAGAGCATCTCCGGAGAGGGAACATCTTGTAGCCACACTCTGTTGCTGATGCTGCGTATGGTGTGAACACCCAGTGCAGAAAGCATCAGATGAATTCATTCTGCAATGCCAGTTTGGGGCTGGAGGGGCTTTACTTCAGTTAGTATCATATATATTGCTACAGCTTCACACAGAATTGGAGCACTGAAGTCTACGAAGTAGGGGAGGAGAACATATATACCCATAGGCATCCCTACCTATTACTTACCTCCTCTTAATTAGCTAAGCAAAATCTGACTGACATATACATACCATCTGACTCCCTCTAGTGGTATGCTATTGCAACCCCACAGAAGTTCTCCTGCAGCAGGCAGGTAGTAGGTTGCTAGGGTGACCAGATGTCCCAATTTTATAGGGACAGTCCCAATATTTGGGACCTTTTCTTATATAGGCTCCTATGACCCCCAACCTACTGTCCCAATTTTTCACACTTGCTGTCTGGTCACCCTATAGGATGCTCGACATTTAAGAGTAGTGGGTAAAGAAATGAAGAATACTAATAGGAGAGATCCCCTCGGCTAAAGGAAATATAAATTCTCTCCTCCTCCAGGCATTACTAGACATAAAGGCATTCGGGTTTTCCAATTGAAAAATAATCTCTAAAGGAATTCAATGATTGGGGGTTGGGGAAGATGCATGGTGTCTGTCACGGCAGAGATAAATTTGTGTTGCAGGAATATAATGGGGATTCTTTATTCAGGGCCACTGGACATGGACAGCCTTTGGAGTTCTCCCAAGCTCTCTAGCTCTCAGAAGAACTAAACACAGCCAGTCCAGGGATGCTACATCTCCCCAAGTCTTGTTCTGAACTGAATCATGATCGAATGTGTTTGCTCCACTCCAGGGGTATCATAGAATCCACAGCTCTTTAAGGGTGATGTTGGCATTTTCATTAATTTGTTGTCATGCAGCTGAGTGCTAAGGGCTCATGCCAGATGCAGTACCATGTAGTGACAGAAATAACAGATCCTCTGTCACTTTGAGGGAACTAACTCAATTATGTGTATATGGAATTGTCCGAGATTATAGATGGAAATCAGATGATCCACAAACCAGAATTTCTGTTTCAACACAATATATTTTTGATAGTTTTCTTTCCCAATGTTAGTTACATTTGGAGAATCATCTTAAATTCTTAGCTTGTGCAGGGCCAGTTTGAGGATCTTTAAACTTTCATCATTAATAGTGACCTTAACAATTCTTAAAACCAAGATCTCCTTTAAAAATATTATGACGACTGCAGAAGAAGAGCAAGTGTGATAATAATGCATTTGAGTTAGATATGCATTTTTCTGCACAGAGGTGCTTTTATAGTAGGCAACGTTATTTAAAATGCTTCTTTGTGTATATACAGGGTGGCGTTGTGTGTTTCTTTTCATTATGGATTTGATGTATTTTGTATGTGCATGAAGTGGTCTAATTATATAATGAAGTACAGTACAGTATTTGGGTGATATAATCTGTATGGCTTCCTGTTATTTATTTCAGAGCATGTGGAGCAGTATTTATTTTCACTAATCATCCAATGGATATATTATCTCCCATCAATTTCTGGTGTGGATTGAACGTTTCTGAGGGCAGAATTTTGTGACAAAAGGCTGGCGGATTATAATCTGTAGCAGTTCACTGAGAGGTAACATGAGTTAGTGGACACGGAACTAGAGAGCTAGTCTACACTAGAATTGCTACATTCACACCGCTGTAGTGATGCTAGTGCAGATGCTTTATGCTGACTGTAGAGAGCTCTCCCATTGGCATAATTACTCCACTTCCCTGAGCGGCCGTAGCTATGTTGGTGGGAGAGTGTCTCCTGCTGACAGCGCTGTCCACACCGGCGCTTAGGTCGGTGTAACTTATGTCGCTCGGGAGGGTGACTTTCCACCCCCCGTCCAAATTAAATTATACCGAAGTAAGCGCTAGTATGTTCCAGCCCTGAGGAGTCATTAGGCCTGGGCTCTGATGTTGACCTGCTGTGTTACCTTGACAGGTCACTTCACAGCTCTGTGTCTCTGTTCCCCTCCTGCTGGTTTTCTGTCTTGTCATCTGAGCCCCTGGTCCTGCAATTTGTTGCAAGAGGCACTTAGAGAGTAATCTCTTTGGAACAGGTGCTGTCTCCCACTATGTGTATGTACAGCTCCTAGCGTGATGTTGCCCTGATCTTAGGGCTTCTAGGCACCACTCCAATACAAATAATAATTATTATTGCTCTAAAAGTTTTTGTTATGGGACGTCTGTCTTGTATACCTCAACATCGGTCTTAAGACTCTGCCTAACTTTTTTGTAGCAAAGAAACGTCTCTTTTATGTAGCTCAGAATTGTGAAAGAAACAACACATGCACATATGCACAAATGTGTGGATCTTCATTTGGTTGAACAGATGAGTCAGTAACCACATTTTGAAATGACACACAGATTATTTTCCAGCATAATTAATATACTGGTGGAGCTGCATTTTTATTAGTATTAATTTTGGGGAAAAAATCAATTTTCTGTCCTTGAAAAAAGTAGTGAACCCGTTTCTTTTGGGGGGTGGGGGGAAATCCATGAATACCCTCAGCCTACCTAGGAGCAGCGAAGTTGGAGTTATTTATGCCACCTCATGTCTCTAGGTCCAGAAGTTACACATACTCTTGAAAGCTGCACTGTCCAGATAAGAGGCATTGGAAGTGAGCTTTTTTATATTGGTGACCTAGCAGGATGTGTGTTATTCCCATCAGCCCTGTGAATCCATTTCCATTCACCAAACTGCTGTTTTCTTTTGAGATTTTAAAGAGCCACAGGGTGGATTCCTGTTCATTACCTCAGGTAATTGGTGCAAATCAAGCTGTGACTGGCAAATGATTTTTTTTTCTTTGATAAAATACTTTGCCTGAATAATACTGTAATGTTGCAAAACTGGAACAGCTGACAGGATCACGATGCATCAAGTACAAATACTACTAGCTATGATTGTTTAAAACAAAGAGTTAATCAGTGTGTCTCAGGCTCCAATCCTTCAACTAGACCCACACACACAAACCCTTGTGTCCACGTGGACCACTGTTACAGTCTGTGGCCTGCGAAGACATTATTGCCTCTCCAGACCAATGCAGCATATAATACTATAGCTGAGATTGCAAAACATTGTTATATAAAGATGTACAGAACATTAACCCTCTGTTTCCTTATGTATTCATAAGTCTCTAAAGTCAATGGGGCTGTTCGTAGGTGCAGGGGTCAGCCAATGTGAACCCAGCAGCAGGTTTGGGACCTTAAAGCCCAGTGCTTTAAGGCTCCAATATGCACTAGTATTGCAAGCAGGGCTCCCTTTTATCTACAGGGAGCATGTAACAGGGTGCTGGCCAGGAGGTCCTGAGCCAGCCCTCTGTTAGCCCAGCTCCAATTAGGAAGCATTGATTGGACCTGACTGAGTATGCCATGCCTATTTGGATAGAAGGGAAGCACCTGTGGGCCTTATTAGCCAGGGGGCTATATAGGGCAGGCAGGCAGAGCAAGAAAGAGCTAAGGGCTGTGCATCCTTGCTGGCTGGAGAAGCTATTTGTCTGCCAGGTTGCATGTGGCAGCAGCCTGTAAATAGAAAGTGGTGGGAACTGACACTATAAATAGAAGGCACTGGTGATTGCACTCAGAAGAGGTCTCTGGCTGATTTGTTGTGAGGACATGAGAGCTCCTTGCTACAGAGCCTCACTGAGTTCAATGGAGCTTTGCATAGTAGCAAAGGCAGCCTGTTTGGAGCAGCTTTTGGGATTATGTCCATAATGAATAAGCTGTTTAGGCAAATATTCTTATTTACAGCGCTCAGCAAGTTATGGCAAAGCAAAATGTTCCTTTCGCTGTGAAGTCTGGCTGCTCCAAATGGAGACTTCACTACTATTGATAGTGTTATTGAACATTATTTTAAATACTACAGCTGAAAAAGGGCTATATTTGCTAACTGTTCTATTTAATTTCTTTCCGTTTATGTATACATTAAGAGCCATCTTTCCTAAGACCTCACATCAGTTTTGAGAAATGTTAGCCCATTTTGCTGGATGCATTATGTGTTTTAACTCAAAGTTATTGCTTCTGGCTGTAGACTAAGAGAACATTCCATTGATTCATATTCTGAAGGTTTTCTTCACACCTGAAAGTACTCAAACCCCTCCGCCACCTCCAATTTAACAATGAGAGCTCAAATCCACCTTCAGTGTAGGAAACTGCTGACTGGAATAAATTTGGGAAGGGTTCCAAACCCCAGAGTATCACCTCTTCCAAATGTTGCATGAATGTATTTAATAATCTAATTAAGCCTATTTGTATATTTATAGAGTGCTTAGGATGGGGTATAACAACTCCACTCTTGGCAAAACAGAGTTAACTAGCTAGTTTGGGCCCTGTCTCTCTGCACCAGTGAGAGATGTCAAAAGTGGAGGGAGGAGCTTAAAAGGGAGAAACCCAGCTCAGTTGCTGATAGACTAGTGAGGTGAGCTGTGTTGAGCTCCTGGAGTAAGGGCTGGCTAAAGGCAAGAACTCAGCCGCTTGCTCCCCACTGAGAGATAGAAAGACTTTCTTTAAAAAGTGGAGGTCAAATCCTAGTGAGGCAAATAGAAAGGAGCATAAACACTGCCAAATTAAGTACGAGAGTATAATAAGAAAAGCCAAAGAGAAGTTTGAAGAACGGCTAGCCAAAAACTCCAAAGGTAATAAAATATTTTTTAAGTACATCAGAAACAGGAAGCCTGCTAAACAACCAGTGGGGCCCCTGGACAATTGAGATACAAAAGGAGCGCTTAAAGATGATAAAGTCATTGCGGAGAAACTAAATGGATTCTTTGCTTCAGTCTTCATGACTGAGGATGTTAGGGAGATTCCCAAACCTGAGCTGGATTTTGTAGGTGACAAATCTGAGGAACTGTCACAGATTGAAGTGTCAGTAGAGGATGTTTTGGAATTAATTGACAAACTCAACATTAACAAGTCATTGGGAGCAGATGGCATTCACCCAAGAGTTCTGAAAGAACTCAAATGTGAAGTTGCAGAAATATTAACTAAGATTTGTAACCTGTCCTTTAAATCGGCTTTGGTACCCAATGACTGGAAGTTAGCTAATGTAACGCCAATATTTAAAAAGGGTTCTAGAGGTGATCCCGGCAATTACAGACCAGTAAGTCTAACATCAGTATCGGACAATTAGTCGAAACAATAGTTGAGAATAAAATTGTCAGACACATAGAAAAACATAAACTGTTGAGCAATAGTCAACGTCGTTTCTGTAAAGGGCAATTGTGTCTTACTAATCTATTAGAGTTCTTTGAAGGGGTCTACAAACGTGGACAAGGGGGATCCAGTGGACATAGTACACTTAGATTTCCAGAAAGCCTTTGACAAGTTCCCTCACCAAAGGCTGTTACATAAATTAAGCTGTCATGGGATAAAAGGGAAGGTCCTTTCATGGATTGAGAACTGGTTAAAAGACAGGGAACAAAGAGTAGGAATTAATGGTAAATTCTCAGAATGGAGAGGGGTAACTAGTGGTGTTCCCCAAGGATCAGTCCTAGGACCAATCCTATTCAATTTATTCATACATGATCTGGAGAAAGGGGTTAACGTGAGGTGGCAAAGTTTGCAGACGATACTAAACTGCTCAAGATAGTTAAGACCAAAGCAGACTGTGAAGAACTTCAAAAAGATCTCACAAAACTAAGTGACTGGGCAACAAAATGGCAAATGAAATTTAATGTGGATAAATGTAAAGTAATGCACATTGGAAAAAATAACCCCAACTATACATACAATATGATGACGGATAATTTAGCTACAACGAGTCAGGAAAAAGACCTTGAAGTCATCGTGGACAGGTCTCTGAAGATGTCCATGCAGTGTGCAGAGGCGGTCAAAAAAGCAAACAGGATGTTAGGAATCATTAAAAAGGGTATAGAGAAGAAGACTGAGAATATATTATTGCCCTTATATAAATTAATGGTACGCCCACATCTCGAATACTGTGTACAGATGTGGTCTCCTCACCTCAAAAAAGATATACTGGCACTAGAAAAGATTTAGAAAAAGGCAACTAAAATGATCACGGGTTTGGAGAGGGTCCCATATGAGGAAAGATTAAAGAGGCTAGGACTCTTCAGCGTGGAAAAGAGGAGACTAAGAAGGGATATGATAGAGGCATATAAAATCATGAGTGATGTGGAGGAAGTGGATAAGGAAAAGTTATTTATTTATTCCCATAATACAAGAACTAGGGGTCACCAAATGAAATTAATAGGCAACAGGTTTAAAACAAATAAAAGGAAGTTCTTCTTCACGCAGCGCCCAGTCAACTTGTGGGACTCCTTACCTGAGGAGGTTGTGAAGGCTAGGACTATAACAGCGTTTAAAAGAGAACTGGATAAATTCATGGTTGTTAAGTCCGTAAATGGCTATTAGCCAGGATGGGTAAAGAATGGTGTCCCTAGCCTCTGTTTGTCAGAGGATGGAGATGGATGGCAGGACAGAGATCACTTGATCATTGCCTGTTAGGTTCACTCCCTCTGGGGCACCTGGCATTGGCCACAGTCGGTAGACAGATACTGGGCTAGATGGACTTTTTGGTCTGACCCGGTACGGCCGTTCTCATGTTCTTATGTTCAGCAGGGAAGACCTACTGCAGATCCACTTGTGATGGGATTATACCTTTGCCAGTGGGCATAGATGGACCCCCAGTTTTACAGAAGCTCTGAGGGAAGACAGTTTGACTACATCCTGGGATGATTTGTGTTTGTTTATTGAAAATCCTTGGGTGGAGCAGACTATCTGGGGCTCAGCAAGAGGGCTGAGCTTCTTAAGACTGGACTGATGTGCACTGCTGAAACACCAGCGCATTGCAGAGCAGAGGCCCATGTGAGAGTTGGGGCCTAGTCCAGGGCCTAGTGAGGTCCTGGAAGAGGAACACCAGGGACAGGGCCCTGACACTGTGATGTGTAAGTGCTAATTGCCATACATCTAAACAATCATTAGATCATAACAACTTTCAGGTCATTTTCTTGGTGCATCCACATGATTTCCACAACCTTCATGGCTACTGCTTGACTGTTTTATTCTCCTCTGCATCTGAAGAAGTGGGTATTCACCCACGAAAGCTCATGCTCCAAAACGTCTGTTAGTCTATAAGGTGCCACAGGATTCTTTGCTGCTTTTACAGATCCAGACTAACACGACTACCCCTCTGATACTTACACTCCTCTGCGGTTCTGGCTGTGAATCCAAACCTGGTGTGGAATTTGAACAACCCACGAACCCCCAAGATATTAGAAGTACTATAAAGCAAATAGAGGGGGAACATCCTGTGATCAGTCACTTCCTAAAGAGAGATCAAATTGTGTGCGTTAGAAAGAGAGCATTCTACATGAAATACATGACACCGGAAGATCATCTTTTGTAAAAGAGAGCAGCAGCCAAAAGGTAAGCTACTCCCATTGGGCTCATTCTGAGGATATACTTGGCTTTGCCAGAGGTGGATTTTAAATAAAAATAATTTTATGGTGGTGATTTTCATGGTGGCTAATGGAGTTAGGTGCTGATTTGGGTACCTGACTCTCTTCAGCATCTTTGCAAATCCCAGACTATATGATTTCCAGAAAGCTAAACTATACCTTCATAGTTCTCCAAGGAATTATTTTTTTTCTTTTCTTTCTTCTTTTTTAATCAGAAAAAGATCAGGGACTTGCATTATTAGATCTAGCAAGACAAGCAAACAAACAGAAACCTCATTGAAATCATTGTAACACATTGGCTGCAAAATACCATTTACAATAACTTCCTATAATACACAGGTCTAGCTGTTTCAGAGAGAGTCACAGAGAACATTTATTAAGTGGAATACAGTAACTCCTCACCATCCCAGTTAATGTTGTTACGTTGCTGATCAATTCAGGAACATGCTCATTTAAAGTTGTGCAACGATCCCATCTAATGTTTGGCAGCTGCCTGCTTTCTCCACTGCTTGCAGGAAGAGCAGCCCATTGCAGCTAGCTGGTGGGGGCTTGTAACCAGGGTGGACCGGCAGCCCACCTATCAGCTCCCCCTATCAGCCCCCTGCTCCCCTAAGTTCCTTGTGCCGCAGCCACCCAGCAGGCTAGCAATTGCCGGGCAGGTCAGCTGTCCCTCCCTCCACTGCCATGGGTTGCTCCTGCCCTCTGCCTTGGAGCTGCTCCCAGAGACTTCTGCTCGCTGTGCAGCAGGGGAAGAGAGGGGCTAATGTCAAGGTGTACCCTGCTTCTGCACCTCTCTTAACCCTTCTCCATATAGAGCAGGGAAGGTACACGGAGGGAGAGAGAGCCTGGGGCAGCAGCTGCTGTCTCAACTTCCTGATCCACTTAAAAAGACAATGCACCTAAGAGTGGGTCAGCTTACTAAAAGGGGCAATGTGCATCTCTCTCTCTCCCACACACAAGGTGTGTGTTAACCCTTCAGGGCTCAGCCAAGTGCTAGTTCCTCATTTAGCACTAAGGCATTCCCTGGGAAATATCCCTCCCTCTTCCACCCTATAACTTCACCACTTCAATCAAGCTTCATAATTATCATAGCTGTGAACAGTATTAAATTGTTTGTTTAAAATGTTATTATAGATTATATCTGTATAATCTATAGGTTTTTGTCTGTTGAAAAAAATTTCGCTGGACCCTAACCTTAATTCTTATGGGGAAATTGGATTCGCTTAACATCATTTCGCTTAAAGTCTCATTTTTTCGGGAACATAACTACAATGTTAAGCAAGGAGTTATTGTATTCCAAATACAGAGATCTACTAGAGCAGTGGTTCTCAAAGCCGGTCCGCCGCTTGTTCAGGGAAACTCCTGGCAGCCCGGGCCAGTTTGTTTACCTACCGTGTCCATAGATTCAGCTGATCGTGGTTCCCACTGGCCGTGGTTTGCCGCTTCAAGCCAATGGGGGCTGTGGGAAGTGGCACGGGCCGAGGGATGCGCTGGCCGCCCTTTGTGTACTAACTAGAACTGAACTCTCTTATAATCTGGGCAGTGAAGTCTGCTCCTGTTATACAGACAGTAAACTGGCTTCAGGTCTGATTAGTAACAGAGTTCATGTCTGGCAGTGAAGTTTGGGGTGCAGGGGATTTTTTTTTAGTGCGTGAGGGACTTTCACCTCATCAGGAAAAGTGTTGCAAGTGAGCCAGGGCCTGCTCAATTGAAAATCAATAGAGTTTCACCATGGACTTCAAAAGGAGCGGGGTCAGGCCCCATGTCTCTGTTTTCACTGGAGACACAAACTTCTGATGCTTTCAAACTGAGAGTTGGCTGTCTGCCTACATGAATGTGCTGAGGATACACAGTAATGGGCACTGGTGTGGATCGTAGCATTGTGAAGAATGGGAGGCTTATTTCTGAGCCGTTTGCTCTTTGTGCTGTTTTCTGGTATATTGCCTGAGTGCTGTAAAAACTGAAACAAATCCTCTTTATGCTCGTGTTCTTACAATAGGAGGTGAAGGTCTCAATACCTGTAACAGTCAGCAGTTAGAGAGGGGCAGGAGGGGGCAATTCCATTTCCAGCCCAGGTAACTGGTGATGCCCAAGAGGAAGGTAGTAAAACTGCTCTACAACCTTCTGTCGTGGGGAGGACCCATGCAACAGAAGATTTTCCAGCCCCTGCCTGTGAGCATGTGTGCTGGATGCAGCTATCACAGAGTTGAATTCTACACCATACAGAAGGGCCCCCCTACATTTTGACTCACAGGTCTTTGTGCATAAGAACCATACCGATATGAGAGGACCTTGTGTGGCTGTCAAGGCTGGGGCAGGATTTGACCCATCTTGAACATCTTAATATTACAAGCAAAGTTATTGTTTCCTGTATACTTTGTGAAGCGGTACACAGAGTATAGATACAGCCTCCTTTCCTTACATTTGTTTCATGCCACACATGGCATTTCTCGCTGACTGAAAACAAGGGTGCAAATATGTGCTACAGATTTTTATCCTGTGGACATCCGCCTACTGAAAATACTAAACTTATTACACATGAGTTACTAAATAGATGGCAACTGGCATGTCCGCTTATTGGTCTCCTCTAACCTGGGCTGAGTTTGAACTAGTGACCTAAAGAAAGAAGGTGTGTAGCCTACCCATGGGTGAGTACTTCAGCCATCTGTCCCCCAAAGACACAGTTTAACCACAAACATTGATACTTCTTCTTAGAGATGGAGCAAAGATATGTTAAAATGACAGCTAAGGTATACTTAATCCTGCCTCAGTGCAGGGGGATGGATTCGATGATCACTTGCGGTTCCTTTGGTGCTACATTTCTGATTCTATGGTAGTCTGTGCTCAGTGACATCCAGGTTAAGATACATTGGCAGAAGAACTGAAGTGCTATTTCTCCCTTGCGTGACATTGTTTGATCATTTATTTCCACAGTGACTTAATATTGGAATTGAGTATTTTTGAACTTTAAAGTGGTAGGGGGAACAAATGGTATAAAATTTTGCTTGGTGACTTTGAATTATGGTGCTAAGCTTTTATAGAAGCAAATTATTTCACAGAGGTTAATGAAAACAATAATGCACCTGAGGAGTCCACCACAATTAGTCAGTGAAGGCTGAGCTGTGAACTACATGGCCTCATTTGCCCTTTCATGGAGGCTAATTGGAGAACTGATGATGGGTTGTTAGCTTCACCAGGGATTCCTATCAGGGCCGCCCGGGGTGGGTGGGGGGCGGGCAAGTGGGGTAGTTTGACCCTGGCCCTGCAGGGGCCCCCATGAAAATATAGTATTCTATAGTATTGCAACTTTTTCTTATGGAAGAGACCCCTGAAATTGCTTTGCCTCAGGCCCCCTTAATCCTCTGGGCAGCCCTGATTCCTATAACACCAAAAGTTACTGTAACTAAACTCATCTGAGGCCTGAGCAGGGCTGCTTGGAAATCTGGTAGCCCTGATCACGCTATCAACCTCTAGGGCAAGCACTATTGACACTCCAATTATCAGAGCCTCTGGGGCATCTAATGCTTGGTGTCTTTACCCAAGAATAACACTCACATGTAAGGATCAAATAATTAGAGGAACAGTTACTCCTGGTCTGGAATACCTGTTGTCTAACAGGTGATGTATTTCATTTTAAATTCACTAAGCACTGGGTATAATTTAAACTGCTAATAAAATGATACTAGTTTGGATCATAACTAAGGCTAAGATTTAGTAACAGTCATGGATAGGTCACAGGCAATAAACAAAAATTCATGGCCTGTGACCTGTCCATGACTTTTAATATATATACCCCTGACTAAAACTTAGCAGCTCCTAGGGCCCTGAGTGCTGCTGCTCTGGGGGGCCCTGGGACACTGCTGCTGTGAGGGCCCAGGGGCTGACAGCTGGGCCTGGGGGCTGACAGCTAGCCCATGCACTGGCCGCGGGGGCTGACTGCTGAGGTGCTCCCCAGGGCCATCGCCAGGACCGCTGCTCGAGTGCTTCGCCAGGGCCAACAGCCCAAGCAGGACCACTGCTCAGGCACTCCCTCAGGCTGTCCCCGAGACCACTGCTCAGGTGCTTCTCCGAGCCAGCTGCCCCAGGACCACCTGAGCAGCAGCCAGTGCCCACTCGAGCAGTGCCCAGTGCGTCTGGCCCATGGGGTGTCCGAGCAGCTGGCCCCGGGATCATCCGCACCAGCCATTACAGCTGCGAAAGTCACAGAGGTCACGGAAAGTCACAGAATCTGTGACTTCCGCGACCTCCATACCAGAATTACAGCCTGAAAAAGAACTAATAAATAACAGTTGTCCCTTTGATCTAGACTAGCTGACCCCTCTGTGATATCCTGCAGACTCACCAACTCCCATGGAATGGAACACGCACTCCAGTACTGAAAGTTCTTCTTCGACAACGGAGATTGAAACTTAGCCCTGCTCTGTTTAAGTGTTTGGTTCTTGTGCCAACATTGAGATGGTTAGTCTTTTCAGCCAACGCATTTTATGGCATGTAAATTAACAAATGTCTGAGTGTTCTGTGCCATGGTGTTATCCTCAGTTTCCTCTCATTACTAGAGGCAGATTGGCCACTGTATACAGTACATGTAACCCACTGTCCAGTGTATATTACATGGTACTTTTCTAGCGTCTCATCCACAGAGCTTATAAATCTGCTACAGCTGTAAACTCAGATAGTGCTGAGTCATACTTTTAGTACTAGAGGTCCTGGGTTCAATCTCTGGTGACAACCCATAATGGTGGTCTCTATGGATATACTTTTGAATGGACCAGTTATGTACCAATTACATGGACTCCCAGAGAACAGCATCATGCAATACTTACAGTAGGCTCTATGCCCCCTAGTGGCTGCTTTCTGGGATTTGCATTACTGTACTAGCTTTAAGTTCATAGTCTTCTACAATTTCTATCTATATTAACGATTTGTAGCTCTTAATTGTACCATCAAAACAAATCTCTATTTTGGACCCTAAGAAAGAAATCCTGGCCCCATGGAAGTCAATGATAAAGTTCCCATTAGCTTCAAAAGGGCCAAGATTTCACCCTAGGTGTTTTTATATTTTTTGGTTTGGGGTTTTTTTGCATGTTCCACCTTTAGAATTTTAGCACTCCAAAATGACTTGCTAGTCTAATGAGGGTTTTTTTCTAGCAATTGCAGAATTTGTAGATTCCCTTCATTTCTAGTAGAAAGTCGGTTATCTGAAGGGTTTGTATTTAAAAATAATATTAAGGGGAAAACACACACACACACACACACACACACACACACACACACACACACACTCACTACCTTGAAACAGATTGAAGCCTTTGCTTCTTAGCACAGCCTACTAACTCTTTTTCAGATTGGGGTTAAGCACTAGCAGCCTGAAACAATCCTGGAACAATACACTACAGAGCTTAATATTCTTAGAAGAGACATTTTCATTCGAATAGATTTAAGCAGCAAAGTGGCTGAAAATGTACTTTTACATAACCTCAAACTGTGAACCAGTTCTGGAAAAGCTGACGTTGGGGATTATCAAGGCTAAATCATAGATCTAAGCCTTGTCCCTTTTTAAAATACACCACATGATAACAGAATATATTAATACACTATTTTGTATTTAATTGGATTTCTGGGCATAGAATGGGTGTCTTTTATGGATCTCTTGAAAATATTTGGAAAAAAAATGCAAAAATCCCCATAAGGGGAAGAATTCATTTACTGCCTAACTGCTTTTGAGTTTCATTTCTGAAATGCAGTTCAATTCTTTTAGATATTTATGATCTAGCACTACAGAAGCATTCATGCTGCTCAGCGGCTGAGCACCATATGTCCTACCTGCTCATAATAACTAATACATGTCTAATTTTGTGTGTGTGTCATTGGGTACACATTGCAGACATTTAGCCCAGGATGCTTAACACCTACTGCAGCAAGGCATGCATACATGGGTGCCTCAGAGTATCAGTAATGAAGTGCTGCGTTAGCCTAGAACTAAATTCCCCCCCTTTATTACATTTGAAAATGCATCTGTTGCAATGATTTTCGTTTTCTGCGTCATTTCATTTTCCTTTCCAAAACTCCCTGAATTGGTTTTTAGCAATCAACGTTTTGCACTCATCATATGTACTAGCTACTTTGTGATGCCAGATGATCTGGGCATGATTCTCCACTGCTTTGCAATCATATGTTTCTGTGCATAAGTGTAATATGCTACCAGTACAGAATGGCAATGTATTATATCCATTTTGCAGAGATCTAAATGACTTCATGGGGTGCAAGACTGTGGGGAATCTATACCCTTTGGACCCTATATGCAGGACCAGCATTTGGTTGTGTGAGGCACTGTATAAAGTAGGCCCTATGACACATTAATAGTTATAGTTTATGTAGTGGAGTGGAAATATCTAGCAATTGTTTGGGCTAGACTGGAAGGTCTAACTGGTACATGACCGGGCCTCATTAGGGAAATTCAGCAAGGTTTTGCGTCTGGGAAAAGGTAGGTCAAGAAGCTTGTCTGTTATGCTGAAGATTCAGAAAGCCATTTTATGAATACCCAGTTTAAGCCCTATTTACACATTTACATATTGGTCTCATGTTAAAGTGTAAGGAGCATTTCAGGCCAGGTGCACTGGAATAATTTTTATAGCGGGAGTGTTGAAAGGGGGCGCGTTTGGTCACAACACGGAACAAATTTGTCCCATCTCAATCTACAGATGGGTGGATAGGCCAAACCTGAGCATCACTGTGACCCTGTGTGCCAGGTCACAGCTCCAGGAGCAGGGAGGCGGGCAAGTGCACAGTGTCCCTGTACTGCAAACCAGGGGTTGCTTCTGCATCCCTAGTTTCTGCACCACTGCTTCAGGCAGCCACAACTGCACCATCATTGGGTGGGTAGGAGAAATCTCATGTTCAGAATGACTCCTGCTGCACTGAGGAAAATCCTGAGTGGAATTAAGTCTCTCTTAATGGATACTAGGTTGCCAGAGAAGCCAGCAGGCATCCTTTCAACCTTCCAGAGTCACCTAGAAGTCACTTCACACAAACAGTCAAGGTAATAGTCCCAGGACTCCTCCTCAAATAAGTGGTCTCTCAGCTAGGATGAATAGCATGTGACCTTCCTCCTGTAAACAACCTAGGGAAGTACCGCATATCCACACCACATCCTCCTCCCAAAACCACTGTTCCCTCAGGACAAGAAGCAAGTGGATCATGAGAAATAAAAAGGAAACAAGTGAGACTGCTAAGCACTGAGGATGAGGTGGAGATTGAAGATAATATAAGCATGGCCCTGTCCATCTCTCCCTCTTTCATCTAAGACAGCAAAAGAACCAGCTTGTTGGATTTTGTGACTGAGAATTGCTGGGAACATGTGGTAAGGATTTTACCTTGAAGCAAGTCTAGTTTAAGTTTCGTTACTAGAAAGCATTTTATCTTTATTAATCTTGTAACCCTTTCTGACTTTAGTGCCTTAGACTTGTACTCACTTAAAATCTATCTCTATATAGTTAAATAAACTTGTTTTATATTTTAATAAAAACTAGTCCAGTGTTGTGCTTAAAATGAATTGTTTGGTAACAACAATTAGGGAAGCAGAGTGTTGTACATTGATCTCTTACGGGGCCAATGTATCTCTAATATCTGAACTGTCCAGAGGAGGGCTGGACAGTGCAGAGATCATATTTTGAGGGAAAATTTGGGACTGGGAGTGTGTTCTAGGCACCCTGCATGTGGTAACAAAGACTGGTGGAAACCAGAGAGCTGACTGGAGTGTTGCTGACAAGCTGCAGCTATAAACAACACTCAGGGTATGACCTGCATGCTGTTTGTGAGGGGCCCAGATTGGGACCTACAGCAGCAACCTTGTGAGGCACCCCAGGTTACAGAGCAGGTGGTGATACAACCTCTCACTAATCTGGATTGCAGTCCAGAAGGTGATAGATGTCCAGGCTACTTTTAAGACAACTATATAAAACCATAGAATCACAGAGATGTAGTGCTGGAAGGGACCTCAAGAGGTCATCCAATCTAGGCCCCTCTGCTGAGGTAGGACCATGTGTTCCTAGCCCATCCCTGACAAGTTTTCATCTATCCTGTTCTGAAAGACTTCTTATATGGGGGATTATACAATATCCCTTAGGAGCTTATTGCAGAGGACTTCAGAAACTTAAAAAAATATGTCAGTGGTGTTCTAGGAGCAGCAGTGATCGGTATGCTCTGTATAACCTGTATGCTCAAAAGGTCTGTTACACTCCGCTCCCCATCTCCTCTCCCTCTTTGAATACCTGTGAAGTGGCTTTCCCCCACCCGTCCCTCCTGGAATGCTTGTGGATGAATGGGCTGCTTAAACAGCTGGAAGATCAGAAGAGCTCCTTGATAGACAAGGTGTCTGGGTCTCTAATTAGGCAGCACTCATACACCCAATGCATGGACACTGCATGGACACTGGCTGAGGTGGAGTGTGACCAACCAGACACAGCCAAGCCATCTCTAGTCGCAGGCCATGAGGAGCAGGTCCTTAAAAGGGGAAGGGGCCATGTGCTGAAAAGTGCACTCACAAGCTTGTACCTCCTGTGGAGGCCCTTCGCTTGGACCGCCTGGCCAGTGGTTTGCTGCATTGCATTCCATCATGCCCCAGGAAGACTTACCTTCATCGCACCATCCATCACTGTGCTGTGGAACACTTACCTTGAAGGATCCTGAAATCCCCAGTGCCATGCCTGTCCTGGGAGCGTAAGTATGCAAGTGTGAGTGTGACACTCTTCCCCTGCCCTTCTTTTGAGCTTAGCTATCAATATAATAAACCTGCTGCTTTCTGCCAAACTCTGGTGGGTCATTAGTCCTCCCTAAGCTTATTAGCTGACCCAATTTCAGGTAACAAATGGCATCACTACTTTGCTCAGACTTAAGTCAGCAGGTTAGCGTGCTTAGTCTGTGCTCTAAGCTGCTGCCCCTTATACTCACATCAGAGGCATTCAGCTAGGTGACAGAAACATTTCTGATCCATTGCCCACAGCTGCTGAAGCATGATTGCCAGAAGTGGATAGAGGGAATGTGTGATATCGAGGCAGACACTGGAATGGTGACACATGCACACCAGAGTATGTTACAGGTGAAGGCTGCAATTTCATTAAACTATTAACCACCAAGGAACCACTCCCTGAGCTGGTCCAGTACAGAATTAAACTGAGTACCAATGGGCCTGGGATTTACAAACCTGGGGATAGGGCTGCGGGCAACACTTCCTAGAAACCCCAAACCACTACAGGGAAGCCAGAGCCACAGCGCATTCCCTTCATCCATGCTGGAGGTAGGAAAACCTTGCGGAAGCAAGAAGGTAAAAAGGTGTGTGGCCAGCAATTCCCCTTATCCCAGCACATGAGCATGCAGATCCAAAGGACACTAGAGCCAGCCTGATGGATACCACTAAAGGAAAAATCTCCGGCAATGGTGCACGCAGTGCGCATGCGCCTAACATGGAATGGACATGAGCAAGCACTCAAAGAAGAACTTGCCTCTTCAACAAAGGCTTTCTATCATAAGAATGACACTCACATCACTGGACACCCTGTCATGGTATAAATCCCCACTCTGAACCTTAGCGTCCAACAGATGGGGTACCAGCATGAATTCCTCTAAGCTCAATTACCAGCTTAGTACTTGTAGCGCTGCCACCAACCAGGAATTCCAGTGCCTGGTACACTCTGGTCTCCCCAAAATCTTGTCCGGGGACCCCCAATACCCAGTCCCTCTGGATCTTAACTCAGGGAAACTAAACCCTTTCCCTCACCATTGCCTCTCCCAGGCTTCCCCTCCGTGGGTTATCCTGGAAGATCACTGTGATTCAAATGCCTTGAATCTTAACACAGAGAGGAAAATTCACTTTCCCACCTCCTTCTCTCTCCCTCTCCCAGAGAGAGAAAGTAATCCTAACACAGAGAGAAAATTAACCTTTCTCCCCACCAATTCCCTGGTGGATCCAGACCCCGTCCCCTGGGATCTGACACCAGAATAAAAAAACAATCAGGTTCTTAAACAAGAAAAGCTTTTAATTAAAGAAAGAAAAACAGTAAAAATTATCTTGTAAATTTAAAATGGAATAAGTACAGGGTCTTTCAGCTATAGACACTGGGAATACCCTCCCAGCCTAAGTATACAAGTGCAAATTAAAATCCTTTCAGCAAAATACAAATTTGAACTCCTTCCAGCCAAATACACAGTTGAACTCCTTCCAACCAAATACACTTTTGCAAATAAAGAAAACAAACATAAGCCTAACTCGCTTTATCTACCTAGTACTCACTAGTCTGAACTTATAAGAGCCTGTATCGGAGAGATTGGAGAGAAACCTGGTTGCACGTCTGATCCCTCTCAGAACCCAGAGTGAACAACAACCAAACACTAACAGCACACACAAAAACTTCCCTCTCTCAAGATTTGAAAGTATCCTGTCCCCTGATTGGTCCTCTGGTCAGGTGACAGCCAGGCTCACTGATCTTGTTAACCCTTTCCAGGCAAAAGAGATATGAAGTACTTCTGTTCTATTAACTCTTACTTATCTGTTTATGACACACCCCTTCTAGATATAAGCCCCAATCAAAATAACAAACAAACAAAAAAGATGAAATTCAGTAAAGACAAGTGCAAACCTACAAAATGGGAAATACCTGGCTAGGTGGTAGTACTGCTGAAGAGGATCTGGGGGTTATAGTTGTGATGGATTGCCCCCTTAGCACGCTGAGATACTGCTGAGCCTGCCTGTTATGCCAGCTTGGGCCCCATTTTTACCAATCTTGCTGAGCCAAGCTATTACACCTCCTGCAGCACACTCACTGGCAGGTCCAAACCCATCTGCAGAATGAAACAGACACTGAGATCAGTTCTAGAAAGGCTCAGCTTAAGGGATTTGCCCCAGCACTCAGGTGTCCACCTCCCTTGGAGTGCAGACCCAAACATATATTACAAAATCTGCCTCCTTCCTCAGTGTGGAGGAAGCTGTTCACAGCCTCTTACCCCTCCCCTCCATTGTGAAGTGTACAAATGGGGTTATATTATAAACAAGAAATAAGTTTATTAACTACAAAAAGTGAATTTTAAGTGAATATAAGAAATAACAGACAGCACAAAGCAGATTACTGAGCAAATAAAACAAATTACGCAAGCTAAGCTCAATATAATTCAGAAGCAGGTTAATGCAGATAAATGAGTGTTGCTTTGTGTAACTTCTAAAGCAAGAGTCTCGATTTCACGGCCCACGGGCCATCTGGGGCCCGTGAACTTCCCTAATGTGGTCCATGAGACCCCAGCAGTTTTGGGGCCGGGTCTCTCCCTTGGCCCCACTTGCCACCCCTGGGTGCTCCCCTCCCCCAGGCGATTTAAAATGGCCCGGGGCCCTGGCGGTGTGTTTGAGCAGAGCGGCATCTGCCTGCTCACTCCACGTGTCTGCCGGCCCCTCCCTGTGGCCCCAGGGAAGCTGCCCCCAAGCGCCCCTGTCATAAACAGATAGCTAAGGGTTAATGTTCTTTACCTGTAAAGGGGTAACACCAGTAACCTGAAACACCTGACCAGAGGACGAATCAGGAAACAAGACTTTTTCAAATCTGGGTGGAGGGAAGTTTGTGTGTGAGTTCTTTGTTCTTTGTCTTGGGTCTGACCCTCTCGGCTATGAGAGTGATTTTTCTATCTCCAGCTTTCTAATCTTCTGTTTCCAAGTTGTAAGTACAAAGATAGGTTTATATTGTTTTCTTTTGTATTTACATGTGTGTAGTTGCTGGAATGTGTTAAATAGTATTCTTTGTGGATAAGGCTGTTTATTCATATTTCTTTTAAGCAATTGACCCTGTATTTGTCACCTTAATACAGAGAGACCATTTTTATGTATTTTTCTTTCTTCTTATAAAGCTTTCCTTTTTAGACCTGTTGGAGTTTTTCTTTAGTGGGAATTCCAGGGAATTAAGTCTGCAACTCACCAGGGAATTGGTGGGAGGAAGAAGTCAGGGGGAAAATCTCTTTGTGTTAGATTTACTAAGCCTGACTTTGCATACCCTCTGGGTGAAGAGGGAAGTACTTGTGTTTCCAGGACTGGAAATAGGGAGGGTGGAATCCCTCTGTTTAGATTCACGGAGCTTGCTTCTGTGTATCTCTCCAGGAACCCAGGGAGGGAACACCTGGAAGGAGGAGGGGGAAGGGAAATGGTTTATTCCCCTTTGTTGTGAGACTCAAGGAATTTGGGTCTTGGGGTCCCCAGGGAAGGTTTTTGGGGGGACCAGAGTGCCCCAAAACACTCTAATTTTTTGGGTGTTGGCAGCTTTACCAGGTCCAAGCTGGTAACTAAGCTTGGAGGTTTTCATGCTAACACCCATATTTTGGATGCTAAGGTCCAAATCTGGGAAAAATGTTATGACAGCCCCTGTGGCCAATGGGAAGCTGTGGGGGTGGTGCGTGGGGGCAGCAGTGCATGGAGGCCCCACAGTCTGCCCTGCCTTGGAGTCCCAGGTAAGCACCGCACCCCGCTTCCCCCCTCCCAGCGTCTGCACTCACTCCCACCCCCTTCCCACATACCCTCTCCCACCCCCAAATTCCCTCCCAGAGCCTGCATCTCCTCCCCATACATCCCAGCCCCCAAACTCCCTCCCAGAGCCTGCATCCCTCTCTCTCAGAGTCTGCACTCCTACCCCCTCCTCCTGCACCCCCAGCCTGCACCCCAACTCAATACCAGAGCCTGCACCCCAATCCCCAGACCTTCTCCCCCACCCAAACTCCCTCCCAGAGCCTTAGGCAGGTGGGAGGCGGAGTTTCGGGGGGCAGGTTCTGGGTGGCATGAGTGACATTATTGGCCTGCTAGAAGGATTTGAGGACTGGCACTGGCCCTATGGTAAACTGAGTTTGAGACCCCTGTTCTAAAGGGAGAAATCCACTGGGAAACAATTTGTGAACCCTGTAAAATGGCAGCAAACAGCTTTCAGTATCATTGTTAATGGAACTCCTATGTTTCTATTTTAAATAGCAGTGCCCTGCACATGTTCACTTGAAGCCTAAAGAATTGTGGTCTCTGTACCTGTCCCTGTTTTACAAAGAAAAAAAAATTACTGAGGTGCTGAAAAAGTGACTTGAAAGCCACAAGTAATAGTTTGTGCAGGCGCAGCTCTAGGAATTTTGCTACCCCAAGAATGGCAGGCAGGCTGCCTTCCGCCGCTTGCCTGTGGACGGTACGCTGGTCCTGCCGAAGCCATGGGACCAGTGGACCCTCCGCAGGCAAACTCAGAGGCAGCCTGCCTGCCACCCTCGCGGCGCCGGCAGAGCGCCCCCCGTGGCTTGCCGCCCCAAGCACACGCTTGGCGTGCTGGGGCCTGGAGCTGCCTGAGTTTGTCACAGTTTGTGACAAACCCGTGGGAATGGTTTGGTTCTCCTAGTGATTTTGCTGGAGACGTCTGTCCTTTCCTGACTGCTTTCATCTGCACTGAAAAGTTGACCGAAAAAAGTAACTTCACACACCAAACTGTGGATCCGTCAGCCTTGCTAATTATATAAAAATAGTTCTAATTATAATACCAGAAAGTATTTTTATATATATAAGTGGTAGGTGCTAATTTGTGTGTACGAACTGTTGCATTTTTAGATTTAGCAAATGAGTATGGTGCTGCCTTTTAATTTATCATTAATACTGTTCCGGCCCCTGCTCTCTAAAAAACAACTGCAAAGCCAGCTTAACTGCTGCCTGTGAATTCCCATTGCACAGGAAGAATCATGGGTGGCAAGCTGATAAGGTCTAGAAATGAAACTGATTTAGGATTTGTGGGTAGGAAAAAAGAGAGATGTGAGCTATGGTGAATCTGCACTTCAGATCTTTCCAATTTCTAGAGTAGCTCCTCAAGGGCCTAGGGGTGCCAGGCATAAATAACAGCAGAGTTTGGGCTGCTGTAACTTATGCTGGAAACCAGGCTGGTCCACAGACTGCTCCAGAATTCGAGGGCTACAAGTATTTAACTCTTCCTTTTGTTTTTGATGAGGTCAGCTAAGCTGGTTGTTTTTGAGCTGTTTACCTGCTGTCATGTAATGGTGTCAGTGAAACACTAGCTACACCATCCTTTGTAGCCTCAGCATCGTTTGGTTTCAGCAGGCAAAACTTGAGCTTTTTTATGCTGCAAATGTTAAACAAACAGAAATCCTAGAAGCTTCAGTCTATTGCCTTCATCCTCTGTTGTTATACAGCCGCCATCTTCTTGATGCCTGAATGAATAAGGGAATTTCAACTTAAGAAGAAAGGAGTTTTACTCTTATTTAACTTGAAGGTGGAATTTTAATTTAAAATTTCTTTGCTTTCCTTTATGGGTTTTTGTTTGTCGCTTCAGTTTATCTTAACAGTTCTCTGAATTACTATTCTTTCCTTCACTCTATTTCCCATAGCAACCAGTCAATCACTGACTCTACCTAGAGGAGCAGCAACAATTTATGAATACACCAAGCATAACCTGGAACTCATTCACGTGACTACAAGAGGGAGTAAATGGAATGTCTGGATGCCTTCAATAAGGTATGAGAACACGTACAGACATCAGGGAGTCCTGTCAAATGAGCCGTGTTGGTAGAAGAAATGGAAATGGACATCCTTTCAGAAAAGTGAACTATATCAGAAATACATCAGCACTAGAATAAATTATCCTGTATACAGAAGAATGCAAATAATAAAATTCAATGAAGAATCAAAACAAATATTGATATATCTTCTCCTTTACTGTGCCCTCTTTTTAAATGGTTGTCAGATACAATATATTCACCAAAACAATAAAAACACCTTTTGACGGGCAGGGCCTTGCTGGTGGAGCTGGGGCATCCCCATCAGTCCACTATGGGTGTGTGTGACGGGCTCAGTCACAGAGACCCCCTTGGGACTTTCACCTGATGTGTGAAATTACTTCTGAGTCTGTTTTCCCTGCCAGCTTGGGACTTCCAGAACCCTGTCTTGTTGAGCCAGACACGCTCACCTGCTGCAACACAGACCCAGGATCTGGTCCATGCCCCCAAACTGCATACTTAACTGGAAACAACTCAGCGGGTTACCTGTCTCCAGCACCCAGTTCCCAATGGGAGCCAAACCCCAAATAAATCCATTTTACTCTGTATAAAGCTTATATAGAGTAAATTCAATAGTGCAGTGCAGACATAGCCTCAGTATAGTACATCTATGCAATTACCTTCATCAATCACAATTGTAATCTCATCAAAGAATGAAATCAGGTTTGTTTGAAAAGATCTGTTTTCCACAAAACCATGTTGACTGCCATTAATTATATTTCTATCCTTTAATTCTTTATCAGTTGAATCTCATGTCAGCTTTTCCATTATTTTGCTGAGGATTATAGTCTGACTGGCATATAGTTACCCATGTCATACTAATTGCCCTTTGAATATTGGTACACAACTTTAGCATTAATCTTCTGCAATTTTCCTGGTATGGCAAGATTTATTAAAAATTCACATCAAAGGCTAAAGATTGCATCAGCCAACTCTTTTAGGACTCTTGGGTACCATTTGTCTGATCCTTCTGATTTAAAACTGTTTCTCCTAAGTCTATCTTGAGTCCTATTGGTTTCTCTTTCTGATTCATCTCCTGAAATTGAGCAAATCACCTAATTTTTATGCTTCAGTTCTGCATTGGAAAATAGGTATATCTTCCTTATTTAGATTGAAATCAGCTTCTTTTTTTCTTATGGTGCTTATACAGTGCCCAGCACAAGGGCCCAGATTCATGACTGGGATGCCTACATGTTTTTCGATACAAATAATTAGTAACACCTACCTTCTTCACAGGCTTAATTAATATTTGTAAAGCACTTTAAGGACATAAAGCAGTAGGTATTACAGAATTACAAAATCATATTATCAATAAATGTAGGACTGAGAAAATGAAGAGAGAAAATTATTAATGTTCTATTTTTCTAGGTAGCTTGTGAGATTATTAGAGTCATATTTCAGGAAAGCACTTAAGAATATGTTCAATTTTGAAGTCAATGGGACTCAAGCACTGCTTAGTGCTTTCCTGAATCAGGGCCTTAAAGTGCTGTTGGGAATGACTCATTGCTCTCATGACTCATGGCTCTCATGACCCATGACTCATTGCTCTGTCAGAAACAAAAAGAATCATAGACTCAAAGACTCATAGACTCTAGGACTGGAAGGGACCTCGAGAAGTCATCGAGTCCAGTCCCCTGCCATCATGGCAGGACCAAATACTGTCTAGACCATCCGTAATAGACATTTATCTAACCTACTCTTAAATATCTCCAGAGATGGAGATTCCACAACCTCCCTAAGCAATTTATTCCAGTGTTCAACTACCCTGACAGTTAGGAACTTTTTCCTAATGTCCAAACTAAATCTCCCTTGCTGCAGTTTAAGCCCATTGCTTCTTGTTCTATCATTAGAGGCTAAGGTGAACAAGTTTTCTCCCTCCTCCTGATGATATCCTTTTAGATACCTGAAAACTGCTATCATGTCCCCTCTCAGTCTTCTCTTTTCCAAACTAAATAAACCCAATTCTTTCAGCCTTCCTTCATAGGTCATATTCTCAAGACCTTTAATCATTCTTGTTGCTCTTCTCTGGACCCTCTCCAATTTCTCCACATCTTTCTTGAAATGCGGTGCCCAGAACTGGACACAATACTCCAGCTGAGGCCTAACCAGCGCAGAGTAGAGTGGAACTCGTGTCTTGTTTACAACATGCCTGTTAATGCATCCCAGAATCACGTTTGCTTTTTTTGCAACAGTATCACACTGTTGACTCATATTTAGCTTGTGGTCCACTATGACCCCTAGATCTCTTTCTGCCATACTCCTTCCTAGACAGTCTCTTCCCATTATGTGTGAAACTGATTGTTCCTTCCTAAATGGAGCACTTTGCATTTGTCTTTATTGAATTTCATCCGGTTTACCTCAGACCATTTCTCCAATTTGTCCAGATCATTTTGAATTTTGACCCTGTCTTCCAAAGCAGTTGCAAACCCTCCCAGTTTGGTATCATCTGCAAACTTTGTAAGCGTACTTTCTATGCCAATATCTAAGTCGTTGATGAAGATATTGAACAGAGCTGGTTCCAAAACAGACCCCTGCAGAACCCCACTTATTATACCTTTCCAGCAGGATTGGGAGCCATTAATAACTACTCTCTGAGTACGGTTATCCAGCTAGTTATGCATCCACCTTATAGTAGCCCCATCTAAATTGTATTTGCCTAGTTTATCAATAAGGATATCATGCAAGACTGTATCAAATGCCTTACTAAAGTCTAGGCATACCACATCCACCGCTTCTCCCTTATCCACAAGACTCGTTATCCTATCAAAGAAAGCTCTCAGATTGGTTTGACATGGTTTGTTCTTTACAAATCCATGCTGGCTATTCCCTATCACCTTACCACCTTCCAAGTGTTTGCAGATGATTTCTTTAATTACTTGCTCCATGATCTTCCCTGGCACAGAAGTTAAACTAACTGGTCTGTAGTTTCCTGGGTTGTTTTTATTTCCCTTTTTATAGATGGGCACTATATTTGCCCTTTTCCAGTCTTCTGGAATCTCTCCCATCTCCCATGACTTTCCAAAGATAATAGCTAGAGGCTCAGATACCTCCTCTATTACTCCTTGAGTATTCTAAGATGCATTTCATCAGGCCCTGGTGACTTGCAGGCATTTAACTTTTCTAAGTGATTTTTAACTTGCTCTTTTTTTATTTTATCTTCTAAACCTACCCCCTTCCCATAAGCATTCACTATGTTAGACATTCCTTCAGACTTCTCAGTGAAGACCGAAACAAAGAAGTCATTAAGCATCTCTGCCATTTCCAAGTTTCCTGTTACTGTTTCTCCTTCCTTATTGAGCAGTGGGCCTACCCTGTCCTTGGTCTTCCTCTTACTTCTAATGTATTGATAAAAAGTCTTCTTGTTTCCCTTTATTCCCATAGCTGGTTTGAGCTCATTTTGTGCCTTTGCCTTTCTAATCTTGCCCCTGCATTCCTGTATTATTTGCCTATATTCATCCTTTGTAATCTGACCTAGTTTCCATTTTTTATATGACTCCTTTTTATTTTGTAGGTCATGCAAGATCTCGTGGTTAAGCCAAGGTGGTCTTTTGCCACATTTTCTGTCTTTCCTACCCATCAGTAGAGCTTGCTTTTGGGCCCTTAATAGTGTCCCTTTGAAAAACTGCCAGCTCTCCTCAGTTGTTTTTCCCCTCAGTCTTGATTCCCATGGGACCTTACCTATCAGCCCTCTGAGCTTACCAAAATCCTCTTCCTGAAATCCATTGTCTCTATTTTGCTGTACTCCCTTCTACCCTTCCTTAGAATCGCAAACTCTATGATTTCATGATCACTTTCACCCAAGCTTCCTTCTACTTTCAAATTTTCAATGAGTTCCTCCCTATTTGTTAAAATCAAGTCTAGAACAGCTTCCCCCCTAGTAGCTTTTTCAACCTTCTGAAATAAAAAGTTGTCTGCAATGCAGTCCAGGAACTTATTGAATAGTCTGTGCCCCGCGGTGTTATTTTCCCAACATATATCTGGATAGTTGAAGTCCCCCATCACCACCAAATCTTGGGCTTTGGATGATTGTGTTAGTTGTTTAAAAAAAGCCTCATCCACCTCATCCGCCTGGTTAGGTGGCCTGTAGTAGATTCCTAGCATGACATCACCCTTGTTTTTTACCCCTTTTATCCTAACCCAGAGACTCTCAACATTTCCGTCTCCTATGTCCATCTCCACCTCAGTCCAAGTGTGTACATTTTTAATATATAAGGCAACACCTCGTCCCTTTTTCCCCTGTCTATACTTCCTGACCAAACTATACCCATCCACACCAACATTCCAATCATGTGTATTATCCCACCAAGTTTCAGTGATGCCAACAATGTCATAGTTGTATTTATTTATTAGCACTTCCAGTTCTTCCTGTTTATTACCCATACTTCACGCATTTGTATATAGGCATCTAAGATACTGGTTTGATCTTGCCCCCAGTTTTGCCCTGACCCTCCTTTCTCTCTGCCATTATAGCCCACGCTGCCTCTTGTTTCTGACCCATCTCCCAGGTCTTCATGTTCCCCACTTACCTGTGAGCTTTGCTCACCTGTCCCCGTCGAACCTAGTTTAAAGCCCTCCTCGAAAGGTGAACGCCATCTCTGCCTAGCAGTCCTTCCTCGAATAGCATCCCGTGGTCAAGGAAGCCAAAGCCCTCCTGGCGACACCATCTTCGCAGCCAGGCATTCATCTCCATGATGCATCTGTCTCTGCCCAGGCCCCTACATTTGACAGGAAGAATGAAAGAGAATACCACCTGCGTTCCAAACTTCTTCACCCGTACTCCCAGAGCCCTGTAGTCACTCTTGATCCGCTCAGTGTCACACCTCGCAGTATCATTTGTGCCCACATGGATGAGTAGCATGGGGTAGTAGTCAGAAGACCGGATAATCCTCGAAGATAAGAAAGAAATTACAGAATCAAAACTCCCTACTAGTCATTATTAGAGACAAGGCCAACCAAATCCATTGTTCCACATATTCCATGCTTTTGGGGTGTTAGAATCCTGAACCCAAACCCAGATTCAAATTTTTCAAACTTCTATAATGAGGGGAACCATAACCCTGAATTCAAACCTCTGAAAACTTGAAACTCTGTTTACCTCATAAAATCAATCTGAATGTTGTGGCTTGAGTTTGTTAGTTAGCGTAGCTTGCAAGACCTTGCATGAGTGAGTGCCCACTCTCAAATACTGGTCTCAGCTTCCACACATCAAAATCATTAAAAATATGTTCACTACAAACTTTCTCTTTGGGTACATCTACTCTAAAGCTGAAGGTGTAATTTCCAGCTTAAGTAGACATTCCAGTGCAAGTATGTACCTAGAGTCTTGGATGGGATCATATCTGGGGCAACTAGCTCCTCCCCACCACTCATGCTGCCATAGCTACACTTCTATTTTTAGTGTGTTTGCCTAATTAGAGCTAGTGCAGATATGTCTCCCTAAGCTGGAAACGATCCCTCCAGCTCCAGTGTAGGCATACCCTAAGACTTTGTAAGAGCCCCACCTTCATCATCCCTGGTGGAGAATGTGATGACATTCAGACTTGCATGGCTGTTGATGTGGTTTTTATTATAGAAGTGAAGGGAAAAGAAATGCAATTAATATTGGTGGGGTATGATGGGTGGAATGCCACCTGATGTACTGGAATTTCACTGAGCCTCATCTGCTCAACCAATCTGGGTTCCCCAGAGGTGAAAGTAAGCTGGTACAGAGGACCAGTAAGAAAAGGAGACTGGTTGAGGGGGGGAGAAGCCTGCCCCCTGCATAAGAATAGTTTAAACTCAGCTGTTCCCTGTGTGGTTCAGCCCTTGGAGTTAGGAGCGGTTTCTGGCATCCCTGTTAATTTCACTCACAGTAGCTGGGGGCAGTGGGAAGGGTGTATTCGACCATGACAGGGGCAGTCCTTGTCTGCCCCCGGGGATGAGGTGATCTCTCTCCAATACTAATATACAAAACAAATACAAGCATTTAGCTGCACAGCTTAAATCCAGAGCTAATAAAAGCAGGTGGAAGGGGAAAAATCACTGTGACATTGGTTTCTCGTCTCCTCCCTCCCCCTCCTCCAGCCAGGCTGCAGACAAGGCCCTGCATTCCTCCCTCACCCCAGCAGGGGTTCTCCTCTAGGCTCTAGCTTGCAGTAGGGACACTGGCTGAGATGCCTGCTGCTGCTGCCTGCATAAGAACAGTTTAAACTCAGCTGTTCTCTGTGCAATTCAGCCCCCAGGGTTAGAAGCCATTTCTGGCATCCTTGTTAATTTCACTCCCAGTTGTTGGGGGGGAGGGGTGACCATGACAGGGACAGTTCTTTTCTGCCCCAGGGTTGAGGGGATCTCCTATACACAAAAAACACAATCAAAATCAGGAACCATTTCCAAGTTCAAATCTATCCCATTCCCTCCCCAGCAGAGGATCATGGTTGTGATGTCCAAACTGCTTGCAGATCCTCTTTGAAATGTTACTGAACCGCGCAGGGAACAGCTGAGTTTAAACTGTTCTTATGCAGGAGGCAGGCTTCTCCCTCCATCAGTCAGTCTCCCTGCTCCCTGCTGCAAGCTAGAGGGAAGCCCCTGCAGCTGCTGCTCAGTGCCAAACAGGGAGAAAGCATGGAGCCTAGTGTCCGCAGCCTGGCTGGAGGAGGAGGGATGATACAGAGAAAAATGTGGCAGTGAGTTTTCACTTTTTCAGGCTTATTCCAATAGTAAAGTTTTATTATAGACAGTACTGTTAGTAGTAATATTAGCTTTATTTTCTCTATTTATGTTATGCAATGGGAGGGATCCATGAAGTACATAGGAGAGGTGGGTTGCTTGCGATTGGACCATATGTGTAAGAAATGTAAATTACTTTCACCTCTGCCCAAACCCCAGGGCTCTCAGCTGCCTCTGTGGCTGGTAGCTCTGGGGGAGATTTAAAGGGCCCAGCTCCTAGCTTCAGCTGAATCTCTGAGCCCTTTAAATCTTGATTTAAAAGCCCTGGGATTTAAAGGCCCCACCTCTTCCGATAGAGGCCACGCCTCTTCCAGTTGAGGCCCCTCCCCTTCCACAGGACTCTGGAGTACCAGCAAGTCCTTTAAGTTACTTTCACCCCTGGGGTTCCCTCTCCCTGCTTTGTTGAATTAGGCTCTCCAGCCTCTTGCAGTTCACACACACACAGGTAGGGCCACGGAAGTCAGTGAGCTCTGTGTGAGAGGACTCCCCTAGCACTCATGTGCACATCCCTTTTGAGAGATAAACTCAAAATAATACTGTTTTGCACTGTATAGAAAAATCTGCACAGGACAAGCTCATAAAAATTCCTCAATGTAAAGAGAGATGTGCACGACTTCTCCCCCCCATTAGAAATTACATAAACTGGATTTAATAAACAAATTAAGTTTATTAACTACAAAAAGTAGATTTTAAGTGGTTAAAGGGATAGCAAACAGAATAAAGCAGATTGCCTTAATAAATAAACAAAAGCCGCAAACTGAGCGTAGCACACTAGATAGGTAGGATACGAATTAGCAAATTCTCACCCTGAGTGATGAACAGGCTGGCAGATTCTTAAGGCACAAGTTAAGTTGCCTTGGCTTTCCCAGATTTTCTTACACAGGCTAAAAATACTTCCAGCGGGGGGCTGTCACTTCCCACAGTTCAGTCTTTGTTCCTCAGATGATTTCAGGTATGTTGTAGGGAGAGTGAGGTTCCCTCATGTTGTCATTGTCCCTCTTTTATGTTTTCCCCTCACTTGCTGGAAAGCTTTTTTGCTGTGACTTGGGTCAAACAGTTCCCATTGTGTAGAGCTGTCTCTGAGAGGTTTCTATTGGACACTTCCTGGGGTAATCCTTATGCTTGTGTGCATTTCTTCAATAATCCACTGACATTGTTTGGCTTCATCCAGCACAGCACATTTGAAATACAGAGGCGTGGTCAATATTCCCAGCTTCAGATACCAAAATGATACATGCTTACAAATTGGATAAACACATTCAGAAAATCATAACCTTTCCAATGATACCTTACATGAGCCATCTTGCCTAAAGTACATCTCAGTTATGTCATATCCATATCATAAACATATTTCCATCAAGAATATGGAGTGTAACGTCACATGTGGATTTTACTGGTAGCCCACACTGGTGCACAATCAGAGGAACAGAAAGTAAGTGCAAATGAGTTTGCAATTGATCCTTCATGTCTATATCTCCTCCTCACAATAATGAGTGTGCTGGCCTTGGAGAGGGGCATGAAGTATAATGCATAATTTTCCATTTCCATTCTACTCCTCAAACTGTCATGAGACATTTCACGCTATTTTTAGCCTTATTCTACCCTTCACGTTATCGAGACAATTGGAAGGTGTTATATGCTTTTCTGTTCTTGTTCACATGCTTGTAATGCAAAGGAATTAATATTATGCCATTCTCTGCTCCCGTTACAGTCTCTCTTGGAGAAACAGTATAATGGGAAAATATACCAGCCATTTAAACAGTCCGTGACAATTCACTATAGTAGGGAAAGGTGCTAAAATACCAGAAGAAGAATACAAGTGTCCATTTTTGGGGAAAGGGATGATGCCAAGAACTGGAGGGAATACACATTGAATAATCCTTGTAATAGCCCTGAGATTCCCCATTCTCAAAGTCTTCTTCTTTCATAGTCAGAAGATTAGTGATGGGGGAGGGCAGATGCTGTACAGATCAACACAAGCTTTTTTTTCTTTTTGTAACAAAACAACCCATTAGATAGATGGAGTCTTGTTGCCCATGGTAACAGGAAAACTGCATTCCAGCTGCATGACTATGTATTTTAGTTTTACCTATTTCTTGCTTTCAGCATTTAAGGCCTCTAACTGTACATACAACAACAATATCCTGGAGGGTAGCCTCTCTCTCCACTGCCAGACAGCTTGGAAAAAGGAGCTTGAGTTTCTTTACACTGTTTGTTGGAGATGGGAGTCCTGTCTGGCTCTGCTTGCATATATGCACACTACAAAATGTATTGTGCATGCTTTTGCCTGAGTATGAAAAAGTACATGCATTTTCACATTATAGAGTATGGGTTAGATCTGCAAAGGGGACTTGGGGGTTGTCTACACACCCAGTTAGACAACAGCAAGCTGGGCAGTGACTCTTCCCTGCACTAACCTCCCATGCGCTAACTGCCTATGTACACGCTAATGATGCGCCTTAACGGTTTGGTACAGCACTTTGCTCTTGAGCAGTTTCCCAAACTGGGGACACTGCTTGCGCAGAGAAAGCCCCTGGCGGGCGAGGCTGATTTGTTTACCTGCCCCGTCCGCAGGTCCAGGTGATCGCGGCTCCCACTGGCCATAGTTCACTGCTCCAGGCCAATGGGAGCTGCTGGAAGCGGTGCGGGCTGAGGGACATACTGGCCACTGCTTCCATTGGCCTAGAGCAGCGAACTGCAGCCAGTGGGAGCAGCAATCGGCCAGACCTGCGGGATGCGGCAGGTAAACAAACCGGCCCGGACAGCCAGTGGCTTTCCCTACACGAGCGGCGTCCCAAGTTTGGGAAACGCTGCTCTAGAGTCATCTTTGAAACATGGCTTCCTCAAAGCCCATTAACAAACTGTTAATGTGCATTGGCAGGGTGCAACAGAGAGTTAGACCATGGTAGATTAATGCAGGTTAGACTTACATCTGTCATAAATGGGTATGGATGGTAATGCCTAGTGGTCAGAGTTGTGGCAGTCGGGAACCAGGAGATTAGAGCCAAAGTCAAGAACCAAAAGTCAGAGCCAGAGTCAAGAACCAGGCCAGGGAGCAGGGCTAGAGCAGATTGGGAACGAGGCAGTCACAGGAGCAAAGGCAGCTTCAAGCATAAGCAATGAATCTGCTGCTGGGCTTAAGAGCATGCCGGCTGGTTCCCCTCAGCCAGTCAGGTGGATTGGCTAGTCAGTCGGTTCTGCTGTAGCTCACCCGTGTTCATTAGTCTGCCTGGAGTTTGAGCTAGCTAGTTCCAGGCTGAGCTGCAGGTCTTGGTTCCTGACAACACGGTCTTCGCCATGGTCCATTGTTCTTGTACACAAGCCCTTAGTCTCATGTTGCAATGCCTAACTTTGGGTGGCAGGCTGCCCAGTGGAATCCACAGCCCTGAGTTAGGTTCCTGCCACCCAGGCTCCCTGTACAATGCGTGGGGAGATTAAGGCACCTAAGAATGGAATTCACAGCAAGCTGAGCTGTGGAAGCCAGCAAGCTGAGCAAGGAGATGCCTAGGCTAGTCAATAGGAAATGATAAGATGGTGTGGCCCAAACTGTAGGGAGTTAGGCACCTCCATCTGCCTGGGATCCCCGCAAAAAAAAGAGAAGGAAGAGGTTTCCCCACCCCAGGTAGACCAATGGTTAGATGACTCACTTAGGCTGTGGAAGTCCTAGGTTCATATTCCATGGTTGCTCCTCTCAGGCCAGTGCCTTAATCACTGGTTTGTAGGGTATTCTAGGGTGAGACTCTCTCCTGTTGAAGTTGTTCCAGTGTTTATTGTTAAATAAATAAATACTCATCAGAGCAGCAACTGGAACCTGACTGTCACACACCCCTCATTAACTGTCTCTGACCCAGTTAATATCATTTGTTGATTCAAAGTGGAACAGCATCAACAAGAGAGATTGAGAGGAACTGGCTATTGCCATCTAGTTTAGAAGTTAGGGCAGGCACCTCAGAAGTGGGAAAACTGGATTCAGGTCCTTACTCTGAACCAGGCAGAGTAGAGATTAGAAACTGGGTTTCCCACCTTGGGGGAGTATAAGGGAGTAGTATTGGTGGCACCACCTCCTCCTCTGCTGCTTTTTTTATGGGGGAGGGGGATCCTGTAAGTGTGCTCTGAGGCCATCTAAGAATATGCCTACTGGATTGAACCTCACATGCAAGGTTGACGTGGGGAATGCCTAGTTTGGGTACTAGGTACTGAGCAGCTTGGTGGTGTCAGGATTTAGGCAGCTTTTTATTTTCCTGCTACCAGGAATGTTGGTGCCTACAGGATTAGGTGGTAGCTGAGTGCATTTTTAAGGGTCAAAATCTGGGGCTTGGGCACCTAACCTGGCAGTTACAGCAGAGAGATTGCAAATGAAGCCAATACATCAATTAACTGAGGGAAGATAGTGTCTCTGCATTAAAATGTACATTTGATTTGTGTTCTCTGGTGCATGTTAGAACTGTATGAGGATTGGCTAGGGCTGAGCCAGGGTAAGTAAATAAGGGTCCCTAGAACATTGACGATGGTTGAGCAGCCTGAATAAGAGCTGGCTGCTCTAGTTCTTGCATCGGAACTACGAGGATATAACACTGGTCTACAATTTTTGAGAAGTCGTCTGCTTCAGAGATAAAATGTGCTATTTATTATGTATTTTGATGTGCTGAATTCAAATATGACAATTAAAACAACTGATTGGCTACTGTTTCTAAGATATTTAAGATTTTACATTTTATGTCTATGTATATTGTGTAGATAGTAGAGTTTTAATCATAAATTGCAAACCTAGGTCTTTTCATGTGTTTATGGTTGCTTTACATGATAATATTTCACCTGTCCTGTTTATGTAACACTTTAAAAATCAGCAAAAGGGTTATATAAATAAAATTTATTATGAAACAAAAGGCAAAAAGCTATTATTTACATAGTTTAGTCTTATACAGTGTCTACTCTGCGCTTCTTGGTTAGTTTCTTGTATTCATTAAATGGAGCATCTCTTGTCACTGTCCAGCAATAGTCTGCAAGCATTGATGGGCTCCATTTGCCCTGATAGCCTGCCAGGAGATTCCACTGCTATAGTCTGGAGCCCAACAGCTCTGCCTTACTCTTAGGTAGTTCCAAATCCCTGACAAGGTCATTCAGTTCACCTTGCGTTATGAGGTGTGGTTCAGAGGAGGAGGATGGGAGAAAATGTGGGTCCTGTGACACTGATGGTTCAGGACCAGAAGTTTCATCCTCTTCCTCTTCCTCGTCTGACTCAAGTGAGAATGATTCTGGTGCATCAGGAACCGGCAGTCCTTCTCCGTGGGGTACTGGGCGTATAGCTAATGGAATGTTTGGATAATGCGCAGTCCACTTTTTCTTCTTTGACACACCTTTCCCAACTGGAGGCACCATGCAGAAGTAACAATTGCTGGTATGATCTGTTGGCTCTCTCCAAATCATTGGCACTGCAAAAGCCATAGATTTCCTTTTCCTGTTCAACCACTGGCAAAGATTTCTTGTACAAGTGTTGCAGCATATGTGTGGGGCCCACCTCTTGTCCTGATCTCCAATTTTGCAGCCAAAATCAAGGTGATAGGCTTTCTTAACCATAATGGTTATACTGCGCTTTTGTGATGCAAAAGTCACTTCACCACAAACATAGCAGAAGTTATCTGCACTGTTCACACAAGTACGAGGCATCTCTGCTCACTTTGGCCAAACTGAAATGTGTCCCTTTGCAAAATCAAACACTGACAAAGAAGAAAGCATGACACTGTATGATTTCTAGAGCTGATATAGGGCAATTTGTTCAGCAGAGTGATGTAAGCTTTGTTATGATTGCATCATCCATGACATCTAGGCATAACATGATGCAATTCATATCATGTATGACACAATACCAACTTCAGATTGCATCATTCATTGTTTTGCCTAAAAAGCAAGTACTGTCTAAACCCAGTCATAGATTTATTCATAGATCCAGTCAAAGATGTATTTTAGTCATTTCTGGTTTAAACTGAGATCCCTTCCCTTTATAACTCATCCTCCGCCATTCCCAAGTCAAGGGTCGTATATACTGACCCAATAGCATATCTTGAAAACTAGAGCCAATCAACAATTTTAAGCATCATTTTCGTTCTCAGTGACCCAGAGTTAGTAAAGTTGGACTATATTTATTTCAGAAGCATTTTGACTGTAGAGCAGTGTAATTATTCAAAACCCTTTATACCACATTTTACAAACATAAACAGACACAGTTCCTTTTTTGGAAGTGGCCATAATCTGAGAGAGACAAGACAAGACAAACAAAAGCAAAACAAGGCCTGGAGCAATTAATCAGGAACAGAAGAATGTGGAGAGATTGCTGTGAGGAGGGCAAAAGAATTACTGAGACCTTGTCTACACTAGAACTTACTTTGGTGTAATCTATGTTGCTCAGGGGTGTGAATAATCCACACTCCTGAACCATGTACATTATACTGACCTAAATGCTGGTGTGGACAGCCCTATGTCAGTAGGAGAGCTTCTCCTGCTGACATAGCTACTACCTCTCATGGGAGATGGAGTAATTCAGTGGTTCTCAAAGTAGGGCCACTGCTTGTTCAGGGAAAGCCCCTGGCAGGCTGAGTCAGTTTTGTTTACCAGCCACATCCGCAGGTTCGGCCAATCGCGGCTCTCACTGGCCATGGTTCGCCTCTCCAGGCTAATGGGGGCTGCAGGAAGGGCGTCCCCTGCCACTTTCTGCAGCCCCCATTGGCCTGGAGCAGCGAACCATGGCCAGTGGGCGCCGCGATCGGCTGAACCTGCAGATATGGCCGGTAAACAAAATTGACCCAGCCTTCCAGGGGCTTTCCCTGAACAAGCGGTGGCCCTACTTTGAGAACCACTGGAGTAATTGAAGTGATGTGAGAGCTCTCTCCTGTTGGGTTAGAACATCTGTCTTCACCAGAAGTACTACAGTGGCACAGCTGTAGTTGGAAGTTTGTCCTCGCTGAGGCAGTTGCATACATGAGACTGCAGAACTGCATTTCTACCACTGTGTGGGGCCGTGTGAGGCTATAAATCAGGAGTGCTCCCAGAGCACTCACATGATTCAAGAGGGCTTCTCTTAGTTCTAACTAGACCTTGGCTTGCTCTCTAGTGAGAATAAAGATCCTTCATATTGGCAGCAGTTCCCTAATAGAGGAGCTACTTCCACCAGGTAAGAAAGAGTTTTGGATTTTCCTTCCTTATTTAATACAGGGTGCAACTTTATGTCTTTCTGCATATTAGAATGCAGACAATTGACATGATAAATCTGGAACTCCTTTGAGCTAACCCTTTGTTTCAGTGGCTCTGCTTGGTCCTTCTTTCCCTGAGTTCAGGAGTGATCCATTGTACAAACAGAGACTGCTTAAAAGGCATTGATAAGTATTGTGTCCTTGCACTACACATTCTAGGTGTTTTTGCCTCTAAAAGGCTTCATACTTTTCTCTCTCATAACCCAGAGCACAATCCCAGCTGCTACAGTAGTGTCTTTTGGGCCAGCTGCCATCTTCCAATCTCTTGTGTGCTGGGATATTTGCAAGCCAAAGGTATCTGGTGCCTTTCAGAGCCTCTCTAAATTGGAAGGACTAGATTGAGGGACAATTGAGGTGAAATAGCCACGAGTTTGCCATATGGAAGTTTTATCAGAGCCCGAGCAATTCCTGGAAGTTGAGGCAGTAGCTGTGGCCAAGTGTGCTTTCTTCCCCTGTGCTGGTGAGAAGAGTGAGACCTTTTTTTCTCAGAGGAATCCTTTGCTATTGTAATGTCCTCTACATGGGACCACACATTGAGTCTGTCTGGAAGCTACTGCTGAATGTGACCAGCTGCCTATTAAAGAGTGTATGACACCATTGCCCTGTGATTTGTATTGGCTATCAGTAGGTCTTGGGGTGGAGTTGGAGGTGGTGGTTTTAATTGGGACTGATTTGTATAAAGGGTCATCTCACTCCCAGGACAACACTGATACAGTTGCAATCAGAGGAGGATGCTCAGAATGGAAACCTCTTGTTTTGGTTTGGTCACTTTGAAGAGTTGTTGCCTCTGTAACTTGGCGATTTGGGTTTATTGTAAGTTCCCTTCTTTTTCTCAGGCGTTTGGGAGGAGGTGGAGCCAGTTTGAAGAACGTTTGGTTTAATAATATAATAGTTGTGTCACCAACAGGACATAAGGGGGGAAGATGCGGGCTCTAGGCTTCCCATTCTTGTTCTCACTGTGTCAGGTAAAGGGAGGAAGGGTAAGGTGGGTGCCCAGGGCACTTAACTCTGTGTCCCTCATTCTCCTTTTCTGTTTCTGTGCCCCGCCCTTATTTCTTTCTTGATCTCTCTCTTCTGGGCTAGGAGGCCGTACTTCACTGTGTGGAATAAGTGTCATATTTAAAATAAACTATTCTGTAATATATACTTATATGGATGATAGATTATGACTCAGATTAAGATATGCTGATCCAACTAGTGAGAGAGAGTCTGCAATAATTCTCAAGTCATGAAGGAATTAGATATATTTCTTTACCAGTCGCTCAACAGCATTTTAAAACACAAGCACAGACCTAAAAACTCTAGGCAAGTTTGCACTGTGAATCTATTCACAGCTCTGTGAATAATTTGTAGCAAGAAAGTATTTGAAGTTTACCTATTTTCTGTTCCTGAACAGATCACTATTTTGAATTTAGTCATTTTTCTGAATTATTTGGAGACTAATTCCTGTGTGTAGAATTTATCTATGAGAAGTTCATCATGAGTATTTCACATTCATACTATATACACAGATTCAATGCAGTGTTGCCAACTGTCACAGTATTTAGTATTTTTTCTTAAAATCCCAGCTCCTGAGGTGATGTGTGATTATGTAAGAGTCTCAACTTTCATTTTTTAAAAGTTTCTCACCCTTATGGTTTTGGAGAAACTTGAAATGTGAACCTTAAGACTCAAAAAACACAGGGCACATAAAATAATTCTATTTTTAAACATCTCATGATTTTAAGACAATTCCATTATTTTTGTGCGGGACTTGACTAATGATTTTTCAGTGTTTGGGGTTGGCCATGCCCTAGATTGAAGGAGAGTAACTTGGAGGATCAGGTTTCTGGTCTGAAAACTGACAATTATTAATTCAAAATGTACTTTCTATGAATATTCTGCAGTATATTTTAAAATGTAATACTTCATTGCAGTGTTTGCAACCCACGCATTCCATCAATTTGCTTAGTGCAGGGGAAATGGAAAGTGAAATTAATTAGAAACTGACTAGACTATTCTCAACTGTGAGAAATGCAAAAAGTAAAATGCAGATCACAGATGGATGCAGAAACAAATTTTGTATTCATGCAGGGCTCTATTTATATGGACAGACCTTTGTGCCCCTGAATGTCCTATTGACTTCATTGAATTTTGGCACCAGAACATGGATCCACTTGCAGAATCAGCCTTTGCTCCTATCCCTACTCCCTCAAAAAAAACCCCAATCCTTTGTTTTAACGTGTTGAGGAATTTTCAGTAATGTACACAAAGCATTGTACATACCAAAAAGTTAATTGGGGGGTGGGAGAGGGAGAGATCCACAACCTGATACGCTCTTCGCAACTTCATTATTTTTAATGGTGATGAAACCACTACATATTTCATGTCATTATGGATAATCATCCAAACTTCACAGCATCTCCAGATTTATCCACACTGGTTTGGTCTTGAATTCAGATAGGCAATCTCATTAAGACAGACCATTATTTCTTGTACTTCTTGATTTTTATTTGATTGAAAATAATGCAAAAATAGACTCTTTCCATTTTTCAGTATTTCCACCTGTTACGTTATCGGGATTGGCTCACGACTGTGAGTGCCTATCTCAGGGTAGACTGTCAGAAAAGAAGGACCAACACTCCAAACCGATGGTATGCTCTATAATTACATTTCACCAAGCCAGTAATAAATTTGAACTCCTGGATCACTATACCAGTCTTACCATGTGCCCTTAGGCTCTCCAGCCTATCTTGCCATCCAGACAAAATGAGCTTAGTGATAATGGTCGCATAAACCAAAAGACACACCACATCAGGCTGCTCCCAGTCCCAAAGGACTAGCCACTTACCCCAGATCAACTGGTACTTCAGATCTTACACCAAAGACCAGAGGGGTAGCCGTGTTAGTCTGGAGCTGTAAAAGCAGCAAAGAATCCTGGAAATTTCCATTACATGCATCTGAGGAAGTGGATATTCACCCACGAAAGCTCATGCTCCAAAACGTCTGTTAGTCTATAAGGTGCCACAGGATTCTTTGCTGCTTACACCAAAGACAGTGCTGGAAGCCAGTTCTGTAGTTAACTATAGGTTTGTGAGCTAAGAAAAAGAGGATTCTCTACACCTTGAGGTCTTTAAACCACGATTTGAGGACTTCAGTAACTCAGACATAGGTTAGGGACTTGTTACAGGAGTGGGTGGGTGAGATTCTGTGGCCAGTGTTGTGCAGGAGGTCAGACTAGATGACCATAATGGTCCCTTCTGACCTTAAGTCTATGAATCTATGAAAAAAAAGTTATTGAGCGATTAAAGAAGATAAAATATATTAACAGATAAATCACAGTTTGTAACTCCAAGTGTTGGCAGTGATCTAATAAACTGTCAGTTTCACAAAAGTCTTTGAGGGCTATACAAAATAACTCTGGGGGTCTCCATCTACTCCTTCAGTTTTTATGCCCTATTAGAATCCAGACTGTCCAGAGATGAGGGACCTTTCTTTGAATTCATATTTATATCTTCTCACAGAAGACAAGCAGAGAATCTCTTTATTCATGTGGGTTGTTACTTTGATGATGATGGGTGAAGAAGGCACTTAGACTTTTGACCTCCTACCATATGCATAATGGTCACTTGCTTTGAAATTGGCATTTTCTGTTAAAGTCCTTAAGTCCTTCATTAGCACTTCATAAGATTTCTTTGATGAGTAATTTGGTTACAGGAGAATACACAATGTAAATGTTTGCTATTGCATTATACAGGTAAGTGAGAACAATACAAGTAACCATCCTTTAGTTTTCATGAAGTTTAAACACCCAATACTCTTGCACATTTGGCAGCTACCTTGGTCTAACCTAGCAGCAAGTAAACTGGCCTGTGGCTCTGGACTGACATAAATACATTCTAGCATGACCTAGTCAGCCAGCGTCACATCAGCCATTATCTGGGCTGGAATTGTAGAGATACCAAAGGAACTTTTTCTTTTAAATTAAACTTTACATTTTTGAAAATCAAGCTCATTGCAACATTTAGCTTAATATTCAGGCTGGTTTATATTTTATACAGATCTGTTAGTGAATTGCTACACATCAAATAACCTCTGCATTTATAGAATACTTTTCATGTTCAAAGCTCTTTGCAGATTAATTAATAAATAATTAATCTTTACAGTTCTCAATTTACTTTAACTGGTGATATGAGTGTTCAGCACTTTTTTAATTAGTGGCTGTTTTTAAAAGTTGGGTCCTAAATGATTTGCCCATTGGGAGTCAGAACCAAGATTGGAATTCAGGAATTTCTGGTTCCTGTGCTCAGGCTTTCAGATTATGCTGGTCTCTCTTACTGATCCAAATGCTATATGGTGCTTTACAATCAAAAACTAAGGACAAATTTTGCTCTCAGACTGCTGTAAATCCAGAGTTATATCATAAACATCAGTGGAGTTAGTCCATTTACACTGATTTACTGGACAGCAGAAATTAGGCGAATTCTCCCCTTGTATAAACGTGTGTGTACTTAGATCAGAGCAGAATTTAAATTTACTGTGTTAATGTGACAAAAAATCATTTCAAATATTAATCACTAGAGCTGATCAAAAACCTCCAAAAACTGCATAAATATTCAGACCAACTGAAAATCGAATTTACTTAGGCTGTGTTTGCACCTCTTTTGTGTTATCTTCCCACATGGATTCTATCTATCAGCAAGAATTTGTTCTCCATGCAGCTAGTGGCAGGACAAAATCCTTACAAATAAACATTCAAGGCCTTTCCTAGGGTTGCAGTAGTAGCAACTGGATTAGAAACAGCAAAGACTCCTGTGGCACCTTATAGACTAACAGACGTTTTGGAGCATGAGCTTTCGTGGGTGAATACCCACTTCTTCAGATGCATGTAGTGGAAATTTCCAGGGGCAGGTATATATATGCTAGCAAGCAAGCTAGAGATAACGAGGTCAGTTCAATCAGGGAGGATGAGGCCCTGTTCTAGCAGTTGAGGTGTGAAGACCAAGAGAGGAGAAACTGGTTCTGTAATTGGCAAGCCATTCACAGTCTTTGTTCAATCCTGAGCTGATGATGTCAAATTTGCAGATGAACTGAAGCTCAGCAGTTTCTCTTTGAAGTCTGGTCCTGAAGTTTTTTTTGCTGCAGGATGGCCACCTTAAGGTCTGCTATAGTGTGGCCAGGGAGGTTGAAGTGTTCTCCTACAGGTTTTTGTATATTGCCATTCCTAATGTCTGATTTGTGTCCATTTATTCTTTTCCGTAGAGACTGTCCAGTTTGGTCGATGTACATAGCAGAGGGGCATTGCTGGCATATGATGTCGTATATTACATTGGTGGATGTGCAGGTGAATGAACCAGTGATGGTGTGGCTGATCTGGTTAGGTCCTGTGATGGTGTCGCTGGTGTAGATATGTGGGCAGAGTTGGCATCGAGGTTTGTTGCATGGATTGGTTCCTGAGCTAGAGTTATTATGGTGCGGTGTGCAGTTACTGGTGAGAATATGTTTCAGGTTGGCAGGTTGTCTGTGGGCAAGGACTGGCCTGCCACCCAAGGCCTGTGAAAGTGTGGGATCATTGTCCAGGATGGGTTGTAGATCCTTGATGATGCGTTGGAGGGGTTTTAGCTGGGGGCTGTATGTGATGGCCAGTGGAGTCCTGTTGGTTTCTTTCTTGGGTTTGTCTTGCAGTAGGAGGCTTCTGGGTACACGTCTGGCTCTGTTGATCTGTTTCCTTATTTCCTCGTGCGGGTATTGTAGTTTTGAGAATGCTTGGTGGAGATTTTGTAGGTGTTGGTCTCTGTCTGAGGGGTTAGAGCATATGCGGTTGTACCTCAGTGCTTGGCTGTAGACAATGGATCGTGTGATGTGTCCGGGATGGAAGCTGGAGGCATGAAGGTAGGCATAGCAGTCGGTAGGTTTTCGATATAGGGTGGTGTTAATGTGACCATCACTTATCTGCACCGTGGTGTCAAGAAAGTGGACCTCCCGCGTAGATTGGTCCAGGCTGAGGTTGATGGTGGGGTGGAAGCTGTTGAAATCGTGGTGGAATTTTTCCAGCGTCTCCTTCCCATGGGTCCAGATGATGAAGATGTCATCAATGTAGCGCAGGTAGAGAAGGGGCATGAGTGGACGAGAGCTGAGGAAGTGTTGTTCCAGGTCGGCCATAAAGATATTGGCATATTGTGGGGCCATGCGGGTGCCCGTAGCAGTGCCACTGATCTGGAGATATATATTGTCATCAAATTTGAAATAGTTGTGTGTAAGTATAAAGGCACAGAGCTCAGCAGCCAGTTGTGCTGTGACATCATCAGGGATAGTGTTCCTGACAGCTTGTATTCCATCTGTGTGTGGGATGTTCGTGTAGAGAGCCTCTACATCCATGGTGGCTAGGATGGTGTTTTCTGGGAGGTGACCAATGCATTGTAGTTTCCTCAGGAAATCAGTGGTGTCACGGAGATAGCTGGGAGTGCTGGTGGCATAGGGTCTGAGTAGACAGTCCATATATCCAGACAGTCCTTCAGTGAGAGTGCCAGTGCCCGAGATGATGGGGCGTCCAGGATTTCCGGGTTTGTGGATCTTGGGTAGTAGATAGAATAACCCTGGTCAGGGCTCTAGGGGTATGTTGATTTCTTCTGGTGTTAATGTAGGGAGTGTCCTGAGTAGATGCTGTAGTTTCTTAGTGTATTCCTCAGTGGGATCTGAGGGAAGTGGCTTGTAGAATTTGGTATTGGAGAGTTGTCTGGCGGCCTCCTTTTGGTAGTCAGAGCTGTTCATGATGACAACGGCACCTCCTTTATCAGCCTCTTTGATGATAATGTCAGGGTGGTTTCTGAGGCTGTGGATGGCATTGCGTTCTGCACGACTTAGGTTGTGAGGCAAGCGATGTTGTTGTTCCACGATTTCTGCCTGTGCACGCCCGCGGAAGCATTCAATGTATAGGTCCAGACTGTCATTTTGACCCTCAGGAGGAGTCCATGTGGACTTCTTCTTCTTGTGCTGTTGGTGGGATGGCACCTGTGTATCAGTGCACTGTTCAGTGTTGTCCTGGAAGTATTCTTTGAGTCGGAGATGGCGAAAGTAGGCTTCCAGATTGCCACAGAACTGTGTCATGTTGGTGGGGGTGGCAGGGCAGAAAGAGAGTCCCAGAGATAGGACAGACTTTTCTTCTGGGCTGAGTGTGTAGTTGGATAGATTGACGATATTGCTGGGTGAGTTAGGGGTACCACGGTTGTGGCCCCATGTGGCAGGTAGGAGTTTAGACAGCTTACAGTCCTTTTTCCTTTGTAGAGAGGTGAAGTGAGTAATGTAGATCTCCTGTCTTATTCTAGTGAAGTCCGTTTGTATAGAAGTTTGGTTATTAATGAGAGTCTCCAGGTTGGAGAGCTCTTTTTTGATGTTTTCCTGTTTGCTGTATAGGATGCTGATCAGGTGGTTCCTCAGTTTTTTTGATAGAGTATGGCATAGTCTCTCACTGTGGTCTGTGTGGTATGTAGATAGCAGTGGATTTTTTAACTTTAGTCCATTTGGTATGATGTCCATCCGTTTGCATTTGGAAAGGAAGATGATATCTGTCTGTATTTGTGCAAGTTTCTTCATGAGGTTGATGGACTAGAGCCACTCTGGACAAGCCATAAACAAAAAAGCTCGTATCAGTTCTTATCAGATTCAGCTACTGGACTGAAGTGCTGTATTTTAAAATGACAAGCCTTCCTGTGTGTTCAGGGAAAGCAGTGAAGGTTGAAATGGAACCACATTTTATATAAGTAATAAGGTTGAAGAGAACAGATAAGGTGCGGGACACGACAACCAATCACCCTGAGCACTGAGCTAATGATTACTGAATACAAAGAACCATCATACAAATAACTTTCTGAGGTCAGTGTTTCTTCCCCTGGCATTTCTCTCAAATCACCATAATCTATGTTGCTACAGTTATCAACATGACTTTGAGCTAAGAAGTTAATTATTGGTATGAGTGACAGGACATTAGGTGTTGATGGGCAACAATTAGTGCAGATGATGGTAAGAAATGACCAGGCTAGACCTGCAAACCCTGCAAAATGAAGAACAGATGCAGATCTAATCTTGATTTATTAGAACGCTTGGATGATGCACAGATTCTGTCCTCTGTTTCTAGAGGCAGTCAAGTAGCAGTCTGATGGGGACTGGTGCCCTTAACTTGGGTGATGGGTTACAACATATTTCAGTTTTCAGATGGAGTCCTCTGTACTGAGATGAGTGGAGTTAGCTAAAGTTAGTGCTGTCTATTCTACTTAAATATCCTTTTATCCAACTTAGGTGTTTGTGTTTAAATATTTCTAAGTGTTCTTAATGCACCTTTCACTTTGTATTTTGGTACAAACTGTGCATGCTCCTTTTTAAAGTGAAAGCTATAACTAGGTAAATGTACATTGTTTAGCCTTGCCTACTCAAATTGTATTATACTGTTCTGAGGCTGTATCCCCTCACTTACCAAATCCAGTCCAGTGTTTGAATCGCCGTAAGTCTGATCCACACCTCATTGGAGTCAGTAGAAGTCTTTCTACTGATTTCAGCAGGCTTTGAATCTGACCAGTGTGTCCCCAAGATGAATTTGCTATAATGCACCTAACCCTGGACTGCTGGTTGTGCCTTCCTAATGTGGGTGAGGTGTTGGCATTACTGTGTGCTGTTTACCTAGTGCACAGGGAGCTGCACTAATGGCTGGAGCTCCTTCAGACAACTGTGCATCAAGCTGGCAGCCCATTCAATAAAAACAACTTAAGTGCACACCAGAGAACAAAGCACTCTCTCTATTTTAGTTCAGCCACGGTTTCTGGCTGTTCTGTGGTTTCTCAGGTTATTTTTCTGACCCGCTATGACTGTCCATTAGGTGGTGCCTAAATGTCCTGTGATACGTTACCAAGACAGAACTATTCAGAGCCACTTTGATCGCAGAAAATGTTTTCAAGCATTACAGTACAGTACTAGCTGTACAAAGTATTATACACTGTAAACCAAATGTATAACATTGCACCGCAATAAAATATGATGGGGTGGTGTCCCTTTAAAAGTAAGTTTTGTGCTGTCAATCAGCTAATCTTTATTTCTTTAAAATATAGGCATTCACCCTACTTTACTACTACTTGTCTGTGTTTTGTCTTTTATTTTTGTGTTGGTAGCTGTGTCTGCATATGTTTGTTCATGAAAGTCAGTTAAGCAGAAACCATTTTATTTAAAAATGTCCTCATTACTTATAAATAAATGTTGAGGGAAAAGGAAGGAATTCTCCTTGGGTGTGCTGAATTTCCAGAAATATTTGGAATGAGATTTGGAACTGAATGGTGGCAGAATCTTCCTAGAATCAGTACACAGTAGCATTTGCACAAAATATTCTTCAACAGTTAGACACCTTCTCTCTCTCTCCAGCAGCTCCTATACATTGTGACAGGAAACCAGTTTTATTTTAAAGGCTAGAAGCCTTTTCTGCTGCTAATCCTTCTGCAGTTCTCATTGGCAGCCACTAGCAAGTAATGTTGTAAAATGTCATCTTTGTACAGGCCTTCCGTTTCCCCTCTCAAGTCTGTGTGTTCCTGGCAAATCCAAGAATCAAAGTTACACTTTTCCATACAGACAAGTAGTGACTTTCATCCTAGAAGAAGGAAAACAACTGAGAAGGAATACAAAACAAATCTCTAGGAGAAAGCGAAGTGTATGTCTCCTTAATAACATGCTTCAGCAACTCTACCTGGCAAAATGGCAGCTGGCTTTGCAGACAGCAGGCTTCTAGAGAAAAGTCCACAGTAAACCCAAAACAAAATAATACGTTACATACTGTAATTACACATGCCCTTGGAGATTTTACCTTTTATCAGTAGATATTCTCAACACCAGTTTTCTATTTATTTATTTATTTATTTATTAAGAAATTCTATACTGTGTTGGTACTGCTCTCAGACTCAGGCTTTGGATTGTGAGAAGGCAAGGGAAAGTGTGAATGCAAGACTTGTCACTCCGGGGCCAATGCTGTGGGACAGAGATGACCTTGAAAGTCTTGATGGAATATGCAATTAAGACTGCAGAATTAGGAGGCATAAGCTGCTGAGAAGTTTAGTCTCTGAGTAACTCATGTAAAGTGTTTGAGAGGGCTGCCAACTAGGAGAGCCAAAAACAGTTCATCAAGAAAATTGTACATGTGTATATATAGCTTCCTGATTAGTACACATCAAACTAAAGTTAATGAGTATGGAACTGCAGTTAAGCCAAACTACCCTTTTGTGGGTTTTAGGCTGTAAAGAAAATGCCTAGTTTAGACTCTAGTCAGGTAGATAAGGGATATTCATGAGTGACACTCATAGCAGGAACCATTCCTAATGCAAATTCATAAGTGTATGAAGTGCTTTTGATGTTTTTACAGCCTTTGTGCGTGCTGCCCTGTCAAATGCTTCTTGTCACCTACTCTGAGACTAGCCGCCTTGGCATCTTTTGTCTCAAAGGTGAATGCAATTAGGCCTTCCACGTTAAACCTCGTCCCCAGAAAGACCTGGTCCTGGGACATGCAAGTCTTGCCTTTGCACATTGTGCCGTCTCATAGTGCACAGTCCTGAGACTGGGAGCAGGAGCAATGAAGCATATATTTTTCTTTTATTAAATATAAAAACGATGAGGGTAAAAGAAGTGAGAATGGATAAGGTTGGCTGAGCTTTTGGGGGGAAATGATTGAAGGAATAGGCACCTCTCTAAGCAGTTCTCTCACTCTTCTTATATAATTATGCAAGACCAGTACTGTCTGTAGATCCTAATAAAGCAGTTACAGCATACTGGTTATTACAGACACACTGAGGAAAAAGCAGCCTATAAGTGGGAAACACGTCTCTTTAGCATTCATTTTATTCTACTGTACAAAAACCGCATCAACTTGTTTGGTCCATTTAAATTCTGCCTGCTTGCTTCTTTAATCCCAGGTAGTCTGAACAAGGCCAGTTGCAGAATCTGGGCTGCATTATTACTTGGGCATTATTCTGGTAATCAAAGCAAAACTGTAAATAATTAAGCCTATGAAGTTTATATTCAGAAATATCTATGTCTCTTTGTTCCTGTCATTCCACTAGTGAAAATTTATTAGTGGGTGAGGGGAATATATAGAGAGATTATATTAGTTTTCACCATTTATACTTTCAATAAATATGATCAGCTTGATTCAAGAAAAATGATATCTTTTGAACTTTACTACGTGCTGTCACAGAAAATCCACTTGACAGATTAATGTCACCCAGACACACACAGTTTACATGATCATCTTGGAAGAGATCCAATAGGTAAGATGCACAAAGAAGTCTGAGTATTGTAAAGCTGAAGTACGAATTTTTCTGATGGTTCTGATTTTAACTTCGTGTTTGTATTACTATGAAGCAACTTGCAGGCTATAATTGTGGGATGTTCCCAAATTAGTTGATGATTTTGCTGCTGTTGATACTTTGAGACAGTCCCTTGAGGGAAGACTGGTTGTGCTTTATTCTTGTCTGTATGATTTAGCCCTGTGTGCTGCAGTGAAATGTTATAGACAGTTCTGGATGCTCAGAAATAGTCTGAGATGAAGCTGAGGTCTGCAGAGTTAATCTTTTACAGTATTGCCAGTGCAAACTTTTCAAAAATCTTTAATTTATCTCCCCCCTCACCAAAATCATGAGATTTTAAAAACAAAAAATAACCATTGGGGGTTTTTAATTGGCCTTGTGGTTTTTGAGCCATTAGTTTCAAATGTGCAAGCTTTTCTTCATTATATGAGTGCTAGAAATATTTTTTAAAGGACAGTTAAGAGTGTCACAATCACTTGACTCCGGTTGCTGGGTGTTTAAGAAATATTACAATGCTTGTGATAAAATTGTAAGAGTTGGCAACATTGATTAAGTGACTTTAAGATATTCCAGTGCCCTGTCTGTATAGTGAAGTTGGCAGAGGTGAGAAGAAATCCAGAATGAGTAAAATGTGAATATTTTTTCCCCTGAGAAACTGGCCAGTGAGGACAATTTCTCCCATCTCATTTGCATTGCAAAATTAATCATGTCAATCAGCTTTTGAGGCTGCATGAAAAGCTGCCACATTTTACCAGTACAACCCAAATGTATCATTTTAAATCCATGACAACCTAGGACATCACTATGGCAGCCATACCTGCTGACTCTACAGGTGCTTCAGGGCTGGAGCACCCCTGGAAAAAAATGGTGGGTGCTTAGCACCCACCAGCAGCCTCCCTATCAGGTCCTTCCTCTCCCCCCAGCACTTCCTGCCCACTGGTCAGCAACTTCCCCTCCCCTCCCAGGACTTCCCACCCCCTGAGGATCAGCTGTTCCGTGGCATGCAGGGAGGCGCTGAGGGGGAGAGGGGAGGAGCAAGGGCCAGGTGTGCTCAGGGGAAGGGAAAGAATGGGTCGGGAAGAGGCAGGGTGGGGTCTTGGGAGTAGGGGCGGGATGGAGGAGGGGCCTGGGACAGAGCCGGGGGGAGCACCCCCTATTCCCCTGGCACAATAGAAAGTCGGTGTGTGTGGTGTCAGGAAGGATAGAATTCAGATCCTCCTGCTCAAAAAGCTTAAAAAATACGCTCACGCAGAGTCTCATTTAGCTGTTTTGCATTGTGAGGCGCATGACACACAGTTGAACAGTTCAGATTGCATCCATCATGAGTAGTCACTTCATTACAGTATCCTGCATGATGAATTAAAATGACACAATAGGGGGTCACATTCTGAAGGGCATTACCCCACCATCTCACTTCCCTCCATACCAAAAAAAAATCTGTATCACATCCCTTCGTCCTCTGATATTTGTTTAATAAAAATTAAACACGGAAAATGATTGTTAGGTCATTTGGTCTATCCCCATCAATGACCGATTGTTTTCTGTGATATACTCTCCTATGCTGTCTAGGTCAGTAGCATCACTTCATCATACTTGTTTATTTTCCTGATCACAATTTTCCTATTGTACATTGCAGAGAGCAGTTGTGCCAGGTGATTTTGATCAGTCTGGAACAAATTTAATTTGAATGCATTTCTGAATTTCCCCTCCCTCACCAAATGAATGCATGGAGGTTTTTCTCTGTGCAAATAGGCTATCCTGAAGTAGGTACCTATGCAGGGATATTTTCACATCAAGAATCTGCTTGGAGAGTCATTATTTCCCTTGCACGTTCTCACACGCCTCCACTATCCCCAAAGTACTCTGCTCTCTTGATTTCATGCTGTGTTCCCGTGACTCATGAACACGTAGGCAAGAGTTACAATAACAGTGACTCAGGAGGAGCATGGAGACTTCTTTAAAATCTCCAAAAGATGGGCGTCTGTGTGGGATAACGACAAAGAAAACTGATGTGTTGCTCATGTCACCAGAGCTAAGGGAATTGGAACTCGAACTGACAGTGGAGGGTTTCTGTATAAATTGTTCACTGTTGCATTTGAGTTTAGCCACTGGCTGTAAACTGAGGGCTGCAGCAGGAGGAGTCTGAGTGTGGTACTGGTGATCTGACACGGACAGATGGATTATTTCAGGTGACATCCATTCCCAGCCGTGAAAGCACCCAAGTGCCTGTGCCAAGGAGTCAAAACAATTTATTACTGGTTACATTTCACAATTAATGGGAGGGTTTATTCATGAGGTTTAATGCATAGGCCAGTGACCTTGAAAATCAAGAGCCAGGGGTTCTAATCCAGGCTCTGCCCACTCACTTTTACTCTGATTTTGGGCAAGACAATTCCACTCCTCCATTCTTTCTCTCATCATTTTAGTCTATTAGCTCTTCAGGGGAAGAACTGTCCCTCACTTGGTTGTTGGATTTAGTACATGGGTACTGGATGGTGGTGCTGTCCTGTGATATACAGCAGGTCAGACTGGATGATTTGGTGATCCCATCTGGCCTTTAACTCCGACTATGTGTTTGTGCAGCACCTGCTATAAATGGGGCCTTGACTTCAGTTGCAACATCTAATTGGTACTCTAATATAAAGAATTGTGGTAATCTATCTAATGATCTGTCAGCTAAGATTCCTACCATGAACTCCACCTTTATGAACTTGTTTCACAATTACCTGCCAATTAAATGTGTTCTTAGGGCTCTGTCAAGGGAATATGGCAAAAAAAATAGTAAAGAAGAGTAAAAATATTTTGACTGTCTTTGAAACCTTTTTTACACTCTTACTAATATTTTTGGCAGAGATTATTGCTACAGTTACAATTGTTTTAATATCTAAATTCAGACCACATCTTGGATTGAAATGAGGCTCCTCAGGGGGGAATGAAAAATAGAGCTCAACTATAAAATTATCTTGTTTATTTTGTTTTCTTGCTTGTAATAGGAAGCTTATTTCTAAAAAACTACATTAAATTAAGAGTAAGGGCTAGATCATAACCTTGGCTGTACTGCACACATCACAACATAACTCAAAATCCTACTAATGCACTCTGGCAGATTATCGATTGCTGTTTGTGTCAGACCCTGTTGATGGAGTCCATCCCTAATAGACTCTGTTTTTAAGGCAGCACAGGGCGATTTTTGCCCTTCCCAACCAGCTGCCCTTAAAGGTAGAGGGCCAAATCATACTTATCTTGCTCATGAAGGTCCTGCTTCAGGAAAGCACCTGTATTCCGAAAAAAGCATTTAAGCACAGGCTTGTGACCCATAGACCTTGTATACACTATAGAGGTAAGTCGACCTAAGTTAGGCAACTCCAGCTGTGTGAACAACATAGCTGGAGTCGACGTACCTTAGGTCGACTTTCTGCAGTGTCTACACCACGCTGGGTCGACGGAGACTTACCTTACGCTTCTTGTTCCAGTAAATACCAGAGTCGATGGGAGAGCAATCCGCAGTTGATTTAGCGGGTCTTCATTAGCCCCGCTAAATCGACCCCTGGTTTATGGGTTGCTGCAGCATCGATCCCCGATAAGTGTAGACATGCCCATAGAAATGAATGGCACTTAAGTATGTGCTCAAGTGCTTTCCTGACTCACGGCCTAAGGAGCTCTGTTGAAGTCACATGAGTAAGATAATCATTTGGGCTTTATTGAGAGTTGCACAGCAAAATCCCTATGCAACACATGAAAAACATGGGTAAGAACCTAATTTAAGGTGACAAAAGCAAAATTAAAATTCTGAGGTCTCCACCTTTAACTAGTTCAGTGTCTAGGGGCTGTAATAATCTCATAACAATATATGATGTTCCCTAATTTATCCTTGTAATGTTTTTGCTTATCTGAGATGAGCTATTTTTTGCTTTTTTCAGTGAGTTTTAGCAGACACCTTTATTTTCTTCCACATCATAATCATGATTCTGGTAAGGTTAGGTGTGCAGATTTTTTGTGTCCCTGCTGGAAAATTATCATGAGTTATACAAAATTACCCAAATGTTAAAGGTAACATAGTATATGGGCATAACAAATTCAGGCCATCTAGGAACTTCATGGTGGTTACTATCTTCCACACCATAGTTATTTGAAATGCCGCAGAGACAGTGTCAATAGATCTTGGATCCCCCTGCTCCAAAAACACAAGCATCTACCACCTGAGCTAAGGGAGACATCTCTGTTAGCAGTAAAGGATCTATGATACAGAGTTAAGTGGTTCTGATTCCAGTAGAAGCCATTGGTACACACTGTGACGTTGCACTCCATATACTTTATGCATATGACATAACTGGAATATGCTTTACGCTATATATCCCTTGTAAGGTGTCATTAGAAAGCTTGTAATCTACTAAGTGTGTTCATGCTTTTTGTTTCTATATCTGGAGTTAGGAGAATAAGATAGTATCAGAGGAGTAGCCGTGTTAGTCTGGATCTGTAAAAGCAGCAAAAAGTCCTGTGGCACCTTATAGACTAACAGACGTTTTGGAGCATGAGCTTTCGTGGGTGAATACCCACTTCGTCAGCTCATGCTCCAAAACGTCTGTTAATCTATAAGGTGCCACAGGACTGAGAATAAGATATAAACTTGTATCACTGATGTAAACATATTAAGAGGAGGCCATTAAGGGTGCTCCAGAAACAATCAATTGTAAATGGCCTTAGTTACTTGAAAGCCTTCTTGTGTAGGCCAGCCCATGGGAAATGGAAACTAGGGATCTTACAGTGACATGTGACCATGACACCTGATAATGAAGGAAGGGTGGGGACCCAGAGAGACAAAAGATTCCCGCCTTGCTCCAAACTTCTAAAAGGAGGTGGAGCAGGCCAAAAGGGGCTGCCAGTTATGAGAGAACCCCTGCTTACCACTTGAGATGTCTACTAGAACTAACAATGACTGTATCAGGGGAAAGGATTGGGCCCAGACGAGGAAGGAGTCTAGTCTGTGAAAGAAGCTTAGGGAACATCTCTGAGGGTGAGATATTACCTTTAATCAGTTTTTTAATGTAGTAGGCTTAGACTTGCGTGTTTTTGCTTTATTTTGCTTGGTCACTTACTTTGTTCTGTCTGTTATTACTTGAAACTACTTAAATCCTACTTTTTGTACTTAATAGAATCACTTTTGTTTGTTAATAAACCGAGACTAAGTGATTAATACCTGGGGGAGCAAACAGATGTGCATATCTATCAGTGTTATAGAAGTTGGACAATTTTTTATCAAAATTACTTATAGAAACAATGCTCCAAATTAATGAATTTACCCTGTATAAGCTTTATACAGAGTAAAACGGATTTAGGTGGGGTTTGGATCCCATTGGGTACTGGGTGTCTTGGTGCTGGAGACCGGTAACCTGCTGTGCTGTTTCCAGTTAAGTCTTCAGCTTTGGCGACATGGACCAGACCCTGGGTCTGTGTAGCAACAAGCTAGCATTTCTGGCTTAACAAGGCAGGGTTCTGGAGTCCCAGGCTGGCAGGAAAAATGGGCTCAGAAGTAATTTCCACACGTCAAGTGACAGTCCCAAAGTGATCTCTATGACTGAACCTGTCACAAACACAAGACCTGCAAGTTCACTATATGCATCACTAACACATCCCACATTGCACACTACGCTGTGATCTATGTAGTATGTAGACATGATGATCCCAGGAGATGAATTAGAGAGTCTTTGGCAGACTCTGCATTTTCCTGCTACATAAGTCTAAACATGGACCCTTTTATTTAATTTAATGTAGTTTACTGCTTTCTCTTTCTAGTATTGGAAGTTCACTTGAGCTTTTAGATAGGAAATTATTTCCTAATAATTAAGGCTGGCTAACCCAGAAAACATTTGTAAATAGGCAGGGATTATGATTTACATTTATTCTGCTCTATCTCCTGCATTACAGTGCTCAAGCTAAACTTGAGGGATTTCCATCACTTTCATGGCATTTATGACTTGAGTTAAGCATGCGACTTTACTAATTCCTGCAGATTCATGATCTGACCAAGATCAAGGCCCAGGAGCCAAGATAAAAAATAATAGTTAAGTAATTCATTAGAGTTTTTTTTATAATGCATGTTGTTTAACATACATGGAAGAATTGTAAAGTATAAAATAGTCTTAACTAGATAGGCTAATAAAAAGATTCATATTCTGCATCATTATGCTATTTTTTATCAAAATTACTCATAGAAGCAATGCTCCAAATGATGAACATGTAAACAGAGCCAAAACATTTGAAGAAATATAAAATAATGGACCATTAGATCATCTGTAACTAATGTATGTTTAGAGATTGATTCAGCCTATTTCTGGTGGGGGTGTTGAGGTAGGTTAGACAGAAAATGGGGGAAGGGAGAGGGCTGTGCTATACATCTTGTTGGTGCACATAATAATTATTTATTTTTAACAATACACATTTAAATGTGTGTTTTATCTATGTTATCCTCAAAAGGAGAATAAAAATACATACAGACAGATCGATTTTAAACTTCATCTATGGCAGCTCACTGGTGCAAAATGTATTCACATAAAATCAATAGGGGAAAAAAACTAAGCCAATAAATAAATAAATAATGCCAATAAACAAATACAAACTTGTGGAAGAAAATTACTGGTTAAATACTACTAATAGCTAATTACTTTAAATCGGAGAATGTACATTTTAAACTTAACCATTTACACATGGCAAAGTAGGATATCTGAAAGGTTTGCAGACTCAGAGCCATAATACAACTCACAGTGCAGTCATTCTGGAGCAGGGGGCCTCAGTGCTAGAGAAGGTTAACTGAACACAAGTGCCGTAGGAAGTGTTACCTGGACACCTTCCGCTCTGTCCCCCATCCTTTGCAGCAGCTGGAGGAGACAGTGGGTGGGAAGAGGGATGGATGCTGGGTCTGCACTGCTCCTAAACCCCAGTCAGTTTGCAAACCTAAGCCTGGGCTAGAACATATACAGTTGCAGCAGGCACATGGCAGGGAGCCGCGTGCTGGGGATTAGAAGCGGTCAGGGAGGAAGCAGGAGTGCCATTTCATATTTTGATAAAGGGGGCAACTTTAACTCTGATTCCTGGGGCTACTTAGGCACCTCAAAACTCTAGGGTTTTTTGCAGACAGGTTGGAAATTAGCTGACAGGAGCACTGTATTTAATTCCTATACCGGCAGTCCTTGGACTTATGACACAATTGGTTCCTGAAAATTGCATCGTAAATCGAAATATCGTAACCATTGTGGGACCAAGTGTTCTAAGGTTGAAACCAATTGTTGTAAATCGAATTAGGAGGTCAATTCAGAAATGTTGTAAGTGCTGTTCATCGTAAGTTGAAGGATGTAAAGTCGAGGACGGCCTGTAAAAAGAAAGAGAGAAAAATATACAAATACCAATTAAAGCCATATTTTAAGTTTAGAACAATCAGGAGATAATACAGCAAGATATTCCCAGTCCCAACCCTTGAGGTATCAGTTTTGGAACCTTAACATACATATCAGAAACACAAGTTTGATACTTTGTACACTATCTTTAGAAGAGAGAAATAAAATCTGCTTACTTACCCTAACAGACATACTCTGTGTTACTTCCATTATCTACTGTATTTTAGTCAATTGTTTTTCACTCCACTAAAACTGCATTTACTTAATTTTAATATATATAATTACATTTTTTCTCTTTTATTAAGAATGATTTATTTTTCTTATTTTGGCATTTATGTTTACTGATCGCAATCATGTATGTGACTCATTAACATTTGACTCCATCATTATATTAGTATCAGACTTAGAAGCACATTTATTTTTGTATGAATTTTAAGTTATTTTCCAGATATAATTAAAATACAATTTGAAAATAAACAACCTTCGTCTACACAAGTATCTAAAGTTATGTGTTTAGCTAATGGGTTGTTTGTTTTAAACTGGCACTGCTAAAATGAGTACAAGCTGAATTTACATTCTAGAAGGATACTATTGTTTGATTGTACCACTTTAAATAATGAATGACAAAGCACATATAGTAATAAAAGTAATGATGAATGCTCCAGCCAGGACAGCTTAGGCATTTTAGAACTCACTACTCGAAGAATTAAATTTAAGCATAAGAAAGAAATAGAAGTATGACATGCACAGACAAAAAAACAGTATAATACTACTGTAATCCTTACTGAACTTTGAAAGAATAAAAGTATAGCGAATATAGGTGCATTGTGCATTTTGACAGGAAGTAGCAAGATAAAAACAATAATAAAAGTGTGTGTGTGGTGTGTGTGGGGGGAGACTCTGTGTGTTCCTGAGTGTGTCAGTGTGCTGTGTCTTTAAGCCGAGCACTCAGGAGCCTGAACGTTTGTTCAGTACAGCAGCAGCCGCAGCTCCCACTTCTGAGCAGAGGTACCAGCACAGACAGATTCCATGTCCCCCCAGTCCAGCTCATCGGAGTCTCACTTGGGCATGGCCACCTCTAGCATTGGACAAGCTCCTGCAGCATCCTGCCAGGCCTGGATCGGCTTCCCAAAGAAGCGGGGACTGCCATGGTGGCGGGAGCTGGGTGACTGGAAAGTGGTGGTGCCTTGCCGGACATCCAGCACTGGGAGAGGTGGCTATGAGGAGGAGAAGCCAAAGGAAAATTTTGGAGTTACTATAGCCTCTGCACCCCACCCCCCCAGCACCACTCATGTGCCTTCTGACCTTAAAATCTAATTATTAAAGGTGTTTGGAGATATGGGGGAGTCTTCCCTGAACATCTGGCCACCCTGTAGGGTTGCCAGGTGTCTGTATTTTGACCAGAACACCCAGTCAAAAAGGGACACTGGCAGCTCTGGTCAGCCCCGCTGACCAGGCCATTAAAAGTCCAATTGCTGGCATAGCAGGGCTGGCAGGCTCCCTGCCCGGCTTCATTCAGCTCCTAGGATGCAGCCAGAATGTCTGGCTCCTAGGCAGAGGGGCACCCCTGGGGGCTCCACGTGCTACCCCCACCCTGAGCAACAGCTCTGCAGCACCCATTGGCCCTCACCCCCTCCCACACACCAACCTCTTTCCTCACCTCCAAGCCCCCTAGTGCACCCAAATTACATCCCAGAGCCTGCTCCCTAACTTCCTTCCCCAGCCTGGAGCCCCATCCTGCACTCCAAACCTCTTGGCCCAAACCCAGAGCCCCCTCCTGAAGCCCAAACCCTTCATCCCTGGCCCCAGCGCAGAGCCTGTACCCCCTCCCACACACCAACCACCTGTCTCATCCTGGAGCCCCCTCCCACACTCCAAACCCCTTGGTTCCACCCTCCTGCACCCCAAACCAATCATCCCAGGTCCCACCCCAGAACCCACACCTCTAGCCAGAGCTCTCACCCCTTCCTGCACCAGTCCAGTAAAAATTAGCGAGTGTACGAAGGTGGGGCAGAGCAAGTGATGGAGGGAGGGGGTTTGGAGGGATGGGGGCAGAGCTGCAGAGCATAGGTGGGGCCTCAAAGACGTGGGAGCAGGGTGTGGGACAAGGGTGTTTGGTTTTTTGCAATTAGAAAGTTGGCAACCCTATCACCCTGAGATCCAAGTGCACATGTTTTTGTTAAAGGTTCTAAAATCTCTCTGTCTCTTACTTCTAGGGTGCTAATCACCACAGACTCTGCCTGAAGGTGTTTGGATAAGTTGGCCTACAGTTCCAAAATGACTAGTGAGTCTGGGTGCTTCCGTTGTTGGGTGCCTAACTTGAGCTGCCTCAAAGGACTTGATTTTTAGAAAGCTCTAAGCACCCACTTTCTGCAAATCAGGCCCTTTTAAGGTATATCAAATTTGTCATCCAAAAATTGAGGCTTCTAAAATCAGTAAGGGCTTTACTTTAAGCCACCTTTCTTTTCCTCTTCTCCATTTTCACATGCCTTGGGTAAGCGCCTGCAGTATTGGATGCTTGTATAATCCAAACACAAATTTGCCATTCCCTAGTGTTAGAGCCTGAGGTGTCTCATCCAGCCCTACTTTCTAATCCACACTTTCACTTTCCTTTGTTCACATTTCATAACTGTCTACAGTAATCACCGTTACCATATCCAACCTTACGTAACATCAATTTACATTTTGTACAAGTGCTACCATACAAAAGATGAAAATGTCCTGAAAGCAGATCAAAGCTCACTCTTGCATTGAAATATGTTTAAAACTAGTTATAAAAAATTACTTATGTATTACAGGGTCTGATGCAAACCCACAAACACAAAGAAAAAATTCAGAGTTAACATTTGCCATCTGTTCTTAAATCACTGAGAAGCAATGCCAGGTGACTTAAGGACAGCATTTCCAGCTGAATACTAACTTTCCTGGCTCTTGTGGGCTTAGAATAATGTCAGTTAAAGCAGGGCGTCTATTTACACAGTTTTAGGATATACCTACACTTAAAAAGCTGCAGCTGTGCCAAGGTAGCGCTTCAGTGTAGACAGTGCCTATGACAACTGGAGGAGTTCTCCTGTCAGAGTAAGTAATCCACCTCCCTGAGAGATAGTAGCTAGGTTGACAGAAGAATTCTTCTGTTGACCTAGTGGTGTCTACACTGGGAGTTAGGTTGATATAGCTATGGATTTTTCACACTCTTGAAAGATGTAGATATACCGATATAAATTCCTTGCATAGACTGTCGTTAGGGTCTCAAGTTAATTGCATTTTTGCCAGGCTTTTCTGTTCTGGCCACTCAGCATATGAGTTACACTAGTTTAGGGTATGTCTACACTGGAAAATTCAAAATAAAGTTTCTGTGGGAACCCTCCGCGGGTTTGAAGCTTTGAAGTGCAAGTGTGGACACACGTGAGTGCACTGGCAGAGAGCTCTCTCAGTGCAGCTGGTAATCCACCTCCATGAGGGGATTAGCTCCAAGCTCTGGGAGCATGGGTCCTAGTGCTCGGAGCCTGTCTACAATAGTGCTTTAAAGCGCTCAGACTTGCTGTACTCGGGCGTGATTTTTCACCTCCCTGAGCCAGCAAGTTAGATCCCTATAAAATGTAAGTGTAAACAAGCCCATAGACACATCACAGTTTTATAGTTTTTTAACATGAACAGCAGAGAGCTTGTGATCAGCAAAACAGACACATCCAGAACCAGATGGAGGGCTGACTTAAATGATTTTGTTTGAGTTATTCTTAATTGTGAACTCCTTTCTTGTTGGCAAGGTGGAAGAAGTGGGCATCATTGTAGGGAATTTTAGACTTCCTTAGGCTTAGTGGGAGAAATTCAGAAAGTGAAGTGTAAGAGGGGCCTATTACATGTTGGTGTAAGTCTTGTCAAAGTTAGAATCAGGACTCACGATTTGTCAGACCACTCTGTTTTATTAGCGCAGCGCTCCGCCAATAACACCCAGATAATGTGACTGGCCATGCAAGACCCAAACAGTCAAAGGGACAAAGAAAGCAAAACAGTAAAATTCACCTGGGGCACAGCATGCATATCCTACTTCCTTACTAACTCTTATCGATCTAAGGCTAATACTTCACCAATTGCCCTTAAACGATGCAATTGTTCTATGTTAATGTCTGTATTCCTGACACCTGGATTGCAGCATTCCAACAGTTTTGCTTAAAGGTACAGACAGCATTTCTTTAATCCTTTCTATTTTCACAATATAATTCATTCTACTTTCACAATCCCTCCTTTTGGTCAGGCGTACGCCATGACCAACAATTACTGGGTTCCACAAATTAACCGTTCCTTATCTCTTTGTTCGTCAGTGATATTCAAAATCATCATATTAGCAGTCTGTTTTAGGGCAATCACCTGGGTGACACAATTCTGGATACAACAGGAGATTAACTGAAAGCATACAAAAATCACTAAGATTCCAAACAGGATAGTTAGGGCTCCCTGAAACAACCAGTTTCCTATGCCAGAGAAATTGAACAGGTTACTTAGCCACTTCCATAAAGAACTCGGCTCTTCATGGGGAAGATATGTGATTTGTTGTAAGTGGCTAGCGCAATCTATTACCTCATTGGTATTGTCAGGTATAAACACACAACATTCTTTTCCAGTGAGAGCACGGGTCCCTCCTTTGGCTGCCAGCACTATGTCTAATGCCTGACGGTTTTGGAGGGCCACCTGTCGGATCGCCCCTGTTTCTTTGGCCAGGGTTTTTAAACTTTCTCCGGTTTCATTTGCCAATATTTCAACTACTGCTTGTAACCTCAGGAGCCTTTTTGCCTGGTGTATTACTCCCCCAAGTGGGATAAAGGAACTGCCAATAGCCTCTGTCCAGGTGTCATTACTGTTCTATATTGTGTTAAACGGACAAGGTCCTCCAGTGAGGTCTGGGGAATTGAATGAGTAGCCAGGACAGGAACACCAGTTTGAGAGTGGACTGGGATGTGGCTGCAGACCTAGCATTTAGAAATAATAAGGGTCTGAGCTATCCACACTTGCTGCTGGATAAAAGAATTGTCATTGTGGACTCCCCAAACTTTAAGACACCAACAGCCGAGGAACAGGCACCACCAGAGGCGCATGTTGGAGGCAGGGCCCTTCTGGTTCTGACAACCTCAACTGAGGGAACTGCAGTCACAGTTTTATGTCCACCAGGCAGCAGGCGCTAGGCTCACTACTGCTTCTTCTTGGGCCTTGCTTTATGTAGTTGTCTGCTTCCGACAACCCTTACGAGAGCATAGATTGTAAGGTATTGCAGGCTGTTCCTCTACGTCATCTTCTGGAGTCAAAATTGACTCTGCGTGGTCCTGAGGTGATGATTGTTTCACTGGGGGTGGTGCATTTTTACACGGCGAAGCATGTATCCACTCTGAGATGCCAGACAGTTTAACAGCCGTCGGGGTAGTAAGCAGTGCCTGATGATTCTTTGATGTTCTTTAAGTCTCTTTACTACTTCTTCCTTGACTCTGGCTATAACAATGGCCTTCACACCTTGTCTTTTCCTGATGCATACATTCCTAATTCACACAAATAGATTGAGAATACAAACAGTAGTATTTAATATTGAGCAAAAAAAAAAAGGCATTGCAAATTAAACCTTGCTAAGTTTTACAATTGATAACCAAGACAATTTACATTGAGACCCAGGCCTTTAATGTTTCTCTAATTTACTTAACATGGCTACAATAGAGAATCCTGTCTCTTACTAACTAAATCTTAAAACAAAGAGTTAAGAGAGGTGCCCAATTTGTAATGCATATGGGAAAACAGAATCTTATAGTCCCAGGGGGTCATTTCTTTCTGCTATTTAAAAAAAGTGTCTAGCAGGATAAAATCAAATTACACTTTAATTCTTATGGGACATTATAAAATCCTGCTCCTACATATCCCCCTTTTGACACTAAGATTATTAATCACCAGTGTCACTTATTTAGTCCACGTAATAGAAAATACTGGGAGGTGATTTGGGCCTGTGGCTTTAGCTTTGAACACATTTGTTTTATCCACCAGCACATTTTAAACATTTCAATTAAACACATATAATTTAAAACCAAAAACACAATTAGGAGTAGTAACATTAGTTTGCCAGTAGTTGTGGGAGACCATCCAGAAAATATGTTATACCAATGGTAAGCTGTTATGTTTTTCTGTAGTGGCAATTCTTAACATGTTCCCATTTGTGTGTATAATATGAATGATCTAGTTTTCCACATTTCTTTTTTTTTTAGGAACTATGTTACCTTTTTACCTTTTAACAGATGATTGGTAACTGTTTGCCATTCAGTGCCAAGTTTGATAGAGAACTCAGCTAAATCAGTGCTTACAGTAAGCTGAGACTCTTTTAGACTCATAGACTTTAAGGTCAGAAGGGACCAATACGATCATCTAGTCTGACCTCCTGCACAAAGCAGGCCACAGAATCCTAGCCATCCACTTCTATAACAAACCCCTAACCTATAACCCGAGTTATTGAAGTCTTCAAATTGTGGTTTGAAGACCTCAAGCAGCAGAGAATCCACCAGCAAGCGACCCATGCCCCACACTGCAGAGAAAAGGCGAAAAACCTCCAGGGCCTCTGCCAATCTGCCCCGGAGGAAAATTCCTTCCCGACCCCAAATATGGTGATCAGCTAAACCCTGAGCATGTGGGCAAGACTCACCAGCCAGCACTCATGAAAAGAATACTCTGCAGTAACTCAGATCCCATCCCATCTAACATCCCATCACAGACCACTGGGCATACTTACCTGCTGATAATCAAAGATCAATTGCCAAAATTAAGCTATCCCATCATACCATCCCTTCCATAAACTTATCAAGCTTAGTCTTAAAGCCAGATATGTCTTTTGCCCCCACTACTCCCCTTGGAAGGCTGTTCCAGAACTTCACTCCTCTAATGGTTAGAAACCTTCGGCTAATTTCAAGTCTAAACTTCCTAGTGTCCAGTTATACCCGTTTGTTCTTGTATCTACATTGGTACTAAGCTTAAATAATTCCTCTCCCTCCCTAATATTAATCCCTCTGATATATTTATAAAGAGCAAGCATATCCCCCCTCCACCTTCTTTTGGTTAGGCTAAACAAGCCAAGCTCTTTGAGTCTCCTTTCATAAGACAGGTTTTCCATTCCTCGGATCATCCTAGTAGCCCGTCTCTGAACCTGTTCCAGTTTGAATTCATCCTTCTTAAACATGGGAGACCAGAACTGCACACAGTATTCCAGATGAGGTCTCACCAGTGCCTTATATAACGGTACTAACACCTCCTTATCTTCACTGGAAATACCTCGCCTGATGCATCCTAAAACCGCATTAGCTTTTTTAACGGCCATATCACATTGGCGGCTCATAGTCATCCTGTGGTCAACCAATACTCCAAGGTCCTTCTCCTCCTCTGTTGCTTCCAACTGGTGTGTCCCCAATTTATAACTAAAATTCTTATTATTAATCCCTAAATGCATGACCCTGTGCTTTTCACTATTAAATTTCATCCTATTACTATTACTCCAGTTTACAAGGTCATCCAGATCTTCCTGTATGATATCCCGGTCCTTCTCTGTGTTAGCAGTACCTCCCAGCTTTGTGTCATCCGCAAACTTTATTAGCACATTCCCGCTTTTGTGCCAAGGTCAGTAATAAAAAGGTTAAATAAGATTGGTCCCAAAACTGATCCTTGAGGGACTCAACTAGCAACCTCCTTCCAGCCTGACAGTTCACCCTTCAGTACGACCCATTGGAGTCTCCTCTTTAACCAGTTCCTTATCCACCTTTCAATTTCCATATTGATCCCCATCTTTTCTAATTTAATTAATAATTCCCCATGTCGAACCATGTCAAATGCCTTACTGAAATTGAGGTAAATTAGATCTACTGCATTTCCGTTGTCTAAATAATCTGTCACCTTCTCAAAGAAGGAGATCAGGTTGGTTTGGCACGACCTACCTTTAGTAAAACCATGTTGTAATTTGTCCCAATTACCATTGACCTCAATGTCCTTAACTACTTTCTCCTTCAAAATTTTTTCCAAGACCTTACATACTACAGATGTCAAACTAACAGGCCTATAGTTACTCGGATCACTTTTTTTCCCTAGCTTAAAAATAGGAACTATATTAGCAATTCTCCAGTCGTACGGTACAACCCCTGAGTTTACCAATTCATTAAAAATTCTTGCTAATGGACTTGCAATTTCGTGTGCCAGTTCCTTTAATATTCTTGGATGAAGATTATCTGGGCCCTCCGATTTTATCCCATTAAGCTGTTCCAGTTTGGCTTCTACCTCAGATGTGGTAATGTCCACCTCTATATCCTCATTCCCATTTGTCATCTTTCCATTATCCCTAAGCTCCTCATTAGCCTTATTAAAGACTGAGGCAAAGTATTTATTTAGATATTGGGCCATGCCTAGGTTATCCTTAACCTCCATTCCATCCTCAGTGTTTAGCGGTCCCACTTCTTCTCTCTTTGTTTTCTTTTTATTTATATGGCTATAGAACCTTTTACTATTGGTTTTAATTCCCTTTGCAAGGTCCAACTCTACATGGCTTTTAGCCTTTCTCACTTTATCCCTACGTGTTCTGACCTCATTAAGGTAGCTTTCCTTGCTAATCCCACCCTTCTTCCACTCCTTGTAGGCTTTCTGCTTTTTCTTAATCACTTCTCTGAGATACTTGCTCATCCAGCTTGGTCTACAACTCCTGCCTATGGTTTTTTTCCCCTTTCTTGTGATGCAGGCTTCTGATAGTTTCTGCAGCTTCGACCTAAAGTAAATCCAGGCCTCCTCCGCATTTAGATCCACAGTTCTTCAATCCAATCCACTTCCCTAACTAATTTCCTTAATTCTTTAAAGTTAGCTCTTGAGAAGTCAAAAATCCTAGTCCCAGATCTATTTTTGTTTATCCTTCCACTAGTTTGAACTGAATTAGCTCATGATCACTCGAACCAAGGTTGTCCCCTACAACCATTTCTTCTATGAGGTCCTCACTACTCACCAAAACCAAATCTAAAATGGCATTCCCTCTTGTTGGTTCTTCAACTACTTGGTGAAGAAATCCATCAGCTATCACATCCAGAAAAATCCGAGCCCTATTATTACTACTAGCACTTGTCCTCCAGTCTATATCTGGGAAGTTAAAGTCTCCCATGAGCACACAATTCCCATTAGTCTTTACTTCATTAAAGACATTAAAGAGGTCTCTATCCATATCCAAATCAGATCCCGGCGGTCTGTAGCACATCCCAAGCACTATCTCAGGGGAGGCTCTAGTAGCTTTCTTTCCCAGTGTGATTTTTGCCCAGACAGACTCTGTCTTATCCATTCCATCACTTCTTATTTCTTTTCAGTTAACCTCATCATTGATATACAATGCTACTCCACCACCTTTGCCTTTATTTCTGTCTTTCCTAAACAGCACATAGCCTTCAATACCTGTACTCCAGTCATGACTACTATTCCACCATGTTTCTGTTATCCCTATAATAGCCGGTTTCACTTCCTGCACCAGTAGCTCTAGTTCCTCCATTTTGTTGCCTAGGCTCCTCGCATTAGTGTACAGACATCTTAATTTTTGCCGTTTTTGGCTTCACTGACTTTCTTTACCCGGTTAAGCACAGACATTCTACCACCAGCATCACCTGTTAGACTGGTATCTACACTACCCTTCCTCCTTATGTCAATTCTTCTGTCCACGGCTGTATCCCCTCTTACTTTGTTTTCTTCACTTTCAAGGTTAAATTCCGGCGTGGAGATCACCTGGACATCTCCCAACCATCTCCCCCAAATTCCAGTTTAAAGCTCTCTTAATCAGTTGGGAAAGCATCCATTCTAGAAGTCTATTTCCCTCCTTACTCAGGTGAAGTCCATCCCGAGAGAACAGTCTTCTGTCCATAAATGCTTCCCAGTGGCAGTACATCCCAAAGCCCTCCTTATAGCACCACTGCCTGAGCCATCTGTTGATCACCATAATCTTGTCACACCTTGTCACGGAGTGTGGGGGAGTCTGGCCCTGCACCCCTCTTCCTGGGACCCAAAGTGACTCTTGGCCAGCCAGTAAAACAGAAGGTTTATTGGACAACAGGAACACAGGTTACAGCAGAGCTTGCAGGCACAGTCAGGACCCCTCCACCGAGTCCTTCTGGGCTTTCAGGGTGCTTGGATCCTAGCTAGGATCCCCTGAATTTCGCCCACCCAGCCCCAAGCCCAAACTCAAACTGCTTCCCTCCTGCCACCCCCTTCCTTTGTCCCCTTCCTGGGCAAAGGTGTTGACCTTTCCCCTCCCTTACCTAGCTCAGGTTACAGGCCCTGGCATCGTCCATCTCCTAAAGTCCTCCCCTGCTCTCCCACTTCCCACACAAACAGTCCCTACTGCATCACATCTCTCCCCCCTTCGAGACTGAACTGAGCAGGGTCACTTTGCCCAGTGACCTGGGGAAGTTCAGGGTCCCCTCTCCGGGACAACGCATCCGCTGTCAGGATGGCACTTCCCTTCACATGGACCACGTCCATGTCATAGTCCTGCAGGAGCAGGCTCCACCTTAGGAGCTTGGCGTTGGCTCCTTTCATCTGGTGCAGCCAGGTCAGGGGAGAGTGGTCGGTGTACACGGTGAAGTGTTGCCCAAAGAGATATGGCTCTAGCTTTTTAAGGGCCCACACCATGGCCAGGCATTCCTTTTCGATGGCTGCGTAGCTTTGTTTTCGGGGTAGCAGCTTCTTACTCAGGTACACGATGGGGTGTTTTTTCCCCTTTTCATCCTCCTGCATTAACACCGCCCCCAGTCCCGTGTTTGAGGCATCAGTGAACACCATAAAGGGTTTGTTAAAATTTGGGTTTGCCAGAACTGGGCCGCTAACCAGAGCCTTCTTTAGCGCCCGGAAAGCCTTCTGGCACTGCTTAGTTCAGATTACCTTGTTTGGCTTCCCCTTTTTGCACAGTTTAGTGATGGGGCTGGCTATGGCACTAAAGTGGGGCACGAACCTTCGATAGTACCCCGCCATCCCAATAAAGGCCTGGACCTGCTTTTTGGTTTGGGGAGCTGGCCAGTCTTTGATCACCTTCACCTTGGCTGGTTCCGGCTTCAGGCAGCTGCTCCCCACCCGATGGCCCAGGTAAGATACTTCAGCCATTCCCACCTTGCACTTTTTAGCCTTTACTGTTAACCCAGCCTTTCGGAGTCAGTCCAGGACTTGTTTAACCTAGGACATGTGGTTCTCCCAGGTTTGGCTGAAGACGCAGATGTCGTCAATATACGCCACGGCAAAACTCTCCATTCCCCTCAGTAGCTGATTCACCAGGCGCTGGAAGGTGGCCGGTGCTCCCTTGAGGCCGAAGGGCAGGGTCAGAAACTCATAGAGCCCCAGAGGGGTGATAAAGGCCGATTTCAGCCTGGCATCTGCGTCCAGCGGCACTTGCCAGTAGCCTTTGGTAAGATTCATAGTGGTGAGGTACCGAGCACCTCCCAGCTTGTCTAGGAGCTCGTCAGGCCTGGGCATAGGGTAGGCATCAGATACGGTGATGGCATTGAGCTTTTGATAGTCCACACAGAACCGGATTGACCCATCCTTCTTGGGGACCAGCACCACTGGCGAGGCCCAAGGGCTGGAAGACGGCTGGATTACCCCAAAGCCAGCATGTCACTGACCTCTCTTTTAAGATTCTGGGCAGTTTTACCAGTGACCCGAAAAGGGGAGCATCTTATAGGGGGATGTGACCCGGTCTCCACCCGGTGGACAGTCAAATTAGTGCGTCCAGGCTGGTTGGAAAACAGCTGTCGGTATAGATGCAGCACCCCCCTGATTTTAGCATGCTGTCCCGGGGTCAGCTGATTAGAGAGGGGAATTGCCTCCAGGGGGGAACCAGCTTTTGTCCCAGGGAATAGATTTACAAAGGGGTCATTTCCCTGCCCCTCCCAATGTCCACACACGGCCAACACCACATTCCCCCTGTCATAGTATGGTTTCATTATGTTCACATGGTACACCCGACGGTGATGTGCCCGGTTTGACAGCTTCACCACATAGTTTACCTCATTCAGTTGCTTGATAACCTTGAAGGGCCCTTCCCAGGCGGCCTGGAGTTTGTTTTTCCTTACGGGGATGAGAACCATTACCTGATCCCCGGTAGCGAAGGCACGGGCCCGTGCCGTGCGGTTATACCAGACCTTCTGCCTCCTCTGGGCTCGGGCCAGATTCTCCCTGGCCAGGCCCATGAGCTCGGCCAGTCTTTCCCGGAAGTTTAGGACATACTCCACCACTGACTCTCCCTCGGGATCGGCCTTCCCCTCCCATTCGTTCCTTATCAGGTCTAGGGGCCCCCTTACCCGCCTTCCATACAACAGTTTGAAAGGTGAAAACCCGGTAGATTCCTGGGGTACCTCCCTGTACGCGAACAGCTGGTGAGGTAAGTACTTGTCCCAATCCTGCGGGTGCTGGTTCATAAATATTTTTAGCATTATCTTTAGCGTCCTGTTGAACCTTTCTACCAGCCCGTTGGACTGGGGGTGATACGCTGAGGCCCAGTTGTGCTGGACCCCACATTTCTGCCATAAGGACCGGAGCAGGGCCGACATGAAGTTGGACCCTTGGTCCGTTAAGACCTCCTTGGGGAACCGCACCCGGCTGAAAATTGTTAGCAGCGCATCTGCCACTGTGTCTGCTTCGATAGAGGACAAGGCCACCGCCTCGGGGTAGCGAGTGGCAAAATCCACCACCACCAGGATGTATTTCTTTCCTGACCGGGTCATCTTGCTGAGGGGTCCCACTATGTCCATGGCCACCTTCTGGAAAGGTTTTCCTATGATGGGTAAAGGCCTTAAAGCCGCTTTCTCCTTGTCCCGGGCCTTCCCCACCCTCTGGCAGGGGTCACAGGATTGGCAGTACTGTCGGACATGGGTAAAGACCCCAGGCCAGTAAAAGTTTTGTAGCAGCCTCTGCCTGGTGCGTCGGATTTCCTGGTGCCCTGCGAGAGGGAGGTCATGGGCCAGGTACAGCAGCTTGTGACGAAACTTTGGGGAACCACCAGCTGCCTTCTGATCCCCCATGACTCTACTTCCCCTGGGGGAGCCCATTCTCGGTACAGGAACCTCTTCTTGCAACCTCTCCTCATGGTCTGTACCGCACTAAGGTCAGCCCGGTCCCTGTGCTTCCGCAAGGAGAGATTTTTCTGCAACTTGGCCTGGAACTCAGCAGCTGGGACAGGGATGGGGAACGGCTCTCTCTTGCTGGTTGGGTCTGAGGCCACAGCCTCTCTGGACCGTGCCCCTGGGCGTTCCCCGCTTCCTGGGTTAGGGTCCTGCACCTCGGGTCGAGTACCTTTCCTGTTGTCGGGGTGCAGTGCCCTTTGCCGACTCTGACTACGAGTCACGACCAGGGCACTCTGGGTGTTACTAGGCCAGTCCTTGAGGTCCCCTTCCATTAACATGTCCGTGGGCAAATATTGGTGTACCCCCACATCCTTGGGGCCCTCCTTGGCCCCCCATTTCAGGTGTACCCTTGCCACGGGCACCTTGAATGGGGTCCCGCCCACGCCCATCAGGGTCAGGTAGGTGTCGGGCACCATCCGATCTGAGGCCACCACCTCGGGCCGGGCCAGCGTCACCTCTGCGCCCGTGTCCCAGTACCCAGTGACCTTCCTCCCATCTACCCCCAGGGAAACAATGCACTCTTTCCGGAGGGGCAGCCCCACGCCCACCCGGTAAACCAAAAACCCGGAGCCTGGAGCATCCACAAGTGGTTTGTTGCCAGCCCCCCTTTCCTGGGAATGTAGCCCCTCCTCCGATTGGGTTTTTACCCAGTCCACCTCTGCGGGTTGGGTCTGCTTGGTCTGTCCCTGAGCTTGGGGCACTGGGCCCGTATGTGACCTCGTTGGCCACAGCGATAGCAGCCCATGTCTTGTGGGTCCCCTTGAGTGGGTCGGAGGGACCTGCCGCTGGATGTTCCCCTTTTGGGGGGTGTCATAACTTAGTCCCAGATTTGGACCTTAGCATCCAAAATATGGGGGTTAGCATGAAAACCTCCAAGCTTAGTTACCAGCTTGGACGTGGTACGGCTGCCACCACCCAAAAAATTAGAGTGTTTTGGGGCACTCTGGTCCCCCCAAAACCCTTTTCTGGGGACCCCAAGACCCAAATCCCTTGAGTCTCACAACAAAGGGAAATAATCCTTTTTCCCTTCCCCCCTCCAGGTGCTCCTGGAGAGCTACACAGAAGCAAACTCCGTGAGTCTAAACAGAGGGACTCCCCCTCCCCGTTCCCAGTCCTGGAAAACAGAATTACCTCCCTCTTCACCCAGAGGGAATGCAAAGTCAGGCGAATAAATCTAACACACACAGATCTCCCTCTGACTTCTTCCTCCCACCAATTCCCTGGTGAGTACAGACTCAATTTCCCTGAAGTTTCCCAGTAAAGAAAAACTCCAACAGGTCTTAAAAAGAAAGCTTTATATAAAAAGAAAGAAAAATACATAAAAATGGTCTCTCTGTATTAAGGTGACAAATACAGGGTCAATTGCTTAAAAGAAATATGAATAAACAGCCTTATTCAAAAAGAATACAAATTAAAGCACTTCAGCAACTATATTCATGTAAATACAAAAGAAAAACAATAGAAACCTTACTGCCTTACTAAATTTTGTACTTACAACTTGGAAACAGAAGATTAGAAAGCAGGAAATAGAAAATCCTTCCAAAAGCTGAGAGGGACAGGCAGAAGACAAAGACTCAGACACAATCTTCCCTCCACCCAGAGTTGAAAAAATCCGGTTTCCTGATTGGTCCTCTGGTCAGGTGCTTCAGGTTACTTTTTTTTCAGGTGAAAGAGACATTAACCCTTAGCTATCTGTTTATGACAGGGGGGTTTTCCATAGGCCCCCTTTGGGAGGTCACATGGTGACTCTCTCTCTGCGTTGAGGCAGGCTTGCTCCTTCGAGACTTCTCCCTGCCATTCCCTGCCCGACTGTCCACAAATTGGTCGGCCAGCTGGCCTGCGTGCTGTGGGTTCTCCGGCTTCTGGTCCATTAACCACAGCCTCAGGTCGGACAAGCACTGCTTGTACAGGTGCTCCAGTATGAATAGGTTAAGCGGGTCCTCTTTAGTTTGGGCCCCAGCTGTCCACTTGCGGGCATACCCCTGCGCCCAGTTGACCAGTTGTAGGTATGTGACCTTACGGGTTTTACGCTGGCTCCGGAACTTTTTCCGGTACATCTCAGAAGTCAGCCCAAACTCGCGGAGCAGGGCCTGTTTGAACAGTTCGTAGTCCCCTGCCTCCGCCCCTTTTAGTCGGCTGTACACCTCCACGGCTGTGGAGTCCAGTAAGGGGGAGAGAACTGCGATCCTGTCTGCAGGGTCAACCCTGTGCAGCTTGCAGGCATTCTTAAAGGCCGTCAGGAAGGTATCTATGTCCTCCCCCTCCTTACGCCGGGGCAGCAAGTGCTTATTAAAGCTTTTTGTAGGCTTGGGTCCCCTCTCACTCACCGCAGCCGGGGCCCCACTGCTTCTCAGCCGGGCCAGGTCCAGCTCATGTTTACGCTGTTTCTCCTTCTCCCACTCACGCTGGCGCTGGTTCTCCTCATGTTTACGCTGGTTTTCCTCATGTTTACGCTGTTTCGCCTTCTTCTTCAGCTTTTGCCTCTTTAACTCGAGCTTCTCCCTTTCATATTCCAGCCACATCCGCTTCACGGATGCCAAGCGTTGCCGGGAGGACCCCCTGCTGGGGGGTGAGCTTCGCCGGGAGGACCCCCTGCTGGGGGGTGGGCTTCGCCGGGAGGATCCTCTGCTGGCCGGGGGTGTCACGGTGCCCTCGGTATACACTGGGCTCCTCCCCGCCCTTCCCCTAGGCACAGGAAGGGGGGGTCTCGGGAAGCCCTCATCCGCCGGCTGACCACTCCCAGCGGGGACAGACACTGGTGCCTGCGCTGCATCTGCCCGGCTGCTTCCCTCAGAGACAGGGCTCTGTTCATTCATGCGGTCTCCCTCCTCCAGCTGAGCAATCAGCTGGTCCTTGCTGAGCCTCCCTGGGTGCAGCCCCCTCTGCTTGCACAGCTTCACCAGGTCAGACTTGCGCCGCTTGGCATACATCTTCCTGCTGGCCACTCACAGGCCGGGGTGCTCGCCGCTCCCCACGGTTTCCAGGGGGACCCCTAGTGCACCAGCCCTTCTTGAGGTCACCACCTCTCTGCCAGGGTCGAGCTGCAGACTCCTCCGCCCCTGGGACCGCTCGCTGCAATCCCCCGGGGACCCTGTTACTGCAAAGTCCTTCTCACTGGGCACACACTTCCAGGGGTTAACCACCCCTTCGTTTTACTGCTCCCCAGTTACTTACTGCAGGAAGCGCCGTCCACGGGGTGCAGTATCATCCCACCTCTGCCACCAGTTGTCACGGAGTGTGGGGGAGTCCGGCCCTGCACCCCTTCCCCTGGGACCCACAGTGACTCTCGGCCAGCCAGTAAAACAGAAGGTTTATTGGACAACAGGAACACAGGTTACAGCAGAGCTTGCAGGCACAGTCAGGACCCCTCCACCAAGTCCTTCTGGGCTTTCAGGGTGCTTGGATCCTAGCTAGGATCCCCTGAATTTCGCCCACCCAGCCCCAAGCCCAAACTCAAACTGCTTCCCTCCTGCCACCCCCTTCCTTTGTCCCCTTCCCGGGGAAAGGTGTTGACCTTTCCCCTCCCTTACCTAGCTCAGGTTACAGGCCCTGGCATCGTCCATCCCCTAAAGTCCTCCCCTGCTCTCCCACTCCCCACACAGACAGTCCCTACTGCATCACACACCTTTGTTACCCTTCTCTAGGAACTGGCAGAATCCCACTGAAGATCACCTGAGCCTTGATTTCCTTAAGCTTCTTTTGTTGTTGTTTTGTGGCGAATAGTAAATGTGATTTTTGGTAAACACAGTACATTACATTACATTTACATTTGTCTTCTGGTGGGTTGCTAACACTTTTTAAACACTTTTCCCCAAGAATTAACACATACACATAGCCCATTATACAGTACTTTGGATTATCTGAAAGACAAAAATAACATTTTTTCTACCCCTTTTGGGGTGGCATTGATTATTACTTAAAGGATTTCTTTCTTTTACAAATACCCTTGCTGATTGCAGGCAAAACAGAGGAATTACCCCCATATTTTCTTGTGGTTTTTTGTTGTTGTTGTTTGTTTTATAGGCAGGCCAGGTTTTAATGGCTTCTACTTTTTAAGGGTTATGCGGAAATTATTCCACTGTTTAGTTATTAAATTCATGAGGTGGTGTACCTCAAGTTTTTCCTCTTATATAGCAGACCAAGTTTGTAATGTTTTTCCTGCTGTGTTAAGCTTGAAGTTTATTCACAGGTAATAGCTGAGAAGCATCATTACCATATTACTTTAAAGGATTTTTTCCAAAAATCATACACACTATAAGTTGTTACAGGGGTACTTACTAACATTAAATTTATTTTAATGTTTAATATTAACAATAATATTAGCATCAAATCTATTAAAGGTATCTTGTTATACCATGCCTTTTATGTAGGCAGTTTGTTTGCTGACCAGGTGTGTTCTTTATTTGCAGCTTCTTTTGTGCTGGCGGTTCTCACCTTTCTTTATCAGTTAGGTAATTTGCATCAGCACAGGCTTGGCTTTTGGATTCAAAGTCATCAGCAGAGCTCAGAGACTATCTTAACACACAGGGGGTCTGAAAAAGAGAAAACAGCCTATTGCGGCTCTTTTTGGAACCCTGATAGGATTTTAATTCAGCAGCACTGTTTCATTTGCATTTTTTTTTACCCCTTTCTACAATATACACTGCACATGTCCTAGGGAAAATGCACGTTCTTTCTATACTATAACTTTTTAAAAACATTAGCCATATTAATTTTTACATAAGGTGTAACTGTTTCTTTTGTTCTTAGAGTTTTCATGTACCCTTATCAAAGTGACAGTCTGATTTCACAGAGCTATTTTAAGGCTCAGTGTTTTTAACATTGCTTCTTTTTGTTTTGCACACCTCACCTCTGCTGTTGCTTCAGAGGGTCACTGTTAATTTCTTATTCTTTCATTACAGCTTTTATCTGCTATTGTTACAAAAAAAAACCCAAACAAACAAAAAGACTTCAGAATCTCTCCCTATTCTCCTGATTTTGACTGCCCTATTGCAGCCATGACTTGGTCTTTATTTAGAAACATTTTAATTTTTGTAAAGAATCAAGTTACCCCTTAAGGGTTAAATGCTAAATCCCAAAGCCAACCAGCACTAATTACCTGGGTCTTGCAAAAAGGTCTGTCAGTTTTGGAACTTTGAATTAAAGTGTCAAATGAATTTTTAGCGGCATTAAAAACAAAAACAAAACCAATTTATCTCACACCTAGAAAACAGGAGTTTTACAAACCAGATGTGTTGGTTTAGATTCTTAGAACGTTACATATTTTCACAGACAAATAGATACATACACATTTTCTTTTCCTTAACATTTCTTTACACTGCTTTGTTTTTACATAGCTGTATATATATTTGGATTATTTACAGGCATTCTTCTGGAAAAAGGGTCCATTTTCCCTTCAGAATGGCTGCAAAGAAACCAAGAATTCTTTCTCTTTAACATAGTCCTTTTTAACATTTTCCACAAAGTTTAACTGCTTAATTCTCTTCAGCCTCTGTAGAGTTAGCTTTTCACTCTTTTTTTAAATCACTTGTTTATGTCCCAAAATTACACCTTTATTCACCTTAGATTTCACCATTTTAAGTATTGTTCCAGGGGTTCATGCCTGCGCTTACTGCTTTTCTTACTCCTGACACTATTCCCTTAGGGCTTTCAACCTGTTTTTCAGTTTATCTGTTGCTTGCCTGCTTGTTTGGGCCCGATCCTGCTTTTTTTTTTCCAATGAACCGTTTGTGAGTGATATTGTGGTCATTTCACAATTTTGAAAGAAATGTTCAAGGAAAGGGACCAGGAAGGGTGGGGACTAGTTGAGGAGCCCACTCTCCTTGCTGAATTGGTAGTGGAACACTGAAGAATCAGTTTTTGAGGCAGACAACAAAGGGGAACAGAACAAGGGGCTTTTTGTCCTTTTTACAATGAGATGGGAGTATGAAGGGAGTTGGATCGATCCAGGGTAAAGGGGAGTATGAAGGGGGCTGGAGAACGGGGTAAAGGGGAGCGCTCAGTCTGGTGGTGGGAGAGGAGCCTTTTAATAAAGCTTTTAACTTATTATTTGAATATTTGAGAGAGGCGAGTTTTGATTTTGTCCACCTACGATTTGCCTCTTCCCACCACTGCATGAAACAATTAACCTCTCCTTTAGCCAATTTAGTTTTAGGTTGGCCGAGTTTGTCCTTTAAGATGTCCACTCAGTCTTTATTCCAAGATTTTAACAGTGGCCACTGAGTTTTGGGATCGCCCTAAGTTAGCCTAGACCATTTTTCCAGAAATTTACGGGAGTCTGGACCCTTTTTACAGGAGTCTGGACCCATCCTAACTACATAAAATGAGCCGGCGTTCATTTAGGGAACTGTCCCGACTTAGACGTCTGGTTACCCATACAGGAGGACTTCACACAGCAATCACACAAGAAGGAAATTCGAATTCGTCAGAGCGATGCCCTGTGCAACACACAAAAGGAGCCCACAGGCTACTGCCTCAACTGCCCTTGCTTTCACACCAGGGGTTTTACCCAACGTGCGGTGCGGCTGCGATTGTGCAGATTCCACTCACTCAGACCGTGGGGACAGGAACCCTTTGGTCGGCCAATCCCCGGACAGAGATGGCACCCAGACTTAAAGACTCCACATAGAGGACGGATAGACAAAGAGACAGGACAGTCCTCAGTCTGGACAAAACACAGAAATAATTACCTGACCAGATTCCTGATGACAGATCCTGGGATCCCTACCAGAACAGAGTGGGAACCAACAGGTTCGATGGCATAGACCTCACAGTGGCTGTGCACCTTTCCGCTCTAGTGGAGGACCGCTCGGGCTAAATGCCCAGGTGCCGGCTGCCCCGGTCATCCTACAAAAACGGTCAGGAATCACACAGCCCCAGTGAAGATGGTTGCCATCTCGGTGGAACCTCCAAATTGTCAAAGTTAGAATCAGGACTCACAATTTGTCAGACCACTCTGTTTTATTAGCGCAGCGCTCCGCCAATAACACCCAGATAATGTGAGTGGCCATGCAAGACCCAAACAATCTTATTTATACAGATAAAAGAGCAGGAATTAGACAAAGGGACAAAGAAAGCAAAACAGTAAAATTCACCTGGGGCACAGCATGCATATCCTACTTCCTTACTAACTCTTATCGATCTAAGGCTAATACTTCACCAATTGCCCTTAAACAGGGCAATTGTTCTATGTTAATGTCTGTATTCCTGACACCTGGATTGCAGCATTCCAACAGTTTTGCTTAAAGGTACAGACAGCATTTCTTTAATCCTTTCTATTTTCACAATATAATTCATTCTACTTTCACAGTCTAAGAAGGCTAATGAGGGGATCAGGGAAGGTGTCATGGGCATGCTGAAGGGACTGGAAAAAAGGGTATGTTACACCAATTTACACTCTTGTAAAGTTTGCCTTCATTAGACTTTTTTACTCTAGAGCAGTGTTTCCCAAACTTGGGATGCCACTTGTTTAGGAAAAGCCCCTGGTGCAGCTCCCACTGGTTGTGGTTTGCTGCTTTAGGCCAATGGGAGCTGCTGGAAGTGGCGGCCAGTACGACCCTCAGCCCGCGCCACTTCCAGCAGCTCCCATTGGCCTGGAGCAGTGAACCGTGGCCAGTGGGAGCCGCAATCGTCCGGACCTGCGGACGCGGCAGGTAAACAAACCAGCCTGGCTCGCCAGAGGCTTTCCCTAAACAATTGGCATCCCAAGTTTGAGAAACACTGTCCTAGAGTAAAAGAACAAGGTAAAGAACAATTGTTTGTAGCCTAAATCAAACATCTATGATGGGTTCCACACTAGCATTTAGTTAAATACCCTGGAGTTAATGGATTAACTCGGTACAAAAGTCTAGAGTAGATATAACCAGACTCATCTCTGAATTTGGCTGCTTGATATGTCAGTTATACCAGCTTGGACTCCTGTGCAGTCAGATTTGTTGCACTTGATTCTGATCTGTTACACTGACGTGAATTGTGGTGGTTCCAGTTAAATCAAAGGATTTATGGTGGGCTCAGTGAAAAGAGAATTGGGCTCATAGCATAAAATTCAGAAGTCATGTATAAAGTGAAGTTTACATTACACTGTATTAAGTGGGGGTAAGTCTAGAAGGAGTTTAACATACAGGTTTGGAAGAAAGTATAAATTGCACCAATTTACCACTGAATTTGTCCTTCCCTTAAGGGGTGAACTGAAGCAGGATAATCATTTGTAACACAGTTTACTTTCTGTCATACATGAAGAATGAAATATATACCACTAAGTGTGTAACATTCCAAAGGGCAGGCAGACGCTGAAGAATGAATAGATTTTCCCCTTTAACTCACTTCTGGAGCTTCTCCTAATGTGCAAAGGGAAAGGCTGTGCTCAATTTAAGAATGTTTTGCCTCATAGGAAGGTGCTGAGGATTTATATGTGGAGATTAGGAAACGACATCAGAGGAAGAAGAGAAATTAAGATAACAGCAAAATAAATTAATAGTATTCTCTCCCTGGTGTATTGGATTTAGTTTTCTGTGTTGTTTCTCTCATTGGCTTCATCCTTGCATTAAAGATAACTTCTGTGCTGCGTCTGGGTTCGATTGGATTGGCAGGAAACAATGGAGTAGCAGCTGTTCTCTGTATTTGCCGTGGGTTTTCCAGTGTTGTTACAGGAAAGCCTCCTGACCTGAGTTTATAACCGAATATCTGACTGTTTGGTTTCTGATAGAGAAGGGACCAAAGTAACACTGTAGATCATCCGTGGAGCCTGAGGTTTTGCAAAATCTAGAACTACATTTTGCAGTTTAGGTTCATCTCCAGTTTTTGGCTATCTCAAAGGATGATTCATGTTGCCTCTAAATCACCAGCTGCTGCACAATTGAAGTCATTTTCTCCTGCTTCTGAAACAATTTTTGGACTTCCTTACTGTTTCTAAGTGGATTGGTATGAAAGTTAGTCATTCTGCCCCCCTGGGGAGCATGAAGATACGTTTGTGTCAGATTTCTGTCCCTTGAATTTTGTATTATACTTTTGGTCTAAACTGTTTATTTTCTACACTTTTAAAGTATTTATTTTTCTTTCACAAAAAACATGTAAAATTAAAGTATGTACTCAGAAGTGGCAGTTTATTAGAGCACAATTAGATAACGAACTACTTAGGCCGCCTTCTCAAATAATTGTCTAGCATGTTTTGTTTGGTGCTCTAATACCACACTGATGGACTTAGGATACAATCCTAAACAGAAGAGAATTTGTTCATGTGCTGCTAGAAGTAGGTAGGCAAAAACACAATCATTTTGAAAAATATTCACTCCGTTATATTGAAATTATTTGCTTCAGCTAATTTCATGACCCTTTGTGTAACCATCCAATTTTTATTGTAGAATGTTTGTGTAAAGTGAATTTCAAATTCCCCAGTTGCAAGTAATCATACTGTCGTCATGAATAAGGCTAAGATTTTGTCACAGATATTTTTAGTAAAAGTTGTGGACAGGTCACGGGCAATAAACAAAAATTCATGGAAGCCCCTGGCCTGTCTCTGACTTTCACTAAAAATATCCCTAACAAAAGGGGTAGGAGGGTTCTGCACCCATGCTGCTGGGGCTCCTGGGTCCCCCATCACTGCAGTGCGTTCCTTCTCCCCCAGGCAGCTGGTAGCTGCGGCAGTCCCCCACGACTCGCTGTAGCTGGGCAGCCGCAGCTGGACAGTTGCAGCCCCTCTCCCTCCGCCATGGCTGGACAGTTGCATGGGGTCCTCCACCCGCCTGCTGTGGCTAGAGAGCTGTGGGGTCCGCCAGCCCTCTGCTGCCTCCCACCGCTGGGCAGCCACGGGGTCCCCCCACCAGGGCGGGGGCTGGGAGCCGCAGGACAAAAATGTCACGGAGGTCAATGGATTCCGTGACCCCGTGACATGATCATAGCCTTAGTCATAAGCCAATCGGTGAAAGATGTACCTTGTGGTCTGTGTGCAATCAACACAGGTTGAGAATTGAAACAGATTATTCACAAGTGGTTAGTTATGAGTATTTCATCTACAGGCCAACAATTATTCTTAGAAGTATTTGGCAAATAATTGAGTGATGAATTAATGTTGAGAAAACCATGATCATTAGACAACCCACAAGCAGAAGACGACGCTAATCTTGTTTATTAAAAAAAAATTGACTTTTTTGCCCACAATTTGAAATCAATGATTGACATGTTTTGGCTGCTGTCCTACAAACACTAATGCATGGCTTAACTCTAAGAGCATGACTTCAGTGGAATTACCCTCATGCCTAAAGTTAAGCATGTACAGAATATTTTCAGGGCCTTAGAATAATGTGTGTGTATAAAATGTCAGTGATGTAAGATAGTTGGCTATCAGAACTCTGTTAGGGGAGCTCTCCTGGACAACTGAATTATTACTAATGAGCACAGAGCTAACAACAGGCTACATATGACTCAAGTAGATGTTTCAGGTTTTCACACAGCTGGGGTTTGTCTTCCTCCTGACCATGAGCCCCACCATCACCATGATTTTTCAGGCAAATGAATGATTATCCAGAAAGCCAACTCATGATGGACATGGCCTCATTGGACCTTCATCCCTTGTCTTTATAATGTGAGTTTTATAGTAATGTTCCTTAAACTCACAGTCACAGTCATAAAACCCTGGGAAGAGACTTTGACAATTTTATTAGAAGCTTGGCCATAAAAGGTGAAATATTTTTTCATCATAATATTTCATCTTTCTGTTGAGTAAATAGAAAACACCAAACTTGTTTGCAATATTGCTTGAGGTATAGCTGTGTAGCAACTGTGGTTGGATCAATTTAGCTGAACAAAAATCCAATTGGTTTGTTCTTGGAAATGAGATGAAAACATGTTTTAATTTTAATAACGTATTTCCTAAAGGTGTAGGAAGGATGCCTTTTGTATAAATATCATACACAGCCTATTTGTTCCTAGTTCTCCAAATATCAAATATTACTTATAGTAGTATGAATACACTGAATGGGGAATCAATAAATATTGACACATCTGGCTATCTGCTAGGGTAGGCAGCATCTAAAAAAATAAGCACAATTAAAAACATATAACCCAGCATTTGACAGTTTATAATAGAAAGTGAATCAATTGTAAGAAGACTTGAGTCACCACTAGGCAGTGCTGCATTGTGATGAAAAATTAGTTCTCTCCAAAGGAACATATGAATTTTATCCACTAGAGCAGTGGTTCTCAAACTTTTATTTTTCATGGACCACTTGAAAATTCCTGAGGGTCTCGGCAGACCACTTAATGATCTTTCTAAATGTTGTTTGTACCGTTAGCTAACTATTGTAAAGCGCTTTGGATAAAAGCGCTATATAAAAAAACCAAGGATTAACAGTTTTTTTGTTCTACAAATAAAAGCACACAACTCATATTTTAATACAAGTGCTTACCTTTCTAATGTGATGGATGTGCCCTCTCTCCCCTGCCGTGGCAGCCCCTGAGCTAGGGCTGGGAAGGAGAGGTGGCCCTCTCTCCCACCACAGAAGCCACAGAGCTGAGGCTGGGAAGGAGAGTTGTCTCTCCCTGGAAGCCACAGCCCTGGAGCAGGGGAAAGTCACCTCTTTCTCTGGCCATCGCAGCCCTGCACATCCCAAATCCCCTCCACTCCCTCTTCTCACCCCATTGCCCCCTCCCACCTACCCCTATGCCCCCCAAGACCACCACCTCACCTTACATGTGCATCTTCTCCAAGGTCCAGGCACCTAATTAATGGAGCCACGCCTGCACAGCTTCACTAATTAGGTGGGTGGCCCTTCATTCTCTTGTGTGCGGCTGCCCAGGCGCGCACCTTAGACGGAACTATCCCCGGACCACCTGAATGGAGTTTGTGGACAACAGTTTGAGAACCTCTGCACTAGAGGGTACTTCCACTTCCCTGTCTTTGATTGATTGTAAACTGGTCACAAAGCGCTAGATAAAATCTGTATAAGCATTTTCATTATGCAGAAATTAAGCTTTTTTTTTTTAATGACTCATACTCAAATGTCACTGGAGATTTTAAAGCAATTAAGTGTACTTGTATAAAGATAATTTACCTTTGAATTTAGGATTTAAGTATCCTATACTGGCACAGAATATTTGTACCCACTACTTTGCAGACGCAGTTTAGTGCACACAATTCCCTTGATTGTGGAACTGGGAAAAATATGGCAGCTATGTTATTTCTTGGCAGCTGGCAAAGAAACAAGTCTAATTTGCCCATCAAGAGGTCAATGCCAAGAACACAGGCCAATTTTTTTAAGTAGGGAGATTGCACTCCCAATCAAATTTCTAATCAAATATGAATATTGTATCCTTACGGCTCAAGAACTAGGATGTGAGTCATACAATTAACAGCATCAAAGACATAACATTCAGAAAATGTATTTGCTTAGGAAACAAGTTCCCATGCTGTGGTCTGTGCAGCCCTTCTGGTTTTCTGCAGAGAGCTGATTGGTCATTGCTGAATGGCTCCTCCTCCTGGTTTCTAGCTGCTAAATTGCATTAAGGAAGTTAACAACACATTAAATGCCTTGTTAATGTTACTTTTCAGCATAAGCAACTGCTGTAATTGCCACAGGGATGTTATGGGAGCAGGGAGCTTCTGCATGAATATGACTGAGAGGGGAGGCATTTCAACAAGTGGTCCTGGGGTCAAGAAGACTCAGACTTGTGCAGACTTATCCAATACCAACATAGAATCATGGAAATGTAGGGCTGGAAGAGACCTCAAGCAGTTATCCAGTCCATCCCCCTGTGCTGAGGCAGGACCAAGTATATTCAGGGCTGCCTAGAGAGGGGGGCAAGTGGGGCAATTTGCCCCAGACCCTGCAGGGGCCCCCACGAGAGTTTTTCAGGGCCCCTGGAGCAGGGTCCTTCACTCGCTCTGGAGCCCCTGGAGCTTCTTCCGCTCCAGGTCTTCTGCAGCGGGAGGTCCTTCCACTCCGGGACCCGCTGCCAAAGTGCCGGGTCTTTGGCGGCAATTTGGCAGCGAGGGGTACTTCCGCTCCGAACCAGCTGCCCAAGTGCCCCAAAGACCCGTGGCGGGGGGTCCTTCCGCTCTGGAACCTGCTGCCAAAGTGCCGGGTCTTCAGTGGCAATTTGGCAGTGGGGGCCCCTGCCGCCGAAGACCCCAGGCCCCCTGAATTCTCTGGGCGGCCCTGAGTATGTTTGTCCAACCTGTTCTTAAAAACTGCTGGTGACTGGGATTTCACAACCTCCCTAGGTAACCTGTTCCAGTGCTTAACTATCCTGACAGAAGACTTCCTAATAGCTAACCTGAATCTCCCTTGCTTCAATCTAGGTTGATTACTTCTTGCCCTACTCTCAGTTGACATGGAGAACAATTGATCACCGACCTCTTTATAACAACTATTTATGTTTTTAAAGATTGTTATTTTATGTCCCCCCTTAGCCTTCTCTTCTCTAGATTAAACATGCCCAATTTCAGCCTTTCCTCATAGGTCGTGTTTTCTAAATCTTTGAACGTTTTTGTTGCTTTCTTCTGAACTCTCGCCAATTTGTTCTGATTCTTGAAGTCTAGTGCCTAAACCTGGACATAATGCTGCAGGTAAGGCCTTATGAGTAAAGTGGAACAGTTACTTCCAGTGTCTTACATACAACACTTCTGTTAATACATCCCAGAATGACTCCTAGAGTTTAAGGCCAGAAGGGACCATCATGGTCATCTAGTCTGTTGTTTGCCTTTTGTGCTGCAAGTCACACTGTTGACTCATTCAATTTGCTATCCTCTGTAACCCCAGGATCTTTTTCAGCAGTACTACTGCCTAGCAAGTTTTTCCCCATTTTGTAGTTGTGCATTTGATTTTCCTTTCAAAGTGTAGTACTTTGCATTTGTGTTTATTCAATTTAATCTCGTTGATTTCAGACCAGTTTTCCAATTTATCAAGATCATTCTGAATTCTAATCCTATCCATCACAATTCTTGCAATCCCTTGTTTTATTTTGTCTGCATATTTTAGAAGCAGACTCTCCGCTCCATCATCCAAGTCATTAATGAATATTATAAAACCCTCCACTAGATATGTCCTCCCAGTTTGACAGTGAACTATTGATAATTACTCTTTAGATATGGTCTTTCAACCAGTTTTGCACTCACCTTATAGTTATTTCATGTAGACCATATTTCCCCACTTTGTTTCTGAGTATGTAATTTGGGAAAATGTCCCAATTTCAGCTTGTTGTACATGATTAAATAGGTTCCATTCAAATTATTCACTGTCACATTATCTTTCCCATTGTTCTTTTTTCTGGTTCTTCTGGTTCTTCTCAACAGAAATGATTAGGGGTATGGAATGGTTTCCATCTGAGGAAAGATTAATAAGACTGTGACTTTTCACCATGGAAAAGAGACAAGGGGAGATATGATTGAGGTCAATAAAATAATGACTGATGTGGAGAAAGTTAAATAAGGAAGTGTTGTTTTTTACTCCTCCTCATAACAAAAGAACTAGGGGTCACCAAATGAAATCAATGGACCTTTGGTCTGACCCAGTATGGTCGTTCTTATGTTCCTAAATGGCAGTGGAAATGATGTTCTATGAAGAAATATTTCTATGTACTGTAAACAACCGGAACACTCAATGAGGGCCTAATCCAAAGCCCAGTGAAGTTATCATCATTCTTTTCTTTGACTTCAGAGGGCTCTGGATCAGGCCCAACTTGCACATCATAATACGCCAGGCAAATGACTGCCATCTGTTATCATTATACATGTGTGCACTTATGGATGGCGTATTAACAGAAAAAAACAGGAATGCATTTGGCATTTGCTAACATATTAATTTTATATATTTGTTAAATAAAACCCTATATCAGAAGAGGTAATTAGGTTGCAAAGTACACAACATTTAGGAAATGCTTGATTTGTTTTCTTCCCATTGTGAATACACATTTTGATTCACTTTTTACTTCCATGATCACATATCATTTTTCCCCCAGGACACCTTACTCACATGTGCATTTGCAGTGTCAGGCTTAAAGTTTGCATCTTGAGCTGGATCTTGACCTTCTACCAAGTTTGGGTGGTGGCTGCATCCAGGGTTTTGGATGAATCCAATTTACAGAGGGGAATCCACTGCAACTTCACTAGATTTCAGGAGTGTTCTGATCTGAGGTTTTGGTTTGGGTGCATCTCTGTTGCTCATGTCTCATCATTTTATTAAAGGTGGCTTCCTTCCCCCACATTACTGCTGGTATATGAAGAGTGACACATTTTTACTCCATGTAGGCTGTAAGTGGAGCAAGAAATACTTTCTGCTTCCTACATGGCTTGTAGGTGGTAACATACAATATAATACCGGCACCAGCAGATATTTCATCCAGTTAGAAGTAATCAGTGCAAAATCAGTCTTACGAATGGGATGACTTGATTATATTTTTGAAAGAAACTAAAATAGCCTTCTTACCTTTATCTGTACCACTCCTCCAACAACCTAAATGCTTTTATACTCCCAGTGGGAGTGAAGAAAAAGATCGGCACTAGACGGTTAAAAGCATCTAAATGCATGTCGTAAGGAAAGCTTAAGAAATATTTTTAGTTTAAAAATTGTAGGTTATTTATGCAAATTTAACAGCATTTCACTTGACTCTGTTGCCTTTTTTCAAATGCCATTTCTAAGTGCACAGTTTGTGGCTTTGGCACAAGAGCTGGTGCTTTTAAAAGATTCTACATGACATGTTTGGAACAGTGTTTAAAGTTCACCCTTGTAGGTGAACCGAGACAGTGCCAGGGATGGCAGTGGTTCCAGAGGCTTGGTGGGTTAGGGCTATGTGATTGAAGAAATTTGCCTTTGAGGTCCACATTTATTGGGGCAAAGTTTGCATTATTAGATATGATCACTGGAAAAAAGGGGTCACGGTAGCAGGAGAAGGGAATTGCAAAATTTTGCTTGTTCATTGAAATTTAAAATTCAATTACATTTTGGTCAATTTTTTGGAATATTTCAGCTCACTGTATCTGGCAACAAAGGTTTTATTTAGGTCAAACTTTTCCCATGTGGTTGAGTACTTCTTGAAATGGAGATATTTTCCTGGACCATCTTCCGATGTGTAACTATTGGTTATGTGAAAACTAGGACAGTGTTCTGAAAATAAACTTCCTTTACTCCAATTGCAGAGGCTGCTTGGCTACATCCCCCTATGTAGTTTGTGCTGTTCATCTCCATGATATTCAAACCATGAGAGAACATATAAAATGTATCCTGGACCTAAGATATGGCAGTAGAGCATAGCTTTATTTGTATATATGTAAACTTCAGCTGTGATGATATATTGCTACCTGAAGATGCTTATAGCTATCATATATCTGTTGGATTTGCCTGATAGTCAATTTTCTTGCCCCTAACATATGTAGACAGTGCCTATATCTGTATGTAAAATAGTCCTGCTTAAATTCAATACAAAGAGGAGTGAGGATATGAATCTGGAGCGTTTGCCCTTTTAGTCAAACCTAAAATGGAAAATAAGGTGGGATGTCTGAGTGGGTTAGCAAAATATACACAGATGGCTTTGCAGTTTGTTGCTTTTATTGCAATATAGCAATTTGACTTCTCTACCCTGTTCACTGATGCTAGATATTCTCCTGCCCATCCTACAAAATGCTAAGCAGTATCTCCATTAACTTAATTCTTGGAGAATCAGGCTTTACCTTTGCAACTCCTAGTTGTTATGGCGGCTGAGCACTTTGGCCCTAAAATAATGACTGCTCATGTGCTTTAAGTGTTGTTGTAGCAGTGTTGGGCCCAGGATATTAGAGAGACAGAGTGGGTTAGTTAATACATTTTATTGGACCAACTTCTGTTGGTGCAAAAGAGAAGATTTCAAGCTCTTCTTCAGGTCGGGGGTGGAGGGTGGTGGGAGTGAGGAATCACTGATTGCACACTCCTAGTTGTTACCTACCATCCCACACTGGAACCCATATGGGGTATCATCAAATAGTCATCGTTGATGAGGACCACATCCTGAAAGAAATCTTTCCTGAGACCCTTCTTCTGTCTGTCAAACAACCCCCTCACCTTGTCAAGCTCATCATCAGAAGCAAGCTCCAGCCACCAACTCAAACTGACACAACACCTTGCCAGAAAAACAGATGCAAAACCTGCAGCCATCTCTCCACTGCTATGATGATCGGTACTTCCGACAACACACCTTTCAGAATCCATGGGTCATATACATCATGCACATCCCATGCATCAAATGCCCCAACAACAACTATGTGGATGAAATTAAACAATCCCTACACTCTCGAATGAACTCACAAAGAAAAATGAAGAAAAAAAAAAACAGAATGCCCTATCACACCCATGGATGAACCCTTTTTGCAAAACAATCACTCCATATCTGACCCCTCAGACCTTGTCCTCAAAGGAATTCTGCACAACACCTTCAAAAGGTGAGACTGAGAGTTTAAATTCATAACTCTGCTAAATACCAAAAATCATGAAGTCAATAGAGACATGGGTTTTATGTCTCACTACAACAATTTGTAACCCACTAACTTTGTCACATGACTGCAGAAGTATTAATTGCCCACTTCATTTTGAATAGTTTCTTGCAATGTGTGTGAACTCCTTATGTTTAACAATCTGTTCCCTCTTGTATTTAGCTGTGAGACTGATTACCTTACCCAAACCTGAAGAAGAGCTCTTTGAAGCTCCAAAGCTTTTCTCTTTCACCAACAGGAGTTGATCCTATGAATGATATACCTCACCCACCTTGTGTCTCTCATATGGTTAAAGTTATGCATATGCTTATGTGTTTTGCTGTATCAAGGCCTGAGTGCTCAGCACCTTCTGGGGTCAAGTACTCAAGTTACCAAGTGCCTTAGCAAGAAATTGCAAGATAAGGAATTCTTATGTATAGGGTTACCATTCATCTGGTTTTCCATTGTCTGTTTTCCATGTACATTGCCTCTTTTCTGAGCTTCCTTTTTCTCTCTTTTTCAAATAACAGGAAATGTCCAGGGGTTTTGCAAAGCAGACAAGCTGCAGCTCAAAGTCCTGACTAGTCCCCTTCTGGATTGATCCTTCCCCTGCAAGACACAGCTGTTGGCTCCCACCCACCTGGGCCCCAGCTCTCAGCCCTGGGAATAGGGTCCTTCTGGGAGGTGCTGATTAATGGCTATCAATGCGTGTTGGGCTTGTGCCAACCACCCTGCCACTGTGACAGGCTCCCTCACCTCCAGTAAGTGCCTCTGCTGCAGGTACCCCCTCCAGCACTCCCAACTGTACCTCCTCTCGTCCCAGGTCCTTTTGGAAACCTGAAATATGGCAATCCTTCTTATGTAAGAATGCCTCTTCTAAAAAGAACACTATTTGTTATGAATGTGTGCTTAGAGTCTGCTGACTTATTACTGAATAGAAGTTCAGTCATAATGTTAGAGTAGGTCAACAGTACAAACTTGCATTGGCACAGCTGCACTGATGTAAGTGTGCTGCTGGAGTGCTTCTGAAGAAGGTGCTCTAAGCCTTTGTGAGAGGCGGTAGCTATGTCGGTGCAGAAGCTTTCCCACAGAAATAGAGCTGTCTACATGTGGGGGGTGGTTAAGCTTGGTATAACTACATTACTTGGGGTGTGCATTTTTCACACTCTGGAGTGAAGTAGTTATACCAAAGTGTAGTATAGACCTGCCCTTAGTATTCTTTAGAACTGATCGAATTATTTGCTGAGGAAAATATTGTTAGATAGTTTCTGTTAGCGAATTCTGTGAACAAATAACAATTACATAATTATTTATTTTTTCTGTTTCCATAGTGCATTGGAGTTCTGGTCTTGATCTTAAGTCCAATTACTGGAATAATTTATGTGAATAAATTTCAGCCTTGGAATTGTCATGAGCTGTTCGTACTTAGCATTGCTGTAAATGTTTGCTATTCGAGCTGTGTGATTGGTCGTCAGTCACATTATGATGTTCTACTTCTCTGATTAGAAGACATAAGCGAAAAACAGTCAGATACCATGTTTATGAGCACAGAACTAAACCTAAATAGAATGAATGTCATTCACCTGAAATTAATATTTCATCACAAAATGAATTTCTTTTCCTTGGTTAAATGGATGGTTGCTATGTTCTCAATTTGCTTTCAGTTGACATAGCTGTGAACCAGCATTGTTCGTATGAAAGTTCATGAAGAGATAGCACATAAAGTGAACATTGGGAATTCTGACTCACATTTATATTTGCCCAAGACAAGTGCAGATGCCTCACTCTGCGCCAACACCACCATTCACCCACCTCTAGGCATGATTAACGGGCTACTGGTAAGCAGAACTATGTAAGAGAATTGATGCAGCACTCCTTTTGCACGATGGTTTAGCTAATGTTATAAATCTCTTGATTTCTTAAGTACTAAATTCATTCAATTAAATTGAAACCCTTCCTTCCCTGCCACACACAACTATACCCCAGCTAGCTTTGTTTTATTGTATTGTATTACAAATACCTAATTTTAAGTCCGCCCTGGAACCAATGTTTTAATATGTCATTATTTTGCCACTTTACTTTTCTCTCTGTTGAAAAATCTCTTTTTAAAGCAAATGTATGAAGATAGTATTTAAATAGGATAAATAGTGCACAGTAGGATTGGAGATTAAACGTAACCTCTACTGCATTGGCCTTAGATACAGCTTATTCTCTCTTTCATGAAAGCCTGGCTCCACTAAATAGCACTAATATGTGAAAACTATGAAGGGTGTATTTAGCCTATGGTCTTTTTTTTTAAGTAGTACATAAATCCAGGCAGATTTTTTTTCTTCTTAAACTGACAATCCTATATAGAAATTCTTCTTGAATGGCTGAGGAGGCCTGACATAAATCATCTTAAAGAGGTTCTGTTGTTTGTTCTTTACAGAGTCTGCTCTGAAGGGGGCTGAGGACTCTATGGATTATCATAGTGGCATGAATGTGTTTGGAATTAGGAACTGGGGTGTTTTGCTGATTATCATTATTATTTTTTTTAGTTTGCACACATTATTCACAAAAAATTCCAGCTGCCTCTGCTCTGTTGCCTCCTGTTGAACATGGCATCTTTCAGAAATGTAGTAAGCTAGTCACACACAGAGTGCTTCTCTTCACTAAAATTTGCCAAGTGTCACGAGATAAATATGCGACCTTGCCTTTCAAAAACAAGTCCAAGCCATCCCAAAACAAGCAGCTCAGTAAGAGGTGACTTGAGCTCTCCCCGGGCTGGCCGGCCACTCCCTGGCTCCTGGTTCCACTTCCCCCGTCCCTCTACCTCTTCTAGTGTCCGCTCTGCCCCACCCCTCAGGTTCCCCACCGCTCACGTCGCACCTCTCCAGCTCCTCCGTCCAGGCTCCCAACCTCGTTCCTCTCTCTGCTCCGCCCCCACAGCCACTCTAGGAGCACTAAGTATTTAGAAACCTGCCAAAGGCACTAATCAGAGTTTTCCTCAGATTAGATTTCTTTGAAAGAAATGGTTATGAAAGGACTAAACCTCCCTTAGTACAGCAGAAAGGGAACTCTGAGCCTTCCTCTGCACCGCGTGCAGTCCTCCAGTCATAGATGCTAAGGCACATGAAAGTTGTCAGTACAGAATCAACAACATGCCAGGCTCTTTGGAAGGGTAATAAGAACCGACCCCTGCTCGCAAGCCCAAAGAGTTTGCAATAGGTGGGTAACATACCAATGCGGGGAGATGGAAAGAAGGCAATAGAAAGCCACATACTTGAACATCAAAGTAAGGCACAGTGTCTGGTTAGTTCCCTAATTTTTTTGGGAGGGAAGTCAGAGGAATGGTGGGAAGATCAGGGTTTGGATGAAGACATGCATGTCAAAGGAGGGCATGGAGGAGAAAGTGGGTACATGGAGCTTGATGCTAAGAGGGGGATCATCCAATGCTCATGGAGTAAGAGGATTCAGTTCTCCTACTCCCCAGGCTCTTGGTTCCTGAATCTATTCCCTCATTGGCCTGTACTGTCCTGTCAGTCAGGCTGACCTGGAGCGTTGGCCTCTCCCCATTGGCCCTGGGGACTATCAGTCTCCTCCAGATCCTTTCCTTTGGTTAGAGAGATTGTGCACCCAGGAGCCAATCATGGTTTCCGGCGGGAAATAAAATTTTAAAAAAAGGCAGCAGCCACTCCTTTGGAAGCCCAAAACAAGCAACAATCAATAAGCCACTTAAAGCAGGAAGCCCAAAACAAGAAGCCACAAACCACTTAGAGAGCCAGAAAATCCCCAGAACAAGCAACTCAAAGAACTTACAAGCCAAGTCCGCTTAAAACAAATGGAAATTGGCTTGTTCTAAGCCTCCTTGGCAAGGGTCTAGTGAAGACCAGCTAAATCGATGGCAGAGTGCTCTCTGGTCAACCCTGGTACTCCAGCTCCCCGAGAAGAGTAAGGGAAGTCAACCGAAGAACATCTCCTGTCAAAGCAGGGCAGTGAAGACACCGGCAATGTCAACTATGTCGACTCCAGCCATGTTATATACATAGCTGGAGTAGCGTGATTTAGGTCGATTTACCCCAGTAGTGAAGACCAGCCCGGAATGTTAGAAAGGAGTGAAAGATTCACCTATGAGAAAATTTGTTCTTCCACTATGCTCACCAGCAGAGCTGGTGAGAGGGAAGCAGACCTGGGAGTGCCAGACTGTCAGCATTGAGCTGGGTGAAAATGCTAACAACAATACAGCCTTCCTGCCCCTTTTCTTCTTCCCAGAAGCAGGATGCTTGAAGCCGGTCCCACATTCTGTCTGCAGCAAGCCGCTGATGTTTTTCTGCCTCTCTCCCTTCTGGATGCATTCCCTTTCTGCTCTCAGTCAATGCGGAAGGATGGAGGGATGGCACCAGGAAAAGTAGAGAAGACATAGCTGTCTAGCACAGGGCATGCACTTTGACTAACTCTTCAGAAGTCAGGGGAGTGATTCAGAATGGGAAGAGGAATGCATTATGGGGAGTTAGTGGATGCTAGGTTGAAAGAGAGGCATGAGAAAGAACTGGGGGCCAACGGAGATTGAGTGTAGTGGGGAACTTACAGTATAAGGGTTGGATATGTAAGACTATGGTTTTAAAAATGAGTGATTTGTCTAAATTAAAGTTAAAAACCATTAATACTGCAATGAACTGGCTGTGTATGTATCTTTCTGTCCTCTACTGGATAGACTAAGAACAGCTGGACTGTGTGTCATAGGCCCTATTGTGCTAGAACTTGAGAGTCACTGTTAGTTCAGCCAACTCCTACCCTTCTGGAGCTGGAGGATCTGAGGTCTGTCTCCTGTCTTGGATGTGCAGCATAGTAGAAATGTGCAGTCCTAGGTGGCCATGAGTTTGTTACATTGATATCAGAGGTATGTTGAAAGTCATGACTGATGGGAATGCATAAACAAGCTCTGTGAAGAAAGTTGTAGTGATTAAGAACTGCAGTGTAGGCTAATACAGAGAATTGGCCAGTGTATATGGCTGGTACTGTGTTAAAATGACAGGCCAGTGTATCTGAATTTTCTGCCCCAATCTCCATGAAGCCATTGAAATAACCAAATGCAATAACAGTTGAATTTAAGAATTTTTTTTTTACTTTGTTAATGAAAAGATAGATTATCATTTGTATTGCTGTATCATTCAAAATCAGCTGAGGGCCCAGTGTGCTAGGGTGCTGTATAAACGCATAAGGGGAGAAAGAGAGACCCTTTGCCCCAAAGAGTTTATAATCTAAAAAGATAAAACAGACTGGGGATATTGACCAGTACATGCTGGGCTAATAGTGTATATATAATGTATTAATCATATTACATATATTAATATTCATTAAGCACACAATACCAACATAACATTATATGGTGTATATATATTTCTATCAGTTTCAGCAGGTGGACAATAGAATGTTGCCAAAGGTGGCTGCAGTGCTCTGCTTGATAAAATGCCACATGTGCAGATTTGCAGGCACTCCAGAGTCCATGAAGCTGTTTGGCCCAGCTTTGGGAGCCCCATATGGTTGAAACAGTCATTTTGCGTAGTCCTATTTGCAATGTAATTTGTGCAAGGCTTTCTTGAGAGATGCTTCTCAATATTATAGAGAATGAAATATATTTTTTAGCATTTCTGATTAATGTGCTAGGAAGCCTTTCTTGGGTTCTGTTTCCTAGTGTGCTATTGATTTGTTGTGTAGCTTTGCGGCAAATCAATTCACTGCTCAGTAAAATGGGTATCTGCCATTTCGGGATCTATGGGTCAAAAACAAAATATAAATGTAGTGTATTATTTATTTACAAGTAAACTGGTTTTTTTTTGAGTCTGCCGCTGGCAGTGGCTATCTGGCTGAAAAACAGAATCGTTTATGTCATTCATGGAATAGCAGTCCAGCTTTAAAAGTCTTGTAAGCCAGCCCTCATCTGGGCTGAGAACCAATTTTAGTTATTGAAGAGTAAGAATTTCAGTGTGTTCTTTGGGGCAAGGACTGCCTCCTACTGTGTGTTTGGAGACCACCTAGCACAATGGGCAATTCTTGGTTGCTCTTTGAACACTACCTTAATAAACATGATTCATGCATGTTTAGAAAAAATGTTTCATTATTTATTATTTTACTAATACAAGTGTTATAATAAAATATTACGGTAGTACCATATTAACACAAAGATGACACACATGGTACTAGGACACACACACAAACAAGTAAGTAATGTGGCGTCTTCTAAACACAACTACATTAAACAGAAAAATCTTATCCATTTTCTGGATTTAAATTGCCTCATCCACACCTATAGGTGCAATTAAGCCATAACAATAATGAAAGAGAAACACAGGCAGTCAGAAGTAGCAGTTTGCCCATGTTAGATCAAGATAGAATACCTAGATATATCCTGTAAACACCCTGAGGGCCACATTGCTGTCAGAGGTGACTTGGAACAAGAGAACTACACTTAGTAAAGTCATAATCTTTTAAATGCTCTTAAATTCATACTTCAGTAGGACTTGGGTGATCTCCAAAATGTGCTTGTGGGTTGAAGATAGCAAATGTTATTTTTAGCTCACTCATCTTTCACTTACCTTCTCCTTTCTGAAAAGGAAGAAAAGCGCGGGTTCAGTACAGCATATCTGAATGGGGACACTGACAGCAGTTCCTTCCATACTCACTAGATGGTGCTGTGTACAGGTCTATAATTGGCAGTCTTTCTTAGAGAAAAAAGGAGGAGGAGTACTTGTGGGACCTTAGAGACTAACAAATTTATTTGGGCATAAACTTCTGTGGGCTAAAACCCACTTCATCGGATACATGCAGTGGAAAATACAGTAGGAAGACATATATACACACAGAGAACATGAAAAAATGGGTGTTGCCATACCAACTCTTAACAAGACTAATCAATTAAGTACTCCTTGTTCTTTTTGCTGATACAGACTAACACGGCTACCACTCTGAAACCTTTCTTAGAGAAGCATCTACAGCAGAACACTAGAGATACCTTTTCAGTTTCAGCTGTTGAAAGGATGGGTTAAGTAGTCTTATTTAATACATTCTATGTCCCTTCCAGGACAAATAGTCAACATGTGCCTCACTGATCACAGTTTTGAGTAATTTAGATGCTTTAGACCCCAGTAATTGGGCGTCTACCCATTTTGTTATTCCATCTCTTCCTTTGCAGTTTTATTTTTATATTCTGTCTCATGCTGTTTTAGTCCCTTCTCACTCCATAATTCCTGTTCACTTCCATCATTTCTGTTATTTCCTAACTATTCTTTGGATAAATGATCTCTTTAGTCTCATCAGCATGTCTTCCTTCCTCTTGCAAAAGGAAACCAATGTCCCACCTCCAAAGTGCCGGATGCTGCCAGTATCATCTCTGCAGGTCTGTAGAAATGGATTCTCCTGTCAGGACAGGCAGGGCCGGCTCTACGTTTTTTGCCGCCTCAAGCAAAAAAAATTTTGCCTGCTCCCTGTCCCAGCCCTGGGCTCCCCCCGGCCTCCCCCTGCTGCCCCAGCCCTGGGCTCTCCCCACGCCCCTGCCGCCCCAGTGCTGGGCTTCCCCCTTTCCCCCCCCACCAGTGCCCTCTCCCCACTCCCCTGCCGCCTCAGCCCTGGGCTCCCTCCTTCTTCCCCACCAGTGCCCCCCCACACACACACCTCCTTCTGCCCCAGCCCTGGGCTTTCCCCCTGCCCCCACCTGCACCCTCCTTCCGCCTCAGCCCTGGGTCACTGGTAACTTGCTCCCAGGGTGGGTTATTCAGCAGGAATTTTGGATGTGCACAGAACATAGACAGGATTGGTTCCCATATGGTTACACAGCTGCAGTAACGTGGAACAATTTTCAGCTTGTGTGATTGGAGGATATCTGGATGCATATTATAAGACTGTCCTACATAAATGAAAAAGCTGAAGTGCCTTTATTATTCTTTTGTTCCACTCTTTCTTTGCCAATGCAATATCACTGTCTTCCTTTTAAACAAACAAACAAAAAAAAAGGGAATGGCTGTTGAAAATAGCAATTCCAGTCCTAATAGCCACTGAGAAGCATTTCTTGCTCAATTTTATCCTACTTTTTCTACAGCAAATTACAGTGGATCAGTATATTTGATTTGGGAAAAATGAAGTAACAGCTGCCCAAATTGAGCTTGAGCACCCCTGAATTTTGAGGTGTTCAAATCTGGAAGGCAGGTGCTTGGTGTGTGTGGGGGAGAGGGCTGTGGGCTCCGCGGGGGAGCACGGCAGCATGTATGCAGCAGCGTGTCTGGAGTTGCGCGGAGCCAGATAAGCTGGTCTGAGTGGCACGTAAGGGGGCCAGGGGGGTGGAGAAGGGGTAGGGTGTTCCAGGGGGGCAGTCAAGGGACAGGGAGCGGGGGGGCTGGATGGGGCGGAGGTTTGGGGGGGAGTCGAGGGACATGGAGAAGGGGGGGTTAGATGGGTCAGAGTTCGAGGGGGCAGTCAGGGGACAGGCAGCAGTTGGATAGGCATGGGAGTCCCAGGGGGTTGTCAGGGGACAGGTAGGGGGTGTCCTGGGGGGAAGTTGGGGGCAATCAGGGGACAAGGACCAACAGCGCTTAGATAGGGGGTGGGGTCCTGGGGGGGCAGTTAGGGGCAGGGGTCCCAGAGGGGGTGATCAGGGAGCAGGGGGGGGGTTGGATGAGTTGGGGTTTCTGTGAGGGGCAGTCGGAGGGAGTGGATGGTGGCAGGGTAGGGCTGCCCTCCCTCCCCGTGGAGTGTCCTGTTTTTTTTTAATGTTAAAATATGATATCTCTACCATTCACAGCACTCACAGCCCGCTGTCGCATGAGGTCCCCCTCCTTCCTTTCCAGTTGGTAGTGGCCAAGGGAATGCTGGGAAATGTAGTTCTTTCCCTGCTCCAGGGCTGGCTCCATAGGCAGGGCGCTAACCAAGGAACTACAGCTCCCAGAGACCCTGTTGGTTCTCAGCTTCCCTGCTGCCCCTGCAAATGGGCTGCTCCAAGCAGGTGCTTGCTTTGCTGGTGCCTAGAGGACCCCTGAGGACAGGATTTTTCCTCATGTCCCTGCTTGCAGCCAATCCATTTGGATCACTAAGTCATGGAACCTGCAAAACTACAGGCTGCAGCAGAATCCCTGATGAAGAAGGCAGGGACAGTTCATACAGAACATGCAAAACACAACTACTTTTTATCGGCACATGGTGACATTATGCAAAAGTGTAAGAATAAAACTGGACAGAGTACCCAACTGAAGCTGCAGAAGCTGTTTGGGTAGACAGAATGCAAGCATCAGAGCTGGAATTAATTGCGAGTATTGGGGTTAATATAACTATTCTTACAAGAATTATTGTGAGATTTGTAGTGACCACAGGTGGTCAGTATGTTGGTTTGACAAGTCATCTGAAAGTGGTAGCTCCAGCACTGACTAAGGAGGGCCAAGTGCTACTTGCCAAATCATCAGCATTCCTTCGTGAAGCACTCATGGTGATCTGCTATCCAGATACCCGCACATACCGTGTGATTTGACAGCATCGCAGCACAAGGTGAAGTGGAGCACAGTCTCCAGTGTTGTTTTCCCTCTCACCTGTCTTATTAATAGCATGGTTTTCTTTATATGTGTTGCTGGTTAGAATATTAGCCTACTTTAGTAAAATAAAAATGGGTTAGAAGATAGGAAAACAGAAAAGAGAAAAAATAAAGACGGAAGAGACTAAGAACATAAGGAAGGAAAAGAAAAAATAGCCATTAATGTGAATCCAGATGATCTTATTTTGCCTGATTGTACTATAATCTGTATGAGACTCTTAATGGCAGCCAGTTTCCATTAGTGATCTGATTTGTTTTCTTTCTGTTAGAACAACCTCCTCCTTCTGAAATTTGGCATAAACTAAAACCCTCTATCTGCAAACTTTGGTAAAATCCAGCTTTCAGTCTCTGAGCTTTGCAGCTCAAGGCCCAACTCTACTGATTCCAAGGTGTTAGGCTCCCTTCTTTGGACATGATTAAATATCAAGACTTCATCATGGTGTCCCTGCTCACTAGATCCTCTTTGTCTAGTGACAGACGTGAGTGTCAGCTGGCCAGGTCCACAGGCTGTGGTAGCGGTGAGATCAAGGCTGACCAGCTTTGCGCAGCTTCTGTCCTGCATAGTTTAAAACCCTTATTTCTGCAACAGCATGAGCAGTTTACAAGTCTCTTCATCTCTAGTTCTATTCCTACAGAGTTTAAAGCACCCCAAATTTGCATTCAAATATATCTGTCCTTCAGATAACTGAAAGCCGTACTTGCTGGGGTTTTGATAATTTAGGTTTGACACCACATGCAAACAGCCAACCTGCCAACCCAGCACCCTGATTTTCTGCCTATGGTCCAATCTGACTTCGGGGATAGCAAACCACAGCAGTGCTCTGGGTTTGGTAGCAGTCATTTTGCCCACTGTTAGTAAACCACCCTCCAAATCCAAGCTTCTCTCTTACTCTGTATCCTACCACATACATATATACATAATGTTCATTCAACTGGCAGATTTGGAGGCATGCTGATTGCCTAGTGTATAATCACTATGCAGCATCTTGCACTGGTGAATTTTCAGTGTGAGTCAATGAGCCCAGAATTGTCTCTGTAGAGATATACAGAGACACATACAAACATCACTTTATTCACCACTAAAATGTAGCCATAGCCATCTGTTCTGTAATAATACACTTTATATTTACGCTGTCTGCACCAAAGGTAACACCTTTTCTTCCAGTACACATTGGTGTTGTTTCCATTACTGCTGTCTCCTTCACATTGGACAGATAAACTGATGAGCATGGAGTAAAGGGCAGACCTAAAAATCTGGAAGGTACTGTAAAAACCTATAGTATGTTTCTGGCTGCTTCCTCAACTGGTGTAAATTGGTGTAACTCTATTGATTGTGATGGAGCTTTGCACATATACACCGCTGAGGATCATTTCCTTTACAATTATTATTATTATTATTATAACTATTTGACTTATGCAGTGCACTGTATTCTCCTACTATGTTTTAGTTCTCTAGGTTTATACCTTCTGGCAACATACCAGCTCTTCTCCCCCCCAAAAAAAGTATTTTAATTAAAAATTAACTAAACTATATTTTGGGGCAAAATGAAAATAAAGGATTATAAATAGCACAGAAAAACACCTTAGAAAACAATGTGTTATTTCTCAGGATCCAAGATTGTAAATGATAAAACTGCTTAAATAAGGTGATAATTAAATATATAGTGAGGTGGAAAATCCCTGTGGAAACATAAAACCTGCAATACTGTCGAATTTAAAACTACTGTGAAACTAATTTAAAAGGGAAGGGGAATAATGTTTAAATGAATACTGAGCAATATGCTTTCTGCTGAGAATGTAAACCCAAACCTAGGTAGGATTTGTATACATTACAAATGAAATTATTCTGTGTTGTATCTGTCTTTGTGTTTTATACTGTCCATCACCATAGTGTCTGAGTGCCTGGCAGACAAATGAAATAGCTATAATGAAGTCCTTAGTGGACTTCATGGAGTCTCTGGCACATCGACCTTTTCAGGGTCAAAGCACTGCTTGGGATAGAGTTTGAATGTGTCTGATGAAGTGGGTATTGACCCACAAAAGCTTATGCTCCAGTACTTCTGTTAGTCTATAAAGTGCCACAGGACTCTTTGTCGCTTTTTACAGATCCAGACTAACACGGCTACCCCTCTGATAATAAAGACAGTCACTGTCTTTAAGAGCTTACAATCTAAGTAATTGCATAGTGATTTTCATGACAAAGCAACTCAGAGGTTCACAAAGCATATCATAATATTCTCTCTCTCTCTCTCTGCACATACACGCACATCAATTCATCTACCGCTAAATGCATTTACTCCATGGAATGGAAAACAGCATCTATTAATATCATGCAGCAGTTTAGAATGTAAAGTGAATTCTGTATCCTGTTGAAACTGCAGGGCCCTTTAGGCATGAGGAATGCAATAGGCACGCAGTGTAACCCTTGCAGGGGAGTGGCCCTGCAAATCCTTCTCCTGAAGCCCACTAACTTCAATAAATAAAACCACTTCAGAATGAAAAATTTGCAGCATTTTCTTCTTAGCAATGTCTTACAAAAGTCTGGTATTTTTGCAGTCAGCCACATATCCAAGCATGGCTACAATTCAAAGGCATTACAGAAGCCTCTGTTTTGTTTAGTGATTAAACTCCTAGTTAATCACAAGTAGAGAATGTACCTAGCAATGACACAGCAACCATTGATGAAACAGGTTACCATCAATTCTCCATTTTGTGCAATCCAGAATGTAACATACATTAACACAAGAAAGCAGTTTTACAATGAAACCAGTGTACCCAGAGTGCAGTGCCATAAAATCAGCACTTAATAGCTGTAAATTATATACAATCTATCAACTTCAAGCACAGTGTGCTACACATAATTAAGGTTAAGATTTTGTCATGGTTATTTTTTGTAAAAGTCATGGACGGTCACGGGCAATAAACAAAAATTCACAGAAGCTGTGACCTGTCTGGGACTTTTGCTGCTGTGGCTCCATGGTGGGAGCTGCAGGATGACCATATTTCCTGAAGAGAAAATAGGACAGCCCACCTGCTTGTCCGACATGTCCCCCTCCCCCAGTGCAAGGCTGTCACCTGTCACTGGAACTCTAAGAAGGGCCCCTCGGGAGTCTGTCACCTGTGGCTGGAACTTTGCAGGGGGCCCCTTGTCACTTGTCTCTGCTGTCGCCAGTTCCCACTGGCTGTCAGCTCCAAAGTCCTGCAGCCCCTGGGGCTGAAGCAGAGAATGTCATGGGGGTCTCTGGAAGTCACAGATTCCATGACTTTCATGACCTCCATGACATAAATGTAGCCCTACACATAATAAAAAATCAGCTCTGAGTTGGGAGGATTTGGCTAGCTATGTAAGGAGACTTAATCTGACTGCAGTGTGACCCAAAAACTCCTAATGCCAACTGGCAACGGGTTTACAAGAACATCCTGATTATGATATGTGCATTCTTGTTCACCAAAGAATGTCATTTGAGGTTTTAACTGAAAGCCAGGGTCACAATCGTCATAAATATCATTGTGAAACATATGTGTAAGGCTGTGATTTTCAACTTTTTTCATTTGCGGACCCCTACAAACTTTGAACAGAGGTGTGGACCTCTTTGGAAATCTGAGATAGTCTGTGTACCCCCAGGGGTCAATGGGCCACAGCTGAAAACCACTGTTCTATGGTAACGACAACCTTTCTCAGGCCCCTTAGATATGGTCTGTGGACTACAGGTTGAAAACCACCACTGGAAAGAATTGTGTGTGTGTGTATATAATATACTGAAACTATGTTCTTAGATTCTGCATCAAAGTATGTCACTAATAGAGGTGAAGAAACAGGTTTTCTGTCACACACAAGATGTTGATTCACCTGTCTCTCTATTGGGGTGTCAGTTCAGCACTGTAAGCTAACACAATGGCTACAAAGTCAGTGAAGAAATGCAAAGTCAACAGGTCAGCAGCACATAGGAACAATTCATGTGGGGTTATTGTGCCTCTGGGTACAGACAATGAACTTTCAGGATATAAGTAGAAGGCAAAGGAGACACCTCCCCCATGCTCCCCAGGATGTAAATAGGAAGTGTATTTAAATTCATGAAAACAGGATCTCAGCTGACCTTGGTTGAAAAGCTGCAGAGGATTTTGGGGGCAATATAACCGGTCAGTTAACTTTAGTCTCTAGGCAACGCGTTATGAATGTGTTTAATATGTCACCATTTATTTCCAATATGCTTACTCACTATCACTTGAATATTTGATAATAAATTTATCCATGTTTTCACTATAAATATATCTAGGTGCTGTGATAGTAAACAAAGTGCTGAGCTTGAGCTGAATCATACAAGTTGGTGTGTATTCAGTTCCCTTGGGGACTGCAGACTAGGTTTTCTCTGAGTGTTCAGTGGATAAAGGTCTGTTCTACAGGGGAACTCCTCAAAGGGTCTTGGGGACTGGAGTGCACCAATTGTTAAACTGCAAGGCAAAGTGAGGGCTGGCATAACCCAAGGGAGAGTGCTGGGGTGGCTAACAGGCTGGTGGTGTCAGGGAGCTGACACTCAAGTAAGACAAGGAAGTCTCCCACATGCTGGAGGCAGAGGGTTAACAAGGTGACTTTCAGTGCTGGCTACTCTGAGAACCCTCAAAAACAGCTCCTCCTGTCTGTCTGGGGGATGGCTCTTTTTTTGCCTTAAGTCAGTGGTTCTCAATCTATGGCCCGTGGGGCAGCTTGCACACAGCTGCTGATATCCTCAGGGCCATACAGGAAGTGAGTGTGTGTGTGTATATATATATATATGATATATATATTGTGTGGATGTTGGCCACATAACACAGAGAGAGCTGCATATGCAGTGTACAGTAGTAAATAGGTTGAGAACCACTGCCTTAAGTACTAGTGTTCCTGCTGCATACAGATCCCAAGGCTCCCAGATTGATTCTTGTTTTCATAATGTGCAGATGAACAAGGATGGTCCAGTGGTCTGAGTGCTACCTTTGGAATTGAACACCCAGTTTCAATTCACTATTCTGCCACAGACTTCTTGGGGGGCCTTGAGCAAGTCACTTAGTCTTTCTGCTTCAGTTTCCCATCTATAAAATGGGGATAAATAGTACTTCCCTACTTATGAGAATGTTGTGAGGAGAAATTTGAGACTGTGAAGTGTTCAGATAATGAGATAATGGGGCCATGTACCTTACTTAGACAAATTTGGCTATGTCAACCCAGAATGAGGAGACTCATGTTATTGCTTAAGGGCAGGTTCCTCCCGAATCGTCACATTGATTTTGCTTTGACTTCTTTCCCCATTCTTGTTAATAGCGCACACACAGCAACAGTAGCCTGCCATACAAACCAGCTTGACTAATGGATAATCTTGGAGCTAACATCATGCTGATTGCCCTATTCTGAACCTTTTCAAATTCCCATACATCTTTCTTGAGATGGGCGACCACATCTGCATGCAGTATTCAAGATGTAAGTGTGCCCTGGCTTTATATAGAGGCAATATGCTATTTTCTATCGTATTATCTATCCCTTTCTTAATGATTCCCAACATTCTATTCACTTTTTAGACTGCTGCTGCACATTGAGTGGATGTTTTCAGAGAACTATCCACAATGACTCCAAGATCTCTTTCTTGAGTGGTAACAGCTAATTTACACCCCATCATTTTATATGTATAGTTGGGATGATGTTTTCCAATGTTGCATTACTTTGCATTTATCAACATTGAATTTCATCTGCCATTTTGTTGCCCAGTCACCCAGTTTTGAGAGATCCTTTTATAGCGCTTCGAAGTCTGCCTGGGACTTAAGTGTCTCAAGTAGATTTGTATCATCTGCAAATTTTGCCACCTCACTGTTTATCCCTTTTTCCAGATCATTTATGAATATGTTGAATGGGACTGGTCCCTGTACATACCCCTGGGGGACACCACTATTTACCTCTCTCCGTTCTGAAAACTGACCATTTATTCCCTCTTATCCCATGACAGCTTACTTTGCTTAAGAGCCTTTAGTGAGGGACCTTGTCAAAGTCTTTCTGAAAATCTAAGTACACTATATCTACTGGATTCCCCCTTGTCCACATCCTTGTTGACTCCCTCAAAGAATTCTAGTAGATTGGTGAGGCATACTTTTCCTTTACAAAAAACGTGTTGACTCTATTACAGTGGTTCCCAAACTTGTTCTGACGCTTGTGCAGGGAAAGCCCCTGGCAGGCCGGTCCGATTTGTATTCCTGCCCTTTCCACAGATTTGGCCGATTGCAGCTCCCAGTTGCCGCAGTTCACTGTTCCAGGCCAATGGGAGCTGCTGGAAGCAGCAGGTACACAAACCATTGATAGCTGCTCTTTGAGTGTGGTCCTTCAACCAGTTTAGCACCAACCCTACAGTAATTTCATCTAGACCACATTTCTCTACCTTGCTTACGAAAGTATCGTGGAACTGTAACAAAAGCCTTACTAAAAATCAAGATATATCATGTCTCCTGCTTCCCTCCATCTACTAGGTCAGTAACCCTGACAAAGAAGAAAATTAGGTTGGTATGGCATGACTCGTTTTTTAACAAATCCATATTGTCTATTCCTTATAACCCTATTATCCTGTAGATACTTACAAAATGATTGTTTAATATTTTGTATCTTTCCAGATATTGAAGCTAGGCTGACTGGTCTATAATTCCTGGGTCCTCTTTGTTCCCTTTTTAAAGATAGCTACTGTGTTTGCCCTTCTCCGCTCCTCTGGAACCTTCCCCCCCCCACACCCCGACTACGTGAGTTCTGGAAGATAATTGCTAACAGTTCTGAGATTGCTTCAGTTAGTTCCTTATGTACCCTAGGATGAATTTCATCAACATATCTAAATATTCTTTAACTGGTTCCTTCCCCATTTTGACATGTATTCCCTCCGCCTTGTTAATATTAATGGTTTTGAGTACCTGGTCACCATTAACCTTTTAAGTGATGGCTGAAGAAAATAGGTGTTGAACACCACAGTCGTCTTGATGTCATCAGTTATTAGCACTCCTTTCCTGATAAATAGAGGACCTAAAGTTTCCTTTATCTTTCTCTTCCTCCCAGTGTGTTTAAAGAACCTGTTTTTACTACCTTTTATGTCCCTTGCTAGGTGAAACACGTTTGTCTTAGCCATTTCCTAATTAGCCTAATAGTTGAATTGTAAAAATTTCTGTGTTGGGTATGAAGCTTAAAGGAGGGCAAAAAGTTGTTCTCTGATGCCATTTAACTTAGCATTAGTATTTACAATTTGTATTACGGTCGGGTTTTTAGCCCTCAACAAAAATTGGAGCTCCATTATACTAGACAAACATACAATGAGTCCCTGCCCCTATTTATAGTGTAAATCGACACAGAACTCAGATCTCCAGATTCCCAGACAAGTGTCTCCTTGAACAAAGCTTCTTCTCCAAACCTTCCAGCTCTGAGTAAGTGATCACTAGTTTAAAAAGCATAACCACAATGCAGTTACATTATAATGGGAGTGTAACCACCATTTAATGACAGACACTGTATTATAAAGTGTAACTGACAATGCTTGTGTTTGAGGACTAATGTTCTTTTTACTATTTTACGTTCCCAGCCAAATGTGTTATTGATGTAATTTACACTAAAAAGGCCAACTTCTGTTCTCTTATAATTTGTGAAAACTTAAGAGTAATTCCAAAGTAAGGATTGAAGCAGATGATGGTTCAGGGTTTGACCCATAATGTGAGTTTTATACTCGTGTGTATTTTTTAATCTGGAAAATATTTCCATGTTGTTGTCTTTATATTTATATAATATGTTTATATAGCTCTGATGTGCATGACCCGTGTCTATTTACCTGCTTTGCGGTGATGCACACTCATGCCAATTGCTCTAGCCTTAGACTTTAATTTGTGTGGTTCTGATTTACCCTGTCCCCTCTCAGAATAGTTCAGAATATCTGGGGAGTTTTCATGGAAATGAGTGTTTTATTACTCAACTTCTTTTGCTCATGAACTATTATTATCCAGAGGCTTTTTGTTCTATACCAGCTCTTAAGGGCATTAAATCAGTGAAATATACTAATTATAATTAATAAACCTTTGGAGATTTCCTTTTAGATCTAATTATAAAAATTGTGTTTTGACATAAATGAATCTGTTAAAGCAGTATTTCCCAAACTTGGGACACTGCTTGCGCAGGGAAAGTCCTTGGCAGGCCGGGCTGGTTTGTTTACCTGCCCCGTCCGTAGGTCCGGCCAATCGCAGCTCCTACTGGCCGCGGTTTGCCGCTTCAGGCCAATGGGAGCTGCTGGAAGCAGCAGAGGCCGAGGGACGTACTGGCCGCCACTTCCAGCAGCTCCCATTGGCCATTTCCTTTTGATAGCTGCCAAGAAGCAGGCAGTACACGTCTCAGGAAACTTAGTAACTAGCCAGTGTAATAAGTAACTAAATTTTAAAAACATTTTCCGGGTAAATAGTTTGCATTTTAAATATTAATGAATTGGGCTTTAATACAACAGCACAATGATTTGGCTTCTGTCCCCTGACACTTCAGTGTTTACAAAAACTGGCTCTAAGTAGCATGTTAAATTACAGCTTTAGAAACATTCAGATTGAAGCATTTAATCTCCCAGAGAAATCCTCAACCATCTGTTTGCCCAGGGTTCGTGTTGCCATATGAGTAGAAGAACAGAATACATCTTGGATTAATTTATACTGCTCTTACGTATTGCCAGACTCTCTCAAAACTTCTGAGGATTTGTGACAGACGGCGTGGATAACAGCATACAGGCCAGATACTTAAGCTTGGTTTAGAGCAGACTCTGGAAAACAGACTCAACAGGACGGTTATTTAATTCTATTAAATAGAAAAACAAAAACCCACCTAATAGAATTAAATAACAAGATGAGAATGTTAGTGTTCACTCATCACTCAGTCCTTATGCAGTGTAATGCAGTTACATGTCCACTTGCTATTTCTCGAACAATACGATAGACCTTTTTGATGAAAAATTTCTAAGACACAGAAAGTAATATCTTCTGCTGCTGTATCCTACTCTGTGTAAGCTGAAATAAAATCCATTATGGCTATTTTTATACACAAGAAAAGTAAGAGAGGGACTCCTCTAGAAGAAAAAGCCAGCGCCAGTGCTCAAAATCTTTAATGTACCAATTTTCACAATATCCGTGTGAGGTAGGGCAGCATGGTGAAGTGACTTGTCCAAGATCACAGAAGAGCAGGAAATTGAACTTAGATCTTAAGAATCTCAAGCTAGTACCCTAGCCATTGGACCAGCCTCCCTCCCTAACTGCAACTTAGTGTTACTGCACATTGTAATGAAATATAGTTTACATACTGATCTATAGCAAGAGTGTCAAAGTGTTTGGGTGTAAGTTGGCAAACCCAGCACTGCTGGCCAGACATGCTTAGCTCCTAAATGATGACTAAAGGATTTGGCCAAATATGACTAAAGGCATATCAGCTCATTGCACTGAAACTGATCTTCTTTCCTGGAAGAAACGATGCTATTGCTGTTCAAGAAGAATGAGATTTACAAGCTCAACGGCTCCTACTTATGGGATGGATTTAGTTTATATGAAATTCCATTGTTTTGAAACCTCCATGTTTAGTGTGTCAGTCTATATTTCTACCTAGGTGAATGAAAAGGCTGTCTACATAGACTGTTCTGTTTATTCAGCATCTAAATGTCTTATCTTTCAGATTTTATTTGGCAGCTGGTTGTGGTGGTTGGTTTTGTAACTAGAGTCTGATTAAAGCAAAAATCAGTGATGCCAAATATTCAAATATTTAGGAGAGAGCATGGTGTAGAGACTAATAATTATAGGACCAGGAGCCATTGAGCTCTAATCTTGCTCCTGAGACTGGTTTTCTCTCATCTTGTGCAAATGCATTAAGCTTTCTGGTAGGATGGCCACCTTTTCAAAAGGCAGAAGCGGGACACATGCAGGAGCCCTGCCCCTCCTTTTCCTCTGAGGCCCCGTTCCCTGGCCAGGCTGGAAGTCAGAGCCAGTCCATGGTAAGAGCCTGCCAGAGAGCCTGGACCACTGTGGGGAGTCCCTGACCCTCCATCTGACTTGCACAGCTAACTGGGGTGCCCGAGATCAGCCCCTGGCCAGTGTCCTTGCCTCCTGGAGAGCACCGCCCAAGGCAAGTGGAGGGTCTGAGACTCCAGGGCTCCTCACAGCGGTCCGGACTCCTTGAATGCTCTTCCACTGCCTGGCTCTGGCTTCCTGCCTGGCTGAGGTGGGGGGGGGTGAGGGCTCTTGAGAGGGAAGAGAAGGAGCAGGGGCAGGACCTCATGGGAAAGGGAGCTAAGGACCATCTTGCCCCCCACACACCAGGAATAGGCTGGCACCACTCCTGAGCCTCGATCAGGCATGGAGAGGAGCCACAGGGAATCTGGGACATACGCTGTCCTGGAGTCATTCATTCCGGGACTGGGACTTGAACTCTGCATTTCGGGACTGTACCACCCAGTTTAGGTCTGGTGTCACCCTATTCACTGGGTCTGTTTATACTAGGAAAAATAATGCTTTTTTAAACTGAGTTTGGGAACCTAGTTTAAAACACCACTTCATGTCTAGTATAGGCCCAGTTGAACACTTTTAAAATTATGTTAACGGGTTGTGTGTGGGAAGCATAGGTTAATTTCAGTAGCGGTGAAGGAAAATACTTGTTTTGTGGCCTGCTCAGCAATTCTTAAACTGGGTCTGTCTTCCATATGCCTGCTTTGCTCCTGCCTTCCTTTTACTAAAATCCCTATTCCCTCTCTAAGAAATTTACCATGATCCAGAACCTCTTTATCTCCTGCTACCTCTGTTTAAGATTCTGACTTTCATTTACATGGAGGCCCCTTTATGCCATCAAAGGTGTATTAGGTGGCCTTGCCAGTGAGAATCACGCCCTTGAATGTTCCCAGTGATTCTAACTTCGAAGTCTGCTACATCTGGCTCTTTCTTTCCCTTTCAGTTTATTACCTACTAACTTCCTAGCTTCTGATCCTTCTTTTCCCTAACTTTGATGTTTAGTGCGCTCTCTTCATTTCAACTCAGTTATCTACCATTCTTCTCAGCAAGAGTGATCTCCTAAATAATAGAGAGTGTACCAAGTACTTTGGGATATTGGCATTTTTTTTCCTGTAGTCAGAGCATTGCCATTCTATGGACGACCAACAGAAGAGTGTCAATGGCTTTAGCCGTTTTTTATATAGTAAAGGCTTTTTGAATGCTAACATTGATCAGTGAGAAAGGCATTGTTGTACTTCTATGGCCCAGGGTCTGTGATGAGTCTTTATTCAAAAAAATTCATATCCTAAGTACTGCTAGGTTCCCTTGGAGCGAGAGACATAAAATACTCAATTAAAAAAAATTGTTTTGGAGTCACTAGAACTTTATACTTTCCCTCCTTCAAAGATGTGCTACCTTGCCAAAGGGAAAGAGAGAAAGGAACACAGTTGAAGGCCTTTAAAGATTAGTGGGTGTATTTGATTTTGTTTTCACTGATGGAATGTCTTTTCAGTAATATAAATCTTTTTTTCCCCTTCCAAAATAATGTACTGTGTCAGTTACTGGCATTTTCCTCTTTGGTCACTTTTGCTGCTATTTTCTTTGTCGGCTTCAATACTGTGAGGAAGGAAAGCTTTGTGATTTTAGTAATGCAGTGTCACTCTGATAACTTGGGTTTTTTTAGTCATTCAATATAATGTATATATTGTTGATTATAATGAAAATCTAGCAAAATTTTAAAAATACAGATGCTTCCCGACTTACACAAGCATTTCGGAACACCTTGTGTAACTCAAATTTTGCGTAAGTTGGAAACATATACCTGACCATTACATGCAAAAAAACCCCTATTTCTAGCTTACGGAACTTTTTCCGTAAGTGCAGATTTGTGTAAGTTGGGTTTGCATAACCCAGGGGGCATCTGTAGAGCACTTAAAATCCTATCAAAAACAGAAATTCTATAACCCAAAACTAGAAAAGAGGCAGAGACTCTATGAAGTGCACTAGGGACCTCATTATTACTAAGATCGATAGATAAGGTTCAGCAGATAAAACGCTGTTTAAAGCATGCAAATAAGTGGTTTGATTTTTTGTGAAGTACTGAGCAGCTAGAGCTCCCATTGACTTTAATTGTAATTGATTCTCTGGCTATCAGGCCACTTTATTATTGTGCCTTAATATGGTTGTAGGTACCAAACTTGAGGTACTGAAGTCTAACAATGATGACTATAGAGACTATTGATGCTAAAGAGAGGAGGTAATGGGCATGATGAAGTTACTCCTGATGTAAATGAGATCAGAATCAGGCCCATTGACTTTAGAATTTCTTAACGTAATAGACAATCATTTATTGCAGTCAACACGGGGAATTCTATGTTGGACATTATTCTAACTTATAAAGAGGAAGTGATCACAGAACTAAACATTAATGGTAGCTTAGCTACAAGTGATCATGACTCGATCACATTTATAATGCGCAAACAAGATAAAGTCCAGACCGTAATACATATGCTTGTGCTTTAATGAGGCCAGCTCCACCAAGCTGAAAACAAGTATTGGCCAAATCAGCTGGAAGGAAGAATTCAAACAAAAAAATGTGAATGATAATTGGGAATCATTTAAGAACATCTTCTACCCCAAAAGGCACAATTGAAAGAGAAGGCTGTGTCGGTTAAAATACAGACTCTGGTTGGGGGTGTGTGTAGGGCAGGTGTAAAAAATAACAATAAATAAAAATGGAAGAAAAGAGAAGTTGATAGCAATGAATGTAAATCAGGAGATACGAATTGTAGAAAATTCGTAAGGGAAGCCAAGGGACACAAGGAGAAATCTATGGCCAGCAGAGTTAAGCACAATAAGGAATTTAACAAAAAAAATCTTAGAAACAAAAAGAATCCTGACAATGCTATTGGTCCATTACTGGACAGAAATGGCAGAAATATCAATAATAATGCAGAAAAGGCAGAAATATTCCATATATATTTTTGTTCTGTATTTGTGGAAAAAGCAGATGATTTAGTCTCATCATATGGTGATAATGCTCTCTCCATTCCACTAGTATCTCTGATGGATGTTGAAGCTACTAAAGTTAGATATTTTTAAGTCAGCAGGTCCAGATAACTTACATACAAGAGTTTTTAAAAAAAGCTGGGTGAGGAGCTCAATGGACTGTTAATGTTGATTTTCAATAAATTTTGGAGTGTTAAGAAAGTTCCAGAAGACTGGAAGAAAGCTAATGTGCCAATTTTTTAAAAGGGTAAATGGGATGATCCAGGTAATTATAGGCCTGTTAGACTGGATAAGATAATGAAGTGGCTGATATGGGGCTAAATTAATAAAGAACTAAAGGAGAGCAGTGTAGTTAATAAAAATCAACATGTGTTTATGGAAAACGAATCCTCACAAACTAACTTGATATATTTTTATGATATAAGTTTGGTTGATAAAGATAATAATGTTGATGTATACTTAGAGTTTTCTAAGACATATGTCTTAGTGTTGCATGATATTTTGATTAAAATACTAGAACAATTTAAAATTAGCATGGCACACATTAAATGAATTAAAAACCGGTGAATTGATAAGGTGTCAAAATGTAACTGTAAACAGGGAATTGTCATCCAGTGAAGTCCTGAAGTCATTGCTTCTGGATCATACACTATTTAATATTTTCATCAACGACCTGGATGAAAACATAAACATCATCAATTATGAAGTTGGCCGATGACACAAAAAGTGGGGGAGTGGTAAATATGGTAAATATTTAGAGCAATTTGGATTGCTTGCAAACTGCGAGCAAGCAAACAATTTGTTTTAACACGCTAAATGTAAATGTATACATCTGGGAACAAAGAATGTTGGCCATATGGGGGTGCTCTATCCTGGGAAACAGTAACTCTGAAAAAGATTCAGAGGTCATGGTGGATCATGAACTGAACATGAGTTCTGGTGCTAATGTGACCCTGGGATGCATAAATGGGAATCTTGAGTAGGAGTAGAGAAGTTATTTTACTTCTGCATTTGGCACTAGTGCAACTGCTGTTGGAATATGATGTCCAGTTCTGGTGTTGCTAATTCAGGAAGGATTTTGATTAATTGGAGAGAGTTCAGAGGAGAGCCATAAGAATGATTAAAGGATTAGAAAATATGCCTTATAGGGATAGATTCAAGCAGCTCAATCTATTTAGCTTAAAAAAGAGAAGCTTTAATGGTGACTTGATTACAATCTATCAGTACCTACACTGGAAAAATATTTAATAATGGGCTTTTCAATCTAGTAGAGAAAGATATAAGAGGATCCAGAGCCTGAAAGTTGAAGTTAGACAATTTCAGACTGGAAATGAGGTGTACATTTTTAATAGGGTAAATAACCATTCGAGCAGTTTACCAAAGGTGGTGATGGAATCTCCATCACTGGTAATATTTAAATTAGGATTGGCTTTTTTTCTTAACATATGATGTAGTTTAAAAGGAATTGTTTTGGGGAAGTTTTATGGCCTGCATTATACAGGAGGTCAGACTAGATGATCACAGTGGTTCCTTCCGACCTTGGAATCTATAAAAGCATAGTATTTTCACATAACAAATAATATAACAACAACATGTGAGGAAAATAGGCATCAGCTGTCTCTATGACTGTGGGGGTTCATTTAGCTTCTTTTCCTGTCATGGATCTTTACCATATAGACCAATGCATTTTTATTCTGCAAGAAAAGATCCTATCAATGTATACAGAATTATTTATAACAAATCTTAGTCATGTTTGGTTTTTGCGGGGATTAAGGGGTTTTGGGATGAAAGAGAATATGTCACCTCTAGCAATATTTTTGATTATCATTATTCCTGAATACTAATTTAGCTGAATGCTCATGAGAAGTTTCATACCGATAATGCTGGGAACTTAATTTCACTGTTTATCCACAATATATGTACAGTACAGGAAGTGCAGTCTTGTCACACAGATCCTTGCTAGTGTGTTTCATTTCCAGGTCCATTCAATCATTTGTCTTTCTGATGACACTGTCAACTACGGTGTTGTTTCTAATGTGGGCATTAGCAGTGGTTCTCAAATTTCTTTGATCGCACCCCCCTTCTTTGTATCTGAAGTAGTTTATGCCCTCCCCAGCCTCCAGGTGCCCGACCAACAGCTGCTGCTCTCTGGCCGCCCGGCCCTTAAGGCTGAGTGGAGAACAGCGTCACCAGCAGCAGCTCGCCTCTGCTTTTGACAGCAGCACTGCCGTCAGAGCTGGGCCATCAGAGAGCAGCACTGTTGAGTTGGTTTCTTTCTTTTGGTTTTAACCATGTGTGAATTGGGATTTTCGACTTTGACATGCAGAGTGTTGTGAATCATAGCAACAACAGAACACTAATCTTACTAAACAGTGGATAGTCTTTGAAAACACTTATCCAAAATGATAACAAATTTAATAGAATCATAGGGTTGGAAGGGACCTCAGGAAGTCATTTAATTCAACCTGATGCTCAAAGTAGGACTAATGCCCAGATTTTTACCCCAGTTCCCCAAATGGCCCCCTCAGGGATTGAGTTCACAACCCTGGGTTTAGCTGGCCCATGCTCAAACCACTGAGCTATCTGTCCCACCCAATAACTTATGTTGTGTTTTGAGTGTGCTATCACAGGTTAGTTGCAGCAGTTTTTTTTCTTCTTCAGGCATCAAGTTTAGCTCCATTATTGATCCAGGATTTTCAGAAGCTAAAGGATCTTTCATCCAGCACTTTTCCTTCAAACTTTGAAACCCATTTGCAGGGAAGTAGCGACTAAAATTGTCAGACAAAGCAGCGAGATGTAACTACATGACACTTTCCATTTCATTCACTTTTTCTTCACTGATGCTGTTCTCCTCTGTGTGTTGTAACAGTACTGGGAACATGTAGCTCGGACGATTACTTTTCAGTTGTGCTTGCCACAGTGCTAATGACTTTTGCAATGCTTCTATCTGTTCATGATGTCGAAACAAATCAGTGTCTCATCCTTGTAATTTCAAATTCATTTTGTTTAAAATTGAGAAAATGTCAGCTAGATATGACAACTTTATTAACCATCATCTTCAAACAAATTTGCCAAATTACTTTCTCTACCAGAAAAATATGAAGCTCATTCTGGAATTTGTACACCCTTGTAAACATCCTGCCCCATGACAGTCACCATACTTCATTGTGAAATGAGTGTGCTCCGCTTCAAAAAGCCTGCTGTTTGGTGAACTTCCTTTAATGAAATTAACAATTTTCATTACTTCCTTCAGTATCGCCATAAACTCAGGGGAAATACCCTTGGATGCCAAAGCTTCACAGCAAATACAACAGTGATTCCAAACAACATCATAGTCAGCTGCCTCAGATATTTTTTGTCACAACTTTGCTATTGCTCCACATCACATATGCTGCACCATCACATGTAATTCCTTTGCAATTAGCCCAGTCTAATTTGTATTTTCCAACTATGCAGTCATGCGATGCTTTGATTACCAACAAAATACAACAGGAGCACAGATAAAGTCGGACAACACAGGAAATCTTGCCATACATACCTTACATAAAGTAACAGTGTTGCACAGTCTGAAATATCAATACTCTGTTGGATAGCAAAATCCCTGGCTGACTATAACTATGTAATAACTATAACTATGTAATCTGAATCCGCGGGACCGGGGACCTCCCCCAGACAAGCCGCCAAAGGCAGCCTGCCTGCCATGCTTGGGGTGGCAAAATACCTAGAGCCACCCCTGGCTGGAAGAATAAGTTTTTCGTCAACTACTTTTGCTACATGGTATGCTACGAAATATGTTGCTTGTTGTGCCTTATCATTCGAAGTAGCTGGCCAACTAAGAACTCATGCTGATAACTTTTAATTTCCATTGCTTCCTTGGAAAATTTTCAAAAAGGGGTATCAATGACATCCCCATGTTTTGTTTCTAGATGTCTTTTTTTAACTTTAATTGTTTTTAACTTTTGTTTACAAACACCTCACAGCAAATAACACACTGTGGATTTTGATATTGGCTTGCATTAGCACAATTGATGAAATCATATTTTTTTAAAAAGCATCACTACACTGCTTTGTCAATAATTTCGTAGCTGGTTGAGATGAGGTTGATATGGCAGAAGTCTGTCTATAATATTAGAACTTTCTGTTGAAAATGATGTACTTACACTTGTATTTTCATTTTAGATGTAGATGATTTGATTGTTTCTGAACTTTTTCGTATTATGGAATGATCCATTTTTTTCAGGATAAAGGTTTGTTGATTAAGCCTTGCAACTTGAATCTTCACAGCTGTCCCATTCAGTGATTACATTCAAAACAGCTATGTTGTGTACACATATAGTGTGTAGCACCAACTCTCTTTAAATGAATACTTACCAGAAATAAATAAAATATCCAATATTTAAATGTTATGTTATTTTAAAACTCTAATGAAAGACATTCCAAGAGATCATGACATTTTAAATTTGCAAGTGACCCAATGACTAATATTTCATGATCCAGTACCGGGTCATGACCCATACTTTGAAAACCAGTGCAGCAGGAGCTGCACTTAACGTAGGCTAATAAACAGCCATAAGATGGCAATAAATTTAGTTACTCACAACTTGGTATAGTTTTGAATTGGTGATATAGAGGTGATAATATCTACCATCTGTATAATTCCTTGAGCCATCCAGTCCCTCCAAACATCATCCTTTTTGACAAAACGTGTCATGTCGGCAAATATGTTCAGATGTTATGTTTTCAATGACAAATGCTGCATTTGCATGCATTATGCCTGATAAATTTCATGTGGTGTTTACATTTTCTGGTAGTTGCATCTCTTCTTCCTCATCATAATCCCTAATGAATGGTATTCAAGTCTTCATCTCCAGAAAGAATGAAGTCTGTGTCAACATTCTCAGTGCATAAAAGGTTCAAAGGTGCTTAAATTCATGCCAGATGCATCAGTGAGTCATTACCAAAGCTGGTGAAATGTTTCAGAGCTTAACAAGATATTATTTCTTCTTGTTGGAAACATCTTTACACACAGGCATTTTTCAGTTAAGAGTCATCACTGATCACAGTTCCACAGTATACAAAATCAACAATAGCTGAACAGGCATTTTACAAATCGGGGCAATTTGCCTTTACTGTCTGCATCAATATTGTAATTCTGAAAAGTCGGATTTCTTTGGGAACTTGAAAAAGGATGCCTTTAAGAAAAACTTTCTGGAACAAAAGACTTAATATTTTATTAGCTGAAAAGACTATTATTTTGGGACCAGGAAATGTTTAGGAGCTCTGTTTTCGAAAAGCCTGATGACGGGCGAAGTAATTACCACTTGAATAGTTACAGAAATTGAATAATACATAATCAGGACAAAAAGACAATTGGATCCTCCAGTCCAGTTTACTTTGTTTTGTAGATCTGCTCAGTGCTTCACTGTTGCTGGCATTTTTTTGAGTCTATTTTTACCAATCTAGAGCCTATCAACTTTCATTTGGGGGTTTAAATCTTTTTCCCACAAGGATCTTACTCATTTCCACTAAGGTAATGCAGTTTAATAAAGAATTATGGAAGAAATGTGTATTTTTAATATTAACTGGCATGCATTTCTCAGCCTTGATTGTCTGAATCTCAGTTATCTGAAATTCTCTTGTAACCAAAACAAAGTCATGTCTCCAGACATCTTATTAATCACATTGAAAATTCCCTCTTGTTATCGAAAACATTGATTATCTAAACTTATTCAACATCCCTCCAGACTCTTGGATAATTGAGGTTGGACTATAATCAAGCATCATAAGCTCTGATTGCAATTTGTTCAGTATATCTGGATTTAGTTTACTTGTCTACATTTACCACCAGTCTTTAAGCCAGTAGTTATAAACATCTGTGAAAGACGAGAACATTTAGTTTTTCTTTTTTAGAGTTAAATATTATTGAATATTATTGAACTTAAAAAGACACTATCAGGTTGGAGCTCTCCCTTTAGAAAATAAAATTACTTACCTCCATTAATAATACCATTGATTACACAAAATGATTTAAAAATTTCACTGTGGTTTTTGCAACTTGTTTGTTTGTGTGTTTGTTTGCTTTCTCTTTGTGCTTCATACTTACTTCCTACAGGCTTCTACACTGAAAATTAGTCACCTTCTGGTTGCCATGCATTAGCAAGATATTGTAATGTTTAGGGTACATGCATTATGGGGGAATGCTAAAAATCAAATACATCTTTCCCTTTTATTTATTTATTTATTTATTATGTAATGAAAACTTAATGCTCAGCATGTCAAGCTTAATTTGAATGATCATTTAAATCAATGGAAATACTCCCATTACCTTAGTGTGGCTTTGGATCAGGCCCTTCAACAGTTTTACCAAAATGCACTCAGATTCCCATGCCCCTGAGGTAGGTGAGTGTTATGCTTACTATAAAGTTGGTCATATTGAGATATGGAGAGGGTGAGTAACTTGTCTATGGCTATAAAGTGAGTCAGTGGGAAAGCCAAAACTGATATTTTCAGGCTCTTATTCTAGACCATACTGTTTCACCTTATTTTTGTAAAATTTATTTTTTCAGAAAACCCAATTTGTAGTCTACAGTGTTCTTAGAATAAAAAGTCTTTAAAATATATTAAAACTATGCCACATGTATAAATAATTCAAAAATCTATATACAAAACACGGCAATGTATCAGTACAAAATGTAATGCCTCTAGTGGTCATAATTAAAAATCAATATTTGCCTACACTTATTACACAGTGACATTTAAAATACCATATCGTTCTCTTGTATCTGAGAGAGAACTCTGTGGTAATAGCTGAATAAATGCTGACATTTTCAGTAGAAGCTACTCTCTGCTAATTAAAGATTGTTTAGGCAGTAATCATCTGTGTATATGTGTGTGTAAGACTTACACATCTGATATTAATCATCTAAAATAATTGCGATACTGTACAAAAAGGAAAATAGCTAGTTACACTAATAGTCACCAAAATTGTAATAAATCTTGTACAAAATGTCATGTAAAGCAGCGTTTTTCAAAGTTCCGGTCTCAACCCAGTACTGGGTCATGGCATGTAAGGCACTAGGTCGCTCTGGTGAGCACTACCGACCAGGACATTAAAAGTCCCATCAGCAGTGCTGCCCGGCTAAGCCAGGCTAGTGCCTACCTGTTCTAACACCGTGCTATGCCCCAGGAGCAACCAGCAGTTGGTCCAGCTTCTAGGCAGGAGGGCTATGGGGCTCCGCACGCTGTCCCCACCCCGAGCACCAGCTGCGCACTCTGGTGGGAGGTGCCTGCAGGCGAGATCCATGCGGAGCCGCTTGCGTGCCTCTGCCTAGGAGCCGGATTTGCTGCTGGCCACTTCAGGTGCAGCGCGATCCGTGGGGACAGAACAGGCAAGAAGTCTGCTTCTGCAACCGGCTGCACTGCTGACTGGGAGCTGATGCAGGTAAGTCCATGCCCCAATCCTCAGCCCTGAGCCCCCACAACTTAGAACACCCTCCTGCACCCTACAGCCTGCACCCCCAGCCCAGAACCTTAACCCCCTTCCAGACTTCAACTCCCTGCCCCAGCCCTGAGCACCCCCAAACCCAGAGCCCCTCCTGCACCCCAAACCCTTCATCCCTGGTCCCAGCCCAGAGCCCTGACCCCTCCTGCAACCCAACCCCCTGCCCCAGCCCAGAGCCCTCTCCCACACCCTGAACCTCTCTGCCCCTACCCCGTAGCCCTCAACCCCACACCCCAACCCTATGCCTCAGCCCTGAGCCCCTCCCACACCCCAAACCCCTCACCCCTCATCCTCAGCTCCATTGGGCCATGGGCATCAACAATTTTCTTCAACTGGGTCCCCAGGAGAAAAGTTTGAAAACCACTGATGTAAGGTATCAATGGGAAAGCTATAATATGTTGTGTTTGATGTGTCTGTTTAAATCTACGTATCATAATTGAAGTTATGAATATAGTCTGTATCTCAAATATGTTTTGTTCTTGGGTTACACCCACAAGACAAATTTACATCTACATCACCATCCCTGCATTGATGGGCCATCCATGCACCGATGGGCCATTGAAGAGACTCAAATCACTCAGGTTTCAGAGTAGTAGTCTTGTTAGTTTGTATTCACAAAAAGAATAGGAGTACTTGTGGCACCTTAGAGACTAACAAATTTATTGTAGCATAAGCTTTTGTGGGCTACAGCTCACTTAATCGGATGCATGTAGTGGAAAATACAGAAGAAAGATATATATACTCTGTGTGTGTGTGTGTGTGTGTGTGTGTGTGTGTACTTCTGTATTTCCCACTACATGCATCCGACGAAGTGAGCTGTAGCCCACGAAAGCTTATGCTATAATAAATTTGTTAGTCTCTAAGGTGCCACAAGTTCTTCAAATCACCCAGTGAACCCCTCCCGAAGACATTTCAAAGTGTACTGAGACAATGGCTGCCCCATGATTTAGCAAGGTATGTAAGGACATGTGATCTAAGACTCCATCTTTTACCAGTAACTTTCCATACACTTGGGCTGAAAATATAAAAGGACACTGTGACATCATATCTTTGTCTTCATTCCTGCTCTACATCTCTGGACATGATGAGCTTTGAACAATGGACTGATGACCCCCAATCTAATGAGCGAACCAGAGAGAGACTTTTTACAACCTAGCAGTTTAACATCACGGCTATTATCCTGATTTGTAAACTCTGAAATCAACTTTAATGTATATTATTCCCTTAACAAATTAATAATTATTATATTTTCCTTTTAGATTAATAAACCTTTAGTTTTTAGTTAGTTAGTAAAGAATTTGCTACAAGTGTGATTTTTGGGGTAAAATCTGAATTATATATTGACCTGGGGAGGTGGCTAATCCTTTGGGATTAGAAGAAGGTTATATATGATGAATCTGGTTTTCAGTAATCTCTCATCATAAAAGACCAGATGTCTGGATGTTGTTAGAGGCTGGACTGCTTAAGGAGGCTGTGTTTTGGCTTCTTGCTAACCAGTGTGGTGATACATGAGTCACTTTTGTTACTGACTGGGGGAACTCTAATGTTAGAATAACCACTAGTTTTAGGAGATAACTGCCCTGGTTTTCATCAGTCTGAATTTGGCATTCTCAGCTCTGACCCACACCAGACATGGTCCACAAGACATGGTCCACAATGATATGAGAGGAGAGAATAAAGACAATACAGAAAACAAACACATAAAGAACATAGAGAACTAAGCAAACAAAAATATGGCATAAACAAACCTATGCAAAACTGGTGAAACTGCACACAGAAAGGAGCATAAAAATAGCATATATTATACACATAATAATTTCATTTTCTCAACAGTCCGATCTTATTTACCGGATACAATACATATATGGGAGATTTGCATTGACTTTTATGGGAGCTGGGTGCCTAACTTGCCCTTGTGCCTTTGAAAATTTTCCATGTGTGTATATGGCAAGTGATGTTTAGAAGCCCAGGTTATAAGCACACTCCTGTGTATGTGACTTAGCACATAGATGTCTGTTGATACATATATATGGAAGTTATTTCTCACAGTAAACTCCTGGTTTCAGTCATCTATCTGGAAAATACAGCCTATTTATAGTTTGGATTGTTCTGTTCCTTTAAAACCAATCTTTTTAATTTTGTAATTCACTTGGACCCCTGAGCAAGTGCAAAATTTGATTGTTCTTTGGCATCTAATGCATTCTGTACAGCCGAGCTTTCAAATGCAGGTTCAAAAGGTCCCAAGGATTTCAGATAGAAGCATAAATCAATATGCTTAGTATAATTTAGCTAAACTACTGCCACTGCTTTAAGGTTCAAGTCTCTTTGTCAGTGCCTTGACAAAGCACAGCACATTAGATTCATTGTGGAAGGAATGTCTGGACCAGACTGAGATGGCAAATATACTTTGCTCTGTTTCTTTATGTCCCCCACCCCTTGAAGTGAATGCAAGATATTTATTTTAGTGTAGTAAGATCTGGGGTGCAATGTTCTAGGTTAAATAGGAAAAAGAAATAGAGCAAGGGTAGGCAACCTATGGCACGGGTGCCAAAGGTGGCACGTGAGCTGATTTTCACTGGCACTAACACTGCCCAGGTCTTGGCAACCGGTCCAGCTGTGCATTTTAATTAAATTTTAAATTAAGCTTCTTAAACATTTTAAAAATATTATTTACTTTACATACAACAATAGTTTAGTTATATATTATAGACTTATAGAAAGAGACCTTCTAAAAATGTTGAAATGTATTACTGGCACGCGAAACCTTAAATTAGAATGAATAAATGAAGACTTGGCACACCACTTCTGAAAGGTTGCTGACCCCTGAAATAGAGCAACGATATAGCCTGCAAGTCCTACTTACATTTGAGATCAGATTCATATATTAAACACTAGGCCAAACTTTGAGGTTGATATTCCATTCCCTTCGTCTTTACTCAGACAAAACTGCCATTAAATTTGACCTAAAGTAAGGATTGGAAGGCTGATATGAAATGCAAATGAAGCTTCCAAAATGTACGTAAGATTGTGTGCTACTTACCTGCTATTGTTGGCAGTGGGACTTGGCCTTTTAACCTGGGGATCTGTACCACTGAATCGAAAGGGTACAGTTCCTTCTAAACAATCATTATTTGGCTCTTTTGTAAGTGGCAATGGAGTATCATAAGTGCAATATGGAGTATCATAAGTGCAAAGTTCCCAGCTTTCACTTTATTATTATATATTTGTATTTTGGAAGCTCCCAAAGCCTGAATCAGTATCCAGACCTCATTGAGCCAGGCCAGGGTGTCAAAGTCACTCAGTTTCTAATTATGATCAATGGACTGAGTTTATATATTTTAGGACTCCATCTTCCCTTCAAGCCATCATTGGTTTCTTGATAATAGTAATGGTATGTTTGCACAAAAACCAAGGGTAGGATCTTTACTTACTTGTTTGTAACTAAACTGTTAGTTATCACTATTGATTATTTGTTCAGTGCCTTATCACAGTCAGATTCACTTAGTGTCTTTTTGGACCACCTATGTTTCTCTTTCTTGCACATCTTTCTTTCTCTGTTTCTCTGCAACTTCCTTGTCTGTGTCTCTTCTGTTCTTCCCTCTGCATTTCATCCCATGCAACAACTCCTAATTTCCAGCCATTGGTGGGCTACACTGCCATCCCGTTCCCTATTCTATCTGCTGAAATGATCAGTGATGAACTATAACTTGCATAAAAGTGTTGTTAGGCTTTTGAGTTACACTCCAATAAGAGTAATTATGGAGGAATATTAATATGTTTCTAAGATGCCTGCAGATTGAGGAAGACGTCACAGCATCCCTTTACACTTAGTTCAGTTTTGGAAGGGTGTCTTTATGACCCTGGGAGCTAGAAGCACATCCTGAATATCTAAAGCTGACTACAAAAATAGTTAAGTGGGAGAGATTTGTCATATGAGCCAATGTTTGATATTAAATTTAGGTCCTGTATATATACATACAAAGCAACAATTCCTAGCCCACTGAAGCTTGGGGTCTGCCTGTATGGATCCTGTTGCAGGCCTGGGGCCTAACTTATTATACAGTAACTCCTCACTTAAAGCTATCCCGGTTAACATTGTTTCACTCTTACGTTGCTGATCAATTAGGGAACATGCTCATTAAAAGTTGTGCAATGCTCCCTTATAATGTTGTTTGGCAGGCACCTGCTTTCTCCACTGCTTGCAGGAAGAGCAGCCCAATGCAGCTAGCTGGTGGGGGCTTGGAACCAAGGTGGACCAGCAGCCCCCCATCAGCTCCTCCTATCAGCTCCCCGCTCCCCTAAGTTCCCTGGGCGACAGCTGCCCAGCAGGCTATCAGTTGCTGGCAGTTCAGCTGTCCCTCCCCGCACTGCAATGTGCTGCTCCTGCCCTCTGCCTTGGAGCTGCTCCCCAGAGCCTCTTGCTTGCTCTGCGGGGGAGGGGGGGAGAAGAGGGTAGCTAATGTCAGGATGTCCCCCCTCCCCCTGCTCCTGCCCCTCCCCCCCCGCTTACCCCATCTTACATAGAGCCGGGGGGACAAGACAGGGTTCAGAATGGAGGGAGTTTCCTGGCAGCAGCTGCTGTCTCAGCTTGATGATCTATTTAAAAAGGCAGCGTACTTAGAGTGGGGTCAGCATACTTAAAGGAGCAATGCGCATCTCTCTCTCACACACGTGTGTGTCTCTGTCTGCCATGCGGTCTCCCCTCCCTCCATTCGTGCTACCTTGTGGAGTGTGTGGCTACATTAACAAAGAGTTAACACTTGAGCGCTTGGCCAATTGCTAGTTCATCATTTAGCAGTAAGGCATTCCCTGGGAAGTGTCCCACCCGCTGACTTCACCACCTCAACCAAGCCTCACAATCATCATAGCTGTACCACTATTAAATTGCTTAAGACTTATACTGTGTGTGTATATATAGATATATTATATAGTCTTTTGTCTGGTGAAAAAAAATTCCCTGGAACCTAACTCCCCTCCCCTCCCCCCCATTTACATTAATTCTTATGGGGAAATTGGATTCACTTAACATCATTTCGCTTAAAGTCGCATTTTTCAGGAACATAACTACAACATTAAGCGTGGAGTTCCTGTACAAACTCTCCAGGCCCATTTCAATTTCTTAGAAAAGGCCAAGGCCAACACCAACAAGAAGAAAAGAGAAAGCATCAAAGCAACTGAATAATGGCGCAGCCTCACTTCTACGTAGACACCAATGTACATATGCCATTTTGGAAAATAATAAGGTGTTAACTAATTATTAAACAGTATTTGACTGTTTCCCTCCTGCAAATCATTCATTTGCTATAGCATAATCTGATTCTTTTAATGGTTTCTTTCCATTGTAAACAATTTCACAGTACTATAATCGTTTCTGTAAAAAGACAGTGATTAAAAATAGTGGCTAATCCTTGATATTTGAGCAGCTGCCCTAGAAAACTGGCTTTCTCTGAAAGCTGACATTTGAAAGTGAAGTGAATGCAAGATATTTTACGATAAATCCTCAAATGGTGAATGTAGCAATAAATTACACTGATTGGTTTTGTATGGAAGGTTCTGAGCAGCTAAAAGAGGTTTATCACTTTAGCTGTACTGCTCATTTCTGTTAGCTTTATTCCTCCTCTTACTCTGTGCAAACAGTTCTTTTCTATATCTGTTAACTCAGTTCATAGATTCATAGACTCTGGGATTGGAAGGGACCTCGAGAGGTCGAGTCCAGTCCCCTGCCCTCATGGCAGGACCAAATACTGTCTAGACCATCCCTGATAGACATTTATCTAACCTACTCTTAAATATCTCAAAAGATGGAGATTCCACAACCTCCCTAGGCAATTTATTCCAGTGTTTAACTACCCTGACAGTTAGGAACTTTTTCCTAATGTCCAACCTAAATCTCCCTTGCTGCAGTTTAAGCCCATTCCTTCTTGTTGTATCATTAGAGCCTAAGGTGAACAAGTTTTCTCCCTCCTCCTGATGACACCCTGTTGGATACCTGAAAACTGCTATCATGTCCCCTCTCAGTCTTCTCTTTTCCAGACTAAATAAACCCAATTCTTTCAGCTTTCCTTCATAGGTCATGTTCTCAAGACCTTTAATAATTCTTGTTGCTCTTCTCTGGACCCTCTCCAATTTCTCCACATCTTTCTTGAAATGCGGTGCCCAGAACTGGACACAATACTCCAGTTGAGGCCTAACCAGCGCAGAGTAGAGAGGAAGAATGACTTCTCGTGTCTTGTTTACAACACACCTGTTAATGCATCTCAGAATCACGTTTCCTTTTTTTGCAACAGTATCACACTGTTGACTCATATTTAGCTTGTGGTCCACTATGACTCCTAGACCTCTTTCTGCCATACTCCTTCCTAGACAATCTCTTCCCATTCTGTATGTGTGAAACTGATTGTTCCTTCCTAAGTGGAGCACTTTGCATTTGTCTTTATTGAACTTCATCCAGTTTACCTCAGACCATTTCTCCAATTTGTTCAGATCATTTTGAATTTTGACCCTGTCCTCCAAAGCAGTTGCAATCCCTCCCAGTTTGGTATCATCTGCAAACTTAATAAGTGTACTTTCTATACCAACATCTAAGTCGTTGATGAAGATATTGAACAGAGCCGGTCCCAAAACAGACCCCTGCGGAACCCCCACTTGTTATACCTTTCCAGCAGGATTGGGAGCCAATAATAACTACTCTCTGAGTATGGTTATCCAGCCAGTTATGCACCCACCTTATAGTAGCCGCATCTAAATTGTATTTGCCTAGTTTATCGATAAGGATATCATGCGAGACCGTATCAAATGCCTTACTAAAGTCTAGGTATACCCCATCCACCGCTTCTCCCTTATGCACAAGGCTCGTTATCCTATCAAAGAAAGCTATCAGATTGGTTTGACACTATTTGTTCTTTACAAATCCATGCTGGCTATTCCCTATCACCTTACCACCAAGTGTTTGCAGATGATTTCTTTAATTACTTGCTCCATTATCTTCCATGGCACAGAAGTTAAACTAACTGGTCTGTAGTTTCCTGGATTGTTTTTATTTCCCTTTTTATAGATGGGCACTATATTTGCTCTTTTCCAGTCTTCTGGAATCTCTCCCGTCTCCCATGACTTTCCAAAGATAATAGCTAGAGGCTCAGATACCTGCTCTATCAACTCCTTGAGTATTCTAGGATGCATTTCATCAGGCCCTGGTGACTTGCAGGGATTTAACTTTTCTAAGTGATTTTTAACTTGCTCTTTTTTTATTTTATCTTCTAAACCTATCCCCTTCCCATAAGCATTCACTATGTTAGACATTCCTTCAGACTTCTCAGTGAAGACCGAAACAAAGAAGTCATTAAGCATCTCTGCCATTTCCAAGTTTCCTGTTACTGTTTCTCCCTCCTCACTGAGCAGTGGGCCTACCCTGTCCTTGGCCTTCCTCTTGCTTCTAATGTTTTGATAAAAAGTCTTCATGTTTCCCTTTATTCCCATAGCTAGTTTGAGCACATTTTGTGCCTTTGCCTTTCTAATCTTGCCCCTGCATTCTTCTGTTATTTGCCTATATTCATCCTTTGTAATCTGACCTAGTTTCTATTTTTTATATGACTCCTTTTTATTTTGTAGGTCACGCAAGATCTTGTGGTTAAGCCAAGGTGGTCTTTTGCCACATTTTCTGTCATTCCTACCCATCGGAATAGCTTGCTTTTGGGACCTTAATAGTGTCCCTTTGAAAAACTGCCAACTCTCCTCAGTTGTTTTTCCCCCTCAGTCTTGATTACCATGGGACCTTACCTATCAGCTCTCTGAGCTTACCAGTATCCGCCTTCTTGAAATCCATTGTCTCTATTTTGCTGTACTCCCTTCTACCCTTCCTTAGAATTGCAAACTCTATGATTTCATGATCACTTTCACCCAAGCTTCCTTCTACCTTCAAATTCTCAGGGAGTTCCTCCCTATTTGTTAAAATCAATTCTAGAACAGCTTCCCCCCAGCAGCTTTTTCAACCTTCTGAAATAAAAAGTTGTCTGCAATGCAGTCCAGGAACTTATTGGATAGTCTGTGCCCCGCGGTGTTGTTTTCCCAACATATATCTGGAAAGTTGAAGTCCCCCATCACCACCAAATCTTGGGCTTTGGATGATTTTGTTAGTTGTTTAAAAAAAGCCTCATCCACCTCATCCACTTGGTTAGGTGGCCTGTAGTAGATTCCAAGCACGACATCACCCATTCTTTTTACCCCTTTTAGCCTAACCCAGAGACTCTCAACACTTCCGTCTCCTATGTCCATCTCCACCTCAGTCCAAGTGTGTACATTTTTAATATATAAGGCAACACCTCCTCCCTTTTTTCCCTGTCTATCCTTCCTGAGCAAACTATACCCATCCACACCAACATTCCAATCGTGTATTGTCCCATCAAGTTTCAGTGATGCCAACAATGTCATAGTTGTATTTATTTATTAGCACTTCCAGTTCTTCCTGCTTATTACCCATACATCTTGCATTTGTATATAGGCATCTAAGATACTGGTTTGATCTTGCCTCCCAGTTTTGCCCTGACCCTCCTGTCTGTTTGCCATTATAGCCCATGCTCCCTCTTATTTCCAACCCATCTCCCAGGTCTTCATGTTCCCCACTTACCTGTGGGCTTTGCTGACCTGTCCCTGTCGAACCTAATTTAAAGCCCTCCTCACTAGGTTAGCCAGTCTGTGTGCAAATAGGGTCTTTCCCCTCCTCGAAAGGTGAACGCCGTCTCTGCCTAGCAGTCCTTCCTCGAATAGCATCCCGTGGTCAAGGAAGCCAAAGCCCTCCTGGCGACACCATCTTCGCAGCCAGGCATTCACCTCCATGATGCATCTGTCTCTGCCCGAGCCTCTACCTTTGACAGGAAGAATCCAAGAGAATACCACCTGCACTCCAAACTCCTTCACCCGTACTCCCAGAGCCCTGTAGTCACTCTTGATCCACTCAGCATCACACCTCGCAGTATCATTTGTGCCCACATGGATGAGTAGCATGGGTTAGTAGTCAGAAGGCCGGATAATCCTCGACAATACCTCTGTAACATTTCGGATACGGGCCCCCGGCAGGCAGCATACATACCTCCCGAGATGAAATGTCAGGGCGACAGATGGGCGCCTCCATCCCCCTCAGCAGAGAGTCTCTGACTACCATTACCCTATGTTTCCTATTTTCAGTGGTGGCAGCAGACCTCCCAGCCTTTGGGCTACTAGGCTTCTCCTCCTTTCCTGTAGGGGGTGATTCCTTCTCTCCTATATCAAGAAGAGCATAACGGTTACCTGTTACCATGGCAGGAGGGTTTGCAGCAGGGGTGGAGCACTGCCTGCTGCCAGAACTAACCAGCTGCCAGTGCCCACCCTGAGCCATCTCCTCCTCCACCAGTGGTGTGTCAGCAGTCCTGTGAACTGGGACAGCTACCTCAGCTGTCTCCACATGGACACTGTCCAGGAATTGCTCGTGGATACAGATGCTCCTCAACATAGCCACCTCCTCCTGTAGCTCTCCCACCTGCTGCCTGAGAGATTCCACCAGTAGGTACCTTTCACATTGGATTCCCGCCCCAGCCTGGATATCAGTAAGTGGAAATTGCAAGTTACAGTCTTTGCAAAACCACACAAGAATCTGAGTAGAAGCATCCATGCTCTGGTGCTCTGTCTTAAAGAGAAGGTTTTGGATGTAGTTTGGTTTATAGGTTTTCAAGGGACTAATGGGTCACGGATAGGGCCAACAAGGGACCCCGCTCCCTTCCTACTCCTCTTCCAAACTCCCTTGCGAAACTCCCTGTTAGCAGCCCCTGGTCTCTTGTGCGCGGCTTTATAAAGCCCTGGCCTGAGTGAATGCCCCGCCAATGGTTAAGGCTCAGCCAATTACGAGAGGCTTCTAGCTTTCAAACCTTCCTTTGAAGCTCAGCCTCCAACTGCCAGCTACAGCACACAGTCCTTCAAACAACCAAAACAAACAAACAGACTGACAAACACAAGCTCAGCACACAGCAAATAACCCCCAAACACAAACAAACACACACGCTGCAGACAGTTAGTTTTTTTCTTTTCTATATCTTTTCTATATCTGCTAACTCAGAGGACTCTATATCTGCTAACGCTGCTCCTGTGAATGTCAGATTAATCTTGGAGCTATATTGAAAATATTCCCAAACATCATAATGATAATTCCTTAGTTGCAGTCAACATCTCCTCTGTAGCATTTAGTTTGAAAAAACAAGGGTACTTATCTCAGAGTCGCATCCATTGTTCTCTTCTACAATTTAAAGCTGCTTACCCAGGGGAGGGAGGGCAGATTATATATATTAGGCGCAGGCCTAGCATAGTGTGCTATGAAGCTGCACTGGTGCACCTTTGGCTGTGAGAAGCATTGTGCTTCAGACAACATCATCCAGAGCTCCTGGGGATGTCAGCCACTGCCCCAGGCCTTAGGTGGATGGAACATAAAATGCTCTTCATAGTAAGCCAACTCTCCTGGGCCAGCAATGTGGGATGCATGTAGGTCACTGAGTGCAAAATTTGGCCACTAATTTGAAAAAAGACTAAATAAAAATACACAGCTGCATCATATTGCTCTGAAGAATGCAGTAAGAAGCAAATCAATTCTGAAATCCTTAAATAAGAACTTCCATTGACTTCAAAATATTATGTAGGGACTGTGAGGTAGGCCCAAGATGCTTATCTGAACCTCATCCCAAATATGCAGACATAAATCTGCTGTAAATCTGAATAGCATGGCTATTGTATCCAGTCCCATTTGTAAGCAGGAATTTCAGAGATGTGAAAAAGAAAAATAATTCAATAAAAAAGTAAATAACAAAAATTGAATTTACAAAAAAAATGGGGTTCAGGTTTTTTAAATGTATTATGTACGTAGAATTTTACTTAAACATCTGGATTTCTGAGTGAAGATTTTGATTCATTCTTATTCTGTCAGCTTGTTACTCCGAAAAATGGATTTGGGGATACTGCTATAATAGTCTGCCTATTCCTCCACCCACCCGTCTATTCTTCCTGAGGTATAAGTTTCTAGGGTTGTTAAGGAAACATTAAAGGACACGGATATAACCTTTCAATAAAGTAATTGACACAGGCAATATTATTTTTCAAAGCAAAGTATTTTTTTATTACTGTAACTAATAATCCCTAATACAGTATCCTAAAATCCTAAACAAAACACAATTCCTGACATAAATCCCTTATTGTAAGCTAAAGAGCATTCAAACAAATGATTCTGAGTGAAGTGATGTGTTACAAATGGCCAATTTGCAGCAAATCGCTGACAGCAGATCTTAAGTTTGCTTTTAAGTTTTACATAAGAAAGATACAATAAAATGCATATGCAGATGCACACTTCAAGCATACACATATTAAATACTTATGCTAAACTATTCTAGACTAAAATTATATTAAAAACGGGCAAGCTTTATACATTCATTGGTATCCTTATAAAATGATGGTTGCGGCCCTCATGAGAATATAGTATTCTATAGTATTGCAACTTTTTTTTATGGAAGGGGACCCTGAAATTGCTTTGCCTCAGGCCCCCTGAATCCTCTGGGTGTGTGTGTGTGTGTGTGTGTGTGTGTGTGTGTGTGTGTGTGTGTGTGTGTGTGTGTGTGTGTGTGTGTGTGTACTTTGACAGACCCAAACCAGTGGGGTACAGGAGTCTGGTAGAGGGCAAATATACTGGTCACTGGGTGAGTAGTTTTCTGTTCCCTGAGTGACCAGAGCAGGGGCTGCACTAGAGTAATCAGGAACCTGCTAGAACCAGTTAAGGCAGACAAGCTGATTAGAACACCTGCAGCCAATCAGGGCAGGCTAATCAGGGCACCTGGGTTTAAAAAGGAGCTCACTCCAGTCAGGGAGGGGGAAGCTAGAGGAGAGGAAGTGCTTTGAGTTGCAGGGAGCAAGAGGCGCAAGGAGCTGAGAGTGAGAGTTAGAGGGTGTTCAGCTGGAGGACTAAGGAGTACAAGCGTTATCAGATACCAGGAGGAAGGTCCTGTGGTGAGGATAAAGAAGGTGTTTGGAGGAGGCCATGGGGAAGTAGCCCAGGGAGCTGTAGCTGTCATGCAGCTGTTACAGGAGGCACTATAGACAGCTGCAATCCACATGGCCCTGGGCTGGAACCTGGAGTAGAGGGCGGGCCCAGGTTTCCCCCAAACCTCCCAACTCCTGTTCAGACACAGAAGAAGTTGACCCAGATTGTGGGGAAGATCACTGAGGTGAGCAAATCTGCCAAATAAGCGCAGGACCCACCAAGGTAGAGGAGGAACTTTGTCACAGCACGTATGGATGTGCACACGCATCTGGACAGGGTGAGGGAGCCCAGGCTGGTGGAACAGGCGGGCTCAGTCGAACCCCAGAGCAGGAGGCAGTCCATCACAGTCACTCCATATCTAGTGGAGTACCACAGGGGTCTGGCTGGGGTCCAGTACTATTCAATATCTTCATTAATGGCTTGGATAAGGGAGTAGAGAGTATGCTTATAAACTTTGCAATGCAGTTGCAAAAAAGGCTAATATTCTGAGATATATTAACAGGATTATCATATGTAATACGAGGGAGGTAATTGTCTCACTCTTCTCGGAGCTGGTGAGGGCTCAGCTGGAGTACTGTATCCAATTCTGGGTGCCACACTTTGAAGAGATGAACAAAAATAAGAAGTTTAGAAAACCTGACCTATGAGGAAAAGTTACAAAAAAAAACCAAAAGACAGGTATGTTAAGTCTTGAGAAAAGAAGACTGTGGGGTGGGCTGATAGTCTTAAAGTGTGTTAAGAACTGTTACAAAGAGGATGGTGAAGGTGCACTGAAGTTAGGACAAGAAGTAATGGATGTAATCTGCCATCAGAGTGAACTAGATTAGATACTAGGAAAAGCTTTCTCACTATAAGGATTATTAAACTCTGCAATAGGATTCCAAGGGAAGTTGTGGAATCCCCATTAGTGGAGGTTTTTCAGAATAGGTCAGACAAACACTTGTTGGGTGGTCTAGGTTTACTGGGTTTACAAATGTGAGAGAGTCACATATTATACTGGGCAGTGCAGTGCACTGCAGAGGCCTGGACTTGATGACCTCTAAAGATCCCTTCCAGGTCTAGATTTCCAGGCAAAAAATGTTGCATGTAAAGATCCAGCCCTTTTAAAAGCCCAATATAGTATTTGACTCTCTCACATTTGTGTGAGGGAATTGCCAGAGCTGGCAGAATGGTATGTGAAGAAGTGTTTGTTTTTTTCTTTTTTCTACCATGTTTATAGGCAGCACCTCTGTTCCATTCTTTGGAAGATGTGCTGCTAAAATGTACATCCAATGGATAAATCAAAATTGAGTGTCATTTTAACCACAAGTTTCATTCAGAGCTTCACCATGTTCCCACTCTTGCGCCTCTAAAAATCAACATCCCATTAATTTTTTTAATACTGTCTGAAATTCTTGCCCCGTTGTCCTTTAAGTAATTCATAGTACTTGGGCATCAGTTTCTCAGGAGCCATGGAAATTGGAATCCCTTTCAGTCTTGAGGCAGTAATAAGTTAAAAGCTTTTTGTTTCCATTCCTTCTTTAAAATGATAATGAAGAAAAATACATGTTGAATGTTCCAGTACCAGTCAGAGTTTAATTTTAGTGGTTCAGAACTCATTAGTTTCCTCTTTCATAGAGTTCTGAGATACCTTGTCATAGGTAAAATTGTTTTATTGTTACCCGATCCCTAGCCCTAACCCTAGATATGTCTGTACCTAAATTTAGGGTTGCCATCTCCAAGACTCAGAAAAAATAGCCACTGCACCTCCGCACCAGCCTGACCCACCTTGTTTCCTTTCAGACTCCCCCTCCTTCACCAGTCTGACCCTCCTCTTCCCTTCTCAGGTGCCCCCACCCTTACTAGCCTGGTCCATGAACCACTATACCCATCCCCTCCAAGAAGCTTTAGCCCTCAAGGGAGTCCCACTACTGTCCCCTCCCAGGTCCCCAGGAGGACCTCTTTCTCCACCCTGGTCTTTGATCCTTACCCCTCCCTGCTGCTAAGCCTTGGATCCATCCATCCCATTGCCCAGTCCCTGGTGCCAAGGGGAGCAAGAACCTTAGCCACCACAGTTTCAGCACATTGAGGGCCTAGCACACAGAGCAGGACCCAGGTGTCACAAAAGCAGTGCTCCCAGCCCTGTGACCTGCATGTGATACTTACAAGATTGCTATCTAGCCACCAATGTCAACCCCATGCGTGAGAGCAGCTTACAAGTGTGTCGGGGGGAGATGGGGAGGAAGGCACATGGAATAAAAGAACTGGCCAGGCCAGTTAGAAAAACAGCTAGCTGGTAACCCTACCTAACATAGATATTGTAAATATTATAGATAGAAACCAAATGCAGTAACCCAGAATGCACTGCATAAATATATTTAAAAATGAATTAACAAGAACACGCTTTATTTTCATGCAAGGAAAACACTTCAGTCTTATTCCAATGGTTAGTTTGCAAATATTTCCTTCCAACTTTTATGTATGCAGAAAACTGAAAGTTAGGAGACCTGTTTTTATAACAGGCCTTGTTTCCTATTCTGCAGGGTGACTATGCACCTGGAAAAATTCACAAGTTGGGTGAACTGTCTGTATTGGCTGCTTCATACTTTGCCTGCAATTTTTGTTGTGCTCTTCAATCTACAAGGTAATCATGGTTCATCTTGTCTGATTAAGTATTTTGCTGCAATGGGTGTGTCTTTTCCAAACTTTATCTTAAACTTTGTTCCACAACATGTTTTCTTGCTATTCCTTTCCTCCACTTACATGATTATCAAGGGGTTAACTGGAGTATTCAGAGTATTATGGGTTGGAGCCATGCACTCCATCCTTCCCTTACTTCCTGTTTAGTGAGTGGGAGTTTTTCCTCCCCTGTTGTGATGCAGTTAAATAAAGCAGCAAGTTCCTAGCCTGCAGTCCTGTGAGTAGACTTAATTTTATTGCCCTGAACAGGCCTTATACAAAAGCCGTATCTGCTTTTTGTTTCATAGCTTATTCTAGTGGCACAGCCATAGTAAAAAGCAAAGAGGTAAAATCCTGGCCCTATTAAGGGAGTAGGAATTTTGCCATTGACTTCAGCTGGGCCAGGATTTCACCCCAGGTTTGTAAAAAATGAATCAAAAGTTTGTGAAAGTTATGCTAGGTCCTCCCCCCACCCATTGTCCTGGTTCCCTGTGAAACTGTATGGTATTCTGATTAATTGAAGCCTTTCATAGAATCATACAATATCAGGAGGTCATCTAGTCCAATCCCCTGCTCAAAGCAGGACCAATCCCTAAATGGCTTCCTCAAGGATTGAACTGCACAACCATGGGTTTAGCAGGCCAATGCTCAAACCACTTGAGCTATCCCTCCCCCAAAAAAAGTTTCTATTAACTTTGGTTAAAACTAAAATGATAACTCCCACCCCCACATGGCTTGAACAATGAAAGGTTCTCCTTTAGAAAAAGACTCAATGTACATAGACTGCTGTGTAGAAGTCTTTCTGTTCTGAACTGCAGCTGTCTGGCCACTCACAATGTAAACTTCCCCACCCCTCTAATTTGTCTGTAATTGGGGAATCCGGCTCAGCAGATTCTGACATCTGTGTTCAGGTTCTGCCTGTTGGGATAATTGATGTTTCACTGTTGTTTGATTTTTCCTAATGGAAAACTCTCAGCAAGAAACTATCTAGGATTAAAGCTTAGGTGCAAAAGAAGAAGATTGCTTTACACACACAAATTCCAGGTCTTTGTCAGTGACATAGTACCTAGCCAGTCCATTACAAATACAATATCCAGCTGAAGATTCTATTATTCTATCCTCTTTTCAGGTTTCTTACCAAGTCCAATAAATCAAGGATTTACTTATATGAATAACTGACATCCCCTAGCAAATACTTATGTCTGTAGCACATAAAAGGTTAGCTATTGCAGCTGTATAATTATTTCCTCAACACAGAAGTGTGTAAAGCTTCTGAAGCAAAATGTCAGATTGCATAGTTTTGAAGAAGTACTGAGCAATTGTACCCAGACTGATTGTTATGAAGTACTGATACAAGAATTGCTTCAGAAGTACTTTCCAAAGCTGTACGCCTAGATCTAAAATTCTGTGAGCCAAAAGCAGTTTGCAAAACAGATCTTATCCCTAATTAGAGCTGGTCAAAACTTGCAAATAACATTCATTGTGAATTTAGCGCTTTTTCTGGTTCATGAATCATTGTGAACCAATCTCTGTTTGCAAACAGATCTGGAGTCACAATTTCTGCAAATACATTACTAGCAATTGTTGGTAGATAACTTAGTTTAATCTGTAAATTAAACTAAATTACATTGGCAAACAGTTCAGTTACATTAGTTGTCTGCTACTTGTTGTTTTTATGAGTTACTTGTCACCTAAATTACGTAGGGTGAAATCCTGGTGCCACTGAAGTCAATGGAAAAGCTCGTAAAAAAACCACCTCCACAAGGGGCGTAGCTACCAGCATTGGGAGCGCAGATCGAAGCGCTGGTGCACTGTCTATATTGTCACGTTACAGTGCTGAAACTTGCAGTGCTTGTGGGGGGGGGGAGTGTTTTTTCACACTCCTGAGCGAGAAGGTTTCAGCACTGTAAAGTGCCAGTGTAAACAAGTGCAGTTTTAGTTGGGTGATAGAGGTTTGCATCCAATGTGGAGACAACCCCTCTGTTGTTTGTGATCCCTTCATTGTTGAGGCACATTGGTGGGACAGTGTAGAGACAACTGAAGTGGCAGCGGCCAGACTGGATCATTTCTATCCCAAAGAGAGAATTTTGTTCTCCACTGCTATCAATATAATACCTTCCAGAAGTGCTAAATGTTGGCAAATGCTGACATTTTAATAATGAAAACTGTACTTGGTTGATACTATGTGCTTATGTATCTAAGAACCTCATTAGGTATGTGTTTTTCCTACCTTCCAGTTTCCTCAGCTCTGCAATTTAGCTTTACAATGAAAATTACTAATTGAGGTTGATGCTTCAACATGATAAGATTCACACTGAAGATGGAAGGGCTAAGCACTTCCCAGGCATACAAGAATGGACAGTCCCTGCCCTGAGGATGGGCAGACACCATTCAGGATAAAGGAACCACAAAAAGAGATTTTTCTGGACAAATCAACAAGATTCACTATGGGTAGCACAGCAAAAGTGGGTTTTTAAGGCAAGTCTTAGAAATGGAAAAGGATAAACTTCTGGATGGACTAAGTAAGGTCAGTCCATGAAGAGAGGACCTCATGGAACGAGGTGCAAAGATGAGTTGTTCAAGAGACTGACAAAGGAGTGGACAAAGGTGGGAAAGCTGGAGCGGAGTTGGTTTAGGGAGTATGAATTGTGTTAGTAAAAATAAATCCTCTTCTTTCACCAAATCCACTATTGGGTGCAACTCCACATGTTCTTCATTGCCAGCTGCTTTCGGGGACAGGCACTGGCTGGATATTTAGCTGGGTGTTGTTTTTACCACGCTGGCTCCTGTCAAAACCTCATATTTGCTACTGCAGAAAGTGAAAACATTGTCTTGTTGTACCTATATGATTAAGATGCCTCCTGTGATAGAAATAGGACCTAAGGGAGATATGCAAATGTAACATAATTCAAGTGAACAGTAGCAGTAATTTCTAAATTAAAGTCCTCACAGAGCCGTGTTGGGTACTATATTCATATATCCTACAAAATATATAATGAGCAAAATATTAATTTTGCCAGTTGAAAGTTGAGAAACATTTATTAAATCTTCCTTTTAGCTAACTGCTTGAAAGAGAGAAGAGAAGACAGATCAGACGGTTTGATTGGTACCTCTCTAAGGCATTCAGAAACTGCTGTGATGAGCTGTTTCAGAACACCAAGAGATAGAATGTCTTTCTCGTGTGGCATATTTGTACTGGGAAAAGTTGTGTTGTGACTAATATGGTATTCTCGGTAGCCACTGGATGTTGCAGGAATATCTGTCTTGTGAATTAGCTGCAGGTTAGTTTTATGGATACTTCATAAATGAAAATGTATATTATGGGGGATTTTATAGAGAAGTTCTTACCCCTTACAATGAAAATCTTGACTATTATATTCTGGAGCCCGCAGGGGAGACAGACAGACAGGGAGGCAGAGAGAGCTAATGGACACACAGCCGTCTGCTGTGCTCATTTTCTTGTTCTGGCTGCAAAACTGAAACTAATACAAAACTGATGCTTTGCAATGGGAAGGGGAAAGAGTACAGAGCCTGCTAAACATTTAAATGGCGAGGACTTCACATTCCTCCATCTTACTTTAAAAAACTTTCCAAACACCCGTACATTATCATGTACACTGTTAACATGAAACACTATATAACCTAACTTCAAGTTGTGGGTGTACTACTGCAAACTTTTCAGTTGCAATGGATTATTCTGCCCTGGAATAGCAACTCACTAACTGACAGTTTATAAGTTCAGGTGCACAAATGGTTTTTGCACTTTCTGGGGATAATGTGGTAATGGTAGTTCAGCCATGTCCTGAACAACAGGAACAGTTAGTGGTAAGGAATCAGTTGGATTTGGTACTAAAGATTCTTCCGCCAAATCATCAAAATTACGAGGTTTAACAAAAAGAGGTTATACTGGAGGAACTCAAAGTCCTACTTAAATCTCCCTAACTTGGGTACTAGTCAAGGCTGCAACTGGTTCAACTATTGTTTCCATAATATACCATGGGATAATTTCATTGCAAACAAAACAAGTCCCATGCATTTTGTGTTCTGAAGCTACCAAGTTCACTCCAGAACCGTAGTTGCAAGTCCAAAGACTACGTCTCTGACTTGCAAAGTAGGATGACAAGTCTCACGTCATTGATCAGTTTGCATAGGTTTGCGATTTAGCTGCATGTGAGGCAATATCAGGATGTAGCAGGCCTAAACAGAAACGCAAATATCACTTCAAGAAATTAGTTGCAGGCGACTATGGGTAGTAACATGTGGGATGTTCCTGTAGACAAGCAAGAAATTGTCCAATTTCTGCTGATGACTCCAAATACACTTGTTATCTTTTAAGGGATGCTTAGGTGTGTGTTTGTACAAAGTGTTCCACTAATATGAAATGACTGGAGGATAGCTAATGTGACACCAGTTTTTAAAAAGGACTCCAGAGGTGATCCTGGTAATTACAGGCCAGTAATCTTGACTTCATTACCAGCCAAACTGGTTGAAATTATAGTAAAGAACAAAATTGTCAGACACATAGGTCAACGTAACTTGTTGGGGAAGAGTCAACATGGTTTTGTAAAGAGAAATCATGCCTCATCAATCTACTAGAATTCTCTGAGGGGGTCAACAAGCATGTGGACAAGGGAGATCCAATGGATATCGTGTAGATTTTCAGAAAGCTTTTGATAAGGTCCCTCATCAAAGGCTTATAAGCAAAGTAAGCTGTCATGCGGTAACAGAGAAGATCCTCTTATGGATTGCTAACTGGTTAAAAGATAGGAAACAAAAGAAAGGGTAGGAATAAATGGTCAGTTTTCAGAATGGAGAGGTAAATAGTGGTCAAGGGTCTGTACTGGGACCAGTCCTATTAAACATATTCATAAATGATCTGGAAAAAAGGGGTAAACAGTGAGGTGGCAAAATTTGCAGATGATACAAAATTACTCAAGATAGTTAAATCTCAGGCAGACTGCGAAGAGCTAAGGATGTCTAAAAATTGGTGACTGGGCAACAAAATGGCAGATGAAATTCAGTGTTGATAAACGCAAAGTAATGCACATTGGAAAACATAATCCCAACTGTACATATAAAATTATGGGGTGTAAGTTAGCTGTTACCACTCAAAAAAGAGATCTTGGAGTCATTGTGGATAGTTCTCTGAAAACATCTACTTAATGTGCAGTGGCAGTCAAAAAAGCAAGCAAAATGTTGGGAATCATTAAGAAAGGGATAGAAGATAAGATAGAAAATATCATATTACCTCTCTATATATCCATGATATGCCTACATCTTGAATACTGCATGCAGATGTAGTCACCCCATCTCAAAAAATATATTGGAATGGGTTCAGAAAAGGGTAACAGAAACAGAAAAGGGGTATGGAACGGCTTCTGTATGAGGAGAGATTAATAAAACTGGGACTTTTCAACTTGGAAAAGAGACAACTAAGGGGGGATATGATTGAGGTCTATAAAATCATCTCACTGTTGACTGACTGGTATGGAGAAAGTAAATAAGGCAATGTTGTTTACTCCTTCTCATAACACAAGAACAAGGTATTCAGTTGAAGGTTTGAAAAATTCACATTTGTCTCCGTGTAATCTCAGACCATGATCTTCCAAACTTCGGAAGTCTGTGTCCAAATTTCAAAGATGATCCTCTTGATCCTTTTCTGTAACACAGATGCCATCCAAATAGCTTTGAACTCCAATCAGTCCCTTCAGAATCTCATCCGTGGCTTTTTGGAACAGAGCAGGTGCTGATGTGATACCAAAAGGCAATCTCTTGTAACAAAATGAGCCTTTTGTGGTGTTTGAGATATTTACAAGATGACGGGTCAACCTCCATTTGTAGGTATGCATTGAGCAAATCCAATTTACTGAAACACTATCCACCACTAAGAGTAGCAAACAAATATTCAGTAAGCGGTAGTGGATACTGATATGCACATAAAACTGGATTTGTGTCACATTGAAATATCCACAAATTCAGACTGAGCCACCCTTCTTGATCACTGGTATGATGGGTATAATGCTCTCACTGTGTGTGAAACTGATGACAAGATTCCAATGTTCACTAAACGATCCAAATCAACTTCTACCAGAGGCTTCTGTGCATAAGGTACAACTCTGGGCTTGCAATATTTCAGCTATCAAACTGTCAGTCTTAACAGTGAGCTTCATTGACATGTTGCTCATCTGTCTAACCTCTTGTTCAGAAACTTCATAGTGCCAGTCCAGTATTTGTTGAAGATTTCAAGGTGCTTTGTGATTGCCTTCATGTCAGTCCAATTCACCTTGAGCTTCTCAAGCCAAAATCTGCCAAATAATCTTAGATACTCCCCTTCAATCACATACAATGGTAAAAGAATTGATTGCCCATCGAGTTGAAATTTCACCTAAAGTATCCCTTTTGGGACTAACTTTTCAGTGATGTAAGTCTTTAAAACTATGGAGGTTTCTTCCAGCAGGGGCAGCTCCAGGCCCCAGCATGCCAAGTGTGTGCTTGGGGCGGCATGCCGCGGGGGATGCTCTGCCGCTCACCGGGAGGGCGGCAGGCAGGCAGCCTTTGGCGGCGTGCCTGCGGAGGGTCTGCTGGTCCCATGGCTCTGGTGGACCTCCCGCAAGCGTGCCTGCAGAGGGTCCGCTGGTCCCAGCGGCTTCGGTGGAGCCGCGGGACCAGCGGACCCTCTGCAGGCAGGCCTGCAGGAGGTCCACCAAAGCCGTGGGACCAGCGGACCCTCTGCAGGCACACCTGCGGGAGGTCCACTGGAGCTGCAGGACCGACAACCGGCAGAGCACCCCCCGCGGCATGCTGCCGTGCTTGGGGCAGCGAAATGTCTAGAGCCACCCCTGTCTTCCAGGTGACCTTGTGACAAAGTCTGGTGATGGGTAGATACAGAAATCAGTGAAATGGCAGCTCCAGCATCAAGCTCCATTCTTGTAGGAACTATTTCAGTAAAAGGTGTATCCCAGATGCCTGCTCTGTTAACATGTGTAGTAGTTGATCTTGGTCAATCTCACTAGCGCTCTTGTCTTTTTCCATATTATGTATTCCTGTCTTCTGTCTTTTCTTAGTTCAGTCTGGATAGGAGCCTTCTTGGATGTACGGTTACTCTATTGCTGGTAATTGAACTGTGTGACAGTTCACCGTGATGTGTCCTTTTTTCTGGCACTCTCTGCAAATAATCTGACATGCCCAGCAGTCCTACTGAAAGTGCATAGTTTGCACACAAAAGCCATGTGGAAATCCCTTACCTTCCTGTGGTCCTCTGTCTCGCTGATATAGGAGGTAAACTCAGCTCACACTAAATTCCAGAGAATCTCCATTGCAAAACCTGCTTCAACAGCCTTTTTGAATGTAAGTGCTGATACGATCAATAACTTCTTCCAGATCTGGACATTGTGTATTCAGAGACTACACAGGCATCACTTAATAGTTGTCCAGACTGACAGTGCTCAGAGCTTCCTTAAAGCAGCAGCAAATTTTGCTACTGATTCTCTACCTCCCTGATATCACTGATGGAACGGATATCATTTTGCTATGATTGCTGGGATAGGAGAAAAATGTTCCTGCACTCCTGCAGTATTTGTGGCTTACACTGCAGTTCCAGGCACATTTAGAGACAGTAGGTCACACAACAGTCCATGTACCTTTGGATCCATCACTGTCAGCAAGGTTGGAATGGTTACAAATGACAAAGGTTACAGATTACTCAAAACATTTGAGATACACCAAATGTAACCCACAAACAGACCAATGTAACCCACAAAAGGTGTCATTTCTCTCTCTTCCTTTTGGACTTCATGCCTCCTGGACACCTGTTCCACCCGGAATATTTTTTTCTTTTTCTTTTTTTCTGAACTGTGTGCTATCTGCACTCAATCACCCTCTGCTGGCTGTGTGCTTACATACCTCTTTGTCTGTACTTGGGCTCCTCTCTGCTGGCTGCAGACCCTCAGTGCAGGCTAAGGCTGTTTCCATCTGTTTGTATGTGGTCAGTCAATATGGCTGCCTACTTACACTCACTGCTTCTTTGTTTGCACAAGCTCTGGGCTGCATCCTATTCCTTTGTTCTATCTTTATTTTTCTACTTGACTCTCTCTAGCTGGCTGGTTCATACTGTCCCAGAAGCAAAAACAGCAGTCTGTCACCCAGTGCCTCAAGGCAAGCTTAATATTTTTTATAGTATTATTTGCTTGCTTTTCTTCTTCTTGGTCAGGCAAGACTGGACATCCATGGGATGGAAATTCCTCATCATTAAATGTTATATTTCTGGAGCTAGCAGTTAGACAGAAATATGCAGTGGGAACTGATGGACCACAGCTGTCTGATTTGCTCATTTTATTGTTCTTTCTCCAAAACTGAAACTAACAGAAAAATGAGACTTTGCACTGGACATGGGGGAGAATACAGAGCCCCCTGAACATTTAAAGGAACAGAACATCACATTGACATACCTTGAAGTAGTGGATGGTGTGATAGTTCAGATACATTTAAATAAATCAAACATTTATGTATTCTTTTTTCCCCATCAGAACAGAATTTGGACCTTGTTGAGTCAGTAGTGTTCCAGAATGAGAAGCTGAGAAGTGCAGCATGCAAATATTTCATTTTACAAGGATAAGATGTTGTGAGGAATCAGCCTGAGAGAAAGAATACAGCAAGGCAGAAACAGATAACATGGCCAAGTGTCAAGGATAGATGTATGCAGGTGAGTATAAATGTACCTAATTTAGCCACATTCAGTATCTATATCCTGCCTTATTGCTTAAACGACTTCACAATAACTGTAAAGTGGATGATATGCCCATATTCTTTTGTACACTAAACTCCTAGAAAAAGTGCATCAAATTTGTCAGAATTGACTTCTTTACAAGAAGAAGAAAAAAGAATAGATACTCCAGGCAAAAAGTAAATGTATGATTGAAATAATCTTTCCTTGGATGATGAAAATCTTGATAGACGTATTTTTCTGTACCCTGAAATAGCAGAAAAATAGTTTGCTATGGCTGGAATGTAGCTTCAGAAAATCTCCTTTACAGGCCCTCTCAGGGGTCCAGAGAAGCCCAGGCCACTTCCTGCTTTTGAGGCCCCTAGCCATAATAAAAATAAAAAATAACAACACATGAAAACAAAATAGCGCATCAAAAAGTGAGACATAATTTGAATATTTTTTTATTTAACAAATGCTCTGCTGTGAAAATGCACTAATTATTGAAGAAAAATCTAGCTTTCATGCAATGTCACAGTTGATATTAAGCGTGGCAAGCCCATGTAAACGCTCTTGTCCCATAGTTGAACGGTGATAGTTCTTTACCTGCTTTAACACGTTGAAGGTGCATTCACCTGAAGCCACTGATGCAGGCAAACTGACAAAAATATGCAATGCAATTGTGATATTAGGAAATACCCCAGAGAGTCCAAGTTCAAGTATTTCTTGAAGCAATTCCTTTGTCTTGCAATCCAGTTTGAAGTTCATGGAATATATTCGTTTGAGGAAGATGATCTCGTCACTGTGATCTTTTGAGATTTCTTTGTTGTACTGTTGCTGAAATTGTTCAGCTGCAGAAAGTAGATCTTCATTATTCAGTCTGTTGAATTGCCAACAAAATCGAAAAAGTGTATACTCAAATCGACATGTAAGACCTGATTGAATAGAGTCAATGATGACAAGGAACACATTGACCATTTAATGCTGCTCGGCATTGGATTCAGTAGGTAAGTTGCAATTGGAGGAGAACTCAGATGAAATGCCCATATTCCATGCTACTAATTTGGACTCAGTCAGGGTCACATCCCATTGTTCATGAATCTGTTGAATGTTATTGATAAGACTTTCAATGTTATCCCTCTCAACATCAAGTGTAGCATTGCATGCTTCAATTACCAGATTAGTTTGGTGGATCATTATAAGTAGCTTCATCCACAAAGAAGACATCAGAATGTATTCAAATTTAGACATGTGCTTCTGAATAGACTGAAGCTCAGTTTGAGCTTGTGCAGTGAGATAGAGATTCAGGTTCATTTAAAGCCTGTCTCACTGAATTAAAATGCTGTGCAACTGCTTGAACACCATCAATCCATGCAGACCATCTAGTTTTGGATATCCCGTGCAGTGAAACAAGAAGATAATGTGTCAGAATTTCCCACCTTTGTGGACTGCTACCGAAGAGATTGTAGGTTTGCTGAAAGGTTCCAAAGTAAGTAATTGCCTCCTTGCATAATTCAGCATAGTCAGCACCTACAAGGTTTAGTGTGTGGTTTCCACAGCTGGAGAAAATAGTTTGGATTATGCTCAAGCAGAACTGCTTGTACACCTTTGTACTTCCCAGCCATATTAGATCCATTGTCATAGGCTTGACCAATGCAGACTTGAAAAATCTAACTTAAAACCTTCTAGAACTGCTAGTATTTGACCAGCAATTTCTTTTCCAGTTTTTGTCGTGAAATTACCAAACAAAATCTTTCTTCAGTTGAAAATTTTGAACTTAACATATCTTAACATATCAAATAACCATAGTAGTCTGTTCCTTGTGAGAACATCTGGAATGGCATCAACAATGATTGAAAAATAGTTGGCATTTCAAATCTCAAGAATTGTTGTTTGTACAAATGAGCCACCTAGATCAATAAACTCGTTTTGTATGCGTGTGGAGAGATAATGGACTTGCATGCACTTTTTACTCTCTTGAGATTCTTGAACATGTTTAACATGCTCTGGTAAAAGTCGGTCATATTTGCTGAGGAGCACGATCACTGATACATTGGCTGGAAAAAAAGAGAGCCAATCCCCGCTCAGAAAGAAAGGATGACATTCAGGATGTGCTCAGGAAGATTTTTCCAGTTATTAGTTTCTGTAGAGAGTTCAGTCAACAGTAAATTCTCATCTGATCTTCAGCTGATGCTACCCTACCTGCTGATTTATGTAAGAACATAAGAATGGCCATACTGGGTCAGACCAAAGGTCCATCCAGCCCAGTATCCTGTCTGCTGACAGTGGCCAATGCCAGGTGCCCCAGAGGGAGTGAACCTAACAGATAATGATCAAGAGATCTCTCTCCTGCCATCCATCTCCACCCTCTGACAAACAGAGGCTAGGGACACCATTTCTTACCCTAATGGCTAATAGCCATTAATGGACTTAACCTCCATGAATTTATCTAGTTCTCTTTTAAACCCTGTTATAGTCCTAGCCTTCACAACCTCCTCAGGCAAGGAGTTCCAAGGAGTGCACTGGATGAAGAAGAACTTCCTTTTATTTGTTTTAAACCTGATGCCCATTAATTTCATTTGGTGGCCCCTAGTTCTTATATTATGGGAACAAGTAAATAACATTTCCTTATTCACATTCTCCACACCTCTTATGATTTTATATACCTCTATCATATCCACCCTTAGTCTCCTTTTTTCCAAGTTGAAAAGTCCTAACCTCTTTAATCTCTCCTCATATGGGACCCATTCCAAACCTCTAACCATTTTAGTTGCCCTTCTCTGAACCTTTTCTAATGCCAGTATATCTTTTTTGAGATGAGGAGACCACATCTGTACACAGTATTCAAGATGTGAGCGTACCATCGATTTATATAAGGGCAATAGGATATTCCCCATCTTATTCTCTATCCCCATTTTAATTATTCCTAACATCCTGTTCGTTTTTTTGACTGCTGCCGCACACTGCATGGATGTCTTCAGAGAACTATCCATGGTGACTCCAAGTTCTCTTTCCTGATTAGTTGTAGCTAAATTAGCCCTCATCATATTGTATGTATAGTTGGGGTTATTTTTTCCAATGTGCATTACTTTACATTTATCCACATTAAATTTCATTTGCCATTTTGTTGCCCAGTCACTTAGTTTTGTAAGATCTCTTTGAAGTTCACATTGTGCTTTGGTCTTAACTATCTTGAGCAGTTTAGTATCATCTGCAAACTTTGCCACCTCACTGTTTACCCCTTTCTCCAGATCATTTATGAAAAAGTTGAATAGGATTGGTCCTAGGACTGACCCTTGGGGAACCCCTCTCCATTCTAAAAATTTACCATTTATTCCTACTCATTGTTACCCCTCTCCATTCTGAAAATTTACCATTTATTTCTACCCTTTGTTCCCTGTCTTTTAACCAGTTCTCAATCCATGAAAGGATCTTCCCTCTTATCCCATAACAACTTAATTTACGTAAGAGCCTTTGGTGAGGGACCTTGTCAAAAGCTTTCTGGAAATCTAAATACATTATCTCCACTGGATCCCCCTTGTCCACATGTTTGACCCCTTCAAAGAACTCTAATAGATTAGTAAGACATGATTTCCCTTTACAGAAACCATGTTGACTTTTGCCCAACAATTTATATTCTTATATGTGTCTGACAATTTTATTCTTTACTATTGTTTCAACTAATTTGTCTGGTACTGACGTTAGACTTACTGGTCTGTAATGCTGGGATCACCGCTAGAGCCCTTTTTAAATATTGGCGTTAGATTAGCTGTCTTCCAGTCATTGGGTACAGAAGCCGATTTAAAGGACAAGTTACAAACATAGTTAATATTTCTGCAATTTCACATTTGAGTTCTTTAAGAACTCTTGGGTAAATGCCATCTGGTCCCAGTGACATATTACTGTTAAGTTTATCAATTCCAAAACCTACTCTAACAACACTTCAATCTGTGACAATTCCTTAGCTTTGTCACCTACAAAGGATGGCTCAGGTTTGGGAATCTCCCTAACATCCTCAGCTGTGAAGACTGAAGCAAAGAATTCATTTAGTTTCTCCACAATGACTTTATCTTCTTTAAGTGCTCCTTTTGTATCTTGATTGTCTAAGGTTCCCACTGGTTGTTTAGCAGGCTTCCTGCTTCTGATGTACTTAAAAAAACATTTTGTTATTACCTTTTGAGTTTTTGGCTAGCTTCTCTTCAAACTCATTTTTGGCTTTTCTTATTACATTTTTACACTTACTTTGACAGTGTTTATGCTCCTTTCTATTTACCTCACTAGGATTTGACTTCCACTTTTTAAAAGATGCCTTTTTATCTCTCACTGCTTCTTTTACATGGTTGTTTAAGCCATGGTGACTCTTTTTTAGTTTTTACTGGTGTTTTTTAAGTTGGGGTGTATGTTTTAATTGGGCCTCTATTATGGTGTCTTTGAAAAGTGTCCATGCAGCTTGCAAGGATTTCACTCTAGTCACTGTACCTTTTAATTTCTGTTTAACTAACCTCCTCATTTTTGCATAGTTCCCCTTTCTGAAATTAAATGCTACAGTGTTGGGCTGCTGAGGTGTTCTTCCCATCACACGAATGTTAAATACTGTTATATTATGGTCACTGTTTCCAAGCAGTCCTGTTATAGTTACTTCTTGGACCAGATTCTGCCTCCACTCAGGACTAAATCGAGAATTGCCTCTCCCCTTGTGGGTCCCTGTACTAGCTGCTCCAAGAAGCAGTCATTTAAAGTATTGAGAAATTTTGTCTCTGCGTTTTGTCCTGAGGTACCCAGCCAATATGGAGATAATTGAAATCCCCCACTGTTACTGAGTTCTTTATTTTGGTAGCCACTCTAATCTCCATTAGCATTTTGTAGTCACTATCACTGTCCTGGTCAGGTGGTTGATAACAGATCCCTACTGTTATATTCTTATGAGAGCATGGAATTACTATCCATAGAGATTCTATGGAACATGTAGATTCATTTAAGATTTTTACTTCAATTGATTCTACATTTTCTTTCATATATAGTGCCACTTCCCCCTCGCCTCCGGCAGGACCTGTTCTGTCCTTCCGATACATTTTGCACCCCGGAATGATTGTGTCCCATTGATTGTCCTCACTCTACCAGGTTTCTGTGATGCCTATTATATCAATATCCTCCTTTAACACAACGCACTCTAGTTCACCCCTCTTATTATTTAGGCCTCTAGCATTTGCGTACAAGCACTTTAAAAACTTGTCACTGTTTATTTGTCTGCCCTTTTCTGATGTGTCAGATTCTTTTTTATGTAAATGTTTCTAATCTGGTCTGGCCCATACTTTATCCTCTTCCATCCTCTTCTCCTGACTAAAACGTAGAGAATCTCTATTAATATACTCTTCTCTAAGAGAAGTCTCTGTCCGATCCACGTGCTTCTCTGCAGCAATCGGCTTTCCCCCATCTCTTAGTTTAAAAACTGCTCTGCAACCTTTTTAATGTTAATTTCCATGCAACATAGTTTTCTTTGTGTGACCTTGAACTCTCATGTGATGGTATTCGGTGTTTCAACTTCCTCCAACCTCTGCTGATGGGCCATCCTGATTGATCAGAGAGAACTGATGCATTTGCAGAACTTTTGTTCAAAATGAAGCAAAGTGCACAGTACAGATATTGTATTTCCATACTCCAGCATAACCAGTCTCTTGTGCAGGTTTCAGCATTTGGAAGAGTTTTTGTCAGCAGATGAGTAGGGAAGTCATGATTATTAACATCTTGTGGAATGTTACTTGGAATTTCAAAACAACTAATTTGAAGAAAAATTTCATTTGGGCAACATTGCTCTTGTCAATAATTCCAATATCAGTCATAGTCAAAGCTATAGTACTCATGAATTTCACTTGCTGCGTAAGATCTACATCTTCCTGTTTCTGTTGAATTTCTTGATCCTACACAAGATCTTCTGCTGCATTTGTTACTGTTGGCACATCTCCTTTTTGACTACTGTCTTCATGTTCAGGTATTGGCATTGAAATATCACCTGTCGCAGTTGTGAAGTTTTTATTATCTGTAGCATTGTTTGTTTGTATTATCTGTAGCATTGTTTTACAGTGGTTTGAGAAATGAAGTTATTGGCTTTGAGCTCTTAGCTGCTGCTTCACTCAGTTGTTATTGCTGTCTCTTGTTTGCACCACTTTCAAATCTCCTCTTCATAGTGATCAGTCTGGTCAATATGTAGCCTATCCACACTTGAAATATTCTGTATAAATAAGTTATCTACACTTAATCTTCTACTGTAAACATGTACACATATGCTGAATGGTACACAAATGCTGAAAAGTCTTAAAACAGAGAACACCAAATGAAACAGACAGTTTATTATCCTTATCAATGAATCAAAACTCAAGCACGCAAGGTATAATAAAACAGGCTGAGCTGAAGACAAAGGGATGACTTTATATATATAGAAATATATATATATATATATATATATATATATATATATATATATATATTTATACAGAATATTTCAAGTGTGGATAGACTACATATTGACCAGACTGATCACTATGAAGAGGAGATTTGAAAGTGGTGCAAACAAGAGACAGCAATAACAACTGAGTGAAGCAGCAGCTAAGAGCTCAAAGCCAATAACTTCATTTCTCAAACCACTGTAAAACAATGCTACAGATAATACAAACAAACAATGCTACAGATAATACAAACAAACAATGCTACAGATAATAAAAACTTCACAACTGCGACAGGTGATATTTCAATGCCAATACCTGAACATGAAGACAGTAGTCAAAAAGGAGATGTGCCAACAGTAACAAATGCAGCAGAAGATCTTGTGTAGGATCAAGAAATTCAACAGAAACAGGAAGATGTAGATTCAAGGTGAAAATCTGTGAGGACAATCTTGTACAGTGAGTTTCATGAGGACACATGCTTGAAATTTGTACGTTATCCCTCTGTCTGTATTTACTATATATATATATATATATATATATAGTAGTGGTTTGTTCTGTATAAATAAGTTATCTACACTTAATCTTCTACTGTAAACATGTACACATATGCTGAATGGTACACAAATGCTGAAAAGACTTAAAACAGAGAACACCAAATGAAACAGACAGTTTATTATCCTTTATATATATATAAAGTCATCCCTTTGTCTTCAGCTCAGCCTGTTTTATTATACCTTGCGTGCTTGAGTTTTGATTCATTGATAAGGATAATAAACTGTCTGTTTCATTTGGTGTTCTCTGTTTTAAGTCTTTTCAGCATTTGTGTACCATTCAGCATATGTGTACATGTTTACAGTAGAAGATTAAGTGTAGATAACTTATTTATACAGAACAAACCACTACTATATATATATATATATATATATAGTAAATACAGACAGAGGGATAACGTACAAATTTCAAGCATGTGTCCTCATGAAACTCACTGTACAAGATTGTCCTCACAGATTTTCACCTTGAATCTGGGCCTATAGACTATGAAAGCCTATGATGATGGCCAAGCTACCAAACTAGGTGTCAACCAACCAACCAGTCACCTCTTTTAGCTACCATATGAAGATAATAATGAGTAATTCTCACACATAAATAATTCCTTAGTCAACTAGATGTAAAACTGTAATGTAACAATTACTAAAATGTAACAATTCCCTACCTTTCAACACGCAGATGATCCAGCACCAGCCACTAGTAGTGGTTTGTTTATATAATCAGCTGATGTGAGAGGACACATTCATCATGATCTAATCTTGTGCCATCAGAACCGATATATTTTTATTAATATTTATGAACATTTTAAACTCTTTAATATGACAAAATCTATATTGGTTAACAAAAAAAATTGTCTTTTACCAAATCACATCTCTTATTTGCTTAAATTTGCAGCTCTAAGCTGAGAGTTCTTCACATTTTGGTCTGATAGGAATGCACATAAAAACAAGTTGTGAAACTTAGCAAATGCCAAAAAATTAACGAGTGTCTAAATTTGAGGCCCCCTTTGAACTTGAGAACCAGGCCAAATGGCCCGCCTGCTCCCCCCACCCCACTCTGATTGGCCTTGCTCCTTTATAAAAATGGAGTTCATATTTATTAAATTCCTGCTTTTTCTCTATGTTCATTTCATACTTGTGCCTTTAAGAAGACAGAGATTAATTTAACTAAATGGATATGACCTTTAAATGGTGTTTGGAATAGAAAGAGTAAGTCTCCTTTTAAAATAACCTTCATTCTTCAGTGTTTCCTGTGGACTTCATTTTCTCTGTCTAGAACACTATAACATTTTTCATGCTATTGTGCCTTGATTGTTGCAGAAGTAAGAGCACATTAGATGGCTTTCTACAGCAATGCATAACTATCAGCAATTTTGCTGCCAGTATATTGCATCCAGTGATTACAGTTTATAGTATTTTGTTACCTTTCATCAAATGAAAGTACATGCAGAGAATTGAGAACAAAAAAATTCTAGCAATACAGACAAACCTCCAGAGAGTGCCTCAGATCCACAGTGCTGTTTTCTTCAGAGTATAGATGTGTCCTTTTCTCTAGGTTTTCCCTTAATTGTTCCTCTCTTTTGTACTAAGAAACTGAACACAGTGTTCTAGAGAGTGACCCTACTGCCCTAGAAATGGAATTGCTTTTCCTATCATTTGGAACCATAAACCAATTAATTGCTTTGAGTTTAGAAATAGCCATGTCTCTGTATGCAAAGGGAGTAATATATTTTCTGGAGCACTTGCCATCCAGTGCTGGCATTCATTCTTTTTTTCATAACAAGTTAATCTTTCTCTATTTGGGTGAACAAATCCTTGGACTCCTTGCAGCCTGATTTTATAGTAAAATGGGGGAAACCATGCAATTAACAGATCTTACCCTGATTTGTATATTAGAGTCATAATTTCCCACTGATCTGCTTAAAATGTTCAGGAAAGATTATTGAATGTGGCAGCCAGTGATAAAAGGATCTGCCCAAAGTAGGGAGAGGAAATATATTATTTGCCATGACAGGACAGATTTAAACATTGGAGGAAGTCTTTATTCATGTCTGTATCATAATAAGTTGTATTTATGTCCAGGGCATTGGGAAGCAGGGGAAAGGGAGAAATCCTTTTGTGAAGCTCAGTAGGCACATGGTTGGAGAGAAGGAACAACATTTGTACTAACTGCATGACCATTCTTCTCGGTCTGACTCTGCTCACGTTTCTGGAAACCTCTAGTTTATAGGTGGCATGTGATGAGGCAGTGTGGAAGCTCCGTGATTTATCAGTCAGTAGATGTAAAAAGTAAAGCCCAAGCTTAAGGGGAGCAAATATTAATGGGTTTGGTACTCATTTCCACCTGTGCAACTCCACTGCCTTCAGTGGGGCTGCATGGCTGTAGATGAAGGCAGAAGTTGATCCACAGCTCAGCATTGCAAGCAGGGCTGGCTCCAGGCAACAGCATTCCAAGCTGGTGCTTGGGGCACCAATCTGCAAGGGGCAGCAGTCCCTGTTGTTTTGCCCTCAAACAGCGTGCCGAATTGCCACCCCGGGTGGCGGGGGCAGTCCGTGTGCCCTTAGGGCGGCAGGCGCGTTTCCGAGGTGGCGGCAATTCGGAAGGAGCTTCTATGTTTAGCTGTCTGCAGCAGCTTCAGCTAAACACAGAAGCTGCTGCCAAATTGCCGCCGCGGTGGAAACACACCTGCCATCCTAAGGGCACACGGACTGCCCCCGCCGCGGCATCAGTCATTGCGCTGCTTGGGGCGGCAAAAACTGTAGAGCCAGCCCTGATTGCAAGGTGCTGAGTATCTCCTGCGAGTTGCTGAATTCCCATGGGGGCTGAGGCTGTGGAGCAACTAGCAGGCTCTGGGCCTTTGTCTGTTTGAGGGGATAGTTTTGATTTTTTCCCCTTACCTGGAATGATTTGATGGTGACACTGTATAATTTATTACTATTACTATGATTTACTGTTTTGCTACATTGGGAACTCCATGGAAACCAAGGTAGTTGTATGCGAAAGCTGACTAAATGATATTAGTTTGATAATATATGGCTTGGGAGTCTTGCCATTGATTTCAGTAGGCATTGGGTCAGGCCCAAAATGGATGGGCTGTCAGATGCTCCGTACCAATGTATCTTTTTAAAACTACGTCAATCCAGTTAGCAGGTGAGAAGCTCACTACTTTTACTGGGGGTTTGACTATATTTAGTAAAACTTGTTATGTTACTACAGATCAGCATGGTAAGTATTCCTTTTTCATAGTTAATTGGGAGCCTTCTTAAAGGTAGAGAGTGGTGTGTTTATACATACAAACACTCCACCCATTCAGGAGAGCTGGAAGCACCCTAGAAGTGTGGGGGGGCACCATGGCTTTGCCCCCAGTTCTCCCCTCCCTCAAGGCTCTGCCCAGACTCCTCCCCTGCTCTTCTCTGAGACCTCGCCCTCACTCCACCTCTTCCCGCCCCCTTCTGCCTTCTTCCCCGGAGACCTGCCCTTGCTCCACCTCTGCCTGCTCCATATCTTCCCCTGAGGCTTCACCCACCACTCACTCGGCTCTGCCACCTCCCCCCTGCCATCACTCACCCTTAAAGCAGGAAAAAAAATTGCCAATAAATATACACACTGAGATGGTTAATCGTGATATAGGAAGAGCAGATTCCTATAGTGGAAAACATAGCACTTTGTTTACCATCAGAGATCAATCACTGAGACCTTGTCTATACTTGTGGCATGAAGGGTACGTATAGCTGCATGCTGCTGTGAAGGACAGTTTCACTTTTGCATGCTGCACACGTATGCCTTAAATGTTCTCAAAAAGTGAAGCAAGAGGAAGGGCTGCATTAAGTGCACAGAGCTATTGGACTGAATTCTGGGCTCATGGAAGTAAATGGCAAAATTACACTTAATGTCAGTAAGATCAGGATCTCACCCATTATCTAATCTGTATAATGTCATCAGTTTAAAAGACACTGCACAAAACAACTATGAATGTAGAGTCCCTATCCCTTTTAGATACCATATAACCAATGAATTATGAAGTAACATAGTATGTGTGACACACAGCTGAGCGTTTCTGACTCTATCTGGTAGAATGGAGTGGTGCACATGCTCTCTTGCTGATTCATATTAATGTTAATAATTAGATCTTGTTGAACAAAGATTTAAAAAAAATGGGAAAAAATTACTTATTGTTTAAATTGACAAATTTTCTTCTAAACTTTTTTGAAATTTGAAATGTTGAGTAACTTGTTTGCAAAATTAAAATTTGGAAAACGCCAGCCCTTTCTATTAACACACAATTTGGCAGGGAGAGGACACACTTTTAAATGGAAGGGCCAAGCTATTGTCAAGGCTGGCATTTTGAAGAGAGATTGTAAATCAGTTTTGACCTGTCATAAAATATTTATGATCTGATGGAGAGAACCTCCCCAATAAGAAATATATTGGGTGTTAGAAAACCTCTCATTCCATCAATAATGAGCAGCTAGAACAAAATAATTGAGGCCTGCAAAACAGGACTTGTGTTCCCTCTTCTTGATCTTTCACAGAAGTGAACTAACAGTATTTCCAGAAGCAATGATGAAGCATAAGCCAATGGATAAATTCCTGCTCAGAAGCCTCCCTGCACTTTTCCTTTGAAGACTACTCCTCGCAGAGCCCTGAAGGCTTCAACTGGAATAGGAAATGGAAGTTCGAGGAAGTCTGAGATGGGGTTAGGGAGCAGCTGCTGAGAGATCCTCAATTTAAAAGGGGAGTCTAGGTAGCCAGTGGCACATGAGGAGCTGAAGCTTTGTGTCATCCGCAAACTTTATTAGCACATTCTCACCTTTTGTGCCAAGGTCAGTAATAAAAAGATTAAATAAGATTGGTCCCAAAACCGATCCCTGAGGAACTTCACTAGTAACCTCCTTCCAGCCTGACAGTTCACCTTTCACTATGACCCGTTGTAGTCTCCCCTTTAACCAGTTCCTTATCCACCTTTCAATTTTCATATTGATTCCCATCTTTTCCAATTTAACTAATAATTCCCTGCGTGGAACCATATCAAATGCCTTACTGAAATCGAGGTAAATTAGATCCACTGCATTTCCTTTGTCTAAAATAATCTGTTACCTTCTCAAAGAAGGAGATCAGGTTGGTTTGGCGTGATCTACCTTTTGTAAAACCATGTTGTATTTTGTCCCAATTACCATTGACCTCTATGTCCTTAACTACTTTCTCCTTTAAAATTTTTTTCAAGACCTTGCATACTACAGATGTCAAACTAACAGGCCTTTAGTTACTCTGATCACTTTTTTTTCCTTTCTTAAAAATAGGAACTATGTTAGCAATTCTCCAGTCATACGGTAGATGAGTGAGTGAGTGAGTGACGGTACAACCCCTGAGTTTACTGAGTCATTAAAAATTCTTGCTAATGGGCTTCCAATTTCATGTGCCAGTTCCTTTAATATTCTTGGATGAAGATTATCTGAGCCCCCCGATTTAGTCCCATTAAGCTGTTCGAATTTGGCTTCTACCTCGGATGTGGTAATATCTACCTCCATATCCTCATTCCCATTTGTCATCCTACCATTATCTCTAAGCTCCTCATTAAAGACTGAGGCAAGGTATTTGTTTAGATATTGGGCCATGCCTAGATTATCCTTAACCTCCACTCCATCCTCAGTGTTTAGCGGTCCCACTTCTTCTCTCTTTGTTTTCTTCTTATTTATATGACTATAGAACCTTTTACTATTGGTTTTAATTCCCTTTGCAAGGTCCAACTCTACATGGCTTTTGGCCTTTCTCACTTCATCCCTACATGTTCTGACCTCAATAAGGTAGCTTTCCTTGCTAATGCCTCCCATTTTTCACTCCTTGTAGACTGTCTGCTTTTTCTTAATCACCTCTCTGAGATGCTTGCCCATCCAGCTTGGTCTACAACTCCTGCCTATGAATTTTTCCCCCTTTCTTGGGATGCAGGCTTCTAATAGTTTCTGCAACTTTGACTTGAAATAATTCCAGGCCTCCTCCACCTTTAAATCCACAAGTTCTTCAGTCCAATCCACTTCCCTAACTAATTGCCTTAATTCTTTAAAGTTAGCCCTTTTGAAATCAAAAACCCTAGTCCCAGATCTGTTTTTGTTTATCCTTCCATCTAGTTTGAACTGAATTAGCTCATGATCACTCAAACCAAGGTTGTCCCCTACCACCATTTCTTTTATGAGGTCCTCACTACTCACCAAAACCAAATAAAAAATGGCATCCCCTCTTGTTGGTTCTTCAACTACTTGATGAAGGAATCCATCAGCTATTGCATCCAGAAAAATCTGAGCCCTATTATTATTACTAGCACTTGTCCTCCAGACTATATTTGAGAAGTTAAAGTCTCACTTGATCACACAATTCCCATTAGTGTTTACTTCATTAAAAACATTAAAGACGTCTCTGTCTATATCCGAATCGGATCCCAGCAATCTATAGCACACCCCGAGCACTATCTCAGGGGAGGCTCTAGCTTTGCCAATGTGATTTTTGCCCAGACAGATTTTGTACAAAGTATGCCTTGTGAGAACTCCACCAAAGAGGTCCTTTGGGGCCATCTGCCTGTCCCAAGTCAGGATAAAGGAGGAGGGTTGGGCATGGGGCTAGCAACTCCACCTCGTAAAAAATCAACCTGCTACAGAAACGCCAACAATAGAGACAACAGACTTTTACCCTGGAAAAAGAAGGGTCTTCAATTTGAAGATGCATGACACTGGGTGGTAAAAGCCGTAAGGAAGCCACTAAGCCGATTACCCTTCTTGCAACCAGGAGGATTACCATAGGCACATGGAACGTGAGGACTATGTACGAGTCAGGAAAGACGGCGCAGGTTGCAGCAGAGATGAGGAGCAACAACCTGACCCTATTAGGCATTAGCGAGACAAGATGGACGCAAGCGGGGCAGAGACGACTGTTGACAGGAGAGCTGTTGCTGTATTCAGGACATGAAGAGAGCGACGCACCCCCCACACAGGGAGTAGGCTTCATGTTGTCCAAGCAGGCACAGAGAGCACTGATTGGTTGGGAGGCACATGGTCCCAGGATCATCACAGCATCCTTCAGAACTAAAATGAAGAGGATTAAGATGAATGTTGTTCAGTGCTGCGCTCCAACTAATGACAGTGAAGAGGAGGACAAAGATTATTTTTACAACAGACTCCAGAAAATATTAGAGATTCTCCTAGACAAAGACATCATCATCCTTATGGGAGACTTTAATGCCAAAATTGGACCTGACAACACAGGATACGAACAAGTCATGGGGACCCACGCTCTGGGAGAGATGAGTGAGAATGGAGAGAGATTTGTGGATCTGTGTGCACTTAACAACCTGGTCATAGGAGGTAGCATCTTTCCTCACAAGCGGATCCACAAGAGTACCTGGGTATCACCAGCAGGCATGACAGAAAATCAGATTGATCATATCTGCATTAGCAAGAAGTTTAGAAGATCCTTGCAGGAGGTTAGAGTTAGAAGAGGAGCAGACGCGGCGTCCGACCATCACTTAGTGGTGGCCAAATTGAAGCTGAAGCTGAAAAAGAACTGGATAGACGCGTCAGACAGAAGAGTGAAGTACAACGTCAGCCTTCTGAAGGACCATAAGACCAAGGAAGATTTTGGAATGACGCTGAAGAATAAGTTTTCAGTATTACAGGATCGGTCTGAGGAAGAGGAAGACAGTGTACTAAACAGATGGCAGAAAGTGAGAGAGACACTTAGGTCAGTATGCCAGGAAGTGCTTGGCATTAAGAAACACCAGCAGATAGAGTGGATCACAGCAGAGACCTTGATCAAGATAGAAGACAGAAAGAAGAAGAAGGCAGCAGTCAATAACAGCAGGACTAGAGCAGCAAAGGCCAAAGCTCAAAAAGAGTATGCTGAAGCCCATAGAGCAGTGAAGAGGAATATCAGGAAGGACAAGAGAGAGTATGTGGATGAACTGGCAGCAGAAACGGAGCAGGCAGCATACAGCGGTAATATGAAACAGCCGTATGATACTACCAAGCGACTGTCTGGAAAGTTCAGCAAGCCAGAACGTCCCGTTAAAGACAAGCAGGGAAAGTCTATAACAGGAATAGAACAACAGATGAGCAGATGGGCGGAGCACTTTGAAGAACTCCTGAACAGACCAGCACCACCAAATCCACCAGATATCAACCCAGCCAACGAGGACCTCCCAATTAATTGCAATAAACCAACCAGAGATGAGATCAGAAAAGCCATCACCATGATGAAGAATAGGAAGGTGGCTGGACCTGATGACATCCCAGCAGGGGCCCTGAAAGCAGACCTGGATGCTTCAGTGGAAATGCTGTATCCCCTCTTTGAGAAGATATGGGAAGAAGTAGTGATTCCGGTAGACTGGAAAGAGGGATATCTCATCAAAATCCCCAAGAAAGGAGATCTTAGCAACTGTGCCAATTATAGATGAATCACACTCCTGTCGGTGCCAGGGAAGGTCTTCAACCAAGTCCTCTTAGAGAGAATGAAGGATGCCGTCGATCCCAGCTACGAGATGAACAGGCAGGTTTCTGGCAGAATAGATCATGCATGGACCAGATAGCAACGCTTCGCATCATAGTCGAGCAGTCTATGGAGTGGAACTCCTCGTTGTACATCAACTTTGTTGATTATGAGAAAGTGTTTGATAGCGTGGATCGAGAGACCCTCTGGAAGCTCCTTCGGCACTACGGCATCCCAGCAAAGGTGGTCAACCTGATCAAGAACTCATATGATGGTATACACTGTAGAGTGATCCATGGAGGGCAGCTTACTAACAGCTTCCAGGTGCAAACTGGAGTCAGGCAAGGATGCTTGTTGTCACCACTTCTCTTTCTCCTCGTCATCGATTGGATTATGAAGACATCCACTTATGAGCGTAGGAACGGAATCCAGTGGATGTTGTGGACCCAGCTTGATGACCTGGACTTTGCTGACAACCTTGCGCTCCTTTCGCACAGTAAACAGTAGATGCAAGAGAAGACCAACGTAGTGGCAGCCACGTCATCACAGGTTGGCCTCAACATTCACAAGGACAAGACCAAGATCCTTAGGATTAACTCCATCAGCAATGACCCAGTTACACTGAATGGAAGCCCCCTGGAAGAAGTGAAGTCCTTCACCTACCTAGGTAGAATCATCGACCAGCAGGGTGGCACAGACGCAGACATCAAAGTAAGGATTGGTAAGGCAAGAGCAGCCTTCTTACAGCTCAAGAACATCTGGAGCTCCAGAGAGCTGTCTTTGGCAATAAAATTTCGACTGTTCAACTCCAATGTGAAATCAGTCCTATTGTATAGAGCTGAAACCTGGAGGACAACCAAAACAACCATCAGGAAGATCCAGACCTTCATTAATAGCTGCCTCAGAAGGATTTTTCAGATCCGCTGGCCAGACGCCATCAGTAACATCAACCTCTTGGAGAGGACCTGTCAACTCCCAGCAGAGGAAGAAATCAGAAGGAGAAGGTGGGGTTGGATAGGACATACACTACGTAAGCAGCCAACTATCACCACCAGACAGGCACCGCGGTGGAACCCCCAAGGCAAGCAGAAAAGAGGCCGTCCAAGAAACACCTGGCGACGTGACCTTCAGGCTGATAGCAAAAAAATGGGCTATACCTGGAACCAGCTAGAGCGAATGGCCCAGGATAGAGGACTCTGGAGATCTGTGGTTGGCGGCCCATACCCCGATTTGGGGTGACGGGCATGAGTGAGTGAGTGAGTGATGCCTTGTGAGGTATCATTTGAAAACTCCTAATGTGCTGATCATTATTATGATCCTAATGTCCCGGTAAAATACATGTGGCAACACTGTATGTAAAGTCACAGGATTCTACTGTATAACATTATTGAGATATAGTCCAAGTTTAGAAATGTGTGAGTGCGGAAAAGATATAAAAATGGGGAACAGATGCCCCAAATCATCTCTCCCATCATCTCTACTCACGGCATCAACAACACCTGAAGGGCAAGAAAATTAATTCTGAACAGAGAAAGGGGTCCTGGCTGAAATGATTCCAGCCAGTAGAACTGCTAAAGCATGTGGTGAGAGAAACCTTTGCTTTGAATTCACTTAGCTTGTTAAGTTAGATATTGGATGCATTTAGCTTGTATTTACTTTGTAACCAATTCTGACTTTTATGCCTCGTTACTTGTAAACACTTAAAATCTATCTTTCTGTAGTTAATAAACTTGCTTTATTGTTTTATCTAAACCAGTGTGTGGTTGGATTAAAGTGTCTGGGAAACTCCATTTGAGATAACAAGGTTTGTGCATATCATTTTCTATTAATGAAATTACAGCCTTTATATGAGCTTGTATCATCCAGGAGGGTGCTGGGCAGTACAAGACAAGACTTTCTGGGGAAAGTCTGGGACTGGGAATTTACTGGTGTTACCCTGCAATGTAATTCATGAGTGGCTGGCTATAGCACACATACAATGTAGATAGGAGTGATTGACATGCTTGAGGCTCTTTGTGAGCAGACCAGGCATGGTTGCTGTCATAGCGAAGCAGTGTAAGAGGCACCCCAAATTGGTGAATTGAGGGCACATAGATGTCCATCAATCCAGATTGTACCCTAAGTAATGTCAGAGAGGTCCAAGGCACGACCTACCAAAGTGAGAATAAATAAAAGGATTTTAGCTTTCTATGAAACTAAGGCCCAAAATGCTGCTGGGGGAGAGGCTGAAATTTTGAAGTTAATTTATTAAAAGAGTTTGAAAGAGTTAAAATGTTGAGGCCAGGCATATGATGGTGTTTGTTTACTCCGGTGTCTAAATTAGGCTGATAGAACAGATGCCAATCATTCTGTATTTATATACTGTGCTACATATATCTAGCATGAAATGATACTGCTAAGTATGCAACATTATTTAAAAAAAAACAGCTCTATGCTTTTTTGGACACAGTCGTAGACTGAGGACTTTCATCTTCATTTATTATGAATTCTATCTCAGCTTGAAAAAATGATGGCTGCTATGCCTATTATCTCAATATGATGGCCGACTGCTTCTATTATGTGAACATGCTGAAAGCACAAACTCAGATCGTTCTTAAAATTAAAAATACTGAAGTTAGTAAAGAAGCTTCTTGGTCTGAAAATAGAAAATGCTTCAGTGTGTATTTTTTTCGTGTGTTCTTGCAGTCAAAGAGCCTTAGTCGTGTAAATGTACTGTCACTGCTATTACAGTCAGAAGATATAGACCTAAGGGAAACTGCCTATACTCTGCAAATTGTGACAGTAGACACGATAGCTTACCAAAAACAATTTGAACATGCCAAGATGACTGCCCTTTCACTTGAGCTACAGTATTGATCCAAAACCTGAAGTCAGGAAAATACATAGACAAAAACTCTTCAACACACTGTAAAAATTGCAGAACAATTCCTGGAAAAACAATTCCAAGTTGCTATTTCCAACATAAACTTAGATGTAACAAACTGATTGGTGGGACTGAAAAGTGTGGTACAAAGATCCAGCTTTCTAACTCAAATGATGCTGATTACACCAACTGATGCTGACACATACACACAGCTAATTAATCACCTATCCAGTATAATGATGACCTTTCCACAACATTTTCCAAACAATTGCTCCGTTTCTGAAGTGTGTCGAGACATGGTATTGCTAAGAAACCCGGAGTGAAGGATTTGGCAGGGCTGCAGCTTGTAGAGAACAATGCCATTACTCCCAGTGTTTCAGATGTGTGTACAGCTGTATTAATATCCTCTGCCCTCCCTGTGACCATAGCAAGTGCTGAAAGATCATTGTCAAAATTTAAAATGATAAAATGCTATCTTTATGGCACAATGGGCCAAATAGCCTCCAAGGACTTAGCATATTGACTAGACATGCATCCGAGCATGGAAAACAACATAACCTACTAGATTTATTTATAGGCTTCATCATCATGGTATCTAAGTGACTCATTTACATTAGTGAATATTATCTTTGCAACATCTGTGTAAATTCTTATTATTTTCATTTTTACAGATAAAGAACTAAGGGTTAGATTTTTAATAGCATTTAGTTACATTTAGATTTTTAATAGCATTTAGTTAGGTGCAGACAGGTGCCTTGGCACTTTTGAAAATCCTAATAGATGCCTAAATATGTTTAAAAATCTGATGCTAAGTGACTGGCCTATGGTCATATGGGGCAGAGCCAAGATTAGAAACTGCCTCATCTGAATCCTACTCTACCCTTCTCTGGATATGGTGATTGTCAAACTGTCTGGAGTGACTCACAACCAGGAGTGCCTACCGCAGGGCAGACTGTCAGAAAACCAGGGCAGACACCCCAAACTGGTGGGTATGCTCTATAATTAGATTTCACTATCCCAATAACAAACGTGAAGTCCTGGATCACTATAACAATCTTACCATGGAGTCTCTGAGCCCTCTTAAAATAAGATATATGCCTACCTCCTAGAACTGGAAGGGACCCTGAAAGGTCATCGAGTCCAGCCTCCTGCCTTCACTAGCAGGACTAAGTACTGATTTTTGCCCCAGATCCCTAAGTGCACCCCTCAAGGATTGAACTCTCAATTCTGGGTTTAGCAGGCCAATGCTCAAACCACTGAGCTATCTCTCCCTTCCTCCTAAAGTCCCCTTAGGCTTTCCAGCCTCTCTTGCCACCCAGACAAACTGGACTTAGGGTATGGCTACACTTGCACTTCAAAGCGCTGCCGCGGCAGTGCTTTAAAGTTTCGCATGTGGTCGCAGTGCCAGCGCAGGGAGAGAGCTCTCCCAGCACTGCACGTACTCCACATCCTCTACGGGTGTAGTTTGCAGCGCTGGGAGCCGTGCTTCCAGCACTGCGGCACTGTTTACACTGAGGCTTTACAGCGCTGTATCTTGCAGCGCTCAGGGGGGTGTTTTTTCACACCCCTGAGTGCGAAAGTTGCAGCGCTGTAAAGCGCCAGTGTAGCCATGGCCTTAGTGATAAAAGGTCACTTACACCAAAAATCTCACAAAGTATTCAGGTTGCTCCTAGTCTGAGGAGAGCAGTCACTTACTCCAGATCAATTTGTACCTTACATCTCACACCAAAGACAACATCTGTAGCCAATCTTCTAATAAACGAAGCAAAGCTTTATTAACTAAGAAAAATTGAGTTATTTACAGGTTAAAGGGAGTAAACACAAACACATAAATGAGTTATGATCTATATCCTGAAAGGCACAGAAGTGTATGTAGCATTCTGTCAATTCAAAATATCTTTCTGAGCAGACCCAGGGGAACCCTGGGGATCTCTTCTTTAGCTCAGAATCGCTAATCCTGTGAGAGTACAAACAGCAAAGAGCTGAAAAATCTTCATGCTGGCTATTTTTATTTTCCTTTTCCAGCGCTCAAACCAATGGGATGAGGCCTTCTGCACGTATTTATCCATATGTGGATGGGACAATCAACAAAGCTGTTGTCCCACAATGGACCACTTTCTGATAGTCCTCCTGGATGGGCCGGGCAGAGGGAGAGGAGTCACCCTTCCCATCTGAGTTCACAAGCATTTTTACAATGACAAAAAAACCCTTATATTTTACCTTGTTGCAATGAATACAGACATTACACGTAAAGTTAATGTGGGCAGTAACTTACAAGCATTTCATAGGCTCTGAAGACTGAATACAATCTTATAAGAATAATACCTATTTTGAACAAAACTAACATACAGATGAACTGATTTGGTTTCTAGCTCTGAGTTTGTCAGTTCTTAGCTAACGCCTATGGCCTTGGCCGGAGCTGATACTTGATTACAGTGTCACAATGATGGCAATTTTTTTTTGTTTATCTGCCTCTTTGTTTATCTTATTTTGGATATGGGGGATTTCAAAGATTTGTAGCAGGAGGTGATAACCCACTCCAAGATTTTGCTTTGGGCCCCATTCAAAAATACCCATTATGGCTTTGCAGGAGGAGGTTCAATATGAGTCATTAAAATACAAACAGACATACTTAATTCTGCTCTGCTGAAAACACAGGATAACTTCAATACTTGAAAAATGGACAGAGCAAAATAAACGTAGAAACAAATTATTAGTAAGCCTCTAAAAAGTGTTACAGATAACAGGAAGGAGGAAATGAGTGGGGGTGGGGAAGAAAGAGAATCTGAGATCCTTACTGATTCTTTCAAAAATTGTAAGATGCTTTAGATACCACAGTGAAGCCTAGACATATACATAGGGCACAATCCTCAGTGGAAGTAAATAGGCCTGGCTCTGGTCAAGTTAATGGAGTGATGTCAATTTACATCAGTTGAGGATCTGCCCTTAGATTTCATTCCTTTTGTTTACTTTCCATGGTGTGCAAAAAAATCAACAACCCAGGACAATTAATGCCCTAATAAAATGTCTCCCTCCTTAGTGAATTCCAAAACATGCAGAAATCAGCAACCATAACAAGGGGAAATATTATGAACAAATTATTTTGCTCATTGCCAAATAAGATTTGCAAACTCACTTGGTAAAGAGTTACTGTCTACGTATGGAAGTGGCAAGACAGGGGACAAAAATTGGGTGTGAATAATTTTTTTAACCAATTGTTAGAAAAACATTAGCTTAAATAAAGCTTCCAGGCCTTCCTCCCCGTACCTCTCAGTTCACTTGAGTGATGTGACAGTAAGCGGGGAGAGGAAAGCGTGTGACTCCAATTGAGGAGGTAAGGATGGTAGGCGCTGGCAGCCATCCAGAGATGTGCTTGTGTGTGTGAGGATAGGTCATGTGCCAAAGCTTTTTGGATATGGGTCAAATACGGTCTTAATCTCTGTGTATGCCTGTGTGCATATATGTACATTAAGTGTATTACTGTTGCTTTTGCAGATTAAACTAAAATGGATTTTTTGTGAGCTTTAGATAATAAAGCAAGCAAGGAAACCATCAAAGTGAATACATCTATAGTGCACGCTTGCACTAAAAATAATTGCTTGCTTTTGTAAAATATAGCTTGAATTTCATGAACCTTACATAAGAGGGTTACATTATAAAGAACTGTGTGGATTCAATATTTTTTTCTTGCTACCTTGAATTGGGATCACTGAAATCGCAATCCCTGTTCAATATTAAGGGTTACACAAAGCACTCAGTTGTTCCAAGGAGGATATGAAGAGATTAGAGAGCCCAATATATCTCAGACTAACCTCTCTGCACTGGACATTCACAGCAAGACAAGCTCTTGTTATTCTTCCTACTGCTACTGCGAGCAGCTAGCTACCCTGACAAAAACATGAAGATCGCAAGGATAGCTGAAATCTAAGGTATGCATTTTATTAGTTACAACTTTATATGTTAAACTGGACCTTTCTCATTTGAAATTATGAATGCAGGCATAATGTATTAGAAATATTAAATCTTACTAGCCCAACAGTTCATTAGTAAATAATTAATTCTTAATTCTAGGAATTTTTAACAGAGTTCTGCAATAGCAATATTTTTGATCCTGTAAGATTTCCCAGCAATATTAAGAACTATTATAAATGTTTTTACCAAATAACGCACTGAAAATAATGTGCCATTAGCAAGAGCTTATTCCTTGAAAACATAAACTGTGATAGGAATAGTAGCAGACAACTCATATGTGGCAATAAAGATTATATGTGTTTTGGATCCTTTTCTTTTCTGTAACAATATGTAATTCACTAAACCTAAGCATAAATGGATGTACTATATATTATCTCTTTAGAGATAGTGACTTATAAATTAAGTTAATAATAATAATAATAGGTAATAGTAATTCATAATTAAACATTTCACTTATGCAGCATTTTTCATTAGTGTCTATCCAAAACATTAGTGAATAAATGGATAACCTCATCTCCCTAGTACCCAAAGACAAGTAAGTACTAGTGTTCGAGGAATTTAACTGCATGATGAGCTTCTGGGATTGTGTCAAGTTCTGTCCTTCCAGCAGTCAATATTGCTCTCCTGAGGGATGCACCCGCAGAATCCATGCCCTGCCAGAGATGTCAGCAGCTCTGTGGCGAGTTGGAGAGCAGGAGGCCTACATGGGTACCCACATGTCCACAGTAATGACATGCAATTTTGCACTATGAAGAGATTAGTTCAGGATATCTTTGCTATGTGTAGAAACAATGCATTCTGGTTAAGGGAAACCAGAGTGAAAGGGTGATTTTGGATGCCTAACCTGATTTCCCTGAAACGAGCCTGATTTTGAGACAGTGCTGAGCACCCACTTTCTGAAAATCTGGCCCCTTAAAGCACCCAAAACTACTAAATACTTTTCAAAATCTCAACACCATTGTCAGGAGAAGTAACAAATCAAATGTGCTGTTGAGATCGTAAGTGGTGTGTGATGCGCTGTGCAAGTGGATCAGTGACGCACACCATGTCAGTAGGCTGATCAGCAAACAGCAAAATTTTACAGTGCCGGTATGGTGCAGGTGAGAAAGATCATAAAATCTTTTTTTAAAAGATGCTCTTAATAAAAAATAACTAAGTGAGCTGTTGTGTACAGCACTGTGAGGTGTGGGAAGTACAGCATGTGTCATTGCTAGAAGTTATTTATTTAGCTGATGTAAAAACATTGCTGGAAACTTCAAAAATGTCTAGTAAAGAAGCACTTCATTTAGCCTCAGGTGTGTCAATTAAGTAGTGAGGTTCTTCTGCAAACTAAAAATTGTTCATAACCCATCCCCACGCTCCAAATCTTAAGGTACTTACAATATTTTATTTAATTTTTTTCTCAGGGGAAGGCAGAAATGGGAGCTAGGCACCTAACTCCCATTCACTTTCCATCCCACTAGTATCTCTGGAGGATGCTAAACAGAAGCTATTAAAGTCAAACATTTTTAAATCAGCATGTCTGGATAACTAACATCCAAGAGTTTTAAAAATCTGGCTGAGGAGCTCAATGGACTTTTAATGTTAATTTTCAATACATCTTGGGGTGCTAGCAAAGTGCCAGAAAACTGCAAGAAAGCTAATGTTGTGCCACTTTTTTTAAAAGGGTAAAAAAAAATTTTCTGGATAAGTGTAGGCCTGTCAATCTGACATTGATCCCTGGCAAGATAATGGAGTGGCTGGTATGGGACTTGATTAATAAAGAATTAAAACAGAGTAAATATAATTAATGAATCAACATAGTTTTCTAGAAAATAGATCTTTCTCTATATTTCTTTTTTTTGGTGAGATTCCAAGGTTTGTTGATAATTGTAATAGTGTTAATATACTTTGACTTGATACTGCATGATATTTTGATTAAAATAACTAGAACAATGTAAAATTAACATGGCACACATTAAATGGATTAAAATCTGGCTAACTGATAGGTCTCAAGTGTGTTTGTAAATGGGAAACTGTCATTGAGCGAGTGTGTTTCCAATGAGGTATTTTGTCCTTGGCCGTATGGTATTTAACATTTTTATTAATGACCTGGAAGAAAACATAAAATTATCGCTGATCAAGTTTGCAGATGATGCAAAAACTGGGGGGAGAGGTAAATAATGAATCTAGGTTGCTTGGTAAACTGGGCACCAACAATCAATATGCATTTTAATATGGCTAAACATAAAAATGTCAGACTGGAGGGAGGTCTCAAGTGGGGTTCCATAAGGATCTGTTGTGAGTCCGGTGTTGTTTAACATTTTTATTAATGATCTGGATGTAGGTATAGAGAGCATACTGATCAAGTCTGTAGATGACACAAAGCAAGGGGATGTTTCCAATACTTTGGTGGATAGAGCTAAAATTCAGAGGGATCTTGATAAATTGAAAACTGGGCAATACACAACAAAATGAAATTCAGCAAAGAACAAATGTCAGATACTTCACTTAGGAAAGAAAACCCGAATGCACAAATACAGAATAGAGGAAAACTGGCTTGGCAGAAGGATATGGGAGTTGTGGTGGATCACAACCTCAACATGAGTCAGCAATGTGATGCTGTTGCAAAAAAAAAAAAAAAAAGTAAATGCAATTTTGGGTTGTGTTAACAGGCATAGCATGCCAGTCATGGGAGTGATAGTACCACTCTACTTGGCACTGGTTAGGCTTCAGTGTCCCATTTTGGTCACCAGTATATAGAAAGGATGTAGAGAAACTGTAGAGGATCTAGAGGCAAGCAACAAAGATGATCAAAGGGATGGAATGCAAGCCATATGTGCAAAGGCTGAAGGAACTGGGTATGCTTAGCTTGGAAAAGAGGAGATTAAAGGGGGATATAATAGTCATCTTCAGATACATAAAAGGCTTCTATAAGAATGATGGAGAAAAGTTGTTCTCATTTTGCCATAAAGGGCAGGACAAGAGGCAATGGGTTCAAACTGCAGCATAGCAGCTTTAGATTAAATCTCAGGAAAAACTTCCTAACTGTAAGAACAATAGGACAATGGAACTGGCTCCTTTGAGAGATTGTAGAAGCTTCTTCACTGGAGTTTTTCAAAAGGAGGCTGGATAGCCATTTGTATTGGATGGTTTAGACACAACAAATTCTGAATTTTGGCAGAATATTAGACTAGATGACCCTAGTGGTCCCTTCAAATCCTATTATTCTATGATTCTGTAATTCTATATGCAATTGCTTATAGCTTAACAAGGCTGACTGGACTGTGGTGAGAGTTCTGTCTTTGCCATGTTAGGAATGAATCCATGTCTTAAAACTAAATGTAATGGATATATACTGAAATGGACAAAAAAGTTTGATGGATCCCAAGTAGGTGAGTTTTAAGTGGACTTGGAACAGTTTATAGTGTTTGTTGTAGAAATTCTTAGTGGTCTACATGAACCAAAATCAGCAAGTTTAGCACAGTTCTTTTCCTGTCCTCCTTGTTGAAGTGCAATCTGCATATGCGTGTATATGCAGTCACAAAAATGCTACACATGCACAGCAAAGTCTCTGGGTTAAATCCTGCCTTGTTTAAGTCAATGTGAGTTTTAGTGAATCTAGAAAATACCAGGATACAAAAAGTGGCACCCAATTAATAGTAATATATTACATTATAGTGAGGATTGACTTAGTGCATGATTTAGTGTACTATAAAAGAGTATTTCATGAAGTTACTTTATGTATATTACACCTTTACCTTGATATAACACTGTTCTCGGGAGCCAAAAAATCTTACCGCATTGTAGGCGAAACTACGTTATACTTAACTTGCTTTGATCCGCCAGAGTGCGCAGCCCCGCCCCCCTGGAGCACTGCTTTACCGCGTTATATCCGATTTTTTGTTATATCAGGTCACATTATATTGAGATAGAGGTGTATTTATCAGAAATCCCCCTTCTGGAGAGGAGATCATAACATACACAAAAATATCACTGCATAAATTTGATAAGACTAAATAACTGGGCATGCAGCCCTTGTGGTGAAATATAGTTATTAGACTCTAACCATATTTTAAGTATATCACTATTAGTTACAGTACATGATGATGATGATAAAAGAGAGAGAGAAAGAGAAATGCATTTATATTATTTGAAACAGGAGATTGAGAGCGAAAGCTCCTGGGTTCTAGTTCTGTTACTAAATTGCTCTGTGCCCTGGACAATAATAATGGTAGGCTCTGATTCGGGAAAGTAATTAAGTACAAGCATGTGCTTAAGGACCCTTCCTAAGTAGAGATGCTTTCCTGAATAAGGACCATCCCTGTTACAGTATTACATAAGCAGAGAAGTAACTTGCAAGAAGCCAGGATCCACATTATTTAGGGCTTTATAGATCAAAATGAACATCTTAAATTTCACTAGCAAATCAACTTCCAGCCAGTGCAGATTATGTAGTACAGGTGTAATGTGCTGTCTCCACAATGCACCACTTAAGTGGAGTGGACTGCATATAACAGTGGTTTAGCCAACTGAGGAGAAGGGAATATAATGTTGTGTTTACTGCAGAAATGGGGGCCTAAGCCAAAATCTTGTATCCAAACAGCCCATAAGTTTGCATCCAGACTTGGAAGTTCAGATCTGTCACAGCTAAGAGCTTTGCAAAAAAAGTTCTGTTAAAAACTTTCTCAATGATTTGGACTAAATTTAACTAAGGCAACATCTATACTATACACACGGTTGCTGGCAGCATGTAGGGTACATGTAGCTACACGCCAGAGTGAAAAGCAGGTTGCATCCACACTGCGGTATGTAGCTGTGTGTGTCAGTGAAAGGCAGCATGGATCAGCAATCACACTGCACTCCTTGTCAGTACCCAGCCCAAACTGGGGAAGCTAATGCTGCAACCAGCGGCCCAAACTTGATGATGAATCCTGGTCACATGCCACCTGAGGCACGTTGTGCATATTCTAAGAAGAAGTGAAAGGCTCTGGCAGAGGGGCGGCAGCAGGGGAAAGGTTTCATCAGCTCCCTGATGCTGAAGCCTTTCACTCCGATAAGGAAAGCTCTGGAAGGGGGGAGGGAGGCAGCTGGAGCCATTCCCTGCTCCTGGAGTTCCCCACTATGGGTGAGAAAGGCACCAGCAGTGGTGAGACAGTGGGGTGTTACGTGGATTAAAAATAGCACCCTACATGGCTTGGGTGAGTAGAGAGCTGTGTAGGATACGTACATGAGTGTGTACCCACACCTATCTATGTCTTATACTCATCTAAGCTTGTTATTTATACCTGTGCTGAGGGACTATGCAAGTATGTGCGCTACGCACAACTGAAAGGAGCATGCACTGTAATGTACCTAAAGGCTGATTGATGTTGGTGCTCTTTTCAGGTGAGTTGGCCATGTTTCAAGTGAATTTGGCTCAGTACATTGTTTTAATGGGACCCCACATGAAAACTGTTGGTTTCACATGGCTTCCACTAAAAAACAGGCAACTCTTGGCTGAGCTTTTGTGTTCAAACTCTGAAACTTAAAATAAAAGGTCAGAGGGATGTGAACCTATATAACCCCAACTGCAGTAATGGGTTACACCAACCCCAGTGCAGAGAAACCTCTCAATTTTGTACAGTCCTGTTATGTTCCCTACCAGGATCTCCAAAGAAGCTTGAAGGCAGCTTTTCTGCAGAAATACTGTCACATTGCCCTACCCATTTTTTCTGTAATAATGAATAATTAATATAAAATGTAATGTAAGTAAGAATTGGTACTAAAATAGCACTTAAGGTCCCAACCAAGACTGGGACCCTATTGTGCTATGTGCATTTTGTACACATGGTAACAGTTGATCTGTGCCAAACCTAAGTAGAAAAGACAGACACAGGGTCAGAGGAAGAAAAATTATCCCCATCGTTCAAATGGGAAAATGGAACACAGACACATCTAGAATTACATTTCCCAGAAGAGCTTAGCATCCACAATGGAGGTAAGATTTTCTATATCACCATTCACATTTAGTGACCTAAATGTGTGACCAGATTTCCCAGGGTGCTCAGCAGCCCCCGTTTTCTTGCATCTGGCCAGATTTTTAAAAGTGCTCCCCATCACCCCAAGTACTGAACACTTCCCAACCTCTTGTCATTTATTTGAAAGGACCTGGGCGCTCTTGAATGTCTGGCCCTGATAGAGGGGACTGAGCTCTTTTGAAAATCCAGCTATAACACACAGATCTCCCGAATGCCAATTCTGAGCCATAACCACAAGACCCATCTTCCTATTTCCTCTATTTACATTCTACGCTTCTCATCAAGGAGATTTCATGTTCTTATTTATCTGTAAAGCCCCTAATACATTCTGGACACTGAAGTGGATTTTCAAAAGCATCCAATGGGGAAATAGGATGGTTGAAAATCCTACCATGTAAAGAATAATAATAATCTTTAGAGAGACATCTTAGGTCCTCAATTTTTTTTCTACTGAGGCAAACTCCTGTTGATTTAGGTGAAATAAAGGGCATCAGGATTTGGCCTATTTGTTTTGTTGCGATCTGTTTGATTTGGCACTCTGAAATATTCACAGGCATTCCAACCTTTCCCAAGCTTCTTCCTAACTGATTGCAGTTGCTGCTGTTTTGCAGTGAATTCAACTGTGAGTGCTTAGCAGAGAAGCAAATCAGCAGAGAGCACTCGGTGATGATGTCAGCAACAGGCACTGGATAATACTCAGTTGAGACAATTGGATAAGCTCAAGCAATAGGAGAAAAGCAGGGAGATTACTAGTTACAGTATTTCCATTGACAGAGGCTCAGAATGGATGTTGGAAGATGAGGGATTTTGCATCCGTAATGGAAGAATAGGAAAAGATTGTTATTTGTGTATTCAATCCATTGACCACAAATATGACTCATCCACTAGGGGTGTCCATAAGGTGAACGGGTACAATATTATTGCTACGCTGTAGGCAGCTGATGGGCTATTGTGATTAGATTGTTGGAAAGTGGATTTATATAGCTGCTGTGGCTGTGCAAAACAATGATTTAGCTAAAAAAATAGGGTGCAGTGATGTGACTAGGGTTGTGGTAGGTTCTTTACTCTCTTGATTATCTCTATCTGATCTCTATGTAACTAGGTCTGGACAAAGAAAACTGTGTTCACTGTTTGAATTTATATTTAAACTGGCACAGATATCTAAGGGTCTTAGTCTTCCTGTGCTAAATTTTCAAGCCATTTTGCCTAAATTTAGGTAGACTAGAACTTTGCAGGAACCTCCAGAGAGAGGAGCAATGGCTTAGCATCCCTTCAGCTTCTCAACCTGTGCTCACAAAGAGCTAAAACATGTATATTATGCACAATCCTGAGTAAAGGATGATATATAGCTGTTTTGTCCCAGGGAGATGTTATTTCAACCTGGGGATGTGTAATTTACTTTGGCCCTCTACAAGTTGCAACTTACTCCCATCACATGGCTAGCCAGTGTGTAGGAGGTAACCACAGCTCACTCTGTTTGTGGAGGGCACTCTTCATTTAGCTCCTATGTTCCCTTTGACACCTGGAGCTGAGATCTGAGTACCTTAACACAGAACTGGTATTCATGGGAGGAATTATAACTCCCCTAAACTCCCCTGTGAGCCTGTTTTAGAGCAAGCAATGATTTAGCCCAAAATATATGGATATCTTCATTTATCCTGCCAAGCAAGTATGTCCCTGTGGTTTGGGCATTTGTCAAGTACTTTGCCAAGGACTTGGATACATAAGTGACCTCTCTGTGTGACCTCTCTGTGTATGCACATGCAAACCTCTGGTTTATAAGTGGATGAGGTGCTTTAGTAGTCACCGTTTATGTGGCAGGTTTGAAAATGTCTCCTCCTCTCGTGTCACATATCATTTTTCCAGATGATGGAATCAATGTTATTTTATTTCATCCATTAAAAATTACATCTTTTCATAATATTGAATGGACTCTGTTCAGTATGCTTTGGTTAAATAGGTTTTGACATTTTCCCAGTTATATTAAAACGAATATGTCTGATACAGCATGCTCCCTTTTATTTTGTGTGGTCCAGTGAATTGTTCATAAAACAGGGAGGCAGTCCTATTTCCTGGTGTGCCATTGACACATTTGGAATACTTGGGCAATTGACTTAACATCCCTATTTCTTATTTTCCCAATTTGGAAAAGTTGGGACAATAAAACAAACCCACTTTTGAAAAGCACTTTGATCTGTGGCTAGAAAATACTCCAGCATGTTAGTCCAAAGAACTATTTTGCAATGTGCTATAAGAAGCAACTCAGATGGGCACAGATTTCTTAGCTTCACCTTTCAGACTCCAGATTCTCTGCATGGATGGTGACCATCAGCCTTTTGGCTTGTCCTGAATGCAACTGCTAGCTGAAAAAGCACCATCACATGAACAGCTTGATAAGTGACTTACTGAGATGTGGAACTAATGTCTGTTAATATCAGTATGAGCAGTTGGATTATCCCAGGGAAATGAGATATACTCTGCACGGCAATGACAGGTAAGTGTTTTTATTTCACTACTCATGGACTCAGTCTTGCAGAATTGCCTGAGTGACAACTGCTTAATTGTATCCAATGCTGAAAAACACAAAATATAGTAATCTTAGTGTAAATGATACTTTTAAGCCTTCCTTTGGTCTTGTTCCTCCCGGTTCAGAAGTTCCAGGCTAGGATAGATAGATATGTGTGCAAGTCATTGTTTCTTTAGAAGCAGTCAAAATGTTGAAGTCTGTAGTCTTTCTCTGTCTAAATATTTCCATGCCATCTTTCCACCTCTCCACATAGATAACTCAAAAAAAGTTCTCTTAGTAAGAAGTTACAGCATGCACAAATCAAGGGCTCAGTCCTGAAGCCATTACAAGCCTATCACTCCGTAGAGATGAATGGGAATTTTGCCTGAATACAAAACTGTAGTATCAGGCCCTAAAACATTCCGTTTTCCTTTTCTGTCTGAATATGCTTCCCAGGCTTATAACACAAGCCACAATTCCTTCACTAGTTCTGTGTTCGATAAAGCACTTACCAAATGTACATTAAATATTTTCATTTTTTACCCCTTGTTTATTCAATTCTCCTCATTTTTGTGACATTGCTTAATTCATTTTCCCAGCTATGTAGAAGATTAGGGTTATATGCTATTTTTAAAATATATAAGACAAATATGATTAACTCAGTTTTCTTTCTTCTTCTGCAGCGTTCCAGTCTGGCATTCTCACCAACTTAACTTGCTTCTGAAGTGTCCAGTCTGGCTTCATTGCTCTCAAGTCTTCAACTTCTACTTATCTAGATTCATTCCTCAGAAGTTTTGTTCTCGAAGTTCATGGTTCTGCACTGTCTTTCCCATGGCACCTTAGTGGTTTTCTGGTTCTTCAACTCCCTGGCATTCTTCTGTGACTGCAAGTCTTCTCCTAAAAATCTTGCATATGGTAGCACGTATTGCTGATTTCTATAAAATGTGTCAATGACTTCTTTCAGTCGTAGCTTTCTAGGTGACTTCACAGCTTTCATTCAAGTGTCTCTGGTCCTCCATTTATCCTAATAGTTATCTCTTGTATACCTTTTGATTTTATGCTAATGTAGGTTTCTGAAGTAAGTCAAAGCCTTCTTTTGGGAGTAAGGTGCTTTGTTTCCATTGGTTTTTATCAAGTTCCTGGTCTAAATAGAAAATTCTTGGTTGACATTTCATCCAGTCATTAATTGCAACCAGTTTGCACATTACATCTTCCACAATTCTGATTCTTCCTTTGTCACTTTAAGAATAGCATGCAACAGCAACAAAACGAAGATAACAGTTCTGAGAAACAAAATATATGGCGGCAACATGGCTTAGGACATTGAACGGAAGCCAGAAATTCCTGAGTTTTCATGTAGACGCTCATACTTACTGAGTAGCGTAGGGAAAGTCACTTAATTTTTTGCCACAGTTTCTGTATCTGCAAAATGGGCATAGAAATACTGATAAGGCTTTTGTGAATTTAAATACGTATTTGTACAGCATTTTGAAGATACAAATAATATGAATACTATTCATGAAGTATTATGTGTATGTTTTTTCTTCTACTTCATACCCTTTAACTTAGCCTTCTTTTCTGTGGCCCAGCACAACCTCCAGGAGTCCAACTGATTAATATATCGGCTTTTCTTCTCCTTTGTTTTTCATTTTTATATATAGCCAGGCATATTACCAAGCCTCAGGAGTGTTCTTTTCTTCACCAAGTGCCCTGGTTCTGCTGTACTCTCCTTCTGCTCCTTCCTCCCTTTTTAGTGATACTCTTATTGTTACCTTTTCCCGCTCCAACAAGCATTTATGGTATTGTTTTTACTTAAATTTAGTAGGGTACTTTTATATTAACGAGGCCTCTGGAATGTTGCAATGTTACTAGTAAGTGAATTAATTTTGAGTGTCAATTTTAGCACTCAAGGTACAATCTTTATTCATAACTACTCTTTAGATAACACCTTGGAGCTAGCAACATGTTTTTATATTTCTGCCTGTTAATTGCCATGCTTACTTATAGAACCATATCAGCAAATAAATATTTTATCTATAGTCTATTTAAATCCTAGTTTTTCTGTTCACTGGTAAAGGTGCCAATTAGCATTCAACCATGATGGAGTTTTTCAATATGTGGCTATGTGTCCAGTAGGGGCTCAATGAAACACTCATTCATGTCAATGACAAGGCTCCTTTTGCCTTTGTCAAGAATGGTATTTAGCCAACGACCACTCACTTGTCTCATACCAGCCACTGACTAACAATGATGGAAATGATAACTTTTGATAAAAAAGCTGATTCATTTAATAGCTGTTATGTATTTGCAACAACAGAGTGTTGTGCCTCATTATCTTGTGACACTGTCAGTAAGAGCAAAACCGGTGAGTTAGTGTTACTTTCAGAAAGCATAAGAAACTGTTAGCACAAAAAAAGATGTGTGGAAATTATGGGACAAAGTGTAGGAGAAAGTAGACATACCATAGGACTTCTGGGCCAGATTTCTGTTGATGTATGGTTCATAAGTAAAGGAAAGTCAGGGCAGGCACATAAGGCCTGCTACTGGTACCACCATGTAACGCAGTACAACCTGCCACAGGTTGAGTGCTCAGCAGCTAAACCGAGAACCCCACCACTTAGAATGAGGAGGATATGTCAGATACCCATAGGATGGAAAAAATAATATATATAAAGCTACTTCTTAGGTAAACAAAGAAGGGAGAAAACACTGAATTAAACCTGTGGTGGATAAAATGTTATGTCATTGGCAAAGCAACTTGGGTTTGCCCTCCAATATCTCCTGCAGCTTTTCTGGCTTCTGAACATGTTGGTTTCCAAGCCTTTGGGCTTAGTCAGTACTGCCAAGAGGGTGGGCTTTGGTCCTGAGGCAAACCTCCTTATCTTTTTTCTGCCTAGGGATACACAATGAACATTCAGGTACAACGGTTGCCCTCTTCAAACTTGCTTGTTGGAAAGGATGGACAATGAGCACTGGTGTGTCAAAGGATCTAGAGGAGGTCAACCACCCTAGAAAGTCCACCATCATTGTTGATGAAGGAGCTGAGGAAGCTTGACATTGATGTAGCCATTGTCTCTGAAACCAGTCTCACTGGCATGGGCTGTTTCTATGAGGTGCATTATAGCTTTCTCTGGAAATGGAAAAAGTAAACAAGACCACCGTGAACATCAGCTGGGTTTACCAATCAAAAACTCATTAGCACACATGGTTAAATGTCCCGTTGCAACATCAGAATATATTATATTACTAAGAATATCTACCACAGGAGACTTTGCTAACAACATCACTTTATATACCCCAACACTTCGTTCTGTCTCTGAAGAGAAGGACTTTCTCAGCAACTCAGCTGTGTCATTAGTAAGCTACCACTGCTACTGGAAGACTGCAAGCTAAAGTTGGCTCAGATTACAAGACCTGGCCACTATGCATTGGCCACCATGGAGAAGGAAAAATGAATGACAATGGGCAAAGATTACTGAAGTTCTGCGCCCAAGGGCTGTGCATTACCAACACATACTTCCAAAGCAGTCACTGCCAAAAGGTTTTATGGAGACACTCATGACCTGGCACCAACTGGATTTAATTGTAATCTGTAGAAAACGCCTACAGGATGTTCTCCATACTTGCAGTGGTCACAGTATAGACTGTGACACAGACTGTGTGCTTGGAAATTCCATTGTACCAAACAAAGTTGTTGCCCACATATTAATATTAGCCACACAAAAGACCAAGGAAGAAGAAGAAATTTTGAAGAAGACAATATGGTAAAGGTGTGTTGGCTACACACAAAGTTTAATAGCTAGCACTACATTAAAAGTTATGCACAAGTTCTGTTATCTAGGATCATTGGTATCAGATACCCTCTCTATATGATTAACTTAATTCTTGCATTGGAAAGGCAGTCACCATATTTGACCAATTGACCAAGTGTGTGTGGGATAACAGGAAACTGACACTGAACACCAAGATATGAGTCTACCAGACATGTGTTTTGAGCATGCTGATGTACAATGGTGAGACGTGGACTATCTACAACAGGCATGAGAGAAGGCTAAACACCATTGTCTCTGCCATATTCTAAATATCAAGTGGAAGACAAAGACCCTGACACCAAAGTACTTGAGAAAGTGAAATTACCTATTTTAATCTCTATTCTCAGCCACAAATGTCTCCATTGGGTTGGTCATCTGTACTAGATGGAAGATGGATACATTCTAATGGAGCTCCTGAATAGAGAACTTATGGATGCTCCAAGGCCACTGGGCCAACCTAAGCTCAGGTTTAAGGACATTTGCAAAAAGGACTTGGCAACTTTCAACATCAACAGGCTGGAAAGATGTAGCAATAGGTTGCAATGAAGGGCTGTGCTGCACAAAGGAGTCAAAGACCCTGAAGAGAAGTGGTTGAGAAAGAAGAAAGTGAAGAGTATGAAGAGAAAAGCACAACAGGCATCAGGCTCAAGTAATGTGCTGGCTTCATCCTCTGGCCCTGAAATTTACTCCTGCATTATCCATGGCAAGGACTTTTGCTTGAGAATTAGACTTGTTAGCCACTCATGATGCTGCATTATGACACACAGTAACTGAGTGGCTTTGGCACTTACACCATCATCTTTTAAGATGGACAGTTGCCATTCATAAGTGAAGGTACATGTCACAACGTTTTGAAGAAAGCCAGTTTCCACAACTATTCATGTAATTTTTTAGATTCATGAATACTTAGGGTGAAATCAAGGCCGCATTGAAGTCAGCAGCAAAATTCTCATTGGATTCAAGGGGGCAAAACCGATTTCACTCTTTGCTTTCCTATCAGTTATATTTGCTTCTGTATGCAACCACCACGCCTTACCCCAGTCCACCACATTGGACAGATAGGTATCCCTTGCACTTATGGCACACCTTTATTCTTCCCTGTCATGGCTTCTACTCTGCTTCTTCTGATGTTTTGCACTGAGCTTTTTTAAGGTGCAGTGCACAAACTTCTGCTTTGGAGGAAAAAGGTAAAAGCTAAATCCTGCCATTTTTTGGGGGTTCAGACCCTAAAATGCCATAAGGGTGAGAAAGTCTAGCTTCCCCAGTGCATCAAAATAAAGTAAAATAAACCCAGACTGTAACTCATCATGCAAAAGTGCCATTATGATATGGAGTCAGCAGCTCTATCCAGCCAAGTTTTTGCCCCTCCTTTCTTTATGTTGAAGAATTTGGAGGGAGGAATTAGCCATTCATAGAGCACCATGAAAACTAGACCCTGACGTAACCTACTGTAACAGCTCTGCAAAAAAAGCTGGGGTGCTATAGGGTCCAGGTGTTGAAAGTACAGTAGGAGCTGCAACATTTGAACCCTTTCTCAGCAGAGAATTTCTAAGATGGGGCCAAACTTTGGCAGAACCCCTAAGGGTGGATTTGGGATTTTGAGCTGCTGCACTCAGAGGCACTGGGACAATTTTTTATAATGGGGTGCTAGAGCCATTGAACCAAACGGTAAACTCTATATAGGATGGAAAAACCTCTTCAAGCCAGTGGGTGTGGCAGCACCCGTATACCGGGGCTGGAGCTACCTCCAGGTCTGTGGCTTGGGATGTATTTGGAGCATCTCATTTACACTTGTCTGTCTATGAATCAGGGGTTTTTGGAGGGGAGGGGGGCAAAGTGGCTGGATCCAGGCTTCAGTTGCAGCTTTTTTGCGGCACTTATGCCTGGTAATGAGGTGGGGTGGGGTGCGTGGGTGCCTCCTGTGTGTGTGTGTGTGTGGGGGGGGTGTCTGCACTGGTACTCCGCGTCTCCTTTAAATGCCCTGGCGAGGAGGGGCCGCTGATGTGTGCGCGGGGAGGGGAGGAAGCCACCTGCGCTCCGCACGGCGCATGCGCTCGGCGGGAGGCGGCGGCAGCAGAGCGAGGCTGGCAGCGCCCGGGTGCCCGCGCTCTCTGTCGCCCCGGCAGCAGCAGCAGCAGCAGCAGCAGCGCCCCGGAGCCATGCAGGCAGCGGCGCCCGCCGCCCAGGACTAGCTGCCCCGCTCCCCATCGGGGCAGAGCCGAGGCGAGCAGGGGCCGGAGCCGCCCAGCCCGCCTAGGAGCGGCGAGAGCTCGCCTGTAGGGAGCCAGCCCGCCAGCCATGGGCAACGAAGCGAGCCTGGAGGGAGGAGAGGCGCTGGCCGGGCTGCCCGACGGGGTGGCGGCCGCCGCGGCCGGGGACGGCGGAGGGCAAGGGCTGGCAGCCGGCGTGGAGGCGGATCTGAGCCGGCTCAGCGAGGAGGAGCGGAGACAGATCGCCGCTGTCATGTCAAGGGCGCAGGAGCTGCCCAAAGGAAACCTCCCCGGCACGACCAGCGCGGAGTCCCCTCCCCTGCAAAGGCACGGCGAGAAACCGCTCTCTTCCGGCCCCCTTCCCGGCGGGTGTGGGGCTGCTCCCGCTGCCCGAGCCCTGCGAGCCGGGTGCATTGCATCAGGAGCAGGCGGTGCATGGTGCAGACGGGGTGTGGATGGGGAGGTAGCATGAGTAGGGACCCTGGGGTGGAGCGTCTGCTCCCTCCACGGCGAGGATTTCTAATCATCACGAATAATCGTCCTCCCTTCCAGTGGGCTGCCTCCTCTCCCCCACCCCCTTTCCTGGACCAGACCCAGGGGCTGGCTAGCTTCGGTGGCAAGGGAGCGGGTGGTTTGCAGATAAGAACAATTGGGTGGGTTTTTTGTTTTTGTTCTTTTTTTGGGTGTAAAGGGGCTTGGGATGCTTCCCCCCCAGCTAGAATAGGAGCCAGGAGAGCTTTGCCCACACCGAGCAGTTCTGTAGCGGCTGCTACTGAACCGATGGAGTCTCTCTGAATCTTCCCAAACTCTAGGGCATTATTTTATCTGAAAGTCCTTAATCTGCCTCGGCGAGTCACCATTGATTTATATAGAAAATCAAAGACCAAAGGCTCTGTGTTTTCACCTATATAGTCCTCCCTTATGTCTTTTCTCATGGAGGGGGGAAGGTGAAGACCAACAGGGAGCATGGGCTGTATTGTCAAATAGCGATTCTGTATCTTGTGTGGGGTTGACTTCACCTATTCATGTATATCTAAAAGCTAAGACAATTTACTTCCTTATTCTCCCTCCTGTCCACAATCCACTGCTTGCCCCCACAGGGAGTATTAGTTACCTTTGTGTGCTGGTAATACAGTAGTACCGTTAACTCACATTATGGTCAGGCGAAGATAGAGGTTTCCCTTTCCCTTGTCCAGGGTCCTGAAGTTGCCCGTTTCTCAGGACACAATACAGGTATGGCTAGTTTGGAGCCTACAATTTCCAGGGGCTGGGTGTGGTGTTTGTCTCAACCAGGCTTCAAAAAGGAACATCCTTTGACTGCCTGTTCCACAGGTTCTTGTGGTGTACTGACCTGATCCCAGATAAATGCCAATTCAGTTTAAATAACGTCAGGCTTGTTTAAGTGAATGCTAAGAGAACACAAAAAAGTAGGATTGGACCAAATCCACCCTTAGAGGAACTCCACAGAGGTCAGTGGAATTACACCTGGGATGAATTTGTCTCCATTTTGCTTGAAACTGAGGTTTCATCCTATATCTCTTCATGCTTGTTAAGAATGAACAAATAATGAAAGTTTATGTGGAATATGAGTCTATAGCTAATTTGGGGCCTGCCCTGGCTCCCACTGAAACCAATAGGGATTTCTCTAGGGGTGCATAATCAAGCTCAAAATTTCCTTTTGCGTAGCAGTTTGGGATACCACAAAGACACACAGGTTTTAAAAGTTTGTTTTCAAGTTAACTTGCCAGTTAAAGGAAGTCAGTAGTCTCCAAGATGTGTCATACAATGGTATATGGAATATCAGTTTCCTGTTACATTTAGTTCAGTTCACTGTACACTGAAAATGAAACTCATTTTTATAAAACAAAAATCTAAAAGCCAGTGCAGTAAGGGCACCACCTGAATCATTTCAGAATGAAACTGGAATAAGCCAGCTATGAATGTATTGTTGGGAACAATTCTGCACTGGAAAATAGATGGACTGGATGACTTAAAAGCTCTTTCCCATATCTAGGGAAAGGAAGATAAACATTCTCATTACATTGTTGGGATGTCTAAAAATGATTTTATTTGGCCACATCTTTATATCTGCAGACAGTTGTTACCCTAAAATTATGTTTTGGGATAACTGGAATAATTAGATGATTGTTATAGCTGTATAACTTAACTTCACTTTTCATTAAAATAAAGCCTGTCTGTATTTGGTAAAATTGACATTTATAATAGTACAGTGTGCTTTGCTATGCTGAGTAAAAAGATGATTTATGTTCTCATCTACACTATCTCAGAATTTTGCACTGGTGCTCATCACCACAATATCTGCATGCCTGTCGGTATTATCAAGTATCCATTCTTGCTCAGTAGCTTTACTTGCTCTTTGCTGCTGCTGGGATTCTCTGGCAAAGGTGGGAAGCCAGATTTTTGAGGGCCTAATCCAAAGTCTATGGATCTCAGTGGGAGTCCTTCAGTTGACTACCATGTTCTTTGGATCAGGCACACAATGACTTTGACTTAAGCAAGTGACTAGATTAGTGATCCTGAGATTCCTTAGCTTCAAACTTCTTTGCTTTTTCAGAGTCTGTTGCTTTGAAGAGTAATACTATGTGAGCAAAGAAATTAGATATGGGAAAGAGCTTTTAAGTCATCCAGTCCATCTATTTTCCAGTGCAGAATTGTTCCCAACAATACGTTCATAGCTGGCTTATTCCAGTTTCATTTTGAAATGATTCAGGTGGTGCCCTTACTGCACTGGCTTTTAAATTTTTGTTTTATAAAAATGAGTTTCGTTTTCAGTGTACAGTGAACTGAACTAAATGTAACAGGAAACTGATATTCCATATACCATTGTATGACACATCTTGGAAACTACTGACTTTTTAATAGCAAGCAATATAAGAAGTAGGATACAGAGTTGCCCCTTCATTTGCATAAAATAAGTGCTGTAGTTATGTCTATTTTCAGAGGCTTCGTGCTTTCAAGTAATTGGAAATGCAGCAGCTGGTATAAGAGCAAGTAATGCATGTTATGACACTTTAACCATTTTATTATAAGCACTAAGACCATATTTTTCCAAATCTGAGTACTTAAAATGAGCTACCTAAATAAAATTGACCTGATTTTTCAGAGGTGTTGAACAACTGTAGCACAGGTTAATTTCAATGGGAGAGTCAGGTGCCCAGCATCTCTGAAGAAAATCAGACAACTTTTAGTTAGTAGTCTGCAGACTGTGACTGAATCACAAAGAACCATATCCTCAGCTAGTGGATATTAGTTTAGCTCCATAGAATGTTAGTAGCACTATGCCAGTTTATATGAGCAGAGGATCTGTTCCATATCATCGGAAAGGACTAGATGATCAAACCTCTTTCTAGCACAGCCACTTCGTTTTTAGGTAAACTTAATTTTTATCAGAGGGGTAGCCATGTTAGTCTGGATCTGTAACAGCAGCAAAGAATCCTGTGGCACCTTATAGACTAACAGACGTTTTGGAGCATGAGCTTTCGTGGGTGAATACCCACTTCGTCAGATGCATGTGATTAAATTTTATGTGATTTTATGTATGTGATTAAATAGTTTAGCCACTGCTTGTCACTGGCAAAAAAAAGTGCTGTTGTATTTTGAGAGTATATGCTATAAAAGTAGCCCAGTCTGAGACCCACACTTCCTAAATATTGCCTTTATTCTTCCAGAATAAATACAGTCTTTTGTCAATACTGTGATTATACTGACTCTAAGAAAGTAAACACTGACCAGCAGGAAATATCTGCTTTTGTATACATGTATTTTCTGTAAATATGAAGGATCATTTAATTAGTGTTCATTGTTGTTAATTTATTTTTGGCTTTAAAAGAATTAATTTTAATTGATGGTATAAACAGTTTGGTTGAACTAATTTTATCGTGAAGGTTTTCAGGCTATTAAAGACCTGAGCCAAAGTCTGCTGATATCAATAGTAAAACTCCAATTGATTTCCATGGGCTTTGGATCAGGCCTTATTAATTACATAATTGAAACTGAGTGCTTTGTTGAATCAGGGCCTAAATGAGGAAGAGAAACAAAAGAATCAAGGCATTGGGGAGTGAAGAAAGGAAGTTTGTTTTTGGCCTAACAACTCAAAAACAGCCTCCCTTTAAAAATGAAGGAGTTCCTCTCCCCATTTAAAAATGTTTGGCAACAGGAAATTCCCTGCCAGACAAAAATGAAGATTAAGTTCTGCGATTTACAGAAGTATCAACAACTATAAATGCAATATGTGACTACAATAACGGATTGTTCTTAAAACTCAGTTGTCACATGGATGTAGAAAAGATTAGAAAAACTGTGCTCCTACAATCATCTGCCCAAAAATAAAAAGCCTAAATCCAGGTTTATTACTAGAGAAGTAAAAGTCTTCAATAAATTTGTCCTCTGAAGTCATTTTCTTCCACATTTTAGGTACAGTCTGTTTCCTTCATATAGAAACATTGATTTATGGAGAATGGCAAACCAAATCTGGTCTGCACACTGAACATGCAGTCTGGCAGCATCAAGCATTAATTGTTCAATTCATGTTTTTTGTCTTATTTTAAAAATAGTTAACTATGCAAAACACTAATAATCTGGGTAACAAGATTTTGGTACACTGAAAATTGGGTAGGGCATTGGAAATCTGAGCCAATTTTGTTACCGTATTCCTTGTTCTAAGAGATCCATGTTCCAGAGATAAGAGTGGCAAAGGCTGACTGCTTCTCTCATGAGTACACCACTTAAAAAAGTTCACAATTAGTTAGCCCTGGAAACATCATCATTAGTTGATTTTTTTTTTTAAATCTTAATTTCGTCTGACTTCATAAATGAGGAATTGTAATTAACCTCGTATTTCCTGACCTGAACTTTGAATTCTGTTTCTCAAAGCATTGGTATTCAATATTTTCAGCCATTAGGCAGTATTTATGTCCATACATTGTTAATGGTCATGCCCCCATTTTTTCTCTTAGGGTCTTGCTATTTTGAACCTAAACTTTCAAAGTTCTTGAACAGTTGCAAGCATTAAAACCAGAATCATATTCAGCCTTTTCTAGTACAAAAGCTGATACATTTTCGCTAAGCAAGCACTACATCTTTGGATGAATCTAATTTGTACCACAAAGTGGCATGGAACTAAAACCAGATAGGCCTGACTGGCAGCTTTATAGTACATTTGCAAACATTGTGTGGACTCAGTTTATGGTTGAGCCATGCTGGATATACATTTCTTCCTGGTAAGTAAGGGCCCACTCAAGTACTCATTGAAGTCAATGAAACAACTCTTATTGACTTCAGTGGGACATGCATTAATGTAATAAAGCTCCCAGTTATCCATGTGGCTATCCTGAGGGGAAAAAATGAAAAGTGTAGCACTGAAAGCAGCTTGCAAGTCAGAGTTAATGTTAGGGTTGCCAACCTTCCAAGATAGGCCTGGAGTCTCCAGGAATTAAAGATTAATCTTTAATTATTATGTCATGTGATGAAATCTCCAGGAATACATCCAACCAAAACTGGCAACCCTAGTTAATGTGATGACAATAAAAGCAATTAGCCATACATGGGAATCCTGTTCCCTACATCCTTGTTTTGGATAATTGCAATTAACTTTTTAAAAAGGACAAGTCAGGACTGATGTGAAATTGCGAATTGCTAGAATCTTGAGAACCAAAATGGCTAACATAAAGATTTTCTTAGAGTGGTTCATGGTTATCAGGGATTTAATGAAAGCTCAAAATATTCATGAATTAAAGTAGTGTGTTTATAGTAACATTAGCTGTTTGAAATCCAGTGTAGCATGTTACTACTATTTATAACTATGGCAGTGTTCTGATGTAACCCTTAATTAAAAATCATCCTACTGCTAGTTTGTTTTTATTGTAGTCATGGACCTCAGATTCTTTAATAGGCTAATTAATGACTGCCTGATTTTCATGAATGTACATTAAGAAATAACGTGTTTGGAAATGTGGAACTGTATTTAATTTGAGATGTCTGAAAACTGATCACAATGGGGGCGCAGGAGAGAATATCATATCCTTCAGGAAAGACTAAATGATTGCACAAAACAGAACATCACCGTCACCCTTTAGCTAAAATACAATAGCACTGAATAGAATATCATCCCCTCCAGGTACAAACCAACAGACCAACAATTAAAACACCATACTACACCTAGAGGTATTCTCTGGATTTGGCTCCCTTCTTTCCCTAGCTTAACCTTCTATATTATAAAACAAAGGAAAATGAGACCTGTCAAAGTTAAAACCCCTGCAGAATAAGACAGATATATTTTTGTTGTCAGATAAATTCTGTTGTTTTTTCTTTTAGGTGGGGGAAAGAGGGATAGTTTCAGTGCTATTAATGAAAAAGCTAAAAAGAAGTGGTTCTCTTAGCTAGCTTGTGCTTCGCCTGAACGAAGAGATACTTTTTCTTTATTATTCATGAATGTCAGTGTAAATACTATAATAAAAGACATCTCTACATTTTGATCTACCGAGATTTTAGATGCCTGAATCACTGCTGCATATTCCGTTGTAAATACACCATTAAAAGTAGGTACAAATAGCCAGAGCACAATTATATAAGCATTTTGTAACATGAGTATTTTTTCCTGGATGGACATGGTTTGATCTGCTGATCATGGAACACCTCTCTCTTTTACTGTTCTTTTTGTCTCCATGTTTGAATTGTACACCCCAAGAGATACTGTGAACAGTTAGTCATCTGGGTTTAGATGAAGTGGAAAAATCACAGCTTAATTTTGTAGTGCTTCAGACTTCTGAAAGAAAATTCTCTGGATAAAGATGGTTCTGTTAGATTAGTTTCTAAATACTAAATCAGACATCTACTAAATATTCAGATAAATGTTTCTGGAACAAAAAAAATATGATAATCCTTGTAATAAGCCCTGATCCTGCAAACACTAAAGCACATGAGTAATTTTACTCATCTGAATAGTCCCATTGAGGATTATTCACATGCTTGAAGTTAAGCAGTCGAAGATTCAGGGGCCATAATCTTTAACTTTTCCTACCTTATTTTTTCTTTACATTTTCTTCCGAACAGTTCAATAATTGCAACTAATTTATAGTTAGTCTTTCACTATTTTTATTTTACTATATTTCTCTCCCCACAGATACCCTGAGCTTGATATAAACCACTATGCAAGGCAGCCAAGTAAGTCTCCATCCAGTTTAAGCAAAAGCAGAACAGTAGATGTGTTGAAGACAGAACAACGGTCACCTGGAAGGAGCCCTTCTTCCACTAGTCTGAGAGAATCTAAATCCAGGACTGATTTTAAAGAAGATCAGAAGCCAAGTATGATGCCTAGCTTCCTCTCTGAGGCCAATCCATTAAGTGCAGTCACTTCAGTTGTAAACAAGTTCAATCCTTTTGATTTGATATCAGACTCAGATGCAGCCCAGGAAGAAGCCAACAGGAAACAAAAAGCAGTTCAGAAGGACCAGGGAAAGCCTGAGGAGCAAAAGGGACTTGCAAAGCATCCAACTCAGCAACAATCTCCAAAGCCAACAGTTCAGCAAAAAGAGCCTGTCAAATCTGCACCCCAGCAAGCAGGACCTTCCAGACTGCCATCCCAACAGCAGCAACCAGGGGCATCTAAGCAAGCTCCGAAACCGGGGCCTGGTCAGCCAACAGGCCCTCTATCAGAACAAGCAAAACAACCATCTCAACAACGAGGGCCACAGAGAACTCAGCCCCAGCAATCAGAACCCACAAAGCAGGTACCTCAACAACAGAGTCCTGCAAAACCTTCGCCACAGCAACCAGGCCCAACCAAAACATTACCACAGCTACCAGATGCTGCTAGAGGACCATCCCATGCACCAGCTCCCGCAAAGCCATCAGCACAGCAGCCAGGTCCTACAAAACAACCATCTCAGCAACCAGGACAGCAAGCAGGTCCTGCAAAGCCATCGCCTCAACAAGCTGGGCCTACTAAACAACCATCTCAGCAGCCTGGACCCGGGAAGCCATCCCCTCAGCAAGCAGGACCTGCTAAGCAACCATCTCAGCAGCCAGGACCTGCAAAACCATCTCCGCAGCCAGCAGGGCCTGCAAAGCTACCGTCACAACAACCAGGACCTACAAAACTATCAGGCCAGCAACCAGGGCCTGGTAAACCTTCACAGCAACAAGTAACTGCAGCCACACCTGGTGAATCAGGCCCAAAGAAAACTTTCTGTCCTCTTTGCACTAGCACTGAACTGCTTCTGCATACTCCAGAACAGGCCAATTACAATACATGCACACAGTGTCAAACCGTGGTCTGCAGCCTGTGTGGCTTTAATCCCAATCCGCATATAACAGAGGTGAGTAGTGTCTAACATTGATTTTCATCCTAAACTCCCAAATTGGGCTAAAATTCACTATGGCTTGTAATCCATTGTGTAGGTCCATTATAGCAAGTTAAGAGGGAGAAGGTCAGGGTTGTTTAGGCAAACAATTCATGTTTCATTTGGAGGGAAATGACAGTTCCGTGTACGTACAGTGTCTAACACAGTGGGGTCCTGGTCTGTGACTGGGGCTGCTAAGCATGACTGCAATATAAATAATAAAATCTAATATGAACATTTTTTAAAACAATTACCTTTGTTTGAATTTAAACACTCCTCTGCTGTGTTTGCAGCCCAGATGCCATAGTCTTGTGCTGATGTCTGTGAACCAGAAACATAAACTGATATAGGAAATGACTAAGCAATAAAAGTGACTAGCCTGTGTTTAGTATCTCTGCTGAGGGAGGTGCAAAAGTAAACAAGTAGTCCAGATGGTGAAAAAATAAATTAGAATTGTAAAAAATTCTTTCTATTTTAATATCTGGAGCAGGTAGTCACACAAATGTGGAAATTTGTGCTTGAAATGGATATAGGGTCAGCTCCTCAATTGGTCTAGATTTGGCACAGTTTTGGAGCTACACAGGTGTATAGACCAGTTAAGAATCTGGTTGATGATTTTTAATTTGATGGTTTCAGGTTTTTTTTTTTTTCAATAAGGTGGACCATTCTTTAATTCACAGAAGGATCTCTCAGACTTTTCTCCACTCCTGTAATTGTAGTACTGGGTACATAAAAATAATATTAAAACATTATTTTTTTAAAATGAACTTGTTTTAATTTGATGTGTATGGTGGCTTGATTAACTACTCCAATACTACATTTGTGCTGTTTGCCTCCTTTCCATGAGAATTCACATTAGTATCTGGACCCTTCTTGTTGCTTTTAAACCTCCATTACTCTAATTTCCCAAAATTGCTTTGCAGTTTGGGTTTGTTATTTTCAATGCCTGCATTCTTGGCATAACCCAGAAATTTGAGCACAGTAGAACTAGTACCAAAGAAAAACCCAACAAACCAGTCATGAAGCAACCAGAGAGGAAGTTAGAGAGGACTGCGGTTTTTGGTTGAGATGAGCAGGAAAGCTAATGGAAAGAAGCCTGAACTGGGTAACAACTAGAACTTGAACATGAATTTGGAGAAAGTCACCAGTTGTGCTTAGCTTTGTCTAAAGACTACAATAAACAATAAGAAAGAACATTGATAATTGATACATCTCATTTACATGCACATCTTTTATTAGTGGCATTTTTGGATGGTACCTGGTGACAAATGGCACATTGTTTGCATCTGTCAACCTTCATTATTTATTGGTTTGCAGTCTTTTTAATAATGAAAGGAAATAAAGGTTTATTGTAGTTATGCAGTGGTAACTCTCTGCACCTCTATGCAGAGGATACAAACTTGAGTTCAGAGCCCATTTGAGTCCATTCCTGGGATATCAAAGGTTGCATCGGAATTGATGCTTGCAGATTCTAAGATTAGTAGAGGTGTGAATTGTGTTTTACAGTCTGTGGGTTCCAGGGCCAGTTGCAGGACACATTCAAGGGGAGTGACCAGAGAATACTGCTACTGAGGAATGTTACATGGGACTTTTTAGGCAGGAGTGTTCTTGAATGGGGGTCAAAGGAGAAACACTGGTATCCTGAACCTCTGCTGCCACACTCCCACGTCCTTGAGTTTGGCAAGCTGGGTGGGACCTTGTGCTGCATCAAATTACAGGAAAATAATTGGATGATTGTCCAGGTTTGGAATAATTGATCTCAAGAGAATTGATCTCAGTGTGTTTAGAAATAAAAACCATTAAGCATCCATGGGAAATATTATAGCGGGTAGGCAACCTATGGCATGTGTGCTGAAGGCAGCATGTGAGCTGATTTTCAGTGGCACTCACACACCAGGGTCCTGGCCACTGGTCCAGGGGGTTCTGCATTTTAATATAATTTTAAATGAAGCTTCTTAAACATTTTAAAAACCTTATTTACCTTACATACAACAATAGTTTAGTTATATATTATAGACTTATAGAAAGAGACCTTCTAAAAACGTTAAAATGTATTACCGGCACGCAAAACTTTAAATCCGAGTGAATAAATGAAGATTGGCACACCACTTCTGAAAGGTTGCTGACCTCTATATTATAGTCTGACAGTCGTGATGTTATATGCAGTGTTGTTGTAGCCTTGTTGGTCCCAGGATATTAGAAAGATAAGATGGGTGAGTTAATATCTTTATTGGACCAACTTCACTTTTTGATCATCCACTTCACCTTGAACGGTCCATTGAAATCTGTGCTAACTACTTATGCTAAACAAACTATTCCATCTTGTATTTGGCTGTGACGCTCTGAGTAAGTTCCTCAGACCTGAAGAAGAGCTCTGTGTAAGGTCAGAAGTTCGTCTCTCTCAGTAACAGGTGTTGGTCCAATAAAAGATATTACCTCACCCACCTTATCTCTGTAGTATTGATGTTAGCTGTATTCGAAGATGAAATTCTTATAAACCTTTGTTTTCAAGCCTTTGCAGCTTTCTTGTACGGAGGGGAAAGAGAAAAACCACTTTAGGTGAAGTTTCTCCTGCTTGTTCGGCACTCCCAATTGATAAAATTTCGGTGGCCCATTTTGTGTTCAGTTATTAGAGCATTGGCTTTTTCTTTCTTTCTTTCTTTCTTTCTTTCTTTCTTGTGTGTTCTTTAGTGGGATTCTGATAGCTCAAAAGTTGGCTTATGTTTAAAATATCAGATTTCCATGAAGATAATCAAGAGCCTTCAATATATTTGAACCAAACTGGTTTAGAGAGAGCTGTAAGTATTTGAAAAATCTTTGATTTTCCACTAACTTTTAAAGTAGGTACTATGCCTGGGTATGAAATTCAATGCATTGAGACAATAAATAAAGCTGCCTTTAAGACCATCTGATTGCATACATATGTAAAAGGAAATTTGAATTTCATATCATACTTTGAAATAAACATGGGTAAGGCATTTATTTCACAGTGCAATCATTTCAATAAATGAAGAAGTGCTTGAAATCTAGTCAGCTAGTAGCTCTATGCTGATGACTCCCATATCTTCCTCCCCTCTTCTGCTCAGCCTCTCATCTCCAGTCTTACTGAAATCGCATTCTGGATGTTCTGTGACCATCTGAAATGGAATATAACAAAACCTGAAGTGCTGATTTTTTCTCTCTGAGCCCTTCTCCCCTCCATTTTATAGCTCAAAATCATCTTATCCCCCTTTTCATCCAGTACCCAAGCTGTTGCCAAATCTTGCTGCTTCTTCCTATACCACATCTCAGACATTCTTTTCACCATACTGCTTGAAAACAATACTTTGTTCCTTGGTTGTCTGTTGCTGTGACTACTGTGAAAACTTTCTTTTCCTGGTTTGTCCTTGTTCCTCTCCAGTCCATCCAGAATGCTTCTAAAATAATCTTCCCTCTCACCACTCTGATTACACCATTTACCTAATGAAATCCTTTTTTTGACTTCTTCTCATCTGCTGCGTAACAGTTAAGCTTCTCATGCTCCTCTTCAAGACTCTTTAGTTTTCCTTGCATAAGCTCTCATTTCCTCCTACTCACTCTTACAAGTCAATGTTCCTACTACATTGTCCTACTGTGCATTTTGTATATCCCTTCATGTCTGTGTCTTCCATTCATACCTCTTTCATTTGGAACTCTCTCTTATTCAGGCACAGTCCCTGTCTCCCAAAATGACAATTCTAAATGAAAAAGAGACAGATGAACAAAAGATAGGGGGAAGAGCTGCAGCATGTAACAGAGGATATTCATTGTTTAGTTCCATGACTATTCCTTTGTAAACTACTATAACTGCCTTCTGCAGGGGTTCTTGCACCTTCGTCTGGAGTATCAGGTTCTGGGCACCGTCAGTGATGGGAGATTGAACCACTAGTCTGATCCAGTATGGCAGTCTGTAAATTTCTATATTTCTAGTTGGCAAATTTCTTCTGGGCATCACAACAGAAGTGGCTCCTGAAGAGGAGGGTTGAATAAGGACAGGGTAGTGGCCGTGCAGAGTAGCTCCAAAAGAGCATTGCATGAATCAGGACAGCATGGAAGAAAGTACAAAAGTTCACTCTCTCTTCATTTAAATTGCTACTTAAAATTCACATCCTATATGAAGCCTGTCCACCTCAGTTCAATATAGAGAACTTTGTAACCAAGACCCAAAAGTGATACTGTTCTGCTAGGAGATCAGGTCATCATTTGCACCATGTGACTGAACTAACTTACATTGCAAGTCTTTGGACAAGGTATTGCTGTCTTCTGTTTTATGCAGCACATTTGAGACTGAAAGCCCACCATAAATAGCGTGTGTCTGGCAACGTATGTCTCTCTAATCTGTCTAGGTATTTATATTCAGTTTATCACTGTATTATATGAGTGCCTAGAAACAATTACATAAGGTAAAAAAAAATTTAAACACAGTTGATGTTTAGTCCTCCATGTACTTCTTATATATACACTTTCGAATCTCACATCAAAGAGAATGAGACTGTCTCTCAAATAACCAGCCTCCTAACTATGTGTTTTATTGTGTGATCATTTGGAATTTTTTCCCCTTCATTTTATTTTCATTCTTACATTCCCTATTGTAAAAACTAACAACATAGGTCCTCAGTGAGGACTGAACCAGCACTTTCAGATCGTTTAAGCACTACTAATATGTTTAAACACTTGCTTTGCTAGAACCAGGGGCAAAATGCATGAACTTCTATACTTTGTTTCCTTTGGCTGGTAGTTGTAGCAGACTACCATTTTGTTACTGAATTGCAATGTTCTTCATGATAAATAATAGTTATATACCAATATTTGTCATTATTTATATATCTGGTATGTCTTTGAGGGGGTGGTTTGGTAAGGTGCATGTTAAATACATTTTATTTAGAATTTAAACAGAGAAATTGAGGAAACTCATTGATGGTATCCACTGCAGTTATAACTCAACAGCTTTGCCCATGTATATTAAGAAACTCATTTAAAAGTACATACAATGGTTCAAAATACTGTTCTTATACAAGGGTGTATCTTGTTATTCAGAGGAACATAGGACTGGAAGGAACCCCTTGGGTCATCTAATCCAGTCCCCTGCTATCCTAGAGAACCTCATTATATTGTCTCATTCGTTAATTTATCAAGCCCCACCCTGATAAGTACATTCCATTCATGAGGGAACCCTCATTAAGACTTTTGTGAATTTGAATTCACAAACAATGTTGCATTAAAGGCACACCATTTTATATGAACTTAATACAGTATTGATGTGTTTTCATTATTTTCTTTATTGATAAATGCTAATAAAGACAGCCTTTTATTAGATCTAAACATTCTCTGCAATGCTTACAATTCAAAAAGTGCAACATTGTGCTAGTGCATGAGAACTAGAAAGTGACATGGACTAGAAACTTACTGTCAAGTATCAGAGGGGTAGCCCTGTTAGTCTGGATCTGTAAAAAACAGCAGAGAGTCCTGTTAGTCTTAAAGGTGCCACAGGACTCTCTGTTGCCAGAAACTTACTGTAAACAAAAATAAGTCTACAATCCTAGACTCCAAGTCTAGGCTTTATTATAGCAGTAGAAATAGCTGTGACACAGCAAGCCTTCTGTAAAATACTCTTGAGTCCTGAAGAGTATTTATTACTTGATGGCAACATGAAGAAGGCAATGCAAAATAGAAAAGTAGTAAGTGTTTGAATCCTTCCATAAACTATTGTAAGTATGAAGACAAAAAGAACGTTTTAAAAAAGAAATCAGGTTAAGATTATGTATTTATTAGTATCTAAATATATCCGATTCAACTCTTAGATTCACTGGTGTAAAGCCAGAGCTACTCCATTAAAATGGGTGGAGTTACTCTGGAGTTACACCAGGGTAGTAGAGATCGGGATCTGACCCAAAAATATTCAGTCAGTTATCTAAAAAGTTTCTTATCTCCTAGTGTTAAAATGAAATATCTGCAGTAAAATCCTTCAATAATAAAATGCTTTTTTTCCCTCCACGAAATGATTGGAGTTTCACTGTTACTAAATTGCAGTTTAAACATTGCTGTGGACTGAAATAACTTGGGACTTTGGCTCAAATTAATCTGTAATGTAGCTCCTTTAATTCTAGTTTTCTGTAAGAAAGATCTACTTCAAGTAGAATGTAGTGTATATTTTTATACGAAGTGGAATTTGTTGGAAGAATTGATGAGCTCCTCAAATGAAAAGTGCTGAGTACATACACGATAGTATTATTTCATTCTGAAGTATTCCCATTTAAGAACCCAATACTCTTTCCATTATTCTTTTTCAGAAGAAGATTGCATGTCTACATTAGTACTCTTTAATTCAGGGCAGAGTTGTATTAAAAGCATTGTTGTCCTGTAGCTTCTAGTTTCTTTAATGCGCAAAAAAAAAAAAAAAAAAGCTAAGAGAAGCTGAACAATTCTTAGTGTATGGCAAGAAATGTCTGGCCTTCCAACATGTAGGCTGATCATTTTAAATAGAAAATATTCTAAAAGGCTTTTAAGCAAGTTACCACTAGCCCAGGAAACTCTTCCGTCCAGTTTTTAACAAACACAAGTAAATTATAAATTAATCTGCATAGCTAAAGATGTCAACTGCAGTGAGCCATCTGCACTGGTATTACTGTTGCCCAGCAACTGTAATTTACTACTGCATCAGGTCACGTGATTTGGGATGCTGTTTTCTGGGTAATCACTGGGCAGGAAGTATGGCTGATTCCTTCTTTGAACAGAAGGGATAATCTGTCAAATCCAAATGATATTCACTTGGTTGAATGCTTTTTATGCAGAAAAGATGAACTTTTATTTGTTAACCGTTTGTGTTCTATACTGTTGATGGTAACAGCTAATTTGGAGCCTGTCGTTTTGTACATATAGTTGTCATTATTTTGCATTTGTCAACATTACATTTCATCTGTCTTTTTGTTTGCCCAATCACCCAGTTTAGTGAGATTCCTTTGTAACTTTTTGTGGTCAGCTTTGGACTTAACGGTCTTGAGTAATTTTGTGTCATCTGCCAATTTTGCCACCTCACTATTCACCACTTTGTTTCCAGATAATTAATGAATATGTTGTCCCCGTACATAGCCTTGGGAGACCATGCTATTTACCTCCCTCCATTGTGAAAACTGACCATTTATTCCTACCGTTTGTTTCCTATCTTTTAACCAGTTACCGATCGATGAGAGATTGTTCCCTCTTTTCTCATGACTGCGTAGTTTGATTGAAAGCCTATGGTGAGGGATCTTGTCAAGGACTTTCTGAAAGTCCAAGTACACAATATCTACTGGATCACCCTCATCCATGTGCTTGTTGAATGAACCCTTCAAAGAATTCTAATAGATTTGTAAAGGCATGATTTCCCTATACAAAAGCTGTACTGACTCTGTCCCCAACGTATCGTGTTTAACTGGGTTTCTGATAATTCTGGTTTTACTATGATGTAAGCCAACTTGCCTGTACTGAAGTTAGGCTTACTGGCCTGTCATTGCCAGGATCGCCTCTGGAACATTTAAAAAAAAATTGGCATTCCATTTAGCTACCCTCCAGTCATTTAACTGATACGTTACATACCTGAGTTTAGAATGGCCATGTCATCCCTGTTGTATTTGGGCTGGCGCTGAACCTACTCCGGTGTTGCCCACTCCAGGATTCTGAGACTTAGATTCTTACCTGTTATGATGTTTTACCAGCCTACATGATATTGCATAGAATTATTGGTGACTTGCATTTTTAAGGGCCTAATATTATCTAAGTAGAAATTTGTTCTATAAATCAAATTCAGATTCCTGTCTCTGATTCCTGTTGGAGGCTTTGGGAGCCATAAATACATGTTTGTTCCTGTGCTGGGAATTGACTTCTAGGTCACGCTTTGGTGCAGAGTTGGGCCTTTTAAATACATTGGACCTGATTCTCATTTACACTGAGGGTACGTCTATACTACCCATCGGATCAGCGGGTAGTGTTCGATGTATCGGGGATCGATTTATCACGTCTCATGTGGATGCGATAAATCGATCTGCTAATTGATGCCCATACTCTACCTCAGCAGGAGGAGTAAACGGAGTCGATGGGGGAGCCGCATCAGTTGACTTGCTGCCATGAGGACGGCAAGGTAAGTCGAACTAAGATACTTTGACTTCAGCTACGCTATCGCGTAGCTGAAGTTGCATATCTTAGTTCGAACCCCCCCGCTAGTGTAGCCCAGGCCTGAGGCTTCTTTACAATCCCTCGCAGTGTAAAGAGTTTATAAATCTTTACACTTCGCTGGGAATATACAGGGTCCTTATGTTTTATATGCACTTTAAGGCTCCTTTACACTGCCAGGAGTCTTAGTGTAAATGATAATTAGTTTTATTATCTTAAAATGTAGCTTTGTTCTGAGAAATGATAATTAGTTTTATCTTAAAATGTAGCTTTGTTCTGAGAAATAGCTGTTAGAATGGCTCCATTTTTATTGTGTCTCAGTGAATGTTGTTTCAAATGTGCTCAATTTGAAATTTAAAGAAGATGTGGTTTTTTTTTCCCTTACAGCCATATTGGAAGCTTAAAATCATGCAGGGTCATCCACAGTAATAAGAACCCTGCAGGTCAGCTAACACATTCTGTGACACCCGTGCTAGTCCATTGCCTTCAGTGGGTTTGCACAGGTGTAACAATTCTATTGATAATGCACAAGAAGGAGTAGAATCCAGCTCATCCTGAGCTGTCTTGTCTCTGTAGGGCTAAGGAAAGTTAAACATGAAAGCAATAAATATGTATTTTTGTCACAGGAGTCAGCAGTTCTGACTCTGAATGGACAGAGAAAGAAGAGCTGTTGAATAAGCTGGTACTCTTAATAGATGGTATCGCTAGAAAACAGAGAACAAACTTACTTTGGAGCTCCCATTTTTAACTAGCACAGTCCTTAGAAAGCTGTTATTTCTCTAAACATATGGCTTGCCTTCTTGTGAAATATATTTTAGTGGTTGCTTGTTATTTGAAATTACATAATTTCACATCAGAGAGCTAGAAGATGAGGATAGTGGTTTCCATATTACACTGCTGAAATCTGAACAGAAGTATTACTAGGGATATGTGCAACAGAAATCAGTTACATTTTAACAGGGCTGAGGGGCAAGAGAAAGGGAAGAAACCTGTGGCAGATGACATACTTTTCATTCTGTATCTGTGGCAAAAGTTTTCATTGAAATTAATAAGGAAAGTATATTTGGAAGCACATTGATGTGATGTATCAGAGGGTAGCCGTGTTAGTCTGGATCTGTAAAAGCAGCAAGAATCCTGTGGCACCTTATAGACTAACAGACGTTTTGGAGCATGAGCTTTCATGGGTGAATACCCACTTCCTCAGATGCATGTCATGTGAGTCCTTAAGGATACTGAATTGTTAAAGTGTAAAAGAACAATCTTATTCTACTATGCTTGTGTCCATGAGATTCAGTACAGGTTGTGGCAATGTTCCTTTCTTTATCAAAATCTATTTTAATTGATTTTAGAAAAACTCTCTTTGGAATGAACTTGGAGTGAAAGGCTTTGGACTGAAAGTTTTTTAATTTGAAATGATTGTGAAGCAGAGAAAAGATTAAAAAAAAATGGCGGGGGGAGGAGGCGCAGGTGACTGTAGTTACTATTAACGCAGTGTTCACTTCCTTCACAGATGTGTGCAGCTATCTTGGAATTCTGTGCAAATCTCTCCTCAAGTTATTGGGTGCTTATTCTCAGTATATTTTGTCAGTCCTTTAAATAAAATGCCCATCTCAAACACATTTCTATCACTACGTATCCTTATTTATTAAGCATTTTGGACTGTATCGTGGAGCCTGGCTGCTGCTCCCTGAATGCAGGTTAGGGGGAGTATGAAAGGCTGTGCAAAGCTTATGTTTTCACTCCTCTGGTCTTTGCATACTCCGTGCATTCCTGATTAAAGCCATCTCAGGGAGTTGCAGATGGCCCCAAATGGCCAAAAACTCAGCCAGGAGATCAATATGGATGGAGATGATCTGGCAGTGTCCCATTTTCCTTGTTATACTGGCAGAAGAGATGAAGAGGTGTAGCAATGGAGTCTCTACTCCACTAAAAAATCCACTGGGGCAATTGTTCCTGGGCCAATTACTCTAGCTTTAGTGCCCATTTACTTCAGATCTGTGGTGAGGCCACACTGCACTAACGGTTTGCCCCTTTTTGGCTCTGGGAAGAAATAAATGTAACATAGAAAGAGTTTGGGATTTGGGCCAGGGCATTGCTCTGACTGCTCACTCTTTCTCCTTTTATGATGGTCATCATTGAATAGAGGGGAAATGGAGAGTGAGGTGCTCACTCACCCTCCCACAATGCAAATTTTACGTTGTCTGTAAAAATATGGAAGAGCAGCCTTGGATACAGCCCAAACCTACTCCCCCCCTGAAGTCAAAAGCAAACTTTTTGATGGCAGCAGATACATGATCAGGCCCATACTTCAATATATTTTAATTGATAAAATACAGCTCTTAACATAATTTATTTTACAACTCCTCCTACAGTTCTTTGAGTTTAAGATGAAATGTATTGGTTATAATGGCTTTGGGGTTTTGGCACTTAATTCCTCCCACTGAAATGCCTGGGAGCAATGTATGGCTAAAACAGAGGACTTAAAAAAAAAAAAAAAAAAAAAAAGTAAAGTCCCTATGTTTTTTTCCTTAATTTCAGTTGTAGGAGTTACTCATTAACTTTTATTTTAAAAGCTTTATTTTGATTCAGAAAGTAAAAAATGAAAACCTAGGATATAGAGGCAGCTAACATTGTTGGTGCTCAAGTTATAATATATTGCAAACTTCAGAACAGAGTGGACTCATATTATTTATTTAGACTCTAATTGGACGCTATAATCAGTCTGACTTAATCAGGTGCTGTGTTTACCATTCATTATATCACATGGTGAAGAAAGCATTTGATAATTAAAAGGCCATCATTACTTGTCTTTATTGGTGGTAAGAGAGACAAGGTGGGTGAGGGAATATCTTTTATTGGATCAACTTATGTTGGTGAGAGACAGGCTTTCAAACTTACACAGCACTCTTCTTCAGGTCTTGGAAAAGAACTCCGTGTCACTGCTCAATACAAGGTAGAACAGATTATTTACCAAAAGTAATTAATACATATTTCAAGGGACCATATAAGGGGAAGTGACCCATTAAACACCCCTCCAGTCATAGGAAGGAAATGAAGGGGGCAGGGGAAGAAACAGCTGGATGGGGTTATTAGTGGGTTACAAACTGTTGTAATAAGTCATAAATCCATCTTAGTCCCTGATTTTTAGTGTCTAGAAAATTTATCAATTTAAGCTCCCAGGCTTGTCTTTTGAAAGCATTGTGCAAGTTTCCTTTGATGATGAGGACTGATAGGTCAGATATTGATTGATGACTTTGTGAAAAGTGTTCACCCACAGGTGCAAGGGTGTTTTTGTCTTTTATCATTTTCCTCAGTGAGTTCATTCAAGAATGTAGTGATTGTCTAGTTTCACCCATATAGTTGCTATTGAGGCATTTAGTGCACTGAATGAGGTATACCCCATGTTGTGATTGGTATGGATCCTGAAAGGTATGTTGTGTGGGGTGTGGATCATTGTAGCAGTGGAGATATGTTTGCAGGTTTTGTATCTGTTGTTCTGTCAGGGTCTGATGCTGCTTTGAGTTGATGTGTCCTGGTCTGTTGGGAACTAGCTGCTGAAGATGAGCTTGGAGGGATTGGGGGGTTGTTTGAAGGCTAGAAGAGGGGGTTCAGGAAAGCTTTCTTTCGGGATAGGATCCCCATCAAGTATGGGTGGTGGTTGTTTGATGCTACCATATGAGACTTCCGTGTGGGGTGGTAGGTGACAACTAAGAGTGCAGTCAAAAGCGGGGTTTATTTCTGTATTGAAACAGGTTCTCTCGGGGTATTTGAGTGACCTGTTCCATGAGGTAATCTGTTTCTCTGGTGGAGTGTCCTAGTTTAGTTAAGGTGTTTTTGAGCATCTTAAGGTGATATCCTGGACTTTCTCCTCAGAGATATTCTGTGGTATCCGAGTGCCTGGCTGTAGATAACAGATTTCTTGGTGTGTTTGGGGTTGCTTTTGGATCTATGAGGATGGGTGTGATGATCTGTGAGTTTTTTTGTATATAGTTATCTGTAGGGTTCCATTTGGGGAGCTGATCTTGGTGTCCAGGAAGTTGATGCTGGCATGGGAGTGTGCCATAGAGAGTTTTATAGACGGGTGATGGTTGTTGAAGTTGTAGTGGAAATCTATGAGGAAGTTTAAGCCATCTGTCCAAAGGATGAAAATATCATTGATGTATCTCAGGTATGTCATTGGACTTGTGGTGCATTTGTTCAGAAATTCTTCTTCAAGGTGGCCCATGAAGTGGTTGACGTATTGGGGAGCCATCCTAGTGCCCAGGTCTGTGGTACTATTGCTGGTAAAATCAGAGGTTAGGAGGAAAATAACAGCACATTTTATTCATTGATGCATAATCAAAGTAACCTCATTTAAGCCATCAAAATATGACTTCATAGCAGTAAATTTCATTCTTTTTTTAAGTCAGTCAGCTGAAATTAAACTGGCCTGTTTCAGTTTTGTTTTTAGTCAGTTTCACTTTTTGGTTGCTGAGCACTAATCAGATATTTGAGTTGTGAACACTGCAGAGGAGTGTGTAAACGCAAACCAAAAACAGTCTTAGTTGAAAATGGAAGACAAAAGACACTGTCCGTATGACAACATTCATACTAATACAGTTTTGGTTATTGCTAAACCTACATCTGGGGCCTAACCAGTGTTCCTGTAAGGGAAGCAGTTACTGTTGTTGAGATCGTCTTCCATAACATATGTATATTGTACATATCTGAATAGTTAGGGACAATCTAAGTGGTGTTTTAAGGTACAGTGTCTAAATGTTAAAATCTCTTATGGTCATTGTTGAAAATGTATTGCTGGGTAAGTATAGAGGGAAATGTAATAATTAAAAAGCAGTCTGGGCCAATTCAATTTTCATTGCCATGGGTTCAACTTGCAGTGAATTCAGTGGGAGTTGCACACACTTGAACTGGGAGCTGAAGTTTCTTAATTATTTTGTCCCATAAGCTTGGCTCATGCCCTTGGATACCAAAACCTTCACCACATAAAATGTCCTAGTTTTCATCTTGGTTGGTGGTAGGGAGGAGGTTTTGCAAGTCTGTGGAGGGAGCAGGATGCATGAATCTCCCCTCACCTGGGGCAGCCAAGAGCCTAAAAGGAATTCTGTACTACCCCTGTGATCTTCCCCTGTGTGCATCTCCCTTTGTCCCTTGGCAGTGTGGCTCATGCAGGAGATGTGATAACACTGGTTTCGTGGGTGAACCTGTGATCTACTTTCCCCTCCAAAGGGAATAGAGAGTGTGGAGGAGTAAGGGAATGCTGTAATGAGCAGAACTAACTCTCCTGCTGTAAATGGTTGCCATGCAGGATATCATGCCAAACTGAGTAGCAATGAAAAGCATGGGGAATGCCATGTGGAGCAGATGTTTTCCTGGCTTCATCTCCCTCTTCCTCTGGCCTGACATGTCCTTTCTGAAATCCTATGGTGCCCCAACTGCAATTGTGCAGATAGCCTTCAGGGAAAAACAGTGCTGTATTTGTTCTGCACTTCTCTCTTAAAACAGGCTTCCAATTGGCAGCATTAATTTACCAAACTATTTTGAGTATTATAATTATTTATTTATTTATTTATTTATTTATTATTACTGTTTTCTTTTTTTGAACTTTTTTTTGGTAAATCAGTATTGCTGATGAATCAATGCTGGCAAATCAATGCTTCCCCCCATCAATTTCCACAGTGCCTGAAGTGTGGACTTGTTCTGATGGCCTGGACTGCAGGAGTCAGAAGTGAAATGAAAGATTCATTTGTGTTTTTTAATCATAAAGCAATATTTAGTGGTAATATTTCCCCCTCTTTTGCTGAACTTTTACCTGATTTACTAATGCTAGCCAAAAATTGATTTACTAATGTTAGCATTGCATGACCCTAATTGTAAATCTTTTTCTGCAGGTTAAAGAATGGCTCTGTTTAAACTGCCAGATGCAAAGAGCACTAGGTGGTGATTTAGCTTCAGTTCATGGTCCTATGCCACAGCCTCTTCCACTCAAACAGAAGACAACCTTTCCACCTTTAACAACCAGACCACCCTCCCAGCCCCAGCAGCCTACTCAGAAGAAACAGATTTCTCAAACACCTGCTCCTTCCCAGCCCCCAGAACCTAAAAAGCCCCCACCACTGACAAAGCAACCATCCATGCCTGGCTCTCCCCCTGTGAAATCAAAGCAGCCGCCCATTGAGCCTGTTACCCTACACATCTCTCAGCAAATTGAACCCACTCCAAAATTTGGCCAGATCAAGCCAACATTGGTTGAAGATAAGCAAAAGAAGCCTACAACTGACAGTGTGCCTACCTCTTCGGCATCTGGTCTGAAACAGGATTCACAAGGTCTCAAAGCTCCGTCAACTCAACAGAAAGCAATGGAACCTCAGAGAGCAGAACATGCCAAGCTATTGCAGGACAGCCATCTGGCTGGGGATAAAGCTGTCCTGCCAGATTCCAAAACCTTACCACAAGTGTCACAGCAAAAGTCAGATCCTAGATTTGTTTCTCACCCTGGATCAGACACTAAAGGTCAAAAAGCTGTTGAGCCAACACAAATGAAGGAAGACCCTAAGAAGACACAAATAAAAGTAACCCCAAAACCTGATGCCAAGCAGGTTCCAAAAGGACAACAACCAGCTGTAGGCCCAAAGCCTACCCCAGTGCAGCCAATACCTCAGCCTCAAAAGCCTCAGAGAGCTCAAGAGCAACCAAGGCGTTTCAGTCTAAATCTGGGAGGTATTACTGATGCCCCTAAATCACAGCCTACAACTCCACAAGAAACAGTTACAGGGAAACTCTTTGGATTTGGCGCTTCAATCTTTAGCCAGGCTTCAAATTTAATCTCCACATCAAGCCAACCAGGACCTCAATCATCGGGCCCTCTACTGGGGCCTGCTACTAAGCAACCCCCTCCACCATCTCAGGTACCGCCCAAAGAGGCCAGTCAGACTCAACTATCTCCAAAAGCAGCACCTGCGAAAAAAGAAGCCAAGCCTCCTGTGGCAGAAAAATCACAGCCACCCAAGGCAGATAACATTGTAACCATTAAAGGGTCTGAATTTGAAAAGAAACCTATTGCTGCTAAAGACAGCACTCCTCAAATTGCTGAATCTAAAAAAACTGCTGGGCCACCGGGACTGGAAAAAACTACCCTACCTATATCAACTTGTACTCTTTGTAAAACTGGACTAAACATTGGTTCTAAGGATCCTCCCAACTTCAATACATGTACAGAATGCAAGACTATTGTGTGCACTCTCTGTGGATTTAACCCGATGCCGCACATAGTTGAGGTAGGCAGTGGCATTTATATTTACTCTATATACGTTAGTAACTGGTTTTCTAAATTGTGAATGTCAAAGCGTATTTTTAATTAACAAATGGTGCTGAACAATTCTAATGCTTCATTTGAGAGCTTGTATTTTTTTAATTAAATATTTCTGAAACTTGGAGGGTAGTCAAAAGCTATTTTAGATGAATTTCCTGTATTTTAAAGGGAGCTACTGCAGTAGATCTCTTAGGTTTTGCAGCAAAGGCAGGCTAATAATGATGATGATTACTGAACCCTTTGAAATTAGTGTATTATAGCATGGCAGATTATTGTACTCATTCTTTGGAGCTCACCCTGTGGTAAAAGTTCTCCTTCATGTCTGTCTGTATAGCAACATTAATATGGTTTATTTCCCTCTCCTCCTCCTTTGATCAGTGAGTACTATTGAATGAAAGGATTTATTAATTGTTAGTCACTTTTCCCCAGCACAGTCTTTTAACTTCTCCCTAAATCTGTTAGGCAGGGTTGTACCTATACTTTCAGGTTCCATTAACCACAGTCTGACTCTGCACTGTATGTGGGAGGCAGACTCATTTTTATGTGCCCAAACCCATGAAGTTTGAGAGATACGTGTGTGCAAAGTGGGGCAGGATTTACGCAGGCAACAATCAGAAAGCCATTTAACTTATAAAAGGGCTGGAGTTTGAATGGGGCTGTTCATTGTTAAAATACGACAATATGGGTAGTTTCTTTCTCATGTAGCTATGCAGCAAAATGTTTCCACAAAAGACAATTATTGGAACAGGTTTAACTTTTGTAACCACCATTCTTCCCAGAAAAGCAACATTTATCATTTATTTATTGTTCTTTCTTGCAAGGGATTTTTGAAAAAGAGGGAAGGGGTGAGGAACTTTGTCAACTTATAAGCAGGGCAGAAAAATGCCATACTTTCCTTATTGCGTTAGCAAGATATTACTTGGTAAAAATAGACCACCAGCAAAATACTTGCAGGTAATTCAAGTGTGTAACTCAATTGACTTAGTACCTGAGAAAAGAAACTGTTAATTAAGTGTATTTGGTATCCTAGTAAATAAGCTAGAAATGGCTATCCAGGTTAGATCATTGTGACATCACTGCCATAGCATGAGTAGGATAAATAGGGAGAATACTGAAAAGAAAAGATCATTCAATGTGTGTGGACTTTATCTCCTGGATTCTCCTCCACCACAGTCTTATCAACGCTTGAGAGTGTGAAAAACCTGAGTCAGAGCTTCTTCCCCTTCAGAAAACCCCAAACTATACCAAACAACAGACTCTCACGTTTTTGCATCTGTCTTCTGAATTTTTCAGTTTTTAAGGCAGCAATCCTGCACCTCCAGAATGTGAGGTCATTTGGGTTTAAAATTCAGGTAGAGATTTTTCAAAAGTGACAAAGGGATTCAGATGCAAAAGTCCCATTACTTTTAATGTGGCTTATACTCCTAAATTCCATCATCACTTTTGAAAGTCCCACACTTGTCTGTTAAATAAATGCATTCACAAAAATGTGAGGCTTCCACCTGACTTCCCTGCTGGTTCCATGTACCTTCTCCTAACACTTCAGGTGGGAAACTGGCATGCTATTTCCTGTTTTCCTCCCTTATCACTGTCCAACCTTCCCACCTGGACTCCTCCTGTCAGCCTCCTAGTATTCCTTTCACCTATATCTCCCTTTCTGCTCCCCTTAATATTCACCCTCACATTCTCTTCCCTTCAAAGTCTCCTTCCATTTCTGCTCAGTTTCCTGCCCGTTATTATCTCTGTCCCTCCCTCTCACAATATCCAGCACCTCACATTCTAATTTTCTTCCCCTGTAGTCTGTTTTCCCCTATGTGTCTCTCCTTCCCACCCAGTTGTCTTCCTCTTTCCCACATTCCTTTGTCTGTTTTCCTTCCTGAACTGAAAATTTCCTTAGCTGCGGTCCCATTTCTATGTTACCCCCCAAGCCCTTCTCTGTTACTCATACCCCATGGTTTCCATCTTATTTGCTTCTTTCCTCTACTTCCCTCCCTCATTTAGCAAGCCGCTCTAGCTAAATGTCTTTGTCTCCTCCCTGGCCACAGATTTTGAAGAGAATGCAAGGTTCTGTCCCCTTGAGAAGAATGGGGGGTGGTAATCCTTTTCCATTGGGCAAAAAATCATGAGGAAGCTCAAGTAATCCAGACACACAAACCACCTGAAATCGTGAAAATTGCAAGTAATATAATGAGAGTTAGCATTGTATTCATTCTGTAACTGTAGTGCTCAATACAGCTGGAGTGTGATGTGCTCTATCAAGGGACAAACAGCTAATCAGATTGTTTATTACCAAATTCACACACTCCAGCAACTATTTTGGAAGTGGGGACAGGACTATTTTACATAGGGATCAGAGGAAGGAATGCTCATAGTTGTTAGAATGAGATCATGAGGGAAATATCACTCCCTCTGTTTAACACACACACTCTCTTTTTATCCTTGCTCTCAGGGCCGGCCCACAACATTTTGGCACCTGAGGTGGGGAGCTCAAATGATGCCCCCATGCCCCCTCACTTGGGCCAAAACTTTGAAAGATCTCAATTCTGCCTTCTTCCTGTTCTACTCCTCTCATGGTACTTCTCTGCTACCTACCTCAGTAAAGGAGAACTAACAACTTAAAATGCCTTGTTCAAAAGTAACACTTAACTTTAAATGCCTGAACAGCAAATGTAACTTTTCTTGTCTGCCCAGTAAACAGTGGCATTTTTATTTGTTTGCATAATCAAAGTGGTGCTTTCTTGGTTGCAAAGATTTGAACTGCTCCTGAAGGTCCACAGTCTGGGCCAGCTCATGCTCTGTTGAGATGGTTGCAAGGCCGACCAGCCTCTCCTGTGTCATTGTGGAGCGTAGATGTGTTTTTATTAACTTCAGCTTGGAGAAGCTGTGTTTGCCACTAGCAGCTGTTACAGGAAGTGTTAGAAGTATGCACAGAGCATTTGTAAAGAGGATGGTCATCTTATTTGTGCAGATACATTTCAGCAGGATCAACTCCAGTATATTCATATATTCTGAAATATATCTTGAAAGGGCTTTCAGTTCATCACCTAAATCACTCGCATCAATATTGCCCATGTCATCAAGTGTCAACACTGTCTCTAGTGCCCTGCATTGCTGGTGTAGGTCTTCTTCAGGTATAGTGAGGAGTTTTGGAATACAACATCCTAAATATACTGCTGTGTTCCTTGAGCTGCATGAAAAGTTCTTCAACTAACTATATTGCACAATCTAGCACCTGGTTAAAGAATTCAACTTTGAATTGTTCTTTGGGGTCTCTTATGGGATTATCCCGTGCTTCGTAATCAAAATGTCATCTTCAGTGACTCTTGTATTTTCTTGAATGGGTGGGAAAATAGCTTCAGTGTGCCAACGTCTGTGCACTCTTCAGAACATTTTGAAATCCCTCATCTGACCGATAAGACTGTAGGTATGACTTTGCTTTGTCCAGTTGTTCCATTGCTCCAGATATATCAAGGTCAGCACCTTGGAGTCTCTTGCTTACAACATTTATTTCAAACAGTGTGTCATGCCACAACACTGAGCCACACAGCAATTTGAAGTTATGTATGTTTCTGGTGATTTCATTTCCCTCTGCCACTGTTCTCCCATGAACAGTTCCTGTCATAGCATTTTCCTCCATAATGGCAACTATGGCATCATCTGTCTTCCCAGTTTGGTGTTTGATAGGTTTTATCGCCTCCACTCGACTTTCCCATCATGTGGCACTCAGTGGTTTCAGTGTCAGAGAGGATATTTCCTGATGTTGCTTCAAAATTTGCCATTGATGAGTTGATGCAGAGAAAAATACATAGATGCTTTGAATTACATTAAAAAAATTCAGCAGCCTCACTAGAAGCTGATGCTGCATCACTGACCACCAAGTTCAATGAATGAGAACTGCATGGGACAAAAAAAAGCTCTAGGGTTTAACGCTCGGATCCGTGTCTGCACTTCTCTGTTCTTTCCTCTCATGTTGGCACCGTTATCGTAGCCCTGACCTCTCATGTCAGCTATCGCAATTTCTGTAACTTCCAGCTTTTTAAGAAGCGCATTTGTCATACCAGCTCCAGTAATGTCATCAATGTCAATAAATTGTAGAGACAGTCACCATTGCAGGGACATTTTCACTAGGTTCTGTTGTTGTTACAAAACTCACCATTAAAGTCATTTATTCCATATGGCCCATGTCAGGTGTGCAGTCCAGTATAACAGAGTAATATCTTGCTGACTTCAGGTTTTCCACAATCTTCTGTTTGATTTTTGTTACCAGTAACTGTATGATCTCATTTTGAATTCTTTTTCCAAGGTAGTGGTGTGTGTACATTTCTTGGGTAGTGATTCTTCTTAGATGCTCCTGGAGTACAGCATCAAACTCAGCCATCAGCTCCACAATTTTAAGGAAGTTTCCATTGTTTGGCACATACAGCTGATCTGAAGTGCCACGCAGTGCGAGGTTTTGGGTAACAAGCATTCTCACAGTGGCAATGAGCCTTTTCAGAACATTTTGCCAGTAAAGAGACTCTAATGCAATCTTTTCTTGATGCTGATCATCTATGGTGGCCTTTAACCTTAGTCTCATCTCAAGCTCTTTCTGCCTATGGAATGCTCTCTGGTGATTTATTGTCTTCTCATGGCATGCCAGATTTCTAGCCAGATTTTTCCTGTCTTTGGAACATTAGACTGGAAGAGTTTGCAAGAAAAACAGTATGCAGCATTCTGGGTTTATGAGTACATAAGCCATGGCCTCTTCACTTTGTCACCATTGTGGATTTCACGCCAGTAATGTGTTGTATGGAAACTTCTGTTTTCATTGTCTCTGGGGGACATGAAGTTTTTCACTTGCTGTGGCCCATGCCGTACAAGGAAGTCCCTCAGGCTACTGCTCAAGTGGATCCACAGTCCTGGATCATCTAGACTTAAGGAACTAAACTCAGCAGCAGCTCTTTCTTGCGCCTCCACCACACTCTTCTCTGATCTACACTTTTCTTCAGAATGTGCATGGTTACATCCATTTGAGATGGAGATATGGGTGCTGCAGTATCTGCCAGGTCACCTGTACTCTAACTGGAAGATCACCAGTCACATCCTCACTGGGGCTGGAAGGCTCAGTGTGAACATTTGTCTCTATGTATCTCAGGAGAGCTCCTTCCTGCTTAGATAGAAAAGCTTCCTTTGCTTGCTTTCTTTTTCTGAATGCTGCCCCAGAGGGGCATTTTCTTCTTTCACTCATGACTGCTGTTCTGTGCTAGCTATATTGGCTCTCAACACTCAGTTGAAGGGGACAAATAAGCAGGCTAGTTGTAGGGCCTGAGTGAAGGCAGATGTCAGCGTCTTAAGGGCCTAACTGTCTCCTACTGCTTCAGCTGACTGCCTTTTCTCCTCATGTGGGTTCAGGGAAGCAACAGAAAACAGGAAGCTCCCTGAGAAGCTGGTGTTAATCAGTCCAGGCTCCTAGGTGTGCTAGAGAGGTACATAATAGGCTCCTCCTCTGCTCTCGCCCTGCAGCTTTCTGTTATTCCCTCTCACCTTTTCTCCTGCCTGCCTGTTACGTCTCTTGTGCCCTCCTTCCTCCAGCACAGCACTCCACCATCTCTGTGCATCTGGAGCAGAAAGAATACATATGTACCAGCAGCAGACATAATTTTCTATACTCTGGGTCCTAGTGGCACCTCCCTCCCCTTTCCCCCCTCTCCTCACTCCCCCCACCCCAGTCTGGCACCTGAGGCGGCCGCCTCAGTTCACCTCATGGTAAGGCGACCCTGCTTACTCTCTGAGTTCTAATCTGGAAAGACCAAATTCTGCTGTTTTAAAGTCTGTATCTTTCCTTTTTAAAAAAATCCTTCTGCCTCTTTATACTGAAGTCAGGATGGGTTTTGGGTCAGAAAACAATGCAACATCAGTCCTAAAATGAGCTTTATTTTGCAGTTGCTAATGCACCAGGGCGGTTCTTACTGGTAGTTGTGCATCAGTCTATGAATTGTTACCTGGTACCTGTCAAAACATGAGATGTGTCCTTTCATCACTTGGGAAACTAGAGGGAAAGCTTTGGGTATGGGTAATAGAGAAGGGCCTGGAGGGTGACGCAGGAATGAAGGCAGCATCTATGCAAATGTGTTTGAGTGATTCTGATCCTGCCCCATTTAAGAGGTGCACAGTGGGGCTCAAAGAGCAAGAAAAAACGTATTGAGTTGACAAATATTCAGGAAAATCTAACCAACCAGTGTATTTCAGTCGCTGAGTACTTTTAACATGGAATATCCAACAAGCAGCCTGGTATCATGCTGTGGACAAGGGTGGCTGATAATTAAGAGCGAGCGAGATGCCTGTTTATAATAAAGGATATTTGTTCCTGTCGTTATGTGACAGCACCTCACCTTTTAAAGAGTATTTCCTTCTCTGAATCCATTGAAAACAACTCCTGTGCTGATGAGCTCCAGTTAAACCTACAGGGCCAGTCTCTCAGCAGGTGTAAATCAGCAAAGTTCCACTGATATCAATGTAGCTGCACTGATGTTTACAAACCCAGGGTATGGCCCAGATTGCCTTTTTTTTTTAAAAAGTGATTGCTCTTTTTTTCTCATTTGTTGATCTAGCAGTCAAATATTTATTTACCTAAATGGTAATTTATCTGTGAAGTAAACAACAAAGAATAATTAAATGACACTTGATAGATTTCAAAGACTTGCAGGGGCACATAAATCTGGTGCATTAACTCAGATCTGAGCCAGTGTTCTTATCCTACCATTTACACAATGGGGAGGAGCATTGTTTACTGACTGTTTAATTAGCTTTCCTGTGGGTTTCCAGCTCAGGTAGTTGGAAGTAGTTCTATTTTTAGTAACAGAATACAAGAAAATTGCAACTGTCAAAGCTCAGAAATGAAGACAGTAGCAACGACCATTTTGTGCATTTAAAGCTCAGTGTAGATTTTGAGAAAATACAGAACAGGATCAGAACTGGGTGGCTAATGTAATTGACATGCTGCTGGGGTGTGGGTGGGGGGATGGCAGGAGGGAGGCATCGTGTCATTAAATAGTGTTGCAATAAACTACAAGGAGGATTGTCAAAAAAGAAAGGTGAGTTAGAAACATCCGGAGGGAAAAGCTAGGACATTAAAATCATAGAATCAGGATGGATCCTCTATAAATATAACATCTTAATATAATCTCACAGCCTATGAACAAAAAAGGAAGCAAAATGATATTTGTGGTGTGTATATAATGTTAGCATATGCAGTATGTCTAATCTAATAGAAATGCCAAGGGAACAACAGACCTAGAGTTCTTTAGTCTTTTGATAGCTGTAAAATTATCCATAGATATTGGAAGGAAGAAATGGTTCCGTCTGTGAAAGAATTTATTATAAAAGTGGTAAGAAGAATATTTTTGGAATTGAAAATAAGTTTGGGAGAATTTTTTGGGAAAATGGATGTAATTTCTAAAACCTGTAAACGAACTGTAATTCTCAGAGAGGGATATGTGCATGAAGACAGCTTGCAAATGACAATCTTTAAATAGGGGAAAGGAATATTTATTATTAGGCTTATTTGATGGAGTTGTCTTCTGTGTAAAATTCTACAATTTGACTAATAAATGGAATTTTAATGTTTTTGCTACCTTGGGCCCCCACTTGTATTTACTAGACTTTATTAATATTAACACATAAATAATGATCTTTCCCAAAATAAAACAATGGTGAAGGGAGTGGGGAAAGTGGCTACATTGTGAAGTCCTTCCCCAGAAAACTTGGTGATATCATAAAAGCGAAGAGCTTAGCAGGATTCAAAGTTCAGCCATTTATTTGGGCAATGAGAGCACCCAGAGTTATAATACAAAACATGAAAAAAATAAAGTTTTGCAATGAATATAAACCTTCATGCTTCAAAACATAAACTTCTAACTTTTGGAGCTAACAGGGCATTTTCCATAATCCCATAACCCCTACAGCAGGGTTTCTTGTACTTTTCTCTGAAGCAATTGGCACCGGCCACTCTCAGAGAAAGGATTCTGGTGTAGATGGCTCTTGATCTAACCCAGATGGTGATTCCTATTTTCCAAATTCCCATTGAAGTCTGAGGAGAAAAATGGAGCATCGACATTAGTGGGTGACCCATTTTGTTTAAATGGTTCAGGAGTTTATTCAGGCCCAAACACTAGCCTTTAAAAATAATCGAAATCCAGCCCAATTGAAATGAGTCCTGTAATTAAATATCCAAATGTGGCAGGGGCTCTTTAAAGCAAGTCTTTGGAATACTTTAAAGTAATGAGCCATCCAAGATTGTAATGAAAATGTCCCGAAAGATGTACTGTATCATCTGCAATATCCATTACTTCTCTTTTAATTTAGTAACAACTGTGCACTACACTGTCTTCCCTTTAGAGAAAACCTGGACGTTCTGCTAGTTTGTCTCCTATTAGAGTTTTATAAACTTCTTTGTTATATTGTGTTGAGGATTTGTTTATAGAATAGAGGGTACCTAGAAAACCTAGAACACAGCAGAAAATTCTACTGGTTGGAATACATTAAGAGGAATCCCTACCATCCTTCACAGCTAAGGGGTTTATCTATTTTTAGCAGCAATATTTTTTACTTCTGACATTTAAAACTTTTCTCTACATTCTGATTATTAAAAGGTGCATGTTAGGAATGCTTTTTTCATAACAATGCCTTTAATATGCAAAAAATGGAGAGAAAAATACAATGTATAGGAATTCACCATGGTTCATACAAGGTGTATCCATTAATTGATAGCAACCATTTATAATCAAGAGAATTTTAAAATTCCTTTTACAAAAGACTGTATCTTGCATTTGAGCCACACAAAAAATAACCAATCACATAATATGCAGAATTAATCAAAAAAACAAAAACCTTTCTTCATTATCAGCACAAAAATGAAATTAATTTTACACCATATCAGGTATTCCACATTTCATAATGAACTTTGACCATGTAGTTTGTGTTAAAATACCTTCATAACTGAGCAATTGATGTTTGTCCATATTTTTATAAAACAGATATACAATTGAAAGAACTAATTCATAGATTCCAAGGTCAGAAAGGACCATTGTGAACATCTTGTCTAACTTCCTGTATAACACAGGTCATAGAACTTCCTTGAAATAATTCATGGAACATATTTATTAGGCAAAACATCCAATCTTGATTTAAAAATTGCCAGTGATGGAGAATCCACCATGTCCTATGTTAAATTGTTCCAATGGTTAATTACTTTCATTGTTAAAAATGTATATCTTATTTCCAGTCTGAATTTGTCTAGCTTCAGATTCCAGCTAATGGATAGGGTGCCAGATCACCACACTAAAATATCGGGAAACATTGGGGTGCCATCAGCCCTGCCCACAGTCCACTCCTGCTCCTCCCAGGCTCTGCCCCAGGTCCCATTCCCTCTCCACTCCCCCCCCACACTGTGCCCTTCTGCATCCCCTGGCCTGCCACTGGCTTGCTGTGTACCTCCTCAGTCCCCCACCCCACTGCTCACCCACGACTCACCCCATGGCAGCGACTTCCCCTCTGCTGGGTAGGTGCTCACCCACTCCCCTTCACCGCCTTTGCCCAGCCCCCGTTTCACCCCCTTTCCCCACGTCCCCACCCCTGCCTCTTCTCCGCCTCCTCCCCTGAGCACACCACATACTGCTCCTCCCTCCTCCCTCCTGGAGGGAGGGAGAAGGAGGCGAGGAGCGGGGAGCTTGGCTGCAATTTTTCCCTGTGGGTTCAGTTCCTCCCTCTTCCTCTCAGGTGAGTGCCCAGACCACTGGACTCTAAAGTAATTCTCTCTTTCTCTGGCCCAGTGCATACTTAATTATTTATACACCGTGGAACAGCTTCAACAGGAGGGACTGAGAAATGCACACCAGAATACCTCATAGCTCAGTGGTTAGAGCATTGACCTGAGAGGTGGGAGACCCATGTTCTACTGCTTTCTCCTCCTCAGGCTGAGGGAGAAATTAAACAGGGTATTCTCATATCCTGGGTATGTGAACTCAATGATGTTTCAGGACAAACAATAAAAAAGCAATTGAGGACTTGATTGGATTTCACCCTTTGGTGTGAAGGAGGAACAACAGCCTCCCTTCCCCACAGACTTTGCCAAGAGTCTTTTGCGAGGTTTGGGTAGCTGGGGTGTTGGTGGGGGTGGGCTGGAGCAAGGGACCCAGAGGTTCTGTGTATCTCCTTCCTAGCACTACTGGGAATCCACTCAGAAATTAATGCAGCCTAAGTGTGGACAAACTTCTGAGCAGAATCCTCTCTTTTAATGGAGATTCTAAGGGCTACTGCCTATGGGTACTTGTAAGCAGTGCCCTATGGGCAACTCACTGGAAGAGATAATGCAAAGGCACTAGGGCACCAAAATCCACTAAGATCAGTGTAGGTTTGGGGAACCCTGTGCTGGGAGACAACACAGCAAGCCTCAATGGAAAAAATTAAGAATGATTGATTGCTATCTCAGTACTTTTATGGCCTCCTGTAGTATCCGAGCACCATGCAGTCACCAACCTTTGACAACCCTCAGAAACCTCTTTGCAACCAGGGAAACATTATCCTCGTTTAACAGAAGGTAAACTGAAACAGAGACCGATTGTGGCTTGTGACGCAGTTTGGAATTGAACTCAGATATTCTGATTTCTAGTTCAGTGCCTTCTCCACAAGGATGTCTGCCCTCCTCTTGCAAAAAAAATTTCTTCTCCCTGGCACGTCCTTTGGATGTTAGCGATGAGGAGGAAATCTGGGACTAAATCTAGACTCTAAAAAAGACTGACAGTGTCTCTCGAAGTAGGTATTTGATCTTTTGCTAGTGTTAGCCTCTTAATTCTTTTTCTTTTGCTTCCTCTGCTTTGAAAAGTTTCCATTTTGCCTTCCAGAACCCAGAACTGCAGGAGTGACTAAACATTGTAGATATAGACAGCGGGGTGGAGATGTAAAGCTACACAAGGCCAGATGGCTTTTATTAGTGTTGTAATGTTTGTTGTTAGTATGAACTCTGAAGAGATGACTGCTGCACCAATACATTTCATATATGTACTGCTCCTGTCTAGCTGGCAATTCTCCATATCCAGAAGGAATTCATATACACTGAATTCTTCATCTGTAGATCTTGTCGATTTCTTAGCACTTTTCAGGATGAAGAACACTTGATTGGCATAAGGCTTTAAATGCTGATCTTGCAGTCTAGTTTTTTTCCCTGCTGTTAGAACATCAGACAGACTACAGACTAGAGCATTAGTGAGGGACAAGATGAGGTCTGAAACCTAAAGTAGATAATCTGAAGAATTACTGATTTGGCCTTAAGCCAGGTGATTTTCTTCTATTTTATTTCATCAGGAATTTGCATCATGCTGCCATTATTAAAGAAATTTTCTAAAGTCTTAGCTTAGCTTGTTGTATCTAAGCTTGACAGCACCCAATGAACTTTTTATGTTTATATTAACATTTAAGGTATTTTTTCCTACAGCTTTTCTTTTGTTACAGGATCTTTCTTGTCTTTCACCTCAAGTGAATGCATAATTTTAGTTCATATTGTCTTGAGAAAGAAACAAAAATGCTGATTTTAGGCATTTTAAAAACTGGTCTAGGCGTCATACGCTTTGATAATCAAAACAGAGGAGACTCTGTAAGATACCATGACCTATTTTTTCAAAAATGACTTGTGATTTTGGATGCCCCACTTTTTGGGTGTCTGAATTGAGATAGTTTTCAGAGGTTTTATTTTTCAAAGGTTCTGAGCACCTTTAAACATCCAGCTGCATTAATAATTTACACATGCACAGTCCCAAGTTATCTTTCTAACATGACCAGAAAAATAAATAGCACAAAATCTTTAAGTATCACAGGACTGAGAGAAGATTTGGTTACTGCTGGTCTTGCCATAGACGCATCATGGAGTGTCTTATTGATGTTGTAACCTCCCCATAAGCAAAAAGAACAGCCTGCACTCTTCCTGGGAAGAAATACAAAGGACATGGTTGGGGCATGATATCTGTGATGAGACTTTGATGTGTCTGAAATCTACAGCCAGACTTCTTGACAATTGCTAATTCTCATGGACTCACATAGTCACCTCTTTATGCATTGTAAGCATACGTGCTCTTTTCTATCTAACTTGTAAAGGACTGGTATCCATCTTTTATAGTTAAATTACTGGGACCGATAAGATGGCTTTGTATATCTAGTAAAACTCTGACAAGAAGTTCTACTGTAACATGCATGTACATTCACTGGGGTCATATCTTGTTTCCAACAAGACAGTCTGTATTGTCAAAGTAGTTAATAAGTCCCAGTTAGCACACGCAGTTAACATTTCATATTACACTGGGCCAGCGAAGAGGCTAGTAGTGCTCATCAAAATTTACTACAATAAGTTAATAAAGAAATTTTAATGGTGTGTACAATATAAATCCAGAAAAGCACTTGGCAACCAGTATTGCACCCTTTTACACCCAGTAAGGTTGTGCACTTGTAATCAAGAGCAGTATTTCAATATTAGTAACCATCTGCATGATGAATAATAACAGTAAAAATATGAGGGGAATCTTAGGATGTAAAGAGAGAGGAGATATATAGAGGAGATATTCTGACACTATGTTATATAAAGAATAAGAAACTTATTTGAAATTGCCTGTGTAACTGTGACCACTATTGTTGGAAGGATTTTGTGGAAATTGAGAAGGTTCTGTGGACCAAAACCAAAATGATTCAGGATTTTGGGAGAATGTTACTTATGAAGAAGATTGATTTGGCCAATATAATTGGGGACAGGGAATTCTTATGTCATTAAAGTGAAGTGGAAAAGAGAGGATTAGATTCATGCCAGTAAGCTGTTTGAGATGCTGTCTTATAGTATTTGAAAACAAGAGGTCATGGGCAGATGCTGAAGAAAGGATTAGCAATATCTAGGCATTCAGGCAGAATATCTTTACACAAAGGATGGTTGGAGTAGAATGAAATTGTTATATTTTATTACAGTCATCAACAAAAGGAAATAAGGTAGTGTGTATCCATTTTTGAGGGTCCAGAGCATGTTTTTGGGTGGAACAATAAAAATATGTTAGTCACTAATTGCATTCTGGGGGTTAATCCAGATGCTGAGATAGTGAGGTAGCCTGGGCTTCTGAGGACAGGGCTCAATAGACCATATGGTCGTCTTCTGTTTTTAGAGCTCTCCTAGGTTAACGTCTTGGGTTTTTATCCGACTGACTTACTATTGTAAATAGTCCAGTTGTTATGTAAGGAAATATTAAACTGAGCACAAGAGACTTGTCTTCTAATTTATATCCTCAACCAGTGGAATTATTTTGGGAGAGTTGTGTCCTAGCAGACGCACAGAGTTACTAAACAATTCCAGCTAGTCAGAAAATTGTAAATATTTTTTTCAGTTCTTAATTAACAAAAATAGAGTACATTTTCAGGCTGATTTTCTGCTTTGGAACTCCACTTCTATCTATAAGGTAACTGAGTTAAACAAACTGATCTTTTATTGTAGAAATCAGTATACATTTCCATCAATACAATTTCATCAAAGTTAATGGCAAAGTTTGACACTGTAGATGGGACTGTATATAGCACTTTACTTCATACTCAGTAGAAAATAATTATTAATTATTATCATTATAATAAGAGGAATCAGGATGAATTGTTGGGGCCTTTCGCCAGTGGCAAGTATAATTCCCAGTTCTGGACCTTCGCGTCCAAATATGGGTAATAGTATGAATTCCCCTAAGCTTAATTACCAGCTTAGATCTGATAGCGCTGCCACCAATCAGGTCCCCCCAAAACCTTCCCAGGGGACCCCAAGACCCAGATTCCTTGAGTCTAACAACAAAGGGAAATAAACCATTCCCTTCCCCCTCCCTTCTTCCTCCCAGCTCCTTCCCACCCTGGGAACACTAGGAGATCGCCTGATATCAATTCCCTGAAACACAACAGAGAGAGATCAAGTTTCTCTCTCCCCCTCACCCAGAGGCAATACAAATTTACCTTTCCCTCCTTCCTTTCCTTTCTCCCACCAATTCCCTGGTGAGTACACAGACTCAAGTCCTTTGAGCCTTAACTAGGAGAAAACTCAAACAGGTCTTAAAGCAAAGCTTTTAATAAAGAAGAAAGAAAAAAAGTAAAAGGTTTATCTCTGCAATTTAGATGGTAAACAGTTACAGGGTCTTTCAGCTTATAAACAATAGAAAGAAACTTTCTCCAGCAGAAACACAATTTAAGCTACTTCCAGCAAGTACACATATGTAAATGAAAAAAAAAAACAAATTAAAAGACTATGACCGCCTTTTCTTACTCACAATTCTGAATAGATAAGAGACTGTAGCAGGGAGATTGGCACAAACCTGGTTGCACCTCTAGCCCCATCCAGGACCTAGAAAGAACAAAGCCAAACCCAAACCCACAAACAAAGGCTTCCCTCCACGAGATTTGAAAGTATCTTGTCTCCTGATTGGTCATCTGGTCAGGTGTTTGCAGGTCACTGTTTGTTAACCCTTTATAGGTGAAAGAGACATTAACCCTTAGCTATCTGTTTATTACAGCCAGTATGTAAGATATATATTTTATAGCAGATCTGAGAAAACTTTTTTTTTTCTTTCTTTCTTATTGAAACAACTCAGTTGACTGCAAAATCTTTCTGCCTGTGTGTGTCTCTGTGTGTAATTGTAATACTTAGATTATTCCTATGTGTATGGTTAGTTTGGTATTGCATGTAGTGCCTCATTTAGCTTTTCAGTAGGCAGAGTGGCTTTATCATCTAGAACAGTGGTTCTCAAAGCCGGTCTGCCACTTGTTCAGGGAAAGCCCCTTGTAGGCCAGGCTGATTTGTTTACCTGCCATGTCTGCAGGTTCAGCCGATCATGGCTCCAGGCCAGTGGGGGCTGCGGGAAGTGGTGCGGGCCGAGGGATGTGCTGGCCCTTCCCGCAGCCCCCATTGGCCTGGAGTGGCGAACCGCTGCCAGTAGGAGCCACGGTCGGCTGAACCTGCAAACGCGGCAGGTAAACAAACCAGCCTAGCCCGCCAGGGGCTTTCCCTGAACAAGTGGTGGACTAGCTTTGAGAAGCACTGATCTAGAAGGAGTCATTGTGAAGTTGTTTGTTTGGGTTTTGGTTTTTATCTATATAGACTGGTGCTCAAAATGTATACCGAGAGCAATACAGTCTCAAAATAATTTTGGTCGGAAGTTTCTGGCTTGCTGTGCCTGTAATGATCTTGGGGTTCATTAAATAAATCAGGGAATGAGAGAGGAATAAAACTTTAATAAAACAAACTGGAGAACAGCTCTGTGAACTGCTGCTCGCAGCCATGTGGTGTTTCTACCCCCACCTCCAGCGCATCTCTCCAAATTCCTGTGTTCATAATATTTTCCCTTATGAGAGAACGTCTTTAAATTATAATCTTCTACAAAATATATATCTACATCTTCTCACTTAAAGAAAAACAAATGTGTGTGTATGTGTGTATGCAGCTAACAACTATCTAATAAAACATGGAATACATTCTCAACCCATATAATACGTTTCTGTAAACCCAATGTATAAACTACCTAGGGAGGAGAGGTTCTTCGAGTGCTTGCTCATATCCATTCCAATTAGGTGTGTGCATGCCGCGTGCACGTTCGTTGGAAGATTTTTACCCTAGCAACACTCGGTGGGCTGGCAGGGCGCCCCCTGGAGTGGCGCCGCTATGGTGCTGGATATATACCCCTGCCAGCCCATCCACCCCTCAGTTCCTTCTTACTGCCCTTGTCGGTCATTGGAACAGTGGGGCACGGCTTAGCTGATCTCCACCTCCCTAGCTATTCGCTCATTTTTATAGTTATTGTGTATATAGTTCGAATTTCTATAGTTCTAGTTAGTCTATTTTTAGTAGTTCTTTGTAGTAGTTATTGTATATAGTTAAGGGAGATTGGGGGTTAGCCCCTTCTCCTCACCTGGTACCAGGGCCCATGCCCGGTTCACCGGGCTTCAAACCATGCTCGGCCTGTCATAGGCCGATGCCCACAGGAGACCCTCACGACTCCTGTTTAAAGTGCTTGGGCGAATCCCACCTCGCAGACAAGTGCCACATCTGCAAGGCTTTCAAGCCCCGGACGAAAAAGAAATGTGACATTCGTCTAAAGCAACTTTTGATGGAGGCAGCTCTAACTCCTCCGTCTTCAGCACTGACTGCGGCACCGGGGACAAGTGCCTCCTCCGCACCGGAGCGCATGGCTGCAGTGAAGGCTCCTCGACTCCAGCTTTCACCGGCCCAAGCTCCTGCCCGGCACCGCTCTCTCTCCCCAAGGAGCAAGAAGCATAAGACTCCTGCGGCTCCTGTATCTCCGCCGCAGTCAGAGTGTACAACTAAGTCGGACCGCCCGGCACCGCCAACTGCTGCGGCACCGAAGTCTTCTGCACCGTTGATTCCGGTTTCACAAGAACTATCGAGTCCGGTGCCTGTCAGCTCCCCGGCACACGCCGTGGTTGAGCTTATCATGCCCTCCACGCCGGAGATGTTCTCCACAGCACAGGAGTTGATTACCTTGACGGAGCCCGAGCTGCCTCAACCCCCGGCACCGCCGGTGCGGGTTGTTCAATCGTTAGGCAAGCCCGCCATGATGAGACCATCCTTACCTGGTACCACCGAATGTCGCCGGTCATGATCCAGGTCCCGCAGGCACTCTCGGTCCTGTCATCGATCCCGATCCTGACGCCGCTCGCAGTCCCAGTACCGCTTTCCATCTAGGCACCAGTCGTACTCGCGGCACCGTTCGAGATCCTGGTCGCTGTCCCGATACTTTTGGCACCGGTCCAGGTCCTGGCACCGCTCACGGCAGCATGCCTCTCGCAGCCGGTCTCGGCATGGAGATTCAAAGCACTGGTCGACCTCCCGGCACCGTGCTGGTCGCAGGTCCCAGTCTCGTTCTTGGCACGGTACGACTCCCAGTACCGTTCTCCGGTACCGCATAGAGAAGGATCTCATGGACGCAGAGATCCTGTCCAATCGGCCTTAGCTTCTCCATGGCCTTCTCGTCATCAATCCGTCTTATCACATTCAGACATTGCTTCATATGGGGACTCGGATACTCACACCCATGGCCCGGACCAGGGACCTCATCAGTGGTCTTTTTGGACACCTTGGGCTTATCACCAAGCCCAAGGGGAACCCGCTGGTCCATCACGCTCTGGTCCCTCAGAACACCGTGTGCCAGAGGCCACTGTTAGCAGACCTCTCCCAGCTGGTATGGAGGAGGCTCATACTCACGCTCCGGACCCGCACGATCTTCCAGCTCTGGAGGTCCCCCAGGATCAGGAGTCAGTACAGGACCCACTTGTCCCTGGGCTGTCATCCTCCTCTTCTCCAGATGAGGCAGTAGTGGGGACGTCATCATCGGGCTCGCCTCCGATTGACCTCAGGTCACACCAGGACCTTCTGCGGCATGTTGCCCAGAATATCAACTTGCCGGTAGAGGAAGTTCCAGAGGTGGAAGACCCGGTAATAAATATATTGTCGGCAGAGACACCAACTAGAGTGGCTCTCCCCTTCATCCGTTCGATCCAGGCTGAGCAGACACCATCTGGCAATCCCCGGCATCCATCCCGCCCACAGCCAGAGGGGTCGAACGGAATACGTGATGCCTTCCAAAGGGTATGAGTACCTATATGTGCACCCTCCTCCCTGTTCATTAGTTGTACAGGCAGTCAGTGAAAAGGAGCGCCACGGCCAACAAGCCCCTGCACCTAAATCAAGGGAGGCCAGGCGAATGGACTTGTTGGGATGGAAAATCTATTCCGTGGGAGGTCTCCAACTCAGGGTAGCAAACCAACAAGCTCTCCTGAGTAGGTACAGCTACAACACCTGGGACGTGGTAGGGAAGTTTACAGAGCTGGTCCCGCAGGACTCCCGCCAGGAATTTACAGCACTCCTGGAGGAAGGAAAGTGAGTAGCGCGGACCTCACTACAGGTCTCGCTGGATGCCGCCGATTTGGCAGCTAGAACGGTCGCCTCTGGAATAGCCATGCAATGTATATCATGGCTGCAAGTGTCAGGCCTGCCACCTGAACTTCAACATACTATACAAGACTTACCATTTGATGGCCAAGGCTTGTTCTCACAAAAGACGGACCCTAGGCTTCAGAGTCTAAAAGACAACTGCGTAATTATGCGTTCGCTGGGAATGCATACGCCACAGACTCAAACACGGTCCTTCCGCTCCCAACCTCAGCGCCCATACCCCCCGCCTAGGCCAAGGCAAGACTTTACCAGAAGACGAGGTCTTACCAACCGCAGATGTCAGTCTGGACCTCAAGGGGGTAACAGTTCCGGTCCCACCAAGCCAACAGCGGGACCCAAATCAAACTTTTGAGTGTGCGCCCGAGAGCAGTGTACAAATTGCCTCCGAGGATCCTTTTCAGTTCTACAAACGCTTTTCCCTGTTCCTCCCTGCGTGGTCCCAATTAACTTCAGATCTTTGGGTCCTACGCACGGTGGAGCTTGGATACCATCTTCAGTTTCTTTCTCCCCCTCCCTCCCAACCCACCTCTTCGTCCCTCTTAGGGACCCCTCTCATGAGCAACTTCTCCTGCAGGAGGTTCGGAGGCTCCTTACGCTCTGGGCTATAGAGGAGGTACCGGAGGAATTAAGGGGCAAGGGGGTTTATTCTTGATATTTCCTAATCCCCAAGGCAAAAGGGGGCCTCCGGCCTATCCTAGACCTGCGAGGACTGAACAAATTCATAAAAAAGTTCAAGTTCCGCATGGTTTCCCTGGGAACTATCATTCCTTCCCTGGATCCTAGAGATTGGTGCGCCGCTCTCGACATGAAGGATGCATATTTCCACATTGCAATTTACCCCCTGCACAGATAATATCTACACTTTGTGGTGAATCATCAACATTATCAGTTTACTGTCCTTCCCTTTGGCCTCTCCTCGGCCCCTCGGGTATTCACCAAGTGTATGGCGGTAGTCGCCGCTTCCCTACGTCGTCGTTGAATACATGTCTTCCCATACCTTGACGACTGGCTTATCTGAGGGACCTCTGAGGCACAAGTCACCACTCATGTGACCATCATCAAGGACTTATTCATGCGTTTAGGCCTGATAATCAATTTAGAAAAATCCACTCTGGTGCCTACGCAGAGGATAGATTTCATTAGAGCCATGCTGGACTCCACTCTTGCAACGGCCAGTTTGCCTCCACCTCGTTTTCAGGCTATAGTCTCCCTTGTACAAAGACTTCAAAGCTTACCAACAACTTCTGCCCGCACTTGCCTTGGCCTCCTCGGTCACATGGCTGCATGCACATTCGTCACAAAGCACGCCAGACTGCGCATGCATCCTCTTCACACTTGGCTTGCCTCAGCCTATCGTCCGGGCAGAGATGCCATAGACATTATACTCACAATTCCGCTGAGCATTCTAGGCTCCCTCGACTGGTGGCAGACACCATCCCTGGTGCATGCAGGTCTGGCGTCCATCCACCGCAGCTCTCCACGTCCCTAACAACGGACGCGTCATCTCTCGGCTGGGGTGCTCACCTAGGGCACCTTCGCACTAAAGGCCTTTGGTCGTCTCGGGAGTTGACGTTACATATAAATGTCTGAGAATTGCGAGCAGTTCAACTAGCGTGCCGAGCATTCCAGTGTCATCTACAGGGCTGTTGTGTTGCTGTGTTCACGGACAACACAACAGCCATGTATTACATAAACAAACAGGGAGGGACATGGTCATCCCCCCTTTGTCAGGAGGCGATTCAACTGTGGGACTTCTGCATAGCCCACTCAATAGACCTGGTAGTCTCCTTTCTCCCAGGAGTCCGGAACACACTCGCAGATCAACTGAGCAGATCCTTCCTGTCGCATGAGTGGTCCATCCGTCCGGACATTTTCCATTCTGTATTCCGGAAGTGGGGCTTTCCCCACATAGACCTCTTTGCCTCTAGAGAGAACAGGAAATGCCAGGTGTTCTGCTCCCTACAAGGTCGCTCCCCAGGCTCCCTCTTGGACGCATTCCTAGTTCCATGGAAAGGTTACCTATTTTATGCCTTCCCACCATTTCCTCTCGTCCACAGAGTTCTACTCAAGCTCCGCAGGGACAGAGCCCAGCTAATATTGATCGCTCCGGCATGGCTGAGACAGCATTGGTACACCCTGCTGCTCGACCTCTCTCTGGCAGACCTGATCCCCCTTCCACTCTGCCTGGACCTCATAACGCAGGACTTTGGCAGGCTTCACCACCTGGACCTGCGGTCCCTTCATCTGACAGCATGGCTGCTGTCTGGTTGAACCAATCGGAGTTGCGTTGTTCCACCTCAGTGCAGCAGGTTCTGCTGGGAAGCAGAAAGCCTTCCACGCGGACGACATATCTCGCCAAGTGGATGCACTTCTCCCACTGGTGCGCCCAGCATGACTTTATCCCAGAAAGTTTATTGGTCCCCATTATCTTGGACTATTTATGGTCCCTCAAGGAGCAGGGCCTGGCGATCTGTTCGATAACGGTGCATCTTGCAGCTATTTCCACCTTCCATCCTGGGGAAAAAAGCAGTTCTATCTTTTTTCACCCTATAGTTTCCAGATTCCTCAAAGGCTTGGAGCGGCTCTAGCCTCAGATCAGGAGCCCAACCCCTATCTGGGATCTAAGCCTCATATTAGCTAGGTTCATGGGTCCCCACTTTGAGCCTCTAGCCACATGCTTGCTGCTGTACCTGTCCTGGAAGACAGCCTTCCTCGTCGCTATCACCTCGGATAGGCGAGTCTCAGAACTTTGAGCTTTGACTGTGGATCCCCCGCATACGGTATTCCAGAAGGACAAGGTACAGCTGCGACCGCACCCGGCATTCCTCCCTAAGGTGGTCTCTGCCTTCCATGTTAATCAGGACATCTTTCTACCGGTTTTTTTTCTGAAACCACACTCATCGCGTCGGGAACAACTGCACACTCTGGATGTCCGCAGGGCTCTCGCCTTTTATATCGAGAGGACCAAACTCTTCCGACGTTCGCCTCAGCTATTTGTAGCTGTGGCAGAGTGCATGAAGGGCATGCCAATCTCTTCCCAACGGATTTCATCTTGGGTGACATCCTGTATCCGGACATGCTATGACTTGGCTCATGTCCCAACTGGCCATCTCACCTCCCATTCTACTCAGGCTCAAGCCTCATCTGCTGCGTTCCTGGCCCATGTTCCCATCCAGGAGATATGTCGCGCGGCTACCTGGTCTTCCATCCACACCTTTGCATCGCACTACGCATTGGTCCAGCAGTCCAGAGACGATGCCGCCTTTGGCTCAGCGGTCTTACATTCCGCAACGTCTCGCTCCAACCCCACCACCTAGGTAAGGCTTGGGAATCACCTAGCTGGAATGGATATGAGCAAGCACTCAAAGAAAAAAAGACGGTTACTCACCTTTGTAACTGTTGTTCTTTGAGATGTGTTGCTCATATCCATTCCAAACCTGCCCCCTTCCCCACTGTTGGAGTAGCTGGCAAGAAGGAACTGAGGGGCGGATGGGCTGGCAGGGGTATATATCCGGCACCATAGTGGCACCACTCCAGGGGGCACCCTGCCAGCCCACTGAGTGTTGCTAGGGTAAAAATCTTCCGACGAACGTGCATGCAGCATGTGCACACCTAATTGGAATGGATATGAGCAACACATCTCGAAGAACAACAGTTACAAAGGTGAGTAATCGTCTTTTATTACCAGCACATCACTCTCAAGTGAGTCTTTACCACTCACTTTCCTCAAATACACCTTCTCCAGACAGAGTAGCAAGTCTCTGTGAGTCTTTCAGGATATTTAATCTCCTGCTCTGATCTTCTCTGTATCAGCCTTTAATTAGAGCCTGAATTATCCTCTTGTTCCTTGACAATTTCTCCTTTATGTGTTGATGATAAAGCATCAGTCAGACGGGAAATGCGAGTCCACATCTACTGTCAGTGTGTTGGAGCTTTCTGGGATTACTTATAGATCCCTTTGATTATGCTGAAATGTGTCCCCCTGGTCTGTCTGGACTACATAAAACCTTAGATGCAGCTGTTCTTTAATGGTACCCCTTTAGCCCTTTAGAGATGTGATTCCTCAGGCACACTCTATCACCTGGGAGGTCACCGGCCCATTTGTCAAAATATTTCTGCATCCACTTCTGATTTTCTCTTGTATTCTATATGGTTTCACTGTTATGAGAATCAAGTAATTGGTAAATTAGATCTGATCCTTTTTCCCATGAACAGCTGAGGTGGAGAAAAGCCATTCTTCTGGAGTATACTTTGGTAAAGTAACCCTTTATACAAATGACTGTCAAAAGTCTTTCTCATAAGGTTCTTTACTGTCTGTATAGCCCTTTCTACAAGTGCATTTGATTGGGGGTAATTTGGACTTGATGTTGTGTGATGAAAATCCCAATCTACTGCAAGTTGCCTAAAATCTGCACTGGAGAATTACAGCCCATTTTTGCTAAAGACTTCATCTGGAATTCTATGTCTGGAGAAGATTCCCTTCATGCCTTACTATTAGTATGACTTACTATTAGCATGACTTACTATTAGTATTGTGCAGTTTGCAAATTTCTGGATACACAGAATAATAATCTGTGACTATTAAATAATCCTTTGATTGCCGGGTAAATAAGTCAGTGTCTACTTTCTCATAAGGCTTTTGTGGAACTGGATGAGGTCTCAGTGACTTGTATTTCGAGGTTGCATGGCTTGTATTTAAGCTTGAAAAGTAATGCTGTGATTGATCTGTGGCCAAAACAGCACCTCTTCTGCTCATTGTTTGCACTTCTCAATTCTTAAATGACCCTTGTGGATCTACTGGGCATTCTGGTCGAAATCTAAACACCTGGCAACCCTCTACAGTGCCATTTGCAATGAGACTGGAATATTGCTGAGATGTATTTACTAGAGATTTTCATTAGACTTCTGCTGTAGCCTCACTATGTAATCTACCATGTCAGTAATCCATATGATGAAAATATAATATCTTTGCACATACATGAATATTCAGATGGTCCTTTATTAATTAAGATCTGGTTCTCTACTGTTATCTTTGTGAAGTCTTGCAGATATGTTGTTTTTGAATGAACAATATTTATTTCTGTATGATATGCAGACCCATTTGGGTTCTTCCTGGCACACTTGTTTTTTTTCATCTGGGGGGAAGTGAGTTATTAAAAGAGCATTATCTCATGGACAGTGACTATTTACAGAGTTGGCTATCCAATGTGGTATCTTAAATTCTTCACCTACTCCTTAATTCTGTGCTGCTTATCCTCCATCTCTGTAGTTTAATAATTGCTTCTGGTATGCACTTGGTCTCAAGAAGGAGAGTGATTTCCCTTCAGAACCTGAGAATTCAACCTGTATAGTGCTTCTACTTATGTGGCATGCAGAGTTCCTCTACCTAGCCCCCTCTCTCCATGCAGCAGAATTGTGGTATTTAGGAAATTCCCTGTATACAGAGGAAGTGGAACAGGAAGATTTGCTCTGATTTCAGAAGTTTGGATTTTAAATATATCATGTTGCTGGTGGTTAAGCATAGAGGGATACTGCTAGCTAAAAACAATCTTTACACTAGTGCATTTTTCCAGTTTTGTCACATCTTTAAATGTATTTTTCATGTACTGTTTACATTCAGATAAAAACTCTTACTTGCTGTTGACAGATCTATTCTGCTGTTGCCTTTGTTGCTTGTTTCTCTCTGACCTTTTTATGAAGTCATACTAAGACACTCTGGAATGAGTTGCATCTCTGCATTTTGTACAAAAGCAAAAGTGACATAAAAGCCTATTTCCTGTTACTGTGCATCACTTTCTCTTCTCTTATTTTCAGCCATACCATAGCAGTTATTCTTATTGCTTATTTTCCACCTCATAGAAAAATTAAATGTGTGAATATCTCACTTTATTTAATTACTGAAAACTAAGACCTATTTTTTAAACATTACTAGAAATTAAATTAGACATGTGGAAAAGAGAAGGTGCTGATGTGAAGCTGATTATTTTCAGGTTATTGAAACAAAAAAGTAATAAGACCAATTGTTAACATAAGTGTGTTTCTATTCAATTATATTCTGTTCACATATTGAACTAAAAGAGAATACACCAAACTTGAAGCCAGCGTTTCAGCCCAGCCCAGTACATGGAGTAATTTCTAGACAATAATTGGAGTTTGAGGACTATGTTATCTATGTAGTCAACTATTTATGTGGCTTCCATCACTGTAGAATTAAAGTACCTACAGGATCAGAGTAAATACTGTTTGGGTTTCAAGTTTGCAGGTCTTCATTCTACAACAGCATCTTGAATGGCTAGACTTGGTGCCAAGCTACATTGTACAGTATGAACTTTCCCAAAGTTAATCAGTGCTCAGATTGGGTAGCATAAAATTTACTTGGTATGAATCAGGCCGGCTGCTGCTGCTACTTAGGATTTTGTGTACATTTTGTAGAGTCCTAATATTTTATTTTCATTACAGACCATGAGTTGTTGGTTTGTTTATTGCTGATTCTTTTTATTTTTTGTTTAGTTGTTCTCTCCTTTTGCTGTTGTTCCCTAATTTGTTCAATCAAAAGCTCCACAGGCTCGATCACTTGGGCACTCAGATGCTGCAGGGCCATATGTCTACCTGGATAAATAGATCCATAACCCAGTAAAGTCAGTGGATGTATCGCCATTGACTTCATTGGGCTTTGGCTCAGGCCCTATATCTGGAGATACAGTGTCATTTAATATAATTTTTAAGTGTGTGGTGGAGAATTAAGTTTGTTTGTTTAAAATAATTTGTGTATATATTCTACAAAATATAATGTGTGTACTTTGAGTAAGGACAGCATATCAATGGAGGATGGTTTTTAAAAATATGACAAACTGGGTTAAAATTCTTAGTGGCAAAAATAATGTGGGGTGGATATTTTGGTACTAAAAATGGAAGAATTTTCTTGTTTGCAGAGGTTCCGGCCATGCTCACTTGTTGAGTAGTATCTTAGTAAATAAACACTCTCACTGAAAGAAAACATGGCTTCAAAAGAAATGTGTTCCTATTTTTTTTCTATCGCTTCAGCTACTATTTAGTTCTTTCTTTTAGTTCTGATTTGTAATAAGCTTCTGCTGGTGACTTTTAGGCATTTTAATCCTTTTTATGATTAAAACTATAAATAATATTGCATGTGTGTTTAAGCAAAGAGGTACTCAAAAACATTCAAGTCAGTTGAACTGGGCCACTCAGTACAGTTATTCATGTCCGTATGTATTGGAAGGATCAGTCCCTACCTAGCAGTCAGACACCTTAAACTCCTCAGAACACTTTAAAAACTTCTCTCTCTTAGCAGATTCCATTGTGGAGGAAGTTTAAATGATACTTTTTAAGTCTCCACTATGTGCTTCAGAAGGAAAGATTTTCAGACAAAATTCAGCAAGTGATGCATAAATCCATTTACTCAATTAACTTGCCAAAACTTGTTGGAAAGACCATTGATTTCAGTGAGACTATCTGTGTCGTAAAGTACTTCCAAGGAAGTGGTGGTAATTGTGAATGTTTAGAGCCATTATTCAAAGTGGCCAAGAGGAGGCATATAGCCAGGGTGTAATGATCTGTGTAAACAGGAAATAAAGATGGTCATGCATTCTCCTTTACAGTTCCTATTCAGGTCAATGAAAAGATTCCTACTGACTTTAGTGGAATCTGAATGTTAGTAAAAGTGGTCAAAACTTTGAAACCCTTTGAAACTTAGATCAAAGTATTTGCTATCTGCCTACTAGGATACACTTTTACAGTGAAGATTTGGAGCTTTAGGGTCTGAACTTCCAAAAGGATTATATATGTGAGTATCTTGACTAACATTAGTCTCCCACTTGAAATTTCTAGCTGTATATCTGTGTACAAAGATATATTGCCGGAATCCTTAAGGGAAAACTTGTAATATGTGAGAATTTTCAAACATTCATATGAGCAGTCTTCACTCCTGTGAGTAGTCAGTGGGGCCGCTTGTGGGCTAGATTCTACTGTCCTAAATTCTGCCACACCAAGTAGCACCTTTTTTCTGCAAGTGGCCAATGGGTGTGAATGGGGCCAGTCACTAAGTAAGGTGGTATTCATTATAAGTATGACAAAATGTGGTCCTATTTGAGTAAAGCGTACCAGCATGAGTAAGCATTTGTACGATGGTGAGTAATGCTAGACAATTACTCTAAATAATGTTTTTAATGCATTTCTGTATTTCTACATACAACTATTTGGTGCATACACAGCAAACTCTTGAAAATTTATCAAGTTAAAATATAGATATTTTATTCAGACAGTCATAATTAGGAAAAATATACAATGCCAAAGGATCTTTTGGATGCCTGCTTAATATTGTTTTGATTGGCTCCCAAACCTGAACTGCAGTTTAATGTATTTTTAGCTCTTGTTAGAAAGATGTCACAGCATGTTTCATATAAGCAAATGTATTTATTATTAAAAAATGTTAAATTTTTAATGTATCTGCCAATATTATGGCAAGGAGAAGAATTTAGACTTTTGAGAAATGATTTGGAGGGTTGGCAGCAGGAATGTGCAGTACTAATGAATACTGTGCTGAGGACACAAAATTGGAGGCAGCCCCAGAACTGTTAAAGTTCAGGAGGTCACCCATATTGAAGGCATTTTGTTGGAGAGGTGATGGCTGTTTGTTTGTTCTTTCTTTCTTTTTTTTTTTTTAATGTTCCTGCAAAGTGTTGAAAACTGTTACCTCCTATTGGCTTCAGTGATAGTTGAAGGTGCACAGAACCAAGAGGATAGTTAATAGGATTAGTAGCCATTGATCCTAATTGGAGGTTATGAGCATGCTAAGGGTAGTTATCTATGAGGAATGGGAAGAGTCAACAAGGTAAATGGGAAAGAAGTTTGTTCCAAAGAAATTGAATGGCAAAATCGTCTCTTAGAAAAGTGGTGGCAACCTGCGGCCCATGGGCCGCATGCATCCCGTCAGAGTAATCCACTGGTGAGGCTGCGAGACAGTTTGTTTACATTGGCACGGCTGTCCACAGTTCCTATGGGCTGCGGTTCACCGTTCCCGGCCAATGGGAGCTGCGGGAAGCGGCAACCAGCATGTCCCTGTGTCCCGTGCCACTTCCTACAGCTCCCATTGGCCAGGAACAGTGAACCGCAGTCACTGGGAGCTGTGGGCGGCCATGCCAATGTAAACAAACTGTCTCGCGGCCTGCCAGCGGACTATCCTGATGGGCTGCATGCGGCCCATGGGCCGCAGGTTTTCCACCACTGTCTTAGATCCACAACTGGTGAATACTCCTGTAATGCCTTTGGGTCAGGGTCAAGAATGTGAAGTAAGAATCTATATGCAGATGCATAAGGACCAAAAGGAAAAAAAGCACTGTAAAAAACTTTGATAGCATAAGACAGACAAGTATTGCAAGGTTGGGTAAATAAGATGGAATCTTTTTTTTTCCCTTTTGTGGAAAGAAGCTGTCATGGTTACAGAGCTAGCAGCACCTATGGTCCTGGTCTGTCTGAGTGCACCCCCTCAGGTGTCAGACCTCATGTTTTTACCTTTCCTGCAGTAGAATTCCGCAATTCGCCAACTCTTAGGGTATGTCTACATGTGGAGCTGGGGTGTAATTCCCATTTCGAGGAGACATACTTACACTAGCTCTAAACAAATAGCATGTTATAAATAGAATGTATGAATATAAAAAATAGTGTGACAGGCTACATCCAAGAGTATAGACACATACTGTGTCTATACTTTAGTGGCTTGCGCTGCTTTCTTTACACTCTGTTTTTAGCAAGCTAGCTCAATTAGAGATTGTGCAGGTGTGTTTCTTCATGCTAGAATCACACACACCCCAGCTCCAACTGTAGACATACTTATAGACTGGGCCAGGGCTCAAGTACACATTGTATCAACTATGATTACTTGGCTGGTCCGAATGGGGTTTGGCACCTGCAGTTCTTCTCTTTGGAGTCTGTGACCAGTAGCACAAGGTGTCAAAACATCTTTCTTAAGACCAAAATATTGCTTGTTATGCAGCAGGAATGAAGCATGAGAGAGAGAGAGAGAGAGAGAAGGGGGTTTAAGACAACAAACAGTTTACAAGTATGTGTCTCTGACCTAAAAGCTTATTATTCCTAATGTTGACCTAGGCAGACCTAACTTCTTCAGACACCCCAGTAAGTGCATGTCTGTCTATAGTCCCCTAAACAGCTCCACTGAAGAATTTCCTGCATCTCTTGAGAGAAAAGCCTGTTTTAAATGGCCAGAGTTACTTTTTTCTTCTGTTCCCAGGTTTTGGACCTTCTGGACAAAACTAGTTTTGCAGGTTGGCTGGGAAGGAGGTAATAATTGGAGATATACCAATCTCCTAGAGCTGAAAGGGACCTTGAAAAGTCATTGAGTCCAGCCCCCTGCCTTCACTAGTAGGACCAATTTTTGCCCCAGATCCCTAAGTGGCCCTCTCAAGGATTGAACTCACAACCCTGGGTTTAGCAGGCCAACGCTCAAGCCGCTGAGCTATCCCTCCCCCCTTAAAAAGGTAAAAATCTTCAAAGCTATTAGTCCGGGCATTGTCCCATAACAATTCTCAATTGTTTCCTTTGGGGTAGCTTATCTTGAGCCATTCTTTTGCTTTCTGTTTGCTTTACCTTAAGGTCCTCTGTTAACATAAAAATACGGACATACAGTAAACATCCCAATAAATCAGGTAAACATACAGTATTCATAAATTATTACATAGCAACTCCAATTCTGTCACAGGAGCAAACCCAGATATATGAGGAGAAACACAGGAATTGTCTCCTCTGACCAGTTGTCCATGTGGTGTGGTATCCCACCTCCAACAGTGATCAGTGCCAGATGCTTCCAAGGAAAGTGTTTCATTACTCATCACAGACAATTATGAAATAGTGTCTCCATAGAGGAAGTTTCTTACTATGGTTGGCTTATAACAGGATGGTTTATGTCATTTATACATTTTATCCTGTCAAATACAACTATGAATCCTTCAGTTTTTTGGCTGTAACTTAGTCCAAGCCAACTTGAACACTTATAGATAAAGGTTGGGTAGGAAGCTGAGAGGAAGATATTATCTTTGGTGATGCAAGATCATGAAAGTAAAACAAAATCCAGGTTCACCTCTATGCTGCTTGAGGTGAAGGCCACACAGAACAATAAACTGTGAATACAGAACTGGTTGAGATCTTATTCAAGTATTTCAGAGTTAATGAGGTTCCTAAGTAAGAAGCATCATCTTTGAAGATCAGATAATTTCTGCAGTTTACAGTAGCAGGCTTAGTGAAGTATTGCAGTTTCTTAGCCATCCTGGATATCAGTCAACAGTATGCCTTTGTGGCCAAGAAGACTAATGGCATTTTGGGCTGTATAAATAGGAGCATTGCCTGCAGATGAGGGATGAGATTATTCCTCTCTATTCGGCATTGACGAGGACTCATCTGGAGTACTGTGTCCAGTTTTGGGCCCCCACTACAAGAAGGATGTGGAGAAATTGGAAAGGGTCCAGCGGAGGGCAACAAAAATGATTAGGAGGATGGAGCACATGACTTGTGAGGAGAGGCTGAGGGAACTGGGATTGTTTAGTCTACAGGAAGCAGAATGCTTTCAACTACTTGAAAGAGGGTTCCAAAGAGGATGGATCTAGACTGTTCTCAGTGCTACCAGATGACAGAACAAGCAGTAATGGTCTCAAGTTGAAGTGGGGGCGGTTTAGGTTGGCTATTAGGAAAAACTTTTTCACTAAGAGGATGGTGAAGCACTGGAATGGGTTACCTAGGGAGGTGGTGGAATCTCCTTTCTTAGAAGTTTTTAAGGTCAGGCTTGAGAAAGCCCTGTCTTGGATGACTTAGTTGGGGATTAGTCCTGCTTTGAGCAGGGGGTTGGACTAGATGACCTCCTGAGGTCCCTTCCAACCCTGATGTTAGATTTCCAAGAATCACAGAACATTTTTTTCTGATACCTTTCTCCTAACTTAAAGCAAATCAGGTTACATGAAGATGCTGTTAGGTAACTTTGGCATTTAGTTAATCTTCCCAGTCAAGAGGCAAATATCCATTTTAATGTGACAAATTTAAATGAGACCTTCACAGTAGACCACAAGTGCTGTAAAGGGGAGTGCTGACCTCTGACTTGAAGTGATTTCCATCATATACAGGGTTTATAGTTAGGTTCAATGGCTCTCACCATCTCTGCACTACAAGAAGGATGTGGAGAAATTGGAAAGGGTCCAGCGGAGGGCAACAAAAATGTTCCAGCACCCTTGCAATCACCAGTTTTTGTTAAGGACAAAATAAGGCACATGGATATGCAACTGAAGCAGAGTGAAGAGTTTTGAAGACTATATTAACTCAAAATTCTCTCAAGCTCTCATTTTTCTTTAAATGCACAATCAACTGGACATTTATTAGATGGCAAAAAATCATTTAGAGAAGAAATGAAAATAAATTCAGAAAATTCTAGAACAGTTCTTTTCTGAATGTGTTTAATGAAATGCATGGAATCATAGAAATGTAGGTCAAAATGACCTCAAGCTGTTATCTAGTCCATCTCACTATGCAAAGTATACCTAGACTATCTCTGACAGGTCTCTATAGAATCTGTTCTTAAAAACATCGAAAAACAGGGATTCCACAGCCTCCCTAGGTAACCTGTTCCAGTACTTAACTATTCTTATAGTTAGAAAGTTTTCCTTGATATCTAACCTAAATCTCCCTTGATGCAAACTAAGCCAATTACTACTTGTTCTACCTTCAGTGGATGTGTAGGACAACCTTTTACATATTCAGAGTCTGTTATGTCTCCCCTCAGCCTTCTCTTCTTTAGATTAAACATTTCTAGATCTTTCAACCTTTACTCATAGCTCATGTCTTGTACATTTTTTTGTTGCTCTCCATTGGACTCCCTTCAATTTGCTCACAGCTGTCTTAATGTATGGTGCCCAAAAACTGGACACAACAGAGGCCTCACCAAGGCTGAGTAGAGAAGAACAGTTATCTTCCTGTCTTAAATATGACATTCCTGTTAATACATAAAAGTCTACAACTGACTAAATTTTTAGCTTTAGTAAAATCTCAGCAAACTATACTTTTGAGATTACATTGATCTCATTCAGTGGCTCTAAAATAAGGGCGAGGGTGTGTGTCTTTTTTTGCCTGGCTAGCCTATCATGAAAATGACTCATTAGTGGTGGAAATATGCATTTTCGTTTGCTGGTTGCAGAAAATCTAGATTGTGAAATGAGTCCCATCTACTACTAGAGCTGATACAAGATGTAGTATAAAGTGTAGTGTATAGCAAAATGTAATATAGCAAAAAAAAACAGTGCTCTGTTTGTGAATCAAAGAGATTTTGCTCAGACAGGTCATTGAATTGATAAGTGTATGAAGATGTTTCTTTGTTGCTTACTCTGTCCCAAATCAAGAAAAATGAAATTACCTGATACTTTGCAATTACAGTTGTCTATTGAACTGGCGATTGGCAAACCTCCATTTATTTCATCTATAAAAGTCCTTTGAACATTTGTAGCACATTCTGTTCCACTATCTAGCATAAATGAAGCAATAAAAACATAGACAAAAACAACGCAAGATGGTGAAGGAGTAGAGAAACTGATTGTGTTAATTGAAGAACATAGCAGCGGCTATTTCAGTACATTTCATTTAGCTTCCTTCCCTAACAGATGTGTTAAAGGTAATAAGGTTTGTTTTTTTTTTTGCTTGTATTACATCCTGAATGGGTTCATAACAGCACAATATGAAATACATGTTAGAAACCATGCACTAAATGATAATACAAAGTTCCTCAAATTCCATGTATTTCTCTATCAGTGAGTCTTTCTGGGCCCATTATTAAAAGGGCAGGAGAGTATTGTTCTAATTGTAACGGGCTGAATCAGGAGATCTGGTTTCAATTTGTGGCTCTGCCAGACTTTTTATGTGACTTTGAGCCCAAATCACTTCATTTCTCTGCCTCAGTTTCCCATCTTTAAAGTGGGGGCAATAACATTTTTTCTCACATCCTTTGTCTGTCTTGTCCAATTAGATTGCTATTAGATAATGGGAACCTCTTGGAAGTACATTAATACGTATGTAGAGATATACAAATATGATTTTTCTTATATATCATTTTTGTTTTCACAGCTGTACCTATTAATTTAAACCTTTTTTATAATCTTCTAGATTGTACAGGTGATGGCACATCATATTTTAGATAGCCATAAGAATCCATTTCAGTTCCCCAGAGCTCAGCAAGCTATTACCACGCTGAGTCAAACTTCCTTGAACATTATTGCAGTCGTCCCTGTAAGCGTTATGATGATGATTTGTTTTTCTGCATGGAACTACTTGACACTATTATATCTGTCAGATTCGATAAAAATACACTCCTCCTCAGCTTTATTGATATGTAGAAATGATCAAATTTAGCATATCTTCACATCAAGTAGCGTCATTGTTTATTTGAGACCATGTTGGTTTACCATGCAAGGAGTTTGTCCTTCAAGCTTTAAAAATCTAGTCAATGTGTTTATCATTACTCCTGGCAATACATATTATAGTGTTAATAATATCTAATTGAAATTTCCATCAAATTTTCTGGGGTTGCCTGAGAAATGTACTACTATGCCTTACAGCCACAAGTGACCATATATTTGTATCTGTTCTTTCATTATCCTTAGCCAAAGCTGACACTGTATAATGAAGAAAATTTCAGGTTTAACTTGACTGGCCAAAAGGCTGAGATGTATTCTCTTCTAGTGCTCTAAGTGCAAAATGATCCCAATAGTTAAGACAGGCAGAGAGAGACATGATTTTGAATTGTGAATAGATTTTATTGGTCAGTGATGACAAATTTGTGAATTAAATATTTCTTACCTAAAACCAATACTTAGGAAATCAGTGAGGATTTAATCACCACTAAGAGAATAAGGATAATTTAATTTAATATACCTAGCTGTTAATAATATATAATTACAGCTATGGTTAGGAATGCTGTTCCCATGTGGATCAAGTTTCAAGACTTGAATCGGGAGTTAGAAATCAGATTTGAGATGTGAATTGGAGATAAGCATTACATCTTGTATACTACTCTCGGTGCTAACTCCAGATGGTGGAAGTCTAAAACAGATCAGCTATTCTCATGACATTTCAGCTGTATCTAGTGGTATTGCAGCTTCCTAACAAAGACCTATATTTTGCTTAGTGCTTAAAAGAGAGCAACTGTAGGGATTCAGAGAGACCACTTCTCTTCTGGAGAGGTCACCATTAAGAATGACAGGGTAGCTCAGAATCCATGTCCTCTCAATCATTTTATCTGCCTGCTGAGACTTCCATTAACCATGCTGCCAGTTAGTGTAAATTGGGATAGTCCTTTGCACACATCAGCTAGCAACTAGATCAAGACATCAGCTGATTTTTTTGCGTAGGCAACCAATTGGCTACCCGATGGTGATGTAGAGATGGAAAGCTATATTCCCAATTACGCTCCTCTGAGACATTAATAGAACAAAACAGAATAAGACCCAAATTCTGCTCCCATTGAAATCAGTATAGATCTGGAGTAGCTTCACTGACTTTAGTGGAGTGATACTTGCTATATGCAGGCATTGAGAATTTAGCCTTATAGAATTTGATTTGATTCTTATCTAATTCCTCAGAGTTAATAAGAATTCATAACATTTAGCATAAGACAATGGAATGGGACTCGGGAGATACTGGTTCTATCCCCAGCTCTGACCTTGACCCACTGTGTGACCTTGAACAAGTAATTTCATCTGTTGTTCCCTTGTGTTCCCTCCTACGCTTTGTCTTGCTTGTTTGCTTTTCAAGGCGCGGGCTGTCTCTTATTTCTGTTTGGACAGTGTCCAGCTGTCAGGGCCAGGGCATGGGCGATACAGCCTAAGGGTCAGCATCAGGCACAGGCTGAGGGGCTGGGACCCAGAGCCAATTACCAGGAATCAAGGTGGGTTGGAATACCAGGAGATCAGAATAGAGAGAGAAACCAGAGGCAGAAACCAGGAGGCAGTTACTTAGAATCAGGATACCAGAAGGCAGGAACAGGTAAAAACAGGCAAGCAGTCCATGAAAGGGTGAAGCCCAGTTGTACAGACAACTTCCTGTTTCTTCCTCTGGCTTAAATAGGAGCTGTGGCCGAATCAGAATCCTTGGAGTATAGGGGAGGGGCTTATGTCCCAAGGGGCTTCGTGGACCCCAGCCCCTGTTGTTGTCTATGAGCTAGTGGGTGGAGGATTGGCATGTGATGACTCCCAGGTGCTCCATAGACCTGACTTCAAGTCTCTTGGGGTCTGCCACCAGCACAGTCTCAGGTAGGGCCTCAAGGGGTACATCTACACAGCTCACAGCAGCAAGCCTCCCATGCCTAGTGCAGATGGGCTAGCAGGGCTTGCATTAGTGCTCTAAAATCAGCAGTGTATACAGCGCTTTGAAGCAGTAACTTGGGCTGGATCCTTGGGCTCTGAAGCTCTGTTGACTTGGACTGTGAGGCTCATTGTGGTTGGCCATGTAGATACAGACTCAGTGTCACTGAAATATAAATGACAACAGACCTTAAGATGGGAATTATTTTTCTCTGGAAAAAAAATCTATCGACATGATGAATGTTTATTTTCAAGTAATGGGTGTACTTTTTTGCGTAATGGGGAGTACATTTTTGTCCTTCTCCTTTTACTTGACCATAACATTTCTCTCCCTGTTGGCATTGTCCTGCATATGGAAATACAGAGGAGTTTTAATGCCTCAAGAGATTCTGCTCTCTGGCCCAACTAAAAATACAAAACCCCAGAACTCTTGTAAGGAAGCCTTGTGAGATTATGCCCAATTTTGCAGGCAGAAGAGATCTGTAGAGTTTGGATAGGGTTCAGATAAGTGTTTCAACTGTTATGCGCTTATCCTAATTGAACCTACAAAGCTGTATGTTTGACTGTAGGATGTTTCATTAACACATTCTATGGAGACAGGTGCTGCTCAGTGGGCACTTGATAAAGGGGAGACCTAAATTCTATTCCTGGCTCAGCCACAGGCTTTCTGTGTGACATTGGGCAACTTTTCTGTGCCTCAGTTTCCCATTCTTTAAAATGAAGATAATTATGCTAACTAACTCAGGGAGGTTTTACGGGCTTAATTAAAGCCTATAAAACACTTTGTGTTTCTTGGATGGAAGATGCTACTCAAGTGCCAATTATTATTTTATTTATAATACACTTATTCTGGTGTCAGTAGTTCAAAAAAAGATATTGAAATATTGGAAAGGGTTCAGAAAAAACATAATTTGAGATCTGGAAAACATGCCTTTTATTGAGAGTCTTAGAAAGTACCATGTATTTAGTTTTGTCAAGGTTTACAAGTACCTTCATGGGAAAGAGATTTCTGATTATAGACAGCTCTTTAATCTAGTAGGAAAGGCCATAATGATTCCAGTGGTTGGACGATGAATCTAGATATATTCAGACAAAAAATAAGGTGCAGATTTTTAACAATGAGGATAATTAACCATTGGAACAACTTACCCGAGGTTGAGGTGGATTCTCAGTCACTTGAAGGTGAGCTGAGAAGCAGATAAAACAGTATTAACTCTGCAAAAAAAAAAAAAAAAGGCAGAATTTCTGCAATTAGTCAAAGAACATTTTCAACAGCATGTCCACCACTCATTCGAGCACTGAACAAACTATAAAGCAGTAAAACAACATAGGAAACAGAACTGGAGTATTTTTCAACCAGGCAAGGGAGAGAATTTTTTTTAAACTTATTTTCCACGTACTCCTTTTGTAGACTTCACTGGGATTCAAGGGTGTCTCTTGCTCACAATATCACTGGACTGAGTGATAAATGTGGTACTCATAACTGCCAGTACTTAAGATCAGATCAGATAAGTCACTACTAGAAGTGGGCTTGAAGTCGTTGGACCTGGCCACCTGGGAATCTAGGAAAAGTTCAGCTACAGATCTGGATCTAAACTTTATGGGTTAGTATCATTTCTATCTTTACTGGGGGTTATTTAGGATATTAGACTGAAAAATGTGTTCTTTTCAATGGTTCTCTTGTTACAGAGCTTTCTGTTTTCAGAGATGGTCTATAAATTTACATATTGTGTATCCTATGGAAAGAGGTTGTATTTAGGTTTCACACTTTTTCTTTTAGTTCAATAAGTGAAGTATAAATGAATGAAAATATGCCTATGCCAGGAACTTATCTTTATTGTGCTTTTATTGCATTAGCCAGCAATAATCAACTAAAAGTAGAAACCTTCTCTTTTCCACTTGTCTAGTTTCATTTATATTAATAAATAAGGTGGAATGAGGTTTTTGATAATTACATATCCACTTGAAACCTTCTTGCTCTTAGTTCTAATAGCTTTTGGTTGCCAATTTTACTTCTCTGAATAGTGAGATTATGCTTTGGGACCAGAAGTCAAAGAAGAGACTTTTCACTGTCAGAAGAAGGCTTTGATGATAACCTCTTCTTTTAAACAGTATATTGTATAGTTGTAAAATCTATACAATATCTTTTAATATAAGCAAGGAAAATAGTGCAACATTGCTATCCGGGGTTTGCTCTTTGTGTCAAATCTCTTTGTATAATGTTGCAAACGTTATACATCCTATTTACTGTAAATATAACTTGAGCATTGTTCCAAGGATGTGGCGTAGAGATTTTTTTTCTCCCATTAACAATCGGTTTACTCTTCTCCTTCATGGCTTTCTCAAATGGTGTTTTACAAGGATTATTCTTCCATAAAAAATAACAGTTCCATGGACTTTCAATACTTATGAAGAATGCTAGATTAAGCACACTGTAAATTGAACAGGTACAATGGTAATTTCCACTCTACGTACTGCCCTGCTAGTATGCCTTGGCTCCTACCTTGTAGAGGACACCACAAGGAATGAGCAAATACTTCAATATACATTCCTATTTATTCCTTGGCTTTTCTGCACTCTCTAAACTACTGTCAGTTGTGATTTTTTCAGGAGTGAGGTAACTGTGCACTGAGACTGAGAACACTATACACATTTCACACAGTTCCCAAAGAGTTACTAGTTCAGTGTTTCTCAAACTAGGGTCGCTGCTTGTTCAGGGAAACCCCTGGTGGGCCAGGACGGTGTGTTTACATGCCCCATCTGCAGGTCCGGCTGATCGCGGGTCCTGCTAGCTGTGGTTCGCCACTGCAGGCCAATGGGAGCCACTGAAAGCGGCGACCAACACATCCCTTGGCCCACGCTGCTTTCAGCAGCCTCCATTGGCCTGGAGCAGTGAACTGCGGAGTCGCGATCAGCCAGACCTGCGGACGGGCAGATAAGCACACCGGCCCGACCCACCAGAGGCTTTCCCTGCACAAGTGGCAACCCTTGTTTGAGAAATACTGAACTAGTTGGCAGTGTCTTTTCAGCTCTACCAATGTGGGCTGGATTTGAACCAGCAATGGAGAAAGGCTTTTTACCCATTGCCTTCCCTCTAAACCAGCCCACCGCCTGTACAGAATATTTTGAGGCATGCACATTACTGTGAACTAATTGATGAAGACAAGAGAGACCTTCCTCCTAATATCCACCTTGTCCCTTGGCAGTGCACATTGCTTGTGCTTGGGTGGAGCACTGAGGATTTTTACCTTTTGTGATTAAAAAAAATAATTAAAATTTTATCCTGAGTTGAAAACCTGGCCCCAACCTTGCAGGTGCTGAACTTTCAAAACTGACCAGCTTTCTGGACCTGTGGTGCCAATGCAAGATTGATCAGGGAAAAATCCTAAGTGTAAACTCCTCTAAACTCCATGTTACAGACTAAAGGCCTGATTCCCACCTTACTTAACCCAGTGTTACACCAGGGTAACTCCATTATAGATCTTACACCATGTGAGGTCAAATTCAAAGGCTGTCAATTCCCCATTTTCAATATGTATTATCTTCTTTTACCATAATTTCTAGTGTACTGTTAGTAAAACCACAATTGCATTCAGGAAAACAGAAGGGTTCAGAGGAATTTCACAGATGTTAGAAGCTTCAATTATTTTTTGGTATGTAATATGCTCCCTAATGGTTTAAATATCTGAAGGAATTTGACCTCTGTATTGCTCCCTGTAAGTAACTGATGATAAAAACTTGAATGAATTATTGTGCTTAAGCTTTTATTTTGGCAAGCTTCAATTTTTTGCCATCTTCTCAAACCATGTGTTAACACTAACACTAACACATTATAAATAGAGCTTCCCATTTTTTCCCTAGTTTATTTGCAGCTATTTTAGTCTCTTGTAGAATATTTTCACATCTTTTACACCTCTAAATTTGATAATACGTCAATTCCTTTTCTCACTGAATTTGTCATGCTGTCAATCTCTGTATCCCTGTGAACCCGTGCCAAGTTGGTCTTTTCTTTTTGGGGGGCTTTATTATTTCATACAGCATTTAATGTACTTAGAGCTGAAAAGCAGCAAAAGACTTAAGAAACATAATTGCTCTTGTACCATCTGATTTATGGTCATTAATAAGTAGCAGATGGGCTAATTCTCTAGCTGTTCATTGTAGCATCCAGCTGTTTCAAATAATAGTTATAAATTATCAACAGGGGAACAGTCCCAGACACATTCAGAAGCATAAAGTCCATTAAGGTTTGGACCAAAGAAATAGTCAAGCAAAACCAAAAAGTTTGTTTCAGTCATCGCAGGAAGGAAGAGAAGACAACAGAATTGTGGTTTAACCATGCTAGCCTACAGCTTTATTAAGTAACACATCTGGGAACTATCTAGCAGTTGCTTTGTCAAGTGAAGGCCATCCTTCCTAGAGTAATCTGTTCTACCTGGTGGAGGGCTGCCATCCTCCTCCCACTCTGTTAACCTGGTCCCAGCTCTGCTGCTGAGACCCCAGCTCTGCTCCTGAGAATAGGAAAAGAGGTTTTTCTCCTTGCTGTATCAGTCATTGGGAACCCCAATCTCATTTCCTACCTTATTTAGGGGTTGCTTTCTTATGATCTGTTTCTAAATTCTTATATGTCAGGGAACCAGACCCCCCTGTACTTGGCATCTGCCACTAGGAGGCACCCGTAATTTGCTTGCCTGCCTCCCACCACTCCTGTTTGATTCCCGGATTGAGTCCTTTGCTAATAGCAATCAGAATCATATCTAATCCCCGATCAGAGATGTGTACCACCTCTTCCTTGAATAACTCAGATATTGGATATGTAATACCATAATAGGCAATCACCAGCCTTTCCCACTCACTTAATTTAACCTGTGAGTCAATATACCCCTCTCCTGGTCATGACCACCTGCAAAGGTCTTGCTGCTCCCCTGCCAAATCCTCTGTTGTGGCACCTCAAGTCTCATTAGAAAGTTTGGACCAAGAAAACAATCAGGCAAAGCCAAAATGCTCTTACGTTCCTCATCAACAGTTTGTTTTCCTGTTGCAGTATATTATTGTGAAAGGAAGAATGATGTGTGGTTGTCTTCTTTTGAATGGCAAAAGAGGTGATTTGCAGTGTTTAAATGATCAAGTCCAGATTTATGAACCAGTGAGTAGCTTTGGAAGTGGCTTGATGTAAGTCTGAGATGCCATCAGCAAAGGATGAAAGCAGGCATTGATTTAATAAGCGGTCCATAGTTGGCAACTGGTGTCCAGTCATATTGTGCATTGTCTCTCACCTTCTAGGGACATAAGAGATGACAGCATCTGCCATGTGATATTCTGAAATGGTTCAATGTAGACCATTGTTTCAGGGTAGGGTAAAGCCTGGATATTCTTTTGTGCAGTCGGTGGGCAAGTGTGTGTTTGGAACATTAGTATTATCACAGAATTCTTTCCTGTATGCCTCAAGATTGAATGAGGATGTTTTAAGAGCTTTAGCCTGATCTCAAAAAGGCTTGTGAGATTTCAGGAGTGTCTTTGGAAGGTTCTGGATGTCCTCATAAATTGGTAAATTCAAGTTGGCCATGGTTTGATTGTACTCACTAGCAATATGTCTCTGTCTGTCTGTCTGTCAATTTTGGGTCCAGGTATATGTGCCAGAGTGGGCAACCATTGAAGGGATGTTAATTTTAATGTTCCAGTTATGATTCTCATGACAGTATTAAGCTGAACATCCAGATATTTGGTAAGTGAACTTCCCACTCAAGACTGGTGCACAATATTCAGCATTGAATATACCAGTACTGGCCTTGGTGTTTGAAACATATGTGCATCAGCACCCCATGTTGTGCCTGCTAGTTTTCCGATGGGGCTAGTTTTTGCTTGTATCTTTTCATATGTTTCCCAGATGAGCTTAAAAGTCAAGTTTTTGTTCAAGGTTACACTCAAGTACTTCAGAGAGGGCTTATTTTGGACCTGTTGCCTACAGAAGATGACACTGGGTGGTTTCTTGGTGGCTTTGTTGTTTACTTGAAAGACTATTACCAAGGGTTTTAAGGCATTATAGCAGAGCTTCTGGTATTGAAAGTATTCTGTCATTATCTGGAGGTTGAGGTGGAGAGGTTGTCATTGATAGTGGTGAGGTCTTTGCCTGGTACCTCGGGTGATGTCAGCACAAATGAACGTACATGAACTTATGTGTAGATGTCCGGCGTTGGGGCTCGGCCCTCTCAGGTGCAGCTGGGAGCCAGGGCGCCCCGCTGCTGACGGCAAATAGGTCAGGGTTCAGACCCTCTAGCAGGGGTTGAGCAGACAAATAGTCTATAAGCCCAGGCCCTGGGTCAGGGCAGGGCAATAAGCAGTTCAGAGCTCAGACCTTTCAGCAGGGGTTGAGCAAACAAATAATCTATGAGCCCAGTAGAAAGGCCTCCTCAGGCCAGCGAGAGGGGGAGTCTGCCACCCTTGGAAGGGTGGCAGGGGGAACGCAGGCCCTCCCACTCCACTGCGTTCCAGCCCGGGGCCCTAGCAGCGGCCAAGACTCGCTGCTGTCAGTGGGGATCCTGGCCTCAACACACTGACATTGGTTCAGGCTCTCCAGGAGCCAAGCCAGGGTAGGCTACCCCTGGGCCACTTCCGACCTCCCCCTCTCTGGGTACCTGTGTTTCGCCGGCATCTTCTGGTGGATCCCAGACCATGGGTTCCTAGGATACCGGGCACGGGGAAGCTCAGGCAGCTGCTCAGGATACCGGGCGCAGGGAAGCTCAGGCAGCTCCTCAGGATCCTGGGCACGAGGAAGCTCAGGCCGGGCGGGAACTCGGCCACCCACGTCTGTTCTCTTCGGCGACCGGCCACCAAGTGAGCGCCAGGGCTGGGCTTTTATACTTCCTGTCCCGCCCCTTGACTTCCGGGGGGGCGGGAATGGGCAGCGGTGGCTCCACCCACGTTGGCAGCTGCAGCGGCTCGGCCCTCTCAGGTGCAGCTGGGAGCCAGGGCGCCCCGCTACATTATGTATCAGGTAAGTCACTAATGCAAGTGTTAATTAGTGAAAGAGCCAGCACAAGTACTTGAGGATGCATGCTTTGCTGATCTGCCCATTCAAAAGGAAATGGTCTCTACAGGTACTCAATATTGTTGCCAGGAGTTGCATAGTGCTACGGAATTTGATAACCCCAGATGCCCATATCACCATAGCATGCCATAGGTGGTGGATAAATCTATCAACACTGTTCCAGTTTTTAGATTCCACTGGAAGCCAGCCTCAGTGTGACTAGTAATGGCAAGATCCCGGTTGTAGCAACTCCATCCTGATCTGAAACCAGCCTGTTCCTTTGGCAGGATGGCCTCACAGATGGGATGAGAGGGACCAGTAAGACCCTCTCCATTAACTTGCAAATTGTGGACAGGAGTGCTATTGGGTCATGGCCGATGGCATCATTTGTTGGTTTCCCATATTTGAGGAGGGTAATGTCTATAGCCTTAAACCAGCTTTTTGGAATCTTTCCCTTGAATGTAAGGCAGGGAAATTGGTCTGTGAACCATGCTTGTCCGTTTGGTCCCAACTTCTTAAGGAATTTGGGGTAAATGGGTCCTTGCCATGTCTAATGGCCGTGATGGACTTGTTTAGTTCTTCTTTAATATATGGGAATGATAGCAGTGAGGTGGCAGGGATTTGTGGGACATTTAAAAAGAGCTCTTTCTGAACTTTCTATCAAGCCAGCTTTTCAATTTTCATCTTCAAATTATGGAGAAGCTGTGAGACAACAGCACTGGCCATCACTTTTGGTTAGTGGCATTTTACTAGGTCAGCAGCTCCAAACATATGTAGTACCAGGCTTTATGACTGGAATGAGTGAACTCAAGACTGTCCACTGTCTAGTTCCATCTCTTAGGTGGAAATTATTCAGTGACTCTAGTTTTTTTTTTTCTGTGTCTGGATCATTGCTCTGTCATACTATTTGAAGAGCGCTTCTCTCTCTGACTGCCAGCAAAGGGTACAGACCTTGCAGTAGCAGTGCAGAATGTGTTTTGTGAGGTCTTTGAGAAGGTGAATGGTTGTAGTTTTGTTGGATCGATTTAATATGATGTATTCTGCCTTCAATTTCTGCAGTATATGCAACCAAGTTTACTTACAGGAAATTCCATTGTAGGTGGTTATGGTATTGGAATCGAAACTCAGAGATCTAGGTTCTACCATAGACTTCAGAGTGACATTGGGCAAACTTTCTACATGCTCCTATGTCTCAGTTTTCTCATCGGTAAATTTGGGATAATAATCTCACTATTGTGAGATTGATACCTATATGGTGCTTGGAGATACATAGTTGGAAGGCAATATATAAGCTAAACATATCTTTCAAAAGAAGATGTTCACATAGCTGAAGTTTTATATATTGCACTTTTTGAAGTGTATGAGGCCTCATTTTCAGATGTTTTAGCCACTTGCAGCTTCCATTGACTTAATTGGAATTGTGGAGATTCTATAGCTCTGCAAATCAAATTAATAAAATGTGCTTAAGTGGTCCCTATTAAAATAGGGTGGCAGATGTTCTGATTTTATAGGGACAGTCTCTATTTTTGGATCTTTTTCTTATATAGGCTCCTATTACCCCCCCTCCGCCATCCCGATTTTTCACATTTGCTGTCTGGTCACCCTACTATTAAAATGTCATATTCACCAATTTATTCCATGACATGACACTAAAAAATAATCTCAATGTCTCAGATACCATTGTGCTATAACTCTTGGTAAAGGCTGACTTTAACATTGGATTTTAGGATGAGGATTTATTCTTTACGTGCATTAATGAATTATAGTTCACAACACTTTGTGAGGTAGGGAAGTGATATTATATCAATTTTATATTCATACTTCGTGATTATAATCTCATGCTAGGGACATGTCTCTTACTTGTCTGTGAAACATCACGTATGTAATATTATATTAATAATTTTACAGATGCATAAAATTGTGGTTAGTAATTGACTCAGCATCTGAAATGCGAGAAGAAACATCCCCTTCCCTCTGTATAGTGTAATGGAAATATGTTTTAGTCTTGTGAAATTAATTTTTTCAAATAACTCTAGAGGGTGCGTCAAGTTAACTGCAGCTTTCTTGTATTCTATTTTTGTGTGGCTCTAAAGTCAGGTTGTAGGTATTTCATCAGGTTTAGCCCATCATAATAGAAGATAATCTGCCTTATTTTTCCTCAGGCAGTGCATTGCAGGAGAAAGCTTTCTATTAGATATGGTAATCCCTGATTAAACAGAGATCTGTATTACAGCAACTGTTCAAAATTCAGGTATTGTCTGAATCACAGTGCCTTCCCAGCGATCATAGATATGCATTTCTCAGGAAGTCATCCTCTGCCCGTGTTAACTTCAGCAAATGTCTAATGCCATCCAGATTGATTTCTGAGGTTGATATAGAAATTGTCACATGGATCTGGGTGGGGAGGAGAGGGGAGGGTCTCCATTTAAAATTGTTAAAAGATTTATTTTTAGAATGGGCTAAAAAGACTGTGGAAAAAAGTCTGGAGGCATCGTATTCTGCTGCATCTATGGAGTGTTTGAGATGGCAATGCTATGGCTGATAAAATGCAAAGAAAAGACCTTGTCAGTTTAATACAAATGAGACCAATAGGGACAAAATAGGGAGCTAAACAGGAAAACAAATATAAAACTTCTTAGCTAGCATATTTCAGTAACACAGACAATATCGTCTGGGGTTTTATTTATTGATTTTTGTGGTATCAGAGTGTAACGTTGACAGACCCTGGTCGTCGGCGGGCGGGATCGAACCTTGGGCCTCATTCATGAGCTAAAAGCCACCTGGCTGTTAGCTAAGCTGTAGAGCAGACTTGTTTTATCTCTCTCTCTAAGTGGCCTCGGTGCCACTAGATGGGACAGAACACCACACCCAGAAGGTGCATAGGTTACAAGAGCATATTTCCAATATAGTGTAAATCAGTTATCTGAAAGTATTGGGACAGATCTGGCAAAGTGACTTCAATTTTTATTAGTCAATGGGAATTCATAGTGTCCAGCATCTCAAAAGTGGGGTTAAAGAACTGTTAGGGCTAGCTCCTGTAATGTGATGAGAATCTCCTGTAAATTACTGAATATCTTACCTGCAGTTGGAGTTTAGGGGGCCCATCTGTCATAAACAGATAGCTAAGGGTTAATGTCTCTTTCACCTGGAAAGGAGTAACCTGAAACACCTGACCAGAGGACCAATCAGGAAACAAGACTTTTTCAAATCTGGGTGGAGGGAAGTTTTATGTGTAAGTTCTTTGTTCTTTGTCTTGTGTCTGACCCTCTCGGCTATGAGAGTGATTTTTCTATCTCCAGCTTTCTAATCTTCTGTTTCCAAGTTGTAAGTACAAAGATAGGAAGACCATAGGTTTATATTGTCTTCTTTTGTATTTACATGTGTATAGTTGCTGGAATGTGTTAAATTGTATTCTTTTTGGATAAGGCTGTTGATTCATTTTTTCTTTTAAGCAAATGACCCTGTATTTGTCACCTTAATACAGAGAGACCATTTTTATGTCCTTTTCTTTCTTTTTATATAAAGCTTTCTTTTTTAGACCTGTTGGAGTTTTTCTTTAGTGGGAATTCCAGGGAATTAAGTCTGCAACTCACCAGGGAATTGGTGGGAGGAAGAAGTCAGGGGGAAAATCTCTTTGTGTTAGATTTACTAAGCCTGACTTTGCATATCCTCTGAGTGAAGAGGGAAGTACTTGTGTTTCCCGGACTGGAAACGGGGAGGGTGGAGTCCCTCTGTTTAGATTCACGGAGCTTGCTTCTGTGTATCTCTCCAGGAACCCAGGGAGGGAACACCTGGAAGGGAGAAGGGGGGGGGAATGGTTTATTCCCCTTTGTTGTAAGACTCAAGGAATTTGGGTCTTTGGGGTCCCCAGGGAAGGTTTTTGGGGGGACCAGCGTGCCCCAAAACACTCTAATTTTTTGGGTGGTGGCAGCTTTGCCAGGTCCAAGCTGGTAACTAAGCTTGGAGGTTTTCATGCTAACACCCATATTTTGGACGCTAAGGTCCAAATCTGGGAAATACGTTATGACACCATCACTTCACTGCACCAAGAGTACTCTTTTCACTCCACACTCCTGACCCAAAAACCACTCTCCAACTTTCTTCCAGCATCAGCAACCATGTTTTCAGTTGCTCCTTCTCTCTCTCTCTCCCCCTCACCTGTCTTTCTTGTCTCCTCTCAGTTTCTAAGTTCTGCCTCCACCCCCTATTTTCCCCCAAACACATATGTATACCCAAAACAATACTCAGCAAAAGCTCCTAGGTGGGTTCACACACTCCATTTGACTTAGGTGGGACTTATGCTTAGTTACGTTAATTGAAGCGTGCATTACACCTGTCAGGCTCAATCACATAACAAGGTTTCACCCAGCTCATAACAGTACTGTGGTCGTTATTGGTGGGGGCTGGATCTAATAGCACTTAATAACTAGCTGCCTCTACTTTTTGCACCACAACCAAAAAATGTATCTTTTTAATGTAATTGCAATGAAATTAAGATGCCAGCCGCTCAAAGCTGTCTGCTGTAGTATGTTATCTTACTCCCTGGGAGACAGCACTAGACAGTCAACCATTAATTCAAAACAATGATGTTAGATGGTTGTACCCTAGTTTTCTTGTTTCTTTGACTGTCCCTTGGCTCTCTTGTTCTGCTTGGTTTATAGGGCTCTAATTAGGATGGTTTCCTCCAGTGCATTTGTTCAGAGGAATGTCAGAAGTATTATTTGAGCACACATTTTTGTGCTTTTTTCCCTTCAGTGTATTGCCCAGGTTTAATTGTTAACAAATTGAGGTGTATAGGCAGGGTCGGTGCAAGCATTTAGGTGCACTAGGCGGTTGCCTAGGGCGCCGAGATTTGGGGGCGCCAGAAAGCGCCCCCCAATTTTTTTTTAAATGGTTGACCGTCCGCTGCTGCTGGGACAGAGAGGGAGTCTGAGCTGCCGGCGGCAGCCGGCAGCCCAGGGGATCCCCTGGCCCAGGGAAACCCCGGGCTGCCGCGGAGGCACGCTGACCCTGGGTCAGCGCGCACCACCATGTCAGCCAGCAGGCCAGGGGCCCCCTGGGTCAGGGCGCCGCCGTGGCAGCCGGCAGCCCAGGGTGTCCCCTGGGTCAGCACGCCCCTGCGGCAGCCCGGAGCCCAGGGGGTCCCCCGGGTGAGGGCGCCACCGTGACAGCCGCCAGCCCAGGGTTTCCCTGGGCTAGGGGATCCCCTGGGCTGCCGGCTGCTGCGGCGGCGCGCTGACCCGGGGGATCCCCTGGGCTCTATCCCATTTAAGTTTGTATATCACTTGGCAATTATTGTTATGAATATTATTACTTATGTATTCTGTATCCAAAAATGTTCTAGGATCTCTGCAGACAAATAAGAGACTCACTAGCCCAAAGAGCCTGTGATCTAAATTAAAAATGACACCAAGTGATAGTGACAAACAATGGGAGCAAAATAAGGAAATAGGAAGAGGAGGATACAAAAATCAGGTGACATAGTTACTTGTTAGGTTCACATCATGTTCTGCAAAATCTGTACAGTTTTTTATATTCCCTTTCCAGTTTGTATCTAAACTGTTCCCGCATTTTCTAAACTTGAAGTGATTTTCTGTTTCATTACTGAACAGACCCCTTACAAACAATCCATACACCCTTGTGTGTTGTTTTAAACTATTGCATGTGTTAAAACCTACTAAGCCCCCACTTCTTAGCTTAAGAGCTGGTTTACACATATTTCCTATCTTACTTCACCACCAACCACCCTTAGCCCAGATCCCCAACCCAGGTGACTGTAAGCCTCTCATCCTCTGATATCTCCACATCTCTTCCATCCCCAGCAATCATGTCCTTATTTCAGTAAGTAAGTATTTTCATTGCCCAGAAATGAGACGTTTACAAAAGTTACTCTTGTTATCAGAGGCCTTGATCCACCTTCATAGAATCATAGAATATTAGGGTTGGAAGGGACCTCAGGAAGTCATCTAGTCCAACCCCTGCTCAAAGCAGGACCAATCCCCAGACCTTGAAGTCAGTGGAAAAATTCCCACTGATTTCAATGGGTTTTAGATCAGGCCCAGAGGCTCCAAGAGCCACTTCTTCCTCTTCCTTCACAGAAGCCCTTCAACATCCTATTGCCTCCTGTTCCAGCACTCAGCTCAGGCTCTCTGTTAAATAATAAAGAACTTCTGGGGCTATTACCTCAGAAAAGCAGAAAGTTTGTTACTCCTGTTTTATTGTCCCATTTGAAATAATTCTTTAAAATGTAGATTTCTCTTGTGTAAAGTAACAAGTGACTCAGGATCACCATCTAGCCACAACATGCATGATGCTGAGAAATAAGTAGGTGTGGTGGTTGTTTGCTGACAGGTAAAGCCCTGATTTGATACTAAATACTGGAACAGACATGAACTATTAATATCTCTAGAGCTCCCAGGCCTCTCCCATTGATGGCTTCCTCTTTCACAATCAAGCAAATGGGATTTGCATGTGAATTCTTACAACGTAACATTCAAGGATTAGCTGGACAGCTCGGAGCACCTTGGAGTTGTACCTTCTGTGAACTTTAATCGTTTATCATTCTTTCTAGCAGAGCAGCACAATAGTGGGATCCTAGGTTGTACTACCCAGATGTTTTCCTTACTAACTTGGAAGGTTGCT